>NC_064928.1:27345000-29845000 GCF_023897955.1 Schistocerca gregaria
AAATGGGATTCGCTCGAAACTAGTCGCCGCTTAAATAAATATCTTTTATCACTACCGAGGCTACAATTTTGTAGTAATAATAATGCTAGAATTTTTTGTTTAATAGTATTTGCACTAAGTTTAAGGTTTACCTTCTAGGAAGAAGTTACGGAAGAATATATAAATTTGTACTACGTTTGTGTTTCTGTACCTTCTGTACGAACATTTGAAGCATCCAGTCTGTGTTTGTCAGTGGAGACTGGATGTTTTACATGTTCGTACATAAGGTGTTTGTCAACAAAGTATTTCATCTGGAGAGGGTCTTCAAGCTCAGATAATTCGCAGATTTTTTTTTTTTTTTGCACAGTTATATTTCCCATCCTTCTTTCTCATCTGGGCTTTGGACCGGCAATGGCGAATATAAAAATATCTTTTTTTAAATTTTTGCAATCATGTTTATTTTTTTATTTTTAATTTTAAGTAATTTTTTTCAGATGTAATGGCTTCATTTCATCTTCCAGCCGTAGCAACATATTTCGTTCCTCGACGCACATTCTGTTTGGAGCAGACTGCACACCTACACCATAGTCCGCATTTCTTGGACCGGTCACTTGGAATGACATGTGGAAAATGCCTCCCAGTAAAGCGAAGAGGATTCTCGTCATCAGAGTGTCTTCCTTTCTTATCTCTTCTCCGTTCTGTAGCAAATTTTTCCACAAGTTTTCGTAAATGAAAATCTGCTTATGATAGTTTGCTCCCTGTCACCGATCTGTGAAGAGTGTGAGCATTCAAAACACGTAGGTCCACAATACGAAAAAAACTTTTTCTGTCATTTAACAGATTTACACACGGATGCAGCAGAGCTTAATAGCATATCAGAGTGGTTTACTGCTCCCATATTTGTACTATAATCAACAACACTTTGCGGATTCATTCCTTTTTCGCCAGTCGTCATGCTTGTCTTTCCCGTGTGATCCATTTCTGTAGTGTTGCAGGCAGTCAGCATGAACACTTCTCCAGTTGATGGCAAGCATTGCGTGAGTTGCCATAAACTCAACTTCTCCTCGTTTCAGTTTCTTTTGCAGCTTAGAAAAGTTGCACCTGTTCCTACGTACAGTACCACATGCTGCTGTTCTCTGGTTGTGAAGCCAGAGGAACAAGGCTGGACTTGTATACCAATTGTCGACATACAGAGTATTTTCAAGATCAAGGTATGGCTTCATTAGTGTTGTTACAATATCACCAGATTTCCCCAAATTATGGACTTAAATTTCTGTTGTTGTGCCTGTGTATGCAATGAAATCCAAGACGTATCCATTTCTTCAGTCCCACAACACGAATGTTTTGATTCCAAATCTACTTCGTTTCGAAGGAATGTATCGTTTAAAAGATAAGCGACCTTTGAACAAGAGTAGGCTTTCATCGACTCAGAGTTTTCTATATGCACTGCGGAACACCACACGAGCTGTATCAATATTTTCCCTAATTTTAAACAAACTGTCATCTATACGATTGGCCGAGTTGTCACTAAAATACAACATTCTCAAAAGTAGCACAAAACGGTCACGGTACATAACTTCGCCACAAATTGTCGTACTCAGAAGTACATCTCTGGACCAATATTCCTTTATTCTCAACTTTTTAACACGAGCCGTGAGAAGCTAAATACCAACAAAGCTATATACATTTCCTCAAATCCTGTATCTTTCCAGGTGGATAGTCGAGAACGAACTTACTCCGACGTATTTGCCATGGTGAAAGTGAAAACTCGATTCATTTCAAGTGCTATAAATTTCAACAGATCTTCTGATAGAAATAGCATGAAAAAGGACAGAACACTTGAATCAGCCTTTAGTTGGCAACTATGTCCTGAAGATGAGTCATCAAATGCATGCAGTGCTGGACAGTAATCACGATTTTGCCAATCAGATTTCTCATTCTCATTATGGTGTGGCCTTTTATGAATAGATTGGTCTTCACATTCATAATCTGAAGAACTGTCCTGGCGAGCTCTACTAGGTGAAGTATCTGGAGATTACTATGAGATTCTTCTGATGAATTTTCATCCTCACTACATTCATTGAAGATGCCACACTCACTGTCACTGTCACTCCACGACAGTATCTCCAGTATCTCTTCGTCAGTGCAATGGCGCCGATATGCCATTTGTCTCTGGAACTCGAAAGTTACAGCGCTGTAAAAATCCTGTTGAAACAATAGATAGCTAAATGACGCCACACAAGTAGAATGCAGAACCAGCTAGCACAAATGTCGAACAGCAACTGCGAAATCCGTAGCAGAGTGTTTCCCAGATAGCAGGGACAGCGGCACAGAACAATAAATAGGCTACATCCATCCCAGGGAGTGCACGGGACAAAAGAACTTGCGACGGGCCGGCATGCAGCCCTCAATGGCTATTGACGTCCGCAGGCCCACAGGCAGTGGAACAGGCTGAGGTATAAGCTGTCATTAGGACTCAAGTACCGACCAGGCCGCGCAGCGAATGCCTCGTGTAGAGCCCTCAGGAAAGCCCACGTCCTCAGGACCCATGGCAAGGTAGAGCGCAGCGGCACATCACGTCTTCAGTACTCAAAGGGTTAATGGTTGCTGAATTCACAAAAAATGCTTAGAGCTGGTGCAGCTCATTTATCGTTATTTGGCACTGATTGCAATAAACTATCAACATTAGCTCCTGAGGTAATAACTATATTAAAAGATACATTGCTATAACTTGAAAATTTTACTTTTGTCTAGCAAAATATTTTTCCATATGAATGAAAGCTGTCAATCTATGACTAAAGGAGTCGTGGACAGTATCCAGTGTAAACTGTGTAAACACTGTAAAACTGAGATGTCAGTTGGTACTTGAACTTTACACAAATACACAAGAGATGGTCAGTGTAGTCAATGTATAAGTGAATGTCATACAAGAGTATGCCATATTAAACAAATTCCTTATGTGTGTGTGTATGCAGAAAAATTTTTTCTAAATTTTATTATCAAAACCACTTCTAACAAATTCTCAGTGAAGAACATTTGGGGTATTGTTATCAATGAAAAATGGTGATCAGCAGACTGTAGGTAAAAAAATGAGCTGGCTGTCAAAAAATTAAAGTTTTAGATTGTTTTTACTCATATCCATTATGTAAAGAGAAATATATAAGCAGATTTAGGGAACGTGCTAATGAATATATCAAAAACAAGTCTTTTTGAAATTCCTAAATAATTTTTTATAGTAAATAAGAGACTAAAATGGAGTGTTCGACTATGTGATTATTGCAGGAAAAGTAATGTTACTAATTAAAATTATTTCAATAAAGATAGTTAATTTATTTAAATATGTCACTTAATTCACCTAATCCTACAAGCAATTTCAATAACATGATAATAGCTGAACACAAATCTAGAGAAAAAATCATGGTATTAGAGGCTACAGTAAGCTGAAAAAATCAGGATTAATTAATTTACTAATTTTCCAAGATCTTCCATTTCTTCAAGAATTATTCCAAAAGACTAACACAAGACCAAAACTTGTACATAATATAATTTATTTTTACAGATTAGACGAGGATGTTTCTGAAAAACTCGACCACCAAAAGAAGAACGAAAACTGAGGTTAGTTCATATTTATCCATTCAGCAGTATACTATTTGAGGAACAAAAAAATAACAAGGCGTCGAAAAACGATGTATTTGAGACTAAAGAAATAAAACCTAAATTTAGTAAAAAATGTAACACTTGGTCTGCTGACCATAAAATGGTCTTTAAGGACACTAATATTAGTAATCTCAATCTGTTAGTGAGAAAACACACTATATAACAAAAGCACACAATCTAAAGTAGAAGTAGCTAAAATGAGAACTAATTTTAGAAAAGGCAATGAATTGAATACAACAGCAGCAAATCCCCAAATGCTTTATGTAACTTCTACAAGACATAAAACATCTAATAATACTGAACAACATGTTCAAGTTTTGTGCATTAAAATTAGGGATCTATTAACCTCTGATGTCCTATTGATACAGCAAATACTACATTTAATATTCAAAAATCAGCACTTTCAATAGGTAGCAAAGGAAATTAAATACTTAATTTATCTGATGGTAAAAAGACTAAAAATGTGTTACTAGAATTAATAATAGTCATAACCTGTTTCATCCTAGAGCAATTATAGTTGCATTAACATACCACAAGTATTTTATCTTAAGCAGAGAACTAACTACTGGTGAAATTAAGAAAATTAGAGGAGATATGTACAAACTACAGAACAAGTTAACAAGACATTATGTGAACAATTTTGTGAATACAACGAAGAAGGATTTACTCTAGACGATATTGAAAAAGTTGAGCAACTACTGGATATTCAAGAATATTCCAATTCAGTCACCTAATATGGTCTTCAGAAACAAAATATCTTTATAAAAATTGCAACCATTTTGTTTTAATTAACAGTATATCAGCATTCTCAGAATGATCATATTTCTGTGATAAATGTAAAAAAAAAGAATGAACATATTTGCAAGATAGAGAGAAAAATATGTAATAATCCTATGGTGCAATATGCAATAAGATATAGTGTGAACAATGTAATGAATACTGTAATAATGAAGGACACTTAAACAATAACAATAAGTTTGTGAAGAATGCAAAATATTTTGTTCGATGCCTGCAGTACGTAACTGTGGCTTTGAAAGATGTAGAAACTATGGTCTGTAAGTAGAAAATAAAAATAGTAAATGTTTTATGCTAAACGAAATACAAAAACCTGGTGTATGTGAAAGAAAATTTATTGGAAATATACAGTCAAAGGTTCTCAATAATGTAGTAAAACGGTTGTTTTGTTAATGGACAACATAAATTTTTTCATTTTTTTTTAATGTTCGAAATCCAGGAATATAGTTACTGGAAAACAGTTCAAGTGTTGTAAAGAAGATCCCCAAAGGGAATTCCTTTACCTATATTTAAAAATAAATGTGACTTGATTATGAAGCTCAACTAGAAAGAGAAATACATATTCCAAATCTCATAGTAATTCAGAATTTTAATGGTGATACTGGTTATAACTTTAAGACAAATGATGAATTCTGTAGATTGATGATATCTGATGTACATAATAATTATACATTTATAGCACATAAGCTAAGGATTATGATTCACAATTTATTCTGAAGTACTGTGTAGAAAATAGGATAAACCCATATACTATCTACACAGGAATTAAATCAATGGTGTTGTGGTCTTCAGTCCAGAGACTGGTTTGATGCAGCTCTCCATGCTACTCTATCCTGTGCAAGCCTTGATCTCTCTCTACGATTTTTACTCTCCACACTACACTCCAATACTAAATTGGTGATCCCTTGATGCCCCAGAACGTGTCCTACAAACCGATCACATTTCCTAATCAAGTTGTACCACAAATTCCTTTTCTCCCCAATTCTATTCAGTACTTCCTCATTAGTTACATGATCTACCCATCTAATATACAGCATTCTTCTGTAGCACCACATTTCAAAAGCTTCTATTCTCTCCCAGTCTAAATTGTTTATCATCCATTTTTCACTTCCATAAATCACTACACCCCATATAAATATTCTCAGAAGAGACTTCCTTACACTTAAATCTATACTCGATGTCAACAAATTTCTCTTCTTCAGAAATGCTTTCCTCGCCATTGACAGATTACATTTTGTATCCTCCCTGTATCGACCATCCTCACTTGTTTTGTTGCCCAAATAGCAAAACTCATCTACTACTTAAAGTGTATCATTTTCCAATCTAATTCCTTCAGAATTACCTGATTTAATTTGGATAAATTCCGTGGTCTAGGGGTAGCGTCTTTGATTCATAATCAAAATGTCTGCAGTCCAGGGTTAGATCCACACCACTGTCTAAATTTTGATAAATAATCAGCATTGGCGGCCGAAGACTTCCGGCATATGAAGTCAGCCTCATTCTGCCAACGGCCTTGTCAAAGAGGGCGGAGGAGCGGATAGAGGTTAAGGGCACTCTCTTGTCCTAAGGGTGGGAAATTGCCCCTAAAGACGGAAGAATCAGCAATGATCAACGACATGAGGATGCAGAAGGCAATGGAAACAACTGCATTAAAGACACGTAACGTGTATCCACAGGACATGTGGCCTGTAGTTGAAGAGGTGTCATGATGATCTCTCCATTGGCAAAAGATTCCGGAATAGTCCCCCATTCGGATCTCTGGGAGGGGACTGCCAAGGGGGAGGTTACCATGAGGAAAAGATTGAATAACCAACGAAAGGATAACGTTCTACCAGTCGGGGCGTGGAATGTCAGAAGCTTGAACGTGGTAGGGAAACTAGAAAATCTGAAAAGGGAAATGCAAAGGCTCAATCTAGATGTAGTAGGGGACAGTGAACTGAAGTGGAAGGAAGACAAGGATTTCTGGTCAGATGAGTATCGGGTAATATCAACAGCAGCAGAAAATGGTATAACAGGTGTAGGATTCGTTATGACTAGGAAGGTAGGGCAGAGGGTGTGTTACTGTGAACAGTTCAGTGACCAGGTTGTTCTAATCAGAATCGACAGCAGACCATCACCGACAATGATAGTTCAGGTATACATGCCGACGTCGCAAGAAAGACTAATTGAGTTCTGTAACAAGTTTCAGCTAGTAATAGCGAATACCCTGTTCAAGAATCACAAGAGGAGGAGCTATACTTGGAAAAGGCTGGGAGATACGGGAAGATTTCAATTAGATTACATCATGGTCAGACAAAGATTCCGAAATCAGATATTGGATTGTAAGGCGTACCCAGGAGCTCTTATAGACTCAGATCACAATATTGTAGTGATGAAGAGTAGGCTAAAAGTTCAAGACATTAGTCAGGAAGAATCAATACGCAAAGAAGTGGGATATGGAAGTTCTAAGGAATGACGAAATACGTTTGAAGTTCTCTAACTCTATAGATACAGCAATAAGGAATAGCGCAGTAGGCAGTACAGTTGAAGAGGAATGGACGTCTCTAAAAAGCGCCATCACAGAAGTTGGGAAGGAAAACATAGGTACAAAGAAGGTAGCTGCGAAGAAACCATGGGTAACAGAAGAAATACTTCAGTTGATTGATGAAAGGAGGAAGTACAAACATGTTCCGGGAAAATCGGGAATACAGAAATACAAGTCGCTGAGGAATGAAATAAATACGAAGTGCAGTGAAGCTAAGACGAAATGGCTGCAGGAAAAATGTGAAGACATCGAAAAAGGTATGATTGTCGGAAGGACAGACTCAGCATACAGGAAAGTCAAAACAACCTTTGGTGACATTAAAAACGACGGTGGTAACATTAAGAGTGCAACGGGAATTCCACTGTTAAATGCAGAGGAGAGAGCAGATAGGTGGAAAGAATACATTGAAAGCCTCTATGAGGGTGAAGATTTGTCTGATGTGATAGAAGAAGAAACAGGAGTCGATTTAGAAGAGATAGGGGATTCAGTATTAGAATCGAAATTTAAAAGAGCTTTGGAGAACTTACGGTCAAATAAGGCACAAGGGATAGATAACATTCCATCAGAATTTCTAAAATCATTAGGGGAAGTGCCAACAAAACGACTATTCACGTTGGTGTGTAGAATATATGAGACTGGCGACATACCATGTGACTTTCGGAAAAGCATCATCCTCACAATTCCGAAGACGGCAAGAGCTGACAAGTACGTGAATTATCGCACAATCACCTTAACAGCTCATACATCGAAGCTGCTTACAAGAATAATATACAGAAGAATGGAAAAGAAAATTGAGAATGCCCTACGTGACGATCACTTTGGCTTTAGGAAAAGTAAAGGCACGAGAGAGGCAATTCTGACGTTACGGCTAATAATGGAAGCAAGGCTAAAGGAAAATCAAGACACGTTCATAGGATTTGTCGATCTGGAAAAAGCGTTCGACAATATAAAATGGTGCAAGCTGTTCGAGATTCTGAAAAAAAGTAGGGGTAAGCTATAGGGAGAGACGGGTCATATGGGAATAATAAGAGTGGACCATCAAGAACGAAGTGCTCATATTAAGAAGGGTGTAAGACAAGGCTGTAGCCTTTCGCCCCTACTCTTCAATCTGTACATCGAGGAAGCAATGATGGAAATAAAAGAAAGGTTCCAGAGTGGAATTAAAATACAAGGTGAAAGGATATCAATGATAAGATTCACTGATGACATTGCTATCCTGAGTGAAAGTGAAGAAGAATTAAATGATCTGCTGAACGGAATGAACAGTCTAATGAGAACACAGTATGGTTTGAGAGTAAATCGGAGAAAGACGAAGGTAATGAGAAGTAGTAGAAATCAGAACAGCGAGAAACTTAACATCACGATTGATGGTCACGAAGTCAATGAAGTTAAGGAATTCTGCTACCTAGGCACTAAAATAACCAATGACGGACGGAGCAAGGAGGACATCAAAAGCAGACTCGCTATGGAAAAAAAGGCATTTCTGGCCAAGAGAAGTCTACTAATATCAAATACCGGCCTTAATTTGAGGAAGAAATTTCTGAGGATGTACGTCTGGAGTACAGCATTGTTTGGTAGTGAAACATGGACTGTGGGAAAACCGGAACAGAAGAGAATCGAAGCATTTGATATGTGGTGCTATAGACGAATGTTGAAAATTAGGTGGACTGATGAGGTAAGGAATGAGGAGGTTCTACGCAGAATCGTAGAGGAAAGGAATATGTGGAAAACACTGACAAGGAGAAGGGACAGGATGATAGGACATCTGCTAAGACATGAGGGAATGACTTCCATGGTATTAGGAGGAGCTGTAGAGGGCAAAAACTGTAGAGGAAGACAGAGATTGGAATACGTCAAGCAAATAATTGAGGACGTAGGTTGCAAGTGCAACTCTGAGATGAAGAGGTTAGCACAGGAAAGGAATTCGTGACGGGCCGCATCAAACCAGTCAGTAGACTGATGACAAAAAAAAATCCATTATCTTCGTTTTTCTTTAGATGATGTTCGTCTTATAAGCTCCTTTCAAGACACTGTCCATTCTGTTCAACTGTTCTTCCAAGTCCTTTGCTGTCTCTGACGGAATTACATCGGTAAACCTCCAGGTTTTTATTTTTCCTTCCTGGATTTTAATTCCTACTCCAAATTTTTCTTTGGTTTCCTTTACTGCTTGTCCGATGCACAGATTGAATAACATCAGAGATAGGCGACAACCCTGTCTCACTTCTTTCTCAATCGTTCCTTCTCTTTCATACCCATCGACTCTCATTACTTCTGCTTTATGTCCGAATTGTAAATATTCTTTCACTCCCTATATTTTAACCTTGACACTATCGGAATTTGGAAGGCAGTATTCCAGTTAACATTGCCAAAAGCTTCCTCTAAGTGTACAAATGCCAGAAACGTAGGTTTGCCTTTCCTTAATCTATCTTCTAAGGTAAGTCGTAGAGTCAGTCTTGCCTCACATGTTCCAAAATTTCTAGAGAATCCAAATTGATATTCCCCAAGGTTGGGTTCTACCAGTTTTTTCCATTTCTGTGTAAAGAATTTGTTTTAGTATTTTGCAGCCGTGACTTATAAACTGACAGTTCGGTAAGTTTCATAGGTGTCAACACCTGCTTTCTTTGGGATTGGAATTATTATATCCTTCTTGAAGTCTACAGGTATTTGGACAATCTCATACATCTCGCCCACCAGATGGATGAGTTTGGTCAGGGCTTTCTCTCCCAAGGCTATCAGTAGCTCTAACGAAATGTTGTATACTCCCATGGCCTTGTTTGTATTTAGATCTTTCAGTGCTCTGTCAAATTCTTCATGCGGTATCACATCTACCATCTCATCTTCATCTACATCCTCTTCCATTTCCCTCATGTACGCCACCTTGTATAGCCTCTCTGTACACTTCTTTCACGTTTCGGATCTTTGATTAGGAGTGGTCTACCATCTCAACTCTTGATATTCATAAAGGTGGTTCTTTTCTCCAAAGGTCTCTTTAATTTCCCTGTATGTGGCATCTTGGCATCTATCTTACCTGTAGTGATACATGCTTCTGCATTCTTACATTTGTCATCTAGCCATTCCCACTTAGCCGTTTTGCACTTCCTGTCGATTTATTTTTTGAGATGTTTGTATGTCTTTTCGCCTGCTTCACTTACTGCATTTAGATATTTTCTCCTTTCATCATTTAAATTCAGTATTTCTTGCGTTACCCAAGGATTTCTACTAGCCCTCGTCTTTTTACTTACTTGATCCTCTGCTGCCTTCACTACTTCATCTGTCAGAGTTATCCAATCTTCTTCTACTGTATTTCTTTCCCCCATTCTTGTCAATCATTCCATAATACTCTCTCTGAAACTCTCTACAACCTCTGGTTCTTTCAGTTTATCCAGGTCCCATCTCCTTAAATTCCTACCTTTTTGCTGTTTCTTCAGTTTTAGTCTACAATTCATAACCAATAAATTGTGGTCAGAGTGCGCATCTGCCCCTGGAAATGTCTTACAATTTTAAACGTGGTCCCTAAATCTCTTTCTTACCATTATATAATCAATCTGAAACCTTCCAGTGCCTCCAGGTCTCTTCCATGTATACAACCTTCTTTTATGATCATTAAACAAAGTATTAGCAGTGGTTGAGTTATACTCTTTGCAAAATTCTACCAGTCAACTGCCTCTTTTATTCTTTATCCTCAGTACATATTCACCCACTACTTTTCCTTTCCTTCCTTTTCCTACTATCAAATTCCATTTCTGCATGACTATCAAATTTTCGTTGCCCTTAATTACTTGAATAATATCTTTTATCTCATCACACATTTCATCGTCATCTGCAGAGCTCGTAAGTGTGTAAACTTGTACTTCTCTGGAAGGCAGGCATGGGCTTCGTGTGTCTTGGCTACAGTAATGCATTTACTATGCTGTTTGTAGTATCTTATCTGTGTTCCTATTTTCTTATTCATTATTAAACCTACTCATGCAGTGCCCCTCTTTAATTTTGTATTCATTTGACCAAATGTCCTGTTGCTCCCACCACCAAACTTCACTAATTCCCACCATATCTAACTTTAACCTATCCACTTCCCCTATTAAATTTTCAAACCCACCTGCCTGATTAAGGGATCTGGCATTCCACACTCTGATCCATAGAATGCCAGTTTTGTTTCTCCTGATGACGACATCCTCCTGAGTAGTCCCCACCTGCATAACTGAATGAGTAACTATTTTACCTCTGTAATATTTTACCCAAGATGACACTATCATCATTTAACCATACAGCAAAGCTACATGCCCTCAAAAAAATGCAGCTGTAGTTTTCCATTGCTTTCAGTTGTGCTGGTACAGCACAGCAATGCTTTTTTGGTTGATGTTACAAGGCCAGCTCAGTCAGTCACCCAAACTGTTACCTCTGCAACTACTGAAATGGCTGCTGCCCATATTCAAGAATCCCATGCTTATCTGGTCTCAGAACAGATGCCCTTCCATTGTGTTTGTACAAATAATATGGCTATCTGCATCATTGAGCCATGCAAACATCCCCAGCAGTGGCAAGGTACGTGGTTCATTGGGGGAGGGGGAATTAATGGTATTGGAGGTAAAAGAGTTAGGTCTAAAAATTATATATAACAGCAATTTTGTACAAGGAAACTAACTAAGTTTTCAGAAACATTTGATTTGAAAGAATTAAAGGAAGATTACCTCCCACATTTATTCACTAAGATAAGAAGATAAGAATTATATAAGACTGATTCTTCATATCATTATTGTGCAGATACTATGAAACCAAGAGATATCAAAATATTTCTCAAATGGCTTAGTTAAAATATTAACGATAATTATGTGTTCAATATGAAGAAAAAAGTTAACAGATACTGTAATTCTGGTGCACATATATTAAGAAGAGATATTTTAGAACTAAGAAAACAATTTCTAGAAACATTTAATATAGATCCAATCATTTATTTAACAATTACTGGTGTTAGTATGGCTGTATACAGGCCTCTGCCTGAAGGGAAAACAGTAGGAAAATCATAGTAAAAATTTTTGCTTTGGTTAAATAGTTTAAACGATAATAATATTCAACATGCTCTTAATGGTGGTGAATTCAAGACAGATAGATCTAAACAAAATCGAGGTAAAACTTTGTAGCTTGGTTAAATAGTTTAAACAATAATGATATTCAACATGCTCTTAATGGTGGTGAATTCAACATAGCTAGAGCTAAAGTAGATGGCTTTGATAAAGAAATCAATATTGTTAATCAATACCGTGGCTGTTTTTGGCATGGTTGCCAAAATTTTTCTTATAAGTCACTGAACGAAAATATATAAGTCAAGACATTATAAAAATGACAAAGGCTTCCAGAATATAAAGTTGTTGGACCTAGGGGATTTTATCATCCTGTTTTACCAGCATGAATTGAGACTGATAAATAGAAAAAACTGTTGTTTCCTTTATGTATAAATGTGCAGAAGAAACAATAAATAAATGTAATCACAATGATAAAAGAAGTTTCATTGGAACTTGGACACCTGATGATGTAAATAAAGCTATAGAAAAAGGATGTAAAATTTTAGATAGCTATGAAATGTGAAATTTTATAAATAAAAGCATAGTAAGTTTAAAAATTAAGTGAAAGACTTTATGAGAATAAAACTAGAAACTAGCCCCTACAAGTTTGAAACTAATAAAATGTATACAAAATAAATAAAAGAAAAAAGGGGTTTGACCTAGATCCTCATGAAATAAAAGAAAATCCATGGAAAACAGCTGTTGCTAAGACATGTCATAATTCATTATAAGGAAAATACTGACAACTACAAAAATGAGTAGAACTTCATATGTTACAGATTTACAATAGTTACATGTGATGCTACTAGATGATTTATTAGAATAATACAGATATAAATTTTATGAATGGTTATACAGTTCAGGTGAGGTACATTTTCATGAATTATAATGTGCAAATAACACAGCTACAAATTTTTTATAGTAGCATTCACTAGATCAAGTGTATGACTCAGATGATATGATATGTTAGATTAGCCAGGAAAACCTATTATACATTTTGATATGGACTGTATTATATATATTCATAATGGTGAAAATACAGTGGAACAGGTTTTATGCTAGGAGAATTGACTGATGAATTAACTGGACCTAAAACCTATTGTTTTGAGGAAAATGATAAAAATTCAGGCACAAAAAATATGTTTAATTTAAACTATAAGGATATTCAAAAATCAAGTGGTGAACCTATGATAAGATTAACTAAGTAAGAAGAGAAAGGAGAGATACAATTAGAGTACAATCAAATAACTAGAGAAGTAAAAACTAAAAGGAATTTTCATTTCACTATTATAAAATAAAAATTTGAGAAAATTATGGTACAGTGCAATATGTATCTTGTATTTTATTATTAAATTTTTATTCTATATAAATGGAAGCCTTACTGAAGAAACACAAGAACACTAGAAAGATCACTGAGCTTCAAGTGAATTTTGTATATAACATTACCAGTTGTGAATGTTGAATACAAGACATGGAGATAATATATACTTGTGACTGATTGACGAATTTAAAATGATTTTGCCAGACAGATAGTTGAAATTAATTAGTGGTTAGAATTTTCAATATTTTGAAGGACAGAATATCACATTGGAATATAGAGGCATTAAGAAACTTGCAAATAATTAATTTCATGATCTGGTATTTTTGCTTCAAATGCTTTGATTTTTTCACAGTAATCATGTAGCAGTAACCATCCCCCACTGACTTTGGTACACCAAACTGAAATTTGAAAAATGATTTCTACTGTGGTCAAAATGCCTATTATTTTTAACTAAACTTTTATTTCATTCTACATGTAATTAAATTAAATAGTATTAGGAATAACCTGTAATTTGTTACTGCACTCAAAATTGGCTTGGATTTTTGTACATAGTAGTTAGTGGGTACATAGAAGGCACTTGGTATGTTTTTACTGCAAATACTTTTTTACAATTTTCACCTGTTCATAGTCATAGCTCATGTGGTTAGCACAACCCATTTAAGCTTCAGAATTCAGTTGTCAATCATGTGGTAGTATAGTCACTATCTGTAAGTTTTTTATGGTCAGGTAATCATATCTCCACAATCTCCACACTCTAATTTTTGTCACTCAAGCACCTGGTTATATTACGAACTCTGTTACCTAGATCACTGAGACATCTATCATACCAGATGTTTCTACTTGTCCTACATCACTTTATTATTCCTTACATTTCCATTATTTCCGAATGTTCATTTATCATTCTCATATTTGGCTTATTGTGAATTATTTTCTCTATTGTTACAGTTTCTTCCTTGATGGAACCTTGAAATTATGTTCTCAACTCGTTTGGTTATTCTGAAACTTTTGCTCCTTGATGTCATATTCCAATTCCCATAATAAACTCTGAGAACTTCCTAATTTTTCTTCACACAACCAGCAGGAATAATCTTATGTAATTATTGAGGTAAATTCATAAGACAGATGCAAATCAAGTCAGCAAGATTAAAAGAGTTATATGAAAATTGATTCTTTTTGTAACATTTGTTCTGAAGAGAGAAAATGATTAAATTGTTTAAAAGCACTAAAAATGTTTGAAGAAGCACTGCGACTTCTCTTAGTCGCTCAGGACATTGACGGCATATAGTAAATGGATTGCTGACCAGTGAGTCAGGCAACAGGACGGTGAAAAGCGGATGATAACAGGTGGGCTATCTGGTGATTGACAGCGTTCTTCACACCAAAGTGACGACACGGGGTGCAGTAGCTCAGTGTAGGGCCCATGTTGGAGCATTCCATTGTTCTGACGACCAAAGGAAAACAGCAGATATCAGTGGAGTGGTTGAATGATGCACCACCTGTACCAGCCGATGCCACTGCCACTGCAGACGCTATGGTTTTCAAACTGTGGATTTCGAACTGTCCACTCACCAGACAACCACTGTCGAGGAGATGGTCTATAGGGCAGACTCCAGACCTGCTCTAAACTGTTGACGTCACACCTTGCCAGATCGGGCCATGTGCGACAGCTGTGTGACACCCCCTGATGTAGCCAGTATTTGCAGAAGACCAACGGCCACTCCATAACTGTAGTGTCGCATTCCACAGCCGCTAGCTCAACAATATACAGTCGTTCTGGTGCCTGCCGCTGGCTTTGTCTCCATCTCTAATTCTGAGGTCATCCAGCAATTGTTAATGAAGTAACGGCTGTTTGTTTGTCATCAGAAGTCGTCTGCTGACCACGCCCTCCCACCTCCTGACAGAGAACCCGTGATCACAACAGTCGCGACATATCCCGCTCCTTTTACAGTTCACAGATCTGAGCAGAAAATAAATCCAGAACTGCTAAAAATTTGCATCATCATGATATAACATTTACCACTGTTGCTTTCTGTTTGAGACCAATATGCAGATGAAAATATTTGTATAGACTCACCACATGTTTCAGAACTTCTAATTAATGTACAGTTTCGTATTTCAGGCTCACTTTCTAGGTAATGACACACGAATTCAATCCTATAACTACCTGGAAAGTAGGTGAAACGGAATAATCAAATTTTTCCAACCAAGCATGAGGATAAATGCTATTAGATGGAATTTTAATAGTTAATGAGTGATTCTATTCAAAAGTAAATATTTTCCACTATGCACCTCATCTCTATAACGATTTATACTACTTTCCTGTAAGCTGTACCTTTCACAACATCACCTAGAACTAGGTACACCTACATTGAAACCATTCTTCTCTGCACCATACGTTTTACTTCTCTTACTTTTTAAATCTCCACTGACACCTTTACCAATCCACTTTTGAATGTTTGAGAGTCCCTCATTTAATTATTTCGCTGATTTCTACTCCTCCTATAGAATTCCATTTGCCTGTCTTTGAATCTGGATATAGTTTCCAGATGCTCACCATTCCTGACTGTGAACATACATTATTGACTGATTGAGCAATTATATGTCCAAGTTCATCCAGCATCTACCCCACTTGTTCACTCTCCTTTTAAGCACTAAGTTTTAATTCCTTAAAGTTCTCTTCTGATCCTAGTATCAGTCTTGTTAGACCCAAAACTTATTTTCTCATTTGAATTAATGCCTGTTGACCAGACGTCACCTCTATTCTGTGTGGGTATTCTAATTTTGTTTTCAAACATTCAGTTCTGACATCTTGAAAATTGTTTTGGATTTGTTTAACCTAACCCTTAATATGAAACTGGAACTGGTTTTTTGTTCTTCAGTTATGGCTAGATCATTCTCAACACTAGAAATTCTACCATCAGACTTCATTTGCAACTCTTCCTCTAGTAATGTAACCATGATACTTCCTCAAGCCTAGTTGTAATTCGCATACAGAATTATCATAATGCTGTTCTGTAATTATACTAACACTCAGTTGTTCAACCTGTGGAGAACAAACCGGCAAGGCTGAGGATTGATATCCCTATTCGTCATGTTTATTACTAATTTCCAGGGTTGAACCACAACACCATTACTTCGAATGTCACCTTCTTTTTTTTACGTAGCTCTCCTGACATTAGCATCATCACTAGCTGTAACATGTTCTGACTCATTGATAATTCTACTAATGAAACCAACTGAAGAGTTATCTGAATCATAGTCTTTAACCCTTGATCTTCTTCTTCCTCTGAATTCTTCAAAACTGAAACAGAATTTTCTCACAAATACTTAACATACAAAAAAGATCTGTCAGGCGTCAACATGCAAAAATCAATTTTCAGTGCTGCAGAAAATATTAATACTCCATGTGGAATAATGTACACTGTATCACTGCTTAACGCTTCAACATTATAGAAAATAATGTAAGTTAAAAGAAAAAAAATAAGTTCATCACATCTTCTAAATTAAATCCTGTAAGGTTAGGTCGGTACAAACACATCATCTGTTAATAATCATGTGTACTCATCTAGTAATCGTACACCTATGCATCTGACTATATGCAAGCAAGCATAAAGTGACACCAGTTCTATGCAGCAGTAAAATTCATCAACAAATAAACTACCTCTCTATGCCCTGTTCCTATCTTCACATATGGGATAAAGAAACCAAATTGTAGGTATGTTTTACTCAGACAGGGACTGACAATGGCACACCACACAAAAAGAATAACATGAGAGCTCGGCAAGTGCAGTTTCACCGATCTACAGCGTGACTTACCATACGTTTACATATTTGACCCGATTATGCAACAGTGATTTCTCACAGACACATGACTTAGCAAAAGTATGTCACAAATTCGGACTAGCATAATCATAAAATGTTTATTTGTTATTGCAACAACATTTGTACAACAAAAGTAATTAAAAGGAAATATTAAATAAACTTTCGATTTATTACAAAAAGTATTATGACAGACCCTCAGAATCCTCGTCTGTTCCTAAACCGATAATATTAGAAAAGGCACTGAAATATTACCAATCTGTTTGGGGAATGAAATAACGCATTACTAACTCTTGATCATGGCATGTACATGGCACACGAACATATTCAAAATACTGAATGTTAAACTCAGTCTAATATTCACTACGTCTTATGGTTCCAAAGAAAGTCTACTGAGGCACACTGCATTTACATGGCACCTAATCACTGGGCTAGCGATTACACCTTAGCTGGTACTGCTGAGCGGAATGAAAAAAAATGTAGCTTACTATCTCAAGATAAAGTCTCACTGCCAGTTCTAAAATTGTGCACTGAAGTGAGAAAGTGATTCAATTGGTTAAAAGCATTAAGAAAGTTTGAAGACATACTGTGACTTTTTTGAGCTTCACAGGAGTACGAGAATGTGTCTTTAGTGGATAGTTGTCCAACCAAGGTGGACGACAGGATGGCAAGCCGAGTATTACAACGGATGGGTTACATGATGATCGACGGCGCGCTCCACACCGAATTGGGTGCAATAACGCTGCTCCAATTACATAAGCTAGAAGCATCAGTCTGTGGTGACCAGAGGAAAACAGCAGACATCAGTGGGGGAGAAGCAACACAGCAACCACAAGCCAGCCCATCATTGTTAGATGCAGCTGGGCAGTGGAGTGATGCGCCACCGGTGCCACTCAGCACCACTCGCACAGCGGACACTGCCCAAGCCTCGGGCCCTGGGCTGTGGCCTTCCAGCCCACCAGACAGCTGCTGCCACAGTGATGATCTATAGGCAGAAGACGTACCCACTCGCAGTCACTGGCGTCACTCCTCGTCAGGCCACACCAGCTGCACTCCGACACAAACAGAGACCATAGAGCGCTGACACCCAGTCTACGCCGCAGTGGGGCATTCCACTGCCACACGCCGCTACGTCAGGCACCCCGATGCCTTCCGCAAGCTGTCGTCTTTGACTGTGCATTAGAGGGGATGTAATTTCACACTGAGGACCATCCGTCAATTCTTATGCCTTGTTACTGAAATAAAGGTTTCATATTTGCTATCAGGAATCGCCAGCTGTCCACTTCCTGGCAGAGAATTCGTAATACGACTGTCAAGATATTTCCTGCCTCCTTTTAGAATTATGTCAGGACGACTTCCAGGGAACAGTGGAGGACAAGCAACAGGAAGACGACACCGAGCAACACAGATCTGCAGCAGCACGTGTTTTCCCCACATGGAAGAATAAAGTATTCAAAGAGCTGTTGTGAACCTATTGGGTTGACCCTTGTCATGTTTCCTGTCTTTCACTTTGGCTGTTTATCTTTTATATATACCAAAAGATAAATAGCGAAAGTGAAAGACACTGTGGCTTTAGTCACCCCATTTTCAGGGCCATCAGTGGAGAATTTATTTCGATAATCTGACAACAGCTGCCATGTTAGATAATTCGAATAAGCAGCAGTTATTGAGTGTGGTTAGGCTGAACCTAACAGGGGATGCTGGCACATATTTATGTGCAACGAAAATTAAGTGAAGCCTAGTCCCTTGAGGATTTCCAGAGGCAACGTATAGACAGGCATCAGAGAAAGAGCATAGCAAGGTACTACCGAGAATAGCTCAGTAGGGTCTATGGAAGGTATATGGGGTCAGTTGAGAATTTTGTGAATCACGAGTGCATAATTGGCATCGATACTTACAGACTCATGGAAAATGGTGAGGCCAATTCAGCCATCTTACAGGAGGGGCCCTAGATGCATTCTTATGGTGCTTAGAGTCTGAAAATCGAGAAAATTGTGAATGTAGTTTCTGAAGTCGTGAAGGCACTTTACGTGCCTCTGTCATTACCTCCGTTTTCTGTTCTAGTTGCGTATGGTTCGCGGAAAGAACGACTGTCTGAAAGTCTCCGTGCGCGCTCGAATCTCTGTAATTTTACATTCGTGATCTCCTCGAGAGGTATAAGTAGGGGGAGCAATATATTTGATACCTCATCCAGAAACGCACCCTCTCGAAACCTGCTACACCGCGATGCAGAGCGCCTGTCTTGCAGAGTCTGCCACTTGAGTTTGCTAAACATCTCCGTAACGCTATAACGGTTACCAAATAACCCTGTGACGATACGCGCCGCTCTTCTTTGGATCTTCTCTATCTCGTCCGTCAACCTGATCTGGTACGGATCCCACACTGATGAGCAATACTCAAGTATAGGTCGAACGAGTGTTTTGTAAGCCACCTCCTTTGTTGATGGACTACATTTTCTAAGGATTCACCCAATGAATCTTAACCTGGTACCCGCCTTACCAACAATTAATTTTATATCATCATTCCACTTCAAATCGTTCCGCACGCATACTCCCAGGTATTTTACAGAAGTAACTGCTACCAGTGTTTGTTCCGCTATCATATAATCATACAATAAAGGATCTTTCTTTCTATGTATTCGCAATACATTACATTCGTCTATGTTAACGGTCAGTTGCCAAAGGACAAGGAAGGAAGAATATGCTTAGCATGAATGTAAAATGTCTTAGGTGTGGTCCCAAAAGCCATAAGAAGCAGGAATGTAGGGAGCACCAGTATAGGCATTGAATTTTGGTGATAAAGGAAGTTCACGGGCTATTTCAACTAACCTAAGGAAATGCAGGAAAGAAAGGGCACTTGGGCTACCCCCACTACCCTAAGTCATCTGACCACCACCTCTTCCAAGGGATTGGTGGGGAAGGATCCGACCTGTGCTGGACATAAGTCTTTATTATTTTGCATGCACTACTTATTTAAACAATTTGATGCAGTATAGCCATCTGGTGTGTTCACCATGAGGTCCAGGCTCCAACTGACCTAGTACACAGTACCACAACCAGAGGACACTGTTGTCCATTCCATGAAGTAATCCAAGATGGCCACTGTGACATCAGTTGATGATGCAAGTACCATTACCCAAGATGGCGGGAAACAGTGTGTTCACCATTAGGTCTGGACCTAGTACACAGTACTACCACAAGAGGGCACTGTTCCTTGATGTAATCCAAGATTGGGGTGGGAGGGAGGGGGGAATGGCGGGAAACAGTGTGTTCACTATGACGTCTGGACCTAGTACACAGTACTGTCACCAGAGGGCACTGTTATCCGTTCTGTGACATAACCCACAATGACTGTATGGAGGAGGAAATGACTCAGCCTGTGCTGGGCTGCTGGAGGGAGTAAGGAAGAAGTGTACTTTATTTATTTTGGAACAATTTATTTAGGGAAGGATTTTGAATGATAGTATATTTATCACACTGGTACAAAACACACACTCTGACATGCTTGGGGCCACACCACACATTTCACAGACCTGTATACTACTCCTAAATAACGCTCAGCAGACATGCAAACAACTCCTAAATTACATAATTTCAGTACAGACAGATAGCTTTTGTGATCGCGTGGAAATTTGAGAAGACTGAATATGAAGCTGCATTTGTGCTGGACCGTTATTCCTACACATGTAAATTGTTTAGTTGATTGCTTCTGCACATTTCGTGCCTTTGTTTAGGTGAGAGAAGATCGATTGTGGTGTGTGCATGTAGCATGTGGAAGACACGTTCGCCGTCTCTGTAGACATAAGAAATACCTTAGTTGACCCTGTAAACTATAGGGATTATTTGGAATCTGCTACATCACTGAAATCGGTATTTGTGAGTGAAAATATCAGTTTTTTCTATTTCTCTCTAGTCCTTCACAGACAGCACACGTTTCTAGTTACTCAGTGGCCTACAGCACGCTCCACCTCGCTAATGTTTCGGTTTTGTAGAGAAATAATTCCCAGTCTATATCTTCAGAATTATGTTGCGCAAGCAATCGGTAGGATACTGCTGTGTGCTTGATATGGAAAGCAACCGCGAAAATGGTATAATATTATTGCAAGCCATGCGGAAATGCATGTGTTCTTGTAATCCCAGAGTCTGGATATGGGTATAGAAAAGCAAGCAAACAAGCAGGTCTGGACTAGAAACAGGAACGCGTTTGTAGAACAGATCTGAAAGTGACTTTGGTCCACTGAGGGAACTCCACCCATTGGGGGTGGATGAATGCTGACCTTGCAGGGAAATATCTAGTGCTGTGAGGAGTGTATAGGGTGCTGTCTGTCTTCACGGTACATGGGCATATGTACGAATGATGTACAAGGACTGATTTTTTATGGCGCAGGTTCTGAATTGAATGTTTACTTCATCGACATGGTACTTGGTGATATATTTCTGGGTTGGAGATCTGTTTCATGCTCTAATATTCAAGCTCCTGTAGTCAGTGGAAGAGCAGTGTAATTGAGTAAGAGTCTTTCCGTATTTGACGATATATAGGACACATTGCAGGGTTTAATTGTCGATACAAGATGGTGATCTGTATAAAATACAATCATAATACTCTACTCAGTCACAAGACATCCTTTGTGCCAGGACATAGGAGCATCTACAAACTGATTCGAACAAGATGGAGGCGAGGTATGTACGGAAAATTCTGAGAAAGCAAGTATTCAGAGACAAGTTGCCGTCACTCATCCGCCACTGTGGCACTAGGACATCTACAGACCTGTAGCTGTCGGATAGCGAAAATACCGGTAATTTTTTCTCTTCTGTAAGACAGTGCTCGAATTCTGTTTGCGTAATTGTTCTGATATCTCCCCATGTTTAGTGAGTGCTCTCTTTCCAAACAACAAGAATGCTTTTATGATTAACGGTGTATTCACGACCGTGTACAGGCTTTTAGTGGTGAGAACTTTTGTGTATGTTAAAAGCAGGAAGGGTAGCATGTGATGCACAGGGTGCCATGTTAGGATCGCAAGGAAGAATGCATTCGAACTTATTCTGCACTATTTTCGTAAACAAGTTGTGTTAGGGCAAGAATTTCCGTGCATACAAGCCGAGACATTACAAAGGCTCCTAAAAAAAGCAATCGTTAACTATTTCTGGGGCACTATACAATTTCTGAGAGGTCGACTTGGCTCTTCTTTTACACAGCCATGTGACATCAGTATAACATTGAGAACATTTTAGATGGTGAGTCTCCACCAGGAGCAGGTAAGCATGGCTAGAAGTAGCTTGCATGCCTCGTTAGGAACAATGCATCCTGTGCTATTTGGTGACGTCAGTATCCTAGGTATCAAATCAGCAATGGTAAAACACACATGCTGCCCAGAGGCCTCTCGTGTATGGGGCAGCGTGAGCACACGTTGAAGTACTGTGACTTCAGTGTAACACTCAGAGAACTCTAACTGTATACCCAAAAATAGAAGCAAATTTCACCTGATCGCTGCAGGCAGCAGAAGCTGCCTTGTGTACAGTGGTGACCTTGACGCATGCAAGATCTTGGAGCATCTACGCTCTGCAAATAGGTCTTCGCTCCTGACCACTCGAATCAGAATTGGTTCCTAGGCACTCAGGTGTCAAGTATGAACTGGATGCCGCCGCCTCATACTTGAGGGACTCAAACAGGCACGTGTGTGTGGCATGGCAGTTAACAGCCACATCACTTCACGGGTCTGCCACTAGCCTCCTCTCTGGTCTAGTGTACAGGGGTGGTGGGCGGTGCTTGCACGTGTTGATTGCGTTACTGTTGCATTATTTTGCTAGCTGGTCTGTAGGCTGTGCTATGCATTATTTGGGCAGTTTAAGAGTTGACTTTGTGTCTGCACATCAGTGTACTGCATTATTTCCAGAGAGTTTGTATGCCTGTACTGAAATTATTTGGGTAATTCACGAGTTGTTTGCGTGTCTGCTGAGCGTTATTTAGGAGTAGTTTACAGGTCTGTGGGCTGTGTGCTGTGACTCCAAGCATGTCAGAGAGTGTGTTTTTAATGAGTGTGTAAAATGTACTATTTTTCAAAATCCTTCCCTAAACAAACTGCCCAAAATAAATAAAGTACACATCTTCCTTACTCTCTCCAGCAGCCCAGCACAGGTTGAGTCATTTCCCCCTCCATACAGTCATCGTGGGTTATGTCACAGAACGGATAACAGTGCCCTCTGGTGACAGTACTGTGTACTAGGTCCAGACCTTGTAGTGAACACAGTGTTTCCTTCCATCCCCCCCTCCCCCAATCTTGGATTACATCAAGGAACAGACAACAGTGCCCTCTGGTGGCAGTACTGTGCACTAGGTCCAGACCTTGAGGTGAACACACTGTTTCCCGCCATCTTGAGCAACGCTACTTGCATCATCAGCTGCTGTCACAGTGGCCATCTTGGATTACTTCGTGGGACGGACAACAGTGCCCTCTGGTGGTGGTGCTGTGTACTAGGTCAGTTGGAGCCTGGACCTCATGGTGAACAAACTGGATGGCTATACTGCATCAAATACTGCAATGGAGAAGCTCTTAGGAGAGTACATGGAGTTATTTACTCCTTCAGGTCTGTTCCTTGCTACGCCACTAGCCGAACATCATATTACCACTGGGATCAAGGCCCCAGCCTCTAACAGGCTGTATCGAATCCCACAACAATTACAGCCTGTTATGGCGGATTTTATGAATCAACAAATTCACGACCGAATTATAGAAACTAGTAACAGTCTATGGTCTTCCCCAGTAGTCATCGTGGGGGAAAAAATCACTGGATGGCTGTAAAAAGGTGTGTCACTTTTGTTGAGACAACTACTTTTTGAACAGGAAGACAGCATAGGACATATACCCGATGCGCGGCATTATGGAGACTTTCCACCGTTTGTTGGATGGTCTGTTGCGAGGGTTGTAGCTGAAGCAGTGCATGTTATAACTAAATGATATAATCCTGTATTTCAGGATTATTCTGAAACATACTTAACAGTTAACACATGGCACAATTTATGCTGAGCTTGGACAAGTGTCAGTTTATGTTACGAGAAATCCAGTATCTGCGTCACATTTAGGCCTAGTCCGACTCCCACTATGGTGAAAGGGTTGCAGTAATATTTGTGGCACAAGTCCAGTATTTTCGTCACATTTAGGGCTATATGGATGTCCTCATCCACGATAATTTTCCATTATTCGACTCTCGAACAGCCTATGGAAGAAACGAATACTACATCTTTCCATGTGAGTTCTGATTTCCTTACCTTTGCCATGACGATCGTTTCTCCCAGTATAGTTGCCGTCAACAAAATGTTTTCGCATTCGCAGGAGAAAGTCGGTGCAACGAGAAACGCCTTTGTTTTAATGGTGTACACCTCAAATCCTGTACCATGTCTGTGATATTCTCTCTCCTATTTCTCGATAATAGAAAACGTGCTATCCTTATTTGAACTTTCTCGATGTGTCCCATTAATCTTATGTGATACGGATCCCACACCGCACAGCAACACTCCAAAAGAAGATGGACAAGCATTGTGTAGGCAGTCACTTTAGAAGAAATGTTGCATCTCCCAAGAGTTCTGCCAATAAAACGTAGTCTTTGGTTCGCCATCCTCACAGCATTTCCTATGTGCTCCTTCCAATTTCCGTTGTTTATAACTGTTATTCCTAAGTATTTAGTTGAATTTACAGTAACCCACGTTTAAGGGATACCTTTTAGCAATCATGTCGATGACGTCGGACTTTTCATTGTATAGAGTCAATTGCCTATTTACGCACCATGCAGATACCTTTAGTAAATCGTTTTCAAGTTTCTTTTTATCTTAGCATGATTTTACTAGAGATAAACTACAACATTATCTTCAAACAACCTTAGATAGCTGTTCCAGTACTTTGGGGAATGCCAGAAATCACTTTCGTTTTACTTGACGACTTTTGGTCAATTACGGGAAACTGTAACCTCTCTGACAGGATATCACGAGTCCAATCACATAACTGGGACGATATTCCTTAAGTATCTGATTACAAGCCACATGTGAGATAGATTGTCAAAAGCCATCTGGAAATCTAGAAATACGGAATCAATTTGAAATCGCTTGTCGATAGCAGTCAACACTATGTGTAATTAAAGAGCTAACTGTATGTCACTAGAAAAATGTTTTCTAAATCTATGTTGACTATATGTCAATAATTCATCTGCCTTTCCCACTAAGACGACGGATGATGAAAGGGAAGAGAGAAAAACATATAACCACATGTCTGGTGAAAGTGTCACCTGACAGGTAGCGCTACATAGATGGTTGTAGCATGGTCCAAGATTCATCACTTAATAATAATGGTTCCTCGTAAGTATGCTTTTGCGGAACAGTTGGCGACTGCTTTCAAGTGCCCGCCACTATTACTCCGGTAACTGCCTGTACTACCACCTCACAGTATTGCTGGTTATGACTTGTTGTCAAGCTAACATGACGACTCCAAGGTGTACTACATTCTTCTATATGTTTTGTTACATGGTAGTGCTTTCCAAACTTTGGCAATTCAAGCATAAAATATTGTCAGTATCAATTAATTTAACATTTTGTCCTCAAGGTTACATTGCGCTGGTGATGTTGCCTTCCCTCAGTGAGGTCAATGAAACCTTCACGGGAAAACGTTCCTTGATCAGCGGCTGGGGAAAGACGGGTGACGGTAAGTTTCTGACTTAGTTCAATTTGTGATACCTATCTAAGTGCAGTACTGAATTAAGTTTGTTTCTATCATTCATAACCTCTAGCAAGTAGTAGACCAAAGCCGTTTATGGTGCAATTTGTTAGAGCAGATTTCATGTGGAATACTGTGATACCAAAGGGAAGAGTATGTCAAAATGGTACAGATATTTCTATTTCCAGAGCCACAGTCATCAGCAGGGTGTCTTTCCGATACTTCGCTCATTGTTTAATGTCGTTCAACTGAGACCACAATCGTGACATTTAACTGCCTAGGGGTGCGTGGCGCGGCAGCGGTGGCCTGTGGCAGGAATGATTCACGAATGTGGTTAATGGTAGGAGCTGTGCAAATAGAGTAGCTTGTTGAGATGCAGTAGATGGGTTGTCTGCTTCAACTTGTCTCTGAATACTTGCTTTCTCAGAACTTTCCGTACACACCTCGCCTCCATCTTGTTCGAATCAGTTTGTAGATGCTCCTATGTCCTGGCACAAAGGATGTCTTGTGACTGAGTAGAGTATTATGATTGTATTTTGTACAGATCACCATCTTGCATCGACAATTAAACCCTGCAATGTGTCCTATATATCGTCAAATACGGAAAGACTCTTACTCAATTACACTGCTCTTCCACTGACTACAGGAGCTTGAATATTAGAGCATGAAACAGATCTCCAACCCAGAAATATATCACCAAGTACCATGTCGATGAAGTAAACATTCAATTCAGAACCTGCGCCATAAAAAATCAGTCCTTGTACATCATTCGTACATATGCCCATGTACTGTGCCAGAAATTCAAGACTGTTAGAGGAAGCAGGAGCAGACACAACGCCAGAGAAGAGTAATACTGTTGTACACTGCACAGAAACGGTTGTTAAAGAAGCACTGAAAATTGAAATGAGTGTAGAGAGTATTAATGAAAATAAAATTGTGTCCTTGCGCAATTCTAGCGACTCGTCCACAGATCAGAGCTCAGATAATGACACTGTTGAGGAAGAAAGTGATTCTGAACTAAGTAGCATTTAACCTTAGCCATAAATAGTATTTCTTTTTGTGCTTGTGTTTGGTATTTTGACTGAATTTGCACCATAAATCTCATCTCATTATTAAGGAATACAATATCAGTCTACTCTACTTTTATCGAGGTCTTTGCAGATGGGATAAGTTTCTAGGCACTCTGTGGTTTACAGCACGCTCCATCTAGTTAAAGTTCCGGGTTTCTAGAGAAATAATTTCCAGTCTATAGCTTCGGAATAATGTTACACGAGCGATAGTGCTATGCAAGTGATATTGCTACGTGCTCGAGAAGTAGCACGTAAATGGCATAATATTCTGGAAAACCATGTGAAAATACACGTGTTCTTGTAATTACATAGTCTGCAGATGAATGTAGAAAGCAAGCAGGCAAGCAAATTGGTCGGGGCCAGAAACCGTGACACCTTTGTGCCGAAGGAAACCGACGTAGCCTTTGTACAACAGTCTTTGTGGTATACATAAACAAGGGCTTGCTGGTCGAAGGTGGGTCTGCTATCGTGAGAGATGTATAGATTCAGCACATCGATAGCCATAAGGGGAATGAAAGATTCTTTTACGTGGAAAATTATGTGCGCTGTAGATATTGAGATGCGTTTCAGAACCATGGCTGTCAAGAGGAGACATTACCTATGAATCGATCGCTGTCAGACTGCAGCAGCAATCATAATATTTAATTGTAGTTACACTGATATATATGTGCCTGGTCCCCAATATCCTTGTGAGGTAGCCGTAGAAAGCACAGCAGAAAACAAACAGGTCAGAACCAGAAACAGTAATGCCTTTGTTCTGAGCTGTGGCTTGCCAATCTTTTGAACACCGGTTCAGAACGTCCAACAAAGTTACTGGCTTATGACAATTTGGCTCGGGGCTCCCCTGGACGGCTAAATAGTGCAGTAATGCCCAGTTTGTATTTAGTTGCCTTCAGGACCGTGTGTGTTGCATGTATACTCTGCAGAAATTTGAGAAGATTCAATACGATGAGTTTTTGCACTGGGAGTATTGACAGCATTCAAACTCCTAGCACTTAGGTCCTCCTGGGGTAAGGGGTCGTCTGTCGGCACTGCACTGTGGCACAGTGAGTGCGTGAGATGTATCTGACGATCTGTAGACCATTTTTGCAGGGTTTAATTGTCAGTGCAGTATGGCGATCCGTACAAAATATTTTTTACCGCTGAAAGTCGTCTCTGCAGAAAAAAAGGCAGACAGTGCCCCCAGACCGGCAGCAGCAGCAGTTTGAGGGGTTGATTCAGTAAGAGCCAATCAGAATGCTCGATTCATTCACAGGACATGCTTTGTGCTAGGACGTATGGGTCTCTACAGACTGGTTCGAACATGATGGGAGGCAATTTTTTATATCAACGTGGTGTTACTGGTACAGTAGTTAAGGTGAGGTTGTGAGTGAGTGGGTAAAGTGGAGCAAAATATCAAGTTAAGTGCAGAACACTAGGTTAATTCGCATAATTTTTATGTAAAACGCAGTACAATAGTGTAAGGGGGTGGGTGACAAAGAAGAATGCGCCAGAAATGGCGTTCAAAAGCATGTGAAAATGTAAAAGTGTACCATAAAATGGTGGGAGGACCAAACTAATTACTTAATTTGGTATCAAAGGTGGTACAATAATTTAAGGAAATGGGGCTGACATGAAAACCTACTTAACAGAAGAATAAGTTAAGTGCCAACAAAGGGCCAAACATTAAGTTAAGACACCCAGAGTACAGCAATGAACATTAGCTTATGCAATATGTTTTCCCCATGTAATTACTTCTTACAAGATTCACATGTTTCCAAACTGCAGAGAATGATGAGTAAGAGAAATCCAACCACACAGACTGAATTTTTTATAAATAAACAACATAGCCTTGAATGTCCTGTTATGAGACCCTTCCTCTCCACCAAAGGGCCACTAATTTCCATATATTCCATACACTGCCTTGAATCCCATAAATTGTTTAAATAAACAATATTCCACACATTGTCTAAACAGTCTACATAATATTCCATACACAGCAATCGAGTTCCAGACAAATTCCTTAACTAAATAAATAAACTATATTCCATACACTGCTATAAATAATTAAATAGTATTCTATACATTGCCTAAAATGTTTGAACAATATTCCACACACCACTACTGAATCCCCTCCAAATGACCGATGAAGTGAGTGTTTTTCCCGCCAATTTCCGGTTGAGGGGGGGGGGGGGAGGTGAAGGGGCTTTACCAGGTGGGAAGAGGTTAATTAATTGATCAATTTAATTAAGTAGTCAATCAAATTGATAAGGGAGGGACTATTCCAATAACTCAGAACTGACAGTGCACCTGTAGCAGCGAAGGGGAGGCGGTGGCTTAGAGGTTTCCTGAGGGTGGAGGGCAGTGGGAGGGGTTGGGGGAACAACAGGTTAAGGACCTGTCAATCAAAAGGAAGGATCCTTTCAGCAGAAGAAAGGAGAACAATAGTACCTGTCAAACAAAGGAGAACAACAGGTTTATCCCTGAGTGCATACTACCCCTGATGTAGACAACCTGCACCAACAAATTGCACCACAAATGGCTTTGATCTACTAATCTAGCATCCCTTCCCATTCTGTGGGAAGCATAGCATTGTTGGGCATTTCTGATTATTTTCGCGACGAAATATAGCTGCAAACGACATAAGTTCAGTAACGACCATCTGTACATTAAGAAAGACATTTACATATTGATCTGCAGCGTTATTCAGTGTTTAATACTCTGAAGGTCACTTTTTGTGGAATTTCTAGGTTAGTGGATGTTATGTAATTAAACTCAGACCAAAATAAGAAAGTGATTGACATCTAGCTGATTAGAAGGCTGCTACCATGGCAATAGTCAATCGGAGAACGCGCTGAGCCACAGTCTCTGTTCTAATGTAGGTAGCGGCTATTGTAGTCAGTTGCAGACGACGGTCGCAGCTGGTAACGTAACCAGTTGGGGGGCTGTTTTGCTGTGCTTTATTGTTCTGTGTGGAGAGTTCATCTTGGGCTACTGAATGTCTGAAGGTTGTAGTGGAAGTGTTCAAAAAAAGTGAGCACGCTAAACGGAAAGTTCAGCGATCTGCCCACGTTTTGCCTCGTCAGATACGTGAGTTTATGTGCCCGGTGAAGGAATATATCGAGGTGGAGAAAGCCAATGTTGCATCTCTGTTGCCTCTAACGAATGTAATCGAAAGAACTGCAGTCGCTTTGGAGTAATATAAAAATACAATAGCTAAAATTTATAGGGAGCGATACTGTGCTAAAAGGGAAGAGTCTGGTTCGTCCAAATTGCGGATACCAACAATAAAAAGGCCGTGGAATACTCTTCACGAGGCACAGTTATTCAGTGGCAGCAAGGCGTCCTTGTTAACGGTGGTCAGAACCCTCGGGTTTTTGGTACAAAAAATTAATGGACGGAAAATTATAATGGAGAGAGCTGACATCGTACCTTGGCGTTGTCTGTGTTCAAGCAACATTGTTAAAGTGCCGATTAAAGGCATTGTGTGGCTCGAAGAAACCTGGATAAAAGCCGGTCTTTCGATCAAAAAAGACAGGGCAGATGATAGCATTGGTGGAAGTTATGGTATTCCCGTAGGAAAGGGTGTATGAATAATTGTCTTCCATGCTGAAACTGCATTTGTTTTCGTACCTAACTCTCTCCTCGCTCACAAATCGCGGATAACAAACAATTGCCATGAGGACATGAACCACGATAGTTTTCTGGAGTGACTCGAGGGACAACTGTTGGAAAATGAATTCGGCTGTTTGTCATTGTAATGGATAATGCCCCCTGCCAGTCCGTTGTTAAACATAAATCACAAACGATGGCAACTAAAAAGGCCGAGCTTGTCGAATGATTGAAACGTTACAGTGTGAAAATTCAGGACATTTATACAAGGCGCAGCTCATGGAAACAGCTTGAACAGTTTGTTCTAGACGAGGTAGAGAACATTGACACAGAGTCTCTAGGATTCCACTACACCATTGCCACTTCAAAGCCCTCGAAATTATTTGGGCACAGATTAAACATTACTTGGCAATAAATAACAAAAGCTTGACTGTGTCAGAAATTCAAGACTGTTAGAGGAAGCAGTAGCAGACACAACGCCAGAGAAGTGTAATAATGTTGTACACTGCACAGAAACGGTTGTTAAAGAAGCACTGAAAATTGAAATGAGTGTAGAGAGTATTAATGAAAATAAAATTGTGTCCTTGCGCAATTCTAGCGACTCGTCCACAGATCAGAGCTCAGATAATGACACTGTTGAGGAAGAAAGTGATTCTGAACTAAGTGGCATTTAACCTTAGCCATAAATAGTATTTCTTTTTGTGCTTGTGTTTGGTATTTTTGACTGAATGGTGTGTACTGTATTTGCACCATAAATCTCATCTCATTATTAAGGAATACTCCTCTCCACAGGTATAACGCTCTACATACCCACTACAATGAATGGTAAATACTCAACCAGATTATACTGTTTTAATGTTGTCAGTTATTGTTATTGTACTTACATGAACAATTCAGATCCACTTTATGACACTTTTCGTATCGTACAGGACAACTGAACGTTATTTATTCTGATCACTGTAAAATACGGTGAGCTATTTGTTGCTTTTGTTGAGATATACAACTAATAGGAGCACAGTATCATTTTATAGAGGGGAGTGAGTTTGATATGCCAGAAGGATGTCAAGATCTTGTAAAGTGAACTCAATACCACATGTTAAAAGCCGGTGTGAAGGTGATACAGTAAGCAACAGCAACAGCTGCTGCAGCCGTTCTGCGCTCGCACAGACCAGTGAGTTGACATCATCAACCCCTTCCACAATCAACTGTGCTTCGCTGCCAAACACTTCGTTATTCTGATGTGAGTACAGGGTAAGGAAATACTGCCGGTTTCACGCGCATTTACAGTACGTTTGGAATTCCCGTAACAAAACTCTAGCACGTGTAGAGGGGCGTGAGTGCATAATATTTTGAATAGGAACCCATGTCCAGAAACGTACCGTTTGCATTCTGCGACATTTTGAGTTCAGATGTTTAATTATCCACTTCTGATTGAGGGACTGGATTAGGTGTGACGCAGTACAGTTATTAGGAAACATTTCGAAAGGCAATGTGAAGGAAATATTCATTTATTTGTGTTAACAGTTAAACATCACATGTTTACATTATTACAGAACAAAAATAACGCAGCATACTGTACGTGCAGAACAGTACTGATGCATTACAACCGCAGACCGATGTGACGACCACCAACGTCGTTACAGACGTTGTACCTATGAAGCATGTTTTGTTACACACTCTCCATCCCACCCGGTGTTTCTTCAGTTTCTAGTGCTGCAGCCACAATTCGTGCCAGAAGATCTTCCTTTGTCTCGTAAATTAAACTTCGCATACGACCCCACACAAGGTGACCGTCTGACGTAGTACAGTACTACACTTCGTCCGGTCTACCCCATTGCATACCAGGAAACCAACTCTGACACGTTTCTCTTTCTCTCAGCAGCCGTCGACACGCCACACATCTGTACTGAAATCGTCATAGAACGGAAACATTTCGTATATGGACATGGGTTCCATTCCAAAATATTATGCACTCTCTCCGCTCTACAGGTCCCAGAAATTTGTATCGGGAATTTCTGAAGACCCTGTATTTTGTAAACAAAATAACCACTCTTGCATCACACCCCAGCATGCATGACACATCATCGGTCTGAAAATATTGAAAAACAAATATCTACAGGCACACGTCTAATTCCTTCGAGAAATTAGCAGTAACTTCCACTTCCATTCGAGGCGATTTTATTGAGTGTTTGCGGTGTCTACAAACATCACTCAAGAGTGAAAAGTTAATCTGGTAACATTGTTTTTGGCTTAGGAACATATTCAAATAAAAATTTGACTTAATGGAGCAACATGTTAAACAATATCACTTTTATTGGTTTTGATAATTGTTTACAGAAATGTAACTGGGCTCGTTTACAAGATAAACGAAATACACTGAACACCCAAAGAAACTGGTACACCTGCCTAATTTCGAGTAGGGCCCTCGCAAGCCTGCAGAAGTCCCACAGCACGACGTGGCATGGATTCAACTGATGCCTGAAGTAGTGCTGGAGGGAACTGACACCACGAATCCTGCAGGATTGTCCATAAATCCGTAAGAGTACGACAGGGTGGAAATCTATTCCGAGCAGCACGTTACAAGGCATCCCACACATGCTCGTTAATGTTCATGTCTGCGGAATTTGGCAGGCAGCGGAAGTGTTTAAATTCAGAAGAGAGTCCTGAGCCACTCTGTAACAATTCTGGAGGTGTGGGGTGTCGCATTGTCCTGCAGGTATTGCACAGCGGAAATGAATGGATGCTGATGATCAGACAGGATGCTTACGAACGTGTCACCTGCCTAGACGTATCAGGGGCCCCATATCACTCCAACTCCACACCCTCCACACCACTACAGAGCCTCCAGCAGATTGAACAGCCCCTGCTGACATATTGGGTCCATGGATTCATGAGGTTGTCTCCCTACCTATACACCTCCATCCGCTCGATAGAATCTGAAACGAGACTCTTCTGATCAGGCAACATGTTTCAAGTCATCAACAGTCCATTGTCCGTGTTGAAGACTTCAGGCGAGGCATAAAGCTTCGTGTAGTGCAGTCACCAAGGGTACACGAAAGGGCCTTTGGCTCCGAAGGCTCATATCGACGACTGCTTCAAATTTACATTTTAAGTGTCTCTCTTCTTCTTTCTTCCTCTTTCCTCAATGTCCACGTCCCAGCTTCCTATAACGCTACGCTCCATATAAAAAACTTCTCTAGTCTCTTCCTCAGCTCCCTATACTCACATAGAAGCCTCCTCTTCTTATTAAACATCTCCTTCGCAACTGCTATACGTGTTTCTCCATGCTTATTCCATCTTATGTCTTCCATAATTATTCCTCTCCCCAGATATTTGAAAGCACTAACTTTTTATTTATTTTTCTGTCCCAACTTCGTTGTTGCTGAAGATGCTATTGTAAGATGAAATGAAAAGAAATGTCTTGCACTTATCATCATACATTTTATGTTTTTCTTATTAATTTTTATTCCAAATTCCTCACAGTTCTTATTTAATACTTTTAACATTCCAGTCTAATTTATTTCGATCTCTGTCAATAACACCATGTCATCTGCAAATTTAATACAAGTTATCCTCCTATCACCAACTTCCACCCTTTTTTTCGTGTCTAACATTTCTGAATAACATGCTCCAAATATATGTTAAACAATGTTGGGAAGAAACAGCAGCTGTGACTCACTCTCCTTCCACCTGTGCTTTCCTGTTTCATCTCATCCCCATCTGTAATGTATATATATTCTTAATCAACCTTTTATACCTCTAATCAATTCCAATCTCCCTTAGAACGCCCATTAAATTATTCCGCTATACTCTGGCAAAGGATTTCTCCAAGTCAACGATACAGTATAAACTTCTTTTTTACTTTCAATGTATCTCTGACCTGTAATTCTCAACAGTCCAATTGCATCTCTTGTACCATTCTCTTTTCTAAATCCATGCTGCTCCTATGTAATACTATTTCCAGTCTTCCATGAAGGCTTCTGTTTGTCACTCTTACTAGAATTTTTTTCGCATGAGAAATCATATTTACAGCTCTAAAATCCTCACATTTCTTGTCAATGCGTTTCTTCTCAATCAGTATCATTAGTGCTGAGAGAAAGTCACCTACCCATTCATCTTTTACATATATGTTAGTACATAGGTACGTTAACTCACTCACACCAGTACTCCAAAGCCTGTTATGCAATTCTGCTGGGAATCCACCAATTCCACTTGCTTTATGATTCTTCATCTCTCTTAAAGCCCTTTCTACTTCTCCTACCAAGATGCAAGATTCTTTGGCTTCACTATAACTTTCATCTGTACTTCTAATTCTGTATCGTTTGGTTCTTGATCAGTCTCATATAGGCGCACTACATATCCTTGCCACCTCCACATCATTTCCTCCAGTTCATGTACCACTGTACCATCACTTCTTCCTACTTCCATATTTGTGCTACTTTACTTTGCATCAGAAACTAGGGCGGCAGATAGTCTATACAGATAATCTATACATTTTTCCTCGCTATTTCAATATGTATATTACTTTACATCTCCCTTTCATTCATGTCTCCCTTGCCTGTTCTGCTGCTCTCCTTAATTCATTATTCTGATTTGTGTCGATTCATCTCCCTTCTTCTTGTTACTGTCTTCCATTTTCTTCTTTGTTTCATCTGGCCAAACACCGTAGTTGCTACCCATACTTAATACTATTCTCTCAAATGTCCTCACCTGTACAAATTCTTCAGCAGTTTCACTAAGCTTTCGTCCCACTCTCTTCCATTTTTCGTTCACACTCTCTTCATTCATCTTCTATCCCATTTTAACAGAACTGTGCTTTCCATCTCAGCATCCTTTTCTTCTTCCTTTTCTGTCGTTCTAGATCAAATTTCTGTTTTGGTTTTTCCTCTTCTTACTCTTTTGAACCTTATTAGCAGATCTACCACCCCCAAGCTGTAGCTCGAACCTATGTCTGCTCCAGTATATCCTCTGGCTTTCTTTCTGCGGATTTTGTATCTGTTCTGCATTATGATATAACCAATTATTTATCCTTCTTCATTCGACCTAGATATGCATGTAACTTCTGTGACGTTAAAGCAATGTGTTTCCCAGCCTTTCACCTCTGTCGTTCCTATTTCCCAGGGAAAATCTTCCAACCCATCCCCCTTTTTTCCCCATTACGATGATGCAGGCGTTTCTTTTTTTCTTTATCCATAACTTCTTCAATCTATTCATAATCGTTCTTTACTTTCTCATCATCGTATTGACTTACCGGAATGTACACTCCTGGAAATGGAAAAAAGAACACATTGACACCGGTGTGTCAGACCCACCATACTTGCTCCGGACACTGCGAGAGGGCTGTACAAGCAATGATCACACGCACGGCACAGCGGACACACCAGGAACCGCGGTGTTGGCCGTCTAATGGCGCTAGCTGCGCAGCATTTGTGCACCGCCGCCGTCAGTGTCAGCCAGTTTGCCGTGGCATACGGAGCTCTATCGCAGTCTTTAACACTGGTAGCATTCCGCGACAGCGTGGACGTAAACCGTATGTGCAGTTGACGGACTTTGAGCGAGAGCGTATAGTGGGCATGCGGGAGGCCGGGTGGACGTACCGCCGAATTGCTCAACACGTGGGGCGTGACGTCTCCACAGTACATCGATGTTGTCGCCAGCGGTCGGCGGAAGGTGCACGTGCCCGTCGACCTCCGACCGGGCCGCAGCGATGTACGGATGCACGCCAAGACCGTAGGATCCTACGCAGTGCCGTAGGGGACCGCACCGCCACTTCCCAGCAAATTAAGGACACTGTTGCTCCTGGGGTATCGGCGAGGACCATTCGCAACCGTCTCCATGAAGCTGGGCTACGGTCCCGCACACCGTTAGGCCGTCTTCCGCTCACGCCCCAACATCGTGCAGCCCGCCTCCAGTGGTGTCGCGGCAGGCGTGAATGGAGGGACGAATGGAGACGTGTCGTCTTCAGCGATGAGAGTCGCTTCTGCCTTGGTGCCAATGATGGTCGTATTCGTGTTTGGCGCCGTGCAGGTGAGCGCCACAATCAGGACTGCATACGACCGAGGCACACAGGGCCAACACCCGGCATCATGGTGTGGGGAGCGATCTCCTACACTGGCCGTACACCTCTGGTGATCGTCGAGGGGACACTGAATAGTGCACGGTACATCCAAACCGTCATCGAACCCATCGTTCTACCATTCCTAGACCGGCAAGGGAACTTGCTGTTCCAACAGGACAATGCACGTCTGCATATATCCCGTGCCACCCAACGTGCTCTAGAAGGTGTAAGTCAACTACCCTGGCTAGCAAGATCTCCGGATCTGTCCCCCATTGAGCATGTTTGGGACTGGATGAAGCGTCGTCTCACGCGGTCTGCACGTCCAGCACGAACGCTGGTCCAACTGAGGCGCCAGGTGGAAATGGCATGGCAAGCCGTTCCACAGGACTACATCCAGCATCTCTACGATCGTCTCCATGGGAGTATAGCAGCCTGCATTGCTGCAAAAGGTGGATATACACTGTACTAGTGCCGACATTGTGCATGCTCTGTTGCCTGTGTCTACGTGCCTGTGGTTCTGTCAGTGTGATCATGTGATGTGATGACCCCAGGAATGTATCAATAAAGTTTCCCCTTCCTGGGACAATGAATTCACGGTGTTCTTATTTCAATTTCCAGGAGTGTATATTTCTATTAATATGGTATCCTTCTTGTTACCTCTTAATCTCAATACCATCAGACTTTTATCTATGTTCTCCACTTTCAATACTTTTTCACCAGACATTTCCCTATTACGACTGCTACACCATAGCTGCTTCTCTTCTCCCTGTGTGAGTAAAGCAGTTCGTACTGTCCACTCTCCATTTCTTCCTTACTCCCCTATGTTGCTTCACACATACCTAATACATGCAATCTTGTACTCATCATTCCCTCTTAGCATTTTCAAGCTTTCCAGTCTACAGTTGTGTGGGCATAATCCATGCTCCAATCCTCAATTTCCCTTCCGAGTTCCTACTTTGTTTGTCATTCGTTCTTCATCCTCCACCTACACTACTGTATAGATCTCAGAATCGACTGAAGGGATGTTTTGCCTCTGGATTCTTACACAAACAAAGTCACACCATGTTTTCTGGGAAAAATAATGTGGTAGTATCCCAATCGTATCCTCATACGCATATGGTTGTGCAGCCATATTGAGCCAACCAATATGAGTCCTATGTTGTCTGTAGCCACCTGTATGTAAACAGACGCTAAGATTTCCTTCTTCTGCCCACGACCCCATACCACCTTGTCCAACGTCTCCGACGTTAGAAATACAAATGGAAAGTAGACGTCATCCTCATGCCTCGACACCTAATACCTTCTGAGTCGAGAAACAAGAGATGGCCAGGGTAGGCCGATAGAAAGTAATACATAAGAAGCCTGACACTAGTAAGTGGCAGTAATGTCAGACTTTTCTAAGGGGCCAAGTGGTTGCCACACGCTTATTCGTAAGTTGTGGGACCCCTGGGGTAGGCCTCACAGTCATTTCAAAATCTGCAGTGGAGATCTATGTATAGTTACAATTAAAAGTGAACAATTTTCCAGCATTAATTCACAAAAATACACTTCTTTTTGCTGATAACTACAAAATCTACTTGCCACATGTTTTTGAAGTTCCATTCTGTCATAAAATATGTAACAATTCTTCCTTTCCCATATTGGTCCTGTATTAATAACACGCTAGAGTACAATACTATATATGTAACTTATCTAATCCTGTATGTTATGTGGTGCTCAAATAGGCACCAGGTGTCTATCCTTTTACAACTCTCAAATTTTCCAAACGGACAAGAATCTACCTCCTGTACCTTTTTTAACTCAATCCACTACTATTTTGATGAAACAAGCGAACCTTACTTTTGTGTGCATCCTTAAGCATTTTATGAGGCGCTTCTGTTATGTTCACTTCTTTAGAAACAGGGTTCCTGAATCGCAATCTCAACTTGAAAATTTGCTTCTCTGACACAAGTAACCACACGGATCTTGCAGTGGGCGAACAAGCGTACTGTAACCTACTTCCTTTGTTTTCGGATTGCATTTACTTAGGATTCTTCCAATGAATCTCAGTCCGGCATCTGCTTTACCGACGATCAAGTTTATATCATCATTCCATTTTAAATCACTCCTAATGTGTACTCCCAGATAATTTATGGAATTAACTGCTTCCAGCTGCTGACCTGCTATTTTGTAGCTAAATGATAAGGGAACTATCTTCGTATGTATTCGCAGCACATTACACTTGTCTACATTGAGATTCAATTGCCATTCCCTGCAGCATGCGTCAATTCGCTACACATCCTCCTGCAATTCAGTACAATTTTCCATTGTTACAACCTCTCAATATACCACAGCGTCATCCGCAAAACCTCAGTGAACATCCGATGTCATCCACAAGGTCATTTATGTATATTGTGAATAGCAACGGTCCTATGATACTCCCCTGCGGCACACCTTAAATCATTCTTATGTCGGAAGACTTCTCTCCATTGAGAATGACATGCTGCGTTCTTTTATCTAGGAACTCTTCAATCCAATCACACAATTGGTCTGGTAGTCCATATCCTCTCACTTTGTTCATTAAGCGACAGTGGGGAACTGTATCAAACGCCTTGCGGAAGTCAAGTAAAATGGCATCTACCTGGGAACCGGTGTCTATAGCCCTCTGAGTCTCATGGAGGAATAGCGCGAGCTGGGTTTCACACGATCTTTTTCGAAACCCATGCCGATTCCTACAGAGTAGATTTCTAGTCTCCAGAAGGTCATTATACTCTAACATAACTTTCGATGCAACGCTTGTGAATAGATCAAGTACAAACCACAATCCAAATCGAGACCAAAGGGGACACTCAATACCAAAGAAGTCGATGACGAGCAGTCAGTAGTTCGGTGGAGAGGGTAAGTAGTGCTGTAAGACGAAGTGCACGACCGACTGAGCGGCCGTGGTGCGGCGGCATTCGGGCCGGCCGCGGGGCTCTCTACTGGCTAGTGCACCCACTTGGCGAGACGGCGGGGCATTCACTTGGCTAGTGCAGCGCTGCGGCTACACTGCCCTCAATTGCCCATCGAGGTCCATTTGCTCCAGCGATCATTCAACTTCCGCGCAGCCCTGTACCGGATTTTCATAATACTCTCTTTTGATATCGACATACACTTACTTCCTTCGCTAGAAGTCTGCTGCTCCTATTGTGAAGTGCAGCTAGACGAGGCTCATCCCCTATTTCTTCAGGAAACAAGTCAGATTTATTCGATAGTGTAAGCTCAAAGGCGGATGAAGAATTTGCCCTTTCGCCAATTGCTTGTTACCTTTAGTCGACATGTATGATCGTTTTTCCCATTGAACCTCTCTCTTTCAAGTTTCACGTGCTACAATTAGGCCTGAAGGGTACAAATCTTTGCCTCCTGCTCAGTGGCCCACTTGTATTTTTTTTTTTTTTTTTTTTCAGTCCATTCAGTTCCTGAGTTCCCAACTCAGTTCCCGCCTAATCACCCCAGTCAAATTTCAACCTACTACAATCTACACTGTTTCTGTCTGCTCTACGACCACATCAACTTTTATGATACATTGCAACACAGTTTATACGCTTAAAATAGAATTAAATCATTTAGCACACATTACACTACACGAATTTTCGTTATGTATGAGTCACAAAAATTGAGCCTACAGGTTAGCACATCATGTGTGATACACTGATCAGTCAGAACATTATAATCACAGATCTGCTATTGTTCTAAACCCGTCCAGGCGATGGAAGCTTCATCTAGATAGGAATGACTGCTAGTCAGACACACATGCAGTGCATATAGTAAGTGTGCTGTCCCCATGTAGAATGGCGAAGATATGAGATACATCAGATTTTCACTGAACGCAGATTCTGATGGCCTAGAGGCTCAGCATAAGTATTTCGGAAACTGCACGACTTATCGGGTGTTTGAGGAGTGCTGTGGTGAGTGTTCTCAACATGCAACAAAACCTAGTGAAACCATGTTCAGACTTTATGGGGATGGGCAGCCACCCACATTACAGGTGTCGGATATTTTATGCTGAGCAGACTGGTAAAACATGACATCTGGCGAACTGTGGCGGAACTTACATCAGACTTAAATTCTGGGGAGAGTAAAGGTGTATCTGAACACACAGTGCACTGAACACTCCTAACAATGGGGCTCTGCAGCCGAAGACCCATGTATGTGCCAATGTTTACATCATGACATTGGCAGCCGTTATTCAAAGGGACGTGTGACCAGTGGCACTCTGACGCACTGGCAGAGAGTTACATGTTCTTATCAATCATGATACCTTCTTTACCATGCCGATGTGTGGGCGTGAATCTGCTGTCTTCCAGGTGAAAAGCTCCTTGACATCTATACTGTTTGACAGAGACAATTTCACATAGGCATCTATGAATCCAGTGGAGCTCATGCAAGGCACCTTGATGCCAATGAGTACCGCACACTGGTTGCAGACCACGTATTTCCCTCGATCACGATCATGTTTTCCAACAGCAATGTCTTTTTTCAACAAGATAATGCGAAATGTCACAAGACTAGAAGTGTGATAGAGTGGTTAGAGGAACACTGTTGCGAGTTCCACTACCCACCAGTGCATGAAATCTGAAGCCGATCAAAAACACTTGCGATGTGACTGATCTTTGCACCCTCCACAGAATTTAAGGGAATTAGGTGACTTGTATGTGCAGATGTATGGTCAGCACCTTCCAGTGCCCTACCAAGGCCTCACTGCTTCCACAGTACGATGCGTCGCCGCTGTTATTGGTGCCAAATGTGGTCAGACATATTGGCTATCAGGTAGGTGGTCATAATCTTCTGACTGATCAGTGTAAAGTAAAGTGTTAATTATTCCTGCTTACAATAACAACTAAGCACACAAATTAATGAACTATTTGTTAATTAACTTGTTCACCATATAATGTAGGTAGTATGTCTATGAGAGTTAGGCTCAAAGAGCATCTCTGTGTCATATTTCCAGGATGCCAGCCAAAGATATAATTTACCACTTCTGCCCAACAAAAAAATTTCATTTTCCGCATTTCTAAAAAATAAATTTTACCTAAACACAATAGAAAGAGAAATGACAAAGAAGGCTGAGATTTTAAAACACTTAGCGAAGAAAATGTTAATTTAATTAAATGTGAAAATCGAAATTTCCAAAAATCTCATTTGTCTATACCGAAAAGCCATATTTCCACTTTCTCATTTAAATAATTCCTAATCAAAGAATTTTTATTCTTTATAAATAATAACCATTGAATCTTATTTGGAAAGATTTTCCTTCTTTCATTCTTAAATTTTTTCTTTATAAAAAATCCATAAGCAGTAGCACTGAAAATCTGTTAAGTGAACTCAATATTTATAGTAATGATTGTGTACAAGTGTTCCCAACATTATCAGATCTTAAAAAACATAAAACTTATGTAATTTCAAAAGCTGAACTTTTACCTACTAAATTTGGAGATAACATTTTATGACTTTTAGATGAAAAATATAAAATTACTCTTCCAGATCGATATACTAAAATCTTTAAAAATGATGATGATTAGTTAGATAAACTTGTAAATTTACATTTTGTTTATAGAGGCAAAAGAGTAAATAAAGGTTGTCCAATTCATGTTATCAGATTTGAATAGATTTTAAAAATTTTGTATTTTTCTTTGATTTAAATTAAGATTTCCTTTGCTACGATTTTCTAAGTTCTTTAAAATAGCTCAGTTTTCTTTGTAATTTCTTTTTCCACTTATTTAGGTAAAATTTAATTTTGCGATATGGGGGGGAAATGAGAGTTTTTGGTCAGGGGGAACTGGGAAATTATATCTTTGGTTGGCACCCTGAAAACTTGTCTAGTAAATGCTCTTTCATCTGCAACTCTCATAGACATACTACTAAAGTAAATTGTAACGTAACATTTAATGAATGCAAACTGAATGCAAGCAAACTAATACTATGAAAGTTCCTAAATCTAACAGTTTAAGACTTAAATTACTTTACAGAAATATAAGCATATAATGAATGGATGTGCTCCATTTAAACTGCTGTAAAGAACAGAACAATGTAACGGTATTCTTGTACTATACTGGACCAAAACAAAAACAAAGTTGCCCCTACAACCAGATTTTATAATATTTCCATCTGTTCTGGAATAATAATACATAAAGAAAAGTTAAACCTTTAATATGAAGTTTGAAAAAAATCTCGTACTCTTACATAATTTGTAGTTGTTACTAAACAAACTGGTATTGAAACTAAATAACTTATCTTTACAAGAGAGCAAAACCTCACAGCTGGTGTGGGGCTGCCAACTATCACTGGTAGGTATTGTAAGTTACGAACCTGTTTATGGAGGTGGTTTTGTTTACGTAGGGGTCAGTTTGCACTGTTTCGGCAGTTTTCTGTAAGGTGTTCATTGTGCTGGGGGCATTTTAGACATTCACTAGTGGGTCAAATGCAAAGGGGGCACCTATTACCAGATTAATATGGGGTGCGTCCATGCATCGTCTTTATGACAGCTTGACCTCTGCTGGAGACAATTTCAATGACGGATCTGAATGTCTGAGCAGGAATGGTAACCATTCATACGAAAGAGCCAGTACCAGAGTGGGTATTAGTATTGGACGCTTGGTCTGGAGTGAAGTAGACATTCTGTCTTATCAAAATATGGTCCATTGCATTCACATTGGGACTCTGGTCAGACCAGTCCATTTCGGTAATTTTATTATCGATAGATCATATCATCTCCAAACTGTCCCTCTACTGTATGATGTATAAAATCCTGTTAAATGTGTTCACATCCTTCCATATTTAGTGTTTTGTTAAGCATAGGTTAAGGGCTAACTCCTAACACTATGATAATGTAACAACACCTATTCCATACTTCACTTTTGGCACTAATACATGATGCGTGGCAATGTGTGCTAGGCATACGCACACACCTAATTCTTAAATCTGGCTACCTGAGGGTACAGTTTGATTCATCACTCCAAATCAATACAGAATTTGTGGTTTGTGACGACCTGGTCGACCACTGTACCCCATTTTTTTAACTCTCCACACACAATCATTGTTACAGCTAGACTGCCGATGGTAATCTGAAACTCACGAATGATCCGCAACTTTAGAATGGTTTTAACATTAAAATCGCCGAGTCTCTGACATTTATGAAACGATAGAAAGTGGTCTCTTACTTGCATATGTTCTACACAAGGCTTTGTCCAACATTTTACTCAAATCACTGGGATTTGCTAGATACACTTAGCACAAGTGGTTTCTGATTGATGCTCACATTTTACTCACACAGCTTTGTGCACTTGAAACAGTTATTGCGGGTTTCTTTTGCTTTTGCATTGTATAGTACTATGATATCACGTTTCTTCTTTGCTCCTTACTTACTGTTACTTCAGCATAGAGTGTATCTGATAGAGAGACATTTTCATCCTTCTTTCCCTAGTATTCTGGTACAGTGTGGCAGTGGACTGTATTTCTTTAGCTCACCAGAAATTTCACTACAGATCGTATTTATTGCATCAACTGATGTTTTATTTTCATTAAATTTCTTTGCAAGTTGAAGAGCTTTGAAGGATTTATGCGTCATCAGTTTTTTTCTTCGATTTAAAAATGACTCCAAAAGATGTAGAACATTGCAATCTCAGAGTGGTAGTTTCTCTATACAGGGTATTAGGTGTGTAAGTGTAGGTATTTCTATTGGTGTGTGAAGACAGTGTACTTAACAACATTACATGAGTATGTACTTCATTTGCAGACTGGTAATTATAGCTACTACTAGATATATAATTTTGAGATGGGTAAAAGCTCCAATATGGGTAGCACATTTTATCTTCACCTGGGCAGCAGGTCAGGTATTGAAGTGATGACATATGGACACAAAATGTTTAGTCTATACTAGCAGATATAGTTCATTTCATGGCATAGTTATGACTGTGCAGAATAAATTAGGTAGTATATTTTGTTATGTGTTTGGGAAAGATTGTTAGATGCAGAGAAGAATTCTGACTTTGCTGACCACATTAGGTAGTAAATTTTATGTGTTTGGGGAAAGACTGTTAGATGCAGAGAAAAACAAGTAACATACACAAGTGGGAACATATTAAGGTAGCAATTATAACAATATCTATACCTATACCCTAACATCCTGTCAGTATGTTCTCTTCTTAGAGACCAGGGGATCCATGATATATATACTTTGTAGCTGCATCAGCAGCAATCCTCAATTTGATGGCATATTTGTCAGGTTTGTTGAGTGAGAAATGAGTGAAACTGTGCATTCTCTTGCATGGTAACAGTCGCTCAACCATGGATACGTTTTCTACATAGTAGTAAGAACGAATTCCGTTTACCATTAATTTTCCCCCAATTTCGGATTCAAGAGCGAATTTCGTAGCTGTGGGGCCTTCAGCTAGTACTGATTTTCCATCGAAACGGAGAAATCTGGAAATATTCCAAAGTCTGCTCCTTGTCAGAATGTCCTTGATTAAAGCAGGCCACCAAGAATATGAACCAAAGATGGCCCCAGAATTACGTTTTGTACAACTGGCAGCCTGAATACATACTACAGCTACAATTGTTTGACAACATCAAGTGACGCAATATAAGCATTGTTTTTAGTACTATTTGAGCATTTTGTTCATGATAAGTAGCATTTTTAAGTCATCAGTCTTCTGACCAGTTTGATGTGGCCTGACACGTACTTCTCTCCTATGCCAACCTCTTCATCTCAGAGGTGCACTTGTAACCTACATCCTCAATTATTTGCTGAATGTATTCTACTCTCTGTATTCCTCTACAGTTTTTGTCCTCTACAGCTCCCTTTAGTAGCGTGAAGTCAGTCCCTGATATATTAACAGATGTCCTATGATCATGTCTCTTCTCCTTGTCAGTATTTTCCATATATACCTTTCCTCTCCAATTGCGCCCAGACATTCAAGAACAAAGTATTAATGCGCTCATTTTGAACCCTTGCTCGGTTCTAATGTTGATGCATTTCTTGCTCAGGTGATATCCAATAACTAGTTCATGTTTGAGGTCACTGGGGTCTCCCGACTGATTCATTCCACTGTTACTGATTTTCTGCTGGCAAACCAATGTTCCGCACCAACTGTTATGCTGAGGGCGATCTGTCATCACATACAATTGTCATTTCTGCTTTACATGTGTGTTCGCATACATTTTTAATCACATAGAGTTGATGATCAGGACATAGAAGATATAGGACAAGGCTGACGTGTATTGTAGCAACCAAAACGACTGTTCGTACTTAGTCCCTCATTACTAGCTGATCTTCATCTAATTATCACGCCTTTTGTCTCGAAGTGCTACATCTACATTGTCTTCCTTTTTTATTGTTGTTGTTGTTGTTGTTGTTGTCTTCAGTCCTGAGACTGGTTTGATGCAGCTCTCCATGCTACTCTATCCTGTGCAAGCTGCTTCATCTCCCAGTACCTACTGCAACCTACATCCTTCTGAATCTGCTTAGTGTATTCATCTCTTGGTCTCCCTCTACGATTTTTACCCTCCACACTGCCCTCCAATGCTAAATTTCTGATCCCTTGATGCCTCAAAACATGTCCAACCAACCGATCCCTTCTTCTAGTCAAGTTGTGCCACAAACTTCTCTTCTCCCCAATCCTATTCAATACCTCCTCATTAGTTATGTGATCTACCCATCTAATCTTCAGCATTCTTCTGTAGCACCACATTTCGAAAGCTTCTATCCTCTTCTTGTCCAAACTAGTTATCGTCCATGTTTCACTTCCATACATGGCTACACTCCAAATACTTTCAGAATGGACTTCCTGATAAATAAATCTATATTCGATGTTAACAAATTTCTCTTCTTCAGAAACGCTTTTCTTGCCATTGCCAGTTTACATTTTATATCCTCTCTACTTCGACCATCATCAGTTATTTTACTTCCTAAATAGCAAAACTTCTTTACTACTTTAAGTGCCTCATTTCGTAATCTAATTCCCTCAGCATCACCCGATTTAATTTGACTACATTCCATTATCCTCGTTTTGCTTTTGTTGATGTTCATCTTATATCCTCTTTTCAAGACACTGTCCATTCCGTTCAACTGCTCTTCCAAGCCCTTTGCCGTCTCTGACAGAATTACAATTTCATCGGCGAACCTCAAAGTTTTTACTTCTTCTCCATGAATTTTAATACCTACTCCAAATTTTTCGTTTGTTTTCTTTACTGCTTGCTCAATATACAGACTGAATAACATAGGGGAGAGGCTACAACCCTGTCTCAATCCTTTCCCAACCACTGCTTCCCTTTCATGCCCCTCGACTCTAATAACTGCTATCTGGTTTCTGTATAAATTTTAAATAGCCTTTCACTCCCTGTATTTTACCCCTGCCACCTTCAGAATTTGAAAGAGAGTATTCCAGTTAACATTGTCAAAAGCTTTCTCTAAGTCTACAAATGTTAGAAACGTAGGTTTGCCTTTTCTTAATCTTTCTTCTAAGATAAGTCGTAAGGTCAGTATTGCCTCACGTGTTCCCACATTTCTACGGAATCCAAACTAATCCTCCCCGAGGTCCGCATCTACCAGTTTTTCCATTCGTCTGTAAAGAATTCGCGTTAGTATTTTGCAGCTGTGACTTATCAAACTGATAGTTCGGTAATTTTCACATCTGTCAGCATCTGCTTTCTTTGGTATTGGAATTATTATATTCTTCTTGAAGTCTGAGGGTATTTCACCTGTCTCATACATCTTGCTCACTAGCTGGTAGAGTTTTGTCATGACTGGCTCTCCCAAAGCCGTCAGTAGTTCTAATGGAATGTTGTCTACTCTGGGGGCCATGTTTCGACTCAGGTCTTTCAGTGCTCTGTCAAACTCTTCACGCAGTATCTTACCTCCCATTTCGTCTTCATCTACATCCTCTTCCATTTCCATAATATTGTCCTCAACTACATCTCCCTTGTATAAACCTTCTATATACTCCTTCCACCTTTCTGTCTTCCCTTCTTTGCTTAGAACTGGGTTGACATCTGAGCTCTTGATATTCATACACGTGGTTCTCTTCTCTCCAAAGGTCTCTTTAATTTTCCTGTAGGCAGTATCTATCTTACCCCTAGTGAGATAAGCTTCTACATCCTTACATTTGTCCTCTAGCCATCCCTGCTTAGCCATTTTGCACTTCCTGACGATCTGATTTTTGAGGCGTTTGTATTCCTTTTTGCCTGTTTCATTTAGTGCATTTTTATATTTTCTCCTTTCATCAATTAAATTCAATATTTCTTCTGTTACCCAAGGATTTCTAGCAGCCCTCGTATTTTTACCTACTTTTTCCTCTGCTGCCTTCACTACTTCATCCCTCAGAGCTACCCATTCTTCTTCTACTGTATTTCTTTCCCCCATTGCTGTCAATTGTTCCCTTATGCTCTCCTTGAAACTCTGTACAACCTCTGGTTCGTTCAGCTTATCAAGATCCCATGTCCTTAAATTCACACCTTTTTGCAGTTTCTTCAGTTTTAACCTACAGGTCATAACCAATAGATTGTGGTCAGAGTCCACATCTGCCCCTGGAAATGTCCTACAATTTAAAACCTGATTCCTAAATCTCTGTCTTACCATTATATAATCTATCTGATACCTTTTAGTATCTCCAGGGTTCTTCCATGTATACAACCTTCTTTTATGATTCTTGAACCAAGTGTTAGCTATGATTAAGTTATGCTCTGTGCAAAATTCTACCAGACGGCTTCCTCTTTCATTTCTTAGTCCCAATCCATAGTCACCTACTATGTTTCCTTCTCTCCCTTTTCCTACTGACGAATTCCAGTCACCCATGACAAATTATCGTCTCCCTTATTATTGTTTTTTTTCTATCCACCACAGTTCTGACCTCGGAGTTTCCATACTGTCCTCCGTGGGATGCGGCCTCGCACGGTGTTAACAGACGGCAGATGTGACAGCAGCATCTTTTGGCTGAAAATTACTGCGTGGGTCTCAGCGATTATGAATTTCAAGCGCCACTTCGTCGATCATGAACCCGATGTGGAAGTGGCGTCTCATCGTCTGGACACTCATGCTGTAGGTGAACAACACTGCAGGGGGCCGAGTATCGACCCTGCGGCACCCTTCCATGTATCTGCTGCTCGGTGGATGACATGTCGTCTGTACTCATATGGAAGGTCGTCCCAGCGAGATAAGACTGGAGGGGAACAAAGTGTGACGTCAGTGTCCCGTGCAGAAAGAGCTTGTACATGAGGCCATCGTGCCACATGGAGTCGAAAGCCCTGGACGCATCGAGAAACACCGTCCCAAGAAAACTCGCTTGTGTCCAGTACACACATCGCCGCTGGCGGCAGTCACATCAGCCGGTGAGAGATGGAGTGGCCGCTCTCAGATCCAAATTATTCGTTTAGTATGACGCTGTCTTGAATGTTGCGTTTCATTGACCTTTCGCTGTACAGCCACTCAGACACATTCGACAGAGCTGAGAGCAGGCTGGTGGGCCCATCACTGGCTTTCTGACGTGCATCCTTGTGGGTTTTCAGAATAGTCACAACTTCCGTATGTTTCCATGCAGAAGGATAGGCTCCTGAACGAAGTGTAATAAAATGGGACTCCTGCAGCTATACTTTCCATGCTATTCATTATATAGGTACCAGTTTTACTGATCCAGTACACCATCTCCAGGCCTTAACTGACGCTAAGCGTATGATCTCCAATAATATACTCTGTGCCATCAGTGGCCAATATCTATGAACTGGTTTCCATAGACTGTAACAGCGATGTTGTGTATGAAACCACAAACTACCAAGTGACTCACTACTTCTGGCATTTCTGTGTGCTTGATGTTGTCTGAAGCAGTTCTGGCAGCAACCACTAGCACATTTTATTCTTGGACGCGTGCTTCTGCGTGGGAACAACGAAACTGTCCTCTTCTTCCTGTTTTGATGTTGACAGAGCATCTCTTTTCTGTGATTTGTTTTCGCCCGTGGCCTGTGGCTGGTGACCTGAGGGGGGGAAACATCCTTGTCTATTACAGAAGCACATCCCCACAAGAGTTTCATGGCCTACAGGTTCCCATCGTGTGACTTGCCTTTAGGGAATATACCATCTGGGACAAAGGGTTTGCTTTGCCTGCTGGTGCATCTTCCACTGCCATGACAGGTGTGGCCATGGATGACTGCGATCTCCTGTCATCTGGAATGGCGGTAGAGGACTGCATCATAGCGATGTTATTTTCTGGGACACAAACCATCGACACCACAGTCGAAAATGTGGCGTTGTCCTCCTTGTGCCTATAGAGCAGGTTACCTGTGGCAAGGCGTTGTTTAGCGATGAGTATTTCTGCAGGCACACTCCTCCTGAATTTGGTTGTCGCGATGTGCATTCATGGCGAAGGCTACATCCACATCCACATTTCAACCCCAATTTTCTAATTGTGGCGTTTCTCTCTTGCTCTTAGTCTGAGCTCAGGATCGAGTCCATCGAAATAGGGGGTAGGGGGGGGGGGGGTCGGTCATCTCTGTGTGGCCCTTCTTGCAAAGCGAGAAATATTTCTCTTTATGAAAGCCTCATCAGTCAGAGCTCTTAATGGACCACACATAGGTGTACGCCATACTGCCACTTGGGCTAGAATCCAGAGCCAATGCCCATGGAGCATCTTAGCGATATCCCACCTCCTTTACACTGCAATCGCTCCCCAACCCTTCCCCCACTACCCATTCCCATGCTGTGTAGAGTGGAGGGTGGGAGGTGATGGAGTTGAGGAAGGCTGGGTGCAAACTCCATTCCCTCAGTGCTTCTGCAGCCCCTGTCAGGTATGGAAGTTGTGTTCGGCCAATGTTCTGATATTAGTTGGGTGAGGATGGGGCCACAATACCTGCTGGATGTGAAGCCCAAATCTCTGTTGATCAGCCCTTAGGCTATTCGTATTCGAGTAGCCTCCTTCACAACACAGACTCAGATGATGTGGTGCGTCTAAATACTTCCATTTCTTCATATTCCACTGGGTCCCTTGGGGCCATTCAGTATTTGGGAAACGCTGATTTTGTTGGTTGCTTAAGTTCAGTGTGAATTCTGTGTTTGTTATATCTTTCTTCAATTATCCGCACAGTCTATCTGACACATGCATTACCACATTTACATGGAATGAGGTAAAGACACAGTGAACGGAGCCCCAAGTCGTCTTTCACTGCACCTCAGAGTGCATACATTTTCGGAGATGGACGGAAAACGCGCATGATGTTAGTAATCAAGCATTCCCTCATTATATTCCTGCGACAAATAAAATAACGCTCTATACCTTCATAACTATCAACATGGCAACTGATCGCCATCAGTTACTGTGTTTCAAAAGGGCGTCCAGAACTTTGAATTAAAATGTAGTCTTACTCATGCAGGGTAAACATTAATAAAACCGACAAACTACAGTGAAGGATTCCTGACTGGGAACAGAGGAAAAAAGGTGCGATGAACATGTGTCCAGGTCGCAGGTTCGAATCCTGCCTCGGGCATGGGTGTGTGTGATGTCCTTAGGTTAGGTTTAAGTAGTTCTAAGTCTAGGCGACTGATGACGTCAGATGTTAAGTCCCATAGTACTCAGAGTCATTTGAACCATTTTGAACATGTGTCCAGAAATGCATCGAGTCCACTGTAGATGGAGGTAGCGAATGAAACTTCCTCTGACCCCAGGCCATGTGTTTCTTGTGTACTACAGGATGTGTGATTGACGCAGTGTACTTTAAGCAGCAAAATAATCCGTTATTTGCGTCTGTGTACGACCAAGCAGATGGAAACGGTAGTGAGGCAACACTGCTATACCAAACAAATCCCCTTACAGACACTGGCCACATATCACAAAATTTCAAGCGCTTTTTAGGCATTTGTGTGATCATGGATCCTTTCAAACAGACAAACGTCCATGAAGGTCACGGACTGTGCGTTCACCAGGCTTGGAGAATTAGATTCCACAGGATGCTAACATGAACCCTAATACGAGCGCCAGGCAAATAACCCGCCAACGCGGCGTAAGCCAAAGTACGACTATGTGTATCCTGCATGACTGTCACCTGCAACTAGTGCAAGGATTATCAACAATGGATTTGCCTCTACAGGAAGAATTTTGTCTATGATTTTAGCACCAGACCATCACAATTATGGGGTTTCTGCTATCGTTTCTCTTTACCAATGAAGCAACATTTAAAACAACTGGCATCATCATTCTGTATAATTGTCATCTGTGGGCTACACACAAACCTCGGTGCATGGTTGAGGCACCTCATCAGCGTTGTTTCCGCATCAACGTGTGGACAGGCATTCTTAGCGACCATATACCTAGTCTGCTCATTATTTCACAACATCTAATTGGAAGAACGTACCTAGACTTCCTATGGAATACACTGTCTGGGCTGCTCGAGGATGTGTCCTTGAAAATACCATATGTTACATGTATCTGCCTGTCGAAGCACCCCGCCCCCCCCCAACTTCCACTGGATAACCAGCCTTAAACCCCTGTATTTTTGCCTCTCGAGGCATCTGAAAGGAGTTGTGTATGCTGAACCAGTTCCTCGCGCGCCGATCCTTCAGCATCGTGTTCTTGACGCCTGTGATACTATTTGGAGAGAGGCTGGAAGGTGTGAAAGATTGCAGCAACCCACGATGCTGCGTGTGAACGTGTGCATTGCATCTCATGAAGGCCACTTTAAACACCTGTATTGACATGGATGAAATGCAGCTATCACTGCATTCTGGGACGATCTATTGTCATTGCATGCACGCTGTACATTTCCAGACACATGTCGTCACGACCTATCTTCCTCTGTTTCCAGTCAGGAATTTGTCCATGCAGTTTATTCGGTTTATAGCCTGTATGATAATGTGCGAAGTCACCTATGGTCAAGAATAATCGTAATAACAATAGCAAAAGTATGATGCTATGCTACGCTGCTATCAGCATTTAAAACACACCTCCCAAAATTAATTTCTCTGATAACCTAGGCCAGTTTGTAAGATAAAAGCGGAGTCCTCCATATGTGTCGTGCGACGGTTCCACTCAGTACTGGCAACTGACAGGCCCGCAGTACCTTACGTTATGCCAAGCCTTCGTGATCTGAGCTCGATTCACTGAGGGCCGGCCAGAGCCCTGCACGGCTGCTAGCGCTGCCCCACTGCACTCCAGCGCAGCTGCTCTTCACTTTGTTTAACCCTCGCCAGCGTTAGTTACACCACCTCACCACATGAAGAAGCGTTTTAATTAGTTATAATATACATTGCTCATTAATTGCTTACATGCTTCATGTTTATACAAAGATTATATAACTTAATGTTGTACATAAGTACACTCTAATTTTCTTTACTAAATAATAGTTTAAATGTTAAAAAGAAAGTTCATGTTTTAAATTTATTTTCCATTGTCTCCATAAATGAGCTTTCCGCTCTATTTCTAGGTGTTATGCGAAAGACGTCGAGTATTTCCTTCTTCCTATATATTAAGTGGTTTGATACAGCATGAAGTACTTAAAATTGGATAAAAATTTAAATCCAGTAATGACGAACACAGAGACGAGTTACAGTTGATGTGCTGCCCTGCCACCACCTCCAGCTCGCCAGATCTGAACCTGATCGAACACATCTGGGATATGACTGACCATGGCGTCAGAGCTCATCGCACCCTCCTCCGAAAATATGGGATTTAGGAAACTTGTGTGTGCAGATGTAACGCCAGCTCCCTCCAGCGAGCTACGAGTGCTTCCATATCACGACGCATCCCCGCTGTTATCCGTGCCAAAATTGAACATACTGTTTATTAGTAGGCAGGCGGTCATAATGTTCTGGCTGATCGGTGCATACTGCATTTTTTCTCACCTGTGTCCTTTGCAAAATGACTTTTAAATAGTTACTTTCTATAAACAAGAGTGTGGTAGAAATGGACAGTGATAGTAAACATTACTGTTCCTTCACTACTGTTTTAAAAACTTCTCTATGAAGAGTTAGAGAGACGTAGCTGCATCTTTTGATGAAAAAAAAATAAAAGAAATATTTTTACTATGTAAAAAATGAAAATGGATGAAAATGAAAATGGGGGAGAAATGGCTTTAAATATTTATGTTATTTACTCTTTCAGTACGAACTTTGTTGTAGAACCCTTTATTTACGTGTGGTAATAAAAATTCACTTAGACAGAATTAAGCACATTTAAAATTACGCGAACCTTAGCAACCCTCTCATGCTGATAAATTCAAACTAACTGATTAATAACATTTATTTGAAACTTATTTAAATTAATTTTTTTACGTATTTCGGCCTTGGCACACATTTTCTAGATGCAGTGGATTTCTTTAAATATTTACTGAATTCTTTCCCGGCGTCAGCTATGGAACACAAGACTGTCTCTGTTAGCATAAAATGGTCAAATATTGCCAAGCCGACCTGAACGTTTAATTATCATTGACAAAACACACTTCACTATACGTTTAAGTTATTTGCTTTAGAAATGGAAAGAACCAACAGATTAATAACTTCAACGTTAATTATCCGCCTATGAATGCACAAATGTAAAACCAGTAATAAATTCAGTCAGCCTCAGGATCGCTGTAAAAGAAAAATATTTCGTAATTCACTGCTAATTTTACCTGATCCCGATTTACGGGTTTGGTTAATTTTATAGCGTAACAATTTTTTAAATGTGCCGCCGCTGCAAATCGTTCGGTCGCGGCACAGCCTAGCAACACCAATGATAATCGCTAAAAGTGCTGAAAATCTTTAAAGAAATATTATAGATGGCATGGGCAAGCTAATTTACATTAGTAATACACAATTTTGATAAAGTATAATGTATTTAGACCATAACAATAATTGAAATAACACATCTTTTTAATTTCTCCCCTAATGGCGGCTGAAGATAGATACAGACAAATGAAGTCTACTCATTCATATAATGCTACCTCACAGGTTTCTCTCTCTCTCAGCTCTCGAGGAAGACGACAAAGAATACACATTACGTAGCGCTTTTTATACTATTGCTGATTTTGAATATCTCTTTGTAATCTTACAACATTATTTTTATCTGTGGCTAAATTTTACATTTTTTCATCGCACATATTAGCATATTTCGTAATTACATTATGAGTATAGAAATATTATAATAGTAAATACATCGAGAATATTATTACAGAAAATATTACAATAATAACCAACGTCCTTTACACAAAATTAGATAACATTTTTGTTAAACAATTACAGTACATACGAACTGCTTCATATTGGCGTACGTAGTATAATTAAATGTCATTTCATTTTATTAATAGTGTGTGTGCTGCCAGGGAACGTTACAATCTCTTCCAGCACATATAACTGCTAATAAAGTTGGTTATAAATAATTAATTCATCTCGAATTTGTTAAAGGATAGTAGTAAGAAACATAAAATACAAAAAGTGTTTACTTTAACGTTCTCGAAAAAAGTTCTATTTGCAGGTGCAAACAGCACACCAGAATGTCACAATAATCGACCCTTAATAACAGAAGACGTGTAGTGTTTATCTGAAGCTGCTTGTTTTTGAGAACTCCTTTTCTTTTACTGATTTTTCTCGATTAGACATAAATTTACTTGAACTGTCATGAGGACTAACATTTTACTTTCTTAGTTTCATTTTGGTAAGATTTGCAAGTACTGTTTGACTTGCTTAAAACTGATATGTACATATGTGATAATGAAATGTAGTATGGTTCTCTGCAGTGTCCCTGCATCGATGAATAGTCAGGATGTAACGATGTACACAAGCATGTGATTTATTCGTGAGATGCAAACTGATTCAATCTTTGTCATAACAAAACAAATTGGATAAACTGAGTTTGGTAAATAATCCAACTGCGTGCAAAAATTCTTGCTATAATTGTTATTGTGGTTTTACCAATTCACAGTTCGGAGATCCTTACACTGCAAACACCTTGGAACTGATATTAGTTATGCTCACGTTCATAAACACACACAAATGTGACATGATTGAATTCTTTTCGTTACAGAGGAAGACCCTTCTCAGACTCTCCAGTACACTGATGTGACAGTTATTCCCAACTCAGTATGCGAGATGGACTATAAACCAGGTTTTATTCGTGAAAGTACGCTGTGTGCTGGAAACAAGAACAAAGGCATCTGCAGTGTGAGTAAAAAGTGTGCTCCATCCCGAAAACTTACTGATCATTAGCTTCTTATTCTATGACTTTTCATTAATGACTTTTACAATGCTAATTTGTAAGTAATTAATATTGTAACAATCTATTCCATAGAATTAACAGAATTTGGTATTCATATGTAAGTCATGCTGTCTGCTTGTAAACATTGATAAACTATCAATGTATTTTGTAATACAGCTACCAGTGACATCTGATCTCCTAAGTTTTTTTGTCATTAGTTTGGTATTGTCAGCAGATGTCAATGTGTGTGAAACTAGAGGTAGGTGAAACCATCCACTGCATTTCTTCTCCATGACATATTATTGATGGTTTTGTTGATAGCTACATTCTCAGGCAGGTTAGACGTCGATGGAAATTTCTATAGTCAGGGGCTGTGAAACTAATATACATTATTAATTTTTTTTAAATTTTGCCTTAATGTGCTAATTGCAATCAGTACCAGATGAAAGGTGTAGGTGCATCAGCTTTAGGAATATAAACATGAAGTAAAACAATCGTTTTATTTCTGGAGAGTAGGTGTATTTTGGATCGCTTATAAATTTACTGCAGTGAATACATACAAAGCTTATTCTCACATGATTTATGGAAATGAAATGAGCATATGGCATCGTTGGCAAGGAGGCTCCGTCTGGGGAAGTTCGGCCACCAAGTGCAAGTCTTATTTCAGTCGACACCTCATTGGGCGAGTTGCACGCCAGAGATGAGGATGAAATGACGATGAGGACAACACAATTAATATGTTTCCAGCACACTACTGTTAATGAAAACCACAGCAGTTTTCTCACTGCATTACTCACAATCTCAGGACCACTCTCCTGGATGTTAGTCGTTAAAAACCTTTCATCGATGGCAGCACCCAATATGTTCACCACGATGTTTAGAGCGCAAATGTCTTTGTACACATCGCCACCGCCAGAGGGCACTACCGTGACGTGAGGTGATGAAGTCAGTACTATAATCCAAGCTGGCTGCATACAGTGTGTTCACCACGAGGCCTAATACTCAGTAAACCCAGCAGAGGGTGCTGTCGTCCGTTTCGTGACGTAATCGAAGATGCTGGGGGGGGGGGGGGGAAATGACGGGAAAACGACTCTGGACACAAGTTTTTATTTTGCAGGCAGTGTCGCCACCACAAGAACAAGATTCTAACTGACCTAGTGCACAATACTGCTACCAGAGTGTGCTGTCAACCATAGTGTGATGTAATCAGAGATGGTGTTGGACAAATTGCGGGAAAACGACTCTGGACACAAGTCTTTATTTTGCAGGCAGCCTCTTCACTACAAGATCTAGAGTCCAACTGACCTAGTGCACAGCATTGCCACCAGATGGTTTTGATTTCCCTCATATGCTGTAACCAAAGATGGTGGCCTGGAGGGGGAAAAATTGCGCGGAAATGACCCAGTCTGCTCTGGGTTCCTGTAGAGAGTGTCAATAGGCTGTTTAGGTTTTTTATTGGTAACGCCGCCGCCACGTAGCGCTCTGTATAAAAATCACTGGCTGTGCCGTGTGCAGTCTGTGGCTGGTTTGCATTGTTGTCTGCCATTGTAGTGTTGGGCAGCGGCAGCTGGATGTGAACAGCGCGTAGCGTTGCACAGCTGGAAGTGAGCCGCCAGCGGTGGTGGACGTGGGGAGAGAGATGGCGGAGTTTTGAAATTTGTAAGAATTGGTGTCATGAACTGATATATATATTATGACTATTAAGGTAAATACATTCTTTGTTCTCTATTAAAATCTTTCATTTGCTAACTGTGCCTATCATTAGTTAGTGACTTCCGTAGTTTGAAACTTTTAGTTAGCTGGCAGTAGTGGCGCTCGCTGTATTGCAGTAGTTCGAGTAACGAAGATTTTTGTGAGGTAAGTGATTTGTGAAAGGTATAGGTTATTGTTATTCACGGCCATTCTTTTGTAGGGATTTTTGAGAGTCAGATTGCGTTGCGCTAAAAATATTGTGTTTCACTTTAAGCACAGTCTTGTATAATTGTTTTAAGGGGACGTTTCATATGTCGACCCTGCCAGGATACCTCACTGGAATCTTCTGATTTTTTCCTTGTAGTTTGTGTAATTAGTGTAGCCTTTGTTTATTGCTAGCGCGTAATCATAGAGAGAATTTCCTTTGTAGTTGCAGTCTTTCATTGTTGTACAGTAAAACAGTTGTGGCATGCATGTAGTTTTGCACAAAGTATTTCGCAGCTGCGCTTGCAATTAACTAGATATTATTTTCAGTAATATGTTAATGTGTTCTCTTATTTTTGCTTTTAAAATTGTGGTTTTTTTGTGTCGTCGTGTGAAATATTGTGACAATAATGGTGTGTGAAAAACGTAATACTAGGCTCCAAAGTAAACTGAGAAATGACAGTGAAGACGAAAGCAGTGTGTTAGCGCCACCATGTAATGAATTAACTAATTTCAAAGTAGTAATTTGGTAATTGTGCATAGGGAAATGGAGCGGGTTGCAAATAATGGTGTAGGCAGTGAAACAATTAGTGAACAGGGAAGCGTTATCGATCGATCGGTCGGCAACAGCTCGCCTCAGGATTCCGAAATGACAGGACACAATCTTGCAAATACTGTAGATTCAAATTTTGCGTCCTCACCGTTTTCTCAAATAAATCAAGACACATTTTCTGCTTTTCAAAATGCGAATGTTTCCGGTTCAAATGCACTGCCAAAAAGCATTGAGGAACATGTTTCAGACACCAGTGCACTGTTATTACAGTTAATGCAACAAATGGGACAAAGGCTACAAAAGTTAGACACAACGCTTGAACAAAATCAGAGACAAACAGAGCAAAAGTTAGACACAATGGAACAAAATCTTCAAAAGTTAGACATAATGGAACAAAATCAGAGACAAACACAGCAAAAGTTAGACACAATGGAACAAAATCAGAGACAAACAGTGCAAAAGTTAGACGCAATGGAGCAAAAGCTTCAAAAGTTAGACTCAGTGGAACATACGCTTGAACAAACACATGAAGGTTTAACTACTGAATTACATAAAATCGAATCGAAATGTCAAAAAGTCTGTAATGACGTAAAAACACAAATTTGTGAGCGTTTCCAACCTATTTTTTCGCGGCGTGAAAATGCATTACAGAATCACGAAGCAGCCATAAAAGAACTGCAAACAATTGTTCATGAAAATCATGAAACCTTGCAAGCTAAAATTGACTCAGTTGCATCTACCGATTCGGTTACGCAACTTGCAAAAACTCAAGAAAACTTAAAGGACACAGTAGATACTCTGAAAATTGGTTCAGAAAGACACATGGAGGACATTAGTTCATTATAAGAGAAAGTAGTTGAACTTTCGGATCAGCTAAATAATTTATCTACGAAAGTAGATGATAATTTGAATGACACAAAACCGGTAGTCTTTAATGACACAGAAGAGTGCGAACAAATTAGGAAATTCAAACAAAGTCTGAATCAAATTAGTACGCAGCACCAAAGAGAAATCCGGGAAGTACAAGATCAGCTGACACAGGTAATACAACAATTACGTATTTCAGAGGACACTCGCGCTCCAATACGGGAAGAGGGACATAGAAATACGGAACAGATACAAAATAATAACACAGGGCACTTCGGAAATTATGAAAGAAATTGGCAAGGTACACCGAATTCTGAGATGGAACCGCCGACACGACGTAACAATGACCGATATGCTACCCGCCGAGACGATGATTTTGACTATAAGCTGTTCATTACTACACGTAAATTCAAAACATTTAAGAATTCTGGCAACGACATTCATCCACAAGCGTGGCTCCATCAATTCTCTCATTGTTTTCCTCCCAACTGGTCACTAGAGCACAGATTAGAATTTATGTGTGGCTACTTAGAGAATGAACCAGCTGTAAGAATGCGATCGGTCATTCACGATTGCCACAGTGAAGGAGAATTTTACCATGCCTTCCTATCAGCATATTGGTCCCAAGCCACACAAGACCGAGTAAAACATGGCATCATGATGATGAAACATTTCGAACAATCTGAATTTTCCAGTCTTGTGAAATATTTTGAAGACATGTTGCACAAGAATCAGTACCTGTCAAACCCATACAGCCCGTCAGAACTCATCCGCATTTGCTTAATCAAATTGCCTGAACATTTACGGCATATTATTTTGGCAGGCCGTTGCAAAGACGACATTGAAGCTTTTCAGGGACTCTTACAAGAATTAGAAATTGACACTGACAATCGCAGAACGCGAAAACAGGATCACAACAATTACAGGTCACATCCGTCGCAATTCCGCGATGAAAGAAATAATAACTGGACACGACTAGGCTATTCTCACAATACAAATCGTGACCAAAACAGACACCACTCGTATGACAACCGTTGGCAGAGTAGTAATAATTACAGGGAAAGGTCACCTCTCCGCGGTAATGACTATCACAGAGACAATCAGAGAAACAGACAATATGGGAACCAAAATAATTACTATCAAGGGAGACAGAATAACTTTAGACGCAACGGTCCAGCGCGCAGTTACGATTCACAGAGAAATTCTCCCCACGTCCACCACTGCTGGCGGCTCACCTCCAACTGTGCAACGCTACGCGCTGTTCGCATCCAGCTGCCGCTGCCCAACACTACAATGGCAGACAACAATGCAAACCAGCCACAGACTGCACACGGCACAGCCAGTGATTTTTATACAGAGCGCTACGTGGCGGCGGCGTTACCAATAAAAAAACCTAAACAGCCTACTTACAAGACTAAGGAAGCACTGCACTCTATTTATTTTCAAACAGTTTATTTAGAGATGGAGTATATTTATCACACTTACACAAAACACACGCTCTGACATGCTTGTGGCCATCTCACACAGCCTATAAACCTTTAAACTACTTCTAAATAACACTCTCCAGACATGTAAACAACTCCTAATTCAACGAAATTATTTCATTACATACTTGCTGACTCCTCCTAAATAATGCAGTGCAAGGATGTGTAGACACGCTCAGTACTCTTAAACTGTCCAAATAACGCATAGCACAGCCTAGAGACGTGCTCACAAAATAATGCAATCAACGCACACAAGCACCCTGCGCCAACCCCTGTCCAGTATAGCGTACTGGCAACCTCATAGATGTGGCGCTGCCGTCAGCTGTCAAACCATGCACAGGCACTCGCCTGGGTCCCGCAAGCATGAGACGGCAACATCTCATTCATACTTGCTATCTGAGAAATTCCTATGTAAGTATGTGTTCACGTAGGCACGTGATTGGGTGGGAGAGCAGACACGAGCTGCCGCCATACGTAGGTGGAAGTTATATCTAGTCACTGTTGATGACACGATCGCAAATATCTGGTGGGATCCAATCCTGTAGAATGCGCATATGCCTGTCATCTACGTACTTCACCTGCCGGGGAAAATATTATCAACAGTTAGATGGTGTGGCAATGGGTTCCCCGCTCCACCATGTAGCCTCGGACATCTTCGTGGAAACCTTTGAGCAAACGGCGTTAGCTTCTCCTCCATTACGTCCCAGTTGTTGGCTACGATATGTGAACGACACATTCGTTATCTGGCCTCACGGTGAAGCGGAATTGGGAAACTTCGTCCAGCACTTAAATAGCCTGCACAAAAATATAAAGTTCACACTTGAGACTGAAAACAATGGTACCTTGCCATTTCTGGATCTGGAAGTATACAGAGCTGCCAAAGGTAAACTGGGACACAAAGGGTACTGGAAACGCACACTAATCGATACCTGCACGCGGAGAGCCACCACCACCCAGCTCAAAAGTATTCTGTTCTGTATACGTTAACTGCCCGAGCCTACCGGATAAGCGATGAAAATAACATCAAATAAGAATTAAAGGAGCTACAACACACGTTTCGTGCCAACGGCTATGATGACAACATCATAAGAAAGGTAGCTAAAACTAAAGGCGTCATTGAACGGCTGGGCTGCGTCCTCCGCCGACGAGGTTTCAAACTGATTTTTCGAAGCAGTCACAGGATCCACGAAATGATAGGTGCCACCAAGGATGTAGTCAACAATCTTAACATTCCAGAATGAGATTTTCACTCTGCAGCGGAGTGTGCGCTGATATGAAACTTCCTGGCAGATTAAAACTGTGTGCCCGACCGAGACTCGAACTCGGGACCTTTGCCTTTCGCGGGCAAGTGCTCTACCAACTGAGCTACCGAAGCACGACTCACGACCGGTACTGCATGTTTCGCAGAAGAGCTTCTGTAAAGTTTGGAAGGTAGGAGACGGATACTGGCAGAAGTAAAGCTGTGAGTACCGGTCGTGAGTCGTGCTTCGGTAGCTCAGTTGGTAGAGCACTTGCCCGCGAAAGGCAAAGGTCCCGAGTTCGAGTCTCGGTCGGGCACACAGTTTTAATCTGCCAGGAAGTTTCAATCTTAACATTGCAGGTGTTTACGAACTACGGTGTGAGTGCGAAGCTGCCTACGTAGGAGAAACAGCGAGACCTGTCAGCTTACGAGTAGCAGAACACGAACGCTATGTGCGATTACAACAACATAATAAATCGGCGACAGCGGAACACCACCGTGACTGTGAGCAACCTGTCAGGTTCCAGGAAGCCCGAGTACTGGCGAAAGAATCGTGGATGCGAGAAAGCAAAATACGGGAGGCGATCGAAATTATTAAGCAGCCTGACAACATCAACAGAGAAGGTGGCTACAAACTCCCGGCGTCCTGGCTGCCTGCCATCCCAGTCCAACGGGCAGAAGCTACACGGGGCACGGGCGTATCTGCACAAAGAGCTGTAGCGCAACTGTCAGTCCACTTCCGCGCACACCAGGAGGAAAACCTGCCGACCAGAAGCCGAACGCTGATTGGCGGACAGCCACCAATCGTTGACGGCATGGACATCCACGAATAGCCTCTTTCCTTCCATCTTCCCTTACGTCGTGACTAGCCGATCAAATCAGAGGGCCAATTAGAAGTTTTACAACAGTGACGTCAGACATCGGTAGTCTGTAATAAATAGAAGTACCTACCCCATGCAAAACCAGTCGTGCCCTGAGGAAGGCCGATGCAAATCGGCCGAAACGTCAGTTTTAGTTTATTATTGTTGTTCACAGCGTAATACTCAGAACAATTTTAATCACTATGACACCGGCCACGGAAGGCTGCGTTTTTATATGTGGAGCGCTGTCTGGTATACTTTGATGATTTATGTGTTCGAGAATTAACACTGAATGGATGTACTGTACAGTCATCTATCCACGATCGCAATTATACTTGCAGAGTGGAGAAGGGTTGGTTTACCTATGACAGTAAAATTGGGGAGACATGCTGTCACATCATTGGCCAGTGTTGAAGTTACTGTAAAATTGGTGAAATTGATCGCGCTCTCAACTGATGCTTATTACTACAGTGCGTCAGCGGTGTCTTTTCCATCCCATCTGTCCATTGGTTACCACATAATGATTGACTGACAGCGCTTCTCTGAGTTGGGGAAAGTTTTGTGGATGGGTGACACCTTCTGAGGGCTGCTAGCAGCGAAACAGTGCTCGCGTACATGATTGCAATATGAGGAATCACTCAAAATGGAACGTAGAGTTATCAGCTATTCCGTCAGTGTGACAGACAAGTCTAAATGTAGAGCTCGTGAATGACCTTCAGACTGTAGTTTGGGGACTTTGCACAAAGCGAGCAAACACTTCCAGTCTGCTTATGTTGTAAGTGCCTTTTATTTAAAATCATCCAGTGTTATGCTATCAGCCGTAAGACACAGGAGGAGTAGCAGCAGCAGTTTGAGGTTTAAATTCAGGGAGGGACTGTGTATACCGTTAGTAATGCTTGATAACTGCACGCTGCGCTATTCTGGGGAGTATTACGAAATTTCTTTCTCCGCACTGGAGCCCCATCGCAGCTATGCATCGGGGAGCATTGTGAAATCTCTTTCTCCACGCTGGACTGCACTGCAGTTACGCGTCATTGCACCAGCAGCGGTCGCTAGTTGACTTCCAAATTGGATGAGCTTTTATAGTTTGTAATTTTTCTGTGTTGTGGGGGTACAGAAAAACGATTATAGCATGCTGGACTGACTGATTTGACTGGGCGCGGATCTGTAGTACTTGTATGTAGTTTGGGGACGTACCACATTGCACACATTTCCGCAGAATGCTCAAAACACGGACCTGTTGCATTAATTCAGATCTTTCTGTTTCTACATGGGTTGCAGAAGGTGGTGGATATCTCTTTCTCCGACTTTTGCTCAGTTCCGGCTTAAATTGGAACGATCACATGCGGAAAGCTGTAGAAATCGGAGCAATTGCAAGATGCGTAGGGAGTGACTAAAATCATGTTGGAATTTTACTGTAGCAGCTAGTTTCGGGAAAGGTGGCTCGCTTCGAGATGTGACAGTGCCAGAAATATGATTGAGTAGTGGTTGTAATAATTAAATGAACTGTCAATAGGATAAAAGGCAGGTATGTGTTTGAATGGACATCATCTTTAGCGGATAGTGTAACACTAGAGATCTGGGAAGGACGTGTACATTTTGTTACGACCTCAGTCGGCACATCATCTACTAGTGCCGTTTGTGTTCCTCCTCAAATAGTCATAGCCTGTAACTCAGAGGATATATCGCAGAACCTCTTATATGATCTCGAGACAGAAGGCGCTAGAAATACTAGAGAATTATCGGTTTGAGGGTGTAGCAAATACCGCTTGCTTACTACGTTCCTTACCCAAAACACTTTGAAAATGTGGTAATTTTATCACGAGGTTGCATCGTAGGTTGATAATACACATTCCTACGATCACATTGATGGTATTTGTCAGGAAAACACAACCTCATTCAGAGGCAATGTCGTACCTCGATTTGTAAAGCGGGTATAGCTTTAACATGGATACTTGTATGCAGTGTAGAACCAAGATCGCTTGTGGCAGTAATATGGAGTAGTTGTTGCGATGGGTTTCTTTAACATCTGGCCGATTACGTATCACTTTCTAAGGGACAGTAGTAGCACTCGCAGGAAGAAATCTAAGAGACATGTACACACATCGTTGATTATGGATCAGTATTATTTCGTATAGTAGGCAATCATATATTGACAATCTATTATACTGTTGCAGCCGCATAGAGTAAGTGTTGCTTCACACAGTAGAGAATGACAAAACAGAGACACGCCGGCGACCAAGGCGTTGCGAAGTAAGCAGGCACAGATAACCTTGCTGACAGCAGCAGTCTACCAACAGGCTGATGCAAGGACGCACACAGACCGAGCGCTGAGTTAGGGGAAGTGAGGCCAGCACGCTAAATTACGCTGCAATATACTGCGGGAGTAATAACATAAAGCTACCACCGAGGGTAAAAAACGTCCTCCTGCTGGATATAAATAGTGGAGCGCAGGCAGCAACCGACAGAATCCATTAGGAAGCAGTTCTGATCTGAGGACGGACGTGGTCCGTGTCCGAATGTTCAATCTTCGTAGGTGACGATCCCGGAAGTCTGTTCCAGCTTGCAGGAGTCACCCATTCACCGCCAGATGTCAACTTCAGCTCTGAGATCGGCCCGAGTCCGGTCGGCACCGTGGCTGACTGACTACAGTGAGAACTTCCAGCAGGACTCGCCGCAGCGCGGTCTCGGTCACAGGCGCCGCCGGCGACTGACGCCCGGACTTCACGGCAACCCGGCCCCACGGTGCGTGGTCCATCCATGACAAGACCTCGCGGACATCGCGACTGACGGGTTCCCAGCCGCCGGTGCAGCAGCCGTCGGCAACTGACCTCACGGCGACGCGGCTCCGTGTGCGTGCCCGTACTGGGGCGCTGAGCATCGACGAGTTCATCTCAACCACTGGGTATCCTGGCTTCAGCAGAGGATTGGTGGCCTGAGGCTCCCGAGTGCCATCAGCACCGCGCATTGCGCGCATTGTCAGAGAATCTACACAGCAGCAGCCAGGCAGAGGGATCTCCTGGGCTGGGCAGCGACGACGAAGGAGAAATTGTAAATAAATAATTGTAAAACTCCACGCCGTCTCAGTCCTTGGTGCAGCCACTGTGTCTGTTGTTAACAAGTGGTGCTGAAGAAAAATTTAAAAATAAGAACACTACGACTTATGCAGCACGCATGCGTAACTGGATTTGCCCCTCATGGGCAAATGGAAACTGACTCCGTTAGACATCTACTCAACTCTGAACTCGACATGGGAGCACGAGTATCCCCCTCCTTAGAAATTAATAAAACCTCCTGTGTCCTGAACTGTACGCCCTTCCCCACGCGCTCCCACCTGATCGGATAAGGATGCACTGTGTAACAGTGATACTGTCTCCCCACACTAGTTACTGGATATCTAACCTCTATATACATCTTAACGAAATCCGTTCTTACCTTAATCCTAGACATATGATAAAAAAAGTGACATACTCGTTTCAATTATCGGCACTACGTGCTCTACCCCCTCTGGAAACTCTCCCTCTGCCTGCTTCAGACTCAGTCTGAATTTTTCTGGTGATATCAACGTCACACTCACCTGCCCATGCAATGCGTGATGTACTGCCTCTTGCCATTCATCTATCCTCACTCGTGCATCAATGCTGTTAACCAGTTCCTGCAGCAATCTAGCCATTTCCAGCTTCATTTCCACTGTATCCAGTCGCGTTTGTAACTGTTCCAGATCCATATTCAATAATTTCAGCGTTTGTTCTATATATGCTCGTAATCCTGTAGCCAACCTACGCACCACATGTGTCGCATTCAACAACTCTGTACCTAATCCCCATATCTCTGTTGTGTGTATATCCACTAACTTCCCTATGCTTACCTTCCTGGCGCGAATAACTGTGAAAAATTGTTCAAATCCTTAATATCGTCTGTATCCGCTGTTCCAAAAATTGTTTTCAGCAACTTCCCACCTGCATTCAACCAACCCCTCTTTACTCTCTTTCTCCTTCCTGGAATCACGCTCACGACTTGGAGCAGTTGTTCCCTTATTTCCTTACATGACCTATCCAAAGCCTCGTAATCTTCTTGCACGTCCCGTAATATTCCGTTCTTAGATGCAACCGTTTCCACACTCAATACCACCTCCTGTAGCTGCCGCACCTTGTTCGTTACCTGCAGGATGTTGAATGCCAGCCAAAGCGTCCACTCGTGACTCGTGAGGACAACATCCGGTTGTTTCCCGAGCAACATCCCACTTTGATACGGCATATCCTGTACTTGGACAGCTTGTGTCAGCTGTCAGAGGACTACGCCCACATACTATCCACTTGTACTCCATCCTGCGTCACCTACAGAATGGAGAGAGAAGGAAAAAACTCCCGTCACTACCCCTTAACACCAATAAAATAACCCTAGTCCGTAAACAAAAATAATGCCAACATGATAATTACTACTAACTACACATCCCTCGAACGCAACTTATACTTAATACCCGGTTTACTGTCTGCTTCTGGCGCCTCTTTTCGCTTTCTGCCAGAAGGAGAAGTACATATACACGGATCTACTACCCCCTGGAATGGCTTTACTAACGTGCACCACCGTTGTCATGGTAGGCAATTGTAATTTTACATTGACAGGTGATGTCATTTCCACTACCTGGTACGGTCCCTGGAACTTGTTTGTGAACTTCCTCGTTCTCCCTTTAGGAACATACAGATTAGCTAGTAGCACCCATTGGCCTACTGCGTACTTTGGCAACTTCCTCGTTGTACCGCCGTCCGTTCTTATCGTTCCCACGCTATCGTGTTAGCTCGTCTAACTCTCTCCGATACTTCCTTAATTGTTTTCGTAAATTGCCTTACATGCTCGCCCTCCGCTCCCAGCTTTGGACGAAGCATGTCAATTGGTGATGTCATCTTCCGCCCATACACCACTTCATACGGCGACAATCCTGTCGACGTATGTACCTTACTATTGTATGCGCTGGTTACGAATTGCAAGTATACATCCCAGTGGGTGTGTTGACTATTTACATAGTGACTCAAGATCTTACCTATCGTGTGATGCACTCTCTCCGTTCGTCCGTTTGCTTATGGATGGAATGAACTAGTCCATCGTTTGTTTACCTTCAGTAACTTACACAGTTGCTTCATCAGATCTTACGTGAAATTAGTACCTTGATCCAAGATTAATTACTGAGGTCTCCCATACCTAAGTAACCGTTTATTAACTAAATCTTGTGCCACCGAACTTGCTTTCTGATCTGCTAATGCGACCATGAGTAAATACCTAGAAAAGTGGTCAACCACTGTTAACAAATACTTATTCCCTGCTGCACTCCTATTAAATTGTCCTAATACATCAATTCCGACTTGTTGGAAAGGTCTGTCTGCCTCTGGTAATCTTTGAAGCTGAATCTTTTGATGGCTCAAGTCTGCAAGCTGTGCACATGGCACACAATTCCTGGCGTACTCGTCCATGTCTTGACGTTGTGTCCTCCGCCAAAACTTCTACGCTATCCGGCTATCCGTAGCTCTTCTACCGCCATGTCCTGAAAGAAAATGGTCCTGCGCCTGTTGCAAAACTTCAGATCTTAACGCTGCTGGTACGACGACGCGCGGGCCGCATTTCGTCGACCTGCGAAGTAACCCGTCCTGTACTAGGAACTGCGGTTGCTTTCCGAAAAATTGGCAATCACTAGCCGGCCGAAGCGGCCGAGCAGTTCTGGGCGCTTCAGTCTGGAACCGCGCTACCGCAACGGTCGCAGGTTCGAATCCTTAAGTTCAGAAATGGTTCAAATGGGTCTGAGCACTATGGGACTTAACTGCTGAGGTCTTCAGTCCCCTAGAACTTAGAATTACTTAAACCTAACTAACCTAAGGACATCACACACATCCATGCCCGAGGCAGGATTCGTACCTGCGACCGTTGCGGTATCGCCGTTCCAGACTGTAGCGCCTAGAACCGCTCGGCCGCCCTGGCCGGCAGAAGTTAAGTCCCATAGTGCTCAGAGCCATTTTTTTGGCAGTCACTATCCACGGCTTGCGTCGTTTTCCACTCTTCTTCAGTCACCCTGTTACTTGTAATACTGCCAGTTTCCTGCTCAATGCGTCAGCATTGGCATGTTTCACACCTGGCTTGTGTATTACCTCATAATCGAACTCACTGAGTTTTAGCGACGATCTCACTAGCCTACTCGCCGTGTCTTCAAGAACTTATAACCATTTCAGAGCTGAATGATCCGTCACAACCTTAAACCTTCTACCATACAGATAACATCGAAAGTACGAAATCCCGTATATTACCGCTAACAATTCCTTCTCCGTCGTGGAGTAATTTTTTCCGCCTTGTTAAGTTGACGAGGCGCGAACACAGTCGGACGTTCTTTGCCATCAATTTCTTGCCCAAGTACAACCCCAAGAGCGTGATTAGACGTGTCATAGTGTAGTATAAACTCCTTCGAAAAGTCTGGAAACTTCAAAACTGGATCTGATGTCAGCATCTGTTTCAACTCTTGAAATGCTTCCTTGTACTCTGACGTCCACTGGAAGGTAACACCTTTTCTTAGCAACTTAGTAAGTGGCCTCGCTATTTCTGCGAATCCCTGTACGAATTTTCTATAAGAGCTCGCAAGACGAATATACGATTGCAGTTGTTTAAGCGTTTGCGGAACCGGAAAATCTCGTACTGCAGAAGTGAGACGAGGATCTGTCCGTACTCCGTCCTGACTGATAGCATGCCCAAGATAATTTACTTGTGCTTGCGGAAAATAGCATTTGTCCAAACTTAATGTTAGCCGTGCTGCCTCTAATCTTTTAAACACCTCCTCTAACTGTTCTACATGCTGCTCTATATCTCTTGAAAAAAACTATAAAGTCATCCAGACACACCATGCAATTTTTCGGTTTAAACCCGCGAAGTACTCCATCCAACAACCTCCTAAGTGTTTTTGGTCCAAACGGGATTCTTTTATACTCGAAGTGACCACAATGCGTCGTAAATGCTGTTTTTGTCCTGTCCTCCGGGCATACTTCAATCTGGTGATAACTGCGTCGCAAATCCATAGTGGAGAAAAATTTGCACTGCCCTAGGTTGTCTAAAGTTTCTGTGATATTCGGAATCGGATATACGTCCGCCACTGTCCATTCATTCAAATGTCTGTAATTGCAACAAAAGCGATATTTTTTCGACCCATTCGGTGTCTTCTTCGGAACTAGGAGCACGCTACTAGACCAAGGACTATTACTGTGATAGATTATCCCATCATCCAGTTGTTGTTCTATTAATTGCTCTACTACTGGTTGCAACTGTTTCGGTAGTCTGTATGGCTTACGATACACCGGAGAGTGAGTCCTTGTCGGAATACGATGCTGTGTTATTGGTGTAGCAGGTAACGTACCCTGTGCTTCAAACAGTGCTTTATACTTTAGTAATAATGCTTCCATACCCGAGCGATGATTTCCTCTCAAATAATTTACCTTGTCACGAAGTGCAGACGTGCTGACGGTTTGCTTTACATCACAATCTAGCCTCAAACTGTCGATGTCCTCTTCATCCATTAACTCTACTGTTTCTATTACTAATCCCTTCAGCAGATCGACATCATCCTGCCCGAACTTACCTAAACTCGCCAGAACCATAAACTGCCCGTTTATGTCCGTTACCTGTGATACACTCCTACGAATAAAGCGACGCTTTTCGTCTAAAACCTCATTACTCGGTAGTGGCTCTACCAAGAATAACTTCCCTGTACCTGTTCGTACTTTGTCACACGAAATCACCTTTAATGTACTTGTACGCAGTTTAGCTGGTATCACCTTAGCTACCGGTGCACTTTGCGACTCTGAAACATTTGCGACGGCTGTACCCATTGAGAACAAGTTCCCATCGAGTTCCAGCAAATGTTGCGAAAGATCAATTTTTGCGTGATGTTTAATCAGAAAGTCCAACTCAAGTATCACTGAAAATCCCTGTCCCACAGTTGACAACACCTCCACTTGCTCCCGGAAACACACGTGCCCTATCTTTAAACTTGAGCTGTGCTGTCCCTAGTGCATCTAATTTTTTACTGCGCTCAATCTGTATCTCGGAGCTTCCAATCCTTTCTTGCCCACGAGGTCCACATTGACAACTGATACCTGCGCTCCAGTATCCACTAAAACTCTTCGCCTCTTATCTTTTATTCAGACCATCAAACTACAATCCGCCTCTTCGTGCACTCTCTTGAGTACCTCTTTTTACTGGGAATGCCTCCCGATGGCAGGAACACTCCTTTTTCGTTTAATAGTTTTTTATCTGCTGTATCATTAACCCATTTCTTGGCTTTACACTGCCGTGCCTTTTGCCCTATTTTCTGACAATTGAAACACTGTGGTTCCCGACATCGTCCCTTACAATGACCTTACTCCCCACAACGGCAACACTCTTTGTAAGACGAAAAAATTTTATTTGTCATTGCGACTTCTAGTGGTGCTATCCACTTCCTGCAAATGTGTAGCTGCCCGCAGTGCTGCTGCTAAGTCACTTGGGTTTTCCATCCGTATCCGGCTTGAAAAATCCGGCGAGATCCCTAAAAAATGCGTCTAAAGCTTTATTCTCTGCTTCTTTCAATATAACTTCATTTGCACTCGCATCTTGCGTTAACTCATACGTGTGCACATTCGTTCTCCTAATTCTATCCGAAAATTCTTTTATCGTTTCGCCCGTTTTTGCATCATCCTCCCCAATTTTTCTCAAAAAAATCTGCCACTGTTTTGCAATAAACCCTCAGCCAACACTGTGAACGTAGTAGCATCCTTTAACCCTTCGTGGTATGCCACACAAGTCTTTGCGTCACCTACACTAACCGTAACCTCGCCTTTTGCATACACATTTCATCCAAACAGCCACACAGTGTAGCCATACTATGTACATCACCAATGAAAACATTTTACATCCTCTGATGTCTTACCTGGGAAGGAAGGTATCAAATTAGCCGCTGAACAATCTGTGACACCGGAAAAGACAGTACCCTTGCCTTCTAAACTATCGCTTCCCGTGCCTAATTGAGTATTTTGCAACAATTGTTGCTCCATCCTGTTTCTTAACTTGCTCTGTCAATGCAACTACGGCATCACTTGCCCCACTTGCACGTGTCTCTGGCATTTTCCGTGTGGTATACCTCACCTCACAAAAATAAAATTGTATTACCCAGAAGCAAGCTATTTCCTAGCACATCTAGTGGAAAGCCATCTAGACTTACCACATTGCCCCATTACATGACCATAGAAGCCACACACATCACAATTGCTTGGTACAAATTTATCGCAAGGAGCGACGTGACCTGTTAATCCACACACTACACGTTTAGATGATACTAAGTTAACGTGACTACCATTCCCACAAAACTGCGATGTCTACAGAGCTGCTAGGGCTTTCAAATGACACTCTCACATCCCGCAACGTTACCCTCGACATGTCTAGCTACACAGAAAACATAGAGAGAACACAGTTGCTGGACTCACCATATTCGGTGTTTCTCAGTTGCTCCGCGCGTTGCTAGTCAGAGTCGTGGCGTCAGTGCGACTGCACCATTTCTTACGAATTATGCACCACTTTGATAGCAGCAGACACAGTGGCTGTGACAAGGAGTGAGACAGCATGGAGTTTTACAATTATTTATTGAATTTTATTTTATTGAATTTGGAATTATTTTTTCAATTTCTCCCTCATCGTCGCTGCCCAGCCCTGCGGATCCCTCCGCCTGGCTACTGCTGTGTAGATTCTCCGACAACGCGTGCAACGCGCGCCACTGATCGCCGTCGGGAGCCTCAGGCCAGCAGTGCTCCGCTGGAGCCAGGATGCCCTGTGGTCGAGACGAACTCGTCGCCGCTCACGGAGCCTCAGGCCAGCAGTGCTCCGCTGGAGCCAGGATGCCCTGTGGTCGAGATGAACTCGTCGCCGCTCACGGAGCCTCAGGCCAGCAGTGCTCCGCTGCAGCCAGGATGCCCTGTGGTCGAGACGAACTCGTCGCCACTCACAGAGCTTCAGGCCAGCAGTGCTCCGCTGGAGCCAGGATGCCCTGTGGTCGAGACGAACTCGTCGCCGCTCACGAAGCCTCAGGCCAGCAGTGCTCCGCTAGAGCCAGGATGCCCTGTGGTCGAGACGAACTCGTCGCCGCTCACGGAGCCTCAGGCCAGCAGTGCTCCGCTGGAGCCAGGATGCCCTGTGGTCGAGACGAACTCGTCGCCCCTCACGGAGCCTCAAGCCAGCAGTGCTCCGCTGGAGCCAGGATGCCCTGTGGTCGAGACGAACTCGTCGCCGCTCACAGAGCCTCAGGCCAGCAGTGCTCCACTGGAGCCAGGATGCCCTGTGGTCGAGATGAACTCATCGCCCCTGCGGAGCCTCAGGACAGCAGTGCTCCGCTGGAGCCAGGATGCCCTTTGGTCGAGATGAACTCGTCGCCGGTCACGGAGCCTCAGGCCAGCAGTGCTCCGCTGGAGCCAGGATGCCCTGTGGTCGAGATGAGCTCATCGCCGCTCACGGAGCCTCAGGCCAGCAGTGCTCCGCTAGAGCCAGGATGCCCTGTGGTCGAGATGAACTCGTCGCCACTCACGGAGCCTCAGGCCAGCAGTGCTCCGCTGGAGCCAGGATGCCCTGTGGTCGAGATGAACACGTCGCCGCTCACGGAGCCTCAGGCCAGCAGTGCTCCGCTGGAGCCAGGATGTCCTGTGGTCGAGATGAACTCGTCGCCGCTCACGGAGCCTCAGGCCAGCAGTGCTCCGCTGGAGCCAGGATGCCCTGTGGTCGAGATGAACTCGTCGCCACTCACGGAGCCTCAGGCCAGCAGTGCTCCGCTGGAGCCAGGATGCCCTGTGGTCGAGATGAACTCGTCGCCGCTCACGGAGCCTCAGGCCAGCAGTGCTCCGCTGGAGCCAGGATGCCCTGTGGTCGAGACGAACTCGTCGCCGCTCACGGAGCCTCAGGCCAGCAGTGCTCCGCTGGAGCCAGGATGCCCTGTGGTCGAGACGAACTCGTCGCCGCTCACGGAGCCTCAGGCCAGCAGTGCTCCGCTGGAAGGTAGGAGACAAGATACTGGCAGAAGTAAGGCTGTGAGTACCGGGCGTGAGTCGTGCTTCGGTAGCTCAGATGGTAGAGCACTTGCCCGCGAAAGGCAAAGGTCCCGAGCTCAAGTCTCGCTCGGGCACACAGTTTTAATCTGCTAGGAAGTTTCATATCGCGCACACTCCGCTGCAGAGTGAAAATCTTATTCTAGTATCTTACTGTTTGGGCTCATATTCACTAACAGTTCATGGACCGATGATTGTTGACAGATTTTTTATGCATGACGTCTAGATAGTTGGTTGGCAAATGTTCACTTTATGAAAATTTACATATTTCATCATATCTAGCTTATTACATATTGAAATTAAAGTTTTTAAAAATTATAAATAGTATTTGCTGCTGCTGGTTATTATGTATATCATTGCAGCTTAATTTGCTTCTACTTTTCGAGACTGGTTGACAGTGCACAGTTTTGCAACTGTTCTTATGAGCTACATTTTTTTGGAGTGAATAGTTATTAGACTGAGCCGTTAGAAAGTTTGTTCTCCTTAGGACGTGGTTCTCAGACAAAACGGCTCGAAAAACCAGGAAAAAACTGTGTTCACTCTCAATTTGCTCAGATCTTACTTTTGTCTAACATTTACAAAACATTTGATTCAACGAAAGCTATTATGCTAACATTTTATGTATAAATATACAGATCACACATGAATGCTTGATTATTTTTTACAACAAAGATGAAGTTTTTTCTCCGAAGAGTTTGTCTTTCCAATTGTACAATACAAATATTGTACACTCGGTGTAGATGTTGAGAATCGCCTAGCAGGAACATGAGGTCGAACTCCGAACCCCCCAGCTGGTGACCGCATGGCGGCTGACGCCAGCTTGACGCTCCCTCGTTCCGGCGAACTTGGACCGCTTTCAGTTGTGCAGCTCCATAGTGCATGGACATTACAGTGTTTAAAGTACAGCATTACACACTGGTCAACTTTGACATTGCTTGATTGCTTGCTGTGGGATGAAACACACGAGAACTATGCATTATTATAAACACATCAAAAAAAGTTTTGCATTACCTCGGTGACGAGAATCGTGGAACCTGTACAGAAAACTGGAATAGAGATCAACATAAAATCATTTCCACCCTTTTTATTGCTCACGAAAACCATACAGCGAGGCCTTCAGAGGAGATGGTCCATATTGCTATACACACCGGTACCTCAAATACCCAGTACCCAATAGCATTGATGCACGCCTGTATTCGCCGTGGCATACTATCCACAAGTTCAGCAAGACACTGTTGGTCCAGATTGTGCCACTCCTCAACGACGTTTCGGCGTACATCCTGTAAGTAGGATGTTTAGGTTTTCTTATTGGTAATGCCACATAGCGCTCTGTATGAAAAATCACTGGCTGTGCTGTGCGCAGTCTGTGGCTAGTTTGCATTGTTGTCTGCCATTTTAGTGTCGGGCAGCGGCAGCTGGATGCTAACAGCGCGTAGCGTTGGGCAGTTGGAGTTGAGCCGCCAGCAGTGGTGGACGTGGGGAGAGAAATGGCGGAGTTTTGAAATTTGTAAGAATTGGTGTCATGAACTGATGTATATATTATGACTATTAAGGTAAATACCCCCCCCCCCATGAACCATGGACCTTGCCGTTGGTGGGGAGGCTTGCGTGCCTCAGCGATACAGATGGCCGTACCGTAGGTACAACCACAACGGAGAGGTATCTGTTGAGAGACCAGACAAACGTGTGGTTCCTGAAGAGGCGCAGCAGCCTTTTCAGTAGTTGCAATGGCAACAGTCTGGATGATTGACTGATCTGGCCTTGCAACATTAACCAAAACGGCCTTGCTGTGCTGGTACTGCGAACGGCTGAAAGCAAGGGGAAACTACAGCCATAATTTTTCCCGAGGGCATGCAGCTTTACTGTATGATTAAATGATGATGGCGTCCTCTTGGGTAAAATATTCCGGAGGTAAAATAGTCCTCCATTCGGATCTCCGGGCGGGGACTACTCAAGAGGATGTCGTTATCAGGAGAAAGAAAACTGGCGTTCTACGGATCGGAGCGTGGAATGTCAGATCCCTTAATCAGGCAGGTAGGTTAGAAAATTTACAAAGGGAAATGGATAGGTTAAAGTTAGATACAGTGGGAATTAGTGAAGTTCGGTGGCAGGAGGAACAAGACTTCTGGTCAGGTGACTAAAGGGTTATAAACACAAAATCAAATAGGGGTAATTCAGGAGTAGGTTTAATAATGAATAGGAAAATAGGAATGCGGGTAAGCTACTACAAACAATATAGTGAACACATTATTGTGGCCAACATAGATACGAAGCCCACACCTACTACAGTAGTACAAGTTTATATGCCAACTAGCTCTGCAGATGACGAAGAAATTGAAGAAATGTATGATGAAATAAAAGAAATTATTCAGATAGTGAAGGGAGACGAAAATTTAATAGTAATGGGTGACTGGAATTCGAGTGTAGGAAAAAGGAAAGAAGGAAACATAGTAGGTGACTATGGATTGGGGCTAAGAAATGAAAGAGAAAGCCGCCTACTAGAATTTTGCACAGAGCACAACTTAATCATAGCTAACACTTGTTTTAAGAACCACGAAAGAAGGTTGTATACATGGAAGAACCCTGGAGATACTAAAAGGTATCAGATAGATTATATAATGGTAAGACAGAGATTTAGGAACCAGGTTTTAAGTTGTAAGACATTTCCAGGGGCAGATGTGGACTCTGACCACAATCTATTGGTTATGACCTGTAGATTAAAACTGAAGAAACTGCAAACATGTGGGAAATTAAGGAGATGGGACCTGGATAAACTGAAAGAACCAGAGGTTGTGCAGAGTTTCAGGGAGAGCATAAGGGAACAATTGACAGGAATAGGGGAAAGAAATACAGTAGAAGAAGAATGGGTAGCTCTGAGGGATGAAGTAGTGAAGGCAGCAGAGGATAAAGTAGGTAAGAAGACGAGGGCTGCTAGTAATCCTTGGGTAACAGAAGAAATATTGAATTTAATTGATGAAAGGAGAAAATATAAAAATGCACTAAATGAAGCAGGCAAAAAGGAATACAAACGTCTCAAAAATGAGATCGACAAGAAGTGCAAAATGGCTAAGCAGGGATGGCTAGAGGACAAATGTAAGGATGTAGAAGCTTATCTCACTATGGGTAAGATAGATACTGCCTACAGGAAAATTAAAGAGACCTTTGGAGAGAAGAGAACCACGTGTATGAATATCAAGAGCTCAGATGGCAACCCAGTTCTAAGCAAAGAAGGGAAGGCAGAAAGGTGGAACGAGTATATAGAAGGTTGATACAAGGGCGATCTACTTGAGGACAATATTGTGGAAATGGAAGAGGATGTAGATGAAGACGAAATATGAGTTACGATACTGTGTGAAGAGTTTGACAGAGCACTGAAAGACCTGAGTCGAAACAAGGCCCCAGGAGTAGACAACATTCCATTAGAACTACTGACGGCCTTGGGAGAGCCAGTCATGACAAAACTCTACCAGCTGGTGAGCAAGATGTATGAGACAGGCGAAATACCCTCAGACTTCAAGAGGAATATTCCAATCCCAATCCCAAAGAAAGCAGGTGTTGACAGATGTGAAAATTACCGAACTATCAGTTTAATAAGTCACAGCTGCAAAATACTAACGCGAATTCTTTACAGACGAATGGAAAAACTGGTAGATGTGGACCTCGGGGAGGATCAGTTTGGATTCAGCAGAAATGTTGGAAGACGTGAGACAATACTGACCTTACGACTTATCTTAGAAGAAAGATTAAGAAAAGGCAAAACCTACGTTTCTAGCATTTGTAGACTTAGAGAAAGCTTTTGACAATGTTGACTGGAATACTCTCTTTCAAATTCTAAAGGTGGCAGGGGTAAAATACAGGGAGCGAAAGGCTATTTACAATTTGGACAGAAACCAGATGGCAGTCATAAGAGTCGAGGGGCATGAAAGGGAAGCAGTGGTTGGGAGAGGAGTGAGACAGGGTTGTAGCCTCTCCCCAATGTTATTCAATCTGTATATTGAGCAAGCAGTAAAGGAAACAAAAGAAAAATTTGAAGTAGGTATTAAAATTCATGGAGAAGAAGTAAAAACTTTGAGGTTCGCCGATGACATTGTAATTCTGTCAGAGACGGCAAAGGACTTGGAAGAGCAGTTGAACGGAATGGACAGTGTCTTGAAAGGAGGATATAAGATGAACATCAACAAAAGCAAAACGAGGATATGGAATGTAGTCTATTTAAGTCAGGTGATACTGAGGGAATAAGATAAGGAAATGAGACACTTAAAGTAGTAAAGGAGTTTTGCTATTTAGGAAGTAAAATAACTGATGATGGTCGAAGTTGGGAGGATATAAAATGTAGACTGGCAATGGCAAGGAAAGCGTTTCTGAAGAAGAGAAATTTGTTAACATTGAATATAGATTTATGTATCAGGAAGTCGTTTCTGAAAGTATTTGTTTGGAGTGTAGCCATGTGTGGAAGTGAAACATGGACGATAACTAATTTGGACAAGAAGAGAATAGAAGCTTTCGAAATGTGGTGCTACAGAAGAATACTGAAGATAAGGTGGATAGATCAAGTAACTAATGAGGAGGTATTGAATAGGATTGGGGAGAAGAGAAGTTTGTGGCACAACTTGACTAGAAGAAGGGATCGGTTGGTAGGACATGTTTTGAGGCATCAAGGGATCACAAATTTAGCATTGGAGGGCAGCGTGGAGGGTAAAAATCGTAGAGGGAGACCGAGAGATGAGTACACTAAGCAGATTCAGAAGGATGTAGGTTGCAGTAGGTACAGGGAGATGAAGCAGCTTGCACAGGATAGAGTAGCATGGAGAGCTGCATCAAACCAGTCTCAGGACTGAAGACAACAACAACAACAACAAGGTAAATACATTGTTTGTTCTGTATTAAAATCTTTCAGTTGCTAACTATGCCTATCAGTAGTTAGTGCCTTTAGTAGTTTGAATCTTTTATTTAGCTGGCAATAGTGGCGCTCGCTGTATTGCGGTAGCTTGAGTAACGAAGATTTTTGTGAGGTAAGTGATTTGTGAAACGTATAGGTTATTGTTAGTAAGGGCCATTCTTTCGTAGGGATTTTTGAAAGTCAGATTGCGTTGCGCTAAAAAATATTGTGTGTCAGTTTAAGCACAGTCGTGTATAATTGTTCTAAGGGGACGTTTCATATGTCGACCTTTAGCCGAGGATACCTCACTGGAATCTTCTGATTTTTTTCTTGTAGTTTGTGTAATAAGTGTAGATTTTGTTTATTTCTAGCGCGTAATTGTAGAGAGAATCTCCTTTGTAGTTGTAGTCTTTCATTGTTTTACAGTACAACATTTGTGGCATGCATGTAGATTTGCACCAAGTATTTCGCAGCTTAGCTTGCAGTTAACTAGATATTATTTTCAGTGCTATGTTAATGTGTTCTCTTATTTTTGCTCTTCAAATTGTGCTTTTATGTGTTATCGTGTGAAATATTGTGACAATAATGGCGTCTGAAAAACGTAACACTAGGCTCCAAAGTAAACTGAGAAATAATAGTGACGACGAGCGTCGCTTATCAGCACCAATGTGTAGTGAATTAACAGACATTACAAGTAGTAATTTGGTAATTGTGCATAGGGAAATGGAGCGGGCGGCAATTAATGGTGTAGACAATGAAACAAGTAGTGAACAGGGAACAATTATCGATCGATCAGTCGGCAACAGCTCGCCTCAGGAATCCGAAATGACAGAACACAATATTGCAAATACTGTAGACTTAGGTTATGGGTCCTCACCGTTTTCTCAAATGAGTCAAGACACATTTTCTGCCTGTCAAAATGTAAATGTTGCCGGTGAAAATGCACTGCCAAAAAGCATAGAAAAAGAGATTCCAGACACTAATACATTATTATTGCAATTAATGCAACAAATGGAACAAAATCAGAAACAAATGGGGCAAAATCTTCAAAAGTTAGACACAATGGAACAAAATCAGAGTCAAACACAGCAAAAGCTTCAAAAGTTAGACACAATGGAACAAAATCTGAGACAAACACAGCAAAAGTTTCAAAAGTTAGACACAATGGAACAAAATCTTCAAAAGTTGGACACAATGGAACAACACCAGAGACAAACGCAGCAACAGTTAGACACTATGGAAAAAAAATCAGAGACAAACACAGCAAAAGCTTCAAAAGTTAGACACCACACATGAACAAACACGTGACGATTTAACTACTGAGTTACATAACATTGAATCGAAATGCCAAAAAATCTGTAATGAGGTAAAAACACAAATTTGTGAGCATTTTTAACCTATTTTTTCGCGGCATGAAAACGCATTACAGAATCACGAAGCAGCCATGAAAGAATTGCAAACTGTTGTTATTGAAAATCACGACACCTTGCAAGCTAAAATGGACTCAGTTGCATCCACCGGTTCGGTTACGCAACTTGCAAGAACTCAGGGAAACTTAAAGGACACAGTAGATTCGATTTTAACACAAATGGACACTCTGAAACTTGGTTCAGAAAAACACACTGAGGAAATGTGTTCACTATCGGAGAAAGTAGCCGAACTTTCAGATCAGTTCAATAGCTTATCTACAAAGGTAGATGATATTCTGAATGACACAAAACCGGTAGTCTTTAATGACACAGAAGAGTGCGAACAAATTAGGAAATTCAAACAAAGTATGAATCTAATTAGTACGCAACACCAAAAAGAAATCCGGGAAGTACGAGATCAGCTGACACAGTTAATACAAGAATTACGTGTTTCAGAGGACACTCGCGCTCCAATATGGGAAGAGGGACAGAAACAGCCACAAAATAATAACACAGGCACTTCAGAAATTATGAAAGAAATTGGCAAGGTACACCGAATTTTGAGATGGAACCGCCGACACGACTTAACAATGAACGATATGCTACCCGCCGATACGATGATTTTGACTATAAGCTGTTCATTACTACACGTAAATTAAAACGTTTAAGAATTCTGGCAACAACATTCATCCACAAGCGTGGCTCCATCAATTCTCTCATTGTTTTCCTCCCAACTGGTCATTAGAGCACAGATTAGAATTTATGTGTGGCTACTTGGAGAATGAACCAGCTGTAAGAATGCGATCGGTCATTCACGATTGTCATAGTGGAGGAGAATTTTATCATGCCTTCCTCTCAGCATATTGGTCTCAAGCTACACAAGACCGAGTAAAACATAGCATCATAATGATGAAACATTTCGAACAATCTGAATTTTCCAGTCTTGTCAAATATTTTGAAGACATGTTACATAAGAATCAATATCTTTCAAACCCATACAGCCCCTCAGAACTGATCCGCATTTGCTTAATCAAGTTACCTGAACATTTACGACAGATTATTTTAGCAGGACGATGCAAAGCGACATTGAAGCTTTTCAGGGACTGTTACAAGAACTGGCAATTGACACTGACAATCGCGGAACGCGAAAACAGGAGCACAACAATTACAGGTCACACCTGTCACAATTCTGCGATGACAGAAATAATACACGACAAGGCTATTCGTACAACGTAAATCGTGACCAAAACAGACACCACCCATATGACAACCACTGGCAGAGTAATAGTTACAGAGAAAGATCGCATTTCCGTAGTAATGAATATCACAATCAGAGAAACAGACAATACGGGAACCAAAACAATTATTATCAAGGGAGACGGAATAACTTCAGACGCAACGGTCCGGCGCGCAGTTACGATTCAGGGAGAAATTCTCCACCACGTGATCGACAAGAAAGTAATTACAGAAATTACCGTCATGACGACAGACGATATGATCGTAACGACAGACCTGAATTGCATCAGAACTTGCGGGATTCAAACAGAGCAGGGCCCTCTCGGCAAGGTGAATTTGTAGAAGTTAGGTCTCCTAATCCCAATAACGACGCGCGCCAACAAAGAAACAGACAATGAATCGCACCGCAGGCAGCCGCGTGCGCCGGCTGGCTGAGAGAAAAATAACATAAGCTAACCTTGAGCAAAATTCCAGTGTTCCTTACCGACGTAACCACATGATAAATGCGCTGAAACTGAAACTGTGCGTACTAGGAAGAGTAAAGGTTTACATCACATTTCACATGTAAAACCGTTTATTGAAAGATAATCTGCTTTTTAACTTTGTCTTTGCCATAAAGCTGTTCACTTCACGTTACTAGTATACTTTGTCAGACTTAGGATCTGTTAACATGCAACAATGTTTTGAAGTTAATTATCCAGTCTAGAACTTAGAGAACTTATTTAGACAGTATTTACGAGTGCATTGTTATAGTGAACAGACGTCACAGTGTTATTATGTGTGTACATTCTTGCTTGTTAGTTGCACGATTACGTAACGACTATAAGGCTTACATACTTAGAACATTTACCAGTACTGCCAATGAGATTTTAATGCAACATTTTGGTTTAGTTGAAAAGACATGCTTTATTTGAAGTACTTTCTGTGAGATTAAAGATGACTTAGCATTTGGTTTCTTTGATAGCTACACGATTATATCACGACGCTACAAATATATGACACGATTTACATTGTTGCTTTTGCCGTGTATCTGTTTTATATCTGCACAGTTTTTCTGTATTATTCTGGAAAGTAAAACATGTTTTAGTAGTAACTTTTGTGGTATAGCTACAATGAGACAGCCTTTATCATAGCACAACAATACGTTACAGTACAGTACTTACTTCATCACGGCAATAAGCGTAGTAACTACGATATCTATACGCAAAGCATTTCACTTTTGTTTATCATGAGGTAAGTACATTGACTTCTGCAGAACTTAGCTTTCGGAGGACGATAACTATGACACTTCCACAGAGATTATCTGACAACAAGACACACAATTTAGTGCTACAGTACACGTATTTGAGTGACTAATTTTGTACTTAAAACATTTATTTTTAAAGATATTTGAAATACAATGATACAAAGGTTTCCTGTGATACATTTCATTCCATTGCTGTAATCTGTAACATCTGAGGATATAATTACATTAATCCTCAGGGGGGTACACGCCTACTTTGTGTACCATGTGTATGGCAAGCACAAGGAGCCCTAGCTAATATGGAATTTGCTTATACAACTTTACACATCGGTACCATATTTCTCTAAGACATAAATTACACAGCTATCTGATCATTTAACTGAGAGAGACAAATATTTATTTTACTACACCAGTGACAGATGGTTACGTAATTACAGAGTTGGATAACTTCAGACTTATGAAATTGTATTTTGTCTGTACATTGTGAACTGTTCATATTTTTTCGGAACCATTGTGATACTATGAGAGCTTTGAATGACATATTTGGTATGAGATCATGATTTTTAAAGTACGTTTGAGGTAGATGACACTTTTGACGTGAGCCGAGAATTTTTTTAGGTTTTGAAATTATTGGAAGAAGCTATGACGATTTTGAGATTTGGCTGAGGTTTTATGATGTTATGATGACGATGTGTATTACGCTGTTGCGGTATGTTTATGATCAATAACCTGATGCTATATGAGTTATTTGATTATGCTACATATCTGTTGTGATGAAATATTGAAGAAGTGTCGACGCATAAAGTAAGGAATAATGAGTAGTGGTTAGTGACTCTGGTTTGTGAAAAAGGTTGTTGGAAACCGAGAATCGTACTTTAAGAGTTATGAAATGTGTGTATATGCGTGAATGTATCACTATGCTGGCGAAAATTTTTTGGACAATATTATATTTAAAGGATTTTGTTTCTACAGATTTGTAACGCAAATTCTTGACCTGTGAAATATTTTTATATGAGACTGCCACTGTAGCGGAAACTGTTGTAAATATTTCGGTAAGAAAGTTAAGTGACCACCTGCACATAATGCGTCGTCGGCACCCAGCTGCGCGACTGACGCTGGAAAAAAGCTATTAGTGTGTACCTGTCAGAGGCACAGGTGAAAAAAAAAGAGGCCATTATCCTCGCTATTGACATTCCTTTGCAGAAAGCATAGTAAATACGACACCCTCAAACTTGAAAACATGATTACACTGTAAAGTTCTTAATTTATGATATTCACTGAAATGAAATGATAAGAAACATTTTATATCTATTGTCTTTATAGCTGAGAGATTGCTCATTTTGTTTAATATCCAGTTTCTATCTGCACTACAGCATTGGTTAAAATAAAATTTAATAGATGTACTAATATCACTATTTTCTGTCTACAGACCCAGTAAAGAATCATTTTATGATGTACTTTCTTAGAAAAGAGAGCACAAATAGACATTTCCCTTCACAGGAACAGCAAAAATAATTTTTTTTTTCGATTTGGTAACTTATCCGCTAGCGTATGTTCTTGTGATGCATCACTCTAGTGTTAAGATGTGACATAGGTATTAAACATTTTACTGTAATATTTTTTCTGCTTCAGCTTTGTCATGTTTAGGTATAAGTTATTACATTTATTGCTGCTTGCTTTGCTTACTTGCATTTTTTTGGCATTGCTGTTTGTGTTAATTGTTTTGTGCTGCTGCATTGCGTCGTCCCTTAGTTTAGCATCTGAGCTCAGTAGGTTTAAGTTAGCTTAAGAGGGGGTAGACTATATAAGAAACTAACTATGATGAATTGGAAGAAAAGCATTGAGAAGCTATAAGAAAATGGTTTGGCCAAAAAAGTAGTGTACAGTGGAGGAAAACTATTTTTGAAAGAGGATGAGAACAGAATACAGAAAGCATGCTTGGATAGGATTTTTTTTTTTTTTTTTGGCTGGAGCAAATGTTGAAATAAGAGGGGCGATCTATGGAATGAAGTTTTGGGTTGGACTCCAGTACCAAATGTTACCCTGAAAACAAACCCTGTCCTTTCCTTTTGTGTTATCACACCATGTGCTTGTGTACCCTTGTGTATTTATTTTCTTCCTGTCTCTGTGTACTGTTTCATAGAATTTTTTCTGTTCTAATACTAAGCTACATTCACTATGATGAGGAATACTGTCATCCTCAAATATAATTTGTATCAATAATATGTTATTTACTTTGTAAAGATGTTTAGACATTATTTATTCTATTTTGTTTTAATGCTCATGTGTGAAGTTGATGTTTCGAAATTTATTCTGATGTTTTTGGTATGTACTTATCTCATAATTTTTGTAACACTGATGTATTTGTTATTTCGATTCTTTTGTAAAGCCTGTATTACTGCGAATGTTATCTGTACTATTATGTTCTTTAATGATATGTTTTGTACCTTTGTTATTGTTTTCTAATGTTATAAAATTGTAATTGACACCAGTTCATCAAATTAAGTAACTTGTAAATTACATTTCACTGCACACGTTTCTGTTGGTCATAGTATATGGACAATATATGAGAAGTAGGGACTGATAGTGTTTGCACATGTGTTAATAATTCAGCAAGGGACTGGATAACAGCATTGCTGGTTCTAACGATAATTTAAAAAAAAAACTTTGTGAGTGCACTAGTGGTGGTTTATGGAATTGCTATATTCTCTGCAAGACTCTTCGAGGGTGATTGTGCACCTGTACAGTCGCAACACATGGCTGTTGGCCATCTCTACAAGGACTACAGTGGGTCTACACCTTTGATGACCCACCAATACCATTATTTCTACAAGGACTGCAGTGGGTCTGCACCTCTGGTGGCCCACCAATAGTAATCTCTACCAGGACTACAGTGGGTCTGCTCTGTGATGACCTACCTACCGATAATCTTCAACGTCGACTGACTCTGCTATGGCCCATTACCTGTCTGCATGTCAAGAGTCAGCACTGTCTTTGGAAGGACAACACTACTTCTTCAAGACTGCTTAGAAATCCACTACTTCCAAGTGCAATTTCTTTTATTGCTTAGACTTTGAAAAAAACACTGCAATTTTACTGTGATGAACGATCAGGACTGTCTTTATGGACTGTGAGAAAATTTTTGCTTCTTACCAACATTGTATCAATATGTGTGTGCATTTGATATCTTTGTTATAGTAATTATGAAAAATTTTATCAAATCATTATTGGCCACTGCCCAAAACAATTTGTAAAAATGTTTTGTGGGGAGCATGGGGGCTATGTAAGTAGGCTGTCTAGGTTTTCTTATTGGTAACGCCACATAGCGCTCTGTATGAAAAATCACTGGCTGTGCTATGCGCAGTTTGTGGCTAGTTTGCATTGTTGTCTGCCATTGTAGTGTCGGGCAGCGGCAGCTGGATGCTAACAGCGCGTAGCGTTGGGCAGTTGGAGGTGAGCCGCCAGCAGTGGTGGACGTGGGGAGAGAGGTGGCGGAGTTTTGAAATTTGTAAGAATTGGTGTCATGAACTGATATATATATATTGTGACTATTAAGGTAAATACATTGTTTGTTCTGTATTGAAATCTTTCAGTTGCTAACTATGTCTATCAGTAGTTAGTGCCTTCAGTAGTTTGAATCTTTTATTTAGCTGGCAGTAGTGGCGCTCGCTGTATTGCAGTAGCTTGAGTAACGAAGATTTTTGTGAGGTAAGTGATTTGTGAAACGTATAGGTTATTGTTAGTCAGGGCCATTCTTTCGTAGGGATTTTAGAAAGTCAGATTGCGTTGCGCTAAAAAATATTGTGTGTCAGTTTAAGCACAGTCGTGTATGATTGTTCTAAGGGGACGTGTCAATCCCTCAGAGTGGTTGGTGGGTCACATCGTCCATAAACAGCCCTTTTCAATCTGTCCCAGGAATCATCGACAGGGTTCATGTATGGAGAACATGTTTGCCACTCTAGCCGAGCGCTGTCGTTACCGTTAAGGAAGTTATTCACAACATGCGCACGATGGGGGCGCGAATTGTCATCCATGAAGACGTTTGCCTCTCCAACATGCTGCAGATATGGTTGCACTATCGGTCACAGGATGGCATTCAAGTATTGCACAGCTGTTACAGTGTCTTCCATGACCACCAGTGGCATACGTCGGTCCCACATAATGCCACCCCAAAACAGCAGGGAACCTCCACCTTGCTGAACTCGATGGGCAGTGTGTCTAAGGCGTTCAGCCAGATCGTGTTGCCTCCAAACACGTCATCGACGATTGTCTGGTTGGAGGCATATGCGACACTCATTTTTGAAGAGAACATGATACCAATCCTGAGCGGTCCATTCGGCATGTTATTGCCCATCTGTACCACGCTGCATGGTGTCGAGGTTTCAAAGATGGACCTCACCATGGACGTCAGGAGTGAAGTTGAACATCATGCAGCCTAGTGTGCACAGTTTGAGTGGCTGCACAAAAAGCATTGTTGAACATGTTGGCGTTGATGTCAGGGTTCCTCCGAACCATAGTCCGTAGGTAGTGGTCATCCACTGCAGAAGTAGCCCTTGGGCGGCCTGAGTGGGGCATGTCATCGACAGTTTCCATCTCTCTGTATTTCCTCCATGTCCGAACAACATCGCTTTGGATCACTCCGAGACACCTGGACACTTCCCTTGTTGAGAGCCCTTCCTGGCACAAAGTAACAATGTGGACGCAAACGAACCATGGTATTGACCGTCTAGGCATGGTTGGGCTACAGACAACACGAGTCGTGTACCTCCTTCCTGGTGGAATGACTGGAACTGATCGGCTGTCGGATCCCCTCCGTCTAGTGGGCGCTACTCATGCAAGGTTGTTTACATCTTTGGGCGGGTTTAGTGACATCTCTGAAAGGTCAAAGAGACTGAGTCTGTCAGACAATATCCAGTCAACGTTCTGGGAACCAGGGTGATGCAGAACTTTTTTTTTATGTGTGTAGTTTCCTTGCAGAAATTGTGAGAAGTCATACATAGGTCAAGAACACGTACCATTCAGGAGAGATGTGTGGAACATCGAATATACACGTTCTTACCACAGTCAGACAATTCAGCTGTGGCTTAACATTGTATTGATACAGGGCATTCCATGAACTAGAAGATTCTAACAACCACCTCTTCCTTTCGGGATTCTGTCTTCAAAGAAGCCATAGAGATTAGATTAGCTAGTAATAATTTAATAAATGGAGATAATGGTATTACTTTGTCCAAAGAATGGAATCCGGCTCTTGCGATAGTTAAACTGCGGATAAGTCGTCACCTCAACCGAGCATACGTCATAAGTGAATCGAATGTCTGTACGCCTTCTCCACAGGCGGCGCGTGTGTAAGCGTATCTCCTTGTTGCCGATCGGTGTCTGTGACTCGTAGGTGCGTATCGCCGCGATGGAGCATATGAGACCGCGCTTGGCACCTTATCTTCAGTCTTGCAACTTATTCTGAGGATGGTCGGACGATAGGCGGGCGAAATATGAGGTGAATGAATTTATTTGATTATTCATTACGCCGTGAAGTGTTGAAAATGCATTTCAAATACCTCTTCGGGAAGGAGATGGTTTCATGGGTCCATAGTTTGGACGAATTATGAGAGAACAGAACAGGACTACTGAGACGCTTTGGTTTCTTACTGAAGTGCAGGGACCACGGAGTTGTTCCAAGAATTTGCAAGGTTGGTTCACTTTGTCAAGAATGCAGCAGTAAATAAAATTTTACTTACGGCTGCTTCTTCTATTGTCAGAGAAACAATTCGTTTTACTCGTCTCAAGTTGGACATTACTTCTGAACACCTGTATCATTTGCATTTGAAGATAGCAGCTGTTTTACCTTATATGACTGGATTCATGGCACGACATGGGCTAAGTCTGACTGGGTTCGTGAAGTGGCTACAAAAAGACAGATTTCCAAGCATAGCCGATTTGACCAGCCTTTAGGTTGACTCTGTTATTCGACGTCCTTTCATAAATTTGACGGGTAAGGATCTGGACAAAGCTACCTTATCTGTCTTAAGTAAAGAGCTAAATTTTGCCCCTACTCCAAAGACTTTGCCGATATCATCATTCATCAGTGCCATTGAAGAAGCTGTAGACCGCTATCAGAGGATTCAGCTGAAGAAATCAGACCTGAATGTTGCCGAGTAATTACGAAACATGGTCCATAGAGAAGTAATGTTTCCAAGGAAGAGAGATTTGCGATACGAAAGCTGAGTGAGGATACTGACTCAGTCGCCCTGAGCGCTGATAAACATAATGCTACCGTCCTTTTGTCTCGGAAAGCCTACAAGGAAAAGTGTGGTGTCACCGCCAGACACCACACTTGCTAGGTGGTAGCCTTTAAATCGGCCGCGGTCCGGTAGTATACGCCGGACCCGCGTGTCGCCACTATCAGTGATTGCAGACAGATCGCCGCCACACGGCAGGTCTAGAGACACTTCCTAGCACTCGCCCCAGTTGTACAGCCGACTTTGCTGGCGATGGTTCACTGACAAAATACGCTCTCATTTGCCGAGACGATAGTGTAGCATAGCCTTCAGCTACGTCATTTGCTACAACCTAGCAAGGCACCATTATCAGTTTCTATTGATATTGTAAATCATCTATCGTCAACAGCGACGTTCGCCATTAATGGATTAGAGTTAATTATTCCACCAGCTACGTCCGTTTTTTCTAAATTCTAGTTTCCTTGTCCTATTCCAGACCTCACGCCAGCCTGCGTGAGCTAAAACGCGTGCCTTTCGGCCTCTTTTAGTAATACGGTGTTGGCCCTTCTGCCAAGCACAACAAAAAGGATTGTAGTTTACGTAGTTCTGGAAGATCAACAAAGATCCTACCAACAAGGTGACAATAAGCAGCGATGCCTTGCTGAACGCTTCATCTCTACCAAAGGAAGCCCTAAGAAGTTTAAAAGTGCGAGGTGCACTATGTAGTCAATCTGCTGTAGTCGACTTCTCTGACGTAAGATATTGATGTTGTGATCTACTCTATATGCTCGACTTTCCGTTATATCTACACCTCAGATGGAGTAGATACAAACATCCGTTTGGGGTTTTAATACTAATAATTAATGTTAACTTTTTGCTCAGACGATCACCCTTCATTTGTTGCTGCGTTACCGAAGACGAGGTAGTTAATACCGTCTTTGGATGTTTGTTGAGATTTACTAACACTCACGCTATAATGGAAATCACTTTGGTTTTTTTTATTAACAACATTCAATAATAATTAAATGATCATGATTGACTGCGTTTTGTGCATAGGGAAAAGGAGAGTTGATCCACAATTGCTCTCAGCAATTACGGCAACTAAAATGTCCGCGATTTTTATAGTTCGTCACTCAAAGATATTATAGCAAAGACTATGGCCCATTACTGTACTTCGATACTGTCATTCAAATTTCGTAAGCAAAGCTAAGTGTCCAGTTCCATTTCTATGTTCAGTTTAACGTCCCTTCACATAGTCCATCATTGAATGTTGTTGTTACAACAACATCTGTTGACACTGATGAAGTACTATATGTTGAAGTATTGAGCAAATTTTGTCATATTTATGTGACAGGAATTCCACTCATCAATATTATATGAAGTATGAAGACTCAAGTGGGTGTGTAGAGTCATCAGCTTGTTTGCCAGATCTGTTGCCTCCCATGGCCTGCGTTATGTGAAGTACCTTGGTGACGGTAAAGCCTTCCTTGAGGTTCAAAAGTGTGCACCATATGGAGCTGAGACTGTTGTGCAGAAGTCATAATGTGTGGTACATGTAAAGAAAAGACTTGGCACTAGACTTAGAAGGTTGAGACAAAATTTGTCAGGAAAAAATTATCTGATCGGAAGGGAAAAAAAGGGAGAAGCCGACTGACAGATATATAGCTGGGCAATAAGAAGGAACATAGGGGACTTGAAAAATATAAATCAAGCATTTTGGGCCTTATACTTCCACAAAATGTCCACAGACAATAATCCTATCCACAACTTGTGCCCAAAGGGTGTGGCTACCAAAGGTCAATTGTTGATGGTGAAGAATATCATCACAGTAATTCTCTACCAACTGCTGTAATGGAAGTCATCAGACCTATATTTAGGTACCATGCAAATGAAAACTTATTGAAGAAATGTCTTCATGGAGGTACCCAAAATCCGAATGAAAGTTTTAACCAATGTGTACAGGAAAGATTGTCAAAAATATTTTTGTGGGAAGAAATCCACCTGCTTTGGTGTTTATGATGCAGTTTCATGTTTTAATGATAGTATGAAAAGCAGGGAATACGTTTTAGGGAAAATGGAAATTGATTACAGAGTGAACTGTATCAAAACTTTATATGCAAGAGACACAGAGATCGTGTACTAAAAGCAGATAAATCATTTTTGGAGGTGATAAAATCAAGAAGAGTGCATCATAGGAATGTGAAAAGGAAGAAAACTGATTTAGAAAATGAAAAAGAACCTGCTTACAATGCTGGACGGTCCTAAAAGAATGTAATATACAAGCAAAAACTTTAACAGCCATTTTCCACAAAACACAAATATCTGTACTTAGGTACATATAACATCCAAAATAAATATCCTATTACTATTAGTTGAAACAGTCTTGGTTGCAATCTTAGTTTTTTTTGTCAACTACGCATTTCACCTTGTTTAGGTATCATCAAGCTGATCTACATAGAAAACAGAGAACAGATACATCTATTTAATTTGGTATTTCTTAGGACGATCCTTTAGACAGTGTAGCTAAAGGGGCGTCGTCGAGTACATCAGGCCATCATCGCCTTCGTTAACCCCAGTAAATACTAGAAATATAAAATAGAAAAAACGGATAAGAGAATTGACCAATGATCGAACATTCAGAATGCAATCGCATTGTTGAAGCCTTATGACAAGGCCTTACCTTTCTAGATGGACGTCAGTGACTTTAAGCATTGAATAATGCATACACGTTCACAGGAGCAAATAACAGAATAAGATGGGGCTCTGGTAGTTAGCATAATGCACCACAGCGTCGAGCGCTAGTACTGGCGCCTAACACAGAATCACCTCATTAGATGGCACTGCCACGCACCAGCTAGTAAGAATGAGAGATAGTAAGCAGGATATACGTTGCCACTAAAAACTTTATAAATATAATGCACATAAAACATTACTAAGATAGAATTACTAGAAGCATCACATGTGTATTAATTTATCCAAAAATTATGATGTAGTAAAAATACAAAAGAGGGCAGCAAATTTAAAATATAATACCAAGGTGTATAATACAACACACAGATGCGGTGCCTTAAAAGGTATTACGTACCATACACCACGAGAACGAGAACATTACTAACACAGAACCATAATTTCAGATGAAGAGGCCCAACTATAGCAAGCAATACTGCGCCATACGGAGCAAGAACTTCTAAAAAACTAGAAAATACTGTTTTTATACCAAAGTAAAACTATTACGCTTGAAAGATACATACCAGCGTGGGAGGAAGACGTAATGCAGGTGAACTTTTTTCCCATTTCTATTTTATACTTATGCTAGGACCTTGTGTAGTATGGTGGTGCGGGTGTCCCCCATCGTCCCCTACGCTGCTTGGTGTATGGGACCTCATCATCATCATCATCATCATCATCATGTTATTCTTATATTAAAATATGTAAGATACGTCGAAATTTGAAGCGACAAACTCGCAATAACATTTTCTAGTCAAAAAACTCTAAGGCTAACAAGACAACATTGGGCCAGAGAGGAATAGGGGTCATATTTAGGCAGAAATGCGAGAGCCGCAGGATTACATTAATAACACCGATTTCATAACTTCTGAAAAGGTCTGATAAGCGTCAAATATTTGGTCGTTAAGGAGGGACAAATCTTTATCCTCCATATGCCTCAATATTTCAATTTCTTCCAAAATGTTTAACTTCTTACCCTTTTGCCCAAAATGCAAAGTCTTAAGATTTTGTGCATGCAGAGGACTATGGCCACTGGCTTTAAGGTGTTGAGCAAAGGCAGAGTTCTGTTTTACCTGTCCCCATCTATTGAGGAGGTAATCTAATTTTAAAGGTTCTGCCTTCAGATATACCCCAGATGCCATATGGTTGTTCTTTTTAGGTGATTCATTGTGTATGTACATAAATTGGAGATTGGCAGCCGCGAAATATACTATACGAGAGCCCACTCCCTGAGAAAGTTTTGCCAGTTCATAACTAAAATTACTCATAAATAGCAAAGAAATGTAACTGTGCTCCTCGACAGAAGCTGCATTGGGTGTACTCTGAAGAGGCATTGTTACTTTGTCTTGGTAGAAATTTTCAATAAACGCGACTCTGTAGCCATTCTTACAGGCGACATACTTTAGAATGTCAAGTTCTCTATCAACAGCGTCTTCAGATAATGGCAATTCGCATAGATGCGTGATCATAGCTCTGAAAAAATAATGTTATGCTATCGAGGATGGCAGGAGGAAGCATGAATAATATCATCTGTGGTCGTGGGTTTCCTAATAATAACCATTGATACTTTGTTATCACGTTGCTGGAACCACGGATTTAGGTAATTGAGGACTCCGTCAGTATTCATATCCTCATGTGTGAAAATCATCTTTGGTTGAAGGGCATTAAATTCATCAACTAAACTCGAAATATCTGATTCATCGCCAATAAACACGATCAGAATGTTGTCAACGTAACGCCCGTAAAATAGAAATTTTTGACACAAATAGGACTTGCGTTTAAGCACCTGAAGTTCAATATAGTTAACGGAAACATTAGCTAAGAAACAAGCCAAAACGCTGCCCATATCCAGGCCATCCCTCTGACTGCATATGTTGTCATTGAACCAGAAAAATTACCATATATGCCGTAAGAATTCGAAGAAGAGAGATAACCTCAGTAATTTCTTCTGTTATTAATCACTTATTATGAAAGAAATTCTCCTGGATAATCATAATGGTTTCTTCTATCGGCACATTTGTGTATAAATTCTTTATTTCAAGGGATAACAGACAACAGCCTGTCGGGGAGACCTGGTCATGTAACAACATATCCAGTTCTTTTCGCCTTGTTAACATCAACGTCTGCTCGAAAACAAATTCTTTTCTCAGGAGCTGCAGAAGAAATCTTTGCTCGGGTTCACCTATATTCCGTCTTGCATTAATTAATGAACAGATAGGGAAACCTTCCTTATGAGTCTTAATTTGGGCCCTCAATGCAGGAATTTCAGGATTCATGACACGCATTCTTGGCAACCTCTTAGAGGTAATTATAATGTAGATCAGCCTGAAGATGCCTAAATAAGACGAAACGCGTAGCTGATAAATAAAAAAAAAAAAAAACTGCAACCAATACTGTTTTCAACTAATATTATTAAACACTGGTTTGCTGATTCATGCCACAGATGGACTGGAAGAAATAACCCATTACTTAAAAACTTGGTATGCTGATTAAACACAAACTCCTTAATGCAAAACTCTAATTTTTCAAATCTTTTAAAAGTTGTGGCTACAATTTAGACAATTAACTATAAAATTTGAGTTTTTTCTAAAGATGAAGTGTAAAATGTAACAGGTCATTAATTTTTTCATAAATTAAATAAATTCTAGTTTCATATATGTGTAAGTATGGTTTACATGCTGTGCACAATTCATCAAAGAATCTCTCGTACTTATTAAGAAAAGTGTACTTGTTGCACCAAATACAGCCAATAGTACGTGTGAAATTATGAAATTTCACATCCAAAAAAAGTTATTTTGTTATGTTTTTGAACTTCCACTGCTGTGAGTGTGAATACTGAATCCTTCTTGGTCATTCTGACAAAGTTTTATGAATTTGTTTGTAAAAATGCAGGCAGGGGAAATTACAATGTTGTGTGGTGCTGCTTACAGCACTTTGCATTACCTTTGAATTAAATATTAATTTTATCTGTAGTCTGTCTTGTGTTCCAGGTAGATTTTCCTTTGGCAAATTACAGTAAACTTTACTGTTCAGGGCCGTTCTTTCATTACCTGAAAATTTTCAGTGCAGGCTGTTGGAAAAGTAGTACACACATATTAAACACAATACATGTTTTCCATGAAAATGATTAATAATACATTTGCCACTCTAAATCTATATGTACTATTTACAACTTACAACTACTGTATATGTTTCTTTCAGTTTTTGTATGAGTACAAATCCTTTACTTTATTTGTCTTGTTGTCAGCTAATTGGTACTTACACCCATGTGCTATATTTGGCCCCGCATATGGCAATTACCACTTTTGCCACTTCTTGTTTTTTTTTGTTTTTTGGACATAAAGGATGACTTTGGGTGAGAACTTAACAACACCGAATCATTTAATTCAAATGATAGTGCATTCAAATGATGGTGTATTAATTTCAAAGCTTGGACACACTTCAATAAATTAGTCAAGACTCCTGCGTATCTCTGTTCGTTGGACTTTCCTGTCCTTATTAAATGAGGTATGGAAAATGCATTTATTTCTTTCCTCCCTATCTACTAATATCTCGACTCATAATTACCCAGTCACAACATGCGAAAGCTAACTGTGAATCTTCTCGAAAATTGATACTTAGTGTGCTGATTGGATATGGAGGTCCTTATAAGTCTATTGAATTCCTTAAAAACTTTTTCTGCCGGACTTGCTTCTAGGGAGAAGTGTTACATTAATAACTGATTAATCCCCTTTTCTCTTAAGAACTGTTTCCATCTTAAACCAGTAAAATAAGCAGCATTGTCAGACACTGAAGCCTGAAGTTTGTTCACCATATTCTGAATTATTGACGATACTGTGGACCAGTTTAGAGTGTATGGTTTCACATATTTTGTGAAAGTATTGTACACAGCAAGGAAATACTTAACAGTGCCTCTTGTCATGGAGAGTCTAGCTGTCAACTGCCACTAACTGTAATGGAGTAGTTGTTATTACTGAATGTAATACGTTCTTATTTGATCTGTTTATGGGCTTGGTCTTCTGGCATATTTCACAGGTTCATATTAGGCTTTGTACTTATCTTTATCTGTTACTGGCATGATAGTACCTCTTTATGATTGTCACACACTTATTAATTTGTACATGCCCGCAAGTCATTTGTATGAATCAAATGATTTCTTTCTCGCACGTGGCATACACATACACCACACATCTGTGTGTCCTATAGAATAGGACTGAATTTTCTATTTTATATCTCTTGCATAGGACACACGCTGAATATTGTGACAAGAATGTTCTTACCTCATTCCAAGTCGGATATGAGTTTGCAATTGGTCCATGTCTTTACACGTCTGCAAGAACTTTTACCAGTTGGTTTGATTCCTAACTAGCGACACTTTACATTCAGAAGCCTGTTCAAACGGTTCAGTAAGCTCAACCATACCACACTGTAGGTGTGGTAAGGCATTCACTACCTTGTTGTCACATCTTTTGATATGCATTTTCTTTAGTTAGTGTCCTTGTGAGGTTAGAGGCTTCTGGGACCTCCTGTCATGTAAGCGTTTGCATGTAAGCGAAAAGTTCAGAGTTTTATGATCATATGTACTTTCACTGGCTTTCCATGGATGTAAAAATGGAATCTTTCAATGGCCCAAACGACCGCTAAGTCTTCCAACTCAGTTACAGAATAGGATAGCTCAAAACTTGTGAGCATTCTAGTTCGAAAACTGATGACATGTATTTCTTTGCAACAGATCACATTTTCTACTTGAAACAGATAACATCCTAGCCCATATGAATAAGTGTCTGCTATAATACAGAACTCATTCATCATATTCGGGTGGTACAGCACGTTTGCTTCTAACAAGGTTTGTTTGATTCTTGAAAGCACTCTCTTGCATTCTGCTATCCAAATCCATGGTGTGTTTTTCCATAGTAATCCCAGCAGTTGTTCACTGTTCATAATCTGATGAGGCACATGACAATAGAGAAACGGTACGAGACTGAAGAAAGCCTTTAATTGCTTCTTTGTTCTCAGTTGAGGAAATTGGTCGTTTTTTCTTAGTCTCGACAGTGTTATCTAATGGCGAGATAGCATGCCCTAGAAATTTGATTTGGTGCCTGACTGGTTCGATTCCATGAGATTTGGAGTCACACCTGCTCCTGAGAATTTTCGCAGTACCTTCTCTAAAGTCTCTACATGCTCTTCCCATACTTAGGTAGCAATAAGTAAGTCATCCACATATAACGTTGCTCTGTCAGGGTCAAGCACTATATCATGTGCTATTGTAAACACTCCTGTACTAATGTTGAAGCTGATTGCTAGTACTCCAAATGGGTAGCTTCTACCACAAAGCTTTATTTCACGAACTCTGCCACTGAGATTATTTTATAACTATTGAAGTCAGATATTTGACACCAAATAATTTTGGTATCTGTTCTAGATTCTCCAGTCTGGTGTGAACATGTGCAATTACCTTATTTATGCTCTAGCTACCAAAATCAGACGAATTTTCCCATCGGCCTTAGCTACACCAGTTCAAGGACTACTATATGGTGACAAGGCAGGTTCTGTTGTTTCCCATTCAAACACTTTCCTTGTTACCTTGGCGACTGACTCCTTCTTGGCCCTCAGTACAGAGTAAGTGGCATGACAAAATGTGTTGTGAGTCTCACCTCTATACTGTACTTGTATCCCTTGATAATATTTGGTTTGTCAGTAAAGACTCTAGGTATTAACGTTGAGGGTACTGTGATTCTCATGTTTTATAGGTAATCAGCTTTTCCACCTGAGGTAAATTGTTTTCCCCAGTATCTGAGTGGTATAATCCTTCATTATATATCATATTGCAGATTTGCAATACGTTTGGATCCCTGCACGTAATTTTGATACTTTGGGAGTATTTACCATGTATTTCCTTTGTTCCCAACGTTACGAATGACTCTCTTCTTCCCTCACTGACAAAGTTTATTTCAATTTTCGAGGGGTCAATACTTGCTTTCCTCTCCTAGAGACACTCGCAACTCAGGGTGAAGGCAACAGAGAGTCCTCGAACAACGAGAAAGGTGCTTTTAATAACTTCCTCTTCTACCATTATTACAACCTAACCCGGTATTTTATCAGTTGCAGCTAGGTACTCATAGCACCTGTCATCTTACAGATTTTCAACAATAATGTCGTTAGTTTTTGGGCCTGAGAAATTATTACATTCGTAGAAGCATCTGTGTCTGTGATTATATTGACAGGTGTGTCACATACGGGTCCTTCTACTGCGACCTGAACAAGTTCTCTAGTGTTCTTTGGACATGAACGCAGTTCAATTCAGAAAATCTTGCTGTGTGTTAAGGCCATCGTTGTTCTTCAACACTGAAATGTCATTGCCATTAGTGAGAGTCACGTTGCTCTCACTCCATTCATGGACAGCTATGGAGAGCGTATTGTGGCTGAATCTAGTTTAATGGAACAGATGGAGCAGGCAGGTTTCCGTCTGATACCTCCACAATACTCACGTTTTGATTAGAACCCTGCAATTGTTGTACATGCAGCTTTAGCCCTTGCAGAACTGGTTGGCTGTTGTTACTCTGCATGTTCGAATTACGAGGCGGTGGACCCTGATGTTACGGAATATCCTTCTTTCCTAGTATTTCTCCATTTCGCATATTATGAGGGCTTGAGTGGTTTCCTTCTTCGTGGCCCCTTTTCGGTTAAAGACTGATTTCCGTTACCGTTTTGTTGTCTATTGTTGTTGTGATTGTAATCACTCTTCCTGCCACCACTGCTGCCATTGCCATATGGTGAAAGGTTGCGTCTATCTCGCTTAGGTAGAGATGTGTTATTACTCCCGTGCTCATTACTATCTCTCATGTCTTCCTATATAAGGTCAATAAAGTCAAACATGGATCAAGGGTGGACAGAAGTTGCTCAAGATCGTTTTCGGAAACATTGAGTAACGTTTCATTCATATTGTGAGGTAACTTAGCCTTCAATAAACAAATGTGGTTTCTATTAGATTGGTTCATGCCAGTAATGCTCTTTATTTATGTATCTTTCGAAATACTTCCTCAGAGGACACTGTTTTTAGTTATATAATTCTGGACTATAGATTTGTTTATGTAAACCCTGGTAAATACCAGTTGACCAGCCTTTCGCTAGAAATGCTTTTTCGAACTCTTTGCCACTGGTGTGGCCCATAATGCTTCTTCACTTTGAATGTGAAACAAAATAAACTGGATGTTTTGCCTTTCACTCCAAGCATTAGGTAATATATTTTTAAATCTTTGAATGAACACAACTGTTTGAATAGATTCCATTTTATCCATATAAGATTGAAACTATCTCTTGTTTACTCAAGCTTTCTTCAAGCAATAAATCAAAAACTGGAGGTGCTGTCCCTACAGCTGATGAATGTTGTATACAGACTGGACTGTGACTAATTTATGTGCATGAGTATTGTTCGAATTCACATGGAAAATTGTGCTCATTACTATACGTATTTTCACAGTTTGCGATATGCCTATTACAGTCTAACGGACTCCAGTTCAAGTCAAAACACTCTGTGCACTTCACTGCCAGAGCATGCTGCTATGTTTGTTTTTGTGCACTGTGTCGTCTGGCTCAGCTGTAGTGGAACCCATGTTGCCAACAGTAGTAAGTGGGTAAATTGGCTGCATTAGGAATGGTTTTAATACACAGTCTTTTAGGAAATAATAAAGAAATTAAGGCTGGAAATATTTCTGTTAACCAAAAATTTGACTTTTTAGTCCATCCGATTTGGAGAAACCAGAGGGTAAAATTTTTGACAGTCAGAAATGTTTGCAGTAATTGCTTTTGCTACCCTTTATTCCTTTACAGATTCGTCAAAAACGGTTGGGCATTAAAAACACTCAGTGTACCAAGTTAGTACTTATAACAATTTTTATGGGTAGATTGAGCACAGTAGAATTAATTTAAAAACATAATTAATTCTTAAAAAGTGCAAAACATTCCCTGTTATACATCTTGCACTTGGTGATCACCCACACCCTCAAAGAGCTTTCGGCCTCTGAGCATCTGTAAATTAGTATGGAACAGTGTCCATCTCTGAGCTAACAGAGCAGTCCTTTAATTTGGGATGAAACACACCACTTCTTCATTAGGTCAGCCTCAAACCAGCCCAGGGATGGTGATGAGTTGCACTGAAGCGAGGATAAAGAATGTTTTGTCAGACTGTATGCTCTCCTCAAGCATAATGCACTTAAGACCCCATCGTATAATGGTCACATCCTTCAGTCACATATCTGTATCGACGTTTGACGAAGTAAATAAACCTCAAATCTGTATATTGTTGGTATTTGAGTGACAAAATTGAGTTCAAAGTAAATAATTATTCATCAATCGTTCGGGTACAAATGAATTATTTTCTTCACATTATATTTATTTGAAGAGGTGAAATTCGAAGAACATGTAAATATCAACGACAAAGCTCAAATTACCATTAAAAACAGAATAACTTGTATTTAAAATGAAGCATGTTCCTGGATTAATGTGAATGGTTGCTGGCAACTGCACTATCCAATGCTCGCTACACGAACGTCTTTCTTAAGGCTGTCAGCAGCACTGGTGAAGCTTCAGAGATATGTGTGAGAGAGACCACCTACAATCTTATCTCATCGGGCCTTTGGCCAAGAGTCACCAGCTGGTTTTTATCTTCCACTGCTGCTGGCACTGAGGAAATTGCTAATTCATGAAAAAAGTGTTCGACGATTTTTTAAATTCAAAATGCTAATACAATCTACATGAAAGTGGCTATTCTGGAAAATAATAATGAATAAAACTGGATATGGCTATAAACGTAATTTTTCAGTTTAAAAATTCTCAGTTAAGATTTGTGTTGTACATTGTAGGTGAGGCACTTCTTACCACACATAACTATGTATGCTACAGTATCTGCAGGAATATTTCCGTTAATAGTTACAACTAATTTCTGAGTTCTCTTCTAAGTGGCCACAAATTTTTTTCTGTGAGTCATATTAATTATATAGATAGGATAGCTCGTTACGAATTTAAATGGACTTACGTCAGTGTTTCCTTTGAGTAGCGAAACTCGTTCAAACTCGAGAAATGCATCATATGCTTTCAGAAAATTATTAGATGGATTAATAGTTTCCATTTTTCTGGTACATATTCGGTAGCTAAAGGTGATCGAATAAAGAAGAGTCCTGTAACTGATTACTTTTAGAATTTTTTTGATATGAAAAAAATATGAAAGGCGGCATTCAATCTCTGCAGAGTTGTAAAAATCCGTAATATCTATGTCAAAATTTTTCTTACCAGTTAATCCAGTAAATGCTATAGTTCATCGTTCATAAATAGGTATCAGAATTTTAGGATTTTCAGTATATTTTCTCATTTTTCCAGTTAGTAATTTGTTTCATAATTAGTAGACGAATTTTTCTTCTTTTGGAAGTGTATCTTTGATTTCGACTCCAGCATAATTATTATCAGGCCATCAAAGAAGAACCTCTCCAGTACTGGAACTCCAAGTAAAACTTACACTAAGATCACCTTCCCATAAAATTTCTTTACATTCCCTAAAGGAATCACTAAGCATATTCAGCATATTTATTTTACTATTATTAATTATATGTCCCTATACACCTATTTTATCAGAAACAGATGAAGTCAAATACAATAGAACTGATAATGAAATAAAAGGGTGCCCAATTATAGAGGAAATATTATCTCCTTTCTTTATAGTTACAAAATGAAATAGCTTGGCTATATAACGCTTTATTGGATTTTTCATGATATATTGGATAAACTGTACCATCAGTTCCAATCATACTGAAGCTCATGTATAATTCATCTACATCTACATGACTACTCTGCAATTCACATTTAAGTGCTTGGCAGAGGGTTCATCAAACCACAATCATACTATCTCTCTACTATTCCACTCGCAAACAGCGAGCGGGAAAAACGAACACCTAAACCTTTCTGTTCGAGCTCTGATTTCTCGTATTTTATTCTGATGATCATTCCTGCCTATGTAGGTTGGGCTCAACAAAATATTTTCGCATTCGGAAGAGAAAGTTGGTGACTGAAATTTTCGTAAAAAGGTCTCGCCGAGACGAAAAACGTCTATGCTGTAATGACTTCCATCCCAACTCGTGTATCATATCTGCCACACTCTCTCCCCTATAACGCGATAATACAAAACGAGCTGCCCTTTTTTGCACCCTTTCGATGTCCTCCGTCAATCCCACCTGGTAAGGATCCCACACCGCGCAGCAATATTCTAACAGACGACGAACGAGTGTAGTGTAAGCTGTCTCTTTAGTGGACTTGTTGCATCTTCTAAGTGTCCTGCCAATGAAACGCAACCTTTGGCTCGCCTTCCCGACAATATTATCTATGTGGTCCTTCCAACTGAAGTTGTTCGTAATTTTAACACCCAAGGACTTAGTTGAATTGACAGCCTTGAGAATTGTACTATTTATCGAGTAATCGAATTCCAACGTATTTCTTTTGGAACTCATGTGGATCATCTCACACTTTTCGTTATTTAGCGTCAACTGCCACCTGACACACCATGCAGCAATCTTTTCTAAATCGCTTTGCAGCTGATACTGGTCTTTGGATGACCTTACTAGACGGTAAATTACAGCATCATCTGCGAACAGTCTAAGAGAACTGCTCAGATTGTCACCCAGGTCATTTATATAGATCAGGAACAGTAGAGGTCCCAGGACGCTTCCCTGGGGAACACCTGATATCACTTCAGTTTTACTCGATGATTTGCCGTCTATTACTACGAACTGCGACCTTCCTGACAGGAAATCACGAATCCACTCGCACAACTGAGACGATAACCCATAGCTCCGCAGCTTGATTAGAGGTCGCTTGTGAGGAACAGTGTCAAAAGCTTTCCGGAAATCTAGAAATACGGAATCAACTTGAGATCCCCTGTCGATAGCGGCCATTACTTCGTGCGAATAAAGAGCTAGCTGCGTTGCACAAGAGTGATGTTTTCTGAAGCCATGCTGATTACGTGTCAATAGATCGTTCCCTTCGAGGTGATTCATAATGTTTGAATACAGTATATGCTCCAAAACCCTACTGCAAACAAACGTCAATGATATAGGTCTGTAGTTAAATGGATTACTCCTACTACCCTTCTTGAACACTGGTGCGACCTGCGCAATTTTCCAATCTTTAGGTACAGATCTATCAGTGAGCGAGCGGTTGTATATGAGTGCTAAGTAGGGAGCTATAGTATCAGCGTAATCTGAAAGGAACCTAATCGGTATACAATCTGGACCTGAAGACTTGCCCGTATCAAGTGATTTGAGTTGCTTTGCAACCCCTAAGGTATCTACTTCTAAGAAACTCATGGTGGCAGATGTTCGTGTTTCAAATTCTGGAATATTCCATTCGTCTTCCCTGGTGAAGGAATTTCGGAAAACTGCGTTCTATAACTCCGCTTTAGCGGCACAGTCGTCGATAACAATAATTGTGTGTGGCCAGGATGTAGCCAGTCATTGCCATTATTCAAATTAATCTCTCTATCTTTGTTAGGTAAATTTAAATTATTTTTAGATTTCTCATTCACAGGGAGTGAGTAAAAGTAACAATTCTCTATTCTGTTCATTATGCACTAAAGAATAAAGTTTATCGACATTTCTAGAACAACTGTTATACTAGAACCACTCAAGTCAATCAAATTATATTTTTTGTCAGTTATCGTTATTTCTAAATCCTGAATAGGATCAAAAATTACAATATATACAGGATAAGTTGGTTCATGAATTATTGGTACAGCAAATTCTGCATTCCGCCTGAATGAAGGGATAATATTAGCTTCTTAATGAAAATGATCAGTATGCATTACAAACATTTCATCAGGTAAATTAAAATTTATGTTAATTAATTCAAATACAATTATTTTAGGGCCTTTTCTATTAACTTCAACAGTTTGATCACTAAAACTAATCATATTTCCAATACTATCTTCTATGTCCATATATAATTTAACATCACTCTCAATAATAATACTATTTAAATTTCATCTGCTTCAATGTGAATATCTGTCCTGCTTGTATCAATAAAATTTTCTAAGCTTTTTTACTGTACTGGCCAACAGGAAATTCTATCGTTTCTCCTTAGTATTTTTTGCATAATATTTGGAGTTAGAAATTCTGTATAAAACCAAGTAGTGCTACATTAATAAAGCTGTCTCATACACTCTACAGTTAACTTCTTTAATGGGAACAGAGACTTCTCACATGATTGAAATAATCTACTCCTGTATATATTCATATTAATAAATATTTTAAAAACTAGAAATGAGCCTCGATTGCGAAAAAAGCACATAGTGCTCACCTAGGTGTCGGTGTAGATAACTACACCTTCTTCAGAACATTAAAACCCACAAGTGCCTAAGAAGACCTTTGTCAATGATTGAAAGAACACCATAGCTATACATTTATAAACGAAAAAAAGGAAAACACCAACAGTACATATGTACAAAGTATAAAGGGTTTCTTAACTTAATGGTGTAACCTCCACCTTACACTGGCCTATGTTCGATGGGCCATGACCCACCATAAACTGCAGCTGCATAGGTAGCGTGTTGGGCGTGTAAGTGAGTGACCATTCATAGAGAAGAATTAGCTTCAAATAAACATTATTATACTGAAAAGTAGGAATAGCACAAATGTAAAGAAATAAGCTTAGTTTTTTCGTATTCAACAACTCAAAACGAAATCCATATTTGATTAGATTTTTGAATAATCTTCCTCACAGTCTGGAAAAGCGAAAAATATAGAAAAGGTTTAGTAAACACTTTGGGTAACAAACTTTCCTTCTAAATGCATGTACCAGGCTACCAGATTCGTGACCCAGGGACCAAATTAGGTGACAGATTAGCTAGAGGAGATCAAAGAATAAAGCCATTAGATGAAGCCTGTAAAAAACATGACATTGCCGATAGAGGTAATAAGGAGATAGAAAAGAAGGTATGAAGCAGATAAAGAACTTCAGTTAGCTGCAAAAGAAAGAAGCCATGCACCAATTCGAGAAAAATTAGCTGCAACTGCGGTTAGAGGAGTTGTTGTTGTTGTGGTCTTCTGTCCTGAGACTGGTTTGATGCAGCTTTCCATACTACCCTATCCTGTGGAAGCTTCTTCATTTCCCAATACTTACTGCAACTTCTGAATCTGCTTAGTGTATTCATCTCTTGTCCTCCCTCTACGATTTTTACGCTCCATGCTGCACTCCAATGCTAAATTTGTGATCTGTTGATGCCTCAGAACATGTCCTACCAACCAGTTCCTTCTTCTTGTCAAGTAGTGCCACAAACTCCTCTTCTCTCCAGTTCTATTCAATACCTCCACATTAGTTGTTATCTACCCATCTAATCTTCAGCATTCTTCTTTAGCACCACATTTCGAAAAATTCTATTCTCTTCTTGTCCAAATTATATATATCAACCGGTGTAATAATAGATCCTACATCATGCCATCCATCAAGATACAAAATGGCATTTTTTAAAACTATGATACATAGGATACTGAAATTACCTCTCCAACATGATGCAATACAGAAGGAAATTGATTAAAACAGATAGCAGTTGCTAACAATTATAATTCCCTTCAGGTTGATTTGTTATATCAAAAATTACAACAAACAAATGATGCTGTTATAAAGTCCAAGAAGAGATTTGTAAAAATGACATACATGCGACCTATTTCAGATAAAATAAATAATTTATTTCAGAACACAAGCGTGACAACAGCATTTAAAACTAATAACCCCCTACAGATGAAACTGAAACACACAATTGGAGACTCAAATATATACCAAAAGTCGGGCGTTTACAAAATAATATGTAATGACTGTGAGAAACAGTATATTGGCGAAATTGGCCATAACATTTAACACGTTTCAAAGATCACACTACTGGTACTGCACGTACCAAATCAATATTTGGTCAACTTCTTAATGGATACAATCATTATGAGGGTTGCATTTCTAACAAATTGAAAATATTACATACTGTTCCAAAAGGACCACTGCTAAATACCTTAGAAGAAATTGAAATATTTTCACTTCACAAAAGTAATCCATTATCTGTTTTAAACGAACAACTTCAGTTCAAAGACAAACATTTCTTTGAGCTTTTCGATGATCTGCTTTAGAATGGTTACTCTTCTGTCCTTTGCTTTTTAAAATTTTTTAAAAATTATTAAGACTTTTAGGAAATATTTTATCTTTACATAGTAATTTTATTTCACCAAACATTATTTTGTGACTGACTACCTGTTTTAGAATTTTTGCTTATATGATGTGAGACTGCATATTGCTAATTCACATCCTTTTATTTTTGACACTATGGCTCGTAATTTTATAATTTTAAATTCCTTCATATTTCATTATTTTTATTTGCTTATAAGACTGGCATATAACTTGAGGAATAGCAGTGCCTTTAAAATTGGCACATGTAATTCACATACCAACTTCATAGACAATATTTCATATTCATAGACAACTACTTCGTATTGTATTTGTGCAACATGTAGTATACAAGTCAATTACTGACTACTGCAGCTTACTCATTGAAAATCGTTTCAATAAAGACATGTTGCTGCTCAATAATACATCGTCTGACGTGACAGTCTGCGCCATTCCAGTTTTGCAACAACTTCGTTGGAAAGAAGCCTGCTGCCACATCTATGAACTGGCGTTTGCCCTCACCATGGCAAGCACTAGTTCGACTATCGACTTTACAACAACTTCAGTGGAAAGAAGCCTGCTGCGTCATCTTTGCAACGGCGTTCAACATCACCATGGCAACCGTGGTTCCAAATGGTTCACTAACATGCCTTGAGAGGACAACCCATGTACTGCCAAACCGAAGTTCATTTTTCCTACATATTTAAAATATTTTTAACCCTTCTTAATTGACAATAACTGTTTTATAAGCTAAGTTTAGTATATATTTATTTTTAATTCTTGACAATGTTCTTTTAACTAAGAAATTTTAAATTGTAATTCGACTTATAACTCATTGGTTAGTAATGACATCATGCAGTCAGAAGTGGGTGGAGCCTCCATTATATATAGTAAGATGTGCATTGGTTTCTCCAGTGGTGATTCTCCAACAGAAAGAGGTTCCTACTCAATGGTAATTCATCGTTTTGTAACTTTATAACTTTATGTGTTTTCTTTAATGGATTTAGCCCTCTAATTAAAGCTTTGTATACAACTTGTAGGTCTGAAGATGACCCCAGTAGTGGTCGAAACCGGTCACCTTGATCAATAAATTGTGATCAAGACTGCTTTTAATAGTAAATATTTGTAAGACATTGATTACCGCCTTTCCTGTAATGTATTCAAAAGTAATTCATACATGTGGTTCTCTTTTTTCCAAAAGTCTCTTTATTTTTCCTGTAGGCAGTGCCTGTCTTACCACCCGTGAGATAAGCCTCTACATCCTTACATTTGTCTTCTAGCCATCCCTGCTTAGCCATTTTTTTAGCTGTTTGTATTCCTTTTTGCCTGCTTCATTCACTGCATTGTTATATTTTCTCCTCTCATCATTTACATTCAATATATCTTCTGTTACCCAAGGATTTCTGCTAGCCCTCATCTTTTTACCTACTTGATCCTCCACTGCCTTCACTACTTCATCCCTCAGAGCTACCCATTCTTCTTCTACTGTACTACTTTCCCCCTTTCTTGTTAATTGTTCCCTTATGCTCTCCCTGAAACTCTGTACACCCTCTAGTTTGGTCAGTTTATCTAGGTCCCATCTCCTCAAATTCCCACCTTTTTGCAGTTTCTTCAGTTTTAATCTACAGTTCATAACCAATATATTGTGGTCAGAGTCCACGTCTGCCTCTGGAAATGTCTTATAATTTAAAACCTGGTTCCTAAATCTCTGTCTTACCATTATATAATCTATCTATATACTACATAGGAGTAATCTATGGAAAACGAAAATTCGGTATGGGACATGAACTTGAGCCAGATGAAGCAGCCTTAGGGTAACACCCAGACTTTGGGCTGCAGCTTGATGATAGTGGTTGGAGATTATAAAAATTTAAGCAGCACCATTTCAGTGCTGCCTAAAGATGTTCATTCTTCTCATAAACATTTTATCTACATAAATGAATAACTCCAGCATTTATTATACTTTGTTACCTAATGACAAGACTAAACCAAAATCAATTAAAATGCCGACGACATCCAACTGTACATAAGTGCAAGCCCCAAGAACAATGCTGACGCAGTAGCGAGTATGAATGCAGGTCTTTGCTCTTTTTCTCAATGGGCACAGAACCTAGGTCTGAAACTAAACCCCAAGAAATCCCAGGTCATACTTATATCTCCTCCAAAGTTAATCAGCCGGTACTTTCACGAAACAGTCCCTCAAATACTCCTCAATGGTACCCATCTACCATACCAAAAAACAGTAAAAGACCTTTGAATAATCTTGGATGAACACCTAAAATGGGATGAACAAACAGTCACAGCCTGCCGGAAATCGCTCTCCTCCCTACATGCAATTCAAAAATTTAGAAAAATATTTCCAACCAATGTTAAACAAAAATTAGTCCAAACACTAGTCTTGCCTAATCTTTACTGCTGTGATGTAGTTCAACAGGGCTCAAATAGTGAAAATTCTAGATGCCTCAAGCTAGTATGAATGCTTGCGTTAGATACGTGTGCAATATTTGCTTGTATGATCATATCAGTCCATCATACTCCCAGCTAGGTTGGATACGCCCACATAAGGCATGCGATCTCCACAGGATGTGCTTACTTCATCGATTTCTTAGCCACTGGTGCCCCCAATACTTCTCACATTAAACACCTATCATCATTCCACAATCGCAGTACCAGATCAGATACGTCTACAATCTGGGCTGTAACTTTACATAACACAAAATCTTTCTCCATGTCATTCTCCATCTCAGCCATATGACTATGGAACGCACTCCCCTGTGATCTGCGTCTTATCCAGAACCACTCAACATTCAAGAGGGAACTCACCCCATTCTATCGTCTTATGTCTCTGCTCGATGAGAATAACTCACAAGCTGCAAGAACATAACGAGAAAATTCCCAACTAACAATCACAAAAGAAAAGTATGTTTAGTTTCATATACATAGTCATAACTATTATTATTATCATTATTATTCTTGATTGTTACAATTATTTTTTGATTGTTATAATTATCATTGTACTACTGTTATAATCTCTATTTTTTTTAACATCAATACTGTATAATACGTTATATGTCCTTAATGTTCTGTAGAAACTGTAACTCGTTCAATCTGAGTATGCCTGGTTAGGTGTAAGAGAGGGCCTGAAGGCCCTAATCTTGCCAGGTAAAATAAATGCATAAATAAATAAACTAAACAATAATAAATGAGATAGTACAGATAATTTTTAACTGATGCAAAAAAAAAAGAAAGAGAGATACAAAAAGTGACGGAAATTTGCATTGAACATTAGGTATTTCTGTTGGAAAAAAATACATTATTCAATATTTCAAAAAAGAAAGTTCAGGACCAACAAAACATGTAGCTGGATTTCTGCTGTTATGGCTGGCGCTAGGCTCAATCCCAAGGCTGCTTCATCTGTCAGTGGAGTAAAAAAAAGGCAAAAAATAATTATATATATATGTATATCATAATGCATTAAGTAATTTTGATATACAAAAACTTGCTAAGCAATTAAAAATTAAACATTTTTGTGGTGATTTTATAATTGATGAACTACTTGGACACTGAGACAGTCTGAAGCCTGGCGCACTCACAGAGGCTGCTCCAGCTGCCGTTGCTTTGTGGTCACCATTTCTAAGACTCCTTCAGCTGTCGTTAACCATCCTAGAGAATATTATTCTGGTATACTAAATTTAGATACAGTTGAACATGGTGGCTCACACTGGATTATAAGAATAAAGGTAAAACATTTATGTTTTGTTTATTTGGAGGAAATGTTCCTGAAGAAGTGATTAAATACCGTGGCTCAAGTGAGCTGCACCGTAATTGGCAAGGAATACAAAATTTTCAATGAAATAATTTAGTCATTTCTGTTTATATGTGTTAAAACTATCACCTGATAATTATAAATTTAATGATATTTTGAATGCAAAAATTTTTGGGAATAGGCAGCACGCATAGACACAGGCACAGTCTGAAGATGACCTCAGCTGTAGCCAGTCTAAAGACTGCAGTGAAATGAAAATAAACTTAAATGAATTAAAAGCAAAAATAGAAAATTTAATCAGTTTCATAAAGAACTACGAGACGCTTTTGAAGTAACTAAAGGCTATATTGATTTTAAAGGTAGAATGTTAGCAGACTTAAAGTATCCAATAACTGGTAATGACAAAGTTACCAAACAATGTATAGAAAATGAATTAGCTAATCTTGTTACAAAGCCTGACTATGCAAGTATTCTAACGCAATTCCGCAATTCAACAATTACCTCACTAAAACATATTTAATAAAAAGTTTAATCAACTACATACTGATAACTACTACACTTTTACAAATTACTTCACAATAAAGGAAATAGAAAGTGCTCTTAAAGATTATTTCTCAAGGAAAAGATGAAACTCCAAATCTAAGTCAATTAAGTGATCTCGAAATAACATTTCGCAAAACATACAGGGTGCACATAAAACCCAGGAACACTTTAAATTATTTATTGCACAGGAAAACAAAAATTGTACAGATATCATACATATCTCATTATGAAGAGAGAATTCATCATGTATACCGCCACAGCATAGTTTCATAATTTGCTGACAGTCAGCGCTAGTCGCAAACATGGCGACTTCAGGCACAGTGTGAGCTGTTTCACGAAATTACCTCCATGATCACCAGATCTCATTAATCGTGAATTTTTTGTGGGGGCACACATTAAAAATCTGCTGTATGTACCACCTCTACCATGTGATGTAGCAGAGCTCTAGGAGAGAATACTCGAAGTGACTGCCACAGCTAATGATGCCATGCTCGGATGGTTATGGCACGAATTAGATTACCGTATTGATGACTGCAGGGTCACTCATGGTTCACATCTTGGATACTTGTAAAAAAATGCAACACCTGTACAATGTTTAGTTTTTGTGCGATAACTAATTGAAAGTGTTCCTGGAATTTTGTGACACCCTGTATTAAATTACACATTTAAGTAGATTGTAAACAAGAGAATTGTTTTATTTGTAGCCACAGTAAATGGTGACTTGGTACCTACAGATTTTAAAACAGAGATGAAAAACATGATGTCAACAAACTGCTAATTTTATCTCTAACACAGTTCAATAATCAATCAACTGAAATGGAAATGAAAGATAAAGTATTTATAAATATTTTAAAACTGTACCTGTTTCACAAGAATTACTCATGTTGGGAGAATTGATTTTGGAATCAAATGATGATGCCAGAATGGGGCAATTATTTCAAATTTATAAAAATTTTTAATCTATAGCAGTAAATCATATCTGCTGTTTGTAATGTAAAAAATTCACTGAGACATATAGTCCTAACACAGTAACAATCAAAAAGTAAGACAAAGGATTGGAGATGTTTGCATGATATGTAAAAACTAAAAAGAGCACATTTGTTAAAAATTTTGTAGGTAAGGCTTTAGTCAAATATTCGAGGAGAATTGTTTATAAATTGCATAAATCAATTAGCAAAAAATTTAAAACAAGGAATGCTATTTCTCTTCATATTTATGATTTGTGCCAAGCTGTAGAAATGGATTTTGGTAACTTAAAAGGAAGATTTAAAATAAATAAAGGATAGATATATGTTATTTGTAACTCAGTTATTCAAAATATGCTTCAGCTGTTCTGGCTAAACATAAAATATATGAGAATGTAGTTGATGCTTTTGAAGAAATATTTAGAGAGAGAAAGTCATGAAATATACAAACAGATAATAGCAAACACCTTTATAATAAACATTTTTAAAAACTTGTGGAAAATATATGGAATTAATAATTATTCAGCTTTCTCCTGATTAAAAACATCTGTAGAAGAAAGATTTAATAGAATGCTTAAAGAAAAGAAGTAATAGAGAGTTAGACTTCAAGAAAATTATAAGGGGGTTGATTTAGCTACCAAATTATTTGATGAACGCAATAACACAAAACATTGAACAATGAAAATGGATCCAGTGGTAGTTAATTTTAAAAGATTACAATAGAGCTCTTGTTGTATCTACTGATGATGCTAAATATAAAATATGTGATAAAGTTTGGATTATTAAACTTAAAGTGATTTTTGAAAAACTTTATACAGCTAATTGGTTAACAGACTTTTCGAAATTGAAAGTGTTATTCATTCTAATCCAACCACATACAAATTAAAGGATGAAATGGTGAAGAAGTAAAGGAATTTTTTTAGTATGAGTTACAGAAAAAAAAATGTACTTGAGGACGCATTGAGGAAGAAAGGAAACCAAGTAAATGTAAAATGGCTGGGATTTCGTAATTCACATAATAGTTGGTTACATAAATGTTATTTTATGAAAGATTCTTAACTCTGGATCTTGTTTTTCATTATATGTTAATCCATTCAATTTAGATGGTCTTAAGTTTTTATACTTTATATTTAAATGTATCTTGCAATATGAATGAGAAAATTAACACTTTCATATTTTCTCTGTGTATGATATCTTTATGATGAAGATTTGTATCTAAATTTATAAATCAATTAACTAATATGAAGGCGAATTACTTAACTAGGAATAAGGGTGAAGAAATGTGTACTGTTTATCAATACTTTTGTAATTTATTTACTGTGGTACTTAATGGGCTGAATATATTCTCATGGTGTTAGATATTGTCATAAAATATATTTTTAATTTTTTGTTATTGTGATTGTGACTATGCAGTAATAAATTAATTCCTTTGTATCATCAAATTTTAGATTACATAGATCTTTACCTTTTCCAATTCCAAAGCTCTTAATAACACGTTTAAATTTTTCTTCAATCACTTTATACTTGATATATTCTCGAAAATACATATAATAAAGTTTTTTGTCTAGCTACTGGCATAAGTCTGTTTCAGCTGGTGCTGGATGCTCTCAGTTATCATATGCAAATAATGTAGATTTGATTAACTTTTGTTGTTCTGCCAACTTTAAGGGAATGCTCTTTTTGTAGATCATCAGTTGTGATGATGTAGATAATACGATTTAGTTCTATTTTCGATGTTTTGTAGTTTACCCAGCTGTGTTTTAATTTTTACTGTTTTCCTCCTGTTTTATTATGAGAAATTATTATTTTCGTTCTTCTTCTATTTTTAAGTTTATTTTTGGAATCAATGGATAGTTGTTCTATAATTAATTTAATCCAATTATATTTTTCTAAAGTGATACAATACTTTCTTATTTTTTACTACTTTTGTTATCCATCATGATAATCGATTCCTTAAAATCGTCAACTGTCAATAAAATCCATAACCTCTAAGCAAGATTACTAGGTCTTAATATTGTCATTTCATTTTGAATATATTCATATTCTAAAAGTATTGCATTATCATGATGTATTTCTTTGAAAAAAAAATCACCGTTTGAGAAATTCCAGATAATGGATCTTACTTCCATTCTATATTTTTCCAGTTTTTCCACAATTTACACATTCTGTGGCAACACCAATGTCATCAGGGAATCGTATCATTGATGTCCTTTCTACCTGTATCTAAACTAAACTCCTGAAACTTTCTCTTATTTCCATCATTGCTTCTTCAATTTACAGATTGAACAGTAAAGATGAAAGACTACATCCCAGTCTTAAAGTTGTACTTGCTACAGCTGCTATTAAATGAAATACGTTTTTATTAAGAAAAAAATTTAATAATTATTCTCTTTAAGGAATTTAATATGAACTTCTTTTGTTTAGTTTTCCAGTTTGACCTTGAGTAAACCTGCATCTTTTAATTTTCCAGGCTTTACACTCATAGACCATGAAATTTCATAACGAATAAAGAACAAAACCTTCATAATCCTGGCATCTGGAAAAAAATTGTTTTTATTTGTCTAACACAATTAATTCTTTTAAATGGAGAGCTTGAAAACCCTAAAATTCAACGAATTAAAAGCTAGAGCAAAACAGTTAAAAATAAAAGGATATTCTATAATGAGAAAACAAGAGCTTATTGATCTCATTAGGAATAAATTAATGATAAGAATGAAATGAGTAAACGGAAAGCGTAACAACAAAAACTTATTCAAATTATTGATCTTACGGGTGAAAATTTGAATTCTGAACAGTTCTATAATCAGTATATAACTAATGAAACATATTGTAATACAGCTGTTGATTACATTAAAAAGAAAAAATTATGCAATGAATCTGAATGGAATTCTGTATCATATGTTCCACAACTGTCTGACAATTTTATTAAAGAATATCATTATATACCAAAAGATCGTAAAATGTCTGAAAACTGCGTATGAGAATTTCAAGACAAATTAGATTTTGGGTGTATATCAAGGACACACGGATTATCTGAAGCTATCATTAGAGAATTTCAAGATAAAGTACTTTATACTGTATCGAAAATTATCTGAAGACTTTATTAGAGAATTCCAAGACAAAATTTATTATGATACTAAATTATATAGGCAAGAACTGCCTGAAGAATTTATAAGAAAATTCCAAGAGAAAATAGACACATCAGCACATCAAAAATATCTGAATAATTATAAGACAATATCAGAAGGAATATGGTTGGAATAATATCAACATATCAAGAATTATCTGAAGATTTTATAACAGAATTTGAAAACATAAGAAATTGGGAATACTTATCAGTTGAGCAAGAATTATCTGAAAACTTGGTCATAAATTTCAACATAAAATAGATTGGGATAAAATAGCATAAAATCAAAAATTATGTGTAGACTTTATGCATAAATCTCAAGATAAATTAGATTGGGATAGTAGATCAAGTGAGTAAGTATAGTCTAAAGATTTTGCAATAGAATTTAAGGATAAAATAGGTTTGGAAAATATTTTATGCTGTCAAAAAACTATTTGAACCATTCATACAAAAAATAGTATGACCTTAAAAATAATTGATTCTTAAGAATGGAGTGGTTGGCGTTACCACACAGTTAATCAATTCATTCATCCAAAATATTAAAATAATTGTGGCAATAAAGAATTCTTGAAGTTTCCTTCATTACTTGGTATAAATCTACTGAATTATGATTATATTTTAGTCTTTGCATTTCTTCGCACTTTGTGTGTCTGTCTTCGATTATTTATGTAAATTTTTCATTGTGCTCTGATGACATAATAAATTTCATCAAATAATTTTAAAAGAAAAAAGTAGGCCTTAAATTTTCATTAACTGTTTAAGGTGTGTCATGAGATAATAATATATCTATGTCTCTGTTCTATTTGTATTACTTCTAACTCATTATCAACTAATTTATTTAAGTTTTGAGCTTGATCTTAAATTTTATTTAAATTTCACCATAATACGTTTATTTCACTTCATTTTTAATCTTTTTCACATTATTTACGAATTGATGGGAAAACTTCTTCATAAATCTAATCTTGAAAATCCTCTGCAAAAGTCATCTTGGAACTCTAGTTATGATAATTTATGTTCAATTTTGTGTATTTAGGTAATACCGAAATGGGACTACAACGATTTTTCATGTTTTACAATATCTTTGATTAAGATTGGCTTAAATTGCTTTCCAATGATGTTCATATCCTAAAAGACAAGAAAATTCGTTCGCATACAACCATGGGTCATTCTTATTTTATCATAACAACTGTCCTATTATTACATGTAATCTTGTAATTGATCAAGAAGCTGCTCAAATACCCTTTAGGTTGCACAAGATCTATGATTAGCTCAATTTCATAAAAACTTTTTATTAGAATTTTTATTCTTATAATCATGAAAACGTATTAATAATATTAAAATTCATTAATAAATGTGGTCGATTTTTTTAATTTCCTTTCAGTACCTCCAGACTGGAGGGGTTTAAATTAATCTCATAGTATTTTATGTATATAAATTAAGATTCTTCTAGTACTGTTGTTTGTGGAAATAGTAGTTGTGGATGACAGAAATAAAGAAATGAGTAACCAACACACTCTGGAGACCACTTTGGCTGTGGCTGGTCTATAGACTGCGAAAGAAGTTTCTAAATTATTTGAATGAATATGGTTACTTACAAGGGGAGGCCAAGACTTTGGGTTCACAGTTTCACTTCAAATTGTATACATCTTTAGTAGGCCATTAAAACAACATGATGTGCAAGTAGTTGTGTAATTGGACGATATCTAAAGAAAGGAAAATTTATACATTATGCTAAAGGTTGTGATTCACAATTTATTTCCGAGTACTATGTTGAATATACAATAAAACCACATACCACCTAAACAGGAAATAAATTAAATTTATTTGAGATCCAAGAGTTTGGTTTAAAAATGATAAATAGCAGCAGTTTGTATAGCATAAGTGTTTCATTTGAAAGAATTAATGAAAGGTTACATCCCACATCTATTCAACACAAAATTATTTGGACTAATTCCTGGCATCGAATATTATTGTGCTGTCAATAAGAAACCAAAAGAAAAACAAATATTTCTCAAATGGTATCATCAGAAAGTTCACGAAAATTATGTATTCAATACAAGGAAAGAAATTTATTATTACTGAAATTCTGATGTAGGTACACTGGTTGTTTAGTCTTAAGAAAATAATTCCTATAAATAGCAAATATTTATCCACCCTGTTATTTAAGAATTACAACAGTTTGTTTGGGTATTTACAAATCTAAATATTTACAGATCTAAATATGATACCCAACACAAAATTGTCATATTAGATAAAAACAAAAAGAAAATTCTACAAAAAATTTATAGCTTGTTTAAATGGTTTAAACAGTAACAACTTTCAAGAGGCCCTTAGTGGTGGAGCAGAAAAATTGTGGGAAAAATAGATTTGATAAAAAAATACCATTTATCAGAACTATGGCTGTTTATGGGATGGCTGTAAGAAATGTTTTAAAACTGAGACGATTAATAATAAAAAATAATGAATCAATGGATGCTATATATATATAAAACGTCAGTAAAAATGCAGAAATATGGAACAATGGGTATCATTTAGTAGAAATGTGGGAATGTAATTGGATTAACTCAACAGTGTATAAGAATATTTTAAAAATTTAAACCATCAGTGGAAATTGTTGAACCATTAAATCTGAGAGCTACACTTTGCAGAGGCCATACAAATAAAATAAAATTATGAGCTTACGCAGATGGCATTATCATACAATTATGAATACTATCCTGTAGTTCACCCAGGCCTCACGACTACGATTTTTGCTGTAGGTGTGCCTCAGGGTAATGGAAATTTCAGGAAACTAAATTTTCACATCAGTTTGATGGTGAAATCAGAAGTGTGCAAGAAGCCTTTGCATACTGCATCTATGGATATAACACAAAGAAACCCCTAGACGAAAAGTACAGAAACTGCAGAAAATTACTGACAAAAATAATTGTGTAGAGAACCAGTTTGAAATGAACAAAGTGCCCTGATAATTATGAGACTTTAGTTTAAAAACATAGGTACTTCATTATTTACTAGCAGAAATATAGATTTGTTGGATAATAGGTAAGACTTGCTATAAGTTAAATTTTTAAGGGCACAAATTTGTGATCACTTTCATAAATTTTGTACCAGTGCAACTTTATTTTGGTGGACAAAATTAGTTATTGTCTATAGTACAATAACAGATGGCATTTATATAACATAATTTATTTTGACTAAATAACTGTGTCCATTTTTATTCACATACTTTAAGTGTAGAGATGCACTTGTTTCCTGGATTCGCTAAGGCACTCGATACAGCTTCATATTTGCGAATGAAAAATATAGTGCAAACTTTCTGAGGATTGAAGCAGATTCGAGACTGGGTTTAGGATTTCAAAGCTGATGTGGACAGATATAAAAGAAACTTAGGTTGTAAGGACTACTCCACAGGCAGTGTAATAGGTCCATCACTGTCGTGATTTCCACAGCTAATTATATATAGGCTTCTGTTAAGAACTTCAAGTACGATTAGAGAGTATATGTACTGCCACTCAACTTTAATAGTACCAAGGTCATTGAAGAGACTTCCACAAATTCTTAAGTAGCAGTTTTACTTAAACGTTCAAACATGTCCATATGATGGTGCGACATCAATCTGTTGTGCACCTCGATGTCAAAAAACGTCTCATGTGGAGTACCATCCAGTGTGGACCTCCACTGATATCTACTTATGATACTGGGATTTTAACAATACAGCTTTTTGCAGGAAGGCAAGTTGTTTGTTGGGAACCAGTTATAAGACTGTTATGTTATTTCACAGGCTGTTCCTGGTATGTTTGTGTTTGTACCTTTCATCAACTTACTTATGTCATTGGTAAAAAGATTTTAAAGAGGCCTCTATTCCCCCAATGCATCGTTTATGTAGGTCAATCTGTAATATCGTTCATAAGCTTTTAATATTAGCCGTAGAAGTATACTAGATGTTTCTGAGGTAATACTTGCCTACATTGCAGGGAGACCATGGTGCACCCCTTGTTCTCAAAGGTAGCTTCAAGCAGATTGGCATTGCCAGCTTTTATTATGACAAGTGTGAGGTACCTGTACCTGCTGGCTACACCCGAGTAACCTACTTCCTCAACTGGATCACAAGAACTGCTGGAATCGATATTGATTGAGAAGCTGTACTGCCTGTGACACACTTCCATTACTACATGATATTCTGTATGTATTTTAATTAAAATTAAAAATTGCACAGAACACTTAATAATTGCCAAAAAATAGGTTCTGAGAACATTGTTCACCTCAGAGCTAAGATAGCATATATACAACATTCAATTATTTCTTTGTATATGAGGAAGTAGACTGAACTCGCTATGCTAGATTGTAGCATATACTTCATACCACGTGCTTTCTGCAAATTGGTTGTTTTCGTCTCTTGATGTTCCTAGCAAGTGACAATGTGTGATTGAAAAAACTGTTTATCTCTGTATCAGCATGGTGTCACGCAATAAAATTAAGATAAGAATTATGTTTCTTTTTAGTAATTTATGGCTAGAATGTGTTTAGAGAGTGTTTTAATATTTAAATATACTTAAATCTAATGAATAATTATTATTTGTTTCATGACAACAACATAGTGATAGGTGTTTTCAATGTACTACTGGGTCTACATTCGGTGCGAACCTGTACTACAATTACCATTGGAATTGTTTTCATAGTTTTTAGGCACTGGACACTGATTTTTCTGAATATTTCAAAGATCTCAGTAATTTTCGAGCAAAAATACTAATCAGTTTGAACAGGTCCTAAAATTTAGGTGAATTACATAATTTTTCTTAAATTTCTAGTTTTAGTATTGTTTTGCCACAGAACACTGCATTGACCACCAGTATAAATTCTTCATTCACAAAATCTGAGTCAGGACTCATATATAGGGTATTTAGCTTATATCATCACAGTTCAGTCTGTCAGGAAAGGATGGACAATGCAGACTGTATGATTAATGAGTGACAGTGACACTTACTGTATGTAATGTGGCACTGAGGGTTAAAGTTTTGTTTCACAGCTTCTCAGACCTTGCAGTAACTAACTTGTCCTCCAATACAACAGAAGACTGGAAAAAGAATAAGAATGGAACACTGCTCTCTGATAGTACATGAGCGATAATTGTAGGTCCCTCTCACTGCGGTAACTTGAATGTTATCATGTAATTACTAAACATCAAGATGGAATCTGCTTCAAACATGTGTATATACACTCCTGGAAATGGAAAAAAGAACACATTGACACCGGTGTGTCAGACCCACCATACTTGCTTCGGACACTGCGAGACCGCAGCAACGCATGGATGCACGCCAAGACCGTAGGATCCTACGCAGTGCCGTAGGGGACCGCACCGCCACTTCCCAGCAAATTAGGGACACTGTTGCTCCTGGCGTATCGGCGAGGACCATTCGCAACCGTCTCCATCAAGCTGGGCTACGGCCCCGCACACTGTTAGGCCATCTTCTGCTCACGCCCCAACATCGTGCAGCCCGCCTCCAGTGGTGTCGCGACAGGCGTGAATGGAGGGACTAATGGAGACCTGTCGTCTTCAGCGATGAGAGTCGCTTCTGCCTTGGTGCCAATGATGGTCGTATTCGTGTTTGGCGCCGTGCAGGCGAGCGCCACAATCAGGACTGCATACGACCGAGGCACACAGGGCCAACACCCGGCATCATGGTGTGAGAAGCGATCTCCTACACTGGCCGTACACCTCTGGTGATTGTCGAGGGGACACTGAATAGTGCACGGTACATCCAAACCGTCATCGAACCCATCGTTCTACCATTCCTAGACCGGCAAGGGAACTTGCTGTTCCAACAGGACAATGCACGTCCATATGTATCCCGTGCCACCCAACGTGCCCTAAAAGGTGTAAGTCAACTACCCTGGCCAGCAAGATCTCCGGATCTGTCCCCCATTGAGCATGTTTGGGACTGGATGAAGCGTCGTCTCACGCGGTCTGCACGTCCAGCACAAACGCTGGTCCAACTGAGGCGCCAGGTGGAAATGGCACGGCAAGCCGTTCCACAGGACTACATCCAGCATCTCTACGATCGTCTCCATGGGAGAATAGCAGCCTGCATTGCTTCGAAAGGTGGATATACACTGTACTAGTGCCGACATTGTGCATGCTCTGTTGCCTGTGTCTATGTGCCTGTGGTTCTGTCAGTGTGATCATGTGATGAATCTGACCCCAGGAATGTGTCAATAAAGTTTCCCCTTCCTGGGTCAATGAATTCACGGTGTTCTTATTTCAATTTCCAGCAGTGTATTTTCGATGACACTGAAGTCAAAAACCAGGAACAAGAACTGAAGTATTTCTATATCCGCCATCATATGAGATTTCACATTTCTATATGAGTCTGACATAGGATTCCAAAGCAGTTGGTATGGGATAATACAAACTTTACTATCGTTTAAACAAGACAATATGAATTAAAAACACATTTATCAAGTACATGTACGAAATTCTGTGAAATTTTATGAATTTATAAAGATATGTGGAGTCTATTGGTATCACACAGAGTGTAGGTATTTGATAACTGATAAAACAGGAAAATTTTAAGAAATACAATAAAGATGAAACTTTCAGCAGTCTCTCTACATATTGCAATGAAGGAGTTGAGTGTACCAGTATACATTGCATGATGATTATATTCACATGAATGGCATTTATTCAGTCCAAGAGGAGAGGTATGAATACACAGAAAATTAGTCCACAGATGGATGCAAAGATTGACTCTATCACATCATAGTGAGAAAACTGAAAAAGAAACATTAGCAGAAAATCAACTGAAATGGTTGACATGAAGTTTGTGACACTTAATCAACAGACTGATGCAAAGTTTAAGAAGCGCAAGAACATTTGGAAGATAATTAATATGCAGAGTGCAAGGGCAATGTTAATTAAGTAAACATTACAAGATACAAAAAACACTAACTTGAAGAGACTAAGGGGAGAGACACTCAACCAGAAGCAAATATCAGAACTCTACTGAAATTAATCGATGTGTTAAATGTAAAGGTTAATGACAATGAATGAATTTTAGAAATATGGTAAGTAATAAGTCTACAGAGACCTTACAAGTTCCATATTGTATCTTAATCAGTTTAGTATGCAAAAGGATCTTGACAAAACGTAAAGTTGTCGATGCACAGAAGGCAATTCGACGGAAATTACTATTGCTAAGAATAGAACATTCAGAATGAGTTCAGTCTCTCAGAAAAAATTTTGATCCTATTGTATCTATCAAGCAACTCTCATACACACCTGCTAAGTCAAATGGGGGAAAAGCAGAAGAATAAGAAGGATGTGCTGTTGCTGATTTCGTTACTCATCACAGAGACAGTGAAATAGACTCCATGTATTGGGTCAGTGGAAAAGAACCGCATATGTAGGGTTCACAGCCTATAAGCTTACCTAAGCATGTCTTATTAGCTGAGACTACAGTACTTGAAAGATCACTTGGTCTAATGGATCTAATATTCTTAAAAACTACCAACGCTGTGTAGCATGCATCCAAAGTTCAAAAATGTTTGGTGAAACATTACATATGTTGTTGTTGTTGTTGTTGTTGTTGTTGTCTTCAGTCCTGAGACTGGTTTGATGCAGCTCTCCATACTACTCTATCCTGTGCAATCTTCTTCATCACCGAGTACTTACTGCAACCTACATCCTTCTGAATCTGCTTAGTGTATTCATCTCTTGGTCTCCCTCTATGATTTTTACTCTCCACGCTGCCCTCCAATGAGGGCAATATGACATACACATTTATGGAAAATAAACGAACAAGAAGCCCTCACAGTAGAAAATACGGAATAATTATTAAACATGTGTTATGCAGTAGCACCAGTAAATGTTTTGATATTCAGCATAGAAGGGTGAACAGTCAGTCTCTGGACTACATTATATTATGACGACTCAGTTCAAATAATAGGGCAGCTATGACTGTTCACAGCATCAGACACCGCTGGGAATACAGTTCATATGAATGAAATCACATCAGTCACTTCAGAGTTTAGGGAAAGGCAAATCATGGAACAATTATGGGGACAGTAGTTCGAGAACTACACAGATCAGCACACAAAATATTCTCCCATAGGCATGTTATTATTCTTGGGTTGGATGACTTGTGGCGGGCTGATCTTGTAGATACAATGCAATATTAAAGAGTGAGTAAAGGATTCAAATATATCTTAATGGTTACTGATACATTCTCCACATTTTCCTGGGCATTACATGTGAAACCATAAAGGAAGAAGGTTGTTGCACAGCTGTTTGAATAACTGATGCTGCAGCCTGTAAACCTTCAAACTAACCATGGAGGTGAAATTTACAATAAGCATTTCAAATTGGTGATGGAGCAGTATAGAACACACCAATACTCTACGCTCTCCCACATGAAATCTAGTATCTTGGAATGATTGAATAGGACAATAAAAAACAAATTTGGATGCATTTTAATTTTTGAGTATCATACAAATGTCTAGACATCCTCCCCCAAAGAACTGAACAGTGTAACTGAATTATACTTCATACAGTCCAAAAGAAACCAATTGACAATCGCAATAATGAGACTCTAAATACTGTATACAGTCATATTAAAATGGCATATCCAAAGAATCAGATATTTAATGTAGGTGATTTGGCGTGCATTTCAAAATGAAAGACTGCATTTGATAAATCATATGTACAGAATAGCAGAGCACAAACGCTGCTGGACGTTTTTACACAGACAAATTGGAGAAAAGCTCTGAGTCAGATGTGTTTTTCATAGTGTTTCATAATACATCAAGAGTTAGGTCTTTAGTAAAGTAGTTTGGTTTCCCATTATTAGACAATAGTTGGCTGGATGCCTGTGATTTACTGTATTACAGGACTTGCAAACATCAAACTGTGCAGTAGTATAACATCTGTGTTAGGAAGTGCATCAGGGGTGGCAGTAGTTGTATACATGAAATACCAATCGAACTACACAACTCAACATATTAATACAACGAACATGGGACAAAGTTTCAAAAACAGTTAACAAATGATGATAACAGAATTAATATGTTGAATGGTCGTGCAAGAAGTGTGTTTTTCATATGCTACAAATCAGAGTCAGACAGAATGTCACACAGCAGGTCAAGCTAAGACAATACATGCGAGAAGAGACACATTTATCAAACAATGCAGTGAACCATTTGCAACTTATAAAACAATGCATGAGTATAAATAGGGTTTGGAAGTAAATTTCCAACAAGTTACATGCACTGCTCGTCATACCCCAAAGAAACCCAAGAAGGTTTAAAAAAAACTGTTTCCATTCAGTGGTGTCAGCAGCAAAAAGTGAATTGAAATGCAAAGGTGAAGGAATAACAATAATTAATTAATTAATTAAAACGCCTAGGGTGCTGCCAATACATAAGACCATATGTGAAATTATTCCATTTCTAATTCCAATATACAGATCTTCCAGTAATAGGCTCATTAGCCACAGATGCAGCATTTAGCACGTGAGCACTGAAAACTGCTAAAAGTGTCAAGGTACAGCTTTATAAGGTGAAAAACGTTATAAGAAGTTGGGATCTATGGCTACTGGAAAAAGATTGTATTTAAAAAACACATGAAAGTATTGTGGCTATTCCTAATGGGCTAGCTCCAAGCCATACTACTCAATACTGACGTAGTTAAATTTCTGCAACGATATTCCAAGATTCTGTGGAGTGTTTAAATGGAAGACATAGGCTAGGACTATGTGAAAAACTAATGAATGCAGGACTGTGTATTTAGATATAGCAGGGGAAACTCACCAGGTGGCATATGTTAAAAGACCAATGAATAATGGATGATTTGTTTGGTGACCTGCATCCGCCAGTAGAATTACGCCACTACTTCATCAGCAACCATATGTTCTACATTTTTCAATGTTACCAAAACTGTGATACATACTTCTATGCTCATCTGTACCACTCATTCTCCTGAAATTTGTGAAGTAGAAGAATATAAAATGATCAGCATTACCCATCCATTCATGAGCTGACAGTTAAATGTGATAACAGACATTCTGACTTTAAAAGAGCAGTCCTCGGTATTAAGTGCAAATTACTTTACACCAATTGATTTTAACAGAATGCACTTAGGTATCAACCTGTTGGGTTAGAGGCATTTATCAGTACAGGGTGTTTATAAATGAATATCGGGGTTTAAACGCTTTATAATATTTATTATATTAAACTTACAGTTATAAATGTTGTATCAAATCAATGAGCAACGCAAACAGTTTTTCCAAAAACCTTATAAACGTTCAATGTGAGCACCATTTGTCATACAGCACACATCAAGTCTATAGCCGAGTTCTTCCCAAATGTTGATAAGTGTGTCTTCAGTGATTGTAGCAACAGCTGCTTCAATCTGGTTTCTTAATTCAGGAAGGTCTGCTGGTAAAGGAGACATATACACACAAAGAAAAAATCGCATGGCGTTAGGTTGAGTGAACGTGGAGGCCATGCAAAGCAAGCCCTGTCATTGGGCCCCTTGCAGCCTATCCAGCACTTGGGTACGGTGAAGTTCCACCAATCTAGCGAATTGCAGCGGAAACATTGCGCGCTTCGCATGCACACTGGTACCAAACACAACTGTTTGAGCTGCTCTTCCATTTGACATATCATTTATAACTGTAAGTTTAATGTAATAAATATTACAAAGTGTTAAAAACCCCAATATTCATTTATAAACAGCCTGTATTCCCAATATCACCAATACAAACAATAAGCTAAAACCTGCTAATGTTAAGGAAATAGAACCTGGGCAATATGATATTGATATTTAAATGAGGGTTTTAAATAGTCTAGGAAAAGGACTGTGTTACATGTAAACATTAATAAGCTTAACTCAGGGCAACATAAAAGATAACAGAGTTCATCCATGATTGCACAATAGGAGCACTACTATATTTCTCAAGGATTCAGATTTAGGATCATTCTGGTAATTTTCCTGTGTCAGATAAAAATAGTAATAGTTTCCGATATTTCAACGGGAAATTTCGGAAAAGTGATGGCTATTCTACAGTTGCATCGAATGTTAATGTATTGGTTTAACATTTGTGTTTCAGAAAATAAGATATGAGGAGTACAGGGTCAAGACTGACCACACATGTACTGTGATTGTAACACTAATTCTTTAAATCCTTAGATTTGAATGGTTTAGAAAACACAGGGTGTTTCGAACATGAGCTGATGGCTAGAGCAGCAAAATAGTAGTCAGTTAAATGCACACATACCTCTCAAGTTGTTGATGGGTTACTTCAAGGACATGAAGTGTCTACATATGAGTTAGAAGCAGGAACTTGTTTTAGTGAAAAATGCAATTTATTGTAACTCATATATTCAATGTGGATGTGGTGATGTGAATGACATTATCGTTGATGAAATAATATGGAAGATGTCCCCTATCACTGTAACATATGAAGAACATCTGAATCTTTTAAAAGATTTTCATCTGCTGTTAATTTTCCATTGATGAGACCACTTTGACTATCCTATTTTACCGACGGCATCCAAGCACACAAAGGCTATTAAAATGTCCATTCAATTAGGAACACCAAGATTCATTATACTTTTCAAACCAGTATGAATGGCAACATAGGAAGCGATTATAGCATATTTGACTGCAGCAATTTAACTAACACCAAAGGCAATCTGAATTCTGTTTATTACTCATTATTACAATTTAAGAGTGGAGTGGAATCTACAACCTAAGATTTGATATATATGCAAGAATTATGCCTTCCTACTACGAGGTCAGTAAAGAAGAAGTATTTTTGCTCACCTCCTGCTAACTTAAGGAGCTTGCACCATTTATCGTTATACATTTTCAAAAGAGAACAACACAGTTTGTCCTCCAGCATCGTCTGCAGCATATGTTCTACCTTGACATGACTGACGAATTAAAAATTCACCACTCACAGGAATTGGGCAACGAGTTGTAGAGATGAACTGGTGTTGTGTCACATCCAAAGCATTTCACGATGGCACCTCAAAGCGTGAACATCCCTCTAAACGCTCAGGGATTTTTCAATAAATGCAGACAATTTTGTAGCTAAGGATATTGCCATCACTGTTTTTACAAAAATTGTGGAAGTGTAATAACGACGTTCTGATCAAATATAGCATTGCTGAAGACTCGGGGAAGCGAAGCATAAATTGTGCCAAAGCACATAAGAGGAATATGGTTCAATAGACTTTCCATAGAATTTAGTGTAATGATCCCGACATATGAGGATGTGGTGAAATCATTTGAAAGCTTCGTCCTCATAGACACTACTGTCTTTGTCAAAGGCTCCAAGAAGGTTACATGGATGTGTGGCATCTAAAAGCAAGCGGTTATTTGGGACTTGAAATGGTACGGGTGTGCAGCCATGCAGCAGCTCAGGAATGAGTACAGAAATGCACAAAATAGTGTTGTGTCTTTTTTAGAAAATCTGGGAATGCTTTTAAGTTGGGTGATAAATAAATAAATTCAAAACAAACTCAGTGTGTTATTAATGAGTTCAACAAGATTTTTCTTTGCTTTCAACTACCATTGGCTGATATGGTTAATGTTAAGAGGATATATTTTATGCAGCAAACAACTTCATCCAGGTACAATCTATGGTCTCCTTCATGCACAGGTGATACAAACTTAGACATCACTTGTATACATCTTTTGAAACAGCAGCGATCATGTGCTTTGTGTTCACAGAAACCTATAAGTACATACCAGTATGTAAAAGTGATCAGTCTATGACCCCTGTTATACCCATCTCTAAACCACACCTTCTAAATATCACTTGATTTCTTTTTAAGCAAGTGTCTCACACCCTTTATAAGCTACATCACAGTGAAAAAATTGTGATTTGGGCTTTCGTAAATAATAACAAGAATTTAGGGGAAGAAATTTCGTCATCATTTATTCAGTTAATTTTATACAGTATTTTCTTTGGTTCCTTAATTAATGATCAAACAGAGATACATATATTCAATTAATTCGCTTCAGTAGTAATAATGAATTCTTTTGAAAAATAATACTTTTTATATACAAAGATACTTTTCCTATAATATGTTATCTATGAAACCAGTCATTGAGTAACAGAAAAAATTACAATTTTGCAATCGCAGTGTCATTTGATTAAATGGAGAAATTTGCAGTATCGTACAAAATACTTCTTCAGAATAGACTGAATTAACAACGCAAATCGATTAAAATAAAAGCTACAGACTGTAGCAGCTGGCAGCAGCTGAAAGACTAATGTAGAAATATATAGACACATTTTATTATTTCATTACAGCAAATACATGGTGTGCAATAAACTCAGACACACTAGTGTACAAAGTATACATTTTATTACAGAACACATCGTAAGTAATAAACTATCTCTCTCTCAAACACACACACACACACACACACACACACACACACACACACACACACACACAAACCATTTACAAATAAATCCATTAAAGTGCATGAATAGTATGACAACAGGAGAGTTTCTGTGCCATCCCAACAAATGACTTGCTTATTATTATGAGGCACCAGATTGAGTTTCAGCTGTGATACAGCTGGGTGTGACAGGAGCAAGGAGTCACTGAAAGTCAGCATACACAATGATGGGAAACTCCTCTTGGTGGTGAGTCTTCTTAAATTTTCAGCATTTATTTTCAATGTGGACATATAAACATATCCCAGTTTCTTCAAAGATAACCTGTAGTGTAATGTTGATTTTCTCCCTCTGAGAATAAAAGCAAATTTCCCTCTATCATATGACGACTCCCAAAATTGTATGAATGAAGGGCTCCAATAATCTAGTTTGTTACTTTGAAATTATCGTCTGGTCATAAACAAGAACTGTTACATTGGTTTTCTGCCTCTCAACTTTCTGTATTTTCTAAAGTTTAATGGAGAAATCAGTACCATCAAAGTTACAACACACATAAACATTATTATGTACATGGTCTTTATGCAGACGACTCTATAACTTCTCTCACTAGCCAGTATTGACCATGCATAAAAAATCTCATCAATATTTTCGACATTAGTAATGGTCTTCTTGTTAGCAATATCTTGTGGAAGCCACATATAGCTGTACCCTCCATGTAATGTATCAGTAACATGCGACTGGACATCAGCATGGAATATTCGTCTTAGTTCTTTACTGGACCCTCTTTCCTGCATCTTTAAATAGTTGTTTTGTTTTGTGTGCCAGTTCACAGTATGAAATTGCGCCTCACTTAACTGTGGGATATTGCGGAATTTCAACCATTTTGCAAAACTTGCTTTCTTGAATTCATAGACAAGAGCTGAGAATATGTATTGTGTCTTGGTACTCAGCAGTACAATTAGCTATATGGGCAAATGATATCTAGTCTTCAAATGCAATTGCCGCCACCACGTAATTTAAAGGTGGTGCACTACTGACCTAGTGTGTGAATATATTATTAGTACAATGGGACAGAGGTCTGCTGCTAGCCTGAGTGTTATCATAACTATCAGCAGTGGAAACTGATGTCTGTTACAAGAGCAATGGACCAGGACACTGGTGGGTAAGGCCCCAATGCTGGTATGGTGGCAGATGCCATGGCCAGCATGCAGTGGATTTGACAGACTGTGAGGAACAAGCCAGAGCAGACTGTGTTTTGACGGACTTGCAGGTGTTAAATATGACGTTAGACCGCATTGTGGTGTTTGCATCTTAAGTCCACCTATGGATGGTTCAGATGCTCCTGTAGAAACAAATAACTGGATATATTAGTATTTGATATTTATAATAGTATATATTTATATTACACGCTTAAATACTGAATTGTTTTGTACTTACCAAAAGTAACATCCATGTTTGTATAACACCTATCTGATATCGTTATCTTGAGATCATCAGGCACATCCTCTATACAGATACGCATGTCAGAGTCACATGTCAGCTTAGAGTTTGGTATATCATCATAATCATCTTTATTGAAGTCACAAGCAGATGCAAATACAAGCAAGACATACAAATGTATAAACATATTATTCCAACATATTATTCCCCATCATCCTGGGGACCAGCTTCATCTTTAAAAATTTTGGAGCAGTTTGTTTATGTGTTAATGCCAGCACAACAGCCCAATCTCCTGATCCTGGGGTGAGTATATGCTGTTTAAGATACTTCTCAGTATCGTTGCCCATGAGGGAAGACATCTATGTACACACATCTTCACCTGCAAAATAAGAAATAAGATTTGTAACTGTCAGCCATCTCACTCAATACACCAAAACTAGCACCATATTGTTATGCAATGTACATTGATTATATGTTGTTCAACTTTAAGTTATTGTTCATGCTCATCCAGTATCTGAGGGATCAATTGTACACCAACAACAAGATGCTGAATTCCATATAATACACACACACAAGAGCTTAATAAGAAGGAAAAAATCAGTACTCGCATGAAAGCTCAAATTTTGTGGCTGATCATCATCAACTATAGCATTGGATATGTCACAAGGCTGACACTGGGGCTTACCCTATGAACTATTGTAGGGTGACAATGACTACAATCTCTTGATTCTATGTGTTTCAGGTTAACAACCTGGAAGTGGAATGATTTTCAGCTAACAGGGTTGTATAGTCAATATTGTTAACTGGTGGGGGCAACTGTGCCTATTTCAAAGGAAGCTCACCTGCACACCAAGTTTATTACAGGAGACTAAGTGCTGTGAAATGTCAAGAAAATTATGTCAGAGAGAGAATAAAATTTTCTCTCATTGTGTTGTACTCTGAAACATTATAAGGAGTGGTATATACCAGTGGGGATAATATCACCGGGAACACATCTGAGCATTAGAAGGTACTCGAATCTGTAGGGTGGGGAATTTACAGACAAGTGAACTGTTTGGATGGCTTCCTGTTTAGTCTGTTCCAGATCTGATAGGTCCTAACATCCTTGCACAGGAAACTGCAGGTGCTGTACCTTTGAAAGGCGGTAAATATTGTGTGATGTTAAAAAATTAGTAGCATTGAAACACGTTTTGGGAATGGATGGCAGGTGTTTAAATTAGAAGGGACCACTTGCTGCCAGAGAGGAGCAGCAGCCATCCACACTCCATCACCTCGGACAGGGGTCTCTGGGGCCCTATAATGCTGTTACAGTGATAGAATTCATAGTCTGTTCCCATCAGCACATCATTAGCACTAGATCGATAAACTTCTGTGCATTCAACATATATATTTTCGCGAGAGTGGGGGTGACTCGAGGTGGGCGCGCTCTAAATGCCACAAGGAGTTCATCAACAAGCTGCTAGCTCCTATAACACTTCTGCACCAGCTGGTCTGCCCTTGTAATTAACAAAGTAAGTGTGTTGGAGCAATGGTGTGTGCGTGACGCAGAGATGGCGCCCACTGCAAAGGCTTGGGGCGGTGGCACTGCATAGGACGTGCTGTGGAGCGCTTCTGGGGCGACAGTTGTGCACAAAGAGGTGTGTGGGGATGTGCATCCCGACAGCTGCTGGCAGGTTGCATTCAGCCGTGTGGAAGTTGCGCTATGCCAGTTGAATTTCGTTGTCCCTAACTCAGCACTATAGTACACGAACACACGGTCCTAGCCCACCACAACTTTCAACTCGTGTTCAGCATTTATGTTCTATCTAAGTAAAGTATTTGGTCCATTCTTCCATACAACTCCTGTTATAATGTGGAAAGAAGCCTGTGTTACGGCTTATAGTTTTGTGATCTGTCTTCTGCGATAGGCACATGCTTGCGGTATGAACACATGTGAGGATGTGTGTGGCAATTGGCTCATCAAGAATCAGTGCAATCACAAAAAGTAAATATTGTAATTAAGCAGTGTAACTTTTGGACTGCACAAATATATTGTTCTTTAATGTGATATGCTATGACATAGTTTCTCAGCAGAATGAATGTAATTTTGTCAACTATTCATTCATGGTGTAATTTTGGAATAATTGAATCCAGTCACATCTGTTAGCCACAGTAGCTACTTTAAGCTAGTTTTTGGTCTGTGATCGTCAAATAAGCGTAGTCATACATAATGATTCAACATGGGATCAGTATAATTATTAGCCACGTTAACATTTTTGCAGCTCCATTTTTTCCACTGTGGTGTACAGAACACAGGTGAAGATAAGAGTGTAGTCCAGCCTGAAAAGAGGGTGTAGAGGGGCTTGGGGAAGAGGTGGGTGGGAGGTGCTGAGGTGGGCAGAGAGTTGGTGGTGGTGGTGATGGTGGTGACCTTGTACTTCACTTTGACCTGGGGTGAGAAAGGTGGCATTGACCTTGAAAGTGACAGCTAATTTGTATTAATATCCCATTAATGAAAGTGACCCACAACCAACTCTGGTTCAGTACTCATGGTAATATCTGAAAGATGACGTGGCAGCCTTTATGGCTACAATCCAAAGCAAATGCAAGCAGTTATCACTACACTGGAACTATCACCTGGAGTCACTAGGTTCCCATGCCAGGGCAGAGCTAGTCAGCGTACTTGAAGTCGATGCCAAGACACCTGCACAGCCACAAATACAAAAAGTTTCACGAATCCCACCTCTAGCTTGTTATAATCATTTTATTGTCTATCTAAACAATATTATATTACAAATATCTGATATTATGTACTGAGAGTGAGTAAGTGGGACGCTAAATATTTTACACACTGCAGTGAGGAAATGCCAGCCGCTACAGACCTTAGTGGAACAATATATAAACTTATACACCCGTCATGGGAATATATACCTCAGTGACACATTTTACGGTGTATACTAAGTTCTCATATTCTTATAAGAGGCAACACATTGTTTTCCAGCAGAAGTGTATGTGCACACATCCCCGACGACAAAACAACATATCAAGAAACATTTTTTATTGATGCTCTCAACCGCCATTAGAAACTATCCACATACAGATTTTACCTAGGCAGCAACAGGAGAGTCTTTGAAGTTTTCCTAAAAAAAGGAAAAAGTACTTATTTGTTACAAATCGATAATTGTTCTCAAAATATACACCCTTAAAAATTATCCATTTTTCCGTACATTCAAAAAATTTCGGGGGAACGCCCCATCCACTCTGTAATCATTACCTAAAAAGCATGAATTGGGAGAAATCAGCAGCGATTTGACATGGCGAAAATGATCATCCAAGGATTTTTCACTTAATGTAAAGGAAGAGAATGAAGTCATTAGTAACAAAACATATTAATCAAGGCAGTGAGACATCGTTTCTTGCGAGCCACATCATCAACTTTTTGTATCCAATGATGCAGCTATCATTAGCATGATGAAGAATGATATCATTTTTCCAGCATTTAACCCCAAATTCTTTGATGATTTGCATGTGTTGAATATTTCAGTCAACCATCTGAGTCTTTTATTGGACTTAACGAATCTGATTTTAGGAATACACGATTTTTATGAGTAACTGTCCATGTAAAATCAAAAGTATTATAGTCCTTGCTATCGTTAAGGATACTGCTGCTTGAAAACACACAATGTACACTATATACCCCTAACATCTATATGTGGGGAGGTCCAATTAAACGTTCCAGTGCACCTCTCTCTGGAACAACAATAGATACAGAAAAGACTTTCACAGGTACAAATGTAACGCAGGGTTTCATGAAAGTAAATACTGTGACATACACTGCTGGCATCGTTACCTTGAGGGGGGGGGGGGGGGCGATCTGTTATACTGCAAACACTGAATAAATTTTCAACTGCCAAGACTGCTCACACTGTCTTTTCTCCAACTCACATTGCAGGAGAAAGCATTGTTTTGTGCTGGCATTACACATTGTACATGGTTAATGGAAATCTGACAACAAGTTCCCATTTCTATCGAGTGGTCGCCGGCCGGAGCGGCCGTGCTGTTCTAGGCGCTACAGTGTGGAACCGATCGACCGCTACAGTCGCAGGTTCGAATCCTGCCTCGGGCATGGATATGTGTGATGTCCTTAGGTTTTTTTTGGGTCATCAGTCTACTCACTGGTTTGATGCGGCCCGCCACGAATTCCTCCCCTGTGCTAACCTCTTCATCTCAGAATAGTACTTCCAACCTACGTCCTCAATTATTTGCTTGACATATTCCCATCTCTGTCTTCCTCTACAGTTTTTGCCCTCTACAGCTCCTCCTAATACCATGGAAGTCATTCCCTCATGTCTTAGCAGATGTCCTATCATCCTGTCCCTTCTCCTTGTCAGTGTTTTCCACATATTCCTTTCCTCTACGATTCTGCGTAGAACCTCCTCATTCCTTACCTCATCAGTCCACCTAATTTTCAACATTCGTCTATAGCACCACATATCAAATGCTTCGATTCTCTTCTGTTCCGGTTTTCCCACAGTCCATGTTTCACTACCAAACAATGCTCTACTCCAGACGTACATCCTCAGAAATTTCTTCCTCAAATTAAGGCCGGTATTTGATATTAGTAGACTTCTCTTGGCCAGAAATGCCTTTTTTGCTATAGCGAGTCTGCTTTGATGTCCTCCTTGCTCCGTCCGTCATTGGTTATTTTACTGCCTAGGTAGCAGAATTCCTTAACTTCACTGACTTCGTGACCATCAATCCTGATGCTAAGTATCTCGCTGTTCTCATTTCTACTACTTCTCATTACCTTCGTCTTTCTCCGATTTACTCTCAAACCATACTGTGTACTCATTAGACTGTTCATTCCGTTCAGCAGATAATTTAATTCTTTTTCACTTTCACTCAGGATAGCAATGTCATCAGCGAATCGTATCATTGATATCCTTTCACCTTGTATTTTAATTCCACTCCTGAACCTTTCTTTTATTTCCATCCTTGCTTCCTCGATGTACAGATTGAAGAGTAGGGGCGAAAGGCTACAGCCTTGTCTTACACCCTTCTTAATACGAGCACTTCGTTCTTGATCGTCCACTCTTATTATTCCCTCTTGGTTGTTGTACATATTGTATATGACCCGTCTCTCCCTATAGCTTACCCCTACTTTTTTCAGTATGTCGAACAGCTTGCACCATTTTATATTGTCGATTGCTTTTTCCAGGTCGACAAATCCTATGAATGTGTCTTGATTTTCCTTTAGCCTTGCTTGCATTATTAGAATTGCCTCTCTCGTGCGTTTACTTTTCCTAAAGCCAAACTGATCGTCACCTAGGGCATTCTCAATTTTCTTTTCCATTCTTCTGTATATTATTCTTGTAAGCAGCTTCGATGCATGAGCGGTCAAGCTGATTGTGCGATAATTCTCGCACTTGTCAGCTCTTGGCGTCTTCGGAATTGTGTGGATGATGCTTTTCCGAAAGTCAGATGGTATGTCGCCAGACTCATATATTCTACACACCAACGTGAATAGTCGTTTTGTTGGAACTTCCCCTACTGATTTTAGAAATTCTGATGGAATGTTATCTATCCCTTCTGCCTTATTTGACCGTAAGTCCTCCAAATCTCTTTCAAATTTCGATTCTAATACTGGATCCCCTATCTCTTCTAAATAGACTCCTGTTTCTTCTTCTATCACATCAGACAAATCTTCACCTCATAGAGGCTTTCAATGTATTCTTTCCACCTATCTGCTCTCTCCTCTGCATTTAACAGTGGAATTCCCGTTGCACTCTTAATGTTACCACCGTTGCTTTGAATGTCACCAAAGTTTGTTTTGACTTTCCTGTATGCTCAGTCTGTCCTTCCGACAATCATATCTTTTTCGATGTCTTCACATTTTTCCTGCAGCCATTTCATCTTAGCTTCCCTGCACTTCCTATTTATTTCATTCCTCAGCGACTTGTATTTCTGTATTCCTGATTTTCCCGGAACATGTTTGTACTTCCTCCTTTCATCAATCAACTGAAGTATTTCTTCTGTTACCCATGGTTTCTTCGCAGCTACCTTCTTTGTACCTATGTTTTCCTTCCCAGCTTCTGTGATGGCCCTTTTTAGAGATATCCATTCCTCTTCAACTGTGCTGCCTACTGCGCTATTCCTTATTGCTGTATCTATAGCGTTAGAGAACTTCAAAAGTATCTCGTCATTCCTTACAACTTCCGTACCCCATTCTTTGCGTATTGATTCTTCCTGACTAATGTCTTGAACTTCAGCCTACTCTTCATCACTACTATATTGTGATCTGAGTCTATATCTGCTCCTGGGTACGCCTTACAATCCAGTATCTGATTTCGGAATCTCTGTCTGACCATGATGTAATCTAATTGAAATCTTCCCGTATCTCCTGGCCTTTTCCAAGTATACCTCCTCCTCTTGTGATTCTTGAACAGGGTATTCGCTATTACTAGCTGAAACTTGTTACAGAACTCAATTAGTCTTTCTCCTCTTTCATTCCTTGTCCCAAGCCCATATTCTCCTGTAACCTTTTCTTCTACTCCTTCCCCTACAACTGCATTCCATTCGCCCATGACTATCAGAATTTCGTCCCCCTTTACATACTGCATTACCCTTTCAATATCCTGATACACTTTCTCTATCTGTTCATTTACAGCTTGTGACGACGGCATGTATATCTGAACTATCGTTGTCGGTGTTGGTCTGCTGTCGATTCTGATTAAAACAACCCGGTTACTGAACTGTTCACAGTAACAGACCCTCTGCCCTACCTTCCTATTCATAACGAATCCTACACCTGTTATACCATTTTCTGCTGCTGTTGATATTACCCGATACTCATCTGACCAGAAATCCTAGTCTTCCTTCCACTTCACTTCACTGACCCCTACTATATCTAGATTGAGCGTTTGCATTTCCCTTTTCAGATTTTCTAGTTTCCCTACCACGTTCAAGCTTCTGACATTCCATGCCCCGACTCGTAGAACATTATCCTTTCGTTCATTATTCAATCTTTTTCTCATTGTAACCTCCCTCTTGACAGTCCCCTCCTGGAGATCCGAATGGGGGACTATTCCGGAATCTTTTGCCAATGGAGAGATCATCATGACACTTCTTCAACTACAGGCCACGTGTCCTGTGGATACACGTTACGTGTCTTTAATGCAGTGGTTTCCATTGCCTTCTGCATCCTCATGTCGTTGATCATTGCTGATTCTTCCGCCTTTAGGGGCAATTTCCCAGCCCTAGGACAAGAGAGTGCCCTGAACCTCTATCCGCTACTCCGCCCTCATTGACAAGGCCGTTGGCAGAATGAGGCTGACTTCTTATGCCGGAAGTCTTCGGCCGCCAATGCTGATTATTTATCAAAATTTAGGCAGTGGTGGGGATCGAACCTGGGACCGAAGACGTTTTGATTATGAATCAAAGACGCTACCCCTACACCATGGATACCAAACTTAGGTTAGATAGGTTAAATTAGTTCTAAGTGCTAGGCGACTGATGACCTCAGAAGTTAAGTCACATAGTGCTCAGAGCCTACCGAGTGGTCAAAACACAGTCTTGTCGCATTAACTGAGCTCACACTCTTCCACCACAGGACGTAAAATGTCTTAGATAAAGTGCTCTCTGACTTTCGTTCACATGGACAAAGCTGCAAGGGGGAGGGGAAGGGGTGGGGAGAGAGACACTGAGGAATAGTTACAAGATGCAGAGGGGCGGTCTAAAATACCACGCTGGAATTGTTCTGTATGGGATCCTTAGCAGATAGGTTCGAAAAAGGTGACTCGTTGTGAGTTACAGGGGTCACAAATATGATTCACCAGTGGCTGTAATCATTGAAAGACGTATCCATTGGATCCAACGCATGCATATTGTTGAATGTGTGGACTTGAATCCAAATTGCAAATAGCAATTCTACTAGAAAGCGTAACAGCAACCCTTGCATATGCCTGTAGAACTAAGATCGCTTCTTATTCAGGGTGACAGTAACACAGACATTGAGATTATCTTTCTAATAGTGCTGTTTTTACGCGAAATGTATGTTCCTGGCGGTAGAATCCTTTTGCAGTCAGGTTCAATTGTCGGTTCTCAGTAGTGTCCCTCATAAAGAACATAGTCTTCTCTCCAGTGATTCCCATTTGAGCTACCTGGTGAGTGTATTCCGACTGCTGAAAAATGACAATTATTCGCCATTCAAAGCGACTCTTATGATCAGTTTAAGCCTAGAATGCATATACAGGGCCTCCGAGGCCCTTGTATGTCTTCATTTTTTTTTTAATTCTGTAATTTTTTGTTTGATTTCAAACTGCTTTCCAGTACTCTTTCACTAACACTGCGACATTCCTCCTATCAAGTCTGAACGAGATACCTTTTTAACTTTTTGTATAGTTCAATACGTTTATCGATACACTGTGAATGCATAAGCAGGGCTTCAGAAGCCCCCAAACATTTATAAATGTTCTTTAGCCTATATTGTCTTCAACATTTGTTTGGGAACAGTTATTAATTCAACAATAACTGTAGTGGTTTTTCCAGGAACAAGAGTGCCAACAGCAGCAGTAGCTGTAGTAGTTATAGTATAACTAAAAAAATAATACACACTAATTTCACATATTGGCGATGTCGGTGTATAATTGATCTTTCTGCTATCCAATGTTTTATTATTGCATAGTATTGTTATCCTGCGCTGCTCTTGTCAGCCTCATTGTTACTGTTGTTTGTTTGTTGCTGCAAGGCCCATATTGTTACGAGTTTGACTCGTTTAGTGCTGCACAAGCTGCTGTTTGCGAGACACGCTTTTTGCTATGGCTTCGACACATAAAGCAAGAGAGTCATCAAGTGCAAATGCAGCTAATTTTGAAAGTGTTTTGGCTCAGTGGTTTGAAGAAGATGATTCTTGCGACGAAGGAAATATTTTTGAAAATGCAAGTAGTGAAGTATAAGCCAATGGACCTGCAGATGTGAATAATGAGGCAGATGACAGTCCTTCCGATAATATTACTTCATCAGAGTCTGAAAATGAAGAACCACCACAAAAAGGTATAGAAAACCACACATACATTATTCGGAATGGAACGATTTGGAAATTAGGTCCTCCTGCAACTTTTCGTACGCCTGTCCATAATATCGTAAAGAAGGCACCTGATCCAGCCTGTGGTTTGAAAACCTCTAAAGCTAAGGATGCCTAGGACTATTTCATCTCCAAGGAAATACGAGAGGAAATCGTCAACTGCACAAACATTGAAGGCAGAAGAGTGGCTGCTTTACGTGGTAAAATGTGGAAAAACGTTTCGTTTGCTGAAATGGAGGGTTTTCTTGGTCTTTTACTGCTTTCTGGTGTTGAGAAGAGTTCGAATGTCCCTAGTAGAGAATTATTCTTGGATGAAAAGGCAAATCCTACACATAAGGCCACCATGTCAGTAAATAGATTCGAGGATATAAGGAGAATGATTATATTTGATGACAGGCGTACCTGTGAAGCTCGATCTGCAGATGACAAACTTTGCAGCTGTTCTCTAAGTATGGGAACTATTTCTTGCCAAGTGTAGAATTACTAACAAAGAGATAGAGGGGCTGGCCAGTACTTACCTCAGCTCAGTACAGCCGATAGAGACACAAAAAACAACCGAAAATTTAAGCTCCTAGCTTTCGGAATAAATGTTCCTTCATCAGGGAGGAGAGAGGGGAAAGAAAGGGAAGAAGGGAAAGTGGATTTAGTTACTCACAACCCAGGTTATGAAGCAACAGGGAAAGGAAAACAGGGAAGGTAGCAAGGATGGAGGCATGGTTGTCAGAGGGAAGCCAAAGATGTAGAATTAGAATGATTCCCAATGGTTCGCTCACAGTTGACGAACAGCTAGTCCTATTCCGTGGAAGATGCAACTTCACCCAGTATATGCCCTCCAAACCAGTCAAGTATGGCATAAAAATATTTTGGTTATGTGATGCTACATCTGCATATGGTTTAGACGGAATTACTTACACAGGAAGGAAGCCCCATGAACCTATTCAGAAAAATCTTGGATTGAATGTGGTCAAAGATCTTCCTAAAAGCATTGAATAATCATCAAAAAATAGTACTGTTGAGAACTTCTTTACTAGTGTGCAGCTGGCAGAAGAGATGCTTCAGAAGCAAATTACAGTGGTGGGAACAATCAAACAAAATAAACCAGAAATTCCTAATGAGATGAAACCATCTGCCTCAAGAGCGATTCATTTCTCTTTGCTTGCATTTAGAGGTGACATTAAAATAGTGAGTTATGTTCCCAAAAAGAAAAAGTCTGTAGTTCTCATTAGCACAATGCATAACGACAGAAACATTGATGAAACTCATGCAAAAAAGCAACCATCTATAATAAAGTTCTATAACTCTACGAAGGGTGAAGTAGATCAAATGGACCAGAAAATTCGTTATTGCACTTGCAAGAGACAAACAAGAAGATGGCCATTTGCATTATGGATGAATATGATGGACGTCGCAGCAATGAACAAGGATTTTTTTTTTTTTTTTGCGCCCAACATCTAACATACCATAGTGGAAGAAGTGATAAAAGGCGTTTGTTCCTAAGAGATTTAGCATAGGAAATGGTAAGACCACTAATGGAACTTCGTATTCAGATCCCTAATCTTCCATTGAAAATCGTTGATGCTATGCAAAGATGGGGTGTTCAAAAAGATGTCATATTGCCGAACCAACTACCTGTTTCAATAAAAAGAAGAAGATGCAATTATTGTCCTTATAATAAACACAGGAAAAGTGCTATGGCATGCATTAAGTGTAAAAGCAATATTTGTAAGGATCATAGTGGCGTTATTTGTGCTTCTCGTTTGTCACATGTTGAAAACTAAGAAAAATGCAATTTTATATGAACAAGGAATAATAACTTTTTGTCTAAATATTGCCTATATAAATAATACTGTGAATAATGAGTATGTTTTAATTGAAGAAATTGGTTGTAATAAATGTTATAAAATGTAAACTGCAACTTATAAGTAAATTAATAATATTAATTGTATATGTTGCATGTAAATGGGTGTAACTAATAAAAATTCACTCTTAGAGTTTTTTAAAAAAAATTAATAAAATGTTAATCAGGCCCACCAGATCCTGTTACTGTACCTTACGAATCTTTCAATATGACAATAAATATGACAGAAATAAATTTAACTCCAAAGAATGATCATATGAAAAGGGGAAAATTTTAAATTAGGGCAGGGCCTTGGAGACCTTGTATATGAATTCATGTGTGTTTTTGGCACCATGCATCCTAGAGTTAATTAATTAGTCTCTCAATTTGATCTCCATGATACGCCACCTGGCAGGTGGAAACGATGGCTAGGGTACTACATACATGATTCTTGGGCTGGAGAGGTAATCAGGTGTTTTTCTCGGTGCAGTAATATCTTTTAACGAAATTATAATCTCCCACCTACGCAGGAATAGACAACCATCGTAATAAAATCAAATGTGCTATCGAATTTATGAAGTGATACATAGTATAAACATGATATTTACAACCTTTCTGTGCTGTTACCCTAAGAAACTTGGTATGTGGCGAGGCATGTGGTTACTTTAAGGAAGATGGAAAGTGATGAGGCATTCTGTGACTGAGGTAGATCTTTGCACTCGATCATGAGCCAAAAATGAGTTTAATATTGTAATCCTGTGATGTTAAGCTACGAACTTCCAGTCTGCTGGAGTAGCTTGGGGTAGCAACTTCGGTTAACCAGTAGAACGAAAAGCCAGTCAAAGTTGCAAATTTTCATTTTTTTATTCATTAGACGACTAGTTTCGGGCAGACACCCATTTTCAAATCATCACAACAAAATCCAAATTGGCATTCCCGAAGATGCCATTTTCGACTTTGTTATGAGGATTTGAAAACTTTGACAGGTTTTACGTTCTATAAATATTACGCTCATTAGAACAAATTATTTTTCTATCTGATGAGAAAATACTTAGAGGAAATGTAACCTATGCCATACTGTTACAGGATTTTTACGACAAGTAACGATACTATAGCGATGTGGAAACGCATGTATACCTCAGTTTCTTCTTTCTTCGATAATAACTTGTATAAAAGGTAAAAATCTACATTTTGCGTGAGAAATTCGACGTCTATGGCAAATAATATCGCCATCTTGGATTGGATAAATTGGATTTTTAAACTGGGGGGGGTGAGTGGGCGGGTAGTCTATGTCAAGCTGGAATTGATTAGAACTAATCTACACATCCAAGCCACAGCTCTTTGTTTCATAGTGCACCTCAGCTGGCGGCAGGGGTCGTCATGAGGAATTGGCGACCAGAACTAACAGATTAGTTCAGCTTGTGGTGGACGGTTAGGTACAAAGAATGCATCTAGTTGTCTGCTCTTGCCTGTGGCAGCAGAGGCTAGCAAAGTGTTGTGTACAGAGTTCCGCGTGGTCAGTGCGTACACAACTTTCCCTAATAGAGCGCGCCCCACTAAGCACAACAGCGCAGGCGCAGCGCTCGTCCATCTCTGCACTACGAGATGGCGCTGTCTTACAGACGGACCAAATTCTGCTTCCGCCGATCTGCGTATTAATATGTAATGCAGCCAATGAGATTGCTGCTAATGTAGAACCTTTTCTACTCGCAGATCACACTCGCGCAGTGAGACCTGAACGTGCGAGGTATTATAAAGAGTGCACAGACCTCCGATTAGTCAGTCTCCATTAGTCTCCATCAGTCTGCATTAGTCTGTACCAGTCTATAGTCAAGTTTCAGTCTGCGCCTAATAAGATTACCATATTCTTGTACATAGGCATGAAGATAAATGAATAGACACTTTGTCAAGTATCAGAGATATATGTGAGAATGAGATTAACGTACCAAGGCCAAAGGAACTTCAGATTGTCAATTGTAAACAGCATCCAGAATCAAGTTACGTGATATCTATAATTTTTATTATTTTAATAAATGTGTGTGAAAATTAATCAAGTTCTGTTTAAAGTTGGTCACCGTCAGTCTGCTACTCTAAGTGTGCAAGTGGCATTTCTATCATGTGACCTAACGGCAGAAGATAAACACGCCACGATAAGACCACGAGACATATTGCTGACACTCGCCTACTTCATTAGAACGACAAGTCAAATAATCTGATGGTGTGTGTACCGAAGGTCTTACAGTACGCACACCACACACAGTGGCCAGCGTTCTGCGTGAGCGGCAATGGATGTGGACGTGCTTGTTGCTCGAGAAGATTCAAAAAGACAGGTGTTTGTACTGGACGATTATTCCACCCATGTTAATAGATCGATTGACAGTTTGGTGACAGACAATCCCCAGCCTCTGAGTGTTTGGTGTGGCGGGTGTGTGGATGGCGGAGGATGGGCATGCTATGTCCCTGCCAGTGGTGGATGGTGCAACCGCTGCTCCTCACAGTCAGCGGATGGCGCGCTCTTCGCAATCGTGAGTTTATATGATCGACGTGATTTTTGTCACCTGACACGTTTAGTGGAAACGTTGTGGTGGAGGAAGGTGTTTGTGCTCTCAAACATCGTTGCATACCAGATCTTAGATATATTTATTACTGCTATGATCTATTTGTGGTGGTAATATCATTACTTGATTTACATAATATTTGCATGTGATACTCAGACATTGAAAATATGTTTTATTCTGTATAAGGATGAAGGTAAGGTGGAAGTGAGTATTTTAAGTGATATATTTGAGTGCTGTAAATTGTTAAGCAATTAATTTGGCAGGATAGTGAAAATGGATTATTTAATGCAATTTTTGATGTCGAATTTACGTCAGCTCTCACTTTGTCTCCACCGTTAGACAGTAGGAACACAGTAGTCTGAGGAGAGATGCAAACATCTGTCTGCGAGTTTCGAGAGATTGGTTCACACAGACAAACAGGGAGTGGCCTCTTGTGAGAGACAGAGATGGGAAGTGAGTGCGGAATTTCTTGATAAATAGAATGCCGCCACCTGATGCTTTGCTTGGGAGCTGCGAGATCAGACGATGCTGGTATACAGTCTGTGCTGAGTGGTATTCAATAACGTTATCTGTAAATATTACTTTGGGAGGTTTTGACTTCTGTAAGGCGCCCTGACGACAGACACACACACAGGAGATCTCAGATTATACGACACTTCCTTCCAGTAGACCACTTTTGCAGGGTTTAACTGTCAGCACAATGTAACTGCTGTATGTTTCTCGAGCTGCACAAAATAGTTCGCTGCTGAAATTCTAGTAATTTGTGCATCTGCAGTATGTGGCTGACTGCTCCCACACCAGCAGCAACAATTTGGCGGTAGATTCAGTAAGAAATAACCAGAATGCTCCATCCACAGGAAGTTTCATGACGTCAGAGCGTCATAAGACATCCTTTGTGGGGAGCATAGAAGTCTCTATAGACTGGTTCAAACAAGACTGGGGCAGAGCAATGTATCTACAGGAAGTTCTGTGATTAAAGAAATGTGATTTCCTCTTCGTTAAAGTGTTCAAAGCCCAGTCCAAGGCGACCAGCTTCCTTTTGTTTGGACAGGTGGGATGCTTCATGATGCAAGGAGCGGCTGGCTATGCAGCAGCTGACATGACAGCTGCCATAGGGTCCCAAGTGGGCACAGAGAGGTCTCTTGGAAACCGGACCATGGTGCAGCTTGGTGGCTAGCGGGCAGCACGTGTTTCATGCTCGGGAGATTTCCGTGTGATGAGTGTTTCATGACAATATTCCATGAATGATCGCAATTAAAAAAGCGGTCGATTTAATTACTTCTTTTCAGTCTATTTTGCAAGACATGTATCTTCCCAAACAGCAGAGAATGATGAGCAAGACACATCCAACTCCTGCAAATTGAATTTTTTATGGCAAAGCGCCTCTAGGCGCTACATTCTGGAACCGCGCGACCACTACGGTCTCAGTTTCGAATCCTGCTGCGGGCACGGATGTGTGTGATGTCCTTAGGTTAGTTACGTTTAAGTAGTTCTAAGTTCTAGAGGACTGATGACCTCAGAAGTTAAGTCCCATACTGCTCAGATCCATTTGAACCTTCCTCTCCAGCACAGAGCCGACAATTTCCAGGTAGGAGGGGTGGAGGAAGTGGGGGAGTGGAGGACTGGGTGGATTTACCAGGGGAGGATTGATTAGTTGTTGGTCTAATTAATTGATCAGTCAAATTGATGAAATGGATGGTGTCTATTCGGAAAACTCAGGCCAGAAAGTGTGCTTGTATCAGCAAGGTGGAGAGGTGAGGAGGGGGAGGGGCTGTACATTTTCAGAGAGTTTCAAAGGAGGAGGGGAGGGTGGCATGTAGGGACATTTCTCAGAAGGACAGATTATCCCCAAAGGGTCATAATCCACTTAGCCAAACAGTAGGTTAAAGATCTGTCAAGTGAAAGAAAAGAACAGGTTTCCCTGTGAATGTATACTTGTCCCTTATTTAGGCAACCAACACTAACAAATTTTCCTGATGCCTGCTTTGCCCTACTACCAAGGGAGGCAGGCTCCAATCACTGTACATGCTACATTCTGATCAACAGACTCTCACAGGTAGTGTTCCAGTACCAGCGGAACAAACGCGAGTTCTTGGGAAACAATATGGACAATTTTTGCCTGCAAATGAGTTTGTGGCAGTTAATTTCAGGGTACATTATGCCTTGCAATAAGTTAGTACAAACACCTTCACCTGAATGTTACATCAGTTGTGGCAATGAGTGAACCATGTGTTTTGTACCATTATAGAATAAGTACTTAAATTTTTTGATAGTTGGTACAGACAGTGTTCACTTTTTTTAAAGTGCTGTTTTACGTTTGATGTAAAGATCATGCTTTGCGTGTAATCAGATATCAGCATTTACTCCATGAGGAACCTCCTGAAAGACAGAACTACTTCTGAGACTCATAGCAGTGCATCAAGGCTTTCGAGCAAACCGAGTACCCATCACATTGTTATGTGTGTTTATGAAACTAGCCATCTGAACAGATCATTGACTGGAGATGGTTATGTTCGGCTACTTGAAGACCATTTGCAGCCAGTCATGCATTTCATGTTCCCAAACAACGAGGGAATTATTATGGATGAGAATGAACCATGTCATTGTTCGTAATTGGTTTGAAGAACATTCTGGACAGTTCGAGTCAATGATTTGGCCACCCAGATCACACAAGATGAATCCCAACGAACATTTCTGGGACGCAATAGAGAGGACAGTAGGTGCAAAAAAACCTGAGCCAGCAGCACTTTAGCAAATATGAACGGCTATAGAGGCAGTATTTCTGCAGGGGACTTCCAACGACTTGTTGAGTCCATGAGACGTCAGCTTGCTGCATTACATTGAGAAAAAGGAGGTCCGACGTGATAACGACTTTTGTCACCTCAGTGTACATGTGTGTCGGTTTAGATGCTGTCTGATTGGCCTAAGAAATAGTCTTGGCTGAGAGGAAGGGAAAGAGAGAAGCACTTGGTGACGTCATCTGGCGCAGGCGCCGCTGTCGTCGCCAAAGCCCAGCTTTCACCATCACTGACAATCGAGCAATGGCCAGTGTGTATATTTGATCCAAACAGTATATTGTTTTCCTCCTGAAAAGAAAGCGAATGTAGACGATTTGGGTCAGAAGCTTCTTACGGAAGCTGATAGAGATGCTATTAAATGTAGAGTGGCAATAATAGTAAGTACTTATTTCAAAAATGGAGAAATGTGTTAACACTAAATGTAAATTAAAATGATGGAAAGTCGTTTCTGACAGTATTTACCTCTACTATATAGAAACCAAACGTTGATGTTACATTGTTCAGATAAGGAGAGAGATACTTTTGACATGTGTTGTTGTAGAAGATTCTACATCTACATCTACATCTACATCCGTACTCCGCAAGCCACCTGACGGTGTGTGGCGGAGGGTACCCTGAGTACCTCTATCGGTTCTCCCTTCTATTCCAGTCTCGTATTGTACGTGGAAAGAAGGATTGTCGGTATGCTTCTGTGTGGGCTCTAATCTCTCTGATTTTATCCTCATGGTCTCTTCGCGAGATATACGTAGGAGGGAGCAATATACTGCTTGACTCTTCGGTGAAGGTATGTTCTCGAAACTTCAACAAAAGCCCGTACCGAGCTACTGAGCGTCTCTCCTGCAGAGTCTTCCACTGGAGTTTATCTATCATCTCCGTAACGCTTTCGCAATTACTAAATGATCCTGTAACGAAGCGCGCTGCTCTCCGTTGGATCTTCTCTATCTCTTCTATCAACCCTACCTGGTGCGGATCCCACACTGCTGAGCAGTATTCAAGCATTGGGCGAACAATGCTGATGAAGAGATGGGTTGGCCGAATAGTTAATGCGGCGGTTCTGGGTGGAGCTGAGGAAAAAAATAAATTTATAGTCAAGCTGAACAGGAAATTCAAAGATCGAATACAGTAAACTCATACAAACGGATCTAGGTTGCTGTACTTATTTGGAGATGAATAGGATGGCACAGGATACACTTGCGTCGAGAGCTGCGTCAAACTAGTCCATAACGATAAGAACCAGGTAGGATGGTGTATACTGTTGAGTCTGTATATTGGAGAAACAGGAAAGGAAACAGAAGAAGGATTCCAAGTGTTTAACTACTGGTGTTAAAACCATTAAAATATAAAAAAATAATACTATGGTTGCTGAAAACTACAGTCATTAATAAAATATTAAATCTACTAGTATTAAAAACAGTATGTAACCAGACATTTCTGAACATGTAGGGCTGGAGTTCAAGAATTTATACGTAATGTTGACTGTAGGAAAACTGGAAGAGTGTAGAGGTGCGGTGTTACTGAGTGTGAAAGTAGTTCCACACTCAGAGTACGGATGTTGGGAGATAAGATGCAGAAATACAGCATCTCTGTTCTAGGGAAGGTAATTGTGGAGGTGAGCTGCCATTGCCATCCACTGACATGTCATGCAGTGTCAGGTGACAGTATATGTCGTGCAGATGTCTGTGACCAGAGCGTGTACTGTATAGTCTGAGAGTTACTTTCTTACGGACGTAGAGAAGGGAGTGGGTCAATTCCAGTGCCAGCACATAGCTTCCACCTCTCGAATAGCACCATATCTGAGCATGGTTTAGATCAGATGTGGTTCTAGTTCCCAGTACTGGTCAAAATAGTGTATATAGTTTCCATTACCATTATTTTGTTTTTGAATGTATGTATTTTGTTCAGTGCAGTACTCATTGTAGATGCGCAGCTAAGTATTATATCCATGATGCTGGTCCACCGTAAACCATTGTGTTTTCCATCGCGCTAGTTTCTCTTATCGAGTAATCTCCATTTCATGTGAGGAGCATCATATGAGTGGGAGGCAAATTTCGACTGCTCCTATTACACTTTTGTTAAGGAGTTGACTCAGGCGCGCGTAATTAATCAAATCTTGGCATTTCATTGGGATTTTTAGCAAAAAGAAGGCCATATTTTGTTTCTAGTTTTCTTATTTGTGTTTCAACTTACGTTCTCACATTATTACTGATATGCTGTATACATGTATAAGATTAGATTATGTAAACTTCAAATTATTGGTATTTCTTATTCCACATAGTATCTCAGTATTCTAAATGTCACAGCTGAGCAAACATAATTATAAATATCCTTCCCTAATTATGGTACATAAAGTTAAATCAGTCTTAGTGAAGTTCAGGAGGACGAAAAACCACAACTGGACACTGAAAGTAATTTAAGGTAGTAATACTTTTCTCGTGCTGTTGCATATTATTTGTTGCACACCATTGACATCATTGGCTATGTGGGGTGGGTCCTGTATTTATGGGATAGAAATTCCATTTTTGCGTATTTATTAGGTGATACTTTTTTTCCAAAAGACATTTTTTGTAATGTGGGCAAACAAGAACATATTTTTTCTTACAAAAATAATCATGTGGTTGATAGATGTTCATGTGTATTCATAATGACGTACATATTGAGAACGCAACACTGAAACTCATGTTTATGTGACAAAAGCTGAGCTGTCCTTAAAGATCCGAAAATTGTTCACATGGGACAGACAGATGAAGTGCAGGTTATGTGTCTAAATGTTAACTAACATGTGACTGACGTATTGGCGCATTTTGGGTGCACATATTTTCTGGACATCTATACTTTTCTAATCAGAATATTTTTCTAATTGAAACACTAATTTTTACAAAATTACATACTTTTCTAAACTTCGATTTTATTGCAACAAAGTGGTTGTGTTTATACTTTAACATAAATTTCAGCTAAGGAAACTCGAGACCTGATAATTTTGTTCACATTAATATTTTTTATTTTGTTTATTGAAAAGAAATAGATTCAAAAAAACTTGTTTTGTACTAAGACACAGGAATATGTACTTAAGATAGGACGATGAAATTTAATTCTGACGCTTTTAAATAAAATTTTCACAGTTATATGAAGTACAAGTGGCTATTCAGATGAAAACGAGACACATCATAAAAACAGTGTGAACTATTTATTATTTTAAACTGATCCCCTCCCACTTGTTGCCAAGGTAGTTTCAAGTATACTGGAATAGTTGAGTGCGACGCTCTTGCACATCTTCCACACAGTCCAGATCTCGCCACAGGCGATTTCCATATTTTTGGAGCCAACGCGACTCCTGCATTAAATACCTCCACAAGCAAATATTCCCTGGAACTCAAGAGTCCTTGAAATCAGTCCATAGAGAGTACACACAATACGAAGATCACGTAACTCTGATGCTAAATCGAAGTTTCTTTTACAGCACTGCGGAATCTTGCAGTTACGAACACACACATATAAGGAAAAACGAAGGTAATATTCTGCTTTACGAATACCGTAAAGGATCTCCTAAACTTTATAACTGTGGGATTTAGCACCTGGGATTTAGCACCCTTTGCCCCACGTATAACAAAAGCATCGCATAAAAGAGAAATGTTTCTCCATATATTTTGGTGCCCCATCTAGACTCTTAAGGAACTGGTCTCTCCATCGGAATGGCGCCATCACAGGTGTCGCGTCATTACTTGGACGGAGTCGATTTCCCTTGAAAGCATTTAACGACTTGCAACAAAATGTGCACTCTTCCCGTGTTCGTGCCACGAGTGCTGTATCGTTCTATTAATTAATACTGAGCCACTCGTGACAGATGGCTCTGAGCACTATGGGACTTAAATTCTGAACCCCTCACGAGAACCACATGTCGGACCCAGTCACTCTTGACACACATGATAACGTTATTTACCTGACAAGCTGCCGGTGTCATGAACTCTAACGACGGTGGTATGTTGGTTAGGGTGGAAGACAGCCGTTTCTTAGCGTCAGATCTAGTATTCCTTGTGATGATGGGAATAGTTAAAAAAAGTAATGTTGTAAAAAGTCGACAGGTATTGAAATAATACTTGTTTGTAGAGACACGCAGAAATACTACAATCATATTTACAGTCAATTCTGAACTTCTCAAAAACAATAAGTAAGTAAATAAAAATTAAAAAAACACAACTGAAAGATAGAGAACAACAGAAAAGTGACTGATTGGCTACTGCATTATTTTAGAAACAGAAGCCAGGGACTTTGCGGCATACTAAGTCCTCCAGTGTCAGCGCTTATGCTGGAGCCAAGACATGTGAAATTTTACACGTGTTTTCACACGCATGCTGTGGCCAGCTACATTGTGGGGCAGATCACCACTTCACATGCTTTTCATTTACGGTCTACATACATATTCTACAAACCATTGTGTGGTATACGACGGAACTGCCATGAACAACTACAAGTTATTCCCTTTCCTATTCCACTCACAAATGGAGTGCAGGGAAAACGAGTATAGCAGTAAATTTACGTTGGTGGAAGTAGAGTCGTTCAGCAGCCAACTGTAACTTCCTGTCCTCTGAAATTTCTCAAGTAGCTCACTGGTCCACAGTGGTTTTCTGAGAGAAACCAAAGTAGATTGTTTTTATACATTTCGGTGTGCTGAACACAAACGTCCAGATTAAAATTGTCTCCTACCTTAAATGTGCCCGAAAGAACAGACACGACATACATAATTAAGGCGAGAACGACCAACTGATCCCCTTAGTGCAGATGCACACCACGCTCGAACTCACGGGAATTTGCGACACGCCGCGAGTTATGAGGATAATGGACAAGCGGCGCTACGTCAGTAGTGTGTGGTGTTAAGTTGAGAAATTGGATTTGACAGGGGGTGTGCGAGGGTAGGCAGTGCTGCAACAATGATCACTGTGTGAGGATGGCACAGCGGTCAGTGCACCTGCCTAGTAAGCAGCAGAGACAGGTTCGAACCACAGTGAGGCGCAAATTTTCAGCACTCCTCGCTGATTTAAATAAATGTCCACTATCAGCTAATATCAGCCATTTCTTTGTGTGTTCATTCATAATGGTCGCGGGATCAAAATGTGTCTGTCTTATGGTCATTTATATTAATATATCATCACATTTTAATGCGCTCTGGGCCAACTCGAAACCTTTAGAGCCTTTCAAAATAATTCCTCCGTTATACACATTATAAACGTTTCAGACTTCCAATTAAATTCATCATTCATGTACTTATTTGTTTTAAACACACCTTATAATAAATTATTGCGCTTTATGTGTGTATAAGTCACTGTCTTTTATTAAAGAATGTTATATTTATAAACAAGCATCTGCAATTATATGAGGCTGGAAAAGCACTAATACAGTGTCACATTAACATTTATCCCATTCTAATCTTTTATAAATTTTAGTAATGATCAGTGGCATCTTAACAGAGCGACTCCCATCTCGTTGAGACGAAAGGCTGTTCAACTGGCACTAACCTGATCCAGCACCTCCAAGTCTTATAAACCGCAGCACAAGATCCTTCATTCACACGAAATAAATACAAAAGCAGAGGATTTTACAGTATTTTTCAAAGAACACTAATTAGAATAGTATTAGTTGCCATGCACAAACATAAATTACGCAACATATCGTCATACTGCTCCAAACGTAGAAATATTACAGTCTGAACGGTAAAACCAAATAAAATGAGAAGCCATTCAGCCAAAGAAGCCCCAATAAAAACACAATTCTTCTACCATACATGCACCGGGAAGTAGGCTGAGCAATTGATCAGATGTGATAAGCAAAAACCCACTGTAAAACTGATCCAGCATAAAATCTGAATTTCGCAGTAGCTATCAACAGTGCAACAATAAGACATTGAAAATTACAGACAGATACACCACAGGTTGGTGATTTTATGGAACTGTTGCGTCAACTAGTGGTGTCGCGCGGTATTTCCATATTACGTACGTGTTTATGGGCTCAGTGAAACTGACTATTGATTGCCATTCGTGAATTTCCGCCCTTTCATATGCACAAATACATGGAGGCATATACCACTACAGAATACCTGACGGCTGGTGAATAGCTCATTTCATTTTGACGATGTTATTGCTGTAGGAAGTATTTGTCTAAAACTACAAGGAAATTTGGAATTAAAGTTTGCTGTTTTAGTAGATTATAGAAATTTCTATTTGCTCACATTTGATGTTTACGCAGGAGAAGCAGACTGATAGTTCAGCATCTTGTTACTCATACGAATAGCCCAGAGATAAACGTAGCCATTGATAATTAGTACTAGGGCTTATGGTACTACAAGGTGTGGCCAGGAATTCGCTGACTTCAGCGTCAGCGTCGTTTAATCTGTAGTGTCTTATTACAGCGGAGACAACTGTGTATGTCATAATTTGCTGACAGCAGCACCATCATTTCCTTATCTCTAAGGCATACTGGGAACTACGTGCCGGGGTCGAGACGGGAAGGAGATAGCTATCCCCCCCCCCTCCCCTCCGCCGTGTTTCTGCAAATTTCCATGAAGCATCTCCCACCCCACACCCCAGACGCCTCCCACCCCACCCACCCACTTGGCCGCCAAATACGATAAAGGAAGCTGTCGTAAAACTCGTCAACTATGTTTGCATTACTGACTTCCAAAAATTCGTTTCAGGACTGGCTCCCTAGCCATACTAGTATTCTTTTCTTTGTTATTATTTCCTCACAATGAGGGAAGCTGCCAGCAGATAAAAACTGCTCGTCAGCTGAAGGTTACATAGACTACATTTAAAGATCGTATATATAGATAAAAGGTGGCCAAAACTGACGACTTTCTAAAAATTACATAGGTAAACGATACTGAAGACTTTTACATAAAACAAGTGGCATTAAATGAGAAATGTGTAAAATACTTATACATCGAAAATACTGATGGTTTTTAAAACTCGTTTGATCTTGCTAAAGTTAAAATATAGTCACTGATGAATGTGAATGATGCCATGGTGTGATGCTGATGCTAGGTGACACATAAAAAAACTGTTCTGATGAAGATGTGGTGGTGAGTATGTCTTTAGAGCCCTGTAGAACTGCAGGATAAAGGGGGGAGGAGAAAATGAGAGTATGGTGTGAGGTGGAGCATCGTAATTCTGGATAGAGAGGGGTATATCTCAGGACAAATTTTGTCATTGAGCAATGGGAATTGGGTAAAAGTCCCGCAGGAGAAGATAAACAAGACATGGAGGTGCATTGAGGGTGGAATATGTATTTAGTGATGCACTCTGGATTGGTTATTAGTGGGTGGGTAAATGAGTGCTAGGACTGTTTTTTCGGATCAATGTATCAGATTCAAATGTGCTCTAGGAAGAGAAGACTGTGGGGGAAGCGGATGCGTTGGTACTGGATGCGACTTGAGGAAGGTAAGAGCATACAGATGGGTAGGCAGAGTGAATGTCTTTCCAGGATTAAGAGGGACTTAGAGAATTTAGGTGAGGCAGAGATCTAGACAACATTAGAACAGGTTAGGATGTGGTTGATAAGGGATTTATAGGTGATGATAATGGTAGCGGGATCTAAACTCAAGGTGGGGCCTATTACAAGGGGTGTTTTTAAGTACCGTTTTGAAATTTGAAAAAGACAGGCTAAGATAACTCAATAATTTTATATTTGCTTGAAAGCCTGTACCTTAATCTACTTTTCTACATAATTTCCGTCAATATTGAGGCACTTGTCATAACTTTGTACCAGTTTTTGAGTACCATCCTCATAGAAGTATGCCGCCTGACTCGTTAACCACTAAATCACCACTGTTTTGACTTCGTCATCGTCTTGAAGACGGTAACCGCCCAGGTGTTTCTTCAAGTGCAGGAACAGTTGATAGTCACTAGAAGCAAGATTGGGGCTGTACGGAGGATGATCTAGAGTTTCCCATCGAAAAGATGTGATGAGATCTTTGGTCTGATTCGCCACATGCGGACGGGCATTGTCGTGCAGCAAAACGATGCCCTTGCCCAACTTCCATGGCCTGTTGCATTGATTCTGGTGTGACGTAGGCCACCCAAGTTTCATCGCCCATAACAATTTGGCTTAAGAAATCATCACCGTCGTTGTGGTACCGTTCAAGGAAAGTCAATGCACTGTCTAAACGTTTGGTTTTGTGCACATCCGTCAACATTTTCCGTACCCAACGTGCGCACAATTTTCGGCAATTCAAGTGCTCGGTCACAATACCATACAAAACACTACGAGAAACATTAGGAAATTCATCCAGCAATGAGGAAATCGTAAAGCGTCTGTTTTCTCTCACCTTATTGTCCATTTCCTGCTCCAATCTTTCAGTAACGATCAAATGACGCCCACTCCGTTGTTCATCATGTACATTTGTGCGGCCATCTTTATATGCTGTCACCATTCCATCACTCATAATGTTCTCTCTGTAAACTGCACAGATCTCACGATGAATGTCGATCGCTTTTAGGCCTTTAGCACAAAGAAATCTAATAACAGCTCTTACTTCAGAGTCGGCGGGATTCAAGATTATCGGAGGCATCTTAAACACACTGTACACAACGTAAACAAGGAAGAATCTGACTGTAATGGCGTCAGTAAGGTACAGGCTTTCATGTAAAAATAAAATTATTGAGATACCTTAGCGCGTCTTTTTTTAATTTCAAAACGGTACTTATTTAGAAAACACGCCTCATAGTATTGTATTTGTTTTAGTTGGTTTCAGGGTTTGTGTTGGCCGGAATGGAGGTGTGCATTACATGTCAGTTTTCTCTCGAGCGTTAGTCCAAAATACTTTACTGCTGCTGCGCTAGTGTCAGTCCTAGTCGAGGGAAAGAGAAATTTTATCAAAATTCAATGAAGGCGCAGTTGGGCTATGAAATCTGGGGCTGCTGGCAGACTGTGGTAACAGACGACAGCCAGTAAGCCAAGCATGGTAAACACGGCACTTGCGGGCGCCGAGCTGCGGCGGCGGTATTGCACGCACGATTTGTTTTGAGTGAAGCAACAATGAGGCAGGAAACTGCAGCGTTGCTCTAAGTTGTTACGATGTAAGAGGTGGGGCACTTGGCCTGAGCCAAGAGTAGCGATTTGTAAATGGCTGATGTGTGGGAATTTATCCCTGCCATAGTTTCTGTCTCTCTCTGACACTACATCAGAAGCGAGGGAGGAACCAATATAAATAGAAGGACAATTTTAGCTTAACGGTGTGCCAGGTCATTCAGGAGTCGGGATGGACCTGTGCTGGTCTACGCTTATAGGGGAGCCTGGTAGCAATGTTATAAGTATTCTACATAAACTTGTACTTTGTTTCTATGTTCTTGTTTGGGATATAATACGCCTCTGAGGACACAACACCGGGGCGGGACAGAACGGCAGCCTGGAACTTGGAGATCACATGGTCTGCCTGAAAGAAGGCAGTGACAGCGGGCTGCAGCGGTTCCAGGAAGGGCTCGGTTCCACTCCAGTCTATGGGACACGTTCACTACCCACCTTGCGTACCAGGGTCCGGGTGAGGCGTACCCTGCAGGAGGCACAGCAGTGCTGCAGCAGCACCACGGACAGCGATGGTGTTGGGAACCAGCAAGCACCACTAGTGCCAAGTTGCAGCACTGCATCCACGAGAGCGCGGGTTCGAGTCTGATCCTGTCCTGGGAGCAGCGGCACCCCGAGGGCCACAGGTGACCAGTACATCGACCTTCGTCCCATGATCAAACAGAGCAGGCCAACTAGGGCGGAGGGAGATGAGGACCAGAGACTGTAGCGATCTCTGGAATTGCGGGCAGCAGTGCGGCGCAAGACACGATGCATCGGTGGGAGGCGACCGGGGAGAATTGGAACGACTTCCAGGAGAGCGGCCTTGATGATGGCAGCAGCTTCATTGGCATACCAGGACTTCCTGAGCCAGCTGGACTCGTGGGACAGTGCGGCGGGCAGCACACCAACACTACACTGCATCCATGGAATACTGTAAACTAGCTGAATTAAGAAATGCTACCGAATAACTGCTGTATCACTCTGCACTGCCCCTTGACACTCTTGTATTTGCTCGGACTCTTGACGAAATACAGGGCGGTGGGTCGGGGCTTCAGCTCGGCCATCTGTAGGCTTAGGTTTGACCACCGACGCCACAACAGTAGGGTCAGACGTGGTGCCAGTTACAACACTGGTATCAGATTTCCACTCCCACATTTTATGTCGAGCAAGTAGCGTTGAGGTGTGCCTGTGTAAGTATTTGGGTAAGGTAGGTTCTGAGCCACTCTACATTGTTGTCAGATGTATTCATGATCGTGGCAATGACGTCATCCAAGGTGACAGCCGTGACATTATTCAAGATGGCAGATTTTGGCAGGAAGATATGTGGGCTACCTCCACTAACCTAACACTCCTCCACTCCTCTCCCCAATATGGATGATGAAGAATTGTCATACTTGGGTACTGACAGGAATACACCAAAAAACTGATCTATTGCAGGATTTGGTTCATGACATTTGTCATGCATTAGGCTTAGACCACACAGATGTCAGTGGAGCAATAACGTATTCATGCTGTAGTGGCTCACATGTAGAATTATCTATAGATGATGTCAATGCTATTCAAACATTATATACTAAAAACTATTGCCAACAGCGCAGCCTCCTAGAGCAAAAAATATTCCAATTGTTCATCTGAACCAAATGAATGTTTATCTCAAATTAAGAAGTTATTATTTGCGAATGTATTTTTTTATATTTTTTCTCCAATGTGGGGTGTTGACAGATAGTGATATGATATCACAAATAATAGTTCATTGTTTAAAATTTCTAGCATAAGACTTATATTAAATAGATGGAATATATCAAAGATCAAGTGGTGAAGTTGTTTTATTTGTTGACAGTATGATGTAGATGATAAATTTGTATACATTATAATTAATCTCCAGTTATCCAAAACCACTATCTTATATAGGATTATGTCAAGATTTTAAGTTCAATAGAGTAGTAAACACATAGTCAGGTAAAACATATATATTCTGTATGCAGAGATGGATGAATGTAGTTTTAACGCTAGTACAAAAAGTAGACGATTTTCTGGATGGCCTACAGGAACAAACCTTGCATTTATGTTCATTAATGGATTGTAGTATTTGTTAAGGATAATACATTCTGTGAATATAATGCATTCACCAAAAAATTACTTATTGCTGGTACAGGTGATTTAACTTTTTTGGTATTGATTGCAATAAACAATGAGCATTAGTTCCTGAGGTAATAAATATATTAAAATATGCAGTATTAGGAACAGAAAATTTTACTGTTTCCTAATAAACTTGTTATATAAATGGTTGCCATCAACCAATAGCTAAAGCACTCTTCAGACAGTGTCCAATTTATACTGAATAAATATTGTGGAACTGAGAACTCAATCAATAATTTTATTTCACATAAATATACAGAAGATTGTTAGAGGACGATGTGTAGTTAATGTATAAAAGAATATCATATGAAAGTATACAATACTAAGAAAATTCCTTACATATGTGGACAAAATGTTTCTACGTATTATAAAAATCATATACAACGAATTCTGAGTGAAGAACATTCGAGGATATTTCTGTCAATGAAAAATGAAGAACAGACTACAGGAAAAAAATGTATTGACAGTCAAAAATTTTGGATTGTTTTCACCCAAATCTATCATCTGAAGACAAATTTCCAAGTGGATGTAACAAATGTGCTCAGGAATACATCAAAAATAAGATACCTTGCTGAGTCTTTTTTAAATACCTACATAAAAATTTTTATATTTATCAAGAGACTAAAATGGATCAACTCACGATTACCAAACATTGTGATTATTGCAGAAGGAATAATATAACTAATTACAACAATTTAAGTGAAGATTAATTAATTAATTTTTGTGACAAATGATTTACCTATTTCTACAAGGACTCTCAATAATGTGACCGCAGCTGAACTCAAAACCAGAGCTGAAAATCTTAGTACAAGAAGCTACAGTAATTAAATAAATCAGTATTAATTAATTTGTCTTGCATGATTTTTCATTTCATCAAGAATTATTTCAAAAGACTAACACAAGACCAAAACATGTACCCAATATAAAATATTTTTATAGTATTGACAATGATGTTTTTGTAAAAACTCGTCTATGAAGGCAAGAAAAAATAGACTAGATCAAATTTTTAAACTACTTGAGGAAGAGAAAGAGAAGAAACAGTTGAAAAATGAAATTTTTGAGGTCAGAGAAATAAAATTTAAATGAAAAATTTAAAGCTTAGTCTGTTCACTATAAAATAGTCTTTAACGATGGTAATGTGTTAAACTCGATAATGTTAGTGAGAAAACAGATCATATAATAAAAGCACTTCATTCTATGGCAGAAGCATCTAAAAAGAGAACTAATGTTACAAAAGGACATAAGTTGAATGTAACAGCAGCAAATCCAAAAAAAATTATGTAATTTCACAGGATATAAAATATCAAATAATACTAAACAATCTGTTCCCCTTTTGTCCAATAAAATTAGAGATATACGAGTATCTGCTGAATGTATTGACTTAGCACATGCTACATTTAATTCAAGTGTTACCAAATTCCAGGAGGTAAAGAAATAATAAATTTAGCTAATGAGCAAAAGACTAAAAGATGCATTAATAGAATTAATAATAGTGATAACCTGTGTTATCCTAGAGCAATAATAGTGTCATTATCATTTCACACAGATTTTACCTTAGGCAGAGAAGTAACCACTGGTGAAATTAAGAAAATAAGAGAAGGAGATAAATACAAATTACAAAATGACTTAACCATGATATTATGTATCCAATTAAGTGAACATAATGAAGAAGGATTAATTCTAGATATTAAAAAAGTTGAGCAACTATTGGAAATTCAAGTAAATGTCATACATGCTGAAAATTTCAATTCAGTTAACTATTGTGGCCCTGAGGAAGCAATAAAAAGTATCTGTATAAAAACTGCCACCTTTGTTGAATGTCAGCATTCTTAGGGCCATTGTATAACTATGTTAAAGATAACAAAACATATAAAAAGAAGAATGAACATAAATGTAAGATAGAAAAAAAATATGTGTGTTATGCAATTGTACAGAACACAATAACATGTGTTGTGATAGTTATAATAGGTAGTTATAATGAAGAATGTTTAAATAATCACAAAGAAGTTCATGACATAGCTTATAAATGTGGAAAATGTAAACTGACTTGTTTAAGATCCAAAATACAGGGTGTTTATAAATGAATATCCGGGTTTAATGCTTTATAAAAATGGCTCTGAGCACTATGGGACTTAACATCTATGGTCATCAGTCCCCTACAACTTAGACCTACTTAAACCTAACTAACCTACGGACATCACACAACACCCAATCACGAGGCAGAGAAAATCCCTGACCCCGCCGAGAATCGAACCCGGGAACCCAGACGCGGGAAGCGAGAACGCTACCGCACGACCACGAGCTGTGGACTAATGCTTTATAATATCTATTATATTAAACTTACAGTTACAAATGATACGTCAAATGAAAGAGCAACTCAAACAGTTTTACAAAGAACCTTATAAATGTTCAATGTGAGCAACGTTTGTCACACGGCACACATCAAGTTTATAGCCGAGTTCTTCCCAAATGTTGATAAGTGTGTCTTCAGTAATTGTAGCAACAGCTGTTCCAATCCAGTTTCTTAATTCAGGGAGGTCTGCTGGTAGTGGAGGCACGTACATACGACCCTTGACGAATCCCCAAAGGAAAAAATCGCATGGCGTTAGGTTGGGTGAATGTGGACATCATGCAAAGCAAGCCCTGTCATTGGGCCCCTTGCGGCCTATCCAGTGCTGGGGTGCAGTGAAGTTCAACCAATCGCATACTCCGCTATGCCTGTGAGGTGGCGCACCACCTTACTGGAAAATGAAGTTCTCTGGCTCATCTTCTTGCACCTGAGGGAAGAGCCATTACTGTAGTGTATCAAAGGAAGAAGTGCCAGTTACAGTGGGTTCACCAACAAAAGAGGCCCATATACTTTCTGCCAGAATACGGCACAAAAAACCATCACTTTAGGGGAATCTCGTTGCATTTGTACAACCTTGTGAGGATTTTCTGAGCCCCAGATGCGCACATTGTGAGTGTTAACATGTCCACTAAGGTGAAAGGTCGATTCATCACGGAAGACAACATGATCCAGAAAATCGTCGTCGTCATGAAACAACATTTTGTTTGCGAAGTTGACACGTAATCCATGGTCTTTAGAGCCTATAATAACTGTAAACGGTAAGGATGTAGTTGTACCCGTTTTCTTAAAATTTTCCAAGCAGTCGACACAGGAACTCGTAATTCATGACTAGCCTTCTAGACTGATTTCTTTGGGATACGAGTGAACGACGCTCTCACTCGCTCAACAGCCTCTTCACTAACTCTTGGTCATCCTGTGCTGTTCCCTTTACAAAGGCAGCCGGTATCTTAAAACTGATGATACCATCTACGAACGTTATCGTCATAAGAGGACAACAACCGAACTTCAGCCAGAAGACACGTTACACAGTAACTACAGATTCGGTCTTTGCAAACTGCAAAACACAAAACGCTTTCTGTTCACTAGTCGCCATCTTCGCTACTACGACAGTCTAGCGGATTGCGGTGGAAACATTAAGTGCTGCGCATGTGCACTGGTGCCAAACACAACTGTTTGAGTTGATCTTTCATTTGACATGTCATTTATAACTGTAAGTTTAATGCAATAAATATTATAAAGCATTAAAACCCTGATATTCATTTACAAACACCCTCTACATAACCGTGGTTTTGAAAGATGTAGAAACTATGACCTGAAAGTAGAAACTAAAAATCATAAATGTTATATGGAATACAAAATATAAAAAGGTGGTGAATGTGAGAAAAAAATTTGTGAAGAATATACAGGGTGTTTCAGAAACAACATACGTATTACAAAGTATTATTTTGTCAAGTCTATCGGTCACTGCTCCTGGGCTCGGCTACTGGACAAACGAATACATTGTCTTGGTTATATTAATGGCTACTAGATGTCAGTTGTCTTCTGTTTTGCTTGGTAATCATCATATGTTTAAAATAGCTACTCCGCAGTAGAAATCTTTTGCGTTCTCTAGTTTCCGAAGTGCAATTTCCTGATTACAGTGCAAAGACATTTCAAGTTGAGGTACCAAATTGATTCTGCAAATGGGTTGAACATTCACATATGGTATCGACCATTTCTAGATACATGATATGTATGTAAAGGAAAGAATTCTGCCCCCCTGCCACGCCCCCCCCCCTTCCCCCCGTGTTCCTGAAGAAAATGTTGCACGAATTCAAACGTCCTTCAAAATTAACTGATTACAGTCCGGAGTTACAACTGCCTACAACAACAATTTGGCGTGTTTTGAGACGTCGGTTGGTTATGAAGCCATACAAGTTACAGCTGTTATAAGCTCTGCGTTCTGATGACAAATGCCAATGTGTGGCAGTTTGTAAAGAGATTCTTGATGCTGCTGACAATGGTAACACTTTCACACAGGGCATTGTGTTCCGTGATGAAGCAACTTTCTATGTTAGTGGTCAGGTAAACAAACACAATTGTCGAATTTGGGGCGTACAGAACTCACGTGGAGCCACTGAACATGTACAAGATTCGCACAAAGCCAATGCATTTTGTGCGATATCCCGATCATCTGTTTACAGCCCATTCGTCTTTCACGGAAACACGGTCAGCAGTATCTCTCTACGTCACAAAACTGGTTGTTTCCCAGGCTCCACGAAGACAACTTCATTTTTCAACAAGATGGGGCACCCCATCACTGGAGTCGCCAAGTGCGTGAATATCTTAATGAAACTGTGCTAAACCGATGGAGTGGTCGTCAAGGAACTGGCGACTTAGCATGTCTTAGCTGGGCTCCACTGTCACCAGATTTGACACTTCCTGTGGGCTTTCGTTAGACAACGTTTATATACCACCACTCCCACAGAACTTGGAAGAGTTGAAGAACCAGATCTGTACTGCCATAACATCAGCGACAAAGGACCTGCTTGCTCGAGTACGGGAGGAATTTGAGTGTTGATGTGATATTGTTTCTCACTGATGGAGGACATAATGCACATCTGTAATCGGAACTTGAGAGGTCTGTAAATATGTGTCTTAAGTTTCATATTCGTATGTCTTAAATACACTCCTGGAAATTGAAATAAGAACACCGTGAATTCATTGTCCCAGGAAGGGGAAACTTTATTGACACATTCCTGGGGTCAGATACATTACATGATCACACTGACAGAACGACAGGCACATAGACACAGGCAACAGAGCATGCACAACGTCGGCACTAGTAAAGTGTATATCCACCTTTCGCAGCAATGCAGGCTGCTATTCTCCCATGGAGACGATCGTAGAGATGCTGGATGTAGTCCTGTGGAACGGCTTGCCATGCCATTTCCACCTGGCGCCTCAGTTGGACCAGCGTTTGTGCTGGATGTGCAGACCACGTGAGACGACGCTTCATCCAGTCCCAAACATGCTCAATGGGGGAAACATCCGGAGATCTTGCTGGCCAGGGTAGTTGACTTACACCTTCTAGAGCACGTTGGGTGGCACGGGATACATGCGGACGTGCATTGTCCTGTTGGAACAGCAAGTTCCCTTGCCTGTCTAGGAATGGTAGAACAATGAGTTCGATGACGGTTTGGATGTACCGTGCACTATTCACTGTCCCCTCGACGATCACCAGAGGTGTACGGCCAGTGTAGGAGATCGCTCCCCACACCATGATGCCGGGTGTTGGCCCTGTGTGCCTCGGTCGTATGCAGTCCTGACTGTGGCACTCACCTGCACGGTGCCAAACACGCATACGGCCATCATTGGCAACAAGTCAGAAGCGACTCTCATCGCTCAAGACGACACGTCTCCATTCGTCCCTCCTTTCACGCCTGTCGCGACACCACTGGAGGCGGGCTGCACGATGTTGGGGCGTGAGCGGAAGACGGCCTAACGGTGTGCGGGACCGTAGCCCAGCTTCATGGAGACGGTTGCGAATGGTCCTCGCCAATACCCCAGGAGCAACAGTGTCCCTAATTTGCTGGGAAGTGGCGGTGCGGTCCCCTACGGCACTGCGTAGGATCCTACGGACTTGGCGTGCATCCGTGCGTCGCTGCGGTCCGATCCCAGGTCGACGGGCACGTGCACCTTCCGCCGACCACTGGCGACAACTTCGATGTACTGTGGAGACCTCACGCACCACGTGTTGAGCGATTCGGCGGTACGTCCACCCGGCCTCCTGCATGCCCACTATACGCCCCGCTGTCGCGGCATGCTACCAGTGTTAAAGACTGCGATGGACCTCCTTATGCCACGGCAAACTGGGTGACACTGACGGCGGCGGTGCACAAATGCTGCGCAGCTAGCGCCATTCGACGGCCAACACCGCGGTTCCTGGTGTGTCCGCTGTGCCGTGCGTGTGATCATTGCTTGTACAGCCCTCTCGCAGTGTCCGGAGCAAGTATGGCGGGTCTGACACACCGGTGTCAATCTGTTCTTTTTTCCATTTCCAGGAGTGTAAATATATGCATTCGAAGTATGTATATTCTTTTTGAAATAACCTGTATATTCAAAGGTTGTCAAAAATGTAGTAAAAATGGTTGTTATGTCAATGGCAAATATAAAACTCCTTATATTTTTGAATTTTCAAAATCCAATAACATAGTTACAGGAAAACAATTTAAGTACTGTAAAAAAGATCCCCAAAGAGAATTTCTTTACCAATATTGAAAAATACATGTGGTTTGATCATGAAGCTCAACAAGAAAGAGGAATACATATTTCAAATCTCATAAAAGTTCAAAATTTTGATGGTGATACTGCTTAAAAATTTAAAACAAATGATGAGTTCTGTAGGTGGATGACATCTAATAAACATAACGATTGTACATTTATAGCACATTAAGGTAAAGATTATGATTCACAATTCATTCTGAAGTATTGTGCTGAAAATACGATAAAACAATGGACTATCTACACAGGAACTAAATTAATGGTGATGTTGTTGTGGCCTTCAGTCCAAAGACAGGTTTGATGCAGCTCTCCGTGCTACTCTATCCTGGCCCAATAAAACCAATAAAGAATATCCTGATCTACCTTGGTCTCCCTCTGCGATTTTTACACTCCATGATATCCCCAAGTACTAAATTGGTGATCCCTTGATGCCTCCAACTGCGGGCACAGCCCATAGCACTCTGTGTCACTTCCTCGCATCCAGTGGCTATGGACTTCTCTTTTGACTGTAACAATGTTGAATGGAAAACAGGTTCATCTCAGCATACTCAATCACTGATACAAGGAAAACACTTCTTCCTAATTGCAAAATTTCTAACCTATTGAGACTTTGAAACACAAAGGAAACTTCATATAAAGACAAACACAGTACAGTTGTTACCACAAAACTACAATGCTGAGACTCAGAACAACAACTGACTCTACTTACTAGCCTTCTTCTTGATGTAAAACACCCACAAATTAGTATAGTGAATTCAACCTGAGAGTAACTTTTATTTGCTTGAAGTATATTATTATTGTGATTATAAAGGCAGATTTGCATGCTGTGCGTGATTTTAATCGGAAACGCGAAATCTTAATTAAATAATTAATCTCTGACAAATAAATAAAGCCTATGGCACAGAACTGCAGCGCTATGCCGCTGATAAAACAAAATACAATTATAACACTCTTATGTTTCATTAAGAAGACGTTGGTCGAGTAGAATAAATGGTGCGGCAAGCACATATATTTTATTAACTAGCACACCGCCATATGTGATGTTATATAATAACACTGCGAGTTGCAATCTTACTAGGCACTCGATTCTGTAAAGAATTTATATTTATGAAAGTAAGTAGAATTATGTAACTGTAGGCTTATTCGTTGAATATATCTGATTTAACTAACTGTGTAAACTTTTTTATGTTTAGTAGACAGTCACCTCTGTACGACGTATTGACATGGCTGGCAAATTATTCTAATATTGAGATTTTGATTTTGAGTCCACACCTACCGCAGCACTCTTTGGAAACGATTTAAATACCAAGTCCGATTATTTGAGTCTTATTTCACGGTCAACTACGAATAACATTGCATTTACGAAAAAGCCATTGTCAAGCGTCTGTTTCCAAATCATTAAACGTCCACGTTCCAGGTAAGCAAATATTAATTACAACCAATCACCATTATATATGACTAAAAATTAATATTATATTTATTTATTTATTTGATATTGGCGACTGCGTATCGGACTTGTTATTTTGTCATTTGTTACATTCTTCTCTTTGTTTCATGTGAAAAATCAACTTTCTGGACCTGAACTTGAATATATGAGAAATAACAAAAATCTGAAGATTTTTCCAATTCTAAAATTTTGCGGGAAGACGCAATGAAGCTTCCAGCACAATAAGGTAAGACGCAGCATCTTTGCATTGGCAGGCTTGACCAGACGCATAATTCAGTGTATTAGCTCTTCAGTAGATTCTGTAGTATTTCTTTCACGTGTAGCAGTTTTCAGTGATCAATTTCATTCTCAGTGGTTTTCCTTAAACAGTAACTTCTGCAACAATACCAATACACGAGTGTACAATATGGCCGACTTCTGTTCGACACGTTGTAACATGGCCAGCAGCCATTAACAATAATCCCATATCCAGTTTACAGTTTTAAATTAACATACAGCCATTGTTACTACGAGCGATTCGTGTTCAACCGAATTTTATTTTTAAACCAGTGTCAAATTTTACTTTCTTGAAGCATATCTTACGTGTGGCATGATCATAACTAGAAAACAATACGCAAAGATGGAACAGCAAAGGCATACTATTCAGACGCAATCCGACTCGGACTCGAGACAAATGTTAGAAAATGACTTCACGACAGCAACCGGTAGTGACGATTCATCAAATATTGACGCAAGTGTTAACGGACATTTTGACAATAGGTCGTCCACCTCAAAAATTTCAAAGTCTGAGTCAGAGCACATGTTTATACATGACGTCACGTCTAATGACGCGGCGGGGGCAGTGACCTTGCAAGCAGTAAACATTGCCAACATGTTACAAATGCTAATGAAACAATACGCAGAAATTATGGCAACCTTAAAGGCACAAAATGAACAGCTAAAAACACAAAATGACGAAATTAAATCTGACATCATAGCAATCAAGACATGTAATGACACTTTATGTAAACGTGTGGAACTTATAGACGCCACACTGACTAAACAGATGACTGAACTCAGTACGAAATTTTCCAAGCTTAATACGATACAAGAAAAGACTACAAATGGCGTAGCACTTTTATAGACACAAGTAAAAAACCTTAATGTCACGTGTGAAGCTCTTACTGAACAAAATCAAACATATCCTACAGTACATGACTACGTTGAAAACCGAATTACTGACGTGCAGAATAAATTTGACGATGTTGAGCAACACCTGACTGACAGATTACAATCTGATGCCACAGCTCATTTTCAAAATATTAATAAAGAATTTCGTGACTGGGTAGAGAACAAAGACAAACATTTTGATAGATGCATACGTGAAAATTTACCAACAATTGTGCACGACTCCGTAGCGGAATACATCACTAATAACAAACAGATGATAGGTGACGCAGTACAGTCTGTCACTGCACCAATGACACAATTAACCGATCAACCACAGTCTGAATGTAACGAAAACATCAGTCAAAATGTAGAGTTCAGAAACCAATATACATACGAGTATGACGCACACATACCGCACACAACAAACACACAAGAACAAAACACACACCAACAACACATACCACGTCGTGCAAACACAAACACAAGCTATTATCACGGTAAACCACAGTTACATAATCGTAATGACTCGCCATCTGAACATTACAGTAAGTACAGTGGAACAAATCCATATCATAATGCAAAGGAAGAAGAAAGCTTAATAAAACGCAGGCACTTTCAGACTTTTATCCCAGAAAAACGAACCATTCACCCGATGATTTTTCTTAAATCTTTTAGTAATGCATTTCCAAGCACTTGGAGTGACCGGAAAAAGATTTCATATATTGTCAGTTACACACAAGGCGATGCAGCTGTTGGGCATACAGTCAAGCTGACGTATATACCACGTACAGTGTTTCAGCGTGCCTTCCTCAACAAATTCTGGTCGCAATCCGTCCAGGAGCGACTCAGAAGACAAATTTTAGAACCTGAAACTTTTAACAGTAAAAAAAGTAACTTACGCACATATTTTGAAAAATACTTGAACATGGGACATTTTTTGGACGAAACAGTCGCAACACGTGATATACTTCGTGCGTTGAAGGCCAAATTGCCTTTCAACGTTAAAGAAAAACTCTTACATATTCCGGATGACGATCCAGATTATTTGTCAGCAGCTTTAGATTCGGTTGACATGTTACTAGAAGATCAGCGCTTCGCTAATGGTATGAAAAACATGCGGGCTTGCCGACTCAGTTCTGGCGCGCCGACAGTTGGATACGCGGTACAGCAAAAACAGCAAACTCACATGCCGTCTCAATACGGAAATCAAAAGCCACACGCGTATTCGAATACAAACAACAGTAATAACACTTAATGCGGAAATCTATACAAAAAGCACCGCGGTGATAACTGCAACAACAACGGTAACAACGGAAACAAATATAACAACAGAAACACAAACAGAAATACACTCCTGGAAATTGAAATAAGAACACCGTGAATTCATTGTCCCAGGAAGGGGAAACTTTATTGACACATTCCTGGGGTCAGATACATCACATGATCACACTAACAGAACGACAGGCACATAGACACAGGCAACAGAGCATGCACAATGTTGGCACTAGTACAGTGTATATCCACCTTTCGCAGCAATGCAGGCTGCTATTCTCCCATGGAGACGATCGTAGAGATGCTGGATGTAGTCCTGTGGAACGGCTTGCCATGCCATTTCCACCTGGCGAATCAGTTGGACCAGCGTTCGTACTAGACGTGCAGACCGCGTGAGACGATGCTTCATCCAGTCCCAAACATGCTCAATGGGGGACAGATCCGGAGATCTTGCTGGCCAGGGTAGTTGACTTACACCTTCTAGAGCACGTTGGGTGACACGGGATACATGCGGACGTGCATTGTCCTGTTGGAACAGCAAGTTCCCTTGCCGGTCTAGGAATGGTAGAACGATGGGTTCGATGACGGTTTGGATATACCGTGCACTATTCAGTGTCCCCTCGACGATCACCAGAGGTGTACGGCCAGTGTGGGAGATCGCTCCCCACACCATGATGCCGGGTGTTGGCCCTGTGTGCCTCGGTCGTATGCAGTCCTGATTGTGGCGCTCACCTGCACGGCGCCAAACACGCATACGACCATCATTGGCACCAAGGCAGAAGCGACTCTCATCGCTGAAGACGACACGTCTCCATTCGTCCCTCCATTCACGCCTGTCGCGACACCACTGGAGGCGGGCTGCACGATGTTGGGGCGTGAGCGGAAGACGGCCTAATGGTGTGCGGGACCGTAGCCCAGCTTCATGGAGAAGGTTGCGAATGGTCCTCGCCAATACCCCAGGAGCAACAGCGTCCCTAATTTGCTGGGAAGTGGCGGTGCGGTCCACTACGGCACTGCGTAGGATCCTACGGTCTTGGCGTGCATCCGTGCGTCGCTGCGGTCCGGTCCCAGGTCGACGGGCACTTGCACCTTCAGCCGACCACTGGCGACAACATCGATGTACTGTGGAGACCTCACGCCTCACGTGTTGAGCAATTCGGCGGTACGTCCACCCGGCCTCCCGCATGCCCACTATACGCCCTAGCTCAAAGTACGTCAACTGCACATACGGTTCAAGTCCACGCTGTCGCGGCATGCTACCAGTGTTAAAAACTGCGATGGAGCTCCGTATGCCACGGCAAACTGGCTGACACTGACGGCGGCGGTGCACAAATGCTGCGCAGCTAGCGCCATTCGACGGCCAACACCATGGTTCCTGGTGTGTCCGCTGTGCCGTGCGTGTGATCATTGCTTGTACAGCACTCTCGCAGTGTCCGGAGCAAGTATGATGGGTCTGACACACCAGTGTCAATGTGTTCTTTTTTCCATTTCCAGGAGTGTAGAAATAATAATAAGTACAAGCCAAGACAGCATCAAGGCTGGACTCGTAGCGATCAATACTTTCATTCAAACACTGCTATACCACAGCAGCCACCAGGACAAAATTGGAGCATACCTTACGACCGACAGGTAAGTCATAATGCGCAACTGCAACAACAACTGCAAACGTTTGGAGATCACAACAGGCAATATCTGAATGTGAATATAATAGAAGTGACACCGGATACACAACCTCAATCTGTGTCAATAACTAATACAAATGCTAATCCAACAAACTAGAAACAGTCACTTCTATGCCCCAGGTCGTGGCTGAAGAATTCTTGGGGGGCGACTTCAATGTTAATCAGTTATTTGACACCGCCATTGAAGAACAAAATATTGATATGCCTAATAATTGTAAACAAAAACTACCTGTTTTATTTATAAGATACAATCACAATGAGAATATATCAAATGAACTTTGGCAAGACAGTACACAATGTCGTTCAAACACAAATTAAATTGTTTTAGCGTCTACTACTGGTGTAGTAGGTGGGATTCCAACTACTATTATCTTAGACACAGGTACAGCTGTGAGCGTTATGTCTTTTAATTTCTATAAAAAAGATGTGTGAATTGGAGCCTGTGCCTGAGTTTCCTGCCCAAAACTGTAAAATAACTACTGCTCTAGGTAATAAGTCATGTAGGGTTAAGAAGCAAGTTTTTGTAAACATGAAAATAGGTAATGGAACCGTACAATGGCCATTCCTGGTTGTACAAAACCTTGTGACAAATTGCATATTAGGATTAGATATTATGAGTGAGAAGGACTGCATTATAGACTTCTCCAAAGATAAATGTATTTTAAATGATAAAGGCAGTGTAATTATTATTGATTTGGACAGGAGAAAGCTAAAGCATGACAAACACTGTACAGGGTACAAGGTTCAGTTAGTACTTGGCAATGACATTCAAGACGCACACACACTCATCTGACACAGAGCTAATGGACTTCAAAACATTGATTCATCATAAGATAAATGAAGCTACAGCTCTCAGTGTACATGAACGTATGAAACTACAGGAAGTGCTATCCAAATATTTACCAAACGATTAGGTGTTATCAACAAGTATGTCTACAAAATTGACCTTAAGCCTCACAAGATCTTCTACCATAAGACATATGACATACCGTTATCTCAACAACCTGCTGTGTGGCAAGAACTAAAACAAATGTTAGACTGGAAAGTCATTGAACCATCCACCTCACCTTACTGTAGTCCTCTACTTGTTGTCAAAAAGCCAAATGGTAACATTAGGCTAGTGTTAGACGCACGAGCAATAAATAAAATAATTTTACCGGTTCACACAAAAGCCGAGAATTTAGAAGAGCAATTACAGAAATTTCGAGATGCAAAATATTTTTCCACAATAGATCAAGCTAATTCATTTTGGCAAGTAGGTATCACTCCTGATTCTCGGAAATATACTGCATTTATGTTCGGGGGGCGAACCTATCAGTTTTGTGTTCTACCCTTCGGATTGAATGTCAGTTCTGGAGTATTCATTACAGCCCTGGATACCGTGCTTGGCCATGATTTAGTTGAGACAGTCACACACTATGTAGATGATATACTGATAGCTACACAGTCTTGGAATGAACACATTGACACACTTCAAAGAATTTTAGAAAAATTTGCACAAGCTGGAGTCACAGCCAATCTTAGAAAATCAAAATTTGGTTGCAGTGAGATAAAATATTTAGGACATATCATTAATTCACAGGGCATACATCCTGATCCCAGTAAATTAGATGCTATCAGAAACTTTCATAGCCCTCGAACAAAAAAGAAGTTAAAATCATTCCTTGGGCTATGTTCATTTTTCAGACGTTTTTTACCACAACCACTTTTGAACAGTTAAATCTACTCAGAAAGAATCAAGTTTTGATCTGGTCGGAACAGTGCCAGAATGACTTTAATACAATTAAACATGCTTTAGTGAATGCAAACATATTGAGCCATCCAGAATACAATTTAGATTTTTGTATGGATTGTGACGCTTCATTTTCTGGCTTGGGCTGTTGTTTATTTCAAGTTGTAAAGAATAAAGAAAAGGAAGAGATAAGAATTATTGGTTTTGCAAGTCGTACTCTAAGTGAATGTGAGCATACATACTCCACTACTGAGTTAGAAACACTTTCCATAGTCTGGGCATTCAAAAAATTCAATTATTATTTATTTGGCAAACATACAGTAAGTTATACCGATCACCAGTCCCTGACATTTTTGTTAACTTGTAAACTTGTACATCCTAGACTATCACGATGGGCAGTTACTTTTCAGAACTACTCTTTTGAAATTAAGTACATAAAAGGTAAGGACAACACCAGTGCCGACACTTTGTCTAGACTTCCACAAGGTATGAATGAAACCAACAGTTACTTAGAAAATATAAATGACTACAAGATGCTCTTAATGCAAGACAAGCAGTATCACCAATATTATATTGACATGTGCAGAAACATGCCTAAATTACAAAAATCTGATCCTCACCGGTATAAGATAATAACATTACTGGTAGAAACACACAATCATCCTTTGACTAAGTACTACAAGTTACACAATGATGTATTATTTTATCGACGACATCCAAATGCTACTAACTGGTGTGTATGCATTCCCAAAGTGTCTGAACATAATTTGATTTGGCACACACACTTCGTTTGAGGTCATTATGGGACGAAAAAGTGTTTGGCAAAGCTCAGCACATACTGTTATTTTAGCAATATGAGAAGAAAAATTTACAGGGAACTGAAAACATGTGTCATATGTCAAAAATCAAAACCTCAGACTGTATCCACAAAAACAGATTTACATTCTATTTTACCGAGTAAACCCCTGGAAATTCTGTGTACTGACATCAGTGAACCGCATCCAGCAAGCTCTGGAGGCGTCAAATATATCTTAGCTTTTTACGATATATTTTCTAAACATGTAAAACTTTATGCTTTAAAATCCGCCACTGCAAATGCTATAATACGAAGATTCTCAAGTGATTACCTGACGCACGTGGGAAAACCTAAAGCAATTCTGTCAGATAATGCAGCATACTACTCTGGGTACAAATGGAGAAATTTCTTGAAGGACAATAACATAAAAGTATATTTATTTCAAGGTTTAGTCCACAATGTAACGCGACTGAGAGACTTTTCTGAGAACTAAACCGATTCATGCGGACCTATATTTCATCAAAACATACTAATTGGGTGTCCTACCAAAGTCTTTTGAAAGACATACACAATAACTTAAATATTTACAATACAAATTACACACCTAACGAGATCATGTTCAATTGCAAACAGAACGATCAATGGATAGAATCATTATCTAAGTTGTCAGACAAGGAAATCACATCTGAACAGAAAATAAGAGAAGTATTGACTACACTGACACATCACGCACAGATACGAAACAAACATAATAAAAAGAGAACAAAAATTCAAGGCAGGAATGCTTGTACTGCTTCGTACTCATCATAAATCTGTAGCACTCAAACGACGCAATGCTAAGTGGCATCTGCTATATGAAGGACCTTATATTATTGTTAACATACCACATCCTGGTGCGTATCTGTTACAACATACTAGAACTAACAAAATTATTGGGCTGTACGCACACCGAGATCTTCAAGCATTTCATGCTAAATAATGTCAAAGTCATGTCCATGAAAACATCGCTAAGCAACTCGCAAAACTCTGTTTGCTACAACATAGATAATAAGTAGTATAGAAATTTTCATTTCAGCTGTACCAGTGACGCAGTTGAGGACGGAAGAACTTTTCTTTCATCGCAGCGGCATTAGCAATAAGGTAAAATTTATGATTACGTAGCAGTGAAAGATATATTAATTTTTCACGGAACCTTTGTGACTGTAGGTACCCCTGACTTGGTATGACACCTGACGAACCGACAGACGTCATCTGTGAAGGGATCTTTTACTTCGAGAAATAGATTAGACGCACATCTCTGAGCAAGAAAAGCATCTACCAGTAGCCAAGGCCACACAGACACTATACACACGCACAAAATGCGAGGAATCTTAACAGTTTTCCGTCTCTTATTATTTTGAATATTTATTGAGTAGTGAAAACGCCTGGTCTTGCCTACTGATGTAATGAATGTTGTGTCTAACCTATCTTAATTTCAGATGACATCACAAAAAACATCGATAAAAACCCAGCAAAAACCGTTAAAGAGAATGTAAATATCTGCAATTCATATAATCAAATGTGACACAATGTAATAATTTATAGCTATGTAATGATGATGTAAACATGTTTATGTGTAACTGTATTATGTTTATGCTAAGAAAATGTGTGACGTGTATATGTATGGTTACTTATGTTTTTTAAAAAATGGCGTATAATGTAACTGTTACTATGTGAAAATTTGAACGATAACGAGTGCCAAAATGCGAAAAACTTTACAAAAAAATGCATAGTGAACCACTGTTCACGGACATTAACGTACATTACTAAGTCTGCAACTACGCAGAAACCTAGTGAAAGAAACTGTTAATAACATTCATCAAGCACCGTACCTTTGTAAACGCGATGAACTATTTCTTTGATAAGTAAGTACGAAAATTTAGGTGAGCTATATTTAGCAAAAAGGAAAACTGAAAATGTGAAGTGCATAACTGGTGCATCGTCTAGTGGCATTACTACAGTGCCTAACTTCAAGACGTTAACTGGATTAAATGGTCACAACGTGCCTGTGGTTGGAACTTCAGGGAACGTAAAGTTCTCTAAATGTGACGGACACACCTGGACTGTCCTAGGATGGGCGCCAGCTATGTGTTGTCCGAGGTTCTGCAAGCAAGCTTCCACGGAATACTGAAAACGAACTGCATATTGACCAATTACTGGACGGGTCACGTCCGATCTGTAACAAACAGTGCTTGTTGTCACAACGAACTGCATCACAACGACTGTAATGGAAATGGGAAGTGGACGCGCTTATGTATCAATTACGTTGTTATACAGAGATGTTACTGTGATCAAAAAACCTTACCACGACGACACTAGCCTGAGAAACATTACTGTGCAGCAGATGAATATACACGATGTGTATAGGGCAACGCACCTGAAACAAAAAGACATTTTTCTTTGAAGCATTTCAATGCAATACTATGTAACTGAGAACATACAACAATCTGAAGTTGTATTGTATTATAACAAATATTGTAATTTTAAAATTAAGTTACCTGTCATAGAATGTACTCTTCATATGTATCTTGGTGGAACATTTTCGTTATGCAACGACTAAGAAACGCGCGCGCACACGAACAATATGAACTGCAATACTGTGCTGTGTGCTCTAAATTTACGATATAACAACAGTGCCGGAGTCACATAGAAGCTTCTGCGCATGCGCGCACTCTATTTTGTAAACATTAGAACTTTTACGGCACACGCGCGTCATTCCAATTTTGTATATAATATACTGTATAACGTATGTCATGTAAATACACTCCTGGAAATTGAAATAAGAACACCGTGAATTCGTTGTCCCAGGAAGGGGAAACTTTATTGACACATTCCTGGGGTCAGATACATCACATGATCGCACTGACAGAACCACAGGCACACAGACATAGGCAACAGAGCATGCACAATGTCGGCACTAGTACAGTGTATATCCACCTTTTGCAGCAATGCAGGCTGCTATTCTCTCATGAAGACGATCGTAGAGATGCTGGATGTAGTCCTGTGGAACGGCTTGCCATGCCATTTCCACCTGGCGCCTCAGTTGGACCAGCGTTCGTGCTGGACGTGCAGACCGCGTGAGACGACGCTTCATCCAGTCCCAAACATGCTCAATGGGGGACAGATCCGGAGATCTTGCTGGCCAGGGTAGTTGACTTACACCTTCTAGAGCACGTTGGGTGGCACGGGATACATGCGGACGTGCATTGTCCTGTTGGAACAGCAAGTTCCTTTGCCGGTCTAGGGATGGTAGAACGATGGGTTCGATGACGGTTTGGATGTACCATGCACTATTCAGTGTCCCCTCGACGATCACCAGAGGTGTACGGCCAGTGTAGGAGATCGCTCCCCACACCATGATGCCGGGTGTTGGCCCTGTGTGCCTCGGTCGTATGCAGTCCTGATTGTGGCGCTCACCTGCACGGCGCCAAACACGCATACGACCATCATTGGCACCAAGGCAGAAGCGACTCTCATCGCTGAAGACGACATGTCTCCATTCGTCCCTCCATTCACGCCTGTCGCGACACCACTGGAGGCGGGCTGCACGATGTTGGGGCGTGAGCGGAAGACGGCCTAACGGTGTGCGGGACCGTAGCCCAGCTTCATGGAGACGGTTGCGATTGGTCCTCGCCGATACCCCAGGAGCAACAGTGTCCCTAATTTGCTGGGAAGTGGCGGTGCGGTCCCCTACGGCAATGCGTTGGATCCTACGGTCTTGGCGTGCATCCGTGCGTCGCTGCGGTCCGGTCCCAGGTCGACGGGCACGTGCACCTTCCGCCGACCACTGGCGACAACATCGATGTACTGTGGAGACCTCACGCCTCACGTGTTGAGCAATTCGGCGGTACGTCCACCCGGCCTCCCGCATGCCCACTATACGCCCTCGCTCAAAGTCCGTCAACTGCACATATGGTTCAAGTCCACGCTGTCGCGGCATGCTACCAGTGTTAAAGACTGCGATAGAGCTCCATATGCCACGGCAAACTGGCTGACACTGACGGCGGCGGTGCACAAATGCTGCGCAGCTAGCGCCATTTGACGGCCAACACCGCGGTTCCTCGTGTGCCCGCTGTGCCGTGCGTGTGATCATTGCTTGTACAGCCCTCTTGCAGTGTCCGGAGCAAGTATGATGGGTCTGACACACCGGTGTCAATGTGTTCTTTTTTCCATTTCCAGGAGTGTAGCTGCAGATAACTTAGATTTTCTTTAGGTGAATTGCTCGCCTGCAGGTGTGTCCTTCCGCCTCGCAATTCAGGGGGCAATATAAAGGCACATTTGCATGCCGTGCGTGAAATCTTAATTAAATAATTAATCTCTGACAAATAAATGAAGCCTATGGCACAGAACTGCAGCGCTATGCCGCTGACAAAACAAAAAACAATTATGACACTCTTATGTTTCATTAAGAAGAAGTTGGTAGAGTAGAATAACTGGTGCGGCAAGCACGTATATTTTATTAACTGGCACACCGCCATATTTGACGTTATATAATAACACTGCGAGATGCAATCTTACTAGGCACTCGATTCTGTAAAGAATTTATATTTATGAAAGTAAGTAGAATTATGTAACTGTAGGCTTATTCGTTGAATATATCTGATTTAACTAACTGTGTAAACTTTTTTATGTTTAGTAGACAGTCACCTCTGTACGACGTATTGACATGGCTGGCAAATTATTCTAATATTGAGATTTAGATTTTGAGCCCGCACCTACCGCAGCACTCTTTGGAAACGATTTAAATACCAAGTCCGATTATTTGAGTCTTGTTTCACGGTCAACTACGAATAACATTGCATTTACGAAAAAGCCATTGTCAAGCGTCTGTTTCCAAATAATTAAACGCCCACGTTCCACATAAGTAAATATTAATTACAACCAATCACTATCACATATAACTAAAAATTAATATTTTATTTATTTATTTATTTTATATGATGTTTGCATAATCCATTAACAAATTATTTAAGCAGTAGGCCATACAATATCTGTTAACAACAGGTTTACTCATCTATCAAGCCTATCGATTTTCATTTGACTATGTCCATTTAATCCTGGAGGGTTATTAGATCCTGTTCGATGGAGGAAGACTAAATGGATTGTACCAATACATATAGTGCATAATGTTAAAATCTATCATAAATTTTAAGAGATTGTGGTGTGGCTCAAGCAATAAAAAATATCTGTATGCCACTAACATACATTTTGTATCCTTAAATATGGGGTAATGGAACTAAGTCCGGAGACTGAAAATTTCAAATCACCTGAAAAGAATAACATACGACCTCAGCAGGGCAGTTTCGTAATTCTGCAGCTTGATTACATATCACTAACCAGCTGCAGCGAAATTAGTAAGGAGTTGTAAGAAATAGCAACTGCACTCTGATAGGCTGAGTACGGCGAAATGTGGACCAGAATAACACGTATGCAAAAATTATTGCCTCTCAGGCTAGATTCGCTCAGTGGAAATCTGCACCATGCCACAGTAATTGCCAGATTGGGCAGGACAATGTCACTACACCTGCGGTCTGGGCCTATGACTATCCGCCTTCTGTCAGACAGCAGTGGGTCATATTCCATGCATAACAAACTGCATGAGCCACCGCACTGAATGTCTGTTTAGGTGAATAGCTGGGAGTGTATATTCCACAGGGGATCACTATCACAGCAGAAAGAGAACATTGTTGGCATAGGGGCCGATGGTGTAGTGACAGGCCACTGGCCATTATTTGGTCTTTAGTCAGTATTTAACAATACCTGCGGGAGCATTTCTTTACCTAGATGAAATCAGCCATCCATGTGCCAGTGCCTGCCAGGGTCTTTGGAGTGAGGTTTGTTTGCCATACGAAGCTTAAAATGGAATATGTATTTAAAGATCAATGAAACATTTCTGTCAGTCAGCAGTGGATCCACCAGTCCACAACCAGTGCTCACCCTATATTGAGCTGCTGCACTCTACATTACTGCACTACAGTGACTCCTCATAGGTATCTTATTTAGGGAGATTTCAGTTACAAATCTAGACCAGCCTTAATCACAAAATGTTTGTGTGTTATTCCTTCACATGGCGTGAGATGAGAACATTAGTCTGTCTAACGTAATGAAATTGAAATTTCAACTTAATTTCTGATTTATTAAACTGATTCATTGTAATAAGTTCTATGACAAACACTCACATAGAGTAATGCAAGTCGAGCTATTTGCTACATTTCGTCTGTATCTGCGTTATTTGTGAATTAGCAATACTTAAAAAATACCACAGAAATATTATTAATTCATTTGGCTAGTAAAACAACAACTTATTGACTCCCAGTTGCAGGTTAAAAACTGGAAATGAACATAATCAAAATTCTGTGTATTGACCTCACTTTCGTTGTTACTTTACTACACAGATCATGGGAAAGCCTCATGAGTCACATTGACTCTACATAACACATCAAACTACGATGAATAGAGTAACACCTTAGCTCGTATCACTGAGTAGAATAAAAAGAGAGAAATGACATGTGCTTGTCATTATCAGTTAATAAAATATAGTTCACCCTCTCAAAATATAATAGTAGTAGCCACTCTCTATACAAATGTCTATATTATGCTTTTCTTCTCTTTAACTGAGTGGCTGCAGAAATTATCAGAGCGCACCTTGTCTGATGCAAACTCAGTGCTGCTTGTCCTCACAGACTCACAATAACAAGGCCGTCCAATATAAAACTGCTCCGCATTGACAATAACACGAACTGCATTATATAGTGAGACAACTTATGACAGCCCCCATTTGACTACAAGGGTCTCACTGACCCTGGACAACACTTTCTTTTCAAATTCTACATGCTCATGCGGCATAAGCACACCCTAGCTGTTACTTGACCGAGTTACAGACTCCAAAGCCTACAAGTAAAACTAAAGTACTTCCCATGTACAAGACATAAACATCGATATCAATGCAATCAGGACAAAATGCAAAACGCTCCCTTGTAATGGATGCAAAAAATGAGGGATGACTCAATCAGCAGACACCTTTCATCAGGCTCCCCTGTACGTAGATATCTGATTTTGAATATTTCCTGTTGAGAAGATAGTTTGCATTCCAAGCTGATCATAAGAATTACCTATACGAGTATATCTTCATTCACCAAACGATATTCTTTATACCTTCAGTACATGTACAAGAATGTAATAGATAAATTACTTGATTTATATGCAGAAAATGAAATTAGCAGCAATTGTTCAAATATTTACAAAATACAGAAAATATATTGTTATATATTATGACACAAGAATAATATTTAGAGTGGAACGTAATAAGTCGTTGTTAGCATAGAATTAACTAGGTGGACGAAATTTCATATCTGGTCATACAATAGCTTTGATGCTACAAAAAAATTAAATAGTGTAAAACAGTTGGCTTAAAATCTGAAATGTGTCGTCTTTATAGCTGTTTTGTTACACAGTTGGATAAACCATGTGCAAATTTAAACAAACAGTAAAAATCACTGAATTTAAAGCATAAGTATGGATTCACCATTTCTGTGATATTACACAGAGGTGCATTATTCTTAAATTAAATCAAAGAGCAATTGACTGTACTCCTTCAGATGACAAATGACACACGCCTATTGCAACTGCCTTTTTTTACTTTTCTTCATCAGATAACTCCCTATTTCCAGAATGTACCCCATTAGAGTGTCCACAGACATTCCTTATTATTAACTACATATACAGTGCTACCTTCTTTAGAATACTAAATTCGGCATCAAAAGTTCAAGTTTTCTTTTTTTTTTTTTTTTTTTTTTTTTTTTTTTTTTTTTTTTTTTAGAAGCATCAGCTGTCAACTGCAAGTCTGGTAGAATGGGTCACTATGTCTAACTTAGTTATGATATAGTAAATACCTTCTTGCAGATAAACTTTGACAATAGAAAAAGCAATTTAATAGTCAGAATTCACTAATAAATGATGAGGGCAGTTATAACAACATCCAGAGATGAATAATACTTTTAACCTAGGCTCTAATACAAAGGATCCCCAAGTAAATAATAACAGTATTGAAAATACATGAACCTGACTAAGAACATAATTACTAAGTATCATCAACATTTTCATTAGTGTGTTCTACATTACTGCAGAAACAAGAAACATGAAATTTTTGGAATGACATCACAGTTCAGCACTTATCTAAACATCATTAAGTAAAGCACTTCTAAATAAGCTTCATCAAATCCATTCCAAATCACATGGATACTTATAGACTTATATGTCAGTATGCTACTATACATATGTCAAAGTGACATACCACTATGTGAGAGAGAGAAATAAAATCACACTTCATGAATCATGTTCAAATTACAATAACATACTATCGTTCATCTCACTATCAGTCTGCAATCATGCCAAAGGACAGAACAGTAATTCCTTCATCACCTCCTCTTTATCTGTCCTGAATAAATCTAATATATCTTTACTCCTCCTAGGTAAAATATTTTTCTATCGACATCTTCGCTTCTTTTTGGATTGTAGTTGCTAACAGTGTGGTTACATACACATTTACGAAAAGTTAGCCATCTGGAAAGTACAAGATAATCATTACTACATAAACAAACAGCTCATCACTCCTGAACAGCACAATTAATCATAACACTTCCCTCCAAGCTCTGTTCTTGAATAAAATATCATTTTAAACTATATGTGGTACCGTCAAGAGGTAAAACTGTTCTGATCTCTCCATTTTTCCTTTACTTCTTTCCATATCAGATCTTTTTACTGCTCCTTGGCAATGTTTTCCAGTGGAGATATGATAAAATAAAAAAGTAACATTCTGCAAGGTTATAATACTAAAATTGTTAATCTGGAGATGCTCCTGAGTCTCATGTTTCTGTCCTAATAGATATGTTAAAAGTGCACCAGAAACAACACTGACTCTGCTGGGAATGTAAAGTCTCTTGAAACTGAAACCTTGAAGACGCAATGTCCACCTGACCAAATGACTGAGTTAATTTTCTCACACTCACTAACAATTTAGTAATTTATGATCAGTATAGACTTTAATTGTTCGACCAAATAGATAACACCTAAATTAATGAAGTCCCATAAGGTCTGCAGTTCAGTTACTGAGTAGCTGCACTCACTCTTTGTCAACACCTGGCTGGCAAATACAATAATGTGGTGATTCACCACAACGTCTCCTTCAGATTCCTGAAACAACGCAGCACCAACACCTACACTGGAGGCATCTCTGTTTAAGCAAAAATCCTTAGTCAAGTCTGAATATGACATGTGTCTTATTTGCTACTGTAAAGCGGGCACAAGTTTGACATGGCCAAAATGGTGAAATATATGAACCTTTTTAGAAACTGATAAACCCCAAGAAAGCACAAACCTGATTCCTTGTCTTAGGTACAAGGAAGCCTCTCATGGCTTATACTTTTGCCAGATCAGGTAAAAATCCCTGATGCTGCTACTGTGTGACCAAGAAAACTAGGTTCCTTTTGCTCCAATTCTGACTTTTCTAAATTAACAGTCACCTCATATTCTTTAAAAACACCTATCACCCTATCAACACCTTATTATGATTCTCCAAACTGTGTTATACAACTAATACATCATCATAAAATGTTGTGATCATCATCTTTAGAGCCACAAGATGAAAACTATTAATGGTCGTAATAAATGCAGTCAGACTAACATTCAAGCCAAAGGGAATTCTAGCACCAGTCATATCATAAGAATACTGTATACTTCCTGAATGAGCGATGCAACTTTCTCAGAAAGTAGCTCACTCATGGATTAGTTGTGGATAGAACCTTCATACTATGATATTTCCACAGTAACTCTTCTAGTACCCATGGACCATTGATTTCTGGTATAATTATTTTATTAATTTGCTGGAATCTAACTCTAATCTACTATTGTCTCTTCATTTCTGCACAACTAAACACTGGATTATTATAAGAGCTGACTGTTTGTCCAGTCACCCCTTACTGCAGCATTTTCTCAATTTCTGCTTCAAGATCCTCATTGTAAATTATTGGTGTCCAATATGGTTGAACTTAGGAACTGTTACGCTGTCTAAGTCTAAAATTATACAGAAATTCATTAATAGTTCCTGAATATCTATCGAATACAGAATAGTTATGGCATAAAGCTTCGCATAAATTTCATTTCAGTGCTTCATTGGCACTTTCTATGTATTAATCCCTATTCTGAATCTCTTGTTCAGCACTAAGCCCTGTGTTGGAGCCTAGTAACTGAATGACACTGATGTATTCTCTTTCACAATAGACCTTCGCCCTAAAAATACTCTTCACATCAATACAAATTTAAGCAATTTAACACTACTGTCGGCTGTTTCAGAACAATATGCAGATAAAAATATTTGTCTAGAGTCTCGATATTGAGATGGTGAGTTTCTGGCGCCAGTTTCCATCGATCGTCATTTTGATCTTTGAGTCGATGGTTAATTGTCTTCTGCTCATCTTTGGCGGCGCGGGTTTAACGACAGCACATGCGCTCTGCTGGGGAGCTGTGCCAGCATTGGCAGTGAGGAGAGTCACGTGACACTGTGTACGTAGGTAGGATGGCAAGAGGACGAGTCAGACAGCAAAGGTGCAGGGCCAGGGGCTATGGCGTGTTGAGTCGTGAGGGCAGATCGACCGCCCATGGTGATTTGGTTTTCCTAGAGGTCGGAAGGACAAGTTCCTTAGAGTCTAAGGAGTCGCCGAGTTGCTTCGGTGCATTGCGTGCGGCTTAATTGAATATGCCAGTGTACTAAAAATCCTTTGGAATTGTTTCAGTTGTTGATCACTTTCCATGGTGTCGTGACTGATTATCTTGACGGCAGTTGAGGAAGTATGGCAACACCAACCAACCGACATGAAGCGTGGTTAAAGACATAGCTACAAGTTCAACAAGTAGTGAGTAAGTCCGGCTCTGGCGTTTCAAGACACGCTGAGATACGTCCTCTATTCTATCTTGTAGTTCATTTGGTAGTTTATCATGTAAATGTGCGCCGAGATAATTCTGGTCATCTTAACTTTAGGGCATGATTTTTAGCGAACTTATTAATCAAAGTTTAAGGGCTGGCACAAGCCAAGTAACTCACAGATACTAATTTGTTCCTATTCAGTTGTATTGATCACCTGTTCTCTAGATAAGATTGTGTAGTTTATGTCTGAGAATATTGTCTACCGTTGATGTGTGTTGTGTGCTCTGCTACCAAGTGTAAATGTGGGCCGAGATAATTCTTGTCATATTAACTTTAGGGCATGATTTTTAGCAAACTTAAGAATCAAAGTTTAATGGCTGGCACCGGCCAAGTAACTAATGGAGGTTAATTTGTTTCTACTTACTTGTATTGATCACCTGTTCTTTAGACAAGATTGTGTAGATAATGTCTCAGAATATTGTCTGCTGATGATGTGTGTTGTGTTACCGATAACTGGAAGCGGTCGACGCAAGCATACTGGGAGCAGAGAGATATTTAAGGCCCTGTCCTCTCCTTTACATCTTGGGTTATGTTGTCACTGTTATGTGATTCCATCTTTCCAATGGAGAATTATAGCATCTGAAGTTCAGTTGCAGTGCAAAGTTGAGTACATTTGCTGTCTCGTGGATCTCTCGTATTGATTTAAAACCTTGGTGTACTCATGTCTTGAAGCACAGCACCTCCTTAATTGTTTTAGTCATTTGTATATAGTTTTGTTTAGGAAAGTTGGCTAGCCTTAAAAGATTTGTGTTCTTACCCTTAATCTTTTCCTCAGCTACTTGGAAGTAATGAGAGTTCTGATGGGAATTGTATGGACATTTGTACTATTTACATAAATCTTTACCTGAGTATATTTACTAGTCATATTCAAATTTCAAGTTTTATGCGTCTTGTTCCAGTTGAAGAATTTATTTGTTATTTGTCCATTATTTGTTGTTTGTCAAAGTGATCTGGCATTGTAAGGCAGTCTCCTGTATTATTGTGATTGTGATTTATAATGCTTTTCATTGTAATAAAATATGTAGCAACTACAACAGATTACTATTGTGATTTTGGGTGTGTCACTACCATTACTACATTTCACATGTTTCACAACTACTAGTTAATGTAGAGATTCGAACTGCAGGCTCACTTTCTAGCCAACCAAACACTCAGATTCAACTCTATAACTATCTGGCAAATATGTGGAGGGGAGTAATTAAATTTTTCCAACCATGTATGGTGATAAATGTTGTGGGTTAAATTTTAAAGACTTGAGACTTTTTTACAGTTAATGAGTGATTCTAATCAAAAGTAAATATTTTTTTCACTTTGTACCTCCTCTCTATAACGATTTCTACGACTTTGCTGTAATCTGTTCCTTTCACAACGTTACCTACGAATAGGCACACCTACAGTGTAAGTATTCATCCCTTACCAGATGTTTGAACTCTCCTACTTTGTAGTTCCCTACTAAATCATTTACCAATCCCCTTTTCAGTGTTTTGAGAGTCCCTCATTTAATTCTTTCACTGATTTCCTATTCCTCCTATTAATTTCCATTGTCCCATCTTTGAATCTCGATATTGTTTCCAAATGTTCAAACATCCTGAATGTGAGCATACTACTAGCACTCTGGTTTGAATTATTCATTGATATACTTTTTACTCAGACAGGGACTTACAATATCGCACCACCTGAAACAGACAGGGACTTACAATGCCACACCATCTCAAAAGAACAACATAGGAGCTCAGCAGGCATAGTTTCAACGTTCTGTAGCGTAACTTACTGCACATTTACACATTTGACCCTATTATACAACAGTGACTTCTCATAAACATAATAATTAGGTAAAAGTACAGCATTGTCCCGCTAATCCAAATCCTGGTAACCCGAACGTTTGGTTAATTCTAACATGAAAAATGTTAGTTAAGGATCGAAAACTATGAAGTAAACTGCTGTACATACAGACTATTTTAATTAACATAGTACAGTGAAGGTGGATTAGAAAAATTGATAAGAAAACATTAAGTTTAAGCAATGCATAACAACGAAAAAAGCTGTCAAACTTGCAAAAATACAGCGGACATTTTATCCCTACTTTTTAGATGGCAAACTCAGTCATTGTTGGCGGAATGAAGACAGACTGTTATATGACGCATAGTTGCGCCATCGTCTCATAAACATCAAATCAGCAGGTGTAACAGTAGGCTGTTGCTTCAAATAACGTAGTGCGTGGTCAAGGGCTTCTGCTGCATCACTACGTGGCACCGGCTCTCCTTTGTCGCTTTCAGGCTCAATGTCACTGTCACAGCAGTCCACTTCTTCCTGGTCTTGAGTCCCAGCAGCAACTAAATCAGCATCAGTGAGGTTCTCTGCAAATGCCCTATCCACTGCCATCCACATCTATGTCTCCTTCACTAGCTTCTTCACATCCATGGATTGTCTGCGTCATTTGTAGTAGACTTTCCTATTCATTTTCAACTAGGTTGTCCTGAAATTCAAGAGGTGTCCACAGTTTTCTCCACGATTTTCTCGAAATATTTTCTGAAATATTCTGCCATGCCTCAGCGGCCCAATAAAAAACATCCTTCACATTGGTCTTTTTTATTTTGTCCACTAAAGGAATGCTATCATCTTGGATCAGCATTATTAAATTTTTTTTTCTCTAAATCAGTTTTAATATTTGCAGTACAGCCTGGTCCATCGGCTGTAGAAGTGATGTAAAATTCGGCGGCAAAAGCTTGCTACGGGGTGGGTTAAAATATATGTCTCTAACATTCATCGTACTGTTCGTATTAAATGTCCATCTACCTCAAGTGCAGCTTCTGCTCGACGTCCATTCGCTCTGCAGTCGTAGGTACTTAACAGATGGCCCAAACGCAGCGTTGAAGGAAACGGCGCCTAATACCTGCCTACCCAGCAGAGTCCGCGTAACTCTAGTGTAGAAACAGTTCCCGGTAGTTCCTATTTATCAAGATTTCGGGTGACTGAATTAAGCGTCGTAAAATTTCAAGACTGGTAATGTTTATTGCATAATAACATATGTTTATGACTATCAAGTCCACATTTAGTGAGGTACTATTCTATCAGTCTCAGTTCCCAGTCAAACAACAAATTTCACACGCAAAGCAGCCAGAAATATACTAAAGTCCGATCCGTTCATGTTTGCGATCTCACAGTCTCTCATTCACCACTGTTTGTGAGTTCTACATTCGGTCTCATTCAGTGGGCTTACATAAAAGACGTGCTTGCCAAAAACTCCATAAATAAATACAGAATATGCCACGCGGAATTTTCACTAATGCCGGAAGTTCACACGCTAGTAACTTACCAACAAAACAATCTACAGACTTCATATTTTCAAATTGCGACAGCTTTAGTCACGGCTCGTACTAAACGCGAGAACTCAATATTGCTTCATTTTACACATAATGAGCAGCATGACATTTACCATGACCTTTCGCGTCCGATAGCTGGCGATCGACTCTCTCAATGCCTCCCCACACTCTCCATACCTAAGTTTCAAGTTTCTGCGCGCAGGAACAGCTTAATCCTGACTGGCCGATCAGTCTGACTGACCAATCAGAAGAATCCTTAGAGATCATTCTCGCGCTAAGACTGGCCTAAGCCAATCACTCTTCAGAAAGTACTTTGCATCATTATAAAGTGCAAATATTAATATGTTTAATAAAATGACCGAAAAGAAAAATAATCTTAAAATTAATTTAGAAACAGATTACACTTCAAACTGATATTCTGGCTGCCTTCTTGCAAAAGCAATCACACCTTGACATACGTCATCAGCAATGTGAGTACAATACACCTTTCCCACAATCCGATTGCGTAATGTTTTACAGAAATTATCATCAGATTTTACATGTGTCCCACATACACACTCTTTCATTCCCATTTATTCACACAACAACATAATAAACAAATATTAATTTTTAATGAATTTCATACTATGAAATGCGAAATAATTAAAGTTTTTGAAAATAAAAATCCCACTTACATGATTCTACACATTGAGTTACGATTTCAATTTATAACAGAACACAAACATTTATTGTTCCTAACTGAATTTTACACCCTAAGTGTCGGTTTCATGGTTTTTAGGTAATTTTCTCAATCTCCGAAAATATAATAGTTAGAAAGCTGTAAATTTTATGAGATCTTCTACTGAGTAACAAAAAGTAGTATACCAAGTTTGAAAACAAATGGTTAATATTTACTATGATTTATTTAGACTCGCATGGGGTTGTACTAAGTGACACAGTAGCCCATTCGCATGGCCACATAGCGTCAGCTGCACGGTGATTCATAGCTGAGGCGTCTTCCTGCAACTTCCTCACAGCCACCGGCTCCACATCTACATGTCTTACTACAATAAATGTTATCCCGTAATAACTTGCGACGCCACAAATTTCGCCACAATTTCTCTATCACATAATTCCTCAGCGCTAGGGTAAGATGGCGCGTATATGAATCAAAAGGATTGCATGTGGAGACTAATGATTTTTCTTACAAATCGTCGAATAGAGGGAACAAAATGGCCCGGAAACCATTCTTTGAACAGCTTACCATCCATCCATGTCCTTTTCTGGTTGTGATAATATACGGGCAGGGACTTCGTGTTGCAGTTTTTAAAAGTTCTGGGTTTAGCAGATCTGCCGATCAGCATTAAAGGCAGCTTGTGAATACTAGCAGCGTTGCTGCACTCTAATAAAAGTCACACAGTCTTTGCACATTTTGAAACCAGGAGCATGGTCTTCTGCTTTTGATGCCAGGCTTTTTGTTGGCAATGCCCTAAAATTAAGGCCAGTCTCGTAAGCGTTATAAATTTGCTGGGGAGAATACTTTCACACTCATCGTTTTTTCAAACTCACCCAAGTATTCCTTCGCTGCATCACGGTCAGATCAAAGCTTCTCTCCAGTAATTGTAAACTAACGGATTCCAAGACGGTTTTTGGATCTGTCCAACCAATCCTTACTCGCACTAAAAGACTCATCAGCATTCGTTAACTTGTTTATGTAAACAGCCTTCTCCTGAACCATTGCTCCACTCAAAGACGTCCCCCTTCCTCTTTCCTGCGTAAACCAAAGGAAAAAGAGCTCCATCCATTTTATACTGGGACTGTGTCAAAGTCTGCGGAATTTAGACGTTTTTTCCCGAAGACGTTGCACAGGACTGTTCAAGCTTCACTCGGTTCTTATTCCAATCACAAATGTTTGCTTTACCAACGCCCAGTTCTGGTGTCATTTTTGATACATTCTCACCATTGTCTATCCACTTCAAAGCATTCAGTTTTTCTTTGAGAGTTTACGTTGTATGTTACCATTTACTCATGACGAAAATACGTGCACCACTACACCTTAACGAATACAATACAAATGTTACGCGTGCCAGCGACCGATAATTAACATAACCAAGCGGTTTGAAAGCCAAATGGCAGTGCACTGACATCAGACAGTACAAAGGTCTCAACAGTGCACAACAACAAGGGCAGGGAGTGAGAGCGAGCCATTGTTTCCACAATTGTTCGTATTTGTTACCATGGTGTACCTACTTATCTACTTGGTATGCTTCAGTCTAGAAACTCGCGATGAGAAAACAGAAAATGTCGATTCAGATGAAACGGAAAAGCTACAAATTATAAACACAGGAATCAAACACTGGAGTAGGGAGAATCTACAAAGTATTAGTACTACGGTTTCTGACAGTGATCATAGTAAATACAGAAGCTTGTCTCTCGTACTGTGCTTTGAACTGTTTTGGAAGACGAAACAATTTAATTTCTTATCGTTGAATCAACAAAATATTCTTTTTTAAAGAACTGTCTGTATCTCGAAACAACGTATGAAGAGAGAAAAGGCTTTCTAGCGTTTCCAATTCTCTTGGGGGTATAATCCTCTGCCAGCCGTGGTGGACGAGCGGTTCTAGGCGCTTGAGTCTGGAACCGCGCGACTGCTACAGTCGTAGGTTCGAATCCTGCCTTCGGCATGGATGTGTGTGATGTCCTTAGGTTAGTTAGGTTTAAGTAGTTCTAAGTTCTAGGGGACTGATGACCTCAGATGTTAAGTCCCATAGTGCTCAGAGCCATATAATCCTCTACCTAGAAGAAGATGGTATTGGATTTGGGTGAAATGGTGCACAATATGATGAGGAGAGGTCGATTTGAAACAATTATGAGATTCGTTCCCTCATGTGACAACACTGAAATCAAAGTAAATTATGAAATCTGGAAACTTCGTCTATTAACAAGTATGCTAAGAAAAGAGTTTTTGCTCCAAACTCAGCCTGAGCAAGAACTAGATTCCAATGATTGCATGATGAATTATTTTGGCAGCCATGGATGCAAACGAATTACGAAAAGTATTGCGAACAAAGCATGGTGTCTAAAAACAAATGGGAATTATCTAGTGGATTTTCAGATATACCAAGGAGCTAATGCACAAAAGGAACAATGTGTATGAGAAAGCATTTGGTATATGCGCTGCACCTCTGGTTCAAATAATCAATTCACTTCCTGATAAAGGTTTTTTTCCTCTTCAATGCAGATCTGCCTTTATATCTGACTCGATTGATATCACAGAAATTGTAACTACAGAATTATATAGATATCTGGTAAACATCATTCTACTTTACTTGCTGCTCTTTTAATCAAAATCTCCTCTCTTACTACTGTGCTGGAAATTTTATTTTGACAACTTGTTCGCAACACGTATGATGTTGGTTAACCTGAAGGAATGAAGTTATGGTGCCACTGGGACTATTAGTGAGAATCGGCTGCCACAAGTACGTCAACTTTTCGAGGTTTTGGAAACACTGTCCAGAAGCAATAGGAGACGAGACTTTGATTAAAAGAGCAACAAGGAAAATGTAATGATCGTTATGAGATGGCTAGACAATTCTACAGGAATAACTGGTTGGACTAGGCATGGCTCCGATCCAGTCAGGACTGTGGGCCAATACTTCAGACAAAATAAGAAAAGTATGTTTGTACCTTGATCAGTGTTATTTGAGAACGCAGCAACAATATGGGGTTTACTGAACAAATGGATGGAAATAGAGCATCATATATGGTATCAAAGGAAAGACATGGGCGTGGCTAATATTTACATGGTTACTGGATGTGTCTGTACATAAAACGTTGCTTCTCCACAGAAAGACAGGTATGAATATGTCACAATTGCAGTTTCGGCTCTGCATTGTGAAATGTCACCTGATTTCCAATGCAACAGTCCCTAGGAGACCCGGTTGCCCTAGAGATAATTCATGTCGAGGTAGAGTGCTGCACGACATCAGATATGACGAGAAAAATAATCTGGTAGGTATGTTCCCAAAGGAAAATAGAAGACGCTGCACTGCAGAAAACTGAAGAGAAACTCCTAGAAACAATGTGCTGTACATGTGTTGCTGTTTCGTACAGTGTCACAGAAAGCACATAATGTCGCCTAAACAGAACAAATTTTAAATGACATAAACTGCATTATTTTATTTTCTCTCTTGTGTTTTGCCTAAAATGTATGTTCTGCCTTTCATGGCATATATGTTATACCCCCTTTTGCGTAAATTATTATTATTATTATTATTATTATTATTATTATTATTATTATTATTATTATTATTATTTATTTTTGAGTTGCTTGGTGTGGTAAGATTAAATGGTGTGGTAACATAACTTCCATTAATGTAAGAGAAAATTGGTACATCGAATAATGACTGAGGCAATACTGAATCGATGTGGGGAAGGAAGAAATTTATAGCATAACTTAACTCAAATGACTCATTTGACAGGACATACACTGAGACATCAGTGAGTTGTCAATTTGGTATCTAGGGGAATGTGGAGCGTAAAAGAATTTTAGAGGGGGAGGGGTCAAAGCTTGATTATAGTATGCAGGTTCACATAGATGTAGATTGCAGTAATTATTCAGAGATGATGACACTTGCACAGTACAGCATGGAGAGCTGTGCCAAACTAGGCTGAAGACCACCACCACCACAGCAGCAGCAGCAAAAATGTTCAAATGTGTGTGAATTCTTAAGGGACAAAACTGCTGAGGTCATCAGTCCCTAGACTTACACACTACTACAACTATTTTATGCTAAGAACAACACACACACACACACACACACACACACACACACACACAGAGACAGACAAGGGAGGACTCGAACCTCTGGCAGGAGGGGCCACGCAGTCTGTGACAAGGTACCTCAAAGCACGCGGCCACTCTGCGTGGCCCACAGCAGCAGCAGCAACAACAACAGCGACCAGACAAACAATAGAATTGGTAAATGTTAAAACATACAGCCTAATTGTTTTTGGGATGGTGAGCTTGCCCAATGTGATTCCATTTTAATAAGATTGCTAATTCATTTTAATCTGTTATGTATGCTGGAACAGTAACAAACCCCACATAATTGTTAAACTTTTTTCATTTTACAGATGACAGTTGTGCCTGTACATTTAGAGACATCATCACATTGCTTATTCCCCCACAAAACTGATGTAAGAATTATAACATGCTGTAAGTACAACAACAATGCTCAAGGGGGCAAAATTAGCTAATGGCTGAGTAATGAAATAAAGTTGTTTCTGTCAAAATAAAAGGTTACATAAGGAACTGACTAAGAATGTTATAATGGCTTTGGACACATATATAAAAATTACTGTTGACACAGAAAGTAGAAAGTTGATTCCCTATTCTCATAGTAATCTAACAAACAGGCTGGATGTGCAGAATATCTAACTAAGGTACTAGGATGTCAAGTACATTGTGGTCAAATAGTGGACTGAAATCAGATAATGCTTGAAAATTGTTGATGTATATACTTTATGCTTATAGTCCTTCAAACAGAATTTGCGTTTGAAGGATATTTTGAAGACCCTATTCCACCACAAGAGCAGTTCAAGGGATCCATCCAACAGTGTGAGTTGAAATTCGATTTTTCCACCCACATTGCCTTTATTCTTCACCCTGCAAAATCACGATATATAATGGAAAATAAAACTTGCTAGGCACAAATGTGCTTCTTCACCTAAGCAAATAGTATTTCAAAATGAAAATGTTGTGTTAACACAAAACCAAAATAGTTACAGATCTATGTGAATACCACAACAGGAATAAGGCGTGTTTTACACGTCTGAAGCAGCACTATTAGCATTTAACTGTTAGTAGCAAGAGGAATTACTTCAGAGAACATTTATTTTAATGAGAACAATACATTTATATTTTGCAGGTTCAGTTATCCACTGGATGTCAGCTGTGTTGAAGTCTCCCATCTGAATGGCTTTCAAATCAAAACTAAGTGCATGGGTTTAACAGAGAATGTATGTTGTTATAATATTGTTTCATATTTCTATGCATCATAGGGAAATTTGGCAGATGTCTCACAAAACTTTTTACTGCCTTAAAATGGTTCAAAAGGCTCTGAGCACTCAACTGCTGTGGTCATCAGTCCCCTAGAACTCAGAACTACTTAAACCTAACTAACCTAAGGACATCACACACATCCATGCCGGAGGCAGGATTCGAACCTGCGACCGTAGCAGTCGCACGGTTCCGGACTGCAAGCATAGAACCGCGAGACCACCGCGGCCCCCTTGCCTTAAAATAGCTACAATTTAAATTTGTAAAATCTTCTCCAAGTACGTTCACGATAAAATAGTGTCACTTTTTATTTTTAGGTTACTGTTCCTAAGTGCAACAGGATAAATCATTTTGGGAAAAGCACATTGTATTTATTTCCACAGTAAGATATCAAACATTATGTCAAACACTTTTAACATTTCCAACAAATACATACAACCAGCATACTCTATAATATATAAACATCATAATTGCATAATATTGTTACGAAAATATAATACTGGCAAACATTTGGAGAATCTTAACTGGAATACATAATATATATAATTATGGGTTGTTGTAATGAGGATGTGGCCAATAAAATGTGATTAAAACATGCAGCACTGACTTTTGACATGATCTTTAACATGCACAGAGGTCATGGTGCAATATTTTATATGGCATTTCAACATTCCCCATAAAGTTTTATATGAAATTCAGACCATCTAATCAGAGATTACATTCTCGTTACTGATCCAGTGTTATATATATCATAACAAAATTTTATGAACAGGAATAGTCTTAAAGAAAATACTTAATCGTCTCATCACCACTACTAACTGCAACTGATAAAATATCTTTCAAAACGCTGCTGATAGAGCTGCACAGTTCCGTGGTAATACTGTCTTGTCTTTACAGCTGAGATACAATGCAGCTGTGTTAATTTAAAAACAAAATAAAAGCTTTTAAGCCTGGAATTCATGAAAATTATTCCAATAAAAAGTCCATTGGGCTACAAACATATCTTGATAATATAATTACCAATACAGACAGTTTGTGTAAATGGTATAACAAATCATGATTACAGTAAATCTGAAAATAAGAAAAGAAACAGCCCAAAAGTGGCAACTGACTTACATAAAATATACAAATGAATGCCAATACCAGATACACAGTATGCACTAAATTAATAAGTTAGTGTAGTTCATGCCACTGAAAAAAACTAATTTCTCATTATGAAGACATACTACACAGCAATTGCCCTATTACTACCATTACAGAAAATATCAATAATGTCAAAGTGGAAAAGTGTGAACAAATATTACAGTTTGAAGGTAATATAATACAGCACCATTATTTGAAAATTTGTCACAGGAACCAGTAGTACACAATTCTTAATCAGAATTGTACAACCCTGGTTTAATGTTCACGACCTTGAACTAACAGTTACATGAAAAAGATTATGTTGAAAGTATTAGCACAACAGCAATGGTAAGTACAAAAAGTGAAGTAAATAGCTGCACGAATGATGCCATTTTTACAGCCTGTGAATCTCATCAGTTTATTTGGTTAACGAAACATTAAATCACATTTTGTATTTGAATTCTTGATGCTGACGTATATCCAGAAAGCCTTAGACTGAGATTCACACACCCAACCAATAAATACTTTTGTTAACTGCAGACCCAAAGCACATTTGGTAGTCATATTCAAAATATCAAATTAAATGTAAACATAGAATATAAGATACTTCATTTCTCACAGCTTGGACAACTTCACACACTACATACATATAAGCAGATGGAACCCAATGAAATATTATTAAATAGCTAGTCACACTGACAGTGGCGTAATACAGGTGGCAGTCACGCCAACTATCCTGGGCACCTATCTCTAATTTTAACAAGAAAGAGGAAAATGTTAAACCTGATAAAATTTGGATGTCAGCGTTCATCGGAAGCATGACGATCGATTACTTCCAATCGAGGACGTTGGCATTACCAGAGACAATCACATAGCCGACGGCGTTCGTTAGATGATGCCTCGTCTTCGGAAATCTGTGCTTCCAATGCCTGTAAATCTGAATGTTGTTAGAATGTGTATGATAACTGCGAGTTAGTAAAATATTGTGTTACGATAGAGCTGTAGCACGTTACATTAAGTGCCATTTCGGACATGCTTCGCCCACAAATTATACCTCAAAACATGCATTTTTGTTTTGTTTGCAGCATCGAACACCCCGAAAAACAATAGTTTCAGGTATATTGGGGACTTTTCGAATAACGATTTGTGTACTCCTGGAATAGCAGGAAAAGTGGTAGATGTGGCAAGACAGCATATTAGCATCAAAGCCAGAAAGTTAAAGAACTTGCAGTGGTCATCTCGTGGGATGAATAAGAAAGTCTTGTCTTTGAACTATTTGATAAATAATCTTGAAAATAATCGTGTTATAAATGAATCACTGGCTAATTTATTAAAGGCAAGTATATTTACAATGCCTGTCATTTTTTAAATGTATGACTGATTGCACGTTGGAATACTTATGCTTAAATATCTGTGGCTTTTTGCTATCAGTCTGCCACCTGGTACTTCAGATTACATTAGATTAGATTAATACTTGTTCCATAGATCATGAATACGACACTTCGCAATGATGTGGAATGTGTCAGGTTAATGAAAGATGTCTGTACAAGATATTACATTACACAAAATATTGCATGACACTAATGCTTAAGTTAGTTATTTTCCCTCCCTTAATTTATATCTAAAAATTCAGCCAATGAGTAGAAGGAGTTGTCATCTAGAAATTCTTTTAATTTATTTTTAAATGTTGGTTGACTATCTCTCAGGCTTTTGATGCTGTTTGGTAGGTGACCAAAGACTTTTGTGGCAGCATAATTTACCCCCTTCTGTGCTAAAGTCAGATTTAACCCTGCATAGTGAAGATCATCCTTTCTCCTGGTGTTATAGCTATGCACACTGCTATTACTTTTGAACTGGGCTGGATTATTAACAACAAATTTCATAAGTGAATATATATACTGTGAGGATCCCTAGATCCTTAAATAGATGTCTGCAAGATGACCGTAGGTGGGCTCCAGCAATTATTCTGATTACACGTTTTTGAGCAATGAATACTTTTCTACTCAACGATGAATTACCCCCAGAATATGATGCCATACGAAAGTAGTGAATGAAAGTAGGCATAGTAAGCTAATTTACTGCGATACTTATCACCAAAATTTGCAATAACCCTAATAGCATACGTAGCCAAACTCAGACGTTTCAGCAGACCATCAATATGTTGCTTCCAGTTTAACCTCTCATCAATGGACACACCTAAAAATTTTGAAAATTCTACCTTGGCTACAGACTTCTGTCCAAAGTCTAAATTTATTACTGGAGTTGTGCCATTTACTGTACGGAATTGTATATACTGTGTTTTATCAAAATTTAAAGAGAGTCCGTTTGCTGAGAGCCACTTAATAATTTTGTGAAGAACATCATTTACAATTACATCACTTAGTTCTTGGTTTTTGGATGTTATTACTATACTTGTATCATCAGCGAAAAGAGCTAACTTTGCATCTTCAGCAATATGGAATGGTAAGTCATTAATGTATATCAAGAACAGTAAAGGACCTAAGACTGAACCCTGTGGGACCCCGTGCTTGATAGCCCGCCCCCCCCCCCCCCCCCCTCAGTTTGAGGAATCAGCTGTTGTATTAACATTACATGAACCACTTATTTCAACTTTCTGCATTCTTCCAGTTAAGTATGAATTAAACCATTTGTGCACTGCCCCCCTCAAACCATAATGATTTAGCTTATCTAAAAGAATTCCATGATTTACACAGTCAAAGGCCTTTGAGAGATCACAAAAAATACCAATGGGTGATGTCCGGTTATTCAGAGCATTTAATATTTGATCAGTGAAAGCGTATATAGCATTTTCTGTTGAAAAGCCTTTCTGAAAACCAAACTGACATTTTGTTAGTGCTTTATTTTTACATATATGGGAGGCTACTCATGAATACATTACTTTCTCAAAAATGTTTGATAGAGCTGTCAGAAGAGAGATTGGGCGATAGTTGTTGACATCCGACGTATCCCCCTTTTTATGCAATGGTTTTACAATGGCATATTTCAGTCTATCAGGGAAAACACCCTGCTCCAAAGAGGTATTACATACGTGGCTGAGAATCCTACTTATCTGTGGGGAACAAGCTTTAAGTATCTTGCTGAAAATGCCATCAATTCTGTAAGAGCTTTTACTTTTCAGTGAGTTTATTATTTTACTGATTTCAGAGGGAGAGGTTCGTGGAAATACAGTTGTTTCAAACTGCACAGGTATGGCCTCTTCTATTAGAAGCCTTGCCTCTTCTAGTGAAGATCTAGATCCTACTTTCTCCACAACATTTAAAAAATGATTATTGAAAATATTTCCAATTTCAGATTGTTTGTTAGTACACTTGTCATGCAGTTTAATGGCACTAGTCTTCCTGTGCTCTTGGTTGCCCTGTTTCCCTTTCAATAATATTCCAAACTGCTTTAATTTTATTATCAGAGTTACTGATCTCAAGACATGATACACATGCTTCTGGACTTTTTAATAACTTTTCTTAGTAGCGCACAATAGTTTTTATAATATTGAACAATTTCGGGGTCAGTACTCCCTCTTGCTGTTAGATACAGTTCTCTTTTACAGTTGCAAGATATTCTTATTCCTTTAGTTAGCCAAGGTTTTTTATATGTTTTCTTGGAAATATGTTTCACTGTTTTCTTGGGAAAACAATTTTCAAATACCCTTAAAAATTTATCGTGAAATACGTTATATTTCAAGTTTGCATCGGGTTCCATATACACTTCATCCCAGTCTAGCTCCTTTAGTCTTTCCCTAAAGTTTGCAGTATTTATATTTTAATTGAACGCACTGCTTTGAAATTCTGATTTGATATACTGCATGGAGCTATGCCATGTACTGTAACTAGCTGTGCACCATGATCTGAAAGACCATTCTCAACAGGATAAGCATTTATGTCCTTAAACTTATCTTGGTCTATAAAAAAGTTATCTATCAATGTCCTGCTGTTCTCTGTTATCCGAGTAGGAAAATCAATGACGGAGCTCAAATTGAAAGAACTGAGTAATACTACAAGGTCATTCTTCCTATCACACTTTCAGGGAATCAACATTGAAATCCCCACAAATGATAATTTGCTTCCCCCTGTCTGACAGATAGCACAACAAAGCATCCAAGTTTTCTAGAAATAGCTGGAAATTCCCTGAGGGGGACCTATACACTGTTACAATTATGAAAGTGCCACCATTTGGTTTTAGTTCAGTGGCACATGCTTCCATATGTTGCTCTACACAAATTTTTTTTTGTTTCTAAATATTTTGCGCTGTGGAAGCTTTTGACATATATGGCAACTCCTCCTCTCATCATATTATCTCTACTTACATGTGCATCTAATTTGTACCCATTGATGCTAACATTTTGCATATCAGTGACAATGTGATGCTCAGACAGGCATAGTACATCTATTACATTCTCAGTTTCTATATCTTCTAAACAAAGCATAAGCTCATCAATTTTATTCTTCAATCCCACAATATTTTGATGAAATATACTAACATTTTTCACTTTACTTTTGTGAGTATCTTGAACTTTTTTAACATCTTTAGTACTTGCCTGGCTGAGTTTCCCACTGGACACTGATCTTACACTAAAAAAGAGTTACCACCATGAGATGTAGTTCCTCCCCCCTTTAAATTTCCTGCTATCAGCCCAGCCAGTTTACCCTTCCCCTTCTTGTTGAGGTGTAGGCCATGTCTAGTATAGTCCCACCTACAGAGTGAATCAACAGGAACCACACCAATGTGTGACCCTGCATCAGATCCAAGTAGCTGTTCCAACTCCAAATTAACTCTCCTGACAGAAGAGCTCAAATGAGGCCGGTCGTGGCACTCCAGAACCAACACAAACCCAACACTGGTATGACTCGATGCCGATGCAATCTTTGCCAGGTCACACTCTATGCTGTACCGCGGATCTCTGTCAATACTGTTGCCCGGCCCACCCACAATAACCACGGTATCTTCCTTAGTAAAGCCTCTACATAGTGAACCTAAATCCTCTGTAACATGCCCCAGTCCAGCACTATGTTTGAAAAAACTTGTGACCTGGTATTCTGACCCTAATTCATCCTGCAGAAGTTGGCCCACACCCCTAGCATCCGAACTACCTAGCAACAAGACTTTCTCTCTCTTTGTACACTTCCCTACCTTCTTATTCAATTTGCTGCTGAAAGCTTGTTGAGCCCTGTCTACATCTACTTCTGTGAGAGGCTCATCAGTTTCCGACTGAGGCAACAGGGCAAACTTATTTTGTACATTAATCACAAAGCTGTCAGAAGAATTTCTTGGCCTGTTCCTTATGCCTGTTGCCACTTCCCACCCCTGTTTACCCTTCTCCCCCCTTAACCTGCACAGTTCTCGTCTAGCCTCATCTAACTCAGCCTGAAGGGCAGCAGAGTTGCTCCAATGCGTCAATAAAGGTAAAGAAGCAAATATGTATCCAGCAGCTCTTCAGACCTTTGCTATAACACTAAATTTTTACAGTAGCAAGGCATATAGATATGGAAGGAAAAATTTTAAAACATCACTGCCACATCCACGAACATTAAAAAAGTGGTACAGTGTTGTTGATGTGGATCCTGGTTTCAGTAAAAAAGTAGCAATAGTGCTTAGAATAAAGAGTCAGGAACTCATTAGCAAAGGTAATAAATTGCTTTGTGCCAGGTCATTTGATGAGATTGCCATAAGGAAGCATGTTGAATTTCGTGGAAATAAGTTTATTGGTTACATATATTATGGTAAAGATCTTGACAATGACAATCTGCCTGTTGCAAATGAGGCATTAACATTCATGTTGATTCCTGTTAATGGTTCATGGAAAATTCCAATTGGCTACTTTTTAGTCAATGGCCTAGGTGCTGCTGAAAAATCAAACCTACTTACAGAGGCATTGAAATTTACATGTGATGCTGGAGTAGAAGTAGTTTCTGTTAATGTTGATGGTGCTCACATAAACAATGCAATGGTAGACAAGCTAGAGGCCTGTCTTTCAACGTGCAGTATGAAATCTTTTTTAAACACCCTGTATGAAAGGATGATGTTTCCATATTCCTTGATCCATGTCACATGTTCAAGTTAATACAGAAACTTCTGGCTGCTACAAAAGTAAGAACAAAACACATTGAGTGGTATCATCATAAAATGAATGCAAGGATTACTGCGCAAACATTTAGTGGTAGTGTAGCTAATGTTCTAGAATTCCTTGACAAAGATTTGCAGCTAGCTGACTTTAAAGAATGTGAACATACAGTTAAACTTATAAGGACAATGAACAACCTTTTTGATTTGAGACCTGAGTTTCTCCTGGCATATACAACTTTCAAATAACTGTCCGTTGCAATTTGCCTTGAAAATGGCGGGGTGTTCTCCCACCGAAATATCGGCGGCTGCTGAAAGTGCTACCTGGCTGAATTCCCAGAAGTTGTTTGAACCTTTTTGATTGTTTCAATAGTAGGAATCTCCTGTCTAAAGGGTATAAATCACCTCTGTCAATGCAGACAAATGGCCATATTTTACCATTTCTTGATGAAGTGGAAAAATATATTCAGGAGCTGAGACTTGAGGCTAATGGGCCATCTATTATGTATAGTACAGAAAGACTAGTTTCCTTGGCTTTCTTGTATGTATACAGAGCCTAAGAAAATTATATGTTTCTCTCATAAACAGCTCTCAACCAAAACTAAATTTCTTGCTTACATATAAATTGCTACAGGACCACACAGACATTTTTCAGCTCAACCAGAAGATATTGTGGTGATAATTCCACAGCAGCTCAATTCAAAGCAGCCTACAAACGATTGCTTATCCATCAGCAGGTAAGAGGGTCAGAATTTGGATCTATTTTGGATACTGCAGATTGTTCCATTCTCAGTTTATCTTCTGGACTGGATGTGACGCAATCTAACCCATGTACATAAATTATCAATTGTAATTCAGAAAAGTTAGGCCTACATGTTTGCATCAGTCGCTCATGATCACTCATACAGCATTCCTGCTGTCTCTTTTGAGCATCTGTCAAATTATGTATGGAATGTTGTTGCATACATAGCAGGATTCATTGTGCATAAATTGACTAAGTCAGTACATCGTGTAGAATGTGCAAATTCCTTATGTGGGGCAGTGGACAGTGACACTGGACTAATCAGAAGAAAGAATGTGGGAGGTTTAGTTACGCCATCTGCTGTCGTTATTAAAATTTGCAAAGCAGCAGAGCAAGTTTATCGGTTGCAACAGGCGAAAGGAATGTGGTAAAAGAAAAATGTTATGCTTGTTCTTGTTTTGTGTGCTATGGCTGATGTTGATTGTAGTGTTTTTAAATCTATCAACGAACATATTATGGACTTTGAGTCCAAAGAAAATCACAGAAATTCACTAATTAAATCAATTTTATTTGAGTATTTTAAAATTAGAAATCACCATTTTGGAAAGTCTGTGACAGAAACATTCCAGAAAGGTTGTGTGAGGAGCTTATACAAAAAAATTGTGTTGTTTAAGGGACATTAAATATTCTATGCCTAATCCCTATTACATTAGAGTTAATAATTGCCAAGGTGGTGGTGTTTATTATTATTAATATTTGAACCTTGATGTCTACACAAAGTACAGAGAGAGGTATCTGGACTTCTTAGCCTTTCTAAGTGCCCATACTGCATCCACAAAGCCTTTTTCGATATATGTCTGGACTTTATGTTTTCAGACCAACCAGATTAATTTGTTTTATGTAAACCTAGATATTCTTTTTCTCTTAACAGAATATATATTTATGTACTGTCTTTTTTATTTTTTGTTTCTTCTAGGTCTGTATGTTGTGTTGTTAACTTGTTTGGGCTCTTATATTTTTAATAGATTTATTCTCTTGTCAGTGTCTTCTGTATCTTTTTATCTGTTAAACATTGTTCTGCCCCCTTAGAATATGGGCTTAAGAAATAAATTTGTTGAAAAATATTGTGTTGTAAGAAAGAAAATGTGAAATACAATTTTGTAAGAAATAAAATAATGTTGTGAAATATAGTTTTTGAGTCTATTTTTTTTCTAAATATCTATTTTTTTCCTGAGGGATGAGAAAAAAGTGTTATAAATTAAAAATGAGAAAAGCAATTGAAAGAATCAACATGTATTTCTTTTCTTGTTATCTATAGAAACTCAAACCCTCAAAAGTTGTTTCACGTGAAAGTTTAAACCAGTTTATTGATTCTTAGTCAACTGTAGTTGGTGCAATGGATAGTGTTCACTTCGGCAAAATGTGTCTGCTATAGATATGTAATAGCCACCAGGTAATAAGGATTTGTCAGATGAGATTGTAATACAAAATTTAGTAGGCTCTGAGTGAAGCATGTACAGGTACATATATTTCATTCATACGCAACAGCTTTCAAAATTTGTTATGGAACGTAGTGAAAATGTGAGATTGTGCATGGTGTTGACAGTGCATGTTTGTAAATATCGTTGGAGTGTCAAGCATAAAAGTATTTCTATTACCTCAGTTGTTACTGCAATGGATAGTGTTCACCTCTGGCAAAATACATCCACTACAGACACCAGGTACCAAGGATTTGTTGCATGAGCTTGCAATAAAAAATTTCAGAATGCTGTTTGAGTACAAACTTCATGAAAATGTGACATTGTGCATGGCATTAGCAGTTTATGAACTCTGCAAAAAACAGACCTCACTTTTCAGTCTAAGAACAACTTTTCCTACCTTTAAAGGTTATTCCTAAGGAAAACCTAAAATTTCTGTTAAAAAAGTGTTTTTAAGCTCTAGGTTAACTTATTGTCTTCTGCTGCATTTGTAGCAAGCTATTCAAATTTGTCACAAACTGCAATGATAAACATTAATATGTAATTGAAGGGGAGTTTTATTTAATTTATGCTCACATGATTATTAGGCAGAGGCAAGGAAAAATTTCCTCATGATCCCACACAGTGTCATAACAAAAGCAGATAACTGTACAGGCATTATTTTCCTAAAATAAGAGCCCCTATTCTTATTATACTGAGAGACTGCCAAATGTAAGCAGACTGTTTTTGTTTTGGCAGACGAGCTCTAACCTGTTTATGCCCTGGAAAATAGCTCTTAATCTGGATGAGGGTCAGAACAGTTTTGCAATTTTAGGAGTGGAAAGTGTCCCTTAGATAGTTTCCTCAAAAACTTATATACTGTCACAGTTCATTGTGGTAATTATATTGCAGTTTGTTTCCCCACAGAATGACTATCTTAAGACAGAAGTTGACAACAGTGTTTTAACCTCAGAGTTTTCCTGGAGATTGTTTTCATCAACTGTGAAGAAATACCGGTAAAAAATTCATTGCATAGTCTCTTGGAACTTTTAATTTATGGCCTGCCGTGGTTAAATTGCGAGCTGTGACGACTGTTTCAGTTGAAATGTTATAGGTGTTTCTTCAGTCATAATTGACAGCTTTTACTATGGTGCACAATATTCACTTTAGTATATGCATTACTCATTTTGAAACAGCCCACAGGTACCAAGGATTTGTATATACAAGTAAGATTATAATAAGGTTAGAGCGCCTATAGTCGACACATGAAGAGAATTTTTTTCTGCCTTCTAATACTATTAAATAAATGTAGGCTCCAAAATTATTTTCTGAAACTTCAAAGGCTCACCCTTTCATCTAAAATATCATTTTTTTAAACTGATAGTTTAAACTTTTGTAAAAATAGTAGGAACTTAACCTTTGAAGTGCACCTCAAATTGATATTCTAAAATGGACCTGCTCCTAAACTCGACAATTTTAGCACCTATAGTTGACGTAATTCCCATATCCCATTTTCTTTTATAAATGACTAGAGCTCAAAACTCAGCGAATCCAATGTTTAGTTTTGACATGAGCCCACTCTTACTGTTTAAAAGATTTTTAACGACATTTTACTTTATTTGATAGTTTATAGTATTTTCGTCCCGCTGCCCACCAGAGTGGCATCTGATGTATTTGTTAGATTTTATAAATGGTACTGTGAACAAATCCAGGTCAAATGTAGTTCTGGCATAATTTTTCGCAAAAAAAGTAATTTTTGTTGGAAGCGTTTGGCAGTCAATTGAGAAATGTGGGAGAAATACGATACAAACATAAGATGGCAGATCGCTGATTTGAAATCCCGCCACGTTTTGCCAACAGTCCCGTGGTTTCTGTTGGAGCCACACCAGCCCTATAGCTTCTGCACAGCAAGGCCAGTCTAGTAGTATCTATGGTCGAAGGCCAGAGGTAGATCAGGGTTGGTAACAGGTCCCCCCTGCCCTCCATGTAAGGGAACGGCTGTTGAGAGCCGCCATGATACGAGTCACTCGGGGTAGCGTCTGAACTGAGCGGACGGAATCGAGGGCGATCTCCGTCTTTGCCGCCAATTTCACTGTGGGAGGAGGTATTATGTGTTACACTGTTATTAATCCGCTCTTTTTCAGGACTGAATTAGTTAACTTGTCGTTATGGCCATTCATTCATTTTCTGAGAAATTTTGCCTGTACAATTAAAGTTTTCAGTTCGGATTTCTTTTCCAGAGGTGAGCATGGGGGCTCACGTTATCTATTTATAGTGCTGCAGTGCCTTCAGTACACGAGAGCAGCAATAACTCTAAATTTTAAAAAATCGTATAGTTTCACTTTTAGAAGCAGCGTTTTGCAATGTTACAGTAACCTGGGGCCTCACCCCACCTAGTTAACTTAACACGTGGACGTAACAGCTGATGAATAATTTAGATGACGATTCCAGAGATGCGTGTGTTTCGTGTGAGTCACTTAAGGTTCTAAGCGTGTGACATAATTTTTTGGCCATGTTCACGGATAGTTTTAACCCCCATTTGGAAGCAGCACGTCCTAACTACTTTCATAAAGAATAGGTTGAGAGTATGAATAATTGTATAGAATGGAAAGCAAGAACGAACAGAGGGGTGAGTACAAGAAATTATCTGTTGGTATGGGTCACCGAAGTGGTGTCAAATAGCACTGCCAGCGAGCTACCAGTTCGTTCTTGGATATTAGTTAAGGTGAGGATGCTTGTTAGTGCTGTTAATTGTTTATTTAAATGTCCATATTTCACAGGATGTTTTAATTTTTTAAGAATTTGCTTTCTTTTGTGTACGAGGGCTACCCACAAAGTACATTACGTTTTCGTTTGTGTCCGTTAGGGGCGGGGCTAGCGCGGCCATCTTGGTGTCATGGCATTCCGCCGCTCAGTCGGCATCCTGCCGTGGCAGTGAGAGGTTCGCGCTGTACTCCGTTAAGTTACTGTGACAGTTTGATATGTCAGCGTTAATTGAAAATGCCACGAAGTGTGAAGTGTGTGCTGTAATAAGGTTTCTGACTGCAAAAAAACTGTACAGCGATAGAAATCTATCGGCAGCTTTGTGAAGTGTATGGGGACAACATAATCACTAAAGGTGGAGTGCGTCAATGGGTCACAAAATTTAAAAATGGCCGAACTAACGTTCACGACAAAGAGCGAAGTGGAAGATCCAGCATAGTGACTGCGGAACTTGTCGAAAAAGTCGATGCCGTGGTCCGTGAAAACCGTAATTTCTCAATAACGGAACTCTCTATGAGTTTTCCGCAAATTTTACGAAGTTTGTTGCATGAAATCATTACCGAAAAGCTTGCTCACCACAAGTTTTGTGCAAGAAAATCTTGACAGAGATTCACAAAAATCAGCGAATGGCTGCAGTGTTAACGTTTTTGGATGCTCACGAGAAAGATGGCGACTCATTACTCGATCGCATCGTTACTGGTGACGAAACATGACTTAAGCATGTGAACTGCGAGACAAAATTGCAGTTAATGCAGTGGGGGCACACAAATTCCTCACAAAAACCCAAGAAATTAACGCAGACAATGTCGGCAAGAAAGGTGATGGCGACTGTCTTTTGGGACAGAAAAGGTGTGATTTTTGTGGATTTCCTGGAAAGAGGCACTACAATAAACTCTCAAAGGTATTGCCAAACTCTGCACAACCTCAGAAGAGCAATACAAAACAAGCGCACGGGAAAGTTGGGCTCAAAGATGTTGCTGATTCACGACAACGCCCGGTACCACACGGCAAATACCACTCGTGAAGTTCTCGAATCTTTTAAGTGGGAGTTGTTTCCTCATCCGCCGTACAGTCCCGACCTGGCACCGAGCGACTTCCACTTATTCCCAGCAGCGGAGAAGTGGTTGGCTATGCAGCGTTTTGATGACGACGCACAGCTTCAAGAAGAGATGACCACGTGTTTGATTGCGCAGGTGGCCGAATTTTACGACGAAGGAATTTCAAAGCTCGTCCATCGCTACAATAAGTGTCTTAATTTAAAAGGCAATTACGTAGAAAAGTAGTATTAAAGTGTGGCTTTCATCTGTATATAATTAAAAAAAATTCCAATACTTTATTTACTTTTAATTCCAAAACGTAATGTACTTTGTGGATAGCCCTCTTATATGGGAGACGATTGTGTCTGCTTTGTCCCCAGTTTACCCGCCAAAAGAATTTTGTAATTCGGTCGAAGTAGTAATCTAGGGTGCGAATTTCGATCACTGTCCCAGCAGGCGGACCACAAGGGCAGCAACGTAGTAGTTCCATCTTCTTTCCCAGTCCTTAAGTAGCAACGAGATGCCTGTTAGTTTAAGTACCTTCAGTGAGAGACAAAACTAGAAGTTAATTGACTTGGCTTTGTTTGCTGAAATTATTAAGTTTGTAAAGTTTCTGGGAATATAGATAATGATTGTCTTATAAACTGGATGTCATGGATTTAGTGGCTATTACAAACCCCAGTCCTGTGTAGAGAGCAATGTTATCAACAAAGTGGAGTCCTTACTTACTTGCCCACTTGGTTCCTTGAGCCCTCCTTCCCGCCCCGCGTTATCCGTTGCGCAATTTTAACATAATAACTAGACTTCGGGGCGGCCCCCCTTAAATTCAGTCCTTCCGAGCATTGAACCAAGCGGGTAAGCACGTGTTAATGAGGACAATCACGCGCAGGACACTTTAGCATAGATAGAAGGAGAGAGAGGAAGAGAGATATAAAGGTAACGATACATAACCAGAGGGCAATATGTTAAAATGTGTGAATTTTTCTAAAAACGGCAAGTGAAAAAGTACGCGTCAAAATAACAGGTTGGTCCTTCTAGGTTAAGAAGACTGCATCCCCTGTCGCCATCTGCACTGTAGACGCTTCCACCCAGGCAGACCAGCAACGCCCCCGCCTGCGCCCCACCCCAGCACGTGCAGGCGTCTGCTCTGCCTGCTGAAGGGACCACGCACGAGACGAAGGGGCGCACACTGCCACACCCGCTCTTGCTGAGGCGGTGTCAGAGACCACCCAGCACGTGTGCTCGCCGCTCCCAAATGAGCGCAACGTACAACCTGTGCTGGAAAGGGCGGCCGCGTCTCTTTGTGACGGTTCACAGCCGCACCTGGGCAATCCTCACCAGTTCATCACTCCCGACAGGCCCCAACCCACCCTTCCTCACGAGCCACACGAACCTATTCAGGCATCAGAGTCTTCTCCGCTCCCTTGTTTCGAGCAGGGACCTCAAGTTAATCAATAACCATACCATCCCCATCCCCTCTGACCGGGAACACATTTTTGTTGTCTTCATCCAAGTGCACTTCGACAAGAGAGTACCCACCGGGTCAGTGACAGTCACCACCGCGCGACCCTTCTCCTCCGTCGACAGCCTGAAATTCCATTACACGCCTTCCGTCTGCCAGGCCCTTCCCAACCGTCAGTTCCCTTATCTCCTATCCCCTAGGTGCTGCACGAACTGCAACTTCGCTCACCCTGCCACTACTCTACAAAGGCTTAAAACACAACTTTCAAGCTCCACTGGACCAAAAGAACCAAGAAAAGCTCATAACTAGTGTCAAACAGATCTCAACATCGCCTTTAAGAAGCAAAATGGCGGAATAACAGCCTGCCACAAAATTAATGAAATTATTGAGAAGGAAATTGCAAAACCATTCCCAGCATACAAGAAAAAGAGAAGAAGTCTTTACACGTACCATTAAAACTAAATTAAACATGAATAATGCAACAATTGTAGAAGCTGACAAGGGTAACAACTGTTGTAATGAACAGAGCAACATATGTACAAGAAACTTTAGACTTCTTCCAAACCCACAACATAACAGAGATACATAAAGATCCAACAGCCAGAATATGAAAAGAGATTAAACACATCTCGAACAATATCAACTTTCAACTCACCATCCAAGAAACAAGAAACATTGTAACAATGAGCCCACAAGCACCTTGCCTCAGATCACAACCTAAGACATGCACAAACATGGGACCCCCATCAGGCATGTAGTGAACTACAGGAAAAGCCAAACATTCAAACTAAACAAAATGCTCTTCAAAACTCTCAAAGAAGGATACAGAATTTACAAAACATGTTAAAAACATAGAAGAACCTGATCGAGCCACACTTACCTCATTAGACACACAAAACATTTATTCCTCTGTGCCAATAGATCCCACACTACAGATAATCAATGCCTTACCTGTGTAAGGTAGCAGATTTTACACCTTGCATGATGCTAAATCATGTACTAATAACCGAATACTCAGAGATAGTCATTTAACAAAACGAGATAATTGGTCCACTAGTAGGGCAGAACGGACACAGAAAAGGAAGTTGTGTGTGTCATGTCAGACTAACAGCATGGGCCGGCCGCGGTGGTCTCGCGGTTCTAGGCGCGCAGTCCGGAACCGCGCGACTGCTATGGTCGCAGGTTCGAATCCTGCCTCGGGCATGGATGTGTGTGATGTCCTTAGGTTAGTTAGGTTTAAATAGTTCTAAGTTCTAGGGGACTGATGACCACAGCAGTTGAGTCCCATAGTGCTCAGAGCCATTTAACAACATGGCCGCAGCGGCTGGAAGACGGCCGGACCCCTTCGTCGTCTGGTACATTGGGAGAGGCTGGGCCATTACAACAAGAAGTGAGAAGGAGCTATATGCGAAACAGAGAAACACGATTTGGCGCCACAGTGGAAAATTTGCAGGAGACTGTGACGGGATTGGCGCAGAGCGCGTAGAGACACACATTAAAAATTTGGCAGCAACAGTAACCGCGGGGAGATTTCTGTCCCGTAGTTGGGTACAAAAGCGCACAGATACATGCAAGTCTGTGTCGTGATTGGCAACCAACGCGCACGGATCCATGTGGCGATGAACGGCCACGTTTGCAAAAATGTGAATGGGTGTCTGGGGTCGGGACTGGACCGGAGCAGTCGCGGTGTCTGGCTGCCCTGCTTGGAGAGCGTGGAGAGGAGGAGGTTGCAGAAATTACCAGCACAGAGTCCAGTGGTTACTCTCCGCGTCTGTATAGTGCAGAACATACGCCTCCACACACGTAGCATTATCTGTTTGTCTGAGAAGAGAAACAGATTTCTGCTAACTTGTGGTCTCCATATGCGATCTGAAGTGTACCTTTGCTGCCGTCCACTTGAGTCTACCAACTTTCTTGGCGTATGTGCAAGTAGCTTTAGTATTGACTCGTGACTGATTCTGCAACTAAACACTTCCGTACGGGAGTTTACGGACGCAAATCACGTCCACGTTTGGGATTGAAGCCAAGCTTGCTCACGGGAAAGACGGCATCACGACGTTGGCTGGGCCGAACGTCGTAATCACCGAGGAGAATTACGGTGATATTAGCAATCATCGACCAAACTAGGGCACTGTAATGCTAAATGAGTTCGTATTCTACTAGCTCTTTGACAGGTGCTCTCCGAGTCTGTGTCATTTCAGGCAGAAGGCAGAACCTCACTACAGTCACTTGCGGGTTCAGTGTTGGCTTAAGCAGTTAGGAAAAGAGGATACATTGTGCCAATGATAGGCTAGTTAGGCTAGTGAGTGTACTGGATTGTCATCTTAGGCTAGAAATATTGCTCATCTTGTTTTCTGAATCAATCTTTATTTGGTATCATATGGTAATTATTGATTTCGTAGCTAGCAATCACCATATTTTTGTTTAATAGTTATAGTTTAACGATAATTTCGATGCAAACAATACTGAGAGCATAACCGCGCGTTTAAACAGAGCCAACGTGAGTCAGACAGCAACTCGAGGTCGACTGAGGCTACCAGTAGATATTTTTCAATATGTCGGTAATAATTAAATAAAAATCCCTGTACGTTGCAACTGAACTAATGCACCTGCTTGAAATAACACTTTAAAACAACTACTTTAAATTTAACCATAACCAAAATTGTTATTTTACGACTGTAGCCAATATGATTACTGTACTTAAAGTCTGTAACACTTCATCTGATTGTATAAATTAGTATGAAGTTTAAGCTGTTTTAACTTGTCAAAATCGGATTTATATACCATCTAAAGTAGTTATTCCAACGAATTTATTCAACATCTCAAACAACACCTCCACATCGATTAAAAGATTTATTCTGTAATAATGTTGTTAAGACGTATATTCTTTGTACTTTGTGACACTGTGTTCTCTTCTGTTATTCGAACCATGCACCCAATAGTTTCCGACGCCATATTTGTTTACTAAATATTACAGTATACATGTGATGTGTTACGACAGTGAAAGGAATCTCTGACCACTGGAGGTACTTTAGTTTACTAATTTTATGTTTACCGCTAGATACAAATTTAATTTTTTGTCAAAAGAAACCAAAAACCATGTTCTGAGATAGTGTTTTGTTTCTCCACTAGACAGTGCCACAAGTTCCTCTACAAAATCGTAACACAAAACACACACAAATGTCATACTAACAAATGTTAATCTACCTGATTATGAAGGTTTAAACCTTTGAAACGCGTCGTGGAGATAAATTAACAATGACTGGTAACAGTAAACTTTTTGTTTCATTTAATAAACAGTTGATTGTGAAACAAGAATTTTATTTGATGTCTAGGTAACATTGCACCCGTGGTTTGGCTAGCTTTCTAAGTGCTCAATTTGCCCCAGACTGTTCCTCAACTTACCTCACCTATGGGATACGATGAGCGTACTTGACTGTTGCCATTTAAACAGGTCTAGCTCTTAAATGCAACTTGTTAGGAATTAATTCCTATAGACACTTTTGAAAAGCGATAAATTAATTACCGACCAGTGTGCACAACAAGCCATTACGACTTATAGTTGAGGAGTGAAAAATTGATCAACTGGCCGCGCTCTACCCTGCCCCTAATGTGTTTTGAAAGAAGCGTTAGCATTAAGCGCAGTCAATAGACAGTACAAACTGGAGTCCCCTAAGAAATGTTGAACCAGTAGTTTTCTTGCAGTGACAGTTTTTGTGAAGTGCAATAATCACTGTAGACACACTTGTGCTCTTGTGAATATAGGTGGCTACAAATTGTTAAAACTACTAAAACTAGCAGTTTCAGTGCCCCATGCTTCACCTATGTTCTGCAGTGTGGGAAGATTTACATACTCCACTTTAAAACAAATAGTAATCAATCATACTAGTAAGCATTTATACACTGAAAGTTGTGTGACAAACGAAAGTTGGCAGGCGTGTTTCTACATCTAAAAGATCACGTCTGTCGAAATTTCGCTAAGTCGCCCAAGAGTGGAACTAGTATTGACACTATGAAGACGCAAATAAGGTATGCTTGAAATACATGCTGTAACGGTCGTGGACATCAGTTGCCTCTGAAACTGGTCGTGGTGAACTAATATTAGTCAAGGACGCCTGTAGGGCAAAGCTGGATATTCCTTCCGCAATATTGTATAAGGACTTTGGCAGGAGTGTAGCCACTGTACATTACTGCTGGCAGCAGTGGTCACGGGAATGTACGATCATAAGAAAACAGGAATGCGAACATACACGTGGCTCTATTTGAGGAGCATTTCGCACCACAGTGACAAATAATTGTACAAATTGCTTACTTGAAGGGCAACTCTGCGCCGGACGCCCTGTAGCACCCATTCAACTGACCCCAAAGCACCAGATTTTGCGACTCCAGTGGTATCAAGCGAGAGCCTGCAATCAGTCTGTCTGCGACATATTGGACCTGCATGGTGTGGGGATGCGATTTTGTATGACAGCAGGAGCATCCCGTGGTTTCCCATGCACCCTGACTGCAAATTTGTTTGTCAATCTGGTGATTCGACCTGCTGTGTTGCCTTTCTCGGATTGCATTCCATGGGGTATTTTCCAACAGAATAACGCTCGGCCACGTACCGCTGTTGTAATTCAACATACTCTACAGTGTCGACATGTCACCTCGAACTGCTAGATCACCAGATCTGTCTCCAATCGGGCACACATGGGACGTCATCGGACGACAACTCCAGCGTCACCCACAAACAGCATTAACTGTCACTGTATAGATGCAAGAGGTATGGAACTAAAGCCCACAGACTGGCGTCAGGCACCTGTACAACACAATGCAAGCACGTTTGCATGCAACACACTATTCCGGATTTTCCGTACATTTTTGTGAAATTTTGTAATAAATATTAGATAATTGTAAATCCACTCATTAGTTGACGGAATCGTGGAAGAATGTAGAGTATGTCATCTGATAGTAACAGAAAAAACAAACAGAAGAAGAAAGACATGGCCTCGAATTGAACAAAGACTCCTCGGTTAGTAATAGGGTGCTCATCCTCTTGGCCACGCAGCCTTAGCGGTAGCTCATGCAATCGTACGGGTAGATGAATCTCGTCACGTTCTTCAAACCAATTTTTCTCGAAAACGGTTGTGTGTTGGCGGCCGTAACGGACGGGGTGGGATAGAGGCTTTAGTTTACTCACGAGTACTTTCTTATCACAAAAGGGATTTATAATCTGTGACCCCAGGTTGAGATTGTCTCCTCGTTAATTCGGGCGGTGCAAGTGCCGCCTGGCGATCTATAACCTGTCAGCTTTTTATCTCTGCGACAAATAGAAGTGCACTGAAGCGCCAAGGAAACAGGTATAGGCATGCGTATACAAATACAGAGATATATAAACAGGCAGAATACGGAGCTGCAATCGGCAACGGCAGTATAAGTGAACAAGTGTCTGGCGCAGTTATCAAATCGGTTATTGCTGCTACAATAGCAGATTATCAAAATTAAAATGAGTTCGAACGTCGTGTCATAGTTGGCGTACGAGCGATGGGACACAGCATCTCCGAGGTAGCGATGAAGTGGGGATTTGCCAGCACGGTCATTTCACGAGTGTACCGTGAATATCAGGAATCCGGTAAAACATCAAATTTCCGACATCGCTGCAGCTGGAAAAAGAACCTGCAAGAACGGGAGCAACGACAATTGAAGAAGATCGTCCAACGTGACCTAAGTGCAACCCTTTCTCAAATCGCTGCAGATTTCAATGTTGGGCCATCAACAAGTGTCAGCGCGCGAACCTTTCAAACATCATCGATATGGGCTTTCGGAGCCGAAGGTCCACTCGTGTACTACTGGTGACTGAACGACACAAAGGTTTACGCCTCGCCTTGGTCCGTCAACACAGACAATGTTGCACTGTTGATGACTGAAAACGTGTTGCCTGGTCGGACGCGTCTTGTTTCAAATTGTATCGAGCGGATGGACGCGTACGGGTATGGAGACAGCATCATGAATCCATGGATGCCGCATGTCAGCAGGGGACTGTTCAAGCTGGTGGAGGCTCTGTAATGGTGTGGGGCCTGTGCAGTTTGAGTGATGTGGGACCCCTGATACGTCTAGATACGACTGACAGATGACACGTACGTAAGCATCCTGTCTGATTCACCTGCTTCCATTTCTGTCCATTGTGCATTCCCAGTGGGCAATTCCAGCAGGACAATGCGGCACGCCGCATGTACAGAATTGCTACGGAGTGGCTCCAGGAACACTCTTCTGAGTTTAAACAGTTCAGCTGGCCACCAAACTCCCCAGACGTGAGCGTGTCTGGGATGCCTTCCAACGTGCTGTTCAGATCTCCACCCCTTCGTACTCTAACGGATTTATTGACAGCCCTGCAGGATTCATAATGTTAATTCCCTCAAGCACTACTTCAGACATTAGGCGTCTCCACGCCACGTCATACTGCAGCACTGTTGCGTGCTCGCCGTGGCCCTACACGATATTACACTGGTGTTTCTTTGGCTCTTCAGTGTATAATCGCCGGTGGGGAAAAGAAACAGCGTTTAGTGGTTGGCTCACAAGCACCAAGAAAGGTCTTTACAATGACTACTGTTTGCCCCCGTAACTAAGTGGTCAGCGCTGTGTGCTGGACTACGTGAGTGCGATGGGGATCGAGCACCCACAAAATAACATTGTCCGTGCGCCGCACCCACGAAATTTTTAGTCTGATAAAAACACAATAAATATTTCTCAGTTGTCTTCATCAAAAAGTAATTGCGTATTGAAACATTGACATGTAAGTTAAAACCTCTGACCTCTAAAATATCTGTTTGTTTCAGATTTATTTGTTCAAAGGCAACACGTAACACACTCCCCCGTTCCTTGCCTTTCTCTAAGTCAAAGGCGTCATCCAGAATAACAGCCGCACTGTAGTGTAAATAGAATCCGTCTTTTCGGCTAGCTTTTATGTTCCCTTACAAGTGACACGCTACAATACCCCCACTCCATTCGTCAACAATTGTTTTAAAATATCTGCTTGCCAATATTGAGCAATGTTTAAGAATAATCTGAGCTACAAGGAAGCTGATTCTTATAGACTACCTGAATAGTTATAAAGATGATAGGTTATACACATTATGTTAGGGAGTCAACATTTTTATTTTTTCACGCGGACCGTATCGCGTACGTTACGCTTCTGAGCCTCTGGTTTCGTCCAAGAACATTTGAACCCGGTTTTGATTCATTTCTGCTCCTGTTAAGTCAGCTGTGTTAACCGATTGAGCTGGGGCACTCTCAACGTATGCTCATAGTATCTGTATACATTACTTTTTCACAGCACAGATCTTTAGGACAGTGGTAGTGTTCATAAAAGATTATAAATGAAAGATAATCGTTTTAAAAAATACAGACTCCCCAGAAAAAAAAACACATTCCGCCACTGATATGCGCCCACACATATTCTGGAGAGTCCGCGCCCTCGGTCAGCGCGTCTGACTGGCAAGCAGCGGGCCCCCGTTCGATTACCGGTCGGCTCAGATTTCCTCGGACCGGTGACTGGCTGCTGTGTCGTCATCACCACTGAGACTTGCAGGCAACTGCGAAGACTTGGAACGCGGCGAACGGACTTGCTCTGCCCGTGACTGTGCCCTAAAAAATATGTCTGGCAAATGTTATGCAACGGAGCAACTGAGTGGTACGAAACAAGTGTGGCACCTGAAGATTAAGATGATCCAGGTAATATCAGTGGACTTCGCCTTGCTTGTTTTGTTGCAGAACACTTCGGGTTACCGAACGTTTACCGAAACTCATCCAGGCAGTGTGTCCTGATTAACAAGTTGCAAAACATATTCATTGCAGAAGAACAAAAGTAGCTGGAATCATAAACAACGTTACTGGCAAGCCAAGTTTTGTGAAAATAACTGACACGCTTAACAGACATGGATTTAGGCCTTGTTGCTTACACCATTCGTCGGCTAGCGTGGAAAGGTTATTTTCGGCAGTATTCAAAATGAAAACCAAACTAAGAAACAGACTCAACACAGGAACAATAACCGGACTTTAATTCCAAAGGGAGACGAGGTTTGTGCCCTGTTACGACTTTCCTATTGGCACGGAATTTCTACGTGTAATAACTAATGATGCGAGGATGGTGGGTAGTGTGTATATAAAACTCAGGCCTGGCAACACTGCTCTTCTGTCCCAAATACTTGCTTGGTTGGAGGAGAACCTGACAGCTCTCCTCCAAGCGTCCACGAACCTGCACGAAAAAGACTAAAAGTTTACTACAGGAACTCGTTGAATAAAGTCGTGAAGAGGAAGAGACCTTTTCGAAATTTGTTGGAAAGGTAGTGGAGCCTGAAATGGAGGACGAATCTAATTTGCTCTTCAAATCCATGGCAGCAGTAGACAAAAAATTTATATCCGACCATAAATGCAACGCCAAAACACAAATTTGCAATACTGTGATGGGCATGGAAAGCATAAACCGGAGCCATCAAGGATATGCCAACAATTCAGCATTCCTACACAAAATTGCAGTGGCACATCACTTACTTGCTTCCTACTTCTATTTCAAGTGTTGACAGTGAACAAGGCCCTGCACACTATCACAATAATGTCACTACTGAAAACTTCGCTACCTACAATTAGTGAAACATGCTTTCTATATTGTCATAAAATATTTTCTATCTTTCTGCGGCAATATACGGTATTTTATTCAAACCATAGAATCAATATTTTGTCCTGTTCTCAGTCCCATTCCCTGCCTGCGGAAATCATATGTACTGGTGTGAGTCTAATACAATCCTCTCGTCGCTCTCATTACACGTACCAAAAGTCCGGTAAATCATTACTTACCCTACTAGAACAATGGCCCAGCAGCACATTTAATAATCGACTCTAGGTCACGTCGGCTGACAACTTACTCTTAACATTACTAATTAATGAGAAACTAACGCGAGTTTTTCTGCTGATGTAGGTCTTTGCTCCACTCGGTTGCTGAAATTCTGTCTTCAATTAACGAAAGAAGACATTGAAGCTGTTGAGAGTGAATCTGAAAAATGTCTTAAATTTGTCCGCATCATCGGGCAATGTTTTGTTGTTAAAATATTAAACGCTCCTTATTCAACATATAAAGACATTTTTATGACTGCTTTGTCCTTCATGGTTACTCTTCCCAATAATACGCAGTCTTCTCCCTCTTCCCTAACTTCCATGTACTTCCCTAGTGCGCCAATTAATTGCTTTTTAGATCGAGCACTGCGTTGCATGTTTGGCCTTAGGAGATGTCCGTGAGTTTTGGTGAGATATTGGTGGCACCTCCTCCCCCCCATACTCGTCACGTGATGATTATCCTATATTTTTTTTAAATATTTAAACTTATTTGATACGTTCACGTTTTTTCGCTTTTGCTTCATACCACTCAAAATACCTATTAGTTTTTTATAATTAATTTTATGAAACAAAATGTTATCTTTTATACTAATAGATATTCTCTGAATATTCTCCAACATTTGGCAGCTTTTCAGACAGTTAATTTACTCCTACTCGTTACAGTGTACCTTAACGTAGTTATTTTCACCTCTAGTTTCATAGAAAAAATACAGTAGCCAACATAGACTTAGAAAGTGTATCAAACAGTGTTTTTAACACGTGATTTTAGACACTTTTATTTTACACATCCCAAGATTTGGACGGACGGATAGACACACAAAAATCCTCTACCAAAATAGTATTAAACGATTTGATAGATCCCTAAAAAACTGACTTCTTGTTGATATATTATATACGAGTACAATAAGTGCTATTAAACCTTCGCTTACTTTACAGATGAAAGACAACACTGTACCTTTCTTAAAAACCATATGGTTTTCAACCTCTTCATTTACGTAGTCACTAACAGAATTCCTGTCGGTGAACTTCAGCTTACAAGAACACCGTACGTACTTGACCCCACCGATTTGATTCATATTGACAGGGTGTGTAGATCATGGCTAGGATTTCAACATATATAAAAAGTAACGCGGAACTCTCAACAGTTTTCGAGAAAATCGAGTTTCAAAGTCTGTGTGTTGTCGTTACCAGCCAAGGAGTCTGTAGCCCAGCACAGGCATTCAGTGTGTGGTAACGTACCGAGGTGCCACGGGGCTGTCGCCGTCTGACTTCAAGAAATGCGCTTGGGGGTTCATCAAGATGAGGGTCTGGTTTGTGTGCGTGTTTTTGAGTAGATGTTTGTGTTTTCTAAAGGTCCCTAAAGTGGCGAGTAAGTGTTAATTTTAGGCGTTTATGTTGAAATTCGGGGTGTTCGCGGCCTAAATTTTGAATGAGGTGGTGGGGCGATGCTTGTGTCTTCTCGTATAGTTTGACAGATTTTTCCTTTATGAGGGAATAGATGGTGGGTTGCCCTAAAAAATTCTCTGATTTGTGTACTGCGGACGTATTTATCAGCACCTGTGATGACACGGAAGGTTTTCTCTTGTAGCCGTGTGAGTGTGGTGTATGACGCCATCGACCACACTTCCGAGCCATACAAGATGGCTGGGAGCATGAGCTGGCGCCAGAGAAGCATTTACCAGTTTAAAATGAGCCCTTCACACTTCAGAAGGGAGTACAACTGAAATAGGGGTGGGGGGGGGGGGGCGCAGCCTTTGTTCGCTGCTTTGGTAATATGTTGATGCCATGTGAGGCGTCCGTCAGTTTCAAGTCCAAGGTAAGTAACGCAGTTCCGCCAGGCTAGGTCTCGACCACCAATGGTCAGTTGCTGGTCTGGGTTAGCCTGGTCGGAAAGAATATGGCTCGGCGCCTGGTCGGATTGATTTTGACTTTCCATAGGTTACACCACTGTGTGATGGTATCGATGTGTTCTTGTAGTTTACAGCTTATGAACGTAAGGTTACGAGAACTTCTATAGATCGCTGTGTCATGAGCGTAGAGAGCGATCTCTCCACCGACCTGCCTGGGTGTGTCGTTCGTGTAGATCCATGAAACCCAGCATCTTCAGGTGCACGCTTAGCTGCAGAATCTTCGCAACGGCGAGTATAAAACTCTCTGTCTTTGACGTTTAATAATCGGCAACAGTCAATCGTGAAACACGATCCAGTGCACATTCGACAGAAATTTGCAGAAGCCGACTACTTTCGACATCCACAATTGGGTTGCTGACAATGTAAAAACGCCCATAAAAGACATTCGCGGGATTCCGTAAGCTCAACTTATGCGGGATTTCTATTTTTATAAATAAAGACGGATAAATACAAATGGGGGAACATAAAAATTTTTAACACAAACAATAAGCGACATTCATGTGCAGTCTCTTGAATATGGTATTCGGAATGTCGAAATCTACAATTTACCGTTCGCAGTGCCGAACGAGGAAATCATAAAGAGCTGTAGGCTTCGTGGAAACGTTTTTGGACTCGCCCGAGGAAACTTGGGACTGCTTACCGAATACAGGTGGACTCAGGCGTCCGAACTGTTAAACTGGACCTTAGAAAACATATCCCGTCTTTCATTACCGTTTGCGGGCACAGGGGTTTCGTCTGGTATACCGGACAACCGCAGACCTGCTCCACCTGCCCCGCTGCAAGTCACGCGAGGAAGACCAGTGCAGCCGCCGCCGAACTCCCCCCACTAGGGACGTGGGCCAGCAGGAAGGATTTCACGCGCACCAAGTCCCGCCCATTCGCCCCCATGTTTCCCGGTCCAAGCTCGTCTCACTCGATCCACGTGGTTTACCGCGTTTAGAATTGTCCTTTTACCCGTTTAACCCTCTATGGACGACCTCGACAAATTTTTAACGCTTAAAATATTTTGCTGTATCTGCACAGCGCGAAGCTTTTTCTCGCAGGTGACGAGCATAGCAGATTCGTAGCGCTTCAGACTACAAGTGTTGGAAGTGACGCCGAGCTCAGGAATTTTTTTCAACTACGTCAACAGTTGCATCTTGGGAGTTGAGTGAAGCGTGGTCGTGTGCATTTCAGCTATCTATATTTATTACAATTGGTGTTGGAAAACGTAAGTTATCAACTATATGTAAATATTGTGTGATAGAGATTACTTTCAGGTATATCTGGATAACAAACAATTACCATAACGATTACTGCCAAAATCTGAGAGCTTATGTTTTAAACGTTACAAATTTGTCAACTCAGGCACTTGCACGGAAACTGTTGTTCTTTCTAGAAAATGAATCCTGCGGCATTTTATGGGAAGAAGAAGAGTGTTGTGGCGCGTGCAGCTGGTGGAGAGGGTCAGTGCCTCCTGTAGCGATAATGACGAGGATTATGAGCCAACGAGTAGGGAATCTGTGTCCGGCACCTCTGAAAATGGTATGGTCTTTGCTTTTATCACTTCGTTGCCCTGTAACAATATGTACAGCTTTAGGACACTAAACTATGTATTATATTTGCAATTTCCAGGCATCAGTGACGAGGATGGTACCACTGTTCCCGACGCAGAGAACATTTCGGCTCCTTCGTCATCATGTACATCCGATAGACCAGTCTGGAGAAACATTAGCAAAGACAATAGTGCTCGTGACATACCACAGTGCCTAGGCTCCCTACTGCAATCAAGGAACCAGTGATTATTTAAAACACTTCTTTGACAGTCAACTATTGGAGCATATAACAACAATCACACTAGTATTCTGTTCAGAAGAATCCAAGTGAAGCTCTGCAACTGTCTGTCAGTGAACTAGAACTATTTATCGGAACAGTGTTTCATACACTCCTGCAAATGGAAAAAAGAACACATTGACACCGGTGTGTCAGACCCACCATACTTGCTCCGGACACTGCGAGAGGGCTGTACAAGCAATGATCACACGCACGGCACAGCGGACACACCAGGAACCGCGGTGTTGGCCGTCGAATGGCGCTAGCTGCGCAGCATTTGTGCACCGCCGCCGTCAGTGTCAGCCAGTTTGCCGTGGCATACGGAGCTCCATCGCAGTCTTTAACACTGGTAGCATGCCGCGACAGCGTGGACGTGAGCCGTATGTGCAGTTGACGGACTTTGAGCGAGGGCGTATAGTGGGCATGCGGGAGGCCAGGTGGACGTACCGCCGAATTGCTCAACACGTGGGGCGTGAGGTCTCCACAGTACATCGATGTTGTCGCCAGTGGTAGGCGGAAGGTGCACGTGCCCGTCGACCTGGGACCGGACCGCAGCGACGCACGGATGCACGCCAAGACCATAGGATCCTACGCAGTGCCGTAGGGGACCGCACCGCCACTTCCCAGCAAATTAGGGACACTGTTGCTCCTGGGGTATCGGCGAGGACCATTCGCAACCGTCTCCATGAAGCTGGGCTACGGTCCCGCACACCGTTAGGCCGTCTTCCGCTCACGCCCCAACATCGTGCAGCCCGCCTCCAGTGGTGTCGCGACAGGCGTGAATGGAGGGACGAATGGAGACGTGTCGTCTTCAGCGATGAGAGTCGCTTCTGCCTTGGTGCCAATGATGGTCGTATGCGTGTTTGGCGCCGTGCAGGTGAGCGCCACAATCAGGACTGCGTACGACCGACGCACACAGGGCCAACACCCGGCATCATGGTGTGGGGAGCGATCTCCTACACTGGCCGTACACCTCTGGTGATCGTCGAGGGGACACTGAATAGTGCACGGTACATCCAAACCGTCATCGAACTCATCGTTCTACCATTCCTAGACCGGCGAGGGAACTTGCTGTTCCGACAGGACAATGCACGTCCGCATGTATCCCGTGCCACCCAACGTGCTCTAGAAGGTGTAAGTCAACTACCCTGGCCAGCAAGATCTCCGGACCTGTCCCCCATTGAGCATGTTTGGGACTGCATGAAGCGTCGTCTCACGCGGTCTGCACGTCCAGCACGAACGCTGGTCCAACTGAGGCGCCAGGTGGAAATGGCATGGCAAGCCGTTCCACAGGACTACATCCAGCATCTCTACGATCGTCTCCATGGGAGAATAGCAGCCTGCATTGCTGCGAAAGGTGGATATACACTGTACTAGTGCCGACATTGTGCATGCTCTGTTGCCTGTGTCTATGTGCCTGTGGTTCTGTCAATGTGATCATGTGATGTATCTGACCCCAGGAATGTGTCAATAAAGTTTCCCCTTCCTGGGACAATGAATTCACGGTGTTCTTATTTCAATTTCCAGGAGTGTATGTCACTTGTCACTGTACCATGCACACGAATGCATTGGTCCGGTTTATTTGGCGTCTCTTGCCTATCGCACGTGATGAGTCGAGACCGGTGGGAAGACATAACATACAATCTCCATTTCAATGACATCACCAGAATGACTGATTCAGAAGGTACTTGCAAAGACAAACTTTTCAACATTTGGCCACTGATAAGTAACTACCTACTGATAGGATGCCATGTGTCGATGAGCAGATGGTAGGGAAGCGAGGGGCTAGTTGTAACTGGGGTAAGTAGTAACAGGCCCTTTTCACTGGTATCTTAAACTTTATTAGCGTATTTCTTTGACTCGATTTGACCTATAAACCGCGCCGCATCATTTTGCCGTAGCCAGTGTCCCGCAGGCCGGCGCAGTGAGCGGAAGTGTGGACGCGCTTCACTTTTGCCAGGTAATATTAAATTGTACTGTCGTAACATTTCGGTTTGCGTTATTATTATCGACTAATTGCAAACTTTCTATATCTTATTTATATTCAAATTTATCTATCTCTGGAATGTGTAACAGTTTTTCAGACTGCTAAATTGTTTAAATAGTTATCTTGATAAATGTTAAAAACCGTACCGTGGGATCAGTTGTAAGAAAGTCCCGGAGCATGTTGTAACGTGTTACAACAAGCCCCACATTATGACGTAGATACCTACTTTTTTCACTTTCTTCTAGAATGAGGGTGTATAAAAGAAAGTCAGAGCGGGCAACACAAAGCCAGGAAGTGTACTAGTTAGCGGCAGCTGAAGTTGTAGGAAAAAATGCAGTATTCGGAATGCTAGTCAGACTTTAGGTTTATGTCACGTCTCTCTTTATAGATACATAAAGAAAAACAAGAATAATGAATGTTTAAGAGTTGGTTATGTTAAGCCTAGACAAGTAAGGGAGAGTTTATACAGATGGGACTGTGATTCAAATGATTGAAATGGCTCTGAGCACTATGCGACTTAACTTCTGAGGTCATCAGTCGCCTAGAACTTAGAACTAATTAAACCTAACTAACCTAAGGACATCACACACACCCATGCCAGAGGCAGGATTCGAACCTGCGACCGTAGCGGTCGCTCGGCTCCAGACTGTAGCACCTAGAACCGTACGGCCACTCCGGCTGGCTGGGACTGTGAGCTAACACGCATGCGCAGGGCGAACATGAGTGAGTAGAGGCTGTTGTTTACCGCGACGCAGTGCCACACGGCGTCCAGCTGTCAACAGAGTAGGCGTTTTTATTGTTGAAATTGTGTTTTCGTGAGTAGAAAGTAATTATTGGCTAGTGTGTTCAAGTTGGCGTACCAGCAAGAGGATATTCTTCAGGACGTTCACTGTTGGCACAATTAAAGGCCTGTTTCTTGGTAAGAATTTCTTGATAGTTTCATCTTTCTTGACTTTATATTTTAGAGACTTAAGTTTGACTTAAGAGACAGTTATTCAACGGGGCAAGTTGATACGCGTAGCTGAAGCAAACTGATACACTGTATCAACGTACCCCAATATTGAAAAATTAGAGTTTTGTCTTTTCTTACAGAAACATGGTGCCGAATTATACCAGGAAGACAGATCGGGGGAAAGTCCCGAATGAGAGCTTTGAAAAAGCCTATAAGTCGTCAAGACCAAAATCATGTCTTTACGGGAAGCAGTTGTAGCCTTCAAGATCGACAAAATGACATTGTTTAGATTTATAAGAAAAAATGATGAATCGCAAGGTCAAACGTTTACAAAGGGGTATGCCAAACCGAGACAAATTTTTCCAGACCAATTAGAATCTCAAATCGAAGAGTATATAATACACTCTTCTAAAATCTACTACGGAATTAACCACAAAACATCAAAGTTTTAGCTTACGAACTTGCTGTGGCTAACAGAAATATCATTACATTCATGGATTAACCATAAAATGGCTACAAAGGATTGGTTTAGCTTATTTACGAAATGACACCCTCGACTATCAATCAGGGAGCCTGAGCCTACGAGCCTCAGTCGCGCTACCAGTTTTAATAAAGAGAATGCTGTTCTATTTTTTGACAATTTGAAGAGTACTTTAGATACATACAAATATCAACCTAAGGATTTTTGGAATGTCGACGAGACCAGTGTACAAACAGTTCAGAGACCAAACAAAATAAAGGATTACGCCAAGTAGGGAAAGCTACATCAGCAGAAAGGGGGCAGACTGTCACTATGGTATTGGCTGTCAGTGCCATCGGCAACTCAATTCCTCCGATGTTCATATATCCAAGAGTATTCTTCAAGGATCAGTTCATCATTAACAGACCACCAGGATGTATTGGAACTTCCTACCCATCCGGATGGACAACATCTGAATCGTTTTTGAAGGTCATTAAACATTTTCATGGTCACGTAAGATCTACCAAGGGCAATCCCTGCATGTTGGTTTTGGATAACCATGAATCACATTTATCTATTGATGTGCTCAACTTCTGCAAAGAAAATGGTATCGTCATGTTGTCGTTTCCCCCGCACACTTCCCACCGCCAGCAATCGCTTGACAGTCAGTTTACAGTCCTTTCAAGAAATTTTACTTCGCTTCAGTTGACAACTGGATGACCAGCAATCCAGGGAAAATTGTAGCAATCTACGACATTCATGGCATAGTAAAGATGGCACTACCTAGAACAATAAATCCCACAAATATTATATCTAGATTTCAAGCAACAGGAATCGCGCCATACAACAGAGAAGTGTTTACTGATGATGACTTCTTGTCCAGCGCAGACACAGATAGAGAGATGACTTCACACGACAGCACTGTCAAGACTTCTCAGGCTTGGACAAGCAACGCTGATGGTCTACAGTCCAAAGATAAGCGAACTGAGACTACAACTGCTGTTCCATCTACAAGTAAGGATGTTTCTCTAGGTGTATTCACTGTAAGGCCTCAAGACATCCGCCCCTACCCTAAAGCTGAAGAGCAAAAAATATCAAAAAAGGGAAGAAACCTTTAAAATCCGCTATCCTTACTAGGACACCAGTAAAGGAGGGACTGGAAGAGAAATCCAAAGAAAATGAAGCTAAAATGGTAGTCAAGTCAGAAAACGCCAAAAAAAGGCTTTTTAAAATGTTAGAGGGTCAGACTAAGGAGAAGAACAAGGTGAAGAAAAAGAAATGCGTCCCAAAGAATAAAATGAAGGTTGCATCAGAGTCTGAGAAAGAGAACGACGCCTTGTGTCTCATATGTTTGGAGCCATTCTCCAAAACCAAGCCAGGTCAGAACTGGATACAGTGCATGTCTTGCAAAGAATGGGCCCATATAGAATGTGGTAAAGACTGTAAGATGTGCACTTGTATTCACTGTACATCTGACTTTGTAATCGGTGATTCTGAGTAGGTTATGGACACAATCTAATGATGTGTGTATAAAATAAGTTAATAATATGTCTTACATTACCTTTGTACTATATTCTGCTTAATAAATGTTTTCCATTATCTATTGAGTGATTATTTGCTACCTTAATGTCAATTAGGTTATTATTTATACATCTGTATCAACTTGCCTGTCGCTAATACCAACTTGCCCCCATGTGGGGAACATTGATGTACTTTGCAGCATTAAACAAATATTTTAATTTTGGGAGATATATGTGATTAATCAAAGCGTCAGTACCATAGAAAAGTGCACAACTAATTGAAGTATAGTATCATAATTTTCCCAATTAAAACAAAAATGTTAAAAATTAAATCTGAAATTTGTCTCAACATGCCCTGCTCTCCACTATTTACTGCAGAAAAAGAGGATAAGATGGCTTCCTACCTACTCAAGTGCGCCGAAATATATTTTGGATTACTTCCTATAGAAGTAAGGAAACTAGCTTATCAATGCGGTGTGCAGCTTAATGCTAAAAACAATCCTCCTTCTTGCCATCAAATTAACATGGCTGGTACTGACTGGTTTCAAAATTTTATGCACAGAAAACGACAGTATCTTTAAGGACACCAGAAGCAAAGTCTTGATGTCGAGCAATGTCGTTGAATAAGACTAATGTCAATTCATTCTTTGTAATATATCAACGACTTCTCTAATATCAGTTTAATGCTGCTCGAATATTGAACATTGATGAAACAGGGGTCACAACGGTTCAAAAATCTAAGAAAATAGTAGCTGCTCGTGGCCAAAAGCAAATTGGAGCTACCACATCGGCTGAGAGGGGAACTCTTGTAACACTTGCTTGTGCCTTTAACGCTGCAGGTAATTGTATCCCACCGATGTTCGTTTTTCCCAGGCTCAAATATGCTGAAATGTTTTTTCTCGGTGGACCCCCAGACAGCATACAGCATGGATGCACAACAATCTGGGGAAAACGATAACAATATATGACATCCTAAGTATTGTGAAAGAGTCGTTACCGCTTGCCCTAAACCCTGCTAATATTATGAGTGGATTTAAAGGTTCTGGTGTGTGGCCTTTGAATGCTGATATTTTCCAAGACTCCGACTTTTGCGCCATCTTATGTTACTGATGGTCCAGATCCTACACAAGAGCCAGATGTCGTAAATGTCACAGAAAATTTATCATTTAATCTTGAAAATTCAGATCTATTAGATTCTGCCCCTGAATTAGATATCGGCACACCAGAAATTATAAGCCAAATCGAAACTGCGAGTTGCTCCAGTCTACAAAAACCTTTTTCGCCATCGAAGTTTAGACCTCTACCAAAGGCGCCACCAAGAAAAACTAATACAAATAACAGACACAAAAGAAAATCTACAGTATTGATGGATATTCCTGAAATAGAAGCTTCACAAAAGGAACATGAGGAAAAGATGAAGAAAACACAGAAAAAGTTGACAAAATTAAAGGAAAAGGCACAGGAAAGGAGAAGGCGAAAGGCAAAGGGAAATCAACAAAACATAAAACCGAAGTGGACAGGGCTAAAAAAAGATTTTATGTTCAGATTCAGAATCTGCATCAGAAGAGTGGTATTGACTGGTATGTGGCGACGCTTACACAGAATCAAATAAAGATTGGGTCGAGTGTTGCATTTGTAAGATGTGTGCACATGTAGGGTGTGTTACAGGAGACACTATATCTTTTATTTGTATTTTTTGTAGCTCAGAGGAATACTGAATTTAATGACATCCACCAAATGTTGATTCGTATATAAGTGCAATACTTTGTTAGATAGATATTAAGAAGAGAGATAACGAAGCATACCTTAGATATCCCCCCCCCACGAACCACGGGCCTTGCCATTGGTGGGGAGGCTTGCGTGCATCAACAATAAAGATAGCCGTACCGTAGGTGCAACCACAACGGAGGGGTATCTGTTGAGATGCCAGAAAAATGTGTGGTTCCTGAAGAGGGGCAGCAGCCTTTTCAGTAGCTGCAGGTTGATTGACTGATATGGCCCTGTAACACTAACCAAACGGCCTTGCTGTTCTGGTACTGCAAATGGCTGAAACCAAGGGGGAAACTACAGCCGTAATTTTTCCCGAGGGCATGCTGCTTTACTGTGTACTTAAATGATGATGGCGTCCTCTTGGGTTAAATATTCCGGAGGTAAAATAGTCCCCCATTCGGATCTCTGGGAGTGGACTACTCAAGAGAGCATCGTTATCAAGAGAAAGAAAAATGGCGTTCTATGGATCGGAGCGTGGAATGTCAGATTCCTTAATCGGGCAGGTAGGTTAGAAAATTTAAAAAGGGAAATGGATAGGTTAAAGTTAGATATAGTGGGAAATAGTGAAGTTTGGTGGCAGGAGGAACAAGACTTTTGGTCAGGTGAATACATGGTTATAAATACAAAATCGAATAGGGGTAATGCAGGAGTAGGTTTAATAATGATTAGGAAAATAGGAATGCGGGTAAGCTACTACAAACAGCATAGTGAACGCATTATTGTGGCCAAGATACATACAAAGCCCACACCTACTACAGTAGTACAAGTTTATATGCCAACTAGCTCTGCAGATGACGAAGAAATTGAAGAAATGTATGATGAAATAAAAGAAATTATTCAGATAGTGAAGGGTGACGAAAATTTAATAGTAATGGGTGACTGGAATTCGAGTGTAGGAAAAGGGAGAGAAGGAAACATAGTAGGTGAATATGGATTGGGGCTAAGAAATGAAAGAGGAAGCCACCTAGTAGAATTTTGCACAGAGCACAACTTAATCATAGCTAACACTTGGTTTAAGATTCATGAAATAAGGTTGTATACATGGAAGAACCCTGGAGATTCTAAAAGGCATCAGATAGATTATATAATGGTCAGACAGAGATTTAGGAACCAGGTTTTAAATTGTAGGACATTTCCAGGGGCAGATGTGGACTCTGAACACAATCTATTGGTTATGACCTGTAGATTAAAACTGAAGAAACTACAAAAAGGTGGGAATTCAAGGAGATAGGAAGTGCAAAATGGCTAAGCTGGGATGGCTAGAGGGCAAATGTAAGGATGTAGAGGCTTATCTCACTAGGGGCAAGATAAATACTGCCTACAGGAAAATTAAAGAGACCTTTGGAGAAAAGAGAACCACTTGTATGAATATCAAGAGCTCAGATGGAAACCTAGTTCTAAGCAAAGAAGGAAAAAGCAGAATGATGGAAGGAGTATATAGAGGGTCTGTACAGGGGCAATGTTCTTGAGGACAATATTATGTTAATGGAAGAAGAGGTATATGAAGATGAAATGGGAGATATGATACTGCGTGAAGAGTTTGACAGAGCACTGAAATACCTAAGTCGAAACAAGGCCCCGGGAGTAGACAACATTCCATTAGAACTACTGATGGCCTTGGGAGAGCCAGGCCTAACAAATCTCTACCATCTGGTGAGTAAGATGTATGAGACAGGCGAAATTCCCTCAGACTTCAAGAAGGAGGTAGTAATTCCTATCCCCAATAAAGCAGGTGTTGACAGATGTGAAAATTACCGAACTATCAGTTTAATAAGTCATAGCTGCAAAATACTAACATGAATTCTTTACAGACGAATGGAAAAACTAGTAGAAGCTGGCCTCATTGAACATCAGTTTGGATTCCATAGAAATGTTGGAACACGTGAGACAATACTGACCCTACAACTTATCTAGAAGAAAGATTAAGGAAAGGCAAACCTACATTTATAGCTTTTGTAGACTTAGAGAAAGCTTTTGACAATGTTGACTGGAATACTCTCTTTCAAATTCTGAAGGTGGCAGGGGTAAAATACAGGGAGTGAAAGGCTATTTACAATTTGTACAGGAACCAGGTGGCAGTTATAAGAATTGAGGGGCATGAAAGGGAAGAAGTGGTTGGGAAGGGAGTGAGACAGGGTTGTAGCCTCTCCCCAATGTTATTCAATCTGTATATTGAGCAAGGAGTAAAGGAAACAAAAGAAAAGTTCGGAGTAGGTATTAAAATCCATGGAGAAGAGATAAAAACTTTGAGGTTTGCCGATGACATTGTAATTCTGTCAGAGACAGCAAAGGACTTGGAAGAGCAGTTGAACGGAATGGACAGTATCTTGAAAGGTGGGTATAAGATGAACATCAACAAAAGCAAAACGAGGATAATGGAATGTAGTCGAATTAAGTCTGGTGATGCTGAGGGAATTAGATTAGGAAATGAGACACTTAAAGCAATAAAGGAGTATTGCTATTTGGGGAGCAAAGTAACTGATGATGGTCGAAGTAGAGAGGATATACAATGTAGACTGGCAATGGCAAGGAAAGCGTTTCTAAAGAAGAGAAATTTGTTAACATCGAGTATAGATTTAAGTGTCAGAAAGTCGTTTCTGAAAGTATTTGTATGGAGTGTAGCCATGTATGGAAGTGAAACATGGACGATAAATAGTTTGGACAGGAAGAGAATAGAGGCTTTCGAAATGTGGTGCTACAGAAGAATGCTGAAGATTACATGGGTAGATCACATAACTAATGAGGAGGTATTGAATAGGATTGGGGAGAAGAGGAGTTTGTGGCACAACTTGACCAGAAGAAGGGATCGGTTGGTAGGACATGTTCTGAGGCATCAAGGGATAACCAATTTGGTACTGGAGGGCAGCGTGGAAGGTAAAAATCGTAGAGGGAGACCAAGCGATGAATACACTAAGCAGATTCAGAAGGATATAGGCTGTAGTAGGTACTGGGAGAGGAAGAATCTTGCACAGGATAGAGTAGCATGGAGAGCTGCATCTAACCAGTCTCAGGACAGAAGACCACAACAACAACAAAAAAAAACCTTAGATATAAATAATTTAATTACTTACTGTAATTGAAAAGAGCCATGATGATTATAAGTAGTGTTTAACTAAATAAAACTGTTAATTACTTAAGTTTTAGATGTTGATTACTCAAGAATTGTATTTAAGTTGATTTTTGATAAGAATTACATAATACCTACTTTAGAAAGATGTCACTTTTGTTAACAATAAACAAAGAATAAATGATCAGGGGTATTATTGTTTTTTTTTTTTTTTGTCGTTACTACTTACCCCAGTAGACTTTACAACTAGCAAAAAACACGAGCTAAGTTGTAACACTGCACTTCTTCTAGCAAATAATTGATTGTAAAATAATTATATTTATTTGATTTGGTGGAGGAAGAGTTACAGCATCCATCCATCTTTATTTAGTAGCAATTTCATCAATGGATCTCAAGATATATTAGTTTTCAGGAAAACTGTTACAACAAGCCCCTCGCTCTCCTACTCTTCAAAGGAGTGTCTAGTTTGAAACAATATATTCCAAAAAAGCCTCACAAGTGAAGTTATAAAATATATATTTTATGCAACAACAAAGGAACTGTATACAATTTCGAAGTGTATTGTGGGAAACGTGATCCACTGGAAGGAATGTTGTTATGCGTCTTTGTAAGGCTATTTCACAACAAAGAAACCATTTGTTATATTCTGACAATTGGTTTACGACAATACCACTGCTTACAGGGCTTGCACACATGAATATTTTTTGTCTGGGCACAGTTTGAGACAATAGATTACCTGGATGTGTGTTGACAACTGATAAAGATTTGAAAAAAAAAAAAAAAAAAAAAAAAAGGGTGAGGTGCATATGATGGAAGAAGAGTCAGATATTGATAAACAGTGTGTGAGTTGTCAAATGGTTTGACAACAGATCTGTAGTACTTGCCTCTACTTTTTCTGCTGCAGAACCAATAAATAAGGTGAAACAATGGGATAAGAAGGCCAAAGCAAAAGTTGAAGTTGACTGCCCGTCAACAATTCTTCTTTACAACCAATTTATCGACGGGTAGATCTTTTAGACTCACTGATTGCACTATACCGAATAAACATCAGATCAAAAAAGTTCTACCATCGTTTATTTTTTTACTTCCTTGATATGGTGGTAGTGAATGCATGGTTGCTCTACAGAAGAGGCTGATTACTTTGGTGTAAACAAAAATAATCAAAAGCAACTTTGTCAGTTCAAGTCGGAAAGCTGAAGCCTTGTGCAAAATGAACAAGGACTTGAGTGGGAGACAGAGGGGTAGACCATCTTCAAGTATTGATATCGAATATGTAAAAAAGAAGAACGTAGCACATGCATCCAACCCAATCCCCCAAAGCATTGTTCATCAGAACAATGTTGGACATTGGCCAGTTGTGTCCGACAAGAGAGGTAGATGCAAAAAGCCAAACTGCAAAGGAAGTCCGTCAATTGTTTGCCAGAATTGTGGTGTTTATTTGTGCACCGAGAGAAAAAAAAACTATTTTCTGGACTTTCATGGGGAATGAGAAGTATGCAAGTCAAACGTTTTAAATTCATAAATATTTTCAATTGTAAGAAAAGGATATATGTTTGTATTCATTCTCTGATATTTAATTACCCGGTATCCTTAAATGCCTACCATAACAAATTTGTAATGTTAAAAATATATATTTTTTAAACATTACTTTTTGCATTTTTAATCAAAATATCCTTAAAGTAACCCTAAGTAATACAAATATGGCATTTAGAGTTGTTTGTTTGTGTTAAATCACAATTCTATCCATAGAGGGTTAATACATTGCAGTACCATTTGTGAGTGAACTATTTGCGTGTGAAAAATGTTTTGTCGTGTACCATTTGTGCGTGAACTGTTTGCACGTTTGTGGTGCGTTATAGAAAAATCTGCGTGAGAAATGTTTCCGCATTTTGTGTGTTGTAATAGTGTTTTATTATGAGTTGTTTTAGATGTGAAGTTTGCGGAAACGAGTACAGTTACCGCAAGCCTCTGTAGAGGTATATTTCCACAGCCCACCCACGGAAGTTGAGCGAAATGATACTTCCTGTTATGAATAACGAACATTTGCATACTTACCAATGCTACTTATGCGACAAGAGTTTTACTTGTGAAGGTAGTTTAAAACGCCACCAGCAAAATATTCATGGTGAACTGCAACAGAAAATGTTTAAGTGAAATATGTGTGCATCTGAAACCGATTCTAGAAAGTGCTGGATGGGTTTTTCCAGTCTGCACATGCATTATGTGTGAAACCAGAAGCCCTAGAACTTTTAAAGTGGAATGTGCAACACATTCCAAATTAGTTTAAAGCTTTGGCACTAATTATTATATTTGCCATTTCTGAGGTCAGTGTTTATCTCCAAAGGTGATGAGAGCTATTACATCTGCCACAGACAGCCCCTGCCAGGCAGACTACACTCAAGACACCTCTGTGTACCATATAACATACACAAGCACTTGCAGGCGCAACCAAGAGGAAAACAATTCTTCAAAACAAACAGACTAATGCGAAGCTTTTCCTGCAGAGGTTGCCTCACAGATACAGGGAAAGTTGGAGTACTCTGCCGGATTTATAAGGCCAGCGCAGCAGCAGTACAGCCAGTTCCTCGCCGAGCTAGGACCAGGACGGACCTCACCGATGCTCTTGATGAATAGTCGTCTACAAGTTATTTGTTTTTGTGTGTATATAGTGATTGTTCGGGAAGTGTAGTTCAGTTTCAATAAATGACATTATACAGAGTGTTCTACAATACTGAGTATTCTCCAGGATCAGACACCTAAAATTGACAGGAAAATCAATAGAAAATGCCTGAAGAGATTAAAGTCTAATACAAGGAAGGAAGCTGCCATGTTAATTTTCTTTCCATTCATGTTGATCATGATCTGGACCTAAGCCATCTGAATCTGACAGAAAAATAACGGATAAAGATAGCTGAAGACATTGCTGCAGAAAACCCGTTTCCTACTGTCCTCCAAAAGATTCAAAAAATAGTACAGAATTCAAATTGGAGAGAGTGCATCTTACAATGATGCAGGATTTGCATAATATTGCAGCTGCATATAACCTGTCTTCAAAGTCAGTCAGACATCCAAATAATGGGATCAGCATTGAAGCTTGGGTGCAAGAAGAGCATCAAAGTGACAATCCATGTGTATTGTTCTATAAGCATCAAGAAACAATTATCTCCAACATGAAACGAGAAGGGGCGACTTTGTGTTACCAGTAATTATAATGAACAACACAAAAGCTGAAATATTATCAAAATATGGAAATGACTGTGTTAGTGTTGATGGAACACATGGCCTAAACGGCTATGATTTTTAAGTTAAAACATTACTTGTACTGGATGATATCTACCATGAAAATAAAAGAAGAATTGGATGAGCAAGTGAACCAACAGTGTCCTAAAGATCACTTGGGAACCTCTTGGCCAAATGATTTTATCAAGGAGGATCCTGAACTAAATTTGGAGACAGGTGAAACTGGGAATTCTATAAAAAGCCCAACGAGCTAACCTTTGGTTTAACAACTTACAATCCATTAAAAATTCCCCAAATTATAGCTAATCAAGATGGCGCCAGTCAGTAAGGGCGTAGTTCATTCAGCTCCGCTAAAAGTAGAATTTTATTTAACATTAAGTGTGTGAAATGCAAGAAAATTGTGCGAAACGGCAAACGTTTGTGATAAATGTGATCTGTGGAACCATTTTAAATGTGCCAACGTCGACGAACAGAGCCTGCCCGAAGATAATACTGAGTGGTTCTGTCCTGCATGCTACAACGACGCTAGCCTGGACAATGTTGCAACAAAAGACTACGATTCATCTGATGCTATTCTTCAGCAACTGAAAAAAGAAAACGAATTACTGTGTGAAGAAATTAGACGACTCAAAGAATGCTGTGAGCAGAGCGACCAGGAACTATGTAAAAAGCTGGTTAATAGTGAGTCATTAGAAATAGGTTATAGACCTAAAATCTACGCCAACTGGCCGCCGCTTAGAAACAGGCCTGATACTAGTCAGGTAGAACAGTGAAATATTGTGCCTTTAAAAAACAGCACAAAATCTGTTAATAACCAGAAAAAACCGAAACGTGATCTAACCCTGTAAGTTTGGTATTTTGGAAGCTATCGATGGGGCAGAGAGCATAACCCCAGTCTGCATCCAAATCAATTCAAGGTCTAACCTACAATTGAAGCCAACAGCAAAGACTACTAAACAAGTCCCCAGAAAGTTTGTACGTAGGCCTAGAAGATCCGTAAACATTCAAATTCACACTGATAGCCAAGGTAGGAATGTGTATGCTGGAATAAGGGAGAAAAGCAACTTCAATGTTACTAGTTTTGTGAGACCAGGGGCATGCTTCAAGGAAGCCACCCAAAGTGCTGCGGGGAGTGTCAAGTTACTGTACTACTGGTGGCGAGAAATGAAAGGCAAAATCTTATCTTCTCACTGAAAGGCAGGCTGCAAGATCTTCGGAGTGCCAAACTTATCTGTGGTTTTTCTGTTCCAACATGGTATGATCTACCTGTATTGTCAGCCATCAATGAAGAGGTGAAGAAGGCTAACCAGGAAATGTTTAAGATGTGTAAACGCTTTAGGAATGTCACTTTCTTTTACCTCAACAACATTGGTAGGAGGTTTGACACATCTAATGGTTTTCACCTAAATAGGTTAGGTAAAAGGTTTATCTCAGATGTTATTGTAGACATAGATTTTGAGGTATCATGAATATGTATATATGACAAAGTTAGTAGTTTTATATTTGTACAAATCCCCAGATGGTGATCCCTCGTTGTTCAAAAATTGGAGGAATTATTAGAGTTTTTCAATGGTAACAAGTGGAAAAATTATGAGATACTAATTGGGGGGGAAGGTACCTAAATGCTGACTTTGATGCCACAGAATATAAACCCAGTGAACAGGAATTTAAAAATTTACTTAGGAAATTTAACTTCGTCTACTACAATACCAAAGCAACCAGAGGCTTGGCCTGTCTTGATAACATCCTAACAAACTACTTAAGATCAACTTTTTCATGTGGTGTAGTCAACTTTCTCTTTTCTGATCATGATGGTGTATTTCTCAATTTTGAAAATTCTTTTGTAACTCATAATACATATCATAAGTCTAAATTAGTTGTAACAAGACCTGTAGATGACACAAAATTGTTTAATTTTAGATCCCAGCTTAGTTCCTTCAATAAGTTTGATATGTTTGCTAAAATATTTTTGGCAGCTGATTGTGTTTTTGAGAATTTTTTTTCAATATTCAATAGTTTGTTTGAAATGACTATTCCACAAAGAAAATGTAAAATTAAAGCGACCGTCAGTGAATCTCAAATCAAAAAGAGAAATAAAGAGTAGTTTACTCCCGAATTAGCCAATTTAAAGAATAAAGTTGTGTTGTTTTTCGATCTAAATAAAAAGATAAATACTCAACAATCCAAATTTTTCTTTACAGAAGCTAAGAAAAAAACATAGGGCAGATATTATTGAAGCAAAAAAAACAACATAACACTATAAGAATCGAGGCATCAAAAAATAAATGTAAAAGAGCTTGGAATATAATAAATAACAAACCAAAAGAGGTAGCTGTCTCAGCATATGACTTTAGCAATTTCTGTATACAGTCAGTTAGGGATAGTCAGAAAAATATCATTTTACTCGCGGAAACTGCTGCTCAAATGATGGAAAATTGTAATTTGGGGTTTAGGCATGACAGACATAATTTTGTGTTCTCTGAAGTGACGCAGCAGGAGGTTTTAAATATTGTAAATAAGTTTAAGTCTTCGAGCAGTGCCCATATATAGGGCATATCCTGTAAGATACTGAAAAATGTTACTGAATGCGTTGTCGGCCCTCTAACTTATGTTTACATATTGGCCAGTGGGTATTTGTAGTAAATTCAGTAATATACTGTAAACCCCGATTTTGCCTGACCTCGGTTTAGCGGAAAACCGCATTTACAGGAAGAAATTTCAAGTCCCGAAAATTTTTGCATAAGTGCAATGCAATTTTATATTCGATTTAACGTAATTCGCATTACCGCAAAACCCGCATTTCGCGTTAGGAATATTAAATATAGACAAAAATACAATAGTGGCTTTTGCGGCCCGAATGCAAGCCGCACTTTTTTCAGATTTTCGGAATCCAAAAAACCGCCTGCAGTTTACATTTGGGTGCAAAGCCTAAGAAGTTCCGAAAACTGCCGCTAGTTGCCGCCGTAAGTGCTTACGGCCTTTATTGCTGCTTTCTGCCGCTAGAAACCGGTTTCGAGTAATGAATATTACGGTATTTTTTATCATTGCCGAATTTAGCAATTTTTCAAATATTCATAGCAATTAAAAAACTCTTTACATATACACCATCAAAACGGACGTTTAGAAAAACTTGACAAGCGTGGCTTTGCATTTCGACAACTCCAGCTGAGAGCAGTGCTCGAAAAAATGTTTGTTTCAGTCTGCTTTTGAGCTTTGGTAAGACATGGAGACAGCATCGGCCAGGCCGAGCAGCGAAGCGCTGTGTGGTAGCATCCGAGATAGAGGCAGGTTAGCGGACCGGGCTAGCCGGCCCTGTTAGGATGTCAGAGTTAGGGGACGCCGAGGAGCCAGGGCCCCACCCGCGGGTGGCAAGCCCGCGTTCCTCTCGAAAAGGCAGCATGGATAGGGGCAGACAGGACACCGCGAGTAGGACCATCTCAGGCACGACAAGAAGTCAGACAACAACACAACAGGCAGAAAATGCAACATTAACTGGACACAGAGACGCCACAAAACATAAAAATGACACCCACACTGTCCAACAACACCCGGTCACGTCACAACAGATGGAAGAGCAAAATTTCTCACCTATTCAGCAACAAATACAGGACACATCCATGACCACATCGTCAGAAGACTCTGATTCAACTGCATTATCTGAACAAGAAGACACGGAAATGCAAGACATCAATCAACAGGAACAAGAATTCACAACTATACAGTACAAGAGACAACACCGGACACCACAACACGTAGAAAATCCACGAAAACGCCGCGCAGAAATCCCGACTGCAAACAGGTACGAGGCGATCGCGCCGGCCGACACGAACAGCCAATCAGAGAGCCTAATACAACGGCCAATCAGGAGCGCGCCGCGCCGGCAGAGCAGCTCAACTACAGGATCCCGCCGATCACAATCTACTACACGGAAAAATACGTACAACTGAACACTGCATTAAAAAATCAACTACAAGGAACTCTCAAAGCCCTCTTTCAGGGAGATCGCGTGAAGTATCATTTCGATTCTCTAGAAGACCACGCGAAAGCACTCCAGTTTTTCCGAAAATACAATATACCATTTTTTACTCACCAGGCGTACGAAAATAAAGAACTTAAGGTAGTCATCAAAAAACTACCAGCACAGATTTCAGAAGAAGAACTCACATTTGCACTCAGAGAAAAAGGCTTCACTCACGCAAGAGTATATCAATACAAAAAACGAGATGACAAAACAAAACAGCTTATTCCACTTCCGACTTACGCAGTGACACTACCCAAGAACAAAGACAGTCAGAAAATATACGATCTGAAATACATTTTACACACAAGAATCCGAATCGAAAATTATGAACCAAAAGACGGTCCATCACAGTGTAAAAAGTGTCAACGATTTGAACATACAGCCAGCTACTGTGAACTTCCGCCGCGTTGTGTGCGCTGCGCGGGTTCACACGAATCTAAAAACTGCACTGCTCCAAGAGAATCACCACCAAAATGCGTAAATTGCGAAGAGGCACATCCGGCTTCCTTCTTAGGATGCAAAAAATACCAAGAATTGCTCCGTAAATACAGTATCAGAAGAAATACACCACAGAATAGAACAAGACAGACAACTCACATCACACAACAAGCTGCTCATCCTATGATATCCACTGCGCAAACTTCAACCACTTCCCAACCAGCAACCATCCAGCAACCACTTCCACCGCAATCATCCGCCGCCCAGCCTTCCACCGGACAACCATCCAGAACAGAAAGAAAAACATCGATAAACACAAGACTCGGACGCAACGGCCCGTCTACAACTACTGCACAAGACGGCAAATTATATTCAGGCGCTGCAGCAAACAGAACAAGCACCACATGCGACGATGCAAGCTCAATGACCTCTGCAAGTATAATGCAGCCGTTTTCACAAGCACTTACTGACATCGCAACATTACTCACCAACCTGCAACAAAAAATCACAACTTTCCTCAGTTTGGTTGAGGGAATAATCAAAGCTTTCGTTGCGCCGTAAGAAATGGCTCAACAAAGACAAACACGACACCTAAAATTTTGCAATTGGAATGCGAACGGACTAAAACCAAAACAGACAGAAGTCAACGAATTTAACGCCAGACATTGACTCGACATCATAGCAGTAACCGAAACGCATTTTACGCCGACAACGACTTTCCGACTACGCAACATGCATACCTACAGGACAGATAGGGAAAACAGAAGAGGGGGAGGAACCGCTATTTTCGTAAAAAGGAAAATCACACACCACCATGAAACACTACCACCGTTACAATCACTTGAAGCTACAGCAGTCACCGTCCATACCGCCATTGGCAACATCACCATAGTAGCTGCATATATCAGTCCGAGGTCACGACTCATCATTGACGATCTTACAGCCATTTTTCACCGATTCCCGAAAGTTCTAATGATCGGAGATTTAAACGCTAAACATGAAGCATGGAATTCGATTTCTACAAACGCAAAAGGAAGACAACTGTATGAAGCACAAGCCGAACTTGAATGCACAATACACGCACCGAACCATCCCACAAGAATTCCACATGCACCAAACCAGAATCCAGATATCCTCGATATTGCTCTAATCAAAAATATAAATCCAAATTTACAACTCCGCACCATCAATGACCTCACCTCCGATCACCAACCGGTCCTGGGAATAATCCAACGAGCAGCTCTACAAATACCACCACTACAGCAAGTACAAATAAATTGGGAACAATACAACAGATACTTAAACAACAACATCCGTCCGACAATGAATTTAGACACAAAAAACAGAATCAACATTGCAATAGAAGTACTCACTAACAAAATTAAAACAGCTGCAAAACGAGCATCTACAATAACCAACACTCCAGAACCATATCACGACACATTTCCACCGCTACTAGAAGAACTAAAATTACAAAGAAACAGATACAGACGACGCTGGCAATTATTTCATAACCCACGCGATAAGAAAGAAATGAAGAAACTCTCAAGAGAACTACATAGAAGAGTAACAGAATGGAGACAACAACTATGGGAGGATAAGATGGCAGACTTTCTCTTACAATCACGCGACGAATGGAAGCTCGTAAGAAATATCCGAAAACAACCAACTCCCCAGACAGCCATAAATGGACCGGACGGACTAATTTTCGACGCACTTTCAAAAGCAGAACTTTTTGCAGAAGAGTACAACCTCCAAATGTCTTTACCAAACACTGATCAACCACATCAAGAAAACAGAGACGACGAAGAGGACAGAATACGACAACTTACACAACATTTCAGAAACACGCCGTCAATAGAACGACCTCTCCTAATAACACCAGCAGAACTAAAGAAAATAATAAGAAAAACGAAAAATACAGCACCTGGCGCCGATCAAATCTCAAATATACATTTAAAACACCTACCAAGAAAAGCAATAGTCCTACTGACACGAATTATCAACAGATGCCTACTATTAGAATACTTTCCAGACAGTTGGAAAACGTCAAAAATAGTACCAATAGCGAAACCAGGCAAAAACCCAGCTGAACCAACAAACCACCGACCAATAAGCCTACTTCCTACACTTGCCAAAATACTTGAAAGAATCATTCTAAAACGCCTACAAATTTGCCTCACCGAACATAACATAATGCGCCCAGAACAATTTGGCTTTACATCAAAATTATCAGCAGAACTACAGTTAATAAGAATTACTGAACACATTCAAAATAATTTCAACCTTAGTAAATCAACAGTAGCAGTCTTCTTTGACATCTCAAAAGCATACGATAAGGTGTGGAAGGAAAACCTAATTTTAAAAATCCACCAAACAACACCTATCCCTGACTGTTACATCAAGATCATAGACAGTTTCCTGCAAAACAGACAATTTTTCGTTACAATTCAAGGAAAAAGATCAAACATCAAACGACCGGAAGCAGGAATCCCACAAGGTTCAGTCATTTCACCGATACTCTTTAACCTATATATCAATGATTTACCTACATTGCCACATATCACCTTAAGTTTATACGCGGACGACACAGCCTTTCTCACATCTGGACGAAATGTAGAAATTTTGACAACAAGAGCACAACGACAAATAGACATCATGGAAGCATGAGCACAACAAAACAAGATAACCTTCAATCCAACCAAGACAGCCGCAGTATTTTTTACGAAGAAAAGACAACCTCAACTAGGGACACAACTAACAGTAGCAGAACAAAGAATACCATGGAGTACCAAAACTAAATATTTGGGAATTCATCTGGACAAGGCACTCACCTTTACAGAGAACACCACACAACGGAAAAGAACTACTCAAAAAATGATGAATATGCTCATTCCATTCTTCACAAGTAAAGAACTAAATACAAAAACAAAACTCCAACTCTATAAAGCGACTATTCAACCAGCCATATTATATGGAGCCGCAGCATGGGGCACTACATATCAATCAAATATCAAGCAACTACAAATACTTCAAAATACATGCCTGAGATGGTCCCTAGGTGTCCCTCGTTGGACAAGGGTGACAGAGATGCACGAACAACTGCAAGAAAAAACAATTATGCAAAAAATTCAATATCATGCTGCCAAAACCTTCCAAAAAATAGATGACTGCAGACAAGATACGCCTCAACTAACAACTGTCGCAACAATAGAACCTCAAGATTGGCACAAATACAAAGTGCCAAAGGCAATAGCCCCTAGATAACTCGGAAAACCACACAAAAGAAGGCAAACTCCAAAACAAAAACTACCAACCTCGACGAGAACCAGCAAAAAACAACGTGAAGAAATCGGTAAAATCAAAACTTCCATCAAAAGGACACCATCCCAGAAGAACTAAGGACCCAAAATCGAGTGCCCAGTTACTTCTGAATGTTTTTAAAATAAAGTTGTAAAAAACTTAACCTCTCCTTACTACACACAAACAAGTAAAAACCGCCAAAGGCGGGTACACTTGGGACAACACAATACACTTTAAAAAAAAATGGAGACAGCAAAAGTAACAACTTTTAGCTTGTTCCAGCAACAGAAAAGCATTTTGTGGACCAAAATGTGGCCGCCACTATGAGTTGGAAGTCGTAGTGAACGATTTTGTGAGGAAGCAGCTACAGTTATTACCTATAACCGCAGAAATAATTCAAGTAAAAAAACGTCAGAAAATCCAGGATTTTAAAGGGAGCCGCAATTGGGCCTGAAAAGTACAGGGGAAAACTCGTCGCATTTCAGCGCTACATCATCAAACTGCGCACCAGAAATTCATGCTGTCTTGTACAACCAATGGCCATGCAAACTGCCACCATTCATTTCACACAGAAGACTTTAACGAAGTCCGAAGTGTTTCCTAAAGATATTATTGTACGTTCTAACGAAATTGACTGGTTCACGAAGGACATGGTTTCAGAGTGGATCAGACCAGTCTGGCAACGTCGTCCTGGTACCTTGCTACGCTTGCCACGTATACTTGTGTTAGATTCGTACACATGTCACTGTACACCAACTGTGGAAAAAAAATATCTGATGGTATAACGGATTTAGCTGTAATTCCAGAATGGATGACGACGATTCTGCATTTTTTTTAAACAAACCTTTTATGGACAAGCAGAAAAATATGTATACACAGTGCCCAACGAAAGAAGATATGCAATCAACGCCTAAACGACATGTTAAGTGTGCAAGCTTGTCTCAAGTGTGCGTGTGCATTAGTCAATCTTGGAAATGTCTCCCAAGTGAAACTGTTAGTCACGCATTTAAAAAATACTGTAGGGTAAGGATGCCTTATTCCGAGATACCCCTAATACCGTGATACTTGGTTCAGCAAACGTGCCACGGCGTTAGTATCCATATGCCTTGCTTTCTAAAGCATCCAACAGATAGCGCAAGTTGTCTGCTTTCCAGTTCTATGCACCCAGCGCTCTGCGGGAAAGAACTACAACACGGTTGGTGCAGTGAACCACGGCCGTGAAAGCTATATGGGCGAAAAAATATTTACTGCACAGAAGAGAGCTGTTAGAATCATGAGTGGTGTTCATCCAAGATATTCTTGCAGAAGTCTGTTTCATAAGTTACAAATATTAACACTTACCTCTCAATTCATATTTTCTTTGATGATTTTTGTTTCTAACAACCTATCTCTTTTTAAAACTAATAGTGAATGTCATGATCATAATACTAGGTCTAAAAATGATCTACACATCTGAAACATTTAAGTCTTGTTCAGAAAGGTGTTCATTATTCAGCCACAAAAATTTTCAACTCCCTTCCATCAGGTATTAAAGATCACATTAATGTCTTACCTACTTTTAAATGTAAATTGAGAGAATACCTAATGGTAAATTCCATCTATTCTCTTGATGAGTATCTACAGATAAAGCAATGATTTTTTATACTGATAAAAATTTGTTTGCTATAGATCACATTAACTGTTTAATTTGGAAAATGTACTATATTTCCTTTTTAGGTATTGTTTTATATTACTTGAGCTATACCTTTGATTTGATTTTAACCTACAAACTTATTCATAATCTTATGGTACATTTTTGTCATTTTATATATGTGTATTATATCTGTTGTATGTAATCATGACTCATTCCACATCCTTGTGATTTATCACAATACGGATTAATGGAATACGAAATAAATAAATAAATAAATAAATAAAAAGCTACATAGTTCCATTCGAGACCACTAGTGGCGCTACGGGTCAAACGAAGCTTGAATTGACCAATGAGAGCTGTCTAAACTCCAATGGTGGTTGTTTCGAAATATTCTACCGTCTTGCTCTGCACTGAAGTCTGTGGTCCTCGGTTACGGTCGTCTTTGTATTTGTTTCATCTATACCTACTACTCATCTTCATTATAAACAGATTTTTCAATTTAAATTCATAAAGTTCACCGTGGAATTGAAGAGATTTCCTGCCGAAAAATGTCCACAATTAATGGTTTAGATTAGATTAAATTAGATTAATACTTGTTCCATAGATCATGAATACGACACTTCGTAATGATTTGGAACGTGTCAGGTTAATGAAAGATGTCTGTACAAGATATTACATTACACAAAATATTGCATGATACTAACGCTTAAGTTAGTTTTTTTCCCTCTCTTAATTTATATCTAAAAAGTCAGCCAATGAGTAGGAGGAGTTGTCATCTAGAAATTCTTTTAATTTATTTTTAAATGTTGGTTGACTATCTGTCAGGCTTTTGATGCTGTTTGGTAGGTGACCAAAGACTTTTGTGGCAGCATAATTTACCCCCTTCTGTGCCAAAGTCAGATTTAACCCTGCATAGTGAAGATCATCCTTTCTCCTGGTGTTGTAGCTATGCACACTGCTATTACTTTTGAACTGGGCTGGATTTATAACAACAAATTTCATAAGTGAATATATATACTGTGAGGTTACTGTGAGGATCCCTAGATCCTTAAATAGATGTCTGCAAGATGACCGTGGGTGGGCTCCAGCAATTATTCTGATTACACGTTTTTGAGCAATGAATACTTTTCTACTCAACGATGAATTACCCCAGAATATGATACCATACGAAAGTAGTGAATGAAAGTAAGCATAGTAAGCTAATTTACTGAGATTCTTATCACCAAAATTTGCAATAACCCTAATAGTATACGTAGCCGAACTCAGACATTTCAGAAGACCATCAATATGTTGCTTCCAGTTTAACCTCTCATCAATGGACACACCTAAAAATTTTGAAAATTCTACCTTGGCTACAGACTTCTGTTCAAAGTCTATATTTATTACTGGAGTTGTGCCATTTACTGTACGGAACTGTACATACTGTGTTTTATCAAAATTTAAAGAGAGTCCGTTTGCTGAGAACCACTTAATAATTTTGTGAAAAACATCATTTACAATTACATCACTTAGTTCTTTGTTTTTGGATGTTATTACTATACTTGTATCATCAGCAAAAAGAACTAACTTTGCATCTTCATCAATATGGAATGGTAAGTCATTAATGTATATCAAGAACAGTAAAGGACCTAAGACCGAACCCTGTGGGACCCGGTGCTTGACAGCCGCCCCCCCCCCCCCCCCCCGCCCCCCCCCCCCCCCGCCCCAGTTTGAGGAATCAGCTGTTGTATTAACATTACATGAACCACTTATTTCAACTTTCTGCATTCTTCCAGTTAAGTATGAATTAAACCATTTGTGCACTGCCCCCCTCAAACCATAATGATTTAGCTTATCTAAAAGAATTCCATGACTTACACAGTCAAAGGCCTTTGAGAGATCACAAAAAAATCCCAATGGGTGATGTCCGGTTATTCAGAGCATTTAATATTTGATCAGTGAAAGCGTATATAGCATTTTCTGTTGAAAAGCTTTTCTGAAAAAAAGGTAAGACATTTAATTTTTCATTAAATAATCTAGTAGCCTATAAATGAAATCTATTCACTTCTGTCGTAAATTAAGCAGTGTGGTTTCCGTTTGTTTATTTAAATAACTTTGATATGTCTGTAGTAGTTTTATTTAATGAAGACTTATGTTTTTTTTTTCAGATTGACGTTGAAATACTCCTGCAAGTTCCCCGGCTGTTCATCTGATTATTACGTGGGTTCAACGGAGGAAATTTGCAACAAGCGTTTCTACAGGTTGCCAAAACAACCTCAAGAGTCGCTCCTAAAGTGGAAGAGTGTTTGTGAACTGTCACCAGATGTGAACTGTGCTTCTTATTTTGTTTGTGAAGATCATTTTTTCCGAAGATTTTATGAATAAAAGTAGCCTTAGGTAATGGGGTGTGTTTCCAAAATTTGTGACAAGTGTTCCTTGTGAAATTGCCAAAATCGGTAGTGAATCAGGTGACACTGTTGTCAATAGTGAATTGGGCCTACCAAGCACTAGTGGTGCTATGGCAACAGTTCATTTTACAGCTGCTAATATCAGAAGTGAAACTGGTGTTAATGAACTACAAAGCCTTAGTTGTGCTGTGGCAAGCAGTTCACATGTAGGTGTTTGTACCAGAAGTGGATCAGGTGAAGCTGTTGTTAATAGTGAATTAGACTTACCAAGCACTAGTGGTACCATGGAAAATCTTTATTATACAGGTGCCAATGCCAGAGGTGAAATTGCTGTTAGAGAATTACCTAGCACTAGTTGTGCTGAGCAGAGTAATTCATTGAGTGATGCATCTCTTAAATTTTTTTATCTCCCCTCAAAATGAATCTGCAGATATGGAGTACGCATTCTTATCTGAAAAGCAGACTTAACTCCAACAAAATCAAAAATGTGCAAGATTCATAGGAATACTCTAACAAGGCTATCAAAACAAAGCGAAGCTACATCATGAAAAATCAGAACTGAAAGCACTTAAAGATTTATATGACAGCAATACTTTCTCCTTCATAGAATCTAATTTAAATTCTATTGCCAAAGATTTCATAAACAGCCAATTACAAAATGCTCATCGATCAGCAAATGCAAGGAGATGACACCCAAGGACAAAGTATTTGCTTTATCCTTAGAGAAACGAAGTCCCCACCTACACAAATATTTCTCAGTTCATTTTTATCTTCCTTCTGTGAGGCATCCAAAATGTCTTGTCTTCTATACCTTTTGAACCAGGATTGAATACTTTGGCCATGAATGTAATGTTAAGCAGAAGTTGAAGTAATGAATAACAGTGACAAATATTGTGCTTTATTGTTTGATGAAATGTCTTTAGAAAGAGGGTTGTATTATAATGCAAGCAAACAAGAAATTTCAGGGTTTCAAGATTTAGGGAGGTCAAATGTTCATGCCAATCATGCATTAGTTTTCATGGTTAGAGGCATACATAAAAGCTGGAAGCAGGTTGTTGCTCATTATTTCACTCACAACTCAGCTTCAAGTATCACTTCACAAAGTCTTATTACTTATGTCATAAGGCAATTGCAAGAAATAGGGCTAAAGGTAGTTTATACAGTTTGTGACCAGGGTGCAATCAACCAGAGATCACTGAAGGAACTCTGCTGTGAGAAATCTACTGAGTCCAGTCCATTTCATTTTGTAGTCAGAGATGAACCTATTGCAGTCATTTACGATGTCCCACATCTATTAAAAAATACTAGAAATACTCTCCTAGGAAATAAAATACAGTTTCAGTTCAAAAAAAGAGGCCAGTTTTGAATATATTCACAGGGCTTTTCTTATGGATCAGCCGAAGATGTTTAAGACATTGCCAAAACTACATACGAATAATTTTGAACTAAAGGATTCTTTTACTAAAATGAGAGTCAAGGTAGCTGCAGCCCAGCTTAGTCATACAGTTGCTGCAGTTATTGAAACTTCTGTGGCATTTAATATTTTACCTGCTGAGGCAATATAACTGCAGAATTTGCTGAAAAGATAGATTGTTTATTTGATTCACTGAACAGTTCCTATTGATATCCACAAGATGGCAAGTCTTATAAGTGTGCCCTCTCTTCACAGTCCCCACATATTGAAATGTGGTACAGTCTGTTAAAGGAAATTGAAAATTGGAAAGTGTTGGAGCTAGAGATAAGACAAATATGTACAGTTTCATAAGTGGGTGGCAAACTACAATAACATCACTCATGTTCATCTGGAACAAATTAAAGAAATGGCTTTAATTTTTTAAGTGTGAGGGCTTTCAATCAAGACAAGTGGAAAATATATTTTGTTGTGTGAGGTAGCATGGTGTTGCAAACACCAACCCAACTTGCTTTCAGTTCAAAGCAAGATTGAAAACAGTTACAGTCAATAACATGTCCTTACCTACAAATTCACTAGGTAATTGTGAGGATGATAGATGCATGCCCTTAAGCAATTTAAGGCAATTTTTGTGAGGACAACATTCTTGACTCCACAACAGACCATTCCATTATGGATCAAAGTGCTTTATATTGTGCCCTTGCTGATAATGAAGCTGCTGCTGGTAGTGGTGGTGGAGTTGATGTAAAAAATGACAGACAAACACTAGCATATGTAGCTGGTTACATTCTACGAAAGATGTGTGTAACATCTGAAACCAACTGTAGTGACTGAAACAACTCTGTTCTCACCAACACCCACAGAGCATCATTTATATAAAAGTTTATAAGAATATGATGCTTTAAACCTAAAATTATTGTATGCTAGTGACAGCTTAATGTCCTTTGTAACAAATGTTCATAGTCAGTTGTATGCAATTTGACAGTACTTTCTATTCAGTTTAAGTTTCCAGAGGAAATAACATTTTGCAAGCCCATTTTTCTGAACAGTATATTTTAAGACAATGTGTACTTCTATTGATTTACAAGTATGTGAAAGATTGGAAACACACCATCAGTAATAAAAGACTTGATATTGTTAAAGACAAATTCAGTAAATGGTTTAAAGCTTTATAACAGTTAAAAGAAAGTTTTTCTTGTGTGCTTGAGATATAAAAAGTAATTTTTGTTTTCATTTCACTGTTTTCATCCACCTTTCCTGCTCTTGGTACTTGATATCGATGTTTTCTTTTTTACAGTAGTAAAATGTAGGAACCTTTTTAAGAAATTAATGGTCAGTAGTGCAAGTTTGCTGGGCAGTTACTCAGGACTTATAGTCCTGAAACATAGTTGTAACAAATTTTAGAATTCTTCATTAATTAATACTGCTCATTATTCTCTTAATAATACGCTTATTTTCTCCATTGATCCAGCAGCTTGTACCATGCAAAAATTATGACATTATTCAAGAATGTTTGTAGTCCAGTTTAGCTGCTACAATGTTACTTTTCTTTTGGTTCAATTATTTACACTACAATCTTGTTTCGACTTACTCTCAGTTTCAAGTGTGGCATCTAGTTCTTATGAACCATAAAACATGCTGGAGCTTTTACATGTTGATAGATGCAATACAAGCATGTCAATTTAAAAGTCTGTTTTCGACGTTCGCGCCTGTCAGTTTCTGCTCCTATCATGTTTTCTTGTCTGACAGACGAAAACGTCAAAAATAGACTGAAAATATTACTGAATAGGTATCTCTCTGCTGTAGTACAGTGTGCTATGGCTGTGTTTCAATTATTTTATTATGATGCCAGCCAAAATAATTACATAGCGCGCCCAGAAAAATAAGGTAATAGAATTAAAAGAAAAAATAAAAACTTACAACGTAAGTAAACTGGGGAGGGGGGATGCAACCCGCAATGTTATTATATTTTAGTTAGTCTCCATACCACTTGAGGTCGGTCTGTGTTTCACATTTTTAACATGGGAATTGTGTTTCTCTTTTTTCTTGTTCTGTGCAGTGAACATCGATCAAACGCTCAAGAATTGCTGTGCTTTGTTACCGCTGCTCGAGAAATACTGATTTCACAGGTAAATATCAGTGACAAAACGTTAAAAATGCTTCGTAACGTAGATAAATATACAGGGAATCATTGCAAGTCAGTATTATAATTATATTATGCTTACACAGTCCTGGAACACTTTTCCTGTTTCATATTTTATTTTTGCATTTTCTGCAATATGGCCTCTTACTGAAACAGGAGTACCATCAGAATTATAGATGAAATATAGTACAGTTCACGAAAGGGATGCTATGCGTACATATATCTGCCGTAGGGTGTAAAACAAATAAATATATAATTTTCATTAAATATTTTGATGCTATAATGGAGGAAATATTTTGAATCAACATTATTATGTCATAATGAGTGAAATGCTTTTTTATATTTATTTTCTGTGGATACAATGCCAATAAGATAGAACATGAGTAATTTCTATATTTTTGTTTTAGGTTTGTTCTGCTGTCATAATGGGAAAACGCAACAACGAGATCAAATGTGGAAATCATTCCATCAAATCATATGATGGAAGAAGGCTTGAACATGCTGTAAGGAAAGTTTTACAGGAAGACTGGTCGGTTTGCAAAGCAACAAATTTTTATTCAATCCCTTGGACCAATTTAAAAGAAAATGTCATGAAAGTTATTGAACACTTTGACTGCAACACAAACGAACTTAAAAACTTAGAACTTGGGAAAGTGGGTAGGCTGTTTGCTCTTCCTTCAAATGCTGAAGTGTAGCTTGCATCCTACATCCTTAACATGCACGAGATTGGATTTGGACTGTTATCCACATAAGGAAACCTGCCTACAAATTAGGAGAAAAGTGTAGCCCTAAAGCAACAGTAAGGTTGAGTTCGGAAAATAAAATTGCCAGAAAAAAGCAATATGCTGGTTTTCAACATAGATTCAATCTAACATTGCGAACATCTGAAAACTTATCCAGATATCGTACATCTTGTGCAAATCCGGTATTAATTCAAGGATTTTATGACTGTATTGAGAAAGTTATGAATGATTACAATTTGATGAATTTACCCAATCAGATATGGAATTGTGATGAAGCATGGGTGACGTTTGCCACAGCTGGGTCAAAAATTGTGACAAGCATAGGGAAAAAATACATCCACATACTAGTTTATGCTGAAAGAGGAACAACAACAACCCTTGGCTGTGGCAATGCTGCTGGGAAGTCTAGTCCAGTCCTAATGATCTTTAAAGGCGTGCGGAATATTCCAGCATTAAAAGTTGGTGCCCACTTGATGCCATCATAGGAGCTACTCCAAAAGGTTGGGTAAACAGTGACGTTTTTGTGAAGTGGATGCAGCACTTCCTCAGATCACTTCCACCTGCCATAGGTCACATTTGTCTACAGGAGCACTGCAAATGGCTGAAGAAAATGGGACGATTCTACTGACCTTTCCACCTCATACGACACACCTACTGCAGCCCCCTTGATGTTAGTGTCTGAAAATCATTAGTAAGTTCATGGAAAGCTCAACTCGATTCGTATACGAGGAGGAATGCTGGAAGGAGCCAAGCAGATATGATTTCCATGCACTCTTCAATGCATATTACGACAAATCATTCTGCCCTCAAATAATTAAATCGGGTTTCAAGAAGGCAGGGATACACTCTTAACAGAGATGCAATTCCACCAGAAGCCCTAGCACCCTCTTTGGTTTCTGATAAACCAATTGCTGACATTAATGTCACGCCAGAGGAAGAGCAAATATTGTCCGTTCCTGTATGTGAACCTTCTCCAGTAAGAAGCACTTTCAGAAAATCACACTCTGCCCAAGTTCATACCATATCGCCCACTACATGCAATGTTGATAGGCCTTCTGAACCTGAGCCCGTCTTATAAAAGACCACAGGGAAGAAATGCCAAATCTCATGAGAAAACTAAGTATTCGGTGTGCAATTTGGACTCTGAATATAACGTGCAGAATAAAACTGGAGCAGAGTGGATACAGTGTTCTTTTTGTCTTCAGTGGTATCACAAAAATGTGAGGCTCTAGACTGTAGAGGATGATTACGATATATATATTTAGGATACCACTATCACGGATTTAGGAATCTTGTGACGCATTTAGGAGCCTCTGTCAATTTATTTCTGTACTTTTTGTTGTATGTGTAAAAATTACCAATAGCTAGCAAAATAAAAATGATTAGAGTTCACTGAAACTGTCTACATGACATGTTATTTACATGACTTCTTATCATTTATGGGCACTGAGCAACACAATATGAAAAAGGAATTAGGCATCCTTATCCTATTTCTAATGCGCTTATTGGCACTGAGGATGATGTTTTGTACGAAAGTATCGACAAGGTGACGCTAGCGTTAATAATGAAACCTGAAAAATCACGACTGTGTTCCGATATGCAGTGCTGCGAGCTCGCCTGCAATGTCACTGCTCACAGCTCACGTGCGTGTAGATCCGGAATACTGTACTGCATTTCGATATATATCATGAATTTTCACTGTTGTCAGTCTTTTGCGATTTAATTGTAATTTTAAGTGTCCATATCCCTGGCGGGTAGTGCCACTTAATACTCTATCCATCACTTTTAAGTGCGGATTGAAATCAGGGTAATTTTTTTTTCTCCGAGTCTCATTTCTGGGGTGCAGCTTGTAGTCGGGTAAATACGGTAACTACAGTGATCTCCATACTAACATCTTCTGTCTTTGACCATAGCGTTTATCCGTGCCGTCTCAGGACTGTTTGTTTACATCGTCCACCATCTTTCAGTTAGGTAGTAAGTTTCTCCTCCTGTTAACGAAGTGTATGTTGTGAGTGTAAAATGGTTATTTCTTGTTCTGCATACAACTGTACGAACCGGTGAAGCAAGGAAAGTGGTTTAACTTTCCACAGGTAATAACTGAATGTCAAGAAATGACTGCGATCTCGTAAATATCTTGGTCGTTGCCTTGCATGACACAATGTGTCTTCTGTTTTGGACATGTTTCCTCTGCAAAAAGGCGATTTGCTGAAACAGTGGACCATTGCCATTAAATGCAAAGGTTTCACGCCTACAAGGATTAATTTCTTGTGTGGATTTCACTTCTTGGAAGAAAATTATTTAGTAAGGGCTGGCATGCCAAGCTTGTGCAGTGTCATCACAGTTTGCGTTTCCGACGCATTTAATGCCCAAGGAAAAGCAACCAAAGCGACAGATTAGAACAGCAACTGAACAGTCTACTGTAGAAACTCATGATTATATTGAACAGGTTAGTCACTTCACATAAACATTGTTTTTGTTTTCAAACGTGTTTGCTCATAAGTACTTGCCAAACTTTGTTTCATGCCTGTACTACTTGTATTCTACTCTTGTTTCAGTTTTCTCAGAGTTGCGAGACATCTAAGGGATGTGGATCTCACTCAAACACCAATAGAAATGATTGATAAGGCCACTGACACATGCAATTTTTTACCAGATGTTGTGGGGACACAGAAGAAAATTCAAAAGGCTCCAGGAAAAAAATTAGGAAAAAGGAGAAGAAAAACTATTCAATGAAAGACATAAGAGCTCTGAAAGAGAAGGGTTATCTACCAGAGAAGCGGCATGAACTCCTGTATGAACAAACAGGGACTCAGGTGGAATTAGTGAGCAATTTGTTGAATAATAGTGTGTCATCCAAGGGAAACAGGTACACAACAGAAATTAAAATGTTTGTAATGACAGTGTATTTTTACTCTCCTAAGGCATATGAATATTTACAGACATTAATGCCTCCGCCTCACACATCACTCATTTCTCATTGGGCAGGGACCGTGAATTGTGATCCTGGCTTTTAAAGTCAGGTGTTCAGGTGCTTTGAATTAAACCATCAAAGGAGGACTGAATTTAACGATTCTAGCCTCATAATAGACAGTATGTCAATTAGAAAACAGGTAGTGTGGGACCAGGAAACTAAAAGGTGTACACGTTTTGTAGGTTTTCGAGGAAAAGCTGAACAATCAGAAGAATTTAAAGGAGGCATTAGTTTTTATGCTTGTGTCCATAAAAGGTAAATTTAAGTGTTCTGTAGCGTATTTTTTAGTGAATGGCTTTGATGGTAGTGTGCAGGCAAAGTCAATAAACTGTACTCTGGAGAGGCTAAGCAATTCAGGCATCAGAATTTGGGTAGTCACTTGTGATGGCACAAGGACAAATAGAAGTACTCTTTGTTCATTGGGATGCAGTATTAATTTTCATCAAAAAGGTTTTTCTTCTCAGTTCCTTCACCGAGTTTGAAATCACAATGTTCACTTTATTTTGGATATGTGTCAGTTAGTGCAGCTTGCTCGAAATGCATTAGCAGACGTAGGTGTTATAGAGTCTACAAATGGCCTTATTAAGTGGCAGTACTTAAAGAACTAAGTGAGTTGCAAATTTAGGAAGGCATGACATTTGGTAACAAGTTGTCAGGACGTCCGCAAGCCCGACACTGTTGCGGCGAAGGACGGAATGGTGCATCAATGTGGAGATCGTCGGCGACCACCACGACACTGACTGGTGTCACCGGCAGAAGGCGGCAAAGTGTGGCGTCCCGTCGGTACGGCAAGCGATCAGAGCTCTCCGGCCGACAGACAGCAACATGGAGTCCGCCACGGTGACTTTGAATTGTAGGGGGACATGGGCACCAACATCTGCCCGCCAGATCCTCCACCTTGGCTGGAGCTCAGCGTAATTAGCACGTCGGTGCTCAGGCGAACTGCGTGGATTTTCGGCCTCTTTGAAAAAAATGACCGCGCTGAGGCCGATGTTCTGAGAGGGCGTGGGCTAGAGAGCCGGTCTGCCTTAGATTAGTTTGCCCTGACTCCTGGGGCTTCAAGAGTTCAGGAGCAATACAGTCTTGTATTCTAATTTAATTTTCGGTCTTTGTATTGTGTCTAGCAATAAAGTTTTGCAGTTACAACGACAACGGTAACCGGCGCCCCATGTAAGCTCCCCTCAGGGGGTACTGGCACACTAGATGTAAGAGTGTTTTACCTTGTGGGTCAAAATTGTGAATAAAGACGGTTGTAATAGCACTGTTGGAGAAAATTGTGCAAATTTTAACATGTGTTCAATGGTACCTGTAGGACTGTATGATTTCCGATCACAAAAGCGTCCGCTTGTAGATGATGATGATGATTCTTGTATGTTTGTAGATGAAGTAGAAAAATGGTGCTCACTTATTGCAGAGGGTACTCTGTTTTCCACATACAAGCAAAACATTTTGTACTACATTGAAGGGTATGTTGCCCTCACAATTTCTAAACAATGTTACTACATCCGCCAGCCAAGATTAGAGCGCTTCTTGGCTCTGTTAAGGATGACTTGGGTTTGAGGAGGCCCGGTGTGTACAAGATCCCTTGCCACTGTGGGAAGTCTTATATTGGCCAGACAATCCGGACCATTCAGGACCGATGTGTTGAGCACTAGCGGCACACACAGTTGCTCCAGCCAGAGACATCTGCAGTGCCGGAGCGCTGTCTCAGCGAGGGACATAGAATGCTGCATGACGAGACACAAATGGTTGCCAATGCATCTCGCTATTGGGACTGTGTTTTAAAAGAATACATTGAGATTCGTTAATCTGATAATCTTATTAATAGAGACAAGGGTTACCTTTTAAGTAAGACTTGGAACCCGGTGTTATCAGACGTGAAAATACGACGGTCTGTGTTTCGATCGTCGGAATAATTTTTAATAGAGATGTCTCGATTTCGCCTGTTTCCAGCACTGGCGGCGCTTGCGTTAGAGGACAGTTACGACACCTTCTCGCTCACGCGTTGTGGGCCTTCTGCTGTCTATGCAGGGGCCGCTGCTTGCGCTGAGAAGTCACTTCCGGCGAGATCGTGTACCAGCACTCTCACCTGAAGATGGCGGCCCGTTGGACCGCAGAAATATTGTGTCAAGATGACGTTATGATCCGGCAGCACACCCGAGAAGAAAATTATCAATTTCAAAACAAGTTACAGGTAAGGACTGTCTCTACATTCCTAGACCACTTGTTATATGTAATGACACAACATCTTCACTTCTCAGTACTGCAGGAAAGAGCTCATTCACAAAATTTGTAAGCCGAGGCAAGCTTATTGAAACAAATAATGGTGAAACAAATAATGGTGAAACAAGTAATGGTGAAACAAGTAATGGTGAATACTGTGGTGGAGCACTCAGAAAAATTGTTTCAGGTGTTTCTTGTCAATGTTAACATGAGGCAAAAGCACTTGATTAGTAAGATTGTCATGAGCATCCTTAAAAAAGTTTGTGAACTATTCATTCCCTCAACTTGACCACAACTTCCATAATGAAAGCGGAGTTGAACATTTGCATGACATGCTTGTACGTAAGATTGCATCCTGGTACATTCAGGTGTGGCTGCAAACATATGGGAAAAGGTTTTCAGCTGGTCACAATACAACTAGTGTAAGACAAAAACTCAGTAAGATTATTTTATTCAGTAATGTGTAATGTTGTGCCTGTAACATTGCAGCAGTGGTTAAAAATTATGGAAATGACAAAACTAAATTTAATATTTTGTGTTCCAATATGTTCTCATTTCAATATCCATGCTCATATTTACGATATTCATCATTTTACAAATGATAAAAAAAGTACATAGACATATGAAGGTGTTCCTTGGGGCATTACATCAGGGTATCTTTGTACCAATTGCTATTTTTGCTTTAAATGGCTGGTTTTTTTTTATTACCCTTGTGCTTCATTCAAATGTCTTTTCACCTCCCTAGAAGCTCTTAGGCTTGTGATAATTCTTTAATTGCTTTGACTGTGAAGTAAAGCTTCTGACAGTGATTTAAGTTGAACACTGCCAGGTTGATACAAATATTTTGATATTATTAAGACCTGATTTCCTTTCGTTGTGATGTTAATTTATTCAGAACTTTAGATATGGGGAAAAATACTATGCTTTTTAAGACTAAAGTTACCCAAAAATGACTGAGTAATTTTGTGCCAGTATTAAAATTGAAATTTTACTCCAAGAGAGCGTCTCTAGTACATATTTCCTCATTGCCAAGCACACCTTCGCTATATGTGTGAAATTTTAGTGTCTATTGTGATGTAGATTGTGTGTGCAGTACCTTCAAAAAGACAGATACCCAGCTTGACTGAACTGTTTACATATGTTAGTTCTCAGTTAAATATGCACTTTAAACTAACTGATTTCATAGCGAATTCCACGTTAGTACATGTGAATTAGTTCAGTAAAAGAAGAGAACAATTTTCGTGTCAGTGTCACACGTAATTTTGGTTGTTTCATACAGTCCCTGAAAATAACTAGCGTATTGTTGTGGATATGCAAATTCACGTTTAAATGAACGCCATTACGTTTTTTTCCGACGCTAAAGATGATGTCGGCACTGATAAATGCATTACATATGTGAATACAACTGTTCCTTACGCCTGGGAAAAATATTTTTTCCACTTTTAGGTACTTCATTTACAATATTACAGTAGGCTTTAGTGTTCATGAGCGTAAAACGAAATTGGTAGTTCGTTGCTTTAATGGTAACGTAGTTAATTTGATTATCGTCAAGAATTAAGATACTTTCGAACGAAAACGAATGCCACCCTTCTAACTGCAATTTGGTGGCGCTAACAGACGACGGCACGTTGTGACAGCCCAAGTTCGCCATCCAGTCATTATAGAGATCAGTGGGTAACTACAGTACTTGCGATGGCTTCTAGCGAGATTTTTCGGAACTTCCGTAGGCTTTGCCTCCAAATGTAAGCATCCTGAAATACGGGCTTTAACCCTCAGACAGTTGCGCATGTATCTGTGAGATCATGACCTACTTTTTCTCTAATATTACCGCAATGAACAGTGGTAACGGTTTGCTGGCCCACGACATCTTGTGTCACACCTTTCTTATTGCTTCACAGGAATTTCAGTCTTATCCCGATACTGACAAGGTCATAAATGAGTCAGGTGTGGGAACGTATACTGCCTGTAACTCTCAGATACAGCGCGCCTACTCGGGTAAAGCTAATAACTGCAGCTGTTGCATTGTTTGCAGCGTACGCAAATCGGCAGTTGCGTTGTTGTCTTCTAAATGAAGCAACGTTTCGTTGTAGCTACGTGTACTCTCTTTCAAAATGAGTAAACGATATGATCTAGAAAATCCTAAGGATTTGGTAGAAGTACATCCATCGCCTTCTTCTCGACGACGAGGTATCCATTGAAGATGAAGATGATCTTGCAGAAACTGATTCAGAAACCTAAGATATACTCGAAACACGATCTGTTGACTCAGACACAGATCGTGAATTTGATGAAGAGGAAAATAATGAAGCGCAGGAAACTGACGAACATTACTATTTTGGTGAGTAGAAAAGACAATAAATATGCTTTCAGATGTAATAATAACAATATCTAATAATGGTGTAATGTACTTATTTTTTATTTTAGGTAAGGATGGAACTAAATGGAGGAAAGTGCCTTGGAAAGTAACACAGACACGGCCTCATAATATACTAACCAAACTGCCTGGGGTAGTTGGAGACGCAAAGAAAATGGTAACTGAAATTGACTGCTGGAGCCTACTCATCAGTAATGATATCCTAGATCTAATTGTGGTCAACACTAACAGGCGTATAGCTGATCTAAAAGGAAACTTTGCTCGCGAGAGTGACTGCAAGGACACAGACGCAATCGAAATAAAAGCCTTTCTTGGCTTGTTATTCCTTGCTGGTGTGTTCCGTGGTTGGCGACAGAACGTTCACGAGTTCTGGACAGCAGATGACCTTGGTCTCAATGTTTTTAGAATGACCATATCCGAAAAACGTTTCCTGTTCCTAATAAGATGTGTTCGTTTTGATGATGGAGCCACAAGACAAGAACGGCGCAAGACAGACAAATTAGCAGCCGTGAGAGAAATGTTCACCATGTATTTGAATAACTGCAAGACACGTTACTCCCTCGGTCAGAACGTCATAGTTGATGAGCGGGTACCAGCATTTCGAGGCCGGTGTGGATCTCGCGAGTCCATACCATCCAAACCATCTAAATATGGCGTCAAAATTTTCTGCCTATGTGATGCCAAGCTTTATTATATACTTACAACATGGAAATATATTGTGGATTACAACCGGGACTCTTTCAGAATAACAACTCCGCCAAAGAAGTAGTTCTGAGACTTGCCGAACCAATATATGAGACAGGTAGAAACATTACAGCAGATAAGTGGTTCACTAGTTTGGAGTTAGTAAGAGAACTGCATACAAGGAGACTGTAGTTTGTAGGCACAATTAGATAAAACAAGAAGGAACTGCCATCGAATTTCGTAACACCAAACAGTAGACAGCAATATGATAGCGTATTTGGCTACAGCAAGAATGAAACCCTTGTGTCGTATGTCCCGAAAAAAAGGGAAAACTGTAGTCCTCCTTTCAAGTATGCGTGTATCGTCAAGTGAGGTTTCGGAAGGTTTAGAGTAAAAAAAAAAAAAAAAAAAAAAAAAAACAGCAATTATTCTACACTATAATGACACCAAATCTGGAGTTGAAGTGGTTGACAAAGTCTGTGCAACCTACAATGTAGCTAGGTCAACAAGAAGATGACTTATGGTGACTTTTTTCCACCTGTTGAACATTGCAAGCATCAACTCAAGAGTACTTTTCTTGGGCAACAAGAATAAATACACAAATCGGCGCGTGTACCTCAAAACTTTGGCGCTGACTCTACTGCAAGATCATCTCAAAAGAAAGGCTCTTATGACTCTACCTGATGATGTAAAGTCAATGCTAGTAAAGTACAAACCTAAAGGAAAAGAGCAAGAAAACGCTGAACAATTCTTGGAATCAGAAAACAAGAAAAGAAAAAGGTGCCAGTCATGCTACAGGGAGGCAAAAAAGACTTGTCTCAATAAGTATACATGTGAAAAATGCGGTACACATCTTTGTAAAAGCAAGCAAAAATAATTTGTGAACAATGTCTTTCTGTAGAGGGCAATCGGTAAAAAGAGACATGGTTTGATTAGTTCAATAATTTATTTGTATCTATAGTAAAATCAATTTTTAAAAGAGTTTCATGTACTTCTCCATTACAAAATGTCAAATATTTCTGTTAATTTGAAAGTGTAATGAGCCTGAGGTTCACTTCTGCATGCGTAAAATCTGTAACAATAAAGGTAACTGCAATTTAAAACAAAAACAACAAAAAAAGAACCTGTAAAACAAAAAACCACAAAAATCGTCGCATGTATCCACGAGATGCATCGCAGCTAGTGGCGTCATGAAAGTTGACGCGCCTGCTGGAGGGTTAAGAACCTATGAACTCCAGCATTTATATAGGATACGATCGATCATCTTCCATATCGATTCCTCGCTACATGCACGAGCAAACTCGAACTTAGCCGACCGCGGCAGAAGACTAACAATAGAGAGCGTGCCAACACTGAGGCCGCTTTGCATGCTTGCACGCGGCCGAGCTCTGTTCGTCTGTTGCGTCCGTAGCAGCATACAGTTTACCCAAGTTTCCACCAGTTCGTGTATTACTGTGTATTGCGTGGAGAATCCAGCTGTATATCAGTGTGCTCACTCACATTCGTTGTTGTAGTGAAGTTGACTACGGCAGCAGAAAGAAAAAACTCTGTATCTGTCGCGGAGAAAGTGAACTTGATTCGGGAAGTGGAGAGAAGCGCAAATGTGCCCATAAGTGAAATGGCTCGACCCCTGGGACTTGCACAGTCTTCATTGTCAGAAATATTGAAGAATAAGGAGAAGATTCTGGATCAAGAAACATATTGAGGTTCAAAAGTAAAACAGAGAAAAATGTTAAAAAGTCCCCGTACGAAGAAATGGAATCGAAGCTATTGGAGTGGTTCAATGGAGCATGTGCTGAAAATTTACCAATCTAAGGGGCAGTGATAAAAACGAAAGCGTCTACGATATCAGGGAAACTTGTGCTAACAGAATTCAAAGGTTCGAATGGTTGGCTGGATATGTTAAAAAACGCTATGGGATAACTTGCACGGCAGTATGTGGAGAGAGTGCTGAGTTAGTGATGAAAGTGTTGAACACTGGAAAGAAGAGTCGCCACCCCTCTTGGAAGGTTTGGAATCTCGGTATGTGTACAATGTGGCCTGTTTTACCAACTCGTGCCCTCTAAAACCTCAAGTGTTAAAGCAAAAGCATGCCATGGAGGAAGAATGAGCAAGCAGAGAATTATTGTTCTCCTATGCAGCAACACAGATGTCAGCGACAAGCTGGATCCCATAGTAATTGGAAAGTTCCACAAACCACGATATTAAGCACAGTGCTACGCTGCCTATAAGTATTACAGCAACAAAAGCGCTTGGATGACTGCGGACTTGTTCAAAAAGTTCTTGCAAGCTTTTGATGCACGAATGGGTGCTAGCAACAAGAAGGTTGTTCTCTTTATGGACAAGTGTCCTGCTTCATCCAACGGACTTGGGATTTCTGCGGAATGTGTAAGTGCATTTCTTTCCAGCAAATTGCACTAGCAGACTCCAGCCCATGGATCTAGGGATTATTCATAGCCTGAAAAGCATGTATCTGAATGCTCTTGTCCTTAAAGCCGGGTTCACACAGGCAACAAAAGTATCGCCACTGGTAATGGCGAACTGCAGTTGCTTTATAGTTGCATGTGTGAATTCCTAGTTTTCGGTGGCGCCATTTAAAGAAACCCAACTTTTGTCACGCCACAAAAAGTTGAACTTGGTCCTACTTTGTTGCGCCATTTTGCCTTCTCCACAACCGAATAACGTCATTCGATTCCTGCCTCGCAGTTGGATTCAAACCTTTTGAGCGTTTGCTATTAATATGTCGATAAAGTGGTCAACAGTGACAATTATGAGATTCTTGGAGGTGTATCAAACACGAGAATGCCTTTGGAACCACAGAAGACAGAAATTTGAAATATGCTGCATTAATTGAAATAGTAAACAGTATGTGTGAATATGTACCTGGAATTGATGTAGCTACAACAAAATTAAAAATTCGAAGCATTCGAAATGCTTACATGAATGAACATAAAAAAAGTACTGAAATCACATAAAAGTGGTGCGTCTACAGTCGGTATTTATAAACCCAGCCTTGCTTGGTTTGAAGCTGCAGACCGGTTCTTAAAACATGTAGTCGAGACAAGAGAAACACTTTGGTGAGTAATATTTTACATTTATTATGTTTCCAAAACATCTTATTTAGTAATACGTACAGCCGTTTAATCAGCTGAGCAGGTGACGCCATTTTTCAAACTGCGCAATTACGAAGAATTTGTGGCGTCCTGTGTGAACAGTAGCTCAAGGCGCCACTCCAGAATGACTTGAGTTATGGCAATACTTTCGTTGCGTGTGTGAACCCGGCTTAAGGCACTTGCTTTTACTGATAGGAATGAAGTGCTCAGATTGCTTTCATAAGACTGAATTTAATGAAATGAGCACTCACGACAAAGACGGGGACGAAGCAGTAGTGGACGTTCACGATTGGGTGCAGGTATCTAACAATTTACCCATCACTTTTGATGAATTTGTGGCTTGTGATGATAATGATGCCACATGCATCCGAAATGTTGAGGAAATCTGCAAAGATGAAGTAAAGCAGACTGATGAAGATATCGAAGAAGATGATGATGTTAGGGATGAAGAAGTGCAAACACCATCATTCAGTGAAGCTATTGCCAGATAGACATTGTATGGAGATTTGTCACACCATTTAACGTGCACAATCCTGTTATAGACAGAGTAAATCAATTGGAGATGGACACTTTGAACCTAAAATCCAACAGTGCTAAAAAGCAGATTACCATTTTTGATTACAGGTATTTCAAACAATGAGGCACAGAGAAAGTTTTGTAAATATGTGTTGTGTATAGGAAAAGTAACTCGATTTATAATATTACTGTAATTGTGTAAATATTTTGTGGATGTTTTAATTTTGTAGTGTGCTGGGAAACTACGATCTTTGACTACGCTATTAGTGGCACAAAAAAAGTTGTAATTACAGTATAGTGTGTAGGGTATGTATTTCCTTGGTTTACTATTGTTACTGTGTAAATTATGTGTGGTGATGCAATTCATGTCAATACAGGCAAGGAGTTCTGGAAAAGGTTTGCATTCTATCGAAACCTCGATTTAAGGCAAACCCCCATTAAAGGTTAAAAAATTCTGGTCCCTAGAAAAACGTTAAATAGGGGTTCTACCGTATAAACAAAATGAGCACACCACTAGAAATTGGAGCCCTCGCGGACTTGTCACGTCAAAGAAGAACGGATGTTGCAATGTTGCAAGAAGTGGTTACGACCAAAATAAACCAGATACCATGATTCGCGACAACCACAAACATAGGCCCAGTGACCCAATGACGCACGGCAATAATGGTACGAAACGGGATCGGAATAAAACGTTGTCAAGTGGCCAAGGAGTAGCGCTAGATATAGAAGAGACTGTAACGGGCACAGCCACCGCGTGCGGGTACGAATGCGAGCCGGCGTTATCGTGGAACGCTGATGATCTGCGGTGTCAGTAAGCTCCGGCCGCCGAGCGTCTCACACACGCAGTAGCCGACGCGCAATTACGTCTCTTTCAACTCACAATGGAGTATTGACAAATCCGTATTTGTTCGTGGTGGGGCGTCAGACACAATTATGACGGGTCTTCGTAGCGAGTACGTTACTACAGGGTGTTACAAAAAGGTACGGCCAAACTTTCAGGAAACATTCCTCACACACAAATAGAGAAAAGATGTTATGTTGACATGTGTCCGGATACGCCTAATTTCCATGTTAGCGCTCATTTTAGTTTCGTCAGTATGTGCTGTACTTCCTCGATTCACCGCCAGCTGGCCCAATTGAAGGAAGGCAATGCTGACTTCGGTGCTTGTGTTGGCATGCGACTCATTGTTCTACAGTACTAGCATCAAGCACATCAGTACGTAGCATCGACAGGTTAGTGTTCATCGCGAACGTGGTTTTGCAGTCAGTGCAATGTTTACAAATGCGGAGTTGGCAGATGCCCATTTGATGTATGGATTAGCACGGGGCAATAGCCGTGGCGCGGTACGTTCGTATCGAGACAGATTTCCAGAATGAAGGTGTCCCGAAAACAAGACGTTCGAAGCAATTGATCGGCGTCTTAGGGAGCACGGAACATTCCAGCCTATGACTCGCGACTGGGAAAGACCTAGATGGAAAAGGACACCTGCAATGGGCGAGGCAATTCTTCGTGCAGTTGACGAAAACCCTAATGTCAGCGTCAGAGAAGTTGCTGCTGTACAAGGCAACGTTGACCACGTTACTGTATGGAGAGTGCTACGGGAGAACTACTTGTTTCCGTACCGTGTACAGCGTGTACAGGCACTATCAGCAGCTGGTTGGCCTCTATGGGTACACTTCTGCGAATGGTTCATCCAGTAGTGTCAATCCTCATTTCAGTGCAAATGTTCTCTTCACGGATGAGGCTTCATTCCGACGTGATCAAATTGTAAATTTTCACAATCAACATGTGTGGGCTGACGAGAATCCGCACGCAATTGTGCAATCACGTAATCAACACAGAATTCTGTGAACGTTTGGGCAGGCATTGTTGGTGATGTCTCGATTGGGCCACTTGTTCTTCCACCTACGCTCAATGGAGCACGTTATCATGATTTCATACGGGATACTCTACCTGTGCTGCTAGAACATGTGCCTTTACAAGTACGACACAACATGTGGTTCATGCACGATGGAGCTCCTGCAGATTTCAGTCGAAGTGTTCATACGCTTCTCAACAACAGATTCGGTGACCGACAGATTGGTAGAGGCGGACCAATTCCATGGCCTCCACGCTCTCCTGACCACAACCCTCTTGACTTTCATTTATGGGGTCATTTGAAAGCTCTTGTCTATGCAACCCCGGTACCAAATGTAGAGACTCTTCGTGCTCGTGTTGCGGAGGGCTGTGATACAATACGCCATTCTCCAGGGCTGAATCAGCGCATCAGGGATTCCATGCGACGGAGGTTGGATGCATGTATCCATTTTTAACATTTCCTGTAACAAAGTGTTTCAAGTCACGCTGGTACGTTCTGTTACTGTGTGTTTCCATTCCACGATTAATGTGATTCGAAGAGAAGTAATAAAATGAGCTCTAGCATGGCAAGTAAGCGTTTCCGGACGCATGTCCACATAACATATTTTCTTTCTTTGTGTGTGAGGAATGTTTCCTCAAAGTTTGGCCGTACCTTTTTGTAACACACTGTATAAATGTCATCACATAAAAAAGTGATGATGGCTCATAACTCGTAGTTTGCGTACTTCTGTACCTCATGGACCCAATTCCCGTGATAATCCTGACAAATACCGAAGGATCCCCTCAGCCGAAGATACAAACCTCACAAACGCTTTATAAGACGCTCTTTATCAACATACACGTCCCATCTAGTACACAGAACAAGCGAGCAAGCAATGAAGAAATAGCCGAACTGCTGATACACAACAAAAACAACAACCTCATTGGTGCAGATTTTAACTGTTTCGCCGCAGCAGAGGACGAAACGCCAGTACCAAACGTATGCCCAGAGTTACAAAAAACTAATCAGACGACTTAAAAGTAGAAGATTCGTGCCGCCTTATCCATCCAACGCACACAGAATTTACCTAATATTACACAAATGGTGAAAGCAAACTGGACCCGATATACATCAGCAGAGCAGCACCCGAAATTGTAGTGCATGTCGAAGTCTGCGATGTCATCTTTTTGGACCATTACGAATGCAGGTTGCGTCTCTAGAAAGAAAAGATCGCGGGCACAAGAGGCAGGAGGAAACCAAATACAGAACACCTGCAGGGCGAAAGCAAATAGTAGAAACGTGGCAATAATGCCTGGCGCAGCGCGCACACCACAGGAGCAGAACGGAGCGATGGCTGGCGCGAGCGAAGCCGAAAATGCGCAGCTGTTGATAAAGAGTCAGCGCAGAGAAATCTTTCTCGAGGCGAACCGCAGCCGAGTTCTGTCAGCACTGCCCGACTGCGGCCAGCGCGGAGAATCGAGGCCAAACTCCTGCAAATAAAGAAACAACAAATGAGAGGTGTCGTCGCCTGGAGCAAAACATATGGGGAGCTGGAAAAAGAGCGACTCACCGTGCACCATCTCCACAGAGCAGCAGGCAAGTGCTTAAGGGAGCTGCATAACTGGAAGGGAAGACGCTTACGGTGAAAACGGAAATTACAAAACGTACTGATGACCATTGCCAAGAGACAGACAATGCGGCAACAGCTGGAATTCTGCAGCAAACGACGAACGTGCTGACAGACGCAGGCAGAGCACTGCTGACGGAGAATGTTGACGGAGGCGATCTCTGAGAAACGATGCAGATCAGCAATAGAGCAAGAGCACCAGGCGGCGATGGCCCAACGCTCGAGTTTTATCTCGCGTATTGGGACGTACTAGGAATGAAATTCATAGCGATGATGAAAGAGATATTCAATGGGGCACAAAAATCGGAGGCACAATAACCTTAATCCCTACGAAGAAAGCAGCCCGCCGCATTGAGGAGTTTCGTCCGACTACTTTCCTCGACGCCGACTATAAAATAATAGCGAAATGCATCGCAAATAACCTGAAGTTGGTGACGAGGAAAGTCATCAGTCCGTGGTACACGTATTGACGCCACATGTACCCAACATCAGAAGTGCAGGTGCCACAATCTCGGTGGACTTCCATAAGGCTTTCGACAGGATCGACCACATATACCCATAGAAACGCTAAACAAGCTCGGTTTTACGCAAAAAAATTCATCATAATCATACAGAAAATATTAAGTACTCCCGAGATCGACAATAACAGTTAATAGCCGGAAAACAAAACAGATAAAACTGGACAGATCGGTGAGGCTGGTTTGCCCATTGTCCCCGGCTGTCTCCGCTGCGGCGGAAACTATCAAACGACATCACAGGATTCTCCGTAGGAGACAAGGGAGTAGCATGTACAGTATACACTGACGACCTTGGCATCCTTATTGATGATCAGGATGACTTTGGGCGAATAGAAACTATAATGAAAACGTTCCAAAAAGCATCTGGCATAGAAACCAACGAAAGGAAAACAGTGCTACTGCCGATCGAAAATCAATGACTCAAACCAGACGGGCAATGATGTAGAACAGCAGAGAGCCATAAATTTCTCGCAATATTTATACAGCCTTTTCCACTCAAAATGGCCGCATACAACTGGGGAGACGTGCTACACACCGTAGGAGGTCTCACCGCACAGCACACGAACTGTAAACTAACGATTCATCAGAAAATACAGATGACAAACACGACAATCCTGGTGCAAATCCTAAGCATCCCAACTGAAATTGCGCAAGCAATCGCGAGCGCACTGTACTGCCTACTGTAGCATCTAAACATATTCAAACGAACGCAAGCGACGTGCAAGGGGGACTAGGTCTAGTGGATGTAAAGACCAAACGTAAGCACTCCTACTGAAACGAATGCTCCTCACCCAGGGCAAAAACCCTGACAGCCTCACACCCACAGTAATCGAAAGATACAAGCCCGCATCACAAGAAGCGCCGGTCGACACGTGGCACATCCCTTTCAGAATGCGACACGTCAGGCTGCACTACGTGAACAAAAGCTACGCACTGGACACCGTGGCGAACCCCAGCTACAGAACAGACAAGAGACCATACTGGGCCCTCAGGTGGAAGCCAGTAAAAACAAACGGAGAACAAACCTCCACAGAACAATTGGAACCAAATATGGAAAAACATGTTACCAAAAACTTGTTACCAAAAGATGCCATGGAGCCGTGGTACAAATAGCAAATAGAATGGTGCCAACAAAGCAAAGACTGTCGGACGGACTTAAAACTCAGCCCAACCGACAAGTGTGACGTACGTGCCTCGACTGACACCCTCGAGCACCGTATGAGACTGACATACGGGAAGCATTCCAGCAAATGGTGGCTCACATCAAAAGAACAACACCGGATAGTATCACAGTAGAAGCAATCACTGCCCAGAAACCAACCCGTTTCCACGGCCCAAGAAGCTGGCGACACTCAGGATCCCCGAGATGACACAACACGCCATCGTGGCGAGGAAGCAGACCGACCACCTCGTCTTTCTGATAAACCTCTGGAAGGAGGACAAGCAGGCCCAGCAGCACAGGTGCTGTAGTGACGACTTGAAGAATTTCCTCCAGATTCCACTGCAGAGGGTGACCGGCACAGTCCTCCCCAGCCTGGGACCACCGGCACCACCACTAGCCATCCCTCCACACTCACCACAAGAAGGAAGATTGCAGTGAAAGTGAAAATGCAGTGGAATTAGCGTTACAAAGTGTTTCCCCTCAATGACATCTGCCATGTCCATAAAAGGGGGTTAAGAAATGAAAGAGGAAGCCGCCTGGTAGAATTCTGCACAGAGCATAACGTAATCATAGCTAACACTTGGTTCAAGAACCATAAAAGAAGGTTGTATACACGGAAGAGGCCTGGAAATACTGACAGGTTTCAGATACATTGTATAATGGTAAGACAGAGATTTCGGGACCAGGTTTTAAATTGTAAGACGTTTCCAGGGGCAGATGTGGACTCTGACCACAAGCTTTTGGTTATGAACTGTAGATTAAAACTGAAGAAACTGCAAAAAGGTCGGAATTTAAGGAGACAGGATCTGGATAAACTGACAGAAAAAGAGGTTGTAGAGAGTTTCAGGGAGACCATTAAGGAACGATTGTACAGAATGGGAGAATAAATACAGTAGAAGAAGAAAGGCTAGCTTTGAGGGATGAAATAGTGAAGGATGCAGAGGGCTAGTAGAAATTCTTGAGTAACCGAAGATATATTGAATTTAATTGAAGAAAGGAGAAAATATAAAAATGCAGTAAATGAAGCAGGCAAAAAGGAATACAAACGTCTCAAAAATGAGATCGACAGGAAGTGCAAAATGGCTAAGCAGGTATGGCTAGAGGAGAAATGTAAGGATGTAGAGCCATATCTCACTAACAATAAGATAGATACTGCCTACAGGAAAATTAGAGAGACCTTTGGAGAAAAGAGGACCACTTGTATGAAAATAAAGAGCTCAGATGGAAACCCAGTTCTAAGCACAGAAGGGAAAGCAGAAAGGTGGAAGGAGTATATAGAGGGTCTATACAAGTGTGATTAACTTGAGCACAATATTATGGAAATGGAATAGGATGTAGATGAAATGGGAGATATGATACTGCGTGAAAAGTTTGACAGAGCACTGAAAGACCTGAGTCGAAACAAGGCCCCGGGAGTAGACAACATTCCATCAGAACTACTGACGGCCTCGGGAGAGCCAGTCCTGACAAAACTCTACCATCTGGTGAGCAAGATATATGAGACAGACGAAATACCCTCAGACTTCAAGAAGAATATAATAGTTCCAATCCCAAAGAAAGCAGGTGGTGACAGATGTGAAAATTACCGAACTATCAGTTTAATAAGTCACACCTGCAAAATACTAACACGAATTCTTTACAGACAAATGGAAAAACTGGTAGACGCTGACCTCGGGGAAGATCAGTTTGGATTCCATAGAAATATTGGAACACGTGAGGCAATACTGACCCTACGACTTATCTTAGAAAATTGATTAAGGAAAGGCAAACCTACGTTTCTAGCATTTGTAGACTTAGGGAAATCTTTTGAAGATGTTGACTGGAATACTCTCTTTCAAATTCTGAAGGTGGCAGACATAAAATACAGGGAGCGAAAGGCTATTTACAATTTGTACAGAAACTAGATGGCAGTTGTAAAAGTCAAGGGGCATGAAGGGAGTGAGATAGGGTTGTAGCTTTTCCCCAATGTTATTCAATCTGTATATTGAGCAAGCAGTAAAGGAAACAAAAGAAAAATACAGAGTAGGTATTAAAATCCATGGAGAAGAAAAAAACTTTTGAGGTTCGCCGATGACATTGTAATTCTGTCAGAGACAGCAAAGGACTTGGAAGAGCAGTTGAACAGTACGGACAATGTCTTGAAAGGAGGATATAAGCTGAACTTCAACAAAAGCAAAACGAGGATAATGGAATGTAGTCGAATTAAATCGGGTGATGCTGAGGGTATTAGACTGGGATATGAGACGCTTAAAGTAGAGGCAAAGGTAGAAAAATTGGCCCCTGCTGGTATTATAGGCCCCCTACATATTTGGAAGTATAGGCCACGAATTCTAGCGGAGAGCACATGAACTACTAGAACTAGTTGCCAAACTTCACTGTAGAGTGCGCAGATGTAATAGCTGCCATGGTTTGTGAGTAGTTGTGTTGTGAATTTTTTCGCTGTTATCAAAAACTTGAAAGGTTAGTGTTTACTTGAATAAAACTCAAATTTCTAACATGTTATTAGTGAAACTAAGGTAAGGTACGTATTAGGCTTGTTGTTGGGATTCCGTTTTACATTAATTAACGTCGGTTGTGAACCAAACTAGCCATAGGCAAAATCGTTTTTCCCAAGATATATATGGATATGCGGGCCCCTTTTGCTGTTGGTATTATGTGCCCCATAAAATCAATCAGATTTTATGGGACCATTTACAAATATTGCTACTCTTTATGTTTCAGATGCCTCTAAGACATCTTGTACCCCCCAAAAAATCGAAACGGCAATTGTGGGACAAAGCAAATATGGCAAATGCTATTGTAGCTAATAAAGAGAAAAAAATGGGGTTGAAAAAGCGGTTAAAGTGTACTCTGTCCCTCGTTCTACGCCACAAAGGCTCTCACGAATCGATAAACTGGTCGAAGAAATAGTTAATATTAAATTGGGCCATCCACGGTTTTACCACTGGGACTTGAGGACGAACTAGTTAAATATCTTCTCATTATGGAATCCAAATTCTACGGCCTTACCAGAAATGACATCAGGCTCATGGCCTACCAGCTTTGCACAAGAATCAAAATCCCTCATCCATTTGTAAAGGCAAAGTTGCTCGTCGAGGCTGGTTTGACCATCTTATGTCACGGCACAAAAATATTCTGTCTATTTTGAAGCCATCCGCAACTTCGATTTCACGTGCTAATGGGTTTAATAAACAAGCTGTCGGCAATTTCTTCAACTTATTTCAAGCTGTGTTCAGTAACAACAAATATCCTGCGGACAAAGTTTTTAATGTAGACGAGTCAGGCCTTAGTGTCAGTCAAAGCAAAATTTCTCGTGTCATCGGTCTGAGGGGGAAAAAGGGAAGTTGGTGCATAATCTGTAGCTGAAAGAGGATCACTTGGAATCTGTGTGTTCTGCATGAGCGCGTCTGGTACTTTCATCCTACGATGCTAATTTTCCCCAGGAAAAATATGACGGATACACTGATGAAAGGGGCTCCGCCTGGCTCTATAGAAAGGTGTCATCCCTCTGGTTGGATTCAGAGCAACCTTTTCACTGACTGGTTAATCCATTTTATCTCTAAAACAAAGCCATCAAAAGCTGATCCTATTTTGCTTATTTTAGACGGCCACCATACCCACAAAAAGAATACTGATGTAATTGACATAGCTTGTGAACACCACATTACAATAGTTAGCTTGCCTCTGCACACTACACACAAGCTGCAACCACTAGATAAGAGCTTCTGGGACCCCTTAAGAATCTTTATAATGACTACATAAGGCAATGGATGCTGCACAACAACAGGCCTCTTGGACCATACGATGTTGCTAAGCTACTTTGGAATGCATTCCTGAAATGTCAAACAGCTGAGATAGCCATTTCAGGGTTCAGAGTCACAGGAATTTTTCCTGTAAATCGCAAAGTGTTTAATGATATTGACTTTGCTCCCTCTGAAGATATTGAAGTTCAAAGTCTGACTGTAGATGCTCTGAAATCTAGTAAAGGGCGAACTCCTAAGGACAAGCCTTCAAGTCAATCAGATCAATGCATTCATCCTGGCACATCATCGACATTAACTACACCATCTGCAAGAGACTTGGCAGAAGCTGAATCCACAGGATGCTCTTCCCAACAACGTTTCGATCATATTTCTTCCAAAGACGTATTGCCGATACCAAGACCAAATAGAAAATTGACAAACAAAGGCCCTAAACCCATTACTTGTGCTGTTGTAACTTCTTCTCCTTATAAATGTGCACTAGAAGAAGCAGAAGAAAAGAAAAATAAGAAAACTAAGAAGAAGCAAGACAGAAAAGAAAAGAGCAGTACAATAATGAACGGTGGCAATGAAAACCAACCAAATTCTACAACAAGTAGGAGAAATAAGTTAATGTATGAACATGAATCAGATGAAGAAGGTGAAGAGGCAAGTGTAGGTTTTGATTCGGGAGAATCGCTGCCAGACATTGAAGTTGGTGTTTCTGTCCATGATGTTGACGACACTGTATGTCTATTTTGTGAAGGGGTTTTTTCAAAGGACACAAAAGGTAATTTTGGGTGCAGTGTATAACCTGTGAGATGTGGGCTCACAATGAATGTGCTGGATGTGAAAAAGATGCTTATGTGTGAGACTTGTAAATAGTCTAGGTGTAGGCTGTGAAAATCATCCCACCAGTAGACTAATTAACAATGTTCAGAGTGAATCTTTCTTTCATTATACAAAAAAATTAAATTAAATTATTATTTTTTTTAAATTTTTGTTTCTTTTTATTTCAAACTACCTTGGGGCCCATATTACCAGCACAAATTCTTGACGCAACAAAATGCAGACTATCAGGAAAAACATAAAATTTGTTTTTAATATTAAAAAGTTGAACCAAAACATGTCTCAACTATTTCAGGACATACTAGAGAAATGTTTTATGTCAATTTCAGGTGATTATACCAAAAATAAAAGGTGTTATATAAAAAAAACAAAGTGGGGGCCCATTTATCCACCTTTACCTCTAGTAATGAGTTTTGCTATTTGGGGAGCAAAATAACTGATGATGGTCGAAGTAGAGAGGATATAAAATGTATACTGGCAATGGCAAGGAAATCGTTTCTGAAGAAGAGAAATTTGTTAACATCAATACAGATTTAAGTGTCAGGAAGTCTTTTCTGAAAGTATTTGCATGGAGTGTGGCCATGTATGGAAGTGAAACATGGACGATAAATAGTTTGGACAGGAAGAGAATAGAGGCTTTCGAAATGTGGTGCTACAGAAGAATGCTGAAGATTAGATGGGTAGATCACATAACTAATGGGGAAGTATTGAATAGGATTGGGGAGAAGAGAAGTTTGTGGCACAACTTGACTAGAAGAAGGGATCGGTTGGTAGGACATGTTCTGAGGCATCAAGGGATCACCAATTAGTACTGGAGGGCAGCATGGAGAGTAAAAATCGTAGAGGGAGACCAAGAGATGAATACACTAAGCAGATTCAGAAGGATGTAGGTTGCAATAGGTACTGGGAGATGAAGAACCTTGCACAGGATAAAGTTGCATGGAGAGTTGCATCAGACCAGTCTCTGGACTGAAGACCACAACAACAACAATGTCCGTAAATTCATCTTGACACACAAGTCAGAAAAAGGCGTATGTCCAGTAAAAATTACTTGGAGAAAGTGCTCCTGGAGGAATGGTCGAAAATTACACCTGATATCACCCGGAATTGAATACAAAGCATTCCTAGGCGTTTACATGCTGTTATAGATGCTAAAGGGATGCACACTAGCTATTAGAAAGTGAACATCAATGAAGAAAACAAACACACTGTCCGATTCAGACATGTGTGCCAATACTTTTTTGGGTGCAAAAGAGCGATGTTTATTTTCATAACATTGTATGTTACTTTATGGACAGGTCATTTGGACATATCTGTAACCTATGTAATGTAGGGTGGCAGATGTCTGGGTTCTGTTCTGAAATATGTTTCCTTTAACCTACAACCACTAAAATGTAACTGTGCCAATACTTTTTGGTGTAATTGTATATAAGAATGGCTCTTATAAGTTAAGACACATTATCAATCAAAACACTTTTTATACTTAAAATTTAAGATGTTAATCAAAGAACTGTGTAACTTTGTCAAGTACAAGTGATTAAACTTGGCAGCATGTTGGCATAGAATGTCATGCAATTGAAATGTGAGTTTAAAACTGGAGAATTCTCTCTAAGAGCAATATTGTGCAAAAGATTGCTTTTCTTCTTCAGATAGTATTACATTCATAAAATTTGTCTCATTTTACTTTAGTCTGTAAAAAGTAAATTCTTAACTGTTTATGTACATTTTGCAATGTCAGCATTTGTCCACTCAGTATAGAGAACAAATAAATTATTTTTCATACTTGTGTTCACTAACATACTGTATTGAAAATGTCCAATGTGCTAAACGTTATCCGGATGATGGATGGTTGAAAGAATGAATAAATAAAAGTAGTTGCATGGGGTATTAGTATTGTTACCGACTTATTTGTTGTAACTCTGTGTACTCTAAAACCCTGAACATGGAATTTAAAATTAATTGGAAGGAAGTGAGCAGTACACTTGGTTTTCATTGTTCAGTTATTCTCAAGTAACTGACAAGTTCTGGCAAGAAATATCCTAGAAATGGGGACTAATGTTTTAAAATGCAATAATTTTATATAAAAGTTATGTAACTACATGTAGTTAATTAAATCTTCAGTAAAATGTGTGGATCACCTGTTAAAGTGGATTAATTATAAGTACTTAAAGGGTTACATATTTGTTAAAGCAAAGTTCCCTATCTAAGTGGTGGTGGTTAGTGTTTAACGTCCCGTCGACAACAAGGTCATTAGAGACGGAGTGCAAGCTCGGGTGAGGGAAGGATGGGGAAGGAAATCGGCCGTGCCCTTTCAAAGGAACCATCTCGGCATTTGCCTGAAACGATTTAGGGAAATCATGGAAAACCTAAATCAGGATGGCCGGAGACGAGATTGAACCGTCGTCCTCCCGAATGCGAGTCCAGTGTGCTAACCACTGCGCCACCTTGCTCGGTCCCTATCTAAGTCCAGGCTATTTAGATCATTACATTAATCACTGTGCTGTCGTGTTACCCTGTAAATTGCTGTTATTTGCCACACTAAATGTCACCTGGTAAGTACAATTTAAAAACAAAGCAGGTGTGTAAACTAAAATGGGCCTGATAATCTTAAATTCAGTTCTTTTCCTTCGTAATTTAACAAACCTTTCACTTAACATTTACTATGTAAAACAAATATTGCGTGCACACAACAAATATAACGAATAGGAGGCAATTGTAAGCACTCATCTGCTAATGTTTTGGGGGATCCAAGATGGCGGCAGACCCCACCCGCAGGCTTCAAAACAATGTACAGCGTACGTCTGTAGCGCCATTTCCCCTTAGGCCGGTATTACACTATCAAATTTCTTTGTCAAAGATTTGATGAAACATCTTTGACGTAGCGCTAAATAGGAGTATTACACGGTCATCATATTTTTTGTCGAAGTTCAAGATGGCTGACAACAACTTATTAACTGCAGCAGTTGCTAGTACCACAATTGCACTGTGTGCACATGTTGAAGAGAAACGGGGGTGGGGGGGTGGGGGTGGGGACGTAACTGGGTGAAGCCGTGGGTTTTAAGACGACATGATAAAAGCATTTAACAAAACTTGTTACATGAGCTTATAGTGGAGGACGTCAAGTCGTACATCAATTACTTAAGAATAGATGAGCATACATTTCAGTATGTGCTCAGTGAAGTGTATCCTCATATCACAAAGCACAATATTCACTTAAGACCAGCTATATCTGCAGAAGACAGGCTCACTGTAACACTCAGATTCCTTGCTACAGGAAAAGGTGGCAAGTAGTATGATTAGAAGTCAATTATCTCCCAAGAAAAGTAGCATTTTAATGAGTGTAAAGTGCTTAAAGTGTAGTAAAACTGTGGAAAATGGAATTCTGTCTGATGAGTGCGATGGTTGGTTACATTTTCGATGTGCAGAGTTAGAAGAAGACAATCTTCCAGACGAAAACATCAAATGGCGATGCAATGTCTGTCTGAAGAGTAAGGACAATATGGTGCTGATGGAGGAAGATAAACGTGAGGTAAACACTGACTATAATACTTTACAAGCATTCTTATCAGTGGTAATTGAAGAGAACTTAGCTCTGGCTAAAGAAAACGAACACCTGAAGAAGGAATATGCAGCAATTAATCAGGAACTCATTAAACAAATTTCCCAAGAAGAGGTTAGCACCCTGTACAAAGAACCAAGCAATCAATGTAGGTCAGTAGACCGCCTACAAAGACAATGGAAGGCTGTTCCTATCACAAAGCGCGGTAGGGACTGTGTAAAATTTCCACCCTTGGAAAACAGATTTAGTGTCCTTGAGCATGTTGATGCTACAGGAAAAAACATTAACGTAGACTCAAGTCAAGTTGCTTAACACAAGTAAAGTTAATGAAAGTGAAGTGAGTAATAGATGAAGCAACAGTATTACATCAAATGTCAATAGAAGTAATGAAACCAAAAACCCCAAGAAAGCGAGTCGCAACTGCAGACCTACGTCTGTGAAAATACATTTATATGCAGACAGTCAAGGAAGGAAATTAAAGGATATAGCTGAGAACACTTCAAGCCACCACATCTCAGCCACAATAAAACCTAGTGCAAAATTTAAAGATGTTGTAGCAGTTTCTTCACCAGCAGAAGCTATGGAATTGGCAGTTTTTCTGGCTGGATCAAATGACATAGCAAGAAATGAAGGAAAAGACTTCCTGTTATAATTAAAGAAGAAACTGCAGGAACTACAAAATACCATTTCGGCATGATCTTCCATACTCATCTTGTGTGAATGCTGAAGTGAGAAGAGTAAATGAAGAAAATTTGTAAATACTTTTAAAATGTCTGTTTTGTAAACATAACTAACTTAGGTACATGATTCCACACTACCCCTGGTCTCTATCTGAATCAACTCAGAAAGAAGTGTGTGAGTAATGAAATCATAAAAGTAGCCATTGAGTTAAGCATAGCAAAAATCGATAGCTCGTGAGTCAATACCACTTAGATTTAGGGAAAACTGTTTTTTAGACGTAGCAAAGAAGGACCGAGTCTAATTTTTCGCCAACTTTGTCTTTCAAGATAGGTTATCTCAATACTGAAGGTGAAAAACGCGTAATTTTAAATGAATTTGCAAATGAAAACTTATTTGATGCATTATGCTGAAGTGAGCACTGGTGCAAAGGAAATGAAATATCTTTTCATGTACTACACTCCTGGAAATGGAAAAAAGAACACATTGACACCGGTGTGTCAGACCCACCATACTTGCTCCGGACACTGCGAGAGGGCTGTACAAGCAATGATCACACGCACGGCACAGCGGACACACCAGGAACCGCGGTGTTGGCCGTCGAATGGCGCTAGCTGCGCAGCATTTGTGCACCGCCGCCGTCAGTGTCAGCCAGTTTGCCGTGGCATACGGAGCTCCATCGCAGTCTTTAACACTGGTAGCATGCCGCGACAGCGTGGACGTGAACCGTATGTGCAGTTGACAGACTTTGAGCGAGGGCGTATAGTGGGCATGTGGGAGGCCGTGTGGACGTACCGCCGAATTGTTCAACACGTGGGGCGTGAGGTCTCCACAGTACATCGATGTTGTCGCCAGTGGTCGGCGGAAGGTGCACGTGCCTGTCGACCTGGGACTGGACTGCAGCGACGCACGGATGCACGCCAAGACCGTAGGATCCTACGCAGTGCCGTAGGGGATCGCACCGCCACTTCCCAGCAAATTAGGGACACTGTTGCTCCTGGGGTATCGGCGAGGACCATTCGCAACCATCTCCATGAAGCTGGGCTATGGTCCCGCACACCGTTAGGCCGTCTTCCGCTCACGCCCCAACATCGTGCAGCCCGCCTCCAGTGGTGTCGCGACAGGCGTGAATGGAGGGACGAATGGAGACGTGTCGTCTTCAGCGATGAGAGTCGCTTCTGCCTTGGTGCCAATGATGGTCGTATGCGTGTTTGGCGCCGTGCAGGTGAGCGCCACAATCAGGACTGCATACGACCGAGGCACACAGGGCCAACACCCAGCATCATGGTGTGGGGAGCGATCTCCTACACTGGCCGTACACCTCTGGTGATCGTCGAGGGGACACTGAATAGTGCATGGTACATCCAAACCGTCATCGAACCCATCGTTCTACCATTCCTAGACCGGCAAGGGAACTTGCTGTTCCAACAGGACAATGCATGTCCGCATGTATCCCGTGCCACCCGTGCTCTAGAAGGTGTAAGTCAACTACCCTGGCCAGCAAGATCTCCGGATCTGTCCCCCATTGAGCATGTTTGGGACTGGATGAAGCGTCGTCTCACGCGGTCTGCACGTCCAGCACGAACGTTGGTCCAACTGAGGCGCCAGGTGGAAATGGCATGGCAAGCCGTTCCACAGGACTACATCCAGCATTTCTACGATTGTCTCCATGGGAGAATAGCAGCCTGCATTGCTGCGAAAGGTGGATATACACTGTACTAGTGCCGACATTGTGCATGCTCTGTTGCCTGTGTCTATGTGCCTGTGGTTCTGTCAGTGTGATCATGTGATGTATCTGACCCCAGGAATGTGTAAATAAAGTTTCCCCTTACTGGGACAATGAATTCATGGTGTTCTTATTTCAATTTCCAGGAGTGTAGATGATTTCCACTTAGCAAATAGCTATAGCAGAGAGCAGCATATTCGTGGGGGGTGTATCAATTTACATTAAGAAAGGATTAATAAATTGTAGTGATGAACTAGATCTAGGATTTCTGAGCAGTGAGATAAATTTTGAAGCTGCATGTGTATACCTGGGTCATTTAAAAATTCTTATTGTATCTCTTTATAGATCACCAGATGGAAGTCCACTAATATTTTTATAAAAACTTGAGACTTTACTGAATTTCTTTCTGAGTCCTCAGTGGGAGGAATATAGTATAGTGTTTGGTGGTGACATCAATGCCGCATTTGAAGTAAAGAAAGACGTGCACACCATAAATTGATTTAAAAACCTGTAACGACAATTCAACTTCATTTTTACAAACTGCAGACCCGCAAGACAGTCTGCTTGTCTCGACAACATACTTACAAATATCAATAAAGAGTTACTGTCTTCGTATGTAGCTGTCTTCGATTTCTCAGACAATGATTCAGTTTGGGCAAAAATACGTACAGATGTGCCTAATATGGACTATAATGAGTTTAAAGAGCCTAAAATAGTCATCGCAAGACCAATAACGCAAGAAAAATTGTCAAACTTCATGGTCTCACTCAGTAACCATGATTGGTCACATATGTTTAACAATGACGCTCAGGGCTCTGCCAATACATTGTTCGATAGATTTTTTCATTCTTTCTTAAATATATTCGAGACCAACTGCTCTCAATACAAATGTAAAGTTAACCCTAAAAGTAACAGTAATAGACATAGGGATAAGAATCCATAGTATATCGGGTCTCTCTTCTATTCCAGTCTCGTATTCTTCGTGGAAAAAAGGATTGTCGGTATGCCTCTGTGTGGGCTCTAATCTCTCTGATTTTATCCTCATGGTCTCTTCGCAAGATATACGTAGGAGGGGGCAATATACTGTTTGACTCCTCGGTGAAGGTATGTTCTCGAAAACTTCAACAAAAGCCCATACCGAGCTACTAAGTGTCTCTCCTGCAGAGTCTTCCACTGCAGTTTATCTGTGATCTCCGTAACACTTTCGCGATTACTAAATGATCCTGTAATGAAGCACGCTGCTCTCCGTTGGATCTTCTCTTTCTATTCTATCAACCCTATCTGGTACGGATCCCACACTGCTGAGCAGTATTCAAGCACTGGCTGAACAAGCGTACTGTAACCTACTTCCTTTGTTTTCAGATTGCATTCCCTTAGGATTCTTCCAATGAATCGCAGTCTGCCATCTGCTTTACCGACGATCAACTTTATATGATAATTCCATTTTAAATCACTCCTAATCCCTACTCCCAGATAATTTATGGAATTAACTGCTTCCAGTTGCCGACCTGCTACATTGTAGCTAAATGATAAGGTATCTTTCTTTCTATGTATTTGCAGCACATTACACTTGTCTACATTGAGATTCAATTGCCATTCCCTGCACCATGCGTCAATTCGCTGCAGATCCTCCTGCATTTTAGTACAACCTCTCGATATACCACAGCATCATCCGCAAAAAGCCTCAGTGAACTTCCAATGTCATTTATCTATATTGTGAATAGCAACGGTCCCACGACACTCCCCTGCAGCACACTTGAAATCACTCTTACTTCGGAAGACTTCTCTCCAAGGAGAATGACATGCTGCGTTCTGTTATTAGGAACTCTTCAATCCAGTCACACAATTGGTCTGATAGTCCACATGCTCTTACCTTGTTCATTAGATGACTGTGGGGAACTGTATCGAACGCCTTGCGGAAGTCAAGAAACACGGTATCTACCTGGGAACTGATGTCTATGGCCCTCTGAGTCTCGTGGACGAATAGCGCGAGCTGGGTTTCACATAATCGTCTTTTTCTAAACCGATGCTGATTCCTACAGAGTAGATTTCTAGTCTCCAGGAAAGTCATTTAACATAATACGTGTTCCAAAATTCTACAACTGATCGACGTTAGAGATATAGGTCTATAGTTCTGCACATCTGTTCGACGTCCCTTCTTGAAAACGGGGATGACCTGTGCCCTTTTCCAATCCTTTGGAATGCTACGCTCTTCTAGAGACCTACGGTACACCGCTGCAAGAAGGGTGTCAGCATTGAGTCATCAAAAAATAAATGCAAAAAAGCATGGACTATAATAAATTCAATGAGCAAAAGCAAGCAGAAAGCTGAGGTAGAAATTTCAGCAGATGAATTTAATAACTAATGTATAAAATCTGTTAACCAAATTAGGGAAAGAATTGGGAGGCCGCAAAAAACTGTAGCTGATCTTATTAAATATCATAATGTTGACTACACCCTGAAAGATAAATTCCTTTTAACAGAGGTCACACCAGATGTTATTTTAACTATTGTAAATAATTTTAGGGCCTCCGACAGTGAAGATATATATGGTATTTCTTATAATATGTTAAAAAAAGATAATTCAGCACATAATATATCCTCTTACTAAATGTATAAACAGATGTCTAATTGAAGGAGTATTCCCAGGTGCACTAAAATTATCCAGGGTAGTGCCCATTTACAACAAAGGAGACAAAAATTGCCCATCAAGCTATCGCCCAATATCTCTAAAACCTATTTTACCTAAAGTTTTGGAATCTATCATCAACTCCCAGTTGTGTGATTATCTGACACGTAATAACATTATTACTGCAGTACAATTTGGCTTTAGGAAGGGCAAATCCAGAGTCCATGTCATTGATTCCCTGATTAAAAATGTGCTTAATGCTTATGAAGGAAAAAATTTTGCTCAGGCTACCTTTTGTAATCTTAGCAAAGCCTTCAATTGTGCGAAGCATATTTCACTCCTCAACAAATTAGTTTATTACGGAATCACAAACAATGAAGTTGACAACATTTTCAAATCTTTCCTCGACAACTGTAAACAAATTGTTTGTATTGGTAAACAGAGATCACAGCTAGCTGAAGATAAGTGCTGTGTGCCACAAGGCACAGTATTAGGACCTCTGCAACTTATCATAATAACAAACAATCTACCATCTTACATAAATACTCACTCTATTCTCTATGCAGATGATACCACTGTTTTCAATATCAGCTCAGACATGGATATGCTCCAAACTGTGGCAAATGACACAATATCACAGCCATCAGTCCGGTTTCGAGCTAATGGGTTCCTGCTTAATGAGAGTAAAACTCAAAAGATTGTATTTAGTTTAAGAGCTCTGCCAGTAGAAGACTTCATGGATAGTGTTAAGTTCTTAGGTATTGTTATAGATAGTAAACTGATTTGGGAGCCACATATTAAATACATTACTGCAAGGCTGTCTAGAGTGTTGTTGTTGTTGTTGTTGTTGTCTTCAGTCCTGAGACTGGTTTGATGCAGCTCTCCATGCTACTCTATCCTGTGCAAGCTTCTTCATCTCCCAGTAGCTACTGCAACCTACATCCTTCTGAACCTGCTTAGTGTATTCATCTCTTGGTCTCCCTCTACGATTCTTACACTCCACGCTGCCTTCCAATAATAAATTGGTGATCCCTTGATGAATCAGAACATGTCCAACCAACCATCCCTTCTTCTAGTCAAGTTGTGCCACAAACTCCTCTTCTCCCCAATCCTATTCAATACCTCCTCATTAGTTATGTGATCTACCCATCTAATCTTCAGCATTCTTCTGTAGCACCACATTTCGAAAGCTTCTATCCTCTTCTTGTCCAAACTAGTTATCGTCCATGTTTCACTTCCATACATGGCTACACTCCAAACAAATACTTTCAGAAACGACTTCCTGATACATAAATCTGTATTCGATATTAACAAATTTCTCTTCTTCAGAAACGCTTTCCTGGCCATTGCCAGTCTACATTTTATATCCTCTCTACTTCGACCATCATCAGTTATTTTACTTCCTAAATAGCAAAACTCCTTTACTACTTTAAGTGTCTCACTTCCTAATCCAATTCCCTCAGCATCACCAGATTTAATTTGACTACATTCCATTATCCTCGTTTTGCTTTTGTTGATGTTCATCTTATATCCTCTTGCTAAGGAATTAAAATAACCATGTACCTGCAGCCTATGTAAGCTCGGCCTACTTTGCTTTTTTTCAAAGGATTATATCTTATGGGCTTTTAATATGGAGCAATAGCTCACACCTTCAGGACATTTTGGTACTTTAGAAGAAAGTAATTTGAATTATCACAAACAGTGATAAACTGGTCCACTGCAAACCACTGTTTATCAACTTAAAAATATTAACTGTTATAAACATGTATATTTACACTACCCTACTGCATATAAAGAGCAACTTATCAGAATACCAGCATAGAAGATATTTACACTCTCATGGAACCAGAAGTAGTGGCCAATCTTGACATACCTTACTACAGATTATCCACGTCGCTGATCAGCTACGAAATGGTGGGTATGAAGACGTTTAACAAACTGCCACTAGAATGGGTAGAAGCTCCATCTGATTTATTTACAGACAAATTATTCAGTTGGTTAGCTGCAAATCCTTGCTACTCACTTCAGGAATTTTATGACTGTAAAAAAAAATAGGGGTACCGGTTTGGAGAGTGCAGCATAATTTCTTTAACTAAGTAATTTATGATGCAATGTTTTCATATTATTTCATTTTAAATATTTTATTTTATGGAAAACCAATAGTGACATATTGATCTTCAACCCATGTATATATGCTGTACAACTTGTACATATGTAACTTGACTTTGTCAATTGCTGTAATAGCTAAATGACAATAAAATTTCATTCAATTCAATTCAATTCAATTCAGGTTAGGATAGGATAGGTCTCCAATCTTCTTAATCTATTTTTGTATTCAGGGTGCCTCATACTGTAAAGCGCCTCATCAGCTTCATACATATCTATTAATTTTGTAGTTGTTGGTACACACCAATTGAAAACCAGTTAACAATAAAAATATTATTCTAGAACAAAAGCAAACTGGTCCTTTCCATTTATTATAATGTTATTCTACCAAGAACCGACAGAAGATTCTGCTAACATGATAAAATGTGCCACAACAGCACAATTATCCATCTTTTATAGTAGATTACTGAGACAAAAAGCAAAGTCAACAGAACGCATTTGGTTTAACAAAACGTGTTTGCAATGCAAAATTACGTGAAAATACGTCTCCATAAAGTCAAGAGGAACATCTCGCGACGCAAATAAAGCCGTTGACATCGCAAGATACACGTGGATAAAGGAAGAAATGAAGAAATGGTTTCGTGTTCGTGACAATGTGTGTACACATCTAAAATTTGTACATATGGCAATCACATCAAAGTTACACCCCTGTGAAGAAAGATGATGTGACTTACCAAACAAAAGTGCTGGCAGGTCGATAGGTACACAAACAAACACAAACATACACACAAAATTCAAGCTTTCGCAACCCACGGTTGCTTCGTCAGGAAAGAGGGAAGGAGAGGGAAAGATGAAAGGATGTGGGTTTTAAGGGAGAGGGTAAGGAATCATTCCAATCCCGGGAGCGGAAAGACCTACCTTAGGGGGAAAAAAGGACAGGTATACACTCGCGCACACACACACATATCCATCCGCACATACACAGACACAAGCAGACATTTGTAAAGGCAAAGAGTTTGGGCAGAGATGTCAGTCGAGGCGAAAGTACAGAGGCAAAGATGTTGTTGAAAGACAGGTGAGGTATGAGCGGCGGCAACTTCGAAATTAGCAGAGGTTTTGAGGGCTGGCGGATAACAAGAAGAGAGGATATACTGAAGGGCAAGTTCCCATCTCCGGAGTTCTGACAGGTTGGTGTTAGTGGGAAGTATCCGGATAACCCAGACGGTGTAGCACTGTGCCAAGATGTGCTGGCCGAGCACCAAGGCATGTTTAGCCACAGGGTGATCCTCATTACCAACAAACACTGTCTGCCCGTGTCCATTCATGCGAATTGACAGTTTGTTGCTGGTCATGCCCACATAGAAAGCTTCACAGTGTAGGCACGTCAGTTGGTAAATCACATGGCTGCTTTCACACATGGCTCTGCCTTTGATCGTGTACACCTTTCGAGTTACAGGACTGGAGCAGGAGGTGGTGGTGGGAGGGTGCATGGGACAGGTTTCACACCGGGGGCGGTTCAGCGTCAAGGAAAGTGGGCATGGGATTTGGAGTAGGACTAAGTGAATCTGATGGAACCAAAGTAGTTGAAGTTGGGGAGGAAATTCTGGAGTTCTTCTTCACTTCATGAAGATGTCGTCAATAAATCTGTACCAAACTTTGGGTTGGCAGGCCTGGGTAACCAAGAAGGCTACCTCTAAGCGACCCATGAGCCAACCTATTCGCATGATTTACCAACTGACCTGCCTACACTGTGAAGCTTTCTATGTGGGAATGACCAGCAACAAACTGTCCATTCGCATGAATGGACACAGGCAGACAGTGTTTGTTGGTAATGAGGATCACCCTGTGGCTAAACATGCCTTGGTGCTCGGCCAGCACATCTTGGCACAGTGTTACACCGTCTGGGTTATCCGGATACTTCCCACTAACACCAACCTGTCAGAACTCCGGAGATGGGAAGTTGCCCTTCAGTATATCCTCTCTTCTCGTTATCCGCCAGGCCTCAACCTCCGCTAATTTCAAGTTGCCGCCACTCATACCTCACCTGTCTTTCAACAACATCTTTCCCCCTGTACTTTCGCCTCAACTGACATCTCTGCCCAAACTCTTTGCCTTTACAAATGTCTGCTTGTGTCTGTGTATGTGTATATATATGTGTGTGTGTGGGGGGGGGGGGGGGGGGGGGGGCGCGAGTGTATACCTGTCCTTTTTTCCCCCTAAGTAAGTCTTTCCGCTCCCGGGATTGGAATGACTCCTTACCCTCTCCCTTAAAACCCACATATTTTCATCTTTCCCTCTCCTTCCCTCTTTCCTGATGAAGCAACCGTGGGTTTCGAAAGCTTGAATTGTGTGTGTATGTTTGTGTTTGTTTGTGTGTCTATCAACCTGCCAGCACTTTTGTTTGATAAGTCACATCATCTTTGTTTTTAGATACATTTTCCCATGTGGAATGTTTCCCTCTGTTATATTTACACCCCTGTGAGTTTGACGTTTTTGATCAAGAAGTTCCTCAAAATGTAAGTTACCTTATTCACGACGTATTTTTACGGCAGAACAGGAAACAGTCTACGATTAGGAAGGTGAGTGTACATCTAACCTCAAACTGTAAACAAAATATTTTTGCAAAGCTTAATTAACTTATCAAACTTGGTTCTGTCTCCAAACGAACAAAAAGTGCTTGAGAAAGATTTTAAATATGCTCCTCCCCACCCTCCTCAGAGAAACAAAGGTAAGAGCACCTATGGTTGACAGGTCACCTAAAGTCGACAAACAATTTTAAAATGTTTGAAATAAGGAAATGAAGTAGGGGAGACTGGGGCACAGTGAGCAATCGATTATATATAATCGATGATTGCCAGGATTCCAGCAAAGTTTTGCTCATTGGAACTACAGTCTCTGAGCATATAGAGGGCTGTGAAAACAAGATGGCAGAATAATGCTGTAGATTTGAAATTGTGACTCTTTGGTTTTACTATCTTCCAGAGTAAATTTTAATGCATCTTGTGTAAGGGGCTGTACTTCTATGTTTTGCAGAAACAAAAGATTGAGAATGTAAGTAGTGTTAATACATATTGCTTAAAACATAGAATTATTACGCCTGTTTGTGACTGAGAAAAATGTGTTTGAGTGTGGAGCTGGAGTTTGGGGCAGTGTGAGCAATTTTTCGTGGGGCACAGTGAGTACAGGTGCTCACTGTTCCCCACGTGTCGTTCCATTTCTAAATAGTAGCCTATTCCATAGCTTTCAGAAAAGAAAAATGGTTCTCTACAGAAAGAGGAAAACGTCTTTTGCATTAACACCTGCTGAAGAAATGAAGAAAGCTGAGAATAGTATTATTGCAGATGGAATGACAGTTTTGGCAGCAGTAGAACTATACAATATCCCAAGGCAGACTCTTCAAAGGTTGGTTGTTTTTGCAGTAGCTGCAGTGTTCATCTAATAACTGAGTGTTTCTTCAAAACTTGATAAATTGAACAGATACAGTTTTGCATAAAATGAGTTTTTATATTTGTACCTAGATATGTTTGAACATTTTTATATTACTAGCCCTACTCAATCTCACTGACATTAATGAAACATTGCGATGACAGATATTAAAATTTGTTCATGTAAAAGGTCAACATTATGCCATGATCATGCCTAATTTAGTGCCTATTGATTGTTGTTGTGCATATACTGAGTTTTGAAAAAATGCTCCTTAATTTTAGGTTTTATTGAGCTTTTGCTGCAATATGAGACTGATACCCCTTGAATAATGATATTCTGAACAAACAGCTGTAGCAATTCCTTTAACGAGTACTTTTTTTCCTATTTTATCTTGGGTTAAAATTAAATTTAGGTAACCAGGCTTTACATATTACATTCACCTTTTCTAGGTATGTGAAATGGCCAAGGCAGCTGCCAATCCAGATTAATTGCTATACTGTCCAAAGTATCAGTCCAAATTAGTTTTTATGGAAAAAGAAGAAACTTATTAGTGGGATATGCATGGGAATCAGCCAACATATTATACGGCTTACAATGAAGTGTCTGAGACAACTGGCATATGACTTTGCTACTGTTAACAATATCAGTGTGCCTGTAAATTGGACTACAAATAAGTTGGCAGGAGTTGATTGGCGCCAGGGATTTATAAGGAGACATTCACTATCACTGAGGATTCCACAGTCAACAAGTCTTGGGAGAGCAACTGGATTTAATAGAACCAACTGGCTATACTTTTTCAAAAAGTTAAGAGCTGTATATAGCAGACACTCTTATGGTCCTGAGGACATATACAACTTAGATAAATCTAGTGTAAACACTGTTCAGACACCAACTAAAATCATTGCACCAAAGGGTCGAAAACAAGTTGGAAGATGCACCTCTGGTGAACGGTGGTAAACTGGTTACATTTGTTGGATGTGTTAATGGCACTAGGGAATGCAATTCCACCAGTCCTGATATTTCCCCAAGTCTGATTTAAGGAGAGTTTCATTCATGGAGCCCCTACATAGACACTGGGACTGGTGCATCCTTCTGGCTGGATAGCAGGCAATAATTTTCATTGTGTAATCAAACATTTCATTCAGTTTTCAAATGCATCAAAAGAGCACCCAGTTTTACAACCATGATTCACATCTGAGTGTTAAAACCATTGATCTGGCAAAAGCAAATAATGTAACTGTTGTGATAGTGCCACGACATTTAACAGTGCCGCCACGACAGTACGCACAAACGGCGATAGAGGCGCTCCGCAAATCGGATGAGCGCGGGAGCGCCACCTAGCTACGAACGGCACCGGCCGCATGTCACGGCACAGCAGTCGAATACGAGAGACTGAGTTGTAATCATGTGATCAGCTATTGTTTCTAAGAGAGAGTGTGAAAATCCACGCAATTATTGTGATTAAAGGTTATAACACTTTTTGGCGACGAGGTCGGGATATTTTCACCGCGTTGTGGATTTGCGTGTTCGTGACGGGGCAGACATGGAACAGCTTATGCAAGCGCTCATTGAACAACAAACACAGCTGACGGCAGCGATTCAGGCGTTGTCGACGTCGCTTACTCATCGTCTGTCTTCCTCTTCTCCGCCTCCATTCCCTACTTACGACGAGGCCGCTGAAGACTGGGAGAATTATGAGAAGCGTTTGCGGCAACACTTCTTGGCTTTCGGCGTTGTCGACGCTCCTATGTGTAAGTCGTTATTTCTATCTTGGATCTCCCCACGAGTCTATCAGCTGCTATCTCAGTTAGCCCCTCTGCGGGAACCAGCCTCCCTGTCCTTCCAAGAAATGTGTGACTTATTGTCTGCCTATTATCGAACAAACACCCACGTCGTTGCCGCCCGCGTGGCGTTCTACCGGTGTCGTAAACAGCCCCATCAATCTTACCGGGCTTGGGCGGCGGAACTACACGGCCTGAGTAGGAAATGTCAGTTTGTCACGGACACTCATCACGAGTCTTATGCTGATTCAATGGTTAGGGATGCTATTCTACGGCTTGCTCCTGATAAAGAAGTTTGGCAACGTGCCCTACAACTGCCAAACCCGTCGTTGTCGGAAGTTCTAAGCATCGCTCAATCCTTTGAAGTGTCTCACGCTGCTGGCGCGCAAATAGACACGTGGTGTGATGTAGGCACTGTACAGTCAACTCTCGACAAGGACAATTTGCCTGTTGCACAGGAGAACGAATATGTGGCGGCGGTTCACTCGCGTGAACAACGTCGCATTGGGCCGCAACACTCGCAGCGAAACCAGCAACCACAGAAGCCGGTTCGTTCCGCGCTTCCTTCTTGCCCCCGTTGTTTCGTACAGCACGACAGGGCAGCGTGTCCAAAACGTTGGGCTACATGTAATTCATGTAGGAAAAAAGGCCACATTGCTTCTGTGTGTCAGTCCCATAAAGTTCCTGTCGACGATGGCGAGGCGTCGGACATGGATGTTCACTGTGTGCTTTCTCAAACAAATAAGTTGTTTGTTACTGTTCGTGTTCTGAATAAAGACATCCGCATGCAAGTGGACACTGGCTCTGCAGTAACTCTCATTAATTCTCGCACGTATTTGGCGTTGGGCTCCCCTCCCTTGTCTCCAGTTACGCGCAATCTGAGGACTTATAATCAGCAGAAAATTCCTATCATGGGCCAGTTTGATGCTTCCACTGCCTACAAGTCTGTTGTTCGGCCCCTCACGTTTTATGTGGTGGATCATGCGGGCACTGAAAACCTGTTCGGTTATGATGCTTTCCAGTTGTTCGGGTTCTCCATTGATGATGATGTGCACCTCATATCTGAGGACATTCCGTATCAACTGCTGGATGGATTGTGTTGTGAATTTTCGTCAGTGTTCTCTGCTGGTCTGGGTTGTGCCAAGGATTTTGCAGCCCACATTACTCTTAAACCTACGGCTCGCCCTAAGTTTTTCCGGGCACGCCCTATTCCGGTGGCGTTGCGTGCACCTGTCAAGGCTGAGCTAGACAGGTTAACAGCTTCAGGGATTATCCTTCCGGTTACCTCCAGCGAATGGGCATCATCGCCGATCGTGGTGGTTTCTAAACCAAACGGGAGTCTGCGATTGTGTGGTGACTTTAAAGCCACTGTCAACGCTCAGAGCCTCATTGACACTTATCCTCTTCCTCGTCCTGAGGAGTTGTTTACCAAGCTCGCTGGGGGCCAGTTCTTTTCCAAACTTCACTTATCGGAGGCGTACCATCAGTTGCCGTTGGACGCTCCTTCCAAGGAATTTCTCGTTATTAATACTCCTTGTGGGTTGTATCAGTACCAGCGATTACCATTTGGCGTCGCTAGCGCACCGGCCATTTTTCAGCGGTTTTTGGAACAGCTCATGGCTTCCGTTCCCGGCTGCATAAACTATCTGGATGACATTGTTGTCACGGGAGCCTCCACTGCGGAGCACCTTCGTAATTTACGTTCACTGTTTCGGGTTTTGCATTCGGCTGGGTTGAGGTGCAATCTGGACAAGTCACAGTTCTTCCAACCCTCCATTGAGTATCTTGGTTTCCACTTGTCCCGTGAGGGCATACGCCCTCTCCGTGAGCACGTTGCGGCCATTAACGCTCTACCCTGGCCGTCTACGGTCAAAGAACTTCAGGCATTTCTAGGCAAGATTGCTTATTATCACAAACTCATTCCATCCGCAGCAGCGGTAGCTTATCCTCTGCATCAGCTGTTACGCAAAAACGTCCCCTTCTGTTGGTCCGACGGGTGTGAGCAGGCTTTTGTCCGCCTGAAGGCTCATTTGCAGTCGGCGCCTTGTCTTGCCACATTCCGTCCGGGTCAGCACTTGGTTCTGGCGACTGACGCGTCACAGTATGGCCTAGGGGCTGTTCTCGCCCATCGGTATGAGGATGGGTCGGAACGACCCATTGCCTATGCTTCCAAGACCCTCAACGAGGCGCAACGGCGTTACTCTCAAATCGAAAAGGAGGCGCTCGCTATCATTTATGCTCTAAAAAAGTTCAGCGTTTTTTTGTATGGTTCTAAGTTTCACCTCATCACCGACCACAAACCGCTGGTCTCTCTGTTCAGCCCCTCGGCGTCACTTCCGGATAAGGCAGCTCACCGCCTGCAACGTTGGGCCTTATACTTGTCTCGTTTTCATTATGAGATTCACTATCGCCCCACGGCCCAGCACGCCAACGCTGATGCATTGTCGCGATTGCCGATGGGCCCCGACCCTGTTTTCGATCGTGATGAACTCCTCTGTTTCCACATTGATGAGGAAGAACGTCGTGCAGTCGAGGGCTTTCCACTTACAGGTTCGCAGGTCGCGTCAGCTACTGCGCGGGACCCGGTCCTGCGTCGGGTCATCGGTTTTGTTCAACGAGGTTGGCCGGACAGGACCAGGGGCCGGGCATCGGATCCCCTTCACAACTACCATGCCTTGCGCCTTCGTCTGTCTGTTCGTGATGGTGTTGTTCTTCTGGCCACGGATGGCGCATCTCCACGGGTCGTGGTGCCAGCCTCTCTTCGCAAAGATGTTCTCAAACTGTTGCACGGAGGCCACTGGGGTATTTCTCGGACTAAGTCCCTGGCCCGCAGGCACGTTTATTGGCCCGGCATTGATACGGACATCACCCATATGGTTGCTGCATGTGGCCAGTGTGCTCAACAACTGGCGGCACCTCGTACAATGCCCTCTCCGTGGCCTGATCCAGCTCAGCCATGGGAACGGGTGCACGCCGACTTTGCTGGCCCCTTCCTCGGTACTTATTGGCTACTGTTGATTGACGCCTTCTCGAAGTTTCCATTTGTTGTTAGATGTCCGTCACCCACCACTGCGGCGACGACGCTGGCTTTGTCCAAAATCTTTGCGCTAGAAGGTCTTCCATCCACGATCGTCACGGACAATGGCCCTCAGTTCTCTTCGCAGGCCTTCCGTGATTTTTGTACTGGACAAGGGATTCATCATGTTACCGCACCTCCCTTCCATCCGCAATCGAATGGGGAGGTCGAGCGCCTTGTCCGCACTTTCAAATGCCAGATGAAAAAATTCCTTACTGATTTTTCCACAGATGACGCCCTGCTGCAATTTCTGAGTTCTTATCGCTTCACGCCTCTGGGTGATCGCAGCCCTGCTGAACTCTTGCATGGCCGCCAACCGCGCACTCTACTGCACCTGCTTCACCCTGTCAGGCCTTGTACTGTGTCCCCTAGTGCGGGAAAATACTCGGTGGGCGCCGACGTGTGGGCACGAGGGTATGGATCTCGCCCTAAATGGATTCCAGGGGTGGTCAAGGCTCTTCGCGGCCGCAGGCTTTGTGAAATCCGTACGGGTGACGGCACGGTTGTTCGCCATTACGACCAGATGTGCCCACGAGTGGTGGCCACGCCTGTGCCACCGCCCCATCCTTCGCCTCCACCAGCTCGAGACGCCAGTCCTGTCACTGTTGCCGATCTACCGTCCGTGTTGATGCAGCCGCCGTCGCTGCCGCTTCCAAGTACTCCGGAACTGGCCCCAGTCGCACCGCCGCCTTCTCCGGGACCCATCTCGCTGGAGCACACTCCCAGGTCAATGACACCTATGGATGCTGCTCCGGAGTTTTCACCCATCATCTCATCCAGGAGGCACGTTCCTCGCACGAGCTTCCGTCCTGGACATTTTCGACCATACTCCCGTGTCTCTGCGCGGGATCTCCTCGGGGCCTCACAAGAGGCCATGGATGTCTCTGCGCTGTCCATGTCTCCAAGGAAGTGAGTGTTTATTTTTTTCAAGGGGGGAAAAGTGTTGTGATAGTGCCACGACATTTAACAGTGCCGCCACGACAGTACGCACAAACGGCGATAGAGGCGCTCCGCAAATCGGATGAGCGCGGGAGCGCCACCTAGCTACGAACGGCACCGGCCGCATGTCACGGCACAGCAGTTGAATACGAGAGACTGAGTTGTAATCATGTGATCAGCTATTGTTTCTAAGAGAGAGTGTGAAAATCCACGAAATTATTGTGATTAAAGGTTATAACAGTAACTATTCTGACATTGCCACGTCACTACAGTCATTTGTAGCCTTTAGATAGAACTGTATATGGTCCATTCAAAAAGTTTTATAACAATGCCTGTGACAATTACATGCTGATGAATCCAGGAAAAACTATAACAATACTTGAAATTGCAGGACTTTTAGGAAAGGCATACCCATTAGCATTTACTTCAAACAATATTGTTTCCGGTTTTCACTGTACGGGTCACATGTAGTCAACAAGGTGGAGTAGTTGGAAGTGTACCAGAAAATACTGTTGATGATGCCAATGGGACAAATATAACAGACTTCAACAACACAAGCACTGTTCCAGCAGTGAGTCTGCCTGCAAATAGTAGCAATTAAAGTATGTAAGGATCCTTCGTATCACCAAAGGAAATTCGACATCTTCCAAAAGCAACCATCTGTAAGACACCTCAGCATGGAAGAAAAAGAGGAATGACAAGAATTTTTACTATCACCCCAGAGAAGCAGGAGCTTCTAGAATCTGAGAACATTAGGGAAAAAAGAAACAGAACAAACTCTACAAACAAAACAGCCAAGAAGCCCCTTTTTTAAAAAGTCAGAAGGCAACTGCAGCCAGATAGTAGCTCATCAGACAGTGAAGGACCATTTCGCTACTTTGATGTGCATATTAATTCGATGAATAAAAATGAAGTCACTGCAATTATGAATTATTTGCAAAAGTCACGTAAGTTTGACAGACATTTTTCACTTCCTGCAGGTGCAGAGGCAGGTGAAATTTGTTTAACAGATGTCATTTGTAAATTACCAAAGCCTTCCACAGTTGGCAGCACAAAACGAATTGTAGGAATGTTTGTAATTCCCATTGACATGGAATCATACAATGTCCAGTGATTGTACAGTGTATCAATTCAATGTATCAAATAACGTTTAGCAATAAAATAAATGTTTTCAGCACGTGTGAGGACTTTGTTACTAGTGCTCACTGTGTCCCATACCAATGCTCACAGTGCCCCATGATGGGGCCACAGTGGGCACTTTTACATGACTTTGCTTTCGTTTATTTTTATATGTAAAATTTTTATCAGAGCAAAACAATTAATTTAATATACATACTCGATGATTTAGGCTTCCTGCCAGACAGGAAATAATCCAAAAATATAGTCAAATTTCACCACAACAAATTCTTGGAAAAAAAAGTGCCCATGTGCCCCAGTCTCCCATAATATGGAAGGCTGTGCTTTTAACATGTATTGTTGTTGTGTGCTTTCTATCTCGTGGGGCTCTAGACACAGAAACTATGCAGGATGCAACCTTGTTGGGAGATACTTCGTCCTTTCTATGTTCTGGTGGATCTGCGCCTCCAAGTTTACACAGTTGGGACCAGGCTTGTCGGCTTGACTTTGAAAAGTCTAGATTTTCAACAGTATTCTCCCATTTTTGCCATCTAATAAAGTCGATGTTATGTAATAGTTCATCCGCTATTTCCCAGTCCCCAACCTTGAGGAACATTAAAAAGGACCCGTGCAATGGACTCAGAATATTCGTCAGATATTCATATCGAGGAGGTTACCAATGCCCTGAAGAAGGTTAAACCAGGCAAAGCTCCGGGTTTCAATGGAATGCACCCTGAGTTCCTCGTACATGTCGGAGCCTACACAAAACAATGTCTGGCTAAGTTCTTTACAGACATTCTCCGAGTGGTTAACATTCCTCCCTCACTTAAACGAGCAAAGATCATCGCAGTCCTGAAACCTGACAAACCAGGCGATAGACTAGAGAGTTATCACCCAATTGCCCTTCTCAGTATGGTCTACAAATTACTAGAAAGACTGCTCCTCAACAGAACAGGACAAACTATACTCGAAAAAGTCCCTATCGAACAAGCAGGATTCCGTCCCTATCGCTTCTGTACAGATCAAGTCTTATCACTGGCAACTTATATCGAGGCGGGGTTGCAGAAGAAACAAAGTAGCTGCAGCATTCACAGACCTAACAGCAGCCTATGATACAGTTTGGAAACAGGGACTCATGTACAAATTAATCTGTGCCGTCCCCTGCAAGAAGATAACCAACTTCATTGACGATATGTTGTCAAATAGAACCTTCCAAGTAATAATGGGGAATGAGAGACGTAAACAGATGAAAGTCAATAACAGACTCCCACAAGACTCTGTCCTTGCGCCCCTTCGTTTCAGCCTTTACATCGCTGACATGCCTGCAACCAGATCGCGCAAATTTGGTTATGCTAACAACTGGGCTCTGGCAACAGCCACAGAAATATAGAAACTGCCGAAGATATCCTTAGAAGTGACCTAGGGATTCTCAGCGAGTACTTTAGAAAATGGAGACTACAACATGTGCTACAAAGACGGAAGTATCTGCCTTTCATTTGAAGGTCAAAATGGCCAACAGAGAACTAGTTGTATATCTAGATGGGAAAATAACAAACACCCAAAGCACATCTACATCTACATCTACATCTACATGACTACTCTGCAATTCACATTTAAGTGCTTGGCAGAGGGTTCATCGAACCACAATCATACTATCTCTCTAATATTCCACTCCCGAACAGCGCGCGAGAAAAACGAACACCTAAACCTTTCTGTTCGAGCTCTGATTTCTCTTATTTTATTTTGATGATCATTCCTACCTATGTAGGTTGGGCTCAACAAAATATTTTCGCATTTGGAAGAGAAAGTTGGTGACTGAAATTTCGTAAAAAGGTCTCGCCATGACGAAAAACGTCTTTGCTGTAATGACTTCCATCCCAACTCGTGTATTATATCTGCCACACTCTCTCCCCTATTACGTGATAATACAAAACGAGCTGCCCTTTTTTGCACCCTTTCGATGTCCTCCGTCAATCCCACCTGGTAAGGATCCCACACCGCGCAGCAATATTCTAACAGAGGACGAACGAGTGTAGTTTAAGCTGTCTCTTTAGTGGACTTGTTGCATCTTCTAAGTGTGCTGCCAATGAAACGCAACCTTTGACTCGCCTTCCCCACAATATTATCTATGTGGTCCTTCCAACTGAAGTTGTTCGTAATTTTAACACCCAGGTACTTAGTTGAATTGACAGACTTGAGAATTGTACTATTTATCGAGTAATCGAATCCAACGGATTTCTTTTGGAACTCATGTACCTTGGGGTTACCGTGGATAGGACACTAAAATTCAAAGAACACCTTATGACAACTGCAGCGAAACTTAAAACACACAACAACATATTGCAGAAGCTCTGTGGCACCACTTGGGGCTCCACAGCATCTACCTTAAGAACATCCGCACTTGGCTTGGTGTATCCAGTGCCAGAATACTGTGCCCCAGTGTGGCTCAACAGCAAACACACACACACACACACACACACACACACACACACACACACAGTAGATAGCCAACTTAATGCAACAATGCGTATTATATCAGGCACAATCAGGCCAACTCCTACAGTGTGGCTGCCCGTTCTCAATAACATAGCCCCTCCTAAACTGTGCCGAGAACACGCTCTGGTTGAAGAATTTCAAAAAATCGTGACCAACCCTCAATTACATACCCATGAAGATACGACATCCAAGGAAACCGACTCCGGTCTAGGCATCCCCCACTAAAGACCGCACAGGCGCTGCACCAAACCAACTTTAAAATAAATGACCGATGGAAAGAGGAATGGGAGAGCAGTAAACTGCCACAGTATGCCATGCATCTTTAGTAAATCAAAAGATTTGATTGCCCTTGCAAAGTCTGGTCAACTCTTAATCGCATCAGAACCAACTGTGGGAGATGCGCCGCCTCCTTACACAGATGGGGTAAACTTCCTTCGGCCACTTGCGACTGTGATGCTGAGAGACAGACGGTCAAACAAATCGTGCAGGAATGCCCACAAAGGGCATATGATGGTGACCCCACAGGATTTCCTAATGGCGACCCAAGAGGCAATCGACTATATATTATCTAAGCTGGACGTTTGTTTGTGATTGCTCTTCTGCGAGTGTATATTTACAATTGGTGGTGTCCTTATCTACAAATTGTTATTTATTGTTCTGTTTATACATATGTGATTTTTTTAAATTGTGTTGTTTCTGTAATTTTTACTGTGATGTTATGATCCATATGCTAAATAAGTATTGTTGTTATACGTTGTTTAACTATGGTATCTACAAAGTCACAGAGAAAGCATCATGGTTTTGGAAGGGAAAAGCCACATTTGTTATGACCTGCACAGCAGACAGGAGCAAGAAGCAAACCTTACGGAAATCACAAGCAAATAAGTTTCATTCCGTGTGTCTCAACTTCTTTCTGTATGTGTTAGATTAATTTTAATTCTTTTGTGTTACTGAGAAGACTTTATTATTGCCTTTGTTTTGTCGAGTCTAGGATAAAATTAGTGCTTCAAGCATTCACATGTATGTAAACTACTGCTTCTTTTAAATTAGCATAATCTTAAATATGAGAGGGGTGTCAACTTTTGGTTTCCTATTACAACTTGAGTTTTAGACTGTATCTGTAAGTAAGTTTAATGCTGTTCATAATGTTATTTGTTTTATTAAGCTATGTCACTTAGAACCCATAATTGACATAGGGTGTCAGCTTTAGGTATTCGAGTGTCTAATTTAGGAGTGCTATCTGATAATTTTAAATTTTTTTATTTTCTAGTATCAGCATTATAAATAATTGTTATTTTTAACTGTTTTTCCAGAAACATGGGTCCAAAGAAGTATCAACAATACTCACAAGAGTCTTTATAGAGGCCATTGATGCAGTGAACCATGGAATGAGCTATTATTCTGCTTCAAAACAATTTGGGATTCCAAGGATAACTTTGTTGGGGAACCATAAGGGGCAGGCCCCAGTACAAATGAAAATGGGAGTTTCTACAGATTTTCAGCAGATCAGGAAAATTTGCTAGCTGAATGGGTAATAATGATGGGGGAAAGAGGGTTCCCAGTTTCAAAACAGGCATTATTGTATTCTGCTAGAAAGTTGGCTGAAGAATTAATGCTTAAAGTAAAAGAGTCTTGTCCCAGTAAGAAATGGTACAATGGCTTTATGCAAAGACATCACAATTTAAGCTCAAGAATTTTCCAAAATTTAACAACAAACCGAAGAAATGTCACTCAAGATAATATTAAATTTTGGTTTATTTTGAGGAGAGGGGGCTAATTTCAGTGTCTGAGGACCCAAGTGGAATTTTTAATGGAGACAAAACTTCCTTCTTCCTCAATCTAAAGGGTGGAAAGGTTCTGGCTGAATGAGGATCAAAGACAGTGTATCAAGGGGCTGGAAATGATGAAAAGGAGAACATCACAACACTCATTATGGGAAATTCTGTTGCGGAACTTGTTCCCCCAATGAATGTATTTAGGTAAATAGTTTTACCTGTTGATTAATTTTTGTATCTGTATTCTCTAGCAAGCCTAGTTTACATTCTGAACATTTTCTTTCAGGTACACCAAAATACCAGCAGCTGTAGCCACAGCAATACCAAAGGATGGACCACTGGGCATTCAGAAAGTGGGTGAATGAACCACAAAAACTTCTGTGAGTATATTGCCAACATTTTCTACCCATGGTTGGTAAAGAAAGGATTTCAGTTCCCAATTGTTTTGTTTCTGGATGGCCATACATCACACATGTTAATGCCCCAGTTTTGTGCACAGAAGGGCATTGAAATAGTGGCCCTATATCCAAATGCGACACATTTTGCAACCTATGCATCTTGCTGTGTTCCATACTCTAAAAATGTCTTGGAAGCAAAATGTGCAAGAATGGCGCATGGAGCACAGACACTTAAATAAACAATACTTTGCACATTTGCTCATTTCAGTTCTAGATGGTATAATGCCAGAGATCCTTCAGAATGGATTCCGTAAAGTTGCAGAATTAGATGTAACTGAGCCACAAGTGGCAGCAACAACAACAGCAATTCCAGAGTCCCAGTTGAAAAAGCATGTATACGAACTTTTGTGGAAAATAAGGGAGACTGGGCAGGTTGTGCTGAAGATTTGTCCCTTTAGAACCTTTGGAAGAAAGTAAGTCAACAAGCCATACATGATCTCTCTCAGCAAGCAACCTCACCAGCACCATAATTTGCACCACAGTACGTCTTGCTGAGCTTGCCTCAGGTTTCATCACCAGAACAATCTTCTCAACTTCAAGACGCGGGAAATACAACACAGTCAGTGGCACTACTAGAGCTTAGAACTCCACAAAAAGCCATAATGGCAACAAATGAGCCAAAACCATCCATTAGTGCAGGATTTGTACCATCACCCTTTAAAAGAGCTTTGTTTTGGCCAAGTCATACTGCTTCAACTAGAGTAAAGAGAAAGAGAGAAAATATGCCAGCTGTTGTCACATCTCCTCAAATCATAGATTACTTTTAAAAAAAGGAGGAAATGAAAAAAGAAACTAGAAATGGAGAAACAAGAAAGGGAGAAGGCTAGAGAGGACGAGAAAATTATTCATCAAAAGAGGGGCGGAAGAAAGACTATCCAAGAAAGGGAAAAAGAAAGTGGTGGTGTCTGTTTCAGATACTTCAGATGAGAGTCAAGTTCCATTAATGGACAGTGACTCAGAATTATATGAACAATATTCTGACGAAATGTCATTATAAAGTACCAGTGAAAAGAATGTGAAAGAAGGGGATTTTATCATTGCAAAATTTGTTGGAGGAAAACAAAATACTTGAGTTACCTCTGTGTTGTTCAAGAGGTGTCGAAAGATCTGACAGAAGTTATGGGACTGAAAAGTATTGATATAGGTAAGAGTTTGTAGCAAATGAAACTGATATTTCCTTTATATCACACTATCGAATAACTGATGTTGTAGAGATGCCTGAACTGTCAGCAACGGGGGAAGGATCAAATATGTTTTCAAAAAGTCGCTTAATGTAAAATAAAAGTAGGTTGTAGATTGGTTTCTGACATTCTTTTGTAAACATTAATTTTCAGCAGTAAGCTCCTCTCTGAATTTTCAGTTGCTTTTACTTGTCTGTTTAAAGATAATCAATAATTTGGTAAGGAATGTTAATTTTCAAGGACTATATTTACATGTACTTCAGGAGATTTACAACTACTGTAAGTGTTTGCAGTTAAACTTAAATAATAATAAAAAATATTTGGTGTGACTAGCATTGCAGTTTTCTTTCCATCCTTGTCTAATTTTGGGGGATATGGGAATTATGTCAACTATAAGTGCCAAAATTGTCAACTTTAGAAGCACGGCCACTATAGAGTGTCTATTTTTGGTGCAATTCAAGGGTTCACATTCCACTTTTTGTATAAAAACATACAATTTCATTTTTACAAGACGTGATATTTTAGGTGAAAGTTGAGACTCTGAAGTTTCAGAAAATAATTTTAGAACCCATAATTATTTAATAGCATGGCCGTAAAGTAGGAAAAAATTCTCTTAACGTGTCAACTATAGGTGCTCTTACCTAACTGGATGTTAAGAAAGTAAATACTGAATAAGCTCTAACGAAAGACACCATTGCAAAATATATAGTTGCCAATGCGCTAAAGAATGAAACCAAATTCGTGTGTAACATCCCACGGTCTATTGACTTTCTCACCCTCAAATCCTTAAAGCAGAAATTACAACACCAAGGTATCATTGCCACAAAATCTGATAAAGGCAAAAGAGGAGGGAGAAAAAGACTAGCCAAGAAAGGGAACAGATGTGATTATGTGGATAAAGTTAATGATTTCCTGAATACCACAGTCTTCCAAGTTCTTCCTAACGACACTACTAAATTGTTCAAAGAGGATGTTAAATATGCAAACAATTCATGCAAAAGCATATTCTCTGAGTTTGAAGCAAAACTGTTAACTAATATGAACCCAGTGCCTCCTAGAATGTATGAGCTTCCTAAACTGCATACACAAGATGTTCCTATTCGTCCAGTTGTATCATCATTCACTGCTCCAGCTTACAAACTAGCTAGTAAACTGGATGTCCTAATTAAGAGCAAGACTAAATTCAAATCAAAGCATGGTATTTCAAACTCCGTGGACCTAGTCAATAAGTCAAAAGGTATATCTGTCTCACACAGTGATAAATTAGTATCCTTTGATGTCAGCAGTTGTGTTTTCTAACATACCAGTGGTAGAATGCATTGATATTCTGACAGAGCTGATGCACAAGTCTAATGTCAATCTTGTGGAATTGAATGACTTGAGACTGACCATGCAGACATGCCTGGCACAGAACTATTTCCAGTTCCAAATATAAAAACGTTAAGTTTCTTTTAACAGACGGACATTGCTTTACTAAGTTGGTTACACAGTATTCACTATGAAGTTTCTAAATCTGGCCTTTCTGTTTGTTTTCTTGGCCAGCTGAGAACAAAGTAGAAAAAATTTTCAGCTCACTTTAGTGCGGAACATGAATTGATCTAAAAGCAGCTCATGAAGCCACCTAAAAGTGGCTAAGGAGCTAAAAAACGGCTTATTACTTAGAAGCTATGAAACTTACCGTGCCTTACATTAAGGTACTAGTAGCGCCTTCCAAATAATTACCCAGTCTGCCACAACACGAAGAAGATCCTGGCCAGTTAGAGGGGCAAGACAGTAACAAATCTAAAATGCAAGAAAACACGTTCTCCATGTCACCCTCAGTTCCCCTCAACTTGAAAACAAACACACACACACACGATTAATGGAAAAAAGTGAACACATTGCTACTTTAATATTCAAGAGGAAGGGGGGGGGGGGGGGGGGGGGGGTTAGAATGTGTGTGTCAGATGTAGAGTAAAGAACCCAAGGACATAAAATTTTCTCGGTAATTATGCTGCAAGGCATCATAAAAATGTGAGAAACATCTGCATCATTTCTAAGAGAAAAATTCTAGAGTTAGTTTCTGAGATTTTGTGACCCTTCTCAGCTGATTCTTCTCAGGAGTTAAAGTCAGTGTCAAGGTTGACATTTTCAGAGCTGAAGCAGTGACTGGTAGGTGTCATCATTTGCTATTCTCCAGTTTGTATATGTGCCCACCGGCCAACTACAAGAAGTACATGACCCAAACAGGTGCTATCAAATAGTGGAAGAGACATTTAACATATGCATCTTGGTAAAAATTAAAACGTACCACAACATTTATTATAAAGAATTTGTATTTCAAACAAATATAACCTAAGTGTGATTAAAATTCAATCCACTGGATTGACTCATTCTCTCATACACATATTTTGTCTGTGCTTTGCAGGAGTAATCAACTGCACTAATTTCAAATAACTGCTTTTGGGTGATAAAAATGCTTGCATTTGAAATTTGGAGTTCTTTTGCAGCAACAATAATTGTCAGTTAAAATTTCTTCCAATACATGGATGAGCCAAAAAACTACTTCATACCCTGTTTCTTCTATGATGATAATAACAATATTAATTTCATCACAGATATTGTAGTGTAACATGCCATTTCGTTAGGAAATACCATGGTACATTCTCAGCTCTTCGAGAAATGGGAGATATTCAAGTGAACAGAGCGAAAAACTGTTGTTTTAATTGAGCTAGAGTGGAGAAAAACAGGGTCTCTAAGCTTCTGTTTATGCAGAGCTAAGAATCTATGCAGCAGTTGCACCTCCCTTGGGCAAGAGAGGTGAATGGACGTCATCACTTACTGTGGTGGACGTGTTATTCCATGCAGCCTCTGATTCAAGGTGTTACAGTGGCCTGCAAAGAAATAACCAGAAAGCCTGTGTTACCAATGAACTTTGTGTAATGTATTGAACTAACTCTCCCATATACGGATCGGAGAAGAGCAGCAGCCTGTTGCTCATGCTAAAGTAGATTGTATTAATGGTTAATTTGACAATATATGGTTGAAATGATGAAACTCTGGTTATGAATGCTTTACACCGAAGGGAAAAATAAGTTCGTTTTCAGCTAATTCACAAAATCTTTGGGGAAGAGGATCTGAGTGCGATGAAGAACATAATCAGTTGGGACTTAAAAGCAAGACCTGCTGTACACGATAAATTTATAAGCGACTGTAGTATCCAGAAGATATTAGCAAACAAGTTGAATCTACAAAACACTCTTGCTATTGCAGTAGGACGTATGTAACTGGCCAGTTTGACGCCTTCCTACGAGCAATAGGCACATGACCGTATCAGCACTCTAAACTTTGTCCACAGTTGTTACACAGCAATTATAATATGCCATGAACTCTGCTGCACTCAGCAATTCAGGTACCTATACGTGATCAAGTTTGCGAGCTCCCTAAAGCAGGATCACACACATCACCACATTTATGCAGCAATCTGCACACTACAAGCCACAAATGCACCTCTTACTGCCACCTAAGATTACGTGGCACCAATAAGTTTCTTTGAATTCAGAATAAAAGTGACAACATATCTACCAGAGGACCACTTGTGTGTCGTCGTCGTCAACTGATGCCCACATCCTGCGATCCAGTGCCTATTTATCGTATATGTAATCTAAGCTATATTTTTTTCTGGTTTTAGGGATAAAAAAAACCACCTGCAGCTTAGAATGAAGTGCAAAGTAAACAGACGTTCTGAAAAATAGTGCTAGGAGCTGGCACAGCTAACTTTTGTCATCGAATATAAGCAGTGCTACACAGGCATGTTTTGCAGGTGCAAAAATAAGTATTGCTGTCAAAACTTCTGCAGTAGCATAAAAAAAGGGGGAGGTGGGAGTGGTAGAAGATGAGTCCACCTTCTTTTTTTGTCACTAAATGCATGATCCAACGAAGGAAACAGAAATTCAGTACTGCTCATCTTTGAATGTAACAGCCTTTCCAATATTCATAGCAAAAAATAAATAAATAAATTTTCTATAAATACCCACAAGGCATAAAGCTTTAGGATTCTTGTACGAGTTGGTAAGCTGCAGCTTATTCAGATTCAATATATTGCTTCACTGAATTTTGTGAAGTGCAGGTGTTAGTGAATCACAATGAAGTGCTTTCATTATATTGCCAAATTCAAGAAAGAAGTTATGTCTCTCATGGGAAAAAGTTCTATTAGTGCTGCATGTCTGTGATACGGGATTGACGAGAGCAACGACAGACGATGGTGACCACAAAGAGGGAAATTATTTGGCTGTTTCAGTAGCAGGAAAGCCTTTAATGGGTCAAAATGTGGCCTATACCATACTCTTGAAGTAATTTTAAATGAGTTTATTAAGGAGCAGCTGAAATTTTAAAAATTAAGGCACATGAAATTTCTTGGGTGCAAAAAAAGTCAGAAATTTTGAGTCTAGCTGCAACTAGTTTAGTCTTTTTTATGAAGACCTGGGGTTCAAGGACAAGCTTAAATGCATGTACATGGACTGGCTTTCAAACAATGACAGACAACTGACACCAGCAGGATGTGTAAAACAAAAGTTTGTAGCAAGTTTGCCAATGGAGACAGAAGATGCACAGAAGTCTGTTCCAAATCAGATTATGCAATAGGCACCAAAAAAAAAAAAAAAAAAAAAAAAAAAAAGAAGTTTGATAATAAACTAAATGGTACTGAGGATGGCGCTCTGTGCGCAGAACTGGGCAACAAGGAATCAAGTGATTGTGGTTCAAAATTATCTAATCGATATTTTAAACATTTCATATAATTTGTATCAAAAGCTAATAGTTTTTTAATATTCTTGCTTTTAATTTCTAAGTTATTTTCATTCCTATTTTGCTAGTCTCACATTTGAAGTTTGTACTAAAAGTCTACTACCAAAAGCTGACTGACAAGCCTTTGTTTACCATTTATGTCAATATGGCTGACAATACATCTTGAATGTTTTCCCACATGAACTGTGAATCATGCACTGACTTCACCATAAGAATAATACAAATGTAAACATTACGCCATATTTTTATTTATTTATTTATTTATTTCATGGTAACTGTTACCTCATTCCAATCCTAACTGCCTAACAAACTAGTGAGACAACGGCAACTGCAAAACAATATAAATATCATGTAATGTTTATATTTGTATTATTCTTATGCCGAACAGGGATACAGTCAGAAAGTAAGCACAGCAACTGAATTCTAGTATTGATTATTAAATCTTCTTGATCTACAAAACAATCTTGCTTAAGCTTGACTGCTAAGCTTATGATGCGAATCCAACTACTGTAGCTGTATCATCACCCATTCTACCTAATTCATATATCAAGTTAGACTGAACCAACTTTGTTTCGATTTTGAAGTTTGAAGTGCGGCCTACACCTTCCCCCCCCCCCCCCCCCCCCCCCCCCCCCCCCCCCCCCTTGAAATGAGTCTTATTTTCCTTTTGCGGGCTTACATTCATTACCATCTCCCCATCAAACCTCTAATTCCGAGTGTCACTGTTTTGAGTGCACCTCAGATTTGGGTAAATAAGGTATATGATGGCACTGCAACAGATCTGAACTTTGCAAGGTTTACTTACTGCGTCATCCAAATTTTCACAGACAGTTCATAGATGGATTTGGTTTTGAGTATTGTACTTGTTTTCCGTGCAGTGTAGTGTAGTATAATGAACTGAGCTTAATACATGAGCCATGTACCACAACTCTACGGGCTCATGTGGTATACTTCAAGAACACAAAGAGTGTAAAAGTTCACAAGTCACAGCTGATAAATACTTTTGTAAAGAGTAAATAAATTAGAAAGAAACTTCCACATGGGAAAAATATATTAAAAACAAAGATTATAAGACTTACCAAGCGGGAAAGCGCCGGCAGACAGGCACAATGAACAAAACACACAAACACACACACAGAATTACTAGCTTTCACAACCGATGGTTGCTTCTTCAGGAAAGAGGGAAGGAGAGGGAAAGACGAAAGGATGTGGGTTTTAAGGGAGAGGGTAAGGAGTCATTCCAATCCCGGGAGCGGAAAGACTTCCCTTAGGGGAAAAAAAAGGACAGGTGTACACTCGCGCGCGCACACACACACACACACACACACACATATCCATCCGCACATACACAAACACAAGCAGACATATTTAAAGGCAAAGAGTAAGGGCAGAGATGTCAGTTGAGGCGGAAGTACAGAGGCAAAGAAGTTGTTGAAAGACAGGTGAGGTATGAGCGGCGGCAACTTGAAATTAGTGGAGGTTAAGGCCTGGCGGATGTCGAGTGGGGACACTCCACCAAGAGTGTCTTCCCGCCGTCCACCTAACCTTCGTAACCTCTTGGTTCATCCCTATGAAATCCCCAGACCACCTTCCCTACCCTCTGGCTCCTACCCTTGCAACCGCCCCAGTGTAAAACCTGTCCTATGCACCCTCCCACCACCACCTACTCCAGTCCTGTAACCCGCAAGGTGTACACGATCAAAGGGAGAGCCACGTGTGAAAGCACCCACGTGATTTAACAACTGACCTGCCTAGACTGTGACGCTTTCTATGTGGGAACGACCAGCAACAAACTGTCCATTCGCATGAATGGACACAGGCAGACAGCGTTTGTTGGTAATGAGGATCACCCTGTGGCTAAACATGCCTTGTTGCACGGCCAGCACATCTTGGCACAGTGTTACACCGTCCGAGTTATCTGGATACTTCCCACCAACACCAACCTATCCGAACTCCGGAGATGGGAACTTGCCTTTCAGTATATCCTCTCTTCTCGATATCCGCCAGGCCTCAACCTCCGCTAATTTCAAGTTGCCGCCGCTCATACCTCACCTGTCTTTCAACAACTTCTTTGCCTCTATACTTCCGCCTCGACTGACATCTCTGCCCTTACTCTTTGCCTTTAAATATGTCTGCTTGTGTCTGTGTATGTGTATATATATGTGTGTGTGTTTGGGGAGGGGAGGGGGCGAGTGTATACCTGTCCTTTTTTCCCCCTAAGTAAGTCTTTCCGCTCCCGGGATTGGAATGACTCCTTACCCTCTCCCTTAAACCCCACATCCTTTCGTCTTTCCCTCTCCTTCCCTCTTTCCTGAAGAAGCAACCATCGGTTGTGAAAGCTAGTAATTCTGTGTGTGTGTTTGTGTGTTTTGTTCGTTGTGCCTGTCTGCCGGCGCTTTCCCGCTGGGTAAGTCTTAGAATCTTTGTTTTTAATATATTTGTAAAGAGTAATTAATACAGAACCAAATCACTGGAGATACTTGCATGCAAAGTCTAAACTTAGCTTAAACTGCTGGAGCACCAGGTTGTCTCACCCTTCCAATCACTCAGTATCCACAGATGTGGCAGTCATCCAAGAGCAATTTTAATCATCAAACACCTAAAATCTGCTAGTAGAAATACAGTATGTTTCAGACTGGTCACTTTGACAGTAATTCTATATAAACACGAAGCAGATAGATACCATCACATGCTTTCATTAAGACTGAAGCATACAGTCAGTGAAACTTCATCTTGAGCATGTGATATTCAAACGAATAACTGTCTCTCCTGGAATGAGATATGATGCCTATCAATATTCTAATATTATCCTTACAAATAATGGTGTAACCATTATGCCAAACAATTTATAAAGAGCAGCTTTCAATTTCAGTTACGTCAGCATCAACAAGTGAAATAAGGCACACACTGTCAGTGAAAGAGTTGAGCCACGGTAGGAGAGCAACCTTTAAGCATAGTCGGCCGCCATCTGCACTGAATCACCTAACTGTATTCAACGTATTTGAGGTATTCAATGAAAAGAAAAGTGACAGTGGAAAACTGTTTCCAAAATTCAGTTTCCATCTTCCAGAAGTTGTGTCACGTGTAAACGTAGCAAATGCCAGCTCCAAGTGTAAACCAGATACCTTGAATTATGATATGGAAGAAGTTTAAATATTCCGCAAGAAGGATAATCTATCAGAGTCGCAACGAACACAGAAAAATATGCATTGCTTTCATGTTGGGCTTACACTAGACATGTTGTACCCAGCCATGTTGAGAGGTGAGCGTTCCATAAACCCTACGTGGCTCGTCTCTCTACACATGTATATGTCCTGCACAAAAATTATAGTCACTTTTTCTGGTTGCCTGATCTTAGCAGAACAAAATTAAATCAGTATGGTTAAAACAAACAAAAGAGATAGAAACAAAGTAGTGATCAGGACATGTACGTTACCCTCACTTGCGTTTTGCTACAAGACATTTCCGAACCAGTTGTCGAATGCAGTGACCGATTCACTCCTTGTTTCTGCTCCCGGTCCAGATGTCGTTGCTGTCAATACTGCTGCAAAATGCATCAGCCGATGCACTCCCCACTCCTGCTCCCCATCCTTACGTCACTGCTGCCGCGAACAATGCTGTCGAATATGGTGACTGATGCACTCCTTACGGCTCCCACTGCTGATCCTTTTGGTGCCACTGCTGTCAACACTGCTTTTCCTCGGCAGTTTGGTGTTACAGGCAGAATGGAGAATAACTCATTACTCTTCTTTGTGGAGATAGCAACCAGATTCCTGTCCCTGCAGCTGATACTGCTCACGTCTTCTCGGGGCTACTGCCTTGTGTTCAGCATTTGCTCTACTGTTGCTCGTATTGCCGACTTCTGAGATCACCCGTAGACCGACCTGTCTGGACGAGGTCAGTAACAATTCCCTTTTTTTGCTATTAAGAATGCAGCTCCAGTATTAAAAACACTCCTGTTGCTGCCAAGTCAGGTATGTCGCCTTCCCATTGTACCTCAATATTAAACATAATCACATATGTTTGCCACTGAGAGCATAGTGAACTTCCCATTACTCCATTTATGAGTAATATGTCTCCTAAGTTGCTGACACCATGCACGTGATCATTTTAAGCATCTATAAAACACAAACGCTAATGTCTCAGTCTCACTGGACTGTGATGACAGTGGAACTTTCATCTCTGACCGCCCTTTCTTTTCAATCAAAGTGACTGATAATGTCTTCTTCCTTTTGCTGGAAGCAAAATATTTATCACCACAAATTTATGCAATACACTAAAGCCCTTCAAGTACAGTGCACGAGAAAAATGATCACTGGTTCAGATAATGCACTGTTTTCTCTTGTGTTTCCTCTATGGCACAGCCACAGTCTAGTTTCCGTCGCATATTGCTCTGTCTTACAAAAGTGTCCAACACTGTATCTCAAAAACGGCAGGTCGCATCTGTATTTAGTCACTGCCAGACCGCTGTCATCCAAACACTGAACATGGCAGCACAGAGGTGTAAGATGCTGTACTCACTTTGAGGAGGACAGCAGTTCAAATCCCCGTGTGCCATCCGCATTAAGTGTTCTTGTAATTTTCCTAAAGCACTTAAAGTAAAGAGTGAGATAGTTCCTTTGAAAGGACAGAGCCAATTCCTTTCTCATTCTTCCCTAGCATGAGATTGCTGGTGAGAGGGTATCAAACCCTAATCTTTCTGCTTTCCGAAGCCACGATTTATTTTCTTGATTCCAGCTTCTCCAACTGTGTATCTATAAGCTGATGCCATATAACGCTAGTGGTCTAGTTGAGGTGCACCGACATTTGAGAGAAAGGTATGCATTCTCACATCTGCTGGCAGGAGACACACGCCCTTTGTAAAAGCAAATGCATTGGCGATTGCTTAATCGAAGGACACTGCACTAATTTTGACTGTCATTGGATATATATCCTCGCTAATGACTCTGTCAGCAACATAACATTAAATCCGGACCTTCTTTCCCAATATATATATATATGAAACTGCTGGCAGCACAAAGAAGCCTTTTGCAAAATCAAATGCAATGGCAATTGCATAATTAGAGGATACTACATTAACACAAGTGATTATCCTAAATCTCAAGTACAGTCACCATTGCGTTCGTGCATGAGGCGGTGCTTCCTGAAGTTACTGGCAGCAGCGAAGGTCTTGGAGCAGATTCCACAGACGAGTGGGCGGTCCCCAGTGTGTGAGCGCCGGTGCTCCGCCAAGCTGCCGGCCTGCTTGTACGCATTGCCGCAGTCCGGGCACACGAATGGCCTCGCCCCCGAGTGGACGCGCTCATGTTGGCGGAGTCCCCCGGACGTGGCAAAGGCGGCACCGCACGAGGAGCACGAGTAAGGCCGCTCTCCGGTGTGCGAGCGCCGGTGGGCGCGCAGGTAGCTGGCGGAGGAGTACGACGCGGGACAGCGGTCGCAGGCATAGGGCCGCAGATGCTCGTGCACGGCGCGGGTGTGGGAGCGCAGGTTGCTTATCTGGGAAAACCGGCGGCCGCAGCCGGGCTGCGGGCAAGCGTGGGGCCGCTCGCCGGCGTGCACGGCACGCGTGTGCGACAGCAGGTTGTGCGCCGTGTTGAAGGCCCGCCCGCAGCCCGGGTGCGCGCAGGCGTGCGGTCGCTCGCCCGTGTGGGTACGCCGGTGCACCGTCAGGTTGCTGGCAGTGGTGAAGGCGGCCGGGCACTCGCTGCACGCGTACGGCCGATCGCCCGTATGCTGCCGTCGGTGGATGGCCAATGTACCCACAGTTCCGAACGCTGCTCCGCACTCCTCACAGGCGAACGGCCGCTCCCCCGTGTGCGTTCGCAGGTGCGCTCTCAGGTGTGCCGACTGCCGGAACAGCTTCTCACACAGGCCGCACACGTAGGGCCTGCAATGTGCCTGCACATTAGTTTCTGCACTTAGCATTATGAACTGCATTAATTGGTCTTACCAGAGAAGCCAGAAAGAGAGGAACAAGTGGTTTTAAATGGTTCAAATCATATTCAACAGAGTGAAATCAAATGACAGTTAATAGCAGGCATTTTTTTTCTTATACTGGTAAACTACTTCACAGGAAGATCAACAAGATTCCATTTTAGGTCAAATCTAGTTTTTATTTCTTATAAATAATTTACCTGTAAGGAAGGAAGCCCCAAAGGGATGAGATAGACTTTTTGAAACGATCCACACAGCGTGTAGGATCCCAGATATCACCTTGCAAACATTCTCCCCATGGGGTCTTAATTGCATTTAACAATAAAAAAAATTCAGTTTCTTTTGCTCTACTAGAGCACTGAAAATAGCCTTAATTTCAAATGGCGTCAGAGCCTAGTATTAAGTAATTTGCCTGATATGCTGAAGATAGCAGGTTCAAATCCCTTTGCATGCAATATACTTTTCTTTAATATTTTTACTGAAATGACTAATCATTATTTTCACTCAGTTAATTGGTTTAAATTTTTTCCTCATTTCTAATCCATTGCTGTATAATTTTAATCATTGTGTTATATTCATTTTTAGGTTTTGCTTCTTTTTATTCTTTTTTCATTGAGAATCTTTTCGCATATGATTAAATCATTTTTATTTATACACTAAAATATTTACAAGTTTGAAAAAAATCTATTGATCAAGACACAAAGGACTTAATAATCTACTTATGAGGATGGTTTGACAAGTCTGGTTAATTTCCACGAAAGAAAGGAATCATTATTTTCACTCAGTTAATTGGTTTAAATTTTTTCCTCATTTCTAATCCATTGCTGTATAATTTTAATCATTGTGTTATATTCATTTTTAGGTTTTGCTTCTTTTTATTCTTTTTTCATTGAGAATCTTTTCGCATATGATTAAATCATTTTTATTTATACACTAAAATATTTACAAGTTTGAAAAAAATCTATTGATCAAGACACAAAGGACTTAATAATCTACTTATGAGGATGGTTTGACAAGTCTGGTTAATTTCCACGAAAGAAAGGAACATTATTGTTGCACCTTCGTGGCTGGTAAGCTTGATTATTCCAAGGATCACATAAAAGAATTTCAACAATGTACAGTCTACAGTTCATTGTTGACAGCCATCTGAATTAGTCAATGTGTCAACTGTGACTGAAAATGGAGAAAACCAAATTTTGTGCCGTTATTAACCATTTTCATTTGAAGGGTTGGACTGCCGCACAAATTAAACCAGAATTGTATGAAGCTCATGCGGACTTTGCACCATCACTGAAGACCATTTACTTTTAGAATACTGCATTTGAACATGATCAGACAACACCGAAGATTAACAATGACTGGTAATGTTCAATAACAATCTGCAACACTTTCTGACTTGCGGAAATCTGGATCCATTATTACACATCACATTCAAATTGGCAGTAAAATCAATGGAAAAAGGCTGAAAAAAGTGCACCAAAAAAGGCGAAGACAACTGTTTTTTTGGGATTCCCATGAAATAATCCACATAGATTACTTGGAGAAAGGCAGAGCCATAAACTGGATCCTATTATGCTTCATGGTCGGATCATCTGAAACCTGTGTTGGCTGAAAAAAAGACCAAGAATGGCATACAAAAAGTGTTCTTTCACCAGGATAATGTTCCTCCATGCATAAGTAATGAAAGTGCACAAATTTGGCTTTGGACTGGTTCCTCATCCACTCTATTAACCAGACTTAGCCCCAAGTGACATCCTCCTGGTCTCTAACCTGTTGGAAAGAAATTTTCATAAAATGAGGAGTGATAGTTACAATCAACGAGTATTTTGCGCAGTTTGACAGCATGAAAAACTTGGAGGATCACTGGGCAAAGTGTGCATCACTTAAAGGTTAGGCTTTACCATGACCATTATTGACATTCAATGAAACAACAAGTTTACTGTTACCAGTTACTGTTTATTTATCTCCACGACGCATTTCAAAGATTTATACTTCCCTCATCAGGTGGATTTACATTTGTTAGCATGACGTGTGGTGCTGTCTAGTGGAAGAAAACAAACACTATTTCAGAACACAGTTTTGGGTTTCTTTTGACAAAAAACTAAATGTATATCGAGCGGTAAAAATAAAATAAGTAAAATATAGTATCTCCAAAGGTCACAGGTTCCTTTGACTGCCGTAACACATCACATGTATACTGTCATATTTTGTAAACAAATATGATGTCGGGAAACTATTAGGTGCAAGAATCATAAGACAGAAGAGATTTTCTTTCTTACGCCCCCCACCATTTTTTTTTTTTTTTTTTTTTTTTTTTTGGCGGGGGGGGGGGGGGGGGGCATGTCTTGGAATAAATATTTGAGGTCGTATATAAATCTGATTTTGTCAAGTTTATAAAGCTTAAAGTTCATGTTCGTTTATATAATGAGGTGACATGTTGCAACCTTTAAGTACAATAATTATGTTGGTTACAGTATTAACACTGTACACAAACAACAATTTTGGTTGGGGTTCACAGATAGAAATGAAAGGCCGGGTGCAGAGCAAGGGAAAGAGAAAGTGAGAGGGAGAGAGATGGTGTACAGAGTGATTAGAAGGGATCAAACTTTCCAAAGCAGGGGTTCTTAAGATACATCTGTTACACGTAATAACTTGTAAAGTTTGGGGTAATACATTGGTTAATGCTTTAAAATATGCAGATGGAGTTTGTGCCATTAATTGATGTACATATAGTTTCAAGCTGACAGGGAGGGGGGGGGGGGGGGGGGACAAGCTGTTGGTGTGATGGTATATTTGTACATGAGATCAATCCCTTGTACATTTGGGGAATGTCATGGTAACATAATTAAATATTTATGGAAAATAGTAAGATGCACATGTGAGTGTGTGTGTGTGTGTGTGTGTGTGTGTGTGTGTGTGTGTGTGTGTGTTTTCTGAAAACATAGATGATACTATTGTAGTCATTTTTGTCATTTAAGATGGATTCAAGTTGTTTCGTTTGGTGTTTGAATGTGGGTGAGTCAATAATTATCTACACTTTTGCCATAACATTCATTACATTTTCACATACTGTCTTCTGTCCTCACACATGTCATTGTTATACTGTAGTAGTAATGCTGTGACAGTTTGATCTTATTTTGGCCATTGTTCTTCCTTCTCTTGAAGATATAGTACGACAGCTACATTAGAAGTGTGCACCAAAGAGGAAGAACAATGGGCAGTGATCCAACTCCTCTGGTTGGACAGTGTCAAAGGGGGCAGACATTCATCACAGACTATCATTGCAATATAAAAGAAGTACACTATCATGTAAATCTGGGCTTTTGTGGATTGAGAAATTTAAAAGTGGTTGAACAAGTGTAATCATGAAGAGGAAGTGGGATGGTCATCAACCTCCACTACGGATCACAACATTCAGAAAGCTCGAGAGATGGTTCTGGCGAATCAATGTCAATGAGGTAGCATCTGCTTTGTACATCAGCCACGGCTCCGCCCATCACATCATCCTCCACAACCTCAGTTTCCGTAAGATCTGTGCGTGATGGGTACCAAAAGAGCTTACCGACGACCATAAGCTCACCTGTGTTAGGGTCTGTCAACACTTGCTCACTTACTCCAACAACAAAGGTGATGCATTTTTTAGCAGAATTGTCACCGGATATGAAACACAGGTGTATCACTATGAGCCTGAGTCAAAATGTCAGAGTATGCAGTGGAAACACCCTGGATCGCTGAAGAGGAAAAAATTCAAGATTGGGTCATCCACAGGAAAGGTTATGTTAACCATTTTTTTGGGACTCACAGGCGTCCATACTTGCAGAGTTCATGGCAAAGGGGACGACTATCAACAGTGCGGAGTATAGTGAATTGCTGGAAAAAAAACTGAAGCCAGCAATTTGCACCAAATCCCAAGGTTTGCTGTCGAAGAAGGTGGTGGTGGTGGTGGTGGTGGTGGTGGTGGTGGTGGTGTTGCATGACAAAGTACAGTCTCACATGCCGCGTCACACTATTAAAACCATCAACAAGATGAAATTCAAGGTATTGGAACACCCTCCCTACAGCCCAGACCTCGCTCCCAGTGACTTTCACTTGTTTGGACCAAAGATGGTACGTGTGGTCGCAGATTTGCCTCAGATATGGACGAGCAAAATGTGGTGCAAAATTGGCTTCACAGACAACCAAAAACCTTTTATTTGGAAGGAATACGTAAGCTCATTGACCGTTGCTTATGTCATGTTAACATGTTAATAAATGGTAGAATGAAAAGTGTAGATAATTTTTGACTAGCCCTCGTATATCTGGAGTGTCTAGTTTTCTGCCTTTAGGTTGAATGTTTAGGATGCTGTTGTGTTGTTAACATAGTGTTTTGTTTCATGCAGGTGGGTGGCTACTGCTGATGTGTTTTTTTAGTTCTGCCATCGTGTTTACGGACAGAAGCAAAATGACAGAATAGCAGCCTGACACAAAATTAATGAAATTATTGAGAAGGAAATTGCAAAACCATTCCCGGCATACCAAGAAAGAGAAGAAGCCCTTACACGTACCATTAAGACTAAACTAAACGTGAATAATGCAATAATTGTAAGAGCTGATAAGGGTAATACAACTGTTGTAATTAACAGAGAACCATAAATAGAAAAAACTATAGACTTTTTCGAAACCAGCAACATAACAGAAATACATAAAGATCCAACTGCCAGAATACACAAAGAGGTTGAACACATTTCAAACATCATCAGCTTCCTACTCACCATCCAAGAAAAAAGAAATATTGTAACAATGAGCCCAGAAGCCCCTTGCCTTAGATCACAACTAAAGACACACAAAAATGGGACCCCCATCAGGCCTATAGTGAACTGTAGGAACAGCCCAACATTCAAACTCAACAAAATGCTCTTCAAAATTCTTGAAGAAACATACACATTCAATAACGAGAGAACAGTTGAAAACACAGCAGAATTTACACAACATGTCAAAAACATGGAAGTTCCTGAATGAGCCACACTTGCCTCATTTGATATACAAAATCTTTATTCCTCTGAGCCAATAGATCAAATGTTACAGATCATTAATGCTAACCTACAAAAGCACAAAAAAATCCCTTCAACTCACATTACTGAACTAATGGACCTGCTCAAATTCACCCTTTCACACAACTATTTTAAGTTTAACAATAAAATCTACAAACAGACGGCTTGGCAATAGGCTCAAACCTTTCCGGTTTGTTAAGTGAAATATTCATAAGTAATATAGAAGACGACTCCAATCAGCACCTCCCCAAAAATATCATCTACTACTGCAGATATGTAGATGATATCATTTTAACCAATGGCACAAAAGCTGACATCAATGAGTTGAACCAGTTATTCAATCATTAGAATAAAGAATAACAGACATCTGTTTGAAATCTCTTGGAAGCCCACCACAACACACTACAATCCACAGCTCCTCTTGTCACCCCATATCCCCCAAAAATAGCAGCATTCCAGTACGTGATCAATAGAGCTATCCAAAACACCACTATCTGAAGACAAATATGAACAAGAAATTGAAATAACCAAACAAAGGGCTATTTGCAAATTGTTGCAACAGCTCCATAGTTGACATCATGAAACACTCAATAGCGGCAAAGCAATCACCTCACAAAAAACAAAAAAAAAGAAAACAATATCTTCCACACAATCCCCTTTCTAGGTAACATTTCATATCAGATTGCAAGTGTCTTGAAACAAAAAGACGTAAACATATCCTTTATCACAGAAAACAAGATTAGACAGAAGTTACCCCACAATATCAGCACATGAAACCCACTTCATCACACATGTGTGCACAAAATTGAATGTTTGGACTGCAACTGCTTCTACATAGGCCATATAGGATCGCAGGAGAGCTTCTGTAAAGTTTGCAAGGTAGGAGACGAGGTTCTGGCAGAGGTAAGGCTGTGAGGACGGGGCGTGAGTCGTGCTTGGGTAGCTCAGATGGTAGAGCACTTGCCCGCAAAAGGCAAAGGTCCCGATTTCGAGTCTCGGTCCGCCGCACCGTTTTAATCTGCCAGGAAGTTTCAAAGAAATTCCTGTTTCAGCATTTTTAGAAACCTAACCCTATGGGAGTGAAATAGTGGGCGAAAGTTTTCTGAAAATAAATCATTATTAAAGAGCTACTAAAGTACTATTAAAGCTACATCTATGAAAATTGGTATTTGATGTCTCGGTTACCAATAAAAAATGTATCTTTCAGCGATTTTGAAAATTCAGCTGCCTAATGAAATGAAATAGGGGATGAAAAAAGAATGAAATTATTTCATTACAAATATATTTTCAAAGCTAAATCTAAGAAAATGTGCATTTTGGCTTTTCTGTTAAAAATTGAAAAAAAATAGACTACAAGTTAAATTTTTTTTTCCTTCTTCCAAATTCAACCCCTTAGAGGGTGCAAACATTTAAGAAAATATTTCGTTATCTTAAAAAAATGTTTAAAGCTAAATGTATGAAAATTGGTATTTCATTTCTCAGTTAGATATAAAGAAAGGTGTTAGGGGGTGAAATATTTTCACAAGACTACAAAAGGCATAATTATCAAAAATCTTGGACTCCAGCTACCAGAACTGGTTTACGGTCACAAGTCGATCCAGAGAAGACCCTGCCTCTATAGCCTCAATAAGCATGAAAAGTGTAGAATATGTTACAATTTGTGAACAACAAAAAAATTTAATTCAAGAAAAAACAAACAAATCTGTGCAGACCACACGGGCTACACAAGAGAAGCAGCAGGTGCTTCGCTAGTTATCAATAAATATATAATATTTTTGTTGCATTTCTTCGTAATGTAGTATACTGCATTAAAAATTACTTTGTGACTCACAGACTGCAATGGAGGGAGGAGTACTGCCAGTGTGCAGTCAGCCACGCTTCACAAAGTGCTGTACACGCCTACAAAACAGGCAATCCAGCCAGCACATGTTGCTAGAGAAAGAATTGCGTCTGACTAGTGGCTGGCCTCTATCACTCGAATCATTGGAATGTCAGTCACAAAGTAATATTAATTGGCATACAATGATTTATAAAAAAGTGGTAATCCAGTTTCTTATGGATAACAAAATATCTCCCCTCACACTGTAACTTCCAATATGAAATGTTTGTATCTCCACGGAAATAAGGAATTAAAAAAAAGAAGCCTTCATCTGCCAACTTATTATCACAGTCACAGTTACTAGAAAGAAAATTAGCAATTTTGATATTGTTGTCTGTAACCTGGAATCAAAATTGGAGCATCTCGACAACAACCAAATTTGAAGCAAACAAAAAAAATTTCAAAGGAATGAAAATAAATGGTGATGGAAAAATCGCTGAGGAAATCAGTAAAATACATATTTTAGGATCTGTGATGACAGAAAGCAGTTCCTGCACTGAGGGAATAAGAAGAAGGGTGCAATTTGGAAAATCAGTTACAATTACATTTGGCAAATCACTAAAAGAAAGAAAACACTATAATAACAAAAATAGAAATGGATGGAACTTTGGTCTCTGGCATGCTTTTGTACAGTTATGAGTGGTGGACGTATTGTTTTGACGTGCAGCTTTGAGGGAGGATCCTGAGGAGCCGATTAACCGAAAGCAACAAATAAAGGCGATCCAAAAAGTAAAAGAAACTGTCTTTGGATGCCAAAATACTGCAGATGAAATTAAGATACTGATTGGTTTCACGTACCCGAACATGCTCCAGCAACGGCTTATGCCACAATTGCAACACGATAATGGAAGCGTCATTTTGCAACACGGCGGTATCCCACCACACTTTCCTCCCAGTGTGCACAATTACCTCAATGGCTAACTGCCTCAGCATCGGATTGGATGTGCTTCGCATTGTGACTCTCCTCTCCTTCAGTGGCTCCCACGGTCACCTGACAACTCTGTGTGATTGATTCTTATGAAGTTACATCAAAGATCACACATTCCTGCCTCCAAGGCCAATTAATTTGGAAAAGTTGCAAGACTAATTAACATGGCTTCAATATTGAGCGTTACATCTGGAGATGGAATGGAAAGAGTCTAAGTATCATATTAGACTTGACCTATCACATAGACTTGGACAGGATTTGTGATTGGTGTAAAGAATGGCAGCTAACTCTAAATACAGATAAATGTAAATTAATGCAGATGAATAGGAAAAAGAATCCCGCAATGTTTGAATACCCCATTAGTAGTGTAGCGCTTGACACAGACATGTCGATTAAATATTTGGGAGCGATATGAAGTGGGACAAGCATGTAATGGCAGTTGTGGGGAAGGCGGATAGTCGTCTTCGGTTCATTGGTAGAATTTTGGAAAGATGTGGTTCATCTGTAAAGGAGACCACTTATAAAACACTAATACGACCTATTCTTGAGTATTGCTCGAGTGTTTGGGATCCCTGTCAGGTTGGATTGAGGGAGGACATAGAAGCAACTCAGAGGCAGGCTGCTAGATTTGTAGCTGGTAGGTTTGATCATCATGCGAGTGTTACAGAAATGCTTCAGGAACTCGGGTGGGAGTCTCTGGAGGAAAGGAGGCATTCTTTTCGTGAATCGCTACTGAGGAAATTTAGAGAACCAGCATCTGAGGCTGAGTGCAGTACAATTTTACTGCCGGCAACTTATGTTTCGCGGAAAGACCACAAAGATAAGAAAGATTAGGGCTCGTTCTGTTTGGGAGTGGAACAGGGAGAGAAGATGCTAGTTGTGGTACGAGGTACCCTCCGTCACGCACCATATGATGTATTGCAGAGTACGTATGTAGATGTAAATGTAAATGTAGTGTTTACTGCTTCATAAATATTAAGCTCCCACAATATCAGTTTAAAACTTGGAGACGTGTGTATTTTCTAAATGTCTCATAGTTTTTGCACAACCATCTCCTGAAACTGAGATCCTTATGATCAATTCTATAGATTTAAGCATATGTAATCATAATCAGAGTTGGCACAAGTTTCCCCAAGTGAAATTTTCTGATATTTCCCTCATTTCCAGATAAGTTTTAGCATTTTTCCCTGACAAATTTTGAGATCTCAAAGGTCAATAAAGATATAAGTTGGCAAAAAATGCAAGGACTTCTGTATTTCTCTCCCACGTGAGCAAAAATCTTAACAATTAACATCAACATCTTTTGTAATGAACTGTTTTTCGATCGAGAAAGCAAGCCAAATGGTATGTGTGTTTCATTAATACCACTGTTATTATTGTACTTCAATAAAACGAAACACATCTGCTCACAAAAATATGTATTTCCTTGGACTCGCAAACCAGATTTAAAACACGTTCTCCGATTTCAGAAATAACCTCAGAAAAAGTAGGCCTCTTGAAAGAAGTGTATAAGGCAGGGGAAAGTTGTGTAAACCAAAACAATAGGTGATCGTCAATAAAATGTTGGTTCTACTATGTTTGGTTATTACCCCCTGTGTTATATCTATTATTTTATAGGTATTGTGTGAATTTTCTTTTGAGAAGTATATGAGTATATAGCATACAAACTGCCAGTGACTGCCACAATTTTCTTCTTTTTATTGTCCATACTTTCTTATATATAAACTACTCTCAAAGTGAAAAAATGTACTACAATAAATAAAAGTCTATAAAATGGCAAACTGTACAATGTGCTGAGACATTTCTGAAATCCATAACCCACGCCCTCTGGCTTACCGAGGAGCATCTCAGTCCTGGGTCCACAGATAAACCATGAAAATCCACCGCATTATGCACACACAAAGAGACCCGGCCTGCAGACAGATTGGTGAGACTACATCCGACGTGCATGGCCTGCACGTTGGTGGGAAATGATGAGCTTCATAATGGCACGCCTGATCCGTTAAGAGATACCCGCAGACAGGGTCTGCAGTTTTGGCCCGTCGCAGGAATCCACTCATACGGCCAGCTATTCACGTGTCACAGACAGGATGCTGATCAAGTGAGATTGCCGTGATCAATCCGTGCAACAGATAACTTGTGCAAATACTCTGAGGATCAGTACTAATGAGGATGGGTAACAACTCACTGTAAAGATGACCGCTGAGCTGCAGACAGAACTGTAGAAAAGACAATCACACTCTCACAACTCAATTTTCGGCCACAGCCTTGGTCAGAAAATGAAAGCGCACACACATTCACACACTCACTCAGGCACAACTTATGCACTCACGACTGCTGTCTCCAGTCGCTGCACCAACAATCTCTGAGAATCCGATCCAAATGAACCACTCCCAAATCAGATTGAAACGAACCACTCCTCATGCCTCTCGTCAGCAGCTACTAGGCTAGCAGCAAGAAGTGGTGGCAACACTGACTGCAAGCTGAGGGGAGTGGTACAAAGGGGAGAAGCAATAAGAATGAGGGAGTAGGGAAGCAGGGCATGTTCTCAGCTGTGTCCAGCCAGCAACAGTGCATGGCATCTCAGTAAACAAACCATTTCATCTACTTCATCTACTGAGACAAAAAACGAGATTTTTCCTTTTTTTTAGAAATTTCCTTGATATTTCCCTGGTTTCCATACACAAATACATAAAAAAATTATGTATGATCTCATCACTGTATGGATCCATAGAAAATACACAAATACATAAAACAATTAAAAAAGTACCTGTCATCCGTGTGTGTGGCTTCGTGGGCCTTGAGAGAGCTGGGGTCCAGGAATGCTTTACCACAGGTGGAGCAGGAGAAGGGCTTGATGCCACTATGGACACGCAGGTGGCGCAGTAGATGGCTGCGACGACCGTACCGCGCCGGGCACCGGTCACAGGCGAACTTCCCCGGTTCGGCCACATCCCTGGCTCTGCCGCCGGGCAGCTGCCGGTTGCGCGGACACTCCTGCGAGTGCAGGTGCCGGCGTGCCAGCTCCGCAGTCGCCAGCACTTCCCCACAGGCGGCACACGCATTGGGCGGCAGCGCGGCGCCCTCCCTGGCGACCACATCAGCCGCCTTGCAAGTGTGGCCTACCATCGCCTTCATCGAGGGGAAACCTTTCCGGCACGTGTCGCACGTCGCCATCTGCTCCTCGCTTTCCGCATCCTCAGAGCCTTCCTCTTCCGGGTCTGAATTTCCCTCTTCCTCAACAGCGACCGTATGGAGCACGGCACGGTCTTCACATTCTCCTTTCGCAAAAGGAGACTCTTCATTTGGTACTTTGTATCCCGTATTCACTGTCCTCGAAAAGCCAACATCATTTGGTGACAGCTCAACGTGCTGGGCTCTCGAATTGGATACATCTTCAAATGTCAGCTTCACACTGAATAATAAGAAAAACACAAAGTTTGTTATAAATTCTAGTTAAAATTGACACCAGAAAATAAAAATAATAATAATAATAATAATAATAATAATAATAATAATCTGTCATTTAAAATTACACTTTTCCACACTATAATTTGGTACAACCTCAAGTTGCAGCAAAATGAACCCCTAAAAATAGATATTTGATGATCTTTCAGTTTTCCCCAAAATCTGATGTTTGTTTTGTTTATGGTGCGAAAACAACTAGGGTCATACATGCCCATGTCAAAACTGTAGAACACGAAGACAAAGAGAGGAGTTAAAAACGACTACACATTAATCCAAAACGACTGACAAGAACACAGCTAAAACATGGATCTAGAGAAAGGTCTATAAAATACACCACAGGGAAATGGAGGTCCCGAACTAGAAAATTATACGGCCTTTGCCATATTGCTACAATGGATAAAAGGTAAAACGCTGTTGACAACCCAAGTATCGTTTGCTAGAAAGGCAGATAACTCGTGCATCAAGTGCAAACGAGAATGTAAGATGTTAAAAAAGTGGCATTCTGTCAGGAAATGGTGGACTGTCAAAAGTAGAGCGCAATGAGTACGAAGTGGTGGGGGAGCACCACTTAACAAATGGCAATGACTAAAAAGACAGTGCCTGATGCGCAACCTAGCTAAAATTATCTCCTCACAGCAAGAGCACCGAGAGGAGGTCATCCGAGCCACTGGGAGAGGCTCAATAACCCGGAGTTTGATCCTGTAGAGGGAGGACAAGTGCTGGTACCGAAGGGACACCACTTGCTGGCAGACAGCAACACAGAGATTGTCGGAGAGAATAGAAGAACCAGCGAGCTGAGGTATGAGGACTGCTGCCTTGGCAACAGTGTCAGCTGCTTCGTTTCCTGTCAGAATGAGATGACCAGAAACCCACATAAATATCACAGTGGCCCCATCAAGAACAAGAAAGTGAGTTTTCCTAGACCCGCTGCACTACGGGACGGGCAGTGTACAGCACATGGTGGCTTTGAAGGGTACTGAGCGAGTTGGAGCAGATAATGCAATTGAAAAGCCTGTGTCTCCAGATCCTCTGCATGGCCTGATACAGGGTGAAAAACTGCTGTAAATACTGAGCAGTGTTCCAGAAGCACCTGTGCCAATTATGAAGGCACACCCAACACCACTGTCACTCAGAGCCACCAGTGTACATAAAGGTGCTATTGCACAATTCCACACTAAGATCGTTAAACTGATGGTGAGCGAGGCTGCAGTAGTGTCCTTAGGAAGCGAATTAAGGCCGCTGCACGAAATCCAGGCGGTGACGGCTTCACGCCCACTGGGAAAGTGGCAAGTAGTGTGAAGTTAAGTTGCCGGAGCGAGAGCCAAGTGCAAACTCCATGAGGTAACAGACGAGAGGGACGCACCTTATAGTGATGATCAAAGGAGTCATCGAAGGAGGCGGCATAGGACGGGTGGCCACGCAAGGCAGACAAACGGCACGCACATCTGCCGAGGAGAAAGTCATGACGGTAGGACAGTGGTAATTTGGCAGCTTCCGCATACATTCGCCACCGGGCTAGTGTAAGAAACACCCATTGTCTAGAATGGGTAAGGGACCAGTACAAATGGTGGAGGGTGGTACGATCTGCTCCCCAGGGAATACCACTGAGGACACGTAGGACATTGACGGACCGTAGGCAGTGGGCTGCCAGGTGGGAGGACCAAGAAAGTTTCCTGTCAAGCATGAGCCCCAGGAATTTTGTAGCTTAAACAAATGGAAGAGCAAAAGACCCAAAATGTAAAGACAGTGGAAGAAAAATATTGCCAGAAGAAAATAACTGCGGCACCAGAAATTCGTACAGAGGGTTTTGTCAGTGAAAAAACAAAAGCCACTGGCAATGCTCCACAAGTAAAAGCGATCGATACATCACTGAAGATGCTGCTCGATGAGACAGGTCCGTGCAGAACTGCATTCGTTAGATAGCAAAACTGTCAACGAAAAGGGAGCTGGAGATGCCCGGCACAAGACATGTCATTATAGAGTTAATGGGAACAGCAAAGAGGACGACATTCAGGACGGAACCCTGCGGCACACAATTTTCCTGGATAAAGGTGCCCAACAAGACAGAACCCACACATACCGTGAAAACCCGGTCTTTTACAAATTCCTGAAGAAAAGGAAACGGGGCACGTAGCCACAGAAGCCCTAAGTGTAGGATACCAGTCCTCCAGCAGGTGCCACAGGCTTTCTCCAAATCGAAAAACATGGCCACAGTCTGGGATTTCTGCAGAAAACCATTTCGGGATCAGGATGAAGTGAGAGCATGATGTAGCTCCCTCATAGTGAAAGCAATATTGTAGCACTCACAGTTCTGAGAGCAGAGGTGTATCGCCAGAGCCACCTCCACTCGTTTCCAATGGAGAAAGGCAGGTTGACAGTGGGAGGAGCTCGAAATCTCCACAAAATGGCAGCCCGTGACGTTGGAGACAGCAGTAGGATGCACTACATCACCAGGTACGATCGGGCAGAAATTGGGGAACAGATCTGGGTTCAGAGAGAAGACGGAGGTTGGCCCACATGACGAAAGAGGGAGTGAAACTGTTAAACAAACTACTGAATGCAAGCCAGCTAGCTTTTCTGCTATCCCAAACAACGCAACGACACAGTGCACACATCTGTTTATAATGAATGCAGTTTTCCATCGTAGGATGACAGATAAAAATGCGGAGAGCACATCTCTGCACGCAAATTGTGTCAGGGCATGCCGCAGTCCACCAAGAGACCGGGACACGGTGTGGTAAAGAGGCAGTGCGAGGAATTGAACGTTCTGTGGTGGTAAGGATATTCCACCTGGTCATAACAACTGGAGAAATGTTGTTCATCGAAGGTCACCGGGGAAGAGTAAAGCCTCCAGTCAGCCTTAGTAAACTGCCATTTGGGTGTGCATGTAGGTGGGATAGGAGTCAGAAAATGGATAACAGACGGGAAATGGTGGCTCGAGTATGTCAGAGAGAATGGGCCACTCTAGACTATGGGCAGGCTGGCCAGTGCAGAAGGATAGGTCCAAATGGGAATAGGTGTGTGAGAGGTCTGAAAGGAACATGGCTGCTCTTGTGTTAAGGCAGAGGAGGTTAACTTGTTTGAGAAGGTCAGCCACGAGGGCACCTCTCTGACAGGTTCTGGGAGAACCCCAAAGGGGATGGTGCACATTTGTCTCACCAAGCAGCAGAAAGGGGGTGAGGTAGCTGCCTAATAAGCTGGAAGAAATCTGCCCTGGTGACATCGAATGACTGAGGAATGTAAACAGTACAAAGAGAAAATTTCGTGTGAGGAATGAAACGGTGAACTGCAACAGCTTGAAAGCGGGTAGTCAGGGAGATGTGTTGACTACGAATGACATCCCTTATGAGCAGTATGACTGCCTATGAAATGGAATCCAGACCTTGGGGGTTACTATGGACCAGGAAGAAACGCAAGGGCTCAAGCAGTTGTGAGGATGCAATTTTGTTTCCTGGAGGCAGAGAACAAGCAGACACTGGGATTCTAAGAGTGGCCGTGTAAATCCACTTTGTTTGATCGAAGGCCACGAATGTTCCATTGAAGAAGAGCCATAACAAGGAAAGAGGACGAGGGATAAAATCGAGGGGTGTCACCTCGGTGGCTGCCAAGTGCCAGCTTTAAAGACTCACTGCTATAGAGAACAAGGGCTAGAGGATCCTGCTCCACGAGATCTACAGAGGCATTGGCACTCTCCTTCTGTTGATATGCAGAGTCCAGGGCACAAAAACAGTTGATGTTGTGCACCAGCAACATGGAGGTCGGCTGGGCGAGCGTACCGCATGGCGACACTGTCAAAGAGGATCTCCGAGTCAGCGAAGGAGTAGACCATTTGCCTTTGACTTCTTGGAGCCTTCCAGTTGGCAGAGGAAGACTCAGTTGTTTGTTGGCTGGAGGGACATAAGAAGCCCTCGTGGGAGTATTCCGTCTGTCCTTTGCTTCAGACCACCTAGCACCCTAGTGTAAATATACCATGGGAAGAAGTCAGTATTCAATGGACCTCAACATGAGCAGGATGATCATGGAGGAGCGAAACTGCAAGCAGTTGTTGTGCTTCAGGACCAGTAGTCAACTGCAAAAGCAAAGTGCCATTGTGTAATCAAGCAGGATTTAACAGGGCCAGAAATTCCATCAACACCTTTCTGAACAATAAATGGATTTATCGTAGCGAAGGACTGACTGTCTTCAGTAGATGAAACCACAAGGAATCATGGTGCAGCTGGGAGGGTCTCTGAATTGTTTGCCTCATTCCGTTTATGTTTGATAGACATTGACTATGAAGATGATTGGCTCATTACGAGAATCTCACATGACTGCCAGCATCTCCAATGGCGCGTTCCTTCCAACTGCAGACCCCCTGCAGAAGGGGGCACACATGCCTTAGGTAATTGTTCACACCTCCGAACACCTGACAGAGGGACCAACTGGCAATTTGGGAAGGTAGCTGCTCAGGCAATCACACCTCCTTGGGCACGGCCTGTGGTACCAGGGGTTATGTGCGAACCCTACCTGTTGACCTGAGGCTGGGAATTACGTGTTACCCAGTCTCTTGTTACATGGCAGACAAATAGGCCAGCCTTCAGATGCACACAGGGAGGAAGGAAGAAGAGAAAGAGGAGTCTCAAATGCCGAAGCGGAGGAAGGACAGGACAAGGGGAACAAAGAAAGAAAAAAAAGAAACAAAAAACAGTGGTGAGACTTCTTATGTCACCTACAGAAAATGTAGAACATTCCCAAAAGCACCCGAGACATGTTCCCCAAGGGAGAGGAAAAAGAATAGCAAGAGGGCAGACATGCAGCACAGAAGGGAAAAGATGCTGCAAAGGCTGGGGCCCCGTGGAAGCCAAGCAAGAACCCGCCAAAGAACGGCGTGCCATAAGGGGGGAGGGGGGGGGGGGGGGTAATCTTACGTTCAGTACCCAATTGTTCAACCCACTTCCACATGTCACGACATACGTACTGAATTCATTGATCAAGGTCTAAGGGGAATACAGAGCTTATAGTAACCCATCACGAGGAACAGAACAGATCCTACGTGACTGCCTTCCGCAACTGCCTGTGGATAGAGACTTCTGAATTTCACTCTCTTGTATTCAGGTTTAAGTTATCTATAACTCCTATCTTGTGCACTGGCCTTGCCTCTTTTGCATTCCAATATATTGTCTGCCTGTCTCTCTCTTAATTTTTGTCTGAACCTCTGTCTACTATTCAACCTTGGCTCTTCAGATACTACTGTTCCTTTCTAATATCTTTTCACTTTTGGCCATCCACCCTTGCTGCCTGCGACTGATACATAGCATAAGTATGTGCGCCCTGGAGGGTGCTAATGTAAACCTCAGACTGCAATAAAAGCAAGAATTTTTTTTCTAATTTGCAACTTGCATTCATCCCCAACTGTCAAACTCTTCCATTTTCCCTGTATCCCAGTCACCATCCTAAACAATAATAATAATTATTTTGGTCAAATCTCTGCAATGGGTTACACATACGTCTTATCCTCATTCTGAACTCAGTATCTCACTTATTACAGAGAGATGCCGACACAGTTGTTTTTTTAAGGCAGGCATAGGAGAAGTTGTGATACACAAAATGGAAATCAAACATCTTTACCATGGTCGCAATGTTAGTAGACAGTGAGTGGAGTAAGAGCAGTGACTCAGATTGATAAATGAATGCCTTGTAGTACTAGTTTCTTACATTATTAAATAATATCTTTATAAAGTAATATTGTACACTATATAAACCAAATGAAGTTAAAAAGACTGATCTTGTAATTGATAGGATCTGACCATACTGGTTTACATGTTCTATGTTTCCCTTAAATTGTTTCAGGCAAATACCAGGGTGGTTCCTACCAGAAGACCACAGTCAATTACTTGTCTCTCCCCTGTCAAACGAGACCTGTAAAGGCCCTTGTCAACTATCAAACTTTTCTCATCGAATTTGCTCTTATTGAGCCACAGATCTGTCAAAGGATCCTGTACATGTATCAACAAAGTTTGTCTGTTTAACCGCACTTTTGAAGCAATGCTGTTCATGTATGTTGCATTCTGACACTACTGGGAATTGCTAAAAATGCTGATAAAGTCTCTCTAAACATTAACTCTGACAGCATTTTTTAAAGAAGAAGAGGAGGAGGAAGAAGAAGAAGAAGAAGAAGAAATAAATGAAAATAAGACAATGGCCCAGGGAATGGTTTAAATTGAAAGAGAAATATACACACAAAAATCTGTTAAGGAAATTTTACATTCAGAGCCAGATGGTTACATCACTTTCTGTGAATGGACAGTGAAACTTTTAATAACTATTTTAGAGTTACTTCACCTTCTCATTGAAAAATAAGTATGCAAAGATTTATTCTTCTCTTCTCGCTTATCAAATGACACGGGAACATTATCCTTGGAAGAACCTCATAATTTCATTTTTTTTATTTTTTTTTATTTTTTATTTTTTTTTACTTTATTGGACTCCTTCTTGGATGTTATGCATACCTCTTCCTGTGTAACGTATGGCTGGGCAAGATGACACCACTACCATTTTGGTAACTGCCAGTGATATTTTGTTTCTAGCTTACAGTGAGATAAATTGTAATAAAAATATTTTTGATTAAACATATGTAGCAAAACATCAACATAAACAATGTCTACCATCTTGTCAAATTTTTCGTCAACCACAATTTCTTGCAAACATGTCAAACATGCTCTATGTTTGACAAACACACTAAGCACCACCATACAGTCAAATATTTGGCAAACATAGTAAAATTTGACAAACTTTTTGTTTACAGGGACCTTGCATGTGTTTTGTATATAGACTCACTTTTTTTCTCTTTGTTCTTTAACAGTCATACCTGTAGCAAAGCAACAATGCACACTCTACCTAACAGGAAATGCCCTTCAGGGTGTGCCGATAGACTGGACAAGTTGCGAGGGTGGTCAAATACTCTTTTTAGGCAATTTATTTGGCCATTGCTTAATTATTAGCTTTGTGGGTTTCTTTTTAGAACCACAGTTTTTCTCTCTAATACTTCTAGTTTGTATTTCAGTGTTTGCACTTGCTTGCATATAGGCATTGATTCAATGCAAGGGTGCACTCAGCAAGCCGGGGGAGGGAGAAGTTGGGGGGGGGGGGGGGGGGGGGGCAGGCTGTGACATAATGGATACTGACTAGTAGCAGGTGTGCCCAGGGACACTTTTACTGTACTCTCAGAATTATCTCACCATTCACTGCTACTCTCTTGGCAACTGAAAATTCCAGACCACTCTTCTAGGTTCCACATGTTTCCTGCAGTGTCGTACCTTCAATTCACTATTAAAGTATTTACATGCCTATGAACATTATCTGCCTAGAAGTAAAATAATATGAATGAGTCTCACACAAACTATGCTTTCTTGGTTTTGCACTGTATACAGTATGTACCTATTACAAAATGGTAGCACTAGTGTATTCAGTGATTAATAAACACACTTCTCCAATGACTTTGTTTCATAAGAAATTGTGCTTGATTTCTTCCACTTCTGCCCCCCTCCCTCCCCCCAAGACACTAATACAAGCTGCCACTCACTCCGTCCACAGCATCTCCTTTCACATCTGTCACAGCGCAGATCTTGGACATACTTTTGTTTGTGTCTTTTCTCCGATCCTAGCAATGTCCAATGAGAATACAAATACAGAACTTCACGATGATTTCAGCAGTTATGAGACAGATACAACCTTAGTGCAACTTCAGTAATGTGGTAAAAACATGATACCTTATGCTTCCAGAGTACTCTCCAAGTCCAAGATTAGTACTCTACAACTGAGAAAGTGCGCCTCAAAGTTGTCTGACCCATCAACAAGTTCCGGTCATATTTCTCTGCCAAACCATTTGCCATTGTGATGGACCACCGATCATTGTGTTGACTGACTATCCTGAAGTATCCGTCGGGTCCACTGGTAAAATGGGCACCGAGGCCCTTGAAGTACAATCTCCCAAAAGCAAACGCAAACACAAGGATGCCGACTGCCTTTCGAGGAATTCTTTGGCGAAAATTATCAATGTAGATGAAATCCCAGTGGTCGCTGCATTAAATCACACTGCTGCTGAGGAACCAACACTGCTGAAAATAACAGAAGCCTTGAAGAAAGAGTAACCAACCAAAGGAGAATTCTGACTAATAAAAGAAGCACTGAATAAAAGGAACTACAATCCACTGGAGTGGAAAGGTTTGCTCATCATCCCAGCTCATCTATGCCCTTCTGTCCTGAAGTATTTTCACGTGTGGTGCTTTTGCTATGCAGATTAAAAAAGCCAACTGCTAAACCCCACCTGAGGATGGGCACTGGGAGGACGACAGCCCAAGATGTGAAAAGAATAGAAGAGGTGAACAGAGAAAGAGTGAACAGTGGTGGCATAGGAAACCTTGAGTTGGGACAACTAAATTGAAATGTTTGTTTTGTTTGGTTTTAGGGCACAAAAAATAACTGGGGTCATAGGCATCCAAGTCAAAACTAGCGAACACAAACACAGAGATGAGGGACACGATTATATGTCAGTCCTAATGGACAGAATAGGAGACAGCTAAAGAAGGCATGTGGAAAAAGGGCTAAAAAACCATCATACAAAAAAGGAGGTCAAAAACTAAAAATTAAATGGCCTTTGCCATATTGTTTCGGCAGATAAAAAGTAAATCGCGGTTGACAGCTCACACGTCACTCGCTAAAACAGCTGATAAATCAGATGGCAAATGCAAGCTCGAACGGAAAAAAAAGGCATTCCAGCAGGAAGAGGCAGATAGTTAAAATTTGGGTGCAATGCGTACAAAGTGGTGGAGCAGCTCCACTGAGCAAATGACTATGGCTAAAAAGGCAATGCCCAATACACAGCTGAGTTGAAATAATCTGTCATGGTGGGAGGGACGAGAGGAGGTCGTTCAAGGTGCTGGGATATGCTTAATAAGCCAAAGCTTATTCCTGTGAAGGGAGGACCACTGCGGATGCCAAAGGGACACCACCTCCTCACAGATGGCAACACAGAGATCATCGGAGGGAATAAACGTACTCGCGGGCTGAGGTAGGAGGACTTCCGCCTCGGCAGCAGTGTCAGCGGCCTCGTTTCCTGGCAGGCCGACATGACCAGAGACCCACAGAAACACAGCACTGGCTCCACCAAGAATGAGGAAGTGACAGATTTTCTGGACCCGCTGCACTAAGGGATGAGCAGTGTGCAGGGCACAGAGACTTTGGAGGGCACTGAGGGAGCCTGAGCACAGGACATAATTGGGAAGGCTGTGTTGTCGGATACAAGGCGCCTGATACAAGGCGTAAAGCTCACCTGTAAATACTGAGGAGTGTACCGGAAACCGATATCAAGATGCCAATGACGATGGCACACCCGACCCCACTGTCAGTCGAGAGCCATCAGTGTATACAAAGATACTATCACTAAGTTCCATATGAAGGTTGTGAAACTGAAGGCAATAGACCGAGGCTGGAGTAGTGGCCTTAGGAAGCGAATGAAGGTGGTGAAGGCTTTACACCCACTGGGAAAGTTGCAGGTAGTGTGAAGTTAAGCCACCATAGCAAGTGGTGAAAGCGAACTCCAGGAGATAACAGAGAAGAGGGACGAGCCCCATACTAACGATCTAAGGAATCATCAAAGGAGACAGCATAGGACGGGTGGCAACGCATGACAAACAGCATCCGTACGTGCCGAGGAGGAAGTCACGGTGGTAGCACAGTGGTAGTTCAGCAGCTTCAGTATCCAGACTCTCAACCTGGCTGGTGTTAAAGGCGCTCGAGGTCAAACGGATGCTATGATTACTGATAGTGTTGAGATGGCATAAAAAGGAAGGGTGTGCAGATGCCTAAACAAAGCATCCATAGTCGAGTTTCGAACGGACAAGAGACAGGTACAAACGGAGGAGGGTGGTTCAATCAGCATCCCAAGAAGTGGCATTGATGACATGTACGACACTGAGGGACTGCGTACAGCGGGCTTCCAGGTAAGAGGCATCGGAGTACCAAGAGAATTGCCTATTGAGCATGAGCCACAGAAATTTCATAGTGTCAACGAATGGAAGGGCAACAGGCCCAAGATGTAGAGCGGGTGGTAGAAACCATTTGCGCTGCCAGAAATTCATACAGTTTGTCGCACAGTGGGACAGGAGGAGAGTGACACTACCTCGACAGTGGGCGACTTCACAATCTCAAAGCCAAATCTGAGGTTGCACGACTGCGTGGCCACGTCTTTTGTGGAGCGAGGGGTAACAAGAACTGAACTATAAGTGTCAGACGGGAGAACACAGGGTTTGTGACTAGCCAGTAGCTTGTGAGCAGTGCATCGGATTCAGAATGTGCGGCCAGACTGTGACGATTTCACAGCCTGCGTTAATCTTGGATGAGAGCATCACCCTATCAAAGGTGAGGAAAAGAGTGCAGTTGGGCACCAAGGAAGAATCCACCTTTTTCATTACTCAATGGACAGCAATGACACCCTGATCGGAGAGGTAAGATTGTATTTCAGCCTCGGTTAGACCGTCAAGCGCCCGATGAAAATTACACCGCGGGAAGAATTCAAAGTTCTAAGTGCCTCGACACGAACAGGGTAGGCATGGAGAAATGAGGCAGCAAGTAGTTGTCGTGTTTGAAAATCAGAAGCTGTCTCCAAAAGCAAAGTGCCATTCTGTAAACGAGAGCAGGATTTCACAGGGCCAGCAATGGCATCAACACCTTTCTGAAAAATAAACGGATTGACCGTGGCAAAGGATTGACCATCTTCATTATGTGATACCACTAGGAAATGCAATGCAGCGGGAAGGGTCTTCGAATCAGTAGCCCGATTACATTTACATTTTGTCGACATCGATAGACAGGATGACTGACTCGTCGTGAGGAAATCCCCCACGATTGCCAGCTTCTGAGGATGTGCTCCTTCGAGTAGAGGCCCCCTTCACGAGGGGGTGCACGCCTTAGGTGACCGCTCATACCTCCCAAACACCTGATGGAGGGACCGATGGGCAATTTGGGAAGGCTACAGCTCAGGTAATCACCCCTCCCTGGACCTGGCCCGCACCAGGTGGTACGTGCAAAACCTACCTGTTGACACGGGGCTGGGAATTACGTGTTACCCGGTCACCTTTTTACACATCAGACACGTGGGCAGGCCTTCAGGAGCTCACAGGGAGGAAGAAGAAAAAAAGAGGATCCTCAAATGCCGAAGCAGAGGAACGAGAGGAGAAGAAAAACAAAGAAGGAAAAAGGGAGCCAAAAGGAAAATGTAGACTGTTCACAGGTCAGCGACAGAATGCAGAATATTCCCAATAATACTCCAGACGTGTTCCCCAAGGGAAAAAGAATAGCAAGAAGACAGACATACAGCACGGAAGGGAAAAAGTGCCGCAGAGGCCGGGGCCTCCTGATAGCCAAACGCCAAGCACAAACCCGCCAAAGGGTGGCAAGCCCCCGGAAGGGGGGTAAATTGAAATGGGAGAGGTCCCAGCAACAGGTAGAAGGTCATCGACAGGGCTAGTGTAAAAGGCACCACTGGCTAAACATATACCACGATAGTGAACTAGGTACAAGAGAAGCAGCATGGAAGGGGCAGCTGACCCATAAACTTTACAATCATAGTCCAGATGAGACAGAACTAATGCCCATGTGCAAAGAATCTGCCCTGATACCACCTACTCCAATCAAGGGCTCTCTTCATGGGCGCTACCAAGAAAGCACCGTCTGGCATAGTGGCTGTTGCTGAAGTTCCAGTGCTTCGCAGTGGTAAGCAACCTCTCCTGTAGTCTGTGTCACGTATGACCACGCTTCCACACATAAACGCGGAGAGATAGGAAAGCGTGGAGGGGAGAGGTCTGGTCATGTGTGGCAACAGAGAGCAGGCAGACAATGTCCACATTGCCAATTGTGTTGCTGCAGACAACAACCAGGTTCATTTGCATTCAGTAAATTGTATTTTATGTTACAATCTATGAGAGAATAATAAATTTTAAAATCGATTTCAGTCAGTCATCTACAGGAGAGAAATCTTACTTCACCTCTTGAGGTTGTGTCTACTGCAATCGTCCGTGTGACGTCGGAACAGCAGATGTAGCTAAGTGAAGACTTCAAGTGCAATTTTTCTCAAAATGACAACTATCTAGCGACAAGATCATCAAAAATGGTTGCAATAATTGCCATTTATTGCAATTTGGGCTACATTATAAGTATAAGTGGAATACACAACAAACTAAGTTCAAACTCAAACCGAAATCATTATATTTGTTTGATAACTGCTTCTACTCCATCAACTTTTTAAAAATATATATAACGCATGTATGTGGGTGCATTTCAATGCAGTTCAGTGTAACTCACTATGCATAAAAAAGAATTACTGGAGGCACAGACTACTGCAAAAGACTATCATAAAAATCATCTGTATGTTCTCATATTTTTTGGTGTCGACAGGCATTATTCTTACAACGTTATAGTGGGAGAATGCATTTATGATCCATTAACAAGCAAACAATTAACTGTCTTCTGTAAATAACTCTACCAAATGCTGATCAATAATGTTGAAAACCACTGATATCTCCAAAGGTAACTGTCCCTTTCATTTTAAGACATTTTCCAATTCGTGCCTTGAAAATACTTGTGCAAATATTGGAGTTTTTGACAAATTTATCCGGCTGCATTCTCGTGAGTAATTAGAGCACACAACACACTGGGAAAAGCTTAACTTCTCATTGGCCAAAGTGTTGAACATTATAGTCTGTGTCATAGGCTACATATTTCTAATAATAAAAGCTAGGAAATCCTTATGTTCTTTGTACGCATTTTGATATGTCCACAAAAATATTTTTAAACCATGAGTCTTTAAAACCAAGAAAAGTTTTTACTTTACTTCTCTTCAAAGTCTACATCATATCATCATGTGGGTCATTCCATGTTAATTCAACCAATTTGCAAAATTGTTGCAGCTGATAGTCTCAGGTTTGGCTGAAATTTAGCGCACCAATGCTACCAAGAGTGGAACACTCACGTACAAATTTTTAAGTTCCCCTGCCAATTAGTTGCAGAATTATGGCTTGTGGAAGAAGGTGGTGTGACTCGGAAATTGCAACCCGCATCTGGCAATCTATCTTCAGACCCAACTTCAGGTCTTAATAACTTTGGAACTATTTCGCACAGTCCAGTGAAATTTTTACAACCCAGTAACATCCACTTAGAGAACACACACTATGAATCAAAACACCAACAACATATTTCTGAGGGTAAATAAAAAATTCCAAAATGTAATTTTAAAAAATGTAATATGTTAAAAGATACATGTTGTAGGTGTCCTCTATGCCAAATATAATTCACTCAAAAAGGGTATAACTTTTTTTGTGGTACGCTTAATGTGGCCTAAACACACACAGAACTCATCTTGCCCGTATGAGTCTCACAAACAGAGTTACATGCACACAAAAATAGAAAAATTGGAAAAATTACCTGTAAAACATGGATCTTCTAAGTGTGGTAGCACAAAAGGGACAAGTGATATCCAAGCCAAATTTCAAACACTGCATAAGAAGATCATAATATAATATGTGGCAAAATTTCAACTTGTTATTGAAAGGTATTTGGGTACAATAAAAGTTGACAGAGATGTATTTGGTTACATTCCTTTTAACACTATTTAGCAAGTAATAGTGATGATGCAGACAGCTTGTTTCAGATAAAGCTGCAGCAATTATTGGGAACCATTAGGCAACAGAAAGTTAAGCAATGCCAGTTTTCAGGGACAGAATGAGTCTTTGTTAGGCAGAAACAACAAAGGAAACTAGCAACAATTACAGGTTACTCGTGTTTTTAAGATTCTAGTTCAGACTGGTCACTACTGTTGTTGAAAGTCAGCATCGAGGCACAAGAGTGTACTAGTGGTGCTTTTGTTAAAACAAGTTGCAGTATTCGTAGAGCACAAGCATCTGAATGTCATAAAACAACATATGGAACAAAATGTGGCATTCGCTGTGTACTGTATGATCTGGATGAATCGCACCAAGATTTGTTGCTATGGAGAAACGGGATACACCCTGTGGGCACAAGAAGTACAGTTCCAGGAAACTTTAGTGTTTGTTATCATCATATGAAAGTGTTTATGGATAAGTATTCTTTCCTACAAAGAAGTTGTTTTGATCCATTTCGGATTCATAAGAAGACAGTGAAGTGTAGCCTTAGAGAAATTCATATAAAATCAGTATTGAAAGTGAATTAGTGCATGGGACTTATGAAACCAGGACAAAAGTTATGTTCCAGGTGTGTTACACTGCTAAAAAATGAAGAATATTCTGATAATTTACATGACAGTGACTAAGAGTATCAGCCACCTACATCCACAGTGGATGAGCAATTAAATACTTCAGTGACTGCTCTTGGTTTGTTTCCCATGAAGACACACAATGTTGGGAAAAGAGACAGTCCCATCTATAGTAGAAGAAAACTACAAGAAGCTCAAATGGAATTAAAACACAAAATAGCTGACACACTAATGGTGGAAGAGGAAGAACTATCTGCTCCAAAGGAACAGAAATTGTGCCAGAAATGCTCCGATTTGGACAAAATTGTGCCATATCCACACACCAGAAAAAAAGTAGTTATTCTTACCCTTGCACCTTCCATCTAGTCTTCTTGACTACACTGCAAAGGAATTCAATGTTTCTACATATATGGTAAAGCAAGCTAGGAAAATAAAAGCAACTCAAGGAGTGCTTCCACAACTTCAGCAGGCTCAGGGTAAGCAATTGAGTTGCTAGTGTTGGAGTTTTATGAAAATAATGAATACAGCCAAATAATGTCTGGAAAAAAAGACTATGTAACAGTGAAAATGGGAAATGTACGTGTACAGATGCAAAAAAGACTGTTGCTATGCAACATATCAGAATTATATGAAGAATTCAACGAAAAGTATCCCAATACCAAAGTAGGTTTATCGTCTTTTTTCAATCTTCAGCGAAAATGGGTTGTGCCTGTAAGTGCAAGGGTGCACACAATGTTTGTGTATGTGAGACCCATCAAAAAGCTAAGCTGATGTTTCCTGCTATAAAGGATTCTGGTCTGGATTACAAAGGTGCAATGAAGCTGCTAGTGTGCGACATCAGTTCCTACAAGTGCATGATACACAGGTGTGAAAAGTGTCCTGGTAAGGCAAATCTTGCAGAACACATTAATAACAAACTGTATGGTGAACACCTTATGGATGATGATGATGATGATGATGATGATGATGAACTTGTTTCTTATAAACAATGGACACACATTGATCACACAAGTCTTTAAACAAAGCAAAGTACAGTGGAAGATTTTGTTGAAATGTGTTGTCAAAAAACAGTCAAACGACCACACACAGCGTCACAGCAACAGCACAATCAGCTTATCTCCAGTTTTGTAAGGACAATTTGAAACAAGATGAAATTATAGTAGTACTAGACTTTTCTGAAAATAATGTGTTTATAGTTCAAGATGCTATTCAAGGATATCATTCGGATAACAGTCAAACAACTCTCCAGCCATTTGCGATTTACAATAGAGGTGAATCAGGTGATGTGTCTGTCATGAAGCTGTGCGTTTGTAGTGACTGTTTAATTCATGATGCCATTGAAGTTCACGCCCACATTCACACTGTCATGGCATATGTGAAAAACAAGCCGCCTCACATACATTTTGCAAAATACCTCAGTGATGGGGCAGCTAGTCAGTGCAAAACTGTAAAAATCTCAAAAATGTATGCATGCATTACCATGATTTTCAGATTCACGCAGAATGGATTTTTTTTTTTTTTTTTTTTTTTTTTTTTTTTTTTTTTTTTCCAACAAGTCATGGTAAAAATGTATGTGTTGGTATTGGTGCTACCATTAAGCGCATGGCATCATGAGCTAGTCTGCAGCACCCTACAGAAGATCACATTCTAACACCTCTTCAATTATTTACCTGGGTACAGAAAAATATCTCTGGCATACAATCATTCTATGTTTCGAAAGATGAGATGAAATCAGTTGAAGAGTTGCTAAAAAGCAGACTAGAGCACGTTAAAACTGGTGCAGGCACAAGGAGCCATCATCCCTTCTCTCCAGCGGACTCTGACAATGTGCAGATGAGCAGACTGTCCAGTTATAACTATAACATGTGCCTTCACAGTGTGTCTGACTCGAAGCAAAAGCAGCAACATACAACCAGGTTGCTACGTTATTGCAGTTTATGATGACAAAAGGTACTTAGGATGTGTTGCAGAGTGCTGTGAAGCAGAAGGTGATGTATTTGTGCACTTCATGGCAACAGCAGGACCAGCAAGATCATTTCATTGGGCACGTTTGGCAGACAGGTGTTGGATTCCTTTTGAAGATATTCTTATGACAGTTCTAGTTCCTACCACAGTGTCAGGAAGACAGTACAATTTGCCACTCAATGTACAGAGTACAGTATCTAAAGTGTGAGAGAACTTCGTTTGAAGCACAATCAACTGGTTTTTAGCAGTTAAGGTGCAGTAAACATTAATGATAGGTTGTGTTAATCTGTCTATGTGTAGTTGCTTAGTGATTAAATAGTTGTGGGAGAGGATAAGAAGAGGCAAAACAGTTTACGATATGTTTTTACAAAATTGTGTTGTGGAACAATGGCCTCATCACCAAATACATCTGTCAACTTTTATTGTACACAAATGCCCTGCAATAAGTTGAAATTTTGCCACATATTATATTCTGGTCTACTTATGCAGTGTGCGAAATTTGGCTTGGATACCACTTGCCCCTATTGTGCTACCACACTTAGAAAATCCATGTTTTTCAGGTAATTTTACAAATTTTTGTATTTTCATGTGCATGTAACTCAGTTTTTGTGACTGATTCGAACATGATGAGTTCTGTGTGTGTTTAGGCCACACTAAGCTTACCAAAAAAAAAAATTATACCGTTTTGAGTGAATTATATTTGGCATAGAGGGCACCTACAATATGTACCTTTTAACGTATTACATTTTTTAATCACATTTTGGATTTTTTTGTTTTCCCTCAGAAATATGTTGTTGGTATTTTGATTCATGGAGTGTGTTCTCTAAATGGATGTTACTGGGTTGTAAAAATTTCACTGGACTGTGTGGAATGGTTTCAAAGATATTAAGACCTGAAGTTGGCTCTGAAGACAGATTGCCAGATGTGGGTTGCAATTTCCGTGTCACGCCACCTTCTTTCACAAGTCATAATTCTGGAACCAAATGGCAGGGGAAACTAATACTTTGTACATGAGTGTTCCACACATGGTAGAATTAGTGTACTGACTTTCAGTCAAATCTGAGACTAAGAGCTGGAGCCACTGGTTGAACTGACATGTGCTATCTGAGTCTGTGTCCGAACCATCTAATTGTAAATTTAGGAAAACACGTTCAAGGCTGTTATCGACCTTCACCTCCCTGTCAAAGTGTTATTTCTGAAACTTTTCAGCATGCCAAATAAATTGTAGCCACACTGAAGGGGATGCTGTCTATTTCTTCAAGCACAAGTATTTCAGTGTCTGTTATCTTGAATGTATGGTTTTTGTCCCCAACACAGATTGTAACCTGTGCACAAATAAATTCTATCGGATTATACTCACAGTGATATGAGGGTAAATGCATAACTGTGGATCACATTCATTTAACCAGCTTCAGGGGTTCACCACGAGTGTGGCTTATATTGTCCGGAATATTTTTCAGCCAGAGCACAATATCTCCTTTCCTGGTGCTCGTACCTGGCCCTTTCTCTCTAACAGCTGAATGACAACTGGCATGGTAACTACAATGACTGACTTCAAAGCAAGATATTCCAAGAATTGTTCAGTGAATTACTTCTTGAAAGTGACAGCATTCATTTCCAAATGGTAGTCACTACTATTTTTCTTACAGCTAAATACAAGTTTACTCTCAGGAACGAAATCAGAATGAGGGCCAGCATGCAGAATAAGTATCTGAGAAGCTTTTCCTATAGAAACTTTAAAACTGCCAATACCATCACTCGTTTACCAGGAGGTATTTACTGTATGATTCTGATTCACCCACATTTCATCAAGGTAACACACTGCAGAACTACCTCCTCCTCTTGTATCATCCATCTTTATAAGGCAAGTGGTTCATGCTGCTTCTGTGTCACTTCTTTAAATTAAAAATTCTCTTCTTAACATTTCTGAAACCAATATATTTTAATATTCTTTGCACTGATGAAGCACTACCTTCGAAGCCAATTCACTCCTACATAATTGTAACAAATTTTTGTGATATCGGGTATTCCCTTCTTATAAACATTCCAAACACAGAGCACTTTAAAATATTGTTGCCAAAATCATCTATTTGTGTTACAGGTATCGATTTCAATGCTTTCCAGGTAACATGAACACAAATTTTCCTGTGGTTTCTACAGCTATGAAACTTTTGTTTACTATTCTCTGTACTGTTATCTTGCCGACACATGCTTCTGCAGTTCGTTCTTGAGACTTCAAAATGTCCAAAATATAAGTCTCGCTTTCAGATTCACATTTGAAAAGTTACAAATGCGGGAAATAAACTTCCATGTCTGCTTGTGAAACAACTACATCCGCATCTACATGATTACTTGCAACTCACAATTAAGTGCCAGGCAGAGGAGTCATGTAACCACCCTCAAGCTATTTCTCAACTGTTCTACTCTCTCACTGTGCGTAGTAAACATGAACACTTTAGTCTTTCTGCACGAGCTCTTATTTCTCTTGTTTTATTATGATGATCATTCCTCCATATGTGGGTGGCCGTCACTCTGTAGAGAAAGTTGGCGTCTGAAATTTCAAAAGAAGATCCTGCCACAATGAAAAAGGCCTTTGTTTTGATGACTGCCACCACAGTTCGCAGTAATACAAAACGAGCTGCCCTTCTTTGAATTTTTTTGATCAATCCTATTTGCTGTTGATCCCACACCGGTCAACAGTACTCCAGAAGAGGGCAGAAAAGCATGGTGTAAGTAGTCTCTCTAGTAGACCTGCTGCATTTTCTAAGTGTTCTACCAATTAATTGCAGTCTTTGCTTTGCTTTCCTCACTACATTATCCATGTGATTGTTGAAATTCATGTTATTCATATTTGTAATCCTTAAGAATTCAGTTCAATTTACAGCCTTTATATTTGTGTTTTATCCTGTAAACCACAAATCAATGGATTCCTTTTAGTACTCGTGTGGATTTTTCATTATTTAGAGTCAATTGCCACTTTTCTCACCATACAGATAGATTGTCTAAATCGTTTTGTAATTTGTTTCAATCATCTGATGACTTTATAAGATGGTAAATCACAGCATCATCTGCCAAAAGGCTAAGACGGCTGCTCAGATTGTCTCCTAAATTGTTTATTAGCTCGGGAACAGCAGGGGGCCTACGAACCTTCCTTGCAAAATCCAGGTATCACTGCTGTTTTATTCCACGATTTTCCGTCAATTACTATAAACTGTGACCTTGGACAAGAAATCGTGAACCCAGTCACACAACTAAAATGATACACCACAGCTGTGCAATTTAATTAAAGTTGTTTGTCAGATACTTCAAATGTATTGCCATCATCTGACATTCATTTTACAGATACACATTCACAGCTATACTGCTACAAGACAGTAAAATTGACACCTGAATGAATAATTCAGTGACTCCGTGAATGGAACTGCACTGTCGCGAAATAAGGCAATAGCACAGCAGGCAGGAGGGAGATTCTCGCAGTCCAGTTTGTATCTCGCGGCCAGCCCTGGGAGAAAGAATGAATTTTATTGGCCGGTAGCAGTTAGTGGTTGGGGATGCGCAGAACAGCTGAAAATAGGACTGCCGTCCTACATGAGGTGAACTTTAGGCATACATGGGGAGGCAACAGCTGAGGTATCAGAAGTGTTATACCTATGTTATTATGGGGTTCAGCCAGATGCGGACATAACAGCCCTACCACCTGGACTGGCTGCACAGGCCGGTGAGCTAGCGGGGCGGGAGGAGGCTACGAAAGGGAAGAAAGAGAGGAAGGACAGGGGGAGAGGAATCCACAATGTAGATGCTAGCGAGGAAGTTGTTCTCCAAGTGGCGCACACTACGGAGAGGAAATTTAGAACTGGGAGTCAAACCCCAAAGAGGGATCAAAAATACCAAAAAAGGAAGCATGGCAGATAAAAGACAAGGAGAACAAAACCACGAGCAATACAGGAAATCAGGTGGATAGCCAGGTCGACATAAGACCACCGAGAGAGGGGAAGGAGGAGGCTGCAGGAAGGAGCCAGGGCATGGAGGCAGAGGCACAGGGAAGGAATTGTAGTGCGGGAAGGAAGAATGGGCAACAATAGCTCGAGGTCCAGTGTGCGTCATGCGTGAACTCACGAACGAATCGTGAGGCCCCTGGGGATAACTACAGTGTTTCATATTACATCGTAATTTGAATTACTAGATGAAGAGTGCGACTGAATAATGTAAGAAGAGGAGTAGCATTCTTGTTCACAAAGCAGCTGGTTTTCTACTAATATACAGAATGATTATGCTGAGCTGTTAACCTCAGCGTACAGTCCATTTTCATAGACATTTTAATTACAGATATATTGCCATCAACCTCACTTTTCAAATTAAACCATGGTAATTTCTGCTATTAATATCATAATCCTGAAAGAGAGAAATTCAATAGCATTTTACTCTTCAAAATCCAATCACCACTTTCAGAGTAATTAAAATACTTGCTAGAACTTAGGCACAGTCTGGTTTGGATTCGTGATTTCATGTCCAAATTACGTCTTAATGAAATTCGTAGGGAAAAAGGCATCAAACCGCTCCAAAACTGGTATGAAAGGGGCACAGAGGAAACGTAACTTTCATTCTGTCCGTGTTTTCATTTGTGCGAAATACAAGTTAGCTGAAAAAAATAAATGTCTTTCACAAATCAAGATAAACTAAATATGCTACTTCTTTATGTAGAACACAAGGAACATGAAGCGAACTGATGACATATGCACAAAGGTACTTCTACAGACGTTGCCCAACAAGAATGATAATTCAGTAAATAAGCAAAAAAATTTTAATGGAATGGCACCAGAATACAACACAAAGGGTAGGGCGCAGTATTGCAATGAGCAAAGTAAACAAAATAGATGTTCTGGCAATTAATACTCATCCACAGGTTAGCTCCAGAGTATTTAGGAATGCCTCTGGAATAAATCAAACCAAAGTTGTACACATTTTGCATGCAAATAGCACCTGCCCATACTGTGTCACTCATTTCACCATCAGATTAACCAGCGAGATTTCAGAAGATGTTGTGCCACACAGTTCTGATCCGACATTAGGGAAATAGATTTTTTCTTGAAAGAATTCTCTTTGCTCATAAAGCTACCATTACAAATCTTGCTGCTGAATGTAATAAACACACTTTATTTGGCCACTGAGAATCTTCACATGTTGAACATCAGAGGTACTCGAGTGTGAATGTCTGATGTTGGATTATTAGACTATGTGATTGGTCCTTAATTCACTGAATAAACCTGGAGACTATGTGATTGGTCATTACTTCACTGAACAAATGTGGGGACTGCACAATTGGTCCTTAATTCATTGAACAAACCTGAACACATAAAAGAAATACACAATTTTTTACTTAAGTACTACTTGCTCTCCTAGAGGAAGTACCACTTCAGAGATGTATACAACGAATGCCCAACTAACAATTCGCTTGTGGCTAAGAAAGCAGTCACACAGCTCTTTCCTGTCACTGGACAGGAAGTGGAAGTATTATCCATTGGCCTGCAAGTCTGCCCAATATGACATCAATGGACTTATTTCTCCAGGGTAAACTCAAAGACGACGACTATGCAATCATTCCAATGTGTTAAGAGGATTTAAAACACCATGCTGTAGCAGCAAGTGCAATGGTATCAAGGAAGTCCTGTTGTAAATTTTCTCAGAGTAGTGTGACAGTCAACCATTATGAATCTATGAAACTATTTTCCTCCTCTTAGTTAAAACTTAATTGAGGGGAAGCTTCTTTGTCAGTGTTTTTTGGATGACCATGGCCAGACAAATTATTTATTAATATTCTCACTCACCTAACAGTAACTTCTCTCCTCTCTAAAACAGGGTCACTGTTATTACTAACTCTTGTGTCCATTCTAAACAAAATTAACTGAAGCTCAACTATTAGGACACTAAATGTTACAAATATGAACTTACTCCTTCACTTCCTCAATGAAGCTCTTCTGCTGCAAACCTGAATCCTCTGTTTCCGCAAACTAAAACAAAAGAGAATGGTCTAGTTAAGAAACAACAGAACAATTACAAAATAATAAAACAAAAGTCACAAAATTATGTTATATTCATCCTATAGCACCACATTCAAGAATAAAAGTGCTTATTCATTTGATCTCTTCATAGATGTTTATCCACAAATTCTAAAGATAAAATGCTCATCCAGACTCATGGTGTTACAACTGACTTCAATGTTGCCATCCTCCATAATCACCATATTAAATGCAGGATTCTTCTGCTTCGTCAAAACTGTTCAAATTTCAAAAGTTTAGTGGTGTAGCATAAAATAAAAATATTTATACAGGCCTTTGAAGAAATTGTGTCTTCTTCGGTAATGTGAATTACTCCAAAAGGCTGTGGATGTAAACTGTGTAAATTGTATTTACATTTTTTGTGTATAGAAAGAGAAATAACAACCCGTCATTTTCTGTACAATCTTCATATATGTGGACAAAACAGGCTGCTCATTATAATTGCAGTGATGGCCAGAGGAACCTATAGTGAAGTTCAGTAAATGCACACATTTATGCAAACAACTTCATGTACTTCCTGAGTCATCAGTAGCAAAAAAATAACAATGCCAGAAAATGCCATGTATTTTTAGTTCATTTAAAATCCCTATGCCATCTGCTGAACACTGCACATATGTTTAAAAATAAACTTCTGTAAATTACCATCTGGTGCCTAATGCTTACCATTACAGAAAGCTTTGTTCAGGGAGAGACAGTCTGGTTTCCTTAAATAAGAACACCTTTTACAATAATTTAGCCAAAATTAAATACTTACCTGTACATCTTCACTGTCTAAACTGAGAGGGTCCTGGGCACTGCTCGATTCCTCGGCCATGCAATCTTCCTGAAACAGCAAGGCACAGGTGTAAACACCATATGCAAGTGTTTAATGCTTCCAGCTCTTTATTTGTAATTCCTCATTTAGATTACACCATGTCACACACAATCTGTAACATAACCATTCTTAGTCCAAGGCCGTCATAGGATTATATCAAACGAAATGAAAAAATGCTAACGAGACAAGACTGTAACAGAACACCATTCTGGAGTGGCTTTGTTTTGTTTTAGGGCGTGAAAATAACTAGGGTCGAATGCGCCCGTGTCAAAACTGTAGAACACGAAGACAAAGAGAGGAGTAAAAACAACTGCACATCAATCCCAATCAATGGAGGTCTAGACTAAAAATTAAATGACCTTCACCATATTGCTACGACGCTTAAAGAGTAAAACACAGTCGACACCCAGAGCATCCTTCAATAAAATGGCCTGTAACTCAGATGGCAAACACAAATGAGGAAGTAAGCAGTTAAAGAAAGGGCATTCCAGCAGGAAATGGCAGACAGACAAAAGTTGGGCGCAATGTGCACAAAGTGGGGGGGGGGGGGGGGGCTAGTTAAAATGACCTCCTCGCACTGAGAAGGCCAAGAGGAGGTCGTCCAAGCCACTGGGAGAGGCTTAATAACCCAGTGCTGGTTCTCATGAAGGGAGGACCAGTGGTAATGACACTACCTGCTGACACACAGTGACACAGAGATCATTGGAGGGAACAGAAGAAGTAGCGGGCTGAGGTACGAGGACAGTAGCCTCAGCAGCAGCAACAGCAGCTTCGTTTCCTGTCAGACCGACGTGACCAGGAACCCACATAAACACCACAGAAGCTCCATCAAGAGTGAGGAAGTAACAGCTTTCCTGGACCAGTCGCACTAAGTGACGGACGGTTTGCAGTACACGGGGGAGGCTTCGACATCTGAGCAGATGACGCAATTGAAATGCCCGTGTTGCAGGATGTGTTGCGTAGCCTTATACAGGGCGAAGGGCTCTGCTGTAAATACTGAGCAGTGTTCCGGAAGCTGATACCGAAAAATGTCAGAGCCAATGACGAAGGCACATCCGACACCACAGTCACTCCGAGAGCCGTCAGTGTACACACAGGTACTACAGCAAAATTCCATGCTAATGCTGTGAAGCTAAAGGCGATAGAGTGAGGCTGGAGTAGTGTCCTTAGGAAAGAGCATGAAAAATGCTGCAAAATGACACCTTTCCCAGTTCTCTAGCTCAATTAGGGCAGCTCCTAGGACAATTTTTAAAAAAGTCCGTTCACACATTTTGGCTGGTTTTGGAAAAGTTTATATAGCCATATTTCAGGAGTGGTTCGAGATAAAAAATTGAAATTTGGTATTTTTCTTAGTCTCAGTGCCCACTATAAGTATACCAACTTTCAGCAAAATCTAAGAGGGTGAGGTAAAATAGGTGTGTTGATTTGACATGGAATGACTCAAGACCCAAAAGCGAACTCCACAAGGTAACATTGAAGAGGAGCGTGCTCCACACTGGCCATCAAAGGAGTCATTGAAGGAGGAGGTACAGGATGGGTAGCCAAGCACAGAAGACATACGCCATGCATATCTGCCGAGGAGAAAGTCATGCAGGAGGATAGCGATAGTTCAGCAGCTTCTTCGTACAAACTCACAACCGGGCTAGTGTGAAAGGTGCCAGTGGCCAAACGGATACCACAGTGCTGGATAGTATTGAGACGGTGTAAAAAGGATGGACGTGCATATGCATGAACGAATGGACAATGGACCAGTACAAATGGAGAATGGTGATACGATCTGCTTCCCAGGAAGTACCACTGAGGCCATGTAGGACACCGACAGGCCGCATACAGTGGGCTGCCAGGTAAGACATTTGAGAGGACCGAGAGTTTCGCACTGAGCACGAGCCCCAGGAATTTCGTAGTTTCAACAAAGATGTTAAGACGGTGAAAGAAACCAATTGCCCCGCCAGAATTTCATACAAACAGTTTTGTCAGTGTCAAAATGAAAGCCATTGTTGATGCTCCACAAGTAAAGATGATCAAGACACTGGTGAAGACACCGCTCAATCAGAGAAGTCTCTGGATAACTGCAATAAATGGCAAAACCGTCGACGGAAATGGAACCGGATGTGCCCGGAGGGAGACAGGCCATTATAGGGTTAATAGCAAAGAGGATGATGCTCAAATTGGAACCCTGAGGCACACAATTTTCCTGGATAAAGGAGTCCGAAATGTCAGAACCTATATACACCTTGAAAACTTGGTCTTCTAAAAATTTCTGAATGAAACAGGGCAGACAGCCATGGAAGCCCCAGGTTTACAGAGGATACCAGTCCTCCAGCAGGTGTCATGGCCACCGTCTGGAATTTCCGCAGGAAACCATTCGTGACACGAGTGGACAAAGTGATGAGATGGTCAATTGCAGAATGTCGTGCTAGAAAGTCCACACTGTGCAGTAATTAGTAAATTTCAAGTCTCGAGCCACTGTACCAGCCGGGCATGAAATATACATTCCATCATCTTGTAAACACAGCTGGTGAGAGAACTGGGGCAGTAGCTAGAAGGAAGGTGTTTGTCCATACCGGGTGTAGGTATGCGTATGACAGTAACTTCACACCAGCGACTGGGAAATAAGTCTTCTGCCGAGATACAGTTCTACGTATTGAGCAGAAAATGCTTTCCCACAAGTGAAAGGTACTGCAACACCTGAATGTGAACAGCTTCTAGACCTGGAGAGGAGGATTGGCATGAAGTGAGCATGATCTAGCTCCCTCACAGTGAGGGGGACATTGCAGCACTCACAATTTGGAGAAGAGAAGGGTATCACTCGAGCCTCTTCCGCTCATTTCCAATGGAGGAAGGCACAGTGATAGTGAGAAGAGCTAGAAATCTCCACAAAATGGCAGCCTAAGGCATTAGAGATACTAATAGGGTCCACGATAACATCGTCTGCTAGTGTCAGGCCAGAAACTGGAGACCGGATCTCGGTCTCAGAGAGCCGTCAGAGGCTGGCCCACACGGAAGAAGAGAGATTGGAACTGTTAGATCTACTGAATGAAATCCAGCTCGCTTTCTTGCTATCCCAAAGAACGTGACGACACTGTGCACACATCTGTTTATAATGAATGCAGTTTGCCACTGTAGGATGACAGTTAAAAACGCAGAAGACAGGTCTTCACGCACAAATTGCTTTGCAGCGCACCTCAGTCCACCAAAGGACTGGGACCCAACATGGTAAAGAGGAACAGCACATTCTGCGGTGGTAAGGATAATGTTTGTAAAATATTCCACCTGGTCATAACAACAACAGAAATATTGTTGGTCGAAGGTCTTTAGGAACGACAGAAGCCTCCAGTTGGCCTCGGTAAACTGCCATTTGGGTGTGCAAGAATGTGGGGTAGGAGTTGGCAAATGTATAGCACACGGGAAATGGTCACTTGTGTATATGTTAGACAGAACTGATCACTCGGGACAATGGGTAAGCTGGGCAGTACAGAAGAGTAGGTCCAAATGGGGACAGGTGTAAGTGGAGTCTGAAAGGAATGTGGGTACTCCCGTGTTAACGCAGAAGAGATTAAGTTGATTAAGAAGGTCAACCAAAAGGGCGCCTCTTGGGCAGGTTCTGGGAGAACCCCAAAATGGATGGTGCACATTAAAGTCACCAAGCAGCAGAAAGGGGGTGAGGTAGCTGCCTAATAAGCAATAGGAAGTCCATCCCGGTGACATTGCCTGCATTGGCATTTAATTTCACAATGGGCAGAGGTTGTAACATTTTGGCTCATCAGTAATTATTTGCAGTGTTGTACAAGTATTATCAAAATAATATAATCACAATGGTAACTGGGATCCCTCCCCCATGAACCATGGACCTTGCCAATGGTGGGGAGGCTTGCACACCTCAGCAATACAAGTAGCTGTACTGTAGGTGCAATGGCAACAGAGGGGTATCTGTTGACAGGCGACACAAATGAGTGGTTCCTGGAGAGGGGCAGCAGCATTCTCAGTAATTGCAGAGGCAACAGTCTGGATGATTGATCTGGCCTTGTGAAATCAGCCAAAACAGCCTTGCTGTGCTACCACTGCGAATAGCTAAAAGCAAGGGGTAAGTACAATCATAATTTTTCCCAAGGGCATGCAGCTCTACTGTACGGTTAAATGATGACTGCGTCCTCTTGGGTAAAATATTCCAGAGGTAAAACAGGGTACCATTTATATCTTTGGATGGGGACTAATCAGGATGATGTCATTATCAGAAGAAGATACTTTAATTGGGCATGTAGGTTACAAAATTTAAATAGGGGAAAGGACAGATTAAAGTTGGATATAGTGGGAATTAGTGAAGTGTGATGGCAGGAGGAACAGAACTTCCGCTTAGGTCAATATAGGATAATAAATACAAAAACAAATAGGAGTAATGCAGGAGTTGGTTTAATAATGAATATGAAAATAGGAACATGGACAAGCTACTACAAACAGCATAGTGAATGCATTATTGCAGCCAAGATAGGCACAAAGCCAACATCCACAACAATAGCACAAGTTTACATGCCAACTAGTTCCCTAGACGAAGAAATTGAAGAAATGTATGGTCAGAAAAAGAAATCATTCACACAGTTAACGAAGATGAAAATTTAATAGACCAAGGGGGATGGGAATTCAATAGTAGGAAAAGGAAGAGAAGGTAAAATGGTAGGTGAATAGGGGCTGGAGGGAAAGGAATGAAAGAGGAAGCTGTGTGGTAGAATTTTGCTCAGAGAATAATTCAATCACTATGAACACTTTGTTTAAGAATCATAAAGAAGGTTGTACACGTGGAAGTGAGGTGAAGACACCAACAGGTATCAGATTGATTGTATAATGGTATGGCAGAGATTTTGGAACCAGATTTTAAATTTTACGAGATTTCCAGGAGCAGATATGGACTCTGACCACAACTTATTGGTAATGAACAGCAGATTAAACCTGAAGAGAGAGGAAATAAGGAGATGGGACCTGGATAAGGAGATGGGACCTGGATTAAGTGAAAGAACAGGAGGCGGTTGAGAATTTCAGATGGAGCATCAGGGAACAACTGACAAGAACAGGCAAACAAAATACAGTACAAGGGGAATGGATAGCTTTGCCAGATGAAATACTGAAGGCAGCAGAGGATCAAGTAAGCAAAGAGATGAGGGCTAGTAGAAATCCTTGGTTGACACAAGATTTATTGAATTTAACTGATGTAAAGACAAAATAGAAAATGTGGTAAATGAAGACGGCGAAAGGGAATAGAAACATCTAAAAAAAATGTAACCGACAGAAAGTGGAAAATAGCTAAGCAGGGGTGGCTAGAGGACAAATGTAAGGACTTAAAAGCATGTATCACTAGGGAAAGGTAGATGCTGCCTACAGGAAAATTAAAGAGACCTTTGGAGAAAAGAGAACCACCTGTATGAATATCAAGAGCTCAGATGGAGAAACAGTCGTATGCAAAGATGGGAAAGCTGAAAGGTGGGAGGAGTATATAGAGGATCTATACAAGGGAGTTGTACTTGAAGGCAACATTATAGAAATGGAAGAAAATGCAGACGAAGATGAGATGGGAGATACGATACTACGTGAAGAATTTGGCAGAGCGCTGGAAGACCTGAGTCGAAACAAGGCCCCGCAAGTAAACAATATTCAGTTGAAACTAAAGATAGCCTTGGGAGAGCTAGCCATGACAAAACTCTTCCATCTGGCGTGCAAGAGGTATGAGACAGGTGAATTAACTTCAGACTTCAAGAAGAATATAATAATTCCAGTCCCAAAGAAAGCAGTTGCTGACAGGTGTGAATATTACTGAACTACCATTTTAATAAGTCATGGTTGCAAAATACTGACACAGATTCTTTACAGACGAATGGACAAACTAGTAGAAGCTGACCTCGAGGAATATCAGTTTGGATTCCAGAGAAATATAGGAACTCGTGAGGCAATACTGACCCTACGACTTTTCATAGAAGATAGGATAAGCAAAGGCAAACCTGTCTTTATAGCATTTGCACCTACGAGTTGGCCACATATCAGAACTTCCTGAAGCTACAGGGGCTGAAGGGATAATATTCCACGATGTTCCACAACAAATTCCACATTTGTTCAACCAAAATTCGCCAAGAAAAAAAAGTGTTGCATTAATTATAGAGTGCTCATCGTATATTTGTAGTGTCTGTGCAGGATATAGTGGCCGATGTGCAGTGACCACTTTTCATTAAAAGTGCTGGGCAAGTTCATTTGTTTGTTTGAAAGGGGAGGCTGACAAGCGTTGGCCACCTTCCTGCCAGTTGGCTGTGACAGAATCAAGGTGCATACCATGCAATCCTTCTCAAAAAAATTGCAGAAACTATTCAATAATACAAAATAAATAAATAAATAAATAAAACATTTTTGCTTTTATAGCTTTATGTGTCAGGATCATCATGATGATGTGTCCATTAATTCATTAATGGTCAGAGTTAGTGTGATATTTACTGTGAGAAATTTGGAAAAGTTGGAAGTGTCTGTCTGCCACCAATTTCGAGAAAATTGATCTGATATAGCAGGCTCATTTACGTTCGCACCATGTCAGAGATAAAGTCAACGTGAAACATCCACAACGTTCCTCATATTTCATAAATGGTTTCAGACATCGAAATGAGAATTTGGCAAATGATGGCATGCAAACAGAAGACTATTTTGCCACATCATTATTATACAAAATTTAATTATCTACCACATTACTCCACCAACTATAGATTTTTTCGATGAAAAAAATGTAACTTTTAAGGTCCACTGATGGCTGATGAAAGAAGAGATGCTATGGGTTCTCGAACAACGTAAGTGAAGGCATTACACTTTTTTTTCCACAGGAGATGTACTTTTTCATAAGCTACTGATCTTACTTTTCTCAGTTCTTGACATAATAAATTTAATAAACCACTGTTTCAGAATTCTGTCACAATTGTGTCTGTACAACATCTCACTAAGGTGAGACTGTGTGAACCTCGCTGTGTTTTGGAAAAAGAAGAACATGGCAACCAGAGAAATGTGTAGGTTTTACTCAAAATTCATCACTAGTGACGCTTCTCTGGAAGTTAAAAATGCTTACCAAGCCAGGCAAAAATAAATTCCTGCACTTTCAGCAGAACAAACCCGAAGTGACAGTTCGTTTTGAGTGGTCAGCATGCAAATGTGCGTGTGGATAAGCCCCACTTAATAATTACAAAAAATGTGAATGTAAGCTTCAGTTTAGAACAGCACATCCCCTACAATGCCTGCCCATAACCCCCCACCACTACCACTCTCCCCACGTGTGCCCTGCCATCTAAATATCTACCAGCCACGGTATTTTATGCGGACTCTAGTTATTGTATGCGAAGTACTTTGTTATTTGAGGTTTCAGTGTAACCAAAGTGCAAATGGTTAAGCTGTTCTGATAAAAGTTACATCACTGTGTCATCCATTCTTTGATAACACAACAAATTGTTGAGGTCTCGGGCTTTAACTGTCTAACAGTCGCTACAAACATCACACACAGGTTTTTTTTGTTTTTTTTTTTTTACAGTCCTGAGTGGTAAATCATTTTTAGAAAATGTGTGGTAGTACATCATGACCACAAACTTACCAGTTCTGGCTTAACAAAAATATACTCTTCTTGTGTCTGTTCATTATAATTCTCATGTTCTTGCTGGGAAATCTGAAACAGTAATGGATAATTTTATAGACTTTTGCTTAAATAAGTGAGATTATATTATCCCACTTAAAAAAGTTAGATAAGCCCTACATTCTTTAAATATATATCAATATAACAGACTCTATAACAAGGTTTCACAACATGGAATAAATGATTCAGTTAATGCTGCTAAGTGACTTTTCAGAAAATTTAAAAATGCAGTGGAACAAGTGAAACTAAAAAAATAATGTTCTTAATACTTTTATAAACACAATATAATTAAAAAAAATACGCACAGTGCAAAGTTTCATTTTTAAGCATTTGCTGTAAAGTATACTTCAATACACAAATGAAGTGTAATATTTGCTTGTCTCAGGGATGACTGCTTACATACTAATTACTGTGTTCGTCGGTCAAGAACAACTACTTTATTTCTTTACTACTACTACTACTACTACACACATACCATTTTTAACTGAAGTTAAATATGTGGTGAAAGGGTAGCCACAAACTCAATTTGTCAATGACAAAGAGTCACAGTTAGGATAAAGGTATCATTGATAGGGGAATGCTGTTTTCCTTGTGCATATTTTCACCAGCTGCAGTCCTACACAAGTCTATTATACAATTTAATGTGTCACGTGACAACTGTAAATCATGCTTTCACTCTTGTGAGCGCAGAGATAAAGGCAATGCAATTTTCTGTGAAATTCCATAAAAACATAGACCATGGAAAAGATACAAGAATTACGGAAGAGAACAACCAAACTAAGCACGATGAATATGTGGGTGAAAGGTAACAAAAAAGTGAAAATGGAGCAGTTTTATCAATGTATCCGTTTCACTTAATTCCTCTTAGGTGAAAAGACCAATTTAACTGATACATGCTAAAGGAATATGCCTCATCATTGTAATTAAAAACATGGGGCTGGTTGATTCGAAAACATCAAGGAATCATCAGTTTAATGTTGGAGGGAAGTGTGGAGGAAAGGGGGCAAAAGATGTAAAGGGAGGCCAAGAGACAAATACGGTAAGCAGGTTTAAATGGATGTACGTTTCATTAGTTATGTAGAGGTGATGAGGCCTTCACAAGTCTGATTACCATGAAGAGCTTCACGAAACTAGTCTTTGGACTGAAGACGACGACAAAATGCTGCTGCTGCTGTTCTCCTCCATCTGGAGACTTTCTCAGGAAAGCCTCTTCATCTCCGAATAACTACTGCAACCTACATCCATTTGAGCCTGCTTACTGTATCCTTACTTAGGTCTCCCTCTACAATTTTAACCCCTGCCTTTCCCCAGACTTCCCTCCATTGCCACATTCATAAGTCTTCTATAGCACCACATTTCAAAAGCTATTCTCTTCTTGTCTGAACTGCTTATCACCAAAGTTTCTCTACCATACAAAGCTGCACTCCACATAAATAGCTTCAAAATGGCTTCCTGACACATTTATATTCAAAGTTAACAAGTTTCTCTTTTCCATAAATGCTTTTCTTGCTATCGATGGTCTGCAGTTCATATTCTCTCTACTTCATCCTTCATCAGTGTTTTGTTGGCCGGATAGAAAAACTCATCTACTAGTTTTCATGTCCCATATGCTAATCAGGTGACAGAACTACAAAGTTGCTGGCAAACCTCCAAGTTTTTGTTTCTTCTACCTGAACTCAAATTCCAAATAAAAAATTTCTCCTTAGTATCCTTCACAGGTTGTTCAGTGTACAGATTGAATAACATTGGTGATGGACTACGACCCTTACTCTCTTCTGAAGTATGGTTTCCTTTCATGCCCTTTGACTCATATCTGCACCTGGCTTCTATACAAATTGCAGATAACCTTTTGCTATCCATTTTTTATCATTGTTACCTTCAAAATTTCAGAGGATGTAACCCAGTCAAAATTGTCAAAAGCTTTCCTAAATCTACAAATGTAGGTTTACCTTTCTTCAAATACCTTCTATGATATGTCATAGGGTCAGCATTGCTTCCCATGTTCTTACATTTCTCCAGAACTGATCTTAGCCAAAGCTAGCATCTAACAGTTTTTCCATTCTTCTGCAAATGTTTTGAATCAGTATTTTTCAAACATGTTTATAAAACTGATAATACAATAATATTCACACCTGTCAGCATCTACTACTTTGAAACTGGAACTATTACACTATTCTTGAGGTATGAGGGTATTTGCTCTATCACACATATATTGCACACCAGATTCAATAGTTTTGTCCTGGTTAGCTATCCCAAGGATCTCAAAAATTCTGAGGAATTGTTAACTACAGGGGTTCATGTTCCTACTGAAGACTGTGTTCTGTCAATTTCTTCTATCGGTATTTTATCTCCCATCTCATCATCATGTTGTTGTTGTTCAGTTGTTTCCCTTATCTGTGTGTTTGTATAACCCACTAAAATGGACATACCTGAGTTGCAGTCCAAACTGACATCATTACAAAATGTCGTAATCATGGTCTAGGGAACTACTATTAATGTAATGTATCACTCATGAAATCACGTATTGGTTAAAATATGGGTGGTTTTGCTGCACAGTCACAATTTACGACCTGACAAGCTCAGCTAGGGTATGAAACTAGACATCTCTCCTCCCCCCCCCCTCCCTTTTTTTCCTCCAAATCTTGATTGAAGTGACAGCCTGATCTGTAGTGTAACCACAGAGCAAGATTTGGTTGAAAGGTGATAACTTGGTTGGGAGCTGGCAAAGTCAACAAATTTGAATGTCAGATAAAAGTTGTAACAGACTGACCTGTAGTGTAGCTATATGTTTACATGCACACCACATTGAAACATGCTTTGCCTTATTTAATGTAGTTTTCTGTCATCAATATTAAAACTGAGACAGAAATACAGAAAACATATTAGATGAGGACAAGTTATCAATGAGAATTTCAAAGAATGCTCTTGAAACTAAGAGTTCTGATGTTGTATGCACCAGCACTTTCAGCATAATCTAGGTTCAGTGTGCCAAATCACAAATTTGATTGAGCCGACTGATAACTTAACCTAGGCAACAAGACACAAGCTAGCAACAGATCTAGTAGACACTGATGTTCGATGTCAGATTGAGAACAAGAAATGTTATACATGACCTGAGTAAAATGTCTTCAGTATAGTGGCCACATGAGAAGTAATTAGACAATTATTTATTTATAGGCTTGCTTTGGAACAAGTGTTAAATACATGAAAGAAGCTATATTATGGGAGGTAAAATACACACACAAGCATGCAAACATCATAATCACCTGAACACAATAAGATTAGAACGATGGATTTGGGGGGGCGGGGGGGGGGGGTTGCATGGGTCAAATTAATCCCTCTTCCCACACAATTAACTGAAGATCTTTGACACCACACCATATTTTTGTCTTACTGTTGCAAAGATAACAGTCAGGGACAGTCAATAGGATTTAATCACAATATAAAGTGATTTGCCAATTTTTTAATACTAAAATCAGCACGAAAAACCCTCTGAATTGTTGGGACCCATGTCGGAGGTTGATATAGGCCTAAGTCAATGGCAATTCCCCATAAGTGATAAAGAAACAACTAAATACAGACAGGAGCTCTGGGATTGTAGTTAAGGAAATCACATTCACTTTAACATTTCTACACATATGACAAAGCTGACATGTATTCCACCACCTGCAAGAAATTTTAAATTTCATGATGTTCCATTTGTTACTGGATGATGAGGAAAACCATTTACTGGTATCTATCAGCAATAAATCAACACTTTGTGCTGAAAATGAGCAACAATCTACACAGTCTGGGTTGAACAAAATAAACAGCCATGTACTTGGGTGACTCTTGGAAGTGTGACTTAGACACCACACAACTTCATTAACCATCCAGGAAAAAAAAAGGAAAAAAAAGAGAGAGAGGACTATTTCTTTTATATCTTAACTCTTTCCCCATTCCTGATGGTCCTCATTCATTACGTGAACTATTTATAATGCCATAAAGGAAAGGAATCATAAAATTATGATACAAGATGGTTTTGTAAACAGAATATTGTAGCTAACTAGCTACGTAATTCATCATCATCATCATTATGTAAGCACATATGAATTATAAGCATAACTATGGCACAGATGACAGGACTCCATCAAAATATTTAGGTACAAAATGAGCTAAGGGAACATGCGCATAAGTTTTAAACCTTCGGCAAATTTGCACATTGCTGACTCCTTCAGTGAATACATCTATTTTACTGCTTCTGTATAGCCACTGGGGCACTGAATTGTTCACTTAGTCAACGGGATAGGCTTATCAAGTTTTCAATATGACCATATCTAATCTAGTTGCTGCAATATTACTCGTGTTTCACGTCCAACATGTTAACACAACATTGTAAATGAGCAAAAACCAATTTACAGAACAATAAGTTAGGTAAGGTAGACACTGACTAGCCTACCTGCATACAGCACTAAATTTACTGCTCGATACTGCTGATCTCGCTGAATACCAAAAATGGATGAAATCTTTCAATAATTTCTTCAAAAATGGCATCTCACAACCGAAGAGTAAAGAGTCAAAGCCTGTGCCAACTATGACTAAATTTACTATTATCCCTGAGATCAGTTACGAACCTTCATTGTAAGACTGGTTGATGGGCAGAAAAGAACTGGCAGCGTTTATGGTATAAGTTGTCAAACAATCTGTTTAAATCATTTCCGTAAATGGCTATTCAACACAATAGCTAACCGAGCCACGTGAAATAACTTTGTTTCAGTATAATTGTGAAAATGTATATACTTCTCCTGGGGGACATCTGAAACTTTCTATAGTATTTTCGTAATAATGAATATTACAAGAGCAGTTAATTATTTACCTTTGCTGTACTGTATTCCAACGTACTTTCTTTCTTGATATGAGTCACATCCATCTGCAACCGAACACTTAAAAATATTCTCACATCCAAAAATCAGGCGTGCGGCCACTCAAGCTTTTCAGCAGATAACGTAAACAAACATTCGCACAGTGCACCAGATACCCGCTCGGCGCTCCAGACGCACAAGGAGTTTATCGCTTTGCTTGGGCCACAAAAATAACAAAACACGATCTACGTGGTTGTTACCAATATGTACGGTAATCTAAATTCATACTTTTTCCACGACAGATTAATAAAAATGTGCAAGACTTCTAGACGATCAAATTGTTGAAGAAATTATTCAAAATAGTTCCGGTAATTCATCTTCGAGCTCATAACATTGCCAGGGCCTCTATTGCGGGCTGCAACTGTAAGTTGGTGACACTGTTCCTGTTTTACGTTTGCCTGCAGCTTGCGGAATGCGGAGAACATGCGTGGCCGGGTGGCAGTTTCGCCGGATCAACAACAGAGTTCTGTAAGTGTTTGTGGGGTATAATCGGTAATGAACTATCTTAGGATCGTGTGACTAGCACCTGCCGTAGGGTAGACCTTTCACCAGGTTCAAATCTTTCGATTTGACGCCACTTAGGAAACTTGCGCGTCGATAGGGATGAAATTATGGTGATTAGGACAACACATCACCCAGTCCCTGAAAGGAGAAAATCTCCGACCCAGGCGGGAATCGAACCCGGGCCCTGAGAATTGACATAAACTAACTAAAATGCGTAATAACTGACGTCAAGCAAATCACTGCGTCCGCAGTTCATGGAAGTAATGACCGTGTTGATACAGTATCGTACAAATCTCAGCGAAAGACGATTATAGATTTCAGGCTGATTACTCCCCCGGACTCTGTAAATTCTGATAGAAGATAGTAGGACCGTATCAGGCAAGCGCGGGACAGGTATGGTCGCCCATAAACGAGTGAGACTTATTTATTTATTTATTTCTGGCTGCGAGCTGTGCAAGTACAAAACCGCGCTAGTATTCTCAGATTTCGAAAAAGGTTTCAATAGTTCCTTTTCAATACAGTGAAGAAGATGGGATTCGAGAACCAGTTCACAATCTAAAGACTAGTTTACCCCGAAGACCATAGGTTGCAGGCACCTGCGCTATAGGCCACAGAGCATGCGCGCCGCTCTTTTGCGCAACTCGTCGGGTGAAACAAAACAGTTTTGGCGTGTTCAAACTTTGGTGACGCTGGTTTTATGAGTTTTGAGGTTATGTGTGTAGAGTGTAGTCAAACTGAAATATGAAGTGAGGAACGGAGAATCATATTCTCTTTTTCGATTTCTATGCTTTGCAGGCCTATAGGTGATGCTGGTTATAAAAATTAGCAACACATTGCTGCTCCTGAGACCTTCATGTGCGATCAGAACATGGATTAGGGTGACCAACTCTCCCGTATTTCCCGGGATCTCCCGTATTTAGAAACATTTTTTCATAATCTTCCGGGTCCCGTATTTTCAGGCTCAGTGGCCGTTTATCTCCCGTTTTTAACTTTATTTTTCTTATCACGTACCGATATGTAAAAATATTTTTCAATCAATTAAATTTTGCACGCACTGTCAGCATTCGTTCGTAGACAGCAGAGGTAACTGATTCTATATCGACCCTTGACCATTGATGTCGATCAGTGATCTCCACTTCGACCATAGTATCTATGGACGAAGGATCTCCATACTAACGAGATCACTGATGTCGACATTGTGTCTATTGAATGTCTTTGGAATGATCGACCGACGCTTGGCGTTAAGCCGGGTTCACACACGCAACGAAAGTAACGCCACAAGTCAAGTCATTCTGGAGTGGCGCCTTGATCTACCGTTCACACAGGACGCCACAAATTCTTCGTAATTGCGCAATTTGAAAAATGGCGTCAACTGCTCAGCTGATTAAACGGCTGTACATATTACTAAATAAGATCTTTTGGAAACATAATAAATGTAAAATATTACTCATCAAAGTGTTTCTCTTGTCTCTACTACATCTTTTAAGAACCGGTCTGTAGCTTCAAACCCATCAAGGCTGGGTTTATAAATACCGTCTGTAGATGCACCACTCTTTAGTGATTTCAGTACTTTTTTATGTTCATTCATGTAAGCATTTCGAATGCTTCGAATTTTTAATTTTGTTGCAGTTACATCAATTCCAGGTACATATTCAAGCATACTGTTTACTATTTCAATTAATGCAGCATTTATCAAATTTCTGTCTTTGTATGATTCGCTTTTGTGGTTCCAAAGGATTTCTCGTTCTTGGTACACCTTCAAGAATCTCATAATTGTCGCTGTTGACCACTTTATCGACATATCAATAGCAAACGCTCAAAAGGTTTGAATCCAGTCCCGAGGTAGCAAACGAATGACGTTATTCGATTGTGGAGAAGGCAAAATGGCGCAACAAAGTAGAACCAAGTTCAACTTTTTGTGGCGTGACAAAAGTTGGTTTTTTTTAAATGGCGCCTCCGAAAACTAGGAGTTCACACATCCAACTACAAAGCAACTGCAGTTCGCCATTAGCAGTGGCGATACTTTTGTTGCCTGTGTGAACCCGGCTTTAGATGTGACTGTTTCTGTGCCAGTGCATACTGGGAATCGTCATTTAATTGTTTTGATTTTATGATGGGCAGCGAAGACGAAGGAAAAACGCCACCAAAAAAGAAAACAAAGTATATGTATACATATCTTACGAAATGGGAAGCTTTATATTCCTGGATTGGATCAGCACGGTCAAATGCTTATAAAGCAAACTTCTCAATTTGCAAATGGGCGCAGTTTTCTGACTTAATATCTTGTGGGTCACAAAAGCAAGGCAAATGATGTAACTACTTCATCCAAAATAACTACGTTCTTCATCCTTCATCACCTGAGCGAAGGCTTAACAAACTAAGATGTGAACACCACTGCTGGTGAACTTTCTTTAGTCTACCACACAGAGCAACACAATCTAACCTATAGGAGCTTGGAATGTGCTATCAAACTTTCGAAAAACCTATTCAGTGAATCTAATATGTCAAAGAAAATATCTCGCAGGCGAACTAAAGCAGAAATGATGGTAATGAACGTATTGGCCTCAAGAAGTGTGAACGATTTTCTGAAAGTTTTAAATGACCCCAAGAAGTGTTTCCTGTTCTTTTCTTTAGCAACAGATGCCTCCAATTGTCATACGATATTTTGACCCCTTTAGCGGAATTCAAAACAAATTCCTGGATTTTGTAGAACAGGTAGATGAAAGTGCAAATGATGTCCATAGGTTGTTAAAAAAAACTCACTGAAATCAAATAATTTGAATATCAGTAAATCATCGTCATACTCTGCTGATGGTGCCAATATAAATTATGCCAAGCATAATTCAGTTGTGAAACTATTAACTAAAGCAAATGAAAAAATCCTTAAAGCAAATTGTTTTGACCATGTACTTCATAATGCAATGAAATGCCATTGCAACTGTTTACAGTATGTAGATGTTGAAGTGCAAGTGTTAAAAATATATGGTCACTTTTCCTGTTCTGCCAAACGAAGGGAAAAGTTAAAATCATTTTTTGTATTTGCTGATGTGGAATGGGCTGAAATCGTGCGACATGTGAATACTAGATGGTTATCTCTCACTCCTGCTGTAGAAATCTTTTAAGAAATTGGGAGCCTATGGATAGCTATTTTAAAAGCATAAATGAATCAGACTGTCCTAAAGTTCTGAAAAAGTATTTTAACAATGAACATACAGAAGTAGAAACAAGTTTTCAAGCTTATATTAGTTTTTTGTGATTATTAGAAATATTTACATTCAAAAAGCAAAGTATTTGGAGAATTCCGACCTTAGTATTGTGGAGTCTCATGAAGCTGTAAACTTACTAATTAGTAAAATTAGACTGAGCAAGAAAGATAGGTTTTTTGGTAGTGGTATTCATAAATTATTCTTGATTTAAATTTGAAATCTAGTAGTGAGTACAACTCCATTGAATTCTGTGATTGTTTATATTCTTACTCGGGTACTGAATTTGATAATAGCTTAAAGAGTTTAATCCCAATATGTGTAAAAACGGAATTGACATTCAATGACATGGATGAGTTTGTAGAATATCTTAAGCTGGATTGTATTAATGAAGATTAATTGTATCAGGAGTTTTGTAGTTCCAATGATGTAATTAAATGTCCTGTCTCTTTAGATGGTAATGTTAGCCAGAAATGGATACAGGTTTTTACAACTTTGAAATCAAATAATGTTAATTTTGAAAACTTGGGTAAGTTGGTTTGTTTTGTTATGAGTATACCAGGAAGTAATGCTCACACTGAGAGACTATTTTCTCTTATGAATAATAACTAGACTGATGTAAGGAACAGAAGTAGCACAAACTTAATCAAATCTGAACTACAGGTTGCCATGAATTTTCCTTATTCGTGTAGTGAATCCTTTGAATTTGCTAAAAATGACATAAAACTACTGACTGAGGCAAAATATGTATAAGTAATTGTAATGTGTAAATAAATAGTCTACTTTTACAAATACTAATTTGATTTTTGGTGATATTTTGCCACGCTAGTAATCTCCCTTATTTTTTGTCAAGGATATAAGAATCTCCCTTATTTTCTTTTAGAAAAATTGGTCACCCTAGCATAGATAGTGTGACAATATCTGAGCTGCAGGGCAAAATTTATTGAATTAGGTGCACATATACAATTACATTAAGAAAAATACAAGCAAATGTAATTCTAGCTATAGAAATGCTCTTGTCTACAAGACTCAAATCTCAGGAATATTGTTGACAGGAGGGAAGGCTATGCAAATCAAGAAGCTACGTTCTTTATTCAATATTCATCTATTTAAAACGTCACAGCAGTGCTCCCCATCCACTTCTTGGGTCTTCCATTACAAATTATTCCAGCAGGGATGCTGAGCAACCTAGCTAACGTCTTTTCTTCATCCAGTCACGAATCCAAAGACGTTTCTCATTTTTTTCTTATGCAGCGATTCCACGCAACAAAGTCCATCACAAATCGTGCGACATACAGCTGCCAAAACTTTCATTTCAGAGACGACTCAGGAATCCACAAAACGACGAAACTGAAGTATATACTGGTGTCGCCATGTCTACAGCTTCAACCATAAATATAATAGACTAACCCTGACGTCATTTTCGTGGCTCCAACATCTCTGGGCTGAAGTCATGTGAATGTTGGCAAAACATGGTTGTTTCGTGTTGCGCTTATGGCTGTATTCACCGTTTTGTCGGGGAAATGGCATTACATTTCACATGTGTTTCTATGATAGTGCAAATGCGTTTATTAAATCTGCTGAAGTGACTTTTATATGTTTTTTTGCACTTGAAATAGAGTATCGCGTAAATTAAAGTGGTGAAAGTGGTGTCTGTAAAGTCCGACTCACACTACATTTTGGAAAATATCTGTGATAATTCGGTTCCAGAAGTAAGTATAACTGTTTCTCGTTCCTACTCATAGGTTCCCTAAGGATGAAAAATCAAACCTATTTAGGGAGGCGTTGAAATTTACATATGATGCTGGAGTAGAAGTAATTTCTGATACTTTTTTATGGTGATCACGTAAACACTGCAATGGTAGACAAGCTAGGGGCCTGTCTTTAAACGTGCAGAATGAAGTCTTTTTTTAAACACCCTCTATGTAAGAAAGATGTTTGCATATTCCTTGATCCATGTCACATGTTCAAGTTAATACGCAATACATTAGCTGGTAAAGGTGTCATTTTCGATGGAAACAGAAATCCAATAAAATGGGATTATGTATTAAAATTACATGAGCTGCAAAAAGTGGAGAAACTTCTGGCTGCTACAAAAGTAACAACAAAACACGCTGAGTGGTATCATCATAAAATGAATGTAAGGATTGCTGTGCAAACATTTAGTAGTAGTGTAGCTAATGCTCTAGAATCCTTTGATAAAGATTTGCAGCTAGCTGACTTTAAAGGATGTGAACATACAGTTAAATTTATAAGGACAATGAACAACCTTTTTGATTGTTTCAATAGTAGGAATCTCCTGTCCAAAGGGTATAAATCACCTCTGTCAATGCTGACAGATGGTCATGTTTTACAATTTCTTGATGAAGTGGAAAAATATATTAAGGACCCGAAACTTGAGGCTAATGGGCCATCTATTTTGTATACTAACAGAAAGACTGGTTTCCTTGGCTTTCTTGTATGTATAGAGAGCCTAAGAAAATCCCTCATAGACAGCTCTCAACCAAAACTAAAATTCTTGCTTACATATAAATTGCTACAGGACCACATAGAGACATTTTACGGCTCAATCAGAAGATATGGTGGTGATAACAACAATCCCACAGCAGCTCAATTCAAAGCAGCCTACAAACAATTACTTATCCATCAGCAGGTAAGAGGTTCAGAATTTGGATCTACTTTGGTTACTGCAGATTGTTCCATTATCAGTGTATCTTCTGGACTGGATGTGATGGATTCTAACCCATTTACATCAGCTATCAATTCTAATTCAGAGAAGTTAGGCCTAGATGTTGCATCAGTCTCTCATGATCACTCATACAGCATTCCTACTGTCTCATTTGAACAGCTGTCAAATTATGTATGGAATGTTGTTGCATACATAGCAGGATTCATTGTGAGTAAATTGACTAAGTCAGTATATGGTGTAGAATGTGCAAATTCCTTGTGTGGGGCAGTGGACAGTAACATTGGACTAATCAGAAGAAAGAATGTGGGAGGTTTAGTTACGCCTTCTGCTTACGTTATTAAAATTTGCAAAGCAGCAGAGCAAGCTTATCGGTTGCAACAGGCGAAGGGGATGTTGCAAAAGAAAAATGTTATGCTTGTTCTTGTTTCATGTGCTATGGCAGATGTTGATTGTAGTGTTTTTCAATCCATCAACGAGCATATTATGGACTTTGATCCCACAGAGAATCACAGAAATTCTCTAATTAAATGAATTTTATTTGAGTATTTTAAAATTAGAAATCACCATTTTGGAAAGTCTGTGACAGAAACATTCCAGAAAGGTTGTGTGAGGAGTTTATACACAAAAACTGTGCTGTTTAAGGGACATTAAATATTCTATGCCTGATCCCTATTACATTAGAGGTAATAATTGCCAAGGTTATGTTTATTATTATTATTATTATTATTATTATTATTATTATTATTATCAATGTTTGAACCATGTGTACACAAATTAAAGTGGTATCTGGAGTTCTTAGCCTTTCTGACTGCCCGTACTGCATCCACAAAGCCTTTTTCAATATATGTTTGGACTTTACTTCTGTTTTCAGACCAATTGGATTCATTTGTTTTATGTAAACCTAGATATTCTTTTGCTCTTAACAGAATATATATTTATGTACTGTCTTTTTTTATTTTTTGTTCCTTCTAGGTCTGTATGTTGTGTTGTTAATTTGTTTGGGCCCTTATGCTTTTACTAGATTTATTCTCTTGTCAGTTTCTTCTATATCTTTTTATCTGTTAAACATTGTTCTGCCCTCTTGGAACATGGGCTTAAGAAATAAATCTGTTGGAAAATATTGTGTTGTAAGAAAGGAAATATAGGATAAAACTTTGTAAGAAATAAAATAATGTTGTGAAATAAAGTATTGAGTTTATTTTTTCTGAATATCTATTTTTTCCCAAGAGGTGTTAGTTTTCTTTGAATACTTGCAGTAACTGAGAAAAAAGTGTAATAAATTTAAAATGAGAAAAGCACTTGAATGAATCCACATGTATTTCTTTTCATGTTATCTATGGAAACTCAAACCCCCAAAAGTTGTTTCAAGTAAAAGTATAAACCAGTTTCTTTATTCTTAGTCAACTGTAGTTGGTGCAATGGATTGTGTTCACTTTGGTAAATTGTGTCTGCTATAGATACGTAATAGCCACCAGGTAGTAAGGATTTGTCAGATGAGATTGTAATACAAAATTCAGTAGGCTCTGAGTGAAGCATGTACAGGTACATATATTTCATTCATATGCAACAGCTTTCAAAATTTGATAAGAAACTTAGTGAAAATGTTAGATTGTGCATTGTGTTGGCAGTGCATGTTGGTAAATATCATTGGAGTGTCAAGCACAAAAGTATTTCTATTACGTCAGTTGTTACTGCAATGGATAGTGTTCACCTCTGGCAATATGCATCCACTACAGACACCAGGTACTAAGGATTTGTCGCATAAGCTTGCAATAACAAATTTGGAATGCTGTTTGAATCAAGTACGTACAGGTATATATATTTCATTCATATGCAACAATTTCCAAAATTTGGTACAAATCATCATGAAAATGTGACATTGTTCATGGCATTGGCAGTTTATGAACTCTGCAGAAAACAGACCTCACTTTTCAGTGTAAGAACAACTTTTCCTATCTGTAAAGGTTACTCCTAAGGGAAGCCTAAAATTTCTGTTAAAAAAAGTAAATTTTTAAGCTTTATGTTGACTAATTGTGTTCTGCTGTTATACAAATTGTTCACAAACTGCAATGATAATCATTAATATGTAATTAAAGGGAGTTTTATTTTATTTATGCCCACATGATTATTATGCAGAGGCAAGGAAAAATTTCCTCATGATCCCACACAGTGTCAGAACAAAATCAGATCACTGTACAGGCATTATTTTTCTAAAATGAGAGCCCCTATTCTTATTGTACTGAGAGACTGCTAAATGTTTTTGTTTTGGCGGATGATCTTTAACCTGTTTGTGCCCTGGAAAATGGCTCTTAATCTGGATGAGGGTCAGTACAGTTTTGCAATATTAGGAGTTAAAAGTGTCCCTTAGATAGTTTTCTTAAAAAAATTATATACTGTCACAGTTCATTGTGGGAATTATTTTGCAGTTTGTTTCCGCACAGAATGAATATCTTAAGGCAGAAGTTGACAACAGTGTTTTAACCTTGAAAAGAGTTTTCCTTGAGATTGTTTTCATCAACTGTGAAGAAATACCTTTTACAAAATTAAATCAATTGCATAGTCTCTTGGAACTTTTAATTTATGGCCTGCCCTGCTTAAGCTGAGAGCTGTAACGACTGTTTCAGTTGAAATTTTATAGGTGTTTCTTGAGTCATAATTGACACCTTTTACTACGGTGCACAATATTCACTTTGGTATATGCATTATTCATTTTGAGGCACTTAATAGCCCAAGGTAGCAAGGATTTGTATATTCAAGTGAGATTATAATAAGGTAAGAGCACCTATAGTCGACACATTAAGAGAATTTTTTCTACCTTCTAATACTATTAAATAAATGTAGGCTCCAAAATTATTTTCTGAAACTTGAAAGTCTCACCTTTCATCTAAAATATTATTTTTTTAAAACTGATAGTTTAAACTTTTGTAAAAATATTGCTAAATGAACCTTTGAAGTACACCTAAAACTGATACTGAAAATTTTGGCGCCTATAGTTGACATGATTCCCATATCCCATTTTCTTTTATAAGTGATTAGAGCTCAAAACGCGGCGAATCCAATGTTTAAAGTTTTGACACAAGCCCACTCTTACCGTTTAAAAGAATTTTAACGAAATTTTACTTTAATTGATAGTTTATGGTAATTTCGTCCCGCTGCGCACTAGAGTGGCGTTCGATGTATTTGTTATAAATTATAAATGGTACTGTGAACAAATCCAGGTCAAATGTAGTTCTGGTATAATTTTTCGCAAATAAAAAGTAATTTTAGTTGGAAGCGTTTGGCAGTTGAGAAATGTGGGGAAAATGCGATACAAATATAGGATGGCAGACTGCTGATTTGAAATCCCGCCACGTTTTGCTAACAGTCACGTGGTTTATGTTGGAGCCACACCAGTACTATAGCTTCTGCACAGCAAGGCCAGTCTACGAGTATCTATGGTCGAAGGTCTACAGTCAAATATGAAACAATTTGTGTGCAACTCATTCCACGCAACAAGTGGCGCAACCCAATGTCGTAGTGTAAACTAGGATTAATACAAGGTTGCGGAACTTACACGCTTACTAAATCCTCTTAAACAATCTGCCCGGCAAGGATGTCCCTTGCCTGTGACAAGTTTGTTACTGCGTTCAAGAAGCTTAGGGCCATATGTACATTCTCGGGACAAATACAGTGATACCTAACTGAGGAATAAGGTAACCATGGCATGACTTAGAGTGCGTGTCATATGATGCCATTTTATTCCCTCTTTAGTTATTCCTGGAATATCGTTTCCATCTATTTAAGTTGGCAACTACTGAAGAGCACGCTGGGTACTCGTATTTTCGCGTACATCATTTCATATTTACATAGCCGTCTTCTGCAGGCATAGCATGTCTAACATGAGCGATAAGTGTTGCAGATCGGAAAACTATTCGTTTCAGAATACTTCGAGGCTGGCTGATATTGTAAATCAGTTTAAGAGTGTAGTAAACAACACGCAAACAGCTGCGGCCTCATTTAATGAAAACATCAGTGAAAAACATTTAACGAAGTTTGTAGGATATATATATTGTTATATATACAACGATCTACCTTGAAATTTTGTTAAAAGATCAGATACTTGTTGCTTGGCCAGTAAGTGATCTTCCTAGATTTCAAAATAAAATATGCAGCATTGTCGGTTCGCAAACTTCTTCACATAGATCGACAGGGCAGCTACAACAGACTACACATTGGTGACGCCCCATACGTGGAACCCAAGTTCCAAGTTGTGCACAGTGAAATATGCGATTTGGTGAAGCTGTCAACAAACGGTCGTCACAGTCAGTTCGATTCAGATGCAACATTTCTAGACACGATAGGAGCTGTATAGTAGATGGTGAATTGTAAGTAGGGACGCAGCATTGCAACAGCTGTGAAATGCCATCTTCCTTGTGAAATAGTTGGTTTCCAGAGTTGCAACAAACTGCGACAACATAGACAGCATGGAGACTAATTTGACAATTCTGAGAGATGTCACTGGTTAGTTTGCTATTGTACTTTCAGATTAGAATGATTAATTCATTATAGCAGAAATGGGTGCTCTACAGAAACTACCTAATCTTTTTTTTTACCATTTTGACTTTTGCAATCACTTCTAGCAACAACATGAGAACGGAGAGAAGGCGAAGTAACTGAAGGTACGACAGCTTCACTGCTTTTTGTCTTTCTTTTCTATGGCCACGTATTAAAAATGTCGCTGCGCGGTTAGAGGCGCCATGTCACTGAGTGTGCGGACGCTCCCGCCAGAGGCTTGAGTCCTCCCTCGTGCATAATGGTGTGTGTTGTTATTTGCATAGGTTAGTTTAAGTAGTGTGTAAAGTCTAGGAACCGATGACCTCTGCAGTTTGGTGCCTTAAGAACTAACACACATTTGAACATTTTTCTAAACTGCCAGTTTTGGTTTCGGAATTAAAAGTACCTGTTCTCAAACGTAAGAAAAATGTCAGAATTGCAGGTGGTGTTGCTTCAAATGTAAATGACAAGTACCAAAGAAGAAAGGAAGAACTTTACCGATTTTAAAAAAAAGAGCATCAAGCTCAAAATTATGATCAAAAAAGAAAAATGACAGTAAATGATTTCAGAATGAAAATATATTAATCCATCTCTACATTTACATCTATATAGGTACTCTGCAAATCAAATTTAAGTGTCTGACAGAGAGTTCGAACCACCCTCACAATAATTCTCTATTATTCCAATCTCGAACAATGCGTGGAAAAAATGAATGTGTATAGTTTTCGGTGTAAACTCAGGTTTCCCTGATTTTATTACTATGATGTTTCTGGCTATGTAGGTTGGAGTCAACAAAATGTTTTTGCATTCGAAGGAGAAAGTTGGTGATTGAAATATCGTGGGAACATCCCACTGTAACGAGAAACGCCTTTGTGTTAATTATGTCCACCCCAAATCCTGTATCACGCCCATGACACACTCCTATTTCTCGATAGTATAAACTGTGGTGTCCTTTTTTGAACTTTCTCGATGTACTCAGTTAATACTACCTGAAAGGATCCCAAATCCTAGGCAGTCTCTTTAGTGGACCTAATGTATCTTCTAAGTGTTCTGCCGATGAAACATAGTCTTTGATTCGCCTTCCCCACAACATATTCTTTGTTCTTTGTGTTCTTTCCTACTTAAGTTGTTTGCTAGCTGTAATTGCTTGGTATTTAATTGAATTATTAGATTGATTTATCATGTAACTGAAGTCGAATGGACTCCTTTTAGCACTCATGTGGATGACATTTTTCATTATTTAGGGTCAATTGCCAATTTTTGCACCATACAGAAGTGAGATAACGCTATCAAGATAAAATTGCAGAAAACCTCACAGTACTGGAGAACCCTATCAACGTGGAAGACACATGGTTGGCGTTGGGGAATTCAGTGTTACAGAGTCAAGAGAAGAACTTGCTTGCCATCCAAAATCAAAAGTATACCTTGGATCAATGGAGAATGTCGAGAATCTGTTGGTATGAGATCAGTGAAGAGGATACAGTGGTTAGAAGAAGCAAGGGCAGCCTACTGCGAAGCGAGGAGTAATATGGACAAACTCATGAGAAAGTCATCACGCTCGTTTTTCCAGGCCTCAACTCAAGATTTGCCAGAAGTGTCTACCAACAGTGTACAAATGAGACGTGTGAAGTGGACCTATTAAAAAAAAAAGTATTTTGAGAACCTTTTGAATCACGACGTTCCACTGACAGTCACAACTCAGAGCCCTTTTTGGTAGAGTAGAAGTCCCTGAACCATCATAGAAAGAAATCAGTGTTACCCTAAAACTACTCAAGAACAACAAGGGCCTAGGAGGTTGTGGTATCACAGCTGAGATGCTTCACTTGAGAGGAAAACCTCTGATGGATGCATTGGAACGATTAATAACCACCATATGGGCAGCAGAAATAATTCCTGAAGAATAGTAGGGGGCAATTATAAGTCCCATCTTCAAGAAGCGAGATGCTACTCAAGTTTCCAACTACCAAGGAACTTCACTTCTTGAAATTGGATATGAAGTCTTTACAACTCCGCTGCTAAACCAAATGAAACCCTGGTGGAAGGAATTGTAGGCACATATCAATGTGGGTTCATCCCCAGATGGTCTACTATTGACCACATATTTACTCTGAAGCAGCTGACAGAAAAATTCTATGAGTTCATTCGGGAACTACACCTCATCTTCATCGATTTTCGGTAGCACAGACTGCGTCACTTTATGGGAAACGTTAGAGGAACTTGGCATCCCATCGAAATACATTCGTGTAATTGCAGCTTCCTACTCCCAGTCAACTTCTAAAGTATGGTTTGGCAACCAACTAACACCACCTTTCACTATCCAAAATGAATTGTGACAAGGCGATCAATTGGCGCCAATATTATTCAATTTGGCCTTAGAAAAAGTAAGCCATGACACTTGACGGACCACAAAAATGGAGATGATGGGAAGAGAAGCAATTCTGGCATTTCCTGATGATGTTGTGATCCTTGGTGACACTCTAGAGTAAATGTGTGCTGATACTTCCCGACTCCTCCAAAATGCAAAGGAAATGGGGCTGGAGATAAACGAGGCAAAACTAAATATCTTGGAGTATCACGTCATTTATTTCTCCCTCCTTCCATTGTTGTAGATGGGCATACCTTTGAACGAGTTTTAGAGTTCAAGTACCTGGGCTCAATATTAACCAACAAAAGTGAAGTGACGAAAGAAGTACATCAACCCATAACAAGTGCTAATCACGTGTTCTTTAGTCTGAACAATCTTGTTAAGTCTCGTCTGATACCTCAGAAGAACAAAGTCCATCTGTATACGATGCTGGTAAGTCCAGTACTTTTATTTGGTTGTGAAAATTGGGTGAAGATGCAGTTGAAGATAATGATATGTCGCTGGTAGTCTGGCGAGAGATGTTTAATCGTCTGAGTGTGGATGCGATCTGGCCCAGGAGCTGTGTCAGGGCATTGGGCAAGGGTATGGAGGCGATCCCACTCAGTAAATGAAGCGTTATATGGTTCACTGTGGCATGTAGTGAACTAGGGGAATTTCCCTTCAATTCACCATTTTAGGGTACGAAAGGCAGGGAGGTAATTCTCCAATGTAGAGATCTGATCATAGTGCTCAACAAAGTGCTAAGCAATTGCGATTGCATCGGTAGATAACGCTCCATTGATGGAAATGCCAGGGACAGCTGTTGAGGTCTGGTACCCGAAGACACATCTGATACTTGTCCAGACTTAAGAAAATGACGTATGTGAGCCAATGGTTGAGATGTACCTCTTGCAACACTCCTGTTTCCATCTTTTTAAGAGCTGGCTAATATGGGACGGAGCCATTTAAAAGCTATTAGGTGCTGCAGTGATGGTTGTCGCTTATGTCGCTAAAGATTCCACCTATGCTCTTTAATGGCTTCGGCGATTTCTGGCAACCACCAAGGCACTGTCTCTCGTCAGGGACACCCTGAGGAATGAGGGATCGCGTTTTCCACAGCAGAAATGATTGTTGCTGTTACTCTAGACCACCACACCGATATTACCACGTGCGGGAGATCCAGCGGTGATGGCAGAGGTGCAAGCTCATCTGGGTAGGCGTCTGAAGGAATAATGCTGGGAGAGTGACAGGAAGATGGGCAAGTGGTCACTATCACTCAAGTCGTCGTGGATTCTCCACTGGACAGATGGGAGAAGTCCTGGGCCGCAAAGTGATAAATCAAAGGCTGACTAAGTACCTTGAGCCACACTCAAATGTGTGGGGACCCCAGTATTTAAGAGGCAGAGGTCGATTTGAGACTAAATTCTCGACATCTCTACCTCAGCCGATAATCATGATGCCACCCCACAAGGGCATATGGGTGTTAAAATCTCCCAAAATTAGGGAAGGTTTCGCGATTTGATTAATCAGTGCAGCCAACATGTTCAGGGGTACTTCACCATCTGGAGGAAGAGACACATTGCAGACGGTTATTTCCTGCATGATCCTTATCCTACCAGCTATAGCTTTGAGAGGAGTTTGAAGGGACACAGGTTCGTCATATACTGAGTTCAGGACATAGACGCATACTCCAACTGACACTTCATTATATTCACTATGATTTTTGTAATATCCTCTATAGTCGTGAAGGGCCCTGCCCTGCCCACATGGGTGGAGACGAAGTTTCCTGGAGGATAATGCAGAGAGCAGGTATAAAGGTTAAAAGATGTCATATCTCAGCTGGGAGGTGGAAAGAACTGCTGCAATTCCACTGGAGGATGACATATGGAGGCTGGGAAAGCATGAAGAGACCAGTGTGACAGTTTATGCCTCAGGGTCACCTGCTGCCACCGACGAAGTACCTGTGCGATCCATATCGATTTGGTTGGAGGGTCCAGAGGGACCTGGGTTCACAGGTGACCCCAGAATCTCCACCTCATTACCAGATGCAGAGCTTGCATGTAACGGTGGTGTGTCGGCCACCTCAATCTCTTTGTTCTTGCAGGTCTTTTTCTTTTTGAATGTTGTATGGGGGCTTAATTAAAAGAAGAAAAAAGGACTAATATTAATGAATAAATGCAATAATTTTAGTAGCTGTGTGACCGGTTTTAAAGTCTCATAACTGGTTGGCTCTTACTAGTATTAGCACGCAATCTGACTGCATAATACAAAAATAAAGAATGAAAGGAATTTCCATTAACAGAGTTGATTAATTAAGTCCCGTGCAACTATAAAAGCTATGAAACAACAAAGCACAAGTGTAACTGTTCTGTGTGTGGTAGTATGACTCAATGTACATGTATCTGGCTCATTTCATTCTCAATATGACAAAATATTTTAAACACCATTTGCAATGAACTAATTGAAAAACCAGAAATACTATAATTGCACATAGAAACCAGAATTGCAAGTCTAATAAATGAAAAGAGCCAGATGCTTTGTTGACTATACTTGTGAGCAAGAGGGATTGTCATTGGAGAAAACTGTAATACCTTTTACCTCATTATATATATTGATGAAAATATTCCATTACACCAGCATCATAAATCAAAAGCCCATCTCCTTTCTCAAATATATTCTGACAATTGCAACTTCTTCCATCTATACATTACACCAACCGAACAGCGTCTACTCTCTCGCCCAACAGAACAACAACTGCCCTCGACATCCTCTGAACTACTACTGCACCAGTGGAGGCGGCGGAATAATAATCTTTGGCGCAATCTCTGGCGCTGTGACTCAGTGTAGCCACCTTTCACATGCCCCTCCTCCACAGGCTAGAATTTGGTGGTAATTTTGCCAGCATTGGTGGTGAAAATACTTCCAAATTCGTCCAAAAAACACTGACAAAAATAAAAGATGATATTAAGAAGTAAATATCAGACAACTAAATAAATTTCGGCTCTGCACTGACCCTTCAGTAACGAAATGTATAAAAATACAGTAAGAAATACAAATGCTTACATATATATGATTTTGCATAATAGTTTACACAATTATCACTTCTCAGATTAGTTAAATATTTCAATCAATGGCACCAGCAATGATGAATAGGTGCAGATAAGAGTCTCATAACATTTCGTACACAGTAAATACACAATAAATCAGTTTGCTCAAAAATTCACATAAAATCTTTCCAATAGTTCAATAAAGAAGTAGCACTTCTCAGAGTAGTTGACAGTTCCAACAGTAGCACCCAGCAATGGTCAGCAGGTGCAAATAGCAGTCCCATAACATTTCATCAGCAGTATTTGAACAGCTCCAACAGTGGCACCCAGCAATGGTGAGCAGGTGCAGGCAGGAATGAGAGACATCACATCAATAGTTGCGGTTCCAAAAGTGGCACCCAGCAATGGCGAGCAGGTGCAGGCAGCAACAAGTGACATCAGTGGTTGAGCAGTTCCAATAGTGGCACCCAGCATTGTTTAACAGGTGCAGACAGCAACAGTTACATCATCTCAGAAGCAGCAGTTCCAACAGTGGCACCCAGCAATGGCTAGCAGGTGCAGGCAGGAATGAGTGACATCACATTAATAGTAACAGTTCCAACAGTGGCACTGGCACCCAGCAATGGCGAGCAGGTGCAGACAGCAGTCCCATAAAATTCACCAGTAGTAATTAAACAGTTCCAACAGTGGCACTGGCACCCAGTAATGGCGAGCAGGTGCAGACAGCAGTCCCATAAAATTCACCAGTAGTAATTAAACAGTTCCAACAGTGACACTGGCACCCAGTAATGGCGAGCAGGTGCAGACAGTTGTCCCATAAAATTCACCAGTAGTAATTAAACAGTTCCAACATCACATTTCATCAGCAGAAATTGAACAGTCCATCACATTTCATCAGCAGAAATTGAACAGTTCATCAGATTTCATCAGCAGAAATTAAACATTTCTAAGTGGCACTCACCAATGATAATAGGTATAAGAACACACAACAGTTTGAATTCACACACAATTGCTTTTACAAAATTATTATCAATGTTCTTACACTAAGCATACAAATTATATTAAACACACAAATTATATCAGATGATTATTGTATTAACTATTTCAAATACACAAATATCAGTAAACCTATAATATTCATGAGTGTCAGTGCAAGCCACAACAAATAAGTAAAATAATATTTAGGAGGTAGGTCAGTACCAATTATTTGAGATTAGGAAAGGAAAACACACAAAACACTCACTCATCTTTCATCCACATACTAAGTACTATTGTGTAATTGAATAGTGTTAACTGTGTAAATGCAATTCTGTCAAAATTTGATGTTTAACATTTGAATCAATTAGTAGTGGCAGCAGTGTATAATAGTCAATAGTAGTTAGTCAATGTCATAGTCATCATGTCAAGACCAATGTTTGCCAAGCTACATCAAAATATACGATTGCTGAACAGCTGTCAGTTTGCCAACATATGCAAATACTTCTTTCCCAAAAAAAGTATATACTGCTTATTGATTTAATAATGTGTGTGTGTGTGTGTGTGTGTGTGTGTGTGTGTGTGTGTGTGTGTGTGTGTGTGTGTAGTAGACAATCTTCCTTCCACTGGAGTGTTCTAGTCTGCCATCTTCATCCTTCTTGTTCTATATAAACCAACAAAAAAAATGCTCCTCTCTTACCTTACCTCTTATCTGCCAAAACTCCAATAATCATCAGCATCACACAATCTCAATACTTCAATAATACCTCTTCAATACGTCGATACATAAAAACCTTATCACCAACATCATTTCACTTCCATACCACTCTTTCCTCTATTCAGTCTCCTCAAACAAGTACAGATAAAATCCTAGTGTAAACTTCAATTCATCATCCCGTACAATCAGAAGACACAATGTCCACACACAATCTCTGTGTAATTCACCTGTGACAAATTTTTACTCATTATGAATTATAAAATACATTTTGGTTACCTTGTCCATCATAAAATAAAAGAAATTCATCCATTACCTAACAGCCTTCAGCTTGAATAACTTTCAATAATTAGGTGTGAGTATACAGTGTTAATGATCACATAAGAATTTGAATGAATAAATCGTAATATTTCACAGTGTGTACACCACTTGAATAATCATGGCAAAACAGAAGCAAACATGTGCAGTATTTCTTTGTGTCACATGTCACTTGTTATTGCAATTGCTCATGAAGAATGCAGTGTAATAAACGTTATGGTCTAAAGCTAGTGTTGGTATTTCATGTCATCAGCTTCCTTTCTATAATAATGAATTTACACGGCTTCCATAAAATCTCCAGTTCGTGTGACTTCAATGAAGTTTCTTGTACCCATGTACTTTGTAGAATTATAGTAGTTCATTATTTTATCTTAAAATGTAAAGCACTGAACCTAAGCAAAACATGCAATAGCGAGTAAATATACCAGCAGAGGACAGAATGTCAACAAGTGGATGCAGCACAATCCCTACTACAAGGCTCTGCCAAGCGAACAATCTATAATTAATAGCATAGTGTAACCTAAACTCTATGTTTGTACACAGTATATACGCATTTCTATATACTAAATTAAAGAGTAGTCATGGCAACAAAACAAAAATGTGTAAATACGCAATCCATACGCAAAGCAGCAAGTATATATCTTACATAATAAATAAGTCATTAGTACCATATCAGCATAAGCAAGTAAATGTTCATATGTAATCTTAATAAGTAAACATGAAGGCACAAGCAGATAAATCACAAAGTATAATTTACATACATAGGCATATCATCACAACTAATCAGGTGACAAATATAACTTAAATAAATAGGCACAGCAGGCACGTAATGAAAAATATGACATGAGTGAAAAAGTATAGCAGCCAAACGATGCATAATATACACAAGTAACAACCCTGTTCATTAATAAAACATTGTCAAAATCAGAAAATGTATGCAAGCATGTCTTTCACAAGTAAATTCATAGGGCATAAAATATATCACAAAGTATAAATCATGTAATCACGAGCTGCAAATTACGTATAAAGTATAAACCTAATTAGAAATATGTTACCTGAAAAATAAACTCAATTAATAGTTACCTTTTTAGTTTATTACTTTCTTCCTCGAAATTACATTATTCCTGAAATTTTCTCGATAGCAAGTCTTCTTAATGTCGGACACACAGAGAACTTACCTGTAGTTCTTAAGGATTTTATACAACAGTATCCTGGAAAAAAACTGAACATAAGTAACATGAGAAGTTATCAAGCCACTATAGCTTTATACTGAATTTAACCAGAGAAATTAGACTGTGTATTTGCTTACGGCTGTCAGTGCATTTACACTGAGCGCTCGATCAGCTGTAGGTGGGCGTGACATAGAAGGAAATTGTTTGCAGTCAATGCTTCCCTTGTGCGGCGCACAGACTGATTGTAGCTTTGTGTATGTGCTGCCACTAGAACACAGCGCGGTATCCCTGTGTTCTCTGCGTGTTTACGTGTAACTGTTAATTTTCTTAAAAGTACGTCATTCCAAAAAAACTTTAACTTTCGATATATGATGTATTCCGTTAAAGCGCCGTGATTTAAGAGTTTCTAATTCAACAGTGTTATCATGAATAATTTTGCGAACTCTATATGGACCGTTATAAAGCAGAAAAAATTTGCGACACAAGCCTTTTCCTTTGTGAGACAAACGATGAAACTTAATTAACACCTTTTGACCAAGTATCAAAGTTTTTAAACAACAAGGACATTTAGATGATTTCTCTTTTCTAGCAGCTGCAGATGCAATATTTTGTAGAGCCAGGTTGACAACTTCAGAATGCCGCAGTTTCCATGAAGGTGGAAAAGGAACAATTTCAGAAATACGAGTTTTTGGTACTTTATTTTTCAATATCAGTATGGGCAGTAAAGAAGTTGAATCATTAGAGAGTTCGTTCAGAATGTTTTAAAAATATGAAGATGCTGATCCCACGTTCTGTGATTATGATGACAATAAGGACGACACATTTTATTAATTTCCTTCATCCATCTCTCTGACGAATTAGACTGAGGGTGAAAAAGTGAAATGAAAATTGGTTTAATCTTACGACGCCGTAGAGTACGAAGCCAAATTATAGAGTAAAACTGTGATCCATTATATGATATAACTTTATCACCATGACCCACTTCTTTAAGAAAACATTTGATGAAAGCATTAGATACTGAACGAGCTGTTGCTTTGCGTAAAAGTGTAAAACACACATATTTTGATGTCAGTTCCACTACTAAGATAATGTACGCAAACCATTAGTAGAACGAACCAATGGACCAAACAAATCGACTGAAGCCATCTCCTTTAATCTCGCTGGAATGATAGGAAGCAATTGTGCTCTGTGAGAAATAGTTTACGGCTTAGCTTTTGGCATAATTTGCATTTAGCAAGAACATATCGAATACGTTTTTCCATATGTAATTTATGAAAGCATTTTCTGGGACCAAAGTGTGCATAGCTGAAATGTGTATACCAAATCAATTAACCCACTCATCAGGAATGCAAACTAACCAAACAGGTGTCAATCGATTTTCGTTTAAAAAGAATATTATTTCGAACTAAATATTACTGTCTAATTGCTACGCTTTCCTTTCTCCTCCACTTCTCGTTAATGTCCTTCCAGATTGGATCCTTGTTTTGCTCCTTAGCGATGTCCTGGGGCGAAGACGAAATGAAATTTTCAAACGCAACGCCTTGAATATACATGAAACAATAATTGTTTTCTTTGCAGTCTTCCTCAGCACTTTGTTTCAAACCCATAGGTGCACGTGATAAAGCATCATCAATAATATTAGAAGAACCCTGGATGTAAATAATACTAAAATCAAATTCCTGTACATACAGTGCCCATCGTGATAATCTTCCATGGGTTAATTTTGTTGACATAAGAAATTCCAGAGCTGGATGATCGGTGTAAACCATACAAACCATGCGAAATTTTGTGAAAGCCCAAACAACAGCCAAAGCTTCAAGTTCTGTGATCGAATAATTCTTTTCTGGTTTAGAGAGAACAAGACTTCAAATGCAATAGTTTTCTGTACTACGACGCCATTTCCTCCTATCTCTTGAAATAAGTGTGCACCTAGGCCTTTGTATGATGAGTCCATCGCCCAACAAAAATCTTTAGATAAATCCAGGTGTGAAAGAAGTGGAGCAGCAACTGAAGCATCACAAAGTTGTTCAAATTCTAATTGAGCTTCCTCATTCCAACACCAATTAGAATTCTTTCCAGAAAATTCCCATAAACGAGGTGTGGTCAAATTGTCCAATCTAACAAAGCATCTTAGAAAATTACAGACACCAAGGAAACTACAAACATCACGTTTAGTAGTAGGAACAGTATAATTACGAATAGCGTTTAGATTCTCTGGATCAGGAAGAATACCTTCTGTAGAAATAATATGACCAAGAAATTTCACCTGACAACGACCAAATTCAGATTATTCCAAGTTCACTGTAATGCCAACTCTTGCAAAAATACATAATACTGAATCCAAAATTCTGTTATACTCACTCCAAGAATGTTTAGCAATAAGAATTTCGTCAACATATGAAGTAATATTGTTACGTATATAAACAGGTAAAATATCATTTAAACCACAAATGAATGCTGCTGAAGATACAGTAAGTCCAAATGGTAATTTCCGAAATTGATAACAGTTATCAAAGCCTAATAAAGCATTGTATTTTCTACAATCAAGGTGGAGTTCATTTTGCCAAAAACTTGCAGGGAGATCAGTTGTGGTTAAAACTTTAATTCCATGGAAATGTTGAAGAAGTTCATCTAAATTTTGTGGTCAGTTAGTTTCAGGAATTATGATATTATTTATCTGTCTTGAATCCAGAACCAAACGAATTGACCCATCCTTTTTAAGAATGACATGTATTGGGCTGGTATAAGGACTGACTGTTGGCTCAATAATGCCTTGATCTAATATGTATTGAAGTTCATTGTTAACCTTGTCTCTATAAGCCAAAGGAATAGCATATGTTTTTCCCCAAAATGGTGTGTTCTTTTACTTTAAATAAATATTGTAAGTCTTGTATAGTTCCTGTGTGATGACAAAATACTGTAGCATGCGAAGTCAAAATTTGGTGTTTATTCTTCTCTTGCAACGTCATCTGTCACTTTAGCTTTGTTAACCTTTTCATTAATTAATTCTTCACTATTAATCATATCATCCATCGCGTCTCTGTATCTATTGTCGTTGTCATGAATGAACACATTGTCATCATAATACTCAGGGAAAACATCAGAAGTACGAAACCTTAAACAATTTGATTCAGATTTCGTTACACACTCGAAAAATTTCAAACATCTTGGCATTCCGGCAACAATCAAGTTCCCACTTCCTTCCTTAAGGTTTAAAATTGCTTTATATGTGTTAAGAAACTCCATGCCTAATATAATTTGTGTACTGAATAGTGGAACAATAATAAAATTACCAGAAAATTCATATCCTTGACAAATGAAATTTAAGTTTGTCTGCTGTTTCCCTTCCACACTTTTCGAGAAATAGCTTCTCGAATTTTGGATGAATTTTGGTTTTAGAAACAGGTAACTAGGACAAGTAATATTTCTTACACATATACGAAAAACTGATTCACTGATAACATTCAATGGGCTCCCAGAATCTAAACCCGCAGTGAATGTATTCTTACTCACACATACTTCAATAACAGGATGTAGAAATGCGTCTACATTATTTTCCTTTTCGTCTAGCAAAATATCTCTCCTGTCTTCCGAGCGCACGTAGTGTAAAGTCGTAATGCCATTACTTTCTGAACCGTCTATATTGCATCCAGAAGCCAAAGCTACAAGTCATTGTCGATTGTTTGCGTCACGTCTTATTATTCACGTCACTTCGCGGATCAATTTCTACGATTTGCACTTGTCTCTCTGAATTTCTGTCACGTGGAGGATGCCAATTAGGTCCCTCCTGTCTGTTAGATGTAAATTCTTGGTTGTGTCTGTTATTAAAATTTCTATTTTCCTGTCTATCTGCATGACTGCTTCTTGTGTAATTTCGACTGTCACTTCTGAAATTATTGTTAGGTCTGCTACCATGGTTATTTCTGTAGTTAGAATTTATATTATTGTATGAATAATTTCTGTTTTGATGATACTGATTACTGTTTCCGTATGATTGATCACTCCGGTAAGAATTTATGTTAGAACGTCTGTTATTGTCATAACGCTGGTATCTACTGTCCTGTCTGTTCGTCTGTGATTTTCAAAAACACCGCTATAACGTCCGTTCTGATCATTATCCCTTTTCTCTGAAAATCTATTGTCATACTCAAATTCTTGTAGCAAAGTCTTAAAACTTTCAATGTCGTCTTTACGTCTTCCAGGTAAAGCAATCTATCTTATCAATTGTGGCACCTTAGTTAAAGAAATACGAATTAATTTAGTCGTGCCATAAGGGTTGGAAGGAATCGAAAGAATCATGTCTTCAAAGTATTCTGCCGGCGTGCGGAACTCAGACTGTTTAAAATTACGCTGCATAATAAGACTATGGTTGACTCTGTTTTGCGTGTTTTCGGACCAATATGCCATTAGAAGTGCATGATAAAAATCATTTAAATTATTAAAATCTCTAATAAGTGCGCACATGTGCGTCGCCAGTTCGTTTTCTAAATATCCACACATAAATTCCAGTTTGTGACTTAGTGGCCAATTTGGAGGAAGTGCGTGCATAAATTGATCTAACCATGAACATGGCTGTATGTTATTATTGGAATTGCAAAAGATCTTAAATTTCCGAACAGTTAAAAAGTTTTTATAGTCAAAGTTTTCGCCTCATGGCGACAAAGACCTACCGCGTCTGTCCCCCTCCCAATGTCGATTATTGTCAAGTTCGCGCGCCTGGCGCTCTCTTGTTGCATTTAGTAAATGAAATAAATTATCTTCTTCAAAACCCCCCGACTATCGGTGATTCTAAATTTCTTCCACTGTCTTTTCCTATGATTTCGATTTCAGTTTGTCTAACTTAACTCCGTAAAGCCTCAAATTCCCTTTTAACGCGTTCATTAAATTTTCCCTGATTTTCAACATGTTTATTTATATTCTGGTACTCTCTGTTTCTGCAAATGGCAATGGGACTGTATAATCTGAATCTCTGTCCCCATTAAAACTAAGACTGGTCAGTTTATCTGAAATCTCAACTTTTTTCAGATAAGTCACCTATTTGTTCTTTCTGTTTATTTACGTCTTCGGTAAGTCTCACGACTCGGGTTTCAGTATTGACAGATTTAGTAGTTAACTGTTCATGTTGTTGCGTTAGGTTATTTATTCTGTCATTTGGTATGGATTCCTCGATTCTTTCAAATATTTCTTCCTTATCATGTGTATGTTGGAAATTTAACTTTTGTCTAATTTCTATTGAAGTTAATCTGTTAATGTGAGCATTCAAAATCGGTTGTATTTCTTTAATTTCTTTCTTTAATTCATCTTTCATGTTTTCAAAACATATCCCTATTCGTGAGTCTAACTGTGTTTCCATTGTTCCCATATCAGTTTTAATTGATTCTATTTGTGATCCCAAATTTAATATTGCACTCATCAACTGCTTCATATTAACTGGTTCGAAATTCTTTTCGCCCCTAACATTTCCCATAAAACTAACTTCCTTTGTCATAGCCATAAAGCTATCAGTGTTCAATACTATTCCAGAATCTTCTATCGTTAATCTTGTATTCTGAAAATTTTTCGATTGTGAAAAATTTTGAACTGGTTCCAGACTATTTTTCCGGCTTATTAAAATGTTTTCTACTTCATTATTCACCATACTGTTCTCCTGTGTTGGTGAGTTCGCCATCTTAACAATTTGCTTATTCTGATCATCCATCATTATTGCCTTTTTCATCGATCGCATTATCATTTACAAAACACACAAAACTCGCCACTATACGAAAATTACACACAATATAACACTATCACCAACAATACAATTCACACAAAATGCTTCTCAACAAACACGATTAACGAACAATTAAAACCTTCACAATTGCAGAAAATAGTCAAACCTGTATATGACACACGAAAAATTAAATTTTACAAAAATACTATCAGAAGAATGAAAAGACAACTGCAAATGTTCAACTACAAAATCTACACGTGCAATATAGACTACAATTAGCAAACTACAAATTTCTACAACAATACTACTGTCTACTATTTTTACTATCAAAAGAATTCCAAGAGGCGATCCTGGCAGGGTCGCCACGTGCATGGGGGCTTAATTAAAAGAAGAAAAAAGGACTAATATTAATGAATTAATGCAATAATTTTAGTAGCTGTGTGACCGGACACAAAGTCTCGTACCTGGTTAGCACGCAATCTGACTGCATAAAATAAAAATAAAGTATGACAAGGAATTTCCATTAACACAATTGATTAATTAAGTCCCCTGCAACTATAAAAGCTATGAAACAACAAAGCACAAGTTTAACTGTTCTGTGTGTGGTAGTGTGACTCATCGTACATGTATCTGGCTCGGTTCTTTCTCAATATGACCAAATATTTTAAACACCATTTACAATGAACTAATTATAAAACCAGAAATACTATAATTGCACATAGAAACCAGAATTACAAGTCTAATAAATGCACATGAGCCAGAAGCTTTGTTGACTGTACCTGTGAGCAAGAGGGAGTGTCATTGAAGAAACCTGTAATACCTTTTCACTTCATTATATATCGACGAAAATATTCCATTCCACCAGCATCATATATCAAAAGCCCATCTCCTTTCTCAAATATATTCTGACAATTGCAACTTCTTCCAAAAATACATTACACCAACAAAACAGCGTTTACTCTCTCCCCCAACAGAACAACTGCCTTCGACATCCTCTGAACTACTACTGCACCAGTGGAGGCGGCGGAATAATAATTTTTGGCGCAATCTCTGGCGCTTTGACTCAGTGTTCCTTGGGGTTCTCTGGCTGGGAGGGCTTCACTAATCCAGGAGGATTGCGAAGCCCTTGTTGTCCTCTTTCCCACTGGTAGGAGTCTTGGAAGGAGTGACCCAAGGGACCCCTTCCTAGCGAGAGGAGCCAAAGAAGACTGATGCCCCTATAGCTGAGAAGTGGGGACTGATGCCTCCAATGGCTGGGGGGGGGGGATGTTCCTGAAGTAGGTGTTGTGGGAGCAATGGGCATAGGAGTGCCCCCCACCATCAATGAGAGAAGTGTAGTCTTGCAGCCCTGAGGGCCAACTATAAAAAGTAGAACTGAAGGGGCTATAACCGTTGTTGTAGATGTGACAAAAGACAATGTCTTCCACATAGAGTTAAGTATTTCAAATTTCCTCTTAGAATCTGTGTAGGTCAGTCGGTCCAGGGTCTTGTATTCCATGATTTTCCTTTTCTTCTGGGGAATCCTGTAGCCTGGCTAGCAAGGGGAATGGTGATCCCCACAGTTGACTTAGATGGGAGGCAGGGCACATGGATTATTGGGATGTGATGGACGTCCACAGTATTTACTCGTGATGCTGGAAGTACAGTGAGAAGACATAACTGACTTCCAGCTTTACATCACATTGGCATACCATTACCTTGATCTTCTTGGGTAATGTGTCAGTCTCAAAGGACAAGATGAAGGCACCGGTGGTAACCTGATTATCCTTTGGACCCGTATGGATGCGCCAGAGGAAATGAACACCTCATCGCTTCAAGGTAGTGCGCAACTCGTCATCAGACTGCAGAGAAGGTTCCTGTGAAATACACTCCTGGAAATTGAAATAAGAACACCGTGAATTCATTGTCCCAGGAAGGGGAAACTTTATTGACACATTCCTGGGGTTAGATACATCACATGATCACACTGACAGAACCACAGGCACATAGATACAGGCAACAGAGCATGCACAATGTCGGCACTAGTACAGTGTATATCCACCTTTCGCAGCAATGCAGGCTGCTATTCTCCCATGGAGACGATCGTAGAGATGCTGGATGTAGTCCTGTGGAACGGCTTGCCATGCCATTTCCACCTGGCGCCTCAGTTGGACCAGCGTTCGTGCTGGACGTGCAGACCGCGTGAGACGACGCTTCATCCAGTCCCAAACATGCTCAATGGGGGACAGATCCGGAGATATTGCTGGCCACGGTAGTTGACTTACACCTTCTAGAGCACATTGGGTGGCACAGGGTACATGCGGACGTGCATTATCCTGTTGGAACAGCAAGTTCCCTTGCCGGTCTAGGAATGGTGGAACGATGGGTTCGATGACGGTTTGGATGTACCGTGCACTATTCAGTGTCCCCTCGACGATCACCAGAGGTGTACGGCCAGTGTAGGAGATCGCTCCCCACACCATGATGCCGGGTGTTGGCCCTGTGTGCCTCGGTCATATGCAGTCCTGATTGTGGCGCTCACCTGCACGGCGCCAAACACGCATACGACCATCATTGGCACCAAGGCAGAAGCGACTCTCATCGCTGAAGACGACACGTCTCCATTCGTCCCTCCATTCACGCCTGTCGCGACACCACTGGAGACGGGCTGCACGATGTTGGGGCGTGAGTGGAAGACGGCCTAAGGGTATGCGGGACCATAGCCCAGCTTCATGGAGACGGTTGCGAATGGTCCTCGCCGATACCCCAGGAACAACAGTGTCCCTAATTTGCTGGGAAGTGGCGGTGCGGTCCCCTACGGCACTGCGTAGGATCCTACGGTCTTGGCGTGCATCCGTGCATCGCTGTGGTCCGGTCCCAGGTCGACGGGCACGTGCACCTTCCGCCGACCACTGGCGACAACATCGATGTACTGTGGAGACCTCACGCCCCACGTGTTGAGCAATTCGGCGGTACGTCCACCCGGCCTCCCGCATGCCCACTATACGCCCTCGCTCAAAGTCCGTCAACTGCACATACGGTTCACGTCCACGCTGTCACGGCATGCTACCAGTGTTAAAGACTGCGATGGAGCTCCGTATGCCACGGCAAACTGGCTGACACTGACGGCGGCGGTGCACAAATGCTGCGCAGCTAGCGCCATTCGACGGCCAACACCGCGGTTCCTGGTGTGTCCGCTGTGCTGTGCGTGTGATCATTGCTTGTACAGCCCTCTCGCAGTGTCCGGAGCAAGTATGGTGGGTCTGACACACCGGTGTCAATGTGTTCTTTTTTCCATTTCCAGGAGTGTATAATACCATGGACCATATTTAAGCTCGATGGGGCGTGATTGAAACAAAAACTTACTACAGGCGAGTAATGCTCGTGATTGGGCAGAGGATGCTGTTTTTATCAGGACTGACCCAATTCGCATTTTAGACAATTCCTCCAGGTTGTGGCATTGGAGCTGTGACAAGCGTCAAATACTAAGAAGATGAAACTCAAATGTTGGACACGAAAATAGATTTCGAATAGGACTAAATCAGAGCCCACAAACACATTTATAAAAGAAATAACACTTAAGGACACAAATTATGTCTGTAATGGCAAACTAACCAACACCTGATATGTAAATACCACTGCAGATATGCCATTCTTCCAAGATTTTAGAATCTTGTAGTATCCGTTGATACAGGTATGTCAAATAACTAATTTTTAGTTTAACAGCTGTCACATCACACTTAGGAGCTATTTCATTCATATTATACACAATTTACACAATGCTTGGTCACACAAATCACGAAGTTTATACAACTCTAGTTTTTTGTTACATATATTGTTTATTTTTAATCCAAAAATATTTAAGATTGTGGGATATGTGTTTCCATTGTAATTTTCTGGCGGCATTTGATTGGAACTGTAAGATTTATTGTATGCATTAACACGTTAAACACTGTTACATGAATTATGGTATTACTCAGTCCACAGACTAAAGAATAAAAGCGTCAACAGCAACGCAAAAGATACATACACACTCAAGGTACAGATTCTCAATTCTTACACCACCCTAGAATCATACCTACAAAAACAAACAAAAACTACATATTCAGTCGAGACATGTAGTAGCGGATGGCAGTGAGGCTTTGCCACAGGTATTGTCATCATGTTTGCCGGCATTTGGTCTGAAGATAAGTGCACCACAATAACTTCACCTGACTATTTTTTTTTTTATAAAGTGATGTCTAGTGTCTATATGTTTGGTTCGAGTGTTGTAGCCACTAGTCTTAGATAAGTCAATTGCTGCTTTGTTATCTTATAGGATCTTCGTTGGAGATTGGAGATATTTCATTGTCTAACCTTTGAAGCCACAAAGCCCCCTGACATGCTGAGGTCAGAGCCATATATTGTGCCTCAGTTGTGCATAAGGCTATGGATGGCTCCTTCTTACTGCTTGTTGAGATTTAAACAGATATCCAGTTGTTGGTTTCCTGTCTTTGGACTCTGGCCTAGTCTGCATCACAGTAACCTATTATGCAGCAGTCCTCTGCTTTAGAAAACAATAGATTCATATCCTTGGTTCCTTTTAGATATCTAAAGATTCTTTTGGCCACATGCCACTGTGGTATGTCTGGATTGCTACAAAAACGAATGACAATTCGTGTTGAATGAGCTAGGTCTGGCCCTATTCCTAACTGAGCATACTACTGGTATGTATGTGAAGTCAAAAGAAATGGCTCATGAGTGCAATTTGCGCAATGTTCTACCACACGGAAATACAGCCACTGAAAGTGAAAATAGGCTGTGTAAAAAGTGTGTAACAGATATCGAACATTTAAAACAGTGTATCATAAGTATGCAAGTAGCGATTAACACTTTAAAGGATGATCTAATGAAACTTAGAAATAAAAATACTGAACTGTTAGGTTATCTGAAATCGAGTGTACCAATCAAAACAAAACCTGCAAAACCTGTAAACAGTGAGAAAGAGTAGCAGAATGAATGGGTCAGAAGCAGAAATACTACAGCAAAGGACTAAAGTGCTTGTGTCGTGAAGTGTCCTGATAAAACCAACAGCATTAATACAAATGAAAACTGTAAAAAAAGCGATCGAGCAGTGCCCCAAAAAATGATACACAGTGAAAACAAGAGACAGAATTTATTAATTCTTTCTGACAGTCATGATCGTCACTGTGCAAAAATTATGATCAGATCTCAAAACAAAAACACTACATCTCTTCTGTAATAAAACCTAACGCACAGTTAAAGGACGTGGTTTGTAACATAGGCGGAAAGATGAAAGAATATGCGAAAAATGATAGTATCATCATTGTAGGTGGGACAAACGACATCCTAAAGAAATCTAACGAGTTCAAATGTGCCTTAACAGATTCTCTTCATAAGACAATCCACACAAAAGTTCCCTTGCGCACATTTCCATACAGATAGGATGCACCAAAACTGAACAACAGAATCTATGCTGCAAACGAATTCTCAATGAGGACTGCAAAGAATTATGAGCATGTAATGGTAATAGACGTCAATACATTCCTCAGTAGAAGCGATTATACAAAGCATGGACTTCACTTGCGAATGGAAGGCAAAGAGAAATTATGTAGACATTTACAGCTAGAAGTAGTTGCCAATCTGTAAATACCAGCTCTAACACACAATGTGAAGACTTTTCAGCAAATATGACAGTGAAAGCACAAGAAAAATCGGCAGCAAAAACGTACTTATCCAACTCACTAGTTACGAAAGATAAACGAGGAGCCGCAAAAAGAACTCTACTACATCTTCATCACTCAAAGAAGACACAGCGAAACAAAAGTACCATCGACTAAACCAGGCTGTGATAGCAGCAAAAAGCATCTAACCCAAAAAAAGCAGCAGAACCAAGTTCCACACCCGAAGATATTCAAGATATAACAAGAAGAACTGGGCACTGGAAACCAGAAGCAGTACTGACAGGAGACCCACTAAGGACATTAGCAGACCCAGTCTCAAAAGTATCACCAAGGACATCTAATTTTACATGTATGAATGAACACCAACAATCAACTACTACCACCCTAGCAACAGGAGGAAGTTCAGCAATTCCAGTGAGAAGAAATGTAAGGCGACCATGTCATCTACAAGATTTTTTATTCACAAAAAGCCTCAAGACCAAATTAGGATAACTAGTGCACCTATCAACACCACCTCCAGTAGCAGTCCTTGCAGCAAAAACAGAAACCACCTCAACATCGACAACACAAGTAAAATGACCTGAGATGGAGAACTGTCCCTTTTCACCATCAGGACATTTTCTTATGACCAATGGAAAAAACTAACTCACGCTTCTAGATGAGAGTGAAAGTTTCCCACATAATTTAAATTCAGGAATAAAGGTAAGTGGTCAACAAAGTACAATCAGAAAAAAACCTAAAATCTCTTCATCATAATATACAGTCACTTGGGAATAAAGTAAGAGAGCTTGAAATCTTGCTATCAAGTGAACTCATATGTTAATATACTTTGCTTAACTGAACACTGGCTGAAAGAAAATGAATTAAAGACAGTGAAAATAACGGATTATGTGTTAGCAGCACACACTTGTAGAAATCAGTTAACACATGGAGGGAACTGCATATACATAAAGAAAGATATCAAATTCAATAATTTAGACAATATAGAATACTTAAACACTGAGAAAGATTTTGAAATATCAGGCATAGAAACACCAACATTCAAGTTACTTGTAATATGTTTATATAGATATACAGATACCCACCTAAAAAATTCAACACTTGGCTTGATACTTTACTAAATAAAGTAGTAACAAATCGAAAAACAGTTCTTATATGTGGAGACCTAAATGTAGACTTTAATAAGCGAAGCAATTCAAAATCTGAGCTGATGAACATATTAACAACCGATAATTTGGAGATTACAATCCACTCCCATACACGTGAAACGAATCATTCTAGTACTGTTATAGACCAAATAATAATTAGCTCCAAGTGTAAACACTGATCCATCCTACAATTATATGAGGAAGACTACACACATGCGCAGAACTTTCAGTAATACTGCAGTACAAACATTCCAGAATTATCTCCAACAAGAATCATGGGAGCTAGTGCATAGTACAGAGAATATTTCTCATAAGTTTCAGGCATTCATGAATATTTTAAAATATTATTTTGATCTTGCTTTTCCATTGAAAGCCAAAACAATCAAAACCACTAAAAGCAACAAGTGGATTATTAGTGGTATAAGGAAATCTTGTGCTAGAAAATGGTACCTTCACAATACTGCAAGAAGCTACAACAACTCAGGAGTTTGATAGTTACTTTCAAAAATATAAATCTATCTTAAATAAAATAATAAAGGAGGCAAAGGAACGAGACAATGACAAATACATAGAAGATGCTTCAAACAGAACCAAAGCAATCTGGTTAGTTGTAAAGAAAGAAACCAAATCTTACAAAAATAGAGTTAATAATATAGTATTAAAGGTTGGCTTGGAAAACGTTAATAGCCCACAGGAAGTAGCTAATATGTTTAATAACTATTTTATAATGTAACAGAAATACTACTACAACAAACTTCTAATAGAAAACAGCATACAGAAACAGGAAAAAAAGTGAAGCAGACCAATGTTTCTGTACCCAACAAATGTAGAAGAAGTACAGGTTACAATAAAAAGGCTCAAAATGAAACACTCTGCAGGTGTTGATGAAATACCTGATTTCATTATAAAGAAATGTGGGGACTTTATTACTGAGCCCTTAACCCACCTATGTAACCTATCTTTTGCTACAGGAACTTTTCCTTCATGTTTGAAAATAGGAAAAGTAAAGCCATTATACAAAAAAGGAAACAAAGATGATATTTCCAACTAAAGACCACTGGCACTTCTGTCTGTTTTCTCAAAAACATTAGAAAGGCTTTTCAATAAGAGGCTAACAGACTTATTAAATGATAATGGCATCCTGTCAGAATCTCAACATGGATTAGAGCAAACCGTTCAACTGAATCAGCAATTCAATGCATTGATAGCATTTGACAACAAAAAACTTAGCATGGGCATACTTTTAGATTTGTCAAAGACATTTGACACCATAAATCATGACAAATTGCTACACAAGCTAGAAAATCTTGGCATTATGGGAACAGCTAACAGCTGGCTCAGCTATTATCTTAAGAACAGGGAACAATGTGGAAATAGTTCAAGAAAGGGACAATGTCATTGTTGTTGTTGTGGCCTTCAGTCCTGAGACTGGTTTGATGCAGCTCTCCATGCTACCCTATCCTGTGCAAGTTTCTTCATCTCCCAGTACCTCCTGCAACCTACATCCTTCTGAATCTGCTTAGTGTATTCATCTCTTGGTCCCCCTCTACGATTTTTACCCTCCACGCTGCCCTCCAATGCTAAATTTGTGATCCCTTGATGCCTCAGAACATGTCCTACGAACCGGTCTCCTCTTCTCGTCAAGTTGTGCCACAAACTCCTCTTCTCCCCAATTCTATTCAATACCTCCTCATTAGTTATGTGATCTACCCATCTAATCTTCAGCATTCTTCTGTAGCACCACATTTCGAAAGCTTCTACTCTCTTCCTGTCCAAACTATTTATCGTCCATGTTTCACTTCCATACATGGCTACACTCCATACAAATAACAATGTCATTAGGAAATGTAATTCCAAGCTACTGACTTAAATATGGAGTACCACAAGGATCAGTAATGGGTCCTGTTCTGTTCTTACTCTATGTAAACGACCTAAACATAAGCAATGACCGCAGTAAAATATTTCAATTTGTTGGTGATATGAGTGTTCTAATTACAGGAAACTCAGAAGAAACTCCTGTAAAACATAAAGGAAGCCACTGACAGGCTAACATGTTACTTTGATGACAATGACTTAATAATAAACACTGAAAAAGCTGTAGCTATGGATATACACACATCACAAACAAAAAATCTGATATCACCCAATCTAGAGCTATATGGACAGACAATTGCCAAAACAGCTTGTAGCAATATTCTTGGACTTCATCTACCAGACAACTTGAAATGGAAAGCACATATTGAGCAAATGAACAAAAAATTAAGTACTTCTTGTTTTGTGTTACATACATTAAAAAATTACACCAGCTACAACACCCTTCAGTGTGAATATTATGCAGTTGTACACTCTCAGCTCCAGCATGCGATTATGTTCTGGGGAAATTCTGGAGATGCCATCAAAACATACCAAATTCAAAAAATTATAAGAATAATGGAAAGGGTAGATAATTGCAAATAATTTAGACCATTGTTTCAAAAAAGGATGATCCTGCCACTTCCTTGCATATATATACTTGAAAATATAATGTATTTAAAGCAAAACTTACATACAAAAAGACCACTCATCACTCAAAATCACACAATACACAGCTATGATACGAGACAAAAATTGGATGTACATGTGCAAAGCGTCAACAGAAAGTTATTTCAAAACTGATTTATCCATCCTAGTATCAAACTAACAATACCTTAACAGATACTGTTAAACACATACAAAACATTGGTCACTTCAAATCTAAATTGAAGTCATACTTGGTTGATCACTGCTTTTACATAGTAAATGAATACCTACAAAACTAAATTTTTGTGTGTTTACCCAATGCAGTCTCATTCAGAAGAACATTTGTATTTTATCTCTCTGTATATAGCATAACAACATATATTTAAGTATTCATCATTAATTGATATATTAATGTGTATTATTATGTACAAAGGTATATTATACTGTATGTAAAACTATTAATATTAACATAAAAATCCAAATATCTCTTGCACATTGTGAAGCTGTAGTTCAAAATGGATCAATAAATCAAAATCAATAAACTTCCTATTGCTTCATGATAGGATATGTTCTTCGTAGCTTCTTGCTTCTGTTTTGTTTTTGGACCTATGTCGTGAGTGAGCAATTGGTTACTGTCTAGTGACATAAATATTGTGTTACACTTTCATATTAAATCTGTTGAGGATGTGCTCAAATAGTGTGTCTCCATAGATAACTTTCTTTGTAGTTCCTAGTAATTCAGATACCTAGACAATCTGTACTTCACCAAGATCTTTCAGCTTAAATTTTTCTCTTATACTGTTTGTGAAAATTCTTTCTCTTGTTAACTGTTGCTAAAAACTAGCACATCATCCATATAAACAGCAGGTATTAACCTTGATTTTTGTAATAAATATGAGGGTCAGCTTTTGATCTCTTGAAGTTTAGAGTCAACAGTGTACTCTCTAATTTCAAGTCCCAGCAGCAACCACCTAGCTTTAACCAACATACTGCCTTTTTAGCCTTTTAATACCAATATCTCTCACTGTCATTGTAACAGGGTCTACTTCTGGAACTTTCATGTAAATCCCTTCATGTTAGTCACCTTATAGAAAGCTGTGACAACATCTAAGTGATCAATGTCAAATCATATTTAGCAGCAATAGTAAATAATTATCTTAATGACTCATATCTTATAACTGGTGCATATGTTTGTTCATAATCCAGGCCCTGCTTCTGAGCACAACCTTTTATTACTAGCCGTGCTTTATAGTGTACAATATGGGCCCTCCAAATCTTTCTTTGGTTTAAACACGCATTTCACGTTTAATTGCTCCTTATCTGAAGGTGAAACAGTAGATTTATATAAGTAGTTCTCTTTGTGCGATTGCAGCACTTCTTGTTTTACTTTCAGCCAATTTGCAGCATTGTCTTCCAGTGACAATGGATTGGTATTGGATGACTGTTTAGACTGATAAGATACAAAGTCTTGTAGCTTCTTTGCCTTCGGAATTCTGGATAATTTTTGTATTGACTCAAGTTGATGAAGTTGCTCAGTATCGTGATTTGCATTATCTGGCCTTCGTGCCTCATTGCAGCTAGTACTCCTCAAACTACTACTTGATGGGATAGTCTTAGGTTCAGGTTCATATTCTTCGACTTTAGTTATTTCATTTTTCTCCTTTTCTGTCAGTGGGAGTGGGAAAAATTACTCAGTTTCTTTTTTTATACGTTTTAGAAGTACCTTCATCAAAAATAAACGTTCCTCATTTTAATGATCTTCTGGCAGTTAGACTCAAAAATCCTGTATGCCTTTTTATTCTTCACAGTGTACAATCAAATTGCATTCGATACTTTTTAATCTCATTTTCGTCGGTTGGCTCTCGGAATGTAAACATTTGCCTTTCTTCCAAATATTTTGAGATGTGGAAGATCCGGCTTCTTGTTTGTCCGAGCTTCTTCTAGTCTTGCTTTTTAGTACCTTAGTCGGACATCTGTCAAATAGTCTACAGTGGAGACTGCTTTTGCCCAGAATTTATTTGGCAAATTTGTTTTGAGGAGCAGGAACTTGCTGTTTCTACTATTGTACAGTTATTACGCTCAGCTAATCCATTTTGTTCCGGTGTATATGGCACTATAGTCTGATGTTGAATGACTACCTGTCTGAAAAAGTTTACCAGTTTATCGCTCATGTATTCTGTGCCATTATCTATGCATAGAGTGCAAATCTTTTTTCAGTTTGCCTTTCAACTACATTTTAAAGTCTCAAATCAGCTGTGGTTCTTTATTTTTCTTTCTGAGAGTATTTACAAATACTTTCCTGAGGTAGTCATCGATTACAGTAAGGAAGTATTTCACTTCTCCAATCGGCCCTCACAAATCTGTGTGGATTAGCTCGTGAATTTGCTTTGCTCTCGAGGCAGTTCGTGAAAAAGGAAATCCTGTTTGCCCTCTAAGGAAATAGCATAAGGAGTTTTAACTGTTCCCTGAAATGAAATTCTATTAGCCAGGCGTTTGTGGAGTGCATATGTAGCTTCAGAATGCAAATGACCCAGTCTTTAATGCCCAAAGTCTGCGGTATTTGCCTGTAATACTCATTTTTGTTCAAAAATTAGATCATTTGTTAGCCTAGTCGGTACATATCATTTGTTAATGACGCAATAGCAACCACATATTTGGATGTGTCGTAAATACGATAGCCTTGTTTTTTTAGATAAAACTGAATCACCTTTTTCACCTATTTACTAACAGACGGATTTCTGCTTAGCTGAGGCACATACGGTGTATCTTCTACTTTCGTGACAAACAGGTACACTTGCAGCCATCCCTACGATTTTACTTTATTTTGTCACTACTAGTTTCACCGCTTCAGTGCGTCTTCCTTAGGCTGTTTTTGATGCAGTAGATGTTGATATGATCCCCATGGTTAACACATCAGTTGCCAGCATTACTGGATACGCAGATAATGTGTCAGCGCTCCAACCAGTTGCCAGTTTATGGTTGGAGTGCTGACACATTATCTGCGTATCCAGTAATGCTGGCATCTGATGTGTTTGCATGGGGCTCATATCAGCTAGTACCGCACCAAAAACAACCTGAAGATGACGCACTGAAGCGTTGAAATTGGTAGTTACAAAATAAAATCAAATCATAAGGACAGCTGTTTTTATTTGTCACGATAGTAAACGGCCGTCGTCCCAGAGACCTCCTGCTAAAAGGATGGACATGCAAAATCTTCTACTTTAGTTTTGCCTTTCTTGTTATTTGTGGAATATCTACAAACGAAGGTCCTATGGCTTTTACAGGTACGTTATTATTTACTATTACAACTTGCGAGCCTACCACTGTTTTACAATTATTTTCATTATATGGATACTTACAAGGGAAACTCTACATCGCATTCCATCAGATTAAGTGGTAAGAGGTCCCAGTGGACGGCCTGTGCTGAGCACAGATCAAGTATGAAAACAGGAAGAACGTGTACTGGACTGTGAACAAACAGCAAAATAGAAACAGTGAGCGTTCCAAGAATCAAGGAATGCATTATAGATTTATCAGAATAAAAATGGCGTCGTAGTTTAAAAAAAACGCCAGCTATCAGCTGGGTAGTGTGCGGAACAGCCCCGCGTGCAGGACAAGTGCACTGCTCTTGGCGCTGTTTACTTCCGCACTGCATCATCGGACTAAAATTTAATCACTCTGATGGACATGTAGCTGCAGTTACAGTGGACCATGCGGGATTCGGTCTCCGAACTTTGCGTGTGTTTGAGCTCCCATTCGAGGTGCTTCAGGAGGTGGTCATTGCCACTTTCTAGTCACATGGAAACGTCTTGGCTCACCTCGCGGAGTAGTGGCAAACAGTAACGATCTTCGCAGTGTTAAATGGCGTCCAGCAGATCAAAACTGAGCTGAAGAAAGACATTCCATCGTCCCTGATGACTGGTGGCGTGCAGGCCATTGTCATGTACGATGGTCAGCCACGAATGTGCTCCAGATGTGGCCAGGAAGGACATGCCTGGTCCGAATGTTTATGCCAACATTTGATACAGACACTGCTGGGTGAAGTGACCCTGGCATCGACGTTCACATCCCTACCTGTCACCTATGTGACAGTAGCACAGAGCCCTACTACGTCACTTCAGGATATGCATGAAGACCCGTCAATGCCACCCAACACACCACAACACGCTGACGATACCAGCAAGGCATAACGCCCCCCCCCCCCCCCCCCCCAGTGCTCACACCGGAAACATTCACTCTCAGGACTGTCGCGGATGTTCCTGCCCAAACCATGAACATCGAACTAGAAGTCGTGGCAACTACTGCCTTTGCCCAGATGGGTATAGTGTCAGAACAACACATTAGAAACAGCGGTCACCAGGAAAGCACAAGAAATGCACACAAACGGCCTTCGATGACGCTCTTCTTCAGATGACCTTGCGAGATGACGACCGGATGTCTGATGGTGACCTTTCATATTTCGTCCAGCACAGGGTACAACCACTCCTATGAATAATCCTCTCTCAGTCCAGAACATGAACTCAGTTGCCAGTACATGAGAATGACAGACCCCCACAGTGATTGTCACAAAATCTGCTTCCCCTGCTCCAACATTAAACGACTGTCACACGTCTTCAGCGTCAGTATCCTGGGCCGATTATGTTGAAGAAAGAGCTGATCAGACCATAAGCATGTCCGAGCAAGAGCATCCTTTTGTATCCCACCCGGAAGGCGGTGCGTGGGTAGGAGCAGAAAAAGGTGAAAATCTCTCGGTACTGCAGTGTGAATTAAGATCACCTCTACTAGGGTATAAGCATATCCAACCATATTACTTAACTTTGCCCTGAGGTGCGAAGCTGAAGCAAAGTGTCCCAACCGCCTGCTCTTGATAAAATGGATGAATGTACAGTGGTGCTCGTAGAGCTGAATTGCGCCTCTTAGAGGGCGCTCTTGTCATCTGTCATAGTGCCAACTGTAAAACTTGTATTCAAGCCGTGGCATCGTTGCTATCGATACCACATCCCTCCCACCTGAAATGACGCACTGTCGTTGAGTGTGGTTTCCGACGGCGGGTGGAGGGACCCAGGGGCAATGCAGCTGAGGAGGCGGACAGCGGAACTACTGGGGTGCGCCGTCCACCCACGACCCCGAATTGCTCTCGGGGGGGGGGGGGGGGGGCGAGGAAAAAAGTCCCGTGGAAAAACTGCCCAGCCCGCACGCTGCCACTGGGTATGCTCGGATGAGGAGGCGGAGCAACGACCTCCATTGGCGACAGCGGCGGCGGTGTGACGGCAGCCTCAGCGTCTATTGGTTCCGGCACCGTTCGCGAGAGTGTGTGGTGTGCAACTTGCTCATCTGCGACTTAAATGTACGAACAAAGCATTCAGCTTCGCCGTTCGACTGGGGTTGGAACGGGGATGAGGTCAGATGGCGAATGCCATTAACAACACAGAACGCTTCAAACTCTGAGGACACGAATTGGGGGCCATTGTCGGAGACAATAACTTCAGGAAGGCCCTCAATGCAAAAAATAGACGTCAAAGCCTCAATACTACTAGCAGTTGTAGTAGAAGTCATAGGTACAACAAATGGAAAGTTGCTGTACGTATCAATAACTAACTCAGAAAGGACCCGCAAAATCTATATGAACGTGCTGCCAAGACGCAGTACGAGTCGGCCACGCAAAGAAGCGCTTGGCCGGCCGCGGTGGCCGTGCGGTTCTGGTGCTGCAGTCCGGAACCGCGGGGCTGCTACGGTCGCAGGTTCGAATCGTGCCTCGGGCATGGGTGTGTGTGATGTCCTTAGGTTAGATAGGTTTAAGTAGTTCTAAGTTCTAGGGGACTTATGACCTAAGATGTTGAGTCCCATAGTGCTCAGAGCCATTTGAACCATTTGAAAGAAGCGCTTGAGGGGAGCAGATTGATGCTCCACGCAAGAGCGACAGTTAACAAGCTAATTCTCAATATGTTTATCAATGCCGACCCAAGTGCAGTGACGACGCGCTAATTGCTTCGTCCGCACTATACCCCAATGACCAGCGTGCAGTAAACGGAGGATTTCCGACTGCAACAAACGAGGTACAACCACATGGAAAGGCGCTTACGCCCACTTTCTCGAATCCGACGTCCAATCAGCGTGATCCATCACAGTGAACGGCAAACAAGTTATCCGATATCGACTGCATCGCATCCACCTAGCCGACTCGTCCCTCTGCACCCGCTGTGGAGTGGAGGACTCAGATGGCCACCAGTTCCACTGTGGTCCAGCGTCTGATGTCTGGACACTTGCGCAGCATATTTTGGCGTTTCTTACGTGCCAAACACCCACTAACATTGATATCCACACACTTTTAGTCCCGGAGGGAACTTTTTACCCCACCACTAAAACTCACTCTGTGAACTGGATCTGTGGCTGCACAATCCTTTATCTTTTTCATTCTGGCTATAAGTCAGTGCCAGGATATTGGAATTATCTCAACGAACGACACTGCGTCCTAACATGCAACCAACACTATCAGCAGTACTTCTCTAATTTCTTAGGGAGTACCATTAACGATCCGCCTCGCAGCTGGAAAGTCCAAGAAATGAGAAGCTGAAAACTGACTTGAACTGATATGAACCTACCTGAACCAAACAATACCAATAATGATATCTAATCCCACTCAACGAGAAGACATGTAATATATATATAGTATATAAATTTTCATGGTTTCGTGTGGTTTCCTTTCCTTTACCCTTTCTTGCCCCCTCATAGCTCTAGGTTAGTCTTACTTGGAGTAGATTACGGGCCAACAGCTGTAGTGGTGGTTTCTTTTTTATTTAGGGTAAAAGTGGCGGTGGCAATTTTCCTTCCTTATTTTTTTAATCAAATTTATACTCCCAAGGGAAATTAATAAGAAAAAAGTAAAACAAAAAAAAAGAAAAAACAAAAAAAGGTTACAGTGTTGGATTGCCAAGCAGGTGAGCTGTATTCAAACTTTAGTTGCTTTCGAATGGGAACCGCAAACGTTTGATGACAAGGAGGCAAATCAACCGAATCCTCAACCAGAAAACGTTTCCGATGTGTCATACATGGCATTAGTGACAGTGTGCGTGTCATATGATGGGAATCTCTTACAACACACCTAATTTGTATGTCTGGTAAGTGAGTGAGATGTACGTCCTTGCCCAATATAGATGTTCATATGAACTGCGAATGTGATAACTTCCAAAGAAATGACGAAAACATAATACTTTGTCACATAAGCTGCGACAAATTAATGCAACAGTTTCACAATCACATAGTTTCTCTATACTCTGCCAAAACATACGATTTTAACGTTTTTTAAGTTGTGTTCCGTTTTGGTAGTCTTGACTCTTGAATTTCTTAGTTGTAACATAGATCACACCTGTTTATTTGTTGTTTTCATCTCTGTGAGACGTCACTGTGGTATGTTGCCTGCTCTTGCTATTCATCACACTTACTTGCGACGGTAAAGTATTCTTATCACATGACTCATATTCTATAACAGATGCAGTGGTATGACAAGTGCTAAGACTACAGAAAGAGAACAAACATTTTAATAATCGGAAGTGCAGTTCAGAAAGTTGGGAGGGAAAAAAATTCAGCAGCTCAATGGAGTTTCGAACATAACTTGCCTGCTTGGCAGTTCAACACTATGACCATTTACTTTTTTTTTGTTCGTTGTTGATCGTTGTGTTTGGTTGTTGCGGACGGCACATGCCATCCAGTCAAGTTCGTTTGTTGATCCTTCCACTCAGTTTTTTACTACAGAGGCCAACCAGCTCTCTGACCAAACACGCTGTGCTACCATGCTGGCTTGACGCTGGTGCTCTCTGATGTTGCTCTCCATTGCACTTCTTGATCTTGAACCGTTCACCCTTGAAACAGGGTGTTTCAAAAAGAACATATGTATTTCAAATGCATATATTTATTAAACTTTTAGACATATGAAACTTAACACACATATTTACGAAACTTTCAAGATCAGATTACAGATGTTCACTATGTCCTCCATCAGTGACAAACAATACCACATCAACACTCCAATTCCTCCCATACTAGGGCAAGCAAGTCCTTTGTCACTGATGTTATGACAGTACGGATCCAGTTCTTCAACTCTTCCAGATTCTGTGGGAGTGGTGGTACACACACGTTGTCTTTAATGAAAGCCCACAGGAAGTGTCAGATCCAGTGACCGTGGAGCCCAGCTGAGACATGCTAAGTCGCCAGCTCCCTGACGACCAATCCAACGATTTGGTACAGTTTCATTCAGGTACTCACGCACTTGGTGACTCCAGTGAGGGAGTGCCCCACCCTGTTGAAAAATGAAGTTGTCTTCGCGAATCCTCAGTAAGAACCAGTTTTGTAACATAGCGAATTACTAATCACCATTAACCGAGTTTCCACCAAAGAAGAATGGGCCGTAAACAGATGATCAGTGTATCGCACAAAACACATTGACTTTGGGTGAATCTCGTACATGTTCAATGGCTGCATGTGGGTTCTGTAGGCCCCAAATACGAACATCGTGTTTGTTTACCCGACCATTAACGTGGAAAGTCGCTTCATCACTGAACACATTGCGTTGTGAGAAAGTGTTATCATTGACAATAGCATAAAGAATCTCGTTAAAAATGCCACACATTTGCGTTTGTCATCAGAACACAGAGCCTGTAACAGCTGTAACATGTACGACTTCATAGTCAACTGACGTCTCGAAACATGCCAAATTGTTGTTGTAGGCACCTGTAACTCCCGACTGGCGCGATGAGTTGATTTAGAAGGGCTATGTTGGAAATCTGTTTAAATTCATGCAACATTTTCTTTAGGAACACGGGGGCGGACAGGACTCTTTCCTTCACATGTACATCTCGTATCTAGAAACTGTCGGTACCATCTGCAAATGTTCCACCCATTCAGAGGATCGATTTGGTACCTAAACCTGAAACGTCTTTGGACTGTAATCACCGAATTGCACTTCGCAAACAGGAGAACACAAAATGATTTCTGCTGTGGAGTATCCATTCTAAACATATGACGGTTACCAAGCAAAATAGAAGTCAATTGACATCTAGCGTCCATTAATATAAACTAGACTATGTATTCGTTTCTCCAATAGCCGAACCGAGGCCCAGCAATCGATAGTTTGGCCAATTTATACTTTGTAATACGTATACCCTTTTTGAAACACCCCGTATTTTCCTTTTTTCACAGTTTAGTAGACCTCCTTCCTCTTTCCGTGTTTTACCTGCGTTCAGTTTTTGGTAGGCTATCCACTGGGCTATCTTACGACTAAATCTGTGGGGATGTGAAGGGGGTTTCCATTGTCAGACATGTACACTGATTCTACGTACTGTTCTGTCTGTGCATCTTTACGTGCAGCTGCTTTTAGAACGAACATCTAGTACCCCGCTGTCTTGGCCAAAATATATAGCCTGGGCCCATAACCATAGCGGTAATTTGCTAGACATATCTGATTGCAACTGTACGACTCATTGTACGCAGTGACACATTAAACACAGTTATACGAACTTTGGCATTATGCAAATCATAAAATAAACCATAACAGCATCCATAGCAACGCAAAAGATACGTAGAGAATCGAGGTATAGATTCTAAATTCTCAGAATATGTCATTGGGCTGCAAATATTGTCCATACACATGCACACTGCTGCAGAAAATCAAATATAAGTTGCTGATCTTATAATTCCAGAAGATGCAAAAATGTGTCTACCGACCACTGTTTTCACTTTTTTTCATTAATAGAACGGAAACACACTGAAATCGAATGGAGTACAACAACGGCTCGACGATAACTGTGACAGAATGCTTGTGTTTCGAAATACTACCACCAAAGATTGATTGATTGATTTTTATTGTTGTAGAGACCTCAGAGATCATCTGAGGCATTACAAAAGTCAATATTACACAGTATTAATGTTACACAAATAATTACAAAAACAAGAAAAATATTACACAATATAAATATTACATAAATAATTATGGTACCTTCACACAAATACAAAACAGAGAAACTTCTGGTACAAATTGATATTGCATAGTAAATTTAGCCAATTACAGACTTGCTCATATATAGAAGCATATAAAAACTGATCACAAAGTGTAGTCATACCATATTCTTTGCCTCCCTTAAAAATTCATCAGTTTCATAAATGCTGAGCTCAAAAAGAAATTCTTTTACTTTTTTTTTGAATTGGATGATCCCTGATATGTTGGGGTATGGCATTAAAAAATTTTATGGACTTGTATAAGAAATACTTTTGTGTTCTTTTATAGTTACAATGGAAAGAAACTAGGTCCTGGTTGTTTCTAGTGTTATAATTATGTCGCATGTCATACTGTTGATAACTCGGATAGTTTTCCTTAATATGCATTACACACTGTAGTAAAAATATTGATGGCAGCGTCATAATCTGTTATTTTTTAAAGCTTGGCCTACAGTGAGCTCTGGGTGCCAATCTACATATCAGTCTTATTGCCTTCATGGTTTCTGCTGTGGAGTAGCCATTCTAAACATATGACCATTACCAAGCAAAATAAAAGTCAATTGACATCTAGCGCCTATTAATATAAACTACACTATGTATTCGTTTCTCCAATAGCCGAACCGAGGCCTAGCGATTGATAGTTTGAAGACATTAGCTGCCTTGCTTTTATGTCCCCACAGTATTGTACCATACAAAATGTGACTGTGTATTAAAGCAAAATAAACCACTTAAGTACTGTCACATTTAGGCAAAGACACAGCTTCCTTAGAGCAAATATTCTTTTGCTAATGCTGCTTCCCACTTTTTCCATATTGCTACCCCAGGATAATTTTGAATCAATTGAGATTCCAAGGAAATTAACAGCATTTGAGCTCTGCACAAATTCAGTGTTATTATTCCACGGTACATACATGTTTGTATTTTTTTTTCGGTTGACACAAAGGGAATTAGCTTTACACCAATTTTCAACTTTGACAGTGCAGTGGTCTGCTTCATATTTCCCCTTCTGTGCTGTTTCTGCAGTTATACAGACTGCACGATCATCTGCAAATAAGTAAGTCCTAGTTGACGACCCAACTATGTTACATGGTAAGTCATTTATATAAATAATAAATAGGATTGGGCCAAGTACTGAACCTTGTGGGACACCCATGCCCACAGGTACGTAATCTGATTCTGCACCATTAAAAACCACCTTCTGCACTCTATTACTTAGATAAGATTTTATCAATTCCATAGCACTTCCTGTAAAGCCATAGAATTGCAGTTTGTTCAATAACATTTCATGAGACACAGTGTCGAAAGCTTTCGATAAATCAAAGAGTTTATTCTGAACGACTAGCTTGCTTTCTAGTTGCTTCACACACTATGTTAAAAGTGATAAGGCAGATTTAACAGTTTCTAACCCTGATCTGAAGCCAAATTGACTATCGGTGAAGATTTTGTTTTCTTCAAAGTATTTTACTATTTGATTATTTAATATAGCTTCTATCACTTTAGACAAGATTGGCACATTTGAAGGAGCAGTATTGGAAAGAAAGTGACACAACAAAGTCAACCAAGTTGCACATTTTGTGGCACAACAAAAGTTGCGTCTCAGAAGTTGTGCCACAAAAGACTGGGAGTTCACACATGCAACTGCAGTATGCCCTTTTATAGCGACGTTTTTGTTGCATGTGTGAACCCAGCTTAATGCGTTCACGCAATAAAAATTAGTCACTTTATTACAATATTTTCGTTTCTTCAGCTTTAAGTTCCTAATCATCTTGACTGATTCATCTCAGTGTTACTGTCATTGTTTCAGACTGATTACAATCAGGTAACATTTCTATCTGTTATTCTAATATGCAAACAGATATTGAATTGCTGCTTTCCTGCCTCCCTTGTAAATCATTAACAAATAAAATATTATGCAGAGTTCAGTCAAGAGTTATTTTTTGGAGGACAACATTTTCGTCTTTGTCTGTTACCTTTACTTAAAAATAAGCATAAATAGTTATATATCCATACATACCGGTATAGTATGAGAAGTTGCATTGTAAATTATTTCGCACACAGTAGGAGTTTGTGCAGTGATAGGATTTAACGGTATTTCCTTCAGTGTTTCACGAAACTGACACATATTAAGCGGAGCCATAGCTTGTTGTTGTGGCTACTTAGTTGTTTCTTGTGTATCCATTGCACTCGCGCCAAACGAGTCAAATGTCACGTGATTGTTTGAATAAGGTCGATACATTAACAAACGCTACGACATACTGGAAAATCTCTAGCTGTTCGAACGAGAGTATCTTTTGCTCAACCTTAGCAAAAACAGCATGTTGAACATGAGCTATAAGCGTTCCGGATCAAAGAACTAGTCACTTGAGACCACTTCGAAGCTGAGCTCAAGAGTAGCGCAGAAAATATGAAAACTCATGCAGTGAAAACATTAGTGCAAAACGTTTAGTTAAACTTGTAAGACATTTGTGTGCATAACATAACGATCAGTCTTGAAATTAGTCAAATGGCTTGTTGGGATGAAATAAAAAAAAATGTGTTTCACTGGTTTTGGAGATCAACACATATGGGGGTGGATTAGGGTATGAAAATTTTTATGGAAATATTTCATTGTCCAAGCATGTTTGAAGATAAATGCATGGTGACGAGCCACAGGTTGCACTGGTGTAGATGCATCTTAAGGGGGTGAAATGTTTCATGAAAATATTTCATTGTCTCTCTCAGTATAAAAGCAGGGTTAGGTAACTGGGGAATCCCTAACCACATGGTAACATGGGATGCACATTGTATGACACCATTGTATTCCCCAGTTAGTTATTCCTGGAATAGTTTTCCTGTCCAGTTAAGTTAGCAACAACTGAAGAGCATGCTGGGTATTTTCGCGTATGTCATTTCATATTTACTTACTCTTAGTCAGAAGAAATAGTGTGTCTGACACAAGCAGTAAACGTTTCAGATAGCAAAACTATTCGCTTGAGATTTCTTTGAAGCTGTTTGGACACTGTAATAGAGTTCCAGAGTGTAGGTGAAAATGTGAAAACTGCTGGCATCTCATACAATGAGAATATTAGTGCAAAACATTTAACAAAGACTTTAGGGCACTACGCGCACAGACAAAATTGACACTCAGCGCAGTGGCTGGTGGGAACAACCGTAAAGGCATTTCCCATTTAGAGTCACTCCATCAGCCAGTGTGTTGGGTGTCAACTCTGTTTGCTTGAATATTACTTGTATGTGCACAATACAGTGATGTGTCTTGAAATAAGTATTAGGTATTCAGGTTTTACCAGTAAGAGATCTTTCTGGATTTCCAAACAAATGATTGGAAAAAATATACAATAGTATCCATTTACAAACACATTACTTAGGTCGATAGAGAGCTACAACAGATGTACTTTTTTTTACAAGTAAGAAACACTCAGATATTATGCCCATAAAAAGTTGCAGAAGCTACAGACTGTTGACGTTCCACATGTGGAATGTTAGTTCCAAATGGTGTACAATGAAATATACGATTTGATAAAGTTGTCAACAGAGGTATGCCACAGTCAGTTCGATTCAGAAGCAAGATTTGTAGGCAAGATAATATTCCATTAAATTTACTGTATGGTAGAAGATGAATTTTAAGTAGTCACCTAATACAGTAGGAACTGAAATGTGGCCTGTTTTCTGAAATTGCTGGTCTTCTCAGATTCTTAAGAAACTGGTTGGTTGGTTGATTTGGCAGAGGGGATCAAACAGTGAGGTCATTGGCCCATCGGATTAGGGAAGCATGGAGAAGGAAGTTGCCCATACCCATTCAAAGGAATGATCCTGGCAATTGCCTGAACCAATTTAGGGAAATCACAGAAAACTTAAATCAGGAAGGTTGGACACAGGTTTGAAACATCGTCCTTCTGAATGTGAGTCCAGTGAATGAACTGTGTCAGCACAGACATCAAGCAGATGGATTTAACTGAGAATTCTAAGAGGTGTTACAGGCTACCTCGCTGCAGTATTTACAGCTTAGAATGATCAGTTCATTACAGCAGATTGGTGTTCTGTAGAAGGTACCTTTGCTGAATTATTGAACACTATTTGTGGCTCCAGTTTTGTAGTTAATGCCCATATTTAAATCCTCTTTCTATGTAGTGATGATTATTAATAATTATATTGAGGGGACATAAGAATAAGAAGATGCCTACATTTATCATAAACAACCATTATCTTTTCTATAATACCAGGTGATCAAAAAGTCAGTATAAATTTGAAAACTTAATAAACCACAGAATAATGTAGATACAGAGGTAAAAATTGACACACATGCTTGGAATGACATGTGGTTTTATTAGAACAAAAAAAAGTTCACAAAATGTCCGACAGATGGCGCTGGACAGCCATGAGAAGGAGAGAATCAGATGCGCCAGCAGTTGCAGCATGTTGACCTTACCTGAAAAGGTAATGCATTTATTTTACCTGGCAAGATTATAGGGCCTTCAGGCCCTCTCTTACACCTAACCAGGCACACCTAGATGGAACGAATTAGCGTTTCTACAGAACATTAAGGACATATAACGTGTTATTAATTCAGTTTTCAAATTTACACTGACTTTTTGATCACCTGGTACTTGGGCAGAAATGTATCTCTATAGCACATATCAAACTGGAGGCTGTTGTTATTCCATCTCAGCCTGAATGTTTGAGGAAGAGTAACTACTTCAAACATAGTTTTCGCTTGTGGAATCATCTTTAGCAGCTATATTTAATCTGGGAGGGAAGGGGAAGTAACTGGAGATATGACACCCTCTCTATATTCTTCCTTATTTTCTACAATCAACTCAGCTTAGACCTGCCAGTTTTGTTTTCAGAATAAAAATACCTGTTCTCAAATGTGAAACAATTATCAGACTTGCAGATAGTGTTGTTTTAAAAGTAGCACCAGTGAAGAAAGGAAAAGCAGTTGTTGTTGTTGTTGTTGTTGTTGTTGTGGTCTTCAGTCCTGAGACTGGTTTGATGCAGCTCTCCATGCTACTCTATCCTGTGCAAGGTTCTTCATCTCCCAGTACCTACTGCAACCTACATCCTTCTGAATCTGCTTAGTGTAGTCATCTCTTGGTCTACCTCTACGATTTTTACCCTCCACGCTGCCCTCCAATACCAAATATGTGATCAATTGATGCCTCAGAACATGTCCTACCAACCGATCCCTTCTTCTAGTCAAGTTGTGCCACAAACTCCTCTTCTCCCCAATTCTATTCAATACTTCCTCATTAGTTATGTGATCTACTCATCTAACCTTCAGCATTCTTCTGTAGCACCACATTTGGAAAGCTTCTATTCTCTTCTTGTCCAAACTATTTATCGTTCATGATTCACTTCCATAAATGGCTTCACTCCATACAGATACTTTCAGAAACGACTTCCTGATACAAAAATCTATATTCGATGTTAACAAATTTCTTTTCTTCAGAAATGCTTTCCTTGCCATTGCCAGGCTACATTTTATATCCTCTCTACTTCAACCATCATCAGTTATTTTGCTCCTCAAATTGCAATACTCCTTTACTACTTTAAGTGTCTCATTTCCTAATCTAATTCCATTATCCTAGTTTTGCTTTTGTTGATGTTCATCTTATATCCTCCTTTCAAGACACTATCTATTCCATTCAACTGCTCTTCCAAGTCCTTTGCTGTCTCTGACAAAATTACAATGTCATCGGCGAACCTCAAGGTCTTTATTTCTTCTCCATGGATTTTAATACCTACTCTGAATTTTTCTTTTGTTTCCTTCACTGCTTGCTCAATATACAGATTGAATAACATCGGGGAGAGACTACAACCCTGTCTCACTCCCTTCCCAACCACTGCCTCGCTTTCATGTCCCTCGACTCTAATAACTGCCATCTGGTTTCTGCACAAATTGTAAATAGCCTTTTGCTCCCTGTATTTTTCCCCTGCCACCTTCACAATTTGAAAGAGAGTATTCCAGTCAACATTGTCAAAAGCTTTCTCTAAGTCTACAAATGTTAGAAACATAGGTTTGCCCTTCCTTAATCTAGCTTCTAAGATAAGCCGGAGGGTCAGTATTGCCTCACGTGTTCTAACATTTCTACGGAATTCAGACTGATCCTCCCCGAGGTTCGTGTCTACCAGTTTTTCCATTCGTCTGCAAAGAATTCGTGTTAGTATTTTGCAGCTATGACTTATTAAACTGATAGTTCAGTAATTTTCACATCTGTCAACACCTGCTTTCTTTGGGATTGGAATTATTGTATTCTTCTTGAAGTTTGAGGGTATTTCGCATGTCTCATACATCTTGCTTAACAGGTGGTAGAGTTTTGTCAGGACTGGCTCTCCCAAGGCCGTCAGTAGTTCCAATGAAATGTTGTTTACTCCGGGGGCCTTGTTTTGACTCAGGTCTTTCAGTGCTCTGTCAAACTCTTCACGCAGTATCGTATCTCCCATTTCATCTTCATCTACATCCTCTTCCATTTCCATCATATTGTCCTCAAGTACATCACCCTTGTATAGACCCTCTATATACTCCTTCCACCTTTCTGCTTTCCCTTCTTTGCTTAGAACTGGGTTTCCATCTGAGCTCTTGATGTTCATACAAGTGGTTCTCTTATCTCCAAAGGTCTCTTTAACTTTCCTGTAGGCAGTATCTATCTTACCCCTGGTGAGGCAAGCCTCTACATCCTTACATTTGTCCTCTACCCATTTTGCACTTCCTGTCGATCTTATTTTTGAGACGCCTGTATTCCTTTTTGCCTGCTTCATTTACTGCATTTTTGTATTTTCTCAATTTTATTCAATATTTCTTCTGTTATCCAAGGATTTCTACTAGCCCTCATATTTTTACATACTTGATCCTCTGCTGCCTTCACTACTTCACCCCTCAAAGCTACCCATTCTTCTTCTACTGTATTTCTTTCCCCCATTCCTGTCAATTCCTCCCTTATGCTCTCCCTGAAACTCTGTACAACCTCTGGTTCTTTTAGTTTATCCAGGTCCCATCTCCTTAAATTCCCAACTTTTTGCAGTTTCTTCAGTTTTAATCTACAGGTCATAACCAATAGATTGTGGTCAGAGTCCACATCTGCCCCTGGAAATGTCTTACAATTTAAAACCTGGTTCCTAAATCTCTGTCTTACCATTATATAATCTATCTGAAACCTGTCAGTACCTCCAGGCTTCTTCCATGTATACAGCCTTCTTTTATGATTCTTGAACCAAGTGTTAGCTATGATTAAGTTGTGCTCTGTGCAAAATTCTACCAGGCGGCTTCCTCTTTCATTTCTTTGCCCCAGTCCATATTCACCTACTACGTTTCCTTCTCTCTCTTTTCCTACTACCGAATTCCAGTCACCCATGACTATTAAATTTTCGTCACCCTTCACTATCTGAATAATTTCTTTTATTTCATCATACATTTCTTCAATTTCTTCGTCATCTGCAGAGCTAGTTGGCATATAAACTTGTACTACTGTAGTAGGTGTGGGCTTAGTATCTATCTTGGCCACAATAATGCGTTCACTATGCTGTTTGTAGTAGCTTACCTGCATTCCTATTTTCCTATTCATTATTAAACCTACTCCTGCATTACCCCTATTTGATTTTGTATTTATAACCATGTATTCACCTAACCAAAAGCCTTGTTCCTCCTGCCACCTAACTTAATTAATTCCCACTATATCTAACTTTAACCTATCCATTTCCCTTTTTAAATTTTCTAACCTACCTGCCCGATTAAGGGATCTGACATTCCCTGCTCCGATTCGTAGAACTCCAGTTTTCTTTCTCCTGATAACCAGGTCCTCTTGAGTAGTCCCCGCCTGGAGATCCGAATGGGGGACTATTTTACCTACGGAATATTTTACCCAAGAGGACGCCATCATCATTTAATCATACAGTAAAGCTGCATGCCCTCGGGAAAATTTATGGCTGTAGTTTCCCCTTGCTTTCAGCCGTTCACAGTACCAGCACAGCAAGGCCGTTTTGGTTATTGTTACAAGGCCAGATCAATCAATCATCCAGACTGTTGCCCCTGCAACTACTGAAAAGGCTGCTGCCCCTCTTCAGGAACCACACGTTTGTCTGGCCTCTCAACAGATACCACTCCGTTGTGGTTGCACCTACGGTACGGCTATCTGTATCGCTGAGGCACGCAAGCCTCCCCACCAACGGCAAGGTCCATGGTTCATGGGGGGAGGGAAAAACTGTTAAAAAAAGAGTATGAAGGCCAACACTGGGTTCAGGAAATTAAAATTAAAATAAATGATTTCAGAATAAAAACGAATGGCTAAACTTTACTATGGGTAATTTCCTGTTAATTTTTCTGTGTTGAACTTAGCTTTAGTAAACACAAATAATTTACACATTTATGGGAATAATGCTATGTGCTGGACAGTCTTGGTGCTTTGTAGCATTCACTAAAATATGAAATTTGTTGTTCCAATGGGAGGTAAGAGTGACAGTATTTTCTGCTGCAGATGTGGCTGAGTAGATTAGGGACATTAGTATACTATCAAACTTTTGTTACATTAAACAAGCCATAAATTTCAGAAATGAATGGTACTTCACGTAAGTACAGTATAAGACATTTCAATTTAAGTTACCTTCAACTAGCTACAATTTGACATAAAGAATGATACTGAAAATAGCTTGATATTCAAGAAAAGTTAGTGTTCCAGGCATTCCTTCGATGTGCTGCCATTTGCAAAAAAAAAAAAAAAAAAAAAAAAAAAAAAAAAAAAAAAAAAATCTGCTTGTGACTGTGTATGTGCGGATGAATATGTGTGTGTATGCGAGTGTATACCTGTCCTTTTTCCCCCCTAAGGTAAGTCTTACCGCTCCCGGGATTGAAATGACTCCTTACCATCTCCCTTAAAACCCACATCCTTTCGTCTTTCCCTCTCCTTCCCTCTTTCCTGATGACGCAACCGTTGGCTGCGAAAGCTTGAATTTTGTGTGTATGTTTGTGTGTCTATCAACCTGCCAGTGCTTTTGTTTGGTAAGTCACATCATCTTATAGCTATTATTTTATTATAAATTATAGATGGGTTTATGTGAATAGTAATAATAACTGAGAAACCCAAAAGCTATATTCTATAGCTGGGGAAGCAGCACTTTGAAAAATTGCTAACTTACCTGTAAATCTTACTAAACTTAACTTGAGTAAGCACAAATAGTTCACAAGCTTCAGTGAATAATGGTTGGTGGGAGACAATGTTGTTACTCTGAGGTATTAATGGGCCTGTGATCTTAATATTTCCACTGAAAGGTGGAATGTTGTTCTGACACTGTTGTGGTGTTTCCAGAAAGGATGATTCCCAATAGTAATCAAAATGGAACAATATTTTCTGCTACTGATGTACCGTGGCTGAGTGAAATTGGGACACCATTGTATTATCAATCCGTTTTGCAACACGAAAGCTGGCCGAGCGGTTCTAGGGGCTACAGTCTGGAACTGCGCGACCACTACGGTAGCAGGTTGGAATCCTGCCCCGGGCATGGATGTGTGTGATGTCCTTAGGTTAGTTAGGTTTAAGTAGTTCTAAGTTTTAGGGGACTGATGACCTCAGAAGTTAAGTCCCATGGTGCTCAGAGCCATTTGAACCCCCCCCCCCCCCCCTTTTTTTTATGCAACAGGAAAAATCATAATGCTTTTGTCTAAAACAGAAAAAGCTGTTAATACATACAGTGTCCACAACTGGTGTGGTTTTTCGATTTGGTTTAGTCTATTATGGCACTGTCTGCAAAATGAAACAGTCTTTTTCACTACATTTTTGCAGCAGTTGTAACGTATGCCAGATAAACAAGACTATTTTGGCATGAATTGTCATTTTAATGTAGGCCTACCTTTTTTATGTAAATAAGACAACAAAATTCAAGAAGTACTGGCATAAAATGCATATTACTGCAAATAAACTACAATGTTTTAAAACAGAGAAATACTTTCACTTGTCCATCATATGCTCCAGTTCATTACATAAGTTACAAGATTGAAAAGATGAAGCATGGCTTCCTTTGATTAAACAAATCTGGACATAAATTTGGAATCGGCATTGTCTCACTTTCTTCTCCTTCCTCATTTTTGTGAACAATTCAGTGAAAATCTCAGCCATTGCTATCTGAATCTATCACTATCCCTGCCATCTTGAAAACTTATTCGCCAGTTAAGGTCACTAACTACCAGGAAGCAAAACTTAACTTAGTCAAAGTTTGCATTACACTGGGTTCACACAATGCATTTCTCCTTCTATTCCAAGAATAGAGTTAAACTGGCTGCTAACAAGAGACTAATATTCGTGCAAACAAAGTTGGCACTCAGCATGGTGGCTGATGGGAGCGATGGTAAATGGGAAATGCCTTTACGGTCGCTCCCATCAGCCACCATACCGAGTGTCAACTTTGTTTGTGTGTTTAGCACAACCTGCCCAAGGGGATGGAATTGTGCCAGGCTGATTCATTGTGCTCATCATGCCAGCCTAAACTGTTAAGGATAGAAACTTGAATTTTGGAAAGGGTGTGGGTCTTATTAGGGATTGTTCAAAATTAAACTCCTAAGAGAGTGAAATACGAGATGAAAGCCTTTTTGAAAGTATGTCATTATTAAGGCAATTTTGAAGTTAGACCTATGAAAATTGGTACTTGGTTTCTCAGTCATAAATTTAAAAAAATGTGTTTCAGCATTTTTAGAAATTGATCCACTAAGGGGGTACAATAGAGGACGAAAATTTTTAAGAAAGTATTTTGTTATACTAGTAATAAAGTGGAGCAGCAGCTGAGTTACTCTTTTTAAATTGCTGGAGTAGAAACGTGCCTGTGACACACATCCAAACTGGAGGCTATTGTTACTGTATCTCAACTTAAAGGGTGATGGCAGAACCATACTGATCCAAGTGGCATTCTCATCATTTCGAGAAAACTGGGGAAAAGTTGTTGTGTTTGTTTTAAGGAAATTGGTCGTTTTTATAGTTTAATCTTCAATGGAATGTCGAATAATAAATTTGAATAAATAAATTTTTTACTGAAATCTTTTTGTTAGAACATACAAAATGTTTTGTTTTTGTCCTAAAAAAATCGCTTGGATTGCTTTGCTACAAACAAATACTGAAATTAAAGCTGTGCCACATCAGAACACGGTAATTAAGATCTGGAGGGCAGCACGTTTTCATTGTCCTGGGCCTTATCGCCCCCTTCCTTTTCTGAGTACACGCGAAATTAGTGGCTAGAATGGATGGTGAATTGGTGGAACAAATTATTGTGTGGTATTGGCTTCGTTGCCTTTCTAGTGCAGGTATGTAATTTCGGAGGCTTGGCGGAAATGCCTGCAAATCTGTCATTACGTTTGAAGTCAGCTGCTTCATACTATTCTATATAGTCATCATTGTAACGCATTAAACTCGAGTCCTTGAAGAATTTTGTTTTTCGCATTTGTGATATCTTTGCATCCTCCCAAAAAACAGATTGGTGTCTTTGGAGCGATTTGCTAGGCTTTCAAAATCCAGAAACTTGTCAGTCATGTCTCGAACTATGCAAGGTTTACAGTTCCATCAGCCACCCACAAGGTCCATCCTTGCCTGAGGCATAAGGATGTCTGTTCATCTCTTCTGCTCTCGACTTATGAATGAAAAAGCTATGTCATTTAGTAAGAATGTACGATACTCACAAGGTAGCACATAACAATATTTTCGAAATGAGACAATTTGTTGATCAGAAACATAACAGAATGTAATATGTTCCACTTTCCATTCTGTCTACTGTGACAGCCACTAAAAAGGCACAGGGTTTCGATGAAGTCTGGCAGAGAATTTTCTTTATAGTGATGGTGTGAGGAAATCACACACTGAAAACCTCTTGCTCCATATGTTAATTACAATTTTTTTTCTGTGTTTCAGATAGGAATTTACTCTGAAATTGAGCATCTTAATTTGCCTTTGATAATAGAACTCACTTATATTTAAATATGGAAGGGGAAGTGTGCACTCGAAGTCAAAAGTTGTAGCTGTTAAAGATTTAACATTTTTAACTTTTGCTTTACAGTCATTCTAAATACCTCACACTTTAGTTGCCAATTTGATATGATCATCCGCCTGGTTTCTTAAAACTGAGCATGTTTCTAGGTCTTTTTTTCTCTACACCTGTTTTGGATGTCTCTGTTTTAGTTATGTAAAACAGTGAACTGAACTCTGTTGTGAACATTGTTTTGTAGACATGCTTTTTCAGAATTGGCTTTTCCTTTGCCTTGCATTTTTCTGTGAATACTTCGTACATTATATTAATGAACAGCCCTGGAAACAAGTACTGATGTGAAGACTTTCTTTTGCCATAGTCGCTCTTATATCTACATCTACATCCATAATCTGAAACCACTGTGAAGTGCAATGCAGAGGGTACACCTAATTGTGCAAGTTATTAGGATCTATTCCCATTCCATTAACATATGGGATGTGTGAAGAATGATTGAATGCCTCTGTGCCCAGTGTAATTATTCTAATCTTATCCTCACGATCCCTATGTGGGCAATATGCAGGGGTTGTAGTACATTCCTAGAGTCATAATTTAAAGACGGTTCATGAAACTTTGTTAGTAGACTTCCTCAGAACAGTTTACGTCTGCCTTCAAGTCTGCCATTTCAGCTTCTTCAGTAACTCTGTGACACTTTCTCATGTATCAAACAAACTTGTGACCATTTGTGTATTTATGAAAGTTTTAATATGGTCTCTCATCCATGTCACTTTCTCCTCAGAGATCTTGCTAGGATAAGATATTTGTCCCCTTTTGTCATTTTCAGGTATTCCAGAGACTTTTTTTAATTCATAGAGTATAATCAATTCTTTTATTGCTAACTTGGATCACACACAGTGAGAAATTTTTACAAACTCTTTTATCACATAATAGGAACTCTCTTGTCACACTTTTGTTGCTAGGTGCCTGAATAGAACACCTTTTCTTACATCATTTGGGTATTATAGTTTTTAAACATTACATAAACAATGAAGATAACTGGTAATACATGTTATGCGTCATTTTCTGATTTTGAGCAGGAACTTACTCACTGCATTTATGGTGGCAGTTATATTCAACAGGCATGAATACTTTTTCTGGCACAGTGTTACAATTTATGTTGGTGTATTCCTGACCTGATGTTATTTTGGATTGTCTTTTTATTCTTCTACTCCATCCATATTTCTTAGCTGTATTCTTCCTCTAATATGATCATCAGTTTCTTCGTTGTCGACATCTTCTACTAAATTACCTATCACACTAGAATATCTTGAAAAATATCTGGAAGTAATAAAATCTCTGATAAAAATCAAATGCCAAGAACTCCACAGCAGGAAGGTAAAATGCAAGTTACTAAATCAGAGAGATGGTCAAATCTCCAGCAAAGCTGTTTTAATCTAATGGCAATCATTCCAAATTCCATTATATTATAACCACTCTTCACAGATATACACAGCTCTATAGCCTATCACATGGTCTGGGGGCTGGTAGGATGAATGATTGCTGGAAAAATCCACATTACTTTAGTAACCACTCAATGAATTTTGCAATGGTAACGTATTTTCATCTCTAGAGCGTGTATTTCTGTCGTCCATTTCACTGACACACTATTCTAACTTGGAAAATGTACATACAAACAGCAAGAACCTTACACTTGTACACAGCAAAGAGAATATAGTGTGCAGCAAAGAGCAAAGAGAATACAAACGCAGTCAAAAATGAAAAAATAACTGGAATGGGACAGCTGAATTCTATACAGTCAACATCATTTTTTGTTACCAGTTGAAAAATTACTCTGTAGTCAGTTGTATGCAATATTTATACAATCACTGCTATAAAAAATAAGCAACTATTTTGACTTAATATATTACACAAACTCCAAACTTTAACTCACAATCATAATAATATTTTGCACTTGGATCAATTCTGCTTTCGCACTGAATGAGAGCCATAACTTGGAGCCAAAATGATCCACGTGTAGTTTTTCACATGGAGAGTATGGCAAAACAAGATCAATTCTAATTTCGGAGATGAGACGTTCATACAGAAAATGGTGATTTTTGTATTTAGATCAAAGTGACAGAAAAATTTATATTTTCTCCTGTGCATCCATGTAAAAAGCTCTAATGAAAGAAAAACATGATTTGGATCAGTAATTTGGTGTGGATCTACTGCCCCCAAATGTCTGAGTAACAGGAACTATTTCATATATAATTTTGGCTTGTGCAATCACCTCTAGAAGCTATATGTAATCTGGAAGGGAAGGGGAAGTAATTGGAGATGTGACACATTCATTGTGTTCTTATTTTCTACAAAAATCTCGGCTTAAAACTGTCAGTTTTTGTTTAGAATAAAAATACCTATTCTTAAATGTGAAAGAATTACCAGAGCTAAAGGTGGTGCCGCTTCAAAAGTAGCATGACAATAACTAGACAACACAGGAACAACTGTGTCAGTTGAAAGAACATAAAGCTCAGTCAGATGTGTGGTTCCTGAAGAGGGGCAGTAGACTTTTTAGTAGTTGCCGGGGCAACAGCCTGGATGATAGACCAATCAGACCTTGTAAAAATTAATCAAAATGGCATTGCTATGCTGGTACTGTGAACAGCTGTAAGCAAGGGAAAACTACACCCATAATTTTTCTCGAGGGCATGCAGCTTTACTGTATGGTTAAATGATGATGGCGTCCTCTTGGGTAAAATATTCCGGAGGTAAAATAATCCTCCATTCGGATTTCCAGGCAGGGACTACACAGGAGGATGACGTTATCAGAAGAACTGGATCGGAGTGTGGAATGTACGTCCTTTAATCGGGCAGGAGGGTTAGAAAATTTAAAAAGAGAAATGGACAGGTTAAAGTTAGATATAGTGGGAATTAGTGAAGTTCGGTGGCAGGAGGAACAAGACTTCTGGTCAGGTGAATACAGGGTTATATGCTAAATACAAAATCAAATAGGGGTAATGCAGGAGTAGGTTTACTACTGAATAAAAAAACAGGAGCACGGATAAACTACTATGAACAGCATAGTGAACACATTATTGTAGCCAAGATATATTCCAAGCTCATGCTTACCACAGTAGTACAAGTTTATATGCTAACTAGCTCTGCAGATGGTGAAGAGATTGAAGAAGTGTATGATGCAATAAAAGAAATTACTCAGATAGTTAAAGGAGATGAAAATTTAAGAGTCATGGGGATCTGGTATTTGACTGTAGGAAAAGGCAGAGAAGGAAAAGTAGTAGGTGAATATGGAATGAGGGTAAGGAATGAAAGAGGAAGCTGCCTGGTAGAATTTTTCATGGTGCATAACGTAACCATAGCTGATACTTGGTTTAAGAATGATGAAAGAAGGTTGTATACATGGAAGAGGACTGGAAACACGGGAAAATTCAGATAGATTATATAACAGTAAGACAGAGATTTAGGAACCAAGTTTTAAATTGTAAGACATTCCCAGGGGCAGGTGTGAATTCTGACCACAATTTATTAGTTATGAACTGCAGATTAAAACTGAAGAAACTGCAAAAAGGTATGAATTTAAGGAGATGGGACCTGGATAAACAGAAAGAACCAGAGATTGTAGAGAGTTTCAGAGAGAGCGTTAGGGAACAGTTGACAAATACAGGGGAAATAAATACAATAGAAGAAGAATGGGTAGCTTTCAGAGATGAAATAGTGAAGACTGCAGATGATCTAGCAGGTAGTAGAAATCCTTGGGTAACAGAAGAAATATTGAATTTAATTGACAAAAGGAGAAAATATAAAAATGCAGTAAAGGAAGCAGGCAAAAAGGAATACAAACGTCTCAAAAATGAGATAGAAGTGCAAAATGGCTAAGCAAGGATGGTTAGAGGACAAATGTAAGGAGGTAGAGGCATATCTCACTAAGGGTAAAATAGATACTGCCTACAGAAAAATTAGAGACCTTTGGAGAAAAGAGAATATCAAAAGTGCAGATGGAAAACCAGTCCTAAGCAATGATGGGAAAGCAGAAAGATGGAGGGAGAGAGGGGTCTATCCAAGGGATGTTCTTAAGGGCAATATTATGGAAATGGAAGAGGACGTAGACGAAGATGAGATGGGAGATGTGATACTGTGTGAAGAACTTGGCAGAGCACTGGAAGACCTAAGTCAAAATTACTGCACCAGGAACAGACAACATTCCATTAAAGCTACTGATAGCCTTGGGAGAGCCAGTCCTGACAAAACTCTGCCATCTGGCGAGCAAGATGTATGAGACAGGCGAAATATCCTCAGACTTCAAGAACAATATAATAATTTCAATTAACAAGAAATCAGCTATTGACAGGTGTGAAAATTACTGAACTATCAGTTTAATAAATCATGACTGGAAAATACTAACACGAATCCTTTACATACGAATGGAAAAACTAGTAGAAGCTGACCTTGGGGAAGGTGACAGGGGTAAAATACAGGGAGCGAAAGGCTATTTACAATTTGTACAGAAACCAGATGGCACTTATAAGAGTTGAGGGACATGAAAGGGAAGCTGTGGTTGGGAAGGGGGGAAGGGAGTGAGACAGGGTTGTAGCCTCTCCCCGATGTTATTCAATCTTTATATTGAACAAGCAGTGAAGGAAACAAAAGAAAAATTTAGGTATTAAAATCCATGGAGAAGTAATAAAAACTTTGAGGTTTGCCGATGATATTGTAATTCTGTCAGAGACAGCAAAGGACTTTGAAGAGCAGTTGAATGGAATGGATAGTGTCTTGAAAGGAGGATATAAGATGAACATCAACAAAAACAAAACGAGGATAATGGAATGTAGTCGAATTAAGTCGGGTGATGCTGAGGGAATTAGATTAGGAAATGAGAAACGTAAAGTAGTAAAGGAGTTTTGCTATTTGGGGAGCAAAATAACTGATGATGGTCGAAGTACGGAGGATATAAAATGTAGACTGGCAATGGCAAGGAAAGCGTTTCTGAAGAAGAGAAATTTGTTAACATCGAATATAGATTTTTGTATCAGGAAGTCGTATTTGTATGGAGTGTAGCCATGTATGGAAGTGAATCATGGACGATAAATAGTTTGGACAAGAAGAGAATAGAAGCTTTCGAAATGTGGTGCTACAGAAGAATGCTGAAGATTAGATGGGTAGATCACATAACTAATGAAGAGGTACTGAATATAATTGGGGAGAAGAGGAGTTTGTGGCACAACTTGACAAGAAGAAGGGATCGATTGGTAGGACATGTTCTGAGGCATCAAGGGATCACCAATTTAGTATTGGAAGGCAGCGTGGAGGGTAAAAACTGTAGAGGTAGACCAAGAGATGAATACACTAAGCAAACTCAGAATGTTGGTTGCAGTAGTTACTCAGAGATGAAGAAGCTTGCATAGGATAAGGTAGGATGGAGAGATGCATCAGACCAGTCTCTGGACTGAACAACAACAACAACAACAACAACAACAACAAAGCTCAAAATTAGTATTAGAAAAGAGAAATTAAAGCAAATGGTTTCAGAATAAAAATATATTAATCCTTTTACACTTGTTTATTTTATTTTCATTTAATTACAATGGAAAACTGAAATAATTAAAAAAACTCTCTCTTGAGCATGTTGTCCATTGACATACACATACTTTTAATAATCCTGCTGGCTGTCCCCTTGTCAATGTCAACAAAGTCTCCAATGGACAGAAAGAAATCACCAGAGGCAAAGTATCTGAATGTTAGTAGTAGCTGGTTCATTGGTGGAACAGAGGCATTTCTGAAAGAAATAAAAGAATTAGATGAGATAATTTGTGTGACAATTAAACAGACATTTAAAAATGTAACTTGTCAGCCATTCCTTCCACTGTTTTCATTTTGTAGATTCAATAACTAAAGATACATATTAGGTGAATGAAAAGTACGTATGCTCTTATAACACGCAGTTAACTATTATTTTATGATAAATACAGATGATGTTATATGATGATAACACTAATATACTAACTGAAAAACACAGTAGCTGTATTCTATAGCCATTTTTAAACAAAAAACAGTACTGACTTTACGATTAATGTTAATGTCGTTGATGGGAGACAATTTTGTTTCTCAGAACTGTTAATGGGCTTGTGGTCTTAATATTTTCATGAAAATGCGGAATTTGTTGTTCTAATTGGGAGTAAGAGTGAACTTTTTTTTCTTCGTTTACAGATGTAATGTGGCTAAGTCAATTCAGCGATAATAGTGGAATTGTGGTTTATTCATCTAAGGACATCCATTTGCAATCTATTTGGTTTGCATACAGGAGGCATGTCAAAATTGTTTAATATATTTAAAATGATTTTTAAACAAATAAATAATAATACTAAAATAAAGAACATAATTAAAATGATACTTCTTACGATATGTAACACTTTGAGTCCGACTCACATTTCCAGTTCATCCTGCATGAATTCATCCACTGAGTAACAACATTTCAGTATCAACACCTCATGTAGCTTTTTTTAAGTGGACTTAAATTCATCTGCATTAACTTGTCCTTTTTAATATATTATAAATTTTTATTTCCATATATTGAGATCCCTCTGCATACAATTTGAGGTGGTGGTAACCATAACATTTTCTTTCTTTCTTGTGTTATGTGAATAAACAAAATGGTTTCGTGTGGTTACATAGGCTTTCCCAGTGTAATAAGTCTTGACAGTCTCTTCGTGTTTGCTGCCGGATCCTAAAATCAACTTGACTCGATATTTCGGCGATCCAACTGGTCGCCATCTTCACGAAAATGCTGCTTCTGCTGATGAGTCCCACTGAGAACTGATGCCAGGTTGCAAATCGACGTCCTATATAGGCCACCATTCAGTACACAGTGCATGTGCCGCCGATCCCGGTTTCTGCCTTCCTAGACATGGAGGTGGCGCCGCCCTTAGTGAAACTCTGCTGCCAACAATATATTGCAATCAAGGCCGCACCGAAGAACGTTCAGTTTTGAAGCGAGATAATACAGGATTCCATGTCTTGCTAAAAGGAAACCCATTGTCTCTGTTGATTAAATTATCGGCCAACCTAATTTCAATCACCTCTTTATAGACACTGTTCCAAAAACCGGAAATGTTGGCAACAACCACAGTTTCATCAAATGTCATACTGTGTCCCTCATTTAGGCAGTGTTCTGCTACTGCCAATTTTTCTGGCTGTTGTAGCCTCTTATCACTGGCGATGTTCCACACACCTGGACGGAACAGGCTCTTAATGTTAAAATTCCTTAAAATTCATTCAATCTTAAATGATAAGCCTCCAACATAAGGAAGAAAGGCCACCGATCTATGTTCCTCTTCATACACCTTCGGAGATGGTCCAAACTCCATAGCCCAACAAATCTGCTTCTCACTGTGTCCATTTTCCTTAAAAACAGCCATCAAATGCTCAAGTTTTTGGGTTAAGCTGTCTGCGTCAGAAATGGCATATGCTCTCCGTACGAAAGTCCTAAGGACGCCACTGTGTTGGTGTGGTGGATGACAACTCTTAGGATGCAGATACCAATCTGCGTGTGTCGACTTTCGGTGAACAATGGGTCCCAAAATACCATCTGGTTTTTTTTTATAAACCATAACGTCTAAAAATGGAAGCATCCCATCATTTTCAACCTCCCTAGTAAATTTGATACAGGGATGAAGACAGTTGAAGTGGTCCAAAAATCTGTTAAAAGCATCACGTCCATGCGGCCAAACGAAGAAGGTATCATCCACATTCTTCGATGCGGCCTTGATTGCGATATATCGTTGCCAGCAGTGTTTCACTAAGGGTGGCGCCACCTCCCTGTTTTGGAAGGCAGAAACTGTGATGGGCAGCGCATGCACTGTGTACTGAACGGTGGCCTATATAGGACGTCGAATTGCAACCTGGCGTCAGTTCTCAGTGGGCCTCATCAGCAGAAGCAGCATTTTCCTGAAGATGGCGACCAGTTGGATCACTGAAATATCGAGTCAAGTTGATTTTAGGATCTGGCAGCAAACCCGAAGAGACTTTCAAAATGGTTTCTTTCAAATAATTCATGTTTGGTATACAGAAAGATATTTATCTTACATACACTGCCAGAAAAAAATTAGTACTCCCTTTTAGAGGTTTCCAGTTCACTCAGGATTTATTATTACAACTGTGCTTATGGAGTACATGATATGATTATATTTACACATTAATAGCACAAATGGTTCTAAGGTACCAGCTATCGACCCATACTGAATCACCCATATTAGTATGTACAGATGGCACGTACTGTTCTGGGATACATTATGCCATGCCTGCTCAACCTGTTCCTGTAGTTATGTAGGAGTTGTTATTTGGCAAGTCACATGAATCAAATCTCGTCCCATCATATCCCACTTGAGCTTGAGTGGAGACAAGTGTGGAGATCGTGCTAGCCACCGAAGTTTCTGCATGTCTTGCAGAGCACATTGAGCTTCACAGGCAGCCCATCATCCTCCTGTCGCAAAACCGGCAAAAGAAAGGTTCTAATAACAGTCTGCACATATTGAGCACTGGTTAGTGTCTCCTCCAGAAACACCAAAGGTGAACAAGTGGTGTAGCTTATCATACCGCAAACAATAAGACCCGACGCTTGGACGAATGCTCTTTACAAGACAGTGCTCACCAGGTCTATGTCATATGCACAGATGACCATCACTTGTACACAGACAGAATCTGCTTTCACCACTGAAGGCCACAGTGTGCCATTCCATCTTCCAAGTGATCCTTTAACGGCACCAGTTGACCAGTGCAGTTCAATCGTGTGGCGTGAGTGGAACACAAGCTAGAGGAGTGCATGCCCATAGTCCCTTTACTAATAACCGGTTCCCAACAGTTTGTGTTGACATGTCTTGGCTCACAAGCCCTCTTATCTGTAGCTGTACAATATGCCACTGCTACCCTTACAATACAATGATATTGGTGGGCATCTGTGCTGTGTGGACTTCCAGAACATCATCCACAAGTGTGAGAATGTTCACATACTAAGCACGAGTGCATCTCCATGGCATGGTTGCCTGCTTGCTTCACACATTTGCACTACACTGAGCCTTTTGGCTATGAGCATTCCCTATTAAAGAGCAGACACAGATGGCACCCTGGCAGCAATGCCATTACACTGTCTTTTAGCAGATGATGTTGAAACCATTATCAGTACACCTACTAGCCCGAGGTGCCATGTGCTGTCATTGGATCAGAATCAACGTCGTCTTTCCAGGTGTACTAGTTTTTTTTTTTTTCCAGCAGTGTATATATGGAGACAGCAGTGTTAAAATTTGAGTTTTCTAAGTAATGGACAACATGGTTCTTAAACGATTTACTGGGCACAAATTTCGAATCATTTTTACTTCTATTTTTACTATCCACTCTGCATTTGTCAAGTTTTCCACAAAACAATACCAGACCTAATAACGGACTCAAAGTAGACTGTACACACTACTTTCATGTGGCTGTGTCACTTGCAATTAATAATATTTGTATAGCAAATGCAAAGCTACTCAATTTGCTTGCTAGGTACTCAATGTATGCCTGTCAGCTCAAATATTTATCCAGATTTAACCCTAAGAGACAGTTATCTTGGCTGTCATGGATAATCTTAATCCATTTACATTTTGACCGTTTGGTTTTAAATTGTATCATGTGAGCCTTGTTGTTGTTGTTGTTGTTGTTGTTGTTGTCTTCAGTCCTGAGACTGGTTTGATGCAGCTCTCCATGCTACTCTATCTTGTGCAAGCTGCTTCATCTCCCAGTACCTACTGCAACCTACATCCTTCTGAATCTGCTTAGTGTATTCATCTCTTGGTCTCCCTCTACGATTTTTACCCTCCACGCTGCCCTCCAATGCTCTCTTCTTCAGAAATGCTTTCCTTGCCATTACCAGTCTACATTTTATATCCTCTCTACTTCGACCATCATCAGTTATTTTACATCCTAAATAGCAAAACTCCTTTACTACTTTAAGTGTCTCATTTCCTAATCTAATTCCCTCAGCATCACCCGATTTAATTTGACTACATTTCATTATCCTCGTTTTGCTTTTGTTTATGTTCATCTTATATCCTCTTTTCAAGACATTGTCCATTCCGTTCAACTGCTCTTCCAAGTCCTTTGCCGTCTCTGACAGAATTACAATGTCATCGGCGAACCTCAAAGTTTACTTCTTCTCCATGAATTTTAATACCTATTCCAAATTTTTCTTTAGTTTCCTTTACTGTTTGCTCAATATACAGATTGAATAACATCGGGAAGAGGCTACAACCCTGTCTCACTCCTATCCCAACCACTGCTTCCCTTACATGCTCCTCGACTCTAATAACTGCCATCTGATTTCTGCACAAATTGTAAATAGCCTTTCACTCCCTGTATTTTACCCCTGCCAACTTTAAAATTGGAAAGAAAGTATTCCAGTCAACACTGTCAAAAGCTTTCTCTAAGTATACAAATGCTACAAACGTAGGTTTGCCTTTTCTTAATCTTTCTTCTAAGATAAGTCGTAAGGTCAGTATTGCCGCACGTGTTCCAACATTTCTACGGAATCCAAACTGATGCTCCCCGAGGTCCGCATCTACCAGTTTTTCCATTCATCTGTAAAGAATCTGTGTTAGTATTTTGCAGCTGTGACTTATTAAACTGATAGTTCGGTAATTTTCACATCTGTCAGCACCTGCTTTCTTTGGGATTGGAATTATTATATTTTTCTTGAAGTCTGAGGGTATTTCACCTGTCTCATACTTCTTGCTAACCAGCTGGTAGAGTTTTGTCATGACTGGCTCTCCCAAGGCCGTCAGTAGTTCTAATGGAATGTTGTCTCCTCCCGGGGCCTTGTTTCGACTCAGGTCTTTCAGTGCTCTGTCAAACTCTTCACGCAGTATCGTATCTCCCGTTTCGTCTTCATCTACATCCTCTTCCATTTCCATAATATTGTCCTCAAGTACATCGCCCTTGTATAAACCTTCTATATACACCTTCCACCTTTCTCCCTTCCCTTCTTTGCTTAGAACTGGGTTGCCATCTGAGCTCTTGATAGTCATACACGTGGTTCTCTTCTCTCCAAAGGTCTCTTTAATTTTCCTGTAGGCAGTATCTATCTTACCCCTAGTGAGATAAGCTTCTACATCCTTATATTTGTCCTCTAGCCATCCCTGCTTAGCCATTTTGCACTTCCTGTCGATCTCATTTTTAAGACGTTTGTATTCCTTGTTGCCTGCTTCATTTACTGCATTTTATATTTTCTCCTTTCATCAATTAAATTCAATATTTCTTCTGTTACCCAAGGATTTCTAGCAGCCTTCGTCTTTTTACCTACTTGATCCTCTGCTGCCTTCACTACTTCATCCCTCAGAGCTACAAATTCTTCTTCTACTGTGTTTCTTTCCCCCATTGCTGTCAACTGTTCCCTTATGCTCTCCTTGAAACTCTGTACAACCTCTGGTTCTTTCAGCTTATCCAGATCCCATGTCCTTAAATTCCCACCTTTTTGCAGTTTCTTCAGTTTTAACCTACAGGTCATAACCAATAGATTGTGGTCAGAGTCCACATCTGCCCCTGGAAATATCCTACAATTTAAAACCTGATTCCTAAATCTCTGTCTTACCATTATATAATCTATCTGATACCTTTTAGTATCTCCAGGATTCTTCCATGTATACATCCTTCTTTTATGATTCTTGAACCAAGTGTTAGCTATGATCAAGTTATGCTCTGTGCAAAATTCTACCAGACGGCTTCCTCTTTCATTTCTTAGCCCCAATCCATAATCACCTACTATGTTTCCTTCTCTCCCTTTTCCTACTGACGAATTCCAGTCACCCATGACTATTAAATTTTCGTCTCCCTTCACTACCTGAATAATTTCTTTTATCTCATCATACATTTCATCAATTTCTTCGTCATCTGCAGAGCTAGTTGGCATATAAACTTGTACTACTGTAGTAGGCATGGGCTTTGTGTCTATCTTGGCCACAATAATGCGTTCACTATGCTGTTTGTAGTAGCTTACCCGCACTCCTATTTTTTTATTCATTATTAAACCTACTCCTGCATGACCCCTATTTGATTTTGTATTTATAACCCTGTATTCACCTGACCAAAAGTCTTGTTCCTCCTGCCACCGAACTTCACTAATTCCCACTATATCTAACTTTAACCTATCCATTTCCCTTTTTAAATTTTCTAACCTACCTGGCCGATTAAGGGATCTGACATTCCACGCTCCTATCCGTAGAATGCCAGTTTTCTTTCTCCTGATAACGACGTCCTCCTGAGTAGTCCCCGCCCAGAGATCCGAATGGGGGACTATTTTACCTCCGGAATATTTTACCCAAGAAGACGCCATCATCATTTAATCATACAGTAAAGCTGCGTGTCCTCGGGAAAAATTACGGCTCTAGTTTCCCCTTGCTTTCAGCCGTTCGCAGTACCAGCACAGCAAGGCCGTTTTGGTTAATGTTGCAAGGCCAGATTAGTCAATCATCCAGACTGTTGGCCCTGCAACTACTGAAAAGGCTGCTGCCCCTCTTCAGGAACCACATGTTTGTCTGGTCTCTCAACAGATACCCCTCCATTGTGGTTGCACCTACGGTACGGCCATCTGTATCGCTGAGGCACGCAAGCCTCCCCACCAACAGCAAGGTCCATGGTTCATGTGAGCCTTAGATATGTTAAATTCAACCCATTTAGCTGGGACCAATTTTCTAAGTTGCTGAGGGTACTGATCACAAATTTGTGCATTTTTTCTGTATCCTGATGTACATACATACATAGATTAATCCTTGTTCCATAGATCGTGAATACGAAAGTTCGTAATGATGTGGAACATGTCACTTTAACCTACGTTTTCTTTACACAAAATAATTAATTATTATTTTTTTAGTTACTACTTCATGTATAAGAACTCACCTATTGAGTAGAACGATTTGTCATTTATATTTTTCTTTTAATTTGCTTTTAAATGTTGGTTGGCTATCTGTCAGACTTTTAATACTATTTGGCAAATGACCAAAGTATTTTGTGGCAGCATAATTCACCCCTTTTCGCGCCAAAGTGAGATTTAATCCAGAATAGTGATCATCCTTTCTTCTAGTGTTGTAGCTATGCACTTCACTGTTATTTTTTAATTTGGGGTCAGTTATTAATAACAAATTTCAAAGTGAATATACATATTGCGAAGGTACTGTGAATACCCCGAGTTCCTTAAATAAATGTCTGCAAGGTGATCTTGGGTGGGCTCCAGGTTTAGTCTGATTACACGCTTTTGTGCAATGAATAATTTCTCCCTTAATGATGAATTGCCCTAAAACATGATGGCATATGAAAGCAGTGAGTGAAAATAGTCATAGTAGGCTAATTTACTAACATGCTTATCACCAAAATTTGCAATAACCCTAATAGCACAAGAAGCTGAACCGTTTTAGCAGATCATCAATGTGTTTCTACCAATTCAATTTCTCATCAGTTCACACACCCAGAAATTTTGAGTATTCTGCCTTAGCAACAGACTTATGTTCATAGTCTATATTTATCAATGGTGTTATGCCATTTACTATACAGAATTGTACAAACTGTGTTTTCTCGAAATTTAGTGAGAGTCCATTTGTAGAGAACTACTTAATAATTTTCTGAAAGACATTATTTGCAATTTCCTCATATGATTCATGCTTGTTCGGTGTGATTACTATACTTGTATCACCGGCAAAAAGAATTAGCAGTGTATCTTCATGAATATAGAGTGGCAAGTTGTTAATATACATTAAGAACAATAAGGGACCCAAGACTGAACCCTGTGGAACACAATTCTTGATACCTTCCCAGTTAGAGGACACTGCTCGTTAATTTCAACCTTCTGTATTCTTCCATTTAAGCATGAATTAAACCATTTGTGCAGTGTCCCCCTCATAGCACAATACTTAAGTTTATCTAGAAGAATTTCACAATTCACACAATCAAATGCCTTTGAGAGATCACAAAATATCCCAATGGGTGATGTTCAGCTATTCAGTGCATTTAATATTTGATCAGTGAAAGCATATATAGCATTTCATGTTGAAAAGCCTTTCTGAAAACAAAACTGACATTTTGTTAGTACTTCATTTTTACAAATATGTGATGCTACTCTTGAATACAATACTTGTTCAACTGACGCAGAAAAATCATCTGTGAGCAGAACTGATGGGGAGCTGATATTTAATGGCATGTCATTAACACAGAAGAGAAACATGACTGGGCCTAATATGGAGCCTTGAGATCACAAAATATCCCAATGGGTGATGTTCAGCTATTAAGTGCATTTAATATTTGATCAGTGAAAGCATGTATAGCATTTTATGTTGAAAAGCCTTTCTGAAAACAAAACTGACATTTTGTTACTACTTCATTTTTACAAATATGTGATGCTACTCTTGAATACAATACTTGTTCAACTAACACATAAAAATCATCTGCGAGCAGAACTGATGGGGAGCTGATATTTAATGGCATGTCATTAACACAGAAGAGAAACATGACTGGGCCTAATATGGAGCCTTGTGGAACACCCTGAGCTATTTTTTTTCTAGTCAGAATAATAAGTTACTCCATTTAAAGAAATGCTTCTCTTTGCTTTCTTTTTACAAGGAGGATTTAAGCCATTGCAGGGCACTGCCCCAAATGTTTTCAAGTTTGTGAACAAGCAATGGATGACTTCCAGAATCAAAAATCTTTGTGAGGTCATAGAAAATGCCTGCCACACTATAGCTATTGTCCAATGATGTACTTATTTTGTCAATGAAACTGTTCACTGCCTCTATGGTGTTTTTCCCCTTCTTTTAAAACCAAATTCATTGTTCAGAATAAGAATATTTTGCGATTAAGTTTTGAATTTGGGCAACAGCAACTTTATCAAATGTTGTAGATATGACTGGTAGAACTGAGGTAGGATGATGATTTCCCATGACCTCTCCTGGCACCTTTAGAAAAGTGCTTTGACTTCAGCACATATATCTGGGAAACAGCCCCGTTGAGCACTGCACTGTGTGTTTTGAGACGTAATACCTGAAATTTGGCATTCTCAACAAGTTCTGGACACTGTGGATCTCAGAACATTGAATTCTGTAAAGATTTCCGAAATGGAAAGTCCCACGTGTCTAGCTCTAACTACCATTCCACATTCAAAGCCTTTTAATTCCCACTGTGTAGCCATAATCACGTCGGAAACCTATTCACGTGAATCACCCGAGTACAAATGACAGCTCGGCCAGTGCACTGCCCTTTTATACATCATGTGCATGATACTCCTGCCAACTATATATGTGCATATCACTATCCCATGACTTTTGTTACATCAGTGTATCACTAAATTAGCAAGTTTTCTTTACCGAAGTTCCTTCTCCTATGGGTTTTCACACTTGAAATATTCGTCTGTCTGTGCCAGCTCATCAATAATGTACAATGATCTGAAATACTTAAAACTAGACAAAATCAAACAATGGTAAATGCAGGTTGGAATAATGACAATATTATGAAAAGTATTTAGACAAAACACACACACACACACACACACACACACACACACACACACACACACACACAAACAAACAAACAATTCACATGCACAACAACAGTCTCTGCCTGCTGAGGTCAGAGAGAGAGAGATAGAGAGAGAGAGAGAGAGAGAGAGAGAGAGAGAGAGAGAGAGAGAGAGAGAGAGAGGAGTTGTCTAATTCCGAAAAGGCCTTTTTGGCTGAAAGCTTACTTGCTGACAGCCTGTCTGTTGTGCCTACCTGCAACTCAGCACCTCCACTATATGGTGTGTAGCAACTATCCTTTTCATAATATTGTAATTAAATCTACACAAAATTTACAGAGACCTTCATTTATATAATTAGTTAAAACATTGTCAATACAGGTTACTCACTGACTATTGCCTCCAGTAGATTCAAAGAAATTCAGTCTTGAAACATAGCTACAGGGTGGGGCAAATAAAACTGGTCTGGAGAACAGAGTTCCTGGGTACAAAAAACCAGAAGAGGAAAGAAAATACAGTACTAACATGATTAAAGCAGATGAAATTAACCACTTTTGGGCCTGATCAGCATGTTATGGGTGGATCGAAGCTGGACTGCTGAAATTGCTGCAGTCTGATCCGAAATATTCTGCTGCAATTCTTGAAGGCTAAGAGGATTGTTGCAATACACCTTAGACTTGGGGGCTCCCCACACAAAGTAATCACACACAGACAGAACAGATGGCCTGAGAGGTCAGTTAGGGCTGCGACCAGACTGATCTCTGCTAACATCTCTGTCAGGCATGAAAGTTTTGTAAATGTGCTCCAATGTTCGTCCGGCTGTATGGGTAGTTGCTCCAATCTGTTGGAAGTAGAATGCTATTACAAATTCCGATCGTATCCACTCAGATGGGGTACTTTTATTTGCCATACCATGTACTATCACATGTGATATCAATACTAACATCAGCAGCTATTAGATTTCTTTCTTTCTTTCTCTACTAAAGTCTTCTAGCATAATTTGAAACTTAGATAACAATAGTTCTGTTGTTGACCTCCTGGGGATTCTATATATTGAGATTACTATAAGAGTTACTGAAGACCATTTCTGGTTTCATAATTTATATCACTATGCAGAGGTACACATGAGCCTCCATGTGACCTGTTCCTTCTGCAGAACTACTTGCTAACCTGTAATTCCCTGTTTTGCTTAAAATTTTAATCGTGCCCTCAGGAAACCAGTGCTCTTTTTAATAACACAAACTATAGTATTTGCAAATTTCCAATTCGTCTATTTTGGAGTTTTTCAAAGGCTTTAGCACGTTTCTTTCAAGATAATGGCTTAGCTTGCTCTCTTGTATTTCTTCATAAGATTTCTCCAATCACTACTTGTCAGTTCCCTCATTTTTAGATGGCAAGTATCTGTGAACATCTTACTAAATATTTTTATCTTAACTTACTCAGATGTAGAGCATCCTTGGCAAGACACCTTGCACTTAGGGTTTTGTTGGGATCAATGAAAATGACACCTAGTTTACTGCATTGTTTTTTTATTGCCATTTATTCTCTACACATAACTGTCACTCACAAATCTCCTCGACACAGCACCACTGATTATTATTCTAGAAGTCGTGTAGAGGCTTCTGGCCATTCAAATAAGGTTCCTTGTGTGGTTTTTGATTTATTCTTCACTGCTGCTTTGAAGGGAATTCGTTCCCACATGGATAAAAACATCTTTTGGATTCCTTTTACACTTATCTGCTGCACTTTCTATTGAGTTTAAGATGTTGTAACGTATAATTTAACTTTTTGTTACATTAAAAATAATAAAGTTGTTGTATAATATTAATATGAATTCGAAAAGCACCCAAGACTGGTGTGGTTTTGCGATTTGATTACATTTATTTTGGCACTGTTTGTTAAGTAAAATTAACTAGTTCTTTCTAATACTGCGGCAGTTGTAACACAAGTCAGAAAAACAAAATATTTTGTCATGAATTAGCATTGTTATGCACCTAGTTTCTACAGTAACATAGTGTTCCCACACCCTCCATCCAACAGTTTCTTCTCTCCCACTCTCTTTGTGTGCTGCCCTCTGCCGACGCACCTGTCTGTCTTTCACCTTTTTGCTTTATTTTTCCCCACAGCCTTCAGACGATGTGCCTATTGGAAGTATAGTTCCTACACACTCCATAAGACTGTGCTCCCCTCTCTCCCCACCCATACACTTCTACCCCTTCCCCTTCCCTGCCCCCTCCAGATAGCCACTTACATCCCACGTGACAGTTGCATTCTGGTCTGAGCTGCCTGAGTTGGAGGTCATGTGTGTATGACGTGTGCTTGCTTGCGCGAATGAATGGTGTGTGTGTGTGTGTGTGTGTGTGTTTCTCTTTCTTTTTCTGATAAAGACTTTGCCTCAAAGCTAATTGTAAGTGGTAAGTAGCAATCTGTATTTTCCTTATATTTCTGTCATTCCAACCTGGAGTTTCCATTGTTCAAAAATTATAAAGAAACAAAACAAAAATTACAATAAAAAAAGGTAAGTCCGTCAGTCACAACAGGGGATGTAACTACAGCACATGGTAGTCCATCATTGTTGGTCTCTAGCTTCATCTTCCAGCACTGCTGGCTCCATTTGTTTAAGGACTGGTAGTACTCAACCCTTCCATCACATCTTTGGATAACCCCTTGGTTATTTTCCATAAAGATGAGAGTGGAGGACTTGATTAGCGAAGGATTCATCAGCTTGAAAAACGTGGCCAAACCACCACAACCTTTTCTGCCCTAATATTTAGCCAATGTGTGGTTCTGCAAACTGCATATTTCTTTGTTCCAATTTACATTCCATGGTATTGTAGATGGGTCCATAGATCTTTCAAAGTATCTTTCTCTAGAAGGCATAGACTGCTTCTTCAGTTGTTGCTGTCTCCCAAGTTTCACAACCACATACAAGTATCAGCCACACTAGTGTCATATGCAGCTGAATCTTTTTCTTCTCATATTACATGTGACTTGAATAAACTGTTCAGATGAAAGAACATATAATTAATGTTCATTATTTATTGATGCACTTCTTTCCTCACTTCACTTTTACTAGTCAGTATGGACCCAAGGTAATTGAATTCATTCAGAGATATACCCACCAACAACAATGTAAGGAAGGAGAGCCAGGCAACATCATATGATGAGACATTTTATCATCACAAACCACAAGCCCAACTTTCTTCATGCTGTGGAGAAATTGGGGAGTATCAGTGATAATTTCTCCAGGGTGTTGCCAAGGACCGCAACATCGCTGGGAAATGCCGGGATGGTGTGTGCTCCCACCTTTTCAATTTATTTGGTGTGTCAGGTGTGGCAGTCTACTTTTTCCAAGACCAAGTGAATGCGTTTGGTGCCAATTGTTCTCCTTGTCTCAATCTATTGTGAATATTGAATGATGGCGATAGCTGGTTGCCTAAGTGTACTTGATAAGTTGATTGAGTGTACCAAACTGCAATTTGTGGGGTGTGTTTCATTAAGAAGTGAAATTCTTCTAACGTTCTCCATTCCATGGAGCGGCCATTGCTGTCAGAAGCTTACCTTAAATAAATGAAGATGAACTGTAATTCCTGACCGAACTTTTAAAATTTTCCTATCAGCTGCCTCAAGGTAAATATGTGACCAAGAGTCAACCAACCAGAGACAAAGCCTGATTGATGGGGGCCTACATTTGCTTCAGGCAATAGTTTAGCAGCAGTGTTTTAAAGAGTTTATAAGCAATTTCAAGTAATGAAATCTCTCGGTAGTTGGATACATCTGTAGGATCAGCTGGGATATATAATTGGTCCCTTCCATTCTACAGGAATTATTTCTGCTCTTCAAATGGTAGATATTAACAGCTTCAAACATCCATCAACGTTTCACAAATGGAGCACATCTCCTGTTTTATCACCACATCCTGAAACTTTGCTGTTGTTGAGATACTTTAGTGCAACACTGATTTCTTCCTCTGATGGTTTGAGGACTTCCACTCTATTAAACTAAGCCCACATTTGCGTAGTCACCGCTGTTGGTCATAATTCAGTAAGTTCCCAAAATGTATTTTAAACACTTTTATATCTTTCTTTACTGAAGAAGGCTTTGGATGAAAGCTGTACTGTGCAAGTATTTTCTTTGAGCCTGTCTGCAACTCAATATGTCATCTTTACAGCGAGTAGCAATCTGTCCTTTTCCTAATACTGTTCAAAATGTGTTTTAAACGGGTTTGCCTGCTCTAATGGTGGTACCACTTCACAATAATAAACAAAAAAACTGTTACACACAAAGCATTCCTTGAGTTGTTCTTTAAATACTATCACCAATCTCCAACTACAGGACCACATCGAGTGGGGTGTACTCCTTCTATGGATCAATTTTGCCTTTAATACTGCTGTACGCAAAAGTCATGAACAGTCATCAATTTTTCTCATCTTGGCTTATCAGTCTGCTTCATCATTATCTAACATCTGGTACATTAAAGATCTCCTTCCACTCATGAAAGATGCACACATTATAAGAAACAACTGCAGTGGAGCAAAAGACAACAATTTCGTGTGTGCATTAGTGGGCGGCTGAGCGTACAAGTGTAGGAGTCTGACCTTACTTCAAACAGACACCATTGTTAAAAATTTTGTCAAGGCTAGAAAAATGGCCAATGAAGTTGCTTAGAAGACGATACTTCAGCTCACTGGGCCATGGGAAAGTTTAAGGTTCATCGCCCCAATCACTCTCTTGGTTCATAATTTACAGAACCGGACAGTTATAAGGGTTCATTTATCCAAGCCTAAGATTAATTACTATTAACCTTCCCGTTCAAAATGTTATGGCATTTTACAATCAGTATATACTACGAAATTATTTGTACCTTCAGATTCGGTTATATATGGAGTCTCAATTGTGTGTAGTTGTAAGCTCAAGTTGCCAGTAGCCTTGGTAACACAACTGCCTATTCCATCTTAAAGGTTATTGGTTTATTTAAGGGATGACTAGTTTGCGAACAATTTTTTAAAATAACTTAATTGTTAGTAGCCTAGTGATTATTTCTCCATCCCCTACCCCCTCCATGGCTGCAAATTAAGTGGGTGTGTAAGAGCCATGACTGTCAGTGGCTCAATTAACTGCATCTGCCAGAGCATGGTATTGAGATGCTTTTGCCGATTTCCTTGACTCCACTTTCTGATGGAAGTGTGATGACGAGGAAGTGAACAAACCAAGTCACAAATGGCAAAGAGTGTAGTGAGATTTTTTGAGACAACAGTAGCACAAGGAAGACAGCTGTAAATTGTACTAGCACTACAGCCCAAGTCAACAAGCACACGGCTGAGCTGTCGATAGTGTCAGCAAAATGCATAAGGAAGTGTTCATGATTTGTTTTTGTAGCTGAGCTGGCTAAAGACAGCAGTGTACGATGATAACGGTACATTCCACATCTGTCATTACTGCACGGCTGTACGGTATCGGGATCCGAGCATTTTTGATGTGGACAAGTGCCTGTCCCACATCTGCTGCAGCTTTGAACGTCACAGTGCATGTCTTACTAAAATGTGTGATTGATATAGCCTTGTACAGTTTTGGATTATAACGGAGCTAATTCATCTATGTTTATGAAATAACAGTTGTTTAACATCTGCTGCACTGAACCAATTACAATCTAAGTTGATGTTGGTAACGTGCTGGGACTGTGGCTAAAATGGCAGTGCACCTCTGCACTCTTCATTAATGTTTACATGCACGAGCCATTGGGGATGCATGCATGCACATGCGTGCACACACAGACAGACAGAGAGTGTCGATCTCCAAAGAGATTGAATGTACATTAGTAATACAGGTTGTCACATGGGAGACGGACGGTGTTGAACTGCGTAGTACTGAGGGCGCGGTGGTGGGAGGTGGTCATGGTGGGGATAGCTCTGATCTACGCAAGACGCCACTTCATTTACTCAGTGACTATGGAGCAGTGGGACTTCCAACGCCGAGTGTTTGTCTATGACAGTTTCATGAAAAGTGGTGAGTCTATTATTGATACGCAGCGACTGTTTCGTGCACGGTTTAATATCGGTTGACATGGAGCTGTTCCGAGCCGTAACACAATCCTCAGATGGGTGGAAAACTTCAGATCAACTGGAAACATACAGGATAAGAAGCATCCTGGGCCAAGACGCAGAGTAACAACACCAGAAAATGTTGAAAGGGTAAGGCAAGCGGCAGTCAGATGCCCATGACAGTCAGCTAGATGTCGTGCTAGTGAGTTATGAATCAATCGAGAATCGGTTAGACAAATTTTGCAGAAAGAATTAAAATTCCATCCCTACAAATGCTCATTGTCCAACAACTTAAGGAAACTGATTTTGCTGTACGAGAAGACTTCGCTTACAGAATGCAAGTGATTTTGGGATAATATGAAAATGAAATTTTATTTATGAGCGATGAAGCTCATTTTCATTTAAACGGGACCGTAAATAAGCAAAACCTATGCTCCTGGGCTCCCGAGCATCCACATCTTATCCCAGGTCTCCCGGCGTCCTCTACACTCAGAAAAAGTAACAATCTGGTGTGCTCTTGGCTGTGTTGGCATTGATTTGAAACTTCCTGGCAGATTAAAACTGTGTGCCCGACCGAGACTCAAACTCGAGACCTTTGCCTTTTGCGGGCAAGTGCTCTACCATCTGAGCTACCGATACACGACTCACGCCCGGTACTCACAGCTTTACTCCTGCCAGTATTTCGTCTCCTACCTTCTAAATTTTACAGAAGCTCTCCTGCGAACCTTGCAGAACTAGCACTCCTGAAAGAAAGGATATAGCGAAGACATGGCTTAGCCACAGCTTGGGGGATGTTTCCAGAATGAGATTTTCACTATGCAGTGCACACTCTGCTGCAGAGTCCGTGTGATGGAGGATTTTGAGAAGAGACTGGAGTCTTGCATTTGAAATGATGGACATCACCTTGACGACATTATTTTTCACAAATAACTTTGTTAACTAAAATGGCAAATAATGAGCTTTGATTTTGTGTAAATAAACATGCATTAATTTTAAAGTTGGCTGAGTATTATTTCATTAAAAAACTGTCAGTCTCTCGTGTGTCACCCTGTACTATGGGGATGGTGTCAGTATATAGGCTGATTCACAATGTACATTACATTATGTCAAATAACCTACTATTTTGCTTAGTGTTTGTTACTGTCATTGCTGAAATGTACTCTCAGTATTAATTGACTAGCAGTTGTAGGTACTTCCCAAGGAGAAGGAATGGAACCTTAAAATGTAATTTCCCTTTGATGCTATGAGGCAATATTTTCATAAACAGAAAATGTAAACCTGAATTTGGCTACTCATACAAGACAGCTAGCCAACTGTCACACCCCACTTAAAAGCTGTGCAGCGGCTGCATTAAAGCTTTGCAATATGGCTGGTTTGCAGGTGATCTGCATTTGACTGTGTTAGTTATATCAGTGACAAGTCACAAATAATGACAAGTCAAAAATAATGTATCGTTGAATGAACGAGCTAGGGATTTATTGTGTAAAGGAACTGGCAGTAGTGTCATAAGGATGAACTAGGATATTTCAGATGTCTGCTGGGAGGTGAAGAAGAATGAAAGTTCAAAAGGTGAGCCAAGACTTAGAACTTACGGTCCAAAACCAATCTACAGCTCCCTTTGCACAGCGATTGTGGTCATCTAGATTTGCAAGTTCAGTGGTTTCCCTAAATCATTTACAGTAAATGCTAAGATAAATGAAAAAGGGCACACCTGTTTTCCTCACCAAGTACCTGCACCTCTCCCACAGGCAGGCCATCCCTACCCTGCTACCTCTCCCCCTTCTCAACTCTTCTGTACTCCCACTACCCACCCCAGCTCGACAGCCACTCATGTCAGACACAGTTCCAGCCGGGCCTTAGCAGCTGGAGATAGTAACTGTGTGTGTGTTTTCTACTTCAGAAGAAGGGGAAACTGAAATATTACTAACATTCTTTTTCACTGTGCATATCTCCAACTGAAAGCTCCTCTATGTGGTTAATAACCATCCGTCCTTTCCATATTGTTGTTATTATGTCCTCGATTTTCCATTGTTTGAAAAAGATTCCTAATCTAGTTTTCACTCAACTTTTATTCTCTCTCACTCTTTGTTTCACCGGAACTTATTTTCTCCTTTCATCCTAGTTCTAAACTGGACTACTCACTCCACTTCTCAATCTATTCCACTCAGCCCATCTTTGCTGCCATCTCTGCCACTTTGGTTACTATTGTAACTCTTCCCCTCTCTGACACTTCGCCCTCTGGTCTTCTTCTCTCTGATGCCTCACCCTTCATCTCACTACAGATAGTCCCTCTTGTCCTGGAGCCTGAGTGAGCTGCCCTTTCTTCCCAGCCAACCTCTGTTTACTCCCTCAGGAAGGAACTAACAGTTCCGAATGCTACGACATTGTTTCCCCCAACCTTTATATACATCTAATGGCAGTACAAAGAATTTTGCCTCTTAATGCTGAACATAGCCAGCCATTCTGTCTCCTCAGTGCATTGTAACTCACTTAGGATGCTATTTGTTGTAATTTGTTCATTTCACAAAGAATTAAAATGTTATGGGAGCCATGATGCACCTGAATTAGAAATATGGCTTTTTATGACCAAATGATTAAGGTGTTTTAGATAAAAACTGGTTAGACTCTTGTGGTAAAATGACAATGTGTGTCTGTCTGTCTACTGGAATTATGGTTAAACTGATTGAGTATAGTTTCTCTGGAGCACTAACACTAACTATTGGTATGAGTTGATTGTAGATGCACTAAGCTTCAATGATTTAATTGGGTAGATAAAAAAAAAATACTCACCAAGCAGCAGCTGGAGAGAACACATATGAAACTTAGGAAATGTGCAAGTTTGCCCTTCCCTTACTGACTCCAAAAATTTGGGAATTTACAGACTTTTTGTATGTATTTTTCCCTGAAGCCAGTTGGTGAGCACAGCTTTCTCTATATATTCAGTTATATTTTCAAAAGTTGGTTAGTTTCATTGATATATAAACTTCAACAACATCACACTGTGTTGCTTGGGCTGCACAGTTATTATATTAGTACATTAGTCAGTACCACCAAGTCGAGTGCCTAATTTTAACTACAGCTGTTGTATGTATTTATCATTTCACCTCAGTGCTTATTCTACAGACTGCTCTACAATTGTGTGTGTGTGTGTGTGTGTGTGTGTGTGTGTGTGTGTGTGTGTGTGTGTGTGTGTGCACCTCAGTTTCCGAAGCATCGAAATCGAGTTTGCAATTCACTTTTCTCAGCCGATCGTAGGTTGTGTCACATGATCTCCCCAGCTGATGATAGCAGATATACAGAGCATAGGTCACATGATGTAGTCAGCCAATAGCAACATCACTGTTCAGTAGTGCGAACACACAAGTAGGAAAAGTTAATGTTTTAAATTAATGTACTTAGTACAGCCGCAAGAAAAGCTAAGCTTTGACATATAATGTTGGTCTTTTTTTTTTTTTTTTTTTTTTTTTTTTGTATGTGTTCCACTTTAAGATATGTCAGACAAATATGCCAGTAACATTTTAATTACTGGCATAAATGTCTTGTCCGCTGGGCTCAAAATTCTTCTACATGGCTGCCCTCAAAGTGTTAAGCCTTAAATGAGGATCAAACACTCTGTCATTTAAGAAATTCAAAGCACATTCACACACATAATTCACCTTCTTTAAAATGAAATTTACTCTGAAAGTAAAGCTTTTCAAACCATCATTGGCAATATTTTCCTGCAACCTGTTAGAATTCGGTTCAGGAGTTGTCACAGAGCACCAGAGAACAGCGTTACTGTGCTTGCACAGCTACGATGACGTAGGAAGCCTATATGTTCATACCTAAATAACATCAAGAGACGTTACATTATGTCACAAGTGAAACAGGACATCCGACGATACACCAAGAGCATCGGTATTCTGTAAACCATACTAAAATGCATAATTCAGCTTAAGACGCACATTCGTTTTGTTGAGATTCACAAAGAAGTAGGCCCCAACCTGATATTAAGCTTTTCAGTATGGTTTTTGTATGCAAATTTGGTTGGAGTACCAGTACTATGTTATCTCATGTTTGGTTCTTTATTATGGCATAATGCCATGCGTGCCAGAAGATAAAAACATGCACCCAAACTTCAGCAAACATTTGACACTAGCCAATAATATTTCAAATAAACTGACTGCCTCTAGAGAAAAGATTAATAAAAGCCATATTTCTTTAGCAAATTGACAGAAATAACTTCATTGTTGTGAAAGGCAATTAATGTCTGACTGTCAAAACCCTGGAAATGAAACAAAATCAGAAAACTGAAACTAACAACATATTTTAGCATTCCATAATTATGTGAATGTATTTTAATTCACTTTATAGCTCCCAGCACAGAGATCCATTTTGTTTTCATTTGACAGAAGAGGAAGCAGCAAACTCACCAAACTTAATCACGGGTCATGTGGACCCTACGCCCTCCTTGCCACTGCTGATAAAGCAGCAGCCACGCGACAAGTAGCCAAAAGCAAGGCACTGGCGATACACGACTCAACTGCGCATGCACATGGGCCTGCTGGCAACTGCTCAAACAAACCAAATGTAAACCTTATTGATGCCACAATCATTGGAAACAGTTTGTTGCAATGAAGTATTGGACAGTCTTTGTGCTAAAGCCTTTGACACATTTTGCTGTTGGCAGATGCTTGTGTGTGCACTGTGTTTTGTTGTTGTAAATAACGCATTTCCTTTACAACTTAAGTTTTATTTTGTTGTTTTTTCCTCATTTATATTTTATTGTAGCAGAATTATTTTTCAGTGGTGGGTTAAAGTAAAATTCGTTGTTACAGTATCAGTTTTTACCACTCAAAACCACAAAAATTTAACTGAAAAATCTATCTAAACAATTCCCGGGTTGTTCCCGGTTTTCTCTCAGATGAAAAAATTACCAGTTTTTTTCCAGAAATCCCATTTGCCCTGGCCTGTATACACCCTCCACGTAGATGTCCTAAAAATCTAGAAAAGCCGACTACCATCTAACGTATGTGAGAAATTAATCACCACTCCTGAGCACGATATAGAGAATTTTCTCTCAGTTCTCAATTTTATTGATCTTATTTATGAAGAGATACCTGCAAAATCACAAAGTGATAGCACACAGGGAGACTACACACGAACAACACAGCAGCAATAATAACCAACACGGTTGGCAACTATACCCCTTTGCAACAAAACCAACAGGAACCAATTTGGTAACGAGAAGGGGCAAAAATTCAAGTGAGGATATAAAAATAACCAAGGACAGAATTTCAATCAGACAGAATTTAATGGCCAGAGAGGTGACAGTGAGCAAGCGTACAAAGTGGTGCTGACTGGGGGTAATGACCCGAACGGGGACTGGCAGTTACAGAATGCAACTGGGCGCCGCATGACTGTAATCAGTAACATCAAAATTATGTTTCAAATAGCGACCAGGGACAATGAAATTTCGAATCGAGAGCCATGGAAGATACCAACTGGCAAAACCAGATGCATAATGTGCACATAGTCAAGGTTAGCCCAAATGAGGACGTTCGTGCTCAGGGTAACTCAGAAAACCCGAACTAGTTTTGATAGGGCCCTGTTCGATGACCAATAATAGGGCTTGAGGTACGGAACTGGTTAAAAGCTGTTTTCTTAGATACGACACCTGTGGTGATATCAAAAATGACCTGTGTCAGGAGGATATTACCAACTGTGTGTATGGAAATGAAGACACAGTACAAATGTTACTTACAGGATTTGAAGGTCAGCACCCTGATACGAATTTCCTAAAGCAGTGCAATGCTGTTCTCAAAAACTTCGGTGAATCAGCTTTGATAATTGGTTCAGTTCCCAACAGCTTCAAATACCACACACCTCCAGTAGGAGAATGTTGTAATTGATGGCTCAGTGTGTAGCACAGAAGCTTTGTAAATGTAAAATTGCTTCTTTGAATCTCAGAAATGGTCACTATTTTTTTACTTTTACTTTAATTGAATATTTACTAACAAATCTAAATGATAAGTAACAAATATAACTCTTGTTTATTTTTAAAAACTGGCCAGATGAAAATAAATTAAAATTTGATACAGTGTTACACAATTACATATAAAAGAAACAGTGAATGAGTAACAATGAAGAGGCCCCAAAAAGGACCAGTTACTAGTGAAGTATAGTGTCGATAGATGACATCTGTCACTTGCCACCACAGTTTTTTCCACACCAGAGGCTAGCTACTGCTCCATTATAGGTGACCCACAAATGTGGCAAGTCACTTCATAAATTCTATTAACACGTAACGCAGAGGAATGTTGGAAGTGGCCATAGCGAGGTATGTCAGAAATGCAAGGTGCTCGCTCCGTCAACATCTGATTTTAAGTGACTAATGACTGAATGTGGCAGATGATGCATTTTGTAGTCCTGAATTTAAACTCATGTCCTATGCTAACCACAATTTCGTGATGCGCAGTGTATCTGAAAAAACAGTGGTCAGCAATCTGTGGCAGAAATAAAATTACGATCGCTCTGTTCACAACAATTATACCTAACCTCTACAAGCAAACTCAAGACGGAAAAGAAATTCAGTTTCAGTGCTAAAAGCAAACTGCAGTTCCTTGCTATCATTGATTACCTGAAACTATCCTCAGACTGGCTACATGCTGCCACATTACCAACCTATGAGCAGTCCTTGTTGGCACTTGGCTGCAGATTATAGGCAACATAGGCAGCTTTCAAATGAAGAAAAGAATGACATGAAGAAAACAAGAACAAACAAAAAATTCAACATGATGATGAAAATGAGGCACAAACAATTAGAAATAAAAAAAAAAAATTACCAAAAGGAAAGTTGCTACTCACCATGTAGCGGAGATGCTGAGTTGCAGATAGACACAACAAAAAGACTGTCACAATATAAGCTTTCAGCTAACAAGGCCTTTGTCAAAAATATATGACACACACACACACACACATAGACTGCAGCCTCTGGCATCTGAAGCAACACTGTGAGCAACAGCAGCACTGCATGATGGGAGCAGCAACTGGGTTGCTGGGGTGGGGACGGGGAGGGATAGCACGGTAGCGGTGGGGGACAGTGAAGTGTTCCTGGTGACCAAGCAAGAACAAGGTGGAGAGAGAGTAGGGGAGCTAGGTGCAGTCACGAGGTTGATGGAGGGCTGAGAAGTGGTGGAGGGGAGGCGGGGCAGGGTGTGTGTGTGTGTGTGTGTGTGTGTGTGTGTGTGTGTGTGTGTGTGTGTGTGTGCGTGTTGTCTGTTTTTGACAAAGGCCTTGTTGGTCAAAAGCTTATATTGTGACAGTCTTTTTGTTCACCCTATCTGCGACTCAGTGTCTTCGCTACATGGTGAGTAGCAACTTTTCTTTCCAAATTTGAATTAAAACCCTATTGATTAGATCTAGCATAATAAAATGTTTTGAAACAATTGATGATTCAAACATATGACCTACATGGTAGGTTAATATGCTTGCTATTACACTATGCCACAATACTGCATTAAGTAATCATAATTATAACTGTGGTGATCCAGTCACAATGATGAACTGCAACTTTCAAAAATCTGGCTTCACACAATGTCCTGTGAAGGTTATCCTAAGTAAGCCCACCTCTAGGATTATGATAACTTTCTATGTGACACTGAATCACATCTTGTGTGGATGCATCCAGTAGTGTTTGGTTAGTGCTATGTATGAAATGTGTGTATTTTATTAGCATTGCATGTGTGTGTGTGTGTGTGTGTGTGTGTGTGTGTGTGTGTGTGTGTGTGTGTGTGTGTGTGTTGTTGTTGTTTTTGGTGTGGTTATCGTGCATATGAAATACGAAATAAAAGTGCCAGATCCATGATTCAGGATCCAAACACATCAAGAAAAAAGCTGGACAAAGGAACTGAAACTGAACTGACCAATTTTTGTGGCAGTTTGGCAAAGGCGAACAGTTTGCGTGTGATGTTGAGCATACTGATTAGATGAAACCAGTTCCAAAGAGTGAAGTGTCAACTATCAAGTAATTTCAGTTGGACTGTATTTTCCAAAGACGAATATGTTTGCCTCTCCCTAACCGATTGGTTCAGAGTGTTATGAACCACTTATACCTCAACACTGAGCATTATTTTGTTTGGTGAATTCTGAATCTGTATTTGCAGTTTACTTACATAGTTTTTAAGAGGACAAGTTGCAAAAATGCAAGTTACGATGGTCACTGCATAATGAAAAACCGATACAGTGCATAAAAAAAAAAAGTGGATGGTACTGAATATCTAGAACAGGACAATACATAATGTCTCTTTATTTAAGTATTTTTGTAAACTGAATATATATAGACCACATACATGCACTATTATCTGCACATCTTTAGAGGTAAACATGGGACTTGTGTAGTCTTTTATGCTCTCTACAGTATCTTACATCCTCTTCCATAACCCAAATGCGAGAACTCTGGATGAACTCTTGAGAGTTCACTGCAGTTCCTCTCAAGATAATGACCCCGAGATGAGAATCTGGAGACATCAGCCTGAAATGGAGTGGGAAAAAGATAGTTTAAGTAAAATTCAGTTTAAGAGAAAATATGAAAGTTGTTTACATAAGTCTTTACACACCAAGAAAACACACTGAAACGATATGACAGAGCCTGTGCTGTATCACATAACACTTTCAGACACAAACAGGACCCCTGAGCTTCTCGTACAAAAGTTTGCCAGTTTTAAAAATAGTATTTCCTGTCTATAGTTTGTTAATAACAAATAGCTGAAATATTGCAAAATATACAAAGGTCACTATAAATAATCTTCATGGTATTATACCTATGCAATCTGCCATAATCCAAATGAAACAGTTGCAGATCTTGAACGACAAGGCCGTCACTACTTTGTTTTAATCTTAATTTCAGATTCTCTGAGCAAGACACAGAGAGAAATTTCAGTCAGTGAAGTGCAAACAAGATCTACTGTGACTGACCACAACTCTTCTGCGCAAAAGTTTTTCATACAGTATTCCAGTGCTAATTAGAAAATTTCTCAAAGGATTCCAAGTGGAACACTGTACTAGCTATATTCAAATTTTGTAAATTCCACTATCATTGTATGTGAGCGCAGCATTCAAGCTGTTGACTCACAGCATCGGCAACTGCAACTTACATTTGTTTCTTCTTTATTTGGTAGGTGTTTTGAGACAAGGGGAAGAGGTTTTTGGCAGGCTGTTACTGGGTGACATACGTTCTGTCAGGTTCAGTACTTGTTTATTGAATTCATTCAGATTTTTGGTACCTGGCAGTATGGGCCTGCATCTGAGAAAAGGATGACACTTTGAACAACTTCTTTAACTACGAGTACACTTGTGTAAATGTCATTGTGTTCATTCAAAACACCTGCACTTCAACCAAATTATCTCTAATAACTTTTCTTCATGTTGTACAGTATTGGTACCTTTTCCTAATTGGGGTGATATTTACATAGAATAAAGTCAGTGGTGACCGGTAACCACAAAGTAGCAACTATCTCGCAAACAGTTCATCTGGTGACATATGTTTACTGATACTTTTTTGTTTCTTTTATCATATACTTTCAAATGTATGCATTTATGCCAATAATTATGATACACCATGTATAACTCACAAAGTGATTCCAATGAAAACTCAGAGAAGTTAAAGCTGACATGGGGGTTCACCGACAATCACCCTACACGTGCACCACTCGTGAATGGAACAGGGAAGGGGAAACAGATTGTGTTGTAGCAGAAGTACCTTCACCACACACCATAAAGTGGGCAGCAGAGTACATAACTTTACCACAGAGCTGTGTCATCTCATCTGCAGCAAAGGAGGGTAAATGAGAAAGTCTTTCCCAACTGTGGACAGACATGATGGTAGGAGTTAATGGGAAAGGGAGCTCCACATCTTGTACTGAGATCACAAAACTAAGGAGAGGAAATATCTATGAAAAGCAACACAACACCGTGTTATTTCTTGAATATGTAACAAATATGTCAGCTGCTGCCTCTGATATTTGGTCCTTTTAAAAAGTCTCACAAACCCAAAACAACTTTGTCTCATACACTAAAAACTTGATATGTTTCACGTGTGACACTTCTTTTCCTTATATCTATCCCAAGCATCATATAGTCGCCGTCCCCCCCCTCTCCCTCCCACTTTTCTCTCTCACTTTCTCTCTCTAACAAAATCAACAAATGTCGAATGATATTTTAAATTCTAAAGCATTTACAAAGATAAGAACTTGAACTGGAAGTCATATATCACAGACATTCTTGAATAGCTGACCTCTGAAACTTTTGCACTGCAGATAGTAGTGGAGTTTGGAAATCAAAAATGTTGAAAAATTTCATCTTTCCCATTCTCATGAACTATCATGTTGTCATATTGTGGGGCGTCTCTCCATTGATGGAGATGTTATTTGTTGCACAGAAATGTGCCGTAGGATGACATGTGGTGCTCACTCAAGAAACTCTTTTAGGCAGCTCTTTAAACAGGTGGGTACATTTACAACAGTCTTACAGAACATTTACACAAAGTTTTAGTCAACGACCAATCAAAGGTGAAAAACAGCAGTGACTCATAAATAAAATACTAGAAGTGGAATGATTTACACTAGCTATCGTTCAGTCCTAGTGTGGCACAGGAAGAAGAGAAGTATTCAGTTGTAAAAAGCTATCATCGCCTAACCAAGTGACGTCAAGTATCTAATGGATTATAAAACACAAACTGAAAAATTATATCTACTTCACAACTATTTCTACTCCACAGAATAATTTATAAATGTGTGATAACGTTGTGTGTGTGTGTGTGTGTGTGTGTGTGTGTGTGTGTGTGTGTGTGTGTTAGGTGGTTGGATGATTTAGGGGAGGGGACTAAACAGTGAGGTCATTGGTCCCATTGGATTAGGGAAGGATGGGAAAGAAAGTCGGTCGTCCCCTTTTAAAGGACCATCCAGGCATTTGGATGGCCAGTTGTGGGTTTGAACTGTCATCCTCTCGAATGTCCGTGCGCACGTGTGCGGGCGCAAGCATGTGTGGGGGCGCATGCATGTGTGGCCGTGCACGCATGTGTACACATGATTGAAAATAATTAAATTTAAATCACAGAAAGAGAAGGGAAAAAGAAAATAAATAAATAAAAAAGTAACAAAATAAAGGTAGCTTAAAACAATAATGTAATTGGTCCACATCATAGTGAAAGATAAGTTTAAGAGGAGAGTTTTTAATGTACAAACCATATCATGACGTTGTTTTACAGTTTATCATTCAGAGTCTGATGATGACGATGATGGCGATGATGAACTGCTGTCATGAGAACGTTTTGTTCCTCGTGTGAAGTCATGAGGCTTCCACCATTGAACTAACTGCATTACCTTCTGGCGCTGAGCATCAAAATTTTCCATCTTTGGCTTTCTCCACAGCATGTGGTCTATGTCCAGCATGCCACCCACTATTTCCTGTAAGTAAACACCATCACAATAACTGTGTGTTATACAGTTTCCTTCAAAACTATTCCAATGAACTAATCTCCATAGGTTGCCTCATAAGGAATAATCTTAATGATGAATAGTTGTTTGTTTGAGTTACCACAAGGACACACACACACACACACACACACACACACACACACACACACACACACACACACACCTCTCTCTCTCTCTCTCTCTCTCTCTCTCTCTCTCTCTCTCTCTCTCTTCTTAATTCTTCCAGACTGTCTCTGGTTCAAGTAACCACCAAAAGGAAAGAGACCTACAAATGAAGAAAATACCAAATTAGTCCATCAGATAACTGACAGGAAAAGAATAAATCAACTTCAGTAAAATCTGTTTCCCAACCACCTGCGCAGGTATTCCCGTAAGACACAATATTCAAAATCTGGGCATTGCGCAGATTACCGGCTTAATGAGTATTCAACAAATTTTTGGGATTGCAGCTGCATGGTATTGACTTGATGCCCCGTGATTTCAGCTGATAACCAAATGAATTTTATGACTGAAGACTGCTGGGGTGCGTCGTTACACTTTACCAGAACTTGGCAAAGTAGTGTACACACATAAATTTGGCTGTATGTCCATCTTATATCAAACTTGCCACTCTATTGTCAAATTGTTAGGCATCTGATGTAACAATGCAGATATAACAGTGATATTGTATGAACACTATCTGTTGAATTTCTCGCCCATAGAGTTAAGACCCTGTAGTCAAATTGGTGAAATCAGTTGTCACTGGATGTGACTCTAGGCACATAGTTTTGTCTTTCTGAATAAACTGAAGAAATTATCCAGTCTCCTCACCCTCATTAACTGAACGCTGTAACTGATTCACAAGGAATCTGCCAAAAATTTTCCACAGGCTCCATAAAAATCATATCTCAATATAATCTTCTCCAGACCAAGATTTTTGTGCCACAAAGATCCACAGAATGTCACATCCACATATTGTACTCAGCTAAAGCTGTGAAAGGTGAGTGTGGCGATTGCATTCCGTACACCTTTCGTATATTGTGTGTGTGGTCTGGTCACAGTGACACAGTATTTGGTAGACTCCAGATTTACCTGATCAACTGCCTCATACTATCACAGAAATAAGGCCTGTGTTGTTACTTAAAATATCCTCCTGGAAACAAATTATTTTCAGTTTAGCAAACAGGAGGTTATCTATTGCATTATGAATAAGCAGTAGTCAGTAGATCAAGATTTTAGTGGCATTCTCAGATCTACCTGTTGATGCTATCAACAGCCACAGGTAAGGTGACTCTTTCTAAAATGAAGCTTTCAAAATGCGTTGCTACAGAAGAGTACTGAAGATTAGGTATAGGCATTGAATAACTACGAAAGTACTGAATCGAATAGTGGGAAAAAGAAATTTTTGGCACAACTTGCTAACAAAAAGAGATTGGTCAATAGGACACATTGTGATGCATCAGGAAATTATGAACTTTGTAATGAAGGGAAGTGTGGCGGGCGGGGAGGGGGGGGGGGGGAGACGTGTAAATACTGTGAAGGGTGACCAAAGGTTGATTACAGTAAGTATGTTCAAGGGATGTCGTTGCAGTAGTTATGCAGGTCTGCACAGGACTGAGCTGCACCAATATAGTCTTCAGGCTGAAGACCACAACAACTGTTTTCTCAAGTGAATTTACTTTTGGGAAAATGGCTTTAGTGATACATTTAAGGTGTCACTTGAACAGATAATTTTTCCAGATACATTCAACTATGCTTTTATTGTTAATCTTTGTTACAAGAAAGAAAAAGAAATACCTAGAACATTATCATCTGATTTCCTCACTGACATGTTTTTTACTAAATATTTGGGAACATAATACACTTAACGAAAATCCACACTTAAATAAAAGTACTTGTGATCTGCCCAAAGCATTTGTATGAATCATATTCCTCTTTTAGGTGAAAGTGACAGTTTTACATGCAACCAGTTCGAGCTGAGCTAATAACACAGTCCATTCTTTGTAAACACAGCACATACCATTATGGAGTCACCACCAGCTTGCGCAGTGCCTTACTGACAACTCAGGTCCTCGGTTTCGTGGGGTCAGCACCACACTCGAACCCTACCATCAATTCTTACCAACTGAAACTGGGTTTTACCTGAGCAAGCCATGGCTTACCAGTCATCTAGGGTCCAACTGATACAGTTACAAATCAGGAGAGGTGCTGCCAGCGATGCTGTTAGCAAAGGCACTCACATCAGTCATTTGCTGCCGTAGCCTGATAAACACCAACTGCTGTAGCCCAATAAATGCCAAATGTTGCGAGAGTGTCCTAACAGATACATTCATCATACATCCTGCATTGATTTCTGCACTTATTTCCTGCAGTGCTGCTTGTATGTTAGCAGTGACAATTCTACACAAACTTGGCACACTTTTTGACACTGTGGATCTCAGAATATTAAATTCGCTAATCATTTCGCAAACAGCATGTCCTTTGCATCCAGCTCCAACTACCAATCCAAGTCCAGTATCTGTTAATTCCCACTGTGTGGCTATGATCACGTCAGAAACCTTTTTATGTGAATCACCTGAGTGCAAATGATAACTCTGCCAATGCACTGTTCTTTTATACCTTGTGTGTGCGACACTACTGCCATCTGCATATATACATACTGCTATCACTTTCATCACCATAGTGCAGTACTGACAAATGGTGATCACCAAACATACAGTTAATTTTTATTAGTAGGTTTAGGGAGTTGGATACACTTTTGTGCCGAGAATTTGTGTTGTTTTTGCATGTTAATGAGTGTGATCCGAGAAGGGGGGGCAGTGTGGTCACGTTTTGCGTGACCTGCCAGTTTGGAGATTACTCCGTGCAGCTTTGCCCCTGGCTCAGAAACATGCTGTTTTTCGTCAAATAGCGCACAATGTGACAATGGACAACGTTGTGAAAGAGAGCAGATAGTTAGTTTGCTATGAAGTATGATAGACCATTTACACTGAGCCATCTATAAATTTAGAGCATTTAATGTAAGTGGCAAATCGAAATTGCAGACACCTGTATACGGGGTGTTCTAAAGTTGTACAAGTTGGAAGAATATATGATTGTCTTCAAAGAGTGAGATCTGTTATTCGGCACCTTGTTGAACACGGATATGCAAGATTTCTGTTGTGGTTGGCAGGAGAGCCAACACCGTGTTACTAGAGGAGACCGAAAGGCACGCGATTTAGCTCACGCAGGCTGGCGTGAGGTCTGGAACAAGACAAGGAAATTAGAAACAACAGACGTAGCTGGTGGAATACTTAACTTTAATCCATTAATGACGAATGTCACTCTTGACATTACATAATTCACAATATCAATAGTAACTGATAATGGCACCTTGTTAGGACGTAGCAAATGACGTAGCTGAAGGCTATGCTAACTATCGTCTTGGCAAATGAGAGAGTATTTAGTCAGTGAACCATCGCTAGCAAAGTCGCCTGTACAACTGGGGCGAGTGCTACGGAGTCTCTCTAGGCCTGCCGTGTGGCGGCGCTCGGTCTGCAATCACCAATAGTGGCGACACACGGGTCCGACGTATACTACCGGACCGCGGCTGATTTAAAGGCTACCACCTAGCAAGTGTGGTGTCTGGCGGTGACACAACAATTTCTACCTCCGACACAGGTCAAACTGTGCTGAGGACAAAGTCCATGAAAGGAAGAAAGAAGATATCATGAGAGGAGATACACTCCAAATAAGCATGTCAGTAATATGCGATCCATACACATCAGTATAAGAACTATTACACTAATTACACCTCTGAACGTTTATCAAATATGACAGGGAACAGCTCGTCAGCTGAGGATAAATCACAAAGGGATTCCCACAGGTTTCAATTTTTGTTTCCACTCTTTACCCTCATGTACATGGATGACCTTCCACATAACATAAATTAAGCAGAGCAAATGCATTTTAGGAGAAGACAAAAAATTAATATTTAATCCTGCCAGAGAGACATCAACAGAAAAGTTACTAACAATTTTTCTGAAAGAATTATTAAGTAGTTCTCTGAAAGTGGATTCTCCCCACAGTATTCTCAGTTCTGGACAAAATAAAAAGTGAATAATACAAACAACAACATAGCTTACGAACAGGCAGTGATGGGGAAGGAAATCGGCCATGCCCTTTCAAAGGAACCATCTCGGCATTTGCCTGAAGTGATTTAGGGAAATCACAGAAAACCTAAATCAGGATGGCCGGAGACGGGATTGAACCGTCGTCCTCCCGAATGCGAGTCCAGTGTGCTAACCACTGAGCCACCTCGTTCGGTTTAATATGTTAGATATTTTGCATATATCTTCTCATTAATATATTACTGCATAATATTCTGGGGTACCTCATCACTTATAAACAAAGTACTGATAAAACATAAGTGAGCAGAGAGAAGAATACGTGGTGTTCGCCTACAAACTTCTTGTGTCTACTCTTACTGGAATTGGGTATTCTAATAACACCTTCAGAATATGTATACTCACTAATGAAATTTTGTCAAAAAACTGCACCACAATGTGACAAGAACAGTGATGCCCACAACTACAATCCTAGAAGGAAACAATGGCCTTCATTATTCATTACTAGAGTCGTCAGTGGCTCAGGAAGGAGTTCAATATGCTGCCATGAAAATCTTCGATAATAAAATCTCTGATATGTACTAGATTTTAAACCTAGCCCACAATCTTCTCCTCCCGACAGCTCCTTCCATTCTCTCCAAAGTTTTTACTCCCTCCCCCCCTCCACCCCAATTACCACTGACAGTTCCCTTACGTCTCAGGATATGTTCTATCATCCGATCTCGTCTTGTAGTAACGTTGCACCATTTTTTTTATTTATTTATTTTTTTCCCTCTGCCCAGTTTGATTCAGCACCCTTTCACCAGTTATTTGATCTACCCACCTAATCTTCAGCATTCATTTTAGCACCACATTTCAAAATCCCCTCTTCTTGCCTGAATTGCTTACTGTCCATATTTCACTTTAGCACAAGGCTGCACTCCAGACAAATAACTTCAGAAAAAACTCATGAACATATTTTTATTTGATGTTAACAAATCTCTCCTTTTCAGAGACAGTTTTTTTAATACAGTGCATATCCTCTACTCTTCATCATTCGTCAATAAATTTGCTTGAACGTCTTTTGGACATGCAGCCAGGTTCACTGGTCATTGTGGAACAAATTTTCAGTGGCCTAACGTACTATCATCACCAGCTTACACATGCTGACAAAGGAGACTTTCAAGCTGCATATTTTATGAGAAAACCTGCAAATACACATCAACAAATGTTGCCCATATCGAAACTTATCTAACACTTTTTAGTCTTTCAATCTCTAGTTTAATTCCCTCACTGCTGTGATTTAATCTGACTACAGTTCATTATCCTAATTTTACTTTTGTTGACATTAGGCTTCTAACCTCTTTTCAAGACACAGTTCATTCCATTCCATGAATCTTCGAAATCTTCTACTTTTGACAGAATTACAATATCATTTGCAAACCTGAATGTTTTCATTTCTTCTTATCATACTTTAAGTCCCTTTCCAAATTCTTCCTCGATTTAATTTGCTGCTATCTCAATGCATAGACTGAATAATATGGAAATAGTTTACTACCCTGTCTCTATCTCCTTAATGAATGCTTCCCTTTCTGCTTCTGCATCTACATCTATACTCTGATAACCACTGTAAGGTGCATGGCAGAGGGTACATCCTATTGTACCAGTCATTAGGGTTTCTTCCCATTCCATTCACATTTGAAATGAGGGAAGAATGATTGTTTGAATGCCTCTGTGTGTGCAGGATTTATTCTAATCTCATACTCATGATCCCTACGCGAGCAATGCCATTGGGGACTGTAGTATATTCTACATCTACATCTACATGAATACTCTGCAAATCACACTTAAGTGCCTGGCAGAGATTTCATTAAAGCATCTTCACAATAATTCTCTATTATTCCACTTTCGAACAGCACACGGAAAAAAGAACACCAATATCTTTCCATGCAAGCTCCAATTTCTCTTACTTTATTATGGTGATCATTTCTCTCTATGTAAGTCAGCAACAGCAAAATGTTTTCACACTCAGAGGAGAAAGTTGGTGATTCAAATTTTGCAAAGAAATTCTGCTGCAATGGCAAACGCAACTGTTTTGATGACATCCACCCCAAATACTGTAGCATGTCTGTGACACTCTTTCCCTTATTTCTCGATAATGAAAAACGTGCTGCCCTCCTTTGAACTTTTTCAATGTACTCTGTTGATCCTAGCAGGTAAGGGTCCCACACCATGCAGCACAACTCCAAACTAGGAGAGACAAGTGTGGTGTAGGTAGTCTCTTTAGTGAATGTAATGAATCTTCTAAGTGTTTGCTAATAAATCATAGTCTGGTTCGCCTTCCCCACAACATTTTCTGTGTGTTCTTTCCAATTTAAGTTTTTTTGTAATTGTAATTCCTAGGTATTTAGTTGACATTGCAACCTTTAGGTTTGACTCATTTAGCATGAAACCGAAGTTTAACAGATTCATTTTAGCACTCATATGGATGACCTGTTTTGGTTAATGTTGCAAGGCCAGATCAGTCAATCATGCAGACTGTTGCCCCTGCAACTACTGAAAAGGCTGCTGCCCCTCTTCAGGAACCACACGTTTGTCTGGCCTCTCAACAGATACCCCTCCGTTGTGGTTGCACCTACGGTACGGCTATCTGTATCGCTGAGGCACGCAAGCCCAAAACGGCCTTGTTGTGCTGGTACTGCGAACGGCTGAAAGCAAGGGGAAACTACAGCCGTAATTTTTCCCGAGGATATGCAGCTTTACTGTATGATTAAATGATGATGGCGTTCTCTTGGGTAAAATATTCCGGAGGTAAAATAGTCCCCCATTCGCATCTCCAGGCGGGGACTACTCAGGAGGACGTCATCATCAGGAGAAAGAAAACTGGGATTCTACGGATAGGAGCGTGGAATGTCAGATCACTTAATTGGGCAGGTAGGTTAGAAAATTTAAAAAGGGAAATGGATAGGTTAAAGTTAGATATAGTCGGAATTAGTGAAGTTCGGTAGCAGGAGGAACAAGACTTCTGGTCAGGTGAATACAGGGTTATAAATACAAAATCAAATAGGGGTAATTCAGGAGTAGGTTTAATAATGAATAAAAAAATAGGAATGCGGGTAAGCTACTACAAACAGCATAGTGAACGCATTATTGTGGCCAAGATAGACACAAAGCCCATGCCTACTACTGTAGTACAGGTTTATATGCCAACTAGCTCTGCAGAGGATGAAGAAATTGATGAAATGTATGATGAGATAAAAGAAATTATTCAGGTAGTGAAGGGAAACGAAAATTTAATAGTCATGGGTGACTGGAATTCGTCAGTAGGAAAAGGGAGAGAAGGAAACATATTAGGTGAATATGGATTGGAGGTAAGACATGAAAGAGGAAGCCGTCTGGTAGAATTTTGCACAGAGCATAACTTAATCATAGCTAACACTTGGTTCAAGAATATAAAAGAAGGTTGTATATATGGAAGAATCCTGGAGATACTAAAAGGTATCAGATAGATTATATAATGGTAAGACAGAGATTTAGGAATCAGGTTTTAAATTGTAGGATATTTCCAGGGGCAGATGTGGACTCTGACCACAATCTATTGGTTATGACCTGTAGGTTAAAACTGAAGAAACTGCAAAAAGGTGGGAATTTAAGGACATGGGATCTGGATAAGCTGAAAGAACCAGAGGTTGTACAGAGTTTCAAGGAGAGCATAAGGGAACAGTTGACAGCAATGGGGGAAAGAAACACAGTAGCAGAAGAATGGGTAGCCCTGAGGGATGAAGTAGTGAAGGCAGCAGAGGATCAAGTAGGTAAAAAGACGAAGGCTGCTAGAAATCCTTGGGTAACAGAAGAAATATTGAATTTAATTGATGAAAGGAGAAAATATAAAATGCAGTAAATGAAGCAGGCAAAAAGGAATACAAACGTCTTAAACATGAGATCGACAGGAAGTGAAAAATGGCTAAGCAGGGATGGCTAGAGGACAAATATAAGGATGTAGAAGCTTATCTCACTAGGGGTAAGATAGATACTGCCTACAGGAAAATTAAAGAGACCTTTGGAGAGAAGAGAACAACTTGTATGAATATCAAAAACTCAGTTGGGAACCCAGTTCTAAACAAAGAAGGGAAGGCAGAAAGGTGGAAGGAGTATATAGAGGGTCTATACAAGGGCGATGTACTTGAGGAAAATATTATGGAAATGGAAGAGGATGTAGATGAAGATGAAATGGGAGATACGATACTGCGTGAAGAGTTTGACAGAGCACTGAAAGACCTGAGTCGAAACAAGGCCCCGGGAGGAGACAACATTCCATTAGAACTACTGACGGCCTTAGGAGAGCCAGTCATGACAAAACTCTACCAGCTGGTGAACAAGATGTATGAGACAGGCGAAGTACCCTCAGATTTCGAGAAGAATATAATAATTCCAATCCCAAAGAAAGCAGGTGCTGACAGATGTGAAAATTACCGAACTATCAGTTTAATAAGTCACAGCTGCAAAATACTAACACGAATTCTTTGCAGACGAATGGAAAAACTGGTAGACACGAACCTCGGGGAGGATCAGTCTGGATTCCGTAGAAATGTTGGAACCCGTGAGGCAATACTGACCTTACAACTTATCTTAGAAGAAAGATTAAGAAAAGGCAAACCTATGTTTCTAGCATTTGTAGACTTGGAAAAAGCTTTTGACAATGTTGACTGGAATATTCCCTTTCAAATTCTAAAGGTGGCTGGGGTAAAACACAGGGAGCGAAAGGCTACATACAATTTGTACAGAAACCAGATGGCCGTCATAAGAGTCGAGGGGCATGAAAGGGAAGCAGTGGTTGGGAAAGGAGTGAGACAGGGTTGTAGCCTCTCCCCGATGTTATTCAATCTGTATATTGAGCAAGCAGTAAAGGAAACAAAAGAAAAATTCAAAGTAGGTATTAAAATTCATGGAGAAGAAGTAAAAACTTTGAGGTTCGCCGATGACATTGTAATTCTGTCAGAGACAGCAAAGGACCTGGAAGAGCAGTTGAACGGAATGGACTGTGTCTTGAAAGGAGGATATAAGATGAACAACAACAAAGGCAAAACGAGGATAATGGAATGTAGTCAAATTAAATCGGGTGATGCTGAGGGAATTAGATTAGGAAATGAGACACTTAAAGTAGTAAAGGAGTTTTGCTATTTAGGAAGTAAAATAACTGATGATGGTCGACGTAGAGAGGATATAAAATGTAGACTGGCAATGGCAAGGAAAGCGTTTCTGAAGAACAGAAATTTGTTAACATCGAATATAGATATTTGTATCAGGAAGTCGTTTCTGAAAGTATTTGTATGGAGTGTAGCCATGTATGGAAGTGAAACATGGACTATAACTAGTTTGGATAAGAAGAGAATAGAAGCTTTCGAAATATTGTGCTACAGAAGAATGCTGAAGGTAAGGTGGATAGATCACGTAACTAATGAGGAGGTATTGAATAGGATTGGGGAGGAGAGAAGTTTGTGGCACAACTTGACTAGAAGAAGGGATCGGTTGGTAGGACATGTCTTGAGGCATCAAGGGATCACAAATTTAGCATTGGAGGGCAGCATGGAGGGTAAAAATCGTAGAGGGAGACCAAGAGATGAATACTCTAAGCAGATTCAGAAGGATGTTGGTTGCAGTAGGTACTGGGAGATGAAGAAGCTAGCACAGGACAGAGTAGCATGGAGTGCTGCATCAAACCAGTCTCAGGACTGAAGACGACAACAACAACAACAACAACATGGATGACCTCACACTTCTCATTATTTCAGCTCAGCTGCCAATTTTTGCACCATTAAGCTATCTTCTGCAAATCGTTTTGCAATTTTTTTAATATTCTGGTGACTTTACTAGGCAGTAAATGATCAGCAAACAACCTAAGAAGCTGCTGAGATTGTCTTCTAAATCATTTGTATAAATAAAGAACAGCAGAGGGCCTATAACACTACCTTGGGGAACATCACAAATCACTTGTTTTACTCAATTCCTTTCCATCAGTTACTATAAACTGTGACCTCTCTGACAGGAAATCATGAATCCAGTCGTATAAATAAGGTGATATTCCATTAGCACACTATCTGATTACAAGCTGCTTGTGAGGTATGGTGTCAAAAGCTTTCTGGGAATCTAGAAATATAGAGTCAATTTAAAAATCCTTTGTTGATAGCAGTCAGCACTTCGTGTGAGTAAAGAGCTAGTTGTGTTTCACAAGAACGATGTTTCCTAAATCTGTGTTAAACGTTCTCTTTGTGGTAATTCATAATGTTCAAACACAATATATGTTCCAAAATCCTGTTGCACATCGACATTAATGATATGGGCCTGTAATGTAGTGGATTACTTCTATTGACTTTCTTCAGTACTGGTGTGACCAGTGCAACTTTCCAGTCTTTTGGTACAGATCTTTTGTTGAGCAAGCAGTTGTGTAGAATTAAGTATGGAATTACTGCATCAGCATACTCTGAAAGAAACCTAATTGGTACAGTCTGGATTGGAAGACTTGCTTTTATTAAGTGATTTAAGTTGCTTCATGTACTGTCTGCCACCCAGTTCCCGTAAATGGCAGGCAGCACAGCATAACAGCCACGCTATGAGGGAAACAAACTAACAGCCAAACAGGCAAAGACATCAGGTAAACACATCGAAGATTCCAGTCGATTAATAGGAACCTCTCGTTGCACGGGTCGCCGCAACATATCCGGCCACGGATTCCTATGCCGGGTTTCTATTGGCTCCAGCTCACTATATAGGCCCAGCAGGTCAAAGGCAGACCAGTCTTCGTGCGTCACTAATGGCAACTGCTATAGCAGAGTCTCCGAGAAGATATCATCGAAGCTGCTGTACTGCACCGCCGATCGAAGTGCCAGCTGACCGAGAGGAACCCTATCTCCGGCTAGATTGACGGACATCTATATCTATTGTACAGTCAGCTATTGTATTTTAGAAGAAGTTACGTTCAACAAACTGTTGGAGAACACAACACTTCAGTAATCTGGGGATATCTACTTCTAAGTTACTCATGTTGGCAGCTGTTCATGATTTGAATTCTACTCCAGTGATATCTACTTCTAAGTTACTCGTGTTCTTGATACGAATTCTGGAATATTTACCTAGTCTTCTTTGGTGAAGGAATTTTGGAAGGCCATGTTCAGTAATTCTGCTTTAGCAGCTCTGTCATCAATAGTATTTCCATTGTTATCACACAGAGAAGGCACTGATTGTGTCTTGCTGCTGACATACTTTACATATGACAAGAATCTCTTTGGATTTTCTGCCAGATATCGAGACAAGGTTTTGTTGTGAAAACCGTTATAAGCATCTCACATTAAAGTCCGTGCTAAATTTCAAGCTTCTGTAAAGATTGTCAATCTCAGGGATTTTGTGTTCATTTAAATTTGACATGTTTCTTCATTGTTTCTACAACAGTGTTCTGACCTGTTTTGTGTACCATGGGGGATCAGCTCTGTCGTTTGTTAGTTTATTTGGTATAAATTACGCAATTGCTATTGATAATATTCCTTTGAATTTTAGCCACATCTGGTCTACACTTGCACTGTTAATTTGGAAGGAATGGAGACTGTCTCTTGGGTAGGCATCAAGAAAATTTTTATCTGATTTTTTGACAAGATATAGTCTTAGTTTATTTTTGGAGGATTCAGGAGTTTACAGTACATTACTAGCTCAGGTTTATTTGTTGCTAATTTCATTACAAGATAAACTACTTCTATCAGCAACAAACACACTACTGATAACCGTGTTTAGCTTATCCTTTCTGAATACCACTAGGTCCTTCGCAAAAATTTCAGCTGAACTTACCTCCAGTTTTAGCCAGCTTTAAGTGCCTATAATGATTGGGGCATCAGTATTTTCTGTTAGTGCTTGGAGCTCTGGTACTTTCCAACCAGAACAATGACAGTTTACAACAGCTATACTGATGGTCCCTAGATCTATGTTCTTCCTGTGTTCAACCTACACATTCTTTAAGACTGAAGCCGTTTCTGTGTTTCCACAAGACCCTCTAATCTAAAAAACCATGCAGCCCACACCACACAGCCCCCACTACCCATGTAGCCGCATCCTGCATTTAATGGACTCCTGACCTATTTAGCAAAACCCAAAACCCAACCAACCTATGGTGCAAGTTAAAGAATCTGTAGCCTATACAGTTGCAGAACCATCTAAGCCTTGAATTCACATCCTCCACTCTGATCTGTAACAGAGGTCTGCAAATAGTCCTGTCAGCTATGCTGCAAGTGGTTAGCTGTGCTTTTATTTCGCAAACAAGATTGGGAGCCTTTATCACTTCTGATAGGTGCTTGAAACCATAGAGAATCTCTTCTGATCCAAAGCAACACACATCACTGCTACGATGTGAGCCATCACTTGCAGTTGGTTACAACCTGTGCTTTTCATGGCATCCAGAATTACCGATTCCACACCTGGAATGACTTCACACCCAGTATACACACAGAGTGCTCACTGGCTTTCTTCTCCTCCTTAACAGCCATTTCCCTAAGGGGCTGCATAATATGCCTAACATTGGAGGTCTCAACTATCAATAATCCCACCCTCCGTGATTGCCCTGATCTTGCAGGCTGAGGGGTTTATTCTGAGACATGAAAAGTGACTGGGGACAGTGTCAGTGACACACAGCACCTGGAACATGTTTTTCAGAATAACTTGGAGGCCTTACATTTGCCCCCCTGGGAAGTCTTTTGCCATCTGCCATGCCCAGAGGCGACCTCCCACTTGAGCACTGGTGAGGAGTCAACTTCAATGCAAGCAGTAACTAGGTTAGCCAAAGGTGCGGACCAATCAGTGGATTCCTGGGTCATGTTGGATGTCTGGCCCACAACAATGATGCCCAGCCACTGCAGCCTCAAGCTGTGTAACCGAAGCCATCACAGCCTGGAGCTGAGAGCGAACTTGGCTCACATCTGCACACAGCAATCACAATCCCTATCCGTACTAAAGACAGTGGAAAACTACAATATACAGACAAACAAATGACTATCGACACCTGCTACAAACCTCTGAAGTAGACACTCACAGAAAAGTGAGAACTGTGTCTAATGACTTACATTAACCTGTAGAGATTCAAAAACTAAAACAACCAAAGCACATAGATGAGACTAAATAATTTCCTTCTGGTCAGGAACATGTAAAATGTCACAAAATCAGTTTACTTTCTGATACAAACGAAAATGCGAGAACTGTGTCTAGAAAATACTAAATTAATGATGATGTACATAAAATAGAAAGAAACTTCCACATGGGAAAAATATATTAAAAACAAAGATTCCAAGACTTACCAAGCGGGAAAGTGCCGGCAGACAGGCACAATGAACAAAACACACCAACACACACACAGAATTACTAGCTGGTTGGCACTGAGATCATTCTGTTCAAGATACCTCATTATGTTTGAGCTACAAATATGTTCCAAGATTCAACAACAAATCAATATTAAGCATACTGAATGGAGTTTTGTGGATCACTTCTACTACCCTTCTTGTAGGTGGGTGTGGCCTGTGCCTTTTTTCCAAGAACTGTGCACAGTTTTTTGTTCAAGGGATCTGCATTAGATTATAGACAGAAGAGGGGCTAATAGCCAGCTGCAAATTCAGTATACAATCTGATTAACAAACAATGGAGCTTATTCTCCTTGGTATACAATACGAGTGGGAACACTGTTGTACAAAAAATGAAAAAAAAAACATGCCAAATTAAAGAGAAGCAAAATCTACAAGAGAGGCGATGTTTTACAGAAGCTCAAAATTTTGCACGGACTTCAATGCATGATGCTTACAATAGTTTCTACAGTGAAACTCTGTCTCGAAACCTGGCAGAAAATTCAAAGAGATTCTGGTTGTATGTAAAGAATGCTAGCAGCAAGACACAATCAATGCCTTCTCTGTGCGATAGCAATGGAAATACTATCGACGACAGTGCCACCAAAGCAGTTACTAAACACAGCCTTCTGAAATTTGTTCGCCAAAGAAGATGAAGTAAATATTTCAGAATTTGAATCAAGAATAGTTGCCAACATGAGCAGCATAGAAGTAGATATCTTTGGAGTAGTGAAGCAACTTAAATCACATAACAAAAGCAAGTCTTCCGGTCCGGACTGTATACCAATTAGGTTCCTTTCAGAGTATACTTAACAATCATATACAACCGTTTGCTCGGTGAAAGATCCGTACCCAAAGACTGGGAAGTTGGACAGGTTACACCAGTAGTCAAGCAAGGTAGTAGTAGTAGTAGTAGTAGTAGTCCACTAAATTACAGGCCCATATCATTAACATTGACATGGGGCATGATTCTGGAATATATATTGTGTTCAAACATTACGAATTACCTTGAAGGAAACAGTCTATTGATACAACACTGATTTAGAAAACATCTTCTTGTGAAACACAACTAGATCTTTACTCACATGAAGTGTTGAGTGCTAATAACAAGGGATTTCAAATTGATGCCATATTTCTAGATTTTCAGAAGGCTTTTGACACTATACCACACAATCAGATTGTAGTGAAATTGCATGCTTATGGAATATTGTCTCAGTTATGTTATTGGTTTTGTGATTTCCTGTCAGAGAGATCACAGTTGATAGTAACTGATGGAGAGTCATCGAGTAAAACAGAAGTGGTTTCTGGCATTCCTCAAGGTAGTGTTATAGGCCCTTTGCTGTTCTTCATCAATATAAATGATTTAGGAGGCAATTTGAGCAGCCATCGTAGGTTGTTTGCAGATGACTTTGTTGTTTATCGACTAGTAAAGTCATCATGAGACCAAAACGATTTAGAAAAGATATCTGTATGGCAGGACATTTAGAAAATGTAACAGATCTACTAAAGAGTCTCCCTCTGCTAAGCCTGTCCGCCCTCTTTTAGAATATTGCTGCACGGAGTGGGATCCTTACCAGTTAGGATTGACAGGGTAAATCGAGAAAGTTCAAACAAGGGCAGCACAAATGAGACTTCCTGGCAGATTAAAACTGTGTGCCGGACCAAGACTCGAACTCAGTTTCCCGAGTTCAAGTCTCGGTCCGGCACAGAGTTTTAATCTGCCAGGAAGTTTCATATCAGTGCACACTCCGCTGCAGAGTGAATATCTCATTCAAGGGCAGCACATTTTGTATCATCATGAAATAGGGTCATGACTGTCACTGAAATGATATAAAAATTGGAGTGGACATCATTAAAAGAAAGGCGTTTTTCGTTTGCATCGGAATCTTTTCACGGAATTTCATTCACCAACTTTCTCCTTTGAATGCGAAAATATGTTTTTGATGCCGATCTACATTACCATAATAAAATAACAGAAATCAGAGCTCACACCGAAAGATATAGGTGTTCGTTTTTTCCGCTTGCTGTACGAGATTGGAATAATAGAGAATTATTGTGAAGGTGGTTTGATGAACCCTCTGTCAGGCAATTACGTGTGATTTGCAGAGCATCGATGTAGATTCCATTGGACCCTGGAAATTGTTCAATTTTAACAATTTGAGCTATTTCTCAACACCACTGACACTACTACTGATTTCACTAATCTTTTCAGTGGTATAAGGATTAAATTGGGCCAGTTCTCCTCGGTTTGAGTTAAAAAATTGAGTTAAAAAATTGAGTTAAGCATTTTCGCTTTTACTCTGATATCCAGGAACTTCAGTTCATGCCTCAGTCGTTTGGGACTGGACACTAAATTTGAAGCCCCTAACAGACTTTACGTATGACCAGAATTTATTTGGATTCTGTGAAAGATCATCTGACAATATTCTGCTACGATAGTTACTGAAGGCACCACACATTGATCTCTTGACAGCTAAATGCCTTTCATTCAGCATCTCTTATTTATAGCTCTATGATTTGTATCACATTTATTATGCAGTAATCTCTGTTTCTTTACAAGTTCCTTTACAGTGACAGTATGCCAAGGAGGTTCCCTCTCATTTAGAAGTGTTCTACTGGGTACACATCTGACCAGTGCATGGTCAACTATTCTTTTAAATTTGAACCATATTTCCTCTACATGCTCCTGCCCTGCACTGAAAGTTTCAAATTCCTCACTGAGACATGACACTAATAATGTTTTATCAAGTTTACTGAACATAATCATTGTTACCACAACCACATCATGATCACTGATACCATTTTCGATGTGGATATCCTCAAAGAGTTCAGATCTATTTGCTGCCATTAACAAAACTGTAAATTTTGAAATAAATTTTTGGACAATTTAAGTCTCCGCCTATGATTACAGTATGACTTGGGAACTTACGAACAGGTGAATTGAGGCTTTTTCTAAAGTTTTCTGTTATATCAGGAGATGGGTCTAATGGGCGATAGAAGTATCCAATTATCATTTTATGCCCACTCCTGCTATGGAGTCTTGCCCAAACAATTTCACAGCTTCAATTTCTATCTCGGTGGATATGATTTTCTTATCTACTGTGACAAATATGCCACCTCCATTTCTCATTTGCCTATCCTTTCGATATACTCTTAAATTTTCCCCGAAAATCTCATTACTATCAATTTGAGGTTTCAAGCAGATTTCTGTACATAGCATTATGTGAGCTTCGCTGCTTTTCATGAACACTTCAAACCACTTCGAACTCTGGCACTTTGTTGTGAATGCTTTTGCAGTTTACCATTAAGATTTTAATACTCTTGCCTGTGGGAGGTGTGACATATCTTATTTTGCTTTAGTCATAAAGTATATGCCATTTAATACGAGGGTCACTCAAGAAGAAATGCACACTTTTTTTAAAAAAATACAGTTTTTATTCTGCATGTGTGAAAGTTTTACAGTGTGTAGATACATCCTTCCCACTTGTTTTCAAACTTAGTTCAACCTGTTCCTGTGAGTGGTGTCGTCACAGCATGTCTTCAAGATGGCTGTTACACTTGACATTCGTAAGAAGCAACGTGCTGTCATAGAATTCCTGTGCTGTGAAAACGAGACAGTGGGAAACATCCACAATAGGTTGAAAAAGGTGTATGGAGATGCTGCTGTCAATCGCAGTAAAGTTAGTCGGTGAGCAAGCAGGTTGCGTGATGAAAGCGGGCATGGCAATATTGAGGATTGTCCTCGCAATGGCAGGCCTCGTACTGCACACACTCCAGACAATGTGCAGAGAATTAACGAATTGGTGACTGCTGACAGACGCATCACAGTGAACGAATTGTCATGCTACATTGGGATAGGGGAAGGAAGTGTTTACAGAATACTGAAAGTGTTGGCGTTAAAAAAGGTTTGTGCCAGGTGGGTTCCTAGGATGTTGACAGTGGCTCACGAACAAAACAAACAAAGAAAATGGTATGCAGCAAACTTTTGGAACAGTATGAGAATGGCGGAGATGAATTTCATGAAAGAATTGTGACAGGTGATGAAACATGGCTCCATCATTTTTCACCAGAGACGAAGAGGCAATCAATGGAGTGACACGTGCAAATTCACCCAAGAAAAAAAAAATTCAAAACCACACCTTCTGCTGGAAAAGTTATGGCTACGGTGTTTTTCGATTCCGAAGGACTCTTGCTTGTGGACATCATGCCAAGTGGAACCAGCATAACTTCTGATGCATTTATGACGACAATGAACAAACTTCAAGCTCAACTGAGTCTTGTTCAACCACATCGGCAAAAGCAGGACTTTTGCTGTTGCATGACAATGCATGACCACATGTCAGTCAAAAAGCCATTGAAGTGATCACAAAACTTGAATGAACAACACCCGCCTTACAGCCCTGATCTGGCTCCATGTGACTATCATCTCTTTGGGAAACTGAAAGACTCTCCTCGTGGAACAAGATTTGAAGATGATGACTCCCTTGTGCACAATGCCAAACAGTGGCTCCAACAGGTTGGTCTAGAATTTTACCAGTGTGGGTGTACAGGCGCTGGTTCCAAGATGGCGTAAGGCAGTTGAGAGGGTTGGAAATTATGTGGAGAAATGAAAATATTGTTCCTAAAGGATGTATCTACACACTGTAAAACTTTCAAGCATGTAGAATAAAAGATGGATAAAAAAAATAGTGTGCATTTCTTTTGGAGTGACCCCGTAAGTATCGGCACACTGTGTCGGGTACAGATGCAATATAAACATGCCTGTGCCAAAAAGAGACATTTATGAAAAGATAGATGAACATATATCTGTACTCCATTGTTTCCTTAAGGTGATTTCAATTTTTTGCACTCTTCAATTATCACTCACTTCCCTCCATGATTCTGGGTGGACATGCTGTGTTTATGTCAGACAACAATATGTATATTTCTGTAAAAGTTTTCACAATATACCTTCTGGAAAGGAAGGCAGCTTCTTTCATTTCTAAATTGCTTCAGCCTGAAAACGATACCTGTAGATGCAGTATTCTGCAAACTTCTGAACATAAGACAATATTATTTACGATTGTATCACACTTTATACTTTATCATGGACATGGACAGTGCATTTTTTTTTTTTTCAAGGAGTAAGAGATATATATCCCTCTGTTCAAAGGAGAGTTAATATATCGATAAATTTAGACTATTACAGTAGTAATCATAGAGAGAGACAGTGGAGGTGGGAAGTCAGACGTGTAAATTGCTACTGGAGAAAGTATCTGACAACAACACATCTCAAAATAATCCACATTATTCACACCTCCTTACGGTGCCAGTACTTAATTACCAATACAGAGGCACCTCTTACAATCTCACACTGATACTTCTGGGTTTCCAGTAGCTATCATTATATGGATTGGACGGCAAGTTGCCTAATATAAAGAACCAGTGTGTGCATCCCATACACACTCAGGTACGTGAGTAGCAACCTCTGATGAGTAGTACACACCTGACCCATTTAGGGGGCCCCTACAGTTCTCAGCAACATGGCTCAAGTCCCGGAAAGCCTAGCTTCTCACAGAACTTTTCAAGTCTCTGGTTCAGTCCTTCCACTCGCCTCACAATCCAAGGCCACGATAGTTCTGGGGGCAATGCTGCAAAATGTCAACTGTGTTGAAACTCCACGCAAAAGACTGGTCTTGTAAACCACCTCTGCCAGTCGCTGGAATGACTGTGAAGTACAACCTCGGAGCCTAGATGACAGGTATCATTTTTTCAAACATGCGTCACAATCTGCAATTGGTTGCACTTCGTTCCTTCACTGGCTGCAGGAATAGCCTCTTCAACATGTTGAATGAGCCCCAAGGCACACACTCTGAGTGCACCTTGTGTCCTTTCTTGTGATTTGCTGCGATTTCACTAAGGGGTACCGTCATATGCCGTACGTTTGAACTGCGGACGACTAATAGACACGTACCCCTTTCCGTATGCCTCGTCTTGACACTGGATAAAAAGGTTTTTTGGAGAACAGGTGACACAAGTTCCAATGGCTCAGTTTCAGTTTCAGTGAAAGACAGTGCCTCAAACGTATTGGTGAGAGGGACCAGTGCAGTGCCCTGGGGCCTCGCTGCCACCCCGTCTCACCTGTACAGGACACCTGGACCTGACGCCACTTGAAGTGCAATGCCCTGGGACCTTGCTGGCCCGCCCTCTCACCCTGTACAGGACATCTGGACCTGACGCCACTTGCAGTGCAATGCCCTGGGGCCTCGCTGGCCCCCCCTCTCACCCTGTACAGGACACCTGGACCTGACGCCACTTGCAGTGCAATGCCCAAGGGCCCTCGCTGGACCCCCCTCTCAACCTGTAAAGGATACCTGGACCTGACACCACTTGCAGTGCAATGCCCTGGGGCCTCGCTGCCCCCCCCCCCCCCCCCCCCCTCTCACCCTGTATAGGACACCTGGACCTGACGCTACTTGCAGTGCAATGCCCTGGGGCATCGCTGCCCGCCCCCCCGCCCCGTCTCACCCTGTACAGGACACGTGGACCTGACACCACTTGCAGTGCAATGCCCTGGGGCCTCGCTGGCCCCCCCCTCTCATCCTGTACAGGACACCTGGACCTGACGCCACTTGCAGTGCAATGCCCTAGGGCCCTCGCTGGCCCCCCCTCTCAACCTGTACAGGACACCTGGACCTGACACCACTTGCAGTGCAATGCCCTGGGGACTCGCTGGTCCCCCTCTCACCCTGTTCAGGACACCTGGACCTGACGCCACTTGCAGTGCAATGCCCTGGGGTCTAGCTGCACCCCGCCCCCCCCTCACCCTGTACAGGACACCTGGACCTGACGCCACTTGCAGTGCAATGCCCTGGGGTCTCGCTGGGCCCCCGTCTCACCCTGTACAAGACACCTGGACCTGACGCCACTTGCAGTGCAATGCCCTGGGGCCTCGCTGGCCCCCATCTCACCCTGTACAGGACACCTGGACCTGCCGCCACTTGCAGTGCAATGCCCTGGGGTCTAGCTGCACCCCGCCCCCCCCTCACCCTGTACAGGACACCTGGACCTGACGCCACTTGCAGTGCAATGCCCTGGGGCCTCGCTGCCCCCCCCCCCCCCCCCCCCTCTCACCCTGTATAGGAAACCAGGACCTGACGCCACTTGCAGTGCAATGCCCTGGTGTCTTGCTGTCCCCCCCCCCCCCCTCTCCCTGCCATGACACCTGCACCTGACGCTACTTGCAGTGCAATGCCCTGGGGCCTCGCTGCCCCCCCCCCCCCTCTCACCCTCTACAGGACACCTGGACCTGACACCACTTGCAGTGCAATGCCCTGGGGCCTCGCTGCCGCCCCCGCGACCCCCAGCCCACCTCACCCTGTACATGACACCTGGCCCTGACGACACTTGCAGTGCAATGCCCTGGGGCCTCGCTGGCCCCGCCTCTCAGCCTGTACAGGACACCTGGACCTGACGCCACTTGCAGTGCAATGCCCTGGGGCCTCGCTGGACCCCCTCTAACCCGGTACAGGACACTTGGACCTGACGCCACTTGCAGTGCAACGCCCTGGGGCCTCGCTGTCCCCCCCTCTCACGCTGTACAGGACACCTGGACCTAACGCCACTTGCAGTGCAATGCCCTGGGGCCTCGCTGGCCCCCCTCTAACCCTGTACAGGACACCTGGACCTGACGCCACTTGCAGTGCAATGCCCTGGGGCCTCGCTGGCCCCCCTCTAACTCTGTACAGGACACCTGGACCTGACGCCATTTGCAGTGCAATGCCCTGGGGCCTCGCTGGCCCCTCTCTAACCATGTACAGGACACATGGACGTGACGCCAGTATAGTGCAATTCCCTGGGGACTCGCTGGCCCCCCCTCTCACATTGTACAGGACACCTGGACCTGACGCCACTTGCAGTGCAATGCCCTGGGGCCCTCGCTGGCCCCCCGTCTCACCCTGTACAGGACACCTGGACCTGACGCCACTTGCAGTGCAATGCCCTGGGGCCTCGCTGGCCCCCCCTCTCACCCTGTACAGGACACCTGGACCTGACGCCACTTGCAGTGCAATGTCCTGGGGCCTCGCTGGCCCCCTCTCTCACACTGTACTGGACACCTGGACCTGACGCCACTTGCAGTGCAATGCCCTGGGGCCTCGTTGGCCACCCTCTCACCCTGTACTGCACACCTGGACCTGACGCCACTTGCTGTGCAATGCCCTGGGGCCTCGCTGGCCCCCCTCTAACCCTGTACAGGACACCTGGACCTGACGCCACTTGCAGTGCAATGCCCTGGGGCCTCGTTGGCCCCCCCTCTCACCCTGTACAGCACACCAGGACCTGACGCCACTTGCAGTGCAATGCCCTGGTGTCTTGCTGCCCCCCCCCCCTCTCCCTGCCATGACAGCTGCACCTGACGCTACTTGCAGTGCAATGCCCTGGGGCCTCGCTGGCCCCCCCCTCTCACCCTGTACAGGACACCTGGACCTGACGCCACTTGCAGTGCTATGCCCTGGGGCCTCGTTGGCCCCCCCCCTCACCCTGTATAGGACACCTGGACCTGACGCCAATTGCAGTGCAATGCCCTGGGTGTTCGTGGCCCCCCCCGCACCCCCTCAACCTGTACAGGACACCTGGACCTGACGCCACTTTCAGTGCAATGCCCTGGGGTCTCGCTGCCCCCCCCCCCCCCACCCACCTCACCCTGTACATGACACCTGGCCCTGACGCCACTTGCAGTGCAATGCCCTGGGGCCTCGCTGGCCCCCCTCTAACCCGGTACAGGACACTTAGACCTGACGCCACTTGCAGTGCAATGCCCTGGGGCCTCGCTGTCCCCCCCTCTCACGCTGTACAGGACACCTGGACCTCACGCCACTTGCAGTGCAATGCCCTGGGGCCTCGCTGGCCCCCTCTAACCCTGTACAGGACACCTGGACCTGACGCCACTATAGTGCAACTCCCTGGGGCCTCGCTGGCCCCCCCTCTCACCCTGTACAGGACACCTGGACCTGACGCCACTTGCAGTGCAATGCCCTGGGGCCTCGCTGGCCCCCCTCTAACCCTGTACAGGACACCTGGACCTGACGCCACTTGCAGTGCAATGCTTTGGGGTCTCGCTGGGCCCCCGTCTCACCCTGTACAAGACACCTGGACCTGACCCCACTTGCAGTGCAATGCCCTGGGGCCTCGCTGGCCCCCCCTCTCACCCTGTACAGGACACCTGGACCTAACGCCACAAGCAGTGCAATGACCTGGAGCCTCGCTGGCCCCCCGTCTCACCCTGTACAGGACACCTGGACCTGACGCCAGTTGCAGTGCAATGTCCTGGGGCCTCGCTGGCCCCCTCTCTCACACTGTACTGGACACCTGGACCTGACGCCACTTGCAGTGCAATGCCCTGGGGCCTCGTTGGCCCCCCCCCTCTCACCCTGTACAGCACACCTGGACCTGACGCCACTTGCTGTGCAATGCCCTGGGGCCTCGCTGGCCCCCACTCTCACCCTGTACAGGACACCTGGACCTGACGCCAGTTGCAGCGCAATGTGCTGGGGCCTCGCTGGCCCCCCCTCACACCCTGTACAGGACACCTGGACCTGACGCCACTTGCAGTGCAATGCCCTGGGGCCTCGCTGCCCCCCCCATCTCACCCTGTATAGGACACTAGGACCTGACGCCACTTGCAGTGCAATGCCCTGGTATCTTGCTGTCCCCCCCCCCCCCCCCCTCCCTGCCATGACACCTGCACCTGACGCTACTTGCAGTGCAATGCCCTGGGGCCTCGCTGGCCCCCCTCTCACCCTGTACAGGACACCTGGACCTGAAGCCACTTGCAGTGCAATGCCCTGGGGCCTCGCTGCCCCCCCCCTCTCACCCAATACAGGACACCTGGACCTGACGCCACTTGCAGTGCAATGCCCTGGGTGTTCGTGGCCCCCCCCGCACCCCCTCAACCTGTACAGGACACCTGGACCTGACGCCACTTTCAGTGCAATGCCCTCGGGTCTCGTTGCCACCACCCCCCTCACGCTGTACAGGACACCTGGACCTGACGCCACTTGCAGTGCAATGCATTGGGGTCTCGCTGCCCCCCCCCCCCCCCCCCACGCCCTCACCCAGTACATGACACTTGGACCTGACGCCACTTGCAGTGCATTGCCCTGGGGCCTCGCTGTCCCCCCTCTCACGCTGTACAGGACACCTGGACCTCAAGCCACTTGCAGTGCAATGCCCTGGGGCCTCGCTGGCCCCCCTCTAACCCTGTACAGGACACCTGGACCTGACACCACTTGCTGTGCAATGCCCTGGGGCCTCGCTGGCCCCCACTCTCACCCTGTACAGGACACCTGGACCTGACGCCAGTTGCAGTGCAATGTGCTGGGGCCTCGCTGGCCCCCCGTCACACCCTGTACAGGACACCAGGACCTGACGCCACTTGCAGTGCAATGCCCTGGGGCCTCGCTGGCCCCCCGTCTCACCCTGTACAGGACACCTGGACCTGAAGCCACTTGCAGTGCAATGCCCTGGGGCCTCGCTGGCCCCCCGTCTACCCCGGTACAGGACACCTGGACCTGACGACACTTGCAGTGCAATGCCCTGGGGCCCTCGCTGGCCCCCAGTCTAACCTGTACAGGACACCTGGACCTGACGACACTTGCAGTGCAATTCCCTGGGGCATCGCTGCTCCCCCATCTCACCCTGTATAGGACACCAGGACCTGACGCCACTTGCAGTGCAATGCCCTGGGGCCTCGCTGGCCCCCCCTCTCACGCTGTACAGGACACATGGACCTGACGCCACTTGCAGTGCAATGCCCTGGGGCCTCGCTGGCCCCCCCTCTCAACCTGTACAGGACACCTGGACCTGACGCCACTCTCAGTGCAATGCCCTGGGGTCTCGCTGTCGCCCCCCCCCCCCCCCCCACACACCTCACCCTGTACATGACACCTGGAAATGACGCCACTTGCAGTGCAATGCCCTGGGGCCTCGCTGCCGCCCCCCCCCCCCACCCACACCCTGTACATGACACCTGGCCCTGACGCCACTTGCAGTGCAATGCCCTGGGGCCTCGCTGCCACCCACTCTCACCCTGTATAGGACACCTGGACCTAATGCCACTTGCAGTGCAATGTCCTGGGGCCTCGCTGCCCCCCTCTCACCCTGTATAGGACACCTGGACCTGACACCACTTGCAGTGCAATGCCCTGGGGCCTTGCTGGCCCCCATCTCACCCTGTACAGGACACCTAGACCGGACGCAACTTGCAGTGCAATGCCGTGGGGTCTCGCTGGGCCCCCGTCTCACCCTGTACAAGACACCTGGCCCTGACGCCACTTGCAGTGCAATGCCCTGGGGCCTCGCTGGACCCCCCTCTCACCCTGTACAGGACACCTGGACCTGACGGCACTTGCAGTGCAATGCCCTGGGGTCTCGTTGCCACCCCCCCCCCCCCCCCCCACGCCCTCAACGCAGTACATGACACTTGGACCTGACGCCACTTGCAGTGCATTGCAGTGGGGCCTCGGTGTCCCCCCTCTCACCCTGTACAGGACACCTGGACCTGACGCCACTTGCAGTGCAATGCCCTGGGGCCTCGCTGGCCCCCCCTCTAACCCGGTACAGGACACTTGGACCTGACGCCACTTGCAGTGCAATGCCCTGGGGCATTGCTGTCCCCCCCTCTCACGCTGTACAGGACTCCTAGACCTCACGCCACTTGCAGTGCAATGCCCTGGGGCCTCGCTGGCCCCCCCTCTCACCCTGTACAGGACACCTGGACCTGACGCCACTTGCAGTGCAATGTCCTGGGGCCTCGCTGGCCCCCTCTCTCACACTGTACTCGACACCTGGACCTGACGCCACTTGCAGTGCAATGCCCTGGGGCCTCGTTGGCCCACCCCTCTCACCCTGCACAGCACACCTCGACCTAACGCCACTTGCTGTGCAATGCCGTGGGGCCTCGCTGGCCCCCCACTCTCACCCTGTACAACACCTGGACCTGACGCCAGTTGCAGTGCAATGTGCTGGGGCCTCGCTGGCCCCCCCTCTCACCCTGTACAGGACACCTGGACCCGACGCCACTTGCAGTGCAATGCCCTGGGACCTTGCTGGCTCATCCTCTCACCGTGTACAGGACACCTGGGCCTGACGCCACTTGCAGTGCAATGCCCTGGGGCCTCGCTGGGCCCCCCCTCTCACCCTGTACAAGACACCTGGACCTTACGCCACTTGCAGTGCAATGCCCTGGGGCATTGCTGGCCCTCCCTCTCACCCTGTACAGGACATCTGGACCTGACGCCACTTGCAGTAAAATGCCCTGGGGGCTCGCTGGCCCCCAATCTAACCCTGTACAGGACACCTGGACCTGACGCCACACTCTGTGCATTGCCCTGGGGCCTAGCTGCACCCCCCCCCCCCCCCACCCCTTACCATATACAGGACACCTGGACCTGACGCCACTTGCAGTGCAATGCCCTGGGGTCTCGCTGGCCGCCCCTCTCACCCTGCACAGGGCACCTGGACCTGACGCCACTTGCAGTGCAATGCCCTGGGGTCTAGCTGCACCCCCCCCCCCCCCTCTTACCCTGTACAGGACACCTGGACCTGACGCCACTTGCAGTGCAATGCCCTGAGGTCTCGATGGCCCACCGTCTCACCCTGTACAGGACACCTGGACCTGACACCACTTGCAGTGCAATGCCCTGGGGCCTTGCTGGCCCCCATCTCACCCTGTACAGGACACCTAGACCGGACGCCACTTGCAGTGAAATGCCGTGGGGTCTCGCTGGGCCCCCGTCTCACCCTGTACAAGACACCTGGACCTGACGCCACTTGCAGTGCAATGCCCTGGGTGTTCGTGGCCCCCCCCCACACCCCCTCAACCTGTACAGGACACCTGGACCTGACGCCACTTGCAGTGCAATGCCCTGGGGTCTCGTTGCCATCCCCCCCCCCCCCCCCCCCCCCCCCACGCCCTCACCCAGTACATGACACTTGGACCTGACGCCACTTGCAGTGCATTGCAGTGGGGCCTCGGTGTCCCCCCCTCTCACCCTGTACAGGACACCTGGACCTGACGCCAGTTGCAGTGCAATGTCCTGGGGCCTCGCTGGCCCCCTCTCTCACACTGTACTCGACACCTGGAAATGACGCCCACTTGCAGTGCAATGCCCTGGGGCCTCGTTGGCCCCCCCCTCTCACCCTGTACAGCACACCTGGACCTAACGCCACTTGCTGTGCAATGCCCTGGGGTCTCGATGGCCCACCGTCTCACCCTGTACAGGACATCTGGACCTGACGCCACTTGCAGTGCAATGCCCTGGGGTCTCGCTGGCCGCCCCTCTCACCTGCACAGGGCACCTGGACCTAACGCCACTTGCAGTGCAATGCCCTGGGGTCTCGATGGCCCCACCGTCTCACCCTGTACAGGGACATCTGGACCTGACGCCACTTGCAGTGCAATGCCCTGGGGTCTAGCTGCACCCCCCCCCTTACCATGTGCAGGACACCTGGACCTGACGCCACTTGCAGTGCAATGCCCTGGGGTCTCGCTGGCCGCCTCTCTCACCCCTGCACAGGACACCTGGACCTGACGCCACACTCTGTGCAATGCCCTGGGGCCTAGCTGCACCCCCCCACCCCCCCCACCCCTTACCATGTACAGGACACCTGGACCTGACGCCACTTGCAGTGCAATGCCCTGGGGTCTCGCTGGCCGCCCCTCTCACCCTGCACAGGGCACCTGGACCTGACGCCACTTGCAGTGCACACTAGATCGCGTGTTGGTGCACCCCCCCCCCCCCCTTACCATGTGCAGGACACCTGGACCTGACGCCACTTGCAGTGCAATGCCCTGGGGTCTCGCTGGCCGCCTCTCTCACCCTGTACAGGACAGCTGGACCTGACGCCACTTGCAGTGCAATGCCGTAGGGCCTCGCTGGCTCCCCCTCTCACCCTGTACAGGACACCTGGACCTGACGCCACTTGCAGTGCAATGCCCTGGGGCCTCGCTGGCCCCCCGTCTCACCCTGTACAGGACCCCTGGACCTGAAGCCACTTGCAGTGCAATGCCCTGGGGCCTCGCTGGCCCCCCGTCTCACCCTGTACAGGACACCTGGACCTGACGACACTTGCAGTGCAATGCCCTGGGGCCTCGCTGGCCCCCCGTCTCACCCTGTACAGGACACCTGGACCTGACGCCACTTGCAGTGCAATTCCCTGGGGCCTCGCTGCCCCCCCATCTCACCCTGTATAGGACACCAGGACCTGACGCCACTTGCAGTGCAATGCACTGGGGCCTCGCTGGCCCCCCTCTCACGCTGTACAGGACACCTGGACCTGACGCCACTTGCAGTGCAATGCCCTGGGGCCTCGCTGGCCCCCCCTCTCAACCTGTACAGGACACCTGGACCTGACGCCACTCTCAGTGCATTGCCCTGGGGTCTCGCTGTCGCCCCCCCCCCCCCCACCCACACACCTCACCCTGTACATGACACCTGGAAATGACGCCACTTGCAGTGCAATGCCCTGGGGCCTCGCTGCCGCCCCCCCCCCCCCCACCCACACCCTGTACATGACACCTGGCCCTGACGCCACTTGCAGTGCAATGCCCTGGGGCCTCGCTGCCCCCCCCTCTCACCCTGTATAGGACACCAGGACCTGACGCCACTTGCAGTGCAATGCCCTGGGGCCTCGTTGGCCCCCCTCTCACCCTGTACAGGACACCTGGACCTGATGCCACTTGCAGTGCAATGTCCTGGGGCCTCGCTGGCCCCCCCTCTCACCCTGTACAGGACACCTGGACCCGACGCCACTTGCAGTGCAATGCCCAGGGGCCTCGCTGGCCCCCCCTCTCAACTTGTACAGGGCACCTGGACCTGACGCCACTCTCAGTGCATTGCCCTGGGGTCTCGCTGTCGCCCCCCCCCCCCCCCCCCCCACCTCAACCTGTACATGACACCTGGCCCTGACGCCACTTGCAGTGCAATGCCCTGGGGTCTCGTTGCCACCCCCCCCCCCCCCACGCCCTCACCCAGTACATGACACTTGGACCTGACGCCACTTGCAGTGCATTGCAGTGGGGCCTCGGTGTCCCCCCTCTCACCCTGTACAGGACACCTAGACCTCACGCCACTTGCAGTGCAATGCCCTGGGGCCTCGCTAGCCCCCCCTCTCACCCTGTACAGGGCACCTGGACCTGACGCCACTTGCAGTGCAATGCCCTGGGGTCTAGCTGCACCCCCCCCCCCCCCCCTTACCATGTTCAGGACACCTGGACCTGACGCCACTTGCAGTGCAATGCCCTGGGGTCTCGCTGGCCGCCTCTCTCACCCTGCACAGGACAGCTGGACCTGACGCCACTTGCAGTGCAATGCCGTAGGGCCTCGCTGGCTCCCCCTCTCACCCTGTACAGGACACCTGGACCTGACGCCACTTGCAGTGCAATGCCCTGGGGCCTCGCTGGCCCCCCGTCTCACCCTGTACAGGACACCTGGACCTGACGCCACTTGCAGTGCAATGCCCTGGGGTCTAGCTGCACCCCCCCCCCCCCCTTACCACGTGCAGGACACCTGGAGCTGACGCCACTTGCAGTGCAATGCCGTGGGGTCTCGCTGGCCGCCTCTCTCACCCTGCACAGGACAGCTGGACCTGACGCCAATTGCAGTGCAATGCCGTAGGGCCTCGCTGGCTCCCCCTCTCACCCTGTACAGGACACCTGGACCTGACGCCACTTGCAGTGCAATGCCCTGGGGCCTCGCTGGCCCCCCGTCTCACCCTGTACAGGACACCTGGACCTGACGCCACTTGCAGTGCCATGTCCTGGGGCCTCGCTGGCCCCCTCTCTAACACTGTACTCGACACCTGGACCTTACGCCACTTGCAGTGCAATGCCCTGGGGCATTGCTGGCCCTCCCTCTCACCCTGTACAGGACACCTGGACCTGACGCCACTTGCAGTGCAATGCCCTGGGGCCTCGCTGCCGCCCCCCCCCCCCCCACCCACCCACACCCTGTACATGACACCTGGCCCTGACGCCACTTGCAGTGCAATGCCCTGGGGCCTCGCTGCCCCCCACTCTCACCCTGTATAGGACACCAGGACCTGACGCCACTTGCAGTGCAATGCCCTGGTGTCTTGCTGTCCTCCCCCCCCCCCTCCCTGCCATGACACCTGCACCTGACGCCACTTGCAGTGCAATGCCCTGGGGCATTGCTGTCCCCCCCTCTCACGCTGTACAGGACACCTAGACCTCACGCCACTTGCAGTGCAATGCCCTGGGGCCTCGCTAGCCCCCCCTCTCACCCTGTACAGGACACCTGGACCTGACGCCACTTGCAGTGCCATGTCCTGGGGCCTCGCTGGCCCCCTCTCTAACACTGTACTCGACACCTGGAGCTTACGCCACTTGCAGTGCAATGCCCTGGGGCCTCGCTGGCCCCCCCCCCCCTCTCACCCTGTACAGCACACCTGGACCTAACGCCACTTGCTGTGCAATGCCCTGGGGCCTCGCTGGCCCCCACTCTCACCCTGTACAACACCTGGACCTGACGCCAGTTGCAGTGCAATGTGCTGGGGCCTCGCTGGCCCCCCCTCTCACCCTGTACAGGACACCTGGACCCGACGCCACTTGCAGTGCAATGCCCTGGGGCATCGCTGGCCCCCCCTCTCAACCTGTACAGGACACCTGGACCTGACGCCACTCTCAGTGCATTGCCCTGGGGTCACGCTGTCGCCCCCCCCCCCCCCACCTCACCCTGTACATGACATCTGGAAATGACGCCACTTGCAGTGCAATGCCCTGGGGCCTCGCTGCCGCCCCCCCCCCCCCACCCACACCCTGTACATGACACCTGGCCCTGACGCCACTTGCAGTGCAATGCCCTGGGGCCTCGCTGCCCCCCCCCTCTCACCCTGTATAGGACACCAGGACCTGACGCCACTTGCAGTGCAATGCCCTGGTGTCTTGCTGTCCCCCCCCCCCCCTCTCCCTGCCATGACATCTGCACCTGACGCTACTTGCAGTGCAATGCCCTGGGGCCTCGCTGGCCCCCCCCTCTCACCCTGTACAGGACACTCGGACCTGACGCCACTTGCAGTGCAATGCCCTGGGGCCTCGTTGGCCCCCCTCTCACCCTTTACAGGACACCTGGACCTGATGCTACTTGCAGTGCAATGTCCGGGGGCCTCGCTGCCCCCCCTCTCACCCTGTATAGGACACCTGGACCTGACACCACTTGCAGTGCAATGCCCTGGGTGTTCGTGGCCCCCCCCCACACCCCCTCAACCTGTACAGGACACCTGGACCTGACGGCACTTGCAGTGCATTGCAGTGGGGCCTCGGTGTCCCCCCTCTCACCCTGTACAGGACACCTGGACCTGACGCCACTTGCAGTGCAATGTCCTGGGGCCTCGCTGGCCCCCTCTCTCACACTGTACTCGACACCTGGACCTGACGCCACTTGCAGTAAAATGCCCTGGGGCCTCGTTGGCCCCCCCTCTCACCCTGTACAGCACACCTGGACCTGACGCCACTTGCTGTGCAATGCCCTGGGGCCTCGCTGCCGCCCCCCCCCCCCCCCCCACCCACACCCTGTACATGACACCTGGCCCTGACGCCACTTGCAGTGCATTGCAGTGGGGCCTCGGTGTCCCCCCTCTCACCCTGTACAGGACACCTGGACCTGACGCCACTTGCAGTGCAATGTCCTGGGGCCTCGCTGGCCCCCTCTCTCACACTGTACTCGACACCTGGACCTGACGCCACTTGCAGTAAAATGCCCTGGGGCCTCGTTGGCCCCCGCCTCTCACCCTGTACAGCACACCTGGACCTGACGCCACTTGCTGTGCAATGCCCTGGGGCCTAGCTGGCGCCCACTCTCACCCTGTACAACACCTGGACCTGACGCCAGTTGCAGTGCAATGTGCTGGGGCCTCGCTGGCCCCCCCTCACACCCTGTACAGGACACCTGGACCTGATGCCACTTGCAGTGCAATGCCCTGGGACCTTGCTGGCTCCCCCTCTCACCGTGTACAGGACACCTGGGCCTGACGCCACTTGCAGTGCAATGCCCTGGGGCCTCGCTGGGCCCCCCTCTCACCCTGTACAAGACACCTGGACCTTACGCCACTTGCAGTGCAATGCCCTGGGGCATTGCTGGCCCTCCCTCTCACCCTGTACAGGACATGTGGACCTGACGCCACTTGCAGTAAAATGCCCTGGGGCCTCGCTGGCCCCCCCTCTAACCCAGTACAGGACACCTGGACCTGACGCCACACTCTGTGCAATGCCCTGGGGCCTAGCTGCACCCCCCCCCCCACCCCTCACCATGTACAGGACACCTGGACCTGACGCCACTTGCAGTGCAATGCCCTGGGACCTTGCTGGATCCCCCTCTCACCGTGTACAGGGCACCTGGGCCTGACGCCACTTGCAGTGCAATGCCCTGGGGCCTCGCTGGGCCCCCCTCTCACCCTGTACAAGACACCTGGACCTGACACAACTTGCAGTGCAATGCCCTGGGGCATCGCTGGCCCTCCCTCTCACCCTGTACAGGACATCTGGACCTGACGCCACTTGCAGTGCAATGCCCTGGGGCCTCGCTGGCCCCCCCTCTAACCCTGTACAGGACACCTGGACCTGACGCCACTTGCAGTGCAATGCCCTGGGGCCACGCTGGCCCCCCCCCTCTAACCCTGTACAGGACACCTGGACATGACGCCACTTGCAGTGCAATGCCCTGGGGCCATGCTGCCCCCCCCCCCTCTAACCCTGTACAGGACACCTGGACCTGACGCCACTTGCAGTGCAATGCCCTGGGGCCATGCTGCCCCCCCCCCCTCTAACCCTGTACAGGACACCTGGACCTGACGCCACTTGCAGTGCAATGCCCTGGGGCCTCCCTGGCCCCCCCTCTCACCCTGTACAGGACACCTGGACCTCACGCCACTTGCAGTGCAATACCCTGGGGCCTCGCTGCCCCCCTCTAACCCTGTACAGGACACCTGGACCTGATGCCATTTGCAGTGCAATGCCCTGGGGCCTCGCTGGCCCCTCTCTAACACTGTGCAGGACACCTGGACGTGACGCCACTACAGTGCAATGCCCTGGGGCCTCGCTGGCCCCCCCTCTCACCCTGTACAGGACACCTGGACCTGACGCCACTTGCAGTGCAATGCCCTGATGCCTCGCTGGCCCCCCTCTAACCCTGACAGGACACCTGGACATGACGCCATTTGCAGTGCAATGCCCTGGGGCATTGCTGGCCCCCCCTCTCACCCCGTACAGGACACCTGGACCTGACGCCACTTGCAGTGCAATGCCCTGGGGCCATGCTGCCCCCCCCCCCCTCTAACCCTGTACAGGACACCTGGACCTGACGCCACTTGCAGTGCAATGCTTTGGGGCCACGTTGCCACCCCCCTCTAACCCTGTAGGGGACACCTGGACATGACGCCATTTGCAGTGCAATGCCCTGGGGCCTCGCTGGCCCCCCCTCTAACCCTGTACAGGACACCTGGACCAGACGCCACTTGCAGTGCAATGCCCTGGGGTCTCGGTGCCGCTCTCCACCCCCCCCCTCTCCCACTGAATATGATACCTGGACCTGACGCCACTTGCAGTTCAATGCCCTGGGATCTCGCTGGCCCCCAATCTCATCCTGTACAGGACACCTGGACCTGACGCCATTTGCAGTGCAATGCCCTGGGACCTTGCTGGCTCTCCCTCTCACCGTGTACAGGACACCTGGGATTGACGCCACTTGCAGTGCAATGCCCTGGGGCCTCGCTGGGCCCCCCTCTCACCCTGTACAAGGCACTTGGACCTGACGCCACTTGCAATGCAATGCCCTGGGGCATCGCTGGCCCTCCCTCTCACCCTGTACAGGACACCTGGACCTGACACCACTTGCAGTGCAATGCCCTGGGGTCTAGCTGCACCCCCCCCCCCCTTTCCCTGTACAGGACACCTGGACCTGACGCCACTTGCAATGCAATGCCCTGGGGCATCGCTGGCCCTCCCTCTCACCCTGTACAGGACACCTGGACCTGACGCCACTTGCAGTGCAATGCCCTGGGGTCTAGCTGCACCCCCCCGTTAACCTGTACAGGACACCTGGACCTGACGCCGCTTGCAGTGCAATGCCCTGGGGTCTAGCTGCACCCCCCCCCCCCCCCCTTTCCCTGTACAGGACACCTGGACCTGACGGCACTTGCAGTGCAATGCCCTGGGGCCTCACTGGCCCCCCGTCTCACCCTGTACAGGACACCTGGACCTGACGACACTTGCAGTGCAATGCCCTGGGGACTCGCTGCCTCCCCCTCTAACCCTGCACAGGACACCTGGACCTGACGCCACTTGCAATGCAATGCCCTGGGGTCTCGCTGCCCCCCCCCCCCCTCTTAACCTGTACAGGACACCTGGACCTGACACCACTTGCAGTGCAATGCCCCGAGGCATCGCTGGCCCTCCCTCTCACCCTGTACAGGCCACCTGGATGTGACGCCACTATAGTGCAATGCCCTGAGGCTTCGCTGGCCCCCCCTCTCACCCTGTACAGGACACCTGGACCTGACAGCACTTGCAGTGCAATGCCCTTGGGCCTCGCTGGCTCCCCCTCTCACCCTGTACAGGACACCTGGACCTGACGCCACTTGCAGTGCAATGCCCTGGGGCTTCACTGGCCCCCCCTCTAACCCTGTACAGGACACCTGGATCTGACGCCACTTGCAGTGCAGTGCCCTGGGGCCTCGCTGACCCCCCGTCTCAACCTGTACAGGACACCTGGACCTGACGCCACTTGCAGTGCAATGCCGTGGGGCCTCGCTGGCCCCCCGTCTCACCCTGTACAGGACACCTGGACCTGACGCCACTTGCAGTGCAATGCCCTGAGGTCTCGCTGCCCCCCCCCCCCCCCACTCTACCCTGTACAGGACACCTGGACCTGACGCCACTTGCAGTGTAATGCCCTGGGGTCTCGCTGCCCCCCCCCCCCCCCCCCCAAATTGCTGTACAGGACACCTGGACATGAAGCCACTTGCAGTGCAATGCCCTGGGGTCTCGCTGACACCCCCCCCCCCTCCCCCCCTCAACCTGCCATCACACCCTGACCTGACGCCACTTGCAGTGCAATGCCCTGGGGCCTCGCTTCCCCCCACCCTCTAACCCTGTACAGGACACCTGGACATGACGCCATTTGCAATGCAATGCCGTGGGGCCTCGCTGGCACCCCGTCTCAGCCAGTACAGGACTCCTGGACCTGACGCCACTTGCAGTGCAATGCCCTCGGGTCTCGGTGCCGCCCTCCACCCTCCCCCCCTCTCCCCCTGAACATGACACCTGGACCTGACGCCACTTGCAGTGCAATGCCCTGTGGTCCAGCTACACCCTCCCCCCCCCCCTTTACCCTGTAGAGGACATCTGGACCTGACGCCACATGCATTGCAATGCCCTGGGGCCTCGCATGCCCTCCCCTCTAACCCTGTACAGGACACCTGGACCTGACGCCAGTTGCAGTGCAATGCCCTGGGGCCTTGCTTGCCCCCCGTCTCACCCTGTACAGGACACCTGGACCTGACGCCACTTGCAGTGCAATGCCGTGGGGCCTCGCTGGCCCCCCCGTCTCACCCTGTACATGACACCTGGACCTGACGCCACTTGCAGTGCAATGCCCTGTGGTCCAGCTACAGCCCCCCCCCCCCCCCCTTTACCCTGTAGAGGACATCTGGTCCTGACGCCACTTGCAGTGCAATGCCCTGGGGCCTCGCTTGCCCTCCCCTCTAACCCTTTACAGGACACCTGGATCTGACGCCACTTGCAGTGCAATGCCCTGGGGCCTTGCTTGCCCCCGTCTCAACCTGTACAGGACACCTGGACCTGACGCCACTTGCAGTGCAATGCCGTGGGGCCTCGCTGGCCCCCCGCCTCACCCTGTACAGGACACCTGGACCTGACGCCACTTGCAGTGCAATGCCCTGGGGTCTAGCTGCACCCCCCCCCCCCCTCTACCCTGTACAGGACACCTGGACCTGACGCCACTTGCAGTGTAATGCCCTGGGGTCTCGCTGCCCCCCCCCCCCCCCCCAATTGCTGTACAGGACACCTGGACATGAAGCCACTTGCAGTGCAATGCCCTGGGGTCTCGCTGACACCCCCCCCCCCCCTCCCCCCCTCAACCTGCCATCACACCCTGACCTGACGCCACTTGCAGTGCAATGCCCTGGGGCCTCGCTTGCCCCCCACCCTCTAACCCTGTACAGGACACCTGGACATGACGCCATTTGCAATGCAATGCCCTGGGGCCTCGCTGGCACCCCCGTCTCAGCCAGTACAGGACTCCTGGACCTGACGCCACTTGCAGTGCAATGCCCTCGGGTCTCGGTGCCGCCCTCCACCCTCCCCCCCTCTCCCCCTGAACATGACACCTGGACCTGACGCCACTTGCAGTGCAATGCCCTGTGGTCCAGCTACACCCCCCCCCCCCCTTTACCCTGTAGAGGACATCTGGACCTGATGCCACTTGCAGTGCAATGCCCTGGGGCCTCGCTGGCCCCCCTCTCACCCTGTACAGGACACCTGGACCTGACGCCACTTGCAGTGCAATGCCCTGTGGCCTCGCTTGTCGCCCCTCTAACACTGCACAGGACACCTGGACCTGACGCCACTTGCAGTGCAATGATTGGGGCCTCGCTGGCCCCTCGTCACACCCTGTACAGGACACCTGGACCTGACGCCACTTGCGTGCAATGCCCTGGGGCCTCGCTGGCCCCCCCTCTCACCCTATACAGGACACCTGGACCTGACGCCTCTTGCAGTGGAATGCCCTGGGGCATCGCTGGCCCCCCCGTCTCACCCTGTACAGGACACCTGGACCTGACGCCACTTGCAGCGCAATGCCCTGGGGCCTCGCTGGCCCCCCCTCTAACCCTGTACAGGACACCTGGACCTGACGCCACTTGCAGTGCAATGCCCTGGGGCCTCGCTGGCCCACCATCTCGCCCTGTACAGGACACCTGGACCTGACGCCACTTGCAGTGCAATACCCTGGGGCCTCGCTGGCCCCCACCCCCCTCTCACCCTGTACAGGACACCTGGACCAGACGCCACTTGCAGTGCAATGCCCAGGGGACTAGCTGCACCTAGCCCCCCCCCCCCCCCCCTCAACCCTGTACAGGACACCTGGACCTGACGCCACTTGCAGTGCAATGCCCTGATGCCTCGCTGGCCCTCACTCTCACCCCGTACCAGACACCTGGACCTGACGCCACTTGCAGTGCAATGCCCTGGGGCCACGCTGGGCCCCCACTCTAACCCTGTACAGGACACCTGGACCTGACGCCACTTGCAGTGCAATGCCCTGGGGTCTCGGTGCCGCTCTCACCCCCCCCCCCCCCTCTCCCCTTGAACATTACACCTGGACCTGACGCCACTTGCAGTGCAATGCCCTGAGGCCTCGCTGGGCCCCCCTCTCACCATGTACAAGACACCTGGACCTGACACCACTTGCAGTGCAATGCCCCGGGTCATCGCTGGCCCTCCCTCTCACCCTGTACAGGCCACCTGGACGTGACGCCACTATAGTGCAATGCCCTGAGGCTTCGCTGGCCCCCCCTCTCACCCTGTACAGGACACCTGGACCTGACGCCACTTGCAGTGCAATGCCCTGGGGCTTCACTTGCCCCCCCTCTAACCCTGTACAGGACACCTGGATCTGACGCCACTTGCAGTGCAATGCCCTGGGGCCTCGCTGACCCCCCGTCTCAACCTGTACATGACACCTGGACCTGACGCCACTTGCAGTGCAATGCCGTGGGGCCTCGCTGGCCCCCCGTCTCACACTGTACAGGACACCTGGACCTGACGCCACTTGCAGTGCAATGCCCTGGGGTCTAGCTGCACCCCCCCCCCTCCCCCCCTCTACCCTGTACAGGACACCTGGACCTGACGCCACTTGCAGTGTAATGCCCTGGGGTCTCGCTGCCCCCCCCACCCCAACTGCTGTACAGGACACCTGGACATGAAGCCACTTGCAGTGCAATGCCCTGGGGTCTCGCTGACACCCCCCCCCCTCCCCCCCTCAGCCTGCCATCACACCCTGACCTGACGCCACTTGCAGTGCAATGCCCTGGGCCTCGCTGGCCCCCCTCTCACCCTGTACAGGCCACCTGGACGTGACGCCACTATAGTGCAATGCCCTGAGGCTTCGCTGGCCCCCCCCTCTCACCCTGTACAGGACACCTGGACCTGACGCCACTTGCAGTGCAATGCCCTGGGGTCTCGGCGCCGCTCTCACCCCCCCCCCTCTCCCCTTGAACATTACACCTGGACCTGACGCCACTTGCAGTGCAATGCCCTGGGATCTCGCTGGCCCCCCCTCTCATCCTGTACAGGACACCTGGACCTGACGCCACTAGCAGTGCAATGCCCTGGGACCACGCTGGCTCCCCCTCTCACCGTGTACAGGACACCTGGGATTGACGCCACTTGCAGCGCAATGCCCTGAGACCTCGCTGGGCCCCCCTCTCGCCCTGTACAAGACACCTGGACCTGACGCCACTTGCAGTGCAATGCCCTGGGGCATTGCTGGCCCACTCTCATCCTGTACAGGACACCTGGACCTGACGCCACTTGCAGTGCAATGCCCTGGGGTCTAGCTGCACCCCCCCGTTAACCTGTACAGGACACCTGGACCTGACGCCGCTTGCAGTGCAATGCCCTGGGGTCTAGCTGCACCCCCCCCCCCCTTTTCCCTGTACAGGACACCTGGACCTGACGGCACTATAGTGCAATGCCCTGGGGACTCGCTGCCTCCCCCTCTAACATTGCACAGGACACCTGGACCTGACGCCACTTGCAATGCAATGCCCTGGGGTCTCGCTGCCCCCCCCCCCTCTCAACCTGTACAGGACACCTGGACCTGACACCACTTGCAGTGCAATGCCCCGAGGCATCGCTGGCCCTCCCTCTCACCCTGTACAGGCCACCTGGATGTGACGCCACTATAGTGCAATGCCCTGAGGCTTCGCTGGCCCCCCCTCTCACCCTGTACAGGACACCTGGACCTGACAGCACTTGCAGTGCAATGCCCTTGGGCCTCGCTGGCTCCCCCTCTCACCCTGTACAGGACACCTGGACCTGACACCACTTGCAGTGCAATGCCCTGGGGCTTCACTGGCCCCCCCTCTAACCCTGTACAGGACACCTGGATCTGACGCCACTTGCAGTGCAGTGCCCTGGGGCCTCGCTGACCCCCCGTCTCAACCTGTACAGGACACCTGGACCTGACGCCACTTGCAGTGCAATGCCGTGGGGCCTCGCTGGCCCCCCGTCTCACCCTGTACAGGACACCTGGACCTGACGCCAATTGCAGTGCAATGCCCCGAGGCATCGCTGGCCCTCCCTCTCACCCTGTACAGGCCACCTGGATGTGACGCCACTATAGTGCAATGCCCTGAGGCTTCGCTGGCCCCCCCTCTCACCCTGTACAGGACACCTGGACCTGACAGCACTTGCAGTGCAATGCCCTTGGGCCTCGCTGGCTCCCCCTCTCACCCTGTACAGGACACCTGGACCTGACGCCACTTGCAGTGCAATGCCCTGGGGCTTCACTGGCCCCCCCTCTAACCCTGTACAGGACACCTGGATCTGACGCCACTTGCAGTGCAGTGCCCTGGGGCCTCGCTGACCCCCCGTCTCAACCTGTACAGGACACCTGGACCTGACGCCACTTGCAGTGCAATGCCGTGGGGCCTCGCTGGCCCCCCGTCTCACCCTGTACAGGACACCTGGACCTGACGCCACTTGCAGTGCAATGCCCAGGGGTCTAGCTGCACCTAGCCCCCCCCCCCCCCCCCTCAACCCTGTACAGGACACCTGGACCTGACGCCACTTGCAGTGCAATGCCCTGGGGCATTGCTGGCCCCCCGTCTCACCCTGTACAGGACACCAGGACCTGACGCCACTTGCAGTGCAATGCCCTGATGCCTCGCTGGCCCTCACTCTCACCCCGTACCAGACACCTGGACCTGACGCCACTTGCAGTGCAATGCCCTGGGGCCACGCTGGGCCCACACTCTAACCCTGTACAGGACACCTGGACCTGACGCCACTTGCAGTGCAATGCCCTGGGGTCTCGGTGCCGCTCTCACCCCCCCCCCCCCCTCTCCCCTTGAACATTACACCTGGACCTGACGCCACTTGCAGTGCAATGCCCTGAGGCCTCGCTGGGCCCCCCTCTCACCCTGTACAAGACACCTGGACCTGACACCACTTGCAGTGCAATGCCCCGGGTCATCGCTGGCCCTCCCTCTCACCCTGTACAGGCCACCTGGACGTGACGCCACTATAGTGCAATGCCCTGAGGCTTCGCTGGCCCCCCCTCTCACCCTGTACAGGACACCTGGACCTGACGCCACTTGCAGTGCAATGCCCTGGGGCTTCACTTGCCCCCCCTCTAACCCTGTACAGGACACCTGGATCTGACGCCACTTGCAGTGCAATGCCCTGGGGCCTCGCTGACCCCCCGTCTCAACCTGTACATGACACCTGGACCTGACGCCACTTGCAGTGCCATGCCGTGGGGCCTCGCTGGCCCCCCGTCTCACACTGTACAGGACACCTGGACCTGACGCCACTTGCAGTGCAATGCCCTGGGGTCTAGCTGCACCCCCCCCCCCTCCCCCCCTCTACCCTGTACAGGACACCTGGACCTGACGCCACTTGCAGTGTAATGCCCTGGGGTCTCGCTGCCCCCCCCACCCCAACTGCTGTACAGGACACCTGGACATGAAGCCACTTGCAGTGCAATGCCCTGGGGTCTCGCTGACACCCCCCCCCCCTCCCCCCCTCAGCCTGCCATCACACCCTGACCTGACGCCACTTGCAGTGCAATGCCCTGGGCCTCGCTGGCCCCCCTCTCACCCTGTACAGGCCACCTGGACGTGACGCCACTATAGTGCAATGCCCTGAGGCTTCGCTGGCCCCCCCTCTCACCCTGTACAGGACACCTGGACCTGACGCCACTTGCAGTGCAATGCCCTGGGGCTTCACTGGCCCCCCCTCTAACCCTGTACAGGACACCTGGATCTGACGCCACTTGCAGTGCAATGCCCTGGGGCCTTGCTGACCCCCCGTCTCAACCTGTACATGACACCTGGACCTGACGCCACTTGCAGTGCAATGCCGTGGGGCCTCGCTGGCCCCCCGTCTCACACTGTACAGGACACCTGGACCTGACGCCACTTGCAGTGCAATGCCCTGGGGTCTAGCTGCACCCCCCCCCCCCCTCCCTCCCTCTACCCTGTACAGGACACCTGGACCTGACGCCACTTGCAGTGTAATGCCCTGGGGTCTCGCTGCCCCCCCACCCCAACTGCTGTACAGGACACCTGGACATGAAGCCACTTGCAGTGCAATGCCCTGGGGTCTCGCTGACACCCCCCCCCCCTCCCCCCCACAACCTGCCATCACACCCTGACCTAAAGCCACTTGCAGTGCAATGCCCTGGGGCTTCGCTGGCACCCCGTCTCACCCTGTACAGGACACCTGGATCTGACGCCACTTGCAGTGCAATGCCCTGGGGCCTCGCTGGCCCCCCGTCTCACCCTGTACAGGACACCTGGACCTGACGCCACTTGCAGTGCAATGCCGTGGGGCCTCGCTGGCCCCCCCTCTCATCCTGTACAGGACACCTGGACCTGACGCCACTTGCAGTGCAATGCCCTGGGGTCTAGCTGCACCCCCCCCCCCTTTCCCTGTACAGGACACCAGGACCTGACGGCACTATAGTGCAATGCCCTGGGGCCTCGCTGGCTCCCCCTCTAACCCTGCACAGGACACCTGGACCTGACGCCACTTGCAGTGCAATGTCCTGGGGTCTCACTGCCCCCCCCCCCCCCTCGCAACCTGTACAGGACACCTGGACCTGACGCCACTTGCAGTGCAATGCCCTGGGGTCTAGCTGCACCCTCCCCCCCCCCCCCCTTTCCCTGTACAGGACACCAGGACCTGACGGCACTATAGTGCAATGCCCTGGGGCCTCGCTGGCTCCCCCTCTAACCCTGCACAGGACACCTGGACCTGACGCCACTTGCAGTGCAATGCCCTGGGGTCTCACTGCCCCCCCCCCCCCTCGCAACCTGTACAGGACACCTGGACCTGACGCCACTCGCAGTGCAATGCCCTGAGGCCTCGCTGGCCCCCCCTCTCATCCTGTACAGGACACCTGGACCTGACGCCACTTGCAGTGCAATGCCCTGGGGTCTAGCTGCACCCCCCCCCCCCCTTTCCCTGTACAGGACACCAGGACCTGACGGCACTATATAGTGCAATGCCCTGGGGCCTCGCTGGCTCCCCCTCTAACCCTGCACAGGACACCTGGACCTGACGCCACTTGCAGTGCAATGCCCTGGGGTCTCACTGCCCCCCCCCCCCCCCTCGCAACCTGTACAGGACACCTGGACCTGACACCACTTGCAGTGCAATGCCCTGGGGCATCGCTGGCCCTCCCTCTCACCCTGTACAGGCCACCTGGACGTGACGCCACTATAGTGCAATGCCCTGAGGCTTCGCTGGACCCCCTCTCACCCTCTACAGGACACCTGAACCTGACACCACTTGCAGTGCAATGCCCTGGGGCCTCGCTGGCTCCCCCTCTCACCCTGTACAGGACACCTGGACCTGACGCCACTTGCAGTGCAATGCCCTGGGGCTTCACTGGCCCCCCCTCTAACCCTGTACAGGACACCTGGATCTGACGCCAATTGCAGTGCAATGCCCTGGGGCCTCGCTGACCCCCCGTCTCAACCTGTACAGGACACCTGGACCTGACGCCACTTGCAGTGCAATGCCGTGGGGCCTCGCTGGCCCCCCGTCTCACCCTGTACAGGACACCTGGACCTGACGCCACTATAGTGCAATGCCCTGAGGCTTCGCTGGACCCCCTCTCACCCTCTACAGGACACCTGGACATGACGCCACTTGCAGTGCAATGCCCTGGGGTCTCGCTGACACCCCCCTCCTCCCCCCCTCAACCTGCCATCACACCCTGACCTGACGCCACTTGCAGTGCAATGCCCTGGGGCTTCGCTGGCCCCCCCCTCTAACCCTGTACAGGACACCTGGATCTGACGCCACTTGCAGTGCAATGCCCTGGGGCCTCGCTGGCCCCACGTCTCACCCTGTACAGGACACCTGGACCTGACGCCACTTGCAGTGCAATGCCCTGTGGCATCGCTGACCCCCCCTCTCACCCTGTACAGGACACCTGGACCTGACGCCACTTGCAGTGCTATTCCCTGGGGCCTCGCTGGCCCTCCCCTCTAACCATGTACAGGACACCTGGACCTGACGCCACTTGCAGTGCAATGCGCTGGGGCCTCGCTGGCTCCCCCTCTCACCCTGTACAGGACACCTGGACCTGATGCCACTTGCAGTGCAATGCCCTGGGGTCTCGTTGCCCCAGCCCCCCTCACCCTGCCATGACACCTGGACCTGACGCCACTTGCAGTGCAATGCCTTGGGCCTCACTGGCCCCCCCTCTCACCCTGTACAGGACACCTAGACCTGACCCCACTTGCAGTGCAATGCCCTGGTGCCTCACTGGCCCACCCCCCCCCACCCCTCCCCAAACCCTGTACAGGACACCTGGACATGACGCCATTTGCAATGCAATGCCCTGGGGCCTCGCTGGCACCCCGTCTCAACCAGTACAGGACACCTGGACCTGACGCCACTTGCAGTGCAATGTTCTCGGGTCTCGGTGCCGCCCTCCCCCCCTCCACCCCTCTCCCGCTGAACATGACACCTGGACCTGACGCCACTTGCAGTGCAATGCCCTGTGGTCCAGCTACACCCCCCCCCCCCCCCCTTATACTGTTGAGGACATCTGGACCTGACGCCACTTGCAGTGCAATGCCCTGGGAACTCGCTGGCCCCCCCTCTCATCCTGTACAGGACACTTGGACCTGACGCCACTAGCAGTGCAATGCCCTGGGACCACGCTGGCTCCCCCTCTCACCGTGTACAGGACACCTGGACCTGACGCCACTTGCAGTGCAATGCCCTGGGGAATCGCTGGCCCTCCCTCTCACCCTGTACAGGACACCTGGACCTGACGCCACTTGCAGTGCAATGCCGTGGGGCCTCGCTGGCCCCCCCTCTCATCCTGTACAGGACACCTGGACCTGACGCCACTTGCAGTGCAATGCCCTGGGGTCTACCTGCACCCCCCCCCCCCCTTAACCTGTACAGGACACCTGGACCTGACGCCACTTGCAGTGCAATGCCCTGGGGTCTAGCTGCACCCCCCCCCCCCTTTCACTGTACAGGACACCAGGACCTGACGGCACTATAGTGCAATGCCCTGGGGCCTCGCTGGCTCCCCCTATAACCCTGCACAGGACACCTGGACCTGACGCCACTTGCAGTGCAATGCCCTGGGGTCTCGCTGCACCCCCCCCCCCCCCTCTCAACCTGTACAGGACACCTGGACCTGACGCCACTCGCAGTGCAATGCCCTGAGGCCCCGCTGGGCCGCCCTCTCACCCTGTACAAGACACCTGGACCTGACACCACTTGCAGTGCAATGCCCTGGGGCATCGCTGGCCCTCCCTCTCACCCTGTACAGGCCACCTGGACGTGACGCCACTATAGTGCAATGCCCTGAGGCTTCGCTGGACCCCCTCTCACCCTCTACAGGACACCTAGACCTGACACCACTTGCAGTGCAATGCCCTGGGGCCTCGCTGGCTCCCCCTCTCACCCTGTACAGGACACCTGGACCTGACGCCACTTGCAGTGCAATGCCGTGGGGCCTCCCTGGCCCCCCGTCTCACCCTGTACAGGACACCTGGACCTGACGCCACTTGCAGTGCAATGCCCTGGGGTCTCGTTGCCCCACCCCACCTCACCCTGCCATGACACCTGGACCTGACGCCACTTGCAGTGCAATGCCTTGGGCCTCACTGGCCCCCCCTCTCACCCTGTACAGGACACCTGGACCTGACCCCACCTGCAGTGCAATGCCCTGGGAACTCGCTGGCCCCCCCTCTCATCCTGTACAGGACACTTGGACCTGACGCCACTAGCAGTGCAATGCCCTGGGACCACGCTGGCTCCCCCTCTCACCGTGTACAGGACACCTGGGATTGACGCCACTTGCAGCGCAATGCCCTGGGACCTCGCTGGGCCCCCCTCTCACCCTGTACAAGACACCTGGACCTGACGCCACTTGCAGTGCAATGCCCTGGGGCATCGCTGGCCCTCCCTCTCACCCTGTACAGGACACCTGGACCTGACGCCACTTGCAGTGCAATGCCGTGGGGCCTCGCTGACCCCCCTCTCATCCTGTACAGGACACCTGGACCTGACGCCACTTGCAGTGCAATGCCCTGGGGTCTAGCTGCACCCCCCCCCCCTTTCCCTGTACAGGACACCAGGACCTGACGGCACTATAGTGCAATGCCCTGGGGCCTCGCTGGCTCCCCCTCTAACCCTGCACAGGACACCTGGACCTGACGCCACTTGCAGTGCAATGCACTGGGGCCTCGCTGCACCCCCCCCCCCCCCTACAACCTGTACAGGAGACCTGGACCTGACGCCACTCGCAGTGCAATGCCCTGGGGCATTGCTGGCCCCCCGTCTCACCCGGTACATGACACCTGGACCTGACGCCACTTGCAGTGCAATGCCCTGGGGCCACGCTGGCCCCCCACTCTAACCCTGTACAGGACACCTGGACCTGACGCCACTTGCAGTGCAATGCCCTGGGGTCTCGGTGCCGCTCTCACCCCCCCCCCCCCCTCTCCCCTTGAACATTACACCTGGACCTGACGCCACTTGCAGTGCAATGCCCTGGGATCTCGCTGGCCCCCCCTCTCATCCTGTACAGGACACCTGGACCTGACGCCACTAGCAGTGCAATGCCCTGGGACCACGCTGGCTCCCCCTCTCACCGTGTACAGGACACCTGGGATTGACGCCACTTGCAGCGCAATGCCCTGGGACCTCTCTGGCCCCCCTCTCGCCCTGTACAAGACACCTGGACATGACGCCACTTGCAGTGCAATGCCCTGGGGCATCGCTGGCCCTCCCTCTCACCCTGTACAGGACACCTGGACGTGACGCCACTATAGTGCAATGCCCCGAGGCTTCGCTGGCCTCCCCTCTCATCCTGTACAGGACACCTGGACCTGACGCCACTTGCAGTGCAATGCCCTGGGGTCTAGCTGCACCCCCCCGTTAACCTGTACACGACACCTGGACCTGACGCCACTTGCAGTGCAATGCCCTGGGGTCTAGCTGCACCCCCCCCCCCCCTTTCCCTGCACAGGACACCTGGACCTGACGGCACTATAGTGCAATGCCCTGGGGCCTCGCTAGCTCCCCCTCTAACCCTGCACAGGACACCTGGACCTGACGCCACTTGCAGTGCAATGCCCTGGGGTCTCGCTGCCCCCCCCCCCCCCCCACTCTCAACCTGTACAGGACACCTGGACCTGACGCCACTCGCAGTGCAATGCCCTGAGGCCTCGCTGGGCCCCCCTCTCACCCTGTACAAGACACCTGGACCTGACACCACTTGCAGTGCAATGCCCCGGGTCATCGCTGGCCCTCCCTCTCACCCTGTACAGGCCACCTGGACGTGACGCCACTATAGTGCAATGCCCTGAGGCTTCGCTGGCCCCCCCTCTCACCCTGTACAGGACACCTGGACCTGACGCCACTTGCAGTGCAATGCCCTGGGGCTTCACTGGCCCCCCCTCTAACCCTGTACAGGACACCTGGATCTGACGCCACTTGCAGTGCAATGCCCTGGGGCCTCGCTGACCCCCCGTCTCAACCTGTACATGACACCTGGACCTGACGCCACTTGCAGTGCAATGCCGTGGGGCCTCGCTGGCCCCCCGTCTCACACTGTACAGGACACCTGGACCTGACGCCACTTGCAGTGCAATGCCCTGGGGTCTAGCTGCACCCCCCCCTCCCCCCCTCTACCCTGTACAGGACACCTGGACCTGACGCCACTTGCAGTGTAATGCCCTGGGGTCTCGCTGCCCCCCCACCCCAACTGCTGTACAGGACACCTGGACATGAAGCCACTTGCAGTGCAATGCCCTGGGGTCTCGCTGACACCCCCCCCTCCCCCCCTCAACCTGCCATCACACCCTGACCTAAAGCCACTTGCAGTGCAATGCCCTGGGGCTTCGCTGGCCCCCCCTCTAACCCTGTACAGGACACCTGGATCTGACGCCACTTGCAGTGCAATGCCCTGGGGCCTCGCTGGCCCCCCGTCTCACCCTGTACAGGACACCTGGACCTGACGCCACTTGCAGTGCAATGCCGTGGGGCCTCGCTGGCCCCCCCTCTCATCCTGTACAGGACACCTGGACCTGACGCCACTTGCAGTGCAATGCCCTGGGGTCTAGCTGCACCCCCCCCCCCCCCCCTTTCCCTGTACAGGACACCAGGACCTGACGGCACTATAGTGCAATGCCCTGGGGCCTCGCTGGCTCCCCCTCTAACCCTGCACAGGACACCTGGACCTGACGCCACTTGCAGTGCAATGCCCTGGGGCATCGCTGGCCCTCCCTCTCACCCTGTACAGGCCACCTGGACGTGACGCCACTATAGTGCAATGCCCTGAGGCTTCGCTGGACCCCCTCTCACCCTCTACAGGACACCTGGACCTGACACCACTTGCAGTGCAATGCCCTGGGGCCTCGCTGGCTCCCCCTCTCACCCTGTACAGGACACCTGGACCTGACGCCACTTGCAGTGCAATGCCCTGGGGCTTCACTGGCCCCCCCTCTAACCCAGTACAGGACACCTGGATCTGACGCCACTTGCAGTGCAATGCCCTGGGGCCTCGCTGGCCCCCCGTCTCACCCTGTACAGGACACCTGGACCTGACGCCACTTGCAGTGCAATGCCCTGTGGCATCGCTGACCCCCCCCTCTCACCCTGTACAGGACACCTGGACCTGACGCCACTTGCAGTGTTATGCCCTGGGGCCTCGCTGGCCCTCCCCTCTAACCATGTACAGGACACCTGGACCTGACGCCACTTGCAGTGCAATGCGCTGGGGCCACGCTGGCTCCCCCTCTCACCCTGTACAGGACACCTGGACCTGATGCCACTTGCAGTGCAATGCCCTGGGGTCTCGTTGCCCCACCCCCCCTCACCCTGCCATGACACCTGGACATGACGCCACTTGCAGTGCAATGCCTTGGGCCTCACTGGCCCCCCCTCTCACCCTGTACAGGACACCTAGACCTGACCCCACTTGCAGTGCAATGCCCTGGTGCCTCACTGGCCCACCCCCCCCCCCCCCCCCCCACCCCTCCCCAAACCCTGTACAGGACACCTGGACATGACGCCATTTGCAATGCAATGCCCTGGGGCCTCGCTGGCACCCCGTCTCAACCAGTACAGGACACCTGGACCTGACGCCACTTGCAGTGCAATGTTCTCGGGTCTCGGTGCCGCCCTCCCCCCTCCACCCCTCTCCCACTGAACATGACACCTGGACCTGACGCCACTTGCAGTGCAATGCCCTGTGGTCCAGCTACACCCCCCCCCCCCCCCCCTTATACTGTTGAGGACATCTGGACCTGACGCCACTTGCAGTGCAATGCCCTGGGAACTCGCTGGCCCCCCCTCTCATCCTGTACAGGACAGTTGGACCTGACGCCACTAGCAGTGCAATGCCCTGGGACCACGCTGGCTCCCCCTCTCACCGTGTACAGGACACCTGGACCTGACGCCACTTGCAGTGCAATGCCCTGGGGAATCGCTGGCCCTCCCTCTCACCCTGTACAGGACACCTGGACCTGACGCCACTTGCAGTGCAATGCCGTGGGGCCTCGCTGGCCCCCCCTCTCATCCTGTACAGGACACCTGGACCTGACGCCACTTGCAGTGCAATGCCCTGGGGTCTAGCTGCACCCCCCCCCCCCCCCTTTCACTGTACAGGACACCAGGACCTGACGGCACTATAGTGCAATGCCCTGGGGCCTCGCTGGCTCCCCATCTAACCCTGCACAGGACACCTGGACCTGACGCCACTTGCAGTGCAATGCCCTGGGGCCTCGCTGACCCCCCGTCTCAACCTGTACAGGACACCTGGACCTGACGCCACTTGCAGTGCAATGCCGTGGGGCCTCGCTGGCCCCCCGTCTCACCCTGTACAGGACACCTGGACCTGACGCCACTATAGTGCAATGCCCTGAGGCTTCGCTGGACCCCCTCTCACCCTCTACAGGACACCTGGACATGACGCCACTTGCAGTGCAATGCCCTGGGGTCTCGCTGACACCCCCCTCCTCCCCCCCTCAACCTGCCATCACACCCTGACCTGACGCCACTTGCAGTGCAATGCCCTGGGGCTTCGCTGGCCCCCCCTCTAACCCTGTACAGGACACCTGGATCTGACGCCACTTGCAGTGCAATGCCCTGGGGCCTCGCTGGCCCCCCGTCTCACCCTGTACAGGACACCTGGACCTGACGCCACTTGCAGTGCAATGCCCTGTGGCATCGCTGACCCCCCCTCTCACCCTGTACAGGACACCTGGACCTGACGCCACTTGCAGTGCTATTCCCTGGGGCCTCGCTGGCCCTCCCCTCTAACCATGTACAGGACACCTGGACCTGACACCACTTGCAGTGCAATGCGCTGGGGCCTCGCTGGCTCCCCCTCTCACCCTGTACAGGACACCTGGACCTGATGCCACTTGCAGTGCAATGCCCTGGGGTCTCGTTGCCCCAGCCCCCCTCACCGTGCCATGACACCTGGACCTGACGCCACTTGCAGTGCAATGCCTTGGGCCTCACTGGCCCCCCCTCTCACCCTGTACAGGACACCTAGACCTGACCCCACTTGCAGTGCAATGCCCTGGTGCCTCACTGGCCCACCCCCCCCACCCCTCCCCAAACCCTGTACAGGACACCTGGACATGACGCCATTTGCAATGCAATGCCCTGGGGCCTCGCTGGCACCCCGTCTCAACCAGTACAGGACACCTGGACCTGACGCCACTTGCAGTGCAATGTTCTCGGGTCTCGGTGCCGCCCTCCCCCCTCCACCCCTCTCCCGCTGAACATGACACCTGGACCTGACGCCACTTGCAGTGCAATGCCCTGTGGTCCAGCTACACCCCCCCCCCCCCCCCCCCACCCCTTATACTGTTGAGGACATCTGGACCTGACGCCACTTGCAGTGCAATGCCCTGGGAACTCGCTGGCCCCCCCTCTCATCCTGTACAGGACACTTGGACCTGACGCCACTAGCAGTGCAATGCCCTGGGACCACGCTGGCTCCCCCTCTCACCGTGTACAGGACACCTGGACCTGACGCCACTTGCAGTGCAATGCCCTGGGGAATCTCTGGCCCTCCCTCTCACCCTGTACAGGACACCTGGACCTGACGCCACTTGCAGTGCAATGCCGTGGGGCCTCGCTGGCCCCCCCTCTCATCCTGTACAGGACACCTGGACCTGACGCCACTTGCAGTGCAATGCCCTGGGGTCTAGCTGCACCCCCCCCCCCCCCTTATCCTGTACAGGACACCTGGACCTGACGCCACTTGCAGTGCAATGCCCTGGGGTCTAGCTGCACCCCCCCCCCCCTTCTTTCACTGTACAGGACACCAGGACCTGACGGCACTATAGTGCAATGCCCTGGGGCCTCGCTGGCTCCCCCTATAACCCTGCACAGGACACCTGGACCTGACGCCACTTGCAGTGCAATGCCCTGGGGTCTCGCTGCACCCCCCCCCCCCCCTCTCAACCTGTACAGGACACCTGGACCTGACGCCACTCGCAGTGCAATGCCCTGAGGCCCCGCTGGGCCGCCCTCTCACCCTGTACAAGACACCTGGACCTGACACCACTTGCAGTGCAATGCCCTGGGGCATCGCTGGCCCTCCCTCTCACCCTGTACAGGCCACCTGGACGTGACGCCACTATGGTGCAATGCCCTGAGGCTTCGCTGGACCCCCTCTCACCCTCTACAGGACACCTAGACCTGACACCACTTGCAGTGCAATGCCCTGGGGCCTCGCTGGCTCCCCCTCTCACCCTGTACAGGACACCTGGACCTGACGCCACTTGCAGTGCAATGCCGTGGGGCCTCCCTGGCCCCCCGTCTCACCCTGTACAGGACACCTGGACCTGACGCCACTTGCAGTGCAATGCCCTGGGGTCTCGTTGCCCCACCCCACCTCACCCTGCCATGACACCTGGACCTGACGCCACTTGCAGTGCAATGCCTTGGGCCTCACTGGCCCCCCCCTCTCACCCTGTACAGGACACCTGGACCTGACCCCACCTGCAGTGCAATGCCCTGGGAACTCGCTGGCCCCCCCTCTCATCCTGTACAGGACACTTGGACCTGACGCCACTAGCAGTGCAATGCCCTGGGACCACGCTGGCTCCCCCTCTCACCGTGTACAGGACACCTGGGATTGACGCCACTTGCAGCGCAATGCCCTGGGACCTCGCTGGGCCCCCCTCTCACCCTGTACAAGACACCTGGACCTGACGCCACATGCAGTGCAATGCCCTGGGGCATCGCTGGCCCTCCCTCTCACCCTGTACAGGACACCTGGACCTGACGCCACTTGCAGTGCAATGCCGTGGGGCCTCGCTGACCCCCCTCTCATCCTGTACAGGACACCTGGACCTGACGCCACTTGCAGTGCAATGCCCTGGGGTCTAGCTGCACCCCCCCCCCCTTTCCCTGTACAGGACACCAGGACCTGACGGCACTATAGTGCAATGCCCTGGGGCCTCGCTGGCTCCCCCTCTAACCCTGCACAGGACACCTGGACCTGACGCCACTTGCAGTGCAATGCACTGGGGCCTCGCTGCACCCCCCCCCCCCCCCCCTACAACCTGTACAGGAGACCTGGACCTGACGCCACTCGCAGTGCAATGCCCTGGGGCATTGCTGGCCCCCCGTCTCACCCTGTACATGACACCTGGACCTGACGCCACTTGCAGTGCAATGCCCTGGGGCCACGCTGGCCCCCCACTCTAACCCTGTACAGGACACCTGGACCTGACGCCACTTGCAGTGCAATGCCCTGGGGTCTCGGTGCCGCTCTCACCCCCCCCCCCCCCCCTCTCCCCTTGAACATTACACCTGGACCTGACGCCACTTGCAGTGCAATGCCCTGGGATCTCGCTGGCCCCCCCTCTCATCCTGTACAGGACACCTGGACCTGACGCCACTAGCAGTGCAATGCCCTGGGACCACGCTGGCTCCCCCTCTCACCGTGTACAGGACACCTGGGATTGACGCCACTTGCAGCGCAATGCCCTGGGACCTCTCTGGCCCCCCTCTCGCCCTGTACAAGACACCTGGACCTGACGCCACTTGCAGTGCAATGCCCTGGGGCTTCACTGGCCCCCCCTCTAACCCTGTACAGGACACCTGGATCTGACGCCACTTGCAGTGCAATGCCCTGGGGCCTCGCTGACCCCCCGTCTCAACCTGTACATGACACCTGGACCTGACGCCACTTGCAGTGCAATGCCGTGGGGCCTCGCTGGCCCCCCGTCTCACACTGTACAGGACACCTGGACCTGACGCCACTTGCAGTGCAATGCCCTGGGGTCTAGCTGCACCCCCCCCTCCCCCCCTCTACCCTGTACAGGACACCTGGACCTGACGCCACTTGCAGTGTAATGCCCTGGGGTCTCGCTGCCCCCCCACCCCAACTGCTGTACAGGACACCTGGACATGAAGCCACTTGCAGTGCAATGCCCTGGGGTCTCGCTGACACCCCCCCCCCCCGTCCCCCCCCTCAACCTGCCATCACACCCTGACCTAAAGCCACTTGCAGTGCAATGCCCTGGGGCTTCGCTGGCCCCCCCTCTAACCCTGTACAGGACACCTGGATCTGACGCCACTTGCAGTGCAATGCCCTGGGGCCTCGTTGGCCCCCCGTCTCACCCTGTACAGGACACCTGGACCTGACGCCACTTGCAGTGCAATGCCGTGGGGCCTCGCTGGCCCCCCCTCTCATCCTGTACAGGACACCTGGACCTGACGCCACTTGCAGTGCAATGCCCTGGGGTCTAGCTGCACCCCCCCCCCCCCTTTTCCCTGTACAGGACACCAGGACCTGACGGCACTATAGTGCAATGCCCTGGGGCCTCGCTGGCTCCCCCTCTAACCCTGCACAGGACACCTGGACCTGACGCCACTTGCAGTGCAATGCCCTGGGGCATCGCTGGCCCTCCCTCTCACCCTGTACAGGCCACCTGGACGTGACGCCACTATAGTGCAATGCCCTGAGGCTTCGCTGGACCCCCTCTCACCCTCTACAGGACACCTGGACCTGACACCACTTGCAGTGCAATGCCCTGGGGCCTCGCTGGCTCCCCCTCTCACCCTGTACAGGACACCTGGACCTGACGCCACTTGCAGTGCAATGCCCTGGGGCTTCACTGGCCCCCCCTCTAACCCAGTACAGGACACCTGGATCTGACGCCACTTGCAGTGCAATGCCCTGGGGCCTCGCTGGCCCCCCGTCTCACCCTGTACAGGACACCTGGACCTGACGCCACTTGCAGTGCAATGCCCTGTGGCATCGCTGACCCCCCCTCTCACCCTGTACAGGACACCTGGACCTGACGCCACTTGCAGTGTTATGCCCTGGGGCCTCGCTGGCCCTCCCCTCTAACCATGTACAGGACACCTGGACCTGACGCCACTTGCAGTGCAATGCGCTGGGGCCACGCTGGCTCCCCCTCTCACCCTGTACAGGACACCTGGACCTGATGCCACTTGCAGTGCAATGCCCTGGGGTCTCGTTGCCCCACCCCCCCTCACCCTGCCATGACACCTGGACATGACGCCACTTGCAGTGCAATGCCTTGGGCCTCACTGGCCCCCCCTCTCACCCTGTACAGGACACCTAGACCTGACCCCACTTGCAGTGCAATGCCCTGGTGCCTCACTGGCCCACCCCCCCCCCACCCCTCCCCAAACCCTGTACAGGACACCTGGACAACACTAGATCGCGTGTTAATGCCCTGGGGCCTCGCTGGCACCCCGTCTCAACCAGTACAGGACACCTGGACCTGACGCCACTTGCAGTGCAATGTTCTCGGGTCTCGGTGCCGCCCTCCCCCCTCCACCCCTCTCCCACTGAACATGACACCTGGACCTGACGCCACTTGCAGTGCAATGCCCTGTGGTCCAGCTACACCCCCCCCCCCCCCCCCCCCTTATACTGTTGAGGACATCTGGACCTGACGCCACTTGCAGTGCAATGCCCTGGGAACTCGCTGGCCCCCCCTCTCATCCTGTACAGGACAGTTGGACCTGACGCCACTAGCAGTGCAATGCCCTGGGACCACGCTGGCTCCCCCTCTCACCGTGTACAGGACACCTGGACCTGACGCCACTTGCAGTGCAATGCCCTGGGGAATCGCTGGCCCTCCCTCTCACCCTGTACAGGACACCTGGACCTGACGCCACTTGCAGTGCAATGCCGTGGGGCCTCGCTGGCCCCCCCTCTCATCCTGTACAGGACACCTGGACCTGACGCCACTTGCAGTGCAATGCCCTGGGGTCTAGCTGCACCCCCCCCCCCCTTAACCTGTACAGGACACCTGGACCTGACGCCACTTGCAGTGCAATGCCCTGGGGTCTAGCTGCACCCCCCCCCCCCTTTCACTGTACAGGACACCAGGACCTGACGACACTATAGTGCAATGCCCTGGGGCCTCGCTGGCTCCCCATCTAACCCTGCACAGGACACCTGGACCTGACGCCACTTGCAGTGCAATGCCCTGGGGTCTCGCTGCACCCCCCCCCCCCTCTCAACCTGTACAGGACACCTGGACCTGACGCCACTCGCAGTGCAATGCCCTGAGGCCCCGCTGGGCCGCCCTCTCACCCTGTACAAGACACCTGGACCTGACACCACTTGCAGTGCAATGCCCTGGGGCATCGCTGGCCCTCCCTCTCACCCTGTACAGGCCACCTGGACGTGACGCCACTATAGTGCAATGCCCTGAGGCTTCGCTGGACCCCCTCTCACCCTCCACAGGACACCTAGACCTGACACCACTTGCAGTGCAATGCCCTGGGGCCTCGCTGGCTCCCCCTCTCACCCTGTACAGGACACCTGGACCTGACACCACTTGCAGTGCAATGCCCTGGGGCTTCACTGGCCCCCCCTCTAACCCTGTACAGGACACCTGGATCTGACGCCACTTGCAGTGCAATGCCCTGGGGCTTCCCTGGCCCCCCCCTCTAACCCTGTACAGGACACCTGGACCTGACGCCACTTGCAGTGCAATGCCGTGGGGCCTCCCTGGCCCCCCGTCTCACCCTGTACAGGACACCTGGACCTGACGCCACTTGCAGTGCAATGCCCTGGGGTCTCGTTGCCCCACCCCACCTCACCCTGCCATGACACCTGGACCTGACGCCACTTGCAGTGCAATGCCTTGGGCCTCACTGGCCCCCCCTCTCACCCTGTACAGGACACCTGGACCTGACCCCACCTGCAGTGCAATGCCCTGGTGCCTCACTGGCCCACCCTTTCACCCTGTACAGGGCACCTGGACATGACGCCATTTGCAATGCAATGCCCTGGGGCCTCGCTGGCACCCCCGTCTCAACCAGTACAGGACACCTGGACCTGACGCCACTTGCAGTGCAATGTTCTCGGGTTTCGGTGCCGCCCTCCGCCCTCCCCCCTTCTCCCACTGAACATGACACCTGGACCTGACGCCACTTGCGGTGCAATGCCCTGTGGTCCAGCTACACCCCCCCCCCCCCTATACTGTTGAGGACATCTGGACCTGACGCCACTTGCAGTGCAATGCCCTGGGGTGTCGGTGCCGCTCTCACCCCCCCCCCCCCCCCCCCCCCACTCCCCTTGAACATGACACCTGGACCTGACGCCACTTGCAGTGCAATGCCCTGGGAACTCGCTGGCCCCCCCTCTCATCCTGTACAGGACACTTGGACCTGACGCCACTAGCAGTGCAATGCCCTGGGACCACGCTGGCTCCCCCTCTCACCGTGTACAGGACACCTGGGATTGACGCCACTTGCAGCGCAATGCCCTGGGACCTCGCTGGGCCCCCCTCTCACCCTGTACAAGACACCTGGACCTGACGCCACTTGCAGTGCAATGCCCTGGGGCATCGCTGGCCCTCCCTCTCACCCTGTACAGGACACCTGGACCTGACGCCACTTGCAGTGCAATGCCGTGGGGCCTCGCTGACCCCCCTCTCATCCTGTACAGGACACCTGGACCTGACGCCACTTGCAGTGCAATGCCCTGGGGTCTAGCTGCACCCCCCCCCCCCCTCCCCCCTTAACCTGTACAGGACACCTGGACCTGACGCCACTTGCAGTGCAATGCCCTGGGGTCTAGCTGCACCCCCCCCCCCTTTCCCTGTACAGGACACCAGGACCTGACGGCACTATAGTGCAATGCCCTGGGGCCTCGCTGGCTCCCCCTCTAACCCTGCACAGGACACCTGGACCTGACGCCACTTGCAGTGCAATGCACTGGGGCCTCGCTGCACCCCCCCCCCCCCCCCCCCCTTAACCTGTACAGGAGACCTGGACCTGACGCCACTCGCAGTGCAATGCCCTGAGGCCTCGCTGGGCCCCCCTCTCACCCTGTACAAGACACCTGGACCTGACACCACTTGCAGTGCAATGCCCTGGGGCATCGCTGGCCCTCCCTCTCACCCTGTACAGGCCACCTGGACGTGACGCCACTATAGTGCAATGCCCTGAGGCTTCGCTGGACCCCCTCTCACCCTCTACAGGACACCTGGACCTGACACCACTTGCAGTGTAATGCCCTGGGGCCTCGCTGGCTCCCCCTCTCACCCTGTACAGGACACTTGGACCTGACGCCACTTGCAGTGCAATGCCCTGGGGCTTCACTGCCCCCCCCCCTCTAACCCTGTACAGGACACCTGGATCTGACGCCACTTGCAGTGCAATGCCCTGGGGCCTCGCTGACCGCCCGTCTCACCCTGTACAGGACACCTGGACCTGACGCCACTTGCAGTGCAATGCCGTGGGGCCTCGCTGGCCCCCCGTCTCACCCTGTACAGGACACCTGGACCTGACACCACTTGCAGTGCAATGCCCTGGGGTCTAGTTGCACCCCCCCCCCCCCCTTACCCTGTACAGGACACCTGGACCTGACGCCACTTGCAGTGCTATGCCGTGGGGTCTAGCAGCCCCCCCCCCCCCCTCTACCCTGTACAGGACACCTGAACCTGACGCCACTTGCAGCGTAATGCCCTGTGGTCTCGCTGCCCCCCCCCCCCCCCCAACAATTGCTGTTCAGGACACCTGGACATGACGCCTTTTGCAGTGCAATGCCCTGGGGTCTCGCTGACACCCCCCCCCCCTCCCCCCCTCAACCTGCCATCACACCCTGACCTGACGCCACTTGCAGTGCAATGCCCTGGGGCTTCCCTGGCCCCCCCTCTAACCCTGTACAGGACACCTGGATCTGACGCCACTTGCAGTGCAATGCCCTGGGGCCTCGCTGGCCCCCCGTCTCACCCTGTACAGGACACCTGGACCTGACGCCACTTGCAGTGCAATGCCGTGGGGCCTCGCTGGCCCCCTGTCTCACCCTGTACAGGACACCTGGACCTGACGCCACTTGCAGTGCAATGCCCTGGGGTTTAGCTGCGACCCCCCCCCCCCCCCCTATACCCTGTACAGGACACCTGGACCTGACGCCACTTGCAGTGCAATGCCCTGGGGCCTCGCTTGCCCCCCCCCCCCCCCCCTAACACTGTACAGGACACCTGGACATGACGCCATTTGCAATGCAATGCCCTGGGGCCTCGCTGGCACCCCCGTCTCAACCAGTACAGGACACCTGGACCTGACACCACTTGCAGTGCAATGCCCTGGGGCCTCGCTTGCCCCCCCCCCCCCCCCCCCTCTAACACTGTACAGGACACCTGGACATGACGCCATTTGCAATGCAATGCCCTGGGGCCTCGCTGGCACCCCGTCTCAACCAGTACAGGACACCTGGACCTGACGCCACTTGCAGTGCAATGCCCTCGGGTCTCGGTGCCGCCCTCCCCCCTCCCCCCCCCCTCTCCCCCTGAACATGACACCTGGACCTGACGCCACTTGCAGTGCAATGCCCTGTGGTCCAGCTACATCCCCCCCCCCCCCCCCCCCTCTACCCCGTACAGGACACCTGGACCTGACGCCACTTGCAGTGCAATGCCCTGCGGCCTCGCTGGCTCCCCCTCTCACCCTGTACAGGACACCTGGACCTGACGCCACTTGCAGTGCAATGCCCTGTGGCATCGCTGGCCCCCTCTCTCACCCTGTACAGGACACCTGGACCTGACGCCACTTGCAGTGCTATGCCCTGGGGCCTCGCTGGCCCTCCCCTCTAACCATGTACAGGACACCTGGACCTGACGCCACTTGCAGTGCAATGCCCTGGGGCCTCGCTTGCCCCCCCCCCCCCCCCCCCTAACACTGTACAGGACACCTGGACATGACGCCATTTGCAATGCAATGCCCTGGGGCCTCGCTGGCACCCCGTCTCAACCAGTACAGGACACCTGGACCTGACGCCACTTGCAGTGCAATGCCCTCGGGTCTCCTTGCCGCCCTCCCCCCTCCCCCGCCTCTCCCCCTGAACATGACACCTGGACCTGACGCCACTTGCAGTGCAATGCCCTGTGGTCCAGCTACACCCCCCCCCCCCCCCCCCCCCTTACACTGTAGAGGACACCTGGACCTGACCCCACTTGCAGTGCAATGCCCTGGTGCCTCACTGGCCCACGCTTTCACCCTGTACAGGACACCTGGACCTGACCCCACTTGCAGTGCAATGCCCTGGGGCCTCACTGGCCCCCCCTGTCAACCTGTACAGGACACCTGGACCTGACGCCATTTGCAGTGCAATGCCCTGGGGCCTTGCTTGCCCCCCGTCTCAAACTGTACAGGACACCTGGACCTGACGCCACTTGCAGTGCAATGCCCTGTGGTCCAGCTACACCCCCCCCCCCCCCTTTCCCTGTAGAGGACACCTGGACCTGACCCCACTTGCAGTGCAATGCCCTGGTGCCTCACTGGCCCACGCTTTCACCCTGTACAGGACACCTGGACCTGACGCCACTTGCAGTGCAATGCCCTGGGCCCTCGCTTGCCCCCCCCCCCCCCCCCCTCTAACACTGTACAGGACACCTGGACATGACGCCATTTGCAATGCAATGCCCTGGGCCTCGCTGGCACCCCCGTCTCAACCAGTACAGGACACCTGGACCTGACGCCACTTGCAGTGCAATGCCCTCGGGTCTCGGTGCCGCCCTCCCCCCTCCCCCCCCCCCTCTCCCCCTGAACATGACACCTGGACCTGACGCCACTTGCAGTGCAATGCCCTGTGGTCCAGCTACACCCCCCCCCCCCCCTTACCCTGTAGAGGACACCTGGACCTGACCCCACTTGCAGTGCAATGCCCTGGTGCCTCACTGGCCCACGCTTTCACCCTGTACAGGACACCTGGACCTGACACCACTTGCAGTGCAATGCCCTGGGGCCTCACTGGCCCCCCCTCTCACCCTGTACAGGACACCTGGACCTGACGCCACTTGCAGTGCAATGCCCTGGGGCCTCGCTGGACCCTCTCTCACCCTGTACAAGACACCTGGACCTGACACCACTTGCAGTGCAATGCCCTGGGGCATCGCTGGCCGTCCCTCTCACCGTTTATAGGACACCTGGACGTGACGCCACTATAGTGCAATGCCCTGGGGCCTCGCTGGCCCCCCTCTCACCCTGTACAGGACACCTGGACCTGACGCCACTTGCAGTGCAATGCCCTGTGGCCTCGCTTGTCCCCCCTCTAACCCTGCACAGGACACCTGGACCTGACGCCACTTGCAGTGCAATGACCTGGGGCCTCGCTGGCCCCTCGTCACACCCTGTATAGGACACCTGGACCTGACGCCACTTGCGTGCAATGCCCTGTGGCATCGCTGGCCCCCCCTCTCACCCTGTACAGGACACCTGGACCTGACGCCACTTGCAGTGCTATGCCCTGGGGCCTCGCTGGCCCTCCCCTCTAACCATGTACAGGACACCTGGACCTGACGCCACTTGCAGTGCAATGCCGTGGGGCTTCGCTGGCCCCCTGTCTCACCCTGTACAGGACACCTGGACCTGACACCACTTGCAGTGCAATGCCCTTGGGTCTCGCTGACCCACCCCCCCTCACCCTGCCATGACACCTGGACCTGACGCCACTTGCAGTGCAATGCCTTGGGCCTCACTGGCCCCCCCTCTCACCCTGTACAGGACACCTGGACCTGACCCCACTTGCAGTGCAATGCCCTGGTGCCTCACTGGCCCACGCTTTCACCCTGTACAGGACACCTGGACCTGATGCCACTTGCAGTGCAATGCCCTCGGGTCTCGGTGCCGCCCTCCCCCCTCCCCCCCCCTCTCCCCCTGAACATGACACCTGGACCTGACGCCACTTGCAGTGCAATGCCCTGTGGTCCAGCTACACCCCCCCCCCCCCCTTACCCTGTAGAGGACACCTGGACCTGACCCCACTTGCAGTGCAATGCCCTGGTGCCTCACTGGCCCACGCTTTCACCCTGTACAGGACACCTGGACCTGACCCCACTTGCAGTGCAATGCCCTGGTGCCTCACTGGCCCACGCTTTCACCCTGTACAGGACACCTGGACCTGACGCCACTTGCAGTGCAATGCCCTGGGGCCTCGCTTGCCCCCCCCCCCCCCCCTCTAACACTGTACAGGACACCTGGACATGACGCCATTTGCAATGCAATGCCCTGGGGCCTCGCTGGCACCCCGTCTCAACCAGTACAGGACACCGGGACTTGACGCCACTTGCAGTGCAATGCCCTCGGGTCTCGGTGCCACCCTCCCCCCTCCCCCCACCTCTCCCCCTGAACATGACACCTGGACCTGACGCCACTTGCAGCGTAATGCCCTGTGGTCCAGCTACATCCCCCCCCCTTACCCTGTAGAGGACACCTGGACCTGACCGCACTTGCAGTGCAATGCCCTGGTGCCTCACTGGCCCACGCTTTCACCCTGTACAGGACACCTGGACCTGACCCCACTTGCAGTGCAATGCCCTGGGGCCTCACTGGCCCCCCCTCTCACCCTGTACAGGACACCTGGACCTGACGCCACTTGCAGTGCAATGCCCAGGGGCCTCGCTGGACCCTCTCTCACCCTGTACAAGACACCTGGACCTGACACCACTTGCAGTGCAATGCCCTGGGGCATCGCTGGCCGTCCCTCTCACCGTTTATAGGACACCTGGACGTGACGCCACTATAGTGCAATGCCCTGGGGCCTCGCTGGCCCCCCTCTCACCCTGTACAGGACACCTGGACCTGACGCCACTTGCAGTGCAATGCCCTGTGGCCTCGCTTGTCCCCCCTCTAACCCTGCACAGGACACCTGGACCTGACGCCACTTGCAGTGCAATGACCTGGGGCCTCGCTGGCCCCTCGTCACACCCTGTATAGGACACCTGGACCTGACGCCACTTGCGTGCAATGCCCTGGGGCCTCGCTGGCCCCACCTCTCACCCTGTACAGGACACCTGGACCTCACCCCACTTGCAGTGCAATGCCCTGGTGCCTCACTGGCCCACGCTTTCACCCTGTACAGGACACCTGGACCTGACGCCACGTGCAGTGCAATGCCCTGGGGCCTCGCTTGCCCCCCCCCCCCCCCCCTCTAACACTGTACAGGACACCTGGACATGACGCCATTTGCAATGCAATGCCCTGGGGCCTCGCTGGCACCCCGTCTCAACCAGTACAAGACACCTGGACCTGACGCCACTTGCAGTGCAATGCCCTCGGGTCTCGGTGCCGCCCTCCCCCCTCCCCCCCCTCTCCCCCTGAACATGACACCTGGACCTGACGCCACTTGCAGTGCAATGCCCTGTGGTCCAGCTACACCCCCCCCCCCCCCTTACCCTGTAGAGGACACCTGGACCTGACCCCACTTGCAGTGCAATGCCCTGGTGCCTCACTGGCCCACGCTTTCACCCTGTACAGGACACCTGGACCTGACCCCACTTGCAGTGCAATGCCCTGGGGTCTCACTGGCCCCCCCTCTCACCCTGTACAGGACACCTGGACCTGACGCCATTTGCAGTGCAATGCCCTGGGGCCTTGCTTGCCCCCCGTCTCAAACTGTACAGGACACCTGGACCTGACGCTACTTGCAGTGCAATGCCCTGTGGTCCAGCTACACCCCCCCCCCCCCCCCCCCCCTTTCCCTGTAGAGGACACCTGGACCTGACCCCACTTGCAGTGCAATGCCCTGGTGCCTCACTGGCCCACGCTTTCACCCTGTACAGGACACCTGGACCTGACGCCACTTGCAGTGCAATGCCCTGGGGCCTCGCTTGCCCCCCCCCCCCCCCCCCCCTCTAACACTGTACAGGACACCTGGACATGACGCCATTTGCAATGCAATGCCCTGGGGCCTCGCTGGCACCCCGTCTCAACCAGTACAGGACACCTGGACCTGACGCCACTTGCAGTGCAATGCCCTCGGGTCTCGGTGCCGCCCTCCCCCCTCCCCCCCCCTCTCCCCCTGAACATGACACCTGGACCTGACGCCACTTGCAGTGCAATGCCCTGTGGTCCAGCTACACCCCCCCCCCCCCCCCTTACCCTGTAGAGGACACCTGGACCTGACCCCACTTGCAGTGCAATGCCCTGGTGCCTCACTGGCCCACGCTTCCACCCTGTACAGGACACCTGGACCTGACACCACTTGCAGTGCAATGCCCTGGGGCCTCACTGGCCCCCCCTCTCACCCTGTACAGGACACCTGGACCTGACGCCACTTGCAGTGCAATGCCCTGGGGCCTCGCTGGACCCTCTCTCACCCTGTACAAGACACCTGGACCTGACACCACTTGCAGTGCAATGCCCTGGGGCATCGCTGGCCGTCCCTCTCACCGTTTATAGGACACCTGGACGTGACGCCACTATAGTGCAATGCCCTGGGGCCTCGCTGGCCCCCCTCTCACCCTGTACAGGACACCTGGACCTGACGCCACTTGCAGTGCAATGCCCTGTGGCCTCGCTTGTCCCCCCTCTAACCCTGCACAGGACACCTGGACCTGACGCCACTTGCAGTGCAATGACCTGGGGCCTCGCTGGCCCCTCGTCACACCCTGTATAGGACACCTGGACCTGACGCCACTTGCGTGCAATGCCCTGGGGCCTCGCTGGCCCTCCCTCTCACCGTGTACAGGACACCTGGACCTGACGCCACTTGCGTGCAATGCCCTGGGGCCTCGCTGGCCCCCCCTCTCACCCTGTACAGGACACCTGAACCAGACGCCACTTGCAGTGCAATGCCCAGGGGTCTAGCTGCACCCCCCCCCCCCCCCCCCCTCTACCCTGTACAGGACACCTGGACCTGACGCCACTTGCAGTTCAATGCCCTGGGGCCTCACTGGCCCCCCCTCTCACCCTGTACAGGACACCTGGACCTGACGCCACTTGCAGTGCAATGCCCTGGGGCCTCGCTGGACCCTCTCTCACCCTGTACAAGACACCTGGACCTGACGCCACTTGCAGTGCAATGCGCTGGGGCCTCGCTGGCTCCCCCTCTCACCCTGTACAGGACACCTGGACCTGACGCCATTTTCAGTGCAATGCCCTGGGGCCTCGCTGGCCCCCCCTCTCACCCTGTACAGGACACCTGGACCAGACGCCACTTGCAGTGCAATGCCCAGGGGTCTAGCTGCACCATCCCCCCCCCCCCCCCCCTCTACCCTGTACAGGACACCTGGACCTGACGCCACTTGCAGTAGAATGCCCTGGGGTCTCGCTGACACCCCCCCCCTCCCCCCCTCAGCCTGCCATCACACCCTGACCTGACGCCACTTGCAGAGCAATGCCGTGGGCCTCGCAGGCCCCCCTCTCACCCTGTACAGGACACCTGGACCTGATGCCACTTGCAGTGCAATGCCCTGTGGCATCGCTGGCCCCCCCTCTCACCCTGTACAGGACACCTGGACCTGACGCCCCTTGCAGTGAAATCCCTGGGGCCTCGCTGGCCCCCCCCTCTCACCCTGTACAGGACACCTGGACCTGACGCCACTTGCAGTGCAATGCCTGGGGCCTCGCTGGCCCACCGCTCTAACCATGTACACCACACCTGGACCTGACGCCATTTGCAGTGCAATGCCCTGGGGCATCGCTGGCCCTCCCTCTCACACTGTACAGGACACCTGGACGTGACGCCACTATAGTGCAATGCCCTGAGGCTTCGCTGGCCCCCCCTCTCAGCTTGTACAGGACACCTGGACCTGACGCCACTTGCAGTGCAATGTCCTGGGGTCTAGCTGCACCCCCCCCCCCCCCCCTCACTCTGTACAGGACACCTGGACCTGACGCCACTTGCAGTGCAATGCCCTGGGGTCTCGCTGCCCCCCCCCCCCCCCCCCCTCTCAACCTGTACAGGACACCTGGACCTGACGCCACTCGGAGTGCAATGCCCTGAGGCCTCACTGGGCCCCCCTCTCACCCTGTACAAGACACCTGGACCTGACGCCACTTGCAGTGCAATGCCCTGGGGTCTCGCTGACACCCCCCCCCTCCCCACCTCAGCCGGCCATCACACCCTGACCTGACGCCACTTGCAGTGCAATGCCCTGGGGCCTCGCTGGCCCTCCGTCTCACCCTGTACAGGACACCTGGACCTGACGACACTTGCAGTGCAATGCCCTGAGGCCTCGCTGGGCCCCCCTCTCACCCTGTACAAGACACCTGGACCTGACGCCACTTGTAGTGCAATGCCCTGGGGCATCGCTGGCCCTCCCTCTCACCCTGTACAGGTCACCTGGACCTGACGCCACTTGCAGTGCAATGCCCTGGGGCCTCCCTGGCTCCCCCTCTCACCCTGTACAGGACACCTGGACCTGACGCCACTTGCAGTGCAATGCCCTGGGGCCTCGCTGGCCCCCCCCCTCTCACCCTGTACAGGACACCTGGACCAGACGCCACTTGCAGTGCAATGCCCTGGGGTCTCGCTGACACCCCCCCCCCTCCCCACCTCAGCCGGCCATCACACCCTGACCTGACGCCACTTGCAGTGCAATGCCCTGGGCCTCGCTGGCCCCCCTCTCACCCTGTACAGGACACCTGGACCTGACGCCACTTGCAGTGCAATGCCCTGTGGCATCGCTGGCCCCCCCTCTCACCCTGTACAGGACACCCGGACCTGATGCCACTTGCAGTGCAATGCCCTGGGGTCTCGTTGCCCCCCCCCCGCAATACCAATACGCTGTACAGGACACCTGGACCTGACGCCACTTGCAGTGCAATGCCCTGGGGTCTCGCTGACACCCCCCCCTCCCCCCCCTCAGCCTGCCATCACACCCTGACCTGACGCCACTTGCAGTGCAATGCCCTGGGCCTCGCTGGCCCCCCTCTCACCCTGTACAGGACACCTGGACCTGACGCCACTTGCAGTGCAATGCCCTGTGGCATCGCTGGCCCCCCCTCTCACCCTGTACAGGACACCTGGACCTGACGCCACTTGCAGTGAAATGCCCTGGGGCCTCGCTGGCCCCCCCTCTCACCCTGTACAGGACACCTGGGCCTGATGCCACTTGCAGTGCAATGCCCTGGGGCCTCGCTGGCCCACCCCTCTAACCATGTACAGGACACCTGGACCTGACGCCATTAGCAGTGCAATGCCCTGGGGCCTCGCTGGCCCTCCGTCTCACCCTGTACAGGATACCTGGACCTGACGCCACTTGCAGTGCAATGCCCTGAGGCCTCACTGGGCCCCCCTCTCACCCTGTACAGGACACCTGGGCCTGATGCCACTTGCAGTGCAATGCCCTGGGGCATCGCTGGCCCCCCCTCTCATCCTGTACAGGACACCTGGAGCTGACGCCCTGGGGCATCGCTGGCCCCCCCTCTCACCCTGTACAGGACACCTGGGCCTGATGCCACTTGCAGTGCAATGCCCTGGGGCCTCGCTGGCCCACCCCTCTAACCATGTACAGGACACCTGGACCTGACGCCATTAGCAGTGCAATGCCCTGGGGCCTCGGTGGCCCTCCTTCTCACCCTGTACAGGACACCTGGACCTGACGCCACTTGCAGTGCAATGCCCTGGGGCTTCACTGGCCCCCCCTCTAACCCTGTACAGGACACCTGGATCTGACGCCACTTGCAGTGCAATGCCCTGGGGCCTCGCTGACCCCCCGTCTCACCCTGTACAGGACACCTGGACCTGACGCCACTTGCAGTGCAATGCCGTGGGGCCTCGCTGGCCCCCCATCTCACCCTGTACAGGACACCTGGACCTGACGCCACTTGCAGTGCAATGCCCTGGGGTCTAGCTGCACCCCCCCCCCCCCCCCCCCCCCTTTACACTGTACTGGACACCTGGACCTGACGCCACTTGCAGTGCAATGCCCTGGGGTCTAGCTGCACCCCCCCCCCCCTCTACCCTGTACAGGACACCTGGACCTGACGCCACTTGCAGTGCAATGCCCTGGGGTCTCGCTGCCCCCCCCCCCCCCAATTGCTGTACAGGACACCTGGACCTGACGCCACTTGCAGTGCAATGCCCTGGGGTCTCGCTGACACCCCCCCCTCCCCCCCCCTCAACCTGCCATCACACCCTGACCTGACGCCACTTGCAGTGCAATGCACTGGGGCATCGCTGGCCCTCCCTCTCACCCTGTACAGGACACCTGGACCTGACGGCACTTGCAGTGCAATGCCCTGGGGCCTCGCTGGCTCCCCCTCTCACCCTGTACAGGACACCTGGACCTGACGCCACTTGCAGTGCAATGCCCTGGGGCATCGCTGGCCCCCCCTCTCACCCTGTACAGGACACCTGGACCTGACGCCACTCGCACTGCAATGCCGTGGGGCCTCACTGGCTCCCCCTCTCACCCTGTACAGGACACCTGGACCTGACGCCACTTGCAGTGCAATGCCCTGGGGCATCGCTGGCCCCCCCTCGCACCCTGTACAGGACACCTGGACCTGACGCCACTTGCAGTGCAATGCCCTGGGGCCTCGCTGCCCCCCCCCCCCCCTCTACCCTGTACAGGACACCTGGACCTGACGCCACTTGCAGTGCAATGCCCTGGGGCCTCGCTGGCCCCCCCTCTCACCCTGTACAGGACACCTGGACCTGATGCCACTTGCAGCCATGTGCATGAGAATGATAGACCCTGTACTCTCTGCAGAGGAGACAGGATCTACAGGAGAGGATAGTACTTGAGGTATCTCTTGTACCAGTATCACAGCTACATTTTCTTTGATGCTTACTGCCTATTGGTTTCTGTAAAGTTATAGATAATCTTCTCCTCGTATATTTTATCGTTACTACCTTCAGAATTTCAAAGAGTGTATTCGAGTCTACAATAAAAAAACCCATCTCTATATTGTCAAATGTTATAGACATAGGTTTCCCATCTTTTCAGATAAACTGTATGGTCAGTATTGTCTCATGTGTCCCTACATTTCTTCAAAACCCAAACTTATCTTGCTCAAGATCTGCTTTTACAAGACTTCCCATTATTCTATAAATAAGTAGTCTGTGTCTTATTAAACTGATGGTTTGATAATATTCATACCTGTCAGCATCCATCTTTTCTGGGAATGGGATCACTATATTCTGCTTTAAGTCTGAGAGTTAGAAAGGATTCATTTTTCCAAACTACCCATGAACATAATTAACTACATGACACAGTGTGATGTACAGTAATAACAGACATAAGTGATTCTCCTTTAGTAATAGCCACTAACCTGAGCAAAATTCTTGGGGAAATGCTTCTCATCTTCAATAATGTGTGCAAACTTGTCTTCATTGCCAAACCCCACCCAAAAGTAGGGTAGTCCTCTGGGAATGGCACGCCGAACATTCTTGCTGCCGTCCAGGTCCACCAGCTTCTTGTTCATCGACCACTCCATCTCGCACTCCATGATGGCTTTCTGAAAAAGTTTTATACAGTACAGCATGGTCAGTCTTCTTCCACTTTCCAATCCAGCTTGCCATAATGTGGAGTTTCCACACTAAATCTCCCCAATTTCCAAATGCAATTAAAAAACTATGAGACATAGGTACCTGCTGTTTGAGGTACCATCTAAAGTAAATCAAAAAGCTTTGTACAAAAATTAATACACTTCAACATGGGCTTCTTTCGTAACTCGTAAAATGTCTACACAAAACTGTAAAAGGTCTAGACAAAACTCTATCTCAACCCCTGTGTGCACAAGCATGTCTGGGATGATGGAGGAATTACATCCATAATTCTGCTACGAGATTACCAATATCACACACAGATGAGACGTACACAGTGTCTTTGACATAACCTGTAATATAAGTGTCTTTGCCTGTGCTAAGATGCCTCCAATAGCTGCACCTCTGTCGAATCTGACTGAAAAGTGATTGTCGAAAGATGGCTATTCTCAATTATGTACTCTACACTGATGTTACAGTTAAAACACTTTAATTGACCTTTGGTGTTGAATAACTACAGTTTATGGCCAGACTGTCTCTCAAATATCATAGTTATGCACAAATAATCCATTAGCCACATAATACACTCAGTTGATGTGTGATAGTGTGTCTCTTTGAGTACAGCAAACTAACACAGACATGACTATTCATAACAGTTCTCGTGTGGCAAACATGTATAATTTACACAGTCACTGGATAAATCTCTTAAATCACTTTCTTTGTACTCTAACAGTCAAATCAATATGAAAACAGTGTGCACTGTAACTAACTATTGATGGTAGTAATGTTTATAGGCTGAATCTATTATTACAGTGAACATTATTGAAGTTCAGCACAGTCCACAATAATAATTACACATTCACTGTCCAATGAATCACTGAACAGCCACTAAATTACAGAATGATTTCCTGGAGGCAAAATTTTGATAAAACTTAGCACATTTTATGACTTGTGATTTATGCTAACTCGTCTGCGAACATTGTACACTAACTCTGGGTGCAGATCATGCTCATACCATAACCTTCAATACGCTGATTAAAATGAGTTCCAAAAGCCTTTCTTTTATAAAAGTAAAATACTTACAACTACAATTATCTATGATGTTCACATTTTAAAATTTACGTTTCTGATTAACTGAACAGTGGAGGGACATTCTTCTGAATGTGAATTTTTAGATACAGTAATAATTGCTACAGAATTATGCTGTGTAGTTTGCCAAAATACAGGGTATTTGACAACGTGGAATTCATTTGTTGCCCGGCACACGTCGCGACGATATTCCACTTCTCTCGCCATATATTCACCAACTGTCCCTACCGCAGCTACGATTCTTTCTTGTAAATTATTGATGTCTCTGGTCTTTTCACTGTACACATTTCTTATGTGACCCAAAAAGAAAAAGTTCAGTGGGGTTAAGACTAAGCTTTGTGAGGTCCAAGGTACTTCGCCAGCCCTGCCTATCACCTTCCTGGAAAGTAAATGTCAAGAGCCACACGCACGTGGTTACTGTAGTGAGGTGGGGCGCGATCTTGTTGGAAAAACACAAGCCCCTGTTCAACAACATCTTCAGAAGTTCTGTCTACCTGGTGATTTAGCTTTAAAACACTACCGATTTCCTTGAGAAACTTTAGCCAATGACAGATAGTTTTTGCTTTAGGTAGTTCACCACCATACTGACATATAAAATTATGTTGCACTGTTATGACTGACTAAGTTTTCACAAGCCAAATAATACACTGTGCTTTCTGTGAGTACATATTATTGCTGAGTTGCTCTGCTCTGCTCTGCAGTGCACTGCTCTGCAGTGCACTGCTCTGCAGTGCACTGCACTGCACTGCACACACACCTGGACTGAACTGAGGGAACACAGGAAAAAAAACAGCTCTGGTGACGTTTCAAGGTCAAGCAGACCTGCCAACTGCAGGGGAGCCAAACTTGGAGAGTTGATGAATCAAACACCACAAGCTATAATTTTGTCACTTTGTACAGATTCTAGGGCACATTAAAACTAGGGAGTTCTTTTTCAGGCACACTGTATAGTATTCTATCTTAGTAACAATGTTTTAACTATTAATAGTGACGTCTATGTAAAAATGAGGGCAGAGTTTGCTAGCGTACTTTCGACATTAGCAGTATATATGGTACCACTCTTTACATGTGTTTTTTATTTACTTGATGAGAAAGTTAGCAATCAGGTACATGTTTACTCAGGAACAATACCAAAGTTCCTAGTCTTTGTAGTTAGCACAGTTTTTAAGTAAACTAGTCACACCAGTGGAGTCTAATTATCCAAATGAATGTAATGGATAAAAAAGTTAAGTTGGATGAGCCCTGTATTAATATTCAAGATTTTTGGTACTGTGCACATGCCATATAAATGATCACATTGTTTGAGTGTCATTTCTGCCATTTGACTGTACAAACTTCTTTATTTTATACTGCTCTCACGATTTTGGTCTGGCGATTATCAAAAATGTAACAGCTGGATGGAATCCATCTGCTTTGTCACAAACCCCACAGGAAGAACTCCACGGGAGTTATAACCAGAGATTTGAGTGGCCACTCAGCTGAACCATCACATCCTGTCCATCTCTGTTTAAAAGTTCAGTCTATGAAGACACGAACGTGTAAGATCCAGTACATGGGCACCCATGCTGCTGGAAGATCATATTTGGCTAAAGAGGAAGAAGCGAAGGGACAACAAATTGCTATAACATGTCCAGATAAACAGATTCTCTTACTGTTTGCTCCATGAATCACCTTTCCAGTGTCTCTGACACGTGCCCAGAAACTGTGGGAGTTTTCCAAACTTTAGATGTGAATGTTGTTCTAATTAAGCTTCCCATATGTGTAGAAGCTTTCTTCATCAGAGAAAACAACATATCACAGACAGTTACAAATTTGCCCAATTACTTGTATTCAGTGACAAGCCAACATTTCATTTGTCTGGAAAGAAAGGTGAATTATCATAATTACGAGCCAGCATTTCATGTGCCTGGAAAGATGAATTATCATAAAATGTGCATCCAGGACACAGAATATCCACATGAGACTGTGGAATTCAATTGTGATACAAAAGTTAACATTTTTTGTGCCACATCATCTTCAAAACTTTATGGACTGTGTTTCTTTGCAGAGAAAACTGTGTAGCAGGACTTGCTGCAGCCATCAGCCAGACATTGGAGATTTCATTTGCAAGATGGTGGTCCACCTCACCTTCTTTCAGGCATTCATGATTACCTCACTACCATAACTGAATGAGCTTTTCATTGTGAGGCATCTCCTCTTCTTCAGTAGACCCTCACTCCAGCCACCTGACTTTACTAAATGCGATTTCTTTTTATCAGGTTGTGTCAAAGATCATGTATTCCTGCCTCCACAGCCACTTAAGATGGAAGTGTTGCAAGGAAGGATAATTAATGTGGTTGTTGTTAGCAACTGTGAGATGTTGACACGTCTTTGGCAGGGGATGGAGTTGTGTACTGAGACAGACGTCACATCTGGAACGGTACCCATATTGAACACCTGTAATGCGAGTAAACTGATACAAGTTATCTTTCGGTATCTCTTTTAGGTCTTGCACAGACACCTGAAATCCTGGATGTACTTTTGATTAACTTTGTGTGAGGCATAAACTAAGGGACTGTTTTGATTAACAGACTGTACGTTTTTGTATTGTGCATTTAACAAATAAATAGAAGTAAAGGCATTAGAGCCACTTAATTACAAAGTACTTGGAACATTGTATGAGGATAAGCACTGAAATGGATTTGGAACACAGTAATGCAATGAGAACTTACAATTTGTGTTAAAACAATGTAACCCTTTCGAGGTACAAAATTTATGTCAAATGTTAAACTTCACAGTAAAGTTTCTCAGCTAAAATTGGCAACTTCAACATATAAAACAACAGCCTCTTGTTTTGTGTTATCAATAACCACACTTTTTAAATTTTTCAGTTCTTTTATTTCTTCAACTATTCTTCTTTTAAGATTGGCCACTTCATTTTCATCAGATTTCTTCTTTTTCAAGGCTACTACTCTTTTGGAAGAAGCATTCTTCACAGCTAATACAACAGTATTTTGTAATGTCCACATTCAGTTGTTTCTCACTATTTAGTAAAGCACCTAACTATTATTGTTGTTGTTGTTGTTGTTGTGGTCTTCAGTCCTGAGACTGATTTGATGCAGCTCTCCATGCTACTCTATCCTGTGCAAGCTTCTTCATCTCCCAGTACTTACTGCAACCTACATCCTTCTGAATCTGCTTAGTGTATTCATCTCTTGGTCTCCCTCTACGATTCTTACATTCCACGCTGCCTTCCAATAATAAATTGGTGATCCCTTGATGAATCAGAACATGTCCAACCAACCACCCCTTCTTCTAGTCAAGTTGTGCCACAAACTCCTCTTCTCCCCAATTCTATTCAATACCTCCTCATTAGTTATGTGATCTACCCATCTAATCTTCAGCATTCTTCTGTAGCACTACATTTCGAAACTTCTATTCTCTTACTGTCCAAACTATTTATTGTCCACGTTTCACTTGCACACATGGCTACACTCCATACAAATACTTTCAGAAACGACTTCCTGACACTGAATTCTATACTCAATGTTAACAAATTTCTCTTCTTCAGATGTGCTTTCCTTTCCACTGCCAGTCTACATTTTATATCCTCTCTACTTTGACCATCATCAGTTATTTTGCTACCCAAATAGCAATACTCCTTTACTACTTTAAGTTTCTCATTTCCTAATCTAATTCCCTCAGCATCACCCAATTTAATTCGACTACATTCCATTACCCTCATTTTGCTTTTGTTGATTTTCATCTTATATCCTCCTTTCAAGACACAGTCCATTCCATTCAACTGCTCTTCCAGGTCCTTTGCTGTCTTTGACAGAATTACAATGTCATCGGCAAACCTCAAAGTTTTTACTTCTTCTCCAAAGATTTTAATACCTACACCAAATTTTTCTTTTGTTTCCTTTACTGCTTTCTCAATATACAGATTGAATAACATCGGGGAGAGGCTACAGCCCTGTCTCACTCCCTTCCCAACCACTGCTTCCCTTTCATGTTCCTCGACCCTTATAACTGCCATCTGGTTTCTGTACAAATTGTAAATAGCCTTTCGTTCCCTGTATTTTACCCCTGCCACCTTCAGAATTTCAAAAAGAGTATTCCAAACAACATTGTCAAAAGCTTTCTCTAAGTCTACAAATGCTAGAAATGTAGGTTTGCCTTTCCTTAATCTAGTTTCTAAGTTAAGTCGTAGGGTCAGTACGCCCTCACGTGTTCCAATATTTCTACAGAATCCAAACTGATCTTCCCAGAGGTCGGCTTCTACCAGTGTTTCCATTCAGCTGTAAAGAATTCACATTAGTATTTTGCAGCTGTGACTTAATAAACTGATAGTTCGTAAATCTTCACATCTGTCAACACCTGCTTTCTTTGGGATTGGGACTATTAGACTCTTCTTGAAGTCTGAGGGTATTTCGCCTGTCTCGTACATCTTGCTCACCAGATGCTAGAGTTTTGTCAGGACTGGCTATCCCAATGCTACCAGTAGTTGAAATGGAATATTGTCTACTACCGAGGCCTTGTTTCGACTTAGGTCTTTATGTGCTCTGTCAAACTCTTCATGTACTATCATATCTCCCATTTCATCTTCATCTACATGCTCTTCCATTTCCATAATGTTGTCCTGAAGTACATCACCCTTATATAGACCCTCTATATACTCCTTCCACCTTTCTGCTTTCTCTTCTTTGCTTATAACTGGGTTTCCATCTGAGCTCTTGATATTCACATAAGTGGTTCTCTTTTCTCAAAGGTCTCTCTAATTTTTCTGTAGGCAGTATCTATCTTACCCTTACATGTGTCCTCAAGCCATCCATGATTAGCAATTTCGCACTTCCTGTCGATCTCATTTTTGAGACATTTGTATCCCTTTTCGCCTGCTTCATTTAATGCATTTTTATATTTTCTCCTTTCATCAATTAAATTCAATATTTCTTCTGTTACGCAAGGATTTCTAGCAGCCCTCGTCATTTTACCTACTTGATCCTCTGCTACCTTCACTACTTCATCCCTCAAAGCTACCCATTCTTCTTCTACTGTATTTCTTTCCCCCATTGCTGTCAATGGTTCCATTATGCTCTCCCTGAAACTCTGTACAACCTCTGGTTTAGTCATTTTATCCAGGCCCCATCTCCTTAAATTCCCACCTTTTTGCAATTTCTTCAGTTTTAATCTACAGTTCATAACCAATAGATTGTGGTCAGAAACCACATATGCCCCTGGAAATGTCCTACAATTTAAAACCTGGTTCCTAAATCTCTGTCTTACCATTATATAATCTATCTGATACCTTCTAGTATCTCCAGGGTTCTTCCATGTAAACAATCTTCTTTCACGATTCTTGAACCAAGTGTTAGCTATGATTAAGTTGTGCCCTGTGTAAAATTCTAACAGGCGGCTTCCTCTTTCATGTCTTACCCCCAATCCATATTCACCTAATATGTTTCCTTCTCCCCCTTTTCCTACTCTTGAATTCAAGTCACCCATGACTATTAAATTTTCATCTCCCTTCACTACCTGAATAATTTCTTTTATCTCATCATACATTTCATCAATTTCTTCACCATCTGCAGAGCTAGTTGGCATATAAACTTGTACTACTGTAGTAAGTGTGGCCGTGTGTCTATCTTAGCCACAATAATGCGTGCACTATGCTGTTTGTAGTAGCTTACCCACACTCCTATTTTTTTTATTCATTATTAAACCTACTGCTGCATTACCCCTATGTTATTTTGTATTCACCTCATCAAAGGTCTTGTTCCTCCTGCCACTCATCTTCACTAATTCCCACCACATCTAACTTTAACCTATCCATTTCCATTTATAAATTTTCTAACCTACCTGCCCGATTAAGGGATCTGACATTCCACACTCCGATCCATAGAATGCCAGCTTTCTTTCTCCTGATAATGAAGTCCTCTTCAGTAGTCCCTGCTCGGAGATCCGGATGGGGGACTATTTTACCTCCGAAATATTTTACCCAAGAGGACACAATCATCATTTAACCATACAGTAAAGATGAATGCCCCCGGGAAAAATTACGGTTGTAGTTTCCCCTTGCTTTCAGCCGTTCGCAGTACCAGCACAGCAAGGCCGTTTTGGTTATTGTTCCAAGGCCAGATCAGTCAATCGTACATACTGTTGCCCCTACAACTACTGAAAAGGCTGCTGCCCCTCTTCGGGAACCACACGTTTGTCTGGCCTCTCAACAGATAACCCTCCATTGTGGTTGCACCTACGGTACGGCTATCTGTATCGCTGAGGCTATCTGTATCGCTGCAAGCCTCCCCACCAACGGCAAGGTCCATGGGTCATGGGGGGGAGGGGGGGGAGGGGGGCTAACAATTATATTGCATTGTAAACAGTTCTTTCTGCAACAATTGTACAACCTTCTAAGTTTTCAACCAAAACTTCCTTGTTAACAGAAAATCCTCTTTCAATGGCTGTGTTTCCTGAAACATGCGTAACAGCTTCTGCACAAACTTGATGAAGTCATGGTTCACACTTTGCAGTAAATTCATCAGAAAGTGATCAAGTTTGTCCTGCTTAGGATTGAGCTGCTCAGTTGTTTTTCAGAATATTCACAAAATTTGAAGTATCCTCTCTTTATTATGTCAGATGTTGATGGAGTCCCACCTTTTTTTGACACACAGTCTTCCAATGCAATTGTCATTCGAGAATTTCGGAAAATAAACGTCTGCACACCTTTGGGTGATAAACATGAGCTACCTTTGACTATCTTTAATTTCAAAAGTATCTTCTCAGAAATTTTTATACACAGACTTTGCAAATTACCTGTGCACTTATTTCTGAAAATAAGGATAAACTTTTCTATGTAGTTCCTGTTAGCAGCAGTGGCACAAATGCAGTATCTACATTAAAGACTTGTTTTACAACATTTTTTTGGTAACAGTGTTTTGTGTGTGTGTGTGTGTGTGTGTGTGTGTGTGTGTGTGTGTGTGTGTGTGTGTGTATACGCACGCGCATGCGCGTTTCAGAAGAAGGCCTTTTGGCCAAAAGCTCACATGTTTAGGACTCTTTTTGGAGTGCCTGTCTGAGACTCAGCATCTCCTCTGTACAGTGGCAGTCTATTCTGCTCACAATATTGTCATTACCAAATGGTTCAAATGGCTCTGGGCACTACGGGACTTAACAGCTGAGGTCATCAGTCCCCTATTGTCATTATCCCATTTTGGATTTTCCAGTGTTTGAAAAACTTCTATGATTTTCACAAAGCTAATCAGAGCTGCAAGCATGGCATTCTAGTCTCATACTTGTGTATTTGCTGGTTCAAGTCTAACTAGATAGAACTCTTCCATTACTTTTATTTGGCTCCTATATTTAGTTTCATACTGATACACTGATTATCACTTACATTTCTAGTATCATACCTTTTAAATAAAAATAACATTTCTTATTCATAAGTAATAACTGCATGAAAATGGGAGTATTCATAATACATTCTCTTTATCTCTCTCTGTGTATGAGGGGGGGGGTTGTTGTTTCCTGTGTCAAACAAAATGATTTTGTAGTGTTATTTTGCATGCCCACTCAATACACCAGTCCCCAATTAGCTTAGTGCAATCTTCGTTTTATAAATATATATTAACAGGGAGGAAGAAACACAGAGAATAACCAGAACTCCAGCAGTGACTGAGCAGCCCTCCTGAGTGGCACTAGCAGTCTGCGCGGGCCTGGGTAAGTTTCTTTGCTGCCGGAATACTGGTTATTCTTTGTGTTTCTGCTATACATATTGATGAAATGAATATCGCCCTGGACTAATTTGGGACTGCTCTATTGAATGGGCACATAAAATTCTCATTTACAAATAATTTTGAATAATTTTGTTTGCAATGGGAAACTAACTAATGCTTTCTGTTGATGGAGGGTGCCAAAAGAAAGATGTGGTGAGCAGAATTTGTTTGGACTGGACAAAATTGCAAATATCTGCTCAAATGACAGAGAAAAGTCACCGGACAACTGTTAGGAGTGAAACCTGATATACAGAACGGTAATAATTCAACATTTCCCCCTATGAAAATTGAGTGGTCATAGGACATTGTGGAAACATTTGTAACAACATGCTGCAGAGAAACAACAAATAAACCATTGAAAGAAACACATTTTAATTTCCATATGAGAAGGTAACATTTGTTAATTGCATACCATGTTTATGTTCAGTGTTACAAACATTGTTCCACGAGATGACCATCTGCATCCATGATCTGGAATCGCACTGTGTATACGATTTCACACTTACAATTTTGAACATGGCCGATAATGCAGCAACCATAGACAAAATTTATAATATTACTTGAAAATACAGCTCTTAGGTTGCACAGATAAAAAATTTTTTACCTGTGCAATCGAAGAGCTGTATTCATCAGAAGACTGCCTTAGAGCAGTTGAAACCTAGGTGAAGTTGAAAATTTTTTTACCTGTGCAACCAAAGAGCTGTATTTTCAAGTAATATTATAAATCAATTTCACACTGTTCACAGCACTTTTTGAATAGTGGAACATAGAATGTTCAGATGTTGTGCCACAGCTCATGCACTGCTTGAAAACTGCACATTGCATCCAAAATTCTCAGCCATTGCAACAGCAATGCCTTCAACCATTTGAGTACAACTGATAATCAGGCTCTCCTACAAGCAATTCCCAAACCACCAGTAAATTCAAACTTCCGAATCATAGTCTTCAACCCTTGTGCAGAAATAGGACATCTCAGTTCTCCTTTAATGCGCTGATACTCATAACGAATTGCAGCACTATTGCTGTTGTTTCAATAAAACAGTTTCACGAGTAAAGCCCTGCTCACCTTGTCCAGATCCATGTCAACTGACTGCAACTTTAACTCGCACCAATGCTTGTGTTTCAACCCTTTCTCATCATTCTAGTAGTGGTGCCTAAAGCAAGTACTAGCCTGTCACCTCTAACTGCTACACACGCTTCATCTGAGAGTATTACCTTAAAGTAGACAGGAGCCATGTCGCCTGCCTCTTTTGGAACTGGGACGCACTCCAGCACCATGTGAGGCATCTTGCTCAGGTGTACTGCCGTCTCAAAGAACACGACGTCCAGTCCTCGCCCCAAAAACATCGCCACCAGGGCCTTGCGAAATCTCTGCAATAAGGGGGACATAAAAATTACTAAAAATGAACAACTTAAAAATCTCATAATTACTCTTTCACACTTTGGGTCCTGAGACACAGTGAATAAATCTGCACCAAAAAGCTGAAGTGACAGGTAGCACCTCAAGGGAGTAATTCATATCCTTATATTTTCTTACCACAGAACAATACTCACAACAACAGTAATTTATACAGTAAGAAAATAATAATATAAAACAATATGTATAGTGCATATGTTCAAATATTGTAGGTTGGTCACAAGTACATGTACTTAATTTTGCAGAATGCAACTTGATTTTCTTTTACAGATTATAATTTAATAATGAGGCACACAATTTGTCTAATACACAACAACCTCTTTTGGGATATGAGCCTCTGTTCAGTACATCGTAATGCAGAACAGGGCAATTTTTAAGGTGCTACTTTACTTTCACTATGTTGGTGGTGTCACAGATTTCCAGTTAGTTTCATACCTCTCTGAGATCACACAATAGATTATTTTTGTTTCTGCCTATTCCCTAATTCTGCTTCAACCTTTTCAAAGAAATGATTTCAGTCAATAGTGTGCAGAGTCTTGATGTATCATGTCAAGGTATCTGCTTTTTGCATAATCTCCACAGATGGCTGACACATGTTGCATTGTTTCTCAGTGTTTTCCTTCTGAAAAATCAATATAACTTTCTTCAAAATCATGAGAATTCATAAGTAATTTCAATCAAACTTTGTCTCATTAGCGACTACTCAGAAGCCGAGACCAAGAGAAAATGGAAGGGAATAACAGAGAGGTCGCACCTGTAACTGTATTCATTTGCCTTTTGGTCAAGTTAATGGCACCTGAATTCTTATGGGTGTAAGCCCCAAAGAAAGTTTCAAAGTCGCCATTTGAGCACAGGAGGTGCTCATCACAATGGGGACAACTATTTGGAATAACTGAGCCTGATAAAAGATACACTTTGTATTTCTCCAGAATATTACGATGAAAAACATAAAAATGGGACAAAATTAAACAAAAATTCTTCAGTGTGATACTTTGGGTCTGACATCAGACATAAAAGAGGTAAGAAATTATAGAATTCTGGCCTGAGCTGCCAGAGTTGGCAGTCAAGCTTATGTGTAAGTATCTTTTTAATTGTGCCTGTCTGCAGCATAGCATGTTATCTTCACGGTAAGTAGCATGTCTGTCTTTTCCTACATTGTTAATACTATGTACTGTAATATATCACACCTCCCCTGATTGTGACATTACACTTCTTATTAAGTTTTGTGATTCTAAATATTGCTTTTAGTGTATTTTTCTCAGATAAAGTATTTCTTACTATCAATTAGGTGACAATTTGAACCATTTCACATCTGCAACCATCTCATTTACCCTTGTCTTAAAATAAAGGAACAAGCCAGATTTCATTCATCTTCTCCTGGTAGCTGTGGAATAGAGAGGATGAAAAGAGAGGTTAATTCACATATTTGTACCATGCGTAGCAGGTCTGGCAAAGTGTGGCTCACGAATCATTCCCCTCCAGTGAGCACTTCCCCCTCCAACTCCACTCATGTCTTGTCGTCACGGCCTGGCTGTTGCCTGTGGTTCACCCGTTTACCAGCAATCGAGTAGGGTATCGTCTCTTTGACATTTCTTCAAATCGTAGACTGTTGCACCTTCATTCGCTGTCCAATTTCAAAGAGGCATTGTTATTTCATTAGTAAGCTTGCTCTCGGTGTTTACTCTCCTGAATTCTGTGCTATTGTTTAGGCTGTCTCTTTGGTTTATCTCTTTGGCTATTATTCTGATTTCGATACTGGTTTTTACTGTGACTGTTTTTCTATTAGGGTCCTTTAGAATATGAAAAAGAAATAAAACTGAAAAAAATTGTTTACAATGGTGAGTGAGGAATTACGTACTTTCTTGTAACAAATTCTAATGAAAAGCCCTAATGTTTAATGTGTAAAAAATGCGTAGGTCAAAACAAAGGTACTTAATATGTCTCAACATTTCTTTTTGTTCCATGAAGCAACACACAGGCACTACCCTAGTGACCAGGGTTGGTCTGAGAACATTTTTCTACACAAGTGACTTATTGTTTGCTCCCTCCTTCCCGTCACCCTCATACATTTTCAGTTGTTTTTGTTACTAACTGCGATACGTGCTGTGTGCAAATCTTGCATTTGGGTGGCTCCCTTGGCATAGCACTCTCAGTGGCCACTACTAATTGTGATAAATCCTGCTCAGATATCTTATAATTGTTGTGCCACTGACAACCCTCTTAGCTTGATGCCCCAAAGAATGGCTCATGTCACTTAGCTCTTAAGCCAGCCCTGCGCATGACGAACAATGTGCTTTTAGTGGGTAACTTAAAAAAAGTTTCCTGAATGATCAAGTCTTAAAGAAATGATTTTAATTGCATCATATGCAGTAGACTTCAAATTAGCAAAAGCTCCAAAATGCTACAGGGATAGCTTACTCATAAAAGAATGTCCAATCAAAAAGGACAAATGCATTTGGTTAAGATTGCGCTTCTAAGCACTTTATAACAGCTGCTTCATCAACTAACACTGTAAAATGTAGAATTTTTGGGATGGAAGACAGCACAAAAAAAGAGACTAAAAACAATGGTTAATATTATTCCTGTTGGGTGGACAAGAGTGGTGATTGGACAGACATTCATCAGCTACTAATTTTTATCTGCTTAATAATGGACGACTTTATGTGTCTGAAGTATTATACACTTTAGCTCCATTGCTCAGAGCAACAGGGCTGGATACATTTAATTTAGTTAAAAGGGTTGTTGATAAAATTGGTGGTTTTAACCCATTAATGGCCACTGTCCCTTTTCTTGGACGTATATATTTTACTTATTTCTACATAATCGATGGAACTTTTAGTCTTTATTGTTGCACCTGTAGGTTCAACTAACTGCTATAATGCCTGTAAATGTACAATAAATAACTTTTTTCTAAGTACTTCACGTCAGGAAACTTATAAACTTGGCGATTTTTTATTCTCGCATTTGGCAGCACTGTATGTCTGCTGGTAGTTCCTGGACGATAATGAGCTGTGATTTAGTTGTCTGGGCTTGTTAGTTATGAACATATGGATGTCCGTGTAAGATTAAGTATACTTCAGATTTTTTCAAGTAAGTGCAATATTTATATACTTTATGCGTTCCAATAATGGGACAATGGCATGTTACACTATCATTTATTGTTGATGTGCCCTATTCTTGTATACACATATTATACAGAGAAGAATTGCATTTTACGTTCTTTATATGTATTTTTTTTTTCTTTCATATTCTATTCGAATTTCACGATTCTAACAGGATAATAACATGCTGTGTGGACATACACTTGAAGAAATTTTAGCAGAACTAGAGAACCATGAAGAAAGTGATGATGAAGATGATGACGTACGATTGGCGATTATTCCACCTGATGCAGATGTAATAACAGATGAAGAAGGCATTGACGAAAATGTACTGAACAATGAGTATGTTGTACAAGATGTAGCCGGTACTTTAGAGCCCATAACCAGCCGAGATGAAGCTAATGCTTCAGTTGTACCTCCAGAAGCCAAAAGAAGGAAAGCATTAGGAGATGGAGCAGAAAGTGGTACGTTATCGACAAAAAATATAAATGTAAGTGGTATAAATGTCAACCAACGTACACAAACACTAGTGAACCAGGGAAAAGCAAGTAAGACAGTGCCCCAGGTGTTTGAGGATTTTTTTTTTCTGAGAAACTAATGGATACTATTATTGAACAAAGCAAAATCTATGCTTGCCAACATAACAAAATTAATTTTCTGCTAACCAAAGAAGAACTAAAATCATTTATTGGCATACTCCTTCTGAGTGGTTTTCATAAGCTTCGTCATGAGAATATGTACTGGGAACAGGCTCCTGATGTCGGTGTTCCTTTAGTTTTCAACTCCATGTCAAGAAATGGGTTTCAGGAAATAAAGAGATTTATTCATCTCAATGACAACTCCAAAACAAGCAGAAATGATTAGATGTACAAACTGAGGTTGTACTTTGAAATGCTGAAAACGGAATTTGGTAAATTTGGCGTATTTCATTCAGAACTGTCAATTAATGAAATGATGGTATTTTATTATGGCAAACATTCAGCTAAAATGTTTCTGAGGGGAAAGCCTATCAACTTTGGATATAAAATTTGGTGTCTTGCAAGTGCCAATGGCTTTCTTTATAATTTTTCGCCATACTGTGGCAAGACTGACAACAAACAGGAGCCATCAAGTGAAAGAGTAATAAATGAACTAACCAGCATAATTCCAGAATCAGAGTATGCGAATTACAAGCTTTTCTTTGACAACTTTTTGCCAGTATTGACACACTGATCACACTCGGAAAGAGTAAAATGGCTCAAATGGCTCTGAGCACTATGGGACTCAACTACTGTGGTCATCAGTCCCCTAGAACTTAGAACTACTTAAACCTAACTAACCTAAGGACATCACACACATCCATGACCGAGGCAGGATTTGAACCTGCGACTGTAGCAGTCGCACGGTTCTGGACTGCGTGCCTAGAACCGTGAGAGCACCGCAGCCGCCCCGGAGAGAGTAAAATGAAAGCTACAGGAACACTAACAGAGATCTGAATTAATGCATGTCCTTTGATTGAGTCGAAAAGAATGGCAAAAGAAAAGGAACGAGGATTCTATGACTACACGTTTGACAAAGAGAACGAAGTTCTGGTTGTGAAATGGAGTGACAACAAACCAGTATGTGTGGCGACAAATTACAGTACTATTACTCTTCTGAGTTCTACCAAAAGATACTCATGGGCAACAAAAAAGGAAATATCTGTTACAATGCCACATCTCATTGAAGAGTACAATGCCCACATGGGTGGCGTAGATCTACTGGACAAGCAGATATCAGTTTATAGGACGAGGATAAGGGCAAAGAAATGGTGGTGACCATTATTCACACACATTATGGGTATCTGCATAGTAAACACACGGCGTGCATACCAAATGGCTAACTCGAATGAGAAGCTCTCACTTTTAGATGTCCGACAGAGAATAGTGATGTTTTACCTATCAAAGAAAACAGGATCAGTACCAAAACGCAGAGGACCACAAGGAAGCAAATTGATGGGAGGACGGGTGAGCACAGATGTATGACTAGATCCAGGAAATCATTTCATTGTGCCAAGTAAAACACAGAAGACTGCAAAAACAACAACAAAAATTTTTGATAGTTGCAATGTTGGTTTACACAAGTTTTTTGCTTCATTTCATACTGAATAGACATTCAATAGTATTAAAACATTCTTTATTAATTGTTTGTGCTGTTTCTTACAATATTATGCATGGGGAATAAGGTTGTGAATTTGGATAGCGCATTTGGCCAATGTCCCAAAAAAAAATGGGACGGTCTACAGTTTTTGTTCTAATAAACTGAAAATTTTCGAAACAACTTTTTATTCAATTAATCAATCAATGTAACGTATTTAAATAAAACAGAAAGAAACTTCCACATGGGAAAAATATATTAAAAACAAAGATTCCAAGACTTACCAAGCGGGAAAGCGCCGGCAGACAGGCACATGAACAAAACACACAAACACACACACAGAATTACGAGCTTTCGCAACTGGCAGTTGCTTCGTCAGGAAAGAGGGAAGGAGAGGGGAAAATGAAAGGATGTGGGTTTTAAGGGAGAGGGTAAGGAGTCATTCCAATCCCGGGAGCGGAAAGACTTCCCTTAGGGGAAAAAAAGGACAGGTGTACACTCGCACACACACACACACATATCCATCCGCACATACACAGACACAAGCCGTGTCTGTGTATGTGCGGATGGATATGTGTGTGTGTGTGAGAGTGTACACCTGTCCTTTTTTTCCCCTAAGGGAAGTCTTTCCGCTCCCGGGATTGGAATGACTCCTTACCCTCTCCCTTAAAACCCACATCCTTTCATTTTTCCCTCTCCTTCCCTCTTTCCTGACGAAGCAACTGCCAGTTGCGAAAGCTCGTAATTCTGTGTGTGTGTTTGTGTGTTTTGTTCATGTGCCTGTCTGCCGGCGCTTTCCCGCTTGGTAAGTCTTGGAATCTTTGTTTTTAATGTAACGTATTTATGTATAAAAGTTTGCAAAAAATGAACTGATAGAGTTTTGGCCAGTAATGGGTTAAAAAATGATGTGTAATTTGCACTGCTGGTGCGCCAGGTGTGGCCAGTAGTGAAAATGATTTCGTTGGTCAATTAAGAAAACATGAAATAAATTATTTAACTTTTCACTGCATTATACACATTGATAAGTTAAGATAAGAGACTGGAATAGAAGGGAGAACCGATAGAGGTACTCAAGGTACACTTCGCCACACACCGTCAGGTGGCTTGCAGAGTATGGATGTAGATGTAGATTGAAGCACGAAATGGGCAAAGTGTCTGAATGCCGTCTGCAATGAAAGATGTAGTGAAAATTATGGATGTAATACTCACAAGAAATCAATCACAGTCTCATTGAAATATTAAACAATGTTTGGAAGAAGTTCATGTGGAATATGGAGATGTACTTCATTTGAAATTCTTTGCCTGAGAGCAGGAAAATGTTTAACTAGTCTTTTTTCCTCCCCTCTCCCACTTACTGTTAGAGAGAAACCTCTCAAGTTTTGTGAATAAAGCAGTGAAATTGAATACTACACAATTTGGAAATAAGCTGAATGATTAACTTTTTTTTAGCAGAACTCAGACTTCTAACAGATTTTGATTTTACAGACCATTTAAATAAATTGTACTTGCATTTGTAAGGAAAACAATGCACTATTTTTGGTATGTTTTCGGATATTAATGGAATCCAGTGTAAACTTACATTGCTTAAGTTGCAACTAAATGAAAATTTGTATCCTTTCCTCAGTTGCTGCAAACTGAAACAAGAATACATGGTGTATATTCTTCAAGATTTACTTCTTCTATTGATGAGATCTCCAGTGTGTGTCAAAGTCATACACTCTTCAAAAATCCAATGAAAATTAGTCTTGGAAATGTTACAAGTGATCCTCAAAATGAAGAGTACAGTTTACAAAATGATCCATTCATGTCATCCAAATTAGAAAGAGGCAATTTTTGAAGTCGTGCAACAAGATAGGAACCCAAAACTCGCAGACTTCGCTCTTAAAGTAAAATCTATTTTCTGGTTCAAATGGCTCTGAGCACTATGCAACTTAACATCTGTGGTCATCAGTCGCCTAGAACTTAGAACTAATTAAACCTAAGTAACCTAAGGACATCACACACATCCATGCCCGAACCTGCGACCGTAGCAGTCGCGTGGTTCTGGACTGAGCGCATAGAACTGCGAGACCACCGCGGCCGGCCTATTTTCTGGTCAACATATATTTGTAAAAGTACATTTTCTTCAATGAAGAACGTTAAATCTGTTCAGAATAATGCAGTGACCAATGAGTCACTCAACCATCCACTCAGTTTTGGTGCAACACAAATTAAAATGAATATCGCCAGAGTTTGTCAAGACCAAGTTAAATAAATATTTAAATATCTCATTAATGTATGTGCAACAGTTTGGGACAAATATAGTTTATGTCTTATGAGATTTATGCGCAGAGTGTAGACAGGGAACACGATCCACAAAGGCTGACAGTCATCCCTAGATCTGATTAATGTAGAAGAGTTTCAGGGCGAAATACTTACTGGAGGGGAACGGCTCATGAGCCATGCTTTGCCAGGTTCATGTATATCAATAAAAATTAGAAGACACACAGCATAATGCAGGCAAAGCGGTCACAAGATATCTTTTGTCAGTATCAGCAACAGTGAGTGAAGAGTGCCAATTTGTGTGTGTGTGTGTGTGTGTGTGTGTGTGTGTGTGTGTGTGTGTGTGTGTGTTACTTCTTAATTTTTATATTAATGGTGCCTGGTTTCAATCTGACTAGCAGTTCTAAGTTGGGAAAAGGGGGAAAAAAGAGGCATAACAATATAAAAAAATATGTATGTGTAACACTGCAGATAGAACCATCAGCATTGCTGAAAATAACATTAAAAATAATGATTTTATTTGTACCTTGTTCTGTAAAGGTGCACTTTGTCAGTAGAAGTAAGAATGACACAAAACAAATTAGATGTGTTTGTTAATTTTACACTTTTTACCTCAAAAAATGTATACATAAACGGTGTAGTGTACAATTTACTGTAAGGTTTTTCTTGCATGTATATTTTCTTGTAACACATCACAGATACTGAAATGTATTAGGGTACCAAATTTTTAATTTTAATAATTGTTGTCATTTTATGATGATGAATCTCATTTACATTGTATCAATGAACTAGCAATAGATCTGTGCACATGTCCCATTACTGACCATGCAATATTTTCCCCATTTTTTGGGTTATTTTTGTCACTCTTATGACTACTGACACTTCAGCTACGAGTAAGTTTGTGATATCTTAATGTTACCCATAGAACCATTGATGATATTACTGACAGTTTTTTATATCGCCACTCCTTTTTCAATCTAGGTCTGAAGTTCACCTCCTGGGCAAATCAAAACAAATCATCATTAATAAAAAAAAGGGGTAATGATCCAGATTTTCATTCATTATATAGGTTTATTTGCACATGACAAGGATAACAAGTAACTGTGCCAAATTACCTGAAATATGCAGCACCGGCATCTCCAAGTGCACTTTGCCCAACCAAAGTTATCACCTACAGATCAGCGGTTATATATAAAAATGAAAGAATGACAGTGCATTTTATTCAGATTTTCTATTTGTGTAATACATGTATCGGTAACATACATCTACATGTAGTATACATACACAGGTTTAGTACGATGGCTGACTGAAGGGTAATGTCTCCACCTTCGCAACTCTTCAACAGTTGGCAGCACTGGTATGCGGCAGGTACTGGCTTGTTCCATAGCCTCTTCTCTCCTGCTCCAGTTAGTGGGAAGCCTTAGCATTGAACAGTTGTGTTGTTATAGTGTAAAGTACGGAACCCTGCATAGACGGTCGGTCAATGCGATTTAAGCAACGTGTAGTCATTGAATCTAGACAGCAGAAAGTATCACCCCAAAGGAGATTCATCAGAGAATGAAAGCAGTTTATTGTAATTGTGTTGATGTGTGTACTGTGCGTCGTAGGGCAAATAAGTTTAAAGATGTTGAGGCGGGAACATCTGACCTGCGTGACAAACAAAGAGTTGGACGTACTGTGACAGCAACCACCGAGTTTCATAAGCAAAATGTTGACAGATTGATTCAGGACAATCATCGTATTACTGAGTGAGATACTGTGAGCACAATCGGCATTTCACAAGAATGTGTGGGTCTCTTTTCCTCTTCTCCTCACAACATGGTGCTGCCTCTATATCCATACTGTGTTTTATTTACTGAACTGTCAATAACCCCTGAATCTCTACCTCATTTCAGCAATGTAAGGCTAGCAATATAAGTCTGGCAGGTCTCACTGAACTTGTGATCCCTAAAAGTACAGGAAAACTGCTACTTTAAAATTCAGCCAGTGCTCTTACTCAAAACTGTACAGCAATCTGAACATAATTTTGTCAAATAATGGAGAAAAACTCTGTGGAGCACTAATAAGACACTGCAAGTATCTAAGTTATTTGAGGCTTTAGAATCTCACCTGCATCTCATCCCAGACATTTTCATCCAGCTGTGTCGAGCAGGAGACGTGTTGAGATGGAATGAGCAAACAGTGGCCCTCCACTATTGAGCGATGAGGTGGGACGCACAGGTACACCTGGAGGGACAGTAAACAGCCACAGTTTTAGGTTCCACATTGTGGCAATCGCCCATAAAACAATCACAACATTTACTAATAAATTATGAAGCAGAAGTATTGGTCGGTAGTTACCATGAATAGGCAAAGTGTGTACTACTACTGACAAACAAATTTAAAAGCAAAAATTTTTGGATTCGAAAGTTCCTCCCTCAAGGAGGGGAGTGGGATAGCTTAGCGAAGGTTAAAAATGAAGGGCAGCTCACTCAGACACTAGCATTACAGGGATTCTCACACTGTGCAGATGAGGGGAGACTGAGACAAATTGAGAGGGGTAAGAGACAGTAAGACGTTGAAGATGACACACTTGTAAGCACTGTGCCAGCTTCAGTCCAGGGGTGTGAGAAGTGTCACATGTTGAGCAATTACTGTGAAAAATTCACAGATGGTGCATACTCATGTGAGACAGCATTTTCAGCACCTGACACAATTTGAAAGTGGCCTCATTGTGGCTCTACTTCTGCCCAGCTGGTAGAATCATAAAATATTCAGATGTGTGGGGCATTTCGATGTAACAGTGGCCCAATGTTGGATTGCACAGGAGAGTAAGCACTAGCATATTCACCGTGGAAATTATGGCTGACAACATCTGATCGTCCAAAGGGAGAATGACTGTGCTGTATATAGAGTGCATCGCAACCCCCTCGCATCAGCACATGCCATCCAACAATCAGCAATACTTGGGATTACCATCCTGAACTTAGGCTGTTGTTAACATCACAACACAAAGAACTGAGTATGGGGTGGTGACACGATTGGGAAGCAGGGTTTGCTGATGAATGGCAAAGCATTACATTTGATAATGAACTGTGGTTCTGCACTAACCTGGATGACCACCTTAAGTGGGTATGATAGCAACCTGCAGAGACGATCCATTCTTTTGTTGGAAAGGCACGGCAGTGTTACCCCTGGAGTACTCGTGTGGGGGTTGGATCAGAACCTGTTCTGACAGTCACCAGGGTGATGATCAAAATAAAACTATGAGGCTGGCCAAGGAGACAGCACGTAGAATATTGGGCTAAGGTCCAAAAGCAAAAGCATGGCAAGGTACTGATATCAAAGCTATGTTCTACAAGAAGTCTCTCAGTCCTGGGCTTGAGCAGGAGAGAAATAAAAGTTATGGGTGCACTATTGACAAGCCATGTGAATTTCAGAAAACACCTACAAACAATGGGGATAATAGAAGTAGACCCCAAATGTAGGATTGTGGTGTGGGCAAGGAAACTGCATCACATTTGATCTTCGAATGTGACGCACTGGAGATTATAAGACATAGAATATTCGGATCAACCAGACCTGAAGAGATGTGTCCAGCAAAGCACTGGTAAAGGATCTCCTTGCACTGTTCAAGGGTACTGGTTGGCTTTACTAGAGACATAGGGAATGATACCACACAATAAACTCTGTTTCGATGTGGACAGCAGCGGGCTTGACCAATGTTGTTATTTTGCTTCCCTGATAAAATCAAAATCAAATAAATTGTGTGGGGAGCCATGACATATTACTTCAATTCACAGCTGGTAGTGACTGAGATGACTCTAAAACACTAGTTATGAACTATAGAGGGAACCTGGAGAAATGTAGCAAATTAAGGGGGTGAGACTTGAACAAACTGAAGGAATCAGAAGTAGTTGCGAGTTTCAAGAGGTGCATTGTGCCACAATTGACTCAATAAACATAATGGAAAATGTTTTGAGATATGAAATAGTGAAGGCAAAAGAGAATCGAGTAGGCCAACCAACAAAGCCTTCCATAAAATCCTGAATAACACAAGGGATTTTGAGTTTAATTGATGAAAGGAGAAGGTATTATTACTAATGAAAAAATAAATGAGAGTGACAGAAAGTGCAAAATAATGAAGCAGGTGTGGCTAGAGGTCAAATACAAGTTTTGAGGAGCATACATGACTAAGGGAAAGATATATATGATATGATACTGCAAGAGGTATGAGAGAGCGAGCACTGAAATCAGTAGGTGAAACAAAGTCCCTGGAGTAGATGACTTACCTTCAGAATTATTGATATCCATGGGAGAACTACAATGACAACTATTCCATCTGCTGCACACGTTGCACGAGACATGCGAAACACCCTCGTGCCTCAAGAAAAATGTAATAATTACCATCCCAAAGAAGACAGGTGATGACAGGGGTGAATACTACTGAACCATCATTTTAATACACATACTGCCATGAATCATTTGCCGAAGAACAGAAAAACTGATAGAAGCTAACAGTGTGCAGATCAGTTTGCATTCTGGAGAAATATAGAATCACATGAGGCAATACCGACCTTATGATTTAGCTTCGAATCTGGACGGCAGAAATGGAAACATCTATCTGTAGATACAGAAAACAATGGAGCAAAAGGTTATTTACAGCTTGTACGGAAACCAGAGTAGAGTTATGAGTCAAAGGACATGAAAAGGAAGCAAAAACTGAGTTGTAGTCAATCTGTATACAGAACAAACACTACAGAAAACTAAAGGGAAATTTGGAAAGAGAATTAAAGCTCACATGGAAGAAACTAAAATTTTTAGGTTTGCTGATAACAGTGTAATTCTGTCAGTGACAGCAAATGACTTCAAATGGTATGAAAAAGCCTTGAAAAGACACCAACAAAAGTAAAACAAAGTGAATAGAATGTAGTCAAATTAAATCAGGTGACAACGAGGAAATTAGATTAGGAAATGAAGCACTAAATGTAGTACATGAGTACTGTTACTTGGGCAATAAAATAACTGATGATGGCTGAAGTAGAGAGGATATAAAATACAGACTGGCTATAGTGAGAAAAGAACTTCTGAAAAAGATAAATTTGTTAATATTGAGTAGAAATTTATGTGTTTGAAAGTTCTCACTGAAGAATGGACAAATGAATTTTAAATATTTGGGCGTTAAACAGCATGGACATCAGCACCCTTCCACAAAGTTGTGGTACTGAGGAATGAATAGTACTCTTCATAAAATGAAAAGCAAAGGCCATATAACAATATCCACAGTGGTAGAAAATTCACACAGACAGTTTCCAGTAAACCTAACCATAACACTGTCATACAATACAAGAATTAAGAAAATACTGAAAGTCAGTAAGAAGGTTTGTTGTTGTGGAACTAGCAGGCTGAGCCAACCACTAAAAACACATTAAAACCTCCTCCACTTAAGTAGGGGAGGAGTCATGCACCACACAAAATGCCAACAACGTTCATGCTACTATTTTGTCATCACCTATCAGTATTCAAAACACAGAGGACTAAAAGATGGTACAATCATGAGTGTGCCACTGAAAACACTGCATTCCGGTCAGTCTCCTTGCCGCGAGAGGTAGGTGTGTGTGTCATTGGACAGTGTCTGAAATGAAGGTGGGTGAGGACCACTTTGTCTCATCATGGAGTTTAAAAGTAAGTGCACTGTGGGCAAACTATGGATTTGACAGGCTGCAGCTTGTTGTTAGCCACTTCCAGCTGCTGTCTTTCCCACTGTGTCACGGTGCTGTATTGTACGGAAATGAAATACGGACTACAAGCATTCAGACAAGAGAAGAGAAGCTTTCAAAATTCAGTGCAACACAAGTACACTAAAGATTAGATGAATGGCTCAATAATTAATGGTGTGGTTCACAATGAAACTGCGGAAAAAGAAATTTACAGCGCAAAATGGCTAGCAGTTTGTAGGACGTGTCCTGAGACATAAATAATTGCCAGTTTGGTAATTGAAGGGAGTATGGAAGGTAACAATGTAGAGTGTGACCAAGGCTGGAATGGAATAAACAAGTTCAAATGGATGAAGGTTGTAGTAGTTATTCAAAGATGAAGAGGTTTGCACATGGTAGACTAGCAGCAAAGAGAGCAGCATGAAACCAATTTTCAGACTGAAGAGCACAGCCACAACAGTACTGTGTGTATCGTAGGAATAAATCATTGTCAGTACTTCGGTCCAGTGGACAGTAATTGTAGACAGAAATAATGTGCTACACTGAATACATATTTTGGAGCGTAAATGGCATAACATATGTACATGTATTTTGACACTGTCCATACATGTAACAAGCACAAATAAACAAATATTCTACAACTAGTAAAGAAATTGAAAATCTCCAGTGGAATGTAAAAAAAATAACGAAAGGATAAAAATCGTCTTACAGTTGAGGCATCGAGTTGTCAGCAAGCAGTTAAGTGAGTCTGAAAATGATGCAAAGCTTTGAGGTGACTCCTTTACAGCTATTATGTTAGCCCTGAAGAAAGATTCATCAGAAACCTTAGCACATCTCTGTGTGTAGCGTACATACCCACCTATGACTCAGCTATACATTACCTTTACATTCAATCAAGACTTTGCAGTAGCCAGTCACTCGATACAGATAGGTACAAAACGAGACAGTGGCGGCAACTCACGTGGTCGCCGAGTGCGGCGATGAGGTGCTTCTGCAGCTGCCGGCCGCCCAGGCACCAGCGGCAGCTCTCCAGGGCCTTCGCCACCCACCTGCTGTCCGACACGGCACGCCGGTGTTCCGCATCTGCACTCGGCCGCCCCGTCTCTGCAGCTCCACCCTCCACTCCCTGCATATAATGAAAGTTAGTGACAGTAATCTGTAACCTATGTGCTGTAATCCGTCTGGTGACATCGGTGTGGAACAGAACTTTTTCAATATTGTCAGTCATCATTTTTGTGGCAGAGGACTGTAAGCGGTAGAGATGCTGGTTACAAGTTATCGGCTGCATTAAATTCTACTTAAGATTATATTTATTTATTTAGGTTGATCAAACTGTGGTCTTCTGAACCTACCTTACATTGAGTACGGGTAGCAATGCATTTTATTGAAAGTAGGCTTAGACCTATCAACATAAAACAGTTCTTGCTTTGGTGATGATATACCTTCTATATTCACCAAAATGATGGTCAACTGTGATCCTGAAAAGGACCAAGATGATGTTTTCGGAGTGAAGGCATCAGCCGCCAGAGAAATCTGACGCCCAGGGTATGCCTGATTGGAAGTCTTATCTTGGTCGGAAATCGTTGCAATCTTCGTGGAGGCTCCACTCTAAACGACCTAATTTGCAAACTAGCGGGGACACACTGGGGCTCACATCCACACACTATTCACTCTTCTGCAATGGCACTGTGCTTTTCTACTGCCGAATATGCTTCCCCTGTCTGGTAAAGGTCATCTGACGCCAGACAAATAGACATTGCTTTCAACAAAACCTGCAGGTTGACCACAGGTTGTTTAAGACCTACCCCAACTGATAAGCTCTACTACCTGGCTGGAATAGTGTTGCCATGGGTATGTAGAGTAGTAGCTGCCAACAAGGAGAGATTGAAAGTGGAACAGAACAGTGCCCATCCACTGCACGGACATAATCGACCACAGAAACGGCTGAGATCACAAAAGAGCTTCCTGAGGACATCCGAGAAGCTCACCATTTCAACAGAGCAGGCAAGGCTGGAGTTATGGAAGAAGCTGATGACTTACCTGCATGGATGGGTGCCAGAAAATGAAGAACTACCACCTGGACACAATGAGAGCTCTTGGAATCACCACCAGATGTTAGTGCTATTGCAACAATTTGGTCACGTGTTATCCATTGGACGGTTGCCTGTAAACTCGTGCCATGTCAGTGCTCTTGGAAGAGAGCTTTGGCAGTGACATGGCTTTGTTGTTGTTCCTGCATAGTGATTTGTGAGGATGGAAAAAACTGAGATTCAAGTAGTGCTTAAGTATTTCATAAAGAAAGGTATGAAAGCAAAGGACATTCGTGCTGATTCCCAGAATACTTTGGGGACTGTGCTTCTTTGTATCCAACTGTTGCTAAGTGGACAAATGAATTTAAATTTGGTCAGGAGAGCTTAGATGATGATCTGTGCAGTCGTCGGCTGAGATGCATCACTACTCCAGAAATCACAGCAAAAGTGCACAAAATGGTCATGGAGGATTGCCGAATGAAAGTGTGTCAAACTGCTCATGCTTGCCAGATGTCATCTGAAAGGGTATATTACATTTTAACTGAAGATTTAGAAATGAAAAAATCATCTGCAAGGGCCTTGACTCTTCACACTGGACCAAAAACTCGTGAGAATGGATATGTCAGAACAATGTTGGGCCCGTTTTAGAAGAAAAGAAAAGGCTTTTTGTGCTGTTTTGTGACCACAGATGAAACTTTGGTGCACTGCTATACCCCAGAGACAAAACAGCAGTCAATGCACGGAAACACGCTGATCCTCCGCCACCAAAGAAAGCAAATACAATTCCTTTGGCAGGAAAGGTCATGGCATCAGCGTTCTGGGATGCAAAAGGGGTTCTGTTTGTAGATTATCTTCCCACTGGGCACACAATTACTGGAGAATACTAGGCAAACCTCCTCTAAAAAATGCAACAAAAGACATGCGAAGAAAGGCCAAGTTTAGTAAGGAAGAAAGTCACCTTCCATCAAGACAATGCATGCCGGCACATATGTGACGCCATTGTCATGGCAAAATTACACAAACTAAGGCATGAACTGTTGCCACACCCACCTTATTCACATAATATGGTGCTGTCAGACTTCTATCTCTTCTCAAAACTCAAAATTTTTCATGGTGGATGAAGATTCACTTCAAATGAAGAATTGATATCGAGTTGCCAACTATTTTGCAGGCCTGGAGGAAACTCATTTTCGAGATGGGATCAAGGCACTGGAACATCATTAGACCAAGTGCACTAATCTACAAGGAGACTAAATTGTAAAATAAAAAAAAAGTTTCAGTGAAGAAAGTACTTTTTTTCTATTCCATTCTGAGAACTTTTCAAACCACCTTTGTATATATACATTCTTTCTTTAAATGTACATGTTCTAGGTAAGGATTTCTTAAGACTGTTGTAAAATGTCAACTGAAACTACCAGTTACTGTAATGAGTCACAATCCATTTTTATGTTTGCAGGGCAGTTTTTAAATGAGTAACTGTTTAGCCAAACTTGCATACCCCAACAGGTCCTGTCACAATATCTACTGTTTGTAACATCTCAGCTCAAGAGCGAACCTTCACATTATCTACAGACAAGATATGGCAGACATTTTATGTCAGCCATTTCTTAGAAATATTTGGTAACAGACACAAGTTTTAAAACAAAATAATGTAGACCACTAACTTTAGCACCACTCAATACTTTCCCCCATTAGCATTCTCACAACCAAGATTCACTCAGCATTATTTACATATACCAACGGCGTGTGTTAAAACTGAAGCATCCTTACTAACATTGTAAATGCGAAAGTAACTCTGTCTTTTATGTTTTCACAACTAAGTCACTGAACCAATTTGAATAAAATTTGGTATGGAGATAGCTTGAACACTGAGGAAGAAGATAGGCCACTTTAGAAAGTGTGTAGTACATTATATTTATTGATTTAAAGAATATAATGTGACACGTGGTACAATAATTACTCTTTGAAAAAGCGATTTACTCTCTGGCTTTTGAACTTTATCATATTTGTGAAAATGTTTTCATTGTTTGATATTTGTTGGATATAGATTCCAGCTTTTATGCAAAATACTGTTTCTTGTTGCCCAACCATGTTTTAGCACCTCTGTGCCATCATCATCATCATCATCATCATCATCATCAATAGGTTTTGCTTATTGCACAAGTGTAAAAAGTGAAAATATTTTAGATTGTGACTGACCTAGCAAAATGAGGCCTAAAGACAGTTTTTGTTCATTTTTATTCTTACCTTGATTTTGCAGATGACAAGGTATTAGTGTAGGTCACCATACAGAAGATCCTGCAAAACTGTATAAAGTAAAATCAAGGTATGAACAAAAATTGTCTTTAGGTCTCATTTTGTTAGATCAATGGCAACCTAAAATATGTCCACTTTTCACTGTTTTTTCAATACACAAAACCCGTTGATGATTGCACAATATGCTGATATATCTTTAGGAAACAAGAAACAGTGTTTTGCATAAAAGATGGAACTTATATCTAATAAATTTTAACTGTAAACATATGGGAACAAATACAACAGCTGCAAATCCAAAAGATGAATTCGAGGTCTCTTCAAAAAATACCAGAAGATTCATTATTTCACGCCAATGGTGTGTTGCAGCGAAATGCGGTTGGCAGCCCTAAACATGCCTGTGTTTAATGTGTGGCTGCTGGAAGTTTCCTCATTGTATACCTGTTAGTTGTTGTTCAGTGCTGTATTGCGTAGAGCATTGTGTTGCACAGTTTGTGAATTCTGAGATAGCAGAGTTAGAGGAGCAACACATCTGCATTAAATTTTGCATGACTCTCAAGAAAACCTTTACAGAAACACAGCAAATGATGCGGTAAGCCTACGGTGATGTGAGCTAAAGTTGCACTCTGTGTTACAAATGGTTCACATGGTTTGAAAATGGTCCTTCAACATCTACCGATGATGCTCATGTCAGAAACATCAACAAAATTGTGTGTTCCTATTGAAGACTGACTGTCCAAGAGGTTGCAGAAGAATGAAACATTTCAATTGGATCATGTCATGAAATCCTAACACAAATGTGTCGTGTTGCCACCAAGTTCATCCTGTGGCTCAATAACCAAGACCAGAAAGACCTTTGCTCACAATCTGTGAAGAGCTTTTGGATCACACAAACGAAAATGAGATGTTCCGTAAGAGAATCATAAGTGGTGATGAGAGATGAGCCTACAGTTATGATATTGAGAACACGTTCCAATCTCCACAATGGATCTCCAAGACTAAAAAAAACTCATTAGGTCAGGTCAAATGTCAAAACCATGCTGATAGTTTTCTTTGACTTTGAGAGATTAGTTCATCATGAATTCATGCCATAGGGACAAAATGTTAATCGATGATACTATTGGGATGTTTTATGGCTCTTGTATCACAATAATGCACCCACACATTCGCCCCAATTGATGTGTGACTACTGCACAAGAAACAAAATCACTGTGCTACCTCATCCTCCATGCTCTGCAGACCTGGACATTGGATAGATGAGATAAGAGAAAATTTGAAATCCAACAAGAGGCGTACCACTATTGTTTCTGGAAGTGTAACCAACATTGGGAGCAGTGTATCAATTATGGAGCAGAGTATTTCAAAGGCGACCATACACAATCAGTGAAAAGTATGTGTAGAAAAATTCTGTGGATAAAGTTCCAGAATGTTTTGAACAAACTTGGTACTTTTTGATATGTTCCACATGATATGGTTCAATATAATGAATACAAGGTTTCTACAATCCTCTTCATGTTTAATCCACACTTCCATACTAATACCAGTATTATTAACTGCAGAAGTAACTTGCTCTGTTACGTATTCACAACTCAACTGCTGAACTGATTGGTTGGAGATAGCTGGCACTCTGAGGAAGACCATACACTAATTTAGAGAGCTGTATCCTTTTGAATATTACTAACATTTTTAAATGTGGTATATGTGAGTGGCATACAGACAACACTGGCATGTTGGTTGAGGCCTCTTAGAGTCTAGATATTAGTCTGCGACAGTGCAAATGAAATGTTATTGTGCATTTGGTTTGGATGATACTGAGACCCTACACCACCTTGCATAACTGGAGAGTTTTGGTGAAGATACAACAGTAAAATTAGACGATAAGCCTGAGAATCATATTTAAAACTATTACTATAAGTCTTGAAAAATGTAATTCCGATTTAGTGCATAGTTCCAAGAGATATCAAGCTGCAAAAGTTAGTCAAACCCAAAAAATGAGACAAATCTCATGTTCACCAAAACTTGGATGCAGAACATCAGGCAGGCTTTGGAGGTACAGAGGCATAGAATACTCACATGCCCATCACATTTTAGTTTCCAAGATGCTTGAAGGCTCTCAATGATGTCATCATTTAAAGCCTTTACAAGTGGAATGTAAGAGACTTTTGGGGAGACTACATTTGATTATGATCTATTAACTGTATATGTCACTCATAAATAAGTCATATTAGAGGGATGAATAAAAAAGGTAGGTACTATAATGCATTAAAATAGAAGGAAGAAATGGTATGTACATGTTGCTCTGGTGGCAAAATCCTATATCCAGTACTAGGTGAGCCAGAAAAATACTTAAAAGCTCCACTTCTGCATGAATGTAATGAGTCAAGGCATTTTTTAAATATAATTAGAAAAGGTAATGCATGCTGTCAGATGTGACATACAGAAAAATAATAGAAACACATTCATTTTGTATGTACATATTGGCATTATGTACTTTTTTTATACTTATGTCTCTACATCACTATATCTACAGACATGTCATAAAATTGCTAGCTTGCTTACTCACCATCACTCATCACAATAAAACTACTGATACACGAGCAAAGCAGTGGGGACAGCTACATGTAGGGGTGGGGGGTGATTATATGCTTAATAGCCCTCAACTCTGTCATAATGAAACTGAATGTCTCAAAATATTCTACTTCTATATAAGTTATCATTTGCACATCTTTCTTCTGCACCTCTCTTTCTGCCCCCATTCTCTCTCTCTCTCTCTCTCTCTCTCTCTCTCTCTCTCTCTCTCTCACACACACACACACACACACACACACACACACACACACACACACAATCTACTGAATATAACTATAATCAAAATGTTACACAAATTTACCATTGTTGGCAATGTTACTGTTATTATTATTATTATTATTATTATTATTATTATTATTACACATTTTTGCACTTGTAAGCTTCTAATATGCCACCTTTCATCTTCAGTTAGATTAGTCTATAAAAAGTGTATATGATGTAATACTACAAGAAAATATGCAGCTGACTGCTGGCATTACTTGTATTTGTATTAATGTTTGTATATGTAATCAAAAACTTCCACATGGCTTATAAGTTTTGCACTACTTTTTCCCCTCTGCTACCAGACAGTGACAACAAACAGTGACACAACTTACTTAAAAGTCATACATATAACAAATAAATACCTTACTAATGAAATGTAATTGATACAAACCCAGCTGATTATGGAGGTCTAACCCTCAGAAATAAAGTAATATAAACTATGACTAATTAAGCACTTACAATTTCAATGGACACTGCACTTCAGTTTTTTTTTAATTTTTTTTTTATGTTCAATACTACTTTCTTTGGAACCACACCTCCACTTTCTACTTTTTGGGAAGTAAAAATAAATAAAAATTAATTAGTCAGGTACCATCTAGAGCGGTTTCATATTCATACTGAGATCTAGCCATATGACATATACATCTGGTACCTGTAGTATAATTTAAGTTATGAACCTGGGTTAAAGAAAACAGTGCACATGATAACTCCTCCCACCTACCTTTGCTGAGAGCTTCACAAACTCTGCCTGCTGGTCTGCTGCAGAGATGAATTTCTCGCGTTGGTACTGAAACAAAATTAAGCAATTGTAGATTTGAACTTCTTATTAACACACATTCACAAAAAAATGTGGCAAGTGATATAACTTCTGCAACACAATAAAAATTATTAAACTGGAAACACTTTGCTGATACAATATCATACTCACAGAAGTTTAATTTTAGAGCACATACAACTATATCAATATTAGCATATCTGCCACTAGGGGATATTACATGTAACAATAAATATAACAACACTGTACAAAAAAGAAATGTTTATTAATAATACCAGTAAATTTTGTGGAATTATTAGTTTTGTGTACCTTCAGTATTCACATAACTAGTAGGTGAAAATAATCTAAGTAACAAATTATTTCCAGTTCTGACTGTGGAACAGCTGTGAACTAACCAAACCTCCATTTCTAGGACAGAAAACTTGTGCATCTATTCTAAAATCATCACTAATTGAAGTGTAAGATAAAATAACTGCTCTTACAAATTGTGTGAATGTAATTTTTGTAAAAAAATTTTAATATTCTTTCATAAATAAAGCTATTTTTCTCACATAATTTTGATTTTCTGTTAGAAACACATTTTATTGTGCAAAGTATATAAGACCAAAATCTACATTTAAATTATATACTGCAAATGCCATTCTATAATTCTCATTTTTGAGCAAATTCATCAAAAACTCACATTTAGAAATTCCTTTATCTCTGAATACAGCTTTTTAACAGAATACCTTAACTGACATAATAGACAATGGTGCAAGTAGCTGCAGAATCATCAATGTGAGGAATGTCAGTGTGATTTTCATTTGAGATGACGTAATATATTCTACACCTCATCTAGTCGGCAGTGCAGGTCTCCCGCATCGTCTCCTAATCTCCTTGCAGTATGGGACCTCATTATCATCATCATCATCATCATCATCATCATCAATACATTCTACATGATTAATGGTGTTGGTCACTTCTGGAGGTGCAGTTATTATGCCTACTGCTGCACAATACCAGAAAAAGTGCAGCTCATCTTGGCTGTCTCCAATGGCTTCATTGCTTCGGAGACTCAGAACAAAAGCATTCTGATATCCCTAAAAATTCTGGAACAGTTTGAAGTACTGAGTTTAACTTGCAAACTAAGAGTAAGAAGAAAAGTTTTAAGAAAAATAAGGAGGTATTGTTTTTGGGTAGTTACAGGATGAAAATGTCAGAACTGCTTCAGAATTCATTGGGATTTGATTACAAGGTACCTATAATTTTTCACCCAAGTGCAGCTCTTACAGATGTCACCTGTAGTTTAGGTGCTTTGGGGAAGGATGTTGGAAAAGGAGATCATGTAATAATATAGTGGGTGGATGTAACTGTTTGTATCATAAACTCAATCACACAGTTGAGAATGACAATAGCCACACTACTAAGAATGCTCCTCACACTAGTGTGAATATCGTGTCACTCTATGAGTGGTACAACAAGTTCTGGATGAAATGTTCTGTGGAATGTGTCAACACATAGGTTGCAAAATCACTCAGGGGAGAGGGACGTTCACACACAAATGTGACTGATGCACTGCCTCTCGCTCGGTTGCAACTGAATCCAAAAGCCAGAGCTGCAAAATAAATATAATTACAGTTGAAGTATCTAACAAAACAATATGTGGCAGCATGGACAAAGCCACTGGTATTAAAGAATATGCTTTTAGTGTATTCCATGAAACAGAAGTCTGAAGACCTCCCCGCAGATTAAAACTGTGTGCTGTAACCTGTGAGGATGGGCCGCGAGTTATGACTAGATAGTAGTCAATATAACAGTTGTCCATAAAAGGCAAATGTCCCAGCTCTGAGTTCTGGATCAGCACCCAGTTTCAATCTGCCAGAAAGCTTCAAACCAGTACGCACTCTGTTGCAGAGTGAAAACTCATTCTGAAATCAAAAACTTCATTAGTGAAATATATGAAATCCTCATATGCATAAAGAAAGAGGAAATGCCAAAATTCAAATTTCTAACATAAAATTGTATAGCTACAATGCAGAATTGTTTCTTACAAGATCTTAGTTTACATTTTCTTCATTCTTATAGAATTTGAAGACCAGTTCCCAGCACTGGTCCCCTAAAGCTGTACTTCTCAGGGAAAAAACAAAACACACACACAACTGACTGATAATTTCTGAAAACTGTTAAATATAAAACAATTTTGAGCTTTCTGTTAGAGCTATTGGTAGCTGGATGCACAGAGTTCCAAGCTTGTAACAACAAGGTTTGATTCTTGTTAGAAGCAACATTTTTTTTTTTTTTAATTTTTGAAGTCTCTATTTACTATCAAACAGAAATATTGTAACTATAATTTTTACTAAACATAATACATTTTAATTTTTATTTACTAATTGTACAAAAATGTTATTAGTAATAAAGCATTAAAATTTGGTACAAAAATGTGAAACATCAAAAAGAAAAGAAAATACTTTTCTATTTCCAGAAATTATGTTTAAATAGAAACATAGTGTTAAAGTGATTATTATTGATATACAAGGTGTTTCAAAAATACTGTTACAAACTCGGTGACAGGTTCCTTACATCAATACAAGGATAAAATGTCTAGTACACATGGGCTTCACTCATACCTTTAAAAGCTATGTGCACTTGCTCACCTCTGCCACCATGAAACATCTCCCTCCTACTGCAGCCTGTTTGCTGTCCATATTTTGAGAGGAGATAGTGTGGACCAAAACAAGAAAAAAAAAAATTCCGGTAAACATGGACTCTACAATGAATACCATAAGAGTGCTTTCTTGTATCTTTGACATTTAGTAAGAAATGAACAGCAGCAGTCTGTTTTTGAACAGCATCCCACAATTTTTTTATTCAGTAATCCATCTCTTTGCCTCAAGATCTATTCAGAATAGTATCACAGTGTACCGATCACTTAAACATGACATTATTAAAAACAAGACACAAAACTAACTCTCCTGTACTAGCATACTGTGCACGTACCTGAGTGATGTAATTCATCCACTTTCTAGAGCAGCAGAAAACAAATGGAAAAACAAGGAAATGCACATCCGTCATTCAGTCATCATCTTCAGTTGAAGGCCAGTGGGGAGGGTTCAAATACTTATCATCTATGGAGAATGTAAGTTAGCAAAACAGTAACTGTAATAATGTTTTCTTATTCACAGTCCACGTACATATAGTACAGTACTGTAGCGATTTCAAACGATGTTTGTTGTTGTGGTCTTCAGTCCTGAGACTGGTTCAATGCAGCTCTCCATGCTACTCTATCCTGTGCAAGCTTCTTCATCTCCCAGTACCTACTGCAACCTACATCCTTCTGAATCTGATTAGTGTATTAATCTCTTGGTCTCCCTCTACAATTTTTACCCTTCACACTGCCCTCCAATACTAAACTGGTGATCCCTTGATGCCTCAGAACATGTCCTACCAACCGATCACTTCTTCTGGTCAAGTTGTGCCACAAACTTCTCTTCTCCCCAATCCTATTCAATACTTCCTCATTAGTTATGTGATCTACCCATCTAATCTTCAGCATTCTTCTGTAGCACCACATTTCGAAAGCTTCTATTCTCTTCTTGTCTAAACTATTTATCGTCCATGTTTCACTTCCATACATGGCTACACTCCATACAAATACTTTCATAAATGACTTCCTTACACCTAAATCTGTACTCGATGTTAACAAATTTCTCTTCTTCAGAAACACTTTCCTTGCCATTGCCAGTCTACATTTTATATCCTCTCTACTTCGACCACCATCAGTTATTTTGCTCCCCAAATAGCAAAACTCATTTACTACTTTACTTTCAAACGATATGATGGTAAAAATAGTCTTTCATTAAAAATATCTCCATAATTTTTATTGACAAGAACCCATCCATCTCGCCTTTGTCCCATATGAGTGTTACAATGATTGCATTGGCTCAGATTGGAACTTTCTATTGCTTGAAGTGTCACAACAAGATTAGAAAACATCCATCGGGAATTACGCATTTCCATGTGATTAATGATCAAAAATTAACGATGTTATTATTATTACAAAATTATGATACAGTATTTGTTAATTAACACTTAACATTGATAATAAATAAAGAACTGAAATAAAAGTACAAAAAAGTTACATCTACTGGGAATCGAAGTAACAACCTCGTGATTACCTGACTGGCACAGTATGTACATAGCTACAAAGGCTATAGATGGCTCAAAATTGTTTTATACTTCACAGCACTTGAAATTTCCAGTACGGAATACAAAGAGAGCAAAGACAATTGTTTACTGACTAACCAGGTCCTGCAGACTGAATTTTGAGTCGTCTGCAAAATACTGAACACGCTGTCCTTTGGAATCGTGTGTTTTCTTCTTGTTCGCTTTCCTGCCTCGACGACCTCCCCATCTGAAAAGTAAATTGACAATGCACACTTTCTTTTGACTGCCACTCATTTTATGTTATTTTTTAAAGAAAAAAGTTGTGCCTGATCATTCAGAATGATCCTTGCTAGAAGTACCGAATAAGTTTACAAAAATTCTGCCAACTGGATATTAACAGTCACATAGCAAATACAGAAACAAAACATAATTTTTATTAGCTAAAGATGTCAACACTTACTCGTGACACAGGCTATATGTAAGAGATCAACAATACAGTGTGCATACATACTGTATGTACACAGATAGATAAACTTCTGGTACCATAGATTCATAGTGAGGAGATCTTCAAAAATACAGAACAAGTCATAAAAATAAAAATACGCAACACAACCGGATATAATGTACTTGGACAGATAAAACATCTACTCACCAAGTGGCAGCAGGAGAACACATGTATAAAGATATTTAAAATCTGCAAGCTTTTGGAGCCAGTCGCTCCTTGTTCTGGCAGCAGGCTTTAAGGGAAAGGAGAAGAGGTGAAGGAAAAGGACTGGCGTGGTTTAGAAAATAGGGTGAGTTTGGAAAAGTCACGCAGAACCCAGGGTCATAGGAGACTTATAGGGTGAGATGAGAAGAAAAGACAGTTTGTTGGGGATAACATTAAACCTCATCTGGTGTCCCATGCATCCTCCCACCGCCATTACCTACTCCAGTCTGGTCATAAGCATCACATATCCCACCTGTGAAACCAGTCATGTGATCTACGAGCTAAGCTGCCACCACTGTGCTGGGTTCTACATGGGCGACACATGTGACAAGCTGTCTGACCACATGAAAGGCCACCAACTAACTGTGGTTGGGAAACAGTTGGACCGCCCAGTTGCTGCGCACGCTGCCCAACACGACATTCTTCATTTCAATGACTGCTTCACGGCGTGTGTCATCCGGATCCTTCCTACCAGCAGCAGGTTTTCTGAGTTGCGCAGGTAGGAATTCCTGCTGCAGTATATCCTATGTTCGTATAACCCTTGTGCCCTCATCCTTCATTAGTCATTGTCCTTCACCCACCTATCCCCTCCCTACACAGTCTTACATTCCACAGCGAGCTCACAGCCTTGTTACTTCTCTTTTTCCTCCCCTCTCTCACCCTGATTGTCCAGCTAACCTCCTGACTGCACCTAGCTGGCCTACACTCACTCCATATCATTCCTGTATGCCCCCACAAGCAGGATTTTACTGTCCCCCACCAATATCCTGCTATCCCTCCCCGCCCCGGCCTCCTCCTTACCCCAAACATCCCGCCTGCTCCTCCCATCGTGCGCAGTTGCTCACAGTCTGGCCTCGGCAGCTGGAGATGGTGGTCACGTATGTGTGAGTTGTGCTTGCGTGAACATGTGGGTGTATGTTGTGTAATTCAGAAGAAGGCCTTCTGGCTGAAAACTTACTTTTTGAGTAGCCTTTTTATTGTGCCTGTCTACGACTTAACAGCTCCACTAAATGGTGAGAAACAGTCTATCCTTTTCAAAATATTGTCATTATTCCAGCCTGGATTTCCCATTGTCTGATATTTCTAAGTATGTTATATGTGACAGGATTAAATGGTGTTATTTCTATAAGTACAGCTTTTTATAAGAGGGCTATTCATAAACTAACCACTGATTGGTTATTAAAAATAAACAAATGCTTGTAGCTTCATGACACTTGTATGGTTGGAAAAAGTGGTTTGAAGATCATTTTGAGTCAGTCAGCTGTCTGTTTCATTCATCAGTGTGTAAGCAGCAAGCGACTGAAATACACAGTGTTATAGCATCTCCTGCTGCCTGAGAGGCATGTTCTGTCATTCACTTCCTGCGAGCACGAGGAGTCAATGGCAGCGACACGTATCACTGACTGCGTCCAGTGCATGTGGATGGGGATACGAGTGACAGTGTTGTGAGGGAGTGGTAAGCAAAATTCTAAGCTGGTCACACAGATGTGCAAGATAAAAGTGGTTGAGGATGGCATCCCGATGTGATTGATGATCTCAAGCAACACTTTGGCAAAAACTGTGGATGTGGGATGTCAATTCACAACTTCCAAACTGTCTGAAGACATACCATTCCAGAACCGACTGGGGAGAGGGGGGAGGGGGGGAGGGGGGAGGGAGTGAAAAAGAAAAAGAAGAAGAAGAAGAAGAAGAAGAAGAAGAGGAGGAGGAGGAGGAGGAGGAGGGGGAGGGGGAGAGAGAGAGAGAGAGAGAGAGAGAGAGAGAGAGAGAGAGAGAGAGAGAGAGAACAGCAAACAGCATCAATGGATGGGATGGGTCTGACAGATCCAGCATTTTCTTTATGTTCCAGAATAAGTAAGACATAAATTTTCAACAGCAGGGTAAAAAATACTTCTTTTGCTGTTTATTAATATATTAAATTTACCACACATTTCTTTAAAAATAAAGGTATATTTCAGTGAAAATCTGAATTTTCTTGAACATTTAAAACTTTTTTTTTCTCGAACACTATTACACAATATTAGAATTTTTGTGCATAGCTTGATCTAATAAAAAACGGTTGTCACTCATTATGATATACAGTTTAATGATCTGTATTTTCTGCACAATCTTTGTAAGACATCGAGAATGGGACAGACACAGCCACTTTCCACAACTTTTACAAATATACTTTGTTTCATTATCTTTGCATGTATAATAATGATCTTGTTTGCCTTCTGGAACAACTTTCTTCTCAATATTAATCCCATATATGCGTGCCATTCTTCTGATTAGTTCTCTGTGCCATGTGTGGTTTTATTAGTTCCCAACCCAATTGCCTGAGAAACAGCCTTCTTGAAACATTCAGTCCTGTGTTGACTTTCTACTACAAATGCATTTATCCAGCAATGTTCAAATTGGCACAAAACATGCACAATGGCCAATGTCTTGTTTGCCTTACAACATTATGTTCTGAAGACATGACATCAACCACTTCCATTCAACCCTTATCTCTGGCTTCTTCAAATTACCTATTTCTTCAATAGTTTTATTCTTTGCATGCATTGATGACAGCAAAATTACACATTTATTTTTCTTCAGCACATATAACAAGTATAAGGTTATCATCTGTGAAAAGTTTTCTGGCAAGAGCGTAGCTTATGAATCGTAAAATATAAACTTTCACGGCCGGAACTGTCATGATTAATAAAATTCTTTTCCGGGCTATTATGCCGTGGTCTGATGGATTTCGCATTGTAACCCAACGTTTCATCCCCATCTGCGGAGGACATCTTCAAGGGGGTTCGTGGCTTCTGTTAACTTCCGAAACACACACTGTCAGTAGAGAGACAGTGTGTGTTTCGGAAGTTAACAGAAGCCACGAACCCCCTTGAAGATGTCCTCCGCAGATGGGGACGAAACGTTGGGTTACAATGCGAAATCCATCAGACCACGGCATAATAGCCCGCAAAAGAATTTTATTAATCAGCTTATGAATCGCCGGTCAAGGATAACATTATGTCCAGTTCCCTTCAGCGGCTCTACAAGTCTGAGCACAACATCATCAGCTCCGTTACTCACTTGAAAAAAAAAACCTGCTGTCCCACATATACAAGTACTTCCAACTTCTGAACACAGTATGTTGTAGCATCTGCTATGATAAATAATCTGATCCCATACTTTCCAGGTTTTGAGGGAATGGACTTTCTGAATGAATAATGTCTCCAAAACATTTAATCTTGTGTGAGGTATTCATTTGTTGTGTAATGCTTTGTGCAGTTTTTTGTTAATCCCTCCATAAAATTACATACAGTGGCCACCTTATCACTTTTTTTACGTTCTTCTCATGTGAATATTATCTAATCTAACACATCTAAAAGGTCACAGTAACACACCTGGAGGGAAGATTTCTGTTTCTGTGCCACAAATGTCACAAAATTCTTCCATATTCACTTTGCCTCCATGAAGAGCAACGGAGATGTACAAAAGATGCAAAAATGCCTTGAACTTCTCTTTTTTTCAAGTTTCTCTTACATATGGGTCGCTTTTAGAAAGAGATTTAACATAATTTATGTAAGTATTTGCGCTCTGTGTTATTAAATTGAGCATATCACTGTCAATGTACAGTTTCCAGGCATTGACAATGGTGTTAGCTTTTTTGGCTTCCCCACTGACACCAGGAAAATGTGTAATTATATTGCGAGTTCATCCGTCTCTCAACAAATATCGTGGTGACTATTCACTAGAAGAGGGATGAGAGCCAGCCACACGGGATGACAGAGAATCTCAACTAGTGTTAGTGAGAGTACTCTCATTTCTGGCAGGAATAACAAAACTCATGTTTCTGGCAGGAATAACAACCTTATTTGTTGTTAAGCTGTTCCGTCACTCATTTCATGTTCTGTCATGATCACTTTCAGGAACAAAAGTAAGATTTATATCTGAATCGTCATTATCACTTTCTAATAACAGTTTTTCAATTTCTTCCTCACTTTGGGGATGCTGCCAAGCTGTTTGCAAGCAGTTTTGTTGCCCACAGTCACCATAACAAGAAAACTGCATAAGCAGAAAAAGCCAATGTAAATGGACGGCCTGGGTCTCACAGATCCAGGACATGTTTGTTCCCACATCCAAAATCGAACTGCAAACAAATACGAATTATGAAACAAGTAGTGGCCTCTATGAAAGTTAACTGAAAGCTGCAATGAAAGGCTTACTCAACACTAGTGTACTCTTGCAGAAAAATCTGCCCGAGTCAGACAGGTGTGGTCTGTCGGTTCTAGTGTTAACACCATCACCGAGAGGTTCCCGCAAGTTTTGTACACAGTGGTTACCAAAAAGTCTAACCCGTGTTCACAAAACAGAAAGAACAGGTTCCGTCTCGACATTCCTTCAGCACTATCTCGAAGAGGGGAAGGAATTTCTGAACAGAATTGTGACTGGGAATGAAGCGTGTGTGAAGTATGTGAACCACGAACCTAAGAAACAGTCCAAAATGCGGCTGCATACTCATTCTTCCAATAAGACCAAAAATTTCAAGCAAAGGAATCTGGCAAAAGATTTGATGAGAGTAACATGTGACATAACTGGCTACTCAGCACTTCACTATCAATGATGAGCTGAAGAATGCTGCCAGCAACTGGCTGATGCACCAGGCAGCACCATTCTTTGATGAAGGGATAATGAAGCAGGTGTCATAGTACGACAAACATTTGAATTAATAGCCCTCGTAGTAGTCAGCATTGTAAATGATTCTGCAGGCACACTATTAAACAAAAGAAGAGGAGGAAACGTGACATACAGGTCGGCCTCCCTGTCCAGCGCGAAACTGGGGGCAGCTGCGGGCCGCACATTGCCCTTGGCATCTGTCCTGGTGAGCACCACAATCTCCTCCTCCTCCCGCGTTTCTCGGCCATGCTTGTCGTCATCGCCAGCTTTGCGAGAGGCACGGGCTGCGTCCAGCTTTGCTCGCAGCTGAGATACGAGCTCCTGTGTAACAGAAGAACACAGTGTGTGCACATGTCCCACAAAATATTACAAAATTCATACACACTGACCACCGGCAGCTGCAGAATATTTTCTAATAGGGCTACTTTTATATAGCTGATACAGTTAGTGTGAGAATGTATACTGCCCCAGTAATTAAATGTGACAACATTCAGGGTGTCTCTCCTAAGAGTCATCAGGTGCACTTTCTGTGGTGTTTTGGCATATATTTACAATTTACTTTTTAAATATGCAGCTGGAGTTAGCCCAAACAAATACTGCTCATCACGTTTCGCATACAACACCCAGTGAGGACACAAAGCTTTGGTTTGTTTCACGTTACAAACAAAATGATTTTTAAAACAGAATTTTACGTTCCCATTTGATAGAGTGGTCCCAAATTCATCTAGTGGGATATTCGTGTTACTGATATGGATTAACAAAAAAGGTGCTCTGGCAGTGCTTGAGCAGCGCTGTTGCGAGATGGCGGTAGGAGTTCGCATGGGCCAGGTCAGTGCTGTTGCTGATGTACTACTGGTTATTCTTCCTGTTTTACTGTCCCAGTTAATACATATCGGTAAAAAGAATACTGCACTGGGCTAATATTGGACCGCTCTACTGAACGGTCACTTGAAAGCTTACTTTAAATATAATTTTGTTTGTAGCAGGAAATATGCCAATGCTTTCTATCCACACTGGACAAAGCATGAAAGATGTGATGAGCAGTATTTGTTTGGGCTGACTCCAGCTAGACAATAAAAAAACGAAGTTACAAATACAGGATGTTCCAGATATGTTGTGACAAACTTTGACAGGTTGTGGAGGGTGTCTAGAGGAACACAATGAGAATAGGAACCTGTGTCCAGGAGCATCATCCAATGATGCTACAGAGCACTGAAGGTATAGTTGCCAGCACCCGCCACTAGGACATCCCCTTCAGCAGCAAACGTGGCTTTGCATGCTGACGGATTGTACATGGAACATCTCACAATTTCGTTTGTTATTTGGTGATCCTGACCGTTTGCCGAGATCGCCAGTGCTGACATGATGTACAGTATGTGATCAAATGTATCAGGACAACCCCAAAAACATACAGTTTTCATATTAGGTGCATTGTGCTGCCATCTACTGCCACATACTCCATAATACTCCATATCAGAAACCTCGGTAGTCATTATACATCTTAGACATTGTGAGAGAGCAGAATGGGGTGCTCCGCAGAACTCACAAACTTCGAATGTGGTCAGGTGATTGGGTGTCACTTGTGTCACACATCTGTATGTGAGATTTCCACACTTCCATACACTCCTAGGTCCACTGTTTTCAATGTCATAGTGAAGTGGAAACGTGAAGCGACACGTACAGCACAAAAGTGTAAAGGCCGACCTGGTCTGTTGACTGACAGAGACCAATTGAAGAGGGTTGTAATAGGCAGACATCTATCCAGAGCATCACTCAGCAATTCCAAACTGCATTAGGATCCACTGCAAGTACTATGACAGTTAGGAGGGGAGGTGAGAAAATTTGGATTTCATGGTCAAGCAACTGCTCATAAGCCACCCATCATGCCAGTGAATGCCAAACAATGCCTCGCTTGGTGTACAGATCATAAACATTGGATGTGGTGGTGTTAAGGTGTGGTCATGTTTTTCATGGGTGGAGGGGTGGTAGGGCACCCCTTGTTGTTTTGAGCACCTTCTTGACTCCCACTGTTGAAGAGCAATTCAGGGATGGCAACTACATCTTTCAACATGATTGTGCACCTGTTCATAATGCACATCTTGCGATGGAGTGGTTACACGACAATAACATCCCTGCAACAGACAGGCCTGCACAGAGTCCTGACCTGAATCCTATAAAACACCTCTGGGATGTTCTGGAACGTCGACTTTGTGCCAGACCTCACCAACCAACACCGATACCTCTCCTCAGTGCAGCACACTGTGAAGTATGGGCTGACATTTTCTAAGAAACCTTCCAGCACCTGACTGAACGTATGCCTGCGAGAGTGGAAGCTGTCATCAAGGCTAAGGGTGGGCCAACACCATATTGAACTCCAGTATTACCAATGGAGGTTGCCACAAACTTTTAAGTCAATTTCCAGATGTCCAGATAGTTCTGATCACATAACATACTTTGTAAATCAGTTGTGCTTAAGACAATATGAATGATATATACAGACCTTGTGCATCTTTGGCTGTCACACACATTTGGACAGTGGTAGCGAGAAGTTTCTAGTGAAGAGTTGTATGTAAGTGAATGTAATAAAACTTAAATTCAAAGAAAAGTTAAATGGTGATGAAACTGTTAATTAATAATTAAATGAACAACCTATACTATTAGAATTTAAGGATGGTCTTCATGGAAGTGAAGTTGCCAGAAGACAATAGCCTCCAACAATAACTATTGGGCTGTGTCCAGAAAAAAATACATATGCCAAAATTAATTGTTACCTTTGTACCAAACATTTTGTAGAAATAACACTGAATATTGTTTTAATAAATTGCACATGGGATTAAGTTTCATGCTTAGGCAAGAACTAGCAATTTCCAACAAATGTGTGTTTTTGTTCAGAAATAACAAGAGGAAACAAAAATGATAATGAAAGTTTACATATGGCAAGGAGGCACTGTAAGACAGTCCAGTGGTACAGCCAGCTGCTAGCAGCCTCAGCTTCTTTCAGTCCAGCCACCCACCATTTTGAGGCATTCACTCCCGTGTAGGCATTTGGATTTGATCATGGTGTTATAATGCCTAAGTTTAGCTTTTACTGTTATTGACTCTGTCTCATACACAATGTGTGTTCTGTGAAAAGTAGTGGGTGTCTTATCTTTCCTGCTGGCATCAGCTTCTGTTTTGCTAGTTTTCATCTGTAGTATTCCATTAGTGTATCTGAAACTGTCCATTTTTTCTATTTTATTGTAGTCTGTTGTTAGGTGATGTGATACTGTTCAGCTGTCAGTTATGTACTTTGTTTTCTCAAAACAAATTTGGAGGTGAGCTTTTCCAGCTCATTCCTTCAGCAAGTTCGTCTGCCTCACAACTGTCTCTGTGTTTCTCAATAGAATTGCCAAGATAATCGTGAATACAAGGCAGTTTATTCTCAACAATGTTAGATTTGTTCAAATTTAATCTGGACTTTTTCATCACAGATACAATAAAAGCCAGGAAGCAGGTTAGGAAGCGAGGGACAGTTTGGTGGGACTACATAAATTGCCTTAGCAGATGCAACATTCAGCAACAGCTGTTTTATCACCAGCCAGATGGGAGAGCAAAACTTACATCTCTCTATTGCACAACACAACATTGTTTGTTTTGCAAGAAGGAAGGTATCTAACCTTTTAAGATACTGATTAGTCTCTGAGGGCTGCTCTGTCAGAGTTGCTTCGGAAGGGGAAAAGTTTGGACTCTTATTGTACAGTCGCTGGAATTTTGAGGACTACTGGACCATGCCCATATTGTACTACTTGAGTAAAAATACCTCATACAGTCAGCATATCAAGAATCTACAGAACCAGCATTTTGCTCATTACCAACTCAAGAGCTGTGTCTTATTGCTCTTTAGGAACAAATTGTACATATTCATTAAATCCATCCTCTAACATTAGATCTGGGTAGAATGCAGACTTACCAGGGCTACATAAGGAAGATGTTCCTTGCAGTTCTTTAGGTTTTCTGAGATGCTCTCTCACTGTTTCTGCCTTCCACGCATTCAACTTGTGAGTATTTTCCTCGCATCATAATTTGCAGTTGGGTTATCCACTCTCATATTATGCAATTCTTTTTTTTATGGAAAAACAGATTAAATTCTTTATGGAAACACCATCTGCTCCTTAATAGACTTGGCAAAACCCAAAGTACAGATACTTTCATTAGAGAATGATATGCTGGAATTGCCCACACACACCACTACAAATAAATTGTTCAGTTAAAACTTGGAATATACAGATACTTTCATTAGAGAATGATATGCTGGAATTGCCCACACATACCACTACAAATAAATTGTTCAGTTAAAACTAGGAATATACAGATGGTAACGAAAGCTCTCCTAGACAGAAAATAATAATAGTAGGGGAGTGAAGTCATCAGCAGGCACTGTGCAGTCAACTGGCACAATACAGTTGTACAGGTGTCTGTGTACTGGCTCTAGCTCGAAAAAAGATTCATTCAAAAGCAATCAAAGTTTCTAGTCTTATGTGCGTGTCAACAAATTGATGCTTCTGCTATTCACTGAATCATTTCCTTTACTCCATAATTATTTACATTAATATACAAGTATGTAAGAAAGCATTGGGTTTTAATGTGCTTCTATCATCTCCACAATTAGTGTGAATGTGAAAGACGGTTAAGCACACTCAACATTTAATGGATGAGGAGAAAAAGTTTCACTTCTTAGAAGTCCAGTCATCTTTCAAGAGGTGGCAGGGGAAAGACACACTACAGGACAGTGTCTGCGTTTACCATGAAAGGTTTCTGTCTCAGCTACCGGAGAAAAATGCACGACAAAAAAAAAAAAAAATCACAAAATTTGAAAGGTCCACTTTTCTATTATAGTGTCAAATGTTGTCTCTGATCAAGTATCATTAATGACTACATGGTTGTTGTTCAGACCTCGTGCAGATTACTCTCTGTAATCAATATCTTGTTGGAGATTAGCTTAAATGCTTACACTCTTCTCACACGTCCATGTGGACACGGCAAGGTATTGACGATGTGAGACCTGCATCTCCTAAACGAGGCACAGGTTAGAGCTCTTTTTGACATCTGTCAGCATGCTTTCAACTGATACGAGGCAGCAGGAGTAGCACTCTTACAACAAACTGCAGCCCATAGCAAGTTGCGGGTTCATCATCAAATCGTAGAGCAATATGGTGATAACAGAGTGGAGGAAAAATTGAGAGAGGGCTATGGTCAGACACTGGAACTGACCCATCAGGTCTACAGTTGTAGCAACTATCTTTTACGATTACAAAGGTTTGTTGCTTGTCAGTTTTCTTTACTATTGAAACACAATTAACCGTTTCACTGATATGGACATGTATACATGCCCTGCTGTGCCATTCTCGAGATGCTGTGGACAAGTATATGCAAGTTGCTTGGGTCTTCCTACACTGCTACTGACATCTGCATGTGCCCTAAGCTGCCAATCTGTCTCTGCTGCTGACGAGTTATTGCCATAACTCAGTGAACAGAAAACTAAATTAAACTAAACTCCTCCCAAACAGGCCATTAAGGTCCAACGGTACTGACCAGTCGCCGTGTCATCCTCAGTCCATAGGCATCACTGGGTGCGGATATGGAGGGGCATGGTCAGCACACCAATCTCCTGGCCTTATGTCAGTTTCCGAAACCGGAGCCGCTACTTCTCAATCAAGTAGCCCGTCAGTTTGCCTCACAAGGGAGGGGCTGAGTGCACCCCGCTTACCAACAGCACTTGGCAGACCGGATGGTCACCCATCCAAGTGTTGGCCCAGCCCGACAGTGCTTAAGTTCGGTGATCTCACAGGAACCGATGTTAACAGTGCGACAAGGCCATTGGCGGTGAACAGGAAAGTTCTGATTATTTATCGTACAACATATATGCCTCTTTGCATTGTATCATTTGGAAAAAACCCTCGTTTGGATATCTTGAAACAATCATCGAGTATGACAATTGTTATGACCACGTGATTCCCGATTCACAGGGTTGTAAATGGACACATCACATATGACCATCCACTGGATATAAAATCAATAATTTGACAATGTAATGAGATATTATACAGCTCCCAATTGTAAATAAAACTTCAATACCTTATTTACACTTCATGCACTCCTATGTATGAGCTAAAATCAACCACATGCAAAGGATATGCAATGTGTTTTACCTTTGCAAACTACTTAAAAAAGTGTACAATGCTTAACTAAATTTGATGCACCAGAGTAACAATAATGCATAGTGAAAAGAAATTCAGTCCTTCACTGAGCGAAGATATCAGACTGTAAGATTGCAAAAATCAAATTTTTTGAGCAAATAGTTTTCTTAAAATTGGATGATAAGTATTTCATAGTGGCTGGAAAACTGTTTCTCAGTACAGGTATCATCATTGGTGAGCAGTAAAGTTGCAAAAATGCCATGTTCAGGACAGAATGCAGAGAGCACATTTGTAGCAGCAAAAGGGTTAAAGCATCAAAATGCTGTGATATGTCCATTGGCACTGCCTACCACACACGTAAGTAACACTGGTGATTTGATCATAACAGTCTATTTCTGTTGGGGAGTTTCAGTTTGTGATGAACACACTGTACCACCCTCTGCACTGCTGACTGATCCCTCTATGACATCTATACCTTAATATCACTGAAGGTTGCTTTGGGTGTGTAAAACTTCAGTCTTAAGGAAAGGAGTTTAACATGCTAAAGCTGTCATCAGAGATGGAGCACAAGCTTAATTATGAAAAGCTGGAGAAGGAAATTGATTGTGTGTTTTTCAAAGGAACCATCCTGGCATTTGCCTGGAGTGATTCAGGAACATCATGTAAAACCTAAATCTAGATGGCTGAGCAGTGCAAACATGAGGGGTTCACCAAGCACTTCTCTCTTTTATCAGTGAAGAGGTTGAAAGACTATCTTTCCTGCAATGATTATACATTTATGTTGAAGGAAATTCGGTAAAAAAAAGGATATACTGCTATTGTACGAGGGAAGATCAGAAAGTAACAAGCAATAATTTTTTCCTCCTCTTGTAGTGCAGCTGGAATGTTGCGATTTCAGAGAAATATAGAGTGAAGCTTGCACTATGTAGGGTATTTTGTTTTCATGTGCAGCCCTAGCAAGAGAAGTCTGAACTACAAAACAAAAATGGAATGCATATTACTGTCATCAACTTGTGAAGAGCAGTGAAATGCAGTTCGATATTTGTGGGCCTGCAGAATGTCGGAGTCATTGAGGCAGCAATTTTGAACGAGCAGCATGGCAAACCTTATCACAGCAATTCAACATTTCCTGCAGTGCAGTTTAAGATATTGTTCATGACACATTGGAATTTCATAACATTACTGCTCTCTGGATGCCTAAGAACCTGACAGACAAGAACAAGGGACAACGAATGATGACAAGCTGGGATCAATTAATGCATTACACCACAAAGGGAATCATCTTCTGTACAGAAGCATCATTAGTGATGAGTTGTGGGCATACCAGTACATATCTGAAACCAACAGGCCTCTATGGAGAGGAAACATGCTGGTTATCCAGTACAAAAAAAATTATAAGTGACTCAGTCTGCTAGGAAACTACTTGTGACAGTGTTCTGCGATATGCATAGTATGTTACTGGGGGACTTTGCTGAGCAGGAGACTACTGTGAATTCTGCAGCCTACATTAATACTTTGGTTAAGCTGTGGCATGCCCTTCATGGCATATGCCACAACATTAATGTTCTTCAGAAAATTGCCAAATTTAGATTGGACATGCTCCACTATCCACCATAGACTCTGTAACTTGCACCTTTGGACTTTCATCTGTTTGGTCCCAAGGAGAAACTCTTGGCTGGCAAATGCTTTGCAACAAGTGCAGAAGTGAAATCAGCAGTACACAGATGCCAGAATGACATTTTCTCTCAGCAGCGGAGTGTGGGTTGATACGAAACTTCGTGGCAGATTAAAACTGTGTGCCAGGCCGAGACTCAAACTCAGGACCTTTGCTTTTCATGGGCAAGTGCTCTACCAACTGAGCTACCCAAGCACGACTCACGACCCATCCTCACAGCTTCAATTCTGCATGTACCTCATCTCCTACCTTCCAAACTTCATAGAAGTTCTTCTGCGAAAGTGTGGAAGGTAGGAGATGAGGCACTACACAGAAGTTCTTCTGCGAAAGTGTGGAAGGTAGGAGATGAGGCACTGGCAGAATTGAAGCTGTGAGGACGGGTCGTGAGCCGTGCTTGGGTAGCTCAGTTGGTAGAGCACTTGCCCGCGAAAGGCAAAGGTCCTGAGTACAAGTCTTGGTCTGGCACACAGTTTTAATCTGTCTGTAAGTTTCAGTACAAATATGGTTATACTTCAGCAAAACGGACTTCTACTAACAGAGCATACTGAAACTGGTACTACGACGGGAGAACTGTGTTGAGAACATTGGTGACTATGTAGAAAAATAGGTAAAAGATGTAAGCAGCATTTGATGGCAGTCATGGTGACATATGGAGAGGAAACATCTGCTCAGACACAGTGATAAGTATTTTACAGTGATAAGTATTCTACAGGTTGCCATCCTGCCCTCTAGATGTGTAGACTATCAAAAAAATGTATTATACAACACAGATGTGTTGCAAAATAAGGAAGAGGAACTTTTGCAAAGGAGAATCATGCTGTAACATGAAAGAATAAAATATCAGATTAGTATAGGTTGTCACTATATCTGAAAGCAGGGAAACATAATAAATGCAAAGTGCAACTGGTATGTAATGTGTATTCTTGAAATGTGGGCTGTAGGTGATTTTTCCCCTTTTTTTCCTTTACCAAACTGATAATTCTTTTATGCCTGAGGATGCTGTACTATCAATTGATCCAGTCTTTTAGTCAAATTGTTCCATAAATTACTTTTATCCACAATTTGATTCAGCACCTACTCACTCATTGCCTGATCTTCAACATTTTTCTGTCGTGCCCCATTTCAAAAGCTTTTATTGTCTCCTTGTCTAAAATGTTTAGCATAGGCATTTCATTTCACTTCAAGGATACACTCCAGACAAGTGCCTTCACAAAACATTTCCTAACACCTAAATTTAAATGAGGTATTAACGAATTCCTCTTTTTCAAAAATCTAACAATTAAAAATCCAGATTGAAGTAATGACATAGGACAGATTGCTTGCCACTGTTTAGTGGAGATGTTGAGTAACAGACAGGAACAACAAAATGACTGCTAAACAAGCAAGCTTTGGCCAGAAGGCTTTTTCTGAATTAGATGACATACACACACACACACACACATTCACGGAAACACAGCTCACAAATACGTGAGCATTGTCACTGGCTGCTGAGTCTGGCCTCGGCAACCAGAGACAGTGGTCACGTGTGTCTGAATTGTGTTTGCATGAATGTGTGTGCGTCTGCTGTCTGGCTGAAAGCTTACTCATTTAGCATTCTTTTTGTTGTGCCTGTCTGCTACTCAACATCTCCATTATATGGTGAGCAGCAATGTATCATTTTCATAACATTGTCTTTTTCAGAAATGGTTTTCTAGCTGCAGCATTGTCTCTACTTTGGCCACAATCTGTTATTTTGCTGCCCGAACAGCAGGACTCGTCTACTGCTTTCATCTACTGCTTTTAGTGTCTCATTTCCCAATCTAATTCCCTCGACATTGCCTGATTTAATTTGATTACATCCTTTACCCTTGTTTTACTTTTGTTGGTGTTCATCTTATAACCCCTTTTCAAGGTGCTATCCATTCTGTTCAACTTCCTTTCAAGTCCGTTGCTGTCTCTTACAGAAGTACAATGTCATCACCAAACCTCAAATTTTTATTTCTTCTCCCTGATCTTTAATCGCTTTTCCAAATTCCTCCTTGGTTTCCATTAACGCTTGCTCAACTTACAGACTGAACAGCATCAGGGATAGGTTACAACTCTGTCTCAGTCCCTTATGAAATAATGCTTCTCTTTACTGTTACTGATAAGGGTTGAAAAACAGTTCATTTTAAAATTCCAATGACCTTTTTAATACAAAATTAATTTGACAAATATGTGACTATACAAATGAAAATGCAGATGATACAAAAGTTTAAGTGCTTGGCTATATGAGCACATACCAGGCCTGACTAGCTCTCACTGCCACTGGTGTGTTCACCTACTAGCTCCAAATAATACGGTAGGACATTAGCTGTGGAACATAACAACAGCTACGTAACTGCATGGTGATTATAATTTCTTGTGACTGATTAGTTACAGAGTGAGTTCGGCATTCCTTGGTGAATTTGATTACTATCATTCATGTAGTTGTGTTTTATTGTTTCATTTGTTTATTTCACAGAATTTAATATAAAGTGTTAGGAAGTGCTGTACAAGATTTATTTTATACCCATATTGACACGATGAGAAGTAAGTTTGTTTGGGAAAACAAGGTGGTACAGAATGAGGAATGAAAATGTTACACAGTAAACTGGAATAGAAAAGTTGAATGATAGAACTGAGATGAGTAGTTTAAAATGATTTGGACATGTAAAGAGAATGGAATATATAAGAATTCCGAATTGAATGATGGAGGCCAAATCTGAGGGCAACTGAGACACGCAAATCAAGATGGATTGATGCAATCAAGACCACTTTAAGAACAATGAATCTGAACTGGAACACAACAATGTTAGAATAAGAATGGTGGAAAGGCAGGGGAAAGTGGAGTAGTATCAAGAATGTCCCAAGCTGGCCAGGTGACACACAATAGTAAACGAAAATGACAATGACAAATAATAACAATAAGGTGGACATAACATGGTAAAAGCTCTAGGAAGGGAGACAGATTATTTATCAGTTCAGCTAATAAATGATTACATCTACATTCAGACACTCTTGCAATAGAGGTGCGACCATCGAAAGCTTACATACAACTGCCCAAATCTGAAAAGGTGAAGAATGATGAGCATTTGAAAACCAGAACTGGAGACCAATGAAGTGTGTAAATAAAGTAATATGACTCATTTTTAATCTGTTTTATCGCAATCACAAAGCAGCAGCTTATCGGTTGTACACAGTTTGTTTATATCATTTAGTTTAATGCTTTTCTAACTTACTTCTGAGCAGAACTGAAGAGTAGTTTATTATTTAGCTGTTTTTAGTGCTGCTATATATTTCTGTCGCAAGAATTTGAATATTTTTCAATCTCTTGTCTCGAGTGAGTTTGCTTTCTAGGGTAGTTTTCTGCCACAGAAGTCGCTAATGCTGCTTTATTTAATTGACTCTACAATTCTTGTGAATAGTAAATATTCAGTACACTTCCAGCCTCAGATTCTCAGAGTTTAATCTCACATTTTGTAAGTGTATTGTAGTTCAGTAGACTCAGAACATACAGTTTAATGTCCTGTTAAAGTTCCACGTCAATGGCTATAGTAGTTCCTGAAATACAGGGAAGCCAAATCACTAAATTTAACATTGTCCCCTTAATGCAGATAAATAGGAAAAACAAACCCGTAAAGTTCGGTTACAGCACCAGAAGTGTTCTGCTAGACACAGTCACATTGTTTAAATATCTGGGTGTAACATTGTGAAGCGATATGAAGTGGAAAGAGCCTGTGAAGACTGTGGTAGGGAAGGTGAATGGTCAACTTCAGTTTATTGGGAGAATTTTAGGAAAGAGTCATTCATCTGTAAAGGAGACTGCATATAGGACGCTAGAGTGATCTATTCTTGAACAGCTTGGGTGTTTGGGATCCGCAACATGTCGGACTGAAAGAAGATATCACAGCAATTAAGAGGTAAGCTGCTAGATTTGTTACCAGTAGGTTCTATCAGCAAGCACATGTCATGCATATACTTCGGGAGCTCAAGTGGCAATCCCTGGAGGGAAGAAGACATTCATTTCAAATAACACTACTGAGAAGTATAGAGAACTGGCATTTGAAGCTGACCGTAGAACAATCATTTCATCCAACATACATTTCGCGTAGGGACCATGAAGACAAGACACGAGAAATCAGGGCTCATACAGAGGCATATAGATAGTCATTTTTCCCTTGCTCTACCTGCAAATGAAACAGGAAAGGAAACAGCTGGTTGTGGTAAAGGATGCTCTCTGCCACACACTATAATGTGGTTTGCGGAGTATGTGCGTAGATGTAGATGTAGATGTAGATGAGTGAGCCCTTCCATGCTCTGGTGCTCGGTTCGCAGCTCATAGTTAAACGTTCATATCACACAGCCATTAATGACACACTCCAGAAATTGAGGATAATTTTCAACTGATTAAAAAAAGTCAGTGCATCTGTTCCTCACAATGTCCTGTCACCGGTTTTGAGCACATTTTCCTTATCCTCCAACTCATTGATCAGTATCTGATGAACAGTGGCGCGATTCAGATTCAACTCTGCCATAAACATTCTGAAAGCGAGCTGGTGACTACCACACACTAGGTAGTGGCCTCTGCCGATATTTGCTTCAGTTCAAGAAACTGAAGGCCTACCACCGCAAATTTCATCTTCAGTTGGCTGTCTCCTTTAAGCAAATGCCTTAAACCACCAAAATACTAGGTCACTGACAAAACACTATCTCTGTAAGCTAGCTGAAGTACTGCAAGTATTTCTGTTGCACTGTGTCAAAGTCCAAAGCAAAATGTAATCACACATAGTTGCTCGAAATTCATGTCACTCACAAACAACCAATGTGACACTTCACTGATGAGCCAAAACCTACTCAATATAGTGACACGACACTGATGAGCCAAAACATGCTCAATAGCTCGTTTGTCCGTATTTGGCAGATGATTCTGTATATCAGGGATCTGACAGTTTGTTGGTAGGTTTATGGAGGTATGTGGCATTAGATGCTATACACAGGTTGTGTAATTCACATAAATAACTGGCCACTGATTTGTGTATGCAATGATGAGCCCTATAGTGACCCGATGGGTTCCATAGAACTTACATCAGGTGAATTTGGTTGCTGAAACATCAATGTGAGTTCACTATAACGCTCCTCAAACCACTGTATCACAGTTCTGGCTCCAAGACATGGAAAATTATACTCCTGAAAGATGACATCACCTTTGGGGAAGACATCAAGCATGAAGGGATGCAGGTGATTCACAGCTGTCAGCGTGTCTTCAATTACGGCCACAGATCCCTTGCAAGCACACGAGAATGTCTCCCATATTGTAATACTCTACCCCCATGAACCATGGACCTTTCCGCTGGTGAGGAGGCTTGCGTGCCTCAGCGATACAGATAGCCGTACCGTAAGTACAACCACAACGGAGGGTTATCTGTTGAGAGGCCAGACAAACGTGTGGTTCCTGAAGAGGGGCAGCAGCCATTTCAGTAGTTGCACGGGCAACAGTCTGGATGATTGATTGATCTGGCCTTGCAACACTAACCAAAACGGCCTTGCTGTGCTGGTACTGCAAACAGCTGAAAGCAAGGCGAAACTACAGCCATAATAATTCCCGAGGGTTAAATGGTTAAATGATAATGGCATCCTCTTGGGTAAAATATTCCGGAGGTAAAATAGTCCCCCATTCGGATCTCCGGGCGGGGACTACTCAGGAGGACGTCGTTATCAGGAGAAAGAAAACTGGCATTCTACGAATCAGAGTGTGGAATGTCAGATCCTTTAATAGGGCAGGTAGGTTAGAAAATTTAAAAATGGAAATGGATAGCTTGAAGTTAGATATAGTGGGAATTAGTGAAGTTCGGTGGCAAGAGGAACAAGACTTTTGGTCAGGTGAATACAGGGTTATAAATACAAAATCAAATAGGGGTAACACAGAAGTAGGTTTAATAATGAATAAAAAAAATAGGAGTGCGGGGAAGCTACTACCAACAGCATAGTGAACGCATTATTCTGGCCATGATAGACATGAAGCCCACGCCTACTACAGAAGTACAAGTTTATATGCCAACTAGCTCTGCAGATGATGAAGAAATTGATGAAATGTATGATGAGATAAAAGAAATAGTTCAGGTAGTGAAGGGAGACGAAAAATTAATAGTCATGGGTGACTTGAATTCAAGAGTAGGAAAAGGGAGAGAAGGAAACGTAGTAGGTGAATACGGATTGGGGCTAAGAAATGAAAGAGGAAGCCGTCTGGTAGAATTTTGCACAGAGCATAACTTATTCATAGCTAACACTTGGTTCAAGAATCATAAAAGAAGGTTGTATACATGGAAGAATCCTGGGGATACTAGAAGGTATCAGATAGCTTATATAATGGTAAGAGAGAGATTTAAGAACCAGGTTTTAAATTGTAAGACATTTCCAGGGGTAGATGTGGACTCTGACCACAATCTATTGGTTATGAACTGTAGATTAAAACTGAAGAAACTGCAAAAAGGTGGGAATTTAAGGACATGGGATCTGGATAAGCTGAAAGAACCAGAGGTTGTACAGAGCTTCAAGGAGAGCATAAGGGAACAATTGACAGCAATGGGGGAAAGAAACACAGTAGAAGAAGAATGGGTAGCTCTGAGGGATGAAGTAGTGAAGGCAGCAGAGGATCAAGTAGGTAAGAAGATGAGTGGTAGTAGAAATCCTTGAGTAACAGAAGAAATATTGAATTTAATTGACAAAAGGAGAAAATATAAAAACGCAATAAATAAAGCAGGCAAAAGGGAATACAAACGTCTCAAAAATGAGATCGACAAGAAGTGTAAAATGGATAAGCAGGGATGGCTAGAGGACAAATGTAAGGATGTAGAGGCTTGTCTCACCAGGGGTAAGATAGATACTGCCTACAGGAAAATTAAAGAGACCTTTGGAGAAAAGAGAACCACTTGTATGAATGTCAAGAGCTCAGATGGAAACCCAGGTCTAAGCAAAGAAGGGAAAGCAGAAAGGTGGAAGGAGTATGTAGAGGGTTTATACAAGGGCGATGTACTTGAGGACAATATTATGGAAATGGAAGAGGATGTAGATGAAGATGAAATGGGAGATGCGATACTGCATGAAGAGTTTGACAGAGCACTGAAAGACCTGAGTTGAAACAAGGCCCCAGGAGTAGACAACATTCCATTGGAACTACTAACAGCATTGGGAGAGCCAGTCCTGACAAAACTCTAACATCTGGTGAGCAAGACATACGAGACAGGCAAAATACCCTCAGACTTCAAGAAGAATATAATAATTCCAATCCCAAAGAAAACAGGTGTTGACAGATGTGAAAATTACTGAACAATCAGTTTAATAAGCCACAGCTGCAAAATACTAACACGAATTCTTTACACACAAATGGAAAAACTGGTAGAGGCTGATCTCGGCGAAGATCAGTTTGGATTCTGCAGAAATGTTGGAACATGTGAGGCAATATTGACCCTACGACTTATCTTAGAAAATAGATTAAGGTAAGGCAAACCTACATTTCTAGCATTTGTAGACTCAGAGAAAGCTTTTGATAATGTTGACTGGAATACTCTCTTTCAAATTCTAAAGGTGGCAGGGGTAAAATACAGGGAGCGAAAGGCTATTAACAATTTGCACAGAAACCAGATGGCAGTAATAAGAGTCGAGGGGCATGAAAGGGAAGCAGCGGTTGGAAAGGGAGTGAGACAGGGTTGTAGCCTGTCTCCAATGTTATTGAATCTGTATATTGAGCAAGCAGTAAAGGAAACAAAAGAAAAATTCGGAGTAGGTATTAAAATCCATGGGGAAGAAATAAAAACGTTGAGGTTCGCCAATGACATTGTAATGCTGTCAGAGACAGCAGAGGACTTGGAAGAGCAGTTGAACGGAATGGACAGTGTCTTGAAAAAGCAAAACGAGGAACGAAGTCGAATTAAGTCGGCTGATGCTGAGGGAATTAGATTAGGAAATGAGACACTTAAAGTAGCAAAGGAGTTTTCCTATTTGGGGAGCAAAATAACTGATGATGGTCGAAGTAGAGAAGATATAACATGTAGACTGACAATGGCAAGGAAAGCGTTTCTAAAGAAGAGAAATTTGTTAACATCAAGTATAGATTTAAGTGTCAGGAAGTCGTATCTCAAAGTATTTGTATGGTGTGTCGCCATGTATGGAAGTGAAACATGGACGATAAATAGTTTGGACAAGAAGAGAATAGAAGCTTTCGAAATGTGGTGTTACAGAAGAATGCTGAAGATTAGATGGGTAGACCACATAACTAATGAGGAGGTATTGAATAGAATTGGGGAGAAGAGGAGTTTGTGGCACAACTTGACAAGAAGAAGGGACTGGTTGGTAGGACATGTTCTGAGGCATCAAGGGATCACAAATTTGGTACTGGAGGGCAGTGTGGAGGGTAAAAATCATAGAGGGAGACCAAGAGATGAATACACTAAGCAGATTCAGAAGGATGTAAGTTGAAGTAAGTACTGGCGGATGAAAAAGCTTGCACAGGAGAGGGTAGCATGGAGAGCTCCATCAAACCAGTCTCAGGACTGAAGACAACAACAACAACATTGTAATACTGCTCCCACCAGGCCGTGTACATGGCACACTGCACATTTCAAGCCACCATTCACCACGATGATAGCATTTGTGGAGATGACCGTTAACCTAGTGCAGTAAAAATGGAATTCACCCGAACAGCTGACACATCCCCAGCGATCAACGATTGAATCCCTGCGGTCCTGCGCTCACTGCAATTGTAAGCGACAATGTTTGTGGGTAAACATGTGAAGACGTAGGAGTGGTCTTCTGTGCAGCTCCACGTTCGACAATGAATTATGAACGATGTGATCCGAAACACTTATACGTGCACCAGCATTGTACTCTTTTGGCAGAGATGCCACAGATCACCATCTATCCCATTTTACACAGCAGACAAGCCTCTGAACCCCACATTCTGTGAAGAGCCGTGGACCTCCAACCATTTAGTGCCTAGTGGTCCTTGTACCTCTTTCTGTAAATGCTTGCAACTGTAGCATGTGAACACTTGACCAGCTTCACCATTTTAGAGATACTCATTTACAGGTCCTGCGTAATAATAATTTGCCCTTCGTCAAAGTCACTTATCTCAACGGATTTCCCCATTTGCAGCCTATATCTTTGCTAGGGCGACCCCTGTCCATGTCTGCTCTGCTTGCAGACTTCTTGTTACTGCACCACATGCCTGCAATGTCATCAAGCGGCATCCACTATTGCGGTGGGTCACGATCGTTATGTTTTGGCTTATCAGTACAGTGTGGCCCAATATACATTAATGGAGTATCACCCTATTCACCTGCCTCCCCTCCAAGTCTGACGTCATCAAAGTTGACGGATCAAACACTACACTATTAGTTTCATTACTTTTATTAACACACCTTGTATGTAACAAATCTTATCCATTCTTTTAATAATAAATTACTGAAAACTCATTTACATGTTGTTGTTGTTGTTGCTGTCTTCAGTCCTGAGACTGGTTTGATGCAGCTCTCCATGCTACTCTATCCTGTGCAAGCTGCTTCATCACCCAGTACCTACTGCAACCTACATCCTTCTGAATCTGCTTAGTGTACTCTTCTCTCGGTCACCCTCTACAATTTTTACCCTCCACGCTGCCCTCCAATGCTAAATTTGTGATCCCTTGATGCCTCAAAACATGTCCTACCAACCGATCCCTTCTTCTAGTCAAGTTGTGCCACAAACTTCTCTTCTCCCCAATCCTATTCAATACCTCCTCATTAGTTACGTGATCTATCCACCTTATCTTCAGTATTCTTCTGTAGCACCACATTTCGAAAGCTTCTATTCTCTTCTTGTCCAAACTAGTTATCGTCCATGTTTCACTTGCATACATGGCTACACTCCAAACATATACTTTCAGAAACGACTTCCTGATACATAAATCTATATTCGATGTTAACAAATTTCTGTTCTTCAGAAACACTTTCCTTGCCATTGCCAGTCTACATTTTATATCCTTTCTACTTCGACCATCATCAGTTATTTTACTTCCTAAATAGCAAAACTCCTTTACTACTTTAAGTGTCTCATTTCCTAATCTAATTCCCTCAGCATCACCCGATTTAATTTGACTACATTCCATTATCCTCGTTTTGCTTTTGTTGATGTTCATCTTATATCCTCCTTTCAAGACACTGTCCATTCCGTTCAACTGCTCTTCCAACTCCTTTGCCGTCTCTGACAGAATTACAATGTCATCGGCGAACCTCAAAGTTTTTACTTCTGCTCCATGAATTTTAATACCTACTCCAAATTTTCTTTTGTTTCCTTTACTGCTTGCTCAATATACAGATTGAATAACATCCGGGAGAGGCTACAACCCTGTCTCACTCCTTTCCCAACCACTGCTTCCCTTTCATGCCCCTCGACTCTTATGACCGCCATCTGGTTTTTGTACAAATTGTAAATAGCCTTTCGCTCCCTGTATTTTACCCCTGCCACCTTTAGAATTTGAAAAAGAGTATTCCAGTCAACATTGTCAAAAGCTTTCTCTAAGTCTACAAATGCTAGAAACGTAGGTTTGCCTTTTCTTAATCTTTCTTCTAAGATAAGTTGTAAGGTCAGTATTGCCTCACGTCTTCCAACATTTCTACGGAATCCAAACTGATCCTCCCCGAGGTCCGCATCTACCAGTTTTTCCATTCGTCTGTAAAGAATTCGTGTTAGTATTTTGCAGCTGTGACTTATTAAACTGATAGTTCGGTAATTTTCACATCTGTCAGCACCTGCTTTCTTTGGGATTGGAATTATTATATTCCTCTTGAAGTCTGAGGGTATTTCGCCTGTCTCGTACATCTTGCTCACCAGCTTGTAGAGTTTTGTCATGACTGGCTCTCCCAAGGCCGTCAGTAGTTCTAATGGAATGTTGTCTACTCTGGGGGCCTTGTTTCGGCTCAGGTCTTTCAGTGCTCTGTCAAACTCTTCATGCAGTATCGTATCTCCCATTTTGTCTTCATCTACATCCTCTTCCATTTCCATAATATTGTCCTCAAGTACATCGTCCTTGTATAAACCTTCTATATACTCCTTCCACCTTTCTGCCTTCCCTTCTTTGCTTAGAACTGGGTTGCCATCTGAGCTCTTGATATTCATACACGTGGTTCTCTTCTCTCCAAAGGTCTCTTTAATTTTCCTGTAGGCAATATCTATCTTACTCCTAGTGAGATAAGCATCTACATCCTTACATTTGTCCTCTAGCCATCCCTGCTTATCCATTTTGCACTTCCTGTCGATCTCATTTTTGAGACGTTTGTATTCCTTTTTGCATGCTTTATTTACTGCATTTTTATATTTTCTCCTTTCATCAATTAAATTCAATATTTCTTCTGTTACCCAAGGATTTCTAGCAGCCCTCATCTTTTTACCTACTTGATCCTCTGCTGCCTTCACTACTTCATCCCTCAAAGCTACCCATTCTTTTTCTACTGTATTTCTTTCCCCTATTCCTGTCAATTGTTCCCTTATGCTCTCCCTGAAACTCTGTACAACCTCTGGTTCTTTCAGTTTATCCAGGTCCCATCTCTTTAATTTCCCACCTTTTTGCAGTTTCTTCAGTTTTAATCTACAGGTCATAACTAATAGATTTACGTAAGTCACCTTATTAGGTATGAAAATTTGTACACAAACATTCTGCTAAACAATGTAATGTGGCGAACAGGTCCTAAAGCAGGGTAACACAGTCTCGTGCTATGGAAGGTATTGTTAGCATAATATGCTACCTTGCTCCTCCAAACAATCCTACAAGTCCAAGAATTGTGGTATGAGTCAAGTTTCAACAGAGAATGATGGTCGTACACAAATGTACTACCATTATTTGCTCATGTTGTCAATAGGTTGAACAAATGTACAGAGTTTAAGTAAGAAGAGTGGAGAATTTGTGAAAGTGTGATGTGTCATAGCAAGTAGAGGAAGTGCATCCTGCTTGCAATAATGTAATTCTACTGAATTCTCTGTTTTTTTCATACACTGACTGAAAGCATTCAACCTATTCCTAGTTGACTTTTTCAGAAAGATGGCCCTCTGTTCATCAGAACAAGTAAAAGTTGCTTCTTGATGTAATGTAAGAGACAGTTTTGGCTGCTACATAAAATTACTTGAAATTATCTGTCTCTTCCCATATTCAATTTTTTTATTTATTAACTTTCTTCGTGTAATTCAAGCTTTTATATTTGGTTTCAAAAATTATCCCTGGCATTACTGAAATTTACTGTAAGTCAGAACCACCTCTTACTTGCAGTGATACAACAGGTCTTGTGGTAATATCAACCACGAAATAATGCTGCAAAGCCTGAAATGAGAGCACTGTTTACCCCACTTTTTGGTGTTTTATTGGAAAAGCATTCTGAAGCAAATGAAGTATCACAATCACCATACAAAGCAGAAATACATAGATATATGTAATTTATTTGTGCCATTCAACAGTGTTCCAATTGACAACGATTAATTAAAATATCAATAAAAAGGTGTCAGTAACTTATGAGATACTTTGCCACAGAAAAATTCTAGTCAACAGTTTTCTGTTTAACTTTTATTTTGATTTGTCTACAGTGATTCTCAGTTTTGCATGTTTCCTTCCCCGCCCCCCCCCCCCCCCCCCCCCAATGAACCATGACCGTGGACCTTGTCATTGGTGGGGAGGCTTGCGTGCCTCAGCGATACAGATAGCCGTACCGTAGGTACAACCACAATGGAGGGGTATCTGTTGAGAGGCCAGACAAACATAAGGGTTCCTGAAGAGGGGCAGCAGCCTTTTCAGTAGTTGCAATGGCAACAGTCTGGATGATTGACTGATCTGGCCTTGTAACAATAACCAAAATGGCCTTGCTGTGGTGGCTGAAAGCAAGGGCAAACTACGGCCATAATTTTTCCCGAGGGCATGCAGCTTTACTGTATGATTAAATGATGATGGTGTCCTCTTGGGTAAAATATTCCGGAGGTAAAATAGTGCCCCATTCGGATCGCCGGGCAGGGACTACTCAGGCGGACGTCGTTATCAGGAGAAACAAAACTGGCGTTCTACGGATCGGAGCGTGGAATGTCAGATCCCTTAATCGTAGGTAGGTTAGAAAATTTAAAGGGAAATAGATAGGTTAAAGTTAGATATAGGGGGAATTAGTGAAGTTCGGTGGCAGGAGGAACAAGACTTCTGGTCAGGTGACTACAGGGTTATAAACACAAAATCAAATAGGGGTAATGCAGGAGTAGGTTTAATAATGAATAGGAAAATAGGAATGCGGGTAAGCTACTACAAATAGCATAGTGAACGCATTATTGTGGCCAAGATAGATACAAAGCCCACACCTACTACAGTAGTACAAGTTTATATGCCAACTAGCTCTGCAGATGGTGAAGAAATGTATGATGAAATAAAAGAAATTACTCAGATAGTGAAGGGAGACGAAAAATTTAATAGTCATGGGTGACTTGAATTCAAGAGTAGGAAAAGGGAGAGAAGGAAACGTAGTAGGTGAATATGGATTGGGGATAAGAAATGAAAGAGGAAGCCGCCTAGTAGAATTTTGCACAGAGTACAACTTAATCATAGCTAACACTTGGTTTCAGAATCATGAAAGGAGGTTGTATACATGGAAGAATCTTGGAGATACTAAAAGGTGTCAGATAGATTATATAATGGTAAGACAGAGATTTAGGAACCAGGTTTTAAATTGTAAGGCACTTCCAGGGGCAGATGTGGACTCTGACCACAATCTATTGGTTATGAACTGTAGATTAAAACTGAAGAAACTGCAAAAATGTGGGAATTTAAGGAGATGGGACCTGGATAAACTGAAAGAACCAGAGGTTGTACAGAGTTTCAGGGAGAGCATAATGGAATCATTGACAGCAATGGGGGAAAGAAATACAGTAGAAGAAGAATGGGTAGCTTTGAGGGATGAAGTAGTGAAGGCAGCAGAGGATCAAGTAGGTAAAAAGACGAGGGCTAGTAGAAATCCTTGGGTAACAGAAGAAATATTGAATTTAATTGATGAAAGGAGAAAATATATAAATGCAGTAAATGAAGCAGGCAAAAAGGAATACAAACGTCTCAAAAATAAGATCGACAGGAAGTGCAAAATGGATAAGCAGGGATGGCTAGAGGACAAATGTAAGGATGTAGAGGCTTGTCTTACCAGGGGTAAGATAGATACTGCCTACAGGAAAATTAAAGAGACCTTTGGAGAAAAGAGAACCACTTGTATGAATGTCAAGAGCTCAGATGGAAACCCAGGTCTAAGCAAAGAAGGGAAAGCAGAAAGGTGGAAGGAGTATGTAGAGGGTCTATACAAGGGCGATGTACTTGAGGACAATATTATGGAAATGGAAGAGGATGTAGATGAAGATGAAATGGGAGATGCGATACTGCATGAAGAGTTTGACAGAGCACTGAAAGACCTGAGTTGAAACAAGGCCCCGGGAGTAGACAACATTCCATTGGAACTACTGACAGCATTGGGAGAGCCAGCCCTGACAAAACTCTACCAGCTGGTGAGCAAGATGTACGAGACAGTCGAAATACCCTCAGACTTCAAGAAGAATATTATAGTCCCAATCCCAAAGAAAGTAGGTGTTGACAGATGTGAAAATTACCAAACAATCAGTTTAATAAGCCACAGCTGCAAAATACTAACACGTATTCTTTACAGACGAATGGAAAAACTAGTAGAAGCCGACCTTGGGGAAGATCAGTTTGGATTCCGTAGAAATACTGGAACACGTGAGGCAATACTGACCTTACGACTTACCTTAGAAGAAAGATTAAGGAAAGGCAAACCTACGTTTCTAGCATTTGTAAACTTAGAGAAAGCTTTTGACAATGTTGACTGGAATACTCTCTTTCAAATTCTAAAGGTGGCAGGGGTAAAATACAGGGAGCGAAAGGCTATTTACAATTTGTACAGAAACCAGATGATAGTTATAAGGGTCGAGGGGCATGAAAGGGAAGCAGTGGTTGGGAAGGGAGTAAGACAGGGTTGCTGCCTCTCCCCGATGTTACTCAATTTGTATATTGAGCAAGCAGTTAAGTGTCAGGAAGTCATTTCTGAAAGTATTTGTATGGAGCGTAGCCATGTAAGGATGTGAAACATGGACGATAAATAGTTTGGACAAGAAGAGAAAAGAAGCTTTCGAAATGTGGTGCTACAGAAGAATGCTGAAGATTAGATGGGTAGACCACATAACTAATGAGGAAGTATTGAATAGGATTGGGGAGAAGAGAAGTTTGTGGCACAACTTGACCAGAAGAAGGGATCGGTTGGTAGGACATGTTCTGAGGCATCAAGGGATTACCAATTTAGTATTGGAGGGCAGCTTGGAGGGTAAAAATCGTAGAGGGAGACCAAGAGATGAATACACTAAGCAGATTCAGAAGGATGTAGGTTGCAGTAGGTACTAGATGAAGAAGCTTGCACAGGATAGAGTAGCATGGAGAGCTGCATCAAACCAGTATCAGGACTGAAGACAACAACAACATCTGCATGTTCAACCTGCTCAATCCATCCATAAACATTATGAAAGTGGATGTATTTACGTTCCATATCTCCTTCTAAGTCACTGGATTGATTTCAATCAAACTTGGTATACCAGAGTGTATAAATGGACAAGGAAAAAAAATTATCGAATTTTTCCAGGATTTCTCGGTTGAAAATACACTTTCTCCCAGGTGAAAATACATTTTTCTCCATGTTACGGGAGAGTATACTTTTCCTCAGCACTGTAAAACTTACCAGTGTTTTGAATGTTTATGGTTTTATACGCCAGCGTAGAATTTCCAGTCACTTTATAAAACGAATCTCGGGGGGAGGACGACATGTTTTTGAAAGATCTTTGACGTGTAGCAACAACATGTATGCTGCATATTTTTGTGTTACAAAGATATAAATTCAAATTCCACCAAACATCAAATGTTACTTTCGAAGGCATTGAAATCAAGATTGCGACACGCCTTTGTAAGCTAGTCATAGCTCATGTCATGTGATCTCGCCAGCTGATGACAGCATAGGACACGTGACGTAGTCAGCCAATAGCAAGATCACTCTTAAGTAGCGCGAACACACAAATAAGAAAAGTTGATGGTTTAAATTAATTACACAGTGTTGCTATAAGAAAAACAGAGGTTTCACATATAATTGTAGTCTCGAAGATTAGTAAGCTGCAAGAGAAGCTAAGCTGTGACATATAATGTTGATCTTTTTTTCGCGAGTTACACTTTAAGATATATCACACTAATGTGCCATTAAAATTTTTAATAACGGTGTAAATGTCTGATGTTCTGGGCTCAAAATTCTTCCAGATGGTCGTCCTCAAAGAGTTGATTTTTAATTGAGAGTTAAACACTCTGTGATTTAAGAAATTCATCGTACATTCTCGCATATAGTTCATCTTTTGTAAAAGGAAATTTACTTTGAAAGTAACACTTTTCAAAGCACCATCCACAATGTTTTCTTGTGACCTGTTAGAAAATGATTCATTTCAGCAGTTGCCAGAGAGCACCAGATAACAGGCGCCACTGCTCTTGCGCAGCTACAATGATACAGGAGGCCCATATGTTCGTACATGTAAAACATTAAACGATCTAGCACTATGTCACAAAAGAAACAAGACATCAGAGGACACTTCAAGTTCATCGGAATTTCGTGAACCATTTCATATTCATATTCGTATTCATATGTCCAGATTTAGATGTAAATTTTCTTGAGTATCTGTACTGTATTATCTCATGTTTGGTTCTTTATTATGGCATAATTCCATGCGAGCTACGAGATGGAAACATGCACTTGAAATGCAGCGAACAATTGAAACTAGACAACAATGTCAGAAAGGCGGAAATAAAACCTGAAAATAATAACATATTTTAGCTTTCTGTAACTATGCGAACGTATTTTAATTCATTTGATAGCTCCTGCCCACAGAAATCTGTTTTGTTTTCATTTGATGTGAAAGTAATAAACGAAGAGGAAACAGCAAAATCACTAAACGTAAACACAGGTCACGTGGAAACTACCCACCTCCCCACCATAACTCAGACTGCTCTGTGCATCAGCTCCGGATCTACGATATTTCCAAACTGGGGCAATACTAGATCATGGCGCCCAGCCACACATCCGTAGCCAGAAGCAGGAGAAGGTACCCCCCCCCCCCCCACGCGACTCAACTGCGCATGCACAAGAGCCCACCCGCAACTGCTCAAACGAATCTAATGTCAACAGCTGTCATGTCACATTCATCAGCGACAACTTGTCATTATGAATCATTGCATAGTCTTTCTAAAGCCTTTGACACACTTTGCTGTTGGCAGACGCTTGTATGAGCACTATGTTTTGTTGTTGTATATGTCGGATTTCCTTTGCAACTTTGGTTTTATTTTTGTTTTTTCTTCTTCTTGTTATTGTTTTGTTGCTGCAGTATTATCCTGCAGACGCGGGATACAGTAATATCCTTTGTTGGAGTATTGGTTCTTATCAGTCAAAATCACAAAAATTTAACTGAAAACTAAAACAATGAAACATTCCCAGAGTTCTAAAAATTCCCGAGTTTTTTACGGTTTTCTCCCGGATGAAAAAATTCTCGGGTTTTTCCTGGATCTCCCAGTTGTCTCGGGTCGTATACACCCTGTATAGATATCAGTTACGGTCTGGAAAGAACCACTATGAGGGTAAGAACCACCTACCTATCAAAGAGGTGGAGGTGAAGGTTAGAAAGGAAGGGTAGCTCACAATGCACAAACAGCCAGATTACAGTCATCCAGTATCTGAAAGTGAGACCACTCAGTAACTTGCAACCAACTTTATACATAATTTCAAGCCTTTTAGATACTTTTTCTCAATGACACCCACCACAAAATGATGGAAGGAAAAAGTTTATCGCTTAATGCATTTTAGCTATTTGTGCAGTAATACTGCATCAGGCATGACCGTTTAATTTATTACTTCTTTACTACTATATCTACATGCAGCACATTAGCCAGATAGTAAGCACATATACCATTGGGTATACTTGCAAAATTAATCACATACAGTTTTGGAGGTATGACATTATAAACTTCGAGCTGCGTGAAAATGCTGGAGACAGGTGAAATATGTGTGAAATATATGTGACATGAACGCACATGGGCAAAGCCACAGGTGAAAAGCTCCTCCTAAACCTATAGATGGATTTCAACCAAGCTTTATACACACACTACTTACTATCTGGAAAGAAATACTGTCGGGGTAAGAACCAGCAAACTCCTATTGGGGTAGGGATGATAATGTGGAGGTGAAAGGGGGAAGGTGGAATGGACAAAGGGTAAGGAGTTGGAGATGACAGAGAGAGAGGGGGAGGAGAAAATGGATAAAGGGAGAGGAAGAGATGGGTAGTGTGGAAAGGTGGAGATGGACAGAGGGGGGAGAAGCAGATGGCTAGAAGGGGAGGAGCAGATGGGCAGAGATGTGAAAGAGGAAGAGATGGACAAAGATGGGGAGGAAGAGACAGAAAGAGAGGGATGGTGAGTTGGACAGAGAAATGGGGAGAAGGAAACTGGCAGACAAAGGAAAGAGGAAGAGAAGGACATACGAAGGGGAAAGGAGGAGATGGGCAGAGAGAGAGAGAGAGAGAGAGAGAGAGAGAGAGAGAGAGAGAGAGAGAGAGAGAGATGGACAGAAAGGGAGGGGAGAGGAGAAGATGGAAAGAGGGAGGGGACAGATGAACTGATAGAAGACTGGAATAAATACATACAGGGTGATTCATGAAGATATGCAAATATTTTAATATGTTCTTCCACAAGTAAAACTAACGAAAAAAGTTCATATAAATATAGCTCCACAAATGTTTAATTACTGAGTTATGGCTAGTAAAAGATTTTGCCTGAAATTTAGCAACTTTGTTAATATGAAGCCATTCCAAAACTGTACAAGGTTAAAGCAAAGCATGATTTCAATTTATTTTGTTGTTATTGATATGGTGAATCTAATAAAACATGTCCCAGATGTGTATCTGCAGTAGCTTTCCAGAACATCCAGATAAGCAATGTCACATTGAAAATACATTTGCAACCACGTACCAAGTGGAACATCTTCGAGTAAGTGGGGCATTTCTTCTTGAAGGAATTATAATTACGTCTCGCCAGTTAGATGTCCTGGGAAACCAGTAATGTGTATGTTGATTATACCACATCACACATTTATGCTAAATCACTGCTGGAAATTGTGTTGCAGTGTTGCATGTGAGTTTGCTTCAGACAATATGTGCTTGTTATGTAAATTGTTTATACCACCTCGAGTAAACTGTGCCTCATTAGTACACAAAATGTATTTGTGTAACTGCCAATTAGTACTGAACCAATTGCACAACTCCAAGCGAAGGGCAGGATCTCCCAGATGTAAATGATGCACTTTTCTTTATTTATGGTAAGGATACAGATTATTGTACTTCAGTGTATTCCATACCTTACATTGTGAAATGCCTAATCATCGAGAGATACATTGTGTACTCATACCCGGGCTATGTTGAACAGCATCCATAACATCCTCACCAACATCTTCATGTATCGACCGCTCGTACTGGTTATGAAAACTAGGTAGAGAACCTGTCTCCCGTAAATTTGAAATACTCCACTAATGGTTCATACATTCGGAAGGCTCTGAGTTGGATAACGTACGCGATATTCGTTAACTGTGGCAGTAGCATTACCATCACATTAGCCATAAATAAACACCATATGAGTGTATTCCTCTGTTGTAAATTTGAAAGGCATCCCTATTTCATAAATAGTCTACAAACTACAACAGTTACTATGTGGTTTCACTTAAGTACACTATTGTTATGATGTTCTTTCACTGGAAAATGCAGAAAAAAAGTGGTTCAAATGGCTCTGAGCACTATGGGACTTAACATTTGAAGTAATCAGTCCCATAGAACTTAGAACTACTTAAACCTAACTAACCTAAGGACATCACACACATCCATGCCCGAGGCAGGATTCGAACCTGCGACTGTAGCGATCGCGAGGTTTCAGACTGAAGCGCCTGGAACCGCTCGGCCACACCGGCCGGCGGACAATGCAGAAAACAAACTATTTCAAGGTTAGGAAATGACTGAAACAACTCACTAATGGTTGCCAACAATGACATAGACGTTTCTATGTTCTTAATGGAAAGTAAACAAATTTACTTGCATAATAATCTTTGCTTCTCTGGATGTTCTGGAAAACTACTGCAGATACATGCCTGGGACGCGTTTTATTAGATTCAACAGACCAATAACAACAAAATAAATGGAAATTGTGCTTTACTTTAACCTCGTACAGTTTTACAGTGGCTTCATATCAGCAAAGTTGCTAAATTTCAGGCAAAATCTTTTATTAGCCATAACTGCATACCTAAACATTTGCGGACCTGTGTTTATATGAACTTTTTTTCTGTAGTTTTACTTGTAGAATAACATATTAAAATATTTGCTTATCTTTGAGAGTCACCCTGTATATGGCCAATAATGAAGGGTCAGACAGTATATAATAAACGTGATTTGCACACAAACAGAATCCACCCTGAAATGATTTTGACCCACTAAATCAAAGGGAAAATTAGCTTGGAATGTCATTTGAAATTGTACAAATACTCATTTAGTTTATAAGATACTTTGTGCTTCCTACTTAGGGCTCATCCCGAGCCCCCAGAATAAAAGAACCCACCTCTGCTAAGGGTGGGGAGTTGTTGACACTTGCAGGGGGCTTTTGGTCATTCAGGCCAGTTCCTGAAGAGAGAGAGAGAGAGAGAGAGAGAGAGAGAGAGAGAGAGAGAGAGAGAGAGAGAGAGAGGTTGTGTTAGTTCTGCAGATGGGCGAAATTGAGTGGAAAGCAGAGCCATTATTTTTTTGCAACAAAAAATGCATTTCTACTGTACGGCTTAATAATGATGGCAACCTCTTATTTAAAATATTCCAGAGGTAAAATAGTAACCAATTCAGATTTCTGGGTGCAGACTACTCAGGAGGTTATCGTCAACAGGAAAAACAAAACTCGCATTCTACAGGTCAGTGTGTGGAATATTAGGTCACTTAATTTGTTCGGGAGGCCAGAGAATTTATAAATGGAAATGGATATGTTGAAGTCAGATACAGCGGGAATTAGTGAAGTGCAGTGGTAGAAAGAATGTGACTTGTGGTTGAAACATTAAAGTATCAACAAAAACCAAATAGGGGTTACAGAGTACGTCCAATAATGAATAAGACCATAAGAATATGGATAAGCTACCATAAACAGCATAGTGAACACATTTTCATATCCAAAATAGACATGAATCCAACACCCACCACCAACCACAATGGTACAAGTTTATACACCAACTAACTCCGTAGATGGTGAAGAGATTGAAAGAATGTATGATGAGATAAAGAAAATCTTTCAGATAGTAGAAGGGAACAAAAATTTGAGATGGGTGACTGGAATTTTGAAGTGGAAAAAGGAAGAGAAACAAAGATAGGAAGAGGACACGGACTGGTGGAAAGAAATGAAAGAGGAAGCCACCGGGTACAATATTTCCCAAAGCAAAATTTAATCAGTTTAAGACTAATTTAAGAAGGTTGTGCAGGTGCTAGAGACCTGGAGACAGGTCGATTATAAAATGGCAATAAAAAAAGACATCAAAACCAGATATTAAACTGAAAGAAATGTCCAGGGGAAGATGTGAACTCCAGCCACAATTTATTGGTTATGAACTGCAAATTAAAACTAAGTCATTGCAAAAAGATATGAAATTAAGCAGATGGGACCTGAATAAATGAGAGGAACCAGAGGTGTTTGAGGGTTTCAATGGGTGTATCACGCAATGTCGACTTAACAGGGAAGATAATAAAACAGCAGACAAATGACTAACTATGAAACTATGAGAGATGGAATAGCGAAGGCAGCAGAGAATCACATATGTATGACAATAAGGGCCAACAGAAATTCCTGGATAACACAAAAGATACTAAATTTAACTGACTAAATGGGAAAATATATATACAAAGGCAAATGAAGCATGAAAAAGGGGATACAGATGTCTAAAAAATGAGACTGAAAGAAAGAACAAAATGGCTAAGCAGGAACGGCTAGAGGGTAAATGCAAGGCTGTAGACGCATATATAAATAGGGGAACAATAGGCATCACCTAAAGGAAAATGAATGAGACAAGCAGCTGTATAAATATCAAGAGCTCAGATGGCATGCCAGTACAATGCAAAGAAATTAAAAGCTGAAAGATGGAAGGAACATACAGAGGGTATAGCAGATTTCACTTCACACACTGCGGAACCCGAGCACATACATGAAGTGGCAAGTGACTGCTTGGCTGTGTCCTGTAGGCAATGTAGTGTCAGTAATTTTCAGCTACTTATGCTGAGCTGTACAGCTTTACTTTGCGCTCTCTCTCTCTCTCTCTCTCTCTCTCTCTCTCTCTCTCTCTCTCTCTCACACACACACACACACACACACACACACACAAAACCTCATCTGCAGGCCTGCATCCACTAGTATATACAGCTGCCACTTCACTTTTCCACAGCGTACCTCATTGCCGAGGATTTCTGCTTTGACCAGCTTGGCTGCCAGCTCGTTCATCTCCAGATCAGTGAGTGGGGCTCCAGTGCCCACCGGCTCTCCCTTTTCTTCTGCAGACTCCGATGAAGAGCCGTCAGAACTGCTGCCTGCTTGTTTCCGTGTGGTCTTTTCTGCAACAGATTCAGCATATTCTTTTCACTGTTGTTTTCTTCCAACACAAGGAAAGCTACTAAGGAAGATTATCACACACACTTTGGTTGGTTGGTTGATTCAGCTGAGGGGGGCAAACAGTGAGGTCATTGTCCCCATCAGATTATGGAAGATACAGAAGGAAGTCAGCAATGCCCTTTCAAAGGAACCATCCCAGCATTTGCCTGAAGCGATTTAGAGAAATCATGGAAAACCTAAATTAGGATTGCCAGACACGAGTTTGAACTATCTTCCTTCCAACGCAACTCCAGTGTGATAACCACTGCACCACCTGACTCGGTCACAAATACATTAAAGATACAAGAGGCACATAATGTATATATTATGTGATAAGAAATACAAGAGTTTAATGTCTCCATCACTTTATTATGTATCAATCGTCTCTCCTATGACCTGACAGATGCATCTTCTCTACTGTTTTGACAGATATTTGGAAATTCATCTGTGGAATGTGCAGATGGTGCCACTACAGATAAAATCTGCTCATTGTGTGTTTCACACAAAATCTGGTGTCCACAAGAAATGATAGCGGGTTTTTCATTAATAATTAAATGTCCTCTGAATTGGAGCTTCAAGTGCCCTTTTGACACAACAATCCCAAATTAGCTCGGTGGAATTTTCATTGACATACAATAACAGACAGCAGAACGTATCTACTCGAGAGATTTCTCTGCGCTTTTGTATTGATCTCGCTATACGCCGTCTTGGTTCCAAATTTGCTATGTCTTAGGTATCGATTCTGCTTTACTTGCTCGACTAGTTATTCTGATATGCTGTCTCCATTGTCTGTCATTCTGTCATTGTTGCTCTCCACATGTTTTCTCTTTGGTGACTCACTCTGATGCCCTCAGCTGGTCAGACTGCTTCAACGGGTTGTCAAGTTATTTGCGGCATTGTTAGATTCCTGTCACTATAGAAATATCGACAAAAAAGAAATTCATACACCTCAGTTTCCATTGTCTTGGACAATTTATTACAAAATTGCACACAAAAGTACACCTTATTTCCATAAACTGTTCAAGTCCATACACAATTTGTCCACTGTGGCTGTCTACGAATGAATTGTGTGCCAGAAAACTCACAGAAAATGATGAACATTTCAGATTATGTTTGACTGATTTTGAAAGTTACAATAAAGATGTGAAATATTACTAACTGTGTAATTAGAATTATGTAGTTCATTTTTGAGGGGCAAGAAGTAACAGGAAACTTAAAAATGCATCACCAAATTTCCTAACAGCGCAAAAGATGTTTCACAGATGTACTGTTGACATAATGTACTTATTACATGTAAGTAATCAGTACTCCTCCAGTGACTAAACACCCCATTACTCCAGCAAAAATTGTTCCTGAAGTTACCACAAATGACTCATTATATAATAACAACAAAGTTAAAAAGTTTTGTATGTGGTTCGCAATGAACGCTAAATTGTGAGATTGATGTCACTGAAGATCAGTATATCTCGTTCACCGTATGAAGTAACAGGACATTCTAGATTACAAAATAGCCTTAATGAAAATTGTATCATTGATGGCTACCATCCCTCACATTCAACGATACAGTATAATCTGCACAGATGCGGAAAGTAACTGACAACGTGTTATTTAAAAATATCCTCTTAACTATGATTAAATATGTTTACGATGTACATATGCAGACTGGAGCAATGAATGAAAATTGGTACAGGCCGGGATTCGAAGCCTGGTCTCTTCCCCACTAGGCAAATGCAGTAAGCATTACGCCACCCTGGCATAGGAAAGTTGTACTACAATAGTCCGTGCAGTTGCACAAAGCCACCGTGCCAGAGTGGCATAGTAGTCAGCGCATAAGTCTAGTGAGCAGTAAACCCGGGTTCGAATCCCAGCCTCGGTACAAATTTCATTTGTCACTTCCGTCTGCATTTATACATCACTGACGTTTGATACTTTAAAAAGACTCTGGAGCTATATAGTTTCATTTGAAATGTTCCTTTTTATTTTTTTTATTTTTTTTCTTTATTTGGTAGAGAGAATATTGCACGCAGTACCGTAGGTATTGTCGATTTGAAGTTACTCGATGTGTATCAGAAACTACTGAAGAAAAAGTCGCATATAAATCAGTGTGGATTTGTAACAACTGTTAATTCACAGATGAGCCTGAAAGTCAGATTAGATTAATACTTGTTCCATAGATCATGAATACGACACTTCGTAATGATGTGGAACGTGTCAGGTTAATAAAAGATGTCTGTACAAGAAATTACATTACACAAAATATTGCATGACACTAATGATTAAGTTTTTTGTTTTTTTTTTTGTTTTTTTTTTTTTTTTAACTTAGCTTCTATCTAAAAATTCAGCCAATGAGTAGAAGGAGTTGTCATCTAGAAATTCTTTTAATTTATTTTTAAATGTTAGTTGGCTATCTGTCAGGCTTTTGATGCTGTTTGGTAGGTGCCCAAAGACTTTTGTGGCAGCATAATTTACCCCTTTCTGTGCCAAAGTCAGATTTAACCCTGCATAGTGAAGATCATCCTTTCTCCTGGTGTTATAGGTATACACACTGCTATTACTTTTGAATTGGGTTGGATTATTATCAACAAATTTCATAAGGGAATATATATACTGTGAGGTTACTGTGAGGATCCCTAGATCCTTAAATAGATGTCTGCAGGATGACCGTGGGTGGGCTCCAGCAATTATTCTGATTACATGTTTTTGTGCAATGAATACTTTTCTACTCAACGATGAATTACCCCAGAATATGATGCCATACGAAAGCAGTGAATGAAAGTAGGCATAGTAAGCTAATTTACTGAGATTCTTATCACCAAAATTTGCAATAACCCTAATAGCATACGTAGCTGAACTCAGACGTTTCAGCAGACCATCAATGTGTTGCTTCCAGTTTAACCTCTCATCAATGGACACACCTAAAAATTTTGAAAATTCTACCTTAGCTACAGACTTCTGTTCAAATTCTATATTTATTACTGGAGTTGTGCCATTTACTGTACGGAACTGTATATACTGTGTTTTATCAAAATTTAAAGAGAGTCCGTTTGCTGAGAACCACTTAATAATTTTGTGAAAAACATCATTTACAATTACATCACTTAGTTCTTGGTTTTTGGATGTTATTACTATACTTGTATCATCAGCAAAAAGAACTAACTTTGCATCTTCATCAATGTGGAATGGTAAGTCATTAATGTATATCAAGAACAGTAAAGGACCTAAGACCGAACCCTGTGGGACCCCGTGCTTGATAGCACCCCAGTTTGAGGAATCAGCTGTTGTTTTAACATTACACGAACCACTTATTTCAACTTTCTGCATTCTTCCAGTTAAGTATGAATTAAACCATTTGTGCACTGCCCCACTCAAACCATAATGATTTAGCTTATCTAAAAGAATTCCATGATTTACACAATCAAAGGCCTTTGAGAGATCACAAAAAATACCAATGGGTGATGTCCGGTTATTCAGAGCATTTAATATTTGATCAGTGAAAGCATATATAGCATTTTCTGTTGAAAAGCCTTTCTGAAAACCAAACTGACATTTTGTTAGTACTTTATTTTTACAAATATGGGAGGCTACTCTTGAATACATTACTTTCTCAAAAATTTTTGATAGAGCTGTCCCCCTTTTTATGCAATGGTTTTACAATGGCATATTTCAGTCTATCAGGGAAAACAACCTGCTCCAAAGAGCTATTACATACGTGGCTGAGAATCCTACTTTTCTGTGGGGAATAAGCTTTAAGTACTTTGCTGGAAATGCCATCAATTCTGTAAGAGCTTTTACTTTTCAGTGAGTTTATTATTTTACTGATTTCAGAGGGAGAGGTTGGTGGAATTACAGTTGTTTCAAACTGCGCAGGTATGGCCTCTTCTATTAATAGCCTTGCCTCTTCTAGTGAAGATCTAGATCCTATTTTCTCCACAACATTTAAAAAATGATTATTCAAAATATTTTCAATTTCTGATTGTTTGTTAGTGCACTTGTCATTCAGTTTTATTGCACTAACGTCTTCCTGTGCTCTTGGTTGCCCTGTTTCCCTTTCAATAATATTCCAAATTGCTTTAATTTTATTATCAGAGTTACTGATCTCAGACATGATACACATGCTTCTGGACTTTTTAATAACTTTTCTTAGTACCGCACAATAGTTTTTATAATATTGAACAATTTCGGGGTCAGTACTCCCTCTTGCTGTTAGATACAGTTCTCTTTTACGGTTGCAAGATATTCTTATTCCTTTAGTTAGCCAAGGTTTTTTATATGTTTTCTTGGAATTATGTTTAACTATTTTCTTGGGAAAACAATTTTCAAATACCCTTAAAAATGTATTGTGAAATAAGTTATATTTCAAGTTTGCATCGGGTTCCTTATACACTTCATCCCAGTCTAGCTGCTGTAGGCTTTCCCTAAAGTTTGCAATATTTATATTGTTAATTGAACGCACTGCTTTGAAAGTCTGATTTATTATACTGCATGGAGCTATGTCATGTACTGTAACAAGCTGTGCACTATGATCTGAAAGACCATTCTCAACAGGATAAGCATTTATGTCCTTAAACTTATCTTGGTCTATAAAAAAGTTATCTATCAATGTACTGCTGTTCTTTGTTATCCGAGTAGGAAAATCAATGACGGAGCTCAAATTGAAAGAACTGAGTAATACTAAAAGGTCATTCTTCCTATTACACCCTTTCAGGGAATCAACATTGAAATCCCCACAAATGATAATTTGCTTCCCCCTGTCTGACAGATAGCACAACAAAGCATCCAAGTTTTCTAGAAATAGCTGGAAATTCCCTGAGGGGGACCTATACACTGTTACAATTATGAGAGTGCCATCATTTAGTTTAAGTTCAGTGGCACATGCTTCCATATGTTGCTCTACACAAAATTTTTTAGTTTCTAAATTTTTTGCACTGTGGAAGCTTTTGACATATTTTTACAACTACATTAATGCTTTCATCGGCAGTCTCAGCAGGAGACATCGTAGAAAGCACTGCACAAATTTCTGGAAGAGAACAAGACAAGCTGCTCAGGTAGCCTTTGCTCAGACAGACGCCCAGATGTAGGCGACTGAGTACAGGCAGACACATTAAGGTGGCCACACACGTAACTGCACGCTTGACAAACACACATCGTCAAGCGTGCTTGCCCAGTCATGCTCGAGCGTGTGAAGGATAAATCTGTGCATTAGGATTGAACAAGCAGCTCGATGCTCGATTGGATTTCAACAATATATTCTTCTGTAAGAGTTCAAGTGTGTGTACCGAGAACCTTACACAAACATTTGTCAGTGATTTCATTTAATTTTTATTTATTGTTATTAAATTACATTTGTACAAAGGCTGAAGTCCAATGCAGAACACGTCAAAGCATACAATATTACGTGGAAAAAATAGAAGATAAATAACAGTACTGTGACACACGTCAAAGCACACAATATTACGTGGAAAAAAATAGAAGATAAATAACAGTACTGTGACACAGGTCCCATATTGTGTCTATTATAAATATCTAATACAAGAATAGTATTTTTCTTTCTTTAAACACTCTTTACTCCACATATCACATTTCCTCTTTTGTTTCTACATAATAAAAGCAGAATAACTGACAAAAGCCATCTTTTGGTAAACAAACAGATGTATGTACAAGCATGCTCGGGCTGTGTGGAAGTTTGAGGAATTTGTGCACACTTGCACAAGCAGGACCTTGAGTGCATTCTTTTCGAGTGTGGCTGTCTTTAGGTGACAATGGTGCAGCACTCGGTTTGGCACGTAGTAAGAACGTTCACAGCAGTAAAAGGGTTAACAGTCAGATGTATTCTATCAGAATTCGCAAACACAGAGTCGAGAGTGGCTTTCACTGATGTTTCAATACCACTTATACACAAAGGAGACACCGATAGAGATACGACCCAACAAATACAGGAATCGACACGTGAACTTACAAAATGCTTTAAACGACATATCATGTTCTGAAAAATATTTAATCTAAAGTCAGTCATTTGACATAGGTCACTTAATTCAAAAGATATTGTAGTTATGTTTATTGATTTCAAAAAGGCATTTTGTTTTGTAGACAGAAAAAACTATAGTTAAAATAACCCACGAATTTGGCATAAAGTGCAAATTACCACATTTATAAATGAAAATAATCCATTTTTTAAAAATATAACGCAATTGGATAGACAAAGAATCTACTCACCAAGCAGTGACAGACGAACACAAATGTGAAAGGTATTTACACAAACTTTCAGAGCCAGTGGCTCCTTCTTATGGCAAAAGGGTTGAAGGGGAAGCAAGCTGGATAAAGTTCAGAAAAGCCATATAGAAACCCAGGTCACAGGAGACTTACAGCACAGGATGATTCTCATCCCATCCAGTAAGTCTCCCCTGAACCAGTGTTCTGGGTGACTTTTCCGAACTTACCCCATGCCGTAGGTCTTCCCTGACCCGAATTCTGGGTGGCATTTCAGAACTTTACCCCTTTTCCTAAATGTCGGTAGTCCTTTTCCCTCACCCCTCTTCTTTACTCTTCAACCTTTCTGTCAGAAGGAGCCACTGGCTCCGAAGGCTTGCATAAATAATACAGTTCACACATGTGTTCTCCTGCCAACACCTGGTGAGTAAATTAGCAAATCTAGTTCATGAAACACTTAAAAGACACAGTATCTACACTGAAGTGACAAGTCATGGGATAGAAATATGCACATATATAGATGGTGGTATTATCGTGTACACAGAGTATAAAAGGGCAATGCATTGGCGGAGCTGTTATTTGTACTTGGGTGATTCACGTGAAAAGTTCTCTGACATGATCACAGAAGCACGACGGAAATTAACAGATTTTAAATGTGGAATGGTAGGTGGAGCTAGACGAATGGGACATTCCATTTCCAAAATTGTTAGGGAATTTGATATTCCGAGATCCACAGTGTCAAGAGTGTGCCTTTCCTGGACTTGTCACCATATGGTTTGGACCCAAGGCAACTAGAAACTGTTGCCTGTTCAGATAGTAAGAGATGATGGAAGGGTTCGAGAATGGTGCAGACCCCACAAGTTGTTAACAAGGCACATGTTCTTTCACCCTTTCTTAGAACCACTTCAGACTAGTTTTTTACACTCTCCTACGTTGGAATCCTTCCACATTCAATACTTTTAACCTGAACACTTCTTTGTCAGCTTTTTCTTCAGTTTTTACATGTTTTTTTTACCTAAATCCTTTTTTATTTCATTGATTTAATTTTTTTTTTTTGGCTCCCTAGTGGTGTGGGCTGTGTTTACATAGGATTGACTGGGTCCTCTGGTCCGACTGAACCATTTGTGTTCCATTATTTGGAGACCATTTATACTCACTCGTTCATAGACTTCATGTTCCCACAGAATGATGTCAAGTCACCGGGTCACAATTATCTGTGTCTGGTTTGAAGATCATTCTGGACAATTAGAGCAAACAATCTGGTTACCCAGATTGCACAATAATCCCATCGAGCATTTACGGTATGTAATCGTGAGGTCAGTTCGAGTACAGCATCCTGCACTAGCAACACTTTCACAATATGTACAGCTATAGAGGTAGCATGGCTCAATATTTCTGCAGGAGACTTCCAACGACTAGTCGAGTCCACATCATGTTGAATTGCTGCACTACATTGGGCAAAAGAAGGTCCAACATGACAGCATGAGGTATCCTGAGAATTTCATCACCTCAGTGTAAAGTGAAATTTATGAGAGAAACATCTCAGCTCTTCAAAATAAACACAAATATATTATCCCAAATCCTTCTTGTGTTCTTGAAAGAGTGAAAATTTGGAATAACAAACAGAACAAATATAATATTTCACCGATAAGGTTGAGAAGAGGATACAAAAATACTGGAGTAAACTGTTTCACACTTGCAGCTCACTTTGCTAGACATTCTGAAAATGTGGCCATCTGCTGTACTACAAACAAATCTTTTAGAATAAATAGGCAGTAGGACCAGCTTAAGATATATTGCAAAGAAAAAAAAATTAAGAATGCCACAAAACTTCTGAAAAAGAGATATGAGCCAAACGGAGAAAGTAAAAATATTGAAATATGTTGGGGGAGATAATCCAGGAAAGTGGTTTGGTAAAAAGCTGCTACAGAAGAAAGGGAACTAAAACAAGGGAAGCTTTACAATAAAAAATGCCTTTCATTATAATTTAGATAAACTGCAAATATTCAAATATTAAGAGGCACATTTCTAGGAAAATATTAAGCCCACGAAAAACTGTGGAAGGCTAGAAATTACAACGTAATGACGAAATTTATCTAAACACAGAAAACACAACATAAGTAATAAGAGAAAGAAGACATATATATTGGACATTTAGATTGAATGTAAGTCAGCAGATTAGTCAAAAAGATCTTGTAGTATTTGTGGGATAAAAAGGCAACAGAAAATTAAATTCATAAAATAAATAAGGATTTAGAAAGAAATAACATAAAAGCTGAAGAAACAGCTGAAAAAGAAATGTTTAGAGTAAGAGTACTGAATATGGAATTATTACACGGTAGGAGAGTGAAGAAAACTGGTCTGAAGTGGTCCTAAGGCAAAAAGGAAAAAACCCAGTGAATAGATGAAAGAGTACTGCATGGAAAGAAAAGAATATCGCATATGGAAATGAAACTGGCACGTGCTTCTTAGACGGCCTACCTGAGGAAAAAAGAAGTATGCTTTACACACCACTTGCACCGCTAATGAGCTAGAAAGAATTATGTATGTGATAATATTAAAATGCTAGAGAGAATTAAACCCACAAAGTAACAATCAGGATGATGAAAGGGGTGGTTTTGGTGACTTGTTACCATACAGTCAAAGGTATCATCTTACAGAAAAAGTGTGACACAGACACGCATGCTGTGCGAGGCGACGTTACTATCTTCTGCCTGAGGTAATGAAAGGTAAATAGTAATCTGACTCAAGGAGATGTTAAGTGTCGTCTGGCTGCAACTGTTGGTTGAAAGAGAAGCTGAGAAAAACTGAGGTCAGGGCTGACGTGCTCCAGGGTTTTATTGCCTCGGAGTGTCCACTTTGTAGTCGTCTTCCCACTTCATATATATGACCAGTACCAAGTGCTGGCAGGAACAGTGGCCTAGTTCTACCTGCGAGGACTCTGACAAGTGACTGGATTTTCCGTCCACAGGGGTTTCGTATCCCTCCTCAGCTGCAAACGTCAGAAAACGATCGTCTTTGTATCAGTGTACTTTCTCTGGGAAGAAGAAAGCAGCCATTTGAATTTTTATACGAATTTTAGTGACTGCCGCAATCCGGAGCAAAATAAGACACAGTTCCTTGGGAAGCCAGAAATCTGTCTAGCATGGTCTACTTTGCGTCTAAATATTTTATAAGGTGTTAATTTACATTTAAAGTTTAGGGAATTTGAAATAAAATAATGAAATCTTAAGTTCGCCAGGAAAATAGTCATTAAGGATAGCTCTGAATCTGTAATGATACATACGGAATATTAATCATTTAGTGCCTCGTTCTCCATTGGAGGCCTTACACAAATGCACATGTACACACCCCACATCCAAAAACACTGCGAGCTCACTTAGAATCATCATGTTACGAGGAGTGAAGACCCTACCCTAGTTTTAAAAAAGTATTACTTCCTCCTTCAGAGAGGATATGGGAGATAAAGATGTGCCTATCAGCAGTGTTAAACATTTCACTTCCTAAAGAACTTCGTTGGTGCACAAGTTTAATAAACACAACAGATACACATAACAGAGACTTTAGTCATTAATAATATATTCTCCTTCACTATTTACGACAGTCTGCCAATGCTCGGTTAACTTATCAATTCCCCGACTGTAGAAATCACATGGTTTTGAGGCAAAGAACTTGTCGAGCATGTTCTGAGCGCATTTTCAACCAGAAAGGAAGTTCCTTGAATACTGCTTGATGTTGTTGTTGTCTTCCGTCCTGAGACTGGTTTGATGCAGCTCTCCATTCAACTCTATCCTGTGCAAGCTTCTTCATCTCCCATCCTACATCCTTCTGAATCTGCTTAGTGTATTCATCTCTTGGTCTCCCTCTACAATTTTTACCCACCATACTGCCCTCCAATGCTAAATTTGTGATCCCTTGATGCCTCATAACATGTCCTACCAACCGGTCAAGTCAAGTTGTGCCACAAACTACTCTTCTCTCCAATTCTATTCAATACCTCCTCATTAGTTACGTGATCTACCCATCATTCTTCTGTAGCACAACATTTCAAAAGTTTCTATTCTCTTCTTGTCCAAACTATTTATCGTCTATGTTTCGCTTCCATACATGGCTACACTCCATACAAATACTTACAGAAATGACTTCATGACACTTAAATCTATACTCGATGTTAACAAATTTCTCTTCTTCAGATATGCTTTCCTTGCCACTGCCAGTCTACATTTTATATCCTCTCTACTTCGACCATCATCAGTTATTTTGCTCCCAAAATAGCAATACTCCTTTACTACTTTAAGTATCGCATTTCCTAATCTAATTCCCTCAGCATCACCCCACTTAATTTGACTACATTCCATTATCCTCGTTTTGCTTTTGTTGATGTTCATCTTATATCTTCCTTTCAAGACACTGTCCATTCCGTTCAACTGCTCTTCCAAGTCCTTTGCTGTCTCTGACAGAATTACAATATCATCGGCAAACCTCAAAGTTTTTATTACTTCTACATGGATTTTAATACCTACTCCAAATTTTTCTTTTGTTTCCTTTACTGCTTGCTCAATATACAGATTGAATAACATCGGGGAGAGGCTACAACCCTGTCTTACTCCATTCCCAACCGCTGCTTCCCTTTCATGCCCCTCGACTCTTATAACTGCCATCTAGTTTTTGTACAAATTGTAAATAGCCTTTCGCTCCCTGTATTTTACCCCTGCCATCTTTAGAATTTGAAAGGGAGTATTCCAGTCAACATTGTCAAAAGCTTTCTCTGAGGCTACAAATGATAGAAACTTGGGTTTGCCTTTCCTTAATCTAGCTTCTAAGATAAGTCGTAGGGTCAGTATTGCCTCACGTGTTCCAATATTTCTATGGAATCCAAACTGATCTTCCCCGAGGTCAGTGTCTACCAATTTTTCCATTTGTCTGTAAAGAATTCGTGTTAGTATTTTGCAGGTGTGACTTATTAAACTGATTGTTCGGTAATTTTCACATCTGTCAACACCTGCTTTCTTTGGGATTGGGACTATTATATTCTTCTTGAAGTCTGAGGGTATTTCGCCTGTCTCGTACATCTTGCTCACTAAATGGTAGAGTTTTGTCAGGACTGGCTCTCCCAAGGCCGTCAATAGTTCTAATGGAATGTTGTCTACTCCCGGGGCCTTGTTTTGACTCAGGTCTTTCAGTGCTCTGTCAAACTCTTCATGCAGTATCCTATCTCCCATTTCATCTTCATCTACATCCTCTTCCATTTCCATAATATTGTTCTCAGTCCTTGAGGACTGCTTGATAGAGAGTGAAAAAGGTGAAAATATGAGGTCACAAGATTAGGTAGATAAGGTGGGTGCAGAGTTACTTCCCAACCCAATTTCTTCAAAGTGTTTTTCAGCGTGGCACAATGTAGGCAGCCACTGTCACTGAGTAGCATCACTTAAAGCAGTCATCCATTGAAATCAAACAGAAGAATATGTTGGATATGTTCCGATTTCTCCAATTGACACTCCATTTTCTAACTTGCACAGCTCCACTCAGTATCTTAAAGTAACAAAATGGCATTACATAAACTCAAATAGCATACAAATCAAAAATTACAATTGATAAATAAACTCACAGCAACTACAACAACAACATGTAAAACAAAAACGCTATGAACTTCAGCACCAACCTAATAATTCTGTCTCATAATTTATTTGTTACATTTCATTAGACGCCTCAGAGTCATAGAGTTTAACAGTTTGTATTATGTGAGGAGAAGATAAAGAAGGAGACAATGTTTGAGGCACTCAAACAGACAGGTCAGAAAATTCCCAATCAGTGTGCACTTTGCCAGCCAAATACACATAAAGCAGAGTTATGTCACATTTGAGGAGTTTGTAGCCACAAATTACTTATTGGAGGTTTTATTCATTGTGTTTTTCTATGTTTTATTTTTACATGAATAGCTCACGCCATAGTTTATCAAAGGGTGTGCCAGGAGGCTAATAATAAACCTTAAAGAGTGTGTGTGTGTGTGTGTGTGTGTGTGTGTGTGTGTGTGTGTGTGTGTTGAGGTGGATGGTACAAGGGGGGCGGGGGAGGCATGGGAAAGGGGATTGGGGGGGGGGGGGGGGGGGGAGGCTAACAATCTCAGAAGATTGGCAGTGTAACAGAAATGCACATACCAGCATTTGTCGGAGTACTACTTCTGCCCCTCGTCTTCTCTTCCACGACTCTCACGTCAGACTTTTTCCAAGCTGCTCTTTCAGGCCGGCGGTGATCTCTGTGCCCGTACGACCTCCCAGAGTCTCTACGCCTGTCACTGTCCCGCCCGTCCGGGCTGCCCCGGCGCTCTCTGTGGCTGTCGGCGCCACTCAGGTGGCCCCCTTCCCCTCCCCCTCGCTCCTCCATCCTTCTCCGGTCCCCGACAGGACTGGGCAAGCTGCCATCCTCGGCGGGCCTCCTGAATGCCGGTCGCCTTCTACCGCTGTCCCTCTGCCCTTCTGCTGTGGCTATCATGTCCTGCAGGTGTCTCAGAGACTGAAAAAGATCAATTTCAGTATCAGGAAGTAATTACAATGTATTAGGTACTCTAAGAAATAACAAAAACAAATTTTTCTGTATAACTTGTTTCAGAATGTCGAATACGTAAAAAAAGGGGTCCATAAAAACCAGAAAATCCAGGATGGAATAATGGCAATACGAAATGGATAGATTGCTGCTCACTATACAGATGAGTTATCTAGTGGCAAACAGACACATTGAAAAGAGGGGTGTAACACATTAACAGCTATTGGATTAACTTCTTCACTAGGGCCTCAGCACGCAGAGATGACAGTGGCCCTGATTGTGTATGTTATGCATGTGTGAAAGTGTGTGTTTTTTTTGTCTGCATCTTATGAAGATATAATCTGAGAGGTGATATTATTTAGCAGCCTTTTCTGGATGTCCTGCCTGCCACTCAACTCCTATTATATGTGGCAAGTAGCAATCTATCCATTTCATACTGTTGTTATTCCAAAAAGTCCCATTCACTTAAGTAAGTTATAGACCATAAGTAAAGATATCGTATTTACCTGATTATGAGATGAGGTCTTTCCCTAAATTCATCATTTGAAAAGTATAAGGTCGTCTTATATTCACATTTTAAACTATTGCTGCTGGGGTCAAAATTTTTACACCGTTCAATAGATTAACATAGGGTTCTACTCACATCTGCAGATGAGATTTTAGATATTAAGGTTTAACACAAATTTATTTTGAAAAATTCTGATGTGTACAGCATAGCAAACAATACCTTCATTCGAGCAGGCACAATATTTCTCAAGATTAATCACGTGGCATTTGTCTCACAGCACTAGTTTCAACGGATGGATACGTGAGAAACTATGAACCAAGTACTGCAACAATCCAATGCTCTTCTTAAAAAACTGACAATTTTTTGAAACACAGGAGCAAATAGCATTAAATTGGCTGCAGGCAAATTGTTAATGCTCATATAGTGGGTGCTTCCACAACCAAGGAAGCAGAAATGTTTGATGTTTCAAGATGCACTGTATGAAAAATTTATGCCCCATATAGGGAAAGTGGAAAAACATCATCTGCAATGTCATAACGTGGGGGAATAGCATTAAATCTATCAGCTCACAACTTTTCTTGTGTTTGAGTGGGTTTTTAATAGAATTTCTCATACATGGATGGATACCATATACATACATTTATGCCAATCTTTAAGTGAGGTTGACATTCAAAGGTGAGGATTTTGTCCTTCAAAAACCATTACATAATTCTGAACCCTACTCAGTATATCTTTTAGTTATGAGAAACTAATGATACACTAAGTGCATTGCAAATGAAATTTTGGCAGCTGTTCAAGTACGAGAAAACCAGGGGAAAATGTTACCAGCTTTTAATCCGCTTTAGAACAAGGTGCTGACATTCAGATGAAAACAGAAAGAAAATTAATCCAGAATTGAATGTCTAACAAACAAAACAAATCACATTAAATTGACTGTAATTGTTGTCACAAGAATAAATTACAGCGGAATCAAACATTGTGGAGCGAGTGCCAACAGACTGCACTAGATTGTGGGGCGAGCAAAAGTTCAAGAACTGGACTGAATTGTGACTGAAATCTTTAATTTATGTATTAGTTTCTGTTGTTAAATGTAACCTGCACCCTGGAAGATACAGACAGCCTTGTTTCACTGGTGCTCGAGCTCAGCACTACGGAAAGCTTGGAGGGAGAAAAGTGATATCAGCTTATCAGACAACTACAATGGGTGTGGGGAGGGGAGTGCTGTGTGGGCAGCAAATTTTATCTTGCTCCCAATCGTGGGAATCTATAATGCATTCTTTGCCTTTTTATGAACATCTACCATATTTAAACTGCAGTTTGCCTGAATCAAGTTATACTCTGAATTAACTGACTTTAAAATTGGCCATGTGCTCAACAATAGCATACATTCCTGCAGGAGATGCTGAAAGTCTAGACTGGGAAAATGGCTTGCTTACGTGTTTTGTGTAGCAATGTTCTCGTCTCTCACTATGAGGTAAGATGGACAAGATAGTGGGTGTGTCGACTGCTGAACCTACACAGCCAATGAGATAGCGGCAGGCAGACAATATGTTTTTGTAGCAAAAGACACTGTATCATTCTTACATCAGTATAGATGGAAAATCCACTGTGTGTCTTAAAAAAGAGAGAGAGAGAAAGAAAGAAAAAAAGATTGAATTGTATTTGGGAGAAACAGCCAAATATTTGTTATGACACTGACATAAGTTTCACAGTTGCCCTGTAACGATGATGATAATTAAAAATAGTGGTACCATAGACAGGCTAAACAAGAGAGCAATGAAGATAAAAATTAGTATAAACAGTTTCTTTATGTTTATTTTATTTCTCCTTGTATTGTATTGATATGTAGACAGCCAATAAATGGCGCAAGTTTAGAATAGGTGTAATAGTGACTTTTAGGCAGATACCTTAGGTCAATAAAAATTTGTAGTTTTGATTGGTAAGAATATGTAAAAATATAAATTTTTCTCGAGGAGCCTCTTCAAAAAAAGAGGATTCATCTTATATTCAGGGTCATTTTATATTTGGGCTAATAAGGTAAATAAACACAAAAAAGTTAGGAAATTTTTTCTGAAGGTTTTAGTGCGGAGTGTAGCCTTATACAGAGGGGAAGTGAAGGTGATTAAAAGTATGGATGAGAACAGAATAGGAGCTTTCTGAAATGTGGTACAGGACAGAACTGAAAATTATATAGGTAGTTTCGATTACTAACAGACACATACTGAATCATCGTGGAAAGAAAAGGGCTTATTAGTAAATCTCAACTAAAATCAGGTATATGTCACAACCTGCAGCATTATGGAATAGTTAGTAGGTGTAGTGTTACAAAAAGTGGCAGCAACACTGATGTCTTTCTCACCTGAACAACAGCACACAAAAATTTATAAGTTTATATTTCAATGTATTTACGTCAGATTAATTCCAGTATATCCACACAATTTTGTTTGTTTCTGTATCATATGGAGTTTATGAGATTGTGAGAATGTGGCACTGTACTTCTCTATTGAGGTGGAGGTTCGCACTGCCAGTCACCACAATGTTTTAATCAAAGCCCAGTGACCACAAGGAGATGGGACTAGCATTGTTGACAGCCTCATTGTGCTTAACTATAATAACCAGAAGAAAAGAGTGTAAAGACATTGTAATAGAACCATATATTTAACATAATAGTGATATTATAATAATGTTATCATTTGAATGCAGTCAGAGAATAGCATTCATACAGTCAATAAACTATGCTGGGAGAAATTTTTTTGGGAAAAGGATGTTAGGGAATTTATTGTTTTTATTTCAGAAGTTGTAAGGATACAAATACTCGGCATCAAATTTATAAATGAGGCAGGCCTGTTTCCGTATCAAATACAATAATAATTTTAATAATCCACATGTTGGCTACTGTTAACTATCAGAGCCTCTCCAGCAATGTGGTGTTGGCAAGTAATGTGCACAACTGGCCTTTAGTATAACCAACAGCAAATGGTGGGGCACTTCTGTTGCTCGTTGCTTGTTAATGCCAAGGAAACTATAGAAAATTACTGAGGAGCAAACAAAGAACTTACATATGTTTAAATGACATAATAAAACATCGTTCTTAATGCATGTCGTGTGTTTTTGTGATGAAAAGTTGCCAGCCATTGGGGAGGTCTCAGATTAGCACCTCTGTCCCCTGTATACTTCATATTAACAAACGACTGAGTTGAAATAATTACTGTTGGTAATTTTTATTTGAAGAAAATATATTCATTACATGCACAAAAAGAAAAGCTAGTTCTGCAAGGTTCGCAGGAGAGCTTCTGTAAAGTTTGGAAGGTAGGAGACGGATACTGGCAGAAGTAAAGCTGTGAGTACCGGGCGTGAGTTGTGCTTCGGTAGCTCAGATGGTAGAGCACTTGCCCGCGAAAGGCAAAGGTCCCGAGTTCGAGTCTCGGTCGGGCACACAGTTTTAATCTGCCAGGAAGTTTCATATCAGTGCACACTCCGCTGCAGAGTGAAAATCTCATTCTGGAAACATCCCCCAGGCTGTGGCTAAGCCATGTGTCCGCAATATCCTTTCTTTCAGGAGTGCTAGTTCTGCAAGGTTCGCAGGAGAGCTTCTGTAAAATTTGGAAGGTAGGAGACGGATACTGGCAGAAGTAAAGCTGTGAGTACCAGGCGTGAGTCGTGCTTCGGTAGCTCAGATGGTAGAGCACTTGCCCGCGAAAGGCAAAGGTCCCGAGTTCGAGTCTCGGTCGGGCACACAGTTTTAATCTGCCAGGAAGTTTCATATCAGCGCACACTCCGCTGCAGAGTGAAAACCTCATTCTGGAAACATTCCCCAGGCTGTGGCTAAGCCATGTCTCTGCAATATCCTTTCTTTCAGGTGTGCTAGTTCTGCAAGGTTCGCAGGAGAGCTTCTGTAAAGTTTGGAAGGTAGACGGATACTGGCAGAAGTAAAGCTGTGAGTACCGGGCGTGAGTCGTGCTTCGGTAGCTCAGATGGTAGAGCACTTGCCCGCGAAAGGCAAAGGTCCCGAGTTCGAGTCTCGGTCGGGCACACAGTTTTAATCTTCCAGGAAGTTTCATATCAGCGCACACTCCGCTGCAAAGTGAAAATCTCATTCTGGAAACATCCCCCAGGCTGTGGCTAAGCCATGTCTCCACAGTATCCTTTCTTTCAGGAGTGCTAGTTCTGCAAGGTTCGCAGGAGAGCTTCTGTAAAGTTTGGAAGGTAGACGGATACTGGCAGAAGTAAAGCTGTGAGTACCGGGCGTGAGTCGTGCTTCGGTAGCTCAGATGGTAGAGCACTTGCCCGCGAAAGGCAAAGGTCCCGAGTTCGAGTCTCGGTCGGGCACACAGTTTTAATCTTCCAGGAAGTTTCATATCAGCGCACACTCCGCTGCAAAGTGAAAATCTCATTCTGGAAACATCCCCCAGGCTGTGGCTAAGCCATGTCTCCACAGTATCCTTTCTTTCAGGAGTGCTAGTTCTGCAAGGTTCGCAGGAGAGCTTCTGTAAAGTTTGGAAGGTAGACGGATACTGGCAGAAGTAAAGCTGTGAGTACCGGGCGTGAGTCGTGCTTCGGTAGCTCAGATGGTAGAGCACTTGCCCGCGAAAGGCAAAGGTCCCGAGTTCGAGTCTCGGTCGGGCGCACAGTTTTAATCTTCCAGGAAGTTTCATATCAGCGCACACTCCGCTGCAAAGTGAAAATCTCATTCTAGAAGGAAAGTTGATACCCACCATATAGTGAAGCTGCTGAGTTGCAGACAGGCACAAAAAAAAGACTCTCACAATTAAAGCTTTCGGCTATTAAGCCCTTCACCAGCACTAGACACACACACACACACACACACACACACACACACACACACACACACAAATGCAACTCACGACTGCAGTCTCAGAGAGCTGAAACCACACTGCGAGCAGCAGCACCAGCAGCATTATGAGAGTGGTGACTGGGTTGGGGTAAGCAGGAGGCTGGGGTGGGGAGGGGGAGGGATATTATGGTGGGGCTGGCGGACAGTGAAGTGCTGCAGATCAGACGGAGAGACAGTCTCGGAAAAAATCAAAAAGGGCTCCAGTCTCAAAGGGTACAGGGCAAAGAAACGACGAGAATCGACCGAGCAACAGTCGGTACTGTAGTTGTAAATTGTCGTAGCTGTGTTGGAAAAGTACCAGAGCTTCAGGTGCTGATAGAAAGCACTGAAGCTGAAATCGTTATAGCAACAGAAAGCTGGCTAAAGCTGGAGATAAATTCTGCCGAAATTTTTACAGAGGTGCAAACCGTGATCAAAAATGATAGATTAAATAAAGTATGTGGTGGTGTGTTTGTGTCTGTTGGTAGTAGTTTATCTTGTAGTGAAGTTGAAATAGATAGTTCCTGCGAATTACTATGGGTAGAGATTGCACTTAACAGCCATACCAAAATAGTAATTGGCTCCTCCCACCGACCCCCCGACTCAGACGATATAATAGCTGAACATTTCAAAGAAACCTTGATCTCATTACAAATAAGTACCCCACTCATACAGTCATAATTGGTGGACACTTCAATTCACCCTAGGTTTGTTGGCGAAAATACATGTTCAAAGCCGGTGGAAGACAGAAAACATCTTCCAAAATTATACTAAATGCTTTCTCTGAGAAATACTTTGAACAATTAATTCATGAGCCCACAGAAATTGTAATTTGTTGCAAAAACAGACTTGACCTTTCAGCCACAAATAATCCTGATCTAATAGAGAGCATCATGACGGATACAGGGATTAGTGAACACATGGTCATTGTAGCGAGGCTTAAAACCGTATCAACCAAAACCAGTAAAAATAAATGCAACATACATCTATTTAAAACAACAGATAAAAATTAGCTTGATGCCTTCCTAAGAGAGTGTCTCCATTCCTTCCGAGCTAATTATGTAAGTGTGCACCAGATATGGCTCAAATTCAAAGACACAGTAATGACAGCAATAGACAGATTCATACCGCATAAGTTAATAAGAGATGGGACTGATCCACTATGGTACACAAAACATGTCACAACACTGTTGCAGAAGCAACGAAAAAAGCATGTCAAATTCAGAAGAACGCAAAATCCCCAAGACTGGCCAAGTTTCACGGAAGCTAGAAATTTAATGTGGACTTCAATGCGAGATGCTTTTAATAGTTTCCACAATGAAACATTGTCTCAAAATAGGGTGCAAAACACAAAGAGATTCTGGCCGTATGTAAAGTACTCCAGCGGCAAAAAATTGTCAATACCGTCTCTGCGCGATAGTGATGGAGATGTTATTGACGATGGTGTCACTACAGCGGAGTTACTGAATAGTTTCCATAATTCCTTCATGAAAGAAGACAAAGTAAATATTCCAGAATTTGAAACCAGAACACCTGTTAGCATGAGTGACATAAAAGTAGATATCTTAGGTGTTCCGAAACAACTCAAATCACTTAAGAAAGGCAAGTCTTCCAGTCCAGATGGTATACCAATCAGGTTCCTTTCAGAGTATGCAGACACAGTAGTGCCTTTCTTAGCAATCATATACAACCACTCACTTGACGAAAGGTCTGTTCCTAAAGACTGGAAAGTACAGGTCACACCAATGTTCAAGAAAGGAAATAGGAGTAACCCATTGAATTACAGACTCATATCACTGACCTCAATTTACAGTAGGATTTTGGAGCATACAATGTACTCGAACATTATGAATCGTCTTGAAGAAAATGACTTATTGATACATAACCAAAACAGATTCAGATAATATCACTCTTGTGCAATACAGCTAACTCTTTATTCCTATGAAGTAATGAGTGCTGTTGACTAGGGAACTCAGGTCGATTCCATATTCCTAGATGTCCAGAAGTCCAGAAGGCTTCTGATACTGTTCCTCACAAGCGACTATTAATCAAATTGCGTGCATATGCAGTATCATCTCAGTTGTGTGACTGGATCTGTGATATCCTCTCAGAGAGGTCACAGTTCATAGTGATAGGCAATATATCATTGAGCAGAACAGAAGTGATATCTGGCCTATGACAGGATAGTGTCATGGGCCCTCTGCTGTTCCTGATTTACATAAATGATCTAGGTGATAATCTGAGCAACCCCCTTAGATTGTTCACAGGTGATGCTGTAATTTAACATCTAGTAAAATCATCAGACGATCAATTCCAATTACAAAATGATCTGGAGAGAATTTCTGTAAGGTGTGAAAAGTGGCTATTGGCCCTAAACAAAGAAAAGTGCAAGGTCATCCACACGGGTACTAAAAGAAATGCGACAAATTTTGGATATTAGATAAATCGCACAAATCTAAGGGCTGTCAATTCGACTAAATACCTAGGAATAACAATTACAAACAACTTAAATTGGAAAGACCACATAGATAATATTGTGGGGAGGTGAAACAAAGACCGCACTCTGTTGGCAGGAAACTTAGAAGATGTGACAAACCCACTAAAGAGACAGCCTACATTACATTTGTCCGTCCTCTGCTCGAATATTGCTGTGGTCTGGGATCCTTACCAGGTAGGAGTGATGGAGGATATTGAAAAAGTGCAAAAAGAAGGGCAGCTCATTTCGTGTTATTCTGCAGTAGGGGTGAGAGTGTCACTGATATGATACGCAAGTTGGGATAGCAGTCTCTGAAACAAAGGCTGTTTTCTTTGTGGCGAGCTTTATTTACGAAATTTAAATCACCAACTTTCTCTTCTGAATGTGAAAATATTTTGTTGACACCCACCTACGTAGGGAGAAATTAGCATTATAATAAAATAAGAGAAATCAGATCTTGAACGGAAAGATTTAGGTGTTCCTTTTTGCCACGCGCCATTCGAGAGTGGAATGGTAGAGAAGTAGTATGAAAATAGTCCGATGAACCCTCTGCCAGGCACTTCAGTGTTAATTGCAGAGTCACCATGTAGATGTGGATGTAGAAGGAGAGAAATGTCCTGCCCACTATACTTCCCCACCCACAATGGTATTCTGCTGTCCACTGAACCTACAAAATGTACTCGTCCATCCTTACACAACCCCTGCTCCCAATTCCGGCTCATACCCCTGTAATAGACCTAGAAGCAAGACCTGTCCCTTACATCCTCCCACCACCACCACCACCACCACCACCTACTCCAGTCCGGTCACTAACATAACCTATCCCATCACGTGGTCTACAAGCTAAGCTGCAAACACTGTGCTGCATTCAATGTAGCAAGACAACCAAAAAGCTGTCTGATCACACGAATGGCCACCAACAAACTGTGGCCAGAAACAAGTGGACCACCCTGTTGCTGAATACACTGCCAAACATGATATTCTTCATTTTGACTGCTTCACAGCCTGTGCCATATGCATCATCCTCACCAACACCATCTGGTGGGAACTTTCCCTGCAATACTTCCTACGTTCCCGTAACACTCCTACTTCCTACATTGCCGTAACCCTCCTGGGCTCAACCTTTGTTAGTCACTTTCCTCATCCATCCAGCCCCCTCCCCGTTCCTATTCTAGCACTACACAACCACATTCCACCACTTCACCCAGTCTTTTTATTTATCTCCTTATCTGCTACTCCCTCCTCCCCCACTTCTCCTCTGCCCTCCATCTGACTTGCAGCACTCCACTGTCCTCCACTCCCACCATACTATCCCTCCTCCTCCCCACCCCAGCGTTCTCCTTACCCCCACCCAGTCGCCACTTCCACCATGCACTGGTGCTGCTGCTCGCAGTGTGGTTTCAGTTGTCTGAGACTGCAGTCATGAGTGTGAGTTACGTGAGTGAGTGAGTGAGTGAGTGTGTGAATGTGTGTGTGTGTGTGTGTGTGTGTGTGTGTGTGTGTGTGTGTGTGTGTATGTGTGTGTGTGTTCACATTCCCTTCATTGCCATGAGTCACACCTCAGAAGATCAGGCACTGTGCAAAGGGCATTAATTAATTGTTGACTGCTATATACCCTGTATTTATTTTCAAGATCTAACTGTTCAGAAGCCAAAAAAATCAACGTTCATTTTGCAGACAAGATCATTTGCTCTTTGTAAAATGGGAAGACACTAAGAATGTATTCCTTTTGATGACAAGACACAAACTTACTGCATTCACTGTCAATGTCAGAACAAATTGTTAATTTTACATAAGATGAAACCTGTCTAAATTTTGGATTATAATAAAAAGGTGGCTGTTGTGGACCACAGCAACCAGCTAATGGGATACTACCCTTTAGAGAGGAAACAAATAAAGTGCCAGAAGAAAGCAATTTTTCACATTTTCCTTGTGATTATTGTAAATTTTTATGCTTCATGTAAAAAGTCAAGGCCTACTAGCAAACACATTTTTGAATTCATTACAGAATTGGCAGCAGCTTTGAAAAACAAAGAAGGCCTGGTAGAACCAACTTTCAATCAAAACAGTTCACCTGTGAGTAGACTCGGTGGAAGACATTTTTGTAAATTGATTCCAGTAACAGATATACTAAAATAGCCTCAGTGAAGAGGTATGCTTTGTGCAGAATGAAGCAAGGCCTGATCAGAGAAAGTGGCAAGAAAAGATACAAGACACCTTTGTTAAGCATATGATGTAGGTAGGACTTCATTTTCCAAAATCCTTCAAAAATTTTTACACTATAGAAAATGCAACTAAACAATTTTTGATTAAAAGACTACATTTTAAAACAGTTTTATTTTTAGTATCAACAATTTCTAATTCTATCTCCATTTAAGAAAAGAAAGATAAAAAGAATTGTTGCTGTGAAAACAACACACATTCATTTAAATATAAAAATGGTCACTGATACAAGTCTACATTTCTCTGTAGTATTACATGGATAAAAGACCTCTGTTTCAAATGCGATAAACTGATGTTAGTTCTGTGCAGTGGAACTTACTGGGCAAAATTCAGAAGAACTATGAAAAAGCATGTATCAGCCAGTTGAAGCACGCCCTAAATGCCCACTTCTGAACGTTTCAATGAAGTAGGCACTACTCATAAGCCATTTCACCACAGCTGCTCAAGATGTGTCACTGGCATATCAGTAAAACTACCCTTCCTGCTGATGTCACTATTTTCTGGGCTAGCTGACATACAACAATAATTTGCAAGCTGCAAAAGCATCAGCCATTATGTATCGTTTTCTTCTCAAGACATCAGATTAATGCTCTCAAATTTAGGGCTACACAGTATGGAAGGCAACCATTTTGTTGCAAAGTTTTATCCATGGAAGATAGAGATGAAAATTAATTCAAAAATTTGTCTTTCCTTGTCTCTAGGCAGTTTTAATTTTTTTTATCCATTTCTACATAACAGCCAGAAGTTTTCCTGTTACAAACATAGGGGAGAAACGACCATGAAGCAAAACTCTGCATTCACAGCAATGAAACATTGCCTAGCACTGTTGTTTGATAACACTATTCATACACAGTTATTTTGCAATATTTATTCACATTGTTAAGTGTACATATCACATTATTAAGTGTACAAACTTGCTGTTCATCTACACCTACATCTGCCGATCCTTCATTCTTTTGTAAAAAATCTAACAAAGTATGCTCTTTTTGCAAGTATATTCACTCATCCGCACATGATGACTTGTTCATGCTGGCACCTTCTAAAATCAAATCCCACATACGTTACACATTTTCTCTGCAAGCTTGGAGTCCAGTTCAGTATGGCAAAAGCTGTGGACGTTTCACAAAGATAGTACTTCCTTGTGTTGTTCATAATATTGCAGAAATTGCTGTCTAATTACACATTTCATTTATGTTGTCAATTAAATATTTATGATGTGCATTTTCATTATACCAGTTTCAGGTATAAGCTTGAAATCTTCTCCATGGCTTCCACCATTTTGTACATTGCTACCTTACTTAACTTTTGCTTGTCACCATTTGCTTGCACCTTCTGTCATCTTCTCTTTCGGTGCACAAATCTTTCTTGTTCTCACTGCCAATAAAATTAACGACATTAACAGCAAGTTGTCACAGCTTCTCAGTAATGTTCTGCAGTCAATTTTTGTGCTCACTTTTTGCAGCTCCACTGGGAGCTAACACTGCATTGCTATCTCAAACTGGAATGTCGATGTAACTAATCACATGCTACATCAACTCCCACATTGGGCAGGTGACTAGATCACCTTGCTGAATAATACCTACATTCGACAAATATTTCAAAGCAAGCCACTTTTCAGCTTTAACCATGAGGTACATAAAGACAATAACAGAAAATAATAAAGTCAATGAAACTGGTTTTGGTTTAGTAATTGAAAAAAGCAAATTTAAAAATAAAAAATAAAGAAAATAAAAAGAAAAAAACAGGAAACAGAGCTTTTATGCAAGCTTAGAAATAGCCATTCTTCCTGTACAACATCCACTATCAGTGATTGTTTGTGCCAAAAGGTAAGGTGGTCTGCAGAGTAGAGATACAGGCATAGCTTTAAGTGTCACAGGTAGCAGTTAAAAATTAGTAACACAATTTAGAACTTGGACTAGCAATGGTGCAAGGTGTTAGCTAAGAGGCAGTAATGGGATGGCATGGCCGACTCGTTTCTCAGGATGAACTGGTTCTGGGAATGTGAGTGCTGCCTAACACCCACACTGATGAAGGAGTGGTCAGACATCTGTATCACACAGCACACTGTGTCCCTGACTGGCAGCACTGCATTTTCAACTGAAGGTAATGATGTGAGAGTTGTACACTTGTATGCAGAAAAAGATCGTAATCATGATTCTATCAGATGGAGGGAAATCTGGAATGGGTGATATGGACAATACAAAAGAATTAAAACTTTGAAACTTCCCAACAGATTAAAACTGCTTGCCTGTCAGGGACTCAAAGCCAAAACCTCTCTGTTTGTGGGCAGTGCTCTTACCAACTGTGCTAAAAAGTATGAAAAAGGTAATGGCAGAAGTGAAGTTCACAGTCCAGAAGGGGTTTGAGTCCAAGTCTGACACACAATTTTAATCTGGCAACAAGTTTCAAAATGGTACTCAGTATACTGCAAAGTAAAGTTCTGTTCTGGAATTACAGCTTTGACTAACTGTTTGTGATATTTAATGCCTAATTTCCAAGGTGATGCCTGTTTGCAAAATTGTTTCTTGAAATCAAAGTTGCAAAACTAGTTTTGTATATGTCTGTGTACAAGGCGATATCAGAAACCAATTCAGTTTTGAAATTTTACTAGTACCTAAGTACCATTTTAGTCTGGTGAATAATGCAACCAGTCTTAAAAACATTTAAATGCTTCATTTCAGTGCCCTAACCGGTTTCAGGCTATCATTCCCATCTTCTCAGATTACATGTCATTTGCTCTTCCGCTGCACATGTTGCTGATGAAAACATTAATACAACCTGCAATATTAGGTGTCTGAAGATGGAAACAATAGCCCATAACCAGATAGTGAAATAAAGCATTTTAAAAGTATTTGTGGCTAAAAGTGTTTGTGGCTGGTCGAATTATTCATCAAATATGATTAACAATTGCACAGTTTATGGGATCCAGCACAGATAAAATAAAAATTACGAACATTTAAATTTGTGACTGGATAAAAAGAAGACATCAGCTCAGTTGCTCAGCGACAAAATTTTGGTAGATTTCTCCAGAAGCTCCACTGACCACTTGAGAATAATGTCAGATAAATTTACAGATCCTAATGCAGTTCGAGATTCTATAAGGAAAAAAGACACAGTAATGAAGCATTATTGTAAGAACTGAAACTGTAGAACACATAGTGTTCTTTTTGGAAAAATGAAGATTTTTATTCCTCACCACAGTAGTATGAGGACGACATTGGAAATTTTTAATAAATCTAACAAAGATTAATTTTTAAAAAAATTAATATTCTTGTTTTTCAATACATTTTTGCATTCGATGAAACTTATTTCTTAAAGTAAAGATGTGACCCTTCCAGAGACAGTTCAGAAACCAGATTTTCATAATGTCCCACTGCTTCATCTGATGATGAAAAAGTAAATCCATGCATTCTATGATTAATTTTTGGAAACACAATGAAATTACTAGGTACTAGGTCAGAGATGCATGGTGGAGAGTCCATAATACTGGCTGACCCTTACAGCATTCAAAAACTGAATTGTTTAGTTTTTCTGTATGTCATGATGCACTATCATGATGAGTGTTTTCCCCACGTTTTTTCAAAAATGTACACTAAACACACATTTGTGTAGCTATCATCAGCTCAGTATGTCTATCTTCTAATGCTATAGAACAATATGGTCCATTTTAGAAAATAACTAGCAACCACCTTCTTATCAGCACTAAAAATTTGTCAGACTGTAGTAGACCTAGGTACTGATCAAAAAACCCAATGAGCCAATTGACTTTCCTTTTCAGGATCATAACAATGAATATAAGTTTCATCAGCAGCAACATTACTCCAAAACTAATCTGACCCTCCAGTTTTTTTTCAATTTTCTCATACCAGTCAATGTACTGTTTTTGAAGGGAGCCAGTTTATGTAAAAACAACTGGCAACAAAGTTCTCAATGTCACTTGAAAAAATTCGGAAGCATTATTTCAAAAAGAGCAATATTTTCTTCAGAAAAAGCAGTTCTTAGGTGTCCTTCACAAAATTCATCACTAAGAAAAAAACTGATCTTTCCTGAGTTCAGTGTACTAATTATAAATTGTTGCTTTAGATGGGAATTCTTTATGAAATGTGTTTCTAAGCCAATCTTCAAATTGTTTAGAGATTAATTACGATTTTCATACTTTAGGAGTGGGCCATTAAGTGATGGAGACTGGGATGAGTGGAGATTTGCTTCAACTTTATTAATTACAAGGATATTTTTGAGGGAAAAGTTAACCAGCAGTCACAAATGCTGACAGGCTACAAAACAGTAGTGGAACCAGAATACCTCTTCCAAGTGGATACCTGTAACTGAATTACAGATTAGACAGACTATAAATATTAGATCAAAGAATGATGATGAGTAGTTTAGGTTCAATCAGAAGATAAAAGGACTGTAAATTAAGAAGCAATGATGAAATATGTCAAAATATTGGAAAAAATAACGGAAACAATAAAGAGAAAAGCTCACATTTCCTGCACATTCATACAGTATGAATGACATACATGGGGTTGCTCATCTCTTACCATCCCCTTATGCAGTGAGATAGTGGATGTGCATCCCACAAAGAAACAGTAAATTCAACTCAAGTTATTGAAAGGAATCACTTGTCTGTGATTTTTGTAGAGGATGTGTATTCTTATTTTAACATGTATTTCAAGGATATGTGAGGTCTACTGCGAGGGCACGTAACTATAAAATCACTTGTTTTTGTACAGCTACAGAACCATGATCTTCTGGCATGGAACAGCATGAAATTCCTTGGCATTCATTAACATTTTATGTTAAAAAAGGGGAAAAGGGTTGACTGAATTATGTAAAGGTAGTTTAAGTATGGATCTCAAGGAAATGCAGTTGGTAATTGTTTCCTGAGGCATTAATGACACTAGTGGGTAATACAATTAAATCCAATATAACCCTGTTTTATGTTCCTGAAATTAATGTTTACCTACCATTTACGACTTTTTTTTTATCATTCCCATCAAATTTCCTATGTCCACAATGTTAGTTTGCACCCCATTTTGTGTCAACATATTTATAATTTTCCTCCGATTTAAGCATTACGAAAAAATGTTCGTGGAGAAAAAAAGACTCTGACACGATGTTGGCCATTCAGTAGTGTTAACAAATATTACGTGGTTAAGTTTCTTGCTACCAGGGCACTCTACTCAGCCTATTTGAACTGGTAAACATGTAAAAGTTGGTTCAATTTGTGCCGTATCTCCTGCCGCTGACAAGCTCTACTTCGTGTGGTGGATGATGGGAGTAACTAGGTTCATTCGAATAAAGACATCATGACCAATCACAACCATTTCCAAACTGTCTCTACAGCACAAACACAGTTTCATGATTATTTTGATCACCGTGACACTTCCGTCGAACCATATTTAGTGTCTTTCGGCATTTCGCCACTTGTACCGCCAATTGACACTGTCATTCACCTTGTGTCGCTGAGACGTTTTTAGTTTAAACACAGCTCTGGGTACATATTTTTTTCATGCTCAGCAAAACATGTTTTGAGAATTTGTTCTCGTTGTCAAGTGTGATATTTACTTAAGCATTTTTTGTGGTGTTACACAAAGAAAGAGTGAGAGTGATAGTTCAAACAAATTTCGGGCTTGCAGCTGGTTGTCGTTCAATGCTTCGCACAATATTTCAACTGGACACCTGCCAGTCATCTTCAGGTGAGCCGTCGACCTGCCAGTCATCTTCAGGTGAGCCATCGCAGACTGTGACGGCTCACCTGAAGATGACTGGCAGGTGCAAAGTTGAAATATCGTGCGAAGTATTGAACGACGACCGGGTGCAAGCCCGAAATTTGTTTGAACAGTCAATTCGCTGGGATAATTTTAAAATTCACAGTGAGAGTGATAGTTTGCATGCGTGTGGTTTTCCACATGACTGAGGAGGCACAGTACCTGATAACCACAAAAAGATCACTACAGTTCAAGAGACGCAGAATATCACATATTCAGATACCACACAAAATACTTCTGTACGTATTTGCACTTGACAACGTGAAAAAATTCTCGAAACGTGTCGTTCTACACATGAAAAAATACATAACTAGAGCAGTATTTCATTAGTTAAATAATGAATGATAGCTGCAGGCTTTCAAAAACATCAATTATGATGTACGAGATAGAGTCAAACATTTCTACTTCCCAGACAGTTATCAGTTCCAGTTACATCAGCGGTTTTTATTGCATAATAAACTTTTATCAGACAATTAAGTCCGCCCCGACAGCTGAGTGCTCAGCGGTGCTGTCTGTCACGCTACGAGGTCCGGGTTTGATTCCAGACTGGGTCGGAGATTTTCTCCACTCATGGACTGATTGTTGTGTTGTACTCATCATCATTTCATCATCATCAGTGGGAGGCAACGGGAAACCACCACTGGAATCACATCCCTAGACGCTCATGTGGTGGACCTCTCTGATGAGGCTTCCCCCACGACAAGACCTGCCGTAAGGCAGAACACAAAGAAAGATAATAAACAAGTCCCTGACAACTCTTTTGATGCCTGTTATGTACATATATCATACAAAAAGTGCGAAAATGCATGGGGGTATTCTACACATAACTTTTACAGTTTAAAGTGTTGTTTCCCACATTTTGCATTTTCCCACATTTTACACAATTTTTCTGAAGCCCATTGAAAAGTGTAAAAGCAGGGTTTCCCTGTAGTTAACTGAGTTGAAAGTGTTTTACTTAACAGAGAAATATTATATACAAGTGTCTTTAAATTTAAGGTAAATTTAAGGTAAATTCGCACTGAAGGAGAAGAAGTCTAAGGTTTCTGTTTGCAAATTTTTGTGGTAGAAAGCATCCGTAGAGAGTGAATATCCACAATGACACAAAAAAGAAAAAAATATACACCTGACAAACCAGTCTTCTAGTGCTTCTGAGAAAAGTATTAGCAACTAGTTGTATCCAAGAAGTTAATACAAGATTTGTAATTACACAAAATAAAAATAATAGAAAGAGATGTTTTCAGAATAAAAATGTTAAAATTAGAAAGATTCCAAGCCAGTAGGAGTAAGGGAATGTGTGTGGTCTAAAGAAACAAAAAGGAGAAACGATGGAAAGAGAAGACTAATTTGGATTTAGGAAAGAGAAAGGAACTGTGGAAGCTGTAGTGGCTCTATGAATGATTTCAGAAAGAAGAACTGAGATGGACAGTAAAATATATACCACACTCAGTGACCTGGAGAAGGCATTTGATGGATCAGACTAGAAGATGCTATTCGGAGAGCTGTATAAAATAGACTGGAGAGATAACAGATTGATTTTCAGCCTATACAAGAATCAGAGTACGGAAATAGATACGAAAGGTATTAAAAAAGTTACTACAATAGGTGTCTAACAAGGGCAATACAAACAACAAAAAGTAGCAACAAACGATATAAATAGATGGTACAAAAATACATTGTATTTGATTTGTAGATGATGTAGTGGTCTAAGCATATCTAGAAAAGGACACGAACTATATGTTAAAATTTTCTCCAATGCCCCAGAGAGAAACAAACAGAAAATAAACACAAGCAAGACTAAAATAATGGCAACAGATGAATTGAACAGAGAAGTAAGGCAAACACAGGGTACAAAATACAACACTAATGGAAGTAAAAGAATATTTTGGAAGTATAAGAGCGGATCCCAACAGAAGTATAATGGATACTAGAAGCAGTATTCCAAGAATCAAACAAACTTACAGAAATGAGAGCAATTTATTAACAAACCACCACCTTAATAAAGAAACAAGAAAGAAATTCATCAAGATTTATGAGAGCATTTTAAGCTTAGGTTGTGAAGAGTGGATTCTGAGAAAATAGGGGAAGCAAAAATTAGAAGCAGAAGAACTCATGGAAAAGAGTTACAAAAATATTGTGGACTGAAAGAAAATTTAATGCACAAACACCAACAGAAATTAAAAACAACATTAATTAACAGGGTACAGAAAAGAAAAACTGGAGACCTTGTTCAAGTAACAGCTTCATAAAAAAACACGTTAGAAGGAAAAACTGTGGAGAAAAACCATACGGTAGGCCTAGAAAACCTGTATTACAATATCAGTGGAACGAACTGCAACAACTGCACCCATACGGTACGGATGGAAAGAGACAGATAATGATGGCTACATTAACAAGTTGTTGCATTCAGTGTGTGATGGTGGTGGTGGTGGTGGTGGTGAAAGGATGAGAGAATATAGCAGGACAAGAAAAAAGCAAGTGGGGAAAGAAGTGAAGTTTTCGCACAGTCCCCTGTGGGCCCTGCCAGCCCAGCACGGTACGCACCCCCCAGCGCTCGGCGGCCACCTCCTCCAGTGGCCGGCCCTCTGCTGCCGCCTGCTCCTCGGCCCGCCGCAGTGCGTGCCGCAGCCACTCTGCTCCACCGTCTCCGACTTTCTTCTGTCGGGCCGCGGGCTCCCTCCGCTGGGGCTGGTCTTCTGGCAAGCCAGTCCCACCATCCTTCCAGTACGGGTTCAGCTCTCGTGAACTCTGTCCCATCTGCAAAACGAGCAAAAAGCTGCCAAATTATACTGCAATCCTCACTGCAAATTTTAAAACTACCACTATCGAGGTACAAATCTGCTCTAGATCACAGAGAAAACCGAGAGTTATTAAACTACAGCGCATGACATTTCTGTGATAAAATTTGTTTGAAATGACAACATTTCTGTAATTAATTCTAAATAAATATTTCAAAGGCATCTTGCCATCAACTGTGTTAGACATAGATATACTACTCATTAGTGACATGAAAATTTGTACCAGACTGGGGCTCGAAACCAGGTTTTCTACATATTGCGAGTGGTCGCTTTACTACTCTGACTATCTGTGTGTGCCTCCCAGACCGAACTAAATTCCATGTGGCACACTGTCTACATCCCTGCATCGTAGCCCCTACTTTCGTCACTTAATTCTCACAGCTTTTCCTGTATTCCCACACCAGTGAGAAAGAGACTAAGAGGAATCGAGACCTGTGATATTACTGTCTTATGCCCGCCTCTGCACGTAATATTTACTTGCGTATCTGGGCGAACGGACATTAATGACTATTGAGAGTCATCCGAAATTTGTTATAAATACATTTGCTGAAAGCGAATACCTTCGCATCAGCTGTGTTAGGTACAGATGTATTACCTATTAGTGACATATGAAATGGAAAAGTTTGGGTCAGCTCGGAAGACGTGCACGGACACCAGAAATGGTTAAGGTCACCACATGTGATAAGCAGGATCCAGGTTCGAGTCCCCACTCTGGTACAAATTTTCATGCCACTAATAGGTAGTACCTCTAAATCTAACACGGCTGATGCCCAGGTATTCATATTCACAAAATTTATTTCAAATTAATTTCAAGCTGCTGTCAATTGTCATTAATATCTGCTCATCCACACATGTAAGTATTTCCACCACTGAATATAATTATTGTTTGTTTTCCATTTTGCCTTGTTATGGCATTTTTAAGTGGTACAAGTAGGAACTGCAATGAACAGACAGTAATTATGAACAACATTCAGTAAAATATCACTATTTCAGCAATATACAGGGTCACATGTAAGTAGCTCTGAGGTTTCAGAACATGACTGTATGAGAATTACAAGACATACAGTAAACTGACACACATCAGTGGATAGAGCATGTCCCCAAGATTTGATGTGTAATATGTGCTGTAGCATAGTTGCACAAAACTAGAGGCCAGGCATATCAGAAGACACAGATAAATCAATCACGCTATATTCTCACACACAATTCGTGCAATGCCTGTAGATAGGCTACACAATGGACAGATTTCCAATGTGGGCTGCCATTGAACGTAAGCAATGTCAACTAACTGCACACTTGTATCAATGTTTGCCACATCACAAATGATGCTTGCAGCGAGTGCCCCTAATGCCAGTTAAAAACTTGGAGATAGGCTCCTTCCATTGATGTACGTGTCTTGTAGTTCTCACACAGTCATCTTCTAAAACACCACAGAGGTACTTATGAGCAACCGTGAATCACGTACACTTAAAGGACTTCTTTGTATACATCAGCTTCCATAACAAATGATTATATACATCGTAGTTCACTGTGATTGCAGTTGGATACGTTATTTTCTCTGGCTTACGATTTATAACCTTTGTAATGGTAGTGTTCGTGTTGACACGAGAGAAAACAACACTTCATTGTGCACTTTGTTGCTTAAGTTATAACCAGTTTTATGATTGTCAATGGTGCTGCCATTTATGTTATCACAGTTGACTCCCACTAGGCAGTGTTACTGTCTCTTCCATTGCTTTTAAACTACTTGCTTTAAATTTTATGTCTTCCTGCTGAATGCCAGTGGCTGGACAACTCAGTAGCTTGTCCTCAAGTATGTCAACTATTGCTTGACAACAGCATAATAGCCAAAGTTGACCAACTGTGGAAAAAAAACAACAAAGTCAATGAGGGAAAAGTTGTCATCCCAAAAATTTTGTACTCCTATGGCACCTGTCTGAAGGAACATAATAAATACCACTACCATTCAAAGTCTAATGGTTTTCTTCCCTCACACAGTACAAACTACAAATATTAAGATCATGAACAATTTGTATAAATATGGTGAGAATCTACTAATAATAATAGGAAAGGCAAAATATAAATAATGAAAGTGCTAAAGGTAACAACTCACTGACTAGTGCAGGTGTTGAGCTGTTGATAGGCACACAAAACAAAGAAGTTGGGGAGTACTGCTAGCTTTCTCACAAATCCTATTATTAGGTTGGTGCATAAGTTCGTAGCATTTTTCCATAATTTTTATAAACATAACAGAGAGTTTAGTCATCAATAATACATTCTCCTAAATAATTTATAAAAATCTGTCAATGTTGGGATAACGGTTTTGAGGTGAAGAACTCGTAGAGCCATATTCGGAGCACATTTTCAACCAAATGGGAAGTTACTTAAAGGGTGTTCGACAGAGCGGAAAAGGCAAAAATCTGAGGGTGCAAGATCAGGTGAATAAGGTGGGTGTAGAATGACTCCAAACTCGTGTATTGTGTTTTTTGTCAACCTAGCATATGCAGGTGGGTGTTATCCCGGAGAAGCAACACTCCACGTAATCTTCCTGTTGGTTGCTCTTGGATTGTGTCTGCAATACATCACAGTTTTTGACAATAAATGTCAGCAGTCCCCCTCATGAACCACGGACCTTGCCGTTGGTGGGGAGGCTTGCGTGCCTCAGCGATACAGATAGCCGTACCGTAGGTAAGTTTATATGCCAACTAGCTCTGCAGATGACGAAGAAATTGAAGAAATGTATGATGAAATAAAAGAAATTATTCAGATAGTGAAGGGACACGAAAATTTAATGGTCATGGGTGACTGGAATTCGAGTGTAGGAAAAGGGAGAGAAGGAAACATAGTAGTGAATATGGATTGGGGCTAAGAAATGAAAGAGGAAGCCGCCTAGTAGAATTTTGCACAGAGCACAACTTAATCATAGTTAACACTTGGTTTAAGAATCATTTAAGAAGGTTGTATACATGGAAGAACCCTGGAGATACTAAAAGGTATCAGATAGATTATATAATGGTAAGACACAGATTTAGAAACCAGGTTTTAAATTGTAAGACATTTCCAGGGGCAGATGTGGACTCTGACAACAATCTATTGGTCATGACCTGTAGATTAAAACTGAAGAAACTGCAAAAAGGTGGGAAATTAAGGAAATGGGACCTGGATAAACTGAAAGAACCAGAGGTTGTACAGAGTTTCAGGGAGAGCATAAGGGAACAATTGACAGCATTGGGGGAAAGAAACACAGTAGAAGAAGAATGGGTAGCTTTGAGGGATGAAGTAGTGAAGGCACCAGAGGATCAAGTAGGTAAAAAGACGAGGGCTAGTAGAAATCCTTGGGTAACAGAAGAAATATTTAATTTAATTGATGAAAGGAGAAAATATAAAAATGCAGTAAATGAAGCAGGCAAAAAGGAATACAATCGTCTCAAAAATGAGATCGACAGGAAGTGCAAAATGGCTAAGTAGGGATGGCTAAAGGACAAATGTAAGGATGTAAAGGCTTATCTCACTAGGGGTAAGATAGATACTGCCTACAGAAAAATTAAAGAGACCTTTGGAGATAAGAGAACCACTTGTATGAACATCAAGAGCTCAGTTGGAAACCCAGTTATAAGCAAAGAAGGGAAAGCAGAAAGGTGGAAGGAGTATATAGAGGGTCTACACAAGGGCGATGTACTTGAGGACAATATTATGGAAATGGAAGAGGATGTAGATGAAGATGAAATGGGAGAAACGTGAAGAGTCTGACAGAGCTCTGAAAGACCTGAGTCGAAACAAGGCCCCCGGAGTAGACAACATTCCATTGGACCTTCTGACGGCCTTGGGAGAGCCAGTCCTGACAAAACTCTACCATCTGGTGAGCAACATGTATGAGACAGGCGAAATACCCTCAGACTTCAAGAAATAATTCCAATTCCAAAGAAAGCGGATGTTGACAGTTGTGAAAGTCACTGAACTATCAATTTAATAAGTAACAGATACAAAATCTAACACGAATTCTTTACAGACGAATGGAAAAACTAGTACAAGCCGACCTCGGGGAAGATCAGTTTGGATTCCGTAGAAATACTGGAACACGTGAGGCAATACTGACCTTACGACTTATCTCAGAAGAAAGATTAAGGAAAGGCAAACCTACGTTTCTAGCATTTGTAGACTTAGAGAAAGCTTTTGACAATGTTGACTGGAATACTCTCTTTCAAATTCTGAAGGTGGCGGGGGTAAAATACAGGGAGCAAAAGGCTATTTACAATTTGTACAGAAACCAGATGGCAGTTATAAGGGTCAAGGGACATGAAAGGGAAGCAGTGGTTGGGAAGGGAGTGAGACAGGGTTGTAGCCTCTCCCCGACGTTATTCAATCTGTATATTGAGCAAGCAGTAAAGGAAACAAAAGAAAAATTCGGAGTAGGTATTAAAATCCATGGAGAAGAAATAAAAATCTTTGAGGTTCACCGATGACATTGTAATTCTGTCAGAGACAGCAAAGGACTTGGAAGAGCAGTTGAATGGAATGGACAGTGTCTTGAAAGGAGGATATAAGATGAACATCAACAAAAGCAAAATGAGGATAATGGAATGTAGTCGAATTAAGTCGGGTGATGCTGAGGGAATTAGATTAGGAAATGAGACACTTAAAGTAGTAAAGGAGTTTTACTATTTGGGGAGCGAAATACACTCCTGGAAATTGAAATAAGAACACCGTGAATTCATTGTCCCAGGAAGGGGAAACTTCATTGACACATTCCTGGGGTCAGATACATCACATGATCACACTGACAGAACTACAGGCACATAGACACAGGCAACAGAGCATGCACAATGTCGGCACTAGTACAGTGTATATCCACCTTTCGCAGCAATGCAGGCTGCTATTCTCCCATGGAGACAATTGTAGAAATGCTGGATGTAGTCCTGTGGAACGGCTTGCCATGCCATTTCCACCTGGCGCCTCAGTTGGACCAGCGTTCGTGCTGGACGTGCAGACCGCGTGAGACGACGCTTCATCCAGTCCCAAACATGCTCAATGGGGGACAGATCCGGAGATCTTGCTGGCCAGGGTAGTTGACTTACACCTTCTAGAGCATGTTGGGTGGCACGGGATACATGCGGACGTGCATTGTCCTGTTGGAACAGCAAGTTCCCTTGACGGTCTAGGAATGGTAGAACGATGTGTTCGATGACGGTTTGGATGTACCGTGCACTATTCAGTGTCCCCCCGACAATCACCAGAGGTGTACGGCCAGTGTAGGAGATCGCTCCCCACACCATGATGCCCGGTGTTGGCCCTGTGTGCCTCGGTCGTATGCAGTCCTGATTATGACGCTCACCTGCACGGCGCCAAACACGCATATGACCATCATTGGCACCAAGGCAGAAGCGACTCTCATCGCTGAAGACGACACGTCTCCATTTGTCCCTCCATTCACGCCTGTCGCGACACCACTGGAGGCGGGCTGCACGATGTTGGGGTGTGAGCGGAAGTCGGCCTAACGGTGTGCGGGACCGTAGCCCAGCTTCATGGAGACGGTTGCGAGTGGTCCTCGCCGATACCCCAGGAGCAACAGTGTCCCTAATTTGCTGGGAAGTGGCGGTGCGGTCCCCTACGGCACTGCGTAGGATCCTACGGTTTTGGCGTGCATCCGTGCTACGCTGCGGTCTGGTCCCAGGTCGACGGGCACGTGCACTTTCCGCCGACCACTGGCGACAACATCGATGTACTGTGGAGACCTCACGCCCCACGTGTTGAGCAATTCGGTGGTACGTCCACCCGGCCTCCCGCATGCCCACTATATGCCCTTGCTCAAAGTCCGTCAACTGCAAATACGGTTCATGGCCACGCTGTCGCGGCATGCTACCAGTGTTAAAGACTGCAATGGAGCTCCGTATGCCATGGCAAACTGGCTGACACTGACGGCGGCGGTGCACAAATGCTTCGCAGATAGCGCGATTAGACGGCCAACACCGCGGTTCCTGGTGTGTCCGCTGTGCCGTGCGTGTGATCATTGCTTGTACAGCCCTCTCACAGTGTCCGGAGCAAGTATGGTGGGTCTGACACACCGGTGTCAATGTGTTCTTTTTTCCATTTCCAGGAGTGTAACTGATGATGGTCGAAGTAGAGAGGATGTAAAATGTAGACTGGCAATGGCAAGGAAAGCATTTCTGAAGAAGAGAAATTTGTTAACATCGAGTATTGATTTAAGAGTCAGGAAGTTGTTTCTGAAAGTATTTGTATGGAGTGTAGCCATGTATGGAAGTGAAACATGGACGATAAATAGTTTGGACAGGAAGAGAATAGAGGCTTTCGAAATGTGGTGCTACAGAAGAATGCTGAAGATTAGATGGGTAGATCACATAACTAATGGGGAGGTATTGAATAGGATTGGGGAGAAGAGAAGTTTGTGGCACAACTTGACTAGAAGAAGGGATCGGTTGGTAGGACATGTTCTGAGGCATCAAGGGATCACCAGTTTAGTATTGGAGGGCAGCATGGAGGGTAAAAATTGTAGAGGGAGACCAAGAGATGAATACACTAAGCAGATTCACAAGGATGTATGTTGCAATAGATTCAAAACAAAAACACTACACTTACGCTCAAAACTAATAGAATACGCACACACAAACCTAGATACATGCACATACAGCTGGCAGCTGTTGACATCTTGACTTGACTGTTCTCTCTCTTCATTTCGTTTTTTTCTTTGTTGAGTGATTGCAGGATGTCTTCCTTCCTTATTCAATCAATGACTCATTCTTCAAGAGACTACTGTACCCCTACATTTCACAGGCTCCTAATCATTTCATTTCTGTCTTCCTCAGTGTCCACATTTCACACCCACACACGCTCTACACGACCAAAAGCGTCCAGACACCCCTATATAATGTGGAATAGTCCACCTGCTGTCGTGAGATGTGGACAGATCGGTATAGAAAGAGGTGGGGAGTACTGAGCTGCCAATGGAGAAACAGTAACAGTACAACGGGTCATTCGGGAGAGCTCAGTCACTCCGAATGCGGACTAGTCGTCGGAGTAACAAATCTGTCAAGAATGCTTCCACTTCGCTACAGCTGCCGGAGTCGGCTTTTAGTGAGGTTAGTGAAGTGGAAATGCAAAGTAACGTCCACAGCTAAACTGTGATAGTCAGACCTCACGTACTGACCGACAGGGACTGTCCGGCACTGTGTAAGGTGACTATAAAAAAATTTGCAAGAAATTGGTGGAAGGAGCCTCTGGTGAGTTCCAAAGTGCTACAAGCAGTCAAGCTAGCACAATGACTGTGCACAGGGAGTCAGAAAGAATGGCAAACAGTGGTTTAGCTGCCCCTCATATGCCACACATTTCCGTAGTCGATGCTCGAGGTGGAGTCGAGAGTAATACCACCGGGCAGTGCACGACGGGAAACGAGTGATTCAAAATTGTGAATCGCGCAATATCCTGCGGCAACCCGATGGAAGAGTTTGGGTTCGGGTTTAGCAAATTCCTGGAGAAAATTACCTCCTATCGTGTGTAGTGCCTACGGTGAAGTACAGAGGGGGTTGTGTTACTGTTATAAGGATGTGGTCCACTTATTACATCGAGCAAACTACGTACGGGAAGATACGAACATGTTTTAAAGTACTGTACGCTCCACACAATAGGTGAACAGTTTGGAGATGACGGTTCCTCGTGTCAGCACCACAGTGGAACCCATTATAAGGCCACACCTGTGAGGCGACGGTTTGTAGATGGCACCTTTCGTGAAACAGACTGGCCGGCCGAGGAGCCCGACCAGCTCCCGACAGCACACCTCCGGGTCGACTACACTCCGGGTCCCGGAGTCCGGCACCGCTGTTTTCTCCGGTTTCGGCTCTCGAGGAAGAATGGGTTGCCACACTTCCCCAGATATTCAGACGCACCACTGAAAGTGTTCACCGGCATCACGAAGCCGGAGAGTGAACGCGGCACATTTTAATGTCCACTAATATGTGCCCAGATACTTTTGATCAGATAGTGTGGATGTGTTCCAAGCGTAACAATGACTAAGCCTTTTTCGGAGCTCGAGGTTTATATTTTTGGATATCAGGAGCTGTTTCTTCGTATAGTGAAACCTCTTCGGCCCTGTGTAATCCTTGCTACATCTCTCTTGCACCTTTCTTCTTTATCTATACTACTTCCCCAACAGTTAACTTTAACAATTTCTCAGACAGTCTCCAGCACGAGTTCGACATTTAGACAACCACTGTGTCCACATTCTGCACGGTCCACTACCTAAGTTTTTTTTTTTGCTTGTGTACATATTACAGACACCACCCAGCACACTTTCCATTACACTTCCCGTTCACTTTCAGTGACTGCTACTTTGTCATCAGCACAATGTTCTGTGCTGATTTCTTGTCCACAATCAGACAACCCCCACACTGAAACATTAGTTTAATTTCCTCTCCGAGTACAAACTGGATATCAACGGTGACCACAAGCGACCCAATTTCGGCATCTCTCTCACTGCCACTCCAGTCCACTTTCTGTTCAGAATGTGGACCACCTTTCAGATCCTGAAGATGCACCACTGGCTTACAATAGTAAACATTTTATTGCACTCCACACAATCAGATACCTTCTCCATCTCCACATCTACGAATGCAATACGGGTTACATTTTTTCCGAAAATCTGTCTTCTATTGTGAACTGCAGTGTTAAAATTTGTTCTCAAGTGCCCCTATATCTCCTAAAATCGAGCTGGTCCTCTCCTCATCTACTTTCAGTTTTCGTTTCAATCTTTGATAAAGTTCTGTCACTTGTATTTCTTGTGCATGTGGGACTGGCCTGGCTGTGGAGTAATTCTCATATATGTGCTTTTGCTTTCTTTGCACACGTAACACGTGCTATAGAAACCAAATTACTAATAAATAATTTAAAAAGAGGATTTAATGATTTCAGAAGTATTTTATCATCTGCATTGAAACATCACTAAGAAATTACAGAAATGGATAAAACTGAAATAAACAAATAAAGCCAAAGACTGCACTACATTAAAACTTGGGTACAAAAAAATATATGGCAATTTGTGGAGTTTCCTCACTTGACTACAAAGTCAGACATGGTTACAGTCATAAATCTTCAGAGATCAGCTACTGAACATAATACACATAATAATTCAAAGAAAAGACCAATAGAGTGGCCTATTTCAATTGTGCTCTGTGGAGCATGGATGCCCCTGTTTATCAGGTTTCCTGGCAGGCATAGATAGTGAAGGTTACTTGTCGCACAGCCCTACTGCTCATGTTCCACACATGCATGAGCCACTCAACCATGTGTGCCCCCGCATGGGCACTCGAGCTAGAACAGCCTGCAATACAGGGAACACCGGAATTTTTCAGCTGGCGTATTTCTTCTTGTTGTTGAGTGCTACAATTAGTCTCTACAGGTACTGCAATCACCTTTTTTCTTTATTTTCTTCTTCCATTGTCCATTACCTTTTCATCTCTAATCACCCTTCTCATGATTCAGTACTCCCGAAAGTTACTGTTTACCTGTTGTGTGCAGGATCTACAGTGCCCCGTTTCAATTTTGAGTCTACCTTAACAACACTTTCCTCCATACTGCAGCACTGAACTGGTAAGACAGTTGTTGCACTAAGAGCTATTTATCTGGGGCTTCAATCTAGAACAGTCAACAGTGATGCCTGTCATCAATGTTCAAGAGCCGTGTTTCAGAGCATGTCAGACCACTCAAAGTATTTGTAACATTGCATTTGAGCTTTGGGACTAATGTTTTCCCATAAATTTTCAGTTGAAATATTACAAGTATGCATCGCTTATCATTGTTTTATGTCCTGTATTGCCGATAGGAACATAAAGAAAATAGATGTGCAAACACAACCTTCACAGCTCACATGGAAGACTATCATCATGCCAAGAAATGAGCAACTTCCTCCCCACCACCATCACAGACACTGGTGTGAATCCTGTCCAATTCACCCACTTGGCACATCCTAACCCAGCCCCATTATGAATTTATCTGATCCCATCAGAGGCGGACCCACCTGTGAGAGCATCCATATCATATACTAGCTCTTCTGTAATCTCTCCGCAGCCTTTTACGTAAGCACAGCAATTTGAAGGAACAGCCAGTGCCAAATTATGATCGAGAGCAGAACTGACCACTCGGTATCAGAACATGCTGCCGAGCAAAATGAGCTAGATTTCAACGGCTGCTTCGTGATCTGTGCCATCTCCATCCTCCCTCACAACACCAGCTTCCCTGAATTATGTACTAGCTAGGGATTGGAAACAGAGCATGTACTAGTCAAATGTTGTGTTACATGCAACAGAATTAAGGCACTGCAGTTACATCAGTGCTATACTGGCCACCTTCTGTCCCCCTGCAGTTCTGAGAGTACAACAGTCAACAGAACAGTGGCGCTGTGGTTACTGCCTACTCTTCTACTTGTTAAAACCATGGCATAGCACAGAAGCTGAGTCAATGATCTTGATATAGCGGTGAAACAGTGAGAGGATGAAAATCGTCATCTCTTTGGATCAGATGGCTGTATTTTGTGCCACTGTGGTGGGTATAAACAAAAAAATAAGTGATGCATTCAAGGATATCATCAGAACAATCATTTGAAGCCAAAAAGCCTAGTAAACATGGTCTCTGAAACACGTGCCTTAAAAGCTAAGAGCATTGTTCATTTCAGTTACTGTAGAACAAATCTCTTAATGCATTTTTATTTATTTATTTATTTATTTTTTGGTCAATACTACCTCCTCCAAAACTATGGAAAGTAGAGAGACTGCAGGAGAAAAGGTTTGCTTCACAGTATTGAAAATGAAGAAGTGCCCATAGCTCTTAAGGTACCTATTTTAGAGCCCATGTCTAGTAGACATTTTTGCCGTGTATGATCGTTCCTGTCATATCCTTGAATATATGCCAGCAATGAAAAATGTTTTCAGCTCAAAAATAGCTGATTCTTATGTATTTCCACCTCTGAATTCATAATTGACCATAGAAATGACTGATTAGCTCTCATTTTGGCAATAAAGTAACATGTATTTTTTTAGAGTTTAGATTTTCTGTTTGAGGAAAATTTTATTTTTTAAATTGGCACTGACAAAACACTATGTTCTTCACCTATTTGTACGTTATAAACATATGTACTGTGGCTATGAACACCCTCCAGAAATTCAAGTAAGGCATTGTCCAGAATGTTCAAATCCCATGCATTATTCAAATGATCTGGTAATATGTGTGGTACAATAAACTGATCTCCAAGAATTCCAGCACAAATGTTCAATGAGGATTTCATACGGTAACTTCTCACACGGGTAGTATGTGGACTGTCATGAGCCCAGTGGTGACTTTAGAAACTTTATTTAATATTTGTGGCTATAGGTTCATTATATTAAAATATGCAAAATTTCATCCTCTACAATCTCCTAAATTTTTAAAACATCATTCTGTTACATACCGTATAAATGAAAGTGCAGACAATTCCTTTTAAATAACATATCAACCACCGCAATTTGTTGAACTGAAATGTCAAAACTTTCAAATTTTCTTCCTGGTAGAGCACAAATCCTAAAAAGATCTTTCTTTCATGCTCATTACAAATTACATTTTTTATTTCCATAATTTTGTAGAAAGATGTCCATCTTCAAATCATCCCATAAAGTAATGTGGATTTTCCTATAAATAACACCCTGTCAGAAGGAACAATAACAAATAGTTTTCTAAAAATATTTGCCACATTCAGACAGTTCACTAAAGCAAATTAATAAACAGATTAACAGTTGCCTTTACAGATACTAAAATAAAATCATGTAATGAAGAACATTTAATTTTGGTACTAAAAAAGTGGCACCTTACTGTGACAGATGGCATACATGCAGCAGCAACAGCATAATGGTAGAGCCAGTGATTTTGTTTACTTTCTCTATTAAGAAGGTGAGAGATCACATACCTTCACTTTTTGATCAAATGTATGGCTACCTCAAAAAAGCAAACATATTTAAAGGCAAAGAGTGTTTGCCTTTAAATATGTCTGCTTGTGTCTGTGTATGTGCGGATGGATATGTGTGTGTGTGTGTGTGTGTGTGTGTGTGTGTGTGTGTGTGTGTGTGTGTGTGTGTGTGTGCACGAGTGTACACCTGTCCTTTTTTTCCCCTAAGGGAAGTCTTTCCGCTCCCGGGATTGGAATGACTCCTTACCCTCTCCCTTAAAACCCACATCCTTTCGTCTTTCCCTCTCCTTCCTGAAGAAGCAACCATCGGTTGCGAAAGCTAGTAATTCTGTGTGTGTGTTTGTGTGTTTTGTTCATTGTGCCTGTCTGCCGGCGCTTTCCCGCTTGGTAAGTCTTAGAATCTTTGTTTTTAATATATTTTTCCCATGTGGAAGTTTCTTTCTGTTTTATATATATATATACACACCATTGCAGGCATTATTTCATGTAACAACCTTATCCCCATCCATGTTAAATGCTTGCATGCTGTAACAAAATCACTGACAATTAATGGCAAATTTGATCCACATGACCAAAATTATGAGGACCCCACAAACACATGGAGCAGTAAAATATTTCCATACATTTCTACACAGTGACAAAATATTCACTAGGTTACACATCTTACAAATTCAAAGGTTTGCTGGGATTTCCTCTAGTGCTTACTATCCTACACTGAATTTTGCTGACCAAGAACAACCGACTTCTCTCATTATAATACCATGTTTCAATTAATCATATTTCTTGATTTTAGTTAGCATCTGGTACTGAAATAAAATTATGCAAAGGTTGTTGTTGTTGTTGTTGTTGTTGTCTTCAGTCCTGAGACTGGTTTGATGCAGCTCTCCATGCTACTCTATCCTGTGCAAGCTGCTTCATCTCCCAGTACCTACTGCAACCTACATCCTTCTGAATCTGCTTAGTGTACTCATCTCTCGGTCTCCCTCTACGATTTTTACCCTCCACGCTGCCCTCCAATGCTAAATTTGTGATCCCTTGATGCCTCAAAACATGTCCTACCAACCGATCCCTTCTTCTAGTCAAGTTGTGCCACAAACATCTCTTCTCCCCAATCCTATTCAATACCTCCTCATTAGTTACGTGATCTATCCACCTTATCTTCAGTATTCTTCTGTAGCACCACATTTCAAAAGCTTCTATTCTCTTCTTGTCCAAACTAGTTATCGTCCACGTTTCACTTCCATACATGGCTACACTCCAAACAAATATTTTCAGAAATGACTTCCTGACACTTAAATCTATATTCGATGTTAACAAATTTCTCTTCTTCAGATATGCTTTCCTTGCCACTGCCAGTCTACATTTTATATCCTCTCTACTTCGACCATCATCAGTTATTTTGCTCCCAAAATAGCAATACTCCTTTACTACTTTAAGTATCGCATTTCCTAATCTAATTCCCTCAGCATCACCCCACTTAATTTGACTACATTCCATTATCCTCGTTTTGCTTTTGTTGATGTTCATCTTATATCTTCCTTTCAAGACACTGTCCATTCCGTTCAACTGCTCTTCCAAGTCCTTTGCCGTCTCTGACAGAATTACAATGTCATCGGCGAACCTCAAAGTTTTTACTTCGTCTCCCTGAATTTTAATACCTACTCCAAATTTTTCTTTTGTTTCCTTTACTGCTTGCTCAATATACAGATTGAATAACATCGGGGAGAGGCTACAACCCTGTCTCACTCCTTTCCCAACCACTGCTTCCCTTTCATGCCCCTCGACTCTTATGACTGCCATCTGGTTTCTGTACAAATTATAAATAGCCTTTCGCTCCCTGTATTTTACCCCTGCCACCTTTAGAATTTGAAAAAGAGTATTCCAGTCAACATTGTCAAAAGCTTTCTCTAAGTCTACAAATGCTAGAAACGTAGGTTTGCCTTTCCTTAATCTTTCTTCTGAGATAAGTCGTAAGGTCAGTATTGTCTCACGTGTTCCAACATTTCGACGGAATCCAAACTGATCCTCCCCGAGGTCTGCATCAACCAGTTTTTCCATTCGTCTGTAAAGAATTCGCGTTAGTATTTTGCAGCCGTGGCTTATTAAACTGATAGTTCGGTAATTTTCACATCTGTCAGCAACTGCTTTCTTTGGGATTGGAATTATTATATTCTTCTTGAAGTCTGAGGGTATTTCGCCTGTCTCATACATCTTGCTCACCAGCTGGTAGAGTTTTCTCAGGACTGGTTGTCCCAAGGCCGTCAGTAGTTCTAATGGAATGTTGTCTACTCCGGGGGCCTTGTTTCGACTCAGGTCTTTCAGTGCTCTGTCAAACTCTTCACGCAGTATCATATCTCCCATTTCGTCTTCATCTACATCCTCTTCCATTTCCATAATATTGTCCTCAAGTACATCGCCCTTGTATAAACCTTCTATATACTCCTTCCACCTTTCTGCCTTCCCTTCTTTGCTTAGAACTGGGCTGCCATCTGAGCTCTTGATATTCATACACTTGGTTCTCTTCTCTCCAAAGGTCTTTTAATTTTCCTGTAGGCAGTATCTATCTTACCCCTAGTGAGATAAGCTTCTACATCCTTACATTTGTCCTCTAGCCATCCCTGTTTAGCCATTTTGCACTTCCTGTCGATCTCATTTTTGAGACGTTTGTATTCCTTTTTGCCTGCTTCATTTACTGCATTTTTATATTTTCTCCTTTTATCAATTAAACTCAATATTTCTTCTGTTACCCAAGGATTTCTAGCAGCCCTCGTCTTTGTACCTACTTTATCCTCTGCTGCCTTCACTACTACATCCCTCAGAGCTACCCATGCAAACGTATTGCATTCAATTTGCCTGTTTCTGATAACTGATTCTCCACACTGATATGAGTGAATGATCCAGCAATGCTGCAAGGATAGTAAAATTTTTAAAGCGCTAGGTAGCTAGATGGGAGAGGTGCGTTGGACCTAAACTCAAATGAGATTGTAAGAAAAGACAGACTAACATTAATTCAATTTCACACGGTTTTGGCCTTGCCAGAAGAGAATGGAAGTTCACAGACACACCCTTCTCTCTCTCTCTCTCTCTCTCTCTCTCTCTCTCTCTCTCTCTATCTATCTCCCTCCCTCCCCCCCCCCCCCACCCACCCGCCCGTCACCTCCTTCCTCCTCCTCCTCATGTGAGAGACGATACAGGCACAAAAGGGGGAATCCACCAACATAAATGGCTTTGACAAAGTGCAACTTGTTGGGTGTGGAACCTGGGAGAGAGCTAGAAAACTTGGTCAGCTGTTCGCATGCCAAGTGTCAATTGTCAGTGTGGAAATCTAGTTTAACTCAAAATCAATTACAGTCATTTTCACATACTTTTGCGAGTCCTGTGAAGGAATTTTCGATCCAATTTAAAGATATGGTTGATTTATCGATGGACCTGAAAGTGTTTGTTGTGCTCTTTTCAGCTACTATAATAACTGATGATGCTCCATCTGCTCTAGAGTGCAAGCTGTTCACATTTCAATGTGATAGTTAATTTAAAGCTAAATATGAATCACAAACAAGCCTATCACATTTTTATGAACATTTTTTGCAAACTGATTTCCCAAATGTGCCCAAATAACTACCAAACTGCTATCGATGTTCACCTCAAAATATCTGTGTGAAAAATTGTTCTCTCTAACGAAGCACCAATAACTGATGCACATCTCATTGCAGTTCTGCAAACTGCAAGCGTGAGATTGATCGTATGAAATATAACTTGTCTTCTTCAGCAAAAAGAGATGCATACCTCCACATCATCTGCTGAATGACATTTAAGATATATAAAAACACGTAAGCCTATGTCTTGTTTATGGTGAATTATATTTATTCATTTATTTATTTCTGTCCTTAACCTAGAGTCAGTTTGTTGTTCATTGGTTATGCTGTATTCTAAATAAGCTTTGATGATGGTCTGTGTATTTTCTTGGCTATAGGTAGTAGTCAGAGGAGTATTTAGTTATCAGATGTCACAGTAATTGCTTTTGTTTCCTGCATACAATCTAATGACAGGAATACAATTAAACGTATTTATTTCGCACAATAACTAATGCACTGAATAGAATGAGACATTAGACACCACAGAGATGTCACAAGTTTATATCTGGTTTGATATGCATCCCTTCTCCAGTTGTTACGGCAAGTTGTGCAAGCAATTAACTACAAGGTTAACTTTCACCATGGTGCAAATTCTCCTCTTTCCCCTGCCTGAGAAGGAGCGCTGCTCATTGAGATAATTTGTGCCCACCTCTGCTCTGTCTCTCTTCCCACTGTCTTCTGTTATGCTACTCACATATTTTTAAATTTCTTCATTCTTTAGTACTCCCTTTAATATTTATATCCACTGCTACCTTCATCTTATTCCTCACTGTCAACATCACATCACACATCTCTGTGTTGAATTTCAATCCACACTTCCAAACCAAGTCCTTCCATACTTTTAGTCTGTGTAATACCTCTCCTTCTCCATTTCCTCACAGGATAAAATCATCAACAATCAACACTGCTTTCATATTTTCATCTCCCAGTCACACTGTCGCTCTTGCCATTACCTTGTCTGTAATGGTGACAAATAGCAGAGAGGAAGTGCACTACTTTCTTCATCCCCTTCTCCTGTTCTAAGCAGTCTGTCTTGTCTCTTCCTACTTCTACTCAACTCACACAACCTTAATACATTTCCTCTATTCTTCTCATAATCAGCCTTCCAATTCCTCTTTTCTGAAGAGCTTCCCAAATCTAGCTTCTTTTCACATTACCATAAGCCTTCTCACCATCCAGGAATGTAAATGTAAGCTACACCCACAGGCTATGGTGGGCCCAACTGTACCGACTACCACCAAGTCATCCTTTGCCAATAGCAACATTAGAGTCTACGCAGGATACAGTGGCCAATGTGCAGTGGCCATTTCTTGTCCAGACCACTGGGCCAGTACATTTTTTTTTTATTTTATTTATTTAATTTTTTTGTTCAGAAGAGCACACCAACACTGGTTGAATGCTTTTAGCCAGTCAGTGATGCACTGCAATCACAGGATCAAGGTGCAAATCCTGCAATCTTTCTCAAATGATTTTACAGAAACTATTCAGTAAAAAGAATTCATCTTTGTGTTACTTATAGCTTTATGTCAGCTTCATGATAACATGCCCATCATTTCATTAATGGTCATAGTTATTGTGATATTTGCTCTTAAGTAAGACACTCCACGATATTCAAAAAAGTTTGAAATGAGAAATAAGAGCCACTATCATTTTACATTTGATGCTTATTGAAAAACATGTTGCTCTGTATGAAATTTATCTACCATACTGAAGTTTACTTCAGACGTGGGTGGAGGGCTATATCTGCTACCAATCTCAAGAAAACTGATCTGATGCAGCATACCCAATGGTGATGGCATGTGCCAGTGATAAAGCCAGAATGAAGTATTCCCTACTTTCCTCATACTTCATAAACAGATTGAGGTACTGAAATGAAATTTTGGCAAATGATGGCACACAAAGAGAAGAGTATTTTGTCATATGGTTATTATGCAAAACTTCGTTATCTACCATGTTATTCCACTAACTACTTTTGATGAAAGCATGTAATTTTCAAGGACCTTCAACACTGCTGACATGAGACATGCTGTGAGTTTTGGAACAACGTGAGTAAAGGCATTACACATTTATTTTTGTACAGAGGACGTGTGTTTTCATAAGTTATTGCCCTTATGTTTCCTCAGTTCCTCACTTAATAAACCATTGTTTCAGAATTCTCTCGAACTGCTTTACAGTGACACGTTAGTGAGGTCACACTGAGTAAACTCCACTGTGTTTTGGCAAAAGAAGCAAATCTTAATGTGGAAAGAAGAGAAATATGTAGGTTTTACTCAAAATTCATCACTCGTAGCACTTCTCTGAAAGTTACAATTGGTTAACAAGCCAGGGGAAAATAAACTGCTGCTTTTGTTGCATTTTTGCTAGAATTCTTTTTAGATATTAAACAAAGCAGAGGTGAGTGTAGCTCTTTCTCAATAGTCACCATGCAGGTGTGGGGCTTCACCTAATATTTACAAAAAATACGAGCACATGCTTCAGTTTAGAATGGCACTCCCCTCCAGCACTCGGCATTTCCTTTACAGCCCCTATCCACAGTCCCCATCACGACCGGTCTCCTCACTCTCGCCTTGCCGACTGTGCATCTACTGGCCACGTTATTTTGTATGTAGTCTACCCCTCACATCCACACATTGATGCCAATGCTGGCACCGACAATGGTCAATATTTGTGGGACAGTGTCCACAAATTGAAGCCAACATTCAGTCAAACTCATATACAGCGAACGTAAACACGCCTCGTGCATGGATCGTGGCCAGTCGATTTGCAGTTTTGAGCGTGAATAATATTGCTCCACTGTTCCCGAGACATTTAGAAAAACTTAACTTGAAAATAATTATGATGATGACAACTGAACGAACCAACAGATTTGGTTTTGCAATGGCAAAAACAGAAAGCAAACAACGTTGGTGCCAATATGTGGTTGGAATATCAGTATTGGCCCACTGCACTTTGACGCTCAGTCAAAATACCGACAAGTGGCGGACTCATATCGACATTGTGGCCAACGTCGGTTCCGATGCTATTTCATCAATTCCCACATTTGACTGACACTGTCGGCGCCGATGTTGGCCCCAATGTGTGAACCCGGCCTTAGACGCTGTACGGAGGGTGTGGGGTCAGCACACTGCTCTACTGGTTGTTGTCAGTTTTTGTGACCTTGAACCACTACTGTGCGGTCAAGTAGCTCGTCAGTTGCCCTACAAGGCTGAGATTAACCCATACCGTTTCCCCCCAATTCCTGGCAGTACCGGGAACTAAACCCAGGTCCTCCACATGGCAGTCAACTACTGTAGGCTGACTATCCAGCTATGGATACGGATAAAGCCTACGAACAGCATTACCGTGTCCTCACTGTGTTCATAAATTCTCTCTTGAAGATGTCTTACATTAAAAATTAGACTCACTGTTTCTTTCAAAATTATGAGCAAAAATGAATTCAGTACATCTTATGAGACCAACACATACCATAGAAGTGACAAATTTTAGGATTTATTTTACACTTTTACTAGAAATCTTTCATTGTTTATAATTTAAAAAAATAATAAACTCAAAAAGTATATTGTTCCTTCAGCAAAATGTATTCTGAGGAATTCTGGCATGCACGAATGACACCAATTCATAAATTGTTCTGGGCTATTATGTCACGGTCAAATGGATTTCACTAGGAGGCGGCAGGTGGAAGATTAAATATTTGTGATGTGGCAGTTTTCAAGAAGAAAGATGGTAGCTTGGGCCACACGGCTTACCGAAAACCCATGCACACAAACTGATACCTACACCAAGATTTGAACCACCACCCACAACAAAAATGTGTTGGCGGACAGAACAAAAAAAATCTTCGAAGCAGAGCTGCTTGATGCAGACTTAAAAATCTCACCAATGCAGTGCTCGAGAACGGTTATTTGTTCACTGAGGTGAAAAAAGTGTTAAGACCACCACGTAGAAAATATAGCAATGCTCAAGTCGCGGTGAAATTGAAAGTTTTCCTTTATTCATTAAGGACGTGACTGACCGCATAGGAAAAATCCTGAAAAACCATCGCAGTAATCTACACACTTATACGGAAGAGTCAAGATCACCTAAAATTGGCTGAGGATGCTCACCAACTGCTGAAAAAAGTTGGAATTTATACGATTCCATGTAGTTTTGGGGAGGTGTACAAGGGTACTACAAAAAGAACCGTTAAAAAATGACTCAAAGAGCACAAGGGCAATCGTAGAAGTGGGGAGATTGACAGATCAGCTGTTGTGGAATGTGGCTTATAGCCAGATCACCACATTCATTTTGATAGGACTCAAGTACTGGCAGCCCCAAGTGAGCACCACGAAATGCTATACAGATAGGCCATAGAGGTTGCAAAACAAAACAGGAATTTTCAACAGGAAGGAGGAGGGCGTGAAATTGAATGACATTTAGATTTCAGTGCTGAAGATGACGTGTACCTGTCTTCCACTACTGGATGGTAGCAATGGTAGATGATGGCAATCGACAACAGCCAATTGCACTGACTTATTCGAAACATGACGTCACACCATTGTGTGGGAGCAGAATTTTGCTGTAGACAGTAGCAGGCCAGAGTGTGAAAACAAAGCTAATACCCCCCTTGAAAACATCCTTTGCAGATGGGAATGGAACGGGTTTTAAGGTGAAATCCACGTGACCACAGCACAATAGCCCAGAACATTTTATTGACTGTGGCACTTCCAGCCGTGAAAGACACTTTGTTCCAACCAGCTTTGTTAGTAAACTGTAAAATTTGCTCAGGACAGACAAAACTTTGAAGCTGGGGTAATGTGCAGCTTAGATACATGTGACAGAGGTCATTTTTGACACCCTAGTTTTGACAATAGCCACTCATATTTATTTTATTTAATGAAAGTTTTTTTTCTGGAACTGTTTTGGGCACACCGCATTTCATTCTCCTTACATCAAGTACTCTACATTAAGCTTGGACTGCCATAAAGTTGAGAGAGTGCACCTTTCATAAAAACAGGGCATGACATCTCTAAGCAGTTACCTACAGTATTCTTTTTCACACAATGTCAGATGGTTGACCACCCTCACAAATACACTGTGTAGGATGGTTCATTGCACAATATTTACTTTGCTATGTGTAAGCTGTAATGTGAACAGATCAATCATTCTGTAACAGGTTGTTCCCTGCACCAACAAACCAGAAGTTGTACGAAAGAAGTAAATGGTTGTCCAATATGCAGACACAATTGTTAATCAACCTTATGTAAATTTCACATCACTTTTTTTTTGTCTGCTCTTAGGACTGTCTCACACTGTATACTTTGTGCCTCACACATGTTCACCATACTTACGTGCAAGGTTCAAGTTATCTTTAACATGTTAGGTTTCCCACTCGTTTCACTTGTTTTGACTGTTCTAATGTGGGTTTAATTTAACTCTAACTTGCCTATTTTGTTTTCTGAATAAGTTAAGAGACTACATGCTGTAAGTATGTTTCAGAAGCTGACAAAGTTTCTACTGTTCCAATTTATTTCGTACTTTGTTATGTTACAAAGTTGGTGTTTCTTTTGTTATCTATCCATAATCGAGATGTGGTGTGTCCAAAATTGGTTCAGCTAAAAGATTCAAGAAACAAATTAAATTTAACATAAGCAACTTTTGTTGAAACTCGCATATCAACAATGACCTCCATCACAAAAACAAAGTCTTTCGGTGTGCTAATTCTCCTCCTTTGCTGGCTGCTGTTATTATTGTTGTTTTTATTTTTAAGTATCCCTTTCTAAGGTTGTTACTCTCAGATGCTGTCATAACCTTTTGTGTTTCGTGCAGAATAGCATGAAAATAATTGCTGCCCACTCTAGCCATAATTACTGACTCTTTATCTAGCACTTACATAATTTCCCACTCATTCAACAAAAGGGCATATCTGTGTGAAAACTACAATAAACAGTGGATATTAGCCAGCAGTCGAGTACACAGAAATTTTGCGGTGATACGAGTATAATGTGCCAGTGTCGGTCACTGCTGCACCTACCCTGGAACATTACAGGAGTTTGAGTTAGTAAAAACTCCATTATACCCAAACCAGTTTTAGGGACGATTTGCCAACACAGTGGGATTTTATCCATTTCCTTACTAGTACACATCACATTTTCTCAAATGGCACTTCATGTCAAGGGTGCCGATCTGTAAGGTGACTACTTAGGAAATGTGTGGCATGGCCGCTGGTGCCAGCCTTCAAGTCCATAGGTCTGGAGTTTGATAACCAGTCAGTACTAAGACCATTCCTGTCACTTGTCACCCTTTCACACATGGTGACAACTTGTCCAAGTGAAAACTGCCGAGTTGTACCCCATATCGAACTGTAGGATTCCTCCTAACAGGCCGGATAATTCGGGAAGGAGAGTGAGTACCATCTTTCACAGGATTGTGTCTCATAAACCACTGTGTGGTTGTAATTAGAGCACACGTGCATGCACGAACCCTGTGGCATTCACCCTACTACAGCGAGCAAGAGAGAGGCTAAATAAACTTTGCAGAGCTCAGCAGAAGTTGCCAAATGTGACAAGCATTACCATGAAATATGACAAGGCTGCCTTGTGACTCATGTGGTCATGCCAATAGTACTCGTTCATGAGCAGATCGCAACACAGCCATGTACGCAGGCTCTGTGCATTTCCTGCACTCACCACTACACATCGCACTATGTCATTGGGGAGCTGACTGCCACATTTCCTCAGTGCTGTGTGTCTGCTGGGTTGCAGTCGGCAAGTCTCATCCATACAACAGTGAATGAGGCAGTTCTCCAATTCAAATAAACACAGATATCAATAATGACTATAATTCTATTTTATTTCTAAGACATCACCATTATGCAAGAAAATTCTGTAGCAGAAGAAGTTTATGTGGATGTATTTGGAGTGATATGAAGCCGTGGATAGCAATGGTGGTGCTAGGAACTCCAAATGTGTTTCAGCAAGACAGTGCACCAGCCCACATGACCCGTTTGGTACAAAACTGTACGTCTGGCAATTGCGATGCATTTTGGTCCTTAGGAGTATAGGTCTCCAAACATCCACAATTTAAATTTCTTTGGTTATACGTATGGAGCATAGTTGACAGGGGCTCCAACAAATTGCAACATCCTAACATAATGTAATTGACAACCATCGTTGTGACAGCATTGTGACACAGACTCAGATATCTACCATCAGGCAAGTGTGATCTTCAGATTGATACCAGATGCCATTATTTGAGCTAAAGGGGGTACATTGCATCACTGTGCTCTACTGAGATTGCAGCATGGGTACTGTGGACAAAGGATTCTTTAAAATATTGAGTTTATAATATTTCACTAATAAAATTATATTTACAGAAACAAAAATTTTGACAGACATTTGTGAAGCACCGTGTACTTGGGCACAGTCATTTGAAAATACTGCAGTAGCCCAAAACTGTACTTGCAATGTCGGCCTGAAAATTGTACACACCATTAACACAACTCACCATATCGAGGTTCAGCCTGTCATTATCTGGCTTTTCTCTGATGCCTCCACGGATGTCAGTGTTGTCCGTTCCACGTGCTAGCAGGTTCGAAATGTCAGCAGTCGGGATCATCCATGCGTCTCTTTCCTGAGGCACATTATCCTTTCTGACAGTTCTGTCACCACAATCTTCTTTCTTCTCATCTGTCTTCTCCACCCACGCTTCGTCATCATCCTCTCCATCACTGTCCTATCAGAAACCGTAAAACTGGTATCAATAATTTAGTAAATATATCTCAACGAGTTCAGTCCCAGTGGAGAAAACTGTCTACAAATGTGAAAAATTCATGCCTGAACTGCAAACTATTAGACGGCAGTCCAGCAAACTACTATTAGAGAGTTAGCCAATGTTCACTGAGTTAGAGTAGACCAATGTTCAGAACTTTTGCCATAGTGCCACACATGTTCATCACCCTAAGCTAAGTACTTATTTTGTACATTATTTTAATAAATGATTATTAATAATTTCTTATTGTGTTGCCCATTGTAAAAGCTAAGATGATAATCTGGGAAGCAAGAGAAAGAATGGATAACTCATTCTGCAAAAAATTTCTTACAGAAAGCAAATAGATTGACAAAGTACTGCGACAAATGGGATATGGAACACTTTCTTTGTCTGCCCACATTTTACTTATTTCCCTTCCATTTTTACCAACTGAGGACCATGTAATAATTTCAATTCCTTCTCATCTGCTGTCTTCTTCTCTTCCAATATTCTCTCACGTTTCTACCATGTCTGTTTTTTAATTCTTCAGATTGCTTAACACTTGTTGACTTACTGCTTCCTTCTGAAAATATCTCTTTCTCTTGCTTCTATGTTGAGTACTTCTAAATCTGTTTTAATTCCTCTGATTCAGCCTGTTGTTAAGTTCTTTTCCCAGAGATACTTGCAGTGTGTTTTGTCAGCAAATTGCAACTTATCTCGCATAAATGTCAAAAACTGCAGACTATGCTGAAGCAGAGTGGCTTAAATGTCTCAACAGTATGGATAACTGTACTGTAGGTGCAACCACAAGCAGGGGTATCTGTGGAGAGGCCAGGCAAATTTGTGATTCCTGAAGATGGGCAGCAGCCTATCAGGAGAATGTTGTCAACGCAAAAAATAAAACTCTCATTATAGGGATTGGAGAGTGGAATGTTAGATTCCCCAACCCAGTTGGAAGGTCAAAGAATTTAAAAAGAGAAATGGATAGGTTGAAGTTAGATGTAGTGGCAATTAGTGAAGTGTGATGGTAGGAAGAACAAGACTTCTGCTCAGGTGAGTACAGGGTTAGAAATAAAGATTCAAATACGGGTAGTGAGGAATTGGCACAATAATGAATAAGAAAACTAGGAATGTGGGTAGACTACTATGAACAGCATAGTGAACAAATTTTTGAAGCCAAGATAGACAGAAAGCCAACATTTGCCACAGAGGTACAAGTGTATATGCAAACCAACTAAGCAGATGTACAAAATGAAAGAATGTTCTATGAGATAAAGAAAAGCATTTGAACAGTTAAGAAAAATGAAAATTTCATTGTGAGGGGTGATTGACATTTGAAGATGGGGAATGGAAGAGAAGGAAAAATAGTAAAAGAATATGGACTGGGGTGAAGGAACAGAAGAGGGAGCTGCCTGATAGAATTTTGCTCAGAGCATTAGTTTATTACTGCACTTGATTTAAAAATTACGAAAGGAGGTTGTCTATGTGGAAGAGACCAGGGTGTGCTGGAAGGTTTCAGTTTGACTACAAAACCATGAAGCCAGTGATTTTGAAACCAGATTTTTTAAACTCTATGATGTTCCTAGGGGCAGAGGTGGGCTCTGACCACAAATTACTGGCCATGAACTTCAAGTTAAAACTTGAGAAATGTGAAAAATTACGAAATTATTGAAAGAGAGGGTTTGGCAGTGACTGACTGAAACAGAAAAAGGGAATACAACAGAAGACAAATGGGTAGCTTTCAGAGAGGAGAGATTAAAGACAGCAGAGGATCAAAAAAGTAAAAAGACAAGGTCTAGTATATATCTTGGGTAATATGGAAGATATTGAATTTAACTGATAAAAGGAGAAAATTTAAAAAAATGCTGCAAATTAAGCAAGCAAAAGAGAATGGAAACATCTAAAAAATAAGATTGGTAGAAAGTGCAAAATGGCTAAGCAGGAACGGCTAGAGAACAAATGCAAAGTTGCAGAAGTATGTATAACTAGGATAATAGTAGATATCACCTACAGAAAAATTAAAGAGCCATTTCAAGGAAAGAGAAGCAGCTGTTTGAATATCAAGAGTTCAGATGGACAACCAGTGCAATCAAAGAAGGAGAAGCTCAGAAAGGAAAGGAATATATAGATGAACTATACAACAGAAATGAGCTTGAAGGTAATATTATAGGAAGTGAATATGACACAGATGAAAATGAGACGAGAACTATGATGCTGCAAGAAGGATTTGATAGAGCACTGAATAACTTAAGGCTAAACAAGGCTCTTGGAGTACACAACAATCCCTGACAAGTATCAAGATACTTTAGCGAGCCAGTCATGACAAAATTATTCCACCTGGTGTACAAGACATGTGAAGCAGGTAAAATCCCCTCAGAGTTCAAGAAAAACATAGTAATTCCAATTTTTAAAAAAGCAGGTGCTCACAGATGTATATACTGCTGAACTACCAGTTTTACAAAACAGACATCAATTCCGGAATGAGGCACTGGCAGAAGTAAAGCTATGTGCACAGATCTTGAGTTCTGTTCAGGTAGCTCAGCTGCTGGGGCATTTGCCTGTGAATGGCAAATGGCCTGGGTTCTAGTCCCAGTGCAGCAAAATGTTTTAATCTGCCACGAAGTTTCACTGACATGAATTATTTACAGAAGAATGAAAAACACTTGTTCCAGAAAAATGAAGGAAAACGTGAGACAATAATGATCCTGCAACCTATCTTAGAAGCTAGGTTAAAGGAAGGCAAATTAATGTTTACAGTACTTGCAGACTCAGAGAAAGCTTTTGAGAATGTTGACTGGAATTTTAAAAATTCTGAAGGCATGAGTGACAAAATGCAGGGAGTTAAAGACTATGTACAGCTTGTCCAGAAACCAAACTGCAGTTATAATTGTCGAATGTCATTAAAAAGAAGCAGTAGTTGACAAGGGCATGAGACATGGTTTTAGCCTATCCCCGATAATATTTGTACTAACAGTACCCTATGGAAACAGTACCTTCACTTTGATAGCTGCCATCCATTCCACATTAAACGCTCCCTTCCCTACAGCCTAGATATTCGTGGCAAACGTATCTGCTCCAGTGACGAATCCCTCAACAATTACACCAATAACCTGACCAGTGCAAACCCTACAATATTCCCAGACCACCTTCTCTACCCAGCAGTTTCTACCCCTGTAACCGACCCTGCTGCAAAACCTGCCCCATGCATTGACCCACAACCACCTACTCCAGCCCCGCTACTGGTAAAATTTACACAATTCAAGGCAGGGCCACATGTGAAACAACACATGTCATTTATCAGCTGACATCCCTGCACTGCACAGCCTTTTACATCGGTATGACAACAACTAAACTGGCTGAGCGCATGAACGGGCACAGACGAACTGTCCGCCTAGGAGATGTCCAATACCCAGTAGCAGAGCATGCCCTCCAGCATAATTCTAGGGACCTAGGAAACTGCTACACCATACGTGCCATTTGGCCTCCCCCACCCAACACCAGTCCCTCGGAACTGCAGAGATGGGAACTTGCACTCCAACACATCCTTTCATCCCGCCATCCCCCTGGATTGAACCTACGTTAACCAACCTCACTCCCATTTACTCTTCAGTCGTCTCCTTTTTCCCTTCCCTCTTTAGCCATTCACACATCTTTTCATCCTATATAGTTGTGTTTATCTTTATGCTATATACCTCTTTACTTCTGTATGCATCCTCTTTGGTTTGAAGCTGGCACAATACTTACAGTACGGAATATCTTTGGCTTCCCTCTGACAACCATGCCTCCATCCTTGCAACCCTACCTGTTTACCTTTCCCTGCTGCTTAATAACCTGGTTTGTGAGTAACTGAATCCATTTTCCTTTCTTCCATTTTTTCCCCCTCTCTCCTCCCTGACGAAGGAACAAAGTTCCGAAAGCTAGGAATGTAAATTTTCCGTTCTGTTTTGTGTATGTATTGGCAGTACTGAGCTGAGGTAAGTACTGGCCAGCCCCTCTATCTCTTGTTTAGTATTTGTTTAACAGCCAAAGTGAAGAGGATATAAAATGCTCACTGTCTACAGCAAGGAAAGCATTTCCTAAAAAGAAAAATTTGTTAATTTTGAATATAAATTTAAATTTTGGGAAGTCTTTTCTGAAAGCATTTGTCTGCAGTGTTATCATGAATGGAAGTGCAACATGGACTGTTCAGACAAGAAAAACATAGAAGCTATTGAAGTGCCGTGCTATACAAGAACGCTGGAGACTAGATGGGTAGATATTGTAATTAATGAAGAGGTGCTGAACAAAATTGGGGAGACAAGAACTTTGTGGCACTAGTTGATTAGCAGACAGTATCAGTTGATAGACTTTCTGAAGCATTAAGGAATGGTCAGTTTAGAGTATTAAAGGGAAGTGTCTGGGGTAAAAACTGTAAAGGCAGAGCACAGAATGAATATAGTAAACAAGTGCAAATGGATGTAGGTTGCAGTAGTTTTTCAGAAATGATGAGGTCCGCACAGGATGAAGCAGCATGGAGAGCTGCATCAAATTAGTCTTCAGACTGAAGACTATAAAAACAAATGTCAAAATAATATCACCCTTCTTTTCCTTGTTGTTTCTGTTATTTGTTTTCCGTGTTCTCGTACATTTCATCACTACTTCATGATGGCTTTTGTGCTTCTTACTGGACCTAAAATTTTTCTTGACAGTCTTCTTCTTAGTATTTCTAGCTAGGCATTGACTTACATAATGCATTCTGGTTTCACTACTGTGTTGTAATGCACTTCGCTATATGAATAAATCATATATTGCATATGCTCTCTCCAGTGGTGTGCATGGCCTTTTTACTTATTTATTTATTTATGCATTTCTCTTGCCTGGGAAGATCAGGGGCTTAGGAACCTCCCTTAGATCAAAACTTCTATAGTGTAAGTTACGATTTACATAAGACATCAGCAGTAGTTATATAATAATGATGACAATAAAAAATGAGTCAACAGAATTTACGAACTTTATTCTCATTATTACTGTGTTAAGGAATTTCTTTATTACACCTTTGTCAAACATGAGTAAATTATATTTAACACAAATGTTTGGCAGCACTACAGAAGGAATCAATGTGGAGAAAATCCGATGGGCCAGAGGAAGCAGCAAAAATAACTGGGGAAAATTAGCAGATGGGATGGAAAGAAGAAAACAGGAAAAGAGTAGGACAAGGAAAGTATGACTCATTTACAATGTGACAGAAGGCAGACAGATGGGATACTCCAAGAGACAGACTTATGCTGAGTACGAGAGATAAAAGGTATAACAGATAAAGATTTTGTCTGCTCTTGAACACAGAGCGGTTTCGCATAACACACGGGTTGCTGTGTACCTTGTTCCAGAGTGTTATGGATGAAATGGAAAGTGACATGAAGAACAATTTTGCTTAATACAAAGGCACAACCAAGATGCCAGCCTTATCTGTTCTGTTATTGCAAAACTTAGTTTTATGACCAAATTTTACATTTAGATGTCACTGTTAGATCTCATCACTTTTCTGAGTATGGTACCACTGCTCAGGTCACAATTCAGCTTCCGCAATGTACGAATGGAACGAAATACGATATTTAATCACAATGGGAGTGGCGACTGGGTGGGGGTAAGGAGGAGGCTGGGGTGGGGAGGGGAAGGGATAGTATGGTAGGGGTGACAGGTAGTATAGTGCTGCAGGTTAGGTGGAGGGCAGGAGAGGGGGGAGGGGGTAGTAGCATAAAAGGTGAGATATAAAATGACTGGGTGTGACTGTGGAATGACAGCTGTATAGTGCTGGAATGGGAACTGGGAAGAGGCTGGTGGGAGAGGTCAGTGACTAATGAAGGTTGAAGCCAGGAGAGTTGTGGGAACATAGGATGTATAGCAAGGAAAGTCCCCACCTGCGCAATTCAGAAAAAGCTGGTGTTTGTGGGAAGGGTCCATATGGCACAGGCTGTGAAGCAGTCACTGAAATGAAGGATATCATGTTTGGCAGCGAACTCAGCAACAGGGTGGTCTACTTGTTCCTGGACTGGGAAGGGTCCATACGGCACAGGCTGTGAAGCAGTCACTGAAATGAAGGATATCATGTTTGGCAGTGTGCTCAGCAACAGGGTGGTCTACTTGTTCCTGGACTGCAGTTTGTCGGTGGCCATTCACGTGGACAGGCAGCCTGTTAGTTGTCACACCCACATGGAATGCAGCACAGTGATTGCAGCTTAGCTTGTAAATCACATTAATGATTTTACAGGTAGCCCTGCCTTTGGTACGATAGGTGATTTTTGTGACGAGACTAGACTAGGTGGTGGTGAAAGGATGTATGGGACAGGTCTTGCATCTAGGTCTATTACAGGGGTATGAGCCACGAGATAAGGGGTTGGGAGCAGGGATTATGTAAGGATGGACAAGTATATTGCGTAGGTTCGATGGGCAGCAGACTACCACTGTGGGAGGATTGGGAAGGATAGTGGGTAGGACATTTCTCGTTTCACAGGGCACGACGAGAGGTAATCGAAACCCTGGCAGAGAATGTAATTCAGTTGCTCCAGTCGTGAGTGATACTGAGTAATGAGGGGAATGCTCCTCTGTGGCCGGACAGTGAAACTTTGGGTTGGTTGGTTGGTTTTGGGGAAGGAGACCAGACAGCGAAGTCATCGGTCTCATCGGATTAGGGAAGGACAGGAAAGGAAGTCGGCCGTGCCCTTTGAAAGGAACCATCCCGGCATTTGCCTGGAGCGATTTAGGGAAAACACGGAAAACCTAAATCAGGATGGCCGGACGTGGGATTGAACCGTCGTCCTCCCGAATGCGAGTCCAGTGTCTAACCACTACGCCACCTCGCTAGGTGGAACTTTGGGAGTTGGTGGGAGACTGGAAGATAAGGCACAGGAGATTTGTCTTTGTACGAAGTTGGGAGAATAATTACGGTCTGTGAAAGCTTCAGTGAGACCCTCAGTATATTTCGAGAGGGACTGCTCTTCACTGCAGATGCAATGACCACAGGTGACTGGGCTGTACGGATGGCACTTCTTATTATGGAACGAGTGGCAGCTGTCGAAGTCAAGTATTGCTGGTGGTCAATAGGTTTGATATGGACAGAGGTACTGATGTAGCCATCTATGAGGTGGAGTTAAACACCTAGGAAGATGGCTTGTTTGGTTGAGTAGGACAGGTGAAGCAAATGGGAGAGAAGTTGTTGAGGTTCTGGAGGAATGTGGACAGGGGTCTTCTCACCCTCGATCCAGATTGCAAAGATGTCATCAATGAATGTGAACCAGGTAAGGGGTTTAGGATTCTCCGTGCTTAGGAAGAATTCCTCTAGATGGTCCACAAATAGGTTGGCATAGGATGGTGCCATGTGTGTGCCCATAGTCATATTGTCGATTTGTTTGTAGGTAGTGCCTTCAAAGGAGAAATAATTGTGAGTGAGGATATAGTTGGTCGTGGCCACCAGGAAGGAAGTGGTTGGTTTGGAATCCGTCTGGCATTGGGAAAGGTAGTGTTCAATAGCAATAAGGTCATGGGCATTAGGAATGTTAGTGTAACGGGAGGTGGCAACAATATTGATGAGCAGGGCACCGTGTGGTAAAGAGACAGGAACTGTGAAGAGTCGGTGGAGGAAATGGTTGGTATCTTTTAGATAGGAGGGTAGACTCTGGGCAAACAGGTTGAAGGTGTTGGTCTATGAGAGCAGAGATTCTCTCAGTGGGGGCACAGTAACTGACCACAATGAGACATCCTTGGTGGTTAGGTTTATGAACTTTAGGAAGGGGGAGTGGTAGGCAACTCAGCATCTCCGCTATATGGTGAATACAACTTTCCTTTTCACAATATTATTAATACTGAAACTACAACATAATATTGAGAATACACCATCTTTATACTAACTAAATACAAAAGCAGCAAGACTGCTGGCACTACTGAGGGAATATTTGCTGACAGATTACAGAAAGAGCGAATAATCTCCAGCTACATTTACAAATACATCCATACTCCACAAGCCACTTTAAGTGTGTAGCAGAGGGTACTTTGTACATCACTGTCACTGCTCTGTTTTCCTGTTTTAGCTGCAAATGATCCACATGAAGAACCAATTAGTTTTATGTGATCATTCCACATTAAATAATACCATATGCTTACCCTTAGATATCTTATGGACATGGCTGCTAGCTTTGACTGTTCTGCAGTTGTGTCAGCGTACAAAAATGGGTCTTTTTGCCTATTTATGCATGTTATGTTGGCAGTCAATTGTCACTCCCCCCACGGAGCACTGATACTCTGCAGATCTTCCTGCATTTTGCTACATTTACTAGCATTGTGATTCTCTTAATACAATAGCATCATCCATGAAACACCTCACGGAACTTCTGATGTTATCCACTAGACATTTATAGTGAAAAGTTTTGTAATATTCCCTTGGAATACTCCAGAAGCTACTTTTGTGCCTGAAAAATTCTCTCTTTTGAGAATGACACAGAAATGTTTCTCTCTTTGGAAAATGAGACAGAAAAACAGTGTTCTGGTTGCCAGAAATTCTTCAATCTAACCACATAGCTGCTTTGATATTCTGTACACTCGTATTTTGTCCATTACATGGCAGTGTGGAACCGTATCGAAAGCCTTATAGAAGTCCAGGAATATGGCAACTCCTGGGAACCAGTATCTAATGTTTTATTGGTCTCACGGACACACAGAAACGAGAAAATTGAGCACCTGAGACAGTTTCAATACACAACTCGATCTAAATGTTTAATGAAGAACCCATAAACCCATTCTTTTGACACTGTAACTTGTTATTTCAGTTTTGCTAACAATATTTGGTTTTTAACAGACAATTAAGACATTCAGTTAATAATTTGAATAGTTTATTTCATATTGTAATTAATTATAGAGATAGGTAAAATTGGTAATGTCTGATAAAAATACGATGAACTAGGCATTTGACTGTTTACAAATAGCAAATTTTAAATTTATCTTGTATTGTAACACTAACACGAAAACCAAAAATTTATTTTATATGCCAAACATAAAGACACCTGATAAATTTCAAGACAGATGTGAACTGTCATGAAAGAAAATCATATGAGAAAAAAACATATATTTTTATCAGAAAGGTCAAAATTGTAAAACACTCTAATGATAGCAAATTCAAATGAAAATATTAAATAATTTGTCGCAAGATGTCTGTTATAAAATTGTGTGGGTGTGATAAAATGTTGTAATGACTGCTTCAACATAGTAAGAAAGGCATTAATTGTTGAAAGATTATAAGTGTGATCACAGCTATGATCGCATGGCCTAGCACTGTTTTAATCTTTGTCTCGGTTATTGTTTCACTTCAGCTTCAAAAACTCATGTTTGGTTTCAATATTGTTGACAAAACAACAGAAGCTGCTAGCAGCATGTGGCTTCAGAAATTATTGTATTTCTTTTCTATGATTACGCAGAGAGCTATTTGGCAGACATTATAAACTATACAATGATTGTTTATTTCCTTTTTTCATCTCTTGTCAGCTTGAAGACAACCACTGGTAGGTCAAAACATGGAATTGGGAAAGGTTTGTGTGATTGTGTCACAGTAAATAAAATAAAAATAAAATAAAAACTACAACTGTCCAACACTGAGTGGAAGTCAGCATACAAAGCAGCCATACTGTTAGGACCAATTATACTGTCAATTGAAATGCAGTTCCAATTCAGATTATCAATGAAACAGTTGCAAGAAGCAGACAGAATAAAAAACATACCGAACTGGAACTGTCTGACTGGTGCTTTTTCTTCTTTGCCTTCTTCTTTTTCTCCTTCTTCTTCTTTTCCTTCTTCTTTTTCGACTTTTTATGTTTGTCAGACTTGCTGGACTCCCTCACTCGACTCTCAACTGATGGTGCCATCCACTTGTCGTCACCCCGCTGCCTCCTCCTCTCCTCCTCCAACTTCTTCTGGTAAAACTCTGCCTCTGCCTAATTACACAAACAAAGATCTGGCAATTTGTGTTGTTGACTTACTTAAAAGGTTTTAGTTATTGGCATAAAGCTATTTCTACAAATATTACAGAGCCTTATAATTGCAGTACTTACATTACTTGCATTACACACACACACACACACACACACACACACACACACACACACACACACACACACACAAACCGCTGTAACCAGCTGTGGATGTAAGAAGTGGCAGTGCATCTGAAGAGCACACACCATAACTTCTGTAGTCCTAAATGGCTAAAAGAATCACCACAAGTGCAGGCACAAAGAAAGCCGTAATGTCGTATCTTATGGGACTCTGCATCGCAATGCTGAATACAAACCGAGATGTGGCAGTATGGAGTATCTTCACAGACAAGAGGGGGGAGAAGTGAAAGAGATATTTTAAATACATTTCATTTTATCCAACCCTCAAACGGGTGAACTGATTTTCACAACACGAGCAGATGCACAACGTACTTTGTACACATGTAAAGAATAGCTGTCTTTATATTAGCACAATAAACATGTATGAGCAAATTCACTGTTTAACTTAGTTTAAGTCAAAAATCATAAAATAAATGTACATTATATAGGCTAAATCTGTTTGATTAAACAATAAAAACGTAAACTTTCATTGTATCGCTCTGTTGCTATGTACAAGCATTACCATACTGCACTGACTCACTTGGAGCATTAAACAGTGTAGTTGCATCAGATCCCAACCAAACACTTGTGTGATTACTACAGTATTGTAGACATCTGCCTCATTGTGGGACTGTGCTGCTAGCTCAGATTATGGGGCATTTTCTTGCACGGACTGTAAATGTTGTCCTCACCGAGCTTGCTGTTTATTTTATATACTGCTGCTCACTAGAATGTATGCCAACACAACTTACCATGGTGTTGACTGAAACAACAATGAGGCAATAGGTAAGGGCTCACAACTGTAAAAGAACAATGGAACAGTCAAAGGCAATTGGTGCACTTTACACATTAGTGCACCTGCTTGAGGGTTAAAAAGGCAGTCAAACTGCACCTTTTAAATTTTGCACCTACACACTTAAAATTACTCAGAGCAGGCTGTTCCAGCTTGAGCACCCACCACGTGCAGCCGTCAGCCACCTACGAGATTGTTGACGAGCATTGGTGGCTGAGCAGCTTGCGTGTGCCCAGAATGCAGTACAGTAGGGTCACATTGTGGGTAATTCGTATTACAAGGGGTAGCTGTAAAATAGCTTCTGACTGGCTATTGTCAACATTAATTCTTCACATAATCACCAAAAATTCGATTATCATCTGTTGTACCGTGACATAAGTTTCTTTATGACTTCATCAGAAAATGGTGTTTCGGCCAGTTGTTCACAGCATCATTGAGCTCACTGTCAGTTGAAATACTGAGTATTCAACAGGTCCTCCATCTTGGGTAAGAGGTGAAAATTGATACATTGGAAGCCCAGATTATAGGGAGGATGAAGAAAAATTTTCTAGTGGGAAACGTTTGTTTTTCCTTCATTTGATTCACAGGACCAGGACTACACATTGACATGTAGGACACTAAAACTTCCAGTAATCATCACATCCAGTTTGTTTCGGATTGACCTTAGGAGATTTTAAGAGTCTCACAATAAACCTGTAATGTCAAGGTATCCTCACGTGTTACTCTCATGAAATTTGCTGTCAAAATTCCTTTAAGACCCCAAAAAACAGTAATGTCAACTGAACTATTTGGGCTCATTGAAAGACTGAGAGTGCAGCCACTGTCAGGACTGTTTCTTAGTTTCTGAGTTCACATACTGCGCCCATGTCTCATCCCCTGTCATAATTCTGTTCAGCAATTTCTCTAGCTCTTTATGGGAGCATTGAAGGCATACTCAGGCCAAACACATTATTTCAGTTATGTGAACATTGACTAGACATTCTGGTATTCATTGCACACAAAATTTATGTGACAATGTTGAAAGGGGGTTGTCCTTGAAATCTGAGGCACGTTTTTGGAAAGTTTGGAAATTATGAACCGATACATTGCATGCAAAATGTTTTCATCATGCTGCACAAGTCACATCTGAACATTTTCCTCGACCACTTTTGTCATGCACATCTGTGAGACCAGCCTAAAGTTTCCTCATCACACTATCACTTGTAACCCCGACCCTCTACATTTTCAGCAGCATTGACTCCTCCTGCTTGCAGGTAGTGAATGATAGAATGAACTCTGCAACTGGCGGAAGGGACTGTAATATCATCCTTCAACTGCTTGCTAACTTACACACTGATGAACACAACACGGAGATAACGGGCATAACATTACCTTCAAAGTCTACTTTTACAATTACACAAGCACCATAAAGCTACCAGCATTTGTCAATTTTTAACAGTCAACCAGATATTAATTTACCAGTTATCCTCAGAGAGTGTACAGTATTTAGCTGAACTAAATTTGGAATTTTCTCATAAACATCAGAAGTACAAAATTTTCTGTCCCCCTGTCATCTATAAAAGAGCAAGCATGTGTACAAATAACTTTAACTTCAATAATAATTAAATGTGATAATAGTAGTCTAGTAAGTTGTTATTTATACGTAGATGATATCCTACACATGTTGACAATTTTGTTTTGTTTTTATTATTTGTTTGGGGTACTCTGTGGGGGGAATGCAGCAGATGAAGTCTGACAGCAGAAATGTCATCACAGCAGGTGCCAAAAATGCTGCACGAAGTGCCAAGAAGAACCTCTGAGTATGTTACCCCTATGCAACTACACTAACCAAACCCACTTTATTTATGTAAAATGTTTCATTAGTACCAGCTCAACTACTGCTAAAACCAGGTTTTTGGAATTATATGTAATAAAAATTCTCCACCACTCAGAAATGAAAAAATAATTTTAACCAATGAGGAAAGAAGAACAAGAAATCCCGGATTCACTATTCACGTGGATTTGAATATTAAAAATGTTGAAAGCAAAGTTGCAATGACCTGAAAATGGATTTAAAAAAATAAAAGTCTGTCTTTGATGTATATTACCACAGATGTTTTAGAAAACCTGGAAAGGAGAAAGCAGAAAAGAAGCACACCACAAAGAAATTATTCAAATGAGCTGGAAATAGGTAGATGTGCTGTACATGTACAGAAAAACAAATGATTACAATTTCAAAAAAATGGACAATTTATTCAAGAAAAATCCTAGTCTTGTTACAAATTTTCATGTGTTGCTTCAGTTTGCATATATACAAGGGTTGGAACTTAAATACTGGCAACTATTTATTCACAACCGATACAAAGACTTCCATGTTTGCACCTGTTACTGTCCTTCAAAGTAGTCACCAGTGTTGTGTACAACACGTTGCTAGCCATGTGGAAGCTGTAATATACCGTTAGCAGAGCCTGTACTGTTGATAGTGTGAATGGAGCGGTGGCCTACTGCCTGTCGAATTTCTGGAACAGTTCTGAAGTGAATGCCACGAAGTGGTTCCTTCATCTTTGAAAGCAAATCAAAGTCACAAGGACAGTCCCATCGACCGAACAGAGCAGCCACAGCTTGCGCTGTATGCACCCGTGCACTGTTGTGCAAAATGATGGGTGGGTTGCGCAGAAAGTGTAGCCGCTTCTTTCGCAAAGGTGGTCGCAGGTGATGGTCCAAAAATGAACAGTAATACTGTGCAGTGACAGTCTGCCATGGAGGAACATAATGCGTTAGGATAACACCATCACAGTCTTACACGAGAATCACCATAATTTTCACCATACTGGGGCTCTGATGCACTTTAGAGTTTCGCAGTGACCAATAATGACACTATTCGTTGGATTGGCGTTTCAGTTTTGGCTCATAAGATGCGGCCCATGTCTCATCCAGCTTTACGATACAGCGTAAGAAAGCCTCTCCTTCGCACTCACGGTTCTCCAAGTTTGCCTGAGCAGTGTCATAATGCGTCCATTTCTGCATTTCCATCAAGTCATGCAGAACCCTTTGTGATGCAATTTTTCGCATGCCCAGGCATTCCTTCAGGATGGGAAGTACAGTCGTATGCACTAATTCGGTTTCGTGGGCGAGCTCACGAATCGTATGGCGTCGATCACTGTCCACTAACGGAGCAACAGCATGCATTACTTCTTCAGATATGCTAGGACGACCTGCCCGATGCACGTCTGCCACAGTTTGCCGCCCTTCATTGAAGGGTTTTACACAACGTGCCACTGTTCTGTATGGCAATGCCGATTCCCCGCACGCCTCTCGAAGACACTGTAGTGCTGTACAACCTGTGGCATATTCAATCTTGATCCAACTCCATTGTTCCTGTTTCAGAAACATTGTGACACCATTACGTTAGACTGCTCACTCACAAGTGACTGCGTTTCCCTCGAGTCCATTTGCTCGGAGGTATGGTAGGTATGTCAAGAACGTGTGCTATCAGAAACAATAGTAGATTCCATTGCATAGTGTCTCCACAGCAGTGTTGCCACTATTTAAGTTCCAACCTATGTACACATGGATGTTTTAGTCTTGGAAACATCTCTGGAACCATTTAGTTGCATTCGATTAAACCAGCCGTGCCTGGGTTTCAAGCAGGAAGCCCCATTTTATTTGATGCCGAGGAATTATTTCAATACAGCTGTGGAGACTCTGCAATGCTGTTTAAGTTTAGGGAAATATGAAGTGGGCTGAGACGTCACGGGAATATAGACTGAGGAGGGAGACGTGCAACAGCAGTCTGTGCAGCCGAGCAAAGCCACTGTGCCCTGGTGGCATAGTGGTTAGTGCATCTGCCGACTGGGCAGGAGACCTGGATTTGAATCCGACCTTGGTACAAATTTCATTCATTGCTTCAGTCTGCATATAGACATCCTAGGTGTCTGAGACTTGAAAGGTCTCTTAACCACACAAACTGAGCAAGTCAGTATCACGTCGGTCCACATCGGGCCGTTATGCGAGCAGTTATTAGGGTCAGCATTGATTGTCTGAAATGTCGGATATCTTCCTGAGGGATATTGTCCCAACCTAGCTGGCCGAGGCAGGATTTGGCAAAAAAAGTAGAAACTCTCACCATGTGCACAGGGATATTATCCTGCTGAAATGTTTCCATGCCGACCTGACCATATGGTCAATTACAAGCGTGCAGATCAGGGGGAGCACTGTGCTATACCAGCAACATTCACATGGCCTTCCATTGAAGGAACCACAACAGCTGTGAGCTACATAATGTTATTGTGTACCATCTGCATTCCTTTGTGCCCCACGTTCTTTCTGAGGGTGAAGGAATCTTCCTGTGAGATAACTGTCCGTGTCACAAGGCCTTAACTGTGCTACAGTGGTTAGAGGAGCACGACAGTGAACTGATGTAGATGTTGTGACCACAAAATTCTCTCTATATGCTATCGAGCACCAGTTCCGTGCTCAAAAACCACTTGCCTGTAATTTACAGAAACTGCATAACACGTGCATGTAAATCTGATGCCACATCGCTTTGGAAATCTATCAAGGACTTGTCAGATCCGTGACGAGCCACACTGTGTTCCACACAAAATTATCTTTGGAAAAATAAATTAGTGATACTGATGTGGCACAACAGGAGATCCTCTCGTCTGTTGTGCACTTCACAGCAGTTTGCTGAGTATGGACGTACACGTGGAATATTGACTGCTTTGTGGTGCTCTAAAGGAATGTCAGTTACTACTTTTGCCTGAAAAAGTTTTAGTTAGTATCATGCACTGAAACAGTTTAGCTGAAGTGCCCTCATACTATTTCTCAAAAATCCGCTCAATACCTAAGTATACTTCTAATAATTCAGAAAGAGTCCATGTAAATCTGAAGCATCCAGTTAAGTGTTTTCTGGTCATATTTCAAGCAAATGATTTGAGATACTGCTTGCCTAACAACACTAACACTAACACTACCACCACCACCACCACCACCACCACCACCACCACCACCACCACCACCTGACATCCACAGCAAGCCCCCATCTGGACTACTTTCTGCATTACCATTGTCAGCTACAGCCTGCACATCAATGCAGCTCCTGCATTTTTTTGTAATGTCATCTACACGACTTCTATCAGATCATTGTCTAGGTCTTTTGTTGTCTCTTAAGAATCCAGCTAATGACTTCACTGGTCCACCTACCATCGATTCAACTGGTTAACTGCCATGCCTACATCAATTTCATTTTCATTAATGTCATATAATTAAGACTTCTGCTCTAGTGTGTTCCTTAACACACCTGATTGCTTTCCCTTTGCTGATGAAGCAAGTATTATAATTAAGCCCAAATGTGTAACTTTAACACATGAAAAGGTAAATAATTATTTCTCAAAAATTAAGGAAGGAAGAAGGAAGATTATAGTATAATATTCCATCAACAATGAGATGATTAGAGCTGGAGCACAAGCTCAGATTAGAGATGGATGGAGGAGGAAATTGGCCACGTCCGTTCAAAGCAACCATCCCACCATTTGCCTCTAGTGGTTCATGAAAATCGTGATAAACCTAAAGTTAGATGGTTGGACAGGGATCTGAACCACTGTCCTCCAAAATGTGAGTGCAGTGTGCTAGCCACAGTCTAAAAAATGAATAGCAGGTTTTCTGCAACTGAACTCTAAACACAGTACATTCAATTCAAAACTGCACAAAGCCTGATCACACAATTAGAATATACCAACAACAAATAATAAGGAGGGCAGACAATTAAGTTCTTATGTTTTCATACTGATTAAAACTTAAAACCAGAAAATCCATACAGAAGACCTGCTGAAAGTTCAGGTTCAGCTATTTTTGCCATAAGAATAATTGCCAGCTTTGGGTATGAAGAAGTCAGAAAGTTAACATTTTTTGCCTATTTTCATTCATTGATGTCTTGGGGTTAATATTCTGGAGTAACTTCTCGCTTACAGACAAAGTATTCATTGCACAAAAGAAAAGTAATTAGAAATATGCGTAGCATTCAAACACGTGCATCTTGCAGGTACCTCTTTAAGCAGTTGGCAATATTAACCATAGCCTCAATGTACATTTTTTCACTTACGGAAATTGGTATCAACAAGCACTCGGACTTCGAGAGTAAAAGGAAAAATAATCTGCATTATTCTTTAATGACTAACTTTGCTACATGTGTGGAATATGGAGCTACAACACTCTTTGACAATCTATCCAACGAAATAAAATATGTCACAGATAAAAGAAGTGTCTTCAAAGGCAGATTAAGGATTGTAAATATGTCTCTTATTACTTAATTTGTCAACAAATGTTGCTTGTTGGTAGTATTATTTTTCAACAGACTACTTTCGGGCATTGCCAATCACCAGCAGTATCTGTATTACACAAAAGAAACACATTTCTTTTAATAAGTTACACTGTTCACTGTAGAGTTTCAAGTACATTAGTTTTCAGTTCATTATAATTGAACTTGCATTTTATGTCATGTTCTACAGCATACCTCAATGACAATATTTCATAATATTCATGAAATAATGTGATAATATGGATTATATATACATATATGTAATCAGCATAAGGGTTTCCTTAATGAAATATATGCAAAGTTCTGTCATTGTCAATTGCTCTCCACAGAAAGACTATTTTTGGTATGCATTAAAATATACATAAAGCTGTATCTAATTAGTACAATCTCTGTTAACAGAGCAAAGACAAAGACAGAATAAGGGACACCCATGTTGACCTCAGGCATTAGCTCTGGTAACGGTGCTTGTGATGCTGGTGACACTGGTATCAATGTTTGCTCAGGATGGGTGATGCAATCCATGACGACATTGTCGGAAGCAATAGAGGACCTGCTGGTCCGGCCACCAAGAACTTAATGCCCTCATCCACAAGGCAGTGGAGAACCAGCAGCAACAGGTGATGTGGTGTCCAATGTGGATGAGTTCAGAGAGGATGGTATGACATTAGGGGGTGCCCAGATATCCACACGGAGGCAAAGCTGATCGTGGAGCCACAACCAGAGGCAATCCTCAGTGCAGATGTCGCAGATGTGCCACCCCTGGCATCTGGCAACGACAGCCGGAATCCATTCAGGGCAACTGCGGGCCCAGACATAAGAGATACAGTGGATGTACAGTTTGATAAGCCTATGCCCATTCAACCTGACTGAAAACCGGGTGGTAGTCATGCCAATGTAAATGGCCAAACAATGCTTACGTAACAGCTGGTATACGATACATGTCATTTCACAGCTGGCTCTACCTTTGATAGTATATGCTTTGCCAGTTACAGGGCTGGAATAGTTGGTAGCAGGAGGGTGCATGGGCAAGTCTTGCAGTAGGGGCAGGAGCCATAGGGCAGGGATATGGGTGCAGAAGGAGCATAGGGTCTGACAAGGATATTGAAGAGATTGGGAGGGCGAAGAAAAGCTAATTTAGGTGTGGGCAAGACCTGACAGAATGGATCACATTTCAGGGCATGATTTTAGGAAGTCATGGCCCTGTTAAAATAGCTGATTAATACATTCAAGATCAGGATAAAACTGGCTGACAAGTGGTGTGCTCCGAAGTTGTTATTTGGAAGTATCAGCAGTACCACGATTGGATGTGATGGCCAGGAAATCTGCTTTTGAACTAGGCTGTTGGGATAACTATGTCCAGTGAAAGCTGAAGTGAGAGAGGTTGTGTATTGTTTCATTTGTTAGTAGGTCTGATGTGGACAGAAGTGTGTAGCTGGCCTTTGGTGAGGATGAGATCAACATCAAGGAAAGTGGCATGGGATTTGGAATAGGAGATTACAGGACATTTAAGACGTCAGCCTCACAGGCAGTCCATATGGCAATCATGTCATCAATGTATCTAAACCAAACCAGGGGCTGAAGGCTTATGGATCCCAGGAAAGCCCCTCCAGGGGACCCATGAAAAGGTTGGTGTAGGAAGGAGGCATGCTGGTCCCCATGGCCATAACCCAGATCTGTTTCTATGTCACGAGTGGCAAAATATTGCAAACACTTATGATGAAAATTATGGACTATTATCAGACACTAACATCATGGGCAACTCTTCAGTGAAATTTTTTTGCACAAGGCAGTGACTGTGGCAGTTATGGATGTGGAAACACAATGAATGAGATACAGAAAACTATAATATGCTTCAACAATCAACAGCCAATCAGTGTTGAGAAAGCGGCCAGTAACATCCACACATATACGGTGTCACGCATGCGACAGCATCAGCCGAGGTGACGACGACACCCAGGAAACTGCTTGAAGTGTCGCACACTGTGAACAGGAGGCAACAGGCGGGTAACGTCATCGTCCAAGCCGGGCCAAAACACGTGTTGATGCGCTAACACGTCTGTGCATTATACTCCCTAATGATCTGCATGTAATTAAGGGAAACATCTAAACAAAGCACTGAGGTAATCACTACCCAAGGTGACTCATTATCTGTATCTTAAAGCAGAACACCATCCACAACAGAGAATCGATGTTGAATTATAGTGGGGGTGAGACACACGACAAAGTGGCGAACCCAGCTAACCAGGTTGTACAAATTTTATGAACTTCCGTAAGACAGGATACAAAGCTACAGCCTTCGCAGTCAGTATGCTAGTTACAGGAAAACCACCAACCATCTGCTGTGAGGTAACATCAATTTGGAAACAAATCAATTCCTCCTGATCAAATCCTGGGTCTAGACTGGCCAGCAGGTGAGACAAAGCACCGGTATTTGTATATTGATTTGTAGGGCGGAAATGAACGTCATGGCAGGAAAACAGCCTAACATTACATGCAATGTTCTGCTTTATCTGGTAACGATGCAGAAGGACTGACTAAGGAAACCAATGGTTTGTGATCGGAGACCAGGTGTAATCTGATGCCATGTGGAAAACATGGAATTTCTTCACAGCATATACAATGGCCAAATCTTCTCTATCTTTTCTATCTGAGAGTACCTAGTTTCAGCAGGAGCTCATCATTTTTGAGGCATAAGTAATAGGCCGTTCGGAGCCATCAGAATATCTACAAGCCAGTACTGCCCCAATCTGTGCTATGAAGCGTCCATCACAAGGACCAAGTGAGACCCGGCTGGTACGTCACTAAGCAAGTTGCAGACTGCAGCATGATCTTAAGGGTGAAAAACACAGTTTCACAAGCCGCCAGCCATAGAAACTGAGTCCCTTTGCACAGCAACGCACGTAACAGGTGAGAGACTGTTGCTGTCCCAAGCAAAAATTTATGGAAGTACCTGACTTTGCCTAGAAAAACCTTAAGTTTCTTGACCGACAAAGGGTGGGGAACTGACACAATAGCAGAGATATGTTAGTGCAGGGGTCTGAGACCATCGTGAGAAACTTCAAACCAAATAAAACAACAGAAGGTGTTAAAAAAAAGAAAAATGAGAGTGGAGATTTTGTAAATGTTACTCTGTGGAGGCACCATAAACTAAAATGTCATCCAAATAGTCTGCACAACACAGCACAGATGCTGTAAGTTGTTCAAAGAAATTCTGAAAAATGGCAGCACCAGCAACTCTAAAAGGCAACTGCAAGTACGGATACAGTCCAAAAGGGGTATTGATATTCCAAAGGAGGATATTGACGCACTGTGACTCGGTAACTAACCAGAGTTGTAAGTAGGCATCTGACAAGCCAATTTTTGAGAAATATTGACCACCTGATAACCTCGCAAAGAGTTTGTCAAGGCATGGTATTGGGTACGTAGCCACTGCAGATTATGAGTTCAAAGAAACTTTAAAATTGCTGCAGAGGCGCAATGGGCCTAACGGTTTCTTTACTATAACTAAGAGATAGATCATTCACTTGATGCAACAGGCCAAACAAAATTGAATTCTGTGGCACGATCTAATTCATCTTTGACATGTTCCCTAAGTAACACTGGAACCAAATGTGCCTCGAAAAACCAAGGCTGAGCAGAAAGTTTCATGGTAATCTGTGCTGGAAAATTGTTGGCACAACCCAATCCATGAAAGAAGAAAGAGAAAGAATCAGAACATATGCATCCAACTATGTATGTGACACTTGTTCACACACTAAATTCACTTTGTCTGAAATGGTAAAACCACACAACTTACAAGCATCTACTCCAAAAAGATCCTCCATTAATGTGTTATCTACACCAAGAAATTTAAATGACCAGACTACTGACTTGTAGGTCACTGGGACAGAGAACTGGATGTGAATAGGAATACTTCTTTACTGTAATTGACTAGCTTTCTTGACACACAGAGAAGCAGAGGGCAGCCCAAAGCCATAGAAGTTTGTGAGTTTAACAAGGTTACCAAAAGTCTTGTATCTACTTGTATGTGAAGAACTTCACAAAAAAAGCTTGTTTGGCACAGCGGAAATAGCTGATACAATGTTTATGATCATATACACATCAGGATCGTTGTGTTGAATTTTTGCATCACAAACAGAAGCAAATGTGACCTTTTTTGTTGCAATTATGACAAGGAGCCCAGCGTTTTCGGTAGTCTGGGCAGTCGTGGTTAATGAAACAATCAGAGCAGGACACAAATATGGTATGTGTACTTTGCTGTTTAGTAGCCTGTTTAGTTCATTGGTGCAGCTGCTGCTGGGAGCGAGGGCAGGTGTCTTGATGCTATGATTGTGTGCAGACTGTCATTATCATGTCTTCCCCTGTGAATTATATTAAGCTTGGTGTGGAGGAGACCATCTGCTAACTTGAGAAAAAATGGAGGACCAACCAGAGTCGAAATCTGTGCTGAAAACATGACGCCAATCATGTCGTAATTAGGTAAAGTACAACATGACCAATAGACTGAATACAACTTTATTCTGCAGAAGCATTGACAACTTGAAGACGGTATTTAAGTAACACTAAGCATGAACCAATTATGTACACAAAGAGTTGTAGCAATACACATAGAGAACTGAGGCAAGCATAGCTCGGCTAGCCTTACATAGGCTATACCAAAAATAATCTTTGCCAATAACCACTGCTTATATTTTGTAAAAAAACAATCCTTATGATGATTACATATATGTATATATAAATCATGTAATTGCATTAATGGATGAACGCTACAAAATATTGTCACTGGGATATGCTATCGAACATTACTTATGAGTAACTGAAAATCACAGATTCATAAAACTCTACAATGTACACTGTAAGTAACTTATTATAAGAAATATGTGCCTTTTATGTAATACAGCTACCACTGATGATGGGCAATGCCCGAAACTAGTATGGTGAAATAAAATACTACCAGAAAGCAGCTTTTGTCAAAAATTAATTAGTAAGATGACATATTTACAATTTCTACAAGCTGCAATTTCTCTCTAACAACTCCTTCCACGTCACCAAGGCAGAAATGGTCAGTATTAGAGGAAAAAAACCATAAATTGCCTGCATGTAGTCATATTAATATTATTTGTTTTAGTTGTATGTTGAGTGTTCTATGTTTGTTCTGTTAACGCATTTCACATCATAATGTTGATTCTGAATGAGTATGATAAATGGAACAAGTAACTAACTAACCATTCAACTAAAGAAATAATGCATGAAGGTTAGTCAATAAATGAAAAAAAGTTCTAAACTGTTGTGTGTTTATGTCCAGGAACAACATTTTCAATAATTTTCAGCAACCAGCAAACTTGGTTTCACTTTAAACAGAGTCTGAAAGACTTTCAGACAGGCAACTCCTTCTATTCTATGGACAAATATCTTAACAGGACTGTTGACCAGCTTAAATAAAAATGTGAACTAGATTTCAGTTTTGACAGCATATGGTCATAAGTCAAGATTACATATTTTAAGTATGATAAATTTATTAAAAGTGCAGAACTATGTTTCATTCTGCCAGGGTAAAAACCTGTAAAAATTAGCGGTTCCACAACAACATAACATATTCACATATTTTGACAATCAGGGCCGTGAGAATTATATTCAGATGTTTTATGTTTTTTATTTTAGATTCTCTGACTTGTTACACACCCATGAGAGTCATCTCATTTTTGGATCCATGGAACAAAAACTGAATCTAATCTAGTCTCACTAATCCCAACTGCTAAGATCCAGAACTGGAAGGCACATGTATCATATCATCTTAAATCTATGCTACAGATAGTATCAACATTCTGGAGATGAAAATGTAACAAAGTGGATTTACTTCTTATAGGCCTATTTTCATTTACTAATGTCTTATTGGATCATATTCTGGAGTAATGTGACATCGTGGAAGAAAGTATTTCTTGCAGAGAACTGTGTAATATGGTGACAAGGCACACTGTCAACAGTCTCTCAGTACAAGTTACCCGAACCTGCTTCTCTCCATAGCCCACTGAACAACTTTCTGCAATCATCTTTCTTTTTCTTTTTTTAAAACGAAAGTCCCAGTCTCCCTGCCACAAGTCAAGGTGACTGAAGACTTAATATTCATCTCTCTCTCTCACACACACACACCATTTTCAATCTCCAGTTTATTTATTTTGGCATCTGGCCAGTTGTTACCTTCAAATAGCTCAATATGAAAACTCATCAAATGGTTCTGTGAGTGCACTGCTGAAATTCTACAACTTCTCAAAAGTTTATATAGGCTACACAGAATGCAAACAGTTCTAAACTGACAACACGTCAGAGTACACTCAGTTATTCTGTGCCGCATATGCTTTCTTTCCCAGTTCATGTAACTGGAAACTTCCAATAGGGCTGCAGGAATAGTTTCACTGAGACAGATTCTCCTTGCCTGCTCTTACATTCCATGACGTTGTTAGCAGTTTGATGAAGTTAGTCATAGCAGGTATACAGTATCCAAAGAGAATCGCTGAATCTGGTGATTTCTTTTGGCTGAAGATATGAGTGTGCCAGAATAACTCTGGCTGATCTGGTTATCATGAATTTTGATGTAGGTTACAGACGTTTGTATTTCTTAGGTGACTGGAAAAAACTAGGTATGCTGACAGACTGACTTCGTAGCAGAGTCTTAAGTGCCAATTACATTGGAATCTGTCAATCTCGATATGTGTTGGCGAAGTGAATGAACATAAATGAAATAAAATTATACATGCTGACAGACTGACCTACAGCATGTCCAGGGGCCTAGATTGGTCCACAGTTACCACTCTGGTGGGAGACAAACGTTCTCTATAATGTGATGTAGGCTAATTGGAAGAGCATTTCAGGACTGCCCTATGATATGCTGCGAAGGAAAGATATGAGCGCTGCTCCAAGCTTAGGTGGGAGGCGAGAGATGCAAGGACAGGCAGTGTGATTTCCAAATGGCAGGGAACCTGGCCATTTGTGTTTTGAGTCTTAAAGTTTTTCTTTCAGAATGGCACGTGGCATTGTGGAACACAGGAGTATGCAAGCACTGTCGCTGTACAGGTAATCCTGCACGCACATAATGTGATAGCCCAAGGGAGCTGAGATTCGCACACTCACAATCCAAGGGTGTTAAGATGCCATCACAATGCGAAAGGTTGGCTCAGAAGCATGGATGAGTTTGGAGTGGGTTTTTTGTGGTTTGAACAGTTAAATTCACATGGATTCCTACTATCTATGTAGTGAGCAACTTCAGACGCACATGAGAACTTTTATTCTATTCCTCTTCTTGTGAGGGTAAAGGGTCGAATAATGACTCATGTTAATATTCGTGAGACAGCCGCGAAGATTTCATGTTGACATTTGTTAGCTTCGCCAACTCACAACCAACACACTGTTCTACAGTGAGTACTACAAACATATTCAATTGAGCAAGATAGTAAATTTATGTGGTTGATTGTAAAATACGAGTTTATTTGTTTTTAATTAGTATGCGTCTTCACAGTCAAACTTCCATCGGATATCGCATTATCCGCAAATTCTGAGGGAACTAGCAACTGCTATACCTTCTTTAAAGTTCTTTCTCTCGCCGTCCGTATTTCCTCTCGTCGCTTGTTGCTCTCTCGTTCACTACTGAAATTTATCAGAGACATCTTCCAATTACAGCCTACGACAACCCCGTCACTCGGTTGTTTTAAATATATGTTTCTATCGGCATACAAACATTACGCGCTACTCGTAAACAAAACAAATAACTCAAAGTTCATAAGATCTAAAGATAAAACTACACCCAGACCTTCGACCATAAATATATCTATGGTTGAAGACCCTGCCTGAGTCGTCACTTCAAATGTTAACTCAAAAAAACAACGTATCACAGTCTAACATGATATATCACAGTCGAGACGCTCACTGCTGTTAATGTTTGACAGCTGGAGCAACACTAGCGCTTCAAGCGACGAGAAAGGAGGATGTTAGATGCGCCGTAAGCATAATGCTAGTTTTGCATCCTTTCCTATGTGAATGACGAAAAAGTTGAATTATTTTATTGCCTCCAAGAGCGTGTGTAATACCAGAAGATATAGATGTTTCTGAAAAGAATTCAAAGAGAAGCGCAAGTATGGATAAAAATCATAAATCCAGTGGCAGGCTACAACACATTTGTGAAAAACCACTTACAACATTGGGTAGAAATTTAGCTTACCACGTTGATATCAAAAGAATATAAGCACACTGATTTACATATAAGACGTATACCTCTACGTGCAAAATGATCGACACCCCTTTTGTCGTTCTGTAGGCCTACTGTGTTTTAGTCATTGTCGTCTGTTACCACAAGTACGACCTTATAGCTTACATGATATAAATTTGTAACTGTTTTTGCTCATATATTTAATTCGGATTGTTCACTGATATTTTTTACTTAATACGTTGTTATTCATATTTTTTTCTGTATGTAACATATGACAAATCCCATGCATTGTACATGATAAAACGGATGCTCAATAAATCAAATTAAATCTTTATATTACGTGATAAGTGGGACAAGCAACTGTCAAATAGTGGGAGAAATATGGTGTGCATGTTAGCCCCAAATCCTCTAAGCCAATAACACTGTCAGAAGTTTCGATGACACATTCACTAGTTTATCAATATGGGAGAAATGCTGTACCCTCTGCTATAAAAGGCGGACACACGCTTTTGAAAGATATGAATAACTGCACTTGATCTAACCACTTCATTGTCAAAACAAGTCTGTGTTGGCGATTCTTATAAATCTGGCACTGACATATGGAGAGTTGAACTGGCTGCTTCTGTGCCATAAGAGTGTTTTACAGCTGTAGATGAACTGCCGAAACTTTGTGGCAGTTTGGTCTTCACCGTCAGTTGAGGTGGTTTATTTGGGATGTCAAACAGGGTGGGTATTGCATTCCTCACAAGTTTATTATTGTTTGCTTTCTTGAATTAATTTTGTTCGAAGTACAGGTAAACAAGGTCTTTTTTTTACAAGATCTTCTCGTTTGCTCTTCACTAGCCATGTTATGCTCATAAAACGAAATATTGGTCATTATAACACATGTAGTTTGCAAGCGAATCCTAGCATTACGGTTTAGTAACGTGATGGTTTATAGCTGTCAGGGTCCTTAGGAAACCTAAAAAAAGACAGATGTGTTATCTTCTTCTTGATGTTCTGCAATTTATTGCACTACAGACGCTCCCATTTGTAAAAACGATTATACAAACCAAAATAAAAAAACTACTGTTCGGTTTCGCTTTCATAATCGCACCGAAAACAATTTTACTTCCTTGCCGCTTGGCGCGCTGGTGCTGCAGTAGGCAAAAAATTCGAGGCAAAGTGTCGCGACTGTTGTGTTAGACTGTGTTATGAATTGTGAATTCTTATTTATTAGTTTTTATAACATATATTTTTAATCATTTGATGAAAATAAAGAGAGAAAATCCAAAATTTGCATAAATCTTCACATTAAGTGTAAAAGTTGCTGATAAAAGACCGCTAATATAAACATGGTTCTATTGTAGATAATAATTATAATAGATACACATTGCTCAAATTATTAATCTAATCCACAGAGCTTCTTCCAGCGTATTATAGCATTTCTCCCATCAGAAGTCGTGCAGTCTTGATCATAGAGTATCAGCTACAGACTTGCTAGCCTGTGACATTGGCCTCATTCCCATTTAATCGAAGCACATGCCTCTTTAATGGAGGAACACTCAAAATTCACTTCGTCACGGAACATTAACAGTTCCTCACGAAAACAGAACAAAATGATGCTCAAGAAGAGGCAAAAGCATGAAACTCACGACAACAACGAGTGTGGGCAGTGTAATGGGTCTTATTATTTTTTTCTCGCTCTTTTCTTTAACCCAACGATAGACTAATAAGTTATTTTATGGCAAAGATAATGTTTTCAAAGGGCGGATATATAACGAGTTCCGACGTGCCAGTATTGATCAAAAATGTGTATTCTAACAGTACATTAAAAAAGTGCCATAAAAGCTATTATGAAGACCAAATTTATATATCGATATTTATACAAATAACCACATCTGTTCATCATTTCGCCCGCGTCGAGAACTCTACATTAACTGGATCGAGCCCGGCCGCTTATTCTGCCACTATTCAGCAGCGAAAATATATTAACTTCCAATTTTAGTAGGAAACGACACAGTTCGTACACGAACTTTACCCTCAAAAGTTTACTCCCGAGAAACGCTGACGACGGCGTTAAAAACTTCAAAAGTCTAGATCAGTGCCAGTCACGGTGATGTTTCTCTACTGTTCATAGGTTGGCGAAGCGTCAGTTTAGCGTTGCCAATGGGATGATACTTTTCGCGCAACCAATGAGAGGCGTGAAAAGAGGCAATGAATTCCAGCGCCAAAAGTGAAACGCTTCTTGTCTTCGTTACTGTCACAAATACTTGAAATTTGAATGCTTTTTTTCCGAATATGCTGCAAATTACGACATTGTGGGTGGGTTGGGACCTAATAACACAGTTAAAATTGCTTCGTCTCTTGTTTCAAAACACGTCGTCTGTCTGATACTCCTTTATTGTCTGCATAGCACTATCAGCTGACTTATCCCCTTTTGTTCCCTAAACCTCACAAAATTGCTACACGAAACACGTTAAGGACGACGTAGGCCAACACTTTATAAAGAACGGCAATTACGAATATTTTGCAGCATTTCAAATTATTAAGTTCAAAATACCTTTATTTAGTCCTCTCACTGCAACCTGGAAGTATTGTGTACACTTTTTGTAAAATTTTCTAAGTGTACATTTGAACGAAATATGTTCCTCGTAGCGATGTAGCAGATTACGTTCAAGTATCATTTTATGCAAACACTGATAATATGCTAATTGTGCCCTATATTTCATTAATAATTTCTTAGCTTTTCAGATGGTTTAAAGTGAACTGCACGACTTCTTCTGATCCAACTACTAAGTGAATCGTTGTTATGGTTACGCACTTGAATGAGATTATCTGCGGAATTAATTTAGTAAGAAATATATTTTACTTTTGAAACATTTTGTTAGATGCATTCCTACTGTCGTTAAAACAAAAATAGAAAGAGATGAAAACTGCTGCATTTGTCATTCACTACAACAATCTATGCCAGTCATAAAAATTAAGTTAGATTCGTATCATTAGACCAGATATGGATGTCCAACTACATGTTCAGACAGTCCCACTCACTGTTAAGAGACAGAATATTGGTGATTATATCCTGTTGACACACATTCTTGTAATTCTAATGTGGCCATTCACACAAACAGGGCAGTTGACCATTGATTGAAACCTGCCAAAAATCGAGCTTTAATGTACAATGTTCTGTACAAAATCGCAGCTGTTACATTTTCTCCTTGTTATGCCCTCAGAGCCTGTGCATAACCCTTTCCTTTGGGTTTAATGGGCCATTAGTAACTCTTATCTGAAAGTTTCTGTCTTCAGATTACTAGAGCAATACTTCACAAATAGTTGCTTATAAGTTTTCCCTGGTTTGAGTCTTTTCATTCTGGATTATCTGCAGCTTACGATACCACTTTGCCAACTTGCAAACCAAACTGTCACCCTTCAACATAATATAGACCTCATGTTGTGCTACATATCAGTTTGGTACCACAACTTACAATCCCAAAAATAATATAGCCTTGAAACAAATAATTGCATGACTCTGTTCTCTTTCAGTTTGTGCACATATTACATTGCATGATTATATTGTTGTAGTCTGGATCAAAGCCAAAATTCAGTGTTGACAGGTCCCATTTACACTTCATTTCTACTCTTGTCAGTTTCTTCCATTGTACATCATTTCAGGACATTGTTATTTGATAATGTATGAGGAATCAATAGTACCAGCAATGAAAGTCTTCAAATGTGCTGCTCATTAAAATAGGATATAGCAGAGTAAAGTGCTGGATATGGTAACATATCCTGATCAAACCCAGTTATATGCATCTACATCAGACACACAGGCCACAGTATGGTTGGAAAAGCAACATTTTGTACCATAAACTTTAATATTCCTGTTTCTTTTGTGCTTGATATTTTGGGCAGAAACACTATCAGTAACAGAATTTTTTTATGTAAAATGTGAGAAATATTTTAACTCTTACTGGTTTCTACACCCATTTAATCAGTAAGCCTGTATGTGACACACAATATCATTCCTACACAGTCTTCTCAAAATTGCTCAACATTTTAGTGGCACTCTTAGGTTGCTTAAACAATATGTGACAACTCACAACTCTCAGCAGAAATTCTTTACATAGGACTCATTTATGTTAATTTAAATGGATAAAGATCTGCCTACCATTACCTGAAATACTGATGGTCTCAATTTAGTATTGTAAAGGTTAATGTTTCTAACCTTTACAATACTTTTGTTAAACTTCAGGGTGCTGTCACTTTCAACCCATTATTAAATTCTTAATTTCTGCCAAGCCAGAGAAATAACAGGCCTGTGTGCCAAAGAAAATGTCTGTAGCTTTTTAACTATCACTCCCTTTCGTAATATCCTTCATGTGTCCATAATTCTGAAACAAGTCAGTGGTAATGCCCCTCTCATAACTGGGTAATGCCATTGTGTGTGTTTGGCAAAGCAACGTTACCAGTGAGCTTCATCAAGTGTGTCAGGAAGATAAGGCAGTGTACCAAAAATGTGTTGTAAGTGCCCACTGAGAGAGTAGCAGACAACGAGTTGAATTAATTTAGCCAAATCCTGCTATGGATATAACCACATAATGCACAATGTAGTTGGAAAAGCAGCAGCAATAGTTATGAATGAAATGCAGAATATTTTCAACAACAATAACAAAAAAGATTTTATGTCTAGTACAGCCGAGACACCTCGTTGGCTGTCCATTAATAGTAACAGAGGTAATTGTGATATACCTAAAGACTATCAAACTGTGACCAAATCCCAAATAAACTAGCAAACTTCAAGTGAGCACACATGTTGGGCTATACCACAGATCAATATGTCACAGTAACATACACATCAAGAAAGTAGTGGAAAAATATGAAAATTGGGGTGTCATCAAAGAAGGCAAGCTTTTATAATGTAATGTAAATAATCTGCAAATAATATAAAATTGTTTAAATTTCATTTATCATAAGACATCCTCTTTTCTTGCTCATCTTTGGTTATCCAACCATCCTCCCATTGGCTATACAAGACACATTTCCAGGCTACTAAAGAATGAATTGGCTGGCACCCCCTGCTCTAGACCCCCATTGCTTAAAAAGTTAATTTGAGTGTGAATACTCAGCTTTATTTGTGGTGCCAGTAACAAATTTTAGCCTTTGGTCAAGCTATTTTCTTGTGGAGGTTTTTCCTGATTTCAAGAGCTATAAAGTATGCAGGTGGAACTGAACAGACAAAAGCAATGACAGAGTTAAAAACAGTTTTAAATACAGTGGAGTTATTGGTAGTTATTTAGACCAAAAGTTATGTGTCTGCAAATACATATTGGGCTCTATGAATAATGTGAAGCAAATGCTTTTCCTTCAAATTTTGAAGCTTAAGCTTCAGAAACTATGAGAAAAATATGAAGCTGAAGTTTCAGCTCCTGGGGACAAAATTTGTGAAAAAAGCTTGTCCTTTGCCTTGAGCTCTGGCTTCGTCATTATATAAACTGTATGGATAAAAAAAAGCTCTGACTTCATTCTGGCACAAACAGCTTCTAAAATGTAAAGTATGGTCAGTAATAGACTCATGTACACATGTACACCGTGAAAAATTCTACAGATCATGTTGAGGTCCACTTTCAATGATGAAAATGTTAGATGGGTTACAAATATTTTCTTCTAGACACAAGGGAAAGAAGAAGTGGAGCACTATTGTCAGAAATTCCTCCAGTATCCACCTGATCTAAGATTCCAGTTTGGCATAGCAGAAAAATTGGGGATTTATCAAACTAACGTGAGTAGAGTTTCTAAGAATGATGGAAAATGCTGACTTGCAGATCAAATTTCCATCTTCACTGCATGATGTGATTGTGGCAAGAAACAAATGGATAAAAAGATGTGAATTTCCAAGTGCTATGGGTGAAACTGACTGTATTTACATTCGAATTTCAAATCAATGCCATAAGATGATGAATATATGAATGGAAAGGGTTATGCTCATATAAATGTGCAGGCCATGTGCAGTGTAAAGGAACAGCTCACTAATGTTCAGGTTAGCTAGTCCAGGTCAGCACACAACAACCATATATGGAGAAATTCAAGTGTCGGAGAAGTGCTAATTGAATTTCAGAACACCGTTCTTTCGGAGAATGAAGGATTTGGCTTAGAGCTGTTGTTGATGGCTCCTATTGCAAGCCAACAGAAGAGAATCACAAATTACTCAACAGGCTTTTTAAAAAAAAGGTTCATGATAGAATGTTGTTTTGGTAAGCTAACGAAGCAGTTTTCTTCCTGCTCCCTTCACTGTACACATTGTTCATGCCATTCTTCCAGTACTCAACATCTCCTTTACTTCCCCATGGCACACTCTCTTCCCATCTCCCCTGTTGTGTGACTGCATTCCCTAGCATTCCAATGCTTGTGCATCATCTATTTCTTTATCTCTGTAGTCAATTTTATGAAACATTTATATTATAATATACATATCTTGGTGATTAAATATTCTTTGCAGTGATTGACCATTATGTCACCTAAATATAACCTAATTCTCATGTCCTCTACTGAAATGATCTTTTGTGTATCATGTTATCATGCCTCTTCGCTGTCAATTAATTGTTTTTTGTTTTGTTTTCTTTTCCTTTCTTTTTTTTTCTACTCATTATGCTCCTGTTAGCACATCATATTTCAGACTGCTGTGCTGCATGCAGGGGCTTTCTCCTGTTATCATCCCCCACAGTGTGTGACATGCCTACAGAGAAGGAAGAAGGGAAATCAAAGAATAGATTTGTTAAAGTCAATGAAAGAAAGAAGTTGAGCCTCCAAAGACAGAATCTATTACACCCCCCCCCCCCCCCCACCCCCACCCCAAGAAATTTCCAAATATGCTAAAAGTTCTTTGTTGTGACACTGGAAGGAGAAGGTGTTCAGCATTTACTAAGAATGAACTTGTCACAACTTTTCACCATCACGGACATCTGAAATGATATCAGCAAATCTCTGTTACAAGTGTGGAGAGAAAGAACAATAACACATCTCTATCGACTACCTATAAAGAGCCTCCCATATAAAACCAATTTACCATTTTGTATTTTTCCTCTCAAAAAATATAAAATAGCAATTATACACAATAGTATACAAAGAATCATGTATGTATCTTTTTCTGTAAGAAAGAAACTATGTATAATCAATACTTTTTAAAAAAAATGATAATTCCAGTTGTTTGAAAATGAACTTGGAGAGCTATATTCTTGCTTTTACAAAATTCACAGCTAGCTACACTCAGCTTGCTGTTACTATTCCATAATGGTTAGTCTGTCTGTTTATAATGTTTTACCAATTCCACATTATATAATCCTTTCTCTTGCTCTGTAGTTGGTGCTGCTAGAAATAGCTCTTTCAGGTGTGGAATTCCTTGTACCATACATGGTCTACTTTATTTAGGGAAAAATTTTCTTGTCTGCTTTTTGATATCTGAGCTTAACTAGTGACTGCGAATCAATACCAATTCACCAGTATTAAACCCGGAACATGTGCTTGACAGTTACATTGCTGCACACTTTATTCCATATGTAAACATAAACTGTTGCCTACGTATAATTGTATTTCACCCATTGCTTCCAATTGAGCCACTTAAAATTTTTTAGTGGTGGTCCTACTGTAAATAGTTTGTCCACCATTTCCATAGGTGCTAGGCATGCCATTATGTATGGTAGATAACATGGAACTCAAGAATTAACTGTGCCAAGACATGTTCAGTTGGACAGTAGCTTCTACGTAGTCATGATATCTCTTTCGTAATTCACTCACAAGCGTCACTTTGTGAATGGTAGCTATATGCTTAACTCTTTCCCATATCAAAAACTTTATAAATGTCTGATTCACAAACTGTGGACCATTATCTGTTAATAATCTGCTTAATTGTCCTATACTTTTGAAATATTCCCTGAAACAGCAAATCCCTGTTTTCATGTTTGTATGTTTTATGGGATGTAATGTTACATATTTTGAATAGTACTCAACTAGTACAAAAATATATCTTTCAGTTGCCTGAGAGTGCAGTTGTGTGTGAGTGAGTTGTGTGTGTGTGTGTGTGTGTGTGTGTGTGTGTGTGTGTGTGTGTGTGTCTATTGTTGACAAATGCCTTAATGTCCAAAAGCTATAATTGTGAGAATCTTTTTGTTTGTGCCTACCTGCAACGCTGCATCTCCGCTATATGGTGAGTAGCAACTTTCCTCTGCTAATATTGTTACATTCCCCCTCTATTAGTTGAAAGTTGATCAAAAACGTCGGATGCAGTAAGATGAAATAATCTTTTTGATACTGTAGGATACAGTTTATAACTTACAGCTTGGTTACCATCTTACCTTTTCTGCATGTTTCACAGGATCTTAAAACTGATACTACTTTTGTACTATTTGACTAAAGGTTTGATGCACTAACATACTCCAAAGTGTCCATATCCCTTTTGGATAAAATTAACAAGTTCTGTCTCCACAGTCATTGGTATGAATACTCTCCACACAAGTCTTATTGTTATTATTCTCCAAAACAAAACATCATCATGTTTTATCCATTCAACTATATTATTGTTAATGACCCTGCTTTGTTTCATTGGTAATTGCTTATCTTTAAACTACAGATCCTCTGGTATAGTCCATACTATTCTTGCTACCAAGCTCTGTATGTCATTGTTGGTATAACTCAAGCCGAAAAAATTTATACTAAATGTTTCTGTAGGAGCCTCGGATCTCACGATGTCATTCACAGGTATAGGTAGACATGACAATACTTTAGGCACCACGTTCTTTGAGCCATTTATGTAATTTATCTCTGTGTGATACTCTTGTAGGAAAGTACCTGTCTAACGGTTCTGTGGACCTTTTATGTAATTTATCTCTATTTGATACTCTTGTAGGAGAAGTATGCATCTAATGAATTTCCTATGTAATATACAATTTTCCATTAAGGGACAGGGCTTGATGATGGATACAAATTATAATTTGAGACCTCCAAATCAGAGTCTGAAATTCCTTTATGGCCAATAACTCTTTTTCTGTTGTAGTGTAATTTAACTCATGTTTTTCCAGTGCTCTGTTAGCAAACACTAAGGTATTGTGGTCTCCTAATGTCAGATTCTACTCTCCCTGGAACGGTTTTCAAATGAACTACATATTCTGATTAGATTAGATTAGATTAGATTAATACTTGTTTCATAGATCAAGCATACGACACTTCGTAATGATGTGGAACGTGTCAGGTTAATAAAAGATGTCTGTACAAGATATTACATTCCACAAAATATTGCATGACACTAACGTTTAAGTTTTCTTCCCTTAATTTATATCTAAAAATTCAACCAATGACACATCAGTACTAAATTTAAAAGTCTTGCCCGTAAGATAGGTGTGTCTACCAACACTAACTTAATATTACTGAATGCTCTTCATGCCAAATCCATTTTGATTTTCGTTTGACGTATTAAAACCTGCTATTGTTCATAGGTTGTTCCTGTATGTATCACCTATAAAAACCTGCTTAGCCTAGGAATCATCTTAATTGCTTCACATTCTTTGGTTCAGGACAATAATAGCCTATAATCATTCTGGGTTAGATTTTATCCCATTTGCACCTACAAGATGTCCAAGAAACTTTAACACATCTCTGCTGAAATGTGGTCAAGAAAGCTTAATTGTAATATATTTAATGTAAAACCAATCCAGAGTACTTGTTAATAGATTGCAGTGTTCTTCCCAAGTTTTTGCTGCTAGTAATGTATCATCTACTTAAAATATCTAACTCTTTTAGTAGATACTTATCTAATACTGCATCCAAAGATCTAATGAATAATAGACACTGAAATATTCAAGCCAAATGGTAACACTTTAAACTGGAAAGACTTACCTCCATACGAGAAAGCTGTATATTTTCTCGAATTTTTATCAATTCTGACCTGCCTGCACCCCATGGTCAAATCCATTGAGCTCAAATACTGTTCACATTCAATAATTCATCAATATAGAATGGTTTAAGTCATTGTGTTTCTATATATTTACTCACCATATGTGCATGCAGCACTAATGTTACTCCACCAGTAGGCTTTTTTATTTATTTAGTCCTTCAAATCCTATATGCAAAGAATATATACAAGGATATTGGACATGGTTAGGTATTTACAAGATAAAATACAGTTTGTATTGCAATCCTAAGGACTAGATATTGAAGTAATTTAGCAAAGATTCATACACACAACAAACATTACAGGCAACATACAAAGTAAAATATTAATAATGCATCTTTATTTTTGTTGTTTGGCTTTTATATATTCTGCCAGACTGTAAAAGCAATGATCAATTAAATATGCCTTTACTTCAGCCTTAAAACTACAGAGTTTACCTATTGATTTAATATGGTTAGGTAGATTATTGAATATCTTTATCCCAGTATGTAGTGTGCTTTTTTGGCACAATGATGTTCTCACCTGTTTCATATGAAGGTCAGATTTTTTCCTTGTATTGTGTGCATGTATATCTTCATTTTTTTAATAAGTTATCTGGATGTCTATCGATATATTGTTTGATGAAAACTGATGTTTCTTAGGTAAAAATGCAAGGAAGAGGAAGAACTGATAGTTTTTTTATTATGGGTCTGCATGATTTCATATTGTTTACCCCTTCAATAATTCTTAGTATTCTCTTTTGCATCCTGAAAAGTTTAATATTTGTTGTTGTATTGCCCCAGAACATTATGCCATATTTAATTACAGATTGCACATAGGAGTAGTATACATTTAACAGGCTGGCTTTGCTGCAACAAGTTTTTAAGATCCGTATCATGTAACAGGTTTTGCTTAGTTTTCTTTGCAAATATTCAATGTGTACCTCCCATTTTGTGTTGTTCTGGAGCCAGAGTCCCAGAAATTTAGTGCTGTCAACACTTTCAAGAACTCTGTCCCTAAGTTCTATTTCTATGTTTGGGTGGTGTCTTCCTTTTACATTATAGAAGTTCAGTGCTACTGTCTTTTCTTTGTTTATAATTAGCTTGTTGTAGCTGAACCACTGTTCTACACTGTTCATTGTTTGGATAGTGGAGTCTTTAAGTTTTTCTTCTGTTTTACCACTACTAAAGAAGCTTGCATAGTCTGCAAATTGGAGGGTAGTTTGGCAATACTTGTTGTACATAAGATCATTGACATAGAGGAGAAACAGAGTGGGTCCTAATACTGATCCTTGAGGGACGCCATATTTCACATTTTCATATCCTGAATAGTAGTAGCTGATTTTGTTACGGTCAGTATACTGCACTTCAACCACCTGTTTGTGACCACATAGTTATGTATGTCTTGAGCCACTCATTGGATATGCCTCTAATTCCTAATTGGTCAAGCTTCTGCAGTAGGGCATTATGGTCAATGACGTCAAAAGCTTTATATAAATCCAGATATATGACTGTCACAAACTCACTTGCATCCAGTTTAGTATAGATTTCATTAAGAAATTTAAATATTGCTCTTTCAGTTGAATAGCCTTTCCTGAAGCCATGCTGTGAAGGAGAGATAATTTCATTTTTATTTAGGAAATCAGACAATCTCTTATAAAAAACTTTTTCTAATTTTTTTGAACATACAGGCAGAAGGGCTATTGCTCTATAACTCGAACACATTCTGGATTTCCTTTTTTATACAGTGGTTTCAGTTTTGCTGTTTTTAAGCATGAAGGGACGGTTCCTGATGCCAGTGACCTGTTGCACAAGTGTGTCAAGGGTTCAGCTAAGGCAAGACAGCATTTTTTAAAAATTGCATCTGGTATTCCAACAATTCCACATAAGTAACCTGTTTTCAAGGTTTTTGTAACTGATAAAATTTCTTCAGTATTTGTGGGTGAAAGGAACAAATGTGTAGACACATTTCTCACACTATTGCATGATGGAGGTGATATTTTGTTGTGTTCTTCCAGTCCCCTAACCAACTGTTCACTTATGATTGCAAAATATTTTTTGAAGGTCCCTGCAATTTCTGTTGGGCAAGAAATCATTTGTCCTTCATAACATAAGTTCATATTTTTATATTGCTTAGTTTCACTTGTTTTTTGATTTTTTTTATAACTTCCCATATAGCTTTAGATTTGTTTTTGAATTTTCAGTGTATTTGTCATTTGCCATTGTTTTAGCTTTCCTTGCAACTTTTATGAGGATCCTCTTGTTTTTCTTCAGGTACAAATGAAATTCAGGAGGCATGTTCTGTGTCCTTGCTATATTGTGTAATCTTCTTTTCTCTGCACAAGAGACTGTAATACCTGTTGTAATCCATTTGTTCTTTTTGAAGTTAGGTTGACATTTTTTTTAAAATTGTTATGCAGCTTCAAAGTATGACATGAAGATTTCCATGAATTTTTCAAACTTTTTGTTAGTATTTTCACAAGTATACACTTCATACTAAGGCTTATGCACCACGATCAGGGGATTGTTACATATACCAAGATTATGTTCCCTAATGTTGTTTTCAAGTATCCTGTGTATTTCCTCCTGCACCAGTAGTCACTAGTCGCATACTCAGTGGGGTGTGATAAGGTTTACAAAAAAAAAGTGGTGAATCATCCTTTATCGGAAAGCTACATATATAAGTTTTACATATGCCTGGCTTATCTGAAAATACCTTCTCATGCAGTAACAATATTTGGTATAAGTCCTCTTTTTGTTGGTCTGTTAACAAATGTGATTCAAATGCTTCTAGCTTTATTTGCAAGTGTAACAATTCTTCCTGATCACTAGGTTCCTCCCAACTCAATGTGCTCCATGTAGCCACTAACCTTACCTCATACTTTCTGTCACTTATTACTCCCATATTCTTAAATGGTATCACATAACACATATTATTGTAGTTACACATCAATTCTCATGCTGCAAAATCTGAAATTACTTTATATGCAATAATTGCAAATTGACATTGGGCACTACTAAAAGTGTTTGCATGCACACAAAATTCCTTAGTGTGAAAGGTAATATTACTTCTTTTTTTACTTGTATTGTTTTAGAACCCATAATACTGACAATGTATACCCCTGTCACTGGAAGTGTAGGGTATACCATCTTAGGTCTTAACATTAATAATAATGACTCTGAAACACACGAGACTTTGCTTACTGAGGTAACATACATATCTATCTTCTGATGGTTTATTTCTCCCGACACTATTGGTTTAAAATTATTCTCAGTGTCTTCAGTATTCATTGCTTCTTGACTTTCCACAAACATCAACAAATTATCCACTGTGAACAGTCCTCTATACAAAAGCTCCTTTTGTACAAAATAATGCAATCTCCTTACTAAAACCTTTGCAACATGAATCTCCTCTACTGGATTACCTAAATATTTTGATCATGTTAGGTGCCATTCAATATGTTTTTTGAAACAGTCCCAGGAACTCTTATAGTATTTTTGATCTACCAGTTCTAATGTTAACTTCTCCTGAATTCCCTGAGACGTATTTTTTCTTAAACTCTTCCCAAAAATTTGCCCAGGATGTGAACTCCTCAGAATGAGCTGCTCCCCATTCTGCCTCAGTGCCTAGCAAATAACTTAGCATGAAGCCTATCCTTTTTGCTTCTTCCATCTTTGTGGCAAGGATCTCAAAAGTACTCTTAGGAAGTACACTGGGTGTACATCCCAATCTGGCGTGAGCTCAGGAAAATGCTTAGACAAATTCGAGGCACTCTCTAATTGCCACTCTTGGAATATATTTAGGTTTTGGGTGCTATTCCCTTGTTCTCATAGCTTTAGTACCTGTCTGGTTTTAGTAACTTCATCTCATAATTTTTAAATTCCTCACTTTGTCTAGCAGCATCATCCCCATTGAATTAATGATACTCAAATTTTTGGTCTTTTCTTGAAACCTCTGGTCTACTTAAAGTCTGAATCTTTTCCTCCAAACCTAGTTGTAGATTCACTTGACACAATTATGTCACTGGACTCACTATGACATTCCAGCACTTTGATATGTGTACATAGTTCTGACATTCATTCCTTTACATCTTTACAGTCATGTCTTGCAAATTCTCTGACCTCCAAATTTTCGTGAAGCTCTGTTACGTTAAGGCATTCATCTACTTCCTTCCACACTAAGTCACACTGTTATGAAATCTCTTATTGCATTTCTTCAGAAAAAGACAGTAACCTTCTGTTGCAGTTCTTCAGCCCACCGACCTTGCTCCTCAGTGATTTCAGTCACCTCTTCCTTATATAGCCTAAAACTTTAATCAGTAGTTTTACACCTAACTCTGGATCTCCTTACCTAGCTCAGTTTTTTGTTATTTCTTTTCGTTTCTTTGATGCTACTTTGGAAGTGTTGTAACAGATTTTCATCCCTATTCCTAGTCTCTTCATCTCTATTTCTATCTTCTTCCTGAAAGTCGTAGAAGCACTTGGGATTTTCTGGTGCCATTTTCCTCATATTCACAGGCCTCTTGTTATTTCATAACTAATGTCAGTGTTTGCCCTTGGCAATGCCATATCTCTTCAAGTCTCCCACTTCAGACCATTTAAATTCTTCAAAATGTCCTTCTTCTGCTCTCATTCACTTGAAGCCCTCTGTCCTGGCCATAACATTTGATGTGTGTAGCATTTATCAGGTTCCCTGGTGCTGCTGTGATTCACCATACTTGACACCAGGTGTAATGCTGCCATCTGTTTAGCTGGTTGAATCAACAATATGTTAACACTGGTACGGCAGTTCCCTTTAATAATACTTATGAGGTGGACCTGCTAGCTGGCTGCAACTTGAATTCTTGCCTTGCTCATTAACTTCTTTCCCAAAGTGTGAGTGTGTTACTGCAACACAATGGGGTTTCTGCTGTTTTTAACTATATAAATTATTTTCAACAATGACTTTGCTTTAAACACTATATTTTCTTTCATAAACTTATACAATTACAATTCACAGCCATATAACAATAACTATTAATCTGGACCTTCACTCAAAATCAACTAGTGTCTTTACTAGTATTGGCAGTCTTGGAGAGGTCTGCCTGCATATTCTGTGAAGGCCTCTACAAAATACCTTCAGCTGGTGGCAGCATGGAATAAAGCACTTCATCAGTACGTGTAGACATCCACTCACTGTACAGCCTGCACTCCCTGGTAGCACCTTATCTCATTTGACTCAGTACAAAGAGTCACCACTCATTGGTGTACTATTTTTACAACATCCATCTAAGCTATATATAGGGTTTTGTATTTTGTTCATGCAGCTATCCTCCATACTTTGAAGAGCCTAATGGTGTGCCATGGCCTTTCCTATGGGAACATTATGGAACACCACATTAGTGGTGATCAGTGCAGATCTTGGCTGGGAATGGACAGAGATCCTACTGTATCAGTAAGATTCCTAACAGCTATCATCTACTTTTTAAATGGCGTGACCATCTTGAAATACAAGGGTAATCTCAAAAGTAACGTCTCCTATTGTTTTATAAGTACAGAACTCTGTGTGACAGTTGGTCACACTGTTATGAAGAGTGCTTCACACACTGTATGTAAACATGCACATGTCACGCTCAGGTGCTCAGTCTTGGCTTGGCAGCCGTTGAGAATGGAGCCTCCATTGGATGTTACCACCAATTGAAAATTGCATGCAGTTATTTGGTTTTTGAATGCAAAGGGTACTGCACCAATTGAAATCCATTGCCAATTGACAGAAGTGCATGGTGAAAATATATTAAAAACAAAGATTCCAAGACTTACCAAGCGGGAAAGCGCCGGTAGACAGGCACATGAACAAAACACACAAACACACACACAGAATTGCTAGCTTTCGCAACCGATGGTTGCTTCTTCAGGAAGGAGAGGGAAAGACGAAAGGATGTGGGTTTTAAGGGAGAGGGTAAGGAGTCACTCCAATCCCGGGAGCGGAAAGACTTCCCTTGGGGGAAAAAAAGGACAGATGTACACTCGCACACACACACACATATCCATCCGCACATACACAGACACAAGCAGACATATTTGCCTTTAAATATGTCTGCTTGTGTCTGTGTATGTGCGGATGGATATGTGTGTGTGTGTGTGTGCGAGTGTACATCTGTCCTTTTTTTCCCCCAAGGGAAGTCTTTCCACTCCCGGGATTGGAATGACTCCTTACCCTCTCCCTTAAAACCCACATCCTTTCGTCTTTCCCTCTCCTTCCTGAAGAAGCAACCATCGGTTGCGAAAGCTAGCAATTCTGTGTGTGTGTTTGTGTGTTTTGTTCATGTGCCTGTCTGCCGGCGCTTTCCCGCTTGGTAAGTCTTGGAATCTTTGTTTTTAATATATTTTTCCCATGTGGAAGTGCATGGTGAGTCATGCATGGATGTCAAAAATGTTCGTAAGTGGTGTAGAGAGTTTACAGCTGGTCAGACCAAAATTCATGATGAACAAAGGAGCAGGAGACCATCTATTTATGAGGAGGCAGTGTTGAAGGTTGAACAAAGCATGCGTGAAGATCGGTGGATCAACCTGGAGGATCTCTGCATGTTGGTTCCGGAGGTATCCCGAAGCACCGCTCACAGAATTTCTGTGGAAATATTGAACTACCAGAAGGTGTGTGCAAGATGGGTGCCACACATGCTGGCTGAAGACCACATGCGGCAATGAGTTGATGCTCCCCGCACATTTCTTCACCTTGCAGCCGAACAGGACAACTTTCTGAACTGGTTAAAACAACGTTTGGCTGGAAAGGAGATTTATAACTTTCTGAATAGCATGGCGGTGAGCTGGTATGACATGGGCATACAAAAACTGCCACAGCATCTACAAAAATGCATTGACAGAAATGGTGATTATGTTGAAAAATAGCTAAATGTTCAAGCTGTAAACTGATGTAAACCATTATAGAAATAAACAGGTCTATGTGCTTATAAAAATAGGAAACCTTACTTTTGGGACTACCCTTGCAAATACTTGGAATTTGCGTCATTTGCATCTTCACACACTAACTAACACTACAAAATACAGTATGCAATCGCATTACCACTTTTTCTCAAAGTTTTTTCTTCTTTTTTGACATATCTAGATTTTCAATCAGTTATGAACGTCATCTAAAAATTCTCAGCTTAACACAGGACAGCATGAATTTAATCAAAACACTGTGGTGTTTGAGATGTACAGTTAACACTGGTTTGTGGTGATTGTGTAAACAATCAAGTGCTGAAACTTTTGTCAAATACCTGCAATAAAGCACTTTTTGAAAAGGTTTAAACATGGGTGAGATCTAGTATTACAGGATTCTCCTCCTTAATTTTTGGAAGACTGAAAAGGGATCTGCTGTGGTCTTGCTGTCAATGTGGTGGATGTCAAAAAGCCAGTACAACTGAGACAGCAGTGAAAATTCACAATACTCCATTTAACAATCATTGACAGAAGGTGTACAAGCTCACTGACATTTAGAAGATGGCTATGGGCTATGCCCATCACATTTTGCATGCATTTTCACTTACAAAATCTATTTAAGCTCAATTGTAGCCACACTAATGAGCCAGTGACATAAAATGCATTAAAATCAATGTTGTTCAGAAGTGTCGAACCTATTTTAATTGAATTTCAGTGAACTTCTCTGACCTTACATAATAACAGATATAATACATCTCCATCATTTCCTGCAGTTAATAGACAAGTTGAAACAGAATGTGCCTTAGGGTGGAAGTGGACCAAAGAAAATGAAAATGATTGCATTTGGCCCTTCAAAGCAATGACTACCACTTTCACAGTGTGGTACTTATACTATCGCTAGAAGGATATAAGCATCACTGGCTAGAGTTAGGTTTACACCTCTGTTGGATTTGGTTCACATTAAATGTCCACATCTTGCAAAGAAGCAAGTTTTTTCCTTTCACAGTTATGCATTCTCAGGCACTGGACCAGATCTATGGGTGGTGGTGGGAAAGGGGGGGGGGGGGGGGGGAGGGTAAACTGCAGTATCTATCCCTGGTGGCAATTTCATGGGGCACCAAATTAATATTCTTGAAGAAAAGAAAATCTTGTTTCACAAAGCACCTAACATCCAATCCACACTGGTCTATCAATTATTCATATGATTTTGAAATACATTCCTGTTGGTTTTTGAACAATTTTGAGCACATTCTACGATGATGTCTCTGCCAGGGGAGTCCTTGTTGCATCTAGAAATGAAAAACTTTCCTGCAGACAAAAGGAGATGGGGCTATGCAAGTTGAGCCGAATAAACCCGAACAGGTGAATGCCAATCGCTGTTTGCTTATGTTGTTGATTGGGTGTGCGAATGATAAGCATTATTATAATCATTAGCAAAATACATAGATTCAGACTACTAGAGTGGAAATAAATGACTAATAAGAGTAACAGGTATGAAAGAATGCATACTTCTCAGTGTATCCAAGAAAATGAAATTTAGTTTCACTTTGTATTCACCTGAATTTTGTGTGTATGTTTGTGTTTGTCTGTGTGTCTATCAACCTGCCAGCACTTTTGTTTGGTAAGTCACATCATCTTTGTTTTTAGATATACTTTTCTCATGTGGAATGTTTCCCTCTATTATATTCATATCATTAATTTGAGCCCAACAATTATGTTTGTTATTATCACTGTTGCATTTCGAAATCTTTTCTGTCGTCTTATTTTCTCTTTCTGTTTTTGCCAGTAGTTTCACTTTGTATTCACCTGAATTTTGTGTGTATGTTTGTGTTTGTTTGTGTGTCTATCCCACATGGAATGTTTCCCTCTAATATATATATATATATATATATATATATATATATATATATATATATATATATATATATATATATATATATATATATATAATAGAAAGAAACTTCCACATGGGAAAAATATATTAAAAACAAAGATTCCAAGACTTACCAAGCGGGAAAGCGCCGGCAGACAGGCACATGAACAAAACACACAAACACACACACAGAATTACTAGCTTTCGCAACCGATGGTTGCTTCTTCAGGAAGGAGAGGGAAAGACGAAAGGATGTGGGTTTTAAGGGAGAGGGTAAGGAGTCATTCCAATCCCAGGAGTGGAAAGACTTCCCTTAGGGGAAAAAAAAGGACAGGTGTACACTCGCACATACACACACACACACTCACATATCCATCCGCACATACACAGACACAAGCAGACACATTTAAAGGCAAAGAGTAAGGGCAGAGATGTCAGTCGAGGCGGAAGTACAGAGGCAAAGAAGTTGTTGAAAGACAGGTGAGGTATAAGCGGCGGCAACTTGAAATTGGCGGAGGTTGAGGCCCGGCGGATATCGAGAAGAGAGGATATACTGAAGGGCGAGTTCCCATCTCCGGAGTTCGGATAGGTTGGTGTTGGTGGGAAGTATCCAGATAACTCGGACGGTGTAACACTGTGCCAAGATGTGCTGGCCATGCATCAAGGCATGTTTAGCCACAGGGTGATCCTCATTACCAACAAACACTGTCTGCCTGTGTCCATTCATGCGAATGGACAGTTTGTTGCTGGTCATTCCCACATAGAAAGCGTCACAGTGCAGGCAGGTCAGTTGGTAAATCACGTGGGTGCTTTCACACGTGGCTCTCCCTTTGATTGTGTACACCTTCCGGGTTACAGGACTGGAGTAGGTGGTGGTGGGAGGGTGCATAGGACAGGTTTTACACCGGGGGCGGTTGCAAGGGTAGGAGGCAGAGGGTAGGGAAGGTGGTTTGGGGATTTCATAGGGATGAACCAAGAGGTTACGAAGGTTAGGTGGACGGCGGAAAGACACTCTTGGTGGAGTGGGGAGGATTTCATGAAGGATGGATCTCATTTCGGGGCAGGATTTTAGGAAGTCGTATCCCTGCTGGAGAGCCACATTCAAGGTCTGATCCAGTCCCGGGAAGTATTCTGTCACAAGTGGGGCACTTTTGGGGTTCTTCTGTGAGAGGTTCTGGGTTTGAGAGGATGAGGAAGTGGCTCTGGTTATCTGCTTCTGTACCAGGTTGGGATGGTAGTTGCGGGATGCGAAAGCTGTTTTCAGGTTGTTGGTGTAATGGTCGAGGGATTCAGGACTTGAGCAGATTCGTTTGCCACGAAGGCCTAGGCTGTAGGGAAGGGACCGTTTGATATGGAATGGGTGGCAGCTGTCATAATGGAGGTACTGTTGCTTGTTGGTGGGTTTGATGTGGACGGATGTGTGCAGCTGGCCATTGGACAGATGGAGGTCGACGTCTAGGAAAGTGGCATGGGATTTGGAGTAGGACCAGGTGAATCTGATGGAACCAAAGGAGTTGAGGTTGGAGAGGAAATTCTGCAGTTGTTCTTCACTGTGAGTCCAGATCATGAAGATGTCATCAATAAATCTGTACCAAACTTTGGGTTGGCAGGCTTGGGTAACCAAGAAGGCTTCCTCTAAGCGACCCATAAATAGGTTGGCATACGAGGGGGCCATCCTTGTACCCATGGCTGTTCCCTTTAATTGTTGGTATGTCTGGCCTTCAAAAGTGAAGAAGTTGTGGGTCAGGATGAAGCTGGCTAAGGTGACGAGGAAAGAGGTTTTAGGTAGGGTGGCAGGTGATCGGCGTGAAAGGAAGTGCTCCATTGCAGCGAGGCCCTGGACGTGCAGGATATTCGTGTATAGGGAAGTGGCATCAATGGTTACAAGGATGGTTTCCGGGGGTAACAGACTGGGTACGGATTCCAGGCGTTCGAGAAAGTGGTTGGTGTCTTTGATGAAGGATGGGAGACTGCATGTAATGGGTTGAAGGTGTTGATCTACGTAGGCAGAGATACGTTCTGTGGGGGCTTGGTAACCAGCTACAATGGGGCGGCCAGGATGTTTGTGTTTGTGAATTTTAGCAAGTAGGTAGAAGGTAGGAGTGCGAGGTGTCGGTGGGGTGAGGAGTTTGATGGAGTCAGGTGAAAGGTTTTGTAGGGGGCCTAAGGTTCTGAGGATTCCTTGAAGCTCCGCCTGGACATCAGGAATGGGATTACCTTGGCAAACTTTGTATGTAGAGTTGTCTGAAAGCTGACGCAGTCCCTCAGTCACATACTCCCGACGATCAAGTACCACGGTCGTGGAACCCTTGTCAGCCGGAAGAATGATGATGGATCGGTCAGCTTTCAGATCACGGATAGCCTGGGCTTCGGCTGTGGTGACGTTAGGAGTAGGATTAAGGTTTTTCAAGAATGATTGAGAGGCAAGGCTGGAAGTGAGAAATTCCTGGAAGGTTTGGAGAGGGTGATTTTGAGGAAGAGGAGGTGGGTCCCGCTGTGATGGAGGACGGAACTGTTGCAGGCAGGGTTCAATCTGGATAGTGTCTTGGGGAGTCGGATCATTAGGAGTGGGATCAGGATTGTTTTTCTTCATGGCAAAGTGATATTTCCAGCAGAGACTAAGAGTGTAGGACAGTAAATCTTTGACAAGGGCAGTTTGGTTGAACCTGGGAGTGGGGCTGAAGGTGAGGCCTTTGGATAGGACAGAGGTTTTGGATTGGGAGAGGGGTTTGGAGGAAAGGTTAACTACTGAATTGGGGTGTTGTGGTTCCAGATTGTGTTGACTAGAATTTTGAGGTGTTGGGGGGAGTGGAGCTGGAAGTGGGAGATTGAGTAGATGGGAGAGACTGGGTCTGTGTGCAATGAGAGGAGGTTGAGGTTTGTTGGAAAGATTATGGAGGGTGAGTGAGTTGCCTTTCCGGAGGTGGGAAACCAGGAGATTGGATAGTTTTTTGAGGTGGAGGGTGGCATGTTGTTATAATTTGCGGTTGGCCTGTAGGAGGATGCTATGTACAGCCGGTGTGGATGTGGGAGAGGAAAGATTGAGGACTTTGATTTGGGATAGGAGTTGACGGGTGTGTTCATTGGCCGAGTCGATGTATAGGTGAAGGATTAGGCGGGTGAGGGCTATGGATTGTGCTGTTTGGAACTGGTATAAGGACTGATGGAAAGAAGGATTGCAGCCAGAGATGGAAACTTTAAGTGTGAGGCCTTTGGGAGTAATGCCAAATGTCAGACAAGCCCGAGTAAATAAAATATGGGAGCGTAATCTGGCTAGGGTGAAGGCATGTTTGCGGAGGGAATGTAAATAAAATTTAGTGGGGTCGTTGTAGGGATGTTGTGAGGTTGACATGGTATTAGTAGGTAGAAAGGGTAATATGAGGTTAAAGTGAAAGTAAATAGAGATTTATATAGGGAGAGATAAAGGTGTGAAAAAAGTCGAAAAAGTGTTGGTTTGAGATGAGCTATGTTGATCATGTGCAGAACTTAGGTTGGTGAACAACAATGGGTGCAAAGGTTGGGTAGTTATGTTGTCTCCAGATCACGTTAAAGGGTGGGGGAATTTCAAGAAAATTTCGAAAAAAATGTTTCGAAAAAAGTTTCGAAAAGATAATTTCCGAAAAAATAAAATTCGAAATAATTTTTCGAATAAAATTTCGAAGAATATGTGTGTAAATGTATTCAAAGGACTGATTATGTACTGGCAGGTTATGAGAATGAGGCTAACAATTGTTTGATGAAGAAATAATAACGTGTAAACCTGTGGGAAGCTGCTAAAAAATGATCGGTTATGTGGGAAAAACGGCAATGGAAATAAAACGAAAGTTGTTGGAAAAAACTGAGATGGTTATGTAATGGGTGAAAGGAACTGAAGCTGTGAAATAGTATTCACGAGTTTACACGAAATGTTTGTAAACTTGGAACAATGGATTTTATAGCAGCGGTTATGTTGAAAGCGTTGAAAATTTTAGGTTATGGATTGGAAGTAAATTACGTATTATTGAGTATAATTAGGCAGGATAAAATGTATGGTAGATTACGGAAAAATGGAAGATGAATACAAAGTGAAACTTCTTGTACAAACGAAAAGAGAAAGTAAGACGATAGAGAAGATTTCGAAATGCAACAGAGACAATAACAAACGTAATTGTTGGGTTCAAATTAATGATGATGTAAAGAAAATAGAAAGAAACTTCCACATGGGAAAAATATATTAAAAACAAAGATTCCAAGACTTACCAAGCGGGAAAGCGCCGGCAGACAGGCACATGAACAAAACACTCAAACACACACACAGAATTACTAGCTTTCGCAACCGATGGTTGCTTCTTCAGGAAGGAGAGGGAAAGACGAAAGGATGTGGGTTTTAAGGGAGAGGGTAAGGAGTCATTCCAATCCCGGGAGTGGAAAGACTTCCCTTAGGGGAAAAAAAGGACAGGTGTACACTCACACACACACACACACACATATCCATCCGCACATACACAGACACAAGCAGACACATTTAAAGGCAAAGAGTAAGGGCAGAGATGTCAGTCGAGGCGGAAGTACAGAGGCAAAGAAGTTGTTGAAAGACAGGTGAGGTATGAGCGGCGGCAACTTGAAATTGGCGGAGGTTGAGGCCCGGCGGATATCGAGAAGAGAGGATATACTGAAGGGCGAGTTCCCATCTCCGGAGTTTGGATAGGTTGGTGTTGGTGGGAAGTATCCAGATAACTCGGACGGTGTAACACTGTGCCAAGATGTGCTGGCCATGCATCAAGGCATGTTTAGCCACAGGGTGATCCTCATTACCAACAAACACTCTCTGCCTGTGTCCATTCATGCGAATGGACAGTTTGTTGCTGGTCATTCCCACATAGAAAGCGTCACAGTGCAGGCAGGTCAGTTGGTAAATCACGTGGGTGCTTTCACACGTGGCTCTCCCTTTGATTGTGTACACCTTCCGGGTTACAGGACTGGAGTAGGTGGTGGTGGGAGGGTGCATAGGACAGGTTTTACACCGAGGGCAGTTGCAAGGGTAGGAGGCAGAGGGTAGGGAAGGTGGTTTGGGGATTTCATAGGGATGAACCAAGAGGTTACGAAGGTTAGGTGGACGGCGGAAAGACACTCTTGGTGGAGTGGGGAGGATTTCATGAAGGATGGATCTCATTTCGGGGCAGGATTTTAGGAAGTCATATCCCTGCTGGAGAGCCACATTCAAGGTCTGATCCAGTCCCGGGAAGTATTCTGTCACAAGTGGGGCACTTTTGGGGTTCTTCTGTGAGAGGTTCTGGGTTTGAGAGGATGAGGAAGTGGCTCTGGTTATCTGCTTCTGTACCAGGTTGGGAGGGTAGTTGCGGGATGCGAAAGCTGTTTTCAGGTTGTTGGTGTAATGAACCATGAACCATGGACCTTGCCGTTGCTGGGGAGGCTTGCGTGCCTCAGCGATACAGATGGCCGTACCGTAGGTGCAACCACAATGGAGGGGTATCTGTTGAGAGGCCAGACAAACGTGTGGTTCCTGAAGAGGGGCAGCAGCCTTTTCAGTAGTTGCAGGCGCAACAGTCTGGATGATTGACTGATCTGGCCTTGCAACATTAACCAAAACGGCCTTGCTGTGCTGGTACTGCGAACGGCTGAAAGCAAGGGGAAACTACAGCCGTAATTTTTCCCGAGGACATTCAGCTTTACTGTATGATTAAATGATGATGGCATCCTCTTGGGTAAAATATTCCGGAGGTAAAATAGTCCCCCATTCGGATCTCCGGGCGGGGACTACTCAGGAGGATGTCATTATCAGGAGAAAGAAAACTGGCGTTCTACGGATCGGAGCGTGGAATGTCAGATCCCTTAATCGGGCAGGTAGGTTAGAAAATTTAAAAAGGGAAATGGATAGGTTAAAGTTAGATATAGTGGGAATTAGTGAAGTTCGGTGGCAGGAGGAACAAGACTTCTGGTCAGGTGACTACAGGGTTATAAACACAAAATCAAATAGGGGTAATGCAGGAGTAGGTTTAATAATGAATAGGAAAATAGGAATGTGGGTAAGCTACTACAAACAGCATAGTGAACGCATTATTGTGGCCAAGATAGATATGAAGCCCACACCTACTACAGTAGTACAAGTTTATATGCCAACTAGCTCTGCAGATGGTGAAGAAATGTATGATGAAATAAAAGAAATTACTCAGATAGTGAAGGGAGACGAAAAATTTAATAGTCATGGGTGACTTGAATTCAAGAGTAGGAAAAGGGAGAGAAGGAAACGTGGTAGGTGAATATGGATTGGGGATACGAAATGAAAGAGGAAGCCGCCTAGTAGAATTTTGCACAGAGTACAACTTAATCATAGCTAACACTTGGTTTCAGAATCATGAAAGGAGGTTGTATACATGGAAGAATCTTGGAGATACTAAAAGGTGTCAGATAGATTATATAATGGTAAGACAGAGATTTAGGAACCAGGTTTTAAATTGTAAGGCACTTCCAGGGGCAGATGTGGACTCTGACCACAATCTATTGGTTATGAACTGTAGATTAAAACTGAAGAAACTGCAAAAATGTGGGAATTTAAGGAGATGGGACCTGGATAAACTGAAAGAACCAGAGGTTGTACAGAGTTTCAGAGAGAGCATAAGGGAACAATTGACAGGAATAGGGGAAAGAAATACAGTAGAAGAAGAATGGGTAGCTCTGAGGGATTTAGTAGTGAAGGCAGCAGAGGATAAAGTAGGTACAAACACGAGGGCTGCTAGAAATCCTTGGGTAACAGAAGAAATATTTAATTTAATTGATGAAAGTAGAAAATATAAAAATGCAGTAAATGAAGCAGGCAAAAAGGAATACAAACGTCTCAAAAATGAGATCGACAGGAAGTGCAAAATGGCTAAACAGGGATGGCTAGTGGACAAATGTAAGGATGTAGAAGCTTATCTCACTAGGGGTAAGATAGATACTGCCTACAGGAAAATTAAAGACACTTTTGGAGAGAAGAGAACCACGTGTATGAATATCAAGAGCTCAGATGGCAGCCCAGTTCTAAGCAAAGAAGGGAAGGCAGAAAGGTGGAAGGAGTATATAGAAGGTTTATACAAGGGCGATGTACTTGAGGACAATATTATGGAAATAGAAGAGGATCTAGATGAAGATGAAATGGGAGATACTATACTGCGTGAAGAGTTTGACAGAGCACTGAAAGACCTGAGTCGAAACAAGACCCCCGGAGTAGACAACATTCCATTAGAACTACTGACGGCCTTGGGAGAGCCAGTCATGACAAAACTCTACCAGCTGGTGAGCAAGATGTATGAGACAGGCGAAATACCCTCAGACTTCAAGAAGAATATAATAATTCCAATCCCAAAGAAAGCAGGTGCTGACAGATGTGAAAATTACTGAACTATCAGTTTAATAAGCCACGGCTGCAAAATAGTAACGCGAATTCTTTACAGACGAATGGAAAAACTGGTAGATGCAGACCTCGGGGAGGATCAGTTTGGATTCCGTCGAAATGTTGGAACACGTGAGGCAATACTGACCTTACGACTTATCTTAGAAGAAAGATTAAGAAAAGGCAAACCTACGTTTCTAGCATTTGTAGACTTAGAGAAAGCTTTTGACAATGTTGACTGGAATACTCTTTTTCAAATTCTAAAGGTGGCAGGGGTAAAATACAGGGAGCGAAAGGCTATTTATAATTTGTACAGAAACCAGATGGCAGTAATAAGAGTCGAGGGGCATGAAAGGGAAGCTGTGGTTGGGAAAGGAGTGAGACAGGGTTGCAGCCTCTCCCCGATGTTATTCAATCTGTATATTGAGCAAGCAGTAAAGGAAACAAAAGAAAAATTTGGAGTAGGTATTGAAATTCATGGAGATGAATTAAAAACTTTGAGGTTCTCCGATGACATTGTAATTCTGTCAGAGACGGCAAAGGACTTGGAAGAGCAGTTGAACGGAATGGACAGTGTCTTGAAAGGAGGATATAAGATGAACATTAACAAAAGCAAAACGAGGATAATGGAATGTAGTCAAATTAAATCGGGTGATGCTGAGGGAATTAGATTAGGGAATGAGACACTTAAAGTAGCAAAGGAGTTTTGCTATTTAGGAAGTAAAATAACTGATGATGGTCGAAGTAGAGAGGATATAAAATGTAGACTGGCAATGGCAAGCAAAGCGTTTCTGAAGAAGCGAAATTTGTTAACATCGAGTATAGATTTAAGTGTCAGGAAGTCATTTCTGAAAGTATTTGTATGGAGTGTAGCCATGTATGGAAGTGAAACATGGACGATAACTAGTTTGGACAAGAAGAGAATAGAAGCTTTCGAAATGTGGTGCTACAGAAGAATACTGAAGATAAGGTGGATAGATCATGTAACTAATGAGGAGGTATTGAATAGGATTGGGGAGAAGAGAAGTTTGTGGCACAACTTGACTAGAAGAAGGGATCGGTTGGTAGGACATGTTTTGAGGCATCAAGGGATCACAAATTTAGCATTGGATGGCAGCGTGGAGGGTAAAAATCATAGAGGGAGACCGAGAGATGAGTACACTAAGCAGATTCAGAAGGATGTAGGTTGCAGTAGGTACTGGGAGATGAAGCAGCTTGCACAGGATAGAGTAGCATGGAGAGCTGCATCAAACCAGTCTCAGGACTGAAGACAACAACAACAACAACAACGGTGTAATGGCCGAGGGATTCAGGACTGGAGCAGATTCGTTTGCCACGAAGGCCTAGGCTGTAGGGAAGGGACCGTTTGATATGGAATGGGTGGCAGCTGTCATAATGGAGGTACTGTTGCTTGTTGGTGGGTTTGATGTGGACAGATGTGTGCAGCTGGCCATTGGACAGATGGAGGTCGACGTCTAGGAAAGTGGCATGGGATTTGGAGTAGGACCAGGTGAATCTGATGGAACCAAAGGAGTTGAGGTTGGAGAGGAAATTCTGCAGTTGTTCTTCACTGTGAGTCCAGATCATGAAGATGTCATCAATAAATCTGTACCAAACTTTGGGTTGGCAGGCTTGGGTAACCAAGAAGGCTTCCTCTAAGCGACCCATAAATAGGTTGGCATATGAGTGGGCCATCCTGGTACCCATGGCTGTTCCCTTTAATTGTTGGTATGTCTGGCCTTCAAAAGTGAAGAAGTTGTGGGTCAGGATGAAGCTGGCTAATGTGACGAGGAAAGAGGTTTTAGTCTGTTACCCCCAGAAACCATCCTTGTAACCACTGATGCCACTTCCCTATACACGAATATCCCGCACGTCCAGGGCCTCGCTGCAATGGAGCACTTCCTTTCACGCTGATCACCTGCCACCCTTCCTAAAACCTCTTTCCTCGTCACCTTAGCCAGCTTCATAATAAAAAGAAACTTCCACATTGGAAAAATATATCAAAAACAAATATTCCAAGACTTACCAAGCGGGAAAGCACCGGTAGATAGGCACAATAAATAAAACGCACAATCACACACACAGAATTTCGAGCTTTCGCAACCAGCGGCTGCTTCGTCAGAAAAGAGGAAAGGAAAAGGAAAGATGAAAGAATGTGGGTTTTAAGGGAGAGGGTAAGGAGTCATTCCAATCCTGGGAGCAGAAAGACTTACCTTAGGGGGAAAAAGGATAGGTATATACTCGCGCGCACACACACACACACACACACACACACACACACACACACACACACACACACACACACACACACACACACACTCATATCCATAAAATATTATATATATATATATATATATATATATATATATATATATATATATATATATATATATATATATATATATAAAAAACAAAGATTCCAAGACTTACCAAGCGGGAAAGCGCCGGCAGACAGGCACATGAACAAAACACACAAACACACACACAGAATTACGAGCTTTCGCAACTGGCAGTTGCTTCGTCAGGAAACCTCTTTCCTCGTCACCTTAGCCAGCTTCATCCTGACCCACAACTTCTTCACTTTTGAAGGCCAGACATACCAACAATTAAAGGGAACAGCCATGGGTACCAGGATGGCCCCCTCGTATGCCAACCTATTTATGGGTCGCTTAGAGGAAGCCTTCTTGGTTACCCAAGCCTGCCAACCCAAAGTTTGGTACAGATTTATTGATGACCTCTTCATGATCTGGACTCACAGTGAAGAACAACTCCAGAATTTCCTCTCCAACCTCAACTCCTTTGGTTCCATCAGATTCACCTGGTCCTACTCCAAATCCCATGCCACTTTCCTAGATGTATGCCACTTTCCCATGCCACTTTCCTAGATGTTGACCTCCATCTGTCCAATGGCCAGCTGCACACATCCGTCCACATCAAACCCACCAACAAGCAACAGTACCTCCATTATGACAGCTGCCACCCATTCCATATCAAACGGTCCCTTCCCTACAGCCTAGGCCTTCGTGGCAAACGAATCTGCTCCAGTCCTGAATCCCTCGACCATTACACCAACAACCTGAAAACAGCTTTCGCATCCCGCAACTACCATCCCAACCTGGTACAGAAGCAGATAACCAGAGCCACTTCCTCATCCCCTCAAACCCAGAACCTCTCACAGAAGAACCCCAAAAGTGCCCCACTTGTAACAGAATACTTCCCGGGACTGGATCAGACCTTGAATGTGGCTCTCCAGCAGGGATACGACTTCCTAAAATCCTGCCCCGAAATGAGATCCATCCTTCATGAAATCCCCCCCACTCCACCAAGTGTGTCTTTCCGCCGTCCACCTAACCTTCGTAACCTCTTGGTTCATCCCTATGAAATCCCCAAACCACCTCCCCTACCCTCTGGCTCCTACCCTTGCAACCGCCCCCGGTGTAAAACCTGTCCTATGCACCCTCCCACCACCACCTACTCCAGTCCTGTAACCCGAAAGGTGTACACGATCAAAGGGAGAGCCACATGTGAAAGCACCCACGTGATTTACCAACTGACCTGCCTGCACTGTGATGCTTTCTATGTGGGAATGACCAGCAAGAAACTGTCCATTCGCATGAATGGACACAGGCAGACAGTGTTTGTTGGTAATGAGGATCACCCTGTGGCTAAACATGCCTTGATGCACGGCCAGTACATCTTGGCACAGTGTTACACCGTCCGAGTTATCTGGATACTTCCCACCAACACCAACCTATCCGAACTCCGGAGATGGGAACTCGCCCTTCAGTATATCCTCTCTTCTCGATATCCGCCAGGCCTCAACCTCCGCTAATTTCAAGTTGCCGCCGCTCATACCTCACCTGTCTTTCAACAACTTCTTTGCCTCTGTACTTCCGCCTCGACTGACATCTCTGCCCTTAACTCTTTGCCTTTAAATATGTCTGCTTGTGTCTGTGTATGTGCGGATGGATATGTGTGTGTGTGTGTGTGTGTGTGGGAGTGTACACCTGTCCTTTTTTTCCCCCTAAGGGAAGTCTTTCCGCTCCCGGGATTGGAATGACTCCTTACCCTCTCCCTTAAAACCCACATCCTTTCATTTTTCCCTCTCCTAAAAAAAAAAAAAAAAAAAAAAAAAAAAAACCTCTTTCCTGACGAAGCAACTGCCAGTTGCGAAAGCTCGTAATTCTGTGTGTGTGTTTGTGTGTTTTGTTCATGTGCCTGTCTGCCGGCGCTTTCCCGCTTGGTAAGTCTTGGAATCTTTGTTTTTAATATTTTTCCCATGTGGAAGTTTCTTTCTATTTTATATATATATATATATATATATATATATATATATATATATATATATATATATAAGATGTACATGATTAAAGGCAGAGCCACGTGTGAAAGCACCCACGTGATCTACCAATTGACCTGCCTACACTGTGAAGCTTTCGATGTGGGAATGACCAGCAACAAATTGTCCATTCGCTTGAATGGACACAGGCAGACAGTGTTTCTTGGTAATGAGGATCACCCTGTTGCTAAACATGCCTTGGTGCATGGCCAGCACATCTTGGTACAGTGTTACATTGTCTGGGTTATCTGGATACTTCCCACTAACACCAGCCTGTCAGAACTTTGGAGATGGGACCTTGCCCTTCAGTATATCCTCTCTTCTCGTTACCCACGAGGCCTCAACCTCTGCTAATTTCAAGTTTCCGCCGCTCATACCTCATCTGTCATTCAACAACATCTTTGCCTCCGTTCTTCCGCCTTGACTGACATGTCTGCCCAAACTCTTTGCCTTTACAAATGTCTGCTTGTGTCTGTGTATGTGTGGATGGATATGTGTGTGTGTGTGTGTGTGTGTGTGTGTGTGTGTGTGTGTGTGAGTGTATACCTGTCCTTTTTTCCCCCTAAGGTAAGTCTTTCCACTCCCGGGATTGGAATGACTCCTTACCCTCTCCCTTAAAACCCACATCCTTTCTATCTTTCTCTCTCCTTCCCTCTTTCCTGATGAAGCAACCATTGGTTGCGCAAGCTTGAATTTTGTGTGTATGTTTGTGTGTGTATCAACATGCCAACGCTCGTTTGGTAAGTTACACCATCTTTGTTTTTAGATTTATTTTTCCCATGTGGAATGTTTCCCTCTATTAAACTTTCAGGAAACATTCCTCACACACAAATAAAGAAAAGATGTTATGTGGAGATGTGTCCGGAAACGCTTAATTTCCGTGTTAGAGCTCATTTCAGTTTCATCCACCTACGCTCAATGGAGCATGTTATCATGATTTCATGCTGCTAGAACATGTGCCTTTATAAGTACGACACAACATGTTGTTCATGCACAATGGATCTCCTGCACATTTCAGTTGAAGTGTTCGTACGCTTCTCAACAACAGATTCGGTGACCGATGGATTGGTAGAGGTGGACCAATTCCATGGCCTCCACATTCTCCTGACCTCAACCCTCTTGACTTTCATTTATGGGGGCATTTGAAAGCTCTTGTCTACACAACCCAGGTACCAAATGTAGAGACTCTTCGTGCTCGTATTGTGGACGGCTGTGATACAATACGCCATTCCAGGGCTGCATCAGCGCATCAGGGATTCCATGCGACGGAAGGTGGATGCACGTATCCTCGCTAACGGTGGATATTTTTAACATTTCCTGTAACAAAGTGTTTGAAGTCACGCTGGTACGTTCTGTTGCTGTGTGTTTCCATTCCATGATTAATATGATTTGAAGAGAAGTAATAAAATGAGCTCGAACAATTAAAGTAAGCATTTCCGGACACATGTCCACATAACATATTTTCTTTCTTTGTGTCTGAGGAATGTTTCCTGAAATTTTGCCCATACCTTTTGTAACACCCTGTATACCATATCCATGTTGGACGTTACTCATAATTCTCAATTGATAAAAATCATTCCTTTCAATGTTAAGAATAATTTATTTGTACCAAATGGAAAATTTGCTTCAGAAAACTATATAATTATGAGACATAATTGCAGGCTAGTATTTACCAACAGGAAGGAAACTATTTAGTACTGCTGATAGACACATGTAAGACTACACAACATTGTCCTACCTTTTTGAGCTACAGGGTGCCTCTTTTCGCACAACTGGATCCGTCATGAAGCAGATATCACCTGGTCACCCTCTTATGATGTGAATGCAGGAAAATGTCAATAGAGTAAGAGCAGCAGGTCTTTAAAGATCTCGCCGCTCTACTAGGCAGAATGCTCCAGCTCTGGGCTTGTCTCATTGCACATCCTGAAGGATGAGTTACATTTCCATCCTTACAAAATTATAATTGTGCAGAAGATTCACAACCATGATTGTGATGAACGGAAACTGTTTTGTGAGAGAATGCTTGATGTTCTTGCTGCTGATGATGTTGTTTTACGATGAGTGATGAACTGCATTTCACTTAGATGTTCATGAAAACAAACAAAACTGTCACTACTGGGCAGCAGACAACCTAAAAAAAGTGCATAAAAACCACTGCACAGTTCAAAACTGAGAGTGTGATGTGGAGGGCCCAAAGTGGGAATTGTTAGGCCTGATATTCTTGAAGAAGGTGCATTAGTGTAACAGTGAATTCTGCACATTATGTTGCAATGCTTTGCAGTTTCATGCAGCTACACCTGGACGCTATAGGGATGAACATGGCAGGCATGTGGTTCCAACAAGATGGAGCCAGAGCTTACATGACTAATAATTCCATGGCAGTTGTTCGAGAAATGTTTCCTCAACACATGATCTCATGTTTTGATGATGTCCACTTGCTAGATTTGTTGGTTTGTGCCTCCTTCTAAACAGTAAAGGGTACTGCAACAAACCTCATACATTCAATGACCAAAAAGTTGCAATACTTCAAAAAATTGCTGCTGTTTTACATGACATGTTGATGAAAGTAGTGGCAAACTTTATAGAAAGACTTTTAATGTGAGTCATGAAGGACACCACTGCCTGTCTGCCATTATCTTCAAAATGTGAAAAACCTGAGAGTTCATAAATTGGATACATTAGCAATTGTAGTGATGTGAATACATTTTGATGTGATCAAAATAGAGCCAATTATACTAGTTTGAAATCCATTTCTTTTTGCACCACCCTGTCTTAGCTTCTTCATCATGGAGTTTGAGGAATAAGTTGGGGAAGGTTTGAAAAAGATGTCAGGCCATCCAGAACCCAGGGAGTAGTGATGGGAACATCAGAATGAAAACAGTTGATTAAGTAAGTTGTTGGAAAACAATCAATTCATTTAGTTTAGTTGTGCACATTAATTGAATTACTATGGTATTCTTTTGGTGAAACTAATGTGTAGGAGCAACCAAATGGAAACCATACCTTGATACCCGGCATATTCAGTTCAGAGCAGAGACATTTGAGTGTTTTTGCATTGTTAAACGACTGTTGCCTGTTATCATTGTTATTTCTGTTACAATATTTGCTGTTTATTTAGCACAAATAAGAAAGTTTCTGTTCAGTTTTCTGTCCACATTTATGGATAGGTGTTTACTTAATTGTGAACTATGTGTCTGGATGAAGATGCTGAAATACCCAGTGGCATGAGAATGAACGGTTGCAAGACGACCAGGTTCTGACAGCCACGTAACACTACTGATAGGGAAGACTATTGAGTTCGGTGTTTGGCTCTAGTGCATCTACAGCAGAAATTGGAGCAGCAGTTGGCACCATAGGGATATAACAAGCTGTTACATATTGGTTACTTCAGGAACAACTCTGAGCCAGATGCCGTGTACTGTGCATTTCACTGACCACAAACCACTGCCATTTATGACTTCAAGTTGTGCTCCGCCTTGGTGCCACAGATGGCAGTGTGTTGGTTAGGAGGAGGCCACCTGTGATGAGGCCTTTTCTTTCAGGTTTTGTGTTGCTGCTGGCTCACTCCTTGCAGTTGAAGCTGAGTCAGAACAGTTCCAACCTAACATTTAATTTTTATTTTTATTTTTTTATCTGGACACTGTAGATGATTCTCTTAAAGTAGAGGTATTGCTAATCAGTACCTCTGAAATCCCATGTGTAGCCAAGGAAAGGCTTGACTTCTTCGCATTCTGGAGCTATTACTGGAACAAAAGAAGATAACTTCTACTCATATTGTGAAAAAGTATGTTCACTACTTTCCTTGTACAAAGATATATTTTCTTGAGTGAGTGTACAGATCTTTAGGCTGACTAGTGAATTATTATTAGAACAAATACTATCAAAGAGATAGAGGGGCTGGCCAGTACTTACCTCAGCTCAGTACAGCCAATAGATACTCAAAACAGAACAGAAAATACACATTCCTAGCTTTCGGAACTTTGTTCCTTCATCTGGGAGGAGAGAGGGGAAAAAAGGGAAGAAGGAAAAATTGATTCAGTTACTCACAACCCAGATTACAAAGCAACACCTCTGTCCACATCAAACCCACAAACAAGCAACAGTACCTTCACTTTGATAGCTGCCATCCATTCCACATCAAACGCTCCCTTCCCTACAGCCTAGGTATTTATGGCAAACGTATCTGCTCCAGTGACAAATCCCTCAACAATTACATCAAAAACCTGACCAGTGCTTTCCTCTCCCGCAACTATCCTGCAGACCTTGTCCACAAACAGATCTCCCGAGCAATACATTCCTCCTCATCCAAGAAACAATGTTGCTACCCCCAGACCACACAGAAGCATCCCCCTTGTCACCCAATATTATCTTGACCATCAACAAATTACTCCACCAGGGATATGACTTTCTTAAGTCAAGCCCTGAAATGAGATCATCCCTTGACAATATTCTCCCCACACCACCCAGAGTTGCCTTTTGTAGCCCCCCCCCCTTCCCCCCAATCTCTGTAACATCCTTGTCAAGCTCTACAATATTCCCAGACCACCTTCTCTACCCAGTGGTTCCTACCCCTGTAACTGATCCCACTGCAAAACATGCCCCATGCATCCCCTCACAACCACCTACTCCAGCCCCACTACTGGTAAAACTTACACAGTTCCAGGCAAGGCCACATGTGAAACAACACGTCATTTATCAGCTGACATGCCTGCACTGCACAGCCTTTTACATCGGTATGACGACAACTAAACTGGCTGAGTGCATGAAAGGGCACAGATGAACTGTCTGCCTAGGAGATGTCCAATACCCAGTAGCAGAGCATGCCCTCCAGCATAATTCTAGGGACCTAGGAAACTGCTACACCGTAAGTGCCATTTGGCTTCTCCCACCCAACACCAGTCCCTCAGAACTGTGGAGATGGGAACTTGCACTCCAACACATCCTTTCATCCCGCCATCCCCCTGGACTGAACCTACGTTAACCAACCTCACTACCATTTACTCTTCAGTCGTCTCCTTTTTCCCTTTCCTCTTTAGCCATTCACACATCTTTTCATCCTATATAGTTGTGTTTATCTTTATACTATGTACCTCTTTACTTCTATATACATCCTCTTTGGTTTGAAGCTGGCACAGTACTAACAGTAGAATATCTTTGGCTTCCCTCTGACAACCATGCCTCCATCCTTGCAACCCTACGTGCTTACCTTTCCCTGTTGCTTCATAATCTGAGTTGTGAGTAACTGAATCCACTTTCCCTTCTTCCCTTTTTTCCCCTCTCTCCTCCCTGATGAAGGAACAAAGTTCCGAAAGCTAGGAATGTAAATTTTCTGTTCTGTTTTGTGTATCTATCGGCTATAGTGAGCTGAGGTAAGTACTGGCCAGACCCTCTATCTCTTTGTTAGTATTCATTTCACATCTTTATATGAGATTTTTCATTAATCATTTATTATTAGAACACAACTTTTATATGACATACACCTTGCAGGCTCAACAAGACAACCAAGATTACAGTATATTTCGTTTGTCACCGAATCATCCTGTCTTTTGCCTTTATTTTTGGAGAGCATGATTGCTCTTTGACAGTCAAGCCACAACCGAGCTGTGACAACAAAATATGAAAGGCCCCATCACAGCAGGTAAATCAGTTTATTTGTCATCACATCTTGCCATTTTCTCATATTACATAACCTCTATCTACATCTACATGACTACTCTGCAATTCACATTTAAGTGCTTGGCAGAGGGTTCATCGAACCACAATCATACTATCTCTCTACTATTCCACTCCCGAACAGCAAATGGGAAAAACGAACACCTAAATCTTTCTGTTCGAGCTCTGTTTCTCTTATTTTATTTTGATGATCATTCCTACCTATGTAGGTTGGGCTCAACAAAATATTTTCGCATTCAGAAGAGAAAGTTGGTGACTGAAATTTCGTAAAAAGGTCTCGCCGCGACGAAAAACGTCTATGCTGTAATGACTTCCATCCCAACTCGTGTATCATATCCGCCACACTCTCTCCCCTATAACGTGATAATACAAAACAAGCTGCCCTTTTTTGCACCCTTTCGATGTCCTCCGTCAGTCCCACCTGGTAAGGATCCCACACCGCACAGCAATATTCTAACAGAGGATGAACGAGTGCAGTGTAAGCTGTCTCTTTAGTGGACTTGTTGCATCTTCTAAGTGTCCTGCCAATGAAACGCAACCTTTGGCTCGCCTTCCCGACAATATTATCAATGTGGTCCTTCCAACTGAAGTTGTTCGTAATTTTAACACCCAGGTACTTAGTTGAATTGACAGCCTTGAGAATTGTACTATTTATCGAGTAATCGAATTCCAACAGATTTCTTTTGGAACTCATGTGGATCCTCTCACACTTTTCGTTATTTAGCATCAACTGCCACCTGACACACCATACAGCAATCTTTTCTAAATCGCTTTGCAACTGATACTGGTCTTCGGATGACCTTACTAGATGGTAAATTACAGCATCATCAGTGAACAATCTAAGAGAACTGCTCAGATTGTCACCCAGGTCATTTATATAGATCAGGAACAGCAGAGGTCCCAGGACGCTTCCCTGGGGAACACCTGATATCACTTCAGTTTTACTCGATGATTTGCCGTCTACTACTACGAACTGCGACCTTCCTGACAGGAAATCACGAATCCAGTCACACAACTGAGACGATACCCCATAGCTCCACAGCTTGATTACAAGTTGCTTGTGAGGAACGGTGTCAAAAGCTTTCCGGAAATCTAGAAATACGGAATCAACTTGAGATCCCCTGTCGATAGCGGCCATTACTTCGTGCGAATAAAGAGCTAGCTGCATTCCACATGAGCAATGTTTTCTGAAGCACATACAAAAACAAGCACCCACACGCAGTATATGTTCTGTAACTTTCGCTCTACTTAATATTATTCTGTCACAAGCTCTTGCCTTGGACTAAACGAGGAGTGTGAAATGTTATTTGCCTAATGGCATGTAAGACTTCACCTGCAACCAACCTGTTTGTGTTGTAGACACACTTGACCTACACCTAGGGTTATGGTCTGGCTTCTGACTTTGTATGACAGCAGGAGCACTCTCACAGTTATCCCACCCACCCTATTTACCTTGTATGTCAGTCTGGTAATTTGACCTATTGTGCTGCCATTCATGAACAGCATTCAAGGGGATGTTTTCCAAAAGGATAGCACTCATCCGTATACTGCTGTTCTTACCTAACACACACTACAGAATGTTGACATGTTGCCTTGGCCTGCTTGATCACCAGATCTGTCTCCATGTGGGACATCTTTGCGTGACAACTCCAGCATCATCCATAAACACCATTAACTGTCCCTATATTGACAAACCTAGTGCAACAGACAAAAAACTGTGCCCCACAAACTGTCATCCAGCACCTGTACAACACAATGCATGCATGATTATATTCAACATTCTGGCAGTTACACCAGTTATTATATTTCCAGTTATTATCTTGTGCTTACATTAACCTGTGACCTTGCAATATTAATCACTTAAATATGTTACCTAGACAAATGTATTCCTGAAATTTTGTTGCTCTACATTAATTAGTTCTTGGTGATGTGATCATTTTTCTTGTCAATGTAGTTCCAAAAGCTAGCTTAGTGTACCGTATTTACTCGAATCTAACCCGCACTTTTTTTTCGGTTTTTGTAATCCTAGCCTGCGGCTTAGAATCAAGTGCAAAGTAATCAGAAGTTCTGAAAAATGTTGGTAGGTGCCGCTACAACTAACTTCTGCCGTCGAATATATGTAGCACTGCTACACTGGCATGTTTTGCAGGCACACAGATAAATACTGACACCAAAACGTCTGCGTCAGTAAATAAATTTAAGAAAAGGTGGAAGACGAGCTTTTTTCTGTGCCACGAGTTTCGACCACTGCATTTTTATACATTATCCAATGAAGTAAATACAAATTCCGTACTGTTCACCTTCGAACGTAGCAGCATTTCAATGTACTATGAAAATACAACTGGCAAGACTGTTTGGGATGTTTGTCAATTTGGCCAACTCTATTATCTGAATTTTTTCCTACCTGTGAGAAGAGATGGTTGTTAATAGGAATTTTTATGAATTGTGAATCACATGTAGTATTCTCTTCACCATAAAGATAATATGAATATAAACATTTTGCCATATATTCTTTCGTGTTTGCTGCTATTTCATTTAAATCCTGTCTGCCTAATAAAGTTCGAAACTAGAGTGAGACAACAGCAAATGTGGAAGAATGTACATATCATGTCATGTTTATATTCGTATTATTCTTTTGCCTAGTAGTGATACAGTGAGAAATGAAGCACGGCGATTGACTAGATTTTTATATCTAAGATGACTCTAATTTCTGTTCAGAATGTAATGTACTAAAGAGGCATCCAAATATTTTCAAACGGAGAAAAATTTTTGCGAAACTCTCGTTCAGAACATCTTCTATCATACGCAGTCTATTATTTAGTTCTTGTTGATCATTATCAAAGAAAGCAGCACTGTAAGTAACAACAAGTAGTAGTCTCTTGCCACTGTTTCGCTAATGAGATGCTTCCTCTCTTTTTTTTTAAATTGCAAGCCACGGTAGCGAGCACAAAAGCAAGGAGCGAGGAGTGACATGCCGTAAACACTCACTATCAGAATGTGACATGCATGACACAGTACATTAATGTATTTTCAGCTTACAGTGACGTAAACACCTATAAGAAAGAGAATGGCACTTACCAGATCAAAGAAAAAGAGCAATCGATTCAAACCAGACGAAGCACGTTAAAAAGTAAGGGTACCCGTACAAATACGGACGGAGCGCCTGACGCATACCAATGGCTACCTGGTAAAGCTCAACTGCTAATTTTATGACTCAAACTAAACTACTGTAGTTGTATCATCATTCATTCGACCTAAACTGTGTCTCATATTACAATGGACCAACTTTGTTTCGAGAATGAGATTTTCACTCTACAGCGGAGTGTGCACTGATATGAAACTTTCTGCCAGATAAAAACTGTGTACCCAACCGAGACTCAAACTCGGGGACTTTGCCTTTTGCGGGCAAGTGCTCTACCATCTGAGACAAGATACTGGCAGAAGTAAAGCTGTGAGACCGGGCATGAGTTGTGCTTCGGTAGCTCGGATGGTAGAGCACTTGCCTGTGAAAGGCAAAGGTCCTGAGTTCGAGTCTTGGTCGCGCACACAGTTTTAATCTGCCAGGAAGTTTCATATCATTGCACACTCCGCTGCAGAGTGAAAATCTCATTCTGGAAACATCCCCCTGGCTGTAGCTAAGCCATGTCTCCGCAATATCCTTTCTTTCAGGAGTGCTAGTTGTGCAAGGTTCACAGGAGAGCTTCTGCAAAGCTTGGAAGGTAGGAGACGAGATACTGGCAGAAGTAAAGCTGTGAGACCGGGCGTGAGTTGTGCTTGGGTAGCTCAGATGGTAGAGCACTTGCCCGCAAAAGGCAAAGATCCCGGGTTCGAATCTCGGTCTGTCACACAGTTTTAATCTGCCAGAAAGTTTCAACTTTGTTTCGATTTGGAGGTGCGGCCTAAAACATTTTTCTCCCCTTTGAATTTCGAGTGCGTCTTAGATTCGGGAAAATTATTTCCTTGATTTCGAGTCCCATTTTTCAGGTTCGGCTTAGAATCGAGTGTGGCTTAAATTCGAGTAAATACGGTAGTCACTTTTGTGTGTACCTTCTGACAGTGATACACACTTCACCTTCTGGCAGTAAGTACTGGCCAGCATGTCAGCATCAATGTGTGTTTGGTTTCTCTATTGAATTTTTCTTTTGATAGGCTTATATCACTCAACTCTGCAATGGTGGTCGCATTAAAACTGGGGCAGTATTACTGGATTTTTCTTTGCAATGGAACAGTTCAAAACTAAGTTAATCATTAGTGTTACTGTGTTTCCAACCTTATTTCTCTTGCTTTGTTATCCATGAATGCCTACACATTATAAATTTGGTGCTACGGACATCCTTTATTTTCTTTGGTTTTTATGCATGGTCTTTCAACAACATATTACTATGATGGTTGAGAATTCCGCCCTTCTGGCAGCCAAACCACCTATCTATCTACAGCCCTATGATTTGTTTTGTCCTACTGTGTAGTAGTGGGTGTTGTAAAATGACTCAGCTTATGGCATAAAGATCGTGTAACTATGTACTGGATTGATTTGTGGAATATGCAAAAAATCAGTTTATAAATCCTACCTTAAAGTAACATCAGTTTTTTATAGATAATTTCCTTTGAAATAAATGCCCAAGTCTGTTGTCCCCAGGGATTCGGCATTCGTTTGCTGGGTATGGGCTGGGAGACACTGGGATTCCTGAGCTAGGTACTGGTAAGTGCCACTAGCCCTGTCATTGTAAGCTCTTGGTGTGCTTCAGCATCCACTGTGTTGTGCAATGGTGGAACTTTGTGTACCACAGGGAATAGAGACCTTTGCTCAAACTCTCGGATCACGGGGATGGAAAAACCTCTCAATTTCAGGATGTTCTTTTCATGAATGAGATGTGTGACTGTTGAGGTGGAACAGTCATTAGTGGGCAATCACTGGGGATTGTTGCACCTAAGTTGTACAAGAGGTGACTATTGGAAGCACAAAAGTAGAGATGGCTCTGTGTCAGAAGGCGTGTTCCATTTCACTCTTTTCCAAGTTTCCTCAGAAGGACGGTGGCGACCTGTTGTCGGTGGCAAGCACAGTTAAAGGAGATTGAGAATTAGTTATTTATTTCCATAAGTTACAATCAGTGTCTTGACTTGCTGTTGATGCACATTGAGGGTCTGCATCATAAGTGGCCTTCAGTCCACTTGGGGTAGCTGATGTTGCACTTGTCGTTTCTGCCAAGTGCTGCTATGGCAGTTTACCATGCACGGTGGCTCTAGTGCTGGCTGTACTATGATAATGTGGCAGTTAGTGGAGGTGCCATGCATGTTGGACTTATACATGCCAATTTGGGTGGTGATCTGTCCTCCTCTAGTCAGCCCATTCTCCTCCACCTGTTGAACTGCGATTACAGTTGCCGTGTAGATGTATAGTATGAAGAGCTCGGCCTGCCATTTGGATAGGCCCTGGTCAGTTTGTCAAAGTATCAGGAATGCCGGTGTTCCGACCCAGAACCACAGAGAAGACCCTCGCGTCCATCTACCTGTGACAGCAGCACACTGTGGTGTTGACCTGTGCGACTGGTGACTGTGGTGAGGAAGCTGTCACTCCCGGTAGCAGTTGCTATTGCTCAGTACTGTGCAGGAAATTTACAACAGACTTAGGCCACATGTAGTTTACTATAATCAGGGAATCGAGTGTAAACGTGATGTACGTCATCAGTCTGTCTGACTGACTTCCTTACGAGCTAAAATGCTGGAGCATTTATGAAGTAGTGGCTAATGTTAACATGATGTCACCTGACATGACTGAACAGACCTTGCTATTACAAAGTTAACAGTGATTCTCACTCTGCTTTGCTTGCTTAACAAGTTTGTTATAGTGTAGGACTGGTTTGTAAAAGTTCTCGGTATGCATTGTTGCATTAGGAATAGCGTTTCTTTTAACACATAATAAAGGTAACATGATACTGCCTAGCTGCTCTGGCCCATTACATTTCTGCTGAAGTCCGCTGTTGAGCCTGCCAGAAGTAGCGATGCTGTTTTTTCCCCAGCTCCACTCTTGGTGGTGAAATGCTATTCTTCGTGCCCACCTGGTGTCGACATCCGTAGTGTAAGTGAGATAGCATCACTCGGGGATTTAAAAAATGTTAACTGTGTGCTGTGTTGAATAAGGTTAGTGTGCAACAGTTGCATGAAGCTTACTCAGGCAACTGGGGCTCTGTATGAGTTGACTCTTCTTTCCCTAACTGCTTGTGGGACTGATATGGAACTCTTGAAATTTTATCCTGCACCTCACTGTGGAGTGGGTTGGACACTGGTAGGTGCACCCAGTTGCTCCTAGAAGCCTCTTGTGACGAGTCCTCCAGATTCTGGATTTGTTCAGGGTAGTTTCAGTAACAGAACACATGCTGTAGGTCAGAATCCGTTTTCCTATTTTCCAAAATTTAGAAGGGTTTAGAGGCCATAGCTGGTACTTTAAAATCTGTCAAGCATCTGCAAGTGGTATGCTGTTGATCAAACTCTCTAGTTCTCAACAAGCAACAAATCTGCAGAAAGTGTAAAGCTGAGCTCCATCCCACCTTAGACTACAGTAAAAGTGTTACAATGTACAGGGATTTGGTGGACATTCCCAAAGAAGAACCATGAAAGCTGAGCAGACTCAAGAAAGTACTGTGACTGTGCAGAATATCATGAAAAGGGGAGAAGGTGATGTGGTCAAATCCAAATCGTTCATCCTCACTTTGAATAAAACACAGCTCCTTGAATATGTCAAGGCAGCCTAATGCCCCTAACCCAATGCACTGTTTTGAACACCAGGACTTTGGGCGCACTTCTCTCATATGTAAGGGAGAAACTGCTTGTGGGGAATGTGGTAAGGCCGCTCACAAAGGAGTTCTCCTATGAAGTGTGTGAATTACTCCGTAGATCACCCTGTCTGGAGTAGAAACTTCAGGGTATAACATAAAGAATGGAAGATACAAGAGCTTAAAACTATGAAGCCCATCTGTATATGTTCAATAACCCCTGTTATTCAGAGAATACATGATATGTATCCCACACACTTGAGCAATATTCTAGTGTCAGTCACACAAGTGATTTTTAATCAATCTCCTTTGTAGACTGACTGCACTTCCCCAGTATTCTACTGACAGGCTGAGGTCTACTACCTGCTTTACCCACAACTGAGCCTATTTCATCATTCCATTATATATCCATACAAAATGTTACAACCAGGTATTTGTATCAGTTGGCCAATTCCAACAATGAATCGTTGATATAATAGTCATAGGATTTTACACTTGTTTTCTGAGGTGTACAGTTTTACACTGCTGAAAATTAAGGGAAGTTGCCAATTTTTGCACCACTTTGAAATCTTATCAAAATCCGACTGAATAATTATGCAGCTTCTTTGACATAGTACTTCATTATAGATAACTGCATCATCTGCAGAAAGCCTGATTTTTCTATTAATACTGACTGAAAGGTCATTAATATACATCATGAACAGCAAAGATCCCAACACACTTCCCTTCAACACACCCAAAGTTATTTTTACACATTACAGTGACTATCCAACCAAGAAAACTTGCTGCATCCTCTCTACCAAAAAGTCCTCAATCCAATCAAAAATTCCACTTGGTACTCCAAATGACAGTACTTTTGACAGAAAGTGTAGGTTTGCCATTGAGCCTAATGCTTTTTGATGTATAGGGGACGGCATTGTTCCCTTGTTCGTAGCACCTTTTTCTGCATCAGTAGTACATCACTAACATGACACGAGTGGCTCATAGTAACAGCCCATAAGATATATGACACTAAAAAAGTCCAAAGTAAGCTGTTCTGAGATATTTGTTACTACTAGATCAGACAGTTTCCAGATAAGATAGGACACCCTTGATAACTTTTTTTCAGACCTAATTGATATGGGGTTGCGGGTTAAGTTTGGAATCAATGTGTATTCCAAGCAGTTTTATGGATTTTTGATTCTACCTCGATAGCCAGTCCCAACTGCAGATGCTGAGTTTTCTCTGGATTTCATACAAGTTTGTTAGCCGAGAATAAGTTTAGTGTTAAGGTGAGAGTGTCCTGTGATTTCTGGTGTAGCTTTGATAAATCTTGATCTGTGTTGATTAAGGTTGTATCATCTGCATAGCAGATAACTGACTCAGGCCCAACATGAGATGTCAAATCATTAATTGCAACAATGAAGCAGAAAGGACCAAGAACAGAGCCCTGAGGTACACTAGATGTGACATTATTCATAGAAGAGAGTGTGTTTTGAATTGACACAAATTGTCTCTTGTTATGTAGATAAGAGCTGATTATTTCTAACTCTGTATTATTTATACCATAATACTTTAGTTTGGATGGTAGGATGTCAAAGGGGATACAATGAAATGCCTTGGTCAGATCACAAAGTTCAAGTGAGACTGTTTCTTTATTTTCAAATGCCATTAATGTCTGATTAACTAATTAAAGGACTGCAGAGATGGTATTTTTGCTTGTCAAAAACTGTGCTGTCTATTACAGAGAAGGTCATACAATTCAAAATAGTTGCTTAGCTGTTTGTGGAAAATTGCTTCAAATATCATGGTCAACTATTCTTTTAAACTTGAGCCATAAGACCTCTACATGCTCCTGCCCTGTAATGAAAGTTTTAAGTTCCTCACTAAGATATGACACTATAGCTTTTTTTATCTAGTTTACTGAATATATATCTTTCTACTTGTTTTAGTTGTACTTTGTGCTTTGGTAACCATTGTTGACACAACTGTGTCATGGTCACTGATACTAGTTTCACTGTGGACATCCTCAAAGAGGTCAGGTCTGTTTTTGCCATTACATCCAATATATTTTCATCATATGTAAAGTTCTGAAGTATGTGTTCTAGGTAGTTCTCAAAGAAGACATCTAGTAATGTTTCACAGGATGTCTTATCACAACCCACCACTAACAAAACTGGAATTTTGCCAATTAATTGTTGGATGATTAAAGTCTCCAGTGATGATTACAGTGTGACTGGGGACCTTACATACAAGTGAACTTCTGTCTAAAGTTTTTGGTTACATCAGGAGTCTGGTGGGCAATAGAAGGATCCAATTATCATTTTATGCGCACACCTGATACTGAGTCTCAAATAGAGCTTCAATTTCCATCTTAGTGGATTTGAGTTTCTTATCTACTGTGACAAATACACCACTTCCATTTCCCTAACATTTTGATATACTCTTAAATTTTCCACAGAAGTCTCACTGCTGTCAATTTCATGTTCCAACCATCTTTCTGTACCTAGCATTATGCAAGATTCACTGCTTTTCATGAGCACTTCAAACTCTGGCACTGTATTGCGAATACTTCAGTGGTTTATCATTAGCATTTTAATACTCCCACCTGTGGGAAGCATTTCTTACTCTGATACTTATGGTTTCCTACAGTTATTGTTATCTGGATTGGATGGAGAGTCACCTAATCAAAAAAAACCTTGTGTGCACTTCACATATGGTCAGCTACCTGAGTGGCAGTCTCTGATGTGTGGTGCACACCTGACCTATTTAGGGGGACCCTACAGTTCTCAACACTATGATGCTAGTTCAGGAGTCCATGTTCATTTCTTCCTGCCTCTCAAGACTCCATTTTAGGTACATAGTCAGTGACATGCTGTCAGATAGTTTTGTGCTGGAGAATGGTGTTCCCCACAGCAGTGTTTTAAGTGCCATACTCTTTGCCAAAGCCATTAACAGTAGGATGTTGACAGTAAGGAGTCCTGTCCAGTTCTCCTTACTTGTGGATGATTTTGCAGTCTCTCTCTCTCTGGTTACCAGAGGCCAAGAGTATTTTAGATTTAATGGCATACAGGAGAGACTGCACTCCTGCTTATGTTTTTAATACAACATTTTAATTGAGCACTATAGCTATGTAGCTGTATCCGGGGATGGTTCTAAGCAGGGGGATTCTGATGGCTGCTTTGTTGTTTTTCTCTGATGGTGTCCTCATGACTTGGTTGCCTCCAGGCTTCACTACCTTCAGTGCCAAATTATCCACGATCTTGAGGATGGTGGATCTGATGAGGTGTGCCATGCCTACTAAATTCCTCATCTTCTGTTTAGACTCCCTGAATGCACTATAATCGCTGCAATGTTTGTTTCCAGCTGATAAAGTAGTCCAGAATATCTAGGATGCCCTTCTCCACCTATGAAGGCTGGGGAAGGAGGTGTCTTTCTGCTGGGTACCAGGGCATAGGGGCATTGCAGGGGACAAAAGGGCAGATGCAACAGCCAAAGAGGCGAGTCATGATCCTCATTTAGTTCACAGAGCCATCACGTCACTACGTGCTGCCACCTCACTACTGAGGCAGAGTCATGTGCCGACAGGATAAAGAGTGACTGGAAGGGGCAATATGAATGAAGTTTCTAATAATGTGAAATGAGAAGGAGTGAATTGTATATATTTTAAAGAAATTTTTTGTAGCCAAGATTGTTCAGAAGTGTTTTTTATTGACTAGTTCTGACAGGTATGACTGTCATCTTTAGATCTGTAACATAAGGCATTTACATATACTTCATCTGCCATCATTATTTTTGTTAGTCATTAAAAATGAGGAAATACCTTTAAACAGAGGTGTTGGATTCCACTGGGACTGTTTACAACACCTTTAAACCTTTTTTATCTGTATGTCATTATTCAAGCTGTGTTTAGCTGAGAGTATATCAGACATTACACATAGGTCTGTCAAACGTAAAATTACAAATAGGTTTGTTGCAAGTACAAATATACATCTTTAAAATGCACCTTGTGGAACTTGGAATTTCTAAATATGTAGCACTCTATTGATGTTTCTCAGTTGTTAAATAACACAGTATATAGTAAAAGTGTACATTTGTATCAATGTTTAAATTTACATTATGAGTGAAGCGCATTTTTTTTACATGCCTTATCTTTGCCTGTTGTGCTATGAATTTTGAATGAGAAAGTTCCATGACGTGCTTCCTCATCATGTCCGTGTAAACATTAGCATGAATGTGTACTTTTACAATATTTTGTGGATTTTAAACCTCGAGCAGGTGTGCATATGTATAAAGTGAGCCAATCACAAAAAGAAACATTGTCTTGTACCATGCCATTGTGGTTTAACAATTGCAAGCCCATACCTTTTCCATCATTATTATTTCAGGTCACACAGTGAGAAATTGTGTTGTTACACCTCGGCATAAGCAGCAGTATTACACTACTGGCCATTAAAAATGCTACACCAAGAAGAAATGCATATGATAAACGGGTATTCATTGGACAAATATATTATACTAGAACTAACATGTGATGACATTTCCACCCAATTTGGGTGCATAGATCCTGAGAAATAAATACCCAGAACAACCACCTCTGGCCATAATAACGGCCTTGATATGCCTGGGCATTGAGTCAAACAGAGCTTAATTGGTGTGTACAGGTGCAGCTACCCATGCAGCTTCAACATGATACCACAGTTCATCAAGAGTAGGGACTGGCATATTGTGATAAGCCAGTTGCTCGGCCACAATTGACCAGACGTTTTCAGTTGGTGAGAGATCTGGAGAATGTGCTGGCCAGGGCAGCAGTCAAACATTTTCTGTATCCAGAAAGGCCCATACAGGACCAGCAACATGCAGTTGTACATTATCCTGCTGAAATGTAGGGTTTCACAGCGATCAAATGAAGGGGTAGTGCCATGGGTCAGAAATGTAATGTTCACTGTTCAAAGTGCCACCAATGCGAACAAGAGACGTGTAACCAATGGCACCCCATACCATCACACTGGGTGAAATGCCAATATGGCGATGACAAATACACGCTTTCAATGTCACCAAACACGGATGCGACCATCATGATGCTGTAAACAGAACCTGGACTCATCTGATAAAATGACGTTTTGCTATTCGTGCACCCAGGTTCATTGTTGAGTACACCATCGCAGGCAGTCTTGTCTGTGATGCAGCGTCAAGGGTAACCACAGCCATGGTCTCCAAGCTGATAGTCCATGCTGCTTCAAATGTCATCAAACTGTTCGTGCAGATGGTTGTTGCCTTGCAAATGTCCCCATCTGTTGACTCAGGGATCGAGACATGGCTGCACGATCCGTTACACCCATGTGGATAAGATGCCTGTCATCTTGACTGCTAGTGAAACAAGGCCATTGGCATCCAGCAAGGCATTCCATATTACCCTCCTGAACCCATCGATTCCATACTCTGCTAACAGCCATTGGATCTTGACCAACACGAGCAGCAATGTCGCGATACAATAAACCACAATCGCGATAGGCTACAATCCGACCTTTATCGAAGTTGTAAATGTGATGGTATGCATTTCTCCTTCTTACACAAGGCATCACAACAACGTTTCACCAGGCAATGCTGGCCAACTGCTGTTTGTGTATGAGAAATCGGTTGGAAACTTTCCTCAAGTCATCCCATTGTAGTTGTCGCCACCGGCACCAATCTTGTGTGAATGCTTGAAAAGCTAATCATTTGCATATCACAGCGTCTTCTTCCTGTCGGTTAAATTCCGTGTCTGTAGCAATTTTAATGGCCAGTAGTGTATAAAATAAACAGCAAGCTAAGTGAGAAAAAATTTACAATCCATGCAAGAAGACGACCCAGATTCTGAACAATCAGCACAATCCCACACTGAGGCAATTATCTATGAGGTAATTATTAATCAAATAAGCCATTGGCAGGGATCTGAAGCAACAGCACTGTTTGATGCTCCGAGTGGTATGGCATACAGAGTGCTGTGTGCTGCATGCTACTAGACACTGTTTTCTTTTCAGACCAGAGAGCAGTGGCAAATTTTCTGACAGATCTGCTCTCTATTTAAACCCTTTATAGGACACATCAATTTTTTCCTTCAAAGCAGCAGACACAAACATTACTAAGTTTCTATTTACACGTGGAAACATGAAAATATGGATTTTTACATTGACAAACAAAAATTGAATTTTTACGAATTTTTTTGCTTGGCAAAAAATCAACCATAATCCATTTAAGGCTACATACATTACCTGAATGTTTTATGGTTGCTTTGTTGACAACCATCTTCAGACTCATATATTAACAAAATGTCATCTCTTGAAGGAGGTAAACAATTTTATTCCTGGGTTTAACATTGAAACAAATACTTTGAACAAAATTCACATTTTCAAAACAATTTTTCTATTGAAAATAAAAATTTTACCTTTCTAACTAAATTGCGTAAGTATATCCACCTTTCAAAATTATTTTGATAACCAAGCAAAGTGCATCCAATGACACTGAATAATTTCATACTGTGAAATGTGCAAAACATTGCTTGCAAAGTGCCACCTTGCAGGAACTACAATTAGGAGAACTTTTCGGTTTTGCTCACTTCCTTGAAGTATCTTTTACAGGCATGTGTGCTGCAGTAGTAGGAGACAAGCTGACCTTGGAAGTGGTGTGTGATTTATCCTTACTAATAAGAGATTTTGGGTGTGTTATAGTTGCCATACTTGATTTGGAACAAAAACTACCTATCAGATCATTTGCCAGTATGCTCCAGACTGTTAAATATGACTGCTGTTTGTTGTGCATGGCTAGTTTGCTAGTTTCTTTCTACAGGATATAGGCATTCACTGTTGCTGCATCTATAAAGTATTAAAAAATTTTCACCCAGTCACACCTAGACTTTCATGCTACATTGTAGGATGCATGATGCTCGTCAAATCTGTCTACACCACCCATATAGCAGTTGGAATCAGCAATGGCTTGATGGCTAGGGATTGTTTGCTTCCTCCCCTTCTTGTCATGACATGTAACAAATGTTTTCTGCGTAGTATAGTGGTCTTACTTTAGAAAGTTTGTCATAGCCTGGAGTGCCTTTACTGGGCATCTTTTCATTGTCACTCAGATGCAAATAACAAACAATTTTTAGAAATTGTTTGAGTTACATTATATTTGCAATTCTTGGTATGTGAAGTTGGGGTTGGTTGACCAATACTGGTGAATGCTTGGAAAAGAATTGAATCCCATTATAATTAGTATACCAATATCTTTCAGCTATGCTAAGTTTAGATTGAGAGCTGCTCTTCTCTGAATAGCATACATTTTGGACTGAGCAACTATGAAATTGAGAAAAGTGTCAGAAAAAAAACAGTGAAAATATCTCAGATGGCGAATTTAAATTTACTAGAACATTTGGCACAAAATATTCACTATAAACAATATCACTGAATTTCCTTGGTTCACTTCCACATTTAGTGAACTGATATTGCCCCTGTGGTATTACTGTGTCATCAGTCCCTGAGTCACTATCTGAATGAGTAGCACAACATGTCAAGGAATGTGGAAGCTGAGTAATAACTGCAGGATCTTCAAATTCATCACAGGTACTGTTATTGAAATCTTAACTCCTCTGCTGAACTGCCACTCTGCACAGGATGAACTGTGTCAGGGAGACACTAACTGCTGCTAGGTTCAGGATGAATCCGTGAATCTTCTGAATCTGTACACAGAACCATCCAAATAAACATCAGAACATGAATCTTCAAGAATCTGCAGTATTTCTGCTTCTTTCAGTCTTTGTCTAGCCATTTCACTGCAAAAGAAATTACGCTGATGTATCCATTATTGTCCACAAAAGAAAATAATAACCATACAAATACATCAAAACCTCATATAGTACGTAGTACAAGCAGCTGCGATAGATATTTCAAAAATAAGAATTACTTCAAAGCAAATTGTCTTGACACCAAGCAGAAGAAAATGTAGGATGTCCAACTTTGTAATGCTGCTTGAAAATAACATCTCAGTGGAATAGTTACTGGCTGTATGTCAAGTTCTGTGATGTTTCTTCCACATTTCACTTACCAAAAAAGCATGTATGAAAATGATGACAACACCTTCCTGGGTCACAGTTTACAAAAACAAACAGCCCTGTATTTTGGTAGAACAGCAGTAATGAAGAGCCTGCAGAACAATGTAATTGTGAACCATTTATTTCAAGACTACTAACCTTTGGTTTCAATACACTATTGACATTTTTCCAAAGATAAACCTTCAGAGAAGGACTACAGTGGGAAGAATTTATGTAACTACAACAATACGCTTGCCTGCAAAGTAACAAATGCGATAAATGCCTCTGATGCAGTCGGCAACATTCTTTGGTCGATTTTTCAAACACAGTGACAATGTGCCCCCGTCATCTGTTGAGAAAGTAGCAGACTACTTTGTGGGTACTTTTCCAACCACAAAGCGTTCTCATTGATTTGCTGGAGCCATGAGGATTAAATCACAATATAAATCAATGAGAAAATCCACCTTACATAATGCTGTTGTTGTTGTGGTCTTCAGTCCTTAGACTGGTTTGATGCAGCTCTCCATGCTACCCTATCCTGCGGAAGCTTCTTCATCTCCCAGTACCTACTGCAACCTACATCCTTCTGAATCTGCTTGGTGTATTCATATCTTGGTCTCTATCTACGATTTTTACCCTCCACACTACCCTCCAATACTAAATTGGTCATCCCTTGATGCCTCTGAACATGTCCGACCAACCGATCCCTTCTTCTGGTCAAGTTGTGCCACAAACTTCTCTTCTCCCCAATCCTATTCAATACTTCCACATTAGTTATGTGATCTACCCATCTAATCTTCAGCATTCTTCTGTAGCACCACATTTTGAACGTTTCTATTCTCTTCTAGTCCAAACTAGTTATAGTCCATGTTTCACTTCCATACATGGCTACACTCCATACAAATACTTTCAGAAATGACTTCCTGACACTTAAATCTATACTCGATGTTAACAAATTTCTCTTCTTCAGAAACACTTTCCTTGCCATTGCCAGTCTACATTTTATATCCTCTCTACTTCGACCATCATCAGTATTTTGCTCCCCAAATAGCAAAACTCCTTTACTACTTTAAGTGTCTCGTTTCCTAATCTAATTCCCTCAGCATCACCCGACTTAATTCGACTACATTCCATTATCCTCATTATGCTTTTGTTGATGTTCATCTTATATCCTCCTTTCAAGACACTGTCCATTCCGTTCAACTGCTCTTCCAAGTCTTTTACTGTATCTGACAGAATTACAATGTCATCGGCGAACCTCAAAGTTTTTATTTCTTCTCCATGGATTTTAATACCTACTCCGAAATTTTGTTTTGTTTCTTTTACTCCTTGCTCAATATACAGATTGAATAACATCAGGGAGAGGCTACAACCCTGTCTCACTCCCTTCCCAACCACTGCTTCCCTTTCATGTCCCTCGACTCTTATAATTGCCATTTGGATTCTGTACAAATTGTAAATAGCCTTTTGCTCCCTGCATTTTACCCCTGCCACCTTAAAAATTTGAAAGAGCATATTCTAGTCAACATTGTCAAAAGCTTTCTCTGTCTACAAATGCTAGAAACGTAGGTTTGCCTTTCCTTAACCTGTCCTCTAAGATAAGTCGTAAGGTCAGTATTGTCTCACGTGTTCCAGTATTTCTATGGAATCCAAACTGATCTTCCCTGAGTTCAGCTTCTACTAGTTTTTCCATTCGTCTGTAAAGAATTCATGTTAGTATTTTGCAGCTGTGGCTTATTAAACTGATGGTTTGGTAATTTTCACATCTGTCATCACCTGCTTTCTTTGGGATTGGAATTATTATGTTCTTCTTGAAGTCTGAGGGTATTTTGCCCATTTCATACATCTTGCTCACCAGATGGTAGAGTTTTGTCAGGACTGGCTCTCCCAAGGCTGTCAGTAGTTCCAATGGAATGTTGTCTACTCCGGAGGCCTCGGTTCGACTCAGTTCTTTCAGTGCTCTGTCAAACTCTTCACGCAGTATCGTATCTCCCATTTCATCTTCATCTACATCCTCTTCCATTTCCATAATATTGTCCTCAAGTACATCGCCCTTGTGTAGACCCTCTATATACTCCTTCCACCTTTCTGCTTTCCCTTCTTTGCTTAGAACTGGGTTTCCGTCTGAGCTCTTGATGTTCATACAAGTGGTTCTCTTATCTCCAAAGGTCTCTTTAATTTTCTTGTAGGCAGCATCTATCTTACCCCTAGTGAGATAAGCCTCTACATCCTTACATTTGTCCTCTAGCCATCCCTGCTTAGCTATTTTGCACTTCCTGTCGATCTCATTTTTGAGACGTTTGTATTCCTTTTTGCCTGCTTCATTTACTGCACTTTTATATTTTCTCCTTTCATCAGTTAAATTCAATATTTCTTCTGTTATCCAAGAATTTCTACTAGCCCTCGTCTTTTTACCTACTTGATCCTCTGCTGCCTTCACTACTACATCCCTCAAAGCTACCCATTCTTCTTCTACTGTATTTCTTTCCCCCATTCCTGTCAATTGTACAACCTCTGGTTCTTTCAGTTTATCTGGGTCCTATCTCCTTAAATTCCCACCTTTTTGCAATTTCTTCAGTTTTAATCTACAGTTCATAACCAGTAGACTGTGGTCAGAGTCCACATCTGCCCCTGAAAATGTCTTACAATTTAAAACCTGGTTTCTAAATCTCTCTGTTACCATTATATAATCTATCTGATACCTTCTAGTATCTCCAGGGTTCTTCCATGTATACAACCTTCTTTCATAATTCTGAAACCAAGTGTTAGCTATGATTAAGTTGTGCTCTGTGCAAAATTCTACCAGGCGGCTTCCTCTTTCATTTCTTAGCCCCAATCCATAGTCAACTACTACGTCCCCTTCTCTCCCTTTTCCTACACTCGAATTCCAGTCACCCATGACTATTAAATTTTCGTCTCCCTTCACTATCTGAATAATTTCTTTTATTTCATCATACATTTCTTCAATTTCTTCATCATCTGCAGAGCTAGTTGGCATATAAACTTGTACTACTGTAGTAGGTGTGGGCTTTGTATCTATCTTGGCCACAGTAATGCATTGACTATGCTGTTTGTAGTAGCTTACCCGCATTCCTATTTTCCTTTTTTCTTTTTTGGTCAACAGTCTACTGACTTGTTTGATGCGGCCCGCCACTAATTCCTTTCCTGTGCTAACCTCTTCATCTCAGAGTAGCACTTGCAACCTACGTCCTCAATTATTTGCTTGACATATTCCAATCTCTGTCTTCCTCTACAGTTTTTGCCCTCTACAGCTCCCTCTAGTACCATGGAAGTCATTCCCTCATGTCTTAGCAGATGTCCTATCATCCTGCCCTTCTCCTTATCAGTGTTTTCCACATATTCCTTTCCTCTCCGATTCTGTGTAGAACCTCCTCATTCCTTACCTTATCAGTTCACCTAATTTTCAACATTTTTCTATAGCACCACATCTAAAATGCTTCGATTCTCTTCTGTTCCAGTTTTCCCACAGTCCATGTTTCACTACCATACACTTTCCTCTCCGATTCTGCGTAGAACCTCCTCATTCCTTACCTTATCAGTTCACCTAATTTTCAACATTTGTCTATAGCACCACATCTCAAATGCTTTGATTCTCTTCTGTTCTGGTTTTCCCATTGTCCATGTTTCACTACCATACAATGCTGTACTCCAGACGTACATCCTCAGAAATTTCTTCCTCAAATTAAGGCCGATATTTGATATTAGTTGACTTCTCTTGGCCAGAAATGCCTTTTTTGCCATAGCGAGTCTGCTTTTGATGTCCTCCTTGCTCCGTCCATCATTGGTTATTTTACTGCCTAGGTATCAGAATTCCTTAACTTCATTGACTTCGTGACCATCAATCCTGATGTTAAGTTTCTCGCTGTTCTCATTTCTTCTACTTCTCATTACCTTCATCTTTCTCCAATTTACTCTCAAACCATACTGTGTACTCATTAGACTGTTCATTCCATTCAGCAGATCATTCTTCTTCACTTTCACTCAGGATAGCAATGTCATCAGCAAATCATATCATTGATATCCTTTCACCTTGTATTTTAATTCCACTCCTGAACCTTTCTTTTATTTCCGTCATTGCTTCCTCGATGTACGGATTGAAGAGTAGGGGTGAAAGGCTACATACAGCCTTGTCTTGCTCCCTTCTTAATACAAGCACTTCGTTCTTGATGGTCCACTCTTATTATTCCCTCTTGGTTGTTGTACATATTGTATATGACCCGTCTCTCCCTATAGCTTACCCCTACTTTTTTCAGAATATCGAACAGCTTGCACCATTTTATATTGTCGAACGCTTTTTCCAGGTCGACAAATCCTATGAACGTGTCTTGATTTTTCTTCAGCCTTGCTTCCATTATTAGCCGTAACGTCAGAATTGCCTCTCTCGTGCCTTTACTTTTCCTAAAGTCAAACTGATCGTCACCTAGCGCATTCTCAATTTTCTTTTCCATCCTTCTTTATATTACTCTTGTAAGCAGCTTCATTGCATGAGCTGTTAAGCTGATTGTGCGATAATTCTCGCACTTGTCAGCTCTTGCCGTCTTCGGAATTGTGTGGATGATGCTTTTCCGAAAGTCAGATGGTATGTCGTCAGACTCATATATTCTACACACCAACGTGAATAGTCATTTTGTTGCCACTTCCCCAAATGATTTTAGAAATTCTGATGGAATGTTATCTATCCCTTCCGCTTTATTTGACCGTAAGTCCTCCAAAGCTCTTTTAAATTCCGATTTTAATACTGGATCCCCTATCTCTTCTAAATCGACTCCTGTTTCTTCTTCTATCACATCAGACAAATCTTCACCCTCATAGAGGCTTTCAATGTATTCTTTCCACCTATCTGCTCTCTCCTCTGCATTTAACAGTGGAATTCCCGTTGCACTCTTAATGTTACCATCGTTGCTTTTAATGTCACCAAAGGTTGTTTTGACTTTCCTGTTTGCTGAGTCTGTCCTTCCAACAATCAAATCTTTTTCGATGTCTTCACATTTTTCCTACAGCCATTTTGTCTTAGCTTCCCTGCACTTCCTATTTATTTCATTCCTCAGCTACTTGTATTTCTGTATTCCTGATTTTCCCAGAACATGTTTGTACTTCCTCCTTTCATCAATCAACTTAAGTATTTCTTCTGTTACCCATGGTTTCTTCGCAGCTACCTTCTTTGTACCTATGTTTTCCTTCCCAACTTCTGTGATGGCCCTTTTTAGAGATGTCCATTCCTCTTCAACTGCAATGCCTACTGCGCTATTCCTTATTGCTGTATCTATAGCGTTAGAGAACTTCAAGCGTATTTCGTCATTCCTTAGAACTTCCGTATCCCACTTTTTTGCGTATTGATTCTTCCTGACTAATGCCTTGAACTTCAGCCTACTCTTCATCACTACTATATTGTGATCTGAGTCTATATCTGCTCCTGGGTACGCCTTACAATCCAGTATCTAATTTCGGAATCTCTGTCTGACCATGATGTAATCTAATTGAAATCTTCTCGTATCTCCCAGGCTTTTCCAAGTATACCTCCTCCTCTTGTGATTCTTCAACAGGGTATTCGCTATTACTAGCTGAAACTTGTTACAGAACTCAATTAGTCTTTCTCCTCTTTCATTCCTTGTCCCAAGCCCATATTTTCCTGTAACCTTTTCTTCTACTCCATCCCCTACAACTGCATTCCAGTCACCCATGACTATTAGATTTTCGTCCCCCTTTACATACTGCATTACTCTTTCAATATCCTCATACACTTTCTCTATCTCTTCATCTTCAGCTTGCAACGTCGGCATGTATACCTGAACTATCGTTGTTGGTGTTGGTCTGATGTCGATTCTGATTATAACAACTCGGTCACTGAACTGTTCACAGTAACACACCCTCTGCCCTACCTTCCTATTCATAACGAATCGTACACCTGTTATACCATTTTCTGCTGCTGTTGATATTACCTGATACTCATCTGACCAGAAATCCTTGTCTTCCTTCCACTTCACTTCACTGACCCCTACTATATCTAGATTGAGCCTTTGCATTTCCCTTTTCAGATTTTCTAGTTTCCCTACTACATTCAAGCTTCTGACATTCCACGCCCCGATTCGTAGAACATTATACTTTCGTTGATTATTCAATCTTTTTCTCATGGTAACCTCCCCCTTGGCAGTCCCCTCCCAGAGATCTGAATGGGGGACTATTTCAGAATCTTTTGCCAATGGAGAGATCATCATGATACTTCTTCAACTACAGGCCACATGTCCTGCGGATACATGTTACGTGTCTTTAATGCAGTGGTTTCTATTGCCTTTTGCATCCTCATGTCATTGATCATTGCTGATTCTTCCGCCTTTAGGGGCAATTTCCCACCCCTAGGACAAGAGAGTGCCCTGATCCTCTATCCGCCCTCTTTGACAAGGCCATTGGCAGAACGAGGCTCACTTCTTATGCTGGAAGTCTTCAGCCACCAATGCTGATTATTTATCAAAATTTAGGCAGTGGCGGCGATCGAACCCAGGACCAAAGACGTTTTTTGATTATAAATCAAAGATGCTACCCCTAGATCATGGGTATATTTTCCTATTCATTATTAAACCTACTCCTGCATTACCCCTATTTGATTTTGTGTTTATTACCCTGTAGCCACCTGAGCAGAAGTCTTGTTACTCCTGCCACCGAGCTTCACTAATTCCCACTATATCTAACCTTAACCTATCCATTTGCCTTTTTAAATTTTCTAACCTACCTGCCCGATTAAGGGATCTGACATTCCACACTCCGATCCGTAGAACGCCAGTTTTCTTTCTCCTGATAACGATATCCTCTTGAGTAGTCCCCGCCCGGAGATCCGAATGGGGGACTATTTTACCTCCGGAATATTTTACCCAAGAGGACGCCATCATCATTTAGTCATACAGTAAAGCTGCATGCCCTCAGGAAAAATTATGGCTGTAGTTTCTCCTTGCTTTCAGCCGTTGGCAGTACCAACACAGCAAGGCCGTTTTGGTTATTGTTAAAAGGCCAGATCAGTCAATCATACAGACTGTTGCCCTTGCAACCACTGTAAAGGCTGCTGTCCCTCTTCAGGAAATACATGTTTGTGGTTATACCTACGGTACGGCTATCTATATCGCTGAGGCACACAAGCCTCCCCACCAATGGCAAGGTCCATGTCGAAAAATTGACCACAAACCTATGAGGGGTTAACTGACATTCAAATGATGTAATTAGAGCTTCAACAGTTTTGAGGTTCGTCCAATTAGTTTCATAAGATTTTCTGGGTGACTGACCCACTTGTATTTTTTTGTGATTGCAGCCAGTCACATTTCTCTATGCTGCTATTTAGCTCCTCTGTCATTTTATGTATGTTTTAATCCTAGGTGTTTACCCTTTCTCCAATGTTTTACAGTGTGCAAGACAGACCAGTTTTTTGGGTGAAAATAACAGAGATGGGAGAGATTGAATGAGTATCATTTTGTAGGTTTATTCCTCAAGGTGTGACATTTGTAGCCATTTTCTCTATATTTGTTTCTTTTAATATCTATAAGATCTATAATAAACACTTTAGAGCACCAATGATTGCACTAATAAACTTTGCCTTGGACATTGTGCATTTTATATTTGGTCCTTGTGGATTTCATTATAAAGAGCCACTAATGTAGTTATTAAATACTTGTGACATAGGCGAATTACTTTCCTGTTGGTGGTTTTATGTTTATGTGTTCCTTTTTTTTGCACTTTGTATGAGTGCACTTATACTCTCTCACAGAGTTAGTAGTAAAGTAGTAATGAATTAAGGCATCATACATGATGCAGCAGTTTTTCACACATCACAGAGTTTGCATGAACAGAGCAATGCATCAACGATACAGGTTTGCTGGTAATTCAGTGGTGTTGCGTTAAGGCAGTGTACAAGCTGGTGGTAGCTCCAAAATGGTGTGAGCTGTGTTTTACATGGAATGGAATGGGTCTTTTGGTCCAGCTCAAACGATTATCGACCATCTGCAGCCATTAATGGACTTCATGTTATCAGACAACGATGTAATTTTTAGGGATGACAATGTGTCACCAGGCCGCAATTGTTTGCCATTGGTTTGAAGAATATTCTGGACCATTTGATCGCCCAACATGAATCCTATCGAACTTTGTCGGACAAAATTGATAGGTCAATTCGTGAACAAAATCCTGCACTGTGAACACTTCTGCAATTACGCACGACTATAGAGGAAGCATTACTCAATATCCCCTTGGGGACATCCATAGACTCGTTAAGTTCCTGTCACGTCGAGCTGCTGCACTACACCGGGATGTGTGTCGTGAATACAGTAATTAGTAAAGATGTCAAAAATTAAAATTCCATGGTCCATCCAGCAGTTTTACTACACAAACAATGAAAATGTAGTGTGGTAGGTGATAAACATTTTTCCTTTCATAATTTTGTGTGGACTGTCAGTGAGAAAACGTTTTGTAAATTTTGAAATTATGTGTAAAGTTTATTGTAAATGACTAAGTACTCTCATTCTCAGATGCTAGATGCATAAAGTATGGGTTTTCAAGTGTCATGTGCTACACTGTGTTTTCACCCCAACCCTACCCATTTGATACATAGATGGTTCTTACCCACACAATATTTCTTTCCAGACATAAACAATGTGTGTACCACATTTGGTTGACATTGGTCCAGCAGTTTAGGACGATGTGGTACACACTTACATACATATAAGGGCAGAACAAAATGTTTCCATTACAGGGTATTGATTCATTGGATGTGCAGTGTAGTGTGGCTCCATTGTAGTGATATAAGCATCGGCATGAGGGCAAGGGATTAGTGTAGCATTTGTGTCTTTCTGAAATGTGTGTGGCAAATGCAAAAATGTGAACTATGCTGATGTTATTACCAAATGCATCCAAGCAAGACAAACACGCTGTTATTATTTTCTAGGCATCTGAAAGACAAACTCTAGTAGAGATCCATCAGAAAATGAAGAATGGAGCATGTATGTTGAAAGCCAGCACTGTAGAATGGTGTGCCAAGTTCCGCGCTGGTCTTGATTCAACACAAGATGCCAGTCAGTCTGGAAGGTAGGTCCTATACATTACGGACAAGTGGGAGACACTTTTTGAGTGCCCACCCTACAGTCCTGATCACACGTCATATGGTTATCATGCCTGTGGTCCCTCAAGAAAGGCCTTGAAGGGTCGATGGTTCCTGTCAGACAAGGATGTTTAAAAGGCAGTAAGGACTTGTTCGCACAGTGGGACATGGTGTTTTACCGAACAGGAATCTTTGGCCTGTTGCATTGATTGCCTCAATCCCCATGGTGATTTTGCCTGATTGGCATACCAATTCAGTACTGCACAGCCTCCAAATAGAAACGTTTTAATCACCTCTTTAAAATGGAACTGTTGGTGGCGAAGTGAGCATTGTGTGGAATGTGTATAATATGTATTGCTGATAATTAAAACATTTTCAGACTTACAAAAGTTAAAAATTTATGTCAAACATTTCAGAGAGAAAATATATTGTAATGTTCTCCTTGGACTGTTAACACTTCACTTAAATTTTGTTTGCCTGGGATTCATTGATGATTCAAAACATAAGTTTCAAGCTTTACAAAATTTATTGACAACCGAACTACACTCCACACGTAAACAAAATACTCACTGAGTGACTGACCTTGCAGCATTGCTGCGTTGCTTTATAAAGAATTTTGATAATAAATTTCAAAGTAACCCATTATTAATTTTGTACAATTTTGATGTTACAATCAAAATTTACAAAATGTAAAGAAACATGTTACAGCCAAATAAGGAATAAAATAAAATATCTAATGACAATTTTTTGAAGTAATATCTGTAGTTTTCCATACGAACTTTAATTACAATAATATCTCTTGTATTATTTGAGTTACATAATTAATTACAGTTTCGATTTGGTTACTAAAATTCAATGGCAGTACAGAACTAGTGCTTTATCTGATTACATACACAAAATGCACAAATAAGGCCTCAAATACTGAAAATCGAAAATTTGTGTGATGTAAACAACTGGAGGGTTAATTAGAAATGTAGTTACAAAGCATATTAATTACTGAGGTGGACATGAAAATAGATAACAAATGAAAATACATCACTTAGTAATAACTTTTAAGCTGTTTCTCAAAATAATGAGGTTTTCTGTGTTAACTCATTAATCAAGTGCAATTATGGTAATTAGTGGCATTAGTTATTTATGCCAACATTTCCACATCCTCTTAACATTTGTTGCTATATGTTTATTACTTCAATTTCTCAATTAGATATTTGATTTAGTATTTGTACGTAACAGCAATCTATTGACAATCATGACAAAATACGTCATTCCAGAATATTCCATATGTTTTCACAAAAGTATTTGGTGTTTTAGCATATTGAATAGGTCAATACCTTGGTGTGTGTGTGTGTGTGTGTGTGTGTGTGTGTGTGTGTGTGTGTGTGTGTGTGTGTGTGTGTGTGTGTCCTTAACCTCTCCCTTAAAACCCATATCCTTTCATCTTTCCTTTTCGTTCCCTCTTTCCTGACAAGGCAGCCGCCGATTGCGAAAGCTCAAAATTTTGTGTGTGTGTGTTTGTGTGTCATTTTATTGTGCCTGTCTACCCGCACTTTCCCGCTTGGTAAGTCTTGGAATCTTTGTTTTTAATATATTTTTCCCATGTGGAATTTTCTTTCTATTTTATTTACATCAATACCTATAAAGATACACATACAAGGCCTTAGGGAGCACAGTATCAGCTGATAACTACCTGGATGTGTATTTAAAAAATAAAAAAAATAAAAATAAAAAAAAGTGGTATCAGACACTTCATATTATTGTTGGAGAGGCTGTATCATTATAATATACATTAACATTATTTTAAAAAAAATGCGCCCACCCCAGCTGAGACACAGGTATCTCAACATCATGACTGATCTGAAAAAATGCAGAACTCTTCATTAATTTAGAGATGAAATGTTAACAAAGATGCTCATTATATTTAGATAACCTGTAGCTCTTTATTCTTGGGATGTAGCTTTGCTGCAAATACTCCCAAGCTCTTCTGCTGTGTTGCCATACAAAAGTCATCACATAATGTAGGAAATAAATTCCGGGTACAGATTTCTCACAAAATTGCTTCATTCGCACACAAGATGTTCGGCAGTGAAAAATATGTAAACAACGTTCTACCTGCTGTGCTGAACCTTCCCCTCCTGCTGTATACAAACTGCTGGTATTTATATGATTTACAACAATCCCTGACAATTAAAAGTGTGCAACAAAATGAATTCACATACATAGAAAAATAATACTTTAAGACTTTGTGTGGACACGGACATAATTTCGTTAGGAATTCTGAAGTAACTTGCAAGTTTCCAGAAAATAACAATACATATTGTATATTAGTTAACTACAAAGAAGAAATAAAGAAAATGAAAATTATTCCTACCATGTATATCTATACCAAACAATATGTTTATCAAAAATAGGTAGCCAATTTGCCAGAAGCAAATTTGTAAGCTGCAAAATACACCTTGTTCTCAACAGCATAGCAAGTTTAGATTAATTACTTAGTAATTATTGGAAGCACAATATTCCTAGCTTGTTCACAATCTTGTTAACAAGTGCAGAATACAATAGCAGATGGAGATTTTACATAACCTGCTTCAAAAAGACTAGTTACAGGTATAGATGCATTGTACATTCAACAATTAAGTAAACAGAAAATGAATGTAGTCTCCTCAAGGGATGGCAAAGGGTGCCCACAGAGCTGTTTTATTACACCTCATGTATACTCACATATGTACATACATGGTTATAATATGAATGGATTACAAAGATTACCGCATCACAGGATTTTACAAATCCTAATATGACCATCATAGGCAGAATACTTGTCAGTATTTCTCTCTCTGTGTGTGTTTTTTTAATCAAATGTGTATGAGTTAACATATTATAATACAGCATTTACATTTACTTCTTTCACTTTCTCGGTATTGAACTGGAAGATTTTACAGTAGTGTTGGTGACAGAATTTTATTTGTTGACTATAGTTTGAAAAAATGATGAATCCATAGCCTGACCTGACACACAAAATTTTCAAATTGTGCAAATTATCTATTGAATGTGGAATTAGTTAACTCAAGCCCACCTAAGGAGGGTAAAGCACTGTTTCACGAATTTAGTCACAAGGTGTGTCCATCATAAGTATCATTAGGTGCATTTTCTGTGCTGCATCAGCAGACAGTTGCAATTTCATTTTTCTTCTCGCCTCCCCTCCTTCAGTGTGTAGCCAGAGTCACCACAAACAAATACTGCACATCACATGTTTCACGCACTGCCGAGCATTGACAGAAACTGTCTGTCTGCTACCTGTAACAAAAAAATAGTTTTTAAAGGGGATCTTCACATTCCCACTAGATACAGCAGACACAAATTAGTCTAGTGTGATACTCGTTTTACCAGGATGTATTAACAGGAACATTAAAACATGGTAAACAACCAGTTCTCTAGCAGTGACTCGTGTGTGGTTTGCACTGACTGCTACTGCCATGCATTCAGCACTGTTCAAAACCGTATGATGCAAGAAGTATAACTGAATCAAGAGAACCATTTACTGATTAGTAGCTGAGTATCTGATGATGGCTGGATATGTGTTTGTCCAATTTTCTAGTAGTCCATCTCCTCCTCCTTGTCTTCCTCCTTTCTCTTTCCATGTTGTCACCGTCTCCCCATTAGGAGGCTGGTGTTTCTTATCCTACAGTATTTCTTCCCAGATCATATTGAATATGTGTGCTAAATTTGATTGGATACATCGCAGGAGTTTAGGATGAGATTTTTACATGTTGCTTTGCCTGCATAAACATGTCAGATATATTACACATATTTTTAACATATTCCACTTGTATTTTTACACATATTTTACCTATATCTATAGACAATTTCATCCTGCACTTTCATTTTCACACAGCTCAACGTTCATGTCATCATATCTCCTGAACTATGTGTTGTATAGATACAATTTTGCTGGTACATTTTTCTGGCATATGTGAATGTTTGCTAGATGTGTCATAAATAATTTTGGTAGTAAGGAAATACTAAATCAAAATGTCACGCTCATGGAGCAGTTCTACTACATGTAAAGTGAGAATGTAGCATAGTAAGCTATAATTTTTTTCGCTTTCATTTTGTGAGGACAATCAGTGAGATAAAGTTCTGTGAAGATTAGAAATTATGTGTAAAGTTTGTTGCGAGTTACTAAGTACTCCATTCTGAAAATCGGCAAGGTGGCGCAATGGCCTGCACACTGGACTCGCATTTGGGAGGACAATGGTTGAACCCATGTCCGGCCATCCTGATTTGAGTTTTCTGTGATTTCCCTAAATTGCTCCAGGCAAATGCCGGGATGCTTTCTTTGAAAGGCCAACTTCCTTCCCCATCCTTCCCTAATCCAATGAGACCAATGACCTCACTGTTTGGTCTCTTCCCCCAAACAACCCAACCCCCACCCATTCTGTAATGCTAGATCAATAAGCTATGGGTATTCGCAAATCATTGGCTGCACTAGTTTTTAGCCCTCTGTCCCCACATTACTGTTAGGTTGGTTGTTCTTACCCTCACAGTATTTCTTCCCAGACAGTTTACAGAGTTTGGCTGAAATCAGCCCAATGGTTTAGCAGAGGACATGACACATATTTACACTCTCTCTCTCTCTATCTCCCTCTCTCTCTCTCTCTCTCTCTCTCTCTCTCTCTCTCTCTCTCTCTCTCTACAAAGATGATGTGACTTACCAAACAAAAGCACTGGCAGGACGAAGGAAACACAAACATACACACAAAATTCAAGCTTTCACAACCACTGGTTGCTTCATCAGGAAAGAGGGAAGGAAAGGGAAAGACTAAAGGATGTGGGTTTTAAGGGAGAGGGTAAGGAGTCATTTCAATCCCGGCAGCGGAAAGACTTACCTTAGGGGGAAAAAGGATAGGTATACACTTGCACGCGCACACATATCCCTCCGCACATATACAGACATAAGCAGACATTTGTAAAGGCGAAGAGTTTAGGCAGAGATGTCTGTCGAGGCGAAAGTACAGAGGCAAAGATGTTGTTGAAAGACAGGTGAGGTATGAGCTGCGGCAACTTGAAATTAGCAGAGGTTGAGGGCCTGGTGGGTAACGGGAAGAGAGGATATATTGAAGGGCAAGTTCCCATCTCCGGAGTTCTGACAGGTTGGTGTTAGTGGGAAGTATCCAGATAACCCGGACAGTGTAACACTGTGCCAAGATGTGCTGGCCATGCACCAAGGCATGTTTAGCAACAGGGTGATCCTCATTACCAACAAACACTGTCTGCCTGTGTCCATTCATGTGAATGGACAGTTTGTTGCTGGTCATTCCCACATAGAAAGCGTCACAGTGCAGGCAGGTCAGTTGGTAAATCATGTGGGTGCTTTCACACGTGGCTCTGCCTTTGATCGTGTACACCTTCTGGGTTACAGGAATGGAGTAGGAGGTGGTGGGAGGATGCATGGGACAGGTTTTACACTGGGGGTGGTTACAAGGGTAGGAGCCAGAGGGTAGGGAAGGTAGTTTGGGCCTTTCACAGGGATGAACCAAGAGATTACGAAGGTTAGGTGGATGGCAGAAAGGCACTCTTGGTGGAGTTGTGAGGATTTCATGAAAGATGGATCTCATTTCAGGGCAGGATTTGAGGAAGTCGTATCCGTGCTGGTGAGCCACATTCAGAGTCTGATCCAGTCCTGGAAAATATCCTTTCACAAGTGGGGCACTTTTGGGGTTCTTCTGTGGGAGGTTCTAGGTTTGAGGGTATGAGGAAGTGGCTCCGGTTATTTGCTTCTCTACCAGATTGGGAGGGTAGCTGCGGAATGTGAAAGCTGTTTTCAGGTTGTTGGTGTAATGGTTCCGGGATTCCGGACTGGAGCAGATTCGTTTGCCACGAAGACCAAGGCTGTAGGGAAGGGACCATTTGATATGGAATTGGTGGCAGCTGTCAAAATGGAGGTACTGTTGTTTGTTGGTGTGTTTGATGTGGACAAATGTGTGAAGCTAGCCATTGGACAGATGGAGGTCAAGGTCAAGGAAAGTGGCATGGGATTTGGAGTAGGACCAGGTGAATCTGATGGAACTAAAGGAGTTGAGGTTGGAGAGGAAATTCTGGAGTTGTTCTTCACTGTGAGTCCAGATCATGAAGAGGTCATCAAGAAATCTGTACCAAACTTTGGGTTGGCAGGCCTGGGTAACCAAGAAGGCTTCCTCTAAACGACCCATAAAAAGGTTGGCGTATGAGGGAGCCATCCTGGTTCCCATGGCTGTTCCCTTTAATTGTTGGTATGTCTGGCCTTCGAAAGTGAAGAAGTTGTGAGTCAGGATGAAGCTGGCTAAGATGACGAGGAAAGAGGTTTTAGGTAGGGTGGCAGATGATCGGCGTGAATGGAAGTGCTCCATCACAGCGAGGCCCTGGACATACGGGATATTTGTGTATAAGGAAGTGGCATCAATGGTTACAAAAATGAGATTTTCACTCTGCAGCAGAGTGTGCGCTGATATGAAACTTCCTGTCAGATTAAACCTGTGTGCCCGACCGAGACTCGAACTTGGAACCTTTGCCTTTCGCGGTCAAGTGCTCTACCATCTGAGCTACCGGAGCATGACTCACGCCCGGTACTCACAGCTTTACTTCTGCCAGTATCTCGTCTCCTACCTTCCAAACTTTACAGAAGCTCTCCTGCAAACCCGAGTTCGAGTCTCGCTCGGGCACACAGTTTTAATCTGCCAGGAAGTTTCATATCAGCGCACACTCCACTGCCGAGTGAAAATCTCATTCTGGAAACATCCCCCAGGCTGTGGCTAAGCCATGTCTCCCCAGTATCCTTTCTTTCAGGAGTGCTAGTTCTGCAAGGTTTACAGGAGAGCTTCTGTAAAGTTTGGAAGGTAGGAGATGAGATACTGGCAGAAGTAAAACTGTGAGTACCGGGCGTGAGTTGTGCTTCGGTAACTCAGATGGTATTCGATTACTCGATAAATAGTACAATTCTCAAGGCTGTCAATTCAACTAAGTACCTGGGTGTTAAAATTACGAACAACTTCAGTTGGAAGGACCACATAGATAATATTGTCGGGAAGGTGAGCCAAAGGTTGCGTGTCATTGGCAGGACACTTAGAAGATGCAACAAGTCCAGTAAAGAGACAGCTTACACTACACTCGTTCGTCCTCTGTTAGAATATTGCTGCGCGGTGTGGGATCCTTACCAGATGGGATTGACGGAGGACATGGAAAGGGTGCTAAAAAGGGCAGCTTGTTTTGTATTATCACGTTATAGGGGAGAGAGTGTGGCAGATATGATACACGAGTTGGGATGGAAGTCATTACAGCAAAGACGTTTTTCGTCGCGGCGAGACCTTTTTACGAAATTTCAGTCACCAACTTTCTCTTCCGAATGCGAAAATATTTTGTCGAGCCCAGCCTACATAGGTAGGAATGATCATCAAAATAAAATGAGAGAAATCAGAGCTCAAACAGAAATGTTTAGGTGTTTGTTTTTCCCGCTCGCTGTTCGGGAATGGAATAGTAGAGAGATAGTATGATTGTGGTTCGATGAACCCTCTGCCAAGCACTTAAATGTGAATTGCAGAGTAGTCATGTAGATGTAGATGTAGATGTAGATGTAGATGAGAGCACTTGCCCGCGAAAGGTCCCGAGTTTGAGTCTCGGTTGGGCACACAGTTTTAATCTGCCAGGAAGTTTAAATGGTTACAAGGATGGTTTCTGGGGGTAGCAGATTGGGTAAGGATTCCAGGCATTCGAGAAAGTGGTTGGTGTCTTTGATGAAGGATGGGAGACTGCATGTAATGGGTTGAAGGTGTTGATCTACGTAGACAGAGATACGTTCTGTGGGGGCTTGGTAACCAGCTACAGTGGGCCGGCCAGGATGATTGGGTTTGTAAATTTTGGGAAGTAGGTAGAAGTAGGGGTGCTGGGTGTCGGTGGGGTCAGGAGGTTGATGGAGTAAGGTGAAAGGTTTTGTAGGGGGCATAAGGTTCTGAGGATCCCTTGAAGCTCTACCTGGACATCAGGAATGGGATTACCTTGGCAAACTTTGTATGTAGTGTTGTCTGAAAGCTGACGCAGTCCCTCAGCCACATACTCCCGATGATCAAGTACCACAGTCTGGAACCCTTGTCCACCGGATAATGACAATGGTTTGGTTAGCCTTCAGATCACGGATAGCCTGGGCTTCAGCAGTGGTGATGTTTGGTGTAGGATTAAGGTTTTTCAAGAAGGATTGAGAGGCAAGGCTGGAAGTGAGAAATTCCTGGAAGATTAAGAGAGGGTGATTTTGAGGAAGAGGAAGTAGGTCCTGCTGTGACGGAGGACGGAACTGTTCCAGGCAGGCTTCAATTTGGATAGTGTCTTGGGGAGTTGGATCATTAGGAGTAGGATTAGGATTAGGATTATTTTTCTTCGTGGCGAAATGATATTCCTAGCAGAGAGTACGAGTGTAGGACAGTAAATCTTTGACGAGGGCTGTTTGGTTGAACCTGGGAGTGGGGCTGAAGGTGAGGCCTTTGGATAGGACAGGGGTTTCGGATTGGGAGAGACGTTTGGAGGAAAGGTTAACTACTGAATTAGGGTGTTGTGGTTCCAGATTGCGTTGATTAGAATCTTGAGGTTTTGGGGGGAGTGGAGCTGGAAGTGGGAGATTGAGCAATGGGAGAGACTGGGTCTGTGTGCAATGAGAGGAGGTTGAGGCTTGCTGGAAAGGTTGTGGAGGGTGAGTGTTTTGCCTTTCCAGACGTGGGAAACAAGGAGATTGGATAGTTTTTTGAGGTGGAGGGTGGTATGCTGTTCTAATTTGCGGTTGTACTGTAGGAGGATGCTCTGAATAGCCGGTGTGGATGTGGGAGAGGAAAGATTGAAGACTTTTATTAAGGTTATGAGTTGATGGGTGTGTTCATTGGCTGAGTTGATGTGTAGGTGAAGGATTAGGTGAGTGAGGGCTATGGATTGTTCAATTTGGAACTGGTATAGTGACTGATGGAAAGAAGGGTTATAGCCAGAGATGGAAACTTTAAGTGTGAGACCTTTGGGGGTAATGCCAAATGTCAGACAAGCCTCAGTAAATAAAATATGGGAGCGTAATCTGGCTAGGGCGAAGGCATGTTTGCTGAGGGAATGTAAATAAAACTTAATGGGGTCGTTGTGGGGATGTTGTGAGGGTGATATGGTATTAGAAGGTGGAAAGTGTAACATGATGATGAAATGTAAATGAAAATATATGGGGAGAGATAAAGGTGAACTAGAAAGCAACTGGTGATCTGGTGTGAAAAAAGTCGAAAAAGTGTTGGTTAAACTGAGATATGTTGATCCTGTGGTGAACTTGGGTTGGTAAACAACGATCTGCACAAAGGTTAGGTGGTTGTGTTGCCACCAAAACACGTTAATGGGTGGAGAAATTTGGGAAAATTGCAAAAAATCTGCGTGTAAATGTATGAAAAGGAGTGGTTTTGTGGTGACAGAATATGAAAATGAGGCCAACAATTGTCTGACGAAGAAATAATGACGTTAAAACCTGTGGAAAGTGGCTAAAAATGATCAGTGATGTGGGAAAAATGGAAATAAAGCGAAAGTTGTTAGAACTAGCTGAAATGGTTGTTTAATAGGTGAAAGGAAGTATTTGTGAACTGGGAACAGTGGATTTTATAGCAGCGGTAGTGTTGACAGTGGAAAAAAAATTTTTTTTTTGTTATGGTTTGGAAGTGGGTTACGTATTATTAAGTATATATAGGCAGGATAAAATTGTATGGTAGATTACAGTAAAAAGGAGAAGGTGAATACAAAGTGAAGCTACTTGCAAAAACAGAAAGAGAAAGTAAGATGACAAAAGATTTCGAAATGCAACAGTGACAGTAACAGATGTAATTGTTGGGTTCAAATTAATGATATGAATATAATAGAGGGAAACATTCCACATGGGAAAAATATATCTAAGAACAAAGATTATGTAACTTACCAAACGAAAGCATTGGTACATTTATGTTGATAGACACACAAACAAACACAAACACACACACAAAATTAAAGCTTTTGCAACCCACAGTTGCTTCATCAGGAAAGAGGGAAGGAGAGGGAAAGATGAAAGGATGTGGGTTTTAAGGGAGAGGGTAAGGAGTCATTCCAATCCACCCTCTGTACTTCTGCCTCGACTGACATCTCTGTTCAAACTCTTTGCCTTTACAACACACATTCACTCTCTCTCTCTCTCTCTCTCTCTCTCTCTCTCTCTCTCTCTCTCTCTCTCTCTCTCTCTCTCTTCCATGAACACAAAAAATATTATAGTTATGAGGAGCATAAAACAAAATGTAAATCAACTGCATTTGCAACAAACATTTCAAATTTCCAGTGGACTTAATATGCTTTCAGAGGCAATTTCTTATCTGAAGTACATTAGGTGCCCTGCTCCTACCATTTTGTAGGAATGGTTATCCTTGCATTCCCTTCATGCACCTCTGTCATGCTAAATAACACTGTGAGTATATGAGCTTGATATGTAAATTTAAAAATTGTCAAGGAAAAGTCTCCAACATGCAAAAAATTCAGCACTTATTGTGATAGTTTGTAAGATATGTTATACAGTTAAAAGACTGTTGAAAAATACGAAAGTGAAATCCTGTGTGCTGCTTCAACTTTGTTTAGTGAAGATCCTCACAAGAAAGTGATATCTCCGCACTGATACTCAACAAGCATGGTGTAGGTTCCCTTTTGTGGGGTAACCCTAACTGGTGAAATATAACATTCAATGACAATTTATTCAGATTATACATTTGGAAAGGGAGACTGGTAAATAAGTACATTACAACAAACACCAAGACACCAGAGCCCCCTCCCCTCCCCATGTGAAAAGCTGTAGAGGCTACAGCTCGAATGAAAGGAACATTGTGCTGCATCTTTCTTCTGCCCTCACTGAGGACTTTGGGGTAAGTGACCTAAACAGACCCATGGCAGGCTGCCAAACAGCAGACATGGCTGGACTATATTGGCATGAGTTGATGGTAGAAAAAGAGGGGCACCAACAGAGAGTGCAGAAATATTGGTAGGAATCTTAATCAGCTGTCTGCCAAAGCCATAGCCTCGTGTGCCATGGATGTCCTGATACTTTTAACTGATCAATCTGCCCATGCAAGTCCTAACAGGAGAAGTATTGTGGGAGGGGAGGGGGGGGGGGGGGCAGGTGGCAGGAAAGGATGAATAATGCAGCACAGATGTTGCCAGATGTACAGCAGAGATGGATGTGGCCACTGCATGTTGTTGTCATGCTGGTAGCAATACTGGAGACTTGCTCTCAAGCTCGTTTATTGAAATGTCAAGGAAAGCAGGTTTAAGACCCTCAATGGGCACAGTTTCAAAATTCTGTCCCTGCAGATGATGAACGTGTTTGTTGTTCTTGATACCAATTCATATGGGCTGGATATGGAAGAGTAAGAGGCAGACATACAGTGTCACCTCACAGCCAAGCATGTGTTAAGGTTTTCATATCTTTGAAAATGGAAGTATGACATTGGCCGAGGCACTGCAGGCTACATGGCTAAAGTTCATATGTGAGTAACTTGGGTTTTTTGTAAAAAACCTATGTGGACATGATGGCTGAGCTGTAGGGAGTGTCGGCATGACAAAGTCACCACGAACATCTAGCTGTTCACCAAATATCAATGTCACCAGCGAGCAACACAAATCGTGCTTTACAGCCTTTCATAAGTTAGGCATAGCCTATGGCAATGAATAAATCCAACACCTTTGTGGCAAATGAGAACAGATTCATGGAGCAGTATAACAAACAGCAACAGCAACCATCGATACAGAGTAATGAGACAGTGAGATCCTAACTTATATGTCCAAAATGTGCCATCGGAAAAGGAAAATCCTGAATTGTTACTTGCACATGGTGTGAAACTTTCTTTTTCTGGCCCAAGATGCAGGAGCACACCCAAAAGTGGCTGTCTTTCTTAACACTCACCCAGACCACCTTCCTTGACACACGTTTTGCTGTGGTTTTGATGCCAGGGTAAGACAACTTGTGAATGGCATGAAAGACATCCCAGCAATATTTTTGTGGAGGTAAAGGGCTTAGATAGCCACCACTTCAGTCACCCCAAATATGATTTTGAGATCCATACACCAGCCCAATAGTCAAATGAAATATGACTATGTGCTGTCATGGATGAACTGTTGCATAAGTGCATCCATGAGATAGACATCTGAAAGTTTCGCTATAGTCCACCACTGTTACACTGGCAATATTTTTGGAAAGGCAATCCGCCATTGTGTTTCCTTGCCTTTAATGTGGTGCCTGTTGTATAGTAATCTGAGCTACAAATTCAGCATGGCAGCAATGACATGGTGAAACAGGTTCAGTTGGCACCTGCAACATAGAAGTAAATGACTGGTGGTTTGTATACACAGCAAAATCTTGGCCTTCCAAAATGGGATGGAAATGTTTGACAGACTGGTACATTTAGTTTGGGCCTATTCAAGATGCCTAGCAAAAAATGACAGGTGTTGCCAAGATCGGAGCATTTTTTGCTGTAAGGTTGTGCCCACTGGTATGCAGCTGGTGTTGATGTATTCTCTGATAAAGGCACCTAGTTTTGGATGTGTGTGAAGTGTTGCATTTGCCAGAGCTGTCTTCATGTTGTCTAAACGATACAGCATATAATCATAATGAAATAGTCCAAGTTTCATTATAATGGGTATTTCCTTTATGTTCTCCTTGGCCATCGGAATCTATGAGAACAACACTGAAAGCAGATGCCTTACTAATAGCATAATTAAAGTCAGCTATGTTAGGTACCAGATAGTGATCTGGTGTTGTGCGAAAATTCAATGCTTTGTTGCCACAGAATAATCTCCACATACCATCCTTCTTTCTCACCATGTGGAGTAGAGGAACCCGATAGCTCTCTGAGACAGGCATTGTTTTGGTTTGAGCTGGGTCCATCAGTGCGGGGAATGTTTTCAACAACTGTGCACAAATAGTAGCACTGGAAATGGTGCACACTACACCTGTCATGGACTGTGTGCAAATAACAGCACTGGAAATGGTGCATGCTTCACCTGTCATGGCTACTGTAACAGAGGAAATTGGTAGCTTCTCATGTGGCACACATGAGTGTAGTCTGTATTTGCCAAAGTATGAGTCTTGTAGTTCCAAAGTACACACCACAGAAATCTTCATGCAGTCTCTGATGGGCTTCAGTCACTCATCACAAACTGGTGCGAGTACTGTGACAGGCAAAAAGTTGTCACTCCTAGACTGACCAAACAGCTGTACACTAGGTCTGCCATCACTCTGAAAATTTTGAGATCACTTCCTAAGATAGGGGTGCTCAAATCAGTGATGATGAACTTCCTAGTAGGGGAAAAATTAGGATAGAAGTGTACAGAGATCTCCCATCCATCACACGAATTGTTGTGTGTATTGTTTAGCACTTTCAAGGTACAAAAAGTAGCGGGTGTCAGCTCAGAACACAGATGCCATGAAAAAAGACTAATCTCAGACCCTTAATTGACAAAAAAATTGCATTCATTGTTTCTCCCTTTAATAAACAACCAGCTGGACTCTGTGAATGTTACTACTGTAGCATTAGAGCACTGTAATCTATGAAAGTTTGTGTTATTATTAAAGTTTGCATCATGAAAATAGTATGGCACTGCACATTTTTAAGCTTTGGGTGCAAACTTTTTGTGGAATCAACACCAAGAAGTCTTTTTTTGTGCATCGTTTTCCTTGCCATTAGAGTTCAGTTCTCTGTATGGGAGATTTGTTGGCAGGTGCTGACATGCTTGAGAAGTCATATGAACTGACATAAGTAGCATCGACTGCAGCTGGTACACACAGTTCAGGATTGGTAGCCTCAGCAATCGTGTAGTGGGGCTGCACCCTGAAAATGAAGATATTTTGTCATGAAAATTGTATTATAAGTAGATAGCCAAAATGTCAGCTTGCTTTGCATCACAAACACACCAGAGAGCTAAAGATATCACTTTGGCAGATATGTATTTGCCACCAAGACAGGGCATAATTTGGTTGGTAATTTGCTAAGCCGTGTGATATGTAGTGCAGTTTCTGTTAGATCTTTACATGCAAACAAGTGCAGTTCCTTTAAACTTTCTGAAGGTTTTAGATCCAAATAAGTTTGAGGTGAAAGCAAGCTTTTTAAACATTCATACTGAGGCAACAAATAATGTTCGATCAATGTGTATTTCACGTGTTTGTATGACTGTTCATGTAGAACATACTCAGTGTTTCTTACATGATCATCGTCTAACTGCTGCAGTACTAACAAGAATCTATCAAAATCACTTTGAACTTGGTGTTTGTGAAAAACTGTTTTCATCCAAAGAAACCACAGTTCATAACTTGTTGATCAGGATAGCGGGAGTTACACATTACCAATTTTTGGTGAAGAAGAAACTTTTTGCTGATCTGACTCGAAGTGGGAACTGGATCACACTGTTGTGTTTGGAATTGAAGTGGTTGGAGTAGAGAGCAAAGGATTGTTGGTGTTTGATGCAGTACAAGATGTCTTCAGAAGAGTATCCATTGTCTATGATGACAAAAAAGCTTAGTCCATTTGTAAATATTGTGCAGGAAATATATGGAAAGTCACCAGTGTGGTTTCTTTTTGTGGGGGTATCCTAACTGCAAATGATGATTGGAATACAAACACATTCAACATCAGTTTATTCAGAAAATGCACTTTGAAGGAGAAACTGGTAACACATGCACATTATAGACACAAAAGACACCAGAGAGAGAAAGATATCACATTGTGCCCCACTGTACAATGCACTTCCATCATTTGATCTCATAATCACCACAGTGGCCTCAAAGGAGTAATGTGCTGTAATTGTAAAACAGTGTATTATTTTAAGGGTGCAAATGGTTATCCTGAACAAAACAGAAGTGGTTCTGTTCAAATTGCTGGAAAACCAAATACACAAAGAGGTAAATGATAATTACTGCAAAGAGGAAGTTCACAATTTCTTATTAGAAGCAGTACATGTTTGAAACTACAAAAACTAATATCTTGAGCAAAAATATGATAATGTGTGACCTCCAGTGTGTAGTGACACTGTGTACTTTGAGTGTGGAAACAGATTTCACTTTCAATGTGGAAAACTAGAGCCCTCATTGAAAGGAGAGGAGAAAATCAGGAAGAAATGGAACTGTGATGGATGTAGATTCAAAACTAATATTCTTATAATAAGAAGCAGAGAAATGCCTGGGCATTGTGATGCTACAGCGAATGAAACTTACACATTCAGATTGAAGCCAAATGCACGAAACACAAAAATTTCTTTTTCTGGAAATAATGACAAAATTACAGCTGTAAATGGAATTGATGCATTTTTATTACCTGATAAGGGCAGGAAAAAATTCTTCCACTATCTCCCAAAACTTGATGTGTGATGCCTGCTGTTAAATATTGAAGTAAACATACAAGTGCTCCAAATTCTACAAAAGAAAAGGAAAATGAGAACAGAGGCTCAAGAAACACTGAGGCAAAATCACTACTCCTCAGAATCGACTCTGATAGCTTTGGAAGACGCACAGTTACAAAAATTAAGCCGTTGTCTGTGTCAGAAACCACTCAAACTGAAGGCACACTGAAACCCAGTGCGAGATTTTACTAAATCCTCTCTGGTGCAGAAGACTGGAGGAATCTACTAACAAATTACTTTGCAGTTCTCACGGGTGGTTCCAATAAGATAAGATACTTTATTGTCACATAACATGTTTTTATACAATCATTCGATTGAGAACATTGGTGACTCGTCAGTCTTTAACCTAAGTTGTTACAGTATTTTATATACTACAGGAAATGCATCATACATACATTGCTTATTATAATAAAAATACAACATTATATTTTAAATCTTTTCCTAAATCATCGAATCATTACTATAGCCTTCACACACCTATATGAAGTATGGATGTACTGAAGGGATACAAACCGCCATATAATTCTATATATAAACATGAATATAAAGTGAATGTGTATACTTTGTATCTATATGGCTTCGAAAGTATACCATTTGTACTTGCATCTTTACTCCCTATTCCTATTTATAAATTCTTCTAAACTATAATATTGCTTTTTATTCATTTAGAAATCTTCTAGACTATAATAACATTTGCTTTTTAGGTATGTGCCAATGGTCCCCAATGTGGATTCACCAAATATTGACCTTATCTTATTTTTGATCTTCAGAGCCATGTACTATGGAGTATTTTCATATACTGTGAGTCGGTGACAAGGTAGCATGTATTTCAATTTATGTCTAGCTTCATAGGCATGTGTGAATGTATTTCCTTCAAGCAGATGTGAGTTTTTCTGTTCATATATGAAGATGGAAGGGATTGTCATGAAGTCCAGGCTTTTGAATAGTGGTTTGCACGAATGTCTACTATTGGTTCCTGTCATTGCTCTGATTATTATTATTATTATTATTATTATTTTTTGTAGTTTGAAGATTCGAAGGAGGTTTGTCTTTTCAGCACCCCAAAATATTATTCCATATCTTATAAGTGTTATGAAATAAGTGTGGTATACAGTTTTCTTCACTGTTAAATCCGTTAATTTGTATAGTACCCTCATTGCATAAACTAAACTATTTAATCTCTTCAGTAAACTGTCCACATGGTCGGTCCATTGCAAGTTTTTATTTAAAGTTATCCCAAGAAATTTTACAGAATCAACTGTGGTCAGTTCTTTACCGGAATATTCTATTTGTGATGTACATTTAGTAGTTTGTTTGGTCCTGAAGTGTATGATTTGGGTTTTTTCAAGATTTAATTTCATAGCATTATCTTTTATCCATTGTTCAAGTTCTTGTAGAGTTTGTTTCGTGGTCTTTACTAATTCGTCAGTGTTTTTGCAGCAGACTACAGCAGTTGAGTCATCTGCGTAAAGTATTGTATCCGTATTTACTTTGTTAGGCATGCCATTTATGTAATATAAGAACAGAAGTGGTCCTAATATCGAGCCCTGAGGCACACCTGCTTGAATTTCTTTCCAGCTAGAGCAAGTTTTCTCTCCCTTTTGGTGTATCACCACTCTTTGGTATCTGTTTTTGAGATAGGATGAAAACCATCTTATAGATTTTCCATGGAAGACATAGGTACCCAATTTTTGGAGCAGTAGCTTATGGTTTACTGTGTCAAACGCCTTTGATAGGTCACAAAAAATACCAGATACACTTTGTTTGTTGTCACGGCATTTACTTACTTTGGAGATTAGTTCATTTACAGCTTGTAAAGTGTTTCGTCCCTTCTGAAACCCATATTGGTTATTGAGAATAATATTACCTTTCTTATTGTACTTTTCTAATTGATTACATACTATTCGTTCAACTATTTTAGAGAAAACTGGGAGTATAGACACTGGGTGGAAATTTACAAAATCTTCTTGTTTTCCCTTTTTGTAGACTGGACAGACTTCAGCATATTTCAGTCTGTCTGGAAAGCAGCCCTCATCAAATGATTGGTTTATTATTTTACAGAGTTGAGGTGCAACGCTGTCACTTCCTGCCTTTATGATATTTGTTGGAATTTCATCCCAGCCCACAGATTTAAGATTTTTTAGGCATTGTATGATGTTAGCTACTTCATGACATGATACTGCAGTAAATGTAAACTCTCTTTATGCCTGCAGTACTGCATCAGATCTTATTTGTGGAAGTATAAAGTTATGAATTTTGTTTGTGGTTATGAAGTACTTATTAAATTCTTCACAGATGTGCCGAGTGTTAGAAACAGTATTCCCACCAATTTCTAGTTTGTAATTAAAATGTTCTGTTTCTTCAGTACCTGTTTCTTTCTTGACAACCTGCCATACTGCCTTTGATTTATTTGGGGCATTAGCTATATATTTACAGTTTGCCAATTGTTTAGCTTGTTTAACTACCCGATCAAATATTTTTTTGTATTTGATTTTGTACCTAATAAATTCAGCATCATGGTTGGTTTTTGCTTCATTATGCATTTCCCTCTTTCTAATGCTAGAGATGTGTATCATGCAGCAGCATCATATTAACAAATACAAACACTATGTTTAATATAACTGTCATGTGTAAATAGTGACATAACTAATACTAGTATGCATTTTGAATCAATTTGCTAACAATTTAAGAAAGTCACACTTATTTATATTAGGGATTGTATTGCTTGTAATATTGCCCATCTATGAATAATTGCAATATTATGGAAATGGAAGATGACAGATGTGAAAATTACCGAACTATCAGTTTAATAAGCCACGGCTGCAAAATACTAATGCGAATTCTTTACAGACGAATGGAAAAACTGGTAGATGCAGAACTCGGGGAGGATCAGTTTGGATTCCGTCGAAATGTTGGAACACGTGAGGCAATACTGACCTTACGACTTATCTTAGAAGAAAGATTAAGAAAAGGCAAACCTATGTTTCTAGCATTTGTAGACTTAGAGAAAGCTTTTGACTATGTTAACTGGAATACTGTCTTTCAAATTCTAAAGGTGGCAGGAGTAAAATACAAGGAGCAAAAGGCTATTTACAATTTGTACAGAAACCAAATGGCAGTTATAAGAGTCGAGGGGCGTGAAAGGGAAGCAGTGGTTTGGAAGGGAGTGAGACAGGGTTGTAGCCTCTCCCCGATGTTATTCAATCTGTATATTGAGCAAGCAGTAAAGCTGTGAGTACCGGACGTGAGTCGTGCTTCGGTAGCTCAGTTGGTAGAGCACTTGCCCGCGAAAGGCAAAGGTCCCGAGTTCGAGTCTCTGTCGGGCACACAGTTTTAATCTGCCAGGAAGTTTCATATCAGCGCACACTCCGCTGCAGAGTGAAAATCTCATTCTGGAAACATCCCCCAGGCTGTGGCTAAGCCATGTCTCCGCAGTATCCTTTCTTTCAGGAGTGCTACTTCTGCAAGTTTCGCAGAAGAGCTTCTGTAAAGTTTGGAAGGTAGGAGACGGATACTGGCAGAAGTAAAGCTGTGAGTACCGGACGTGAGTCGTGCTTCGGTAGCTCAGTTGGTAGAGCACTTGCCCGCGAAAGGCAAAGGTCCCGAGTTCGAGTCTCGGTCGGGCACACAGTTTTAATCTGCCAGGAAGTTTCATATCAGCGCACACTCCGCTGCAGAGTGAAAATCTCATTCTGGAAACATCCCCCAGGCTGTGGCTAAGCCATGTCTCCGCAGTATCCTTTCTTTCAGGAGTGCTAGTTCTGCAAGTTTCGCAGAAGAGCTTCTGTAAAGTTTGGAAGGTAGGAGACGGATACTGGCAGAAGTAAAGCTGTGAGTACCGGACGTGAGTCGTGCTTCGGTAGCTCAGTTGGTAGAGCACTTGCCCGCGAAAGGCAAAGGTCCCGAGTTCGAGTCTCGGTCGGGCACACAGTTTTAATCTGCCAGGAAGTTTCATATCAGCGCACACTCCGCTGCAGAGTGAAAATCTCATTCTGGAAACACCCCCCAGGCTGTGGCTAAGCCATGTCTCCGCAGTATCCTTTCTTTCAGGAGTGCTAGTTCTGCAAGTTTCGCAGAAGAGCTTCTGTAAAGTTTGGAAGGTAGGAGACGGATACTGGCAGAAGTAAAGCTGTGAGTACCGGACGTGAGTCGTGCTTCGGTAGCTCAGTTGGTAGAGCACTTGCCCGCGAAAGGCAAAGGTCCCGAGTTCGAGTCTCGGTCGGGCACACAGTTTTAATCTGCCAGGAAGTTTCATATCAGCGCACACTCCGCTGCAGAGTGAAAATCTCATTCTGGAAACATCCCCCAGGCTGTGGCTAAGCCATGTCTCCGCAGTATCCTTTCTTTCAGGAGTGCTAGTTCTGCAAGTTTCGCAGAAGAGCTTCTGTAAAGTTTGGAAGGTAGGAGATGGATACTGGCAGAAGTAAAGCTGTGAGTACCGGACGTGAGTCGTGCTTCGGTAGCTCAGTTGGTAGAGCACTTGCCCGCGAAAGGCAAAGGTCCCGAGTTCGAGTCTCGGTCGGGCACACAGTTTTAATCTGCCAGGAAGTTTCATATCAGCGCACACTCCGCTGCAGAGTGAAAATCTCATTCTGGAAACATCCCCCAGGCTGTGGCTAAGCCATGTCTCCGCAGTATCCTTTCTTTCAGGAGTGCTAGTTCTGCAAGTTTCGCAGAAGAGCTTCTGTAAAGTTTGGAAGGTAGGAGACGGATACTGGCAGAAGTAAAGCTGTGAGTACCGGACGTGAGTCGTGCTTCGGTAGCTCAGTTGGTAGAGCACTTGCCCGCGAAAGGCAAAGGTCCCGAGTTCGAGTCTCGGTCGGGCACACAGTTTTAATCTGCCAGGAAGTTTCATATCAGCGCACACTCCGCTGCAGAGTGAAAATCTCATTCTGGAAACATCCCCCAGGCTGTGGCTAAGCCATGTCTCCGCAGTATCCTTTCTTTCAGGAGTGCTAGTTCTGCAAGTTTCGCAGAAGAGCTTCTGTAAAGTTTGGAAGGTAGGAGACGGATACTGGCAGAAGTAAAGCTGTGAGTAGCGGACGTGAGTCGTGCTTCGGTAGCTCAGTTGGTAGAGCACTTGCCCGCGAAAGGCAAAGGTCCCGAGTTCGAGTCTCGGTCGGGCACACAGTTTTAATCTGCCAGGAAGTTTCATATCAGCGCACACTCCGCTGCAGAGTGAAAATCTCATTCTGGAAACATCCCCCAGGCTGTGGCTAAGCCATGTCTCCGCAGTATCCTTTCTTTCAGGAGTGCTAGTTCTGCAAGTTTCGCAGAAGAGCTTCTGTAAAGTTTGGAAGGTAGGAGACGGATACTGGCAGAAGTAAAGCTGTGAGTACCGGACGTGAGTCGTGCTTCGGTAGCTCAGTTGGTAGAGCACTTGCCCGCGAAAGGCAAAGGTCCCGAGTTCGAGTCTCGGTCGGGCACACAGTTTTAATCTGCCAGGAAGTTTCATATCAGCGCACACTCCGCTGCAGAGTGAAAATCTCATTCTGGAAACATCCCCCAGGCTGTGGCTAAGCCATGTCTCCGCAGTATCCTTTCTTTCAGGAGTGCTAGTTCTGCAAGTTTCGCAGAAGAGCTTCTGTAAAGTTTGGAAGGTAGGAGACGGATACTGGCAGAAGTAAAGCTGTGAGTACCGGACGTGAGTCGTGCTTCGGTAGCTCAGTTGGTAGAGCACTTGCCCGCGAAAGGCAAAGGTCCCGAGTTCGAGTCTCGGTCGGGCACACAGTTTTAATCTGCCAGGAAGTTTCATATCAGCGCACACTCCGCTGCAGAGTGAAAATCTCATTCTGGAAACATCCCCCAGGCTGTGGCTAAGCCATGTCTCCGCAGTATCCTTTCTTTCAGGAGTGCTAGTTCTGCAAGTTTCGCAGAAGAGCTTCTGTAAAGTTTGGAAGGTAGGAGACGGATACTGGCAGAAGTAAAGCTGTGAGTACCGGACGTGAGTCGTGCTTCGGTAGCTCAGTTGGTAGAGCACTTGCCCGCGAAAGGCAAAGGTCCCGAGTTCGAGTCTCGGTCGGGCACACAGTTTTAATCTGCCAGGAAGTTTCATGTCAGGAAGTCATTTCTGAAAGTATTTGTATGGAGCGTAGCCATGTATGGAAGTGAAACATGGACGATAAATAGTTTGGACAAGAAGAGAATAGAAGCTTTCGAAATGTGGTGTTACAGAAGAATGCTGAAGATTAGATGGGTAGACTACATAACTAATGAGGAAGTATTGAATAGGATTGGGGAGAAGAGAAGTTTGTGGCACAACTTGACCAGAAGAAGGGATCGGTTGGTAGGACATGTTATGAGGCATCAAGGGATCACCAATTTTGTATTGTAGGACAGCTTGGAGGGTAAAAATCGTAGAGGGAGACCAAGAGATGAATAAGCTTGCACAGGATAGTAGCATGGAGAGCTGCATCAAACCAGTCTCAGGACTGAAGACCACCACCACCACAACAACAACAACATGAATAATTGTAACTTTGCCACTGCAATCTCAATAGGGAAGCTTACCACATTATTCCAGATGGAAAATTTTGCTGTCAGATTGTGTATGATGGAGCTTTTGGATAAGTGCTACAAGGATCGTGACATCTACATTTATTCGAACAGCCAAGCAGCACTGAAATCTCTGTTGGCTCCTGCAATGAGATCAAAGATCATTGCAGAATGCTGTGAAGCCCTTGTGAGATATGGGGAAGGTAATGGAGTAAACCAGCTGTGGGGCACTGGTCACTCACGAACTAGTGGCGTGGGACAAGCTGATAGGCTAGCCAGGACAGGCTTGACAACTCAATTTATTGGACTGAAACCTTTCCTGACCTTCCATATGGGGATGGTAAAACCAATAAGTAATACAACACATTGGTTTTGTCAGCCAGTTTCTGTTGAAGATATATGGAATTTGTTGTGGGACATTGTGGAATATTTCCACTTCAACCATTACAGTGTCACGAAGTTATGATAGGTAGCAGCATTATATGTAGTGTTCACATTGGTGTGTTTCAGAGAGCTGTCACTGAGTTTCTATTGATGGTAAACCAGAGCATCACAGCTATTCACAGGCACTTGCAGAATGTATACAGAGACCTGGCATTGCAGCAGTAAACAAAAGCACGGTGAGCTATTGCGAGAGGCATCTGTTGTCATTGCAACAAATTCACTCAAACTTGTAGGATCTCTACACGGCAATCGGCCACACGTAGCTGTGACTGCTGCAATGTAGGAATGTGCAGACACTCTTACCTGATGTGATTGACAGATCACAACTGCAAAACTGGTCATTTTTGTCGGCGGTGCCCAACACACTCATCCACCAGTTGGGGTATTCAAAGGCGTATACCAACCGGGTTCCTGGCCGCCTGACAGAAGATCATAAAGGGCAATGGAGCACTATCTGTGTGGAACAGCTTCCACCTCAGGAGGCTGATAGTGACAATTTTTTGTCAAAGATCACCACAAGCGATGAAACATAGGTTCATCACTTCAAACTGTAAACAAAATGGCAATCCACCGAGTGTGTCATACGACCTCTTCTCCGAAGAAAAAGTTTGAGTTCGCACCCTCAGCTGGTAAACGTGTGGCAATAGTCTCCTGAGACTCTGATGGGGTCCTCTGTCACTGTGCGATAATCAGCTCTCAAGAGTATTGTGCCATCCTAAGAAAATTTAAGAAACAATTTCAGCATGTTCATCACCACAAAAATGCAAAATCACTTCTCCTCCTACATGACAATGCAACACCTCACACAAGTCTGTACACCCACCCTCACAAAACTTCCCCATTCGTCCTATGCCCGAGATCTCACAACTTCTGACTTCCACCTATTTGGTCCAACGAAGGATGCACTCTGCAGGAAGCAGTACAGGGATGATGGGCAGGATATTGATACAGCAAGACATTGGCTGCAACATCAACTAGTAGAGTGGTACCACATAGGGATGGGCAATGAACGCGCTTGAGAAACGCGCGACGCGAAGGCAATTTCTCGAGAATTTCTCGGGTACGCTCGGGTAGTTGACAGTGCTGCGCTCTCTGAGAAATAGCGCAAACCTTCAGTACACGAAGCACTGAGCCGCGGCGGTCGTACTTGTCGTACGTACGTGCTCGGAAAATTCTATGATTGATATCAACTGTACTACCGTTATTAATGTGTACTGAAGTATTAGTATATGTCTCAAAGACAAAAATCATAGTATTGTTGTTTAAAACAAAACACAGAATTCGCATAAAACAGAAGCTTTATTCTTACAAAATAAATTACCTTGTACATTCTGCAAGTATGCATGCATGCTTAAACGTAAAAGAGAAGTGCTATAGCCTTTTATATACAGAAACTGTGTACATGCGTTTACTTATTGAAGAAAGGACGGAAACAAAAGTTGTTCAGCAGAAGGCATTTTCACATCCCATTGCTATACCGCCGTCGATTTTTGTTTAGAAATATGATTTTGATAACCAATTGATCTTTTAGTCTGCTTCTTTGTTTGTTTATAAGTAGCCCTGTTTTCGAAAATTTTCTTTCACTGGGAACAGAAGTTGCAGGTATTGCAAGATATTTTTTTGCCATGACAGCTAGACCCAGGTAACTGTTTTCATTTTTTTCCCCAGTAGTGTAAAGGATTATCCGTACGGTCCTTCCAAATATCATTGTACCTCCAGGTCTATGCTATCACAACTGTTTTTCATTAGACTTTTATTGGAAACATCTTCATCGAAAGAAGCCCATAAGGAACTACTGGCGTTTTGTTCGAAATGGTACTTGTGGCTAGTGTCGTTAGCAGCCGAATGAGTAGATTGTACGGTCTCTACCACGTTTATGCACTCTGCAATTAGGCTTGCAACGGCATGTTTTGAATGAATTGGATCCGTAAATCGTAACGTTTTGAATCTTGGGTCGAGAACTGAGGCAACGTTATGTACTTTGTTTCTATTAATCCTAGCCGGGCTATTAATGAGTTGTGCATATGTTGCTGTAGCTCTTGCGCTGTCGTGGAGCCCACTTCCCATTGCATATGTTTAGGATTAGCTGCCTGATTATTGGAATAGCTTTCGAAAGAGAGGTATAGTTTTCAGTTGAGATTTCACTTGTTACCACTTCAAATGGCTCCAGTACACACAAACATTCGCTCAAAATTCACCACTCGTCAGCTGTGAGGATCTCTACACCTGAATACAAAGTTGATAAACAGGCTGTAATGCATTCCTTTTGCTCCACTAGACGTTGTAGCATATAAAACGTACTTTTCCATAGGGTTTCGGTTTCCTGAATCAATTTATGAACAGGTTTTTTCATTAGATCCTGGATCTCATGGAGTTTTTCATTAGCATTGCAACTTGTTTAAAATGCATTTTCCCACATTATACAGAGCTCACTGTTGCTGTTGAAAGAACTTTTCACAACTAAATTGATGGTGTGTGCTAAACAAGGCACATGTTGCATATCTATGTTGCCACTGTGAATTAGTTGTATGGCTGCCGTCATGTTACTGGCGTTGTTAGTTGTGATGCTTACAACTTTGTTTTCAATGTTCCATTTTGAAATCATGTTATCTAACGCCTCATTAATATTTAGCGCTGTATGCTTTTCTGGGAAACGGAATGTCTCTAGAGCAACTTTGCAACTTTTTTCGCTTTGGTATCGAGTATTGTGGGTCCAACTGTGAAACAAAACGTCGAAAACCAGTGTCATCGACGATTGAAAGCGATTGAAAATCGTCTGTTATCATGGCCACTGGTGCTTCATCCAGCTGTTGTTGCCATTTACTTCCCTCTATGAAGAGAAACGTTAGATTTAGATCAGTGCTTCTGCGAGGGGATACATTATGCTCGACAAGTAGTCCAATAAAATTACATATCGTATCGTGCAAAAGCTAGGATAGTATAGGTTTGATTTTGGGGTATGTTGTATGTTATCAGAGTACGATTATAAAATGAATCTTTTTAAGCGTGGCAGACCGCTTCGGACAGTATCCGAACTTTTGCACGGAATTCACCTGTTGTACCATAGGTACCTGGATATTTTGTCTGCCTTGCGCTATTTGAAGAATGAGCCTCTGTATCCATGGAAGTCTCTGTTTTATTCCCCGATAAATTGTGCAGTTTAAGATGTCTAATCATGCCCGTTGTATTTTGTGATACATTACAGATATTTTTACGACAAATGTTGCAAGTAACGTTATCTCCATCCTCCATAAAGTATTGCCGGCACCATGACGTTCGTTTTCAAGTTTCCATATAGATTTGAATAACAACTTTACTCGAATTAAACCTGAGACATACTAGTCACGAACACAGCGAGCAGCGAGCGTGTTTGTCTAGCGGCATTCAATTCATAAAATAACAGCGGCGCGGCGCATGTTGTCGCAGCCAACTTGCGCGCAGCGACACACACCGCTGAGCCATTTCTCGTGAGCTTCTCAAGAATAACTTGAGCACTAGAGGCTCGAGAAATTCTCGGTGCACTCGAGTCGCCGCACCTCGCCATCCCGTCACTGGTACCACACAGGTATACAGGCCATCCCAGTAAGGTGGCGTATGTCAGTCACACTAAACACAGATTATGTTGAAGAATAGTGTTTTGTAGCAAAAAAAAGACTGATTTTATTAGGATTGCGGCATCATATTATTCCCCAATCTGCTTTCAAAAAAAAAGGCTGTATTATTTATTGGATGGTGGTCATACACAGCCGGATCAAGAGGCAGCACGTAGAATACTGGATTATGATCCAAAAGAAAAACATTGCAAACTAATGATGCCCAGGCCATCTTCCGAGAGAAACTCTGTAATCCTGAACGTGAGTAATGGCCAGATTAAACTCGTGATAGGACTTTTGACTAGCCGTAGGAAATTTAAGAAACATCTGCACACATTGAGTACAGATGAAGAAGCCCCTAAATGTAGACTAGGTGGTGAGGAGGATTAAACTGCACCCCTCCAAACCTTCCATCGAAAGTATTGTAGTGCAAAAGATACATAATATTCATGTAATTAAGTCCTGAGAAATTATATTTAATAAGGAACTACTAAAGGGCTTCCTACTACTCTTTAAGGGTAGTGGTTAGTGTTACTAGAATTACAGGTAGTGAAACCACAAAATAAACTCAGTTTTCGTGCAGAAAATGGTGGGTTAAGAGCACTGTTGTTTCTGTGTCCATGTGCTAATCAAATCAAATGAAGAGCTTGCCACAAGAGACATGATCAGAGCCTAGGAGGGTTTACCATACTTAATGTGGCAAACAATACATCAGCCTGCTCTAATAAGCCCAACCACATGTTTCAACACTCAAAACCAGATGTGGGAAACATGTACAGCTGGCCAAGTGTGAAAAATATTGGTCTCAGTCAAAACAAATAGCATCAAAATACAGTATAAATAATACCCTAAAAATAAATAAGCAAACGAGGCCCAGTGTAACACTGTACCTCCGTTCAGCATAAAGGATGTATCACTAAAATGAGTAGCGTATGACTGACATTCAACTGCAGTTTTTCGATTTGGTTGTGGTAACGCTCATGTGTAACTTAGTCTGATGTCTCTATTAGGTTGAAAGGGTGATAATTTGGTTGAGAGTTAGCGAAGCCAATGGATGTAAATGCCAAATAGAGGTTGTGGTAAAAGACTGATCTGTAGTGAAGCTTAATGTTTACATTTGTGCCATATCTTTTATTTTCACATTTGCAATTTCAGCAGCATAACAGTTGTACCATAACATTTTAGTTGGTTGCGCAAATTTTGTCACTTACACATGTCCAAAACTATAAAACATACAGGCTACTTAATGCCTCTTACTGCAATTCACAATGGTTATGAAAGAAAGCTGACCACCTGTGCTACACTTTCAGACTTAAGTAAAGCATTTTATTCTGTATCATGTGAGTTTATAGCAAAAAAAGCTAGAATTAAACATAAGTGTGGCCACTTCCAGTGCTATTATTTTCACAGTGCAAGAGAACTTCCTCAACTGTCACAGGTCTAGACAGTGTTGGTGCTGACAAATTATTTTATTTCTGAGTAGAATGCTGTAATGGGACAGCCTTCTCTTGCATTACTTTTCCTCAACAATAGTTAATGATACCAGTAATATTTTTCAAATTTTGGAGAGGTCAATATTATCTCAGTTGCTTTTCTGAAAACTTTCATGTAATTTTATATACAGTATGCTATATTTCAAGCTAAATTTTATGAAAAGGAATTACTTTATAAAATATTTTAGTTTTGATGTTATAATCAATAAGTACTAGTTCTGAATGTATAGTTAAAATGTTTTAGAAATATTTGAAATTGTGAATTATTGGCACACTTAAAATTTCTGTTATTAATTATGCAATCCTCTACCATTTACCATATCATTTCTGGATTCATTTATGAAATAATAATAAAAGTTAATAGAAATTCATTTGTTAAGGAAAAATATGTGAGAGTCGTAAGCATGCCACTGATGTGATTCGATGTAATTTTTTTGTGAATAATGCAAATTTGGCTTTGTTAATGTGAAAAATCAAACTATTGTATGATATACTAAAATGTCAGAAAATATGAAACTTCCTGGCAGATTAAAACTGTGTGTTCAACTGAGACTCGAACTCGGGACCTTTGCCTTTCGCGGGCAAGTGCTCTACCATCTGAGCTACCGAAGAACGACTCACGCCCGATACTCACAGCTTTGCTCCTGCAGGAACTCATCTCCTACCTTCCAAAGCTGTGAGTATCGGGCATGAGTCCTGCTTCAGTAGCTCAGATGGTAGAGCACTTCCCTGTGAAAGGCAAAGGTCCCGAGTTCGAGTCTCGGTCGGGCACACAGTTTTAATCTGCCAGGAAGTTTCATATCAGCGTACACTCCGCTGTAGAGTGAAAATCTCATCCTGTAAGAAAATATATTTGTGTAAAAGAAAAAGCTGTAACAATTTTCAGATTTATTTAGTTCAAACCAACCATGAGGGCCTGACGTGACATTTTTCAGCTACAAGAATCAGATCCTTAGTCAAGAAGAACTGGAGCCAACTCAACATGACAACCTAAGTAAACTATAAAGTTTATTGTAATTGTCGCTCCTCTCAAATCTTCATAAAAGACTCTGTGTAATGTGGACTATAGATGGAAGTAGTTAGGAGGGGATAGATTGCAGTTCCCTGTTCCTTACATTTCCTGTTTGCAGGGGTTCTTTGTTCAGTGACTGTAAATTGGGGAACATTTGATACTTGCCCAGCCAAGTTCTCTTTAAACACAGAAATGGTTGCACTAGTTTGCGAATGAGTTTGTCCACAGCTACCATAGTCAGATTTGCAACTTCAGTGTTGACATTTGCCATCATTGCTTGGAACACTGCACCTTTGTCAAATAATGCAGCTTGTCAGAATGAGATTTTCACTCTGCAGCAGAGTGTGCGCTGATATGAAACTTCCTGGCAGATTAAAACTGTGTGCCGAGCAGAGACTCGAACTTGGGACCTTTGCCTTTCGCGGGCAAGTGCTCTACCATCTGAGCTACCGAAGCATGACTCACGCCCGGTACTCACAGCTTTACTTCTGCCAGTATCTCGTCTCCTACCTTCCAAACTTTACAGAAGCTCTCCTGCAAACCCGAGTTCGAGTCTCGCTCGGGCACACAGTTTTAATCTGCCAGGAAGTTTCATATCAGCGCACACTCCACTGCCGAGTTTACAGAAGCTCTCCTGCGAACCTTGCAGAACTAGCACTCCTGAAAGAAAGGATATTGCAGAGACATGGCTTAGCCACAGCCTGGGGGATGTTTTCAGAATGAGAGTTTCACTCTGCAACAGTCTGTGTGCTGATATGAAACTTCCTGGCAGATTAAAACTGTGTGCCGGACCGAGACTCGAACTCAGGACCTTCTGCCTTTCGCGGGCAAGTGCTCTACCATCTGAGCTACCCAAGCACGACTCACGCCCCGTCCTCACTGCCAGGAACTTTCATATCAGCACACACTCTGAGTGAAAATCTCATTCTGGAAACATCCCTCAGGCTGTGGCTAAGCCATGTCTCCGCAATATCATTTCTTTCAGGAGTGCTGGTTCTGCAGGGTTCGCAGGAGAGCTTCTGTAAAGTTTGGAAGGTAGGAGGCGAGGTACTGGCAGAAGTAAAGCTGTGAGGATGGGACGTGAGTCGTGCTTGGGTAGCTCAGTCGGTAGAGCACTTGCCCACGAAAGGCAAAGGTCCCCGAGTTCGAGTCTCAGTCTGACACACAGTTTTAATCTGCCAGGAAGTTTCAACGCAGCTTGTGTTTCTGACTGCTGGCAGCAGATTATGGCTGAACATAGTTATACAAGTTGCTCATCACCATAAAATCATGAAAGATCAAATATACCTGTACACACAGATCTGTAAAAAATGCATGGAAACTAATTAAACAGCCACATGTGGACTATAACACTGGAAGTAAGTAAACACACATTGCACGATGGACAATCGTAGGACATCCATGACATGTTGTGTCTGTAGTGGCCACAGTATATAGCAGACGATTCAAAAGGGATATCACATCCCACTCACCTTCATTGAATGTAATGCTTTCTTTCTTAATATTCAGCAATGTGCCAAGATACCATTGCTCTCTCTCTTAATCATAAGGCTCTCTCAAAGAGCAAGTTCCTTGTTTGATGGAGCAGGACCTGAATGCACCTTCAACTCTATGATTCACTTTTGCAGAGGAATAACAGTGTTTAGCAGTTTTATGGAGTGCCTCCAAAGAAAGGTATTAGTGGTACAATGTTAATGTTGTTTCAAGGTGGCAACGCGGTGTTTGATTGTTTATGTTTACCTCCACATTTCAGATGTTTTTGTTTTGTTGCTTATCCTCTGTACAAGGTCCCTGTTCAAGTATCGGTCTGGCACACAGTTTTAATCTGCCAGGAAGTTTCATATCAGCACACACTCTGCTACAGAGTAAAAATCTCATTCTCGATTTCTGGAATGAACTAATTAATGCAGCAGCTTACATACTAAACTCAACTGGTCCAAGCCCTGTCAGAGGTAAATCTCTCTTTGAAGCCTTTTATGGCAGAGAATTACCCTTAGAAGATTTGAGGTTTGCATGCCAGTCCTTGCACGCAAAGAAATGACATTGAAACTAGACCCCAAAAACAAGATAGATTTATTTATGGGTTATGATAATGATTTTCAAGAAAGAAATTTGAGGTGCATAGATTTGTAGTTTTCTTGCCATCAGCAATATCTGAAAGGGAGAAGGAAACTGATGGTCTTGTAATAGAATCACATACTACTTGTTGTGATGAAGAGAACAAGTTAAAAATTTCAGAATCAGAGGGGCAAAATGAAGAAACAAAGATGGATGTTGTGGAAGAAAAGTTGGGTTAGAGAAAAACAAGAAACCAGATAAGACAGAGCCCTTTTCTTTCTGTATACATAGGAAAATGTAGGGACATACAGTCTGAGACCCAGTAGAAATAACCAATGCCCGAATTACATAGAGGATTTTGAGTTGAACTGTTGACAGCAGTGAAGGATGACCCTAGCACCTACACTGAAGCAATGTCTTGTAGTGATGCTGAAAATTCGGAAGGTGCCATAGTAACACAGCTATATGCCACGGAATAAAATGATACATAGGATTATGAATGTAAACCAAATGATTGTAAAGTTATTGACACACACAGTGGGTTTTTAGGTGGAAATGAGAAAAGAAAAGTAATTATTTTACTTGTAAAGCTCATCTTGTAGTTTAAAGTTTCCAAGAAAGATTTACTTATTCAGAAATACACAGTTGAGTAGCAAAACTGTAGCATGTAACTGGTCAGGGTAAACTTTCTTTTTCCTGATTATCCTGCTGTCACAGTATATAAGATAAGCTTCTGTAATGCTTAATTAAATTTAGTGATAATTGTGGTTCTAATTCTCTGAGAATTAACATCTGGTAAGTTTGGAGCAGCATCTTTCATTTCATTTTGTAAAGTCTTCCGTGTTTTAATTACTCACTACCTCTCAAGAAATATATCTACATGTTATCACTTCTTTTATTGGATCTCCCAAAACCTAGTTGTTATTTTGTACTATGAAATTTCATTTTCCACTGCTACACTGCATAAAACTGCTGCAACAATTAACTGTTCTTGTAGTTTGCAGCCTGCTGGCAAACAGGTTGGAGCCTATGCTTCCAGAACCTGCAGCCAAGGACTCTGTGGAAGTCAGGTACGGTTTGTGCTACCGATTAGTTTATTCAGGTTACTCTTGATGCATTTACATGTTTGCCTCAGTTGTCAGTGCTAATTATGTCATGTGGCCATGAAATGTTAATTCATTGTGAGGTAACTGTTGCTGAAACAGTGAAGTTAGCAATAAGAAAAGCTTTGTTATTGTAAGTCCATTGTTTTGGCTGAAGTGGGTGCTATATTTACTCAGGTAAGAAAACCTGTTTCTACTAATGGATATAATTTTTTACTGTGTTTACTGACCAGCCACATGTGAAATTGAGCTTCTATCCATGGAGTATACTGTCTGAATACTTTCTTTCCAAAACAAATCCCCCTCCCCCTGCAGGTCCGAGGCATTCCTGCCTGTCATAGGAGGCGACTAAACGGAGTCTCACACATTTTGGCCTTTATGTGATGGTCACCTGTCAGGTTTGATCTCCATCTTACTAAATTTTCCCAAAGAGTGAGCCAATTGGGGAAGGTCACCTTACAAGGTGCATCGTGTCCAATGTGCATCAAGATCTTCGGCCCACAATTGCATTGCAGTTCCGCTCATTCTCAATCTTTTGGGTGAGAACACCTTCCTGTTTGTGTTTCCCACCATGCACTATGCAGTGTCACTTTCTGTGACAATGATGACCGTGGACTTCTTACCACCTCATATCCAGCACAGTAGCCGGTCCGTTGTGGTGGGGGCGCCATGTACCCTGTTGGTTGTAGCCCCCTGAAAACACAAGGATCACTCTGCACATGCCTGCACCATTAACTCCTCATGTATGCCACAGAGTAGATGCCCACCTTCCTGCGGCATCACGACTCCTGGAAATGGCCATCCTGCCAGGTGGTTGTTGCTGAAGCTGGGTGATGCCCGTGGGGAGGGCCCCTGGTCGGAGTGGGTGGCATCAGGGCGGATGACACACCGTGAAGCAAAGCATGTCATCTCTTGATGATGGTCCGCCACCAGCTGTCTCTAAGTGGGCAAAGTCTAACTTCAATGCTAAGAAATATGGTCCAAAATTGTTCCCCTCCCTGGCCATACCATGGGAGGAACACCAGACTAACGATTGCAGTGAAGCTTATTCGCTCTTGTACCTTGTATGCATGAGAGTTGATGGGGTATCTTTCATGTTCATGAAGCCTCAGTTTTTTGTGGAGTATTTGGAGGATAAGTTTGGGGAGGTGTAGGGCTTGTCCAAACTGCAATCAGGGACAGTCTTGAGAAAAACAGTCAGTGCATTACTCACTTGTGACAAGTTGGGGGATGTTTCTGTTGGCATCAAACCCCATTAGAGCTTAAATATGGTCCAGGGTAATATATTCAACAGGTACATTCTTTTGCAGTCTGACTGCGAGCTGCACACCAATTTAGAGTGACAAGGTGTTTATTTCATCCAGCGCATTCATTGGAGTCTGAGGGATAATCAGGGTGCCACCAGTGCCTTCATCTTGGTCTTCAAGGGTGACACATTGCCCAAGAAGATCAAGGAGATGGTCTACCGCAGTGACATCAAGCCATATATCCCTTCCCCAATGTGGTGCTTTCAGTGCTGGAAGTTTGGCCATATGCCTTCCCACTCTACTTCCAGTATCGCATGTCGAGATTGCGGATGTTCATCACATCCCAACACTCTATGTGCCCCATCTCCCATCTGTGGCAACTGTGGAGAGCATTATTCACCTTGCTCACCCGAATGCAGGATTTTAGAGAAAGAGAGGAAAATCATGGAATATAGGACCCTGGACCAACTGGCCTACGCTGAGGCTAAGAGGAAATTTGAGCGCCTACATCCTGTGGCTATGACCTCCCCTTACACCGCCACTATGAGAACAGTTGTCGCCCCATCAGTTCCTCACATTCCTGTCACCTCTCAGACCCAGAAGACTAGAACCACCCCCTTGATGGTTGGGTGCGCTTACCTCTGTGTTGCTCCCTCACCACATACTTTAGGAGCAGCACTCCCTCCTCCTCCTCCTCCTCCTCCTCCTCCTCCTCCAGCCATTGGGGTATCAGTCCCCACTTCTGAGCCGGAGTGGCGTAAGTCTTCTTCGGCTACTTTTACTAGGAAGGGGTCCCTTGGGTCACACCCTTCCCACGTTTCTGCGAGTGGGAAATATGACACCCACCAGTGGCTGAAGAGCCCAAAAGCAGCTGGCCATAGGGCTTCATGCTCATCCTCAGTCCCAGAGACTGAATCAGTGAAGTCCTAACCAGGGAAACCCAAGGAGTATCGAGAAAAATCCATAAAGAAGGTATCCAAGAACAAGGGAAATGCAGTGGCACCCACACCACCACTGCCTGTAAGCTCTCCATTTGTGGATTAGGTGGAGATTCTGGTGTCTGCTGAGGACCTAGATCTCACTGGACCATCAGACATAATGGATATAGACTGCACAGGCAATAAGTTGGTGGCAGCAGGTGGCCCTGAGGTGTAAACTGACTCATTGAGTGCTCCATGCCTTCCCAGCCTCACGATCACATCCTGCAGTGGAATTGTAGCAGTTTTTTCCACCGCCTGGCTGAGCTACGGCAACTGTTAAACTTCACACCTGCTATCTGCATTGCCCTGCAGGAAACCTGGTGCCCAGCAATGTGGACCCCTACCCTTCATGGCTATAAGGGATATTACAGGAACAATAGTGACTATAATTGAGTGTCAGGTGAAGTTTGCGTTTATGTCCTAAACTTAGTGTGTAGTGAAACTGTGTCCCTCCAAACCCCTCTTGAAGCTGTGGCTGTCAGAATAAGGACGACACAGGAATAACCGTCTGCAATGTATATCTTCCTCCAGATGGTGCAGTACCCTTGAATGTATTAGCTGCACTAATTGATCAACTCTCTATATCTTTCCTACTTTTGGGAGATTTTAACACCCATAACCCCTTATGGAGTGACACCGTGCTTACTGCCTGAGGCATATATGTCAAAACTTTACTGTCTCAGTTTAACCTCTGCCTTTTAAATACTGGGCCACCGCACATTTCACTGTGGCCTGTGGTAGTTATTCGGCCATTGATTTATCAATATACAGCCCAGTACTTCTCCCATCTATCCACTTGAGAGCACATGACAACCTGTGTGGTAGTGACCACTTCCCCCATCTTTCTGTCATTGATCCGTGTCAGATCCATGGAAGACTGCCCAGGTGGGCTTTAAACAAGGCGGACTGGGAAACTTTCACCTCAGCTGTCACTGCTGAATCTTCTGCACTCAGTAACATCAATGTGATGGTTGAGTGGCTGACTACCAGAAGCATTTCTGTGGCAGAAAACACATTCCCTTGCTCTTTAGGGTGCCCCGGCAAAAAGGCAGTCCCTCGGTGCTCGCTGGAAGTTGCTGAAGCAATTAAGGAGTGTCAGCAAGCTCTACAGTGGCACCCATCCCTGGAGCACTTCACTTCATAGCAATTAAACAGCTCCATGCCCGGGTTTGCCAGCTGATCAAACAATGGAGCAGGAGTGTTGGGAGAGATACATGTTGACCATTGGGTGCCATATGTCGTCTTCCCAAGTCTGGGCAAAGTTTTTGGGTACCAGACCCCATTAGGTGTTCCTGGCGTTAACATAAATGGTGTCTTATGTACTGACGCAAACACGATTGCTGAGCACTTTGCTCGATCCTCTGCATTGGAGAATTGCCCCTCAACCTTTCGCACTCTCAAACAGTGGCTGCAAGGGAAAATCCTCTCATTCACTACACACCACAGCGGGATCTCCTCAGTGTCCTTGCACTTTGCCCCGACACAGCTCCTGGGCCAGGATACACAGTCAGATGATTAAACATCTTTCATCTGACTACAAGCAAAATCTCCTTGTCATCTTCAACCGGATCTGGTGCAATGGCATGTTTCCATCGTAATGGCAGAAGAGCACCACCATTCTGGAGCTCAAACCTGATAAAAACCTGTTTTATGTGGGTAGCTATTGGCCCATCAGCCTCACCAATGTTCTTTGCAGGCTGCTGGAACGTATGCTGTGTTGGCAGTTGGGTTGGGTCCTGGAGTCATGTGGCCTACTGGCTCCATGACGGGGCAGCTTCCGCCAGGGTTGCTCTACCACTGATAATCCTGTGTGCCTCGAGTCTTTTTGAGACACCCACACCTGGTTGCTGTCTTTTTTGATTCATGAAAAGCATCTGACATGATGGGATGACATCATATCCTTACCACATTATATGAGTGGGGGTCGCCAAGGCCCGCTCCTGATTATTATCCAAAATTTCCTTTCGCTTCACACTTACCATGTCCAGCTAGGTGCCTCCCATAGTTGACCCCATATCCAGGAGAATGGTGTCCTGCAGGGCTCTGTATTGAGTGTGTCTATTTTTAGTGGCCATTAATGGTCCAGCAGCAGCAGCAGCAGGGCTGTCCGTCTCACCTTCTCTGTATGCAGATGAGTTCTGCATTTTGTACTGCTCCACTAGTACTGGTGTAGCTGAGCAACACATACAGGGAGCCATCCACAAGTTGCAGTCATAGGCTCTAGCCCACAGTTTCCAGTTGTGTGTTATGCACTTCTGTCAGCATCGTACCGTTCATCCGGAACCAGAACTTCCGTTAATGATGATCCACTCCCTGTAGCGGAGGTATATCGATTCTTAGGATTGGTTTTCGATGCCCGATTGACTTGGCTTCCTCACCGTCAGCTTCAGCAGAAATGCTGCTACCCATTAGTAAGCAGGGACTATTCTCATGTATGCTCAACTGGCATTGTTGTTTTCAAAAGGAATTTTGGCTTTGACTGAACACATTATTAGTGGTATCTATATAACACATCTATATATCACCCGTGGTCTAGGGGTAGCGTCTTTGATTCATAATCAAAACGTCCTCGGTCCTGGGTTCGATCCCCGCCACTGCCTCAATTTTGATAAATAATCAGCATTGGCGGCCGAAAGACTTCCGGCATAAGAAGTCAGCCTCATTCTGCCAACGGCCTTGTCAAAGAGGGCGGATGAGCGGATAGAGGTTCAGGGCACTCTCTTGTCCTAGGGGTGGTAAATTGCCCCTAAAGGCGGAAGAATCAGCAATGATCAACAACATGAGGATGCAGAAGGCAATGGGAACCAATGCATTAAAGACACGTAATGTGTATACTTGGAAAAGCACGGGAGATACGGGACGATTTCAATTACATTACATCATGGTCAGACAGAGATTCCGAGATCAGATGCTGGATTGTAAGGCGTACCAAGGAGCAGATATACATCTACATGACTACTCTGCAATTCACATTTAAGTGCTTGGCAGAGGGTTCATCGAACCACAATCATACTATCTCTCTACTATTCCACTCCCGAACAGCGAGCGGGAAAAACAAACACCTAAACCTTTCTTTTCTGGCTCTGATTTCTCTTATTTTATTTTGATGATCATTCCTACCTATGTAGGCTGGGCTCAACAAAATATTTTCGCATTCGGAAGAGAAAGTTGGTGACTGAAATTTCGTAAAAAGGTCTCGCCGCGACGAAAAACGTCTTTGCTGTAATGACTTCCATCCCAACTCGTGTATCATATCTGCCACACTCTCTCCCCTATAACATGATAATACAAAACGAGCTGCCCTTTTTTGCACCCTTTCCATGTCCTCCGTCAATCCCATCTGGTAAGGATCCCACACCGCGCAGCAATATTCTAACAGAGGACGAACGAGTGTAGTGTAAGCTGTCTCTTTAGTGGACTTGTTGCATCTTCTAAGTGTCCTGCCAATGACACGCAACCTTTGGCTCGCCTTCCCGACAATATTATCTATGTGGTCCTTCCAACTGAAGTTGTTCGTAATTTTAACACCCAGGTACTTAGTTGAATTGACAGCCTTGAGAATTGTACTATTTATCGAGTAATCGAATTCCAACGGATTTCTTTTGAAACTCATGTGGATCATCTCACACTTTTCGTTATTTAGCGTCAACTGCCACCTGACACACCATACAGCAATCTTTTCTAAATCGCTTTGCAACTGATACTGGTCTTTGGATGACCTTACTAGACGGTAAATTACAGCATCATCTGCGAACAATCTAAGAGAACTGCTCAGATTGTCACCCAGGTCATTTATATAGATCAGGAACAGCAGATGTCCCAGGATGCTTCCCTGGGGAGCACCTGATATCACTTCAGTTTTACTCGATGATTTGCCATCTATTACTACGAACTGCAACCTTCCTGACAGGAAATTACGAATCCAGTCACACAACTGAGACGATACTCCATAGCTCCGCAGCTTGATTAGAAGTCGCTTGTGAGGAACGGTGTTAAAAGCTTTCCGGAAATCTAGAAATACAGAATCAACTTGAGATCCCCTGTCGATAGCGGCCATTACTTCGTGCAAATGAAGAGCTAGCTGCGTTGCACAAGAGTGATGTTTTCTGAAGCCATGCTGATTACGTGTCAATAGATCGTTCCTTCGAGGTGATTCATAGTGTTTGAATACAGTATATGCTCCAAAACCCTACTGCAAACCGACGTCAATGCTATAGGTCTGTAGTGAAATGGATTACTCCTTGAACACTGGTGCGACCTGCGCAATTTTCCAATCTGTAGGTACAGATCTATCGGTGAGCGAGCGGTTGTATATGAGTGCTAAGTAGGGAGCTATAGTATCAGCGTAATCTAAAAGGAACCTAATCGGTATACAATCTGGACCTGACGACTTTCCCGTATCAAGCGATTTGAGCTGCTTCGCAACCCCTAAGGTATCTACTTCTAAGAAACTCATGCTAGCAGATGTTCGTGTTTCAAATTCTGGAATATTCCATTCGTCTTCCCTGGTGAAGGAATTTCGGAAAACTGCGTTCAATAACTCCACTCAGATCACAATATAGTAGTGATGAAGAGTAGGCTGAAGTTCAAGACATTAGTCAGGAAGAATCAATATGCAAAGAAGTGGGATACGGAAGTTCTAAGGAATGACGAGATACGCTTGAAGTTCTCTAACGCTATAGATACAGCAATAAGGAATAGTGCAGTAGGCATTACAGTTGAAGAGGAATGGACATCTCTAAAAAGGGCCATCACAGAAGTTGGGAAGGAAAACATAGGTACAAAGAAGGTAGCTGCGAAGAAACCATGGGTAACAGAAGAAATACTTAAGTTGATTGATGAAAGGAGGAAGTACAAACATGTTCCGGGAAAATCATGAATACAGAAATACAAGTCGCTGAGGAATGAAATTAATAGGAAGTGCAGGGAAGCTAAGACGAAATGGCTGCAGGAAAAATGAGAAGACATCGAAAAAGATATGATTGTCGGAAGGACAGACTCAGCATACAGGAATGTCAAAATAACATTTGGTGACATTAAAAGCAACGGTGGTAACATTAAGAGTGCAACGGGAATTCTACTGTTAAATGCAGAGGAGAGATCAGATAGGTGGAAAGAATACATTGAAAGCCTCTATGAGGGTGAAGATTTGTCTGATGTGATAGAAGAAGAAACAGGAGTCGATGTAGAAGAGATAGGGCATCCAGTATTAGAATCGGAATTTAAAAGAGCTTTGGAAGACTTACGGTCAAATAAGGCAGAAGGGATAGATAACATTCCATCAGAATTTCTAAAATCATTAGGGGAAGTGGCAACAAAACGACTATTCACATTGGTGTGTAGAATATATGGGTCTGGCGACATACCATCTGACTTTTGGAAAAGCATCATCCACACAATTCCAAAGACGGCAAGAGCTGACAAGTGTGAGAATTATCGCACAATCAGCTTAACAGCACATGCTGAGAAGCTGCTTACAAGAATAATATAAAGAAGAATGGAAAAGAAAATTTAGAATGTGCTAGCTAGGTGACGATCAGTTTGGCTTTAGAAAAAGTAAAGGCACGAGAGAGGTAATTCTGACTTTACGGCTAATAATGGAAGCAAGGCTAAAGAAAAATCAAGACACGTTCATAGGATTTGTCGACCTGGAAAAAGCGTTCGACAATATAAAATGGTGCCAGCTGTTCGAGATTCTGAAAAAAGTAGGGGTAAGCTATAGGGAGAGACGGGTCATATACAATATGTACAACAACCAAGAGGGAATAATAAGAGTGGACCATCAAGAACGAAGTGCTTGTATTAAGAAGGGAGCAAGACAAGGCTGTATGTAGCCTTTCGCCCCTACTCTTCAATCTGTACATCGAGGAAGCAATGACGGAAATAAAAGAAAGGTTCAGGAGTGGAATTAAAATACAAGGTGAAAGGATATCAATGATATGATTTGCTGATGACATTGCTATCCTGAGTGAAAGTGAAGAAGAATGATCTGCTGAATGGAATGAACAGTCTAATGAGTACACAGTATGGTTTGAGAGTAAATTGGAGAAAGATGAAGGTAATGAGAAGTAGAAGAAATGAGAACAGCGAGAAACTTAACATCAGGATTGATGGTCACGAAGTCAATGAAGTTAAGGAATTCTGATACCTAGGCAGTAAAATAAACAATGATGGACAGAGCAAGGAGGACATCAAAAGCAGACTCGCTATGGCAAAAAAGGCATTTCTGGCCAAGAGAAGTCTACTAATATCAAATATCGGCCTTAATTTGAGGAAGAAATTTCTGAGGATGTACGTCTGGAGTACAGCATTGTATGGTAGTGAAACATGGACAATGGGAAAACCGGAACAGAAGAGAATCAAAGCATTTGAGATGTGGTGCTATAGACAAATGTTGAAAATTAGGTGAACTGATAAGGTAAGGAATGAGGAGGTTCTACGCAGAATCGGAGAGGAAAGTGTATGGTAGTGAAACATGGACTGTGGGAAAACTGGAACAGAAGAGAATCGAAGCATTTTAGATGTGGTGCTATAGACAAATGTTGAAAATTAGGTGAACTGATAAGGTAAGGAATGAGGAGGTTCTACACAGAATCGGAGAGGAAAGGAATATGTGGAAAACACTGATAAGGAGAAGGGACAGGATGATAGGACATCTGCTAAGACATGAGGGAATGACTTCCATGGTACTAGAGGGAGCTGTAGAGGGCAAAAACTGTAGAGGAAGACAGAGATTGGAATATGTCAAGCAAATAATTGAGGACGTAGGTTGCAAGTGCTACTCTGAGATGAAGAGGTTAGCACAGGAAAGGAATTCGTGGCGGGCTGCATCAAACCAGTCAGTAGACTGATGACAAAAAAAAAAACATTGTTACATTAAGAGCACTGTTATAAAATGTTGGTTTGAGTATTTTGATAAAAATGCAACAAACATTCAATGCCAGCTTTTCTTGTCAAAGAAACAGAATTTAGTTTTGAGGCGCTGATAATTTACTTCATTCAGTGGTACGGAAAAGTGAAGATTGTTACAATGAACATTACGGAATTATCTTTGTGATAAGTACGTATTGGTGTGCAGTGAAGAAAATTGTAACTTTGTGTAGTACCAGACAGATTTGCTTCATGGTTCCCATTTTCATAATATTATTATCAGTTTGCTGTTGGCTATTCCAGTGGATAACATTGTCTTTCAGAAGAGGATTTTTAAAGGGTGCATTTGCCAGGGAAGAAAGTGTACTGAAAACTTTTATAAAATTAGCTGTATTAAGCTACTTACTCATTTGTGTCATATGCTCTGTTAATGTGGGTATTCATTTGTTGTTTGAGTGTTATGCTCCATTCTAATATTTCTTAATTTGTTAATTTTCAAAACTGAGCATACAATTTGGCATCTAGATCTATTCTAAATCCAGGTGGTCTGAAGTTCAGTATGCCCATGTTTAAATGTGTTGAAAATGGTTTTTATTCACTTTTTGCTGGCATTTGATGATGTGCCAGGAAGAAGCTAGAATAGCATCTGGGAGGTGTATGTCAGTTCTCTCACACCCTCTTCCTTCCTTAGTTTCTAACTGGCAGTGGGAAGCCTGTGGCATTGACTGGCTTGGTCCATGGCTAAGGTCACACAGTTTGCACGGTGTCACTTCTGCTACAAGTGCTGTTCAGGTAACACTGAATGAAGCACCTGGACACAAACACCTTAACACCTTCAGAGAGTATGTGGCGTTACTGAGCTCTTTATTTGTGCTGTTGCTTGCATGTAATTGCTGTTTTGGTACTACATACTAATTGGATTTTCTGATGTCTTTGTTGCATGGAAAGTTTGCAAAGAGAACAGCGATTTTCATAGTTAGGATGAAGAGCTTCAAAATGCACAAAGCCAAAGAAAAGGATATATCAATTTTTTCCACATAATACCAAAAGGGGTGAAATTATATTGGCACCGCAGACCGAGTATGTAAAAGAGTGGTGTTTCACTTCAGATGATACTGAGAAGATTTGAAGACGTATACACAATGGAATCCTGCAGTCAAAAAGTGGTTTGTCTCTGAAAAAACATACTAATTAAGAACTGTGACTTGGATAATTTCCAGAAAAACATTGTTCATCATACAGTGTTCATGTATTGGATAATTTTATAGCTATGGCATGTATTCTGAGGCAACAGGTGGCACATGTTTCACACTATGTGATTACTTTCATGGGTGGGGTACCGATCAAGTAAAAGAACTCAAAAATATTTGGGATTCAGGTACAGACAATGCAAGGCTATAAAAACTGGTTTTGATGAAGAGACTGACATTGTAGCAGCTAAGACAAGTTTTCTGAGCAAATGATGTAGCATCAAGAAAGAAAATCTTTACTTTATTATTTCTCAATAAGACTTTGCTCAATGAAAATAGTGCCAGAAAACTCATTAGACAAGATTCAGAAGGCAATGACAGGGTTAAATCACTGACTAGCAAAGTAAACTTAAGCGGGACCATCTGAATACAGCTTTATCAAGAGAGCAAGGTCTAGATTAACAGCCTGCAATTCCAGTGATTATCATGAAGAAATGAACAGTGGTATATCTGAACACAGGTTTTTATTCATTACAAGGTTTAGAAGAGAGATGCAATTATTGGTAACACCAATTATCATTTGAGAAAGAAGGAAAAAATTCCTAAATCCAATATAAAGAAGAAAGAAATTATTCTGTAATGGATAGAAGAGAAACATATTTTAATTTAGTGGAGTTCCATGAAAGAGGAGATGTTTACGCAGGTGCCAGAAGGATCTCTACAATCAATTTGAAGGTGATAGCCTCACAGCAGAAACAGATCATGTGGCTGTGAGGTTGCCCATTGTCACTGCCGATATAGCTGGTTAAAAATGTATGAGTTCAAAGGACAAGAAAGACTCCATCCAGAAACTGCACATTCTTAATGAAAAATATGCACATTTTACTTGAGGAAGCAATTGATGTCGCAGGAGGACGAACGGTTTACCATGCATATGCAACACCGAAAACCTGCAAGAAAATGTTTTGAAAGAAGACATAATACAATTTGTTAGTAGGGGGAGGGGGGGGGGGGGGGGGGGGGAAGTCCTCAGGCAGTGAGCCTTCAGAACAGGACAATTAAAAAGCAATGACTTCCATTGAATGCTGTTCCTTTCCCCCTCCCCAAAGCTTTTCCTTTCGTCTCCCCCCCCCCCTCCCCAAATCCTTTCCTTTCATCTTCCCCCCCCCCCCCCTTTAAAAAAAGGAATTAAATGGCAGAAGTGGCACCAGGCATACATTGCCTGTGTTGCTGGTACGTTTGTCAAATATCCTGGTATTGCATTGAGGTTAACACTGATGTGAAAAGCTGAAGAATGCTAAACATTCCCGTAATCAAAGCTCAAATAAGTTAATTTATTAACAGACAAGCCGCGCTAAAATGTATTTGACTGTAACGTGGCTCCTAAGACAGTTGACATACTGTAAGGAGAGCTGCTGTTTCATTAGAACATTTTTTTTCGACAAGCGGTTTCGCATCACCAATTTGCGATTACAAAATCTCTATTGTAATGTGCTCTCCACTAATGATTTTTGACACGTATTTTTACAGCATACTTCCATATATTTTTCAACCTTATCTGCACTGTCCCAGATGATTGCCACAGGCCAGTGTAGAGTGGATGTGCATAATGCACATCAACATTGCTGTTTCCAGGTCATGAAAATCTTGCTCCAGTGAGAAAACAGTAAGGAATACATATAGCTCCTAATCTCATTCTCACCTTAAATATGGTGTCACTTTTGTGAAACTTGAAAGCAGCTACAAGGGGCATTTGAAAAGACTGTGCAAAGTCCAAAAGATGGCACCACTGGTGCCGTATCAAAATCATGTTTAGTTAGCAGCATCTTTGTAAAGAACGCACACCAAGTTTCAGCCATATTGGTCTATTTATTTGAGTTTGGCATTCGTGTGAATCAAGGAAGTAAAATGATTGTCAAAAAATGGACAAAAAAGAATTTTGTGTGGTGATTAAACATTACAGTGACTCTGTACCTTCAACTAGAACAGTTTATAAGTAGTTTCAAAATTTTCGGAGTGGCCATATGGGCACAAGTGATGCTGTGCTGAACGTTCTGGACACCCTGTGGAGGTTACAACTCCAGAAATCATTGATAAAATCCATGATATGGTGATGAAAGGCAAGAATTATGGTGTGTGAGATTGCTAGTGCCGTGGGCATCTCGAATGAATGGGTATATAACATTTGGCATTAACATTTGTACATCAGAAAGCTATCCGCAAGATGGGGTCTGCGATTGCTCACACTTGACCAAAAATGGAATCGTATGAAGTGTTGCAAGAATGGTTTGCAGCTGTTCACGAAGAATCCACAGGACTAAGCATCACTTCACTGTGGATGAAACATGGATACATTACTATACTACAATGTAAACAATGTGTTACCAAGGGAGAATCTGCACACACAAAAAAAAGTGAAGAACATTCCTTTGGTCGGAAAGGTTATGGCAAATGTCTTGGGATTCACAAGTGACAATCCTCATCGACTATCTGGAAAAGGGTAAAACTATTACAGGTGCATATTATTCATCGTTACTGGACCATTTGAAAACTGGGCTGCAAGAAAAATGCTGGCGATTGGACCGTAAAAAGTCCTTTTCCATTACGACAATGCACCAGAACACACTTCAGCGGTTGTGGTCGCAAAATTCATGGAAATAGGATTCCAACTCGTTTCACATCCCCCTTATTCTATGACTGCTATTTGTTTCCCAATTTGAAGCAATGGCTGGCGGGACAATGTATTTATTCAAACAAGGTGGTGATTGCAGCAGGTAATAGCTATATTGCAGACTTGAAAAATTCCTATTCTCCAGAAGGAATCAAAAATTAGAACAGTGTTGGATGAAGTGTAAATCTAAAAGGAGACTACATCAAAAAATAAAAAAGGTTTATCCCCAAATATGTAAGTAGTTTTTATTTTTGCACTGACCTCGTGTGAGTTCATTCAAACATCACAACAAAGACTATTAGTCTTGTTTGGATGCAAACCTAGTCTTGTATAAAACTAGGTTGATTTCTGGTATCCCTCCTTTACCATGCATCTACTTTATAGAAACACTTATTTAAAATAAAATTAGAAGGTATGCACAGTACATTAAAAAAATGTATATTCATGATCACTTTACCAGGCAAAAAGGAAGCTTACTTATGACCCAAATCAACACACCTCTGTGCCTAAACAGTATTTTCCACATGGAAGTCGGTTATAGGTCTAGAAAACAAAAGCAAATAATGCCAAGCCCCCTGGCAAATCTTCAGTCATGTTTACAGCATCACTGCTTTCACTCTATTTGAAGATATGTAAATTCATGAAGTGTAGTGTGAGTATTCCACATTCAAATGTCCTATGCATAAGCTGCTTTTGTAAAAAATGGGACCCAGAGGGGAAAAAAAAGAAAGACCAGCAAGCTGTAGTTTATGAGTCAAGGATTGTCTTTCCTATTTATTATATAGATTCAAGAAGAGAAGATAAAGAAAAGGGAAAGGAATATCGATATCTGGTGCATCAGGACTGTGTGGCATCAGTGGCGATGAGTGAAACTGTGCCAGACCAGGATTCGAACTTGGCACAGTTGCGATAAACAATGTCCTGGTGGCACAGTAGTTGCCAACTATCTGACCAGGCCTCTCAGCTGACCTACATTCCGACCTGGTGCCACCTACCTGCAATCCCTATGCACGACTTCCATGCACGCTACTTTTCCAAATCCTAATGGAGGTCGGACACAATTGTGCATCCACACTGAATGTGGTGGATCCATTACCGATAGAGGCGAGTCAGTTACATCAATGTGTGGTGTCTGTTCTTTCGAACAAGTGTGCCCTTTACCAAAGTTAGAGGGATGCTCTCTCTCTCCAGTCTTAATTTAGTTTCATTCCTGTCGTACTATTTACTAATATGACAATTATTTCTGTTGGGATAGAACTCCAGCCACACAAGGGGATACATTTAATGCCATATGCTTCGGCATAATTAAATTCTATGGTCTGAACAATTGACAGCCTTAACAGGGAATAATCACACCCATGTAATGTTTTGCTTGTGTCAGATTTTGAGGGGTCCTTTGTACAGATTTTTTTTTTTTTTTTTACATTGAAAGCCAGAATTGCTTGTGTGGACAAAATACTGGCTGCTATTGGATAAAACGGATTGTTAGATGATGGTTAGCTTGAGTGAATGGTTTTGGATGTTATTGCTGCCACAAAACAAGGGTATAGCGGAAAGATGGTTCACTGCAGTTGTTTTATGCTCCACATGCTTGTAACTCTGTTCAAGTATTGGGTCCTTAAGGCCAAGAACTAATTACACAGCTGCATGCTGAGGAATCATTACAGCCATCTTATCAGCATAATGAAAAGTACAGGAACTGTCTGCACACAATGTGAAGTTGTATTTGTCTATACTGTGAAATTGCAGCAATGGAATATAACCATGGTTCAACCCTGTACCTAATTTGTTTTTATAACCATCTATATCTGTCCAGTTATTGAGATCCAATGGCATGTGCTACAATGGTATCAAGTGCTATTACATTTTCATTTCATTATCTTCCTGTAAATCATTTAGAGTGATGTAGGCATTGTCACAATAAAGTTATCATACAAGTACTACAAACATAATGATGTAATATCATATTTTAGGCCTTTTTAAGAGTACAATGTAGACACAAAACTTAAAACTTTTGGGGAATAAATTTACACACAGAACATACTCACATATGTCATAGAAAGTTTTGCTTAAAAGGTAATTTTTAAGCTCAGTCTTAAATTTTACTTCACCTATTATTTCCTTTATGTACACTGGCAGAGCATTGTGAAGTTTTATTCCAAAATAACTTACATGCTTTTGGGTTGTGTTGCTCTTACCCTTTCTACATACAAATTCTTATGACTTCTAATATTATAGCTGTGGCAGTCATGTGTTCATAGATTTTTCCATATGTGCTCTTGTATGATTAACTTCCAAACAGTAGTGGAAGTTCCATGGGATTGGGTGAAGATCGTTTAAGCTCACAATGTAAACCTAAGCCATTTGATGTATCAAGACATGATACAAAATTAGGGGTCATTTCTGAAGAAATATTTGAGGAAATGTACTTTCCTAACAAGGGCCATCAGAGAAGCAGTGATTGGAAAAAACCCACACCTTATTCAGTATTGAGGAACTTACAATGGCTCTTGATTTTACTGGTGGAGAGTTTCACATTGACTTCGGGAGCAGCAGTGTGAAGAATATCAATCACGAGCACCAGCTTACAGAGGTAAAAATAATAATAACAATAATAGTCTTTAAAAGCCCACTGTCAACATCAAAAGAAAAGTATCAGTACCTCCAGGTTTTAAAGGATCCCTGCACACAAAACAGTTGATTTAATTGTGTGAATCCTCTGCTGAACACTTAATTACACAAGAGTAATGCAGATGTAGATATTAAGCAACAGATGGGTCAGTCTGCAACTAAATTGTAAAATTTATCATGTTTCACGTTAGTTACGTAGCATCAAACTTTGTAAACTTGTTTCTTAACATATCTTCAGAGGTTTTAGAATTTGAACAAAACAAATAATCATTATTAACACAAATGAGGCAATAGATGGGAGATATTAGAAATCAGTAATTTATTCTGTGTTCAAATAGCAGTTTTTTCAGACTACAACTGATGAGTACATACTAGTTTCATACAAAAATGCTTAAGTACGATAAAACATCCATTAAATAAAGCTCCAATTGTCATAATGACTCCTGCCTCATGAAACACAGCATGATGGATGGCTAGTAGAATGTCTGTAAAGTACTGATGCTTCTGTAGTATGTGAGGATACACAGGAAGCCAAAATAAATGAACTGGAAAATACAAGAGGCTAAAATGAAACATTCACATAGTTAATGAAAAGAACAGTATTACATAGAAAAATTCAAGAATTTGGCACTGTTACCAAAGTGATATCACAATGCTTCCCTTAGGATGGCTTTACTTGAGACATTCAGTAGTAACAAACTTCTCCTCATCTGGTGTCACATTCTCTTCCAAATTCAATTCAATTTATTAGCGTCCTTGTAGTACATAATCAAAATGACATAGGACTTGTCAATAAACATTACAATTTAAAACACATTTACATGAAAATTTATAATTGAATTTACTTGTCAATAAACATTACAATTTAAAACACATTTACATGAAAATTTATAATTGAATTTACTTGTCACTTAGACATTACAATTTTAATAGAACTACAAGAACGTTTACATAAAAATATACAAGTAGGATAACAATGTACAAAAAAAGTAGTTTGCTACTGTGGCAGACAAAAGTATACTACACTAGTCTGTTCATAGTAAGTGTGTCACAGCACATAGAATTTGCCCAGTATATATCCTCCAAATTAAAGTTGCATATTACATACACTCAAACATATTACTGCTGTCTTTTCCACTGAAGTTACACATCAGTATACTGAAATTATAAAAAAAAATTATAACCATAGATGAAAACTGCAATATGCTTTATACCTTGCAGAAATTACACATTATGTTAATTGCTCCAGTCATATGCTGTCACTCAGGTTGACCATTATATAGAAAATGAAAGATAAGATATAGTTATTGGTAGATATTGATTTGCTGATAGCTGAGCTAACAGCTGTAATGTTGCAAGTAAAACAGTGGGCTCTGTCCACACTGAAGCACAGAGAATGAGGCTGGATCTCTACATCATGAGGAACTTTTGCCATCCTTCCTAATGAGCACATGAAAGTGAAGTACTGACAAAGTATGTTAATCCTGAATACATGTATGGTAAGAATTATCTTACATTGATTTTTGTGGATGATAAATAGTAACATTTGTCATTCATGTAATGGTACTTGACACACCATGACTACACAATTCAGAATTACACAATTACATGAATTTATCAATAAAGTAAGAGATTATCTTAGTATATGCATTAAAAAGACTCATATTTTTGTATCACTTTACATGGCCAGAGTCAGTTGAGATAAAAGTTTTCTGGTGACCAGAAGATGGCTGCTGCTGCAACAGTGGCTGAAACGGTTTTTGTCCACCAGCAGTAATTTTATACATTATGATGCTGTACAATACCCAGAAATCTTCTATGTCTGTTACATGGAGTTAGACAAATATATATTAAGATAAAGCATGGTGGTTTATTTTAAATAACACCTGAGAATGAATGCATAGGTCTATTTATCATACATTAAAGTATATGTAAGGTATAAGAAAAAATTTAAGTATTTGAGCTGTTAAATATGGACACACTAATTTTTACCTTCAAGATACTCTTAAAAAAAACTGTATCAAATGCTTACTTTGGAAAACAGCCATATCTTTTATCATTTTAATATTGGGTGACAGAAAAATAACAGGAACATTTCCACAAACCAATGAAACTAGAAGTGATGAAGGAAAGAAATTGCATTCATAGTAATTGAAACCTTAACTTTGCCATTTATGAAATATTGAAAGTATTTATCATTTTTAAAAATTGTGTCCTTTAGATGGAGTCGTCCTGTACAAACACATTTGTGAAATCTACAGTTGAGATTCCTGAATTCTCTGTTTTAACTCAAGTCATTGGTCATGTCATGTAGACTTTGCTTGAGGTAGCATTTACTTGTTGATTTGTTAGCTGTGGGTAACTCAAAGTGTTACAGGTCAGTCTGTCAGCACATCTAGTTTTTTCCATTCACAAAGTACATAAAACAGTAAAAAATTTGAAATTCATAATAACCAGATGCAAAAAATATTCTATTTCTCTGCATATTGATTTTAAAAAATTTCTACTTTCCACTGAAAGGAATCATTAGATTCAGTGATTCTCTTTGGCTCCAGTATACTATCGCTTGTTTGGCTATTGTCTCTATTTTTTCATCAGATATACTTTAACTCATTTTGGGACATTTAGGAGTTTTCCATCTTGAGTACATATCTACAGCCACACCCTGGAATTCTTTTAGAGCTTAGATCAAAGTCTCCAACCTTGTTAAAATTACGTTTGGCTTGCAAGTATTTGTTTAGATGTGAAATTTTATTGAAGCGACAGTTCTCGTTTTTCGTATTTTGTTAAAATTACGTTTGGCTTGCAAGGATTTGTTTAGATGTGAAATTTTATTGAAGCGACAGTTCACGTTTTTCGTATTTTGAGAAATGTTTCATTTTTAAGTCACCTGTAGAAACTAATTAAAAGAAGTGAAGCAATTTCATAAATGACAACTTTCCACCTACTTTTGGACATATCGTTTACATGCAAAAAGATTAAGCAGATTCTTATGTTATATTGTTGATTGTGCTAATATACACATGCAGCATGTTGTTTCAAAGATAGAATTGGCAGGGCTGGTGCAAGGCCCGTGCGAAACGTGCGGCTTCATGGGGCGGCAAATCTGACCCCCCCCCCCCCCCCCCCCCTTTTTAAGGATAAACCCAACATTCATGCCCAAGAGGGGATTCAAAACCAAGCCTCTGAGCGAGCGACTTTGGGAACTGTGACATGGTGCCTCGACTACCTGCCAGCCGCCCCTGGAACAGAGAGGGGGAAGCAGTCTGGCGTACAGCCGTACACGCCAGTATTCTTATGAGTGGAGCGCTGCCAGCCTGATACGCGCCGTGCGTTTACTCACAACTAATTTTGCAGAATACTAAATCTAATTTGGAAATTCAAATGCAATGATCGATACTGTGGTTACATGTTAAGCCTGAAGCAATTTTGCTAAACTCTTCAATGGCAGTTTCCGAGTGTTTTATTCTTCCCCCATTAAGGAAAAAATGATAGTTGTACATTACTACAGTCAAACATGCCCAACACCTACAATGGCTAGAAGTATTCCGAATGGGTAAATACGCTGCACATAATTACAAGGGATAAAGACATTGCTAATAAGCCTGGCATAAGTTGGATTTCGACGTATTTTCTGAAAATTTTTGCTATTTTTTCTGGGTGATAGTCCGACGTTTTGGTTTTTGAGCCATGAAACACCTGTCTCCACCTGCATGAACAACAAATGCTGACCGGCACTTTTGTTTGACAATACTGCTCGCACATTATCACTCTGCCAACATTTCTTTACTGTACAATGCATGTGAATCCATGTTTCATCTTATTAACTATTGGTCGCTTTGATTCTGATGAAAACCGGAGAAAGTATGGTCTTTTAGCAACAATGCCCTCTCGTCTGCACAAAACAAAATGTTAATTTTGACACCTTCTAAAACGAAAGTCCATAGACAGAACATTGCTTGTAAGGGTTTCATTGCTAGCGTTGGAGCTCATTTCTGTCTGACAAAAGTTGTGCAGTTTTCACAAAGTTTGTATTTCTTTCTATAGTTCGTAATGCCATAGAAATGGGTGCCTGATAATACATTTATCCATATCATCGGTCACACACTTATTGTGAGCTTCTTGCTTCTCCTTCTTGGGTGCTAGTTTAACCATAGACTCACTGTACTTCGTCACGAGACCTAGTTCCTGGCACTGCCGCGTCACCACTTCACCATTCCAGGCAATAGGTATTTCTACATTGTCTGCAATGAAAACTACAGAATTCGTTTCGGTAGTTGGCCGAGAGAGTTAAGATTGGTCAAAAGCACTTTCATTGCAGTTCGTAAGAACATAAGAATTTCTTGCAATGTTGGATGTAATAGGTAAGTGTTGCTCATAAGTTAAAATTTTCTCCTTTAAGATTGCAGAATAGCAAAATTTATTTTTCTTATGATCTGTTGCTTCAAAAATTGGCAAGTCGGCAAATAAGCACATGTCGTCCCAATAGCTAGAATGAAAATAAAGCAAAGAAAAGTGAAGTGATACGGCGATGACTAATTTGTTGCTCCTTATTCCATAATCAGACAGGAAAGAAGTGACATGTGGAAATTACGACAGATATCGAGTATCAGTTCTCTGAAATGAAGAACTGCAGTGCAGTCAGTTAATATATGTCGACTAGCATTAGTACCCGTCGATGCCCGGGTGACAGCCGAGCTAACAACTGTAATGTTACAAGTAAAACAGTGGCATCTGTAGCTGTACAAAGGATTCTGTATGGACTCTGTCCACACTGAAGCACAGAGAATGTGGCTGGATCTCTACATCATGAGGGACTTTTGCCATTCTTCCTAATGAGCACATGAAAGTGAAATACTGACGAAGTATGCTAATCCTGAATACATGTATGGTAGGAACTATCTGACCTCGATTTTTGTGGATGAAGGCGAGCCTAAACTGGAAGACACAACTGACTCAGATCCCAGAAGGAGGCCAGAAATTATTACCGACTGCATTTGAACGACTTTGGTCATTCGGAGTCCTCCCAAGAACATTAAGGAAGCCGAAGAATGTCCTAAAAATGTGAGCAACCGGCATTTCAGCCCTGTGCACTACAGCTATTCTTTGAAGAATTTAGAAGAAGCAGATAGACATTGGTTGGTGTACTCAAAGAGCAAGAATGCTGTGTTCTGCTTTTGTTGCAAACTTTTTTCGTCATCTACAGTAAAAATTGCAAAGAACTGTATGAGTGACTGACAGCACCTTGCTTCGTATCTCGAAAGTCACGGGACGTCTACCGAGCATTTGAATTCACATAAAGTGGATCATGTTTTCCAAGGGACTGAAAAAGTCGCGGACTGTCGACGCCCATCATCAAAGGCTTCTGAATACTGAAAGCGAACTTTGGAAAAATGTTCTTGGGCACTTAATAGCAATAATTCATTTCCTGGGTCAGCAATGTCTGCCCTTGAGAGGAAGTACAGACACACTCTTTCAGCCTGACAATGGAAACTTCTTAAAACTCATTGAATTAGTCGGAAAGTTCGACACTGTGATGATAGCACACCTGCACAGAACAAAGCAAGATGAGAACAAGGGTCATCATTATCTTGGAAGGGAAACACAGAATGAACTAATTTGTCTCATTGGATCATCTATAACCAACAACATTCTATTAATGATGAAATCTGCAAAATATTACAGTAAAATTCTGGACTGCACACCAGATCTTTCAAAAGTTGAACAGATGACAGTTGTGGTACGTTTCGTCCACGAGGCGAGACTCAACGGTGTATACAGTGTCCGAATTCGGGAGCATTTCCCATGCCCAATTCTTCAAGCTCCACTTTGACACAGGTGGTACTCAAGGTCTTGCAAGATAAAAAGAATCTTGTGTAATATGAGAAGGCAAGGATACAACAATGGAGCAAACATGAAAGGAAAGAAGTCTGGTCTCCAGAAAAGAATTTCAGGTACAAACAAGAGAGCATTTTGTGTACCATGTAGCAGTGACTCATTGAATCTTGTTGTAAACAATGCCGCTATGTCTTCTAAATATGCTGTTTCCGTGTTTGTGACAGTGAAAAGCTTATATGATGTCTTCTCATTCTCCGTTCAACGTTGGGATGTATAACCTGTTGCTGAAGCCACTGAGCGATACTAGGTGGGGGAAGTCGCATCGATGCACTTACTTCCCTGAGGTTTCAAATTGGAGGGGGTTTATGATGCACTGGTTCAGATATCAGAAGAATTTGATGGCATGACCACTCATGAAGCAACGTCACTTGCGAATAAATAATTAAAAAAAACTAAAGAATATTTTGAGACCAGCAGAACAGAAGAATAGTTTATGTCTTTCTTGACGGATTCCAAAGAATTGGCTACAGAATTAGAGCTAGATCTAATGTTACCACACGAGTCAAGCGACATTGTTGCACTGGAGTTGAGGGAAGAACTAAAAGTGCTTTCAACATTGCTGAAACCTGGAATAGGTCCAAAAGAGAAATTAAAGTTTATAGGAAGACAATTTTTGCACCAATATTAACATTGCTCTGAGAATTCTAACACTCCCAGTGACAGATGCGATTGGAGAGAGGAGTTTCTCACAACTGAAATTGATAAAGACATATCTCCAATCAACGACAAGCCAAAATCGTTTGAATGATCTTGCAACAATATCGATTGAGCATGAGCTTGTAGAGGACTTCAATTACACAGATCCAGATTGTGTGAGAGTTTGCACAAGCAAACTGTGTTTCTTATTTTCTTCAACATTAGGTATTGTAAATATTATTGTTCAAACCAAATTATCGTTTAATTGTAAATATATTTTGTTTGCCGTTGAATACATTATCTGTTCACAACCAATAAAAATGTTTATTTACGTTAACTGTAAGTTCATGCCGTGAGGGAATAGCCGAGATGTCTAAGGCGCTGCAGTCATGGACCTTTTTTTCTTTTTGTGGTCTAAGGGCGCACAACTACAATGGTCATTAGCACCCTGGTTAATTTAGGAATGTACCACGAGACACAAGTTTAAAACAGCAACTAAAAGGGACAACACTATAACAGACATATTAACAGGCATAGGATTAAAAAACTACACCATAATCATACGTCCTTAGACAGGTGTGTCAAGTTGATAAAACGAAGAACGCGAGCAGCAGCTCCTGGGTCATCCGCTAAAATGGCATCCAGAGTACATGGCAGGCCAAGATCAAGATGCAGCGTAGTAAAATCCGGACAGGACGTTAAAATGTGGCGGACTGTCAGCAATTGCCCACATGGACAGAACGGCGCCGGCGCTACCGTCAGCAGATGGCGATGGATGAACAGGCAGTGTCCAATTCGTAGCCAGGCCAAAACGACCTCCTCCCGCCGAGAAGGACGTGAGGAGGACGTCCAAGCTGCAGGAAGAGGTTTCAAGGCCCGAAGCTTGTTGTCCGTAAGTGCAGCCCAATCGGCATGCCACAGCGATAAAATGCTCCGACAAATGACCGTGCTACAATCTGATGAAGGGACGCAACAAGAAGCCGTCCGAGGCTGGAGGACCACAGCCTTGGCTGCGGCATCTGCAGCTTCGTTCCCAGGGATACCGACATGGCCAGGAACCCACATAAAGCTAACTGGAGACCCGTCGTCCACCAGCTGCGCAAGAGAGCGTTGGATCCGGTGCACGAAAGGGTGAACCGGATACGGATCACTGGGGATCTGGATGGCTCTCAGAGAATCGGAGCAGATGACATAAGCAGAATGTCGGTGGCGGCAGACGTAAAGAACAGCCTGGTAGAGGGCAAAGAGCTCAGCTGTGAAGACCGAACAATGGCCATGTAGCCAGTATTTGAAACTTTGTGCCCCGACAATAAAAGAACACCCGACCCCATCATTGGTCTTAGAGCCATCTGTATAAATAATGGTCATATTAATGAACTTCGAACGAAGTTCGACAAAACGGGAGTGGTATACCGAACTGGGGGTAACCTCCTTTGAGAGCGAGCTGAGGCCAAGGTGAACGCGAACCTGAGCCTGGAGCCAAGATGGCGTGTGGCTCTCGCCCACTCTAAAGGTTGTAGGGAGTGAAAAATCAAGGTGTTGAAGGAGGCGACGAAAGCGAACTCCAGGGGTAGCAGGGCAGAGACATACAACCCGTATTGACGGTCGAGAGAGTCGTCAAAAAAGGAACGATACGATGGGTGGTCGGGCATTGACAGTAGCCGACAGGCGTAATGACAAAGCAGTATATCGCGCCAGTAGGTGAGTGGCAATTCACTGGCTTCAGCATGAAGACTCACGACGGGAATAGTATAAAACGCTCCGATCGCAAACTGTAAACCCCGATGTTGTATGGAGTTGAGGCGGCATAAGATGGACGGCCGTGCAGAGGAGTATACAAAGCACCCATAATCCAACTTGGAGCGGACGATCGACCGATATAGGCGAAGTAGGACGATTCGATCCGCTCCCCACAAGGTGCCACTGAGAACACGGAGGACATTTAGAGAACGGGTACAACGGGCAGCCAAATATGACACATGTGGAGACCAACTAAGTTTCCTGTCAAATGTAAGACCTAAAAATTTTGTTGTCTCCACGAATGGGAGAGCAACGGGGCCGAGTCATAAGGACGGTGGGAGAAACTCTTTGTAGCGCCAGAAGTTAATACAGACCGATTTCTAGGCAGAAAAACGGAAGCCATTGGTGACACTCCAGGAGCAAAGATGGTCAAGAGAACGCTGAAGACAGCGCTCCAGGAAACATGTACGCTGCGTGCTGCAATAGATGGTAAAATCGTCCACGAAAAGGGAGCCTGATACATCATCTGGGAGGCAATCCATTATTGGATTGATCGCTATGGCGAAGAGAGCGACGCTCAAAACGGAGCCCTGTGGCACTCCATTCTCCTGGCGAAAGGTGTCTGACAGGACAGAACCCACACGTAACCTGAACTGTCGATCCATTAAAAAGGAACGAATAAAAAGAGGGAGGCGACCGTGAAAGCCCCATGTATGCATGGTGCGGAGAATTCCCGCCCTCCAACAGGTGTCGTAAGTCTTCTCCAAATCAAAGAACACAGCCGCGGTCGGGCGCTTCCGCAAGAAGTTATTCATAATGAAGGTCGACAAGGTAACCAGATGGTCAACAGCAGAGCGGCGCCTATGAAATCCACATTGTACATTGGTAAATAGACGTCGACATTCGAGCAGCCAAACCAAACGAGAGTTAACCATTCGCTCCATCACGTTACAGACACAGCTGGTAAGCGAGATGGGTCGATAACTGGAAGGAATCGGTACAACAATAGACTCGCGCCAGCATGCGAGAACATGTCCCTCAATCCAGATGCGATTGTAAGTACGAAGAAGGAATCCTTTACCCGCAGGAGAAAGGTTCTTCAGCATCTGAATATGAATAGAATCAGGCCCCGGAGCGGAGGACCGTGACCGGGCAAGTGCATTTTCGAGTTCCCGCATGGTGAATGGGGCATTGTAATTTTCACAATTCGAGGAGTGGAAATTAGGTGGCCGATCCTCCTCTGCCTGTTTTTGGGGGAGGAAGGCAGGGGGGTAATGAGTGGAGCTCGAAACCTCTGCGAAAAAGCGGCCCAAGACATTGGAGATATGCTCAGGGGCCACAAGGACGTCATTCGCGACCGTCAAGCCAGAAACTGGTGAGTGGACCTTAGTGCCAGATAGCCGGCGCACGCTACCCCAGACAACAGAAGAAGAAGTAAAACTGTTGAAGGCTTTCTTGCTTTCTTTAAAAATACGACGACACTGAGCACGTAATCGTTTATAATTGATACAATTCGCCACTGTAGGGTGGCGTTTAAAGGTGCATAAGGCATGTTGACGAGCACGTAAGGCGTCTCGACATGCTGCGGTCCACCAGGGGACCGGTACGCGGCGTGGAGAAGAAGTAGTGTGAGGGATGGAATATTCAGCAGCTGTGAGAATGACTTCCGTGAGGTGTGTGGCCCGACTATCGCAGCTTGTGAAGGTTTGATCCTGAAAGGTCGCCTTGGAAGAGAAGAGCCCCCAGTCTGCTTTGGAGATGTTCCAACTAGTTGAGCACGGAGAGGGGGTATGATGCAGGAGATGGATAACACATGGGAAGTGGTCGCTCGAATATGTATCAGAAAGCGCATACCACTCAAACCGGCGTACAAATTGAGTAGTACATACAGAGAGGTCTAAATGGAAATAGGTGTGAGAGGTGTCTGAAAGGAAAGTAGGGGCGCCAGTATTGAGGCAGACAAGATTGCGCTGGTTGAAAACGTCTGCTAACAGGGAGCCCCTTGGACAGGATGCTGGAGAGCCCCAAAGAGGATGGTGAGCATTGAAGTCTCCAGTTAACAAAAATGGTGCAGGTAGCTGAGCAATAATTTGCAGCATGTCTGCCCTGGTAATGGCAGATGACGATGGAGTGTAAACGGTACAAATAGAAAATGTAAAAGTGGGGAGAGTAATGTGGACGGCAACTGCCTGCAGGCTGGTGTGCAATGTGATGGGATCATAGTAGATATCCCAGACCAGCAACATAACCCCTCCATGAGCCGGAATACCTGCCACAGGGGGTAAGTCAAAACGCACAGAGGTGTAGTTTGCCAAGGCAATTTGATCGTATGGGCGTAGCTTCGTTTCCTGGAGGGCTACGACGAGCGGACAGTGCAAGCGGAGCAGCAATTTCAAGTCCTCTCGGTTGGAGCGAATGCTGCAAATATTCCAGTGAGTAAGTGCCATCGTGAGAAGAAGATGCAAGAAGGGGTCATCTCGAAGGCCGCTGAGGGTCCGGCTTCGAGCGAGCACTGCCGCCGCTAGCAGGAGGCGGAAAGTCATCGTCCATTTGTTCTATAGATTCATCGGCCATCTTGTGAAGATGGCCGGGAGGGGGAGCTTCCTCCGTTGGTGAACAGCCAGATGTTTGGCTACCAGCGGTGTGGCCAGGCGAAACGGATGACGGCCTGGGGCGGCAAACACTGGGTGGGGCAGGAGGAGAGATGCGCCGTGGCGGGGAAGGAGAACTGTGCTTCCTATGAGCCTTCTTGGAAGGTCGTTTTGTGGAAGGATTGGTCGATGGCTGAGGGTTCGAGGTACGTAGAAGGTCTGCACGAGACGGTTCTTTCTTGAAGGCCCGTGCATCTGACTTCTGTGTCTTCGTCCTGGCAGAAACTGATAAAGGTGCTTGTGTCGGAGGGGCGACGGGAGGAAGAGGAGATGTCGACCGGGCGATCTTAGCACTGGCCAAACGGACGACCGTAGTGCTGAAGGTCAGATCACATGTCTGCGTCGCCACATCCCTGGTATTCCGAGGAGAGGCGAGGACAGTACTGTACTTCCCCACTGGGAGCATTGTGGTCTTCCTACTACCAAATAGCTTGCGATCAGCCGAGGTGGAGACTTTCTCTTTGACCCGAATTTCTTGGATACAGCGTTCTTCCTTGTAGATGGGACAGTCGCGGGAGGACGCTGCATGGTCACCGTGACAGTTCACACAACGAGGAGACGGAGGTGGACAGTCACCCTCATGGGCATCCCTGCCACAAGTCACACATGTAGCCGCAGTGGAACAAGACTGGCGAGTGTGATTAAAACGCTGACACTGGTAGCAGCGCGTAGGTGTCGGGACATAGGGGCGAACAGAAATAACCTCGTAGCCTGCTTTGATGCGCGACGGCAGCTGAACACTATCAAAGGTGAAGAAAAGTGTCCGGGTCAGTACAAGGTCATTGTTGACCTTTTTCATGACCTTATGGACAGCCGTCACACCCTGCTCAGCAAGGAAAGACTGAATCTCCTCGTCAGTCAATCCGTCGAGTGATCTAGTATATACCGCACCACGAGACGAATTTAAAGTGTGGCGAGCCTCCACCCAGACAGGGAACGTGTACAGGAGTGTGGCCCGAAGCAGTTTTTGTGCCTGAAAGGCGCTCTCAGTTTCTAGTAACAAGGTACCATTACGCAACCTGGTACAAGACTTGACAGATCCGACTATGGTATCTATGCCCTTCTGAATAATGAAAGGGTTGACAGAGGAAAAATCCTTTCTGCCCTCAGATCGAGAAACTATGAGGAACTGTGGGGCAGGCGTAGTACTTTTGTCACTGGTGGCTGGTCATGTTACCGTTTGTGGGCATAAGTTGAGAGAAGAAGAAGAAGAAGAAGAAGAAGAAGAAGAAGAGAAATCCATTGCAGAGGAATCCCCCATGATTGACAGTGTCTCCGATGGCGCGCTCCTTCCTTGTGGGGACCCTCTCAGAGGGCACTCCCGCCTTAGGTGATTGTTCGCACCTCAGGTCACACCTCCCGAGAAACGGATGGAGGGACCAATCGGCATGGTCGTAAGGTGTCAGCTCTGGCAATCACCCCTCCCTGGGCTTGGCCTTTACCAGGGGGTACGTGCGTGCCTTACTTGTCTACCCAGGGCTGGGAATTACGTGTTACCCCGTCACCGGCTACGCGTGCGAACACGTGGGTCGGCTTTCAGGCACGCACAGGGAGGAGGGAAGAAGAGGGAAAAGAAAGGAGAGAGGGAAAGAAAGGACAGACTGTCTCAAACGCCGAAGCAGAGACCAGAGAAGGAGAAGAAGGCAAGGAGAAGAGTAAGTAAGACAGTGAGATGTTTGTGAAATCTTATGGGACTTAACTGCTAAGGTCATTAGTGCCTAAGCTTACACACTACTTAACCTAAATTATCCTAAGGACTCACTCACACTGACACACACACACACATACACACACACACACACACACACACACACACACACACACACACACATGAGGGAGGGGTGGCAATTTAGCAGCTCGCATGTGGTGGCACTCGGGCTTGCGCCAGCCCTTAGAATTGGTGTATATTTTATATCATCCAATTTTAACCTCCTGATGTTAATTTGATGTACTGATTCATTCTATGACTTGAAGATTTGCTCCTCCATTTGGACCTGTAGAACTCTGTGTGTAAGACAAATAAAAGAAATTCAAAAATATTTTGTAAAAATAGATTGCTATCCTTGTCAAACAGATTTCCAGACAGGCATGGTAACAAAAGACTATTACATATAAGCTTTAGGTCGAAGTGTCCATAAGGAAAAAGAAATATGCACACCTTCACAGAAGCAAAGGTGTGCACACGATTGCTACCCCTTGCCAGAGTGGCTGGAGGTAGGGGTCATGGGTGTGAGTTTCTTTTCTGTAGAAGGTTTTGGACAAAAGCTTATATGTCAGGTTTTTCATCATGCCTACCTGGATCTCAGAGTGTCACCTTCACAGTGAGTACCAATCTCGCCTTCCCATAATATTGTTTATATTCTGACCTGGACTTCCCATTGTTTAAATAAATTCAAAATTTGTAATAGCACTGTTCACTTATTTCTATGCACATTAGCTGGCCACCGCAAAGCAGGTGTGACTCAGCGCATTCTCACAATGCAGCTTCCATAAATCAACAATGGCTGGCCTCACACAATGGACCCTGGCTTTCAGTCTCGAGCAACTTGCAATAAAAAGCTCATTTGACAGTTTGGCCTTGTGGCACAGACTCAAGGCAAACCACGACCCTGATGTCAAAAAACACTATCAGCATGGCTTTCACCTTTGATTTGCTTATACGAGCCTTTTCTGTACATCGAGATGCTGTGGTGTGCCATTCAGTATAGTTATTAATATTTATTGATTTGCTGGTAGTTGAGCTAAGCAGTTGTAATGTTACAATCAAAACAGTGGCGTCTGCAGCTGTACAAAGCATTCTGGATGGACTATGTCCACACTGAAACCCAAAGAATGTGGCTGGATCTCTGCGTCACAAGGTATTTTTTTCCGTCCTTCCCAGTGAGCATCTGAAAGTGAAGTACTGAAAAGTATTAATATTGACTACACATGTTAAGAATTAAATCTATCTGACCTTGATATTTGTCTATGATAAGTAGTAGCATTTTTGTCATTTGTATAATGGTACTTGACACCATGGCTACAGGTAGTTCAAAATTGTGCAAAGGCATAATTATTTTAAATACCCACTGAAAAACAGTGAATGCATAGGTGAATTTCTCAAATTAAAGTAAACTTAAGCTATATGAAAAAAAAGTATTTGTACTGTTAAATATATGCACAATAATTTTTAGCTTTAAGGTACTCTTAAAGACTGTATTAAGTGTCTAATTTTGAAAACAGCCACATTCTGCATCACCTCATTTGTCTTTTTCACCAATTTCTGTGCTTGTCGGTCTGAGTTGGTACGAGAAAGTTACATGTAATCGAGTCTCAGTATTTTGTTACGTAAAATTTCTAATATGCAGAAGTCACAAATTTTCACACTACTACCGAGTTACATCCTAATTTGCTTCTCCAAATGTGATTAGAACTTGCATTCTAAAATGGACACAATCTGAGGTGACGTTATTCACAAAGAGAGAACAGCCACTGCAGCCACATCAGCCTTGTTGCACATAATTGCGGAGGAAAGGTAAATTACTTTCGCACACCAAAATTACAAGATTAAAATTTGTGTAATGTTTTAGAATGCATCTACGCCTGCACACTACTCGGGTAGGAGAGAGTTAGCACGTTTGTAATAATTTAAAATTATTGCATAATGTTTTAAATTTTTTATCATACTAACCGCTGTCTTTCTGTGTTTCATGAATAGGATACTATGTTACTGCACTGAGGAAGGACATCATGTGGTGTGCCTAAGATTAAACATCGTCAATTGGAGAATCAGTTCCGGAAGGAGCAAGAGCAATGTTGAAAAGGTAAGACAATTCATGATCTGTTGCATTTCATGACTGTGCTTCGTAGAAGCTCTGTCACTGGTGATTGTAGTACCCTTCCCAATCCAATTCTAAAATTTAAGCATTCTCTTAAAATATGTCAACACTTGGAAAGAAAATTTATTTTTTTTGGACAAAAATATGTGCATACAATTGAGTTACACCAAAGGTGTATTTCGATACGTGTTAGTGACGCACCACTGAACAGGTTTCGTAGTGCTGCTCTTACTATTACAAGACAAAGTATTTTATTTTTGAAAGAGTTCATTTATTTTGTCATTTTTTAAAAGTATCAGAAAATGACAACACACAATAAGCACATTGTTGTTAGTCCATTGTCAGATAGCCATGGACAAGATATCGTCAGAATGGATGTGGCAACAAATGAAATCTTAACTGGTCGGTCACAGTGACAATGACCAATTACATTTTTCATTTAAGATGAACACAGGTAACAGTAACATCATCATCATCATCACCATGAACAGTTTGAAAGGGCATTCTTAGACAAGTTCTGGTCTATCACAGTAAAAGAGATTGAGGCACGAAGTATTTAACCGGGTGCCATTCAGCTGTAAGCACAGAGGGTTCAGAAGTTACTTCAAGAAGTATCTTACTAAAATCAGTTACTGAACAAGCCCATTATCACATGTAGATATCTTCAAAATCTTGAAAAGTGAACCACCAGCTATCACATGGGAGAAATTAATCTCTACTCCGGAGCACGATGTAGAGAATTTCCTCTCAGTTCTAGTTTCTATAGATCTTTACAAAGAGGCCTGCGCGACCACAATGTGATAGCAGGCAGGCAGACCCCACATGAACAAATGCACAGCATGGCAGGAATGGCAATAACCTACCCTCCTCAACAATACCAACAGGAACCAATTTGATAATAGGAAGGGGAAAAAAGTCATGGATGGATGGATATAAAAATAATCAACGACAGAATTTCAATCTGACAGGATTTAATGGGCAGAGAGGTTATTGTCAGCAAGTGCACAATGCACCACCGACTGGGAACAATGACCTGAACTGCCACTGGCAAGGGCAGAACAGCTGGCCAACTAAATAATCTGCCACTGCTTGGCTATAATCATGACAAACAACTACATTTTGAGTAGAAGCCAAGGACAACAAATTGTGAGGTGAGCAAGATAGCTGGTAAAAGCAGACATATAATATGCACATTGGTGAGGTTACCGCTAACGAGGTGCACAGTGCTCAGGGTAATTCTGAAAACTAACTGGTCTCATTAGGCTCTCCTACAATGATGCGTAATAGAGGTGGGGGCCTGTAACTAGTTAAAAGCTGCTTTCTTAGGTATGAGAACTGTGACAATATCGAAGATGATCTGTATGAGGAATATATTACCAACTCTGCAGATGAATATGAAGCCAGTACAGGCAGTAATCAGTGCACAAATACTTCGATTAAGGGTAATCATAGTACTGAACACTGGAACTATCACAGGGTATGTTTCACCAATTACAAAAATGAGGACACATACCGACACTTCCAGTACAAACTTGTAAAATCCAAACAGCTGTAGGAGCTAAGTTTAAAGGCATAAAACTGCAGGCATGAATTGCTATTCAAAGTGATGAATTTTTCCTTGTGGCTGAAAGGCTAATAGTAAACTGCCTTATCTGCATAACTACCTTGGTAGCCATATCTCCCTCAAGCACAGACTGACATTGGTAACGGGAAGTGTCGTTTCACTGTGAACAACCGACAATATTCAGTAGATCTAGTCAAACACCAGAGATAACAAACCGAAACACACTGCTGACATTCGAATACAACTGTTCTATCTTATCATGTTTGTAAACACAAGAAATTGAGTACTATCAGGAATAGGAAGGAGGCCCCGACATGGTGTGCACAAAGGCGAGTCTGTGTGTCTTACACAAGAAGAAACAGAACTACTGCAGGTGCTTTTAATGCATTTTGCTCATGTTTCTGAACAACACCCTGGCATAATCACACATACAAATTGGAGGTGTACCCACATGAAACCTTCTGCTTTTCGACCTACCCCATTCCATATGCCAAGAAGGTGAATGTATGGAGATCAACAGAATGCTAAATTGGGAAACAATACAACTATCCTTACCTACATACTGTAGCTCCATTTTCACTGTTAGCAAGTAAGTGTGCACCTCTTGCTCGACACACGATGATTAAATAAAATTATTGTGACTGTCAGGAAGCAGCCTGACGACCTGGAAGAAAAACTAAAATTCCATAACATAATAGTTCTCAGAGCCTCATACTAGCAAATTGCACTAGGTGAAAATATCCTTAAGTGCACTGCTTTTGCATGTGGGGGCAGAAACTATGATTTTTGTGTTCTTCCTTTTGCTTTAATGGTCAGTGCAGGCATTTGTTTCTGCTTCAGATCAAGTTTTAGGACCTGAATAGTTAAGTCTAATCACTGTGTGTGTGTATTGATTTTCTGATTGCGACCCCCATGTAGTCAGAACAGTTCAGGCTCTTGGCTGAAGTCTTGTCGAGGTTTCAGAGTACAGAGTCAGAGCCAACCTAATTAAGTCACATTTCAGTAAGGAAATGGATTAAATTCCTTGGACACATATCACCTCAAGGTATACTTCCAGATGCTAAGCAGCTCAATGCTGTCAGACACTGCACTACACCTCAAAATAAAAAACCGTTTAAGGGATATCTTTGATTGCTATCTTTATTCAGGAAATTTATATTACAGTAGCTTTAAATAGTGATGGTCTATTCCATCTTTTATAGAAGAACCACCCTTGGTTATGGATTAAGCAATGCCAAACTGATTTTGACAATATTAAAGAAGCTCTTTTGAATGTCAACATCTTACATCATTCATCATCCTGGTATGACCCAGGATTTTTGTCTACGTATAGACATGTCCTCACAAGGGCTGGGAGCTTGTTTATTGCAAATCACTGATACGAATAAGGAGCTTCCACCCAAAGTAATTAGTTTTTCTTGTAGGACACTATCAGTAGCTAAACTACCATATTATGTGACCGTGCTATACGGGCTCTCAAAAAGTTCAAGTTGTACTTGTGAGGAAATCCTACCATCAGTCATTGTCCTTCCTTCTCTCTTGTAAACTCTTCCACAGAAGGATTGCTAGGTGGTGTTTGTATTTAAAGGAATTTGATTTGGAAATTGTGTCCATCAGAGTTAATGAAAACAATTGCTGATGAATTATCGAGACTTCTACTTGGTCTACAAGACTTCTTGGCATTCATGGAGAACAATTCAGAAATCAGCGTTTTGTTGATGAAAGATACAACAACATCCACACTACATTAGATTGTGCAAAAGTATGGATCAGCTACAGCAGAATGATCTCAGATGGCAAAAGGTAAGTCTAAAACTACTGTAGAACAATGGCATGTTGAACATTTTTTATGATTTACCAAGGTGTATTGTTTCACTGATACCACCCACAGCAGAGCCGGTAGCCCGCGTTAACGACTTTATACTTTACACTCACAATGTTTGGGGGCACTAGAGGATAGGGGGCCAACGTATCTGTCCAGGGCAGCAATTTCAGGAGCGTAGGAGGCATCAAATTCATATTCTTGAAGAATAACAGACTTGTTTCACAAAGTGCCTAGCATCCAACACATGTTGTCTATTGATTATGCGTATGATTTTGTAACACATTCCTGTTGGTTTTTTAAACATTATGGAACACAAATTGATTTTTGTATGCGTGCATAGTGTACGTGATGTGTCCACTAGTGGAATGCCCTTCGCATCGAGAAATAAAACTTTCACTCAAACGAGAGTGGATGGGGCTATAGCCACTGAACTGAATAAACACAAATGGCTGAATGCAAATCACTATTTATGTGGTTGACGGGGTGTGGGAATCATCAGCATTGTTATAATTTTTAGTGAAATCCATAGATTCATGCTGTGAGTGAAATAAATCACAAACATGAATAAAAGTTAAGGAAGATTACATACTTTCTCAGTATATTCAAGAAAATGAATATTCTGATAATTTTTTTTTACAGATCGACACATTGCTAAGGACCAGTTGTACAAACCTGTTAGCAGCCGCTTAAATTATGTTCTTGGAACATCACAGAAAACACATTGTACAAACACGTAACAATGCCTGGCCAGAGAATAATAAATGTAGGAGAACTGAATCAGTGATTCTGGCACAGTTAAATGGAGAATAAGTCTTGACAATGGCAGGTATATTACAGAATTAGTGATACTGTGAGATGATGAAGCTTGCACAGGATAGAGTAGCATGGAGAGCAGCAGCAGCAACAACGTTAATTTCCACAATGAGGAAGGAGAAGAAACATGGACATCAGACAAATTATATAGAAGAATATGACAATTCCAAATTTATATGAAAATTTCATAGTACTACTTTGCTATCTCATGCTTGGGTAACTGGAGCATGTGAATGAAATGTGAATCTATTTCCCCCAACATAAATCTTTTTGCTTGTAATAGGCCCAACAGGCATTTGATATTCCTACTTTGTGAATTAAATTCTGTCATTTATGTAAATGAGATACATAAAAAGGACCATTTATGCCAAAACAGTCTTCGCTTATTTGGTGTGTCTTCTTCTTCTTCTTCTTCTTCTTCTTCTTCTTCAGTCCTGAGACTGGTTTGATGCAGCTCTCCATGCAACTCTATCCTGTGCAAGCTACTTCATCTCACAGTACCTACTGCAACCAACATCCTTCTGAATCTGCTTAGTGTATTCATCTCCGTCTCCCTCCACAGTTTTTAACCTCCATGCTGTCCTCCAATACTAAATTGGTGATCCCTTGATGCCTCAGAACACTCCTCTTCTCCCAAATTCTGTTTAGTACCTCCTCATTTAGGTGATCTACCCATCTAATCTTCAGCATTCTTATGTAGCACCACATTTCGAAAGCTTCTATTCTCTTGTCCAAAATATTTATCATCCATGTTTCACTTCCATACACGGCTACACTCCACACAAATACTTCCTTGCCGTTTCCAGTACATTTTATATCCTCTCTACTTCGACCATCATCAGTTATTTTGCTCCCCAAATAGCAAAACTCCTTTACTACTTTAAGTGTCTCGTTTCCTAATCTAATTCCCTCAGCATCACCCGACTTAATTCGTCTACATCCCATTATCCTCGTTTTGCTTTTGTTGGTGTTCATCTTATATCCTCCTTTCAAGACACTATCCATTGCGTTTAACTGCCCTTCCAAGTCCTTTGTTATCTCTAACAGAATCACAATGTCATTGGCGAACCTCAAAGTTTTTACTTCTTCTCCATGGATTTTAATACCTACTCCAAATTTTTCTTTTGTTTCCTTGACTGCTTGCTCAATATACAGATTGAATGGCATCGGTGAGAGGCTACAACCCTGTCTCACTCCCTTCCCAACCACAGCTTCCCTTTCATGGCCTTCGACTCCTAACTGCCATCTGGTTTCTGTACAAATTGTAAATAGCCTTTTGCTCCCTTCCACCTTCAGAATTTGAAAGAGAGTATTCCAGTCAACATTGTCAAAAGCTTTCTCTAAGACTACAAATGCTAGAAACATAGGTTTGCCTTTCCTTACTCTAGCTTCTAAGATAAGCTGAAGGGTCAGTATTGCCTCAAGTGTTTCAACATTTCTACAGAATCCAAACTGATCTTCCCAGTGGTCGGCTTCTACCAGTTTTTCCATTCGTCTAAAGAATTCAGGTTGGTATTTTGCAGCTGTAACTTATTAAACTGATACCTTGGTAATTTTCACATCTGTCAACACCTCTTTTCTTTGGGATTGGAATTACTGTATTCTTCTTGAAGTTTGAGGGTATTTCGCCTGTCCCATATATCTTGATCACCAGATGGTAGAGTTTTGTCAGGACTGGCTCTCCCAAGGCCGTGAAAAGTTCTAATGGAATGTTGTCAACTCCGGGGGCCTTGTTTCGACTCAGGACTTTCAGTGCTCTGTCAAACTCTTCACGCAGTATTGATCTCCCATTTCATCTTCATCTACAGCCTCTTCCATTTCCATAATATTGTCCTCAAGTACATTGCCCTTGTAGAGACCCTCTATATATACCTTCCACCTTTCTGTACCTTCTTTGCTTAGAACTGAGTTTCTATCTGAGCTCTTGATATTCATACAAGTGGTTCTCTGTTCTCCAAAGGTGTCTCATTTTCCTGTAGGCAGCATCTATCTTACCCCTAGTGAGATATGCCTCTACATCCTTACATTCGTGGTATAGCCATTCCTGCTTATCCATTTTGCACTTCCTGTCTATCTCATTTTTGAGATTTTGTATCCCTTTTTGCCTGCTTCATTTACTGCATTTTTATACTTTCTCCTTTCATCAATTAAATTCAATATATCTTCTGTTACCCAAGGATTTCTACTATCTCATCTTTTCACCTACTCAATCCTCTACTGCCTTCACTATTTCATCCCTCAAAGCTACCCATTCTTCTTGCACTTTTATTTCTTTCCCCATACCTGTCAATATTTCCCTAATGCTCTCCCTGAAATGTTACAATCTCTGGTTCTGTCAGTTTATACAAGTCCCATCTCCTTAACTTCCCACCTTCTTGCAGTTTCTTCATTTTTTTCTACATTTCATAACTAATAGATTGTTGTCAGAGTGCACACCAGCCCCTGGAAATGTCTTACAATTTAAAACCTGGTTCTTAAGTCTCCATCTTACCATTATATAATCATCTGAAACCTTCCAGTACCTTCAGGCCTCTTCTATGTATACAACCTTCTTTCACGATTTTTGAACCAAGTGTTAGCTATGATTAAGTTATGCTCTGTGCAAAATTCTACCAGGCAGCTTCCTCTTTCATTCCTTACTCCCATTCCATATTCACCTACTGTTTCCTTGTCTTCTAAGCTACCTGCCCAATAAAGGAATCACACATTCTACGCTCCGATCCGTAGTATGCAGTTTTCTTTCTCCTGATAACTTATGGCATCACACTTCATATGAATCGTGAAAGTATGCTGAAGTTGTTAAAGTTTTCGACAGGATTAAATGAAGTGTTGTGGTTAAGGTTTCCTGTGAGTTGTGCATCACGAGTAAACAGTCACATTCTATTCAAACCTGGCAAAATGTTTTTAGAAAACATCTTAGTAAGTACATTCCGATTTGTGTGGGCGAATGGAGACAATCAATTGTTGGAAATCATTTTCTCACATTTATTGACAATTTTTCGAGATTCAAGTTTGTTTATTTCATGAAGAAAAAATCTGAGGTATCACAGACATTTAAAAATTTCAAAGCCATGGTGGGAAAGCAGACAGGCAGAAATATCAGGACGTTGTGTCCCCAACAATGGAAAGGAGTATGTCAATGATGAACTAAACGGATTTTGGCTTCTGAGGGTATCACGCACCATCTTATAGTGTGTTACAATCCACAGCAAAATGGCATTGCCATGCGAGCTAATAGAACATTGGTTGAAAAGGCTCTCACTATGATGTTCAATGCTAACCTATCATTGGGGTATTTGGCTGAAGCTGTGCCTACATCTGCGTACCTATCAAATCGTTCATTGTTCATCACACTTTGAGGTAAGGTGCCATATGAACTTGGGCTTAGGAGAAAACCTTGTTTATCACATTTGAGAATTTTTGGCTGCAGTACAATGGTTCACATTTCAAAACCCCATTGCAAGAAGTGGGATAAGCAGTCTCAAAAGTTTACATTTGTAGGCAACTGCTATGCAAGCAAAGGCTATCAATTCATCAATAGCGAGACTGGCCAGATAATTGTCAGCAGGGATGTAAGATTTAAACAGGAACCAGTTCTTCAGGACATCAATACTACACAAACTGAAGTAGTAAAATCAGAAAACAGTGATAATGAACCCTGTTAAGGAACTGACAGTGATTAAGTAGAAACTGAAGCTAAAGATGATGATGAGAATCAAAACATACCTCTAAGGTCAAACAGACACTAATAGCCAAGACATGGCCATAGCATGTTACTTACTATTTGAAAGAAGGACTAAATAATGAATTTTAAAAAAAATCAATGAAGAAAGAATTCTCATCTCTAGTGTTTAGTAACACATTTGAAGAAATAGAGCTATCCAGGGGACACACACCACTCAAGACTAAGTTGGTATTAAAAATTAAGCCTGGACCTAGCAGAACACCAGAAACATGGTAAAGGGATGGGCTCAAGTTCAAGGTGTTGATTATCAGGAAACCTTTCTGGTAGTGGTCAAGCATGCATCCATTAGATATCTCTTGTCTATGGCAGCTTGAGAGGACCTGGAGATTGGCCATGTTAACATCATTACTGCTTATCTATAATAAGACGTAAATGAAGAAATTTAAGTCATCCCACCAGAAAATTTTTTAACTCCTGGGAAAGTAGGAAAGCTGATGAAAGCTGTTTGTGGACAAACAGGCTGGTAGGAACTGGAATGAAAAAATTGATGCATTAAGAACGCAAATTAAACAGATCAAATACTGATCTACGTATCTGTTCTCACAGAGATGGCACCAAACTAGTAATCATAGCTTTTTATGTTGTTGATATTATTCTTAAATGACAAATGACATAAGTGTCTTAGATCAATTCAGAACTTTGTTTGGACTTTGAAGCAGTCAAATCAGATGATATCAAGGTACCATATCAAGAAGCAATAAGAAGTCTTCTGTATTTGTCCCTAATGTCCAGCCCTGATGTGTTTGTGTTTCACTGTAAATCTCCTCAGCGGATATTATCATTGCTTTAAGAGATTCACTGGTCATCAGTAAAATGATTATTTAGATATTTAAAGGGAACCATGGACTACAAGCTAGAATTTTCTAGATGTGGTAACAGAAGTAACAGCCTTCAGTGATGCACATTGGGAAATAAAATCAGTAACAGACACACTGTAACTGGTTCATGCATAAAATTGCAGAACTCTAATTTCATTGCCTACTTGCAAAACTGAATATATCACCTTGGCATCAACTGTTCAAGATTTACTGTGGTTAAAACAACTTAGGTTTGACACAGATATGATCAGTTTCAAATTCATTTACAGTATGTTGTGATGATAAAGGAGACAATCAGTTACCAAAGAATCTAGTAGCAAACTCTAGACCAAAGAGCGCGCGCGTATTTTATATAATTTTATTTAATTCTATTAAATAAATTAGAAGCATTAGGAATAAGAGGGGTAGCTAATGACTGGTTTCGATCATACCTAACAGATAGGGTACAAAGAGTAGAGATAACACATACTTCAAATAGATCTAAACATTTAGTAAAATACTTATCAGAACCAAAACATATTAATATAGGGGTTCCACAAGGTAGCATATTAGGACCAATACTATTCCTGATATACATCAATGACTTTCCCAGTAGTGTTACTCATGGTGAGAAAATTCTCTTCGCTGATGACAGCAATATTATAGTCACTGAGAGAACAAGAGAACTCCTTACCGAGAAAGCAAATGAAACTCTCAAGGAAATTTACGATTGGTCAATAAGCAACAAATTGACATTAAACATAAAGAAAACTAATGCCATGAACTTCAGTTTGAAGAGGAAAAATGACAATGTTAAATTAAATGTAGATGGCACCTCTATAGACTGTGTAACAAATGCAAAATTTCTAGGAATGAATATTGACTCTCAGCTGAAGTGGTGCGAACACACAAAGGTACTTGCAAACAGAATGTCATCAGCATGTTATGCCCTTAGAATTCTATCATCTGTGTGTAACATGCAGTGTCTTTTAGTTACATATTATTCATATGTACACTCAATTCTTAGCTATGGGATTCTTTTTTGGGGAACAAATCCACAAAATATGAACACAATTTTCAAACTCCAGAAAAGAGCCATAAGAATAATAACCAGAAATCGTAGTCGAGCTCATTGTAAAGATCTGTTCAAAACACTGGGAATTTTAACTGCTCCATGTGAACACATTTACCATTCAGTTGTACACATCAAAAGTAACATTGGCAATTACTGCACAAACAGCTCTGTCCATGACCATGCAACAAGAGATAGACTCAACTTACATTTACCAAGAAAAAATAAACATAAAACTCAAAACAGCATTTTCTACCAAGGAATAAAACTGTACAATAAATTACCAAAAGAGATTAAAGAAATTTCAAAAATACACTTACTTAAGAAGGCAGCTAAAAAGTACCTGTTATGCAATACATTTTATACATTGAAGGATTACTTAGATAAAGCAGAGTAGGGGTTTGAAAAAAAAATGTTATACAAACAAATAATAATAATAATGATGATTATAAAACATCCAATATTCCACATAACACCTTCACTTTATTATTTTTCTTCTTTTTTCCTTTCTAGAGACACTCTCCCCTCAAGCTATGCATAGCACAATACTAACACCTCTTCCTCTTTCTGAGCTCAACATCTCACTCATTATGAAGGGATGCTGACTCAGTTTTTCAGGATAGCAAATGGGAACTTGCAGTACAGAAAATGGCCCAAGGATCACCTGTGTGTGTGTGTGTGTGTGTGTGTGTGTGTGTGTGCGTGTGTGTGTGTGTGTGTGTGTGTGTGTGTGTATGTAGTGAGTGAAGTGTTATGAAACAATGTGTGTATAGTGTGTGCAGTGACTGATAGTGAAATATGAGTGAATAGTGTGGCATTACATTATTTAATGAGTTATTTGTAAATAAATTATTGTATACCAGGAGTAAAATCTAATGATTGTCTCTAACTAGAAGTCTGTAAATATATGTGTATACGAATTAGCTTATTGTAATTTGATCTAAGCTTGTAAATACTTTGACATGTCCTATATCCTTGTAAAAAGAGATCTACGGATGAATAAAACTACTACTACTACTACTACTACATAATGTGCGCGCGCACATTGGAAGGCATGTTGAGTCAGTTATTAACGTTGAACATCTGCTTGCTGAAGATATGTTAGCCCATGCTTTCACAAAACCACTTAGCAATACCAAATATTAAACGTGTAGGACACTGTGGCCTTGTGAAATAAGTGAATTAGCGACTATATTTAGGCTTCATACTATGTGTCGATGTCAGTTTAAGGGGACATGTTAACATACTGGTACGTAAATTGATGTCGACAGGTTTTCGTTTACTCTGTTCTGTTATAATTGCTTGGTGATTATGTGTTATCGGGTGTGCAGTCGTTATGCACATACTGATTAAATAATAAATCATTGTTTCAGAAAGCTCTATGCGTGTATTCAAAACAGAAAGTCTTATTAGTTTCATGTAGTAGACAGTGACAAAATAGACATAATCAACTGGAGGAGGACACCAGTCTTGTGTATAAAAGTATTAGCAGTTGTTTCAATGTCAGACGACATTTCGATTTTTCATGTAACAAACGTTTGAAGTACAGTACCTAGTAGATTCTTTCGCAGAAAAGAAAGCACACTGTATAAAACTGTAGAGAGAGAGAGAGAGAGAGAGAGAGAGAGAGAGAGAGAGAGAGAGAGAATGCCGGGACTTATATTTACTGGTTTTGTTCCCTATTTAATTTTACGTCACACCAAACAGTTATTAGCAGACAGGCAATCAAGAGTGTAGATTTCCCGAGTAGTTATTCTCTCTATCACAAATAATCCTACCCAGTATTATGAGGTTTTTTTTGTTGTTTTGTTTTGTTTAAGAAGGGCTAGGATGTCAAACCAGTCGACTGCAAGAAGGTGAGTCATCACAGGATATTTTAATTGCCACTGTCCTGAATATAGGTTTCATAGTTTCCATTACAGAATACACTCTTGTGGATCCCACAGAGCGAAATACAGTGATGTGCGATGAAAGAATCTTGTGTGAAGAGGCGTGGCACTGCACTTGGTACACTGAATACCAAATGACATCTGAGATTTCCTCTAACATAGATGTTTTATAAGTCAAACCCTTCAGTAAGATATGCGCTACAAAATGAACATATTTTTTAAAAAACTTTTTTTTTGTGTCTTATCTCAAACGATCGAGGGCGGGGGCCGCCACTATCAAGCTTTTGCCCTGGTTCGGAAATGTCTTAGATTCGGGCCTGCTTCCAGCGAACAATGCAGAATCATGTCATTGAGATAAAAAAAAGGGGGTCGGGGGGGGGGGTGGGGGGGGGGGGAGACAATAGTTAGGTGTTTGGTACCAATGCTTTAAGGGTCGCACCGAAAATAAATTGTATGTACCGTATGAAATGTATGAGTATGATGGCGTGAAGGGGTGTGTGAAAAGTTTGAATTTAGGTATTGCGCTACGAAATTCAAAGGGGTCATACGACGCAGTCCATGTGACAGGCGAGAGGCAGGTAAGAGTTATTGCAATACATTCACACATGAACACAAGCTGCCTCAATGTTGTTTTACACTTATTCATTGGCAGAATTCTCGTAGAGACGTATTCATGTACAAGAGTGATATGTAACAAAAGAAAGTTTAAGTCATCGACATTGAAGTACATACATTTCAGTCTGTGACAACATTAATGTACTCTCAGAATGCATCAGTAGACAGTAAACACAAAGTCGGTGGTTTAACACGAGTAGATAGTCGTGAAATGATGCACTCGGCAGTTCTCTCGTAATGGGTTGCTATCTATAACATTTCCTGTGTATTAGTAGACGCAATCCTAGTGAACTTGTCTGAGTCTTAGTTATATAGGATTATCGCAACGTCACGTTATGTTTTCCTTCCTCCGGATCTGTAACGATGGATACGCGGGTCAGGTGCGGTGTAGGAATACATAACTTATCCATTTCATGTGATAATGTTGCATGCAAATACATTGGCAGTAATACTGGAAAATGAGATTGTATATGATAAAAATGATGGTGTAAAAAACTGTTGGATGTTACGTGAAATAAAAGCACAAGAAACGTACGTAATAATGAGTGTCTACAATGTATAATTTATATAAATTTTTTGCATAATACTTATGTAAAATGTACATGCAATATGAAACTATTTATGGGGCAAGAAATACGCAAACCCGGCGCATCATATTTTAAAATGTAAATACTTAGGTTATCGTAACAACGACGAAATGTAAAGGCTATGTAAAGATGAATATGTTTTCGGGGACTGCATATGTGAACTAATAAGGTTTGAAACGACAAACTTTGCGTGTTCCCATGAAAAACGTGCTGTGCAATAACGAACTTTTAAATACTCAGTGGACTCTGGTATCGATAAGACATTCTACTGCAGAGAGGGTATGTAAACGAATAAAGACAGTGGAGATTTACCTTAAATGCCTGTGGAAGAGTCTTCGGGATGCTGACTAGCGTGAGCCTTGTTCAACCACTGAAACATGTGGATTACGACAGGAACAAATGCCTGAGCCATAAACGATGAACCACCTCGCCACAGCCTCCATGCCCACTATGCGCGAGCCTCAGTACACCAGGTTGCAGCATTAGGATGAACACTTTTATAACTACGTAAACAAGTTGTAGCATGCATATATACAGCTCAACTTGACTACCGCCTTAACAAACTCGAGTGCGCACGCGTCACGTGAGGTGACCACGCTGCACATCGCCGCAATTGCAGCGGTTAAATTCCAATAATGGAACTGAAGATTCTGAATTCAAATGCGCCTGTTGACGCAACCCTTAAAAATTTGTAAACAAAATGTAATGGCACATTCCGGAAATGGACAAGGTAAACAAATAAAGGTCTCAGTATCCTGACAGGCCAAGAGTTTAACTAAAAGAAAATGCAAACAGTATAATGCACCACCACTGTTTACTGAAGACCAATGATATGGTCGCTGGATCGCACAAGTATACATTGCGGAGGGATCGGCTGTGTCTCGCCCATCCTCTCCCACCCCCGCCCGCTGCCGCGCCTGTATTCCCACGTCCTACCCGGTCTCCATCTCTCTACCCTCCTTACCCTCTCCCAAGGTGGCTTCCGCCAGCTCCCCCTCCCTGATGATGTCCTCCATTCCTCCATATACCCCTCCTACCAACTTTGATCCTCCTTCCCTCTTCCGGTCTCTGTTCCTTTGAGCACCCTCCCTCCCTCATCCCTTTCTTCCCACTCCTCCCCCGGGCTTCCCCTGCCCTGTCCCTCTACTCCTCCTCCCATCTCCTCAGCCATTGGCGCCTTTGTTCTCCCCTCTCCACTCCCTCCCCCCCCCCCCCTCCCCCGCCCTTCTTCACCTCTAGGCAGGTCCCTGGACTCACACACGCTACGTGGACTTTCACGTGCCGGAGATCATCGCCATCAGTGTCTCGTGTGTGCCGTCGTGTTTAGTGTTCAGTGTTCACCGTTGCACTCCATCGTTTTCCTGTGCCATCGCCGTCTTCCGTGTTTGTGCGTCGTGTCAACAGTTTCAAGTGTGGACTATCATCGAGTGTGAACGGCTCCGTGTTTGCCTTTCTGTGTCAACTGTTTTCCTGCCCACCGTTCTGTAACCTTTGTGTAATCTTTCTGTTTTTTCTCATTTTGTATCCTATGGCTGAAGAACAGCATAGAACGCTGCTGACAGCCTGCCTGTTGTACAGGTTTTAAAATTACAATAAAGCAAAAAAAAAAGATCGGCTGGTAGTTTCTTTAAATTATTCATACGGCAAAGATGTCGGGATGTATGATTATATCTACGCCGACAGAAAATTGAGGAACAAAAATAGCAATTAATTTATGTACCTCATTTGACTTCGGTCATCTTACTTGGTGCGAGGAAGAGGCCTGTAATTGAGCATCAGTGTGTTGGTAGGTAATATGCGGGATTCCCAAGTTCCCACTCTACTACCGAATTACGAAGCGACGAGAACTTGCAATTTTATATCATTGTGAAGAAAAGGTAAATTACAAAGCCGTATACCAAAACTGCGATATTAACATTTATCTAATGTTTTAGAACGGCACTGTGACTATCGCGTTTTTTAGCAGACAATTTTCAGTGCAGCTTGCCGATAGTTCCTGCAAATATGTCTGTCTCCCCATACAATATAGATAGTCAAGAAATATACCTCGAACTCCCTTCTGTTAAACTAGAGCCTTAGTTACAAATAGTAAACAGCTGTTGCTGTTCTGGTAGATACACCGTTCCGCAAACCATGCTGTGCATCTTTCAAAATATCGTTCTCCTATAAAATTAATTATTGACTTCAGTTATACTTTCTCTTGCTTTAGATAAAATGGGCTGTAATTTTGTGTATCTCCCTGACTGCCACCGTCGTATTCAGAGATCACTTAATACTGTTCTCTTAATATGTTGTGAATATTGCCGGCCGCGGTGGTCTCGCGGTTCTAGGCGCGCAGTCCGGAACCGTGCAACTGCTACGGTTGCAGGTTCGAATCCTGCCAAGGGCATGGATGTGTGTGATGTCCTTAGGTCAGTTAGGTTTAAGTAGTTCTAAGTTCTAGGGGACTGATGACCACAGCAGTTGAGTCCCATAGTGCTCAGAGCCATTTTTTGTTGTGAATATTCATTCTTCCGTGGAGAAGTTTATAAGAAAAGTTATAAGCTTTGCTAGCCACTGCAGACAGCATTTGAATAGTCGCTTAGATGTACTGTTCAGTCCGTCAATACTTATTTTTTAAACTGTGTTTTATTTTTACTATGTCAGATTGACTAGTTGGGTCATTTCATGTGAAATCAACCAGTTGTACTACATGATTTGAACCATGACCCTCAGATTTTGATGATTTTTTTTTTCAGGTAATATACAACTAACATTAGCTTAAATTTGAAATTTCAAATTTTTCTGACCTTTGGTTTTTGAGTTTCAAGGGTTTAAAAATAAAAAAACCTCTGTTTTTGATAAATTGATGACTGTTTTAAAATGCTGTAGCTCAAAAACTATACATCCTAGAGAGCTCAAACTTGCAGCATTGTTTTCCTCTAATAATTCACTTCAATTTAATATGTAACATGACTATGCTACCAAAATCTGAAAATTTTAAACTATTCAAAAAAAACATTTTTTGAAATTTCCAAAATCGGTACCCTCGGATTTTTTTTTTTTATAAAAATTATGTGTGTTGTCCAGTCTAGCCTACTACATGCTCGCAAAATTTCAAGATGGGATCTTGTATAAAATAATATTTTACTACTGCAATACATACTAGTAAGGTGAAAAGCAGACTATTTCTAGTCTATGAATACTAAAGTAGACCTATGTAATTCTAACAAACTTAAATTATTATGTTAGCCTTTTTATGCAACATTATCCTCTTATTGTTTGTTAATTCATTAAATGATATAGCGTTGCTTTAATGTAATGTTCATGATTCTTTTAACTATGCATCAGAAGGAAGTGAACACATTCTAATTGGTAATATACATACTACAAGTGAAAATTTTGAATAAAGCCACTCACCTTCATCCTTAGTTGTAAATGACAGAGATTATCTTTTTCTTGGTTTTCCAGTGATATTTTAATCATTTACAAGAAGTTCCTCATATTAGATATTGGCACATAAGTAATTTCACTTGGGAAAAAGATTAACTTATTGATATTTGCATGGATAGAACTGTATTTCTAATACTAATTGGTATTTACAAAGCTAATACACATGGTATTTATACAACTTAGTGTTCAGTGAGGATAGGTGTAACATAATTGAAAAGTGCTTCAATCGTTTAAGATTTTTTTCCAAAGCAAGAGAAGACAACTTCATTTCTTTAGCCCTTAAAGTGTAGATGCTTCCCGTAGCTGTTTCTGGATTCGCTGTCTGTAAAAGAGTATTTCCTGGGATATCTAATATATCTCTTGGTTGTGGATGGTGAAGACACTGGGCTGGACCCTTTGGGTATAAAAAATTTATTCAGTACAAGTCATTGTATTTTTCTTCAGTGCATCCTAGCCACCAAGAGTCATCATATGCTACTGTCACAAAACCAGCAGCAGTATTTTCCATATGTGACGGTGTTGTTTGGTTCAGTGTTGTTACATATTCAAGAGACTCATCCAGACTAAAATGATAGGGCTTGACAGTAATTTTACGCTCTGTGGAGGGTTTATATGAGTGAAAGTTTTGTGTTGCCACAATCGCTTTTGATTCACTAAACCGAAGAAGTAAGTATTCTTTGGTCAGTTCATAGTGCTGTGTTGTGCAATATTCAAAGTCAATGTTTTTTATGTTTTCCATCGCAAATACATAAAGTGATTTGGGTGTTAAAATTTGTTGGTCATATGGCCTTTGTAAGCTGGCTTTATTAGCTAGCCACTTAACAGTTCCGCCAAGGCCATTACATGCACTCTTGCCACAGGATGTTGCAAAGAACTCCCACTCTGCCTCATTTTCAAAATCAGTTTTATGCAAACACAAATTAAGGAATTTTTTCTTATTTTTATATTGTGCAGTGCTGCCATCAGAAAAGTAAATAATCTTCTTAATTGCAAAAGCCAAGGTTTGCTTTATGATTTCTAGCAGTTTTTTCTGGGATACATAGGAAGTGACTGTATTATGTTTCAGGCAATCTGATATGAAGACATTCTGCAGATGTTTTAGTTTTCCCTCCCATTTATAATATATGATGGAAGGATGCAGTGTAGCTTGGGTGGTAGTGCAGTGGAATGATTGTATTTCATCTTGTACTACGAAAGAGTAGTTTTCTGTAAAATCACAGCTGACTACTACATGGCCTTCAGTTAAATTGTTCTTTATTTTGCAGTAGTATTCTTTCTGATGACCAGCTATAAATGAATGAGTTTTTACCTTCATTAGAGTGTCCAAAAACTCATCCATAAAGTCATCAGTACTTTTTACTACAGTTTCCATCAAACATCTATCTACAGTTACCCACTTTTTGTAGGTAACTTAATCAATCATATTGTCAGTGAACTTTGCATTCAATAGATCTTTAAGTCTAGAGACACCAGGACATTCTTTACAAATATCCATAAAACATTGTTGCGATGGTGTATTGTACATCATCTTGACCATTCAGGAATGATAAGACTTCAGAGCAATTTTATCTCCATCCAAAACAAAATTTTGCGTCTTAGAACCATTCATCATTAGCTTAATGTTTTGGTGTAAGGAACACACACAAACAGCATGTGTGCCACTTCTTTCAGCCAGGATACAGTTCCTTGTCTTAATTCGCACTTATAAAGTGTGACATGTTCTATAAGATCTCAAAAATCTAACGAATAACTGTGTTATGACTTCATCATTTTCACATTTTGTAGCAAGGTCTGCTATGTGAAACTAAAGCAACATTTTACATTTTTTTCCTGAGATTAAGAGAATGCGGGCTAACTGCACGCTTGTTCTAATTAACAGTATTCAAAAACCCACTTCATAACGTAACCAACAGTCAGTGCTATGACAATCATTTGAATTTCATTACTGACTTTTCTGAATATGATGCAAGGTAGTGAGTTCAGATACAATTTTCTTTCTTTCTTGATTATGTTGCAGTAGCAAGTGCATGTTTCCTACATGATTATCGAGAGCAGATGTGGAAAAGCAATAATTTGATCCATGGTGTGCCACATTTATGATAAAAGTGTTTATTCCCTCTCCCACTCCATGTCTGAACTTAACATATGTATGCTAGTGTGACTCGTACAGCCAAAGTGAAATATTTGCTCAACATTGCTCAAAGTTACTTGCTTCTATGAAGAAAGAATTACAAAGTATAGACAGTGTAATAACATGGAATCAAAACCATAGCACCTTGTACAAATAATTTTGTGTACTGCCATCAGCTCTCAGTTTCAGTTTTATATCAGTCTGAACACTGCAAATCCAAACTTTAATATTATGAAGCAAAATTACTAGTTTCCATGTACAAACTTACTTGCTGCTACACATATATAATCATATCTAAATAAATAAAACCACAAGCCGAATAAAATTAACTCCAGCCCACAGGGGCTCAGCATTCCTCTGCTGAGTACGGGCTTGGTGACCCCGGGGTCTTGAGCTGGGGACTGTTCAGCGCCGCCAGGCTCCTGTCACCGTAACCCCCGGACATGCTTCAGCGACCACCGTATGGCGCGGCTGTGGAATGTTGTGTGCTGCGGGGAATGGTAATCTTGGCTTGACCGCCTGGATTGAAAGGAAGGCCAACCTCTATAAAAACCCCTCAATCTTACGGTGTGCTCCACGCCTATAAGATGCATGGCTGTTGGTGTGGAACAGTCGCAAGCAGGCAACCTCTGGGGCACCTGCCACACCCCAGTTGTATAAGGCTTGCTCAGGAACGCGGGGCTCTGTCTGAGCGGACCTTTAGTTCCCTAGCTGCTCGTGGGACCGCAATGGACCCTTTGACCTCTACATTTCCCCCTCCCAGTGGCTTGGGTGGGCCACTGGTAGGAAAACACACCCCATTGAAAAAGCGACTTCGCACTGCGAGTCCTCCAGCGCCTGTTGTTGCTAGAGATTTATCAGACTCTTGTAACAGAGCACATGCTGATAATCAGAATGTGTTTTTGATTATTAAATGGAAGGAGGATAGCTTTGAGAGGGTTTCTCCCTTTTACATCCACAACGGTCTTGAGGGAATTGCAGGTACACTGAAATCTGTTAAGCGACTGCGCAATGGTACTCTGTTAGTTGAGACTTCTAGTTCCCGTCAAGTCGCTTCTCTCCGGAAAGCAACCTGTCTCAGAGAGTACGCTATCGAGACCGAGCTCTACTCCACATTGAACTACAGTAAGGGTGTTGTGACATGTAGAGACTTGGTGGATATCCCCACAGATGAGTTAAAATCTGAGTGGGCTGAAGAAGGTATTGTTGACATACAGCATATTATGAAACGAGTCAATGGGGACCTAGTCAAATCCGACTTGTTTATTCTCACGTTCAGTTGGCGGAGACTCCCAGAGCATGTTAAAGCAGGGTTCTTATGTTTGCCAGTACGGCCATATTTCCCCAACCCAATGCTCTGTTTTAAATGTCAGCGCTTTGAGCATACTACATAGGGGTGCAATGGGATAGCCACTTGTGGTAAATGTGGTCAGCCTGCCCATGAAGGAGCCGATTGTTCATCGCCTGTGAAGTGCCTGAATTGCTCTGGGAGTCACCCTGTCTGGAGCCAGGTCTGCCCCATCTATCTAGAAGAACGGAAGATACAGGAGATTAAAACATCTAAGCACATCCCCTATGGTGAGGCCAAGAAGCTCTTTAAGGCTATGCAACCTCCTGTGTTTACGACATCTTTCACTTCCGCTCCGAAAAAACCCATACAAATGGCCACTGTTGCTATGCAAATGGAGGTTGCTAGTGTTAGCATTAATACCTGCGTTTGCCAGTGCACTTGTGCTGCTGCAATTGTTTTGAAACCTGCGGCTCTCCCTGCAATGTCGGATAAGGCCGTGGTTGCTGACATTGGGGTACTTCGTGCCTCTCCCCATATGGCGCCTTCTGCCCAGGCAAGTAAAGCTCCACCTGTTGACAAGGCTCTGCATTCTAAGCCCCCAAGACAAAGATGCCAAAGGTGAAGGTTTTGCAACCTGAGGAGACTAGTCAGGGTCGGTCTGGGGTCGTCATCGGAGCTGATGGACATTGATGTCGACCGGGGGCGATCTTCTCACCCCAGGAATAAATCTCCGGCCAGTACGAGCTCTCCTCCAAAGCACAGACGCAGGGTGAAAGTTCAGCCACCCTGATCACTGGCTCCCATATTACAGTGGAACCTGAATGGGTTCAGGACGCATATGGCCGAATTACAACTCCTTGTACGAGAGTGCCCTTTGTCCTTATGTCTCCCAGAGACACCTTTTCGGGCCACTGATGCTCCTTCTTTACGGGGCTATACCGTATTTCGAAAAGATGATCTGACGGGGGAAAAGGCAAAGAGTGGTTTGCGGTTTTTGTCCATGACATGCACTCCTCATCTGAGCTCCCTCTCGTTACAGACTTGCAAGCAGTTGCAGTTGAGCTTCTTGTGGGTCGAAGGCTCACAGTCTGTTCAGTTTACTTACCACCTCAGGATGCGATAGATTCTGCGGCTCTCACAGCCTTAGCCAACTCCCCAGCCCATTTCTTCTTCTGGGGGACTTCAATGCTCATAATGTCTTATGGAGCTCTCCGACTACTTGCCCCAGGGGTCGCATTCTGGAAAGCCTCATGATGTCTGAAGAACTGTGCATCCTCAACTCTGGTGCTCCCACTCATTTCTGTACTGCTTCCGGGTCGTCATCGGCTATTGACCTTTCCTTTTGCTCTCCAGCACTTGCGGATTCTGCTCTGTGGGAGGTTGCTGCTGACCTCCATTCTAGTGACCACTTCCCCCTTTGTATTCGCCTCCTGGATGTGGCTGTGGCATTACCAGTGCCGCCCCGGTGGCACCTCTGCAGAGCTGACTGGACACTTTTCAGCCAACTGGCTGCTCTGGAACACCGTGCCAGTGTCCACGAATGGGTAGACCATGTTACAGCCGTGATCTCCCATGCTGCTGAATTGTCAATCTCACGGTAATCCGGTCATCCCAAGAGGCATCCTGTCCCTTGGAGGACCACTGAGTGCCGCTCAGCCATCCGAGCCCGCCGTGCAGCTCTGCGCCACTTCAAGTGCCGTCCCTCAGCTGACAAACTTGCGGCCTTTCGGGTGGAAAGGGCCAAAGCGCGGCGAGTGATTAAAGAGAGCAAACGTGGCAATCGTTCTTGAACTCCATCTCCCACTCCACTAGTTCTACGAAAGTATGGGAAGCCATCAGGAGGATTTCCGGGAAACTCAGCCAACTACCTGTCACGGCATTGCTGCATCGGGGATATCTCCTCACGACGCTGAGAGACATTGCCCAGACACTGGCCATGCATTTTGAGGAATCTACCGCCACTATTAAGTGTGATCCAGATTTCTGCTGCTACCGCACTGCCATCGAGATGGGTCACTTGGACTTCCGGTCTCCAAATCCTGAACCCTATAATTGCCCCTTCACAATGTGGGAACTGGATTTGGCGCTGTCTGTGGCTCATGATACTGTGCCTGGTCATGATCAAATCCGGTACAGCATGCTGCGGCACTTATTGCTGCCATCCAAGGAAGTTCTCCTGAATTGTTTTAATATGATATGGTTATTCGGCATGTACCCTGACTCGTCGAGGGAGGCAATTTTGATTCCCCTCCTCAAACAGGGGAAGGACCGAACGCATCCCAGTAGTTATTGAAGTATTGCTTTGACGAGCTGTGTCAGGAAGACTTTGGAACGCATGGTCAACCGTCGCCTGGTTTGGCTGCTCGAGACCAGGCAGCTCCTTAGCCCCTCTCAGTGTGGCTTTCGGAGATGTCATTCCACTATAGACAACTTGACCCTGCTTGAGGCGGCCATCCAGCAGGCCTTCCTACGTAACCAGCATTGTCTAGGTGTATTCTTTGACATTAATAAGCCGTATGACACTACTTGGCACTGTCTTATCCTCAATCAACTCCATGAGTGGGGCTTTCATGGCTGTCTCCCCATCTTCATTCGGTCCTTTCTTTCCCACCGCCTCTTTCGATATCGGGTTGGTAATGTGCTATCTGATTTGTACGTGCAGGAGAATGGTGTTCCTCAGGGCAGCGTTTTAAGTGTCACCCTCTTTGCCGTCGCCATTAACAGTATCACGTCCACTATCCGGAGTCCTGCCCAATGCTCCTTGTGTGTGGACGATTTTGCTGTTTTCTGTTCTTCCTTCAGTCTTGTCACCACTAGTCGGCAGTTGCAGCTTACAATAAAGCGCTTAGAGGCATGGACTGCGAAGCCAGGTTTTATCTTTTCTGCAGAAAACTGTGTGTGTGTTCATTTTAATCATTCTCGACGTCTTTTTACCTCCCCTGAATTGCGTCTGAGGGACACTGTTCTTCCTTTTAGAGACACTGTGAGGTTCCTGGGCCTCACTTTTGATTCCAAGTTGTCGTGGTTGCCTCACTTTAAAGACCTCAAGGTGCGGGCCCTGAAGGCACTGAATATTTTGAAATGTCTGAGTCATCGGTCCTGGGGAGCAGAGTGGGTGCGTCTGCTGCAGTTTTATAGGGCTTTTGTCCGATTGCCTCTTGACTATGGTGTATGGGTCAGCAAGGCCTTCGTATCTGAAGATTCTTGACGCAGTACACCATAAGGGTATCAGGTTGGCCGCTGGTGCCTTCCGTACCAGTCCCATCCCCAGCCTGTGTGCTGAGGCAGGGGAACCGCCGCTCGCCATCCGGTGGGAACTCCTCATGGTGCGACAGGTGTGTCAATTCCTTACCTGTCCTACCTCCCCTGTGTACCCTGCCATTGCTCGACCACCTATCGAACGTCTCTTTTCCAGTCGTCCCAAGGCAACGAGACCATTTGGGATTCGTGCCAAGCATTTGCTTGAGTCCTTGGTGTGGGGTGTGTGGCCCCCCAATGACAAGGTTTTACCCACCTGCCTCCCTGGTTGCTCCAGAGGCCCAGCGTCCATTTAGACTTGTCAGAGTACCAGAGGAGCTGCTCTCCTGCATTTGTTTTTACCTCCTTATTTTCCGATATTTTACACGAGCATCCCAACCATGTACCAGTATTTACGGATGGCTCTAAACAGGGGGACTCTGTTGGTTGTGCTGTTGTTTTCCCTGATCGAGTCGTCAAGTTACGGCTTCCTTCGGTGTTTAACATCTTTGAGGCCGAATTGTTTGCGATCTTTTGGGCATTGGAGCAGATGAGATGTGTTCCCAGTCTTAAGTTCCTCATCTGTTCTGACTCCCTGAGTGCCCTTCAGACCATGCAACACTTGTACCCAGCGGATACGGTCGTCCAGAACATCCATGATGCCCTACTCCACCTGCAACGGCAGGGGAAGGAGGTTTCTTTCTGCTGGATGCCAGGGAATGTGGGTATTAGGGGAAACGAACTGGTGGATGTGGCTGCCAAAGATGGACGTTCCTTCCCTCACGTTGCTGACTGTGCCGTCCCCCTCCATGCTGTTACCTCCCTCCTGTGTTTTCGTGTTATGCGTCACTGGGAAGAGGAGTGGCTGGCAGTCGGTGAAAATAAGCTGCGTCTGCTCGAGACCACCACGCGGCCAAGGCGTACGTCCTACCAGTCATGCCGGCGGGATGATGTTCTCCTCACTGGCCTCCGCTTTGGACACAGTCCCTTAACACATGGTTTTTCACTCCGGCGGGAGGTTGCTTCATCAGGAAAGAGGGAAGGAGAGGGAAAGACAGAAGGATGTGGGTTTGAAGGGAGAGGGTAAGGAGTCATTCCAATCCTGGGAGCGGAAAGACTTACCTTAGTGGGATAAAAGGACAGGTATACACTCGCACACGCGAGCGGACACACACACACACACACACACACACACACACACACACACACACACAACTTAAATAACTACATTTCTATTATTTGGAACATTGTAGGAAAAATAAATATAGTAAATAATCATATTTTACGATGTTTGAGATATTACCGCATACATGGCACTGCGTACACTTAGCGCTCTATAAAAAAAAAAAACAGATTGTATGTTGCTTAAAGAAAAATACTACATAACGTCTGCAACACAGATCTTTTCATTAAATGGTGACTTCAAACAAGACCAAACAAAGAAATGTTTCTATAGACAATTGAATAGCACATTTCATATTGCTATATTTATTTTTTCTAGAAAGCTCGAGGAGGAGTAGGTAACTTCGTCAACACCAACTACCACTCCTCGCCTCTCTCCCTCACGACGGATTTACAGGCAGTTGCAATATTACTACATGTGTGCCATATGCTAACAGTATGTTCGCTTTACCTGCCCCCACATGATGTGCTTGACAAAGAGGCTCTCAGGGATCTTCTTACACAGCTCCCCCACCCCTTCATCCTCTGTGGTGATTTTAATGCACACAATATGCTTTGGGGCTCTGTGAGTACTTGCCTCAGGGGTAGAGCAATTGAGAGGCTTCTTCTGTCAACCAGTGCCTATTTGCTAAATACAGGTCAAAGCACGCATTTTTGCAGTGCAACTGGGTCGTTCTCTGCCAATGATCTATCGCTTTGCTCTCCAGTCATCGCCCACACTGCTGCATGGGAAGTGGTTGATGACTTACACGGCAGCGATCACTTCCCCATCAGGATTCACTTGCCACATACAGTGGAACCGGAAAGGAAACCGCCTCAATGGGTGCTCGGTACAGCCAACTGGGCACTTTATAGTCAACTCGCCCGTTTGAACATCGGGTCAGTGTCCAGGAATGGGTGGATCATATTACTAAAGTGATCCACCGCGCCAGTGAAGCGTCCATCCCACAGTCCATGGGACAACCAAAACGGCAGCCTGTCCCTTGGTGGAGCGACGAATGCCACTGTGCAATCAGGGCTAGGCGGGCAGCTCTGCGTAGGTTCAAATGCCGGCCAACTGTAGAGAACCTTGCAGCTTTTCGGATGGCGAGGGCAAAGTGTCGTCAGATTATACGAGAGAGCAAGAAGAGGTTATGGCAGCAGTTCCTTAACACCATTAATCGTTCTACACGAAGTTCCGTTGTATGGGAGACCATCAGGAGAATTTCTGGGAGAGGTGGGAGGTGCCCTATGGCTGCTATAACGTGGAATGGTACTCTCCACACGACCCCAAAAGATATTGCCCAGTTTATGGCGGCTCATTTTTCAGCTATTACTGCAACCACCAGTCAGAATCCAGCTTTCCAGCCCCACAGAGTGGCTGCTGAGAGGAGCAGTTTTGACTTCCACTCACCCAATACGGAAGAGTACAACTGCCCGTTTTCCATGTGGGAACTGGATTCTGCATTGTGTGGGGCTCGTGATATGTCCCCTGGTCAGGATAGAATCCACATGGCATGCTGCGGCACCTCACAGGGAGAAATAAAGAAATCCTCCTCTGACTTTTTAATCTAGTTTGGATGTCCGGTCACTTCCCCGACTCGTGGCGTGAAGCAATTTTAATTCCTCTTTTAAAACCTGGGAATGACCGCACGTGCCCGGGTAGTTATCGTTGTGTTGCCCTCACTAGCTGCGTGGGAAAGACCTTGGAGCGGATGGTCAACCGCCGCCTTGTCTGGATGCTAGAATCCAGACAACTCCTTAGTTGCTTTCAGTGTGGGTTCAGGAGGTATCGCTCCACCTTTGATAACCTGGCCCTTCTGGAGGCGACCATACAACAGGCTTTCCTGCGCCAGCATCACCTGTTGGGAATATTTTTTGACATTGAAAAGGCATACGACACTACTTGGAGGCATCTTATCATCAGGCAACTCCACGAATGGGGTTTTCGTGGATGTCTTCCCAATTTTATTCGGTCCTTCCTGTCGCCACATTTTTTTCGGTACCGAGTTGGAGATGTACTGTCTAGTCGCTCTGAACAAGAGAACGGTGTCCCTCAAGGTAGTGTTTTAAGTGTGACGGTCTTTGCTATTGCTATTAATAGTATTATGTCTGTTGTGAAAAGTCCTGTGCAGTGTTCCTTGTTTGTGGACGATTTCTCTGTATTTTGCTCTTCTTCAAGCCTTGCAACGACAACTCGTCAGTTGCAACTCACTCTCCGACGTTTGGATGACTGGGCACAGAAGAGTGGTTTTCAGTTTTCAACTGATAAGTCGGTGTGTGTTCTTTTTAACCGTTCTTGTTCCATTTTTGACTTGCCTGGGTTGAGGATGAGGGACACCGTTCTGAATTTTAAAGACTTGGTGAAGTTTCTGGGCCTCACTTTTGATTCTAAGCTTACGTGGCTGCCACACATTAAGGAACTGAAAAAACGGTCTATTAAGGTGCTGTCTATTTTAAAATGTCTTAGTCATCTCACATGGGGAGCAGACAGGACTTATCTGCTCCGGTTTTACAGAGCCTTCATGCAGTCCCGGCTTGATTATGGATGCACTTATTTGAAGCTGTTGAATGTGGTGCACCATGAGGGGATTCGGCTGGCCACTGGGGTGTTTAGAACGAGCCCCATACCGAGCCTGTGTGCAGAGGCAGGTGAACTGCCACTTCACCTCCGCCGGCGTCTACTAATGGTGTGCCAGGCCTATCAAACATTATCCACACCATACACGCCTGCATACCACACTGTTGCTCAGCCTCCACTGGAAAGGCTTTTTCGCAACCGGCAACGAGCAACAAGGCCCTATGGGATTCGTACAAAGCATTGCATTTTAGAGATGGGTATGGCCGGTTTTAATGTTTCATGTCGAGGTTGGAGCAGATACCCACCTTGGCTCCTCCAGAGTCCCAGACTGATTTTAGATTTGGCAAATTTTAAGAAAGACAGTACATCAGATTTTACTTTCAAATCTTTATTTTTTAACATTTTAGATAGCAATCATGATTTTACAGTAGTATACACTGATGGATCCCAACAGGGGGATTTTCTTGGCTGCTCAGTAGTGTTCCCCGAACGTGTCATCAGGATTCACCTTCCCCAGGAATACACTGTTTTTTCCGCAGAACTTCAGGCGATCGTGAAGGCATTGGAGCAGATACGGTGTAGTCAGGGCAAAAACTACCTAATTTGCTCTGACTCAATGAGCGCATTATGGTCACTGCAGAACCTGTACCCAGCGGAGAAGTTGGAACAGCTGATTTACGACCAGCTGTACATCCTCCAACGACAGGGCAAGTAAGTGTCCTTTTGCTGGGTGCCAGGGCATGTGGGCATACGGGGAAATGAACAAGCTGATAGAGCTGCCAAGGACGCCTGCAGATTACCGGAGGTGACACAATGTTATATTCCTTTGCAAGGTATTGTTTCTGTGCTGCGGCGGAAGTATATGCAATTGTGGGAGGAGGAATGGCTGGCGGTGAGGGAAAATAAGCTGCGATTGGTGAAACCCACCATCCAGCCGTGGTGTTCCTCCTGCCGGTCACCTAGGCATGACGAAGTGACCCTTACTCATCTTCGCATAGGGCACTGTCCTCTTATGCATGCCTTCTTACTACGGCGAGAGGAACCCCCGCTGTGTGATGCCTGTGGCGTACGAACCATTGTACGCCACATTTTAGTTGAGTGTGATTTATATCGTTCTGTCAGGGCGGAAGTTAATATTAGTGGGCATCTGCCCTCGATTCTAGCTGATGACGAGGCGAGTGTCAAGAAAGTTTTAAGGTACTGTGATGTTTCTGGGCTTCGGCCAAAAATTTTAGGTTGGAATTTTTAGTGTGGTGCCGAGTGACTTACCAATCATTTTTATACTTGTAATAGGCCAGTTCCAAACATGTGCTACGTGTTTCATTTCAACCCTTTCACCTACGTTCTCTTGCAGTTATCCTCTTTATGTGATGCATTCCACTTTGCAACTGTTGACGTGCAAACTGCCTATGTAGCCTTTCATCTTTAATTTTAGTCCTATTTCAGCACTTTCTGCATTTTAGTGACACTCGTCCATTGTTGTTTCCGTTCGGGCGCTAAAGACTACACCATATCCATCCATCCACTAATGAGTCCCTTAGTGTGCACCCAGTTTGACTTGGGCGTATTTGTGCAATAACTTATTTAATATGACTTTTTGACACATTGTCTTTATGTTGACTACAATGTAGTCATTAGTGCAGATCAAATATTTGTTGCCCGTGTATGAAATTATCATTACTGTGTCAAAGACACCAGCCTCAATTGAAGCACAAGACACACACTATAATGTATGCTATCAAGTTCGGTACCATGCATAGTGAAATGTGCTTAGTTTCCATCTTTCAAACCGCCTCTGGTGGTGATAGTACATTTATTCAGAGTATGAAGGCATATCTTGGCATATCACATAAATAAAAACAAAAAATCTTAATACCTTTATAGTAAAATGAACACAATATTTTTCAAGTTTTTGAAACTAATATTATTGATTTCCTTCCTAATACTAAGGCAAGATGGTTTAAAAATCTTTAGGAAGTGAATATGCCTATAAGGCACTTAAATAGTCTTTCACTCAAGGCTTAACAGTTTACTTTCTCAACAGAATTCTGACTTGAGGAGCCATAGGTTTTGAATATGTTAATACCTTCTTGCACACCACATTTCTTAGGAAACTGGTTAACCCTTTCCAGCCCAACTTTTATTTACTTGTGGGGAAAAATATTTTTTCACATATTTTCCTACATAATGACTGGAATAATATATATTTATAAGAAATTTTGTTATTTTTATGTTTTTGGAGGGCAATTTGAGATGACTCCATATAGCATCATTGGGCAGGATTTGTTTCCTTCAGTCAGGTGGTTGGGATGTCACAGTGCTTGGTAATGGAACTTGAATGAATATTTTAATTACTCAATGCAGTTTATTAAAGAAAAATTAGTACATAAAATAAAGCAACTTGCATTTCAGGACTTTTTTTTTACAGCATGATTGTTACTTTACATAAAAACTTAAGAAACAGTTCCTGTCTTTGGTAAAGCAAAGAGGTTTATTACATTTGATGCATTTCGTTCGAGAATATGCTGCAATACACAATTTACATCTCTGTTTGTTTTCTACATGCTGTGGCCAGTGTCCAGTGTTGTCTTACCTTACATCATCAACTGGTCTGGGGACCAATGGGGCTCGTTTCTTCACAACTGTAGGCGATGGACTGTGATCTGATGGCCGTCCTCATCTTCTTACCAAAATGTGTCCTGCTTTTAGTAGTCCAAGAGCTACATCAGACCAAAAAATCAACAGAGACATGTGTTTGGTAATTCCTCTTTGTCTGCTATGTCGGCAGTATAGGAGCCACACATTCACAACACACATGTCAAGGAGGTGGAATACGATCCTTAGATAAAACCTTTTCACACCAATGTTACTCCTATACAAAGCAACCAGCATGTCGTGCAGATCAACTCCTCCCATCAAACGGTTATATTCTCTAACAATGCCAGGCCTTGGAACATCAATATATTTTCGTTGTCCCACTGACCAATGTTTCACTGGTTCTACAAGACTTCCTCCTTTGTATGATGATGCAAGAACAACAGACTTGTTATCATACCACTTCAGCACTATGATGTTCCTTTCTGTTTCAGTTCAATAATCGTATGATCCTCGTCCCTGCTTTTTCAACTCACTGTTTGCTTTTAGATTGCAACCTTGATGTCTTGTGGGTCTAACAGTTCCAACAGCCAAAATGCCATAGTTTTTCAGGACAGAAATAAGATTGTAAGAGGTGAACCAATTGTCTGTAAACACTTTAAAATTTTGATATTTTGGCAATCCTTCCACAAGCCTTATCACAATATCACCACTTATACCACAACCAGTATCATTACGTACAGTTCCTTTCCCTTGGTATATTTCAAAATCATACACAATTCCACTAGAACCAGCATGGGCAAAAACTTTTGCACCCCACTTGTATGGTTTGCTTTTTACATACTGTTTCAGGGATGAATGACCTTTGAAAGGAATGATTAATTCATCCACTGAATGATATTCCTCAGGTCCAATAATTGAAAAACCTTGTTTGATTTTGTCAACAAATGTTCTCACCTTGAACAGCTTGTCATAATCAGGGTCCTCTCTTTGTTTCATTTTAGTGTTGTCACTGACATGTAAATAATTTCTTAGCTTACCAAACCTCTTCTAGGCATTGAGTCAGCTATTGGAGAAAATCTTGCAGCCTCTGCCCAGTACATTCTGTAACTAGGCATTTTCACAACACCTGCTGGGATGTTTATCCCTATATACTTTTCTATTTCACGAACATTTGTATCTAAAGATGCACCTGTTTTCTGTGTGCAGTATAGATTAGATTGCTTGACTAGGTTTTGGATAATGTCATCACTACACATTGTTCTGAAATACTGCAAAGGTGTCAGTTCATGTCCTGGAGGGTCAGAAAAAACTGCATTACATGATGTGTCCACTTCTTCAAAGTCCTTCATTCTCCACCGAACATCCCGGTGTGTATCACACTGAATTTTCTAAGCTGAATGACTTGGTGCAAGGTTTGGCTCAGCAAGTAATCTTGAAGCTAAGGGAACATCATCTTCATTATTGGCTTGAGGGTCCAGAATTTCAACCATATCAAGGTCTATTCCTTGAAGAAACTGTATATCCAGTGTAGTTGGGTCCTGCTGCTGAGCATTTTCAATCTCTTCCTCCACATTAGACGTATCAAGGTCCAAGTCAGATAAATCACCTTCGAGAAGCAGCAATATTTCTTCTTCTGATAATGATTTATGATTGCGAATCAAATGGTAAACGAACCAGGAATTTTTTACTAAAGCACCAAAAAACTGCTAAATTATATCAATAAAATTTTTAACATATTAATATTAGTTAGTATAATAAAGCTTCAAAAGAAACTTGAAAATATTAGAGTTCACATTATGGTAAACTTTAGTCACAGTTATTGCATGTCATTTGATAACATAACAAATGCCCAATGATGCCAAATGGAATCACACATGTTTGTGACTTCCAAGCAGAAAATTACCGTAACTAGCATTATTTTCAAAGTGTTTACTAATAATTTACACTTTCAACAATAATTTATTAGTGCAACTTTTATATTAGTTTGCTTCCTTTACCTTGATATAATATTCTGAAAGTCCAGCTGGGTGCACTGTACCGTAGACACCATGCAACAATACATTTGTCAAGGCATTGTAGCCTGGTGCTCTCTGATTTAGCGAATTCACGGTAGCCAACCTAAGAACAGTGAACTTTAGAAAGCCCTGCGCACTTGTTTATAATCTTTGAACAAATAGTTTGGCCTTGGGGAAAAAGTTAAATATGATGATGTGATATGGCATCACTGGGCTGGAAAGGGTTAACTATCCTCTATGACAGGGTGGATTCATATTACATTACACTTACAATAATACTCCTTAACATCTAAAGCACAAAATAAATCATCTTATAACTACTATTTACAAGGTTTATTGTATAAACAACTCGACGAATTTGCGGGGGTACAGTCCCTTAATTTCACCTGTTTGCGGGTGTGCCAACAAGTAACTGCACCCATGTGGAGCCTGTATTACAACAGATGGCCCCTGATATACCAGCTGCCATTTGCTGTTCTGTTTTAATGTAGCTGATGACTTATGATGGGTCTGGAGTAGGACTAAATCCCCTATACTATAGGTTGGTGAATATCTCACATCTTTGTCGTAGTTTTGTTTCCTCTTGTGTGCACAGTTGGTTAGGCTGTAGCACACCTTCATAATCTTTTCTTCTCTCGTCTCATCGGCCTCTGAAATGTGCGGAAGTGGCGCTAGCCACTTGTTCTGTGCATTGTTATTGTCTTTTATAATTTCCACCGGAGGGTACCATGTGTTTGAACATGGCATGGAATTGTGGATTTTGACAAATTTGGGTATCAAATCCGCCCACTTTGTATGACGGTTCGGTATGTATATTCTTAAAAACTTATTCAGCTTGGCAAATGTTCATTTGGTGAGACTGGCCTCTGGGTGGAATCTGGCTATCAATATATGTTCTATTTGGTTATCACGCAGATAATTTTCTTGCGTATGGCCTGTGAAGTACGTTGCATTATCTATAATTACAGCCTCTGGCCTACCTACTTCAAGAACGTACCCTCTTCCCATTTTTTGGACGATGCTCTGAGCTGTGGCTCCTTTCATAGGGTAAACCTTCAGATATTTTGAAAATATGTTGTACAGAGCAAGTACATATTTCACACCGCCTCTACTGATTCAATGTTTTTACACTGTCTTTACTTGGTAATTCTTTCTTCATAAAAGCAAGTAACTTTGAGCAATGTTGAGTAAATATTTCACTTCGGCTGTATGAGTCACACTAGCACACATACGTTAAGTTCAGACATGGAGTGGGAGAGGGAATAAACACTTTTATCAAAAATATGGCACACTGTGGATCAAATTATTGCTTTTCCACATCTGCTCTGGATAATCATGTAGGAAACGTTCACTTGCTACTGTAACGCAATCAAGAAAGAAAAGAAACTGTATCTGAACTCACTACCTTGCATCATATTCAGAAAAGTCAGTAACGAAATTCAAATGATCGTCACAGCACTGAATTTTGGTTAAGTTATGCAGTGGATTTTTGAATACTGTCAATTAGAACAAGCGCGCGGTTTGGCCATGTTCTCTTAATTTTGGGGAAAAAATGTAAAATATTGCTTTAGTTTCACAGAGCAGACCTTGCCATAAAATGTGAATATGATAAAGCCATAACACAGTTATTTGTTAGATTTTTGTGATCGCATAGAACATGTCGCACAGTACCTTCCAAATCAAACTGAGAAATGCACTGAATAATATAATATAGTCTGCCAGCACTGCTGTAAGCTGTAAGAAAATGTTAAATATTATTATGTTGCCTCGCTTTACCGGCGAGACGACTGCAATGCCTGAAATAAATTTTTTTTAAATGTGCTGCGTCTGCAGCCATTGCCCTTGCAGATTGGTACAGCGGCTTCCGCTAAATTAAATGCTGAAAATGTCTAAATTATTTAGGGGATGAATGGCTGGCAACTTTACAAATTATTTTAAAAACATATTTGCTCAAACTCTGTATATTCAAACAAAAATGCATTAATTTTACACACCTTTTTACAACAACTCGCCTAATGTTGGATCTCAAGCTTCATGAACAAAAGACTCACGGCCAGCATATAAAATTGCTTAACACGCAAGTATTACTCATAATGAAACCCAAAGAGAGCAGAAAGATTATTACATTGCTTTTTACTATTTATACGTGTACTGCATTATCCTTTTTATCTGAGGCACAGATCATAATCACTAATTCATTTAACAAGAATACGATTGTCGAAGATAATGTCATGGATCTAAAGTTAACAAAATGCATAAAACATCAAATAATTATGAATGTTCTACAGTCTTGCTTTATTGCTTCACTTGGTCATGTTTATTCATGTTTAAATTATTTCTCTTTTGCCGTGTGCATGGCACTACATCGATAAATGTTAACTGGTCTTACACACACGGAAAAAATTCTGTCACATGCTTTTTATGACGATTGACCAGGAGACGCTACAACTATTTGATAGGTGATGTCATTTCCACTACCTGGTACAGGCCCTGGAACTTGTTTGTGAACTTCCTCGTTCTCCCTTTAGGAACATACTGATTAGCTAGTAGCACCCATTGGCCTACTCTGTACTGTGGCAACTTCCTCGTTGTACCTCCCATCTGTTCTTGTCGTTCTAATGCATTTGTGTTAACTCCTCTAACTCTCTGCCATACTTCCGTAATGGTTTTCGCAAGTTGCCTTACATGCTCGCCCTCCGCTCCCAGCCTTGGACGAATCATGTCAACTGGTGATGGCATCTTCTGCCCATACACCACTTTGTACGGCAACAATCCTGTTGACGTATGTACCTTACTATTATATGCACTGGTTTCGAATTGCAAGTACACATCCCAGTCGGTGTGTTGACTATTTACATAGTGACTCAACATCTTAGCGATCGTCCATTTGCTTGCGGATGGAATGGATTAGTCCGTAGTTCCTTTACCTTCAGTAACTTACGCAGTTGCTTCAGATCAGACATGAACTTAGTACTTTGATCCGAGATTAAAAACTGAGGTATCCCGAACCTGAGTAACCAGTTATTAACTAAAGCTTGTGCCATGGTATTTGCTTTCTGATCTGGTAATGCGACCATTACTAAATACCTAGAAAAGTGATCAGTCACTGTTAAAACATACGTATTCCCTGCTGCACTCGTATTAAATGGGCATAATACATCAATTCCAATTTGTTGAAAATTCTGTCTGCCTCTGGTAATATTTGAAGCTGAATCTTTTGATGGCTCAAGTCTGCTCACTGTGCGAATGGCACGCAATTCCTGACGTACTCGTCCACGCCTTGATGTCGTGTCCTCCACCAAAACTTCTCCACTATTCGCAGCTCTTCTCCTGCCATGTCCTGAAAGAAAATGGTCATGCGCCTGTTGCAAAACTTCAGATCGTAACGCTGCTGGTACAACGACGCGCGGGCCGCATTTCGTCGACCTGCAAAGTAACCTGCCCTGTATTAGGAACTGTGATTGCTTTGTGAACAATTTGCAATCACTATCCATGGCTTGTGCTCTTTTCCACTCATCTTCAGTCACCCATGTTACTTGTAATACTGCCACTTTCCTGCTCAATGCGTCAGCATTGTAAGTTTCACACCTGGCTTGTGTATTACCTCATAATTGAACTCACAGAGTTTCAGCGCCCATCTCACTAGCCTACTCGCTGTGTCTTCCAGACCTAATAACCATATCAGAGCAGAATGATCCATCACAGCCTTAAACCTTCTACTGTACAGATAACATCGAAAGTACGAAATCCTGTATATTACCACTAACAATTCCTTCTCCATCGTGGAGTAATTTTGTTCCACCTTGTTAAGTTGACGAGATGTGAACGCAATTGGATGTTCTTTGCCATAAATTTCTTGCCCAAGAACAACCCCAAGAGCGTGATTAGAAGCGTCACATTGTAGTGTAAACTCCTTCAAAAAGTCTGGAAACTTCAAAACTGGATCTGATGTCAGTATCTGTTTCAACTCTTGAAATGCTTTCTCGCACTCTGACGTCCACTGGAAGGTAACACCTTTTCTTAGCTACTTAGTAAGTGGCCTCGCTATTTCTGCGAATCCCTGTATGAATTTTCTATAAGAGCTCGCAAGACAAATATATGATTGCAGTTGTTTAACCATTTAGAACCGGCAAATCTCGTACTACAGAAGGGAGACGAGGATCTGTCCGTATCCCGTCCTGACGGATAACATGCCCAAGATAATTTACTTGTTCTTGTGCAAAATGGCTTTTGTCCAAACTTAATGTTAGCCATGCTGCCTCTAATCTTTTAAACACCTCTTCTAACAGTTCCACACGCTGCTCTATATCTCTTGAAAAAACTATGTTATCGAAATACACCATGCATTTTTTCGGTTTCAACCCATGAAGTACTCCATCCAACAACATCTGAAATGTTGCTGGAGCATTTTTTAGTCCAAATGGCATTCTTTCATACGCAAAGTGACCACAATGTGTCGTAAATGCTGTTTTTGGCCTGTCCTCCAGACATACTTCAATCTAGTGATAACTGCTTCGCAAATCCATAGTGGAGAAAAATTTACACTGCCCTAGGTTGTCTAACGTTTCTGTGATTTGGAATCAGATATACATCCGCCACTGTCTGTTTATTCAAATGTCTGTAATCGCACCAAAAGCAAAATTTGCTTTCCATCATAGTCTAGCCTCGAACTATCGATGTCCTCTTCATCCATTAACTCTACTGTGGCTATTACTAATCCCTTCGGCAGATCGGCATCATCCTGCCCAATGTTACCTAACTCACCGGAACCATAAACTGCCCATTTATGTCCGTTACCCATTATACATTCCTACGAATTAAGCAATGCTTTTTGTCTAAAACCTCATTACTCAGTAAAGGCTCTACCAAGAATAATCCCTGCTGTGGCACATCGACATCCACCAGTACCCAGATCAACTTCCCCGTACCTGTTCATACTTTGTCACACGAAATCACCTTTAATGCACTTGAACGCAGTTTAGCTGGTATCACCTTAGCTATCGGTGCACCTTGCGACTCTGAAACATTTGAAACGGCTGTACACATTGAGAACAAGCTCCCATCGAGTTCCAGCGTATGTTGTGAAAGGTCAATTTTGGCGTGATGTTTAATCAGAAAGTCCAACCCAAGCATCACTGAAAATCCCTGTCCCACAGTTGACAACACCTCCACTTGCTCCTGGAACCACACGTTCTCTATCTTAAATTTGAGCTGTGCTGTCCCTAGTGCATCTAATTTTTTAACACCTACTGCGCACAGTCTGTATCTCGGAGCTTCCAATCCTTTCTTGGCCACGAGGTCCACACTGACAACAGATACATGCGCTCCAGTATCCACTAAAACTCTTCACCACTTATCTTTTACCCAAACTACAATAAGCCTCTACGTGCACTCTCTGAGTACCTCTTTTTACTGGGGATGCCTCCAGACGGCAGGAACACTCCCTTTCTCATTTAACAGTTTATCTGCTGTATTATTAACCCGTTTTTTGGTTTTAAACTCCTGTGCCTTATGCCCTATTTTCTGACAACTGAAACACTGCGGTTCCCGACATTGTCCATTAAAATGACCTTGCTTCCCATAACGGTAACACTCTTTGGAAGACGAAAAAATTTTCTTGTCATTACGACTTAGTGACACTATCCACTTCCTGCAAATGTGTAGCTACGCACAATGCTGCTCCTAAGTCACTTTGATTTTCCATCTGTATCCCACGTGAAAAATCTGATGAGACCCCTCGCAAAATTGTGTCAAAAGCTCTATTCTCTGCTTCTTTCAATAGAACTTCATTTGCACTCACATCTTGCATTAACTCATACGTGTGCGTATTCATTCTCCTAATTCTGTCTGAAAATTCTTCTACCATTTCACCCATTTTTTGCATCATCACCCCAATTTTTCTCTAAAAATCTGGCACTTTTTTTGTTTCATAAACCTTTGCAATAATCCCTCAGCCAACACTGTGAACGAAGTAGCATTCTTTAACCCTTCGTGGTATGCCACATAAGTCTTTGCTTCACCTAAACTAACCGTAACCCCGCCATTTGCATACACATCTCATCCGACCAGCCACACAGTCTAGCCATACTACGTACATCACCAATGAAAACATTCACATCCTCTGATGTTTTACCTGAGAAGGAAGGTATCAAATTAGCCACTGAACAATGTGCCACACCGGAAAAGACAGTACCCTTGCATTCTACCCTATCACTTCCTGAGCCTGATTGAGTATTTTGCAACAATTGTTGCTCCATCCTGTTTCTTAACTTGCTCTGTCAACGCAGCTACGGCGTCACTTGCCCCAGTTGCACGTGTCTCTGGCATTTTCCGTGTGGTATACCTCACCTAACAAAAATAAAAATGTATTACCCAGAAGCAAGTTAATTCCTAGCACGTCTAATGGCAAGCCATCTAGGCTTACCACATTGCCCCGTTACATGACCATCGAAGCCACACACATCACAAGTGCTTGGTACAAGTTTATCGCAAGGAGCGACGTGACCTGTTAATCCACACATTACACATTTAGATGATACTAAGTTAACGTGACTATCATTCCCACGAAACTGCGATAAATCTACAGGGCTTCTAGACCTTCCAAATAACACTCTCACACCCCTTAATGTTGCCCTCGACGTGTCTATCTACACAGAAAACGTAGAGAGAAGGCAGTTGCTAGACTCACCCTATTCGGTGTTTCTCGGTTGCTCTGCACGGTGCTAGTGAAAGTCGTGGCGTGGGTGGGCCTGACACCACTTGTTACGGCTTCTGCACCACTTGTTAGCAGCAGACACAGTGGCCGCGCCAAACACTGAGACAGCGTGGAGTTTTACAATTATTTATTGAACTTTCTTTAAAAATTCTCACTCGTCGTCGCTGCCCAGCCCTGCGGATCCCTCCGTCTGGCTGCTGCTGTGTAGATTTTCTGACAATGCGTGCAATGCGCGCCACTGATAAGACTCGGGCGCCTCAGGCCACCAGTGCTCCGCTGAAGCCAGGATGCCCCGTGGTCGAGATGAACTCGGTGCCCCAGTACGGGCACGCCCACAGAGTCGCGTCGCCGTGAGGTCAGCTGCCGACGCACTGGCACCCAGGATGCCATTAGTCGCGATGTCCGCGAAGTCCTGTCACGGACGGACCACGCGCCGTGGTGCCGGGTTGCCGTGAAGACCATGCGTCAGTCCCCGGCGGCACCTGTGACAGACACCGCAATGGGGCCAGTCCTGCTGGAAGTTCTCGCTGTAGTTAGTCAGCCATGGTGCCGACTGAACTCGGGCCGACCTCCAGAGCTGAAGTTGACATCTGGCGGTGAATGGGTGACTCGTGTGAGCTGGAACAGACTTCCAAAATTGTCACCTATGAATATTGAACATTCGAACACGGACCACGTCCGTCCTCAGATCTGAACAGCTTTCTAATGGCTTCTGTCTGTTGCTCCCTGTGCTCCACTATTTATATCCGGCAAGAGGACTATTTTACCCTCGGTGGTAGCTTTTTGTTATTAATCCTGCAGTATATTGCAGTGTAACTTAGCGTGCTGGACTCACTTCCCCTTACTCAGCACTCTCCAGGCTTTGCTCAGCGCTCGGTCTGTGTGCGTCCTTGCATCAGCCTGTTGGTAGACTGCTGCTGTCAGCAAGGCTATCTATGCGTGCTTACTTCACAACGCCTAGGTCGCCAGCGTGCCCCTGTTTGGCCATTGTCCACTGTGTGAAGCAACGCTTACTACATGGCCGCAACAGTTGTCATGGCCTGCACTCTCCTCCAAGATCCAAGTGTAAAAGTCCCTGAATGGCTTGTCTTCTGCTGAGGCTTGACAAAAACATGAGAGACTCCTTCTGGTGTCACTTTCAACAACTTCTGCTCCATTACATCCTTTGACAATGACATTTCAATTTTGGCACAAGCAGCAAAGGACTTGGAAGAGCAGTTGAACAGAATGGACAGTACCTTGAAAGGAGGATATATGATGAACATCAACAAAAGCAAAACAAGGATAATGAAATGTAGTCGAATTAAATCAGGTGATGCTGAGGGAATTCTATGAGGAAATGAGACAGTTGAAGTAGTAGATGAGCTTTGGTGTGTGGGCAGTAAAATAACTGATGTTCGAAGTAGGGAGGCTATAAAATGAAGACTGGCAATGGCCAGAAATGCGTTTCTCAAGAAGAGAAATTTGTTAATGTTGAGTTAGGATTTAAGTGTCAAAGTCCTTTCTGAAAGTACTTGTATGGAAAGTAGCCATGTATGGAAGTGAAACATGGATGATAAACAATTTAGACAAGAAGAGAATAGAAGCATTTGAAATGTGGTGTTACAGATGAATGTTGAACATTAGATGGCTAGAGCACATAACTAATGAGAAAGTATGGAATAGAATTGGGGAGAAAGGAGATTTGTGGTACAACCTGTCCAAAAGAAGGAATTGATTGGTAGGGGACATTCTCTGAGTCAAGGGATTACCAATTTAGTGCTGCAGGAAAGTGTGCGAGTTAAAAATTGTAGAGGGAGACAAAGAGATAATTACAATAAGCAGACTGAGGGATGTAGGTTGCACTAGCTACTCGGAGATGAAGAAGCTTCCACAAGATAGAGTAGCATGGAGAGCTGCATCAAACCAATTTTGGCACTGAAGTCAATGACAACAACAACATCCATTTCCACTCATACCTGTTCCTCATAACAGAACTGTCCCCCCTCTCCCTTCCCTGTCCTCTGCACTTCCCATGCTCTCCCCTTGAGGAGACATTTCCCCGCCCCTGCTGAAGAAGTGGCCACATTCTTTGGCACCTGCCGGGTATTGCACTCCCTCCCCCCCCTCCCCCCCTACCGGGTCCCCTCTCCCCGGTATATCTTGTGCTAGAAACCAACTACCGTACCTCAGCCACGAGATACACCATGTATCTGTGCGTACTGAGATTTCTAGCTCACTTTCGGTTCTGGACCTTTCAGAAGCCTGTACTCCCTCTGTGCCCTACCCTCCTCCATCTCCGAAAGAGAAGAAAAAGAGATGTAAGTCCCAGGACAAGAACCCCTCCCTCCCTCCCTCCTGGTGCCCCCGGAATAGCAATCTCCCTCTTTGAAACCTGAGTCTGATGACGTGTGACAAATTTGTTATTAAAAACTGCTGTAATAAAAAATATACGCCAGGCATGCAGTTAAAAGGTAGCAAGGAATCAAAGGCAGAAACCTTAAAAAAAAAAAAAAAAAAAAAAAAAAGAACAGTGACAATCCTTTTTTAATATGCCTCTTCTTGGAGCATTGCTACAGAACAGACTGCTTTAGTATCAGTGCTTTAACTTTAATTTAAAGAGAGCAGATCGCGTGAAGGATCAGTTTGCATTGTTAGTTGTCTTGTATTACAGTGTTGTGAGTAATTTTCTATTTTTTACTTTATTCATTTAGAAATACGTCTGTAAAAATGAATACCTGTTTGTTTCTCTTCTACTTGGATTCATACCAATCAGCTGATTACAATGAAGCTTTAATGAGTTGAGCTCAGCCTTTGAGAATAACAACAACCAGCCATCCATAGAGATAGGATCGAAGAGAGGGTGTCACAGAAGCTTAGCTCAGGAAAATTTTGAGCAATTTCACTCAAATTTTGTATATTTATGACTCATGATGTGTATAAAAGTACTGTCCAGCTAACATACCTGAATCACCCTTAGGAAAGACATTGGGGTGTGAAGATGTGACATAAAAAATTGATAATTATCAGTTACACATTAACTATCAGAAAGAGCCACTGCAAACTGCTACTGTAAATTATACTCGTAACAAACTGTGGTAGGTGAGAAGTATTGTCTCTGGAAAAAACCTCTGTGCTTCTTCTAAGATTATCTGTCTGCTGTTATTATCTACTGCTTCAAGCAAAGCACGTTTGTAATATCACACACAGCCAGCACTTACTACAAGAAGTCAAATTTTTAGCATAGTGAATAGAAACACACAAAAGTAGAAGTGATAACACTGTTCTTGCTTTAGGAACAAGTAGTTCCTTCCCTGGGGAAGAGAGGAGGATAGACTGAAGAAAGTTAGAAAGGAAAGCAGACTCAGTGTGAGAGACACCCATGTGTGGTTATAGTGAAGGTAGGCATATGTGAAGGGGTAGCCACCTGAGAGTGTATGAGGACAACAAAAATTGATGGTGAGTGGAGAGGGGGTATAGTGAAGAAAAAAGCAGGAGAGGAATTTACTAATGGGTATTATGTCGGGGAGGTTGTTGAGATGTGAGCATGGCAGGTGGTGAGATCCTGTCTCTGGAGTTCAGGAAAACTGGTCTGTCTCAGCCACTCGCCAACCAGCCATGCGTCTACATCCAGTGGGTGGCCATGTTGTCTGTCACAGCTGCCACAAACACCTTCTAGCTAAACCTGGTCTGCACTCACCTCATATCTCAGTACACATTCCAGACAGTGACCACAGAGGCCAATTTGTTGTCTGCAGCATCTGAGACAGCCACCACATAAGACATCTGGCTCACTGCCAGTAGAGTGTGGATGCTTGACCGTGGTGTGCTGCAATCACAGGCCCTATTTTCCTGACGCGATGTCACATGCTCAGAGTTAGGTCAGACCTTGACCACACGACAGTATTTATGCCACTGTACAACCACAGAATGGCAGTTCAGCTGCAGCCACCGAACCAGCTTGTATGGTGAGCTCCCTGAACAATTACGCTGATAACTGCCACATTTCCTCAGTGTCTCTGCGTGAAATGTCCTAGACAGAGTTGCATGCCTCTGGCACAGCCGCATATGAAGCAACTTGGAGCTGCCAGCCTTCTCACCATTGCTAAACATCACTAACCTCCATGATTTAGCATTCCACACTCTTTATCATGGCCAACTAGTGTATTTGGACTCGGAGACATTCTTTAGTGTGGCCCTTCGGATTAAAACTTTGTTACTTTTCCATGAACTAGTGGTTCATCTAGAGAGACCTTTTAGAAGATTACTTTTTGTATTCAAACATTAACATTTCTTTGGAGCTGTAGTGTGTTTTTTTATTACTGTATAGGTCTAATTTAATTTGTTTCCTGAAAACATTCCAGATCACTCAAAAACCTTAAAGAACATACTAAAAATAAAAATTCAAATACCATAAAAAGTATTTCACACTCAAGTATACTCTTGACTGCTCAAAACTATTTCTAAGTACTGTTAAATCCCCTTAATTAAATTACAGTAACTTAATTTGAAATGAAGTATTCTGTAAGCTGCTACTAGTAGCGTGACTACGGCGAGATCATGTCACTGTGCATGTATGCTTGAATTGGCTGCCAACTGTATCAGCCCGGGCCAGCCACTGGAGGCCTCCTATGGGAGGTTTGGGCGCCATGCAGTCTCCAGTGCACCATTTGCCGGGGACTTGTGCATATAAATGTGCAGAGCAATACTGTGTGAGCCTGTCTGTTCTTCTAGTTTTACCACTCACATCATTTGTTCTGTGTCTTGTTACATGTGGATTGGGAGGCTTATTTCTGTAATTGTTTGGAGGTTATGAGTAAAACCATTTTTTTTGTGTATTACTTGGTTATTACAGAACAATAAGAATATTGCAAAATACTTTAGATCATCCTAAAACATTTAGGAACATTGCAAAATGTTCATAAATGAAATATAAAAAATGTGAAATACAGCAGTGGAATTTCCATTTACTCAATGCCAATGAAATATACTTGCAAATATGTATAATATTTTTTTGTAATTGTATGATCTCACTCCATGACACTTCCCCGTTAACTGAGAACAGAGCGATGAATTGATGTTCTTCACTGATCATGTAAGTAGCACAAAATGATACTGTTTCAAAGGAAATACTGCATGTTCTCATGTTTTGTAGAAAATGTTCTGACATGAGATTTTCCCCAGACATCTTATAATTCTTGTAGACACACCTACAGTGGTATTAATTGAAATTTTCTGCTTAAGGAACACATTCCTGGTGTTTCACTAAAGTATTTCTTGGTGCCACAGACCTGAAGCACTTCATCCATTTTGCAAGTGATGACGTGTTTGTGTTTGTAGTCTTAAGTGGTATCATAATGGAATGATCCATCTGCCAAACTAGAATCTCCTTTTCATTTCTCATACACTAATATTATGCATCTGTGCTTGTGGTCAATGCCTTTCATGAACTTAACTCATTGTAACTATATGTTTCCTAATGTTGTTTCTTCAGCAGTTTCTCTGTGTCAGCTTGCTGAGCGTCTCACTCAATCCTCTTTCCTAATTTCACTTTGTTCATCTGTTTTCTCCCAGTCTGTTCATTCTCTTAGGTTGTTAAACTAAAAACACTTTTCACTCCTGATTTGTCTAATTTCTTCACTGCTCTGTTTATTTCTTGTCAGTTCACCACAGGCAGTATATTCTCCACTGTTACATAACAGCATCCAGATAAATGTTAATCTTGCATAACACACTAAAATGCCACTTAGTACACAGTTCACTATCTTAAACAATCCACTTCTACCTAACATTACTTCATTTTCACTTTCCCTTGATTGACCATAATAGATTTCCAAAAATACAGTAATACAGTGAGAGGATACAAGATTTTCTGTGGTGTTATCAGTGATAATCCTGAGTAAAATTACTGGACTGATCAGAAAGTCCCTTGCCATCATTGATCATAGTATATAAATGAATAACCATGACAAACTTCATGTTAGTGAGGAGAGGGGTATCATCATCTTCTCGAGAAATAAAGTTACTTCTGCATGAAATGGTGGTTTCTTTGGATTATAACCTGTTGTTCTGGTTGTCTGTGGCATTCCTTTTGAGCTTTGTGCAGCACTGAGTATAGTTGAGCTACATCTGGCACCACAACAAGTGCACTGCATTGTACACTGCTCAAAGGAATATCGATGACACAAACATCCAGTGGAAAGTAATGTCATCTGCATTAATTGTTATTTGTATGATGTTTATTTTGATCACTAATATGTTATCTAGTACAAGTCAGTCACTGTATGATGCAGAAGAGAAGGTGAAAATGTGCTTTTATCCTCAAGTTGACAGAATACTCCGTTGGTAAGGCTGCTAACTACTGTAATGAATACATAATGAGTGTCTGTTCAGAGTCCATAACTTTTACTGAATCCAGAAGCATTTGACAGATGGGGACTCACTCAGCAGTTGTCTCACCATTGCCTAAATATACACTTCTGACACGCCTAAACCTCCAAATGTCAGACACTCAGATTGGTACTAAACGTCATGTGTTGATAGAGTATCAACCAAAACACTGATTTAGTTTGTGATGTATGCTGTCATCCAGTAGAAGATACATAAACAGTAATTAATAGTAAAATCAGAAATACAGAGTATAGGCAAAACATATCTGTGTAAGGGAAAGGGAAAGGACATTTCGGAGTTTGTAGCAATGACCTCCCGGCAATCTGCTTGCAACTTCATTAGTTCAAACTGCCAAACCTATAGTGTATATTTGTATAGATAAGCACACCTATTTATAAGAATGTACACTGTAGGTTTGCTGCTTTTAACTAAAGAAGCAAAAGCAGGCAACCAATAGAATATTGCTACATACTCTGAAGAATCCTTTTAAATGCCAGAAAAATGTTCTCTCATATAACAATTTCTCATGTCACCTGTTAAAATAAATTGCCATCAGAGGGTTTTGAACTTTTGACCTGTAGTAGAATGATCCAACATTCTGCCAACTCACCTACCAGAGATATTAACATTTAGAGCTCATAGATACTATTTGCCTACACTGTTTACACATCTGCTGGACGGTAGCACACAGAACAAACTAAGTTGGTTTTTTGGCTGATACTCTATTGACACTGAATGTTTGGTACTGATCTGAGTGTCTGACATCTGGAGGTTTGGGTGTGATCTGGAGATCACCACCAACACAAAGCAGGGTGATGAAATGTTTGATAATGCTCTACAATGTACTGAAACATTCTGGAAAATTTTCAAAATTTCTGGAAGACTTTACAACATTCCTGAACATTCTAAGCCATTATGCAACACTCTGGCCAGTCACAGAAACTTCAGCACTCGAATCCCAGCTGCTTCCCACCCTTCTGTAATAAGCACATTGATATGGAGATCTCATTTGGCATCTATATCTTTGAAACCTGTTCATGCTGTTCCAAAACAAAACTACTTTCATGGATGTGGGATGAAGGGCTACCATACCTATGGTGCTACATGAATAGGGTGCACAGCTATAGCGAAATATGGGGACATGCCACTTTTCCTTTTATTACGTGTGTTGATTGATTATCAGCTTTCGGGAATTTTTAAATTTTTATTCAGAATTTTGAAAGGTTTTGTTGTATTTACAGGCAATTTCTGTGTGTTAGCTTATTTGACTCACAGTCACTTGTTATTGTTGTGGTAGTGGATCTTAGAAAGCTGTCCAATGGTTCTGATAAAGTACAGTAACTATGTTGCACATAATTCTATTTAATCAGCTCATACAAGAGGGATAGAAAAAAAAATATGGTTCGACAATAGGAGGCCAAATGTTCTGGATGTCACAAAGGGTGTAGTGCAAAGCGTCTTGTTTGTCAAGTGGTATTTTGTATGTGTCCACTCTATACACATATGCTACCATATATGTTACAGCTGGAAAAGACTTAGCCACACTCAAGTATCTAAGTGAAAATCACCTTGGAGCAGTCAGTACACAGTTAGTTATGAAAACACTGTTAGTATTCTCTTCTCTAATGTAGTAAAGATGACAATAATCATGCTTCTAATGAACTTGTGATTGTTTGCCAAATTGTGTAATAGTGTAATAAAGAATTCCCGTCAAACAAGAAAACTACCATCCAGTATCCTTGACATCAATTTGTTGTAGAATCTTTCAATATATTTGAAGCTCAAACGTAATGAGATATCTTGAACAGGATGATTCCCGCAATGTAACCAGCATGTATTCCTGAAACATTGATCATGTGAGACCCTACTCACACTTCCTCCAATGACATACTGCAAGCTTTCTATCAAGGCAATCAGGTAATGCAGTATTTGTTAACTTCTGAAAAGCATTTCACTCAGTACCACATCTATACTTATTGCCAAATGTATGATCATATGGGGTATCAAGTGAAATTTGTGACTGGCTTGAACACTTTTTTGGTACGGAGGACGCAGCGTGCCGGTTTGGGTGAGAGTCAGCGTCGGATGTAGAAGTAACTTTGGGTGTGACTCAGGGACATGTGATGGGAACCTTGCTGTTCATTTTCAATGTTAGTGATCTTGCAGACAATATTAATAGTAAACTCAGGCTTATTGTTGAAGATGCATTTGTTTGTAATGAAGGTCTATGTGAAAGAAGATCCTGATATGATTTCAAAGTGGTGCAAAAAATTGGAAACTTGCTTTAAATGTCCAGAAATATAAAATTTTGCCATTCATAAAAAGAAAAAAATGTAGTATCCTATAACCATAATATCAATTATTCACTGCTGGAATTGGCCTACTCATACAAATGCCTGGCTGTAACACTTTGTAGGGATATGAAATGGAATGATGACATAGGTTCAGTAATGGATAAAGAAAAGGAAACTTCAGTTTATGGCGGAGTACTGGGCAAGTGCAATCAGGCTACAAAGGAGATTGCTTACAAATCACTCGTGTGAGTTCTTCTGGAATATTGCTTGACTGTGTGGGACCCATACCAGATAGGACATATACAACAAGGGCAGCATGAATGGTCACTGGCTTATTTAATCTGTGGGAGAGTCTTGCACAGGTACTGAAGGAACTGAACTGGAAGACTCTTGAAGACATATGTAAGCTATCCTTAGAAACTTTGCTAATAAATTTTCAAAAACTGGCTTAAAATGATTAGAGTAGATGTAGATGTAGGTGTAATGTACTGTTACAATATGAAATTATACTGTGATGATAATGGCTTTGAATATTCATTTCCCTGGTGTTCAAGATACACAAAAAGACAGGTTAGAGAAAGGCAAACATACATGTATGGCATTTGCGTAGTTTGAGAAACCTCTTGTCAATGTTGACTTGAATACACTCTTCGGTATTTTGAATGTAAAGAGACAACATACAGAAAGGGAAAATTTATTTATAACTTCTACAGAAACCTGACTTTAGCTATGAGTCATAGGACATGAAAGCGCAGCAGTGGTTGAGATGGGGGTGAGACAGCATTGTATCCTATCCTGTATGTTGTTCAGTTTGTACATTGAGCAAGGGGTATAGGGAAGCAAGAAGAAATTCGGAGATGGAATTGCAGTATTGAACTTTCCATGCAGATCTTATGAACTATGAGGGTTGATCCTGAAGTAACGCTCCCAAAGATCTCCAACTGCACTGGAAGCTGCTAGGAAAAACTGTCAACACTGCTGTGTGCAGCTGTATTCAGCTCAGGAGGCGTCAGCAAAGAAGGTGCCCACCATTTATTCCTGCAAGTGCGATATTTGTTCATAATCTGATTTTGCACATTTAAGGGAGTTCATGCATGGATATTCATTGTCAGTTGATGCAAGTGTATGGTGACAAGTGTATGTCCGTTCAATGCATTTGAAAATAGTGCGCGGAGTTTAGTGCCAGTCAGAAGGAGATCCACAATGAAGAACAAAGTGAAAGAGCTTCAGCTTCCGAGGCAGTTATCGAGACGGTCCAACGCAAAATGCTTCAAAGGAGGAGGTTCACCATCCTTGAACATTTTGCTGGGATTCCTGGGAGTTCTTATGGTACAGTTGAAAGAGCTTTGATGGAAAAATTGGGGTATCACAATTGTTGCCCTTGATGGGTACCGTGTATTCTGACAGTAGAACTCAAGGATATATGACTTTGCTGTGCTGGCCAGTTTCTTCAACAGTGTCAAGAAGATAAGGACAGATTGTTGGACTCCATAGTCATGGAATATGAAATGCGGGTGCTTATTTCACTCCCGAAGCGAAAGAAGCAAAGAAGTTTAAACAAACCCCTTCTGCTGGTAAATTCATGACAACTGTCTTCTGGGATTGTAAGGGGATACTGGTGATTGGTTTCAAGGAACCTGGGACAACAATCACTCATAAACACTAGGGAAACTCAGGCAAGCTCTCCAGAACCACCAGAGAGGACAACTGGCAGAGGGTGTAATGCAGCTTCACGATAATGCCTGACCTCATGTCTCCCACCAAACTTTTCATTATCCTCACAATCTTTTTTTGTTTCTGGAATGTTGTTATGCTATGAGGGGAATTTCCCCAGAATATGATGCCATATCTCAAGAGGGAGTGTATGCAAGCGTAATACACCACTCTGTTTCAGGACTTAATGTTGTTCCATATAATCCTCATTGTATAAGTCATTTTCGATACTTTAGAGTTTAATGATGTGATGTGGGAATTCCATTTAAGATTGTCTTGTAAGTAGATGCCAAGAAATTTTGTTTCAGTGACACTGTTAATTCTTTGGTTTTCCATGGACATGTTTGGTTTCACTGGGTTTTTATTTTGTTGTGTATTTAAGTGTAAGATGACTGTTTTTTTGAGAGTTTATCAGTAATTTATTCCTCATAAACCACTCTGCGACATTTTCATTTGTGACATTAGCATTTAAACTTAGAGCCAATTTGGTTTCACCTTCAATTAATATGCTTGTGTCATCTGCAAATAGCACTGGTTCGGAGTGTTGAATGTGTAGGGGAAAGTCGTTTATGAAATTTAAGAAGAGAAAGGGTCCAAAAGTTGAGCCTTGTGGTACGCCATGGGTTAATGTGGAAGGTTTCGATTGATAAGCTTGGAGTTCGTTTTTTCCCCCTCTGTTATCTGAGAGCAATTTTCTAGGTATGATTTCAGCCACTTGTGTGGCAGGCCTCTTACGCCATACCACTATTAGCTTTCTTAGGAGAATTTCATGGTCTATTAAATCAAATGCTTTTGTTAAATCCAGGAAAATCCCCAAAACATTTTTGTGGCTATCCACTGAATTTAAAATATGATTTACGAGGCTAAAATTGGCAGTTTCAATACTGCACTGAGGTGTGAAGCCATGCTGACATCCTGAGACCATAATTTTTTTTGTTAAAGAAATCAGTTAATTGAGACAGAACTAGTTTTTCAATGATTTTTGAAAAACCTAGAGTAGTGACACATTCCTATAGTTGACCATCTGCTGCGAATGCCCTTTTTGTAAAGGGGTACAACTTTTGCAGTTTTTAACTGTTGTGGGAAAATACCACTTGATAGTGAAGAATTGCATGTATCTAGCAGTGGTGCGAGCATCTGTTCAGCTGATATTTTTATAATATAGTCTGGCACATTGTCAACTTCGGCTGAATATTTATTTTTAATGACTTTGTGATGTTTAACAGTTCTTTCCTACTTACTAGTCGAAGGAACATTGATGTATTTGTTACACAATTTCCAGAAATGTCCTGTAATATTTTGTTTGATGTTTTTCCCATTTGTTCCTTCACTAGCTCACCAGCAATATTGGTGTAGTAAGTATTGAAATGGTTAGCAATTAGTTTTGGATCAATGATCTTGTTGCCCGCCTGTGACAATACAATATTTTTGTGTGTTTCCACATTTCCAGTAAGTTTCTATACTGTGTTCCACATTGTATTAGCTCTGTTTGATGATTCCATAATAAATTTGTCATTTTCCCTTAATTTTGCTTCCCTTATTACATGACTCAGAGTTAACTTGTATTTTTTGAAGTAGTGAGCAAATTCAGGGCTGCTCTCTGTTTTTGATAGTGCAAAAAGTTCCCTTTTTCTTCTACATGATACTTTGATTCCTGATTTATGCCAAGTTTTGGGTTTGCTGGGGCCTTTGCAAATTATTTTCTTTTTTTGAAATGCAGATTCAAAACAATGCCTGTAAATTTCAATGAAATTATCCAGCTTTTCATCTATGTTGTAACTGTTGTAGATTTTATTCCATCAGTGGGTACTTAGCTTATGTTTGAAGTGCTCAATATTTTGCATGCTGAATTTTCTCTTGTAGATACCACTTCCATTCCTAGACAAGTCAATACTTCCGTATATGGCAAGTAGCTGTGCATTGTGGACACTGTAGCCAGTATTAAAGTTTTCTGAGGTGTGCAAGTCTGTGTTTACAAAGATCTGATCACTAAGTGTAGCACTAGTTTTTGTTTGAGTGTAGGAGAGTTTATTTTAGTGCACAGGTTACATTCTTATAATATTAAGGAATGTTTCTCTTTTGGAGCTGTGTGTTAAGAGGTCAATATTAAAATCACCAGACAGAACTATAGTTTTGCAAGTATTTTTAAGTTTCCCTAGTGCAAGTTCAAGTTTTTTGAAGAAAATGTTTACATTGCTGTTGGGTGATCTGTAAACACACATTATTATAGCTTTTCCTGATGTTATTTCAATAGCTGAGCCTTCAAAGTGTTTTTCACTGATTTACACAGTCTATTATCTTATAGTCTATGTTTTCTTTTACATAAATGCAGCTTCCTCCAAGCTTTGCTGTTGATCTGCAAAAGTAGTTTGCCATAGTGAAACTGGTTATGTTTGAATTCTGTAAATGGTCCTTCTCTAGCCAGTCAATCAATCAATCAATCAATCTCTTTATTCATCTGTTAACAATATACATTGTATGGATGTAGTCAATTACAATATAGTTTCTGATATTTTATGTGTTGCAAAAACTTGCATAATAAATCCAAATATTTTACATCACTTTATATAAATAATCTTACTTTCCCCTATTAGACAATTACAATATAATTTCTGTTATTTAATGTGTTACAAAAATTTGCATAATAAATACAAGTATTTTACTTCACTTTATATAAATAATGTTACTTTCCCATATTTAGATATTCTTCAATGTTGTAAAAACTGTTTCTTATTAAAAATTGTTTAAGATCTACTTTCAATTTATGACATTCTTTAATTTTCTTTATTGCAGCAGGCAATGCATTAAAAAGTATTTTGGGCTGGTAGTTGACACTTTTTTGGTATAGTGCTCCTTTGTGGGCCTCTCTGTGAAAATCATCTCTATTTCTTGTTTCGTGTTTATGAATCTGATTATTTACTGTTGAAAATTCCTGGTGAGTTTTCAGAAAGCAGACACATTCATATATGTATAAGCTAGGAAGAGTCATTATTTTAAATTCTTTAAATATTTCCCTGCATGACATTCTACGGGGAACCCCTTTCATTATTCTAATAGCCCTTTTTTGAAGTTTGAAAGCTTGTTTTACCATACCTGTATTTCCCCAGAAGATCACACCATATCTAAGCAAACTGTTCATATAGGCATAATAGGCACACAGCAATGATTCAGTGTTGCAACAGTCCCGAAGCATTCTAAGCACATAGCAGCATTTACTTAGTTTTTTACACAAAGCTTCTATATGCTTTTCCCATCTCAAGTGCTCATCCACCCATATACCTAGGAATTTTGTATGTGGAGCTTGTGCAATAACATAGCTCCCTAGCTCAGCTTTTACTGTTCTTCTAGTTTTACTTTTAATATTACTGAAATTCATCAATGCTGTTTTATCCTTATTTATGATCAACGCATTATCACTAAACCATTTTCCTGTCTCATTTATTGTCCTTGAGACACTCTGTTGTAGATTATCCTCGGTGGATCCTTTTATGAAAATGCTAGTGTCATCAGCGAACATCACCGTTTCTGCCACTGTCAGATGCTTTGGCAAATCATTTATAAACACCAAGAACAACAGAGGGCCTAACACGGAACCTTGGGGCACTCCATAGCTAGTTTTTTTGAAGTCAGAAAGATACTCTTTGCCTTCATGGTATATTTGTACTTTCTGTTGTCTATCCGAGAGATAAGACTTGAACCATTTGAAGGCAAGTCCCCGGACCCCATAAAATTCTAGTTTCATAAGCAATAAATCATGGCTGATTAGATCAAACGCTTTAGATAAATCTAAGAATATCCCGCAGCTTAACTCATTCTTGTCCAAGGCATTTAGGACCATTTTCATGAATTGGAAGACTGCCGTTTCTGTGGACCTGTTCTTTCTAAACCCATTTTGAGCATTAGTCAGTATTTTATTTTTATTCAGAAAGTCAGCTAGTGCTCACATAAACATAAAACTGATACCTCCTTCCACTCATTGCTAAGAAGCACATTTATTTCATCAAGTTTGTTTGGTAGAGGGACTGTACATTTTGGCGAATGACTTTTAAAGTGTATGTATAAGTTTGTTCTATAACACATTCCCCTGTGGCACCCTCAACTGTTCTAAAAAACGTCTACCTGTCCCTTGGTGTGTGTTTCTTCCCAGCCATTTATCCAATGTGTTTTGGACCATTTTTGTGTTATTCATTCTTTCCTTGGGTTTCATCCTTCCTTGTGACTCAATTTGGACCCCTTTAACATGTTCTGCTTTGTTTTTTGGGCTTTCATTACCTGTTATAAGCCAATTATCCAACGTACTGGTAAGTTTTCTAGTCTAATGCTTTACAAAATTATATATTTGCCGTAAGGTATTGTTTACCAGCATAGTTTAGATGAAGACCATGTCTGGTGTGCACGGATTTTTCAAGAATGCTTACATCTATTACATTTGCATGCTCAAAGTTTCCACAAACATCCTTTATATCAGAGTTTATCTCAGTCACTAATTTGTTCACACATGACCTGGAAGGTAGGTCATGCCTGTGTGGTTGGTTCATAACTAGCACATTCTAAATGGTAAGCAATATTCTCAAATTATCTCTTTTATCTGAATGAACCAGAAAAGTAATATTACTGTAATATACAAAGAGTGCCATTACAACACTGTATGAGCCTAAGTAATTTTAATTTTGAGGTCAGTGTCATTATGTTATAGTTATGTTGGAATAACACATCTGTTTTCATTTTGGAACATGTGGCAATGAAATTTTAAGAGTAAGGCTTCTTTTGCTTACATTTCTTTCTTGTGAAGTATCCCTCTGCAGTTTCTTGAGCATTCCTGTGATGCTCAAATGCTGCCCAAGCAAACACGAGACAGTCACAGCAACTCTTCTCTGAATTTTTCTGTCTCTACAGTTAATTAATTTAGGAAAAGTTCCCACAACAAGAAACAATATTCAAGTAATGGTTGAATGATGGATTCATGCATAACATCTTATTCTTCCCTCTTCCATTTTCACATACATTATCATTGAAATAATAATACCTGTGACATGGCCTCTGTTGTAAAATTTAGAGAGAATAACCTGTAGGAGGCTATAGAACTCAGGAAAATGTGGCTGGCTGACAGTGAAGAAGAATCCAAATTTTACAGGATAAATGTAACTCAACTACCCCAGTTACCTCAGGAATACATATAAATCAACATTGAATACATGAACAAAAGTTCCTCTTACTTTAATTCAAGATTGTACATAAATTTGTTTGGATGTGGCAACATGTCTGCCCATTTCAACTTAGATTTTCCTGGGTGAAAAACCTGTTGTGATTGATGCTTAGCTGCTTCGATCCATGGCTTTCAAGATGTGATGTGAGTAAAGCTCAAGTCAGATTTTGCACAACAGATGGTTTCGTAAATGGTGCTAGTTGGCACAGAGAAGGTCATTGTACCTCATTATGTTTGTATTCAGAATATATTCCAAGACTGTTATTCACCTTTACTGTTTTATTCCTGTGCTGGTTTTGATGTGGTATATGTAGGATACACTAACTGTAGAGCTCACGAATTTGTTTCAGAGTTAATTGTATATATGTGACTAACATTATTTAAAAGTAAGACTAGTTGATGGATTTTTTTGTACATTCTGTAAATCAATTGACATTAAAATAATTTCTAGTAGTTTTGTGAGACATCTGTGAACCCTTTTTGTAGACTACACATCTGCTGGATGTTTGTATTGCTCTTCGATATGGGAATATAGTTGGAGACTTGCCTTAAATTACGTACTGTATGTTGCAATAAAATGGATGGTAAAGTTTGTAAAATTAAAAAGGACTCTGTTTGGTTTAAAGCACTCCCTTAAATTGTGAATGTTAAATTTGACAAAGCAAAGTATGCAAGCTTTTTCACTTTTATGTCGCCTATGTCTGCTAACACTCGAATTGCAAATACAGATTTGTTAAGGCATTTCTGCAGTTCTGTGGTGTGCTCCTCCCAACTGAATTTATTATCAAGTTGTAATCCCAGGAATTTAAGACTGTCAACCTCTTCTATCTGCTCTTCTTCATACTTTATGCATATGCTGGGTGGAAACCTCTTACAGGTTCTGAATTGCATGTAGTGAGTCTTTTCAAAGTTTAGTGTCAATGAGTTGGCTTTAAACCATATATTAATATCCATGAAAATATCATTAGCAGATCTTTCTAGAACTACACTTGACATACTATTTTTTGCAATACTTGTGTCATCTGCAAACAAAACGAACTTTGCTTCTGGCAGTGTAACTGATGAGAGATCATTATTGTACGCAAGAAAAAGCAAGAGCCCTAAGATGGATCCTTGTGGGGCACCACATGTAATTTCTTCCCATTCTGATGATGGCTGATGACTTAATTCACTAGCCCTTGTGCTGACGCCCTTTGTTTCCTGTTAGTGAAGTATGACTTGAACCATTTTGCAGCACTGCCCGTGACACCATAGAATTCTAATTTATTTAAAAGGATGTTGTGGTTTACACAATCAAATGCCTTTGACAAATCACAGAAAATACCTGCTGATTGTAACTTGTTATTTAATGAATTAAGTACATTTTCACTGTAAGTGTAAATAGCCTTTTCAATATCAGAACCCTTCAGAAATCCAAACTGTGTTCTTGATAATATGTTATTTGTGGTCAGATGGTTGAGAAGCTGCCTGTACATTACTTTTTCTAAAATTTTTGACAATGCTGGCAAAAGTGAAACCGGTCTGTAGTTTGATGGCATCTCTTTATGCTCTTTCTTGAATAGAGGCTTAACATCTTCATATTCCAGTCAGTCAGGAAATGTTCCAGTTATAATTGACTGGTTACACAAGTAACTTAGAATTGTACTAAACTCACAAGAACATGCCTTAATTGACTTTGTTGATATTTCATTGTAACCACTAGAATGCTTTGTTTTTAAAGATTTTATTATGGAAGTTATTTCTTTTGGTGAAGTGAGTGACATATTCATGTAACTGAAGCTATTTGTAAAGGCTAGTTTCAGATATTCAAGGGCATTATTTACTGATCCTGACAATCCCATTCTATCAGTAACAGATATAAAATACTTGTTAAATAGATTTGCCACACTATGGCCATCGGTTACTAATGTGTCATCTACCCTTAGTGCTATTTGCTCCTGTTCCTTTCTGGTTCTACCAGTCTCCTCTTTCACTATATCCCATATTGTTTTTATTTTGTTCCCTGACATTGCTATCTTCTTCTCGTAGTGTATTTGTTTAGATGTCTGAATTACATTTTTTTAATATTTTACAGTATTCCTTGAATTTAGCTAAATCATCAGCATTGGAGCTATTCTTGGTCGACAGATACATTTTCCTTTTTGTCTTACAGGAAATCTTTATTCCTTTTGTGATCTATGGTTTTATTATAGACTTCTGTTTAATTTGAGTAACTTTTAGAGGAAAACAGTTTTCAGATGTGGTACTGACATTGTTCATGAATGTGTTATATTTTTCATTCATGTCATGAGCACTATAAACATGTTTCCAGTTCATATCTTTGAGCAGCTTTCTAAAACACCCAATTTTTGGTTGATTGAATACTATCCTGTACTCAGATTTAGTAGTCTTGGTAATCTGCTTAGAATTTACATTTAAAACAAGGCGCTTCATGTCATGATCTGACAGTCCATTTATTACAGGTTTTATGATATGATTTTGTTACTTTCATTTGTTTATAAAAATGTTATCAATGGCTGTCCTTGAGGATTTTGTGATCCTAGTTGGAAAGTTTACAGTGTGAGTTGGATTGAAAGACAACATTACTAACTGCAGTAAATGTTTACTGGGAGATTGAATTAGAAAATCTGTATTAAAGTCACCAGCAATCAAAATTTCATTGTTTCTTACTGTTAACCAAAAAGATCTTCTAGATGATTTATGAATAGATTATAATTTCCTGCAGGTGCTCAGTAAATAGTTACTATTATATAGGATCTGTTATGGAACTCTACTTCTGTTGCACACGCTTCTATATGCTGCTCTAAACAGAATTTATTAATGTCAATGTTCTTGAATTTATGGCAGTTTTTAATAAATGTGGCAACTCCTCCTCCATCCATATCTACTCTGCAGAAGTAGGAAGCTAGCTGAAATCCTGAAATGTCTAACATATCTATACCTATACCAGTGGTCACTTGATGTTCAGAGAGGCAGATTATGTCAATTTTGTTAGATTACTTCATTTCATCAATACAAATGAGTAGTTCATCAACTTTATTTCTGAGTCCCGGAATGTTCTGGTATAATAAAGATAACTGATACTGCATACTAATGGGATTATAACTGCTTTGGTGAAGATGAACTGGCAGTTTCTGATTACTTTCTGTTAAACATTGTTAAAATGGAGGCTGTATGCTAAAATATGACTCCTGTTCACCTGTTTTCTCAAACTGAGTGTGTCTTCCAATCTCTCTTAAAACTCGTTTTCAATCCCCATTCCCTATCCTAAAAAAGTCATCCCTCTGACACATGTGACCACTGGGATTTTACCACTTGTGACAGTGTCCCCCATTAAGACAGACAGTTTTCCCTTCCCTTTCCTATTGAGGTGAAGGCCATGCCTAGTGTAGTCCCACCTATCAATAGCATCCACAGGAATGAAACAAATATGGGACCTGATATCCATCCTAAGCAGCCACTCCAACTCCAAGTTCACCCTCCCTACAGAAGAGTTCAAATGAGGCCAATCATGGCGTCTCAACACAGACACAAATCCCACACTCGTATGCTTAGTTGCTGATGCTATCTTCACCAGGTCACTCTCTATGGAATATTCAGAGTCTCTGTCAATGCTGTTTCCTGGGCCACCCACTATAACCATGGCATCCTCCTTCGTGAAATCCTTGTATAAAGAACCTATATCCTCTGTTACCTGACCCAGATCTGTACTAGGCTTGAAAACATTTGTGACCTGGTACTCTGGACCTAGATTTCCCTGCAGTAGTTGGCCAACACCTCTACCATGGGAACTACCTAACAACAGAGCTTTCTTTCTCTTTGCAAATTTCCCTCCTTCTTCCAAGTCCTTGAAAGCTTGTTGTGCCCTTTCTACAACTTCAGCTACATGAGGCTCATCCGATTCTGACTGAGGCAACAGGTCAAATCTATTTTCAAGATTTATCACAAAGCTGTCTGATGCTCTCCTTTGCCTGTTCCTCCTATTACCTGTTGCCACTTCCCACCTCTGTTCACCCTTCACCCTTCTCCCCCTTTAACCTGTCCAGATCCTCCCTTGCCTTATCTAGGTCAGCTTGAAGAGCTGCAATTTTCCCTTCCTGTTCCAGTATTTTCCTATCGCTACTGCATATTCTACAATACTACTGGTGGGCCTCATTTATGTCCCCATTTCTCACGCCACTACATTCGCCCCAATGAAAGAAGCTACAACACCCATCACACCATACCCCGGAACTAACGATCCTACGGCATGTCACACATTTCTCACTCATGGCAAAAAAAGAAATCTTATAAACTAATTTAAGTACTGACTAATACGTAAACAAAGGGCCCTAGAAACTATTCAGGCAGATATAAATAAGCTGAAAGTGTAATGAATAAAAACCTTTGAAAAGATAATGACTTGTGGATTTCTATCTTCTCTGTGACCAGCCCAGTCAGAGTGAACATAACCAGTTATGGTATCAGTACAGTTTTTATCCTTAGCACATAACAAGCTCATTTTATGGTTCACTTAATTTAATGCAATACAAATTTTAAAACATTCCACAATCACAAACTAGCTTATGTCACAATAGTTATTGCTACACGAATATCTGGTATGGGACCTAATGTGACATACATCAATGATCCCATTAATTTTTTTACATCAGTTCTCAATGTCTTCATTTTCATATTAATCTCTCTTCAGCACACTTTAATACATGGGAATTGAAACAGAATTACATTAATATACATACAAAAACTGAATACTTTTCAAAGACGGGAGCCTTTACAATCAGTAACAATACCCTTCATTATAGTTTGAAAAATTTTCGTTTCCAGAGAGTTCCTAATCAGACCTTAATCCTTAATTTTGAAGTTATCACTTAGTAACATCTTTAAGTCATCTATTCAACTTTGGGAAGTTGAAGCTACCAGCAGATCATCAATGTAAACAAGTATGTTTTATTGCTCTTTTCAGACTTAAATACAAGCAATCCTCGTAGTCACTGCTCACATATCCATAACGTCATATGGTATAATATTTTGGTGTAACTCTTAAAAGTCAAACAAAAGTTTTCAGAGTCCAAAAGCGTGTAATACGTATTATTTGTGGAGTAAACTCCTGGACATCTTGTAGAAACCTCTTCAAAGAACTGGGTATACTAACTACTGCCTCTCAGTATATTTACTCCTTAATGAAATTTGTCCTAAATAATATATCTCTTTTTCCAACAAACAGTTCAGTTCATACATACAATACCAGCAACAAAAATGATCTGCACATTGACTTAAAAGCACGTACTTTAGTTCAAAAAGGGGTCCACTACTCAGGAACACTCATCTTCAATAATTTGCCAGTAAACATAAAGAATTTAGTTACGAATAAAGATCAGTTTAAAAGGAGCGTGAAAGACTTACTAGTGGCCAACTCCTTCTACTCCATTGACGGATTTTTTAATAGAAACAAATGTGTTGTATATATTTATACTATTAGTATTGTTATTTCAGCTTTTTAAAAAACAAAAAAAAAGTGACATGTTCCACATCCACGAGGATCTCTACAACACGGACCTATGGAACGAAAAACTAATCTAATCACAATCCATTACCGTTTTAACTCTTCTCTGGTACTGCATGTAAAAAACACCACTCTATGTACGATTAATTAAGAGTGCGGTAAGAAATGTAAAACTAAAAGCTTGTCATTTATTAAGTGGGAAGCACGTGCTGATAGAATTTATAATTCATAGATCTGAAACAAAAAAAATTGGAACATTACAGTATAATAATGCATCACATTATATTTACTAGTTTTTGAGGAGCTAGCGTACGCGTTTTCTAGATCGAGAGAAACTATGTTCGTAAACTTATCGTAAGATACTGGCATGTTACATATTTCATTATTTGCTTTTTAATTTACGTCGGTATCATTGAAAGCTCTCATATGTCTGTACAAATGCTTCCTGATTGTAAAACTGAAACCATACATTCCGCACAGTGCCTTCCACAAACCCGTATTTCGTCTATAATCTGAAATAAACTTCAGAAGACCAAAATTGTTAAGAGGTCTTGTACATGTATCAGTTAATTCTTATTAGAAAAACTATACAGTTAACTGTTAATTATATCGTATTTCTTGCCAGAGAACTTATACTTTGCTATTCTCACAGCATTCTTATTTCTTAGTAAAGTTTTCGAGAATTTGGTGGTCTAGACAAAGATCTCTCTCTACAGAGCGCGAGGGTCGTGACCGATTTCAGACGAACTTTATCTCACGCTATCGTATGACACTCGTGCCAGATTGTATTTAAGAAATTCGTCGGTCGCCTCTAACGTGCTGCACAACTGAGTGGCCGAGCGGTTCTAGGCGCTACAGTCCGGAACCGCTAATGTCGCAGGTTCGAATCCTGCCTCGGGCATGGATGTATGTGATGTCCTTAGGTTAGTTAGGTTTAAGTAGTTCTAAGTTCTAGGGGACTGATGACCTCAGATGTTCAGTCCCATAGTGCTCAGAGCCATTTTAAGTTTGAACCATCTAACGTACTTCTCTGTCGACTACACCTGTGTTGGTCGTTGTTGATCTTTCGAGAAAAGAAAATGCACAATTTTGTTTTGTCATATCTATCTGCACTCTCGCTTTAGTTTACAAATAGCTCATTGGGCAAACCATTGTCATCTCAGTAAATTAATTATCCTCGTCAACGAAACATCTTACAAGAAATCGTTTGCGGGAATACAAAGATATTAATTATCACAAATGCCATATATTTCCCTGCATTCAAAGGTCGCTGACAACACAATCACACTACGCCGTGGCCGCGGTACATAAAATTTAATCAGGCCATAATATTATCTTTCGTACACTGCTCTTTATTTATATGGTTGTACTATTGGTATTGTTTCCGTTACATTCAATTTTTTTAAAGCTAATGTTGATTGTTGTACCATATTTCGGAAACAGGGTGAACAATCGACAAAATGCTTCACTATTATTCTGTTACTGCTGCGGATATTTTGGGATTTATGTCTTTAAAGCAGAATTTCATGTTCTGTGAATTTCCTGTCATCAGTTATTTTTTGCTCTGTTGTCGAATTTGTTTATGTTGCTACCTACCATGGAGGTAAGAATCTTACCTCCATGCTACCTACTGCTGGTGCAAGATAATCCAGTATGTAATCGATTATACCACGAAACATGGCGTAGAAAGTCGTTTACACAGCTGAAGCAAAGATGAGTCGCTTACCTCAGGCGAGGAAAGGAGCGCAGTTCTGTTCTTGCCGTATCGGGTGTAGTTGCTGATTGAGTGTTTGATAATCGAATTAAGCATTTGTAATGGCTGACAGTAAGCGTTTACAAATAGTATTGCTAGCAGATTTAAGTAGTATGCATCTGGTATTTTATGTAGCGTCAGTTGTAGTTACGTGTTTCCCTGAACATACGCCTGCATTTTATGTACAGTACGTTACCTGTAAAGCGGCATAGGTATACACGTGGTTTCTTTCCTGTTTAGGATAATGGTAGAATTCTAGCACTACTACTTACATATGTTGAAGACTGAAAGAGTTTAAACACGATGCGGAACAGAAGTGTTACCCAGTGAAATAAAGATCGAGAAAATGAGGGTTTCCGCTTCGTATGCCGTTTAATATTAAATAGCGTGAGGCATGCCACGTATACTGTCTTTCCACATGTTCGCCAGGTATAATCTGTAATATGGTTTTCATCCTAAATAAAGCCACCAGAAACAGGTGTAAGGCTACACTGTTCTACCTAAATTTCATGCACAAGTTTAGAACGTCTACTTCTGCTGTAGATATGCTACACGTTACATATTTACTTGACTTTGCCACTCTATCCTTTCTTCATACCAGGTTGAATTTCGTTACTAAATTATTCAAACCGTATATCAGTAGATGATTTTACAAAGAGAAGGCATTTTCTTTCATATACTGTTGCTTGCTTCAGTTTTCTGCTGAACCATACTGAGAACTTTCACAAAGTTCACGTTAGCGAAGAAAAATTTGAAAATGTTATCATTTATAATCCATGAAAAAAAATGAAACCAAATACATATGATGCGCAGTAAAATGAATGCAACTATTCCTTTGAAAGCATTTCGGAACAAATAATGGCATCAGAAAAAACTGCTCTATGTAGCCTTCCAGATTTAATGTAAAAATATATGGCTATAGCTGTAAATTAATTGCCTCATACTTACGGACATGTCATAATTGATACCGATTTTTAATCTCTTGGAATTTTGCAAAATGAAGTAAGAATTATTATTTAAAATACGTTGTTCAGAGTCTCACTGAAAATTAATGTTCTTTTTTTTTTCTCTCTCCAGGCAATGACTGTCCCTACTATAATTTACCAGAATGGCTGGAGAACTTTGTGCGGTACAGTATTCTTATCCTATATACTCTATACAAGTTCTTAGTTAATGATTTTTTCAGTACTCATTTATGCTTACCTTAGGTTTGGCTTGAAACGTGTATCAAATAAAGTTACCTGTTCTTGAGTCCATCCAACAGTACTGGACCCCTGATTTGATGTGTGATATACTGTGGCATGTGACGTCTACATGCAGAAGCAGAACAGTCCACTTAACTGTCTTTGCTTATCTAGTAAATGACTTGATTCATTGGTGTAGTCTTTGAAGTGTCTTTTGTAGGCTCCTTCAAGCATCTGTAGTTTGTTATAGAGGGCCAGATGTCTTTTGTGTGTGTTTACAATATCATTTAAAGTTTGGGGGGGGGGGGGTGGTGAGTGTATGTTGTTCGTGAAGTTTGATAGAAGCACGTAGATTTATTAGAGATGTTTGCTAAATTCGTCGTCGTTACGCTGTTCTCCTACCACCAGTGAAAACTTCTTTACCCTTTTTTTTTTTGTTTTTGATGATGATGTGGTGAGACAGTGTACAGAAACCAGAGTTCTGGATTAGGTTGGATGAATTATCAGTTGACCTATTTTGCTCCTTTTCCGCTTTTAATGGAGACTGTGGAGACAATGTCATCTAGTCTTGGCTATGTCGGGAGGTTGCTTGAGTTGATATTCCAGATCCAAACAATGGAATGAATAATGATATTACCTTTAATGATATTTATTTGTAGTGCCATTTGTTTAAGTGATTGGCTTGTATGTGGAATGAGTCACAACTTACTGTTAGTACTGGTGCATATATAACTGTAATATTAATATGATAATGAGTATGGTGAGTAATGTATAGAAACAATGGGATATTCAGCAGTTTTTTTTTTTTTTTTTTTTTTTTTTTTTTGCCACAGACAGTTGACAGGAATATTTCATAGTGTACAGAATTTGAACATAACAATTTTTTTTATTGTATTGGGAAAGTATAGATCTTCTCACACTGTAAAATGGTGTTGGGCAGTACAGGTTGACCGAAGCGTCCGATCCCACCCGTCGGCTTTGACCCGTGATCTAAGGCTGTTGTGTGTGACGTCACGACGGTGCGGAATTTAGTTTGTGAGAGTGGCGTGTTTGTAAGTGTCATTTTGATGCGATCGGTGGTGCTCTCTGGTGGTGTGTTAGGTGATGTTTTTGGTTTAGTTTACAAGTGTGGCATCGTGTGTGAATATTGGTAAATTGCTTTTTTTATGTCTTTGGTAGGTATAGATATGACTGACAGGGTCTACAGTTTTCGGTTGTCGTCTATGATGGGGGACAGTGCGTTGTCTCTAATAAAATTTCTTCAACCATTCGGATTTTTTGATGAAGTCGTGAAGTGTTCAGTATGTCGTGAAGAAATGAGGCTTACTTAAAGTTCTGGCATCTCAGACCAGGGGTGACTGTATGTGGAGATGTTGTAAGGATAACAGGTCAAGGGAAGTGTTCGACCCCAATTTATGAGATCGGGAGCTGCTGTTGAGCTATATAGGTCAAGGGAAGTGTCAGATTCCAGATGATATTGTGTTTAGTGGTATTTGGGGAGTTTAGTGATGTTGGTTTTTTTCGTCGTTTTGTACGGGGGTGGGTTTCTAAATTGGTTTATGTTTAGTTTGTCCCCACCCAAAAACCCCCTATTTCCCGCACTTGTCCATTAGTGTCATTAAGCTGTGTGTGTGTGTGTGTGTGTGTGTGTGTGTGTGTGTGTGTGTGTGTGTGTGTGTGTGTGTGTCCTATTTTTGCTTTGGGAGAGTGTGTTGTGCTGTGAAATGATGAATTTATATTTGTCTGCTTCCATTCTCCATCTGTTAGTTACTGTTTCCCATGTTTTGTGTGTGTTGTCTTTCTGTAGTATATTAATGCAGTATTGGTTGTGCTTTCAACCTCAGTGCAGTTAATCTGAGTGTGACTATTGTTGAGGCAGAATATTACGGTGTTTTTTGCTGATACTGAGCTTTGCTTATTGTCAGTGTTCCATATTTGATATAGAGATCAATGTACATTGTGGACCTGGTACACTAATTCACAATCTGTGTTGACTTTTTGGCTAAAATGCAAAAGCAAAGCATTGATATTGTGGATAGTGCATTCATAGATTCTGCCAAGGATGGAAATCTGCATCACTGCTTCTCAGTTGACCCCGGTATTTTACCATGAGCTGTTCGTGTGGTGAATGGAGTAGGTGCTTTGTTTTCTCCAATCCATGTGATGCATAAAAATAATTAATTTTGCTATATGCCAGAGCTCAATTATGCCAAGGATGTCAGGTTTAAGCATTTACCTTGAGCTTAAATCCTACTTTCTGTGCCCATGTTTGCTTGAAAATAAATTTTGGGGGAAGGATTGTTCCTTGAGAGAAGCCAATATTTTTCTTTTTTGTCCCAACGTAGTTTAGCGAAATTTAACCATCATGAGTTTCCTTTTCCATAATACCACATATTGTTCATGTATACGTCTGAAGTGCAGTTGGTCTTTAGTTCTTTGGCGTCCACATTTCCATGACTCCATGAAACTAGTAACTCACTTTCTGTATGTGAAATGTTCAGATTGTCTGCTGTCTTGTTTAATGTTCATGTACAAATAAAACATGGTGGAGCTGTTGAATATTTCATAAACAGTGACACTATGTATGTTTGGCTATAATTTCGTATGCGTGACAGGGTTGTAATGTCATAAATGGCAGTGATACAAGGACATAAGCTGCACTTGGAACAAGGCAGCTACGTGGATGACAGTAAATGCAGTTACAAGATTAAAGGGAATCCACTGATAGGGAAACATCAATGAAGCATGCGTGTTGGTAGTGTTTGTCTTGGATTTGTGATAACTTCAATTGTATTGTGGATATTAAGTGGTTTCTCACATAAGGTACATACCATAATATTGTTTTGAGCATTTCAAGTGCTGGGGATGCAACTTGACGTGTGGAGGGGGGGGGGGGGGGGGGGGGAAGACTTGATGCTGCTTATGCCTGCATTGCCATGCCTCGAATCTGCAGGGTCCACCCAAGCTTCAGAAAATTTTCCTTGTGTTTTTACACTTAATTAGAGCTAATGTAGTGCTGTAGAAAATTGAATAAAGCTTTAATATGTAATGGAATATTTTTGACTTGCCAGCAGAACTTTCATGTGTATTTGTGACACTTAAGTTTAATGCATGTAACTTGTCAGGATATAAACTTTCTTTTCCTGATAATACTGCTATCGTAGTTAAATTTAGTCATAATTGCAGTCACAACTTCTCTATGTATTAACATGTGATAAGTTTGAAGAGGCAAATTTCACTGTAATTTTTAAAGTCTTGTCTTTTTTGTTTTTTGTTTTATTGCTCATTAAACCTTGAGAACCACTTCTTAAACTGGGATATCCTTAAACTGAGTTGTCGGTTTTTACTACAAGATTTCTCTTTCCATTGCTGCACTGAAAAAACCTGCTTTGACAGTTAATATTGTTTTTGCCATGTGCAGACAAAACCATCCATTTTGCAGAGCAGGCTGGAAGCCATACGTCCAGAATGTACTGCTAAGGGCTTGGTGGAAGTCGGGTATGGTTTGTGTAATATAGTGGTTTATTAAGCTTATTCCTGATGCTTTGTTTCATGTTTGCCTGATTGGCAGTGCTAATTATATTATGTGGCAATATCAGGTTATTTTCAATATGAGATAACTATTAATGAATCACTGAAATTGAGAAATAAGAAAAGCTTTGTTATTATGGGTAAATTTATTGCTATGGCTACAGTGAGTGCTATGTATACTTAGATAAGACAACCTGTTTCTACTAATGGAGGTAATTTTTTAGTGTTTGTGTATTGTTCAGTCACTCGTGAAACTGAACTCTTAGCTGCGGAGTATACTGACAGAACTCTTCAGTTCCAAAACAAGGGCTTCATTGCCCCACTGTTAATTTGCCAGTTATGACCTCCGGGTGTTCTGGTACTTCTCAAAAGTGCTGTACTGTGAGGAAGGCATTGTTCACTGTATTCTACTTGCACTGGATTCTGAGAAGTTGGCATCTCGTAGTGGTCTGCTTTATCTATGTAACAACAATACTACATTAAAAGAACTGTCATCAAATGCTGGTGAGGGTATTTTGATAAAAAGGCAGGGAACATTCAACACTAGCTTCTCTTGTCAAAGGAACGGATTTTAGCTCTAGCTCCTGTTAATTTACTTTCATCAGTGGTATGCAAAAATGAAGATTGGTACAACAAATGTAACAATTATCTTTGTGATTAGTCTGTTGGGGTATACTGAAAAAATTGTAGCTTTGTGTAGTACCAGTGACATGTGCATAAGGGTCTACATTTTTATAACCTTGTGGTAGGTTTGATGTCGGATATTCCAGTAGATGGGACTGTCTTTCAGAAGAGGATTTGTAATTGGTGCATTTGCCATGTGTGAAGGGCACTGAAAACTATTGAAGTTGGCTGTACTAAGCAACTTATCTGTTTGTTTTACATGTTCAGTAAATGTGGGTATACATTTGATGTATAAGTGTAATAATTCTTTCTGATATTTCTCAATTTGTTAGTTTTCAAAACTGAGCATGCAATTGGGCATCCAGATGACCTGATATTTATGATGTATTGTACGCCCATGTTTAAATTAATTTAAAATGGTTTTTATTCACTTCTCTTTGGCATTTGTTGATGTACTAGGAATTGGCTATTGTGGTACCTGATACTATCAGTTCTCTCACCCCCTTGTCTTCCGTTAGGTTCTAAATGGCAGAGGCAAGCTATTGGGGTAGCCTGACTTTGTCTGTGATTCTAAGCTCACACCATTGGCTCAGTATTATTTCTGCTACAAGTGCTGTTCAGGTAACATTGGACGAAGTAATGACATTCAGACACACACCTGTCCTTCAGAGTATTCATGTGGCAATACTGTGCCTAATTTGTGCTGTTTCTGGCATAATTTTGCAATTTTAATGCTACACAGTAACCAGCATTTGCTTGTGTCATTATTGCGTGGAAGTGTCTGCAAAGAGAGCAGTGATTTAAGTTGGTTAGTATTGCTATTTTGTTTCAGAGGTAGGCATATACGAGAGATACGAATTTTTTCACAGGCTTAAAGAAGGGGTGAAATAGTATTGGAACAACAGACTGAGTCATCCAAAGCATGTGGTGTTCCACTACAAATTGTCCTAAAGAGCTTTGCAGAAGTACAGGCATTGGAATGCTGTGGTCAATAAGTGGTTTCTGTCTTCGAACAGATACTAATGAAGAACTGTCACTTATTTGGACGATTTCCGGTAGTACATCGTTCATTGTGCTGGTTGAAATTTTATGACTATAGCTTGTTTTCTGAGGCAAAAGGTGGCACATGTTTCAGTACAGTAACACTGGTACAGAAAGTGCAAGGCTAGAAAGGCTGGTTTTGATGGAGAAATTCTGATGTTATAGTAGCTAGGGCTAGTTTACAGACAAGACAAAACACTAAGGAAGATCTTCACTTTACTTATCTCAATGAGACCTGGCTCAATCAGAAAGATGATGCCAGAAGACACATTTGACAGGATTCAGAAGGCAATGGCAGGATGAAAGCACTGTCTTGCAAAGAAAACTTCAGTGGGGTAATCTGAATATCATTTTAAGCCAATACTTGCATCCTGGAAATCCAGTTATCATGGAGGGAATAGTGATGTATAGGAACATGGGTTTCGAAATTTATGTGGTTCATAAGAGAATTGTGTTGTTATGGATAACACCAGTTGTCATCCACAAAAACAGAAGAAACTTCCTAAAGGACAATTAAACAACAATAAATTGTATTATCCCTATTAACATTTAATTTATTATTAATTGACATGTATTCTTAATTTCTGGAAAACAGTATCATGGTGACCCAGTTTATGGAAATATGAGGAAATTTAATTTACTTAGGGCATAAAAGAAAAAACTTTGTCATTCTCATTTGAGAATGCTGAGTGCTTGGCAGTTTTCACCTTACACTGCTTCATAGGAAAATGGGTAGTATAAGAAAATTGATGATAATAAACTGATAACATTTCACTATTATTGTTTATTTTACAATAACTCACATTTATAAAAGATTTAACTCATCATCTTTCCAAAACAAAAATTTAATTACGGCCAAATACTATGTTTGGAAAGCATTTGGTTGGGAGCGTAACATTCCACTCACCACAATATGTTCTAGGCTTTCCTTTACGGTTCTCAGACTGACGTAATCTTCACTTTTCTCATTTCTCTGACACACAGTTTCTGTTCATGTAGTGCTGGGACATGACAGAGGATTCATTGGTGTTCTATCACTAGACATTTGATATGTTCTGGCCATTTGTTTTCTGAACCTTTATGCTGGGAGAAGTTCCTTCATTGCACCTCTTGGAAGCCAGTTGTGCATTTGTAACCATCATACGTACAATTGTTGTAAAAACAAAATAGGAACCAATATTGCTATTAACCATGGACTGCAATTGTATATTTCTCTTTTAGACATCCATGAAGATTGGCCCCTGCATGATATTCTTGTGTGTTCAGTGCATGTTGTTGTGGAATACTGAGCTTTTGTATCAGGGATGAATTCCTACGTTAAGACTTTGACCGTGGGGATACAGGGATAAAATCAGTAGGTAGTACAACATACTTGTCATTCCACTTTGTGGCAAAGATTTTCTTCTCTATTAAATCCGAACTCGAAGCTCCCCTCCCCACCTTTGTTTCTCATCGTGACATCATTGTTCTGATTTCTCTTATGGTTGCACAGCATCCTAGTCCCTACTGTTGGATGAGGTCATGACTAGTAAAGTAATTGTCAAAAAATACTTTGTAACTGTTCGGCGTAGTGATAATGGACAACATATCCAAAACTACTTTGGAAGCCAGTGGTTGAGCCTCATTGTCATCATTCTCGTCCTTTCCAGTATATAGTAAGAAGATGTAAGGCCCATTGTTTACATCCAAAGTGTGTGGACTTGAGTCTGATAAACTGCTTTATTGGATGTTTCCCCTATTGAAATGTAATTCAGGTTTCAGCTAAAGATACCTATTGTGACTCAAAGAATCTTTAACTGTTTGAACACCAAGGTCATCATCCTCAGACCAATAATTTCTTTCACTGCATAATTTGATAGCCAGTAAATATTGACAACACAACAAATACACGAATTTCATTAGGTACCTCTGAAGAATGTATTTTATTTTTACACTTCCCAACAGATCTTGAGTTTCCTCTCCAGTGATGCTTACTGTTGTTAAAGCAGCTGTATGGCACTGCTCATTTACATCTGGAGGTAAAACTACCAGATCTGCTTCTATTTCTTCATAAAATCAGATTATGTTGCCCCTTCAACAATTCCCAAAATCTGGTGAACCATGTGAAAGAAGTCTGGGAAGAACAAAATACAGAACATTTACCAAGGAAGTGTTGGCAGATGAGGACAGCAAGCTTTGATGCACTGGAACACAAAATACAATAACGTATTTTGGCCTACACACACTACTACAGTATTGCTTTGCAGCAGCCAGAAAGTGACAATGATCTTACCATAGATGCTGTCACACTAATACAAATTGCAATAAGCAGCAGGTTCTGAGAAAGTCCAGTCTTTTTAACAGTCTAACTGACTAACTGTATGAGAGATATAACATACGCACTCATTGTCAAAGGAAACCTCACTATACCACAATGACGGCACACTTTGTTGGAAGCAGCATACACTGTAATTGAGAGCAGTGGCCACAGTAGGGTTAAACGTTGTTCATTCGTCTCCTGAAAGCCTTTCCAGTTGTCTTTCCTTTCCTCTCTTCCCAAAAAATTCATAAATATCTGGCAGACAGGCCATTGTACATAAACAGCCTGTGTTGCTGTCACTTTTGTTGAAGACCCTGGTTTTGCACCGAAGTTAATACTGATGTGAAAATGTAAGGAATGCTAAACATTCACATAATCAAAGCTGATTTACTTTATAATTTAACAGATGAGTAGTGATTAAATGTATTGTTTGTATAGTGTGCCTCCCAAAACCATAAGGGAGAAAATCTAATTCTGCCTGAAATACATCCGTTCATGATTTTTTTTCACACTTATTCTATTTCACAGCGTACTTACAATATTTTTTTTTTTTTTTTTTCCAACCTTAGGTGCATCGTGTCAGAATATTGCCATAGAACATTATAGAGTAAATGTATGCAACGTAAACAAACATTGCTATTGCCAGGTCCTGGTGTAGTGAAAAAATGGTAAAGAATGCATGCAGTTCCTACTTTCATTCTCATCTTTAATATTGGGTCATTTTTGTGAAAATTGAAAGCAGCTATGAGCACATTCAAACTGCAAAACAAAGGACCTAGAATCGTGTTTCGATGAAAACCTACTGTTGTGTAAAACTATGAAAAAGATTTCTGGTATTCCTCCTTTACCATGTACCGACTTTATGGAAAATAAAAGTAGAAGGGAAGCATAGTATATTACAAAAATGTATCACCACCACTTTATCAGGCAAAGAAGAAAATTATACATCACTCACGTCAAATTTGCAGCATCGCTGCTTTCACACCATTCAAAAATGTCTAACTTCATGAAATGTACAATGGGCACACTTCATGAATGAGGTGCTATTTGCAGTATTAATGTACGCATAAACTGCTTTCACTTGTGTAACCTACATCTACATTTATACTCCGCAAGCGACCCAACGGTATGTGGCGGAGGGCACTTTACGTGCCACTGTCGTTACCTCCCTTTCCTGTTTCAGTTGTGTATGGTTCGTAGGAAGAACGGCTGTCTGAAAGCCTCCGTGAGCGCTCTATTCTCTTTAATTTTACATTCATGATCTCCTCGGGGGATATAAGTAGGGGGAAGCAATATATTAGATACCTCATCCAGAAACGCACCCTCTCGAAACCTGGCGAGCAAGCTACACTGCGATGCAGAGCACCTCTCTTGCAGAGTCTGCCACTTGAGTTTGCTAAACATCTCCGTAACGCTATCATGATTACCAAATAACCCTGTGACAAAACGCGCCACTCTTCTTTGGATCTTCTCTATCTCCTCCATCAACCCGATCTGATACAGATCCCACACTGATGAGCAATACTCAAGTATAGGTCGAACGAGTGTTTTGTAAGCCACCTCCTTTGTTGGACTACGTTTTCTAAGGACTCTCCCAATGAATCTCAACCTGGTACCCGCCTTACCAATAATTAATTTTATATGATCATTCCACTTCAAATCGCTCCGCATGCATACTCCCAGATATTTTACAGAAGTAACTGCTACCAGTGTTTGTTCTGCTATCATATAATCATACAATAAAGGATCCTACTTTCTATGTATTTGCAATACATTACATTTGTCTATGTTAAGGATCAGTTGCCACTCCCTGCACCAAGTGCCTATCTGCTACAGATCTTCCTGCATTTTACTACAATTTTCTAATGCTGCAACTTCTCTGTATACTATTGCATCATCCGCAAAAAGCCGCATGGAACTTCAGACACTATCTACTAGGTCATTTATATATATTGTGAAAAACAATGGTCCCATAACACTCCCCTGTGGCACGCCAGAGGTTACCTTAACGTCTGTAGACGTCTCTCCATTGATAACAACATGCTGTGTTCTGTTTGCTAAAAACTCTTCAGTCCAGCCACACAGCTGGTCTGATATTCTGTAGGCTCTTACTTTATTTACCGGTAGACTTTTTCAGTGTTGTATGCATAAGCTGCTTTTGTGGAAAATCAGACCAAAATGGTACAGTAGTGGCTTTTCTGAGTACAAAACAGCCCTCAACTGGTCTTCATTTGTTTTGAATTGCAGTATTAAGGTAAACTGTTTCCCCTGAACAAATAGCCTGTTTTGTGGCTGTTTGGGCTCTTAATCCTTGTACTTATATTGGCAAACTTCATTTTATGGAGTCATTCACTGTCTTTTCTGTTTATTATGTAAATTGAAGGAGAGGGGAGAAAGGGAAGGAAAGGAATATTGACATGTGCTGCATCAGGACTGTGCGCGGCATCAGTGGCGATGAGTGAATATGAGTGCTGGCCTGGGATTCGAGGTCGGGAACCACAGCACTACCCAGACACAATGTTTATTGCAGCTATCTTGGCGCACACCTCTTCCTACCTTGTGCCACCTGTCTACAGTACCTGTTCATTTCCGCCATGCTCACTACTTTTTTATTCCCGAAAGAGATCGGACACTGAGTGTGGTGGATCTATTGCCCATTGAGGTGAATCAGTTATGAGTGTGTGGTGTGTGTTCTTTTGAACATGTCTGAAAGAATGGACACTGGATTTGTGTAATTTTATATTTATAATAATCAGTGTGCCACATACTGAGGCTAGAGGGATGCTGTCTGCCCACTCTTAATTTAGTTTCATTCCTATTGTGATGTTTGCTAATATGACCACCATTTCTGTTGGTATAGGACTCCATCCACACAAAGGCATACATTAATGGCATATGCTTGCGCATAATCTAACTTCGTGGTCTGCACAATTGAGGGTGTTAACAAAGAATGATCCCACATATGTAATGGTTTGTTTGTGTCCAATTTTTGTGTGGCTCTCAGCATAGATAGTTTTCCAAATCCTGGAATTGTTTGTGTAGACAAAATATGAGCTGATTTTGGATAAAAGGAATTGTTAGATGCTGGTTAGCTTGAGTCAATGATTTTACATGTGATGGATACCACAAAATATGGATATGGTAAAAAGGCATTTCATTGCAGCTGTTCCACAAGGTCCCATATCAAAAGTAATAATTGAATTCAATCTCCTCTGTTCAAGTATTTCTTATTCAAGCCCAAGAACTAATGACACAGCAGCATGCTCAGAAATGATTACAGCTATCTTATCAGCATAATGAATGGTGCAGGAAATATCTGCACACAATCTGAAGTTGTATTTGTCTATATCCCTGTGTCGACCATGTATCTATTTTTATAATTACCTGTATCTGTCCCAACTATTGAAATCCTATGGCATGTGAGACAATGGTGTGAATTGCTATTATATTTATGTTGACTTTGCTATCCTTGTTTGCCTATTACAGATGTAAGTAGTTGCTTGATTGTATGTTAAAATATGTTCATTTCACCATTTTGGCTGTAATGATGCTTTCTAATGTAACACAAATATTTCAATTTCGGTGCAAGAGAGACAGAAAAACATGTCCTGAATCCAGAGGCGCCAATTTTCATGAGGTGTGGTATGCTATGTTTGATATAATTAAATCTCTTCTTTTTCACCTAGTACTCATACTTAATGCTGTGCTAGTCTTCAAATATAATTGTATTGTGTCAGCTGCCAAATAGAATTTTCTGTTGATAAACTGTCTGAAATTCATATCAGCAATTTTTATGTCTTTACAGTGCACTCACAGAGACAGATCCACATCCTGTGGACCTTTATCCCATGTCCAGCTTGAATCCATGGGCACTGGTGTTCCACGGGTAGAGTATAATTGTGTTCAATGCATCATTGATAGTTGCTCGTCAAACAGTACCCCTATTCTTTCAGTAAAATAACTGAACCAGAAAGTGATATGTCAAGTCAGGTACTGATCATTCTGACATTGAGACTCAGGATGAGGTGTAAATGTGAAAGACCATTTTAACAAGCAACCCACATTTCAGAAGTGGGACACTAGATACAAAAGGAGACAGTTGTGACAGGCTAGTCAGTGACTGGCAGATGTGATTATACTGCTGAGGTTGCAGCTTGCTGGAGCCAGCCAATACATGACCATTATTGTTGGTGTGTGTGCATGTACAGAGAGCTTAGAACCTGAGAAACAGAGGGCCAGTTTTATCATTCTGCCGCACTGTTGTAAACCTGTACTGAGGATGGTGGGACTGTCAACTCAACGCTGGTCACTGACAATACCTATATTAGCCTTATTTGATCTATGGCTGTTTAACTGAACGAGTAGTTGCTGCTTCTGCTTTGGTGCTTCATACCTCCAATTTCTCTCCACCACAGTGAGACAGTGTTTGAGACTGATCTGTCTGAGATGCCAGTGGGACTCATAATTTTAGTACACATTATCTCTTTGCACTTCATCAATAATTTCTTACCTACATTGCATGGTGATGTTACATTAATCATGTACAATGTTTCTTGTGTCAGATGAAAAGCCTATAATCATCATTAACAATAATGAGGCAATGGATGGGAGATATTAGAATTCAGTAAATTGCTCTGTCTTCAAATAATATTTTTTTTTGAGAGGTTGCTAGTTTTATCAAAAAATCATGAGATCAAACTTGTACTAAAATATGTCTGATCATTCTTAAAATGGGTCCTGCTTCGTTACAGGTGGCATGATGGATGGCCAATAAAATGTTTAAGTACTGATGCTTGTGCAGTATGTGAGGATACACAGGGTGGCCAAAATAAGTGTGGACTGGAAACTAAATCAGACTGAAATGAAATACATTGACCTAGTCAATGAATGTTACATAGAACATGCCAGAAATTGGCATTGTTTTGAGTAAGCTACCAAACTGGTATGACAAAACTTGCATTGGGATGGTTTTATTTTAGACAGCCTTTGCCTATTAATAGTCTTGCAATCACCTGCTGTCATATTCTGCTCTAAGTAGTGTGCTACTATGGCAGACTATGTGTACTGCACCAGACAGTTGCAGTAGAATAGAATAGAATATTTTTATTAGCCTTTTAGTATTTTTCATACAATTGGCTTCGTCAAAGTTTATAGAGGGTTTTAGTTTCAGTACGATATTCAAATAGTTACAGAAAGGGGAGAAGAGGAACTACAGACCTTTTCTTCAGCATTATGTAAAACAATGTTTTATACAATAATTAAATACACACATAAGAAAAGAATCACAGTAAATAACTAGCTTATATAATATCAAAACATTTTCTTCATAACTTGGGTAAAACATATATTTCGATGATTAGTCTCTAAGAATGCTTCAGTTGTATAGAATTCATTGTTTTTTAGCCAGGTTTGCAATGTATTCTTTTATTTATTTAGTGGTACTGTACGAGCTGAGCATGGTAACTTGGTGAAAAATTTTATGCTGAAGTACTTACAGTTATTATAGACTACAGCAAGTCTTGTGGTAGGCAAGTCCAGCAGGTGACTGTTTCTTGTGCTGTGTGCATGCACATCACATCTCATGTTAATTTTTTTCAGATTTTCTCTGGCATGTATTAAACAGTTATATATGTACATGCTTGGCACTGTCATTATGCCAAGAGACTTAAAATAATTTCTGCAGGAGTCTCTGGGTGCTAACCCTTCCATGCACCTGATTGTTGAAAATACATTCAGCTCCTGGGGAGTTACTGCAAAGCAGTATTCCATATTGCAGTTGGGAATGAAAAAAAGCATAGTATGAGTGGAGTAGCAGTTGCTTGCTCATACTGTTTCTTAATTTATACAATAAGAAAAGTGCTCGTGCTAGTTTACTACATAGATAATTGGTGTGTCCTTCCCATGAGAGCTTTTGGTCTATGATTAGTCCAAGTAACTTCACTGTTTTGTTTTCATTTTTGGTTACTTTGAGATCAAATATTATTTCTTCTGTTTTTTTTTCTGTCCATTTTGTATATGTCCACCTTCATTCCTGTTTGTTTCATCATTATAGAGTTCTTGTCCATTATTTCTGTTGTTCTAACATCTTTTCAGTCCACATCTCCAATTTGTGTCATTTCAAACAGGTTGGTATGTGATTACATTGTGACGGTCAGTGTCTAATGCTGTTATTTAATCATTCAGTGCTTTCTCTTCTGTTTTTGTCTCTGTTCTCATGTCACATATCACTTCCATTTGATCTTACTATGTCGCACTTTTGTCTACATCTACATCTACATCCATACTCCGCAAGCCACCTGATGGTGTGTGGCGGAGGGTACCCTGAGTACCTCTATCGGTTCTCCCTTCTATTCCAGTCTCGTATTGTACGTGGAAAGAAGGATTGTCGGTATGCTTCTGTGTGGGCTCTAATCTCTTTGATTTTATCCTCATGGTCTCTTCGCGAGATATACGTAGGAGGGAGCAATATACTGCTTGACTCTTCGATGAAGGTATGTTCTCGAAACTTTAACAATAGCCCGTACCGAGCTACTGAGCGTCTCTCCTGCAGAGTCTTCCACTGGAGTTTATCTATCATCTCCGTAACGCTTTCGCAATTACTAAATGATCATGTAACGAAGCGCGCTGCTCTCCGTTGGATCTTCTCTATCTCTTCAATCAACCCTACCTGGTGCGGAGCAGTATTCAAGCATTGGGCGAACAAGCGTACTGTAACCTACTTCCTTTGTTGTCGGATTGCATTTCCTTAGGATTCTTCCAATGAATCTCAGTCTGGCATCTGCTTTACCGACGAGCAACTTTATATGATCATTCCATTTTAAATCACTCCTAATGCGTACTCCCAGATAATTTATGGAATTAACTGCTTCCAGTTGCTGACCTGCTATTTTGTATCTAAATGATAAGGGACCTATCTTTCTATGTATTCGCATCACATTACACTTGTCTACATTGAGATTCAATTGCCATTCCGTGCACCATGCGTCAATTCGCTGCAGATCCTCCTGCATTTCAGTACAATTTTCCATTGTTGCATCCTCTCGATACACCACAGCATCATCTGCAAAAAGCCTCAGTGAACTTCCGATGTCATCCACCAGGTCATTTATGTATATTGTGAATAGCAACGGTCCTATGATACTACCCTGCGACACACCTGAAATCACTCTTACTTCGGAAGATTTCTCTCCATTGAGAATGACATGCTGCGTTCTGTTATCTAGGAACTCCTCAATCCAATCACACAATTGATCTGATAGTCCGTATGCTCTTACTTTGTTCATTAAACGACTGTGGGGAACTGTGTCAAACGCCTTGCGGAAGTCAAGAAACACGGTATCTACCTGTGAACCCGTGTCTAAGCCCCTCTGAGTCTCATGGACGAATAGTGCGAGCTGGGTTTCACACGACCGTCTTTTTCGAAACCCATGCTGATTCCTACAGAGTAGATTTCTAGTCTCCAGAAAAGACATTATACTTGAACATAATACGTGTTCCAAAATTCTACAACTGATCGACGTTAGAGATATAGGTCTATAGTTCTGCACATCTGTTCGACGTCCCTTCTTGAAAATGGGGATGACCTGTGCCCTTTTCCAATCCTTTGGAATGCTTCGCTCTTCTAAAGACCTACGGTACACCGCTGCAAGAAGGGGGGCAAGTTCCTTTGCGTAATCTGTGTAAAATCGAACTGGTATTCCATCAGGACCAGCGGCCTTTCCTCTTTTGAGCGATTTTAATTGTTTCTCTATCCCTCTGTCGTCTACTTCGATATCTACCATTTTGTCGACTGTGCGACAATCTAGAGAAGGAAGCACAGGGCAGTCTTCCTCTGTGAAACAGCGTTGGAAGAAGACATTTAGTAATTCAGCCTTTAGTCTGTCATCCTGTGTTTCAGTACCATTTTGGTCACAGAGTGTCTGGACATTTTGTTTTGATCCACCTACGGCTTTGACATAGGACCAAAATTTCTTAGGATTTTCTGCCAAGTCAGTACATAGAACTTTACTTTCGAATTCATTGAAAGCCTCTCGCATAGCCCTCCTCACACTGCATTTCGCTTTGCGTAATTTTTGTTTGTCTGCAAGGCTTTGGCTATGTTTATGTTTGCTGTGAAGTTCCCTTTGCTTCCGCAGCAGTTTTCTAACTCGGTTGTTGTACCACGGTGGCTCTTTCCCATCTCTTACGATCTTGCTTGGCACATACTCATCTAACGCATATTGTACCATGGTTTTGAACTTTGTCCACTGATCCTCAACACTGTCTGTACTTGAGACAAAACTTTTGTGTTGAGCCACCAAGTACTCTGAAATCTGCTTTTTGTCACTTTTGCTAAACAGAAAAATCTTCCTACCTTTTTTTAATATTTCTATTTATGGCTGAAATCATCGATGCAGTAACCGCTTTATGATCGCTGATTCCCTGTTCTGCATTAACTGATTCAAATAGTTCGGGTCTGTTTGTCACCAGCCCAGGGGCCTATAGAGACATCCAATTACCATGTCTGAGCCTGCTTTAACCGTGACCTTCACTCAAATCATTTCACAATTCGAATCTCCGTCAATTTCCTTCGATAGTATTGCACTTCTTATCGCTATAAACACGCCTCCCCCTTCACTGTCCAGCCTATCTCTGCGGTATACATTCCAATCCGAGTTTAGGATTTCATTACTGTTTACGTCTGGTTTCAGCCAACTGTCTGTTCCTAGTACTATATGAGCGTTGTGACCGTTTATTAATGAGAGCAGTTCTGGGACCTTTCTATAGACGCTCCTGCAGTTTACTATTAGCACATTAACATTGTTATTCCTTGTTGCATTTTGCCTACTCCTGCCTTGCTGCGTCTCAGGAGGCGTCTTGTCGGGCCTAGGGAGGGAATTCTCTAACCTAAAAAAACCCCATGTGCACTCCACACGTACTCCGCTACCCTCGTAGCCGCTTCCGGCGTGTAGTGCACGCCTGACCTATTCAGGGGGACCCTACATTTCTCCACCCGATAGCGGAGGTCGAGAAATTTGCACCCCAGCTCTCCGCAGAATCGTCTGAGCCTCTGGTTTAAGCCTTCCACTCGGCTCCAAACCAGAGGACCGCGATCGGTTCTGGAAACGATACTACAAATAGTTAGCTCTGATTCCACCCCGCGAGCGAGGCTTTCCGCCTTTACCAACTCCGCCAACCGCCTGTACGAACTGAGGATGACCTCTGAACCCAGACGGCAGGAGTCATTGGTGCCGACATGAGCAACAATTTGCAGTCGGGTGCACCCAGTGCTCTCGATCGCCGCCGGTAGGGCCTCCTCCACATCTCGGATGAGACCCCCCGGAAAGCAGACAGAGTGAACACTGGCCTTGTTCCCCGACCTTTCCGCTATTTCCCTAAGGGGCTCCATCACCCGCCTAACGTTGGAGCTCCCAATAACTAATAAACACCTCCCCCCGTGTGCCTGCTCGGACCTTGCTGAAGGAGCGGCCACATGTCCACTCACAGGCAGAGCGGGCGATTCCGTGATTTACTGTGTCAACTTTGAGTATATGTGGCTCTATGATTCTCCTTTGGTTTGTGTTGTTGAGGAAAAGTAAAATTGCCTCCCAAGTCGTAGTCTGGTACCATGAACAATTTTTGTTGTGTTTTGTGGAAGTTCATTATTAAAAACTTTCAAAGTGACCAGTTTTGATATCTTGGTGTCCGTGTACGGCCTTGTTTGGGTATTTTTCAAAGTATCTGCAGAGAACGGAACTTCTCCTTACGTATGACCTTCGACAAGTCTAATTTTCTCATTCTCTGTCTAGTTTTTTAGCAGTCTGTTGTGGAATTACTTTATAAGTAATTTCCAGGTATAAATGTAGAAAATGGATGGTTTGGTTAGATCATCTTGTAGCTCATACGTCATTAGTTGCTTCTGCCCCCATAATGCTGGTAGTTCTTGGAAAATCTCCCACATTTATGCCTTTTTTTTTACTTGTTTTAGTTGAGATGGGTGTTCAAACACACATTTCTTTGACTTGGGCTGTGCTTTCTTTTACACCTTTTTTGACATTTTCTGGAAATTGATAATTTGCATGACTCTTTTTTAATTTCTTACAAATTGTTCATTGTATCTTGTCCATATTTTTGTAAATTTCACATGTGTGTTCACCTGCTTTTTCTTGTGCATAAATTTGCAATCTGATTAGTGCTACAAGATGTCCATCTGTTTGTGACTCGTAAACTCGGAAAGCTTTTAGATCCTCTCCCTACAATTCTTTGGCTTGTGATCTTGTCCATTCAGTGTAATTTTGTCTTGTGGATCATGCCATTCTTTGAAGTTTCAATTAAACATTTTTACAGATGGGTTGTACTTCTGAATTTCCTGCCATTGTTACAGTCAAATCTTTTTATCAGCTTGTTTACTTGTCCACTCGTAATAGTGTTTTTCAGTGAACACTTAGCTTTCATACAAATGCTGTAATTTCAACTGTTGTGTACTTTTTTATTTCAGTTCAGGGTGTATACGACCCGGGAATTTTTTCATCCGGGAGAAAACCGGGAAAAACACAGGAATGTATCGGAATTCTGGGAATTTTTCATTGTTTTAGATTTCAGTTAAATTTTTGTAATTTTGACTGCAGAATTGATTTTCTAGCAAAGAATGTTATTGTATCCTGCTACTGGAGAATGACACTGCAGCAATAAAATATAAACGAGAAGGAAAAAAATAAAACCTTAGTGGCAAAGGAAATGTGCAATTTACAACAAAACACCATGCATGCACAAGTGTGTGCAAATAGCAAAAATATGTCAAAGCCCGTAGGGCAAAGACTGTAATTCTTCGTAACAATAAACTGTTTGCTATGAGCATGACGTCACAACAGTTCACATTAGGTTCATTTGACCAATTGCCAGCAGTCTGTTGCGCATGTGCATTGGACTCGCATATAAGAAGTACCTTCTCCCGCTTCCCGCTACTTGTAGTTTGGCCGTTGGCTGTATTGGTAGTAGCTGCAATCAGCCAGATGCAAATGAGAAAAATTTTTCTCGCGCGCCCTAGCTGCGAGATTCGCGCTTGCACAGAGTTCTCTGAGTTGTAGTGGGGAGGGGGTTAACCACCACGTGACCGGTGTTTACGTTAAGTGGTTTCGCTGCTTCTCTTCGTGTACAGCTCTCACGTCAAATGAAAACAAAACATATATCTGTGGCCGGGAGCTATCAAGTGAATTAAAATACATTCACATAATTACGGAGGGCAAAAATCTATTATTAATTTCAGTTTTCTGATTTTATTTTATTTCCAAGTTAGTAGCAGTCAAGCATTAATCGCCTTGCAGAACAGTGAAGTTGTTTTTGGAAAAGAAATTTGGCTTGATTAATTTTTCCGCTGAGGCGATCATTTTATTTGAAACGAAGTATTTCATTCTACAGTATTGGCTAGTTACAACTGTTTGCTGAATTTAAAGTGCACGTAGTCATCTTCTGCCATGTATGGCATTATGCCATAATAAAGAACCAAAAATGAGATGTAGAGTACTGGTACTTCAAGAAAATTTACATCCCAAAAAACCACACTGAAAAGCTTAATATCAGGTGGTACCTACTTCATTGTGAATCTGGAAAAAGCCAATTTGCACTTCAAGCTGAATTATACCTTTTAGTATGGTTTAAGAAATTCTGATGCTCTTGGAGTATCCTCTGATGCCCTGTTTCTTTTATGGTGTAATGTAAGCTCTCTTAGTGCTTTATACACACGAACATACGGGTTTCCTACACCTCTGCAGTTGCACACGCACAAAATGCCTGTTTTCTGGCACTCTCTGGCAACTGGTAAATCAAACCTATTTCTAACAGTCTCCGGATAGTGTTGCGAACGGTGGTTAGAAAAGCGGTACTTTCAAAGTAAATTTCTTTTTACACAAGATGAATTATGTTACATGTGAGAAAGTGGGATGTATATCTAAATGAATGAGCATTCGAAACTGAACAGTTTGAGGACCAGCCACTTACAAAAATTTCGAGCTGCGAGACATTTATGTCATAATTTTAAATTTACTGGCACATTTGTGTGATGTATCTTAAAGTATAACACACGCAAAAAAGATCAATATTACATGTGAAAGCTTAGCTTCTGTTGTAGCGTGTTAATCTTAGAGACCAATATTATATGTGAAAGCTTAGCTTTTCTTGTAGATACACAGTACTGTGTACATTAATGTAAACCGTTAACTTGTCCTCTTGTGTGTTCGCACTATGTAACCAGTGATCTTGCTATTGGTTGACTATAACACGCGTCCTATGCTCTGAATAGCTGCTGTCATTGGCTGGTGAGATCTCGTGACTTGAGATATGACTCGCTTACAAAACGACATCTCAACCTTGGTTTCAACGCTGTGGAAACTAACGCGCTGTGTTTAGTGCAATTCGAATTTATACTTTTGTAGTACGAAAATATGCAGTGTATATGTTGCTGCAAATCAAAGGTCTTAACAAAACTTCTCTGCCCCGTCTTCCCCCCCCCCCCCCCCCCCTTTCCCCCGCCCGCCACGACCCCCTCCCTCCGGGCAGTTCTATGCGATTGCATAAAACGTTAACCATTCAAAGGATTGATAAGTTTTTCAGTTCCGAGGGAAAACAGAAAAAGTGTATTTTTGCCCAGGAAAAAGCATATTTCTTAAACGGGATATCCAGGAATTTTTTTTCCTTGCCCCTGTATACACCCTGCAGTTGCAACAAATAAATATTTGTTGATTACCAATTTGTATAATTAACATAGCTGCAATTCAGTAATGTTTGCGATTGCATGCACGGTTGCTCATGTTCTCAGCTCAGCATCAACCATTACTTGAAGTGCACCTTTTCACTCATTAAGGAATAAAATATTCTACCACAGTTCCTGCACTATCTCCATTAATTCCATAATTGATTTGCACATTTTTATTCATGTGGTGGTCGTTCTTCATTATTGATCATGTACTGCTTCCTTCTTCGTTAGTAGTTAATTCCATGAAGTAAAAAAATAAAGGATTAGTTTTACAGAAATTCACTCTCATTATATTCTAAATTTAATTCTAGTTGTAAAAGTATTCTTATAAATCCAAATTAACAGTGTTTTGAAGTTCTTGTCTGTGTTCAGATACAATATAAAAGAAATCTCTTCACTTTTTCTGTTGACCTGAGCCAGCTGCTGTTACTTTTTGTTCAAACTATGTAAATATGAGAGTTGTCCAGAAAGTGCTCCACAATTTTTCTCAGAATGTTTATTCTTAAGAGTTACGATTCGGCAACAGTATAATCATTATTTCTTTTGCATGTTCTATCATATATAGCATGTTCTAAAAAAAAGTGTTGAATACTTTGAGAGCTGGTAGTACTCACTGAAACAAGAAAAATAAGTCCAATAAACATGGACAGAAAACATGGAAACAGAAAAATACATACCTCATGGAATAAACATGTTTAATGAAGGCGTTAAACGTAGCATCTATTCATGACAATGAACCTCTGTCCTCCAGCATAAGGAATGGTGCACCCGCTGAAGTACACCAGATTGTTTGTCGTCGTCGTCGTCGTCGTCGTCGTTGTAGTAGTACCTGCGGGCGCACACTGAAGACAAGACCTTGTAGTGTCCGCCCATCGTTGATTACAGTGGCATAGACTGGACAAATTCCTTAATGTGTCCCCATAACCAAAAGTCTAGGGGACTGAGGCACAGCCTCCAGCAAGGTAGGCGGTACATATATGAAAAAGTCCGGATCATGTGCCCCAGTTAACCTTTGTGGTAGTACATGTGGCCCTATTAATCTATCACCAAGTACTCCTGCCCATACTTTGAGAATCAGTATGGATGCCCCTTTCCTGAATTGCTTAGGAATTTACATCTGGCTATACATGCCGGTAATTTGACTCTGAGTTTATTTACATGGAAATTCAAAATTATAGTTATTACTGGTGTGTGTACTTATTTTTAAGCTGTTCTAACATAAATAATGTTAATACTTTTTCAGAATGTTGACAAAACAGAAGAATCACAGAAAGAATAAAGTTTAGAAATAATTCAAAAGCTGAACAACATGGATCAAAAGCTGGATCAAACCTTGAATGAACTGGCAGATTTGAAAGAAATTTTTAAAAATTGCCATACAAGAAACTGCTATGAAAAGCAGTGGCAGTACAGAAACAAATAATGTGGAAGAGATAGGAATCACAGTCAGCCCTGACGAACAATGTTCAGAGACAAAGAACTGCGTTCTAAACTCGGAGAAGAAATGCTATCCAATAAGGAGAGCATGAAGGCAAAACAACAAAGGTGCTCCGTATGCATATGAGTGAATAGAGTGCATATGAATTTCCAGAAGTTATTTTTCAGTTGATAAATTCAAAGTTGTTGAAAAATCATACATATTTATATAGGGTTGCCATAATCTCGGAATCCAAAACCAGGACAAAACTTACGGTCACCGTAGCTGATCGAAGGAAATAAGAGGAATAAGGAGTCTTGATGCCCATAAGCTAAGGGAAATGTGCATTTAATTAATGATCCAGAGTTTAGGAAGGACTGCTTCATTAAGAAAGCATTTATTACAAAAAATAAGGATTTGCATAACATTATTCAGTACACGAAGTTCTATTGCCATCATTTGAGCTTTTCTTATACCAATCGTATTTCTCAGAACCTTGAATAGATGAAAGGAACTTAATCTGGTTCTCAATCAGTTTATGAAATTCACTGCAACTTACATTTTTCATATTGTATTGTATTTACATCATTGCATTAACCGATTTTATTGTTAACCTATTCCTTTCTTCCGTCCACTGAGAATTTGAAGGAAAATGACTCTCTCTACATTGGCGTTATGACTGGGAATGGAGAAATAAAATTACACAATTTTCAGCAACTCTGAATACTGCTCACGAGAAATACAAAGTTAGTATTTGTGTTATCTCCACCAAAAGCAGATACCTTATCACTAAGCCCATTTTGTAAAATGGCACTGTATACACACTCGGTTATTGTACCAGAATCCTCACTGTCACATTCATTTAAATTTAACAATCTACTTTGGACACCTTCGTCATAATCAAAACACTGCCCAAGAACAGGAAATATTTTCAAATACTAGGGGTTGCTAGCATCAGTGCTAATACTAATATAATTGGCCTTCGATAGACCGTTCCTTGTTCTGTCTTCAATGAACGGTGATATCACTTTATTAACAATGGCTTCTATTTTAGTTTTGCCGCTGGAGAAGTTTACTGCAACTTTCGAGTCACTAAAAACGTGAGAGAGAATTTTTGATGTGCAAGAACTTGAGTTGTATGAATGATGGTGCTTGACACAGTGAAATGCAAATGCAGCTTCTGCTGCAGCTGCTTTATTACCATCTGTCTGTGTTTTGAAAAAGCTGGTGAGCTTTTTGGAAGATGATGATCCCACCACCGTCTTACGCTTTTTCGATTGCACGTGGTCATTAATATCATGTCTGCCTCCATTACTGATTGAAATGTAGGAACTGTGAACAGGAGAAACGTATAATAGAATAATTTTTCTAGGAAAACAATGATTTCAATGGGCCTGTGTATAATCATAATGTTACTCGCCCGCAAATTTGGCACAAAGTTTCGTATTCAGTTCTTCCTCGCTTTATACTTGGAAACTGTTCAGTATATTCCTCCCTGTACTTAACCTTCCATCTAGCCGACATTATTAAACCACCAGGCAAATAACTACTATTTAATGCGATATAACAACGAAATCGCAAGCACAACAAACCATGCGAACATTCAACAAGCTAATCAAAGAGGATAATACTCTTCATTGCCAGAGATGACTGACCGCCCACTGTATCGACAACTCGCAATCTCGCAAATCGAAGAGGATGTATCGTACGCCTGAGCCTGGCTGCCCATTGTTTCCATATCTCAAAAGCTGTTCTGTTCTGTTTGGATTTTATATAATGTGAAGGCAAAGAGATAACACATTGATGCTTTTTTGACAGCAATTTTTGAAATTACCGAAGTTGACTTCAAATCCAACAAATATCGCAGACATTTGCCTTTTCGGCCCGGACATTTTCATTTACCCTAAAATTGCGGACTGTCCGTGAAATCCGTGGCGTATGGCAACCCTATATTTATACCTTTTTTAGTTCTTTTTCATTTAAAATGATCATTGTGTAAAGTAATTGTGAAGATCATTGATGGAGGTTTAAATACTTAAATATGTGGGCAAAATTTAAAATCCAGTTGTTTTTAGTCCCGTTAAGGTAACTTTTACGCATCTATTTTTGAAACAGTCAATTTAACTTTGTAAATATGTATGAAAGTTTTAATAAAACTCATCTTTATTAAATAAAAAATGCTTTGTTTACATAATTTTAGATTGTACCCTTGCTGAGGAGGGGAGCAGGATGTTACACAATATAATATAGTAAAAGTCTAAGCAGTTACTGTGGTAAAGTCTGTTACATGTGCTTATACACCAGACATCAGTCAATGATATGTGAGTGGTTTCCATTACTTATTTCTGTTTGTCATCTCCATCGTGCAATTTCCAGTTCCATAGAATACAGTAAAAACTACTCAGGTTGAGATACGATGACATGTTCATATAGGAATAGTTACTAGTAGAGCCTAGATTTGAAGGTTTCTAACATTATAGAACCTAAAGTGGGTCTAAATTGGACTTTCACAGAAAAAGTGGGACCCAATACTACTTTTGCAGAAATTTTTTTTTTCATTTTTAATTAATGCTAACGAAAATTAATAATGCGAATTTGCAGATTTTAACAAAAGAAAAAAAATTATTCACTGAAGTGAAAAGCAAAGAATATGTATGGTGCAATGTTGCTTGTCTTCATTACTCTACAATGTTGGTCTGCTGCATTGGCGATGCTCGAGTCTACTTAGTCTTGTAGTTCAGAAGATATACGAAAATTAGCCCGTATTGAAATCAACACTGTTTGAGAATATGTCTACACACAGCTGTGTTGGGACAAACCCAGCCAGCCGTAACTTAAAACACCATCGGGACAATAAAGGAGTATATTGAATGAAAAAAGCATTGTCACTTGGGTCTATTTATTTTTTTAGTTAAGAGTTAAAGTTGCACGATGTGTTGACTTGCATTGAGTAGCGCACATTAAATGTAATTTCGTTGCGCTTTAAGCAGAAATCTTCAAAAATGGTCTTTTCTGGCAGACAATTTCACAAACGATGGCTTAGCAATTTTTTGTCAAGCCTATCAACAAGAAGTAAGTAACCACAGATAATTTTTATTAATTTTATCTACCAGTCTTCTTGCGCACATCTTTCTCCCTCAGAATTTCACATTTAATGTACTGACATGCATATGCGATTCAATTGAAGGTGACTTTTACATGAACGTGTTCTTATTTTTAGTTACTGCTGCCATCTTGGTGTTAATATGTTAATTTTAGGTAATCGACGATAAAAAGACAAATTTCCTTCAACAGCCTTTTGCAGCTCAGGTAAGAGTGTCACTAGGAAAAAGAACAAACAATAGATTTTCCTCTGTAACAAGTAGCACAGTTGAAAGCTTTACTCTGGCTTGTGTGAGACTTGTCACCCAATGTGCCTTGGGACATGCTAAAGAGCCCTATTTTTAGTGGCTTCCTGGAGATCATCAGTCGATGCAGTATATCAGATGTCAGACAAAAGTTACTTGAAACAAATGTATGAAAAAGGCTATTACTGATATTAAAATAGATTTTGGTGATCACTATATTTGGCTTTGTCAACAATACCACTCACAGTTGCAGATTATAGCTGATGCATGGTGGGGAAATTAGATTCCATGGCACCAGGAAAAACATCACATACTCCTGTGTAAAGAATTAGAGGAGATGAATCTCAGTATTATAAGCCACACCATCAGTGAAACCCTATGCATCCTATGGCCAGGAGAAGTTAGGGATGACAAATTCTTTTGTTCGTGACACTGTGGTGCCTATTATGTTCAGAGTGGGAGCAAAAATGAAAGAACTCTGTCCCAGTGATATATGAAAAGATAAATTGCTACTTACTGTGAAGAAGACACGTTAAGTTGCAGACAAGCAGAATTAAGAACTTGCCCCAAAATTTCAGCCACAGCCTGCATCAGCAAAAGAGAAATGCGCACCATTCGTACACACAAGCAAGCACACCTGATGCACATGTGACTGGCATGTCAGTTGCATTCTGGCTTGAGCTGTGGTTGTGTGTGCATAAAGTGTACTTGCTAGTGTGTATGAAAGGTGTGTTTTTCTCTTTTGCTGATGTGTAAGTGTGTTTTAATTTTGCCAGTCTCCGACGTAACGTGTCTTCTTTATGGTAAGCAGCAATGTCTTGTCATACATCATTGATATTCCTATGTGGAGTTTCCTTGGTTCCATTCTATGCCAGTTTGATCTACTGCACCTGACTTGTCCGTGGCCTTCGCTGTTTAGCAGAGGAAGTCAGAAATAATTTTTCTGAATTCAACAGTATCATTTGTTCTAATATAAAGTATTTCACAAAGCTTCTACCTGCATTCAGTCATTTTATGAAATAGCTCCAAACATTCCCCTCCCATGTAAACCCATGCTTACATGTTGGTGCTCCTGGCTCTTGCAAGCTTTATATTATGCCGAAGACTACCAGAAAGTCAGAGGTAGTAGACACGTCTCACCCCAGTGAATTTTCTTTTATTGAAAAGGTCAATATAGTCTTTAAGAAAAACAAAAGTATTGCATCCTTAGCATTTTTAAGAACATGCTTCCAACATATACCTGTTGCAATCCATTGCCTAGAGACTGCATCACTGCAACTAAAAGATGTAGATATCTCTGAGATACAACATTTCAGTAGTAAATACTTGGTTCAGTGGGTACATTATACATAACTAAATTAAGGAATATTCTTCTGGGGAATCCCAGATATGAAAAAACTGTCTGCCATTAATTGGCAGTAGTAGTTCGAAGGTGGATTGTGTTATGGGCCATGAGCAGTTGTCAATGAAATATGTGTCATTGACTTCTTGTACTGTGGAAAGATCTTTCTCTTGATACAAAAATGTATTGAGAGATAATAGAACAAGTATCATTTTGCAAAACTTAGAAATGTGGTTAACTGTGTGCTCCACCATTAAAATGTAATACAGTATAACATTTACTGTTTGGTGTAATGTTAAGACATGGGGTACGGTAATATGTAGGTACATGCCAATTTAAGGGGTAGTTAATTGCTTATTTTCCACAAAGAACTGGAATAACTGTGTTCAAATTGTTATAAAACTTTTCTATATTAATGTTAGTGTTCATTATATTTTTCATTAAAAGACTCCAAAATGCTAAAATTGTTTAGATATAGAGATAGGTATTCTAAGACAATAAAGGACGAAAAACCATATTATAAAAGCCTAAAAATCTGTTCCTAGTTATTAAAGTGTAAAAATGGCAACTTTCAACTAAAGATTAAATGCACTGAAGGAAATCAAAGGTATTCACATGAAATATCCTGTGTGTGTAACTTTTAATATAAATTGTTTATTGACAACTTATTTCAGATTTAGATTCGTGTGTGTAAAATTCAAGTAAAAATAAGTTCAATGTAAATTCATGCATAACAGTTTCAAATAGTGACACTATTGTCATGTAAACGGTGAGGAAATGTGTTATTCCTAAATGAATAAGTCATCTGCCAGAACTACCGTATTTTCTCGAATCGAAGCCGTACTTTTTTTCTGGTTTTTGTAATCCAAAACACCGCCTGCGACTTAGAATCGAGTGCAAAGCAAGCGGAAGTTCTGAAAAATGTTCGTGGGTGCCGCCACAACTAACTTCTGCCGTCGAATATATGTATAGCGCTACACAGGCATGCTTTGTAGGCACAAAGATAAATATTGGCACCAAATCCTCTACGTCAGTAAATAAATTAAAAAAAGGTGGAAGACGAGCTTTTTTTCTCCGCCCCGAGTTTCGACCACTGCATTTTCATGCATTATCCAACGAAGTAAATACAAATTCTGTATTGTTCAGCTTCGAATGTAGCAGCATTTCAATGTACTACGAAAATCCGACTGGCAAGACTGGGATGTTTGTCAATATGGCGAACTCTGTGTTCTGAATTTTTTCCTACCTGTGAGAAAAGATGGTTGTTAATAGGAACTTATATGAATTGTGATTCACATGCAGTATTCTCTTCACCATAAAGATAATACGAATATAAACATTTTGCCATGTATTGTTTCGTGTTTGCTGCTATCTCATTTAAATCCTGTCTGCCTAATAAACTACGAAACTAAGAATGAGACAACAGCAAACGCGGAAGAATATACATGTCATGTCATGTTTATATTAGTATTATTCTTATGCCTAATAGTGATGCAGTCAGAAATGAAGCACAGCAATTGACTAGATTTTTAAATCTAAGATGACTCTAATTTCTGTGCAGAATGTAATGTACTAAAGAGGAGTCTGCAAAGATTTTCAAACGGAGAAAAATTTTCGCGAAACTCTCGTTCACATCATCTATCATACGCAGTGTATCATTTGGTTCTTGTTGTTCATTATAAAAGAAAGCAGCAGTGTAAGTAACAACAAATAGTCTCTTGCCATTGTTTCGCTAATGAGACGATGCTTTTTTTTTACTGTAAGCGGCGGTAGCGCGCACAAAAGCAAGCCATGCCGCGAGTAGCGACAGGCCGTAGACACGCACTATTATAATGCGGCAAACAATGCATGACACAGTACAGTAATGCATTTTGAGCTTCGCGTGATGGTAACACCTATAACAAAGAAAACGGCGCTTATCAGATCAAAGAAAAATAAGCAATCAATTCAAACCAGACAAAGCACGTGAAAAAGGAAGGGTACCCGTATAAATAGGGACGGAGCGCCTGACGCATAGCAATGGCTACCTGGTAAAGCTTAACTGCTAAGGTTACGATTCGAACCAAACTACTGGAGCTGTATCATCATTCATTCGACCGAAATTGTGTTTCGTATTACAATGGACCAACTTTGTTTCGATTTGGAGATGCGGCCTAAAACTTTTCTCTCCCCTTGAATTTCGAGTCTTAAATTTCAGGTGTGGCTTAGATTAGGGAAAATTTTTTCCTCTTCATTTCTAGTCTCATTTTTCAGGTGCGGCTTAGATTCGAGTAAATACGATAGATAGAACAAAAATTTCATGAATTAAATCGTCTATATCCTTCTCTTTGAAGATTGCGGTTTGTAATTGTTACAATAAGCAAGAAATTATTTGCAAATGAACATTTCATGTTGAGCTGATATGCTGCAGTAATTTCAGATTTGTTACATTTCTCTTCCAGTTGTTGAAGATCGATAAGTTCGTATATATTTATTTATGATGCCCTGACTGATCTGTGGGAGGGAGGCTGAAGGAAACAAGTATATGCGTGCAGGATGATCAGAAACAGTCTGAAAAAGAGTGTAAAGGTGTTGAAGGCCATGTTATGCCGAGAAATAATTGTCAACAAGAAACTTAAGTACATTGTGCCATTTCAGAGTTAATTAGCATTGAAGTTAGCCAATTAGGCCATTGCACATGCAAATTCAAACTGCCTGCTGGAGTCAGTGTCTCCAAATGTGTTCTTCATCCAGTCTCCTAAAATGAAACGAGTTACACAAAAATTAGACTGGCAATGGCAAGGAAGGCGTTTCTGAAGAAGAGAAATTTGTTAACATCGAGTGTAGATTTAAGTGTCAGCAAGTCATTTCTGAAAGTATTTGTATGGAGTGTAGCCATGTATGGAAGTGAAACATGGACGATAAATAGTTTGGACAAGAAGAGAATAGAAGCTTTCGAAACGTGGTGCTACAGAAGAATGCTGAAGATAAGATGGGTAGATCACATAACTAATGAGGAAGTATTGAATAGGATTGGGGAGAAGAGAAGTTTGTGACACAATATGACTAGAAGAAGGGATCGGTTGGTAGGACATGTTCTGAGGCATCAAGGGATCACCAATTTAGTGTTGGTGTGCAGCTTGGAGGGCAAAAATCGTAGAGGGAGACCAAGAGATGAATACACTAAGCAGATTCAGAAGAATGTAGGTTGCAGTAGGTACTGGGAGATGAAGAAGCTTGAACAGGATAGAGTAGCATGGAGAGCTGCATCAAACCAGTCTCAGGACTGAAGACCACAACAACAACAACAACAACAAGACTATAGTAAGGCTATAACCCAAGGCAAAGGTTGAGCAATCTCATGCAATATCATCCACACTATGAGAACAACCGACACTAATTTTCTATCTAGCAGGCCGCTTGAATTTCTGCACACAGTGGCCTGATTGCCTATTGTCAACAACTCTGGGAAACGCTGCACCACATCGATAATCTTAATCTCCGCCCCCCCCCCCTCCCCCAGCATAATGTACCGTGCATCGCTATTACAAGCTTCTTAACTGTTTCTGGCCACCTTGTATGTGCATGTATGCTTTCCAAGATATAATGGAGATTTTTTTGTGAAATCGAAAACGCATACCCTCTATTTTTTCTGTTTGACCTTATTAACTCACATACTAAATATTATTACAATTAAATTATAACACGTACCGACTTGACGTTAAACATGATACTTGAAAACTTTTACTGTGTGGGAATGGAGTGCTTCTAGAACTTAATGATTGGTAAATAAAACACCAAATTGCCCAAATCGTGTTTATTCACTATGTAACATGTCTCTAAATTTTCGTTTCAAAGTTTGTTTTCTGCAGTCAGGATAAATCTTTCGGTGTTCTTGTATGCAACGTAACAAAAATTGTTTTTGTTCCTCCTCAACCGATATTGAAACATGAAAGTCTGGCATCAACTTCACCGCTCTTTCAGCTCTATCTTTCACTGCTCTCTGTGCTGAAACCTTCTTTCTGGTTTCTTGAAGGGAAACATTGTTTGACCACATGGCAGGACATTCGTGGAGAAAACTCATGCTTCTGTCTGAAATGAAGTCATAGATGTTTTTCTCTGTAATTAAGAGGGAGCAAACCAGTTAACAAAATGGTGATGTAAACAGAAAACTAAAGAATCAACGTCTCTTTTCGTTTAACTCGCCTTACAATGGACTGCAAAGTTCCTCCTTCGAGGGGATGTAACGGTTAGCATGAGCTGATAAGTTATATTTTCAACCATTTTTACGTTTGCTTCTAGATCCACATCATCGTCATTGACTGGACACAAACTTCATCAGTCAAATACCATAAATGCTGGCTTATCTTCTGTAGAGCTGTTTTTTTAGATGTCTTTGTATATTTTTTCGTATACTTTCATTGACTTCAAAAAGCACAAATCTCGGTAGGGTGCCTTTACGGCCAAAAGAGACTGGAGCCGTGTTTTGACGTTGGATGTCACGATGAACAGGCAAACGTCAAACAGCGCTACGTTCTCCTTGCTCGAAACTTTTAACTGAACACAAAGTAATGATATTTTTAGGGAATAGCTCTCGCCATCCATCGAGCTTGGTGTATGGCATCTGCAGGCCGTATCTTGAATTTTCAGTCTGTATCTCCACCTAAAAATATAACAGAAAGATCTATCAACTCTCGGTAATCAACTCTGCGCGGTAAAACTCAAGCAGATTGTCTGCTTCTGAAACACAGGTACATTTCGACCTTTTCTTTGTAGCACTGTATGTTACCTGGATTTACACTTTTCCAGTTATCTCGCACCTTTTGAGTGGAACATCAGGACTTGTCACTGAACTGATTTTTACCTGGAACACGTTTTCATGACACTAGTTTATACACACGGTGGCGGCAAGCAAAAGAGTGACATTTCTGTAAAGTTTATGCTCAAGTAGCACACAGCCACCATTGATATGACTTGTATTTGAAGTATCACAACAAAAAAACTGCCCTTTGTCGTCAAGATTCCAATCTACATTCACGTTCCAAACAGCTTTCACCTGTTAACATCCTGAAGAGTTTTCCAACCTTGGCACAGCAATAAGTTGCTCTTTATTTCTATATGAAATAACTCTCTGAAGACGTTCTTCTTTTGATTCCCGATCATATGTCGCAGGCAACAGTTTGCCATCCCAATGAACAGTCCCATCTGGCACCTCGTTTTGAAAATTAACTTTTATAGCTTCCGCACGCTCTTTCCGTTTCTCTGTAGGAATTCTTTGAATCGAGGACTTATAGGAAGTTCATCAGTATTATATCAAAATGCCTCAATGGTAGCTTCAAGAATATACACTGAATCTCTCACACTCAACTGACACCTATTTTTGGAGTAATGAAATTTTTCTGCATAGCTGTTTTACTGGTTCCAGATTTTATGTTCTCAATCACAGTTGGGAAATTTTCTTGCAAACACACCTCATTTTCATTACAATCTGAAGATAAGTCATTTTGTAATGCTTCATAAGATGTGGTCGAAGGAACTGACGTGGAAAAATATTTAGCACGTCAGTTTTCTTCCTCTATACGCCTTTCCTCTTTATTAGCCAGTCCTTGCCCACTCCAGCTAAGTGAGAGGCCGACCTGGCTCTCTCTGTCGCTGTAAAAAGATTTTATCTTCATTTATTTTCATTAACTGCTTGTAATGGCGATCTCAATGGTCTTAACTTTCTGGAGTATGTTCAAGTCACAGTCGGAGTGAAGTATTAAAGCAGCACGTAATTTATTAAGCATGTGTGACCAGTTCTTCGCCAGGAATTTGTCTGGTTTGGCCTCAAAGGTAACACCGAGGGTTGTGTGATAATCCTTGACCTTGCTCCAGGTAACATGGGATACGTCTCCGATACCGCCTCCGATCTGCAAAACTGCGGTTTTAGTTCTATTTAGTATTGCTCCTGAAAGAAACGTGAATGTTTGTAAAAGAGTTGCCGCTGACAGAAGTTGTTGCGATGATGACACAGTTACGCATATATCGTCAGCATACGCAATGCATGGGATAGTGACAGACACGACGCTAAGCCCGATTCCGCTATGCGCTAAGTTGTTCAGTGGCGGCTCTACTGCAATGGGGTACAAAAACACTGACAGAGGACATCCTTGGAGGATGGATTGCTCAATGGAAACTTCTTTTGTAAAATGGCCATTAGTGAGAATCCGCTATGAGGCGTTTGTAGTAAGTTTGCGAATTAATTCTATGAGATGAGGTCCAAATCCTAGTTCTTTGATGCTTTTAAAGAGGAAGTCATGACGTACACGGTCATAAGCCTTCTCAAAATCTAGAAAGACCAGAGCGCCCTGTCCTTTTGTTTCAGCATATGAGCAGATGATGTCCTTCAACTCACAGGGCTTGCACTGCACTGTATTGGTAACTGCCTAAAACTTTGTACATAACGGTTTGCACCCGTAGCTTAAGCGATCTGGTGATGATTTTGAAATCGGCATTCAGGAGTGTGATGGGTCGCATGTTTTCTACCCTCCTGCTGTTACCTTTTTTCGGTAAGGGCAAGATGATACCTTCCGTAAATGCCTTGGGTATTACTTCCAGGTGCCAGAGTTCATTCGCTATCTCGAGGAGTGTCGGACCAAGGAGTTTCCAGTATCGCTGGTAAAACTCAGCGCTGAGACCGTCGGCTCCTGGTGATTTCCCTTTCTTTGCACTGTGGACCGCCAGTCGGATTTCGTCCCCTGTGAAAACAGATTCCAGATTTGCATTACCCTGTTGTGACAAGCGACAGCTCAAGGTTCTAAGAAAATCGTCGCACGAGTGTTCATCAACGGATTGCTCCTTGTGAAGTAGACTATAATAGTCGTAGACGTGCGAGATGATGACACGTTGCTTCGTGATGGCATTCTCAGCGTCATCAACGACAGCTTCAATCGACATGGCTTTACACAGTTTCGTCGTTCTCAGGATGTGGTACAGAAAAGCCCGTTCTTCGGCGGCAACCTCGTTGAGGTGGACTCGCACGATGATGCCTCGCATTCGTTGGCGTTGTATCGCCGTGATTTTCGCTTTATATCGTTTGATCTTTACGTCGACATCGCGAGAAGAATTGGTAGTGCGACTGTACAGTTCTCTCAAACAGCAATAGTAAAATTCAATAGTCTGTTTCTGCCAAAAGCTTTTTTGTCGGGCGTAGTACATGCGGGTGAGGCATAATTAGGCTTAGCACACTGAATCCACCACTGGAGAACGCTAACGTAACGACGTCGGTGCCACTGGAGGTGGTGCCACGTTATGTTCACCTCCTCTTCAAGTTGGGCATCCTGCAGAAGGCTGACATTCAATTTCCAGTAGCCTTTCCCGCGTTAAATTTACTGACGTTGTAGGTTAAGGTAACACTGATAGGCACAATGGTCGGAGATGTTGACAGGAACTATGTCACAGTTGACAGTGTGTCGCTGGAGGGCATCGGACACACAGATCCTACCCAGTCGACTTGCAGAATGACTATTTATGAAGGTGTACGCTTCCCGTTCACCGTGCAGTTGTTCCCACGTATCGTGAAGACGCGTAGCACGGATTAAATGTTCAAGTTCGATACATCTGTTCGTGTTAGGAGTTTGGTCTCTGTCGTTAAGCACACAATTGAAGTCACCGCCGAGGATGAGATGTGCACGATAAGCGCTAAGAAGAATGGGAACCTGGTTTTTGTAAAAAATTGAGCGATCTCTCTTACGAGTGCTACATGAGGGGGGCGTACACGTTAACAACTGCACACCATTCACTCGAAGAGAATTGCCACGACCACTAGGCAGCCGCTGCACATCCGTAAAGGGTATACCGTCGCGCAGAAGGATGGCAGTGCCTACAGCATCCTGGAGATTGACGTTGTCAATAAGAACGTAACCGGGCACTTCTAAGACTGTGACTACCTCCTGTAGGAGGGCCATGTCAACCATACAAGAAACCAGTTAGCGAACGGAGTTTCACCGCACTTTCAATCCTGTTGACGTTAAGTGTGCCAATGTTGTAGGTTTGGCTGTCGCACACGATGGCTCAGGACAATGAGCTCTGATTGTTGGGATCGTCCTTCTCGACGGCGTTGAACCGTGCTCGTCGGTAACGTCTGGAGTACGAGGCGAAACGTCAAAGCCAATAACGGGTCAAGGAGTGGAAAGGTCGCAGCGCGACGATCGTGCGGGGGAGCAGCTACTGCTGCATCTCCTCGTCCTGCCGCCACCGCCGGCTAAGTCTGTGAACATCATGGAGGTAGAATAAGGGGAGGTGGCGCTACAGACTTACGCTGTACGTTGTTTTGAAGCTAGTGGGCGGGGCCTGCCGCCATCTTGGATCCCCCAAAACATTAGCAGACGAGTGTTTACAATTCCTTTTTGTTCGTTATTTCTGTCGTGTGCACGCGATATTTATTTTATGTAGTATATGTTACACTGTTTTAGTGAACAGTACAGCATAAGGAACGCAACTTCGAACCGTTTTAATGATCTTAAATGCGTATTCGATACGGTAATACGACACCAAAATATGAAGCTTCTGGCCTCAGTACCGTAATTCGTTTTTGTTTATACACTTTGAATAACCGAGAAGAGAAGTATGTGCTATGAAAAGCGTGCTTTCGTAATCCATTTCTATTCACTTTCATTGTGTCTGTGTCGATAATTGATAAAGCCAGAACTCCAAAAGCAATGATTGATAGTTTAGAGGTACCGATTTGTATACGTTGCATTTTCAAGTCAGATGCAAATTTTAAATGTTCGAGTTTGCTAGAAACTTGCGTTATTTCCTTTGGTGTCCCATAGATGTATGCAGGGCTGATATAAACAAGCCAGCTGTCATGTCAACAAAGTGAAAGGTTCGTTAAATTACGAAGGAAAAGAACGGAATTTAAGTTTGTCAGGCCCATTGTAGTTTACACATCTGCTTTGTTTTTAAATTGTACCTACCAAGTGACATTCAGTGTGGCAAATAACAGCAATTTACAGGGTAACACGACAGCACAGTGATTAATGTAATGATCTAAATAGCCTGGACATAGATAGGGAACTTTGCTTTAACAATTATGTAACCCTTTAAGTACTCATAATTTAACCACTCTAACATATGTTCCGCAGATTTTACTGAAGATTTAATTAACTGCATGAAGTTACACTACTTTTATATTAAATTATCGCATTTTAAAACATTTTAGTCCCCATTTCCAGGATATTTCTTGCCAGGACTTTTCAGTTACTTGCGAATAACCAAACAATGAAAACCAAGTGTATTGCTCACCTCCAGAGAGTTCTTCGCATTGGACTGATAGGAAATCTAAAGTCAAATCACAGAAATGAAACCATACTGTAGAACTTTACAGTGCATCAGAATTTCAAGTATATATAAGAAAATAGCGCTTAAATAAGTCTACTTACGAATGACATGGGATTTGCTTAAACTTTAGACTACAATCGGAACGATTAGTACACCAGTAAGCGACGCAAGCCGGCATTTTTTTTTTTTTTTTTTTTTTTTTATCAAAACACCTCACGACTACACGGAATCAAACTACCAGAAGAGAATGTTTTGGTGTAGCTAGCATGGCGGATCTTGACTTGGGTCGGCTTCAAGTTTGTGACGTCATGACAACTCCTCTAATTTTTACCTGTCAGCGTGGCCGCATCCGCCTGGCCACCACGCGGGGCTGCGACTGACGTCAGCGAGTTCCTGCGGGAGCGCCGCTGCAGCTGCTCGCCGCTCTGCTCGCTCTCCCTCTTAGCCGTTACGGTGCCCTGATCCCTCTCAGCGCTCAGTAGTGCCTTCAGGTGTTTGCTTTGTTCACGAATGCGTTCTTGCCTCGCGGTGTTCTCGTAGTGCACTGAGCAAGAAGATTGAGATTCAGTCTCGCTGCTACTTTCTGACACGTTTACGGGTCTCAAATCGTCCGACTTTTCCTCTTTGTACTATTCCCTTTGCTTCTTCTTCGGCGGCCTTTCTTCGTGTCTGCTACAGTCTCTACCGATAGGGGTGGTTCAGGCAAACTGATCTGCACCCGCTCCTGTATCTCACAAGGCTTAGTTTCAGAGGTGGCTGGCGCATCGTTGGTATCCAGCGGTAACTGCCCCGGTGAGGATGACGGTGCCGAATCGACGTCCGTCCTACCGCGAACGTCTTTGGCACTGCATTCCACCTGAACTGGCATCTCCGCCTCGCTGACATGTCCCGGCTGCCGGGGTGGTGGTACAGTCCCCGCCACGACCTCACTCGATAGCGGAGCAAGCCTTTCACTACCGTCTGCAGGACGTTCCCGTGGAAGCTGAAATGGACGTCGACGTGTGCAGTTCATCCGCAGATGTTCGGTTGAATGGCAGATCGAACAGGTAGGGGGTTGTCCAATGTAAGTTACCTGTGCGAGACAGCCGCCAATGACAACATACAAAGGTATATGCTTTTTTAAGTCTACACGTACACTCCGCACGCCGCTGTTAACTTGGTAGTGATATGCATTCGACTATTTTTCATTCGTAACTGACAAAAAAAGCGTCGTCCAGTGACAGAGGACGTGCAATCAGATCATTAGGGCACTCAGGTGGCACATTAAATACCCTGATGGTTCTCACTCCGTATCCCGAAGGCACGATTTGGACATTACTAATACTGCCATCATTATGACGAAATGGTCTCACGCCAGCATGTTCCTCAACAAATTTCTCATAAGTGACACTCTAAATAAATTTAACAAATAACGAGCAGCGGGGGGGGGGGGGGGGGGGGGGGCTGCAAGCTTCCTGTGTTCGCGCCTGCGTCACCTCCGCGTGCTTGTCAGAGGCAGACAGTCGCAAAACCTACAACTCACTCCGTGAATTGATTGCTACGGCATCTGTCGTGGGCAGTCACAACCAGCAACACCAGTAGCAGCCGACTGCACGTAAAGAATGGGAATGTGTAGTGGGATATTTGTGAACTCGGCGCAAGGCAGATCTTTCCGACATGGGTTTGAGAATCTTGTGGAAACACTTGTACTGTTTCTAAATGAAGTGTAGGCGTGGGAGGAGGGTGCTTCCTGTGCATAATAGCACGCTTGCCGATTGTGGCTGCTAATCGTCCCTATTGTTCAATCTGTACACCGAGGAAGCAATGATGGAAATAAAAGAAAAGTTGAGGAGTGGAATTAAATTTCAAGGTGAAATAATATCAATGATACGATTCGCTGATGACATTGCTAGCCTGAGTGAAAGTGAAGAAGAGGTACATGATCTGCTGAATGGAATGAACAGTCCAATGAGTGCAAAATATAGTTCGAGAATAAAACGAAGAAAGACGAAGGTAATGAGAAGTGGTAGAAATGAGAACAGCGATGAACTTAACATCAGGATCGATGGTCACGAAGTAGATGAAGTTAAGGAACTCTTCTACCTAGGCAATAGAATACCGAGTGACGGACGGAGCAAAGAGGACATCAAAAGCAGACTAGCAGTGGCAAAAAGGGCATCCCTGGCCAAGAGAAGTCTACTAATATCAAACATCGGCCTTAATTTAAAGAAGAAATTTCTGATACTGTAAGTCTGGAGTACAGCAGTGTATGGTAGTGAACAACGGACTGTGAGACAACCTGTACAGAAGAGAATCGAAGCATTTGAGATGTGGTGCTACAGACGAATGTTGAAAATTAGCTGGACTGACAAGGTAAGGAATGAGGAGGTTCTGTGGAGTATCGGGGAGGAATGGAACGCGTGGAAAACACTGATAAGGAGAAGGGACAGAATGATTGGACATCTGTTAAGACATGAGGGAATGACATCCATGGTACTAGAGGGAGCTACAGAAGGCAACCAGCAAATAATAGAGAAGGACGTAGGTTGCAAGTGCTGCTCTGATATTAAGAGGTTGGCACAGCAGAGGAATTCGTGGCGGGCCGCATCAAACCAGTCAGAAAACTGATGACCCCAAAAAAGAAGCGTAGGGACCGATGACCTCAGCAGTTTGCTCCAATAGGAACTTACCACCACCATGAACTGTAAAGCACTCTGTCTTAAAAATTAACAAATCTATAATTAATTAATTCAAGAACTTGAGTTTTGGAGCTAATACACTGTGTTGGAGCACCATGTGAGGAAATGAATTGGTGAGAGGTTGGAGCAGAATAGTTAGCTCGAGGTAAGAGATTTAATGGTCCTGAGGACGATTCTAAAAATTATACGGAGGCACCTTTTAATGAGGTGAAAACTTGTCAGTAATAAGTCACAATGGAGTAGCTGAAACACAAACGAAAAATACCCCAGCTGTTTGCCACTGTTGGATGCCAGCATTGTACAAGGCTCCAAAGAGTTAAAATTCTTTAATTTTCACAGCGAAGTTACGTCGCTCACATCGCGGCGGTGTCAACGCGAGATGGACGTGAAGAATAACGTTTCACGACTGTGGTCGTGTCAGGGGAAGAGGCAAAGTCGGCACCTCAGCAGGGATGCAATGGGTAAGAGCAGCCGGACAGGGTCACGTGACCTTCGTTACGCTATAAGAACGCTGTCGCTAAGGCAACCACGCTTGCCAAGAGCTTCTGCGAACCAGTCCTGCACTGCAACAAACTCGTTAAGCAAGCGCAGCAGAATGAGAACGGCTGACGCGGTCATGACAGGTGGTTCCGGGTGAACATAGCCACTACTTTAGCGACTACTTCTCTCCACAAACACGAAGGCATTTCAGCTCGTAAGGCAGTCAGTCGGACGGATCGATGCCACACGTAAAGTTCGCAGTCGATTCCCTGATTACAGTAAAGAGATATCTGGCGCCCTCGTGCCCCTTTCTTTTTTACAAAATTGTGAACTGCCTGTCAGGTCCGTAGTCTTGGCAGTTGCCATACTACACTTTTTTTTTTTTTTTTAATAGAATATGAGTGCTGTGGTCAGTAAATATTACGTCGCAAGTACATACGGTGAAAGCAGGGGTGATGACTTACAGAAATCAAAACAACAAATAAGTAAGTGTGAACCATGTTGCAACGAAGGAAATCAAGAGTACACACTTCAGAAAAATTAAACACACATGTTTTTATAGAGCACAAGAAAAATTGTGTGATTTTCAAACTGTCGCATCATTTGTTGCAGTTTATGTGGCAGACTGTTATATTTTCATCATTTCTTTGGGAGTGATAACATTGACATTCATAAGAACACACAAACCGTGCAAGGAGACGTATAAATCAGGTGCATCGATAAGAGATTCCTATCACAAGACACACAGTGTGTCACCAATGTCGTGTACAAGTCACCAGGATTCGCTTGACCTGTTATCGAACGTTTGCTGCGGTTCCCAATTGGGAGCCATTGTCTTTCGGGCACTAAAAGAAAAAAAAATCGGTCCTTTCTTCGCAATTCAGTATGCCTAGCAGCGTGGTCTGAGGCGCGTTGCAACGGTTCTCGCGGCTACCCCCGTCGGAGGTTGGAGTCCTCCCTCGGAGATAGATGTGTGTGCTATCCTTTGCCAAAGTTAGTTTAGGTTAGATTAAGTAGTGTGTAAGCCTAGGGAAGTATAACCTCAGCAGTTTGGTCCCATAGGAAATTACCACAAATTTCCAAATTGCAGTACGCCTCCTTCGTGTTTTTATGCTCGGTCTGTGTTCAGTTTTTGACGGGCTATCCACTGGGGTATCTTACCGGTGAATAAGAGCGGCGTGCTACGGGGAGTTTCCATTGCGAGCAACGACATCCGCTGCGGGGGAGAGATGGCCACCTTGTCATTACCGCTCAGTCTGTCGCTGCCGAAGACAGGTGTTTCCTGCCCTAGAAGAATAGCAAATAGTCGGAAATATTTAAGAGCACAAAAAGATAGTCATCGACTTACAAACACCTGGCCAAGCCAATACAAGCTGAGCCAAGCCAAGCCGAGCCAACCCTGCCAAGACCAGCTGAGCTCAGCTGTATGAAGCCAAACCTAGTCAAGCTGAGCCAAGTGAAGCCAAGCTCAGCCAAGTCGATCCCAGCAGAGCCGAGCCAAGCCAAGCTGAGCCAAGACAAGCCCCCCTAAGCTGAGTAGAGCTGAGCCCAGTGAAATCAAGCTGAGGCAAACTGGTCAACCCAAGCCGAGGTGAGCCGAGCTGATGAGACCGAGCCCAGCCAAGCTGAACTTAGTCGAGCCGAGCCGAGGTGAGCAGGGCTGAATCAGTCCCAGCTGAGCTGAGCTGAGCCCAGTCAAGCCCAGCCAAACCAAGCCAAGCCAATGCCTGCCAAGCTGAGTCCAGCTGAGTGAAGCAGAGCCAAGCCGAGCTGAGCCAGCCTGAACCGAGCTGAGCTCAGAGAATCTGAGCCGAGCAAAGCCTTGTCATACCCCCAAAGCTGAGCCAATTGCAGCCAAGCTGAGCCCAGCTGAGCCAAACCGAACTGAGCCCAGACGATCTCACTTGAAAGCTGAGCCGAGCCTTGCTGAGCCAAGCTGAGCCAAACCAGTCCAAGCCTACTAAGACTAGGTGACCTGAGCTGCCATCTCCTTGGCAGTGATGCAGTCTCTGAGCAACTGGTGGTGGGACACAGTCAATGTCTGTCACATGTCTTGTTTTCACAGAATGGACACAGGTCACATTGTTAGCCAGTCAACTGCTCACAAGGTGAGGCCACTACATTGGGATCACGGATTTACTTCAGACTTTGTACACCTTTAGTAGGCTATTGAAACAACGTAATGTTCAAGCAGTAATGTGCACTACTCAGGCAGTACTAAGGAAATCGCAAGAGAAGTTTTGTATGTTTGTGGTGTAACTGATGTATATGGGTGACGACAGAGAAAAAATTTCTGTGGAGCTTAATAATGAGTTTAAGATTATTTCACTGACAGATATTCTAAATTAATTACTGTTTGGGATTTTCAGTTAACTGAAAACGAACAGACGAAAATGAAATATAAAGGAATGAAGAAACTTAATAATTAGTTTTTATGATACTGAATTCACAATGTGAAAATTTTGATAGTGAATTTATTCATGTATTTACTTGTTATGTTCACTATAATTCATTTTATTTATTTTCTTACGTTCACCTTTTATAAAAAGATATTAAATCTTATTTCCTCTTGTTCACCTTTAGTTTGAAAAAAAAATGTTTTAAAAATTGGTGAATGTGATTTAAAACTATTTATTTTTATTAATTCTTCTAAGGAATTTAAATGAAATTATGTCAGTTAGACCTTAAAAAGTGGATTATAGTAGGATATTTTTGTAGGTTCTAGGTAAGTTCTTGTGAGTTATCTCACAAGGTATGAGTGAGTTAGAACTGAGATAGAACTTACTAAAATATCCTACTCACTGTTTGTCACAATCGTCAAAATGAAATATGTGACCTAATATAAAAAGAGATTACATCCAAAATCATGAAATTATTGAGAACACTCTTTGTATCTCTTTCATTTTAAGTCCCCCAAACTTGGATTTAATCACATTAAGTCACCACACTACTCAGTTTATTTGAAAAGCCATGCTCAGTAATTTTCCACGTTAGTACATCACATTCCCCTACACATTTTTCATACCAACAATGCATCTTCCTGCAATTAGTTGCCTTTTTCCTCATTACATCGCATAGAGTAATTAATTTCTTTTATCAGTCACAGCTAGTAAGTTTTACTGCATTATTCTGAAATCTGTTAATACATCCTTCTGCTGCTAATCACCATATTCTATTACTAGTTTCCGTACACTAGTTAATTTACTAGTTAGATGCGTAAGGCAGTCTCTGCCTCACTACTGCCATTTTTCAACACAACAGCACACACATCTAAACATCAGATCCCCTTATTACCCCAATTTGTTCACCAATCATATTCGTTATATCTAGTCTCCAAAATCCATTACACTTCTCTTCCCTTCAAATATCTTCACCCTCCCCTTGGACAACTTTAGCATTTCAAAACCACTAATGCCTCTATGTTTCTCTCAGTAGCGAAGGAGATAAAAGGTGACAAATAGTTCAGAATGGCAGAAGAGGAAGACTGACCTTATGAAAGGAAAATAAAATAGTATTGCCAATAACTCTAGTACCAGATGATTGTCAGTCACCTAACATTCGAAAGAGTACAGTGCCTCTGAGGTCGTTATCCTCAGCTCCTATCTAGCTCATGCAAAATCTCGACCATTACTCCTGTTTCCGTATGCATCCATTCTAATCCCTTGGGATCCAGCCCCACTTCTTCACCATATTCTTTATATTCTCCTAGTTATTCCTTTTTCCTACAAAACCTTTGGTATAAGAAACACAGGTGTGTGTACATAAATTATGCATAACATTTTGACCATGGAATATTTTTTTGATAATTATGCCAGAGATATGTGAGCTATGCACGACTCGTGTTTATCCCATTAATTGTTTGTCATCTTCTATCTCGGCAGTATTGCCTCATTTTCTTATTCCATTCACTGGTGTCACTAACTTCCTGCCTCACTTGCCTGTGAGTGGCAGCATCACTGCGTATCAGTGAGCACACTGTCATACAATCTCTGGAGCTACCGATAGCATTTCCGGGTGGCCATGTGTCGGGAAGTCAGTGAGTGGGAGACGCACCAGCAGTGCAGTGACGACGGAGCAGCAGTCGCTGATGGACGAGCAGTCCAGTTGCTCGGTTGGCGTGGAGCAGCAAGCGAGCCCCCGTCAAACGGAGTCGGGCTGGAGCCGCTGGCGGCGTACACGTGCCGTTGGAGTGTGTGACTGGTCAATGTCATTCAGTACGATCACGATGACACCCCTCGATCGACGTTAGCACTCGTGGTGTCACTCGCCTTCATACATGGTAGTGGACCTTTGAAAATTCGTGACGATAACTCAATGGTCGTCAATTGATTTAAATGTTATTCCCGGCTGACTCTTAATTCAATTACTGCAACGGGGGTGAGGAGAAAGAACACATCCTGGTGATACCAGCATTCTGCGTATTTAGATGTTGGATTAATCTGAATGGTTTGCAATGTTCCAGCCATTCTATTCGAACTCTACGCTGATGTACCGACAAGGACCATTTTCGCAGATAAACATGTAAGTACGTAATGAATGTTCAGTTTCTCAATGTAGTTCGTCGCACTTAGACATTATACATCCACTGTAAGAACAATTTCATACATTTTCATTTTTGATGTCCCACAATAATGATTGGCTAATTATTAAGACGATACGTTGTATACAGCTTCCACAGATATTGTTTATTATGTAGTCAAGATTACGTAATGAAGCTGTAGCGACGTCATTTATCCACTGCGCCAAAAACAGCGGGTGAAAGCTGCAGCTGATAGATATTTATATTTGCCATAGTCGGCTTGGTTACGAGTTTTTTATTCTTGTTAGTTTTTGATCTGTGCTTAAAAAATAAAATGTTTTCTCATCTCATGAAAAAAGCTGTTACTCCATGAAATATAAAGGCTCCCATAGTGGTGACCCCGAAAAATCGTAGCAGAAGCATAAAGAAAATATACAGGGTGATTCAAAAAGAATACCACAACATTAGGAATTTAAAACTCTGCAACGACAAAAGGCAGAGCTAAGCAGTATCTGTCGGCGAATTAAGGGAGCTATAAAGTTTCATTTAGTTGTACATTTGTTCACTTGAGGCGCTGTTGACTAGGCGTCAGAGTCAGTTGATGCTAAGATGACGACCGCTCAACAGAAAGCTTTTTGTGTTATTGAGTACGGCAGAAGTGAATCCACACTAACGGGAAACTCAACCGTCACAATGTCTGTATATGGGGCACTGAGAATCCGCGGGAAACAACTCAGTATGAACGTGACTCACCTAAGGTGAACGTTTTCTGTGCCATTTCAGCCAATAAAGTGTTTGGTCCCTTTTTCTTCGAAGGTGCTACTGTAACTGGACTACAGTATCTGGAGATGTTAGAGAATCGGCTGTTACCTCAGCTCGAACAAGAAGAACAACAATTCATATTTCAGCAGGATGGAGCGCCACAACATTGGCACTTATCTGTCCGTAACTACCTGAACGTCAACTACCCGAGGCGATGGATCGGCCGCCAGGCAGCCCGTGACAGAGCACTTCATCACTGGCCTCCAAGAAGCCCTGATCTTACCCCTGCGATTTTTTCTTATGGGGGTATGTTAAGGATATGGTGTTTCGGCCACCTCTCCCAGCCACCATTGATGATTTGAAACGAGAAATAACAGCAGCTATCCAAACTGTTACGCCTGATATGCTACAGAGAGTGTGGAACGAGTTGGAGTATCGGGTTGATATTGCTCGAGTGTCTGGAGGGGGCCATATTGAACATCTCTGAACTTGTTTTTGAGTGAAAAAACCTTTTTAAATACTCTTTGTAATGACGTATAACAGAAGGTTATATTATATTTCTTTCATTAAATACACATTTTTAAAGTTGTGGTATTCTTTTTGAATCACCCTGTATATACCGACGAGAATAATGAATTCAGAGACAAAAGCATGGGGAAGTGAAATCAAGATTGAAGACTCCAGTCTGTTCGACCAAGGATCGCGGTCCACGCCCTTTGATTCGCCACAAGACGGAACGACAGACGTTAACGCAAAAGATGGGAGCACCTACGCGCGACACGGAAATGTTAAGCTTTCCGCGTTCTGGCCGACGCGCCCCCAGCTTTGGTTTACGCAGGCTGAATGCATGTTCCGGCAGCGTGGGGTGTCTGACAACATTGACAAATTTAATATAGTGGTTTCACATCTAAATTTAGAAGTGATAGGGCAAGTAGAAGAAACCTTGTCGCAACAAAATTACTTTGTGCTAAAGGAAGCTCTCATACAGCATTATACGTTGTCACCAGATTTGCGACCACACAAAATTTTCGCATACGAAGATTTGGGCGACAAGACTCCGTCACAAGTACTCAAAGCCTTACGCACATTAGCCGGCCCGGAATTCCTCCCTGAAGAGTCTTTAAGTCTAATATGGCTTCGTAAACTTCCTGCCAACATCCGTGCCGTCATTGCAGCAGAAACAGACTTACCATTGCAAGTCTTAGCAAAAAAGGCAGACACCATCGCAAACACCTTAACCGAAGTTTCTGCGGGTTCCGAATTCAACTACAGCCAGGATAGAGGGCCAAGAACGTGTAGTGTGATGGAATCTGACGTCAGTAAGCCAGGAACATGTAATAATACTTCCCAACAGCAGTGCTCATCGACCGAGCCCACCGTACAGCAACTGGCAGCACAAGTGGCAAAACTCAACGTGCAAGTAACTTCACACCACCAGCAGCTACGAAGTCGCAGTTGGAAAAGACGAAGAAATGCTATCCGACAGGATTTGACAGATCAATGGTGCTGGTACCACAGACGCTTCGGTAACACTGCCCGTCAATGTATTCAACCCTGCAGCTACCCAAACTTAAAAGGCGGGCGTTAAAGGGCGCTAACTTTCGTCAACAACAACATAGGCGCCCGAGTCATAGCGTGAATCAAAGAAGTGAAAACGCCACGGTATCTGCAGTCAACCAATCACACCGATTGTTCGTGTTGGACCTCTCTTCAGGTGAGAAGTTTCTGATTGACACAGGTTCAGAAGTCAGTGTTCATCCAAGAAAGAGAGGTGATATACTCACGACAACAACGCAACATGTGCTGACTGCGGCAAACAATTCCAGAATATCTACCTATGGTGAGAAACAGTTGGCATTACATCTGAATTCCAACTTCCATCCAAAATGGACTTTTGTGGTTGCTGATGGGCTGAGTCCTATAATTGGAGCGGACTTTTTACGGAACTACCGACTTATGCCCGACCTGGTTAACCGTCGTTTGGTGACAGTTCCCACGGAAGGGATATTGCCTACTGCGTCTTCCGCGTCGGTTCAAGTTCGGTGCGATGCGCCCGTGTCTTTCCGCACGAAGATTTCCGGCCCTTCTACCGCGTCATCCGCGTCGGGATATTGTGATACGATATCGTACCCGCAACTAAGCGGGGCGCACTTTTTCGTAAACTGCTTCAAGACTTTCCAGCACTTACCGAACCCGTCAACGCAACCAGGAAATGCAGACACAATACTCAGCACGACACAAGGTCGACCCGTTGCCTTCCGCCCGCGGTGTCTGCCTGCAGAGAAGCTGCTCGCGGCGCGAGCTGAGTTTGACAGACTTCTAAAAACAGGTATTGTAAGTAGGTCCGATAGTTCATGGGCATCTCCAATACACATGGTCCGTAAAAAAAGGCAATTCATGGAGAGTATGTGGAGACTACAGGGCGCTCAATGCCCGCACGATTCCCGACCGCTACCCAGTACCCAATGTGACTGATTTTAACAGTACGATTAGCAATGCCAAAATATTTAGTGTGATTGATTGCGCCAAAGCATTTCCCCAGATTCCCGCGCCTCCATCTGACATTAAAAAAAAAAAACAGCAGTTATCACAGCATTCGGTTTGTTGGAGTACAATTTTATGCCATTTGGCCTCACAAACGCTGCCCAAACATGGTAAAGATTCATGCATGAGGTGCTTCGAGAGTTACTATTCGTATTTTGTTATATGGACGACATTTTAGTATTCTCTGGTTCTGTATATCAGCATGTCGAACATCTGCGGCAGCTTTTCCGCCGTCTGACAGAGTATGGCATAATTATTAACGATACAAAGTGCACGTTTGGAAAACGCGACGTTAAGTTCCTGGGATATTTGGTTTCAGCAGCAGGCCTGTCACCTTTGCCTGAGCGGGCTGAAGCAGTACAACAGATGCCTCTTCCCACAACTTACAAAGGACTTCGCAGATTTTAAGGCATGCTCAACTATTACAGACGTCACTTACCTAAGTTAGCTGCCGCCCAAGAGCCACTCACAAAGTTACTTGCAGGTAAAAATACAACAGGAAATCGTAAAATCCCATGGAGTCCAGATGCTGAAGCAGCTTTCCATGACTTAAAGAAATGTCTTTCTAGGGCAACACTACTGGGACATCCAAGATTGAGCGCTCCTTTAGCGCTCATGGTTGATGCGAGCCAAACAGCAGTGAGTGCAGTGCTACGGCAAGAAGTTGATGACAGATGGCAGCCGCTCGCATTTTTCTCTAAAAATCTGACTCGACAGCAGCAAAAATGGAGTGCTATTGACCGTGAGTTGCTTGCTATTTACTTAGCCATAAAGCATTTGCGCACGTCTGTCGAAGGGAGGCACTTTGCAATTTTTACCGATCACAAGCCGTTAGTAGCTATATTTGAACGAGACACAGAGCTGAGTTCAGCACGTCAGTGCAGGCAAGTCGAGTACATTGCACAGTTCACAACTGACGTGCGTCACATTTCAGGAAAAGACAACCTGGCCGCAGATTGCCTGTCTAGGAATTGTGCCAGTTTAAATTCAGTTCGTTGGACTGAGTTAGCGTCTAAACAACGAGAAGATCCTTTCTTGCGCCGTCTAATAGAGGAACAGAGAACTGCGCTGCAGCTCAGACGTGTGTCTGTCCCAAATGTTTCAGACGGAATTTGGTGTGATGTAGCAAAAGGATAGGAGCGACCTTACATACCAGAACAATATCGTCGCGAGATTTATAATGCACTACGTAACCTATCACATCCAGGAGTACGAGCTACAGCCAAGTTAGTTCCCTGCAAAGTAGTGTGGCCTGGAATACAAAAAGATTGTCGTGCATGGGCGCAGACATGTCTCTGCACTTATTGCTGGCTTCCCGACGCCATCTGCAAGATTTTCACATATACATGTGGACATTGTGGGCCCGCTATCATGCTCTTCAGAACAACGCTATTTGCTCACAATCATTGATCGTTTTACTAGGTGGCCAGAAGTAGTTGCAATATAAGACATTTCTGCGGAGTCGGTTGCAAAAGCACTGTTGCATTCATGGTTCTCCAGGTTTGGCGTTCCGCAAAACATAACAACAGATCGCGGAAGGCAGTTTGAAAGCCAACTTTTCAATGAACTTTTACTACTGTGCGGGTGCAACCACCTACGCACCACAAGCTATCATCCATCTAGTCATGGAATGGTGGAACGACTACATCGCACGCTCAAAGCTGCATTAATGTGTAGTTCCACTTCATGGCCTGAAGCTCTACCGCTGGTGCTACTCGGATTGAGAACGGCTGTGAAGGAGGACTTACAATGCTCTTCCGCAGAATTGGTTTATGGCGAGCAATTGAGGGTTCCTGGAGAATTTATCGTTCCAGCATCTACACAGCCGTTCGCCCCTGAGCTATGCACGCAATTCGCGAGACAACTCATCTTTAGAATGAGAAACATCTAACCCACTAACCCTGCCAGACATGGAGACCGAGGAGTGTTTTTAAGACCTGGAAGCACCGTCCCACGTGTGGCTTAGGGATGATACGGTGCGCCCGCCGCTTGTTTCGCCTTACTCTGGACCATACAGGGTAATCAAAAGAGGAAGCCACAGCTTCAAAATCGATAAGGATGGTAAAGAGCCGACAGTCTCAATTGAGCGGCTTAAACCTGCTTACACCGAAGAGGGTACACTCCTTCCTCGGTCTGTAAAATCACCCTCAAACGTGGAGGCCAAAGAAACAGCAGATAGTCTCGCCGAGCCTTCGGTTTCAGAAGAGGATAACAGCAAGTGCAGAACAGGAGCAGCCATTGCCTGCACCAGATGTTTTCACGAGAGCTGGCAGAAAAATCAAGTGCAAGTTTCCCCACGTACCTGGTGCACCCGGTTTCAAAAGGAGGGGGGCTGATGTGGCGACGTCATTTATCCACTGCGCCAAAAACAGCGGGTGAAAGCTGCAGCTGCTAGATATTTATCTTTGCCGTAGTCGGCTTGGTTACGAGTTGTTTATTCTTGTTAGTTTTTGATCTGTGCTTAAAAAATAAAATGTTTTCACATCTCATGAAAAAGCTGTTACTTCAAAAAATATAAAGGCTCCCATAAAGCGAAAATCGTGGATGAAATGTAGTTTGTTTATTATCACTTTTCTTCTCACTAACTAAGTATGAAATATGAATCGGGACTGGGGGTGATGATCCTATCCTTCTTTTCAGTATTCGAATGGTCGATATCGTGTTCTGAATAACTCGTGTCATATAATGTCGAAATATCGACACGACCCAGGCTCTGAGTTCGGCACTTAAATGACTATTCTTCGGTCTCGAAATGTTCGATGTGATTGTCTTTCAGACGCAGGGTTCAATTTAACGGTGTATGCACTGTTTTTAGTATTTTAGGTCCCCGTTAATTAATATCTGGTAGTTAATAAGCGAACTATTTTTATGATGGCCCGTTGTTTTATCAGTTACCCCCGCAACCGTTCAAGGATATTCTCTTAATGTTCCGCACACACGTGTTTCACGATTTAAAAAAAATGCAGAATTACGTAAACTATAGCTTTTCGTTTCGTACAACTTTCGTGGGTTCCACAACCACAATAGTTTCCCAAGAGTATTTTTATCAGCTTACACAATGTTCGAGTTATGTTGTCGGTATCATTTTCACTTCACCCGACAATAAACGCCTCTGATCACTTCGTCACACGTAATGTATTTTAAACGTGCTTGAAGATTTAATCTCCTTAACGAATTTCGCAGGCGCGAACCACTTTTTCATCGACTAGCCCGATCGCGATAACTGAAGGTAGAGAGCTCAATAATGTGTTACATGTTCTTTTATATGTATTAAAAAACAAACGCGCCCCTATATCTTTCTGTCCCGCTTGGTCTTTGCTACTTTGCTTTTTATTACTTTTCATTATATTGCTTCTTAGTAATACTGTTTAGTTATTAAAGTTTCGTATTACTTTCCCCTTTTTAATTTTTCCCCGATTTTAAATAATAAATACCGTTATACGTGTGAGGTGCTGCTTGCGAGTGCTACGGAGTTCGTCGCCCACCGATCTCGGACATGAAAGTGGAAGCCTCAACTGTTTACATTTCTTCGCTTGATCCTGGTTATCGCTTTTGGGACATTCCCGCGAGCAACAACGTGTGTGTGTGTGTTTAAGTCGGCTAAGATTCCAGCCGTTTTCATGTGAAATTTAAATTAATTTATTCCCTCTTATGGAAGTTCACCAGTGGTATCTTCTGCCTTGTGGCCGTTGACGTTCCTGTTACCTATCCTGATCGTTGACGTAATTTTAGGTAGTGTACTTTCCACGTCGTGTTGTTGCTGTCTAGCGCGGAGTGTAGTTTGACAGCTGAGGAGTTGTTGACCGTTGTGGGCGCCAATATTATGTGTGTCGTGTATTGAAACGTTGAGGTCGTTTTGCTGGTTGCGTGGAGCGTAACTAATTTTGTTGAATGGTCGGCCGGCTGTCTGTCGGTTGGGTTGCCTCCAGATTAAGAAGTCATTGGACAGGCTGCCTGTCTCACCTAAACGGGCGTTAGTGTTACCATCCCAGGCCGACCCTTGGAAACTTATGAGCGCCGTTCCTAGTGTGTTATGTAGTATTCTCTCTGTTTGGATTTTAGTTATTTGGTTGATGTGTGGCTTTCAGCCGAGTATTAATATCTCTTAAATTAATGTTCTTGTCTTTCCCTTAAGGCATGAGATCGTTATTTCTTATTTTATATGAAACGTTCTAAGATACGGCCTACTGCCCTTTAAAATAGTAACTCTTCTTCTAGGGCTTCAGCCGTTAAATTATTTGTTTTGGAGAGCGGCCTTCAGCCGAGTTTTAATATCTCTTAAATTAATCTTCTTCTCTTGCCCTTAAGGCAAAAGATTGTTATGCTTTTGAATGGGGCCTTCAGCCTAATTTGCATTAAATGTTTTAAGGTAAGGCCTTCTGCCTTTTGATTGAAACTCCTCTTATTGCTTAGTATGCGACCTCCAGCCTAGTCCCATTAAAATTAAATTGCTAAGGCCTTCAGTCGATTAGATTGAAGATTTAGAAAATTTTCTTGGGTGAAACCTCCAGAAGAACCTTGTATTTTAATTTTGCTTAAGCCTTGTGTCTTGGATTTTGAATGTGGCCTTCAGCTTATCTAAAGTTAGTCAAAGGAGGTCAATTAAAGTTTGAGTGTTTTGCATCCTTCTGGTGATACTGGGTGTTGGTGAATAAAGTTTGTATGTTGAGTGCAACTGACAGGAACTCAGTTTGGCCCCTTTCCACAACCTAATCCGCTCTATACTGTTAGCCCGGCATTTCAATATGCTTATGTACACAGTCATCTATTACATTCATAAAAATAATTAATTATGTGTCCGCAGCTTGTGGTCGTGCGGTAGCGTTCTCGCTTCCCGCGCACGGGTTCCCCGGTTCGATTCCCGGCGGGGTCAGGGATTTTCTCTGCCTCGTGACGACTGGGTGTCGTGTGCTGTCCTTAGGTTAGTTAGGTTTAAGTAGTTCTAAGTTCTAGGGGACTGATGACTATAGATGTTAAGTCCAAAAAAAAATTGTCACAATAATAAATTTTTGTAGGGATGTGTAATTATGCTTACAGTGATTGACCATGCTCAGTGATAAGCGGTGGTCACTAATCGCAGATGGTTAGTGATCTGTTATGATGTGTAATTTTTTGATCAATGATGGCCAGCAATTTATAGACATTATGCATTGCTATGCTATGCATTGCTATGCAAGTACTGGCCAAGACCGACAGCTCTTAACGTCAGTGGTTTGATGTGAACTTGTGTTACCACTGTGACACCTCCTGTATAGCATTTAGAGTTTACTGTTTGCCATTACCTGTTTACTGTTCAGTATTTACCATCCTGTGTATACTGTTCATCATTTACCATTTGATGTTTATCATTTACCATTAGAATTTACTACTGGTTTAATTTCATCCTCTTGGATTTATAATACTGTGCTGAGTGGAGGAGTGGCTGGGATTATAATAAACATAATTGGTCTATATAAAAATAATATGCTAGAGATAATGAAAATTTTTGACTTTCAAGGAAATATAAAAAACACAAAAAAATACCTTTTACATTCAAAGAAATAATGAATCTTAGGGTTTTAAATTGAGGTTATCTAATTTTCAATAAGTATCTGGCACATAATTTAAATACTTTGCTCTGATTGGTTGGAAAAAGAGGAAACGGAACAGACAATTGCTTTGTTTCCATGTAAAGAGGTGAGGGTTTTCCATTAACATAGTTGCAATATTTTTGCCATCTCGCATTTGTAATACTGTGTTACGATTTCCTGGAGGTAAGGACGAAGGGGAGTGGATGTGACTTGGTGTGTCCATCAAAAGCAATGTAATCAAAATATCCACGGGTGTACTGCCGGTCTATAGTGTCCACGGGCACAATATTTCGGCGATCAAACATGTCACCATCATCAGGTGAACTGACGGACTGAGCTCCTGTGAACGTGCCGGCACGGAGATCCGTACGCTATGGCTGCTCAGGGGGCACTGGGTTCGGTCGCGGCGGTGGCAGATTTAAATACCCTCCGCCCGCGGCGCGCTCCCTCCGCCGTCCGCGCCCCGCGCCACGGTAGCGCGGTGGAACAGATTGCGACGGCGTCTGAGATGACGTCGGTGTGATGGCTGCGTCCGCCGTGGTAGTCACAACTATGCGTTTGCTCGATTTACTCTTGATTAACCCAATCGCTGGTTCCCAAGCCTTGCTAAGATTATAGCCACAGTCACGGTTTATGAGGTCGTCATTGGTGCGAATTTCGATGGCCTCTCTGACAACGCTGTCCCAGTATCTCGAAGTCTGTACCAGAATCCTCGTACGGGCATACTCCATAGCGTGATTTTCCGACAAACAATGTTCAGCGACCGCCGACTTGCTCGGATACATCAGTCGAGTGTGCCTCTGGTGTTCACGGCATCGATCCTCGACGGTACGTATCGTCTGACCAATATATGACTTGCCACATTGACACGAAATCTGGTACACGCCGGCCTTCCTCAAACCGAGGTCATCTTTGGCGCTCCCCACCAGTGCACGAGTTTTATTCGGAGGACAAAACACAGTTCCGACCCGGTGTTTCTTCAGAATGCGGGCGATTTTCCCCGAGAGTGCGCCTGTGTATGGAATAAATGCAGTGCCTACCTCCTCTCTCGTGACTTCATCCATCTCAACAGGTTGTGCTGCAGTGGTTGGGTGGAGAGCACGTTGGATCTGCCACTCTGAGTACCCATTTTTTCGAAACACAATTCTCAGATGTTCCAATTCCTGGGGTAGACTCTCTGTGTCAGAGATAGTGCGCGCCCTATGTACTAGAGTTTTAAGTACCCCATTCCTCTGTGAAGGGTGGTGGCAGCTGTCTGCGTGCAAATACAGGTCAGTGTGTGTTGTCTTTCGATACACCCCATGACGTAGGGAGCCGTCAGCCCTTCGCCTGACCAAGACGTCAAGGAAAGGTAATTTACCCTCCGTTTCAGTCTCAATAGTGAATTTGATGTTGGGGTGTATGGAGTTTAGATGTGTAAGGAAGTCAAGGAGTTTATCCATACCATGTGGCCAGATGACGAACGTGTCATCCACGTAACAGAAAAAGCAAGTAGGTTTCCATTCGGATGACGACAGGGCTTCCTCCTCGAAGTTCTCCATGTACAAATTCGCTACCACCAGTGAGAATGGGCTACCCATGGCGACTCCTTCCGTTTGTTCGTAGTATTCTCCATTAAAAAGAAAATACGTGGAAGTCAAGACATGCCTAAAAAGTTCAGTGGTATTCTCGTCAAACCTCTGACCAATCAACTCTAGCGACTCTCGCAGGGGTACCCTCGTAAACAAGGAAACAACGTCAAAACTCACCATGATATCTGACTCATCCAACCTGAAGCTATCAAGGCGTTTAACAAAATCCACGGAATTACGGATGTGATGAGGGCATTTACCCACATAAGGACTTAATATTCCCGTCAGGTATTTGACCAACAAATATGTAGGTGCCCTGATGTTGCTGACAATGGGGCGTAATGGTACCCCCTCTTTGTGAACCTTCGGGAGTCCATATAGTCTAGGCGGTACCGGACCTTGGGGTAACAATTTCTTAGCGTCACCCTCCGGTAAATCTGCGTCCTTGAGAAGAACCCTCGTCTTGTTCTCCACCTTCTTTGTAGGGTCAACGCTGATCTTCACAGAGGAATGGGGTACTTAAAACTCTAGTACATAGTTCGCGCACTATCTCTGACACAAAGAGTCTACCCCAGGAATTGGAACATCTGAGAACTGTGTTTCGAAAAAATGGGTACTCAGAGTGGCAGATTCAACGTGCTCTCCGCCCAACCACTGCAGCACAACCTGTTGAGATGGATGAAGTCACGAGGGAGGAGGTAGGCACTGCATTTATTCCATACACAGGCGCAATCTCGGGGAAAATCGCCCGCATTCTGAAGAAACACCGCGTCGGAACTGTGTTTTGTCCTCCGAATAAAACTCGTGCACTGGTGGGGAGCGCCAAAGATGACCTCGGTTTGAGGAAGGCCGGCGTGTACCAGATTCCGTGTCAATGTGGCAAGTCGTATATTGGTCAGACGATGCGTATCGTCGAGGATCGATGCCGTGAACACCAGAGGCACACTCGACTGATGTATCCGAGCAAGTCGGCGGTCGCTGAACATTGTTTGTCGGAAAATCACGCTATGGAGTATGACCGCACGTGGATTCTGGTACAGACGTTGAGATACGACCTCATAAACCATGACTGTGGCTATAATCTTAGCAAGGCTTGGGAACCAACGATTGGGTTAATCAAGAGTAAATCGAGCAAACGCATAGTTGTGACGACCACGGCGGACAGAGCCATCACACCGACGTCATCTCAGACGCCGTCGCAATCTGTTCCACCGCGCTACCGTGGCGCGGGGCGCGGACGGCGGGGGGAGCGCGCCGCGGGCGGAGGGTATTCAAATCGGCCGCCGCCGCGACCGAACCCAGTTCCCCCTGAGCAGCCATAGCGTACGGATCTCCGTGCCGGCGCGTTCACAGGAGCTCAGTCCGTCAGTTCACCTGATGATGGCGACATGTTTGATCGCCGAAATATTGTGCCCGTTGGACACTATAGACCGGCAGTACACCCGTGGATATTTTGATTATCAAATACGCCGGGAGAAACTCAAGAATCACAAAAGCAATGTAATACGTCAGCAGTTTTACATATTAGGCAGGAAAAAGACAAGGGGTGTATAAAGTAGACAATTGGTCTGTATTTCCATACAAGGAGAGGAGAAATTTCTGCCATCTTTGATTTTGAACATGCAGTAAAACTGGCTGAGAATAAGGATCAGTGCAGTGTGCTACTGTTAGGAAATATGTAGAGAGGCGGGATTTTTAAATTTTCCATCTCCTTAGTTTTACTACCTCCACCATCTTGGATATAGTATATTACAGTGTGATTTGTTAGAGATAAGACGGGGAAGGGGGTGGGGAGGGCAGAGGTTGCAGTCTCCCACTGATAAGGACGATAATAGCAGTGATAACTGTATCGGAGGTCATCATTAACAACATACACGGTCCTGAAAAAGGCTCCACGCTGAGCTCAAGGTCGTGTCTGTACGGAACCCAGCTGTGCCAGAACGCTCAGACCTAGAGTACTACAGTAGTCTGTCATGGGACCAAACGAGCTGTTGCCAGTTAGTTTTCAGTAATCAAATTTTGTAGAAAACTAGTAACTGAGTATTCACTCACTTTTGATGTTTTCAAACAGGAAGCTTGGCTGTTATTGCATTAATTCTTATAAATCTAGTACATTCCTTTTGTAGTAACCAAAACCAACCGCGGGATCGCCTTGGGCTGCGGATTGGAGGCGTCAGGCGGGGAAGCCGGCGGTGGAGCGCGGACCCCCGGGTAAGCACAGGACGAGTCGGGTAACAGGCCAGCGACAACCGACAGCAGCCGACCACGACCGACACAACAAGGAAGACTTAAACAACGGAGGCTTGTAGCAACCACAGCAGCAAACACCAACAGTAAATGCACTCGGAACCAGAGCCAGGCTAACGTCAACAACGAGCAACGACCAGAACGCTGTACCGCCGAGGTAGAAACGAAATCCAGAACGAGTACCAGACTGGCTGGACTAGGGGTTTTTTTCCTTTATTGTTATTTTAATACGTAAACAATCAGGTAGGCTGTCAGCGGCATGCTACGCCGCTCTTCAGCCATAGTGTTGACAATAACAGAACACAGAATGGAGAAATAGAATGAACATAGTGACGGGCAAAAAAAAGTGGCCACAGATACACAAAAAACACGGAGCCGTTCACACTCGACGATAACGACACTGAAAACACGTTGACACGGCGCACAGAACACTGATGAATCCGACGGCACAAGTGAATGTGAAGCGTGACGGCGAACACTAAAATCACAAAACGACGTCACACACACGAGGCACAGATGGCGATGATCTCCGGCGCGCGAATGTCCACGTAGCGTGTGCGAGTTCGGGGACCTGCGAAGAGGGGAAGAAAGGTGAGGGGGGGGGGGGGTGAATTAGGGCAGGCACGTTCCTATACACGAATCCGGAGGAAGCGGCTATTGCACGCTGTCTGCACGCTGCTTAGCGGTGGCGCCCTCTGTGCGCGAGGGCTGCTGCGCGGAAAAGCCGCCTCGGAGGCGGGGCCTTCTATGTGCTGACCACATCCATTTGTTCTAGCGCGTGTTCCACTTCCGCGGCAGGAGGAGCTAGACCTTTTGTTGCCATGTTGTTACGCTACTTATATGTACTATTTGAAAATGCGTGCAAAAATTGAAAACAGGTTAATGTTTTGTATATTTTATTATAAGAAACGAAGCTATTTATACACAACAGACATTTTGCTGGACTGCTGACTTCAGCTGAGCCTGTTTTTTTGGGTATATTTTATTATAAGAAACGCAGCTGTTTATACACAAGAGACACTTTGCTGGACTGCCGGCTTCAGCTGAGCACGTCTATCAGCTGCCGGTCGCTCCACCCGCTGGCCTCGTCGCGCGGGGTGCGCCCAGATCTGTTCGTGGCCCTCACGTCGGCGCCCAATTCCAGTAACGCGGCCACGGCCCCTGCGCGGCCGTTGTACGCCGCCCAGGGCAGCGGAGTCGCGCCGTACTGCTCCCTGGCGCTAGCGCTGGCGTCGGTGCAGGACGGCACCAGCAGCCGCAGGACGGCCGCGTGTCCCGTCATGGCGGCCAGGAAGACGGCCGTGTTCTGCCACTCGTCCCTCGCCTCCAGGTCGGCCCCTGAGGGAAGCAAAATCTTGGCCACCTCCAGCTGCCCCTGTTTCGCTGCCCAGTACAGGGTGGTCCACATGGACTGGTCCGCCGCGTCGACGTTTGCCCCTGCTGCCAGCAGGCACTCGGCCACCTCCACCTGTCCGTTCCTTGCCGCCCAGTGCAGGGCGGTCAAACCGTCGCCGTCCGTCTCCCCCACGTCCACACCGGCAGCCAGCAGTACCCGTATTTCTGACAGCCGCGACTGCTTAGCTGCTTCCAGCAGCCTCCTGCCCTTCTCACTTGCAGAAAGTCTCCTGCACAAAACAAAGAAATTCTCACACGTTACCATACACACATCTGATTGAGAAAATTATCACGGAAGCAGAACTACGGAGAGTTCTATAAGCACTTCCTGGCAAACCGAGTGAGATGGCGCAGTGCTTAGCGCGCTGGCCTTGCATTTGGGAGGAAAGGGTTTCAAACTCACATACGGCCATGCTGATTTATGTTTTCCACGATTTCCCCAAATCGCTTCAGGCAAATGCCAGGAGGGTTCCTTTGAAAGGGCACGGCTGACTTCCTTCCACAGTCTTACCTAATCTGTAGGGACTCACGACTTCACTGTTTGGTCCTGGAACGTCCCCTTAGAAAAATTAAGAATGACTATTCTGGTAAACCCCTTTACGTTATTTGATTTTCGACCAGCTGAGAAAAACTGAACGTACTCAGATATTTCGCTCTTTACTTATTCTGATCAACACTAAACTGACACACATAATTTTCAGCGGAACGCAATCTGACTTTTAACAATCCCTACAAAAGAATGGCCCTGACTAACAATAACCTATACCTTCCACAAATCACTTACCTCACAAAAATCTTCGTTACTCCAACTACTGCAATACAGCGAGCGCCAATACTGCTAGCTAAATAAAAGATTCTAACCACTCAAGGCACTAACTACTGATAGGTATAGTCAGCAAATGAAAGATTTTGATAGAGAATAAACAATGTATTTACCTTAATAGTGTTCAAAAGTCATTATATATATAGCAGTTCACGACATCCAGTCTTACAAATTTACTGTCTCTGATGGACACACGTCCAGATCGTCCGCTCTTAAAACTCCGCCATCTCACTCCCCACATCCACCACTGCTGGTGGCTCACCTCCAACTGCGCAACACTACGCGCTGTTAACAGCCAACTGCCCAACACTAAAATGTAGAATTTTTCAACAATGCCAACCAGCCACAGACTGCACACAGCACAGCCAGTGATTTTCATACAGAGCGCTACGTGACGTTACCAATATAAAAACCTAAACAGCCTACTTACAGTCCCCTCCCCCAAATGAACCAACCAACCAACATATGTGCACTGACAAATGATGAATTTACATCTCTCCCTCCAGTGATGCAGAGCAGTCTCTGTATACTAAGGTACAGATGTACAGCGGTATCGCCCTCTCAAAGTGTTCATCCACTCTACATTGAAAAGTCCTACATTCAATCTCTCCGTTCAGTAGTCACAGTTTGTCATACTGACTGCTGTCAGTATTTCCCTCTGCCCTCTGGATGCTGTTGTTGGCGACCCCTGCACCTAGTACTAGTGCTCTGCTTGTAGCAGTCCCTTCAGACACTTGCAAATCTCACCAAGCTAATCTCCAGGTCCACACAGAAACTCTCCTGTCACGCTAGAAATAATTTCACCTCCATTATTCGCAGTTACCTTGACACACCGTGATCAGGGATATAAGAAACCATTTAGCCAAAATGATTCAGATTTAGCAACATCGCTAACTCGCCTCTTTTACCCTTCCACAAACACACATGTTGGTGCACGCACACACACACACACACACACACACACACACACACACACACACACACACACACACAGAGAGAGAGAGAGAGAGAGAGAGAGAGAGAGAGAGAGAGAGAGAGAGAGAGAGAGAGAGAGAGAGAGAGACTTCCAGTCTTAATTCTTCTGGTTTCAATGTATCTCAAGACAACAGCAAAACATGCAGGTTTTAAGAGTAAATGCATATTTCATGCATTTTTGCCTAATTCACGACATAAAGATTTGCTCCAAGCGAATCTGAGCACCCTGAACAACTCTGGCACCTCTTATGCTGCTGTAGATACTGAGAAAAGATCAACGTAATGTCATCAGTGAACGAACCCCTCTGTACAACAACCCTAACAGACAATTCTTACACTCTAATACTATAAGCTGAGTTGTTGCATTTCCTCAGATGTAAAATGTAGCAAAACCTTTGTAAGCGAAAGACGTTAAGAACAAATTTAGTTTTTTTCTGTGCCAAATGAAGTGTTACACATGAGAAATTCACAGTCTGCCAATCAATCAAATACTCATTTTTTACTTGTACAAAATATAATATGCAGATGGTAGGGCTGACGCTACTGCTTCAAGTGAAAATCATACACTAAATACACTCAAAATGTATCGTAGTGTTCTCCCGACTGTTCACTTCTTGATTCTTGATCATTTCCAATCACTGACGAAGCAAAAAATGTTAATTCTGGATGTCCCTACAGTGGCCAACAACCGAAGGTCGCATAGTGCCTTGAAAGGTGGAGACCATGCATCTTTGCTTGCTTCTGATTTGAACTATTGTTAACACTGACTCACAGACGTGGAATACTAGTAATGGTGCCACATAGCTTTATAACACACAGACCACTGACACAGGTCAAAGCCAGAACGCCAACGTTGCTTCAGACCTGCATGCATGTCCGAAGGAACTTTGCATCGTAATCAGAGTAAGACAGGCATTGCAATATTGTATATATGGTACAAAACTGAAAATTCTCAGTTTTTAAGCTTACTTAGCACTTTTCTGTAAAAATTTTTGCAGATGCGACATGTATATCAACTTCGTTAATAACAATGATTCAGTCAGAAATCTTACATTGTAACGACCAGGCTTCTTGTAGGCTCATATTCACGAAAAATACACCTTGAACGATTGAAGATCTGATATCCACAGCACATGTACACCAGTATGTTCTGCGGAAATTATAAATATTGCAGTCACCTCAGTTCAGCAGGTTTGGTGTTGCTCGGTAGGCACAGCGTCCGCAATGGGCCGTGACAACTTGTTCCGTTCGTGATGGCATCGACGCGTATAAGGCACGAATTGTCTGGGGTATAGCCGTCCACACTGCATTCACCTGCCGGCGAAGTTCATCTGTGCTGGACGGCATTGGGCCACGGCGTAGCGCACATCATTTCGCCACATCCCACGCATTTTCGATTGGCAGCAAGTCTGCTGATCTGGCGGGCCAGGGCAAAAGGCTGACATCCTGTGACGCCAAGAAGGCGCTCGTTCGTGCGGCAACGTGTGGGCGCGCATTCTCTCTCTGAAGAACAGTGTCTAGGGTGTTGTGCAGAAAGGGAACCAGTGAAGGTGCGCTGAAATGAAATGATGCCAGTGCAAAGCGCTCATAAATGTTGCACGTGCAACTTAAAGAAATAGAACTGACATGATGGGTTCAAATTTGTGTCAGAAGAGAACTACAATCGAGATTTTCTGCTTAGCGCTTAGCGTGAGCTGTTATCGTAACCCTTTATGTAATCTCTAACTTTGAAATAGTGGTAAAAGGTGTGAATTTAGTTGCAGAATTTTTCCAGCTCAATACGGCGTTGTGTCTGCTGCACGGCATTACAAGCACTGGAGAAGCGGACTCATTGTCGGTCCTAGAGCGGGCACGCCGTTTCCCGTAACACGGATGGACGAGCGACGAACTTTGTAGTCGAGAGTAACCGTCTTTACGTTACCAAAGTAACAACATATGAGCCAAATCATAGTTTACTTACAGTTTAATTATACAACGATAAATTAAACTTACGTTACGTGAGCTGAATCGCTGCTTAATTCAATAATACAAAAAGTGAACTTCCAATGTGTCACTGTTTTTGTCGCGGTTGACGTGTATCAATCTACCCCAACGGTTTACTTCAGCAGACACTGTCTAAACATTCATGGTGGTGTCTGTTTGTTCTATATCGTGTCTCCCTACCACTTTCGCGCAACGACGCTCTGAGCGTGTTTTTTAGGGAATTGACTAGTTTGAACCTGGGACCTGTTGCTGGTAAGGAGACGCCAGACCACACATGACATGTAGAATTCAGAAGAGTTCAGTGAGACTAGCGATGATATAACCAAATACTAAATGATCTCAGCGTCAGCTCCACTGCACTCCCTGTAAAAGAATCTTAATACTAACTAAATATAGTGGAAAGGGTTCAAGGCTTTCCTATTTTTAGTTAGCTGGTAAAATAACGAAGAAAAAACAGTTAAGTTTACCATTGATAATTTTATTCTACTCTTAAAACATCGTTTATAAATTGCAATATTGATAAAAGGAAATGTTTCAATACAGGATGGTAAAAACCAACTGCGTTCAACAAAAATGTGAACGAATATTCCCTGAGTGGTTTTCCAAGTTCTACAATGGATCGAAGGATGACCTATGTGCCATATCACATCTATAATCTAGGTTTAAATTAAGTTTCACAAAAGAGAAAACTATCAAAATGGTCTACAGTGACCCTCAATTATCTTTAATTACTTATCTAACCTGTCGTAAATTACAGTGGCTGATGTGGCTTCTCAATATCTATAAAAAAGAAAAATCATCGCGTTTCAGATCTTTACTTCAAGTGGCAAATGTGAACACCATGAGTTTTAATTAACGAACGACACTAGTATTACGCAAAAAAGGGGGTGTAACAGATGAGACTTCTGCAGTTCTGAGTGAAGCCTGATGCGCTCAAAAATGCGGCATCGCGTGCGTTCATTACCTTGTCGGAGTTCAGGCAGCGTCAGGGCGACAGCGGCCGGCGCAGCAGCCATCCAGCTCGCCGTCTCGGAACTCACTCTCTCTTAACTTCTACTTACTACAATTTACCGAAGTTAGTTTAAAAAAAACTATCTGGCTATGTTTTCACCTGACCAATCAGGGTCTAAATGTTAACCTTAAGCTCCGCCTACAAAAATTCTGTTTATCCAATGAGAAACGTTATACTTTTCGTGGCGGGGCAATGTTTTTAAAGTTTGCAACGTAACAGAGACGCTAAAAAGTCTCATGCTAAAACCTGCAGCTAGTGTGGTCCTTTTAGCGTTATCTTAAGATCTATACTGTTCTTCTGAAGGGCTCTATCTTTTAACATGGGCTGGGGGGTGGTCCTTGACGTACCTGAGATGCGAAAAAGTCTTACGCTAAAACTTGCGGCTGGTAGTGGCTCTTTTTGTGTTATCGCAAGATCTATACTGTTTTTCTGGAGGGCTCTATCTTTTAACATGGGCTGGGGGGTGGTCCTTGACGTACCTGAGACGCGTAAAACTCTCACGCTAAAACGTGCGGGTGATGAGCCCTAGTGGTTAGCTGGTGACGTGGGTGTCCATCCCTTATCGTAGGGCCTTCTAGCTTAACACGGTTCTGCTCTCGGCTTCTGTCCTCGTTTCTCCCCTCAGAACTGCGTCTGCCTCACGGTGGGAAGGTACAACATGCATTTAGGCATTCTTGTGTTAGTCTGTGGCATTCCATTTGCTCACTCGTTACTTGTATTACTTTGGTTAATTTAATGTCACGATTTATTCGGAGCTATGTGACATACTAGTAGATTTGCTTATTATGTCAGGGTTTTCATGGAAGTTGTTGGATTTGCCTGACACCTTACATATCACCACCCTTCGAACTTAATTTTTTCACTGAATTTTGGCAATGATTGAATCGTTGTCTAAGTCAGTCAAAAATTATTCCGGTGTCTAAATTTTGTTGCCTACTGTTCAGCCACGTTATTCTGTTCTATGCTAGTTTGTATTACTAATTTATATTTTTATATTCTTCCACATTATAATTAAAATGACAAGAGAAGAATATTTTTATACTGTTATTAATTTTTAATTAAGTTCTTTCTTTATTTAAGTGTGAAGTTTGTTTTATAAGAAGTTTGTTATCGAAAGTGAGGAGTCTTTCACATCGATTTTCTTAGAAATATTGTTTTTATAAATGTAGTAATTAAGTAAAATATATTCCTAACACATTTTCTAAATATCATGTGCAAGTAAAATGTTTTTGTTTCGAGACACTCATTTCAACATTGTTACACTAACAAATAAGAATTATTTCCAATAATTGCTCTGACAAAGAAATATACATACACAAGTATTGAGATATTATCCTAACAAATGGTACAAATGTTTAAAAAAATTGCTTTGACAAAGAAATATACATACACACGTGTTAAGGTATTATCCTAATAAATGGTACAAATGTTAAAGAAAGGGAAAACATCCAACAAGATAATTTTTTATTCTTTGTTTTAATAAGGAGAAAATAAGTAAAATATAGTTATTCTTTTATTTTCATGAGGAGAAAATAAGTGGCATATTGTTTCTTTATATACTGTCCATTTAAGAAATAATGACTTGTTTTTATCGATAGTCTATTCTTTATTTCAGTCCATAGTCAATGACTGTTATTTTGTAGTTTATTGGCTGTCTGGTGTGCTTAACTTATTTAGTTTTTCACATATTTCTTTTGTACAATTCCTATATCACATAATTTGATTTCACACATTCACACAATCCTATGAATGTTCAAGCATGAGGTTGGCGAATGTTTTTGCATGAACGTGATGGACTTGAGCGAGATGGATGTGGGCAAGTATTTGATGTACAGCTTCGTTCGTCGTTCCATGTTCGCTTTGCAAGTGTGTGTTGCTGTTGTGGAGGTCCCATAATGGAATGGAGCTGTGAGTGCAGAATCTCGTGGTTTACTGGCTTTGTATGCGTGAAAGTCATCGTTATGTGTCGCATGTGCTGTTTAAGAGCAGTAGTGTGACTTTTACGGATATTTTTTGCCAGTGGTGGCTTGCCCAAGCGGTCTTCTCGTCGGGCCGTTTTTTGCTCGCTCCGTTCATTCAGGGTTCGGAGACCCTTCCGGCGTTCGCCGTCCCAACGCCGCCCCGCCGCGTCTCAGCAGGGGTCTGTCACTGTGCGGCTCGGTGTTCCCTCCGAGCAGGGTTCCTCCTAGCGGGCAAATTTATTGCCCACTTTCGCTACAACGGCCTTCTGTTGGTTCGCTGTCCTTTCCCTTCTCTCGACGCTCCTGAAATGTAGGAATCGTGTCTTGCTAATTACTCCCATTACTCCCTTTTCTTTCTTGATACATCTCGCGTTGCAACATGTGGGTCGTTGCATCTCTTCCTTGCTGGAGTTTTTACAATGTTTCTTACAAAAAGTTTTACTTATAATCATCTAACATATATCTAGTACCTACTTGTTTTACGCCTACTTAAAAAACTTTACAAATTTCGGCGCCCTTTCCATGTTACAATTCTAAGATATTTGGAGTCTTAAAGTCTACTCAAGAATCCTCAAATTCGTTTTTTATTTTTGTGTAGTGTCGTGGTGTATAGCATATTAGTATTCCATGCTGTTAGACTATCTATGCTTTATCCCTTCACCTTAATCTATGGTACTATTGGTGTTATTATTGAAACTACTTTCTTTTTCCCACCTTCCTTTCTTCTTTCTCCTGACGATCCTATCTGCAACATAATCTTGAAATATTGTGCTGATTATTTGCCAGTAGTAAAATTAATCTTCAAACTTGTACTGAAAGTGTTTAATACTGCCAGTCTTAGATAAATGTACCTCTGCTTTATCTCGTAAAATACCCTCTAATTCTCTTTTACTGTGTTCCGAAATACCTTGAACTTCTTGCAATTTTTCGTCGATTTCTTTATGGACTTCTAACATGAGTTGAGGCGATTCCTTCTTTTGTGCATACCATTATAATTCTTCATCCTCTTTATCTCATATCATTCTTAATTGTTTGTTTATAACTGATATTTCTTCTAATTTTAGCTTTTGCTCAAATAGGAGTGTGACATTCCCGAATGTTACGCTACCTTTCCCCTTATCTATTATCGCTCGTCTCTCATTTAAAAAATCTGCACCTATAATCAAATCTACAGTTAGTTTAGGTATAATCACGAAGTTGGCTTCGATCTTTTGACCTTGGCACGAAAGAGTTAACCTTGTTTGTCTCGTAACTTCCGCAGCATTGTTTCTAATAGAACCTCTTACTTTAATCTTACGTGTTTTCAGAACTGGCAATTCCTCATTGGCATTACATTGTATGAATAAATTTTCTGAGATTGCAGTCAGTTCACTTCCGCTATCAATTACAATATTGACTGGGATATGCTTTACCATGGCCTTCACAACTGGTTGAATTTGAAAGGGTTGGTTCTGTTCTTCTTCTTGCATCAACCAATCCTCCACTGAATCATACATGAGTCTTTTTAGGAATTTCCCTTGTGAATTCGAACTTTCTGTAGGATAAGCTTCGACTGCTACTTCTCTTTCTTTTATTTCCTCTTCTCTATTTCTTCCTTCATTCACGCTTTCTTCTACATCGCCTACTTTTTCCTCATCCTCGTCTATCTTCTCCTTCTTCGTCGCTACTTCCACATTATCGCATCTAAATGCTCTAATTATCGCTTCATAACTTCCTTCATTATATATGTTGGGTTGTGTGCCCACTCGTAACTTATTTTCAACTTCTGTCGACTGCGCATGTTCCTCATTGAACTCGCTTTCCCTGGTTTTCATCTCAAATAACTCTGCAATACTCATTACTTCGTCCTTTCCTCCTACATTCGTTGTGCATGCCTCTGGTAATTCATCTTCCTCGTCAGTATTCTCCCAATTAATTTTGTCCCAACACGATATTGTTATTTTCTTGTCTTCGTTTTCATCTGGTCCCTGCGGATTTGTTTCTTCCTTCTTCTCTTCTCATGATAAGAGTTTTACTTCTCTGTTCAAGGTGCTGCAATTGTCCTGGGTCGGCGCGTCATTCTCTTTGGAATGGGCACTTAGCTGCAATTCGAACGTTTATCAGGGTTTGGTGGTCTTACTTCCAACTCTTCTATATGCATTCTCTCTTCTTGTTCAGCTTGTTGATAGTGGTTTCTTTGTTGATAATTTGTCGGTCTATTGGTTCTCCAGTACCCGTTCCGGTTGTCGTTATTCCCTCTGTAATAGTTGTTGCCGTTCCTGGGTGAATTATAGTTATTGCCATATTCTCTTCTAAATCCATAACCGGTTCTTTGTTGAAATCTATTGTCGTTTCTTGGTGCGAAGTTATCACGTGGTTCGTAATTAATGTTTCTTCGTACTGTGTCTTGTGGATTCCACTGCTTTTTGCTTTCGTTTTCACGTGCACTTCGTCTTTTTCTTGCGTCATCTTCCGAAAATATGAACTCTAGTTCCCTTAGAACACATTTAAATGTTTCGACGTCATTGGCTTCGCGACTTACTAATGATTGCTGGTATTTCAATGGTAGCTTCATCGCGCATAATTTAATCAACTCTCCGTCACTGTATGGTACATTTAAGAATTGATTTTTGTTTGCCATTGCTTCGAAAAATTGCACGGGACTCTTCTCTCCAGAATTTTCAAAATATGGGTTCTCTAATAATTCGTACTTCACTCTGTTCTGTGCTTCGCTGGACCAATATCGTGCGAGAAACGTCTCTCTGAAATCTTCGTACGATCGGCATGTCGCTGCAACATTTTGCATGATTTCTGCGACTGTTCCTGACATGTGTGCACATATAAAGTCTAATTTGTGTGCTAACGTCCAGTGTTCTGGTAATCCTACTCGGAATTGATCAATAAAAGTTCGTGTATGTAATGAGTTTCCTTCTCGAAAGTGTTGAAATTTTCTGACTGTGAGGAAATGATCGTTGTCGTACTTCGTCATAGTTCCATATGAAATTTGTGATTCTTCGCCACTTTTCTTTCTGATCATTTCTCCCGTCGTTCTTTTCGGTTGTGGTAGATCCACTGTAACTTTCGCGTATCCGCGGTGCAGGCTGTCTGATTTCACATGTGGTACTTTCCGCCTGTGATTGGAATCGCAAATGCGTAATATCTTCGTTAATTGCTTGTTTTTCCGGTGCTGCTACAGACTCTGTGCTTGTTAGATGCTGTTCACTACGCTCTTCAATGGTTTGCAACTACTCTGCTCGCAATTTCTGAAATTGTCGCTTCGTTTGCGCTTCTATTTTGACTATGCGGTTATCATATCTTTTCAGCGCTGCTTTTGTGATACGTTTGTGTAACACACTGTTTTCAACAATCTCACGTGCTGTACCTGCTGCTTGTCTAGTAATTTCGGTAATCTGTTTCTTTAGTTTCTCAACTTCTCCCTCGGTGTTGTTACGTAATGTTTTGATCTCGTCCTGAATGTCATTACGCAATGTTTGTACGTCCGCTTGTACCTTGTCAATGTCTGTTCTCAATTGATTGTGACCTGTTATTAAGTTTCCTATCACTTCTCGAGATTCTTTTGCCTCGTCTTCAATGTCACTTAGGTGTAACTGATTTTTTTTGTTTTGTTCTTTAATCTCACACATTTGTCTCGTGGTTTTTGCATTCTGAATTTGAATTTGGTTCGCTATGTCTTTATTTTGCCTTGTCATCGTTTCCGTAATTTGTTGTAATAATTCTGCCAGATTGGTGGGTCCTATTGCGTTTTCTTCCGACGTCCTACGCTCTGTGTTTTCGCCCAAGTGTTGGTTCGCAACCGATTGCATTGAGCTGTGCTGTGACACGTTTCTGCTCGCATTCTTTGTAGTCTGTGGTGAGGGAGCTCTGATTACTTGTACTGTGGGTTCTACGTATTCAAGACGCAAGTTAAAATCCTCATCGACTGTCTCTCAACTTTGCTGCTCCTCTGTCGTATGCTGACTTAGATTTTCTGTGCCTTGGCGTACATTATCCTCGTTATGGTGCGTTATCTGTCCTATTTCTCTCGATGCTGCATCGTCTGTTGTACTGTCCTCTATTCTCTGTCCACTTTCATGCTGGGTCACTACCTCAATTCGGTCAAGGTCTCGATCTGCCATTGCTAATATTTCCGAATCCCTTATTTTCTGTTTTAAAAGCAATTCACGCGCCCTACTTCACGTCAACATGCGCTCATACGATCTCACGCGTTTCATAAATTTTTTGTTCACACGACGTGACACTACAAAGACTGACAAATCATTCACTTACTTGTTGGGTCAGAACCAACTTGTCAACAATGTATCCGCCACCTGTGCACTTGCGTTGGAGAGAAAACTTAATTCTAACAATTTTCAAAATTCATAACTTAATTATGCTATTGTTTCTGGTAGAATGTCTTTCTTGAATACTTTTACTATCTATCGCTGCAGCTACTGTTTTCGACTATGTATAACTTTCGAGAAAAAATTTTTTTTACAAAAATTTTTCAACAAGATATTTTTCTGACCTAGTTAGGCATGTGGTCGACCTTCAATCATGGTATTTTACCATCTTGGCAGGATCGCCATTTTCTAAACATTCATGGTGGTGTCTGTTTGTTCTATATCGTGTCTCCCTACCACTTTCGCGCAACGACGCTCTGAGCGTGTTTTTTAGGGAATTGACTAGTTTGAACCTGGGACCTGTTGCTGGTAAGGAGACGCCAGACCACACATGGCATGTAGAATTCAGAAGAGTTCAGTGAGACTAGCGATGATATAACCAAATACTAAATGATCTCAGCGTCAGCTCCACTGCACTCCCTGTAAAAGAATCTTAATACTAACTAAATATGGTGGAAAGGGTTCAAGGCTTTCCTATTTTTAGTTAGCTGGTAAAATAACGAAGAAAAAACAGTTAAGTTTACCATTGATAATTTTATTCTACTCTTAAAACATCGTTTATAAATTGCAATATTGATAAAAGGAAATGTTTCAATACAGGATGGTAAAAACCAACTGCGTTCAACAAAAATGTGAACGAATATTCCCTGAGTGGTTTTCCAAGTTCTACAATGGATCGAAGGATGACCTATGTGCCATATCACATCTATAATCTAGGTTTAAATTAAGTTTCACAAAAGAGAAAACTATCAAAATGGTCTACAGTGACCCTCAATTATCTTTAATTACTTATCTAACCTGTCGTAAATTACAGTGGCTGATGTGGCTTCTCAATATCTATAAAAAAGAAAAATCATCGCGTTTCAGATCTTTACTTCAAGTGGCAAATGTGAACACCATGAGTTTTAACTAACGATCGACACTAGTATTACGCAAAAAAGGGGGTGTAACAGATGAGACTTCTGCAGTTCTGAGTGAAGCCTGATGCGCTCAAAAATGCGGCATCGCGTGCGTTCATTACCTTGTCGGTGTTCAGGCAGCGTCAGGGCGACAGCGGCCGGCGCAGCAGCCATCCAGCTCGCCGTCTCGGAACTCACTCTCTCTTAACTTCTCCTTACTACAATTTACCGAAGTTAGTTTAAAAAAAACTATCTGGCTATGTTTTCATCTGACCAATCAGGGTCTAAATGTTAACCTTAAGCTCCGCCTACAAAAATTCTGTTTATCCAATGAGAAACGTTATACTTTTCGTGGCGGGGCAATGTTTTTAAAGTTTGCAACGTAACAGAGACGCTAAAAAGTCTCATGCTAAAACCTGCAGCTAGTGTGGTCCTTTTAGCGTTATCTTAAGATCTATACTGTTCTTCTGAAGGGCTCTATCTTTTAACATGGGCTGGGGGGTGGTCCTTGACGTACCTGAGACGCGTAAAACTCTCACGCTAAAACGTGCGGGTGGTGAGCCCTAGTGGTTAGCTGGAGACGTGAGTGTCCGTCCCTTATCGTAGGGCCTTCTAGCTTAACACGGTTCTGCTCTCGGCTTCTGTCCTCGTTTCTCCCCTCAGAACTGCATCTGCCTCACGGTGGGAAGGTACAACATGCATTTAGGCATTCTTGTGTTGGTCTGTGGCATTCCATTTGCTCACTCGTTACTTGGATTACTTTGGTTAATTTAATGTCACGATTTATTCGGAGCTATGTGACATACTAGCAGATTTGCTTATTATGTCGGGGTTTTCATGGAAGGTGTGGGATTTGCCTGACACCTTACAACTGCAGAACGCCTCTCTGTCAAATACAAAGCGACATAGGGTCTCTATATTGAAGCAGTATGAGTAGTCAGTTTTTCTTATGATTGCACAGTTACCACTAATTTTCTTGCGCATTTTCGAGAACTCCTTGTCACTTCTCACACGTATCCGTTGTTTTCACACTCCTTTCGCAAACAAAGCTGCGGCATGAAGGCCACCTGGTGGTGATGGAGTTGTCTTCCGCTCGTCCGTGTGACGCACTCCATCCTCTTTTCTAGGTATCACTCTCCTCAGTTGTTTCAACCAACGGTTCTTCCCATTTCTCGAGGAAAGTTGGTGCGTCGGTACGAAGTGAAAGAACCTTAACTCTCTGCACTAGCTAAAGGTTCATAAGGGAAAATGCTAAGTCTTAAAAGAAAATCCTTCTCTTCTTCTCGGATTTACCTCTTCCGCTTGAAAAATTATTTGACATTGATTCATGCTATATCCATTAGAGGTCTAACAATTGTACGTAGGCAGTTTAGGTTTTTTTCTGTTGGTAACGGCACGTAGCGCTCTGTATGAAAATCACTGACTGTGCTGTGTGCAGTCTGAGGCTGGTTGGTATTGTTGAAAATTTCGCTATTGTAGTGTTGTGCAGTTGGATGTGAACAGCGCATAGCGTTGCGCAGTTGGAGGTGAGCCGCCAGCAGTGGTGGATGTGGGGAGAGAGATGGCGGAGTTTTGAGAGCGGACGATCTGGACGTGTGTCCATCAGAGACAGTAAATTTGTAAGACTGGATGTCGTGAACTGCTATATATATAATGACTTTTGAACACTATTAAGGTAAATACATTGTTTGTTCTGTATCAAAATGTTTCATTTGCTAACTATGGCTGTCAGTAGTTAGTGCCTTTAGTATTTAGAATCTTTTAGTTAGCTGGCAGTAGTGGCGCTCGCTGTATTGCAGTAGTTCGAGTAACGAAGATTTCTGTGAGGTAAGTGATTCCTGAAAGGTATAGGTTATTGTCAGTCAGGGCCATTCTTTTGTAGGGATTATTAAAAGTCAGATTGCGTTGCGCTAAAAATATTGTGTGTCAGTTTAGTGTTGATCAGAATAAGTAAAGAGAGTAATGTCTGAGTACGTACAGTTTTGCTCACCTGTTTAAAAATAAAATAACATAATGGGTTTATAAGCACAGTCATTCATAAATTTTTCTAAGGGGATGTTCCATAATGTAATTGAAAAGTATCCCTGGTGCCTTCTTTTTCTTCGGTTATCGGAAACTGATATCATTCCAGAAACAAAACAGACGGGAATGGAAAGCGCTAGCTAGCTTTCTTAGGCAAAAATTCTTGTGGCATCTTGAGTTTGTTTTTTCTCAGTGTACCGATCCTTTTTAGCCGCTTTTGAACAAGGAGGTGGCTAAAGGAGCAGCGGATGTAGCAGTTTACCATCGTACGGTTTCTTCTGAATACCCCAGTGTGAGTAATATGCCTTATTGCAACATCAGAGGAAAACATGGAAGCATCTTTTGGTCATGTAGGTCGTTTCCCACAGGTCACTTCAGTATCACTTGTGAGGAATGCTTCAGCATCTGCTGAAACAAAAACCTGTACGCCGTTCCACACTGGACTGTTCGGGATATGCTGAACAACAGAACAATGACCCCTGAAACCTCGCTACTTTTGGTATATGAGCCGTGATTTCTCGCGATGCTCTCGGCAGGATAGTTGAGCGATTTGCGGCGTCCTGGTTGGCTAGCGCCCTCTGTGTAGTTCGGCCACGGCTCGCGAGGTGAGGAGACTCGGCTGGCGGCGGTGACAGAGGGCAGGCAACGCACGGAGTAGAGTTCTGCAACGCACGGAGTAGAGTGCTGCAACGCCCGATGTCTGACCGGCCACGGCTCGCCTGCTGACGGGGAGACGGAGCCGCCCGTGTCCGGCCCCACACGACTCGGCTCTGCCACATACTCGCCCCATGCCTGATGTCCGGATTCCGGACACGCCGATAACCCACCATGACCGGGCACCACTGTTGTCTCTCCTCGCCTCGCCCCTGCTCGCTGCACTGTACTGTGAAAATCTGACGCCTCTCTCTCTCTCTCTTCCCCCCCCCCACACACATACACAAATGCACGGAGTAGAGTGCTGCAACGCTCGATGTCTGACCGGCCACGGCTCGCCTGCTGACGGGGAGACGGAGCCGCCCGTGTTCGGCCCAACACGACTCGGCTCTGCCACGTACTCGCCCCATGCCTGATGTCCGGATTCCGGACACGCCGATAACCCAGCATGACCGATCATCACTGTCGTCTCTCCTCGCCTCGCCCCTGTTCGCTGCACTGTACTGTGAAAATCTGACGCCTCTCTCTCTCTCTCTCTCTCTCTCTCTCTCTCTCTCTCTCTCTCTCTCTCTCTCTCTCCCCCCCCCCACACACACACACAAACGCACGGAGTAGAGTGCTGCAACGCTCGATGTCTGACCGGCCACGGCTCGCCTGCTGACGGGGAGACGGAGCCGCCCGTGTCCAGCCCCACACGACTCGGCTCTGCCACGTACTCGCCCGATGCCTGATGTCCGGATTCCGGACACGCCGATAACCCAGCATGACCGGTCACCGCTGTCGTCTCTCCTCGCCTCGCCCCTGCTCGCTGCACTGTACTGTGAAAATCTGGAAAATATGACGCCTCTCTCTCTCTCTCTCTCTCTCTCTCTCTCTCTCTCTCTCTCTCTCTCTCTCTCTCTCTCTCTCTCTCTCCCCCCCCCAACACACACACAAACGCACGGAGTAGAGTGCTGCAACGCCCGATGTCTGACCGGCCACGGCTCGCCTGCTGACGGGGAGACGGAGCCGCCCGTGTCCGGCCCCACACGACTCGGCTCTGCCACGTACTCGCCCGATGCCTGATGTCCGGATTCCGGACACGCCGATAACCCAGCATGACCGGTCACCGCTGTCGTCTCTCCTCGCCTCGCCCCTGCTCGCTGCACTGTACTGTGAAAATCTGACGCCTCTCTCTCACTCTCCCCCCCCCCCCCACACACACACACACAAACGCCCGGAGTAGAGTGCTGCAACGCTCGATGTCTGACCGGCCACGGCTCGCCTGCTGACGGGGAGACGGAGCCGCCCGTGACCGGTCCCACACGACTCGGCTCTGCCACGTACTCGCCCCATGCCTGATGTCTGGATTCCGGATACGCCGATAACCCAGCATGACCGGTCACCGCTGTCGTCTATCCTCGCTTCGCCCCTGCTCGCTGCACTGTACTGTGAAAATCTGACGCCTCTCTCTCTCTCTCTCCCCCCCCCCCCCACACACACACATAAACGCACGGAGTAGAGTGCTGGAACGCTCGATGTCTGACCGGCCACGGCTCGCCTGCTGCCGGGGAGACGGAGCCGCCCGTGTCCGGCCCCACACGACTCGGCTCTGCCACGTACTCGCCCCATGCCTGATGTCCGGATTCCGGACACGCCGATAACCCAGCATGACCGGTCACCGCTGTCGTCTCTCCTCGACTCGCCCCTACTCGCTGCACTGTACTGAGAACATCTGACGCCTCTCTCTCCCCCCCCCCCCCACACACACACAAACGCACGGAGTAGAGTGCTGCAACGCTCGATGTCTGACCGGCCACGGCTCGCCTGCTGACGGGGAGACGGAGCCGCCCGTGTCCAGCCCCACACGACTCGGCTCTGCCACGTACTCGCCCCATGCCTGATGTCCGGATTCCGGACATGCCGATAACCCAGCATGACCGGTCACCGCTGTCGTCTCTCCTCGCCTCGCCCCTGCTCGCTGCACTGTACTGTGAAAATCTGACGCCTCTCTCTCTCTCTCTCTCTCTCTCTCCCCCCCCCACACAGACACACACAAACGCACGGAGTAGAGTGCTGGAACGCTCGATGTCTGACCGGCCACTGCTCGCCTGCTGACGGGGAGACGGAGCCGCCCGTGTCCGGCCCCACACGACTCGGCTCTGCCACGTACTCGCCCCATGCCTGATGTCCGGATTCCGGACACGCCGATAACCCAGCATGACCGGTCACCGCTGTCGTCTCTCCTCGCCTCGCCCCTGCTCGCTGCACTGTACTGTGAAAATCTGACGCTCTCTCTCTCTCCCCACCCACACACACACACAAACGCACGGAGTAGAGTGCTGCAACGCCCGATGTCTGACCGGCCACGGCTCGCCTGCTGACGGGGAGACGGAGCCGCCCGTGTCCGGCCCCACACGACTCGGCTCTGCCATGTACTCGCCCCATGCCTGATGTCCGGATTCCGGACACGCCGATAACCCAGCATGACCGGTCACTGCTGTTGTCTCTCCTCGCCTCGCACCTGCTCGCTGCACTGTACTGTGAAAATCTGACGCCTCTCTCTCTCTCACCCCCCCCCCCCCCACACACACACAAACGCACGGAGTAGAGTGCTGCAACGCTCGATGTCTGACCAGCCATGGCTCGCCTGCTGACGGGGAGATGGAGCCGCCCGTGTCCGGCCCCACACGACTCAGCTCTGCCGCGTTCTCGCCCGATGCCTGATGTCCAGATTTCGGACACGCCGATAACCCAGCATGACCGGTCACCGCTGTCGTCTCTCCTCGCCTCGCCCCTGCTCGCTGCACTGTACTGTGAAAATCTGACGCCTCTCTCTCTCTCTCTCTCCCCCCCCCCCCCCCACACACACACTAACGCACGGAGTAGAGTGCTGCAACGCCCGATATCTGACCGGCCACGGCTCGCCTGCTGACGGGGAGACGGAGCCGCCCGTGACCGGCCCCACGCGACTCGGCTCTGCCACGTACTCGCCCGATGCCTGATGTCCGGATTCCGGACACGCCGATAACCCAGCATGACCGGTCACCGCTGTCGTCTCTCCTCGCCTCGCCCCTGCTCGCTGCACTGTACTGTGAAAATCTGACGCCTCTCTGTCTCTCTCTCCCCCCACCCCCACACACACACACAAACGCACGGAGTAGAGTGCTGGAACGCTCGATGTCTCACCGGCCACTGCTCGCCTGCTGACGGGGAGACGGAGTCGCCCGTGTCCGGCCCCACACGACTCGGCTCTGCCACGTACTCGCCCCATGCCTGATGTCCGGATTCCGGACACGCCGATAACCCAGCATGACCGGTCACCGCTGTCGTCTCTCCTCGCCTCGCCCCTGCTCGCTGCACTGTACTGTGAAAATCTGACGCCTCTCTGTCTCTCCCCCCCCTCCACACACACACAAACGCACGGAGTAGAGTGCTGCAACGCCCGATGTCTGACCGGCCACGGCTCGCCTGCTGACGGGGAGACGGAGCCGCCCGTGTCCGACCCCACACGACTCGGCTCTGCCACGTACTCGCCCCATGCCTGATGTCCGGATTACGGACACGCCGATAACCCAGCATGACCGGTCACCGCTGTCGTCTCTCCTCGCCTCGCCCCTGCTCGCTGCACTGTACTGTGAAAATCTGACGCCTCTCTCTCTCTCTCTCCCCCCCCCACACACACACTAACGCACGGAGTAGAGTGCTGCAACGCCCGATGTCTGACCGGCCACGGCTCGCCTGCTGACGGGGAGACGGAGCCGCCCGTGTCCGGCCCCACACGACTCGGCTCTGCCACGTACTCGCCCGATGCCTGATGTCCGGATTCCGGACACACCGATAACCCAGCATGACCGGTTACCGCTGTCGTCTCTCCTCGCCTCGCCCCTGCTCGCTGCACTGTACTGTGAAAATCTGTCGCCTCTCTCTCTCTCTCTCTCCCCCCCCCCCACACACACACACTAACGCACGGAGTAGAGTGCTGGAACGAACAATGTCTGACCAGACACGGCTCGCCTGCTGACGGGGAGACGGAGCCGCCCGTATCCGGCCCCACACGACTCGGCTCTGCCACGTACTCGCCCCATGCCTGATGTCCGGATTCCGGACACGCCGATAACACAGCATGACCGGTCACCGCTGTCGTCTCTCCTCGCCTCGCCCCTGCTCGCTGCACTGTACTGTGAAAATCTGACCCTCTCTCTCACTCCCCCCCCCCACACACACACACAAACGCACGGAGTAGAGTGCTGCAATGCCCGATGTCTGACCGGCCACGGCTCGCCTGCTGACGGGGAGATGGAGCCTCCAGTGTCCGTCCCCACACGACTCGGCTCTGCCACGTACTCGCCCCATGCCTGATGTCCGGATTCCGGACACGCCGATAACCCAGCATGACCGGTCACCGCTGTCGTCTCTCCTCGCCTCGCCCCTGCCGCTGCACTGTACTGTGAAAATCTGACGCCCTCTCTCTCTCTCTCCCCCCCCCCCACACACACACAAACGCACGGAGTACAGTGCTGCAACGCTCGATGTCTGACCGGCCACGACTCGCATGCTGACAGGGAGACGGAGCCGCTCGTGTCCGGCCCCACACGACTCGGCTCTTCCACGTAGTCGCCCCATGCCTGATGTCCGTATTCCGGACACGGCGATAACCCAGCATGACCGGTCACCACTGTCGTCTCTCCTCGCCTCGCCCCTGCTCGCTGCACTGTACTGTGAAAATCTGACGCCTCTCTCTCTCTCTCTCTCTCTCTCTCTCCCCCCCCCCCCACACACACACAAACGCACGGAGTAGAGTGCTGCAACGCCCGATGTCTGACCGGCCACGGCTCGCCTGCTGACGGGGAGATGGAGCCGCCCGTGTTCGGCCCCACACGACTCGGCTCAGCCACGTACTCGCCCCATGCCTGATGTCCGGATTCCGGACACGCCGATAACCCAGCATGACCGGTCACCACTGTCGTCTCTCCTCGCCTCGCCCCTGCTCGCTGCACTGTACAGTGAAAATCTGACGCTCTCTCTCTCCCCCCCACTGACACACACAAACGCACGGAGTAGAGTGCTGCAACGCCCGATGTCTGACCGGCCACGGCTCGCCTGCTGACGGGGAGACGGAGCCGCCCGTGTCCAGCCCCACACGACTCGGCTCTGCCACGTACTCGCCCGATGCCTGATGTCCGGATTCCGGACACGGCGATAACCCAGCATGACCGGTCACCGCTGTCGTCTCTCCTCGCCTCGCCCCTGCTCGCTGCACTGTACTGTGAAAATCTGACACCTCTCTCTCTCTCTCTCCCCCCCCCCCCACACACACACAAACGCACGGAGTAGAGCGCTGCAACGGTCGATGTCTGACCGGCCACGGCTCGCCTGCTGATGATGAGACGGAGCCGCCCGTGTCCGTCCCCACACGACTCGGCTCTGCCACGTACTCGCTCCATGCCTGATGTCCGGATTCTCGACACGCTGATAACCCAGCATGACCGGTCACCGCTGTCGTCTCTCCTCGCCTCGCCCCTGCTCGCTGCACTGTACTGTGAAAATCTGACGCCTCTCTCTCTCTCTCTCTCTCTCACACCCCACACACACACACACACACAAACGCACGGAGTAGAGTGCTGCAACGCCCGATGTCTGACCGGCCACGGCTCGCCTGCTGACGGGAGACGGAGCCGCCTGGTGTCCGGCCCCACACGACTCGGCTCTGCCACGTACTCGCCCCATGCCTGATGTCCAGATTCCGGACACGCCGATAACCCAGCATGACCGGTCACCGCTGTCGTCTCTCCTCGCCTCGCCCCTGCTCGCTGCACTGTACTGTGAAAATCTGACACCTCTATCTCTCTCTCTCTCTCCCCCCCCCTTCCACACACACACACAAACGCACGGAGTAGAGTGCTGCAACGCCCAATATCTTACCGGCCACGGCTAGCCTGCTGACGGGGAGACGGAGCCGCCCGTGTCCGGCCCCACACGACTCGGCTCTGCCACGTACTCGCCCAATGCCTGATGTCCGGATTCCGGACACGCCGATAACCCAGCATGACCGGTCACCGCTGTCGTCTCTCCTCGCCTCGCCCCTGCTCGCTGCACTGTACTGTGAAAGTCTGACGCCTCTCTCTCTCTCTCTCTCCGCCCCCCACACACACACACAAACGCACGGAGTAGAGCACTACAACGGTCGATGTCTGACCGGCCACGGCTCGTCTGCTGACGGGGAGACGGAGCCGCCCGTGTCCGGCCCCACACGACTCGGCTCTGCCACATACTCGCCACATGCCTGATGTCCGGATTCCGGACATGCCGATAACCCAGCATGACCGGTCACCGCTGTCGTCTCTCCTCGCCTCGCCCCTCCTCGCTGCACTGTACTGTGAAAATCTGACGCCTCTCTCTCTCTCTCCCCCCCCCCCACACACACACACAAACGCACAGAGTAAAGTGCTGCAACGCTCGATGTCTGACCGGCCACGGCTCGCCTGCTGACGGGGATACGGAGCCGCCCGTGTCCGGCCCCACACGACTCGGCTCTGCCACGTACTCGCCCCATGCGTGATGTCCGGATTTCGGACACGCCGATAACCCAGCATGACCGGTCTCCGCTGTCGTCTCTCCTCGCCTCGCCCCTGCTCGCTGCACTGTACTGTGAAAATCTGACGCCTCTCTCTCTCTGTCTCTCTCTCTCTCTCTCCCCCCCTCCCCACACACACACACAAACGCACGAAGTAGAGTGCTGCAACGCTCGATGTCTGACCGGCCACGGCTCGCCTGCTGACGGGGAGACGGAGCCGCCCGTGTCCGGCCCCACACGACTCGGCTCTGCCACGTACTCGCCCCATGCCTGATGTCCGCCGGATTCCGGACACGCCGATAACCCAGCATGACCGGTCACTGCTGTCGTCTCTCCTCTCCTCTCCCCTGCTCGCAGCATTGTACTGTGAAAATCTGACGCCTCTCTCTCTCTCTCCCCCCCCCCCACACAAATGCACAGAGTAGAGTTCTGCAACGCTCGATGGCTGACCGGCCACAGCTCGCCTGCTGACAGGGAGACGGAGACGCCCGTGTCCGGCCCCACACGACTCGCCTCTGCCACGTACTTGCCCCATGCCTGATGTCCAGATTCCGGACACGCCGATAACCCAGCATGACCGGTCACCGCTGTCGTCTCAGCTCGCCTCGCCCCTGCTCGCTGCACTGTACTGTGAAAATCTGACGCCTCTCTCTCTCTCCCCCCCCCCCCACACACACAAACGCACGGAGTAGAGTGCTGCAACGCTCGATGTCTGATCGGCCACGGCTCGCCTGCTGACGGGGAGAGGGAGCCGCCCGTGTCCGGCCCCACACGACTCGGCTCTGCCACGTACTCGCCCCAATGCCTGATGTCCGGATTCCGAACACGCCGATAACCCAGCATGACCGGTCACCGCTGTCGTCTCTCCTCGCCTCGCCCCTACTCGCTGCACTGTACTGTGAAAATCTGACGCCTCTTTCTCTCTCTCTCCCCCCCCCCCACATACACACACACAAACGCACGGAGTAGAGTGCTGCAACGCTCGATGTCTGACCGGCCACGGCTCGCCTGCTGACGGGGAGACGGAGCCGCCCGTGTCCGGCCCCACACGACTCGGCTCTGCCACGTACTCGCCCCATGCCTGATGTCCGGATTCCGGACACGCCGATAACCCAGCATGACCGGTCACCGCTGTCGTCTCTCCTCGCCTCGCCCCTGCTCGCTGCACTGTACTGTGAAAACTTGACGCCTCTCTGTCTCTCCCCCCCCCCGAAAAACACGCACAAACGCACGGAGTAGAGTGCTGCAACGCCCGATATCTGACCTGCCACGGCCCGCCTGCTGACGGGGAGACGGAGCCGCCCATGTCCGGCCCCACATTACTCGTCTCTGCCACGTACTCGCCCCATGCCTGATGTCCGGATTCCGGACACGCCGATAACCCAGCATGACCGGTCACCGCTGTCGTCTCTCCTCGCCTCGCCCCTGCTCGCTGCACTGTACTGTGAAAATCTGACGCCTCTCTCTCTCTCTCTCTCTCTCTCTCTCTCTCCCCCCCCACACACACACACACAAACGCACGGAGTAGAGTGCTGCAACGCTCGAGGCCTGACCGGCCACGGCTCGCCTGCTGACGGGGAAACGGAGCCGCCCGTGTCCAGCCCCACACGACTCGTCTCTGCCACGTACTCGCCCCATGCCTGATGTCCGCTGGATTCCGGACACGCCGATAACCCAGCATGACCGGTCACCGCTGTCGTCTCTCCTCGCCTCGCCCCTGCTCGCTGCACTGTACTGTGAAAATCTGACGCCTCTCTCTCTCTCTCTTTCCCCCCCCCACATACACACACACAAACGCACGGAGTAGAGTGCTGCAACGCTCGATGTCTGACCGGCCACGGCTCGCCTGCTGACGGGGAGAAGGAGCCGCCCGTGTCCGGCCCCACACGACTCGGCTCTGCCACGTACTCGCCCCATGCCTGATGTCCGGATTCCGGACACGCCGATAACCCAGCATGACCGGTCACCGCTGTCGTCTCTCCTCGCCTCGCCCCTGCTCGCTGCACTGTACTGTGAAAATCTGACGCCTCTCTCTCTCTCTCTCTCTCTGTCTCTCCCCACACACACACACACAAACGCACGGAGTAGAGTGCTGCAGCACTTGACGTCTGACACTAGATCGCGTGTTTGCTGACGGGGAGACGGAGCCGCCCGTGTCCGGCCCCACATGACTCGGCTCTGCCACGTACTCGCCCCATGTGTGATGTCCGGATTCCGGACACGCCGATAACCCAGCATGACCGGTCAACGCTGTCGTCTCTCCTCGCCTCGCCCCTGCTCGCTGCACTGTACTATGAAAATCTGACGCCTCTCTCTCTCTCCCACCCCCCCCACACACACACACAAACGCACGGTGTAGAGTGCTGCAACGCTCGATGTCTGACCGGCCACGGCTCGCCTGCTGACGGGGAGACGGAGTCGCCCGTGTCCGGCCCCACACGACTCGGCTCTGCCACGTACTCGCCCCATGCCTGATGTCCGGATTCCGGACACGCCGATAACCCAGCATGACCGGTCACCGCTGTCGTCTCTCCTCGCCTCGCCCCTGCTAGCTGCACTCTACTGTGAAAATCTGACGTTTCTCTCTCTCTCTCGCTCCCCCCCCCCCCCCACACACACACACAAATGCACGGAGTAGAGTGCTGCAACGCTCGATGCCTGACCGGCCACGGCTCGCCTGCTGACGGGGAGACGGAGCCACCCGTGTCCGGCCCCACACGACTCGGCTCTGCCACGTACTCACCCCATGCCTGATGTCCGGATTCCGGACACGCCGATAACCCAGCATGACCGGTCACCGCTGTCGTCTCTCCTCGCCTCGCCACTGCTCACTGCACTGTACTGTGAAAATCTGACGCCTCTCTCTCTCTCTCCCCCCCCCCCACCCACACACACACTAACGCACGGAGTAGAGTGCTGCAACGCTCGATGTCTGACCGGCCATGGCTCGCCTGCTGACGGGGAGACGGAGCCACCCGTGTCCGGCCCCACACGACTCGGCTCTGCCACGTACTCACCCCATGCCTGATGTCCGGATTCCGGACACGCCGATAACCCAGCATGACCGGTCACCGCTGTCGTCTCTCCTCGCCTCGCCACTGCTCGCTGCACTGTACTGTGAAAATCTGACGCCTCTCTCTCTCTCCCCAGCCCCCCCACCCACACACACACACAAACGCACGGAGTAGAGTGCTGCAACGCCCGATGTGTGACCGGCCACGGCTCGCCTGCTGACGAGGAGACGGAGCCGCCCGTGTCCGGCCCCACACGACTCGTCTCTGCCACGTACTCGCCCCATGCCTGATGTCCGGATTCTGGAGACGCCGATAACCCAGCATGACCGGTCACCGCTGTCGTCTCTCCTCGCCTCGCCCTTGCTCGCTGCACTGTACTGTGAAAATCTGACGCCTCTCTCTCTCTCTCTCTCTCTCCCCCCCCCCCCACACACACACTAACGCACGGAGTAGAGTGCTGCAACGCTCGATGTCTGACCGGCCATGGCTCGCCTGCTGACGGGGAGACGGAGCCGCCCGTGTCCGGCCCCACACGACACGGCTCTGCCACGTACTCGCCCCATGCCTGATGTCCGGATTCCGGACACGCCGATAACCCAGCATGACCGCTCACTGCTGTCATCTCTCCTCGCCTCGCCCCTGCTCGCTGCACTGTACTGTGAAAATCTGACGCCTCTCTCTCTCTCTCCCCCCCCCCCCCCCCCCCACACACACACAAACACAGAATGTATTTATCTCTGTCTCTCTCTCTCTTTTGATGGAAAAGTAGCGTTTCCAAGAACGGTTACGTGACACAGCTAAATTCAGAAAGCACTTGGAAAGTAAAATGATATTTTAATATAATCGTTGATAGAAGACGAGTCTCATTTCCAAACACAAGATATATTTTTCCTTTCATTAATAGGAAACATTAAATAAGTCCTCCCCCCGTATTCTAGAAGACAACCACCTTCATAAAGAAAGCATACAAGGAACATTAAACATTTGCAGACGTAACTTGTCATACTTTTCACTTGTTTGCAACAGAAACATAATTATACTTATTGCTGATCAGCAGTAAATTACTAACGCGTTCCGGATTTAATTGGCTGCGGCGATTTGTTAGTAACACGCCGGCTTTACTAAAGCATCTTCCACTAGGTGCGCTTGTTGCTGGGATACATAAAATACGTCTTGTAACTGCAGTCAGGCCTGGCAGATCTGTTTCATGTCAGCTCTACCACTTTAAGATGTCATCATCATCTCCGGGGTGCATTAAAATGTAGAGATCTACTTCATCTGCTGCGGATGATCTGTTGTTTCTCCATTTCTTGAAACAATCTCTCTTTCTGGAGGGTTATGACACAGTACTTGAAGGATCTATGATAATAAACAAAAGAGACAAGTAATACAGAACTGAAGTGCAAATCATCGAAACGTTCCCGCAAAAACGAGGTGTTTTACGTTAATGAAATATTATACCAATTATAACATTCCCGTTTCTCTACGATAGACTATCCACTAACTATGCAAAAACGATTATGTTAATCTTTGCATGTTGTACCTGCGTAAGTAGCACACATTTGTCGCACATTGCTAGGAATTTCCCGCTTTTCATTGATTTCAAGCATATTAAGATCACGGAAAGATGACCAAAGAAACGTAGGAATTTTATGTCTGGAAGTGATGACAATCATCTCACAAACGAAAGTCAAGGCTCGATTTTTAATCCTTTGTACCTCCTGTTACAAAATACATATCTGTTAGTACACATCTATTACGCTAGTTAGTTATAAATCTATCGCGTATCATAATGAAACAGTGCTTTAAACTGCAGTAATTATTCACCTGACAGTCAGTGTCACTGACACTGCAGACTTGTTGCAGTTTGTTAAACCAAAGAAGAACTAACTGAATTGTCGGTTCTTTTTCGCCTTCTAATTCATCTGTGGCCTCTTTAACTGGTCTCAGAAAATACGCAATTTTTCCTGCAAGCTCATTATCATATCCTTGCAATCTTTAAGCGGAATCCTTTTCCGCCGACAAAGCAGCAACTTCGTTATACTGAGTGTGTAAGGATTCCAGCTGTTCCAGCGTGCGCAGACCTCTTGTTTCAACGATGATTTCAAAGACGAGCAGAGGCCACTTTTCTTAATGTACCTTACAATGCATTTTGCAGTATTTATTGTTGATGCGATGTTGGGGCCATGATGTAACAAGAAGTTATCTTCATCGAAAGTATGGCTAAGTGCTGTGTTTATACAATGAGCAGCACAAGGAATCCTTTCGTGATGTTCCAAAGCCTTTATTACATTGGCACCCTGCTCGGAGACAAAAACAAAACTGTACAACGTGTCCGGCGAAATGTCCGAATCAGCCATCCTCTCTTCAATTTCTTTCATAATATTTACTCCCGTCTTCTTAACGTCCGGGAATTTTGTTGTAAGTAAAATATTGTTCACAAGAGACCAATCTCTGTTAATGTAATGTGTTGTAAGCGTCAAATAGTGCACCTGATTATGCGTATCGGTCCACATATCAACTGTCGCAGCACATGTTTTATTAATAACTTCCACAATAACAGAAGGCATTATGCTGTTTCGTATTGCATCAGCTTGTTCTTTGCCATGTCTGCTTATAGTAGAGGGATGTGGCATGACATCAGCCCCGTTAACTTCTCCATAATGCCACCTAGATGTATTAATTCTTGGCCTAATTCTCTGAAACCTTCAGCGGAAACAGCATTAAAAGTTCTCATATCTTTAGCACACATTGCAACACACTTTGCTGTAATACTATTTTTTATTACTCCCTGTATCCCTGAAGGAGCTGCATCTTTGTGAGGTTTCTTGCAAATGTTTCTTTAAATGAGTGGGTGGTTCCCGACTGGAAACACAACAATGTGGAGCAGTTTATGCACGATACGTACCCAGTAGACGCACTGTTTTCATCCACAACCAACAAAAATTTACTCCATACTTGGATTTTTAGACCTTCCCGTTTCTTCAATGTGTAAACATTGGTTTCAATCTTACGTCTTACTGCACTGGCTGCCATGCGCTGCATGATTACAGAGGGAGTGAGACACCACAAATGAAAAGCCCGTACTGGCTGCAGTCTCGCACGTGTAATGTGTTTGAAGTTACGTGCTACGTATTCGGTCACGGCTTCTATGCTCGGTCACCGGAACTAGTGCGGGCAGCCTACCCAGTTAGGGTGTGCTCGCCCCATCCCGTATTTTGTGCTCGCTTTACTCGGTCATGCAGGACTCCAGCACGGAGCACCGCGAGTAGCCAGTCGGCTCTCTGTGCGGCCAGTGGAACTGGAGAGCGGAAGCAGTCACCGGTCAAAATAGTCTCTGCTTATGAGTCGTGTCTGTCTGGAATCCCGAGGAGAGCGCGGGAGTTTACCCTGGCGAGCACCTGGACCAGCTTTAAATGATGAGTCATTTTATGGTGGAACATTTGGATGTCATTGTTCCGTGTAGCCACATTCATTTTCGCTAGTCATTCCTTCAACCACAAAGTATTATTTTCGTTATTGAAATAAGTTTGTCACTTACTCTTCTTTCTTGTCTCACGTTCTTGTTGTCAAAACAAGTACAGTATAAAAGGAACAGAAATCTTCTGTAGCACACCACAGTTCTCGTATTCTCCACCCCTGTGCCATCTGCTGTCCACAGATCTATGCCATCAGTGTAGATTTCTTTCTTAGACCCGAAGAGATACAGCACTCGCAACAATGTTATTATTTCTCATCTTGTCATTCCTTTAGCATCTATTCCCCTCAAATATCGTACACTTTCTTTCTGCAACTGAATATACACTGATAACGCAAAACATTACGACCGCCTGCTGAACAGGTTATTTTTCCGGCTTTGGAACGAAGTTCAACACTGAGTCTGCGTATCAGGGGTCCTGCAGTTTGTCGGTAGATTTTTGGCCGTATGTGGCATCAGCTGTCTGCGCGCAGGTCATAAAATTCGTCTGAATAACCAGCCGCTGATTTGCGTACCCGGTGATGTCGTTCGATAGCGACCCAGATGGTTTCCATGGCATTTACATCAGGCTAATTTGGCCACCGAGGCATCAACGTGACTTCACTATAATGCTCCTCAAATCACTATAGCGCTGAAACTTCCTGGCAGATTAAAACTGTGTGCCGGACCGAGACTCGAACTCGGGACCTTTGCCTTTCGCGGGCAAGTGCTCTACGATGTACTGGCACAAGTAAAGCTGTGAGGATGGGGCGTGAGTCGTGCTTGGGTAGCTCAGTTGGTGGAGCACTCGCCCGTGAAAGGCAAAGGTCCCGAGTTCGAGTTTCGGTCCGGTACACAGTTTTAATCTGACAGGAAGTTTCATATCAGCGCACATTCCGCTGCGGAGTGAAAATCTCATTCTGGCACTATAGCGCTGTTCTTGCTCCGAGACAGGGACGATTACACTGCTGAAAGATGACATCGCCGTCGCGGGAGACATTAAGCATGAAGGGATGCGGGTGGTTCGCAGCTGTCGGCGTATCTTCTGTTACCACAAGCGCAGGAGGATGTCTCTCGTAGCATAACACTGCTCCCACCAACCTGCGTCAGTGGCGCGCTGCCGTTCCGAGCCGCCGTTCTCCTCGGTGACGGCGTTGTGGAGACGACCAGCGACCTGGTGTAGCAAAAATGTGGTTCACCCGAAGAGCCGATGCGTTTCCACTGATCGACGGTCGAATGCCTAAGATTCTGTGCCCACTGCTATCGTTAGTGACGATGTCGCTGGGTCAACATTTGAACACGTAGGGGTGGTCTGCTGCAGAACTCCACTTTCAGCAATGTACGACGAACAGTGTAATCCGAAACACTTGAGCGTACGCCAGCAGTGTGCTGTTTCTGCAGAGATGGCACAGATCGCAATCTGCCTTACGTTACAGAACAGACGAGCCTCCGAAACCCACGTTCTGGAACAGTCTTGGACTTCCAACCATTTAGCTCCTAACGGTAGTTTAACAGTCCTTCTACCTCTTCCCGTAGATGCTCACAACAGTAGCACGCGAACATTCGACCAGCTTCATTGCTTCCGAGGTAGTCGTTCACAGCTTCTGTGCAATAATAATCCGCCGTTTGGCAAAGTCTCTTGTTTCGATTGATTTTTCCCATTTTCTACCCCCATCTTCGCTGGGGTGTTCCTCCGTTCGTGTCTGCACGGCTTACATACTTTTGCTGCCGCATCACGAGCCCGCAACGCCACCAGGCTCCAGGCGGCATCCGACGTCGGAGAGGACCGGCGAGAATCTTTAGGAGTACTTAATTGGTACTATGATGTTTAGATGGTGTCTGCAGCTCTTGCCGAGATCCGGGCTGTAGAAGGAAGGGTACAGAAAACGCTTTTCTGCTACTCCATGCCTGGTGTTTGCAAGAAAGTCGTCGAACTACGAAATAATGGGAAATAAAAGTACGAATGTGTGAATTGTACCAGTGATACGATGTTGTGTGAAGTCGCTTTCTGACACTACTGGTGACCCCAGAAACGGCCAGTGACACCTGCGTGCCGCGAGAGCACACAGGGACTGCAGCCAGTTCTCCCTTGGAATGGAGATGGAGACAGCGCTAAACGCCAGGCATTCCGGACACCGATATGTAGTAAGATGGTACCTGTTCTATCGGACATGTCCGAAGGAACAGATACCATCGGTGACCATGCAGCTCGTTAGAATGAAATTACAATGAAATGAACACCCTTTGCTGCTTACAGGCGTTGACATACGTCAACGGGGACAGATGAAAACGTGAAAATGTGTGCCCCGACCGGGACTCGAACCCGTGATCTCCTGTTTACATAGCAGACGCTCTATCCATCTGAGCAACCGCGGACACAGGGACATGTCCGAAAGAACAGATACCATCTTAGTATAAATATATAGTTAAGGCTCACCGGCCACTTGACCATCTTCTTCCTCTGTGCGAATGCACGAGCAGTGCCCGAACTCTTACGGGATCTGCAACGCGCCGCGAGTAATGAGTATAATGGGAGAGGGGGGGCGGGGGCACTTCGAATGTAGTGCGGGACAGTACGCCGAGAATGTGGGTTTCGCGGGAGGCGTGCCACAGATAAAAACCTGCAGTCGCGCTATCCTCTGTGTCCTCGGTGGTTGAGATACATAGAGCGTCTGCCTCGTAAGCAGGAGATCCCGGGTTCGAGTCCCGGTCGGGGCACACATTTTCATCTGTCCCCATTGACCTATGTCAACGCCTGTAAGCAGCTAAGGGTGTTCATTTGATTGTAATTTCATTCCGGACACCGAGTTGTGATGTGTATGTGTGAAAATCAACCCAGAGGCTGCACCGGTTGTGCCACTGGGCCAGCCGGATGACTCGACACAAAAAAGAGGTCCTGTCTATGTCCGTGCACAGCGGGAGCCACTGCTCCCGTGCCAAACGCACTGGCGCCATCAGACGTGTCATTTCTGCCCAGCCACTTGTGACTCGTTTCCCACAGCAACAAATACTGAATTTATGTATCCTAGAATATAAAAATTGGTTATTGTGTACAAGAAGCAGATATACAGGGTGTTACAAAAAGGTACGGCCAAGCTTTCAGGAAACATTCCTCACACACAAATAAAGAAACTTCTCTTCAAATCGCATTAATCATGGAAAGGAAACACACAACAACAGAACGTACCAGCGTGACTTCAAACACTTTGTTACAGGAAATGTTCAAAATGTCCTCCGTTAGCTAGGATACATGCATCCATCCTCCGTCGCACGGAATCCATGATGCGCTGATGCAGCCCTGGAGAATGGCGTAATGTATCACAGCCGTCCACAATACGAGCACGAAGAGTCGCTACATTTGGTACCGGGGTTGCGTAGACAAGAGCTTTCTAATGCCCCCATAAATGAAAGTCAAGAGGGTTGAGGTCAGGAGAGCGTGGAGCCCATGGAATTGGTCCGCCTCTACCAATCCATCGGTCACCGCTTCTGTTGCTGAGAACCGTACGAACACTTCGACTAAAATGTGCAGGAGCTCCATCGTGCATCAACCACATGTTGTGTCGTACTTCTAAAGGCACGTGTTCTAGCAGCACAGGTAGAGTATCCCGTATGAAATCATGATGGCGTAGGTGGAAGAACATGGGGCCCAATCGAGACATCACCAACAATGCCTGCCCAAACTTTCACAGAAAATCTGTGTTGATGACGTGATTGCACAATTGCGTGCGGATTCTCTTCAGCCCACAGATGTTGATTGTAAAAATTTACTATTTGATCTCGTTGGAATGAAGCCGTAAAGAGAACATTTGCACTGAAATGAGGATTGACACATTGCTGGATGAACCGTTCGCAGAAGTGTACCCGTGGAAGCCAATCAGCTGCTGACAGTGCCTGCACACGCTGTACATGGTACGGAAACAACTGGTTCTCCCGTAGCACTCTCCATACAGTGACGTGGTCAACGTTACCTTGTACAGCAGCTACTTCTCTGACGCTGACATTAGGGTTATCGACAACTGCACGAAGAATTGCCTCGTCCATCGCAAGTGTCCTCGTCGTTCTAGGTCTTCCCCAGTCGCGAGTCATAGGCTGGAATGTTCCGTGTTCCCTAAGACGCCGATCAATTGCTTCGAACGTCTTCCTGTCGGGACACCTTCGCTCTGGAAATCTGTCTCGATACAAAAGTACCGCGCCACGGCTATTGCCCCGTGTTAATCTATACATCAAATGGGCATCTGCCAACTCCGCATTTGTAAACATTGCACTGACTACAAAACCACGCTCGCGATGAACACTAACCTGTCGATGCTATGTACTGATGTGCTTGATTGTACTGTAGAGCAATGAGTCGCAAACCAACACAAGCACCGAAGTCATCATTACCTTCGTTCAATTGGGCCAACTGGCGGTGAATCGAGGACGTACAGTACATACTGAGGAAACTAAAATGAGCTCTAACATGGAAATTAAGCATTTCCGGACATATGTCCACATAATATCTTTTCTTTATTTGTGTGTGAGGAATGTTTCCTGAAAGTTTGGCCGTACCTTTTTGTAACACCCTGTATAACACCAAACAATTAAGATTCAGTGACCTTCCAGCCGTGACCAGTTCTTAAACTTCCACGAGTTTCAGCCACTGTGAGGCAATAGCTGTCTGTTACAAGTATTTTTCCTTTATGTTGCTACTTTAATGACCCATGAGGATAAGTGCCAGGCAACGTGGAAACACTTTCTGTTAAAGACCTGATGAGGTTTACAAATGTTGCATACTATAAAACAACTGAGGGAAGGTAATTTAGACACCTGGTGAACTGAGAAAACTACACCGTTAATCAATGATAAGACATTTAATCTGCAAACTGAATGCTATTCATTCTGTGAACGTAAGGAAGTATGTAGAGATAAACTGCCTTATTAAAAAAACGTGGAAAACGTGGACACGTCGCGATGGAACTCACCTCATGCGAGAGACGGCAGCGTCCCCAGGTGCTGGAGTGGGGCAGGCAGCCAGTGGCGGCGCGGCTGCCACGGGGGTGCACCTGCGCCCGCTGGACCTGCTGTCTCCTGTGGCTGGAGTTCTGGACCGAGGGAGACACCGTGTTAGCGAGGAGGCCAGGGAGCACCTCATTACAGCCACTACTGCTAAGGGGTTGTCATTCTTAACAATGGAACACACATTGCCAGCGACTGCAGCGCGTCTACAAAGGGGATGCCTTGCCATCGAGCTAATCAGCTCACACACTGCTTCTCCTCAGATCCTCACAACAATTCCTTTGCATACCAAAAAACATTTTGTATAAAATAGTATGTAAATGAGAGGTACATACAAGGGTCGATAGTTATAGTGGAGAGATACAGCTATTGTGCAGCACAGTTTGAATAGATAAAAACGACTATAACACAGAAACTACAACTGGAACAAACTTTAAATAAACTGATGGGCCACTGCAGTCACTGGATGATGTTCCCAGCTCGTGTGTCACGGACGGGCTGTAAAGCCACAGGTGCAAAACGAGGAGAGCAGCTTTTGTACTAGTGGGGAGGACGTTAAGAGAAGCAAGGGTTACAAAATTTGCGATATTATGAAGCCATTCCAGTGAGCCATTTAATTGCTGTTAAAATTATTATCAAAGAAACTGAAACATTTCCTAATACCTGGATTTGATTCATATTAGCCAATGAGCACCCTCACTGATCTGGCGAATGTTGGATATTTGACTGTAAGGTTTAAGTGTCTGAGTAACGCCAGTAAAGAAAACAGAAACAATGTATATATACATATACGCCTGACAAGTGCAGATATTGTCATCATTGGTACCTTAAGATCTACGTACTCCTGAGTGTTAGTTGTTTTTCCTCTGTGTCTAACAGTGTTCCCAAAAATACGTCACATAATTTACTATCGGATGTTGTTGCATGGTCACAACTGCTGCACCAGTAAGTGGACTACATCTGTCAGTATAGACTCACGATGTACATCCACGTGTCCACACTTCAGCACCTGCCTTGCTGCCCAGGGGAAAATAAGTGTTAATGCCCCGCTCTCGACACGTGTACTAACCAACCTAAAACCATATTACTCGTAATATCTATTATTATTAGACTGTAAATGAATTACATACCGCATAATGTCGTGCATTCACTGATCTCAGTCACCGACAAAAATATCTGCAGTCGTACCCGTACACCCTGTGTTATATACATACATACAGTGTCCAGTTACATTAATGTAATCACCTGTCAAAACCCTGATTAGGCTAAATAACCGCCGTTCGCAGCATGAACAACTGCGAGACATGCAACAAGAGAACCAAGGATGTTCCGAGAGGCACCAACAGGCACGTGCTGTCATTCCGTGGCCATCTGTGCTGGGTTTTTCAGTTGATAATCCGTGGCACAGACTGCCTGATCAAAGTGGTCCCGTAGATTCTCGTTTGGTTTGAAACGCGGGAGTTTGGTGGGGAGGGGATTACAGTCCACTCACTCTGATGCTCTTCACACCATCTACATGTATTGCGAGCTGTGTGACACGTTGCATTGTCCTACTGGTAGATGCAATCACGCGGAGGAAAAAAAACTGCTTGTAGGGGTGGACATGTTCCCCAACGATAGATGCATACTTGTGCCGATCAATTGTGCCTTCCAGAATGACGAGTTCATCCAGCGAATACATCGGAAACATTCTCCAGAGCAGAATACTCCTTTCTCCAGTCTAGACCAAAAATGGTTCAAATGGCTCTGAGCACTATGGGACTTAACATCTAAGGTCATCAGTCCGCTAGAACTCAGAACTACTTAAACCTAACTAACCTAAGGACATCACACACATCCATGCCCGAGGCAGGATTCGAACCTGCGACCGTAGCGGTCGCGCGGTTCCAGACTGTAGCGCCTAGAACCGCTCGCGCACACCTGCCGGCAGCCTAGACCTTTCCGATGTTTGTTGCAGGGTGTTTGCTTTCGGAAATTTCACGCTGATCGACCTTAAAACGTGATTCATTTGAAATGACCACTTCTCGCCATTGAATGTACACCTACTTCTGATGATGCCATGCGAATTTGTCACTGATGAACAGCAGGACCATATGCACCAACATTCGCTGAATGGTCGTTGAATAAGCACTGTTGACATCCCCTTAGTTCATCTGGGTAGTCAACTGCTCAATGGCTGCATATCTGTCAGCTCATGCACTCCTCTGCAGCCATCATTCACCACTGTCATCCATGGCACGCAATGCACCGCAGTTGCCTTGGCAACGGTTTTGGATGGCGCCATTATGCCATGCATATTGTACTTTAACCAGGACGGTGAAATATTTCTTTTTATCTGTAAATAAATTTAAGTCCCAAAATTGAAATAATTTACGTAAACCTACGTCAGAAACATCGTATTTTTGTATAAATTCCGCATATTGTCTTTAAGTTGTCTTATAATGTAAAATTTTAATTAATATTTAAATGTGAGAGAGCATACAGATGTTAAAACTAGCGAAAGAGAGCAATTGTATTTATTAATTGATAATAATGCAATGGATACAGCGCAAGAGGCGTCAACAATCAAATTTTATTCGATCAGTCGCTCTGGAAAGGAGCGCAGCGAAGTCTCTCTAACATTTTCCTCTGCAAGAGGCTCCCAGAACAGTAAGAGACTGCGGAAAAATGACAGTAGAGTCGCCTTCTGTTGTCTACTTGAATCTGGATCGGTCTCTCTCGATATCTCTCTCTCCTGAGGCCCGCTCTCTTCCGGTGTCTCCGCTCTTGTCGATCGCTCTTAATGATCGCTCTCTCGAATGATTTTGTGATAGGCAATTGTACTTCAAAGACATTTTCAAGGTGTGTAAAGTGCTTATCTATGTAAAAGTATCTGAGCCGTGGCTGGCTTATGCTATGCATTGGATTAGACCTTGTTTTCTATTCTGTGTATAGTCTCCCACAGTTATCGCGATTAAGTTATTATCCTCCCCTTCTGCGGGTGGCAGCAGCGGTGTGTATCGATATTCGCTCCTTGGACTATCTTTGGCCTGACGCTTATAGCTCCTGGCTGGGCTGTGTGCGGGAGTTGGTCGGTTGGCGTGGAGCGGCGAGGAAGTCTCCGCGGCGCGTAGTTTGGCCGGCCCCACTGACGGCCTCTATGCAGTGTTGGAGTGTGTGGTGCTGTTCCCGTTGCTACGAAGTTCGTGGCTCACCGGTCCTACATATGAAAGTTGAGTTTTCACTTAATCTACGAGCAAGTCACGGCTGTTTACATTGTGTCGTTTGGAGTTCGCTGTCGGCTGTTGGGATATTCCCTCGAGCAACAAAGTGTGTTTTCAAGTTGGCAAATTTTAGAAATCCTCCGGTGAAGTTTAACTGTACTTGGTTATTTGAATTGAAGTGCACCAGCGGAATATTCTGCCTTGTGGCCGTTAATGTTCCTGTTACCTGCCCTGGCCGTTGACGTAAATTCAGGCAGTGTATTTTCCACATCGTGTTTTCGCTGTCCAGCACGGTGTGTAGTTTGACAGCTCAATGTGGGCTCTAATACCTTCTACGTTGTTCCATTGAACTCCCTGTTGTGTGCTGGTCGGGTGAAGTGGAGGTTATCTTGTCGGTGGGTCCACTGACTGCCTGTCGGTTGGGTTGTCGTCAGATCGACAATGGTTGGGCCAACTGAATGTCTCACCTAAGTGAGCATTAGTGTTTGAATTCCAGGCCGACACTCGGAACTTCTGAGCTCCCTTTTCTTGTTTGTTCTTGTTGTTTGTACTTGTATGGCTTCTAGCCGATTTTTAGATTAAGGTTGTTGCGTCAGATGGTTTGGGCCTTCAGCATAATTTAATAACTGTTTTAAGTAAAGACTTCGGCATTTTTAAAATTAATGTTATTGAGTCTTACGTGTTGCGCCGTCAGACGATTCCGAATTTAAGCTGTTTGCTGTTAGTGTCAGATTCTTTGAGCCTTCAACCTAATTAAGGAACTACATTAAGATAAGGCTTTGCCTTTTAAATTTCTGATTTTGGTTGAGCTTTAAGTTATTGGCTTTCAGCGGTTTTTAAATTAAAGTGGACTTGCCCTTAAGGCATGAGATTGCACGGCGTATTCAGCCGCTAATTAAGTTCCAAAACTACAGCTGTGTCTTTTTTTAATTGTTTTCTTTGCACTTGTAATGTTTGATCAAATAAAAGGTTGTATGTTCGACTGTAACTGACCGCCGGTTGTTTTGGCCCCTTTCCACAACTTAAACTACCTGTCCTGTACTGCGGGTTTAGCAGGGTGTCTCAGTATCGTCAGTATATGAACCAATGTTCATTAACATTAACCTTGCCTGCCAACTTTTCTATGTCTCAGTTAGAAGAACTGCGAGACTGCCGGACATATCGTTTGCTGTCATACCATTCTTTTTACCTGGCTGCTTCTTTTAAGTAACGGCACTCCAGTTAATTTCCTCTTATCAAAATTTATTTTTGAGTTCCCACTAAAGACCTCAACTGAAAATAGAGAAAACTTTCCTTTTTAGAAATAATATCTCGACAGCACACATGCAGCTTACAATCTTGGCAGTTTCGAAAATGCTTCTTGGCCGGAAAGCTGATGTTCGTGCATGTTTGGACGTCAGATAAATCGCTCCGTTTCTGCACTGTGGTGGCGGCTGCACTGTTTCCTCGTTTATGCACCACGCTTCATCCGCCCTGCACAACTTGCGCGCCGCCTGGCGAGTGTGAGTGGGTGTTGCATGTTGGCCTGCCAGTGTGGCCGAGCGGTTCTAGGCGCTTCAGTCTGGAACCGCGTTACCGCTACAATCGCAGGTTCGAATCCTTCCTCGGGCATGGATGTGTGTAATGTCCTTAGGTTCGTTAGGTTTAAGTAGTTCTAACTTATAGGGGACTGATGACCTCTGATGTTAAGTCCCATTGTGCTCAGAGCCATTACATGCTCAGATTAAGAACTTCAAACTTACAACCTTCTTTTTGTAGTTTAATGTACATCTTAGAAGTTATACCAACCTGGAGAGAACAGACGTATTTTGATATGTAAGTTGTACATATATGGCACACATGTACCTCCAATGTGAAAGAGAACTACACATGATATCAACTGTAGTATTGAAGTAGGAATACACTTCACCTAAGTCTCCCACTGGTGAATATTTATAGCGTGGGGACATCAGAAATGGGAAATTTTAAATGTATTGTACCCTCTGTAAGCTGTGCTGCAGCGTGCCAAAGCATTTGTGGTGCTGGTACTGGGTGCCAGACTCGCTTCTCATCACCGCCTTTCCTTCAGTCAGCATATCACGTCACCATTTAAAGGTAGCTCGTTGTCAACTGAAAGAGAGACAGCTTGCAACAATAATGAGACGTGGAGTGAGTTGTGCAGCACACATTGTAGAGACTGCACGCTCGCTTGCGCCAACTGCGTACTATACACGTCTCTGTGTCTGGTGTCTTTCTGTTGTGAGCGGCACATCGTAGCGTCCACAGGCAGAGTGGGTGCTGCCATCTACACAGTCGACATACTTTCTGTTCAGATGCTTTACACCACAACCTAAATAACACCGTGTTGCACAATTTAAGTCAACTGGTGACTGCAAATAAGATCACAGCGCTTGCATGCTACGTAAAATTTGGCCCTCCCACAGTTTTCGTTAGCTAACTTACTTGTTGGTAAACACAGTTAAGTTTAGAAACTTGATGAACCTATTACGACATGTCTATGGTCTGGTACCCCGAGCTGCAGAATTTGAATCCCCACCAGATATCATGGACATGGAAGACCCTTAGAGGTCTCTGCACCAAGCTGTGGCGGCACGCACCTCCTGGCCTGTTTTTAGGGTGAGGCCACCACAGATGAACACGTGGTCCCAGCGGCCAATAGCGGCGCCCTCGAAAGAGTACTTTAAGCGCCTGCCTCTCGCTTAGCCAGTCAGTCTAATCTCGCTTACGTCGGTTTACACCTAGCTTGCGCCAGACTGCTTTCTTTCTGGTTCGTGTACAAGTTTGTTTCCTTGTGACTCTGTTGTTCGGTGTTGTTGTATTCGTTCTATCCTGCAGTGGTCGTGTCCGTCCTTTTCCATTGTGTTGTTGTTCGCGGGCCTCTCCGCGGGTCCAGCCACGCTTCCTGTCAGTGCTACCCCACAACCATCCCGGCCGCAGTTACAACAAATGGTGATGTTTGGTTTGTGGAGCCCTCAACTGGGCAGTCATCAGAACTGTACAAGCCCTAATTTTTACACAGTTCACTTTTTACACATTCCAATCTAGCCACTGCCACGAATGATGATGATGATGACATGATGAGAACAACACAAACAACCTGTCCCCGGGTGGAGAAAATCCCCAACGCCATCAGGAATCGAACCTGTGACCTCTTGATCCAGAGGCAGCAATGCTAGCCATTAGACCAAGAGCTGCAGACTGAGATGTCAATGAAAGCACAATGAGCTGTTAGAAAATAGTCATCTACTGCATAGCACCAACACATCTGGGGAAACTTGGTAGCAAAAACTGTAGGTTTGGCAATGCATATATTCGTAAAACTGGGAAATGCAGCGGAGCGGCTTGTCAGATGCTTACCTGGTCTTGTCTGGCCGATGAGACAGCAGCCGAATCGCTCGGAGCAAGTCCTCGGGCTGGCTTCGCATCGCCACCTGCTGCTCGCTGTCAGCCTCGAGCCCCGGCAGGGCGAACTTGTCGGCGGTGTCCAGCAGCTGGGGGGCCGCGCCGGACAGCTGGGGGGCCAGGGGGGCACAAGGCGGCGCAGCAGCGGCAGCGGCCCCCACACGTCTGCGGCGCCGACCTGGCCGCTGCCGGCCCGCACCTCGCCCTGTGCCAGAGTCACCACAGCGCCGCTACTCGCATTGTCAGGGCAGCCAGGCCAGTGGCCACCGTCTCTCCACCCTCACCGACTGCTGGAACACGGCGTCACTGAGCAGCTCTCTTCCTATACACAGTGCCATCTGCACTTGCTCGAGCCACAGGCAGATCAATATTTAGCTACGTGCCGTAACTGCCTGATATCTTTGCCATATCTAAAACTGGTGGAACAGGCGAATAGCTGCAAAACCTTTGACAATACCGTTTAAAGGATTTATTGTTTGTTTGCTCCAGAAGGAGTGGAGACCTCGCCTCCTTAATATCTTTCCACAGATATGCAAAAGTCATTCAAAGTGGGGATCTAGAACAACAGTAACGAGTCCAGAGGATATTATATTACACACATCAAAAGAAGTTTTGCATCATCCCAGTTCCCAGAACTCTTGAAGATAGATGTTAACTGGGGATACTGTATCACAGACACAGTCCCTTTGACTGTTCAGAGATGTCACTAAACCCGCCCGAAGATGTAAACAACTATGCATCAGCAGTGGCTGTTAGACCAACAGTTCATCAGTTCCAGTCATTCCACCAGGAAGGAGGTACACGGCTCGTGTTGTCTCTTGTTCAACCGTGCCTAGACGGCCAATACCGCGGTTCGATCGCGTCCGCATTGTTACTTTGTGCTCTCAACAAGGGCAATGTCCAGGCATCTCAGTGTGAACCAAAGCGATGTTGAGGAGATACAGAGAGACACGAACTGTCGATGACATGCCTCGCTGAGGCCGCTCAAGGGCTACTACTGCAGTGGATGACTGTTACCTTCAGATTATGGCTTGGGGGAACCCTGACAGCAACGCCATCATTTTGACTAACGCCTTTAGTGCAGCCGTAGGACGTAGTATTATGACTCAGACTGTGTGCAACTTCACTCCGGACATCCATGGCGAGGTCCATCTCTGCAACTACGACACCATGCAGCATGGTACAAATGGACCCAACAACATTCCAAATGGACCACTCAGGATTGCCATCACGTTCTCTTCGCCGCTGAGTGTCGCATATGCCATCAACCAGATAATAGTCGGTGATGTGTCTGGAGGCAACCCGGTCAGGCTGAACACCTTAGACACACTATACAAGCGAGAGCAGCAAGGTGGAGGTTTCATCTTGTTTTGAGGGGGAGGGGGAGCATTATGTGGGGTCGACGTATGCTGGTGGTCATGGAAGGTGCCGTAATGGCTGTACAAGACGTGAATGCCATCCTCCACCCTACAGTGCAACCATATAGGCAGCATATTGGCGAGGCATTCGTCTTCACGTGCACATCTTGTGAATGACTTCCTTCAGGTTAACGACATAGCTCGATTAGAGCGGCCAGCATGTTCTCCAGACTTGAATCGTATTGAACATGCCTGGTATACGTTGAAAAGGGCTGTTTATGAACGACGTGACCCACCAACCACTCTGAGGATCTACACCGACTCGCCGTCGAGGAGTGGGACAATCTGCACCAATAGTGCCTTGATCAACTTGTGGATAGTATACATCAACGCAAGAGGACGAGCTACTTGGTATTAGAGGTACTGGTGTGTACAGAAATCTGAGCCACCACCTCTGAAGGTATTTTGTATGGTGGTACAACATGCAATGTGTGGTTTTCATGAGCAATAAAGTGGCGGAAATGATGTTTATATTGATCCCTGTTCCAATTTGCTGTACAGGTTCCGGAACTCGGAAACGATGTGATACAGAACTTTTTTTAAGTAAATCGACGAATTATCCTCTTGCTCTCTGTAGTTATTTCAGAAAACATGGATATCTTCTGTATTACTCTGCTCTTAACCGCTAGTTCCTCATGTTCCCATGCAGACTGCATAATTAGACAACAATTCACTCTGATAGCCTTGTGATACAGCCCAGTATTTCACTACCCAGTCGTGTCCCAGTCTGCCAGACACAGTCATAGAGAAAAGTGACATCGATCAGTGACTGACGTCGTGCTACCACAGCTTTGCGAACGGTGCTTATAACTACATAGGCCTCAATTTTTGTCCGCGTGCTCTGAGGCGCCTTGCCACGGTTTGTGCTGCTCTCGCCGTCCGAGGCTGGAGACCTCCTTCGGACATGGGGGTGTGTGTGTTGTCCTTAGAGTAAGTTAGTTTAAGGTAGATTAAGTAGCATGTAAGCCTAGGAACCAATGAGCTCAGGTATTTGGTCGCCTAGGTACTTACGTCAAATTTCCGGAACCGTGCGACTGCTACGGTCGCAGGTTCGAATCCTGCCCGGGCATGGACGTGTGTGATGTCCTTAGGTTAGTTAGGTTTAAGTAGTTCTAAGTTCTAGGGGACTTATGACCACAGCAGTTGAGTGCCATAGTGCTCAGAGCCATTTGAACCATTTTTACGTCAAATTTCGAAAATTTTTCTTAATTTTCAGTTACATGGTGTAATTCTTGCTACTGTTCACACTCAGCATCTAACATTCCCGCAATAAATGGTCGCAATTATCCTTTAAATAAGAGTTTAAATAATTACTGATTTATTGTACTTTGTATCAAACAACACCAGCCGTTGGTGCATTCATCTCAATAGAGGAATTTCAATGAATTCTGTAAAACCTGAGACATCACAAGTGTCCATCCCTGAGCATAAGAACGTCTTAATGTGCAAAAATTACAAAACGCTCAGTCTAGCTGTGAATGCATCCTAAAACAATAATCTCGATTGTCCTCAAACAGTGGACTCAGGAAATCAGTTTGTCTTCTGGCAAAAACAGAGGAATCAGGGGAGAGATATATTCTTTCACATTAGGAATAGAGAAATGTACTGAAATGATGTTCCAATATAAAGTCTCAGTAAATAAAGGAAGGAAGGAAGATTGGGTTCAAAAAAATGGTTCAAATGGCTCTGAGCACTGTGGGACTTAACATCTATGGTCATCAGTCCCCTAGAACTTAGAACTACTTAAACCTAACTAACCTAAGGACATCACACAACATCCAGGACATCACGAGGCAGAGAAAATCCCTAACCCCGCCGGGAATCGAACCCGGGAACCTGGGCGTGGGAAGCGAGAACGCTACCCCACGACCACGAGATGCGGGCGAAGATTGGGTTTAACGATCTCTTGACATCGAGGTCATTAGACATGAACCACAAGCTTGGATTGTTTCAAGGACAGGGAAGGAAATCGGATGTGCCATTTCGAAGAAAGCATCCCAGCTTTCGCCTGGACGCATTTTAGGTAAACACGGAGAACCTAAATATGTATGGTCGAACATGGGTTTGAACTGTCACCCTACTGAATGCAAGTCCGTGGTGCTAACCACTGCGCCACTTCTCTTGTTTTGAGTAAATACACAGAAAGTGTTTGATACTGTAAAATGGCTAAGTGATGTCCTGTGAAAATAAAGCAGAGAGACTGACAGTTTACATGAGAAGAGTGTTACTGGTTGGCGCTCTTCACACATAGAGGTACATATCCAGAAAGGATTCCAGCAATAATGCCCACTGTCAGCAATTATTTTCAGTCCATACAAAGAGGAGGCACTGAAGTAGGGCCGGCCGCGGTGGTCTCGCTGTTCTAGGCGCGCAGTCCAGAACCGCGCGACTGCTACGGTCGCAGGTTCGAATCCTGCCTCGGGCATGGATGTGTGTGATGTCCTTAGGTTAGTTAGGTTTAATTAGTTCTAAGTTCTAGGGGACTGATGGCGTAAGATGTTAAGTCCCATAGTGCTTAGAGCCATTTGAACCATTTTTGAACTTGGGTAGGACGTCAAACGGGCCGACATGGAGCAGGAGAAGCACCACAGGACATTTTAATTTCCACTGTCTACACTTTTACGAGTAAATTCATAAAACTTTAACAGCATGACCAGGAAGGATTGAGGATTCATACTCACAGCAGTGGAAGCTGAAAAATGTAACAAAATAAATTGTTTTAACATGTGAAATTTCATCATTTTTTCACTTACTGTTGGCTGCATTTGTTGCTACAGATACGCTTTCCTTCGTGAATAAGGGAGGTCCTTCGATGAATTTTGCACAGAATTCAATCCATACTTGCTATTAAAAAACTGCGGTAAAAGTTGAGATAGTTAACCATAAAACTTGAGTTTTTTTCTAAGTATGAAGTTTAAAATGTCAACAGCTCATTTATTTTCTCATAAATTAAATAAATTCTAGAGTTTCACACACCTGTATGTATGGTCTGTACGCTGTGCAAAATTCGTCGAAGAATCTCTCTTACTTATGAATAAAAGTGTACCTACAGCAACAAATGGAAAAATTATGAAATTTCATATGTAAAAAAAGTTATTTTCTTATGTTTTTGAACTTCCACTGCTATGACCGTGAATCCTGAGTTCTTCTTGCTCATTCTGACACAGTTTTATGAATTTATTTGTAAAAGTATAGACTGTGTAATTAAAATATCTGGTGGTGCCTCTCCTGCTCCAAGATCTCCTACCTCTGTACAAAAATTAAAGGTAATTGTTAGACATAGGTGCAGTAATACACTAAAAAAGAATTGCTACACTGGTGACACTGTTATTTTACCTGCAAGGGAACGAGATCTCGAATCCATCTTAAACAAAAGGGATAAATTAGTGGGGGAAGCGTAGAACATGAAAGAACCTAAATCTAAATCGATTTTTTTTGACAAAAGGTGACAAACCAGTGTTCGACTACGTGTATGTGACAAGATACTGCAACATCACTAGTTGTGGAAGGAGCAAAGAAGAAAGAAGAAGCACAATTGTCTAAGAACAAAATGTCTACAACAGAATGCATATTATGTCAATTTCTTGAAGTAACAGCCCACGAATCACGAATTTTATGTAAGCAAATGGTTGGAGTGAGCGAATGTATGGTTATGTGACCAGGCCTCTGAGGACTGGGGAAACACAGAGGCTAAATAGTTCTGAGGTGTAGTGTAACAGGCGCATCCTGAAAATCAAACGGACTGACAAAAGACATATGGCGATGTCCTTAAAAGAGCGGAGGAGATGTCTATGGAATGCTGTCCTCAAATAAAGAGTTGAGATTGTTCCTCATCTATGGATGTATGAGCGGTGCCTAAAAGCGACAACAGACATAAATATCAGTGGAAAAAGTGCAGAGGGAGACAAGAAGTGGAGTATATCTATGAAACTATAAAAGATGTCTGCTGCAACGCCTACATAGAAATGAACAGTAAGGCAGAAAGACTGGAAAACCACAGATGTGCTGTCATCAGGTCCTCGGGCTCAGAACTGGAGGCACAGAAGTCCTTGGCACACTCTAGACTAGGCGACTTAATAACTACTGTTGCAGTGTTTTACCTCTCCCCATCGGCGTGTACCAACTTAAGTATGTCGAATCACAACAGTTGAAAATTTCTCAGCCGTGTCACCTTATAGTCAGTGACGTGTAGGCCTCTGGCAACCACACTGTTCCTTATAGTAGGCCACGCTGCCTTACAGCTCATTGCTTTTTCTCTCCCACTGCGTCATTACCAGCAGCTATAATTTCTCTACGTATAAACCTTTCACAGCCGATGATGTTTGTGTCTGCTGTCTCGCATCAGAAGCCAGACTCGCTGCATGAATCACTGCTGGCAGTTCTGTCATTTCAGTGATGGCAGCCGTCAACAGGCACACAGTCGCCCACTCAGAGCTCTAACGACCATATTCGATGAGCTTCAAGATGGGACCAGACCACTGCGAAACGCAGTACTTTGCCACACTCCTTCAATTGCCTCTTAACATTATTGCAGAACCCACTGAAAATCCTTAAATCTCATTTTCCGTTTATTGTCGGTGTCTATATTTGTAGTAACTTTTATGCACAAACATGGAGTGCCTCATTGCATTTTTTATTTTTTATTAAACGAATGCACTGGTCTCTGTAGTGAGCGGTTGCGTAATTGCAGTCAACCACATCCATTCATACGTCGTAGTAAAGTAGTAAGTAGACATTCACTTATCTCTGAAATATAGAAGTTAAAAAAGAAAATTTAAATCACACTGCTGCAAGGCACTTTGGAAATTGTGACAAATCTCTACCATCCCCCTGCCGCCCCCAAAAGACAAATAATGCCTCCAGCCCAAAGACTCATAATCAGCACTCCCTCATTAATCGTGCAGGATCATTACTACAAAGAAAAGCGGCTGAGACACTTCGTCCACAGTCATGAATTTTCAGCACTGTCTGGTGCTATAGTGCAAGGCACTGAAATACGTCCACAGAATATGTACATATTCACCATATGTGAGAGCTATTCGGAAAGTAAGGAACGGCAGGTCGCGGAATGAAAACCACAGTGAAAATGAAAACCGTTTTATTTGCAACAGATAGATACACCTTCCACCTTATTCTCTACACAGTCGCCGCTCAGACGTAGACATATGTCGTAGCGTTGTACCAACTTTTCAATTCTCTCGTTATAGCTGGCCGTGGTGGCCGAGTGGTTCTAGGCGCTACAGTCTGGAACCGAGCGATCGCTACGGTCGCAGGTTCGAATCCTGCCTCGGGCATGGATGTGTGCGATGTCCTTAGGTTAGTTAGGTTTAAGTAGTTCTAAGTTCTAGGGGACTGATGACCTCAGAAGTTAAGTCCCATAATGCTCAGAGCCATTTGAACCATTTTTAAACTCTCATTATAGAAGACAGCCGCGAGTGCTTTTCGACAATTTTCTACTCCGGACTGCAGCTCGTTGTCTGTGTCAAAATATTGTCTTCATAGACAGTGGTTCATTTGAGAAGAGATGAACCTCAGGGGTAGCCAATTACGGACTTTATTGTCGGTGATCAAACACTTCCCATCGAAAACGCTGCAGGCGTATCGTCATTGCCCCTGCAGAGTGCGGCAGAGAATTGTCGTGTAGAACGAACTGCATGACAGTTATGTGGATTGCATAGCTTCAGGCGAAATATTTGGCCAGACCCTTATACTTGGCGGTAGACGGTAATTTTTAGCCATCTTTTTTGCGTTCTTACTGTGAGCTCAGAACTGAAAAGAGCGATATGATGGGCGTACTAGACGCAGAGTCCAAGGCATCTGTGCAAAGCTTCATCAGATTTTCACTGTATGTATAGCAGGAATGGAAAGAGCTATTGATGTGTAGTTATCACATAAAGTATTGGTAGATAGTGGCTTGGGGCAAACATACACATTCACAAAAACAAACTAAAAGTAAGGTAAATTAGAATGTTAGTGATATTTGTAGCACGATTCTACAGCGAGTCATTAATGAGATATTGTATTTTGAAAAGTTTGCACACTAAGGCTTTTTTGTGCAATTCAGCCTGCGTAACTGCTAGGTATGATGTCGTTTTGTTTGTGTACAGTGTGTTTCTAGTGCATTGCGACATGCTAGTCAGTTAGTGTAGGTCGTGAGTGAAGGAGGGAGTTTACCAATGGAGGAAAAGCCAACATGCTCACGGTGTATGGACAGTGCAGGAAGAATGCAGTTCGCTTGTGTGTATGTGGCAAGATATCCCGATACACATCAACCATCTCAGCAATTATTTATCAACTTCTTCAACCAGTTACGTGAAATTAGTAGTGTAACACCTACGGAACGTAACAGAAGAAAACAAGAGACGACAGAAGAAGGGGAAATTAATGTTCTTGCTGCTGTTGCAGTTCATCCACACATTAGCTCCCACACAATCGCACGAGGAAGAGGAATGAGCCGGCGAGTGTGCTAAGCATTCTCCGTGGACATAGGACCCACCCCTTCACGTATCTCTCCATCAGTAGCTGTATGGGCGCCATTATGAGAATCGTTCCAAGTGGTGTGTCTGGGCATTAATGCAGGATACCCCTGATGTATCATTCATCTTGTTTAGTTATGAAGCTACATTTACCAATCGAGGCCAGGTACACTGCCGAAACATGCACTGCTGCATCAGCATCCATGGTGTGCAGGTATGATGCGGGATACTAAAACAACATACTCATGGACAGAACACTGAACATGCACAGGTTTCGCAGTATCCTAACAGACGATCTGCCACGGATGCTAGAAGGCGTTCTTCTGCAGGCTAGACGGTACCTGGGCTACCAGCATGATGGCTGTCCAGTCAAGGTGCACAAAGTACTGCACCGTGTCTTCATGGAATATTTCCAAATCGTCGGACTGGCTGCAGAGGGCCTGTACCTTGCCCGGCCTGTTCCACAGGTTTCACGCCTGTAGACTTTTTTCTGTGTGGAAAGCAAGAAGACGCTGTTTACAAGGACACGCAAACTACTCCTGATGATACGCAACGTCGTATTACTGCAGCCTGCTCGGGCATCTCCGCTGAAATGCCGGCACGTGTACAGCAGTTGTTCTATACCAGTGTGGAAGCGTGCATGCCGCAGCAGGTGGTCATTTTGAACACAGTGTGTACTGTAATGGTGAATCGTCTCGTTACTGCTCAGAATCCACATAAATAGTGTATGCACACGTGTTGTTCTTTAGTGTATGCTGCCACAGGTATCGTACAAGTGTCAATGTGGGAACTTTTCAAAATACGGTATCTCATAGATGACTCACTCTAGAATCTTGCAGTAAACACCACTGACATTCTAATTTATCCCACTTTTCGTTTGTTAATGTCAATAAGCATTGCTGTATTTAAGAAGGTGTATGTTTGCACAAAACATACACTTTCTATGTTTTTTATTTATTTATTTTTTGTCCTTATAGCTATTTTACTTAACTGAAAAGATTAAAAAATATGGTAAACGTACCAACTTCTCCGTATTGCATAGCTGAATCTCAGTTTCTTAAACACCATCTAATGTAACTTGCAACTCACAAGAATTAAATGATTTATCTGACAGTATCCAATGATCTGTTATGAATGACCGTGAGCAATAGTCGATAATGCAGGAATTAGTTCTTTGACTGCCTCTGATAACTTACTGGTGATACATTTTAAACATGGTTGGTGACTGTACTGGAGCCGGCCGGTGTGGTCGAGCGGTTCTAGGCGCTTCAGTCTGGAACCGCGCGAGCGCTACGGTCGCAGGTTCGAATCCTGCCACGGGCATGGATGTATGTGATGTCCTTAGGTTAGTTAGGTGTAAGTAGTTCTAAGTTCTAGGGGACTGATGACCTGAGATTATAAGTCCCATAGTGCTCAGAGCCATTTGAACCATTTGATTGTACTGGAAGTGACAATAACTCTTTGTTAGTACACAACCATAGCGTTTAATGCAATGCTGCACACGTTTCCAGATGGTTCTATCACATACAGATTCCACACAAACGAATGTAGTTATGATTCGTGAATATACTGATTTATAGCTTTGAGGTCAGTTACATACCACTTGCTTCATGGAGCCAAAGTTTCAGTACTGAGAAGTTCGATAATGTTCCACTTCTTGGTTTGCTCGTATGCTTCTTCAATTATGATTTCATCCAGGATTACGATCACACTAAACCTGCAGCACTGGTAGGTTTGTTCTGGAATAAGCTGTTATACTGGGGTCAGTTACCATTTGGATGTTCTGCAATGTGGGTTCTTCTGCAATAGAACAGTGCTTGAACGATATTCATAAAACGCAGAATATAACGTGGTGCCCAGTATTTGTTGTATATACAATGGAGAGAGGATTTTCGACAAACTGTTCTACGCTTACTTTTCTGGACAACAAAAGTGCAAACCTTTTAATGAATGAGTATGTCAATGATATTTCAAACTGGAAAGCTCTTCATCTGAATAACTTTGTTTCCTGGTTGTAGCAATACGGTGATTGGTGCATAAATATTATTTTCGATCTTTTGTGTTTCACAGTCCGATAAGTAATCTGGCTGTGACTGAATGCAACTGCCCTGTGTTAGTTGTCAGTATAACTTCAGCCACTGCACAGCAATCTCTAAGGACATATTGGCTGTTATCTGCTGCCAACAGTTACTTTTATCACAACTATTTGCAATACGCAAACGTTAAGACACATGAATTGTGAAGTTTTCCGTTTCTTTTATTGTTTGTACGCTTTAAATAATTCTAACTGTAATGTCGTATTAAACTGAAAATTTATGTGCAGTTATGTTGTGTACATCCAAACATTTTGAGAGTTATCTATTAACAGGGTATCATGGTCTTTGATTGATAACTGTGTGGGATGTCTGCGGGAGAAAGGATATCTCAAGTAAGCTGGTTATGGATTTTTCTTACCGAACGTGTGTGGATGCAGATTAGCAGAAGAAGCTGATTTGGAGAGTACACTGACGGAGGTCCTGGCAGTGTTTTTGTCCACTAACACGCAGTGCATGGACTCCCGGTCCGTGAGACTGCAGCAGCTGGCAACAAGTTACGAGTCAACGCCGCGGTAATGTGCTGAGTATCGCTTTGTTACGTCCAGCCTCTAATTAATTTGTGCACTGGCCACTTATGAAATTCAGACACTTTTCCGAGAAGATTATATTAATTGTGAACTGTGGTCCAAACGTTTGTTTTGGCCAATGGTGAATACTTGAGCTTCAGACAAATGGTTCCCCGTCCTGCAATTAGTAGCTGCCGTTATTGCTCTGTTAATGTAATAGTTAGTGAGACAGTGTAATAAACTTCTCAAACAAATATTTGTTTAATCAATCACTATTAAAGTAGTGTTGCATTGCACTGAACAACTGACAAGTATCAATTAAAACGATAAATGACAGCTACATTGCATTTAAGTAGAAGCCACTATTTATTTATAACATAGCGTGAGATCAGAAACTTGAGTGACACGTATGAAACCACTGACACGAATGTGGACTATGAAACTATGAACGTGTCGGCATTGCCGACATCAGTGTACACTTGTGCTAACAGACAGGAGGACAATGATTTATAAAATTTTTATAGATTATGTTATCTGTTTTTGTGTCTGTCATTTTTGTAGCAGGCACTTTGTTTTGGTCTAGGCCTACCAAAGATACAGGTTAAGTTTGCCAAATCACAGCAAAATCTGCTTAGTATAACTGATCGATTTGTTGGAAAACAAGGAAGTAAATGAGTGTGTAGTTGTTCTGTGATAGGTATAGTTGTTCAAAAGTAGTTTTTCAGTTCTTACAGAAATTCATGATGCCTAAAACACAGTCAAACTTGTAACAAGACTAAGCGTTCTCATAATGAACTCCACTGTGTCATGGTACAAAACTCAGTATACGTAGCATCATATGTGATAGGTCTTAAGATTTTTGTATTTAAGAGTCCTGATCCTGTGTTTTGAGAGGAGAAATCCATAACTGTTAAGTGGATCACAAAGACCTATTTATCATTATTTTGGTAATTTTGTTCAAAATGAACATCAGTGAAGAAGAAGTGGGGTGTAGTTTCCAAGTAGTAAAATAAAACGCAACAGCACTTACCCAGAAACTATTAGTAAAGAAACAGGAATGAATTTAAACGCCAGTACAAACGAGGGTGAGAAATAGGGTATGGACGACATGTGGCAAATGTTATGACAGGTATTCGTAAAATTTTGGAGGGAGTGAAACGGGTAGAATCTACGGTTACAGCTAAAAAATGTCAGGTTAAGTGAGAAGACTAGAATGTAAGATTACAGGTAAAATTTCAGTGAGAGGGAAGGGGATAAAATAATAAGTTCAGTAGGCTGAAACCGAAAATCATGCAGGGGTGGGGGCCCAAAGTAAGTATCTGATTGATTGGGCAGACTTAAATATTAGCGGGGGAAGTTTAAATCGGGTTACGTCATCACTTTTATAAATAGTTTGAGGAGCCAATTTCATGACGGTTTCACAGGGAAGATAAAATAAAAGCACAATGCTTCCCAAAAAAGTGAAGTTAAAATTTTAATACCGATGTTCTGGCAAGGTTTGAAAATTTTGATACTTTTGTTATGGAATATTGTAGAAAACTAACCAAAAATTAAAAACATTCGTATGACTCCTATACAAATAAAGATACCATAAATTTGATAAAAGAAAAGTACCCTATAATAAGAGAGGAAGTCTGATAAGAAGTATTCATACTCTAGTAGAATTTTGTAAAGAGTGGGAGAGACAGATAAACGACAAGGGAATTATGATTCCCGACATAGTGAAGGATTTCAAGAAAAGAGGAGATTTATGATTAATATGAGCCTCAGAGGTATTAGAGAAGGGAGAGGTCATACTTATTATAGAGTACATGGAGGTTACTACAGTCACAGGTGATATGATTCCGAAGTGGGAAGCAACATGTGAAACAGTAAACACCTGATGTGTTGCGGGTTAGAGGAGAGGGCAGCTACGGTCACACTTCTCATTCTCAGATCTCACATAATTGGCTCAAATGTCCCTGAGCAGCGCGGGGCTCAACTTCTGAGGTCATCAGTCCCCTACAACTTAGAACTACTTAAACCTGACTAACCTGAGGACAGCACACACATACGTGTCCGAGGCAGGATTCGAACCTGCGACCGTAGCGGTCGCTCGGTTCCAGACTGTAGCGCCTAGAACCGCTCGGCCAGTCTCACATAATTACGTAGTTTCGTTCGAAAAAAGGCAAGACAGATAATAATGAAGAAGACAACTTGAATAACTTTTCCAGTTGAAAATTATGATAAGAAAATTAGAATAAGATGTAGTATTGAAGAAAATGTGGATGTTTGTGATAATTAGAAACCAAGGTATTAGGGGCTTATTAAGAGTGGTGTGCAAGATGGGGAGAGAGAATGGAGTTACATGTCAATCAGCTGAGTCATATATGTAAATCGTTCAGAGAATGTGAAGTTGAGTAGCATATGTGAAAGCTTGAATAAGTTGGGAGACAGAAAAGGAAAGGATCAGTGAGGAATGTAGTGAAAGTCATTGTTAACCGGAGAATAAGTTTTGCCAACAATAGGAATATTTCCAGAATTAGTGATCACAAGAATGTTTGTTAGAACGAGAAAGGAAAAGGAATGGGGAAATCACACAAATTATATGGAAGAACATGAGAATTCCAAATTTATATAAATATGTCGTACTACTACTTTTCAATCTTATGCTTGAGAAACTGGAGCATGTGAATGAAATGTGAAACTGTATCCCCGTATAAGACATTTTGCTTGTAACAGGGAAAATACGCATTTGATATTCATACCTTGTGAATTATATTCTGTTGCGTTATTTATATAAATAAAGTACATAAAACTGACCACTTGTGCCAAAACAGTGTCACTTATATGGCATGTGTTACAATTGCTGCAATATTAGTAAGGGATATTTCGTTTTATGTAGCAGACAGTGACGATTCGTATTAACAGTTTTTCAGCATTAGACAAGAACATTTCTATTCTTTATTAGCAAAACGTCTGACGAACTTTGATGAGGTAATAATTCTTTCGCAGAAATGAAAGCACGCCGTTGAAGCAGCAGCAAGATTAGAGAAATAAAGTACTGGCACCTAACGGTTTAAGAAATGAGTAACATCTTGCTTGTCTCTTGTCTTTACGGTTTACTGTTTCCTGAATTTAATTTTATGTCTCACAAAAGAGAAAGTCACTAGGTAATAGGCAATAAAGAGTGCAGCTTTTCTGAAGAGTTCTTGCTCTCCCGGTCACAAATAATCCCACCCAGTATTTACGTTTTTTGTGATGCGGGTAGGATGTCAATCAGGCAGTCTGGGTGCAGGAGAGGCACCACAGGACACCTTAATTTCAGCTGTCCTGAAAGTAGGTTCGATGGCTTCCATTACAAAATGTACACGTTTGAATTCCACAGAGCGTAATACAGAGACGTGGGCCGGAAGAATACTGTGTGGAGAGGCGTGGTACTGCACTTTGGAGCACTTAAGACCGAATAATATGTCTTACGTTTCCTCGAACATATATGCTCAATATATCTAGTTCTTCAAAGAGATGTGCACTGCAAAATTCGTGTATTTTTGAAAAATCAACTTTTTTTTGAATTTGTAATGTCCTCTAGCCCCAGAAGGGGGGGGGGGAGGTGAGGCGCCACTACGCCACTATCTAGTTTTTGCCTCGGTTCAGAAATATCGTAGATCCGGAACTGTCTGCGCATGTTACATTTCGAATTTTTGCTCGATTCTATGTGTGCCACCTGTATCAAACACTGTGTGGCGAGTGCAAACAGGGCTCGGAAGGCCCAATGGAACCGACCGACCGCTGTGTCATCCTCAGGTGATAGGAGCCACAGGATGCAGATACGGAGGGGCATGTGGTCAGCACACCGCTCTCTCGGCCCTTGGCAGTTTTTGTGACCGGAGCCGCTACTTCTCAGTCAAGTAGCTCCCCAATTGGCCTCACGAGGGCTCAGTGCACCCCGCTTTGCAACAGCCCTCAGCAGACGCAGATGGTGGCCTATCCAAGTGCTAACCGAGCCCGATATTGCTTAGCTTCGGTGATCTGACGGGATCCGCTGTTACCACTGCAGCAATGCCGATGACAATGAAGATGAAAGAACCATCGTAAAATAAGGAAAACGACGCCTTGCCTTGTTATTGGCATTTCATCACTCATTACCGTCGGCCCTTTCCGGGACTCGGGCAAGTTGTTTCCTCTGCCTATAGCACAAGTGAGCACAATGTGTAATGAGAGTGCCAGGTTTATTCACTACTTCAGTACTCATTCCAAGAGGTACTGGCTGAGCTACACGCTGAGGCGTTGCATCAAAGTGGCAGTCGCTGTGCGGTGGCTGGACTGTGCAGGCAGTGAATACAGGGTGGCAGCTACTGAAATGAAACCGTCCTTACTTCTGAACGGTTTCGGCAGGACGTTGGCGGCGGGGCATGGTGGGAATTAGTACACGCACGCATGTTTTGGTTCAGCGACAAAGCCCACTTCCATTTGGATGGTTTCGTCAATCAGAAAAAATGGCGCGGGGCTGAGAATCCGCATTTCGTGATCGAGAAGTGGGTGAGAGGAGAGCCTAGGATTACAGAGGAGAGCCTAGGATTACAGGTTCGCCAAACCTGTACCCTGCCGACAAAGGCTAACGGCATCCGGATGCGGAAGGCAGTGGTAACCACTGCATCAAAGGCACGTGACGTGTCTCCACAGCAGACGCGGCCTGTAAGTCACAAATACGTCACCATGGTGCACTCTCCATTGGAAAAAGATTTCGGATTAGTCCTCCATACCTTTCTCTGGGAGTGGACTGCCAATCACGGGGTGACAGTGAGAAAAAGATTAAATACCGCACTCAGCTAAATGATAACATTCTATTTATTGGAGCACAGAATGTAAGAAATGTCAGTGCGGTAGCGAAGCCAGAAAATCTGAAAAGGGAAATGCAAGGGCCAAATACACGAGGGTCGTTCAATAGTTAATTGCCGACATTTTTTTCTCAGACCATATTTATTTTTAAGAGTCAGAGTTGGTGACAATATACATCACCGTGTCTTGTCCATGTGCTGTTTTTCTACGTAGTCTCCATCACGTTCTATGGCCGCGCGCCAACGTTGTAGAAGAGCATGTATTCTGTGCTGGTAAAAAGCTCTTGCCCTGCCGGCGTAGCCATGTTTTCACTTTATGACACATACTCTCGTCATCTTCAAAGTGTGTTCCCCGTAGAGAATCTTCAAGCGGCCCAAAGAGATGAAAGTCCGAGGGTGCCAGGTCTGGACTGTAGGGTGGGTGAGGCAGTGACGTCCAACACAATTCGGCTGCGTGTTCCCGGGTTCTCAGACTTGTGTGTGGTCATCTGTTATCCTGTTGGAGCAAGATTTCTGCTGGATTCTTGTCCGATCGAGCGCGTCGGAAACGGTTCTTGAGTTTATTCACATTCTTCGCGTGTACCTCTGCATTGATGGTTGACCCTCTTGGTATCAAATCCACGATAATGACGCCATCAAAATCCCAGAAGCCTGTCACCGTGACTTTTCCGGCAGACGGGTTTGTCTCGAATTTCTTCTTTTGTGGTGAATGAGCATGATGCCACTCCATGGACCGCCTTTATGTTTCGGGTGCAAAGTGCTGCACCCAGCTTACGTCCCCCGTAACGATCCGTGACACAAAGGCTTCTCTCTCGGTCTCAGAACGCTCCAACAATTCAGATGCAATGACCTTTCTGTTAATCTTGTAGTCCACTGTGAGCATCCGTGGAACCCATCGTGAGCACCTCTTTGAATATCTGCGAGTCTCGATCATTGTTTCCAATGCTGACCGACAACTGTAAAGCCAATTGTCGAGTTGTTATGCGCCGATCCGCGCGAATAATGGCATCCGCACGATTCAGCACGCCTGAAGCAGTGGCTGTGACACGACGTCCCGAGCGTGGCTGATGATGGAGCTCTGTTTCTACATTTCCTGAAACTGTAACTTCCTTTAGCTGTGGCCCAACTGTACTCAAATGTTCAAATGTGTGTGAATTCCTAAGCGACCAAACTGCTGAGGTCATCGGTCTCTAGACTTACACGCTACTGAAACTAACTTATACTGAGAACAACACACACACGCTCGCCCGAGGGAGGACTCGAACCTATGGCGGGAGGGGTCGCGTAATGCGTAACATGGCGCCTTAGACCGCGTGGCAACTCGATTATCAACTGCAGCATCGTCATATGCTGCACACAAATGTTTTTGGATGTTCACTATGGTTTAATTTTCCTATTCACAAGAATTCAATAACAGCACGCTACTTGTAACGTGAGTCGTATGTAGACGTCACTTTGACGCTGTAGTACGGCTCTATCACCGGCCACAACGGTTCGAGATTTCACCGGCGCACAGAACTAACATCAAATGTGAAGAACCAACAAGGGCGTTGGTCTATGTTTACTAATAGCTTTTTAAAAATGTAGTGTAATACTTACTGAACGACCCTCGTAGATACAGCGGGCATAAGTGAAGAACAATGGAAGGAAAGATTTCTGCTCAGATAAATGCAGGATATTTCAAGTGCAGTAGTAAATGGTATACCTGTAGCGGGACTTGTTACGAACAAGAAGTTAGGGCACAGAGTGAGCTGCTGTGAGCAATTCAGTGACAGGACTTTCATCAGAGTCGACAGTGATCTGGGGACGCCAACAACGATAGTTCAGCTATACGTATCGGCATCACTGGCAAGAGGAGAAGACGTGGAGAGAGTCTAAGAGGACACTGAACGGGTAACTACGTGTCTGAAGCACCATGACACATTAATAATCGAGCGGGATTAGAACGATGTACTGCAAGTATATGAAGGAACGGGAGACAGACTTGCCAGTAATGCGGGTTTGTTGGCATAAATGAGACGAGAATAAGAGGAATTGAGGTCTGCAATAAAAGTGCTGCAAGTCACACGGCAGGCAAGTGCACTGGGAGAGGCCCTGGTGCACAGGCAGCCACCACCTGGGCTACGTCGCTGTGAGGCAGAAATTTCGAATCACTTATTGGCCTGTAACGCATAGTCAGGAGCAGACAGACTGAGACCACAATTTAGTAATCAAGAAGAGTGGGTTGAAATTTAACAGAAACTTCAACAAGAATCAGTGCGTGAAGAAGGGATATCCTAAAGTACTGAGACATCATAATCAGCGTTTGGAACTCACAGGCATTGTAGAAACTGCGACAGTAAACCCTGTGTTATTCCTGAGTAGGCAACGGCCTTGAAGCAGTGGATACACCGGTTCCCGTCAGATCACCGACGTTAAGCACTGTCGGGCGTGGCCGGCACTTGGATGGGTGACCATCCGGGCCGCCATGCGCTGTTGCCATTTTTCGGGGTGCACTCAGCCTCGTGATGGCAATTGGGGAGCTACTCGGCCGAATAGTAGAAGCTTCGCTCCGGTCACAGAAAACCATCATAACGACTGGGACAGCGGCGTGCTGGCCACACGCCCCTCCTATCCGCATCCTCAACTGAGGATGACACGGCGGTCGGATGGTCCCGATGGGCCACTTGTGGCCTGAAGACGGAGTGCTTTTTTTTTTTTTATTTCTGTGCACCTCTGGGGTTTCGCAAGACGACTACACGAAAAGTAGAACACATATGTTGACCTCCAACTACCGACTCGTCTAGATTCTTCCTATTTTTTCAAAATTAATCTACAGACTAATTCATACTAGAAGAATGTTTTGCAATAGTGTGGCTTTCAGAGGAATGTTCCAGTCTTTACAGCTGTGAATGATACATCAGAGACTGGTTGGCAGTAGCTACATGCTGTGATTCGACTGCCGCTCTGTGTTGGTCACAAACTGCTATTGGCAAACGCTCAACACTATAGCGTCAGTGGCTCATCAGCTAGGCTTCTGAAATCTTGTCTCGCTGAAACCGACGGTATGTAGCATCACACAAGAGAGTTCCGTATTTCTGTGTTCCGATAGGTGTTCCCGTTGGTTTCCAATTTCTGGTAACAACCCGCTCACAGCAACGTTAGGAAAGTGTACATTGTTTGCTTACAGATGAGACCAACAGGTTGATTAAAAGTGTGCATACACCAGTAACTTTCTTTCCCTGTTTTCCAACATGTTTACTGCAAACCCCCCTTCAACCAACATATATCCGATCAACGAGATTCAGTGTCTCTAGCGTACGGTAACGAGTTGTTACAGGAAGGCCATCGCAAAAAAATTAAGGGTATTCGCTCAGGTTACAAACAAAACTGGAAACAAATCACGTTTTACACTCTGAATAGGAGAGCTAATGAGTATTGGTCTTTTTATTGATTTTATATCGTTAGCGATCAGGGAGTTATAAAGCTGCCCATTTTGCTCGTGTGCATTCCATTGTGTGCCGTTTAAATAATTTTTAAGAAAACTCTTTTCCTTTTCAAATAATTTTTCCTTTGTAGAGAAACTGAGTAGAATAATTTGTAAAATATGTCCAAGAACCTCTTGCTGAGAATCGTTTAGACAGTTAGGAATACACAAACCTGCTTCACAATTTATGAGGGTTGTTGTCACGAACTCTGCTGTTTGTGAAAGCAAATGAGACACAGTAACGGCATCTGATACAGACAGGAAAAACTGCCGCTGGTGAATGGGCACCTTAGATGCAGTGGTGTCACAATTCTGGATCGACTGGACTCAAAAAGTGTCAGAAATAGAGAACGCATTACCTGAATGCAACTCTTTATGTATGACAGCTGCTTCTAGTCTATTCGTGAATTTGTAAACACGAGTTCACAATAAATTATTGCCATTATCAGCTTTGTATTCTCTATTTGGCTATGTAACTATTGTGCACGTAAGGTGCTTCTTAGGGAGTCCTGAATAGGTTGTACATGTTCAATCGTAATGTTGGAAGAGTTCGCAAATGCATGAATGTTAGCACTGCGTTCGTAACACAGTAGCTTCTTCAATTTTATAGTTTACTCGCGTTCTATACTGACATGGGTTGTACACGTAATTTTCAGTGAAAATGGCATTGATACGTTCCACAGCCAACTACGATTGTCGCTGTAATAATATATGGAAATTCTATGCAACAAGTAAATAAATGTCATCCCAACTAGCATAGTGTGCAGCATCAAGAGTAGTGATATACCGAAACTTAATGATACTCTACAGTTCATTCACATTAATAATATTACTACACTGTACTGGAAACAGTTATTAAATAACGAAGTAAGACTGGCGCAATGAGATAAGTCGGCTCCAAATGAACATATTGATCCATAAGATGTCTTTAGGAAAAGTGGAGAATAAATACTTACCTGGATCGTCGGTTCTTAAACGATTTACTGTCACTCCAGCATCAGATCCAGAAAAAGAAATTCATATAAATCTCAACGAAAGAATTTAATATATATTATATCACTTGCTGTTGTGATCTTGAGTCTACAGACTGGTTTGATGTAGTCCTCTATGCTACTCTAACCTGTGCAAGCCTCTTCATCTCAGAGTGACTACTGTAACTTACATCCTCCTAAATCTGCTTACTGTAGTCACTTCTCGGTGTTCCTCTAAGATTTTTAACCGCCACGCTTCGCTCAAATACTAAACTGGTGCTCCCTTGATGCCTCAGAATGCGTCCTACTGTCCAACTGATTTCATTCGACTACATTACGTTATCCTCGTTTTGCTTTTGTTGAAGTTTATCTTATATCCTCTTTACAAATCACTTTTTCGTTCAATTATTCTTCCAAGTCCTTTGCTCTCTCTGACAGAACCGCAAATGCCATGTGCAAACCTCAACGTTTTTATTTCTTCTCCTTGGAAATTAATTCCTTATCAAAAGTTTTCTCTTGTTTCCTTTACTGCTTGTCCAGTGAACAGGTTGAATTACATTGTTTCATTCCCTTCTCAGTCACTGTCTCCCTTTCATTGCCTCGACTCTGATAACTGCCATCTGGTTTCTTTAAATGGTCCTTCACTGCCTCTACGTTACCCTGCCACTCTTAGTACTTGAAACAGAGTAGTCCAGTCACCGTCGTTCAAAGCTTTCTCTAAGTCTACAAATGCTATAGATGTAGGCTTGCTTCTGTTTAACGTACCTTATATGAGAAGTCGTAGGGTCGGTATTGCACCGCGTTTCCTAATGTTCCCCGGAATCCAAACGGATCTTCACTTACTATAAATCTGTTATTCAGTATCATTTTGGGACATACACTGCAGAGCCAAAGAAGCTGGTTCACCTGCCTAATATCGCGTAGGGCCCCGCTAGCAAGCAAGAGGGGCCACAGCACGACATGGCACGGACTCGACTAACGTCTGAAGTAGTGCAGGAGGGAACTGACACCATGAATTCTTCACAGCTGTCCATAAATCCGTAAGAGTACGAGCGACTGGAGATCTCTTCTGAACAGCACGTTCCAAGACATCCCAGATATGATCAATAATGTTCACGTCTAGGGAGTGTGGTGGCAGCGGAAGAGTATTCCTGGAGGCATCTGTGAGGTGTCGCTTTGTCCTGCTGGAATTGCCCTGGTCCGTAGGAATGCGCAATGGGCATGAATGGGTGGAGGTGATCAGACACGATACTTACGTACGTGTCGCCTGCCAGAGTCGTATCTGGACGTATCAGGCGTCTCACATCACTCCAGCTGTACACGCCCTGCACCATTACAGAGCCTCCACCAGCTCGAACAGTCCCCTGCTGACATATAGGGTCCATGGATTCATAAGGCTGTCCCAATAACCGTACACTTCAATCCGCTCGATACAATTTGAAACGATGTAAGTAGGCTGTTTAGGTTTTTTTATTGGTAACGCCACATAGCGCTCTGTATGAAAAATCACTGGCTGTGCCGTGTGCAGTCAGTGGCTGGTTGGCATTGTTGTAATACTCGCCATTGTAGTGTTGGGCGGCTGGATGTTGACAGCGCATAGCGTTGCGCAGTTGGAGGTGTGCCGCCAGCAGTGGTGGACGTGGGGAGAGAGATAGCGGAGTTTTGAAATTTGTAAGAATTGGTGTCATGAACTGATATATATAATATGACTATTAAGGTAAATACATTGTTTGTTCTGTATTAAAATCTTTCATTTCCTAACTATGCCTATCAGTAGTTAGTGCCTTCAGTAGTTTGAATCTTTTATTTAGCTGGCAGTAGTGGTGCTCGCTGTATTGCAGTAGCTTGAGTAACGAAGATTTTTGTGAGGTAAGTGATTTGTGAAACGTATAGGTTAATGTTAGTCAGGGCTATTCTTTCGTAGGCATTTTTGGAAGTCAGATTGCGTTGCGCCAAAAATATTGTGTTTCAGTTTAAGCACAGTCATGTATAATTTTTCAAAGGGGCCGTTTCATATTTCGACCCTTAGCCGAGGATACCTCACTGGAATCTTCTGATTTTTTTCTTGTAGTTTGTGTAATTAGTGTAGAATTTGTTTATTGCTAGCGCGTAATTGTAGAGAGAATCTCCTCTGTAGTTGTAGTTTTTCATTGCTGTACAGTAAAACAGTTGTGGTATGCATGTAGATTTGCACCAAGTATTTCACAGCTGCGCTTGCAATTAACTAGATATTATTTTCAGTGCTATGTTAATGTGTTCTCTTATATTTGCTCTTTAAGTTGTGCTTTTCTGTGTTATCGTGTGGAATATTGTGACAATAATGGCGTGTGAAAAACGTAATACTAGGCTCCAAAGTAAACTGAGACATGACAGTGAAGACGAAAGCAGTGTGTTAGCGCCACCATGTAATGAATTCACTAACGTTCAAAGTAGTAATTTGGTAATAGTGCATAGGGAAATGGAGCGGGCTGCAATTAATGGTGTAGGAAGTGAAACAGTTAGTGAACAGGGAAGCATTATCGATCGATCGGTCGGCAACAGCTCGCGTCAGGAATCCGAAATGACACGACACAATCTTGCAAATACTATACATTCAGGTTTTGCGTCCTCACCGTTTTCTAAAATAAGTCAAGACACATTTTCTTCTCGTCAAAATGTGAATGTTGCCGGCGCAACTTCACTGCCGAAAAGCACTGAGGAACATGTTTCAAACACCAGTGCACTGTTATTACAGTTAATGCAACAAATGTGACAAAGGCTACAAAAGTTAGACACAACGCTTGAACAAAATCAGAAACAAATGGGACAAAATCTTCAAAAGTTAGACACAATGGAACAAAAGCTTCAAAAGTTAGACTCAGTGGAACATACGCTTGAACAAACACGTGAAGATTTAACTACTGAATTACATAAAAACGAATCAAAATGTCAAAAATTCTGTAATGACGTAAAAACACAAATTTGTGAGCATTTCTAACCTATTTTTTCGCGGCATGAAAATGCATTACAGAATCAGGAAGCAACCATAAAAGAACTGCAAACTATTGTTCAAGAAAATCATGAGACCTTGCAAGCTAAAATTGACTCAGTTGCATCTACCGATTCGGTTACGCAACTTGCAAAAACTCAAGAAAACTTAAAGGACACAGTAGATACTCTGAAAATTGGTTCAGAAGGACACATGGAGGACATTAGTTCATTATCAGAGAAAGTAGTTGAACTTTCGGATCAGCTAAATAATTTATCTACGAAGGTAGATGATAATCTGAATGACACAAAACCGGTAGTCTTTAAAGACACAGAAGAGTGCGAACAAATTAGGAAATTCAAACAAAATCTGAATCAAATTAATACGCAACGCCAAAGAGAAATCCGGCAAGTACAAGATCAGCTGACACAGGTAATACAAGAATTACGTATTTCAGAGGACACTCGCACTCCAACACGGGAAGAGGGACATAAAAATACGGAACTGCCACAAAATAATAACACAGGGCATTTCGGAAATCATTAAAGAAATTGGCAAGGTGCACCGAATTTTGAAATGGAACCGCCGACACGACGTAACAATGACCGATATGCTACTCGCCGACACTATGATTTTGACTATAAGCTGTTCATTACTATACGTAAATTCGAAACATTTAGAAATTCTGGCAACAACATTCATCTACAAGCGTGGCTTCATCAATTCTCTCATTGTTTCGCCCCCCCCCCCCCCCCCCCAACTGGTCATTAGAGCACAGATTAGAATTTATGTGTGGCTACTTAGAGAATGAACCAGCTGTAAGAATGCAATCGGTCATTCAAGATTGTCACAGTGAAGGAGAATTTTGTCATGCCTTCCTCTCAGCATATTGGTCTCAAGCTACACAAGACCGAGTAAAACATAGCATCATTATGATGAAACATTTCGAACAATCTGAATTTTCCAGTCTTGTGAAATATTTTGAAAACATGTTGCACAAGAATCAGTAGCTGTCAAACCCACACAGCCCCTCAGAGTTCATCCGCATTTACTTAATCAAATTGCCTGAAAATTTAAGTAATATTATTTTGGCAGGACGTTGCAAAGATGACATTGAAGCTTTTCAGGGATTCTTACAAGAATTAGAAATTGACACAGACCGTAGCCGGATACGAAAACAAGAAAACAATCACTACAGGTCACATCTGTCACAGTTCCGTGACGACAGAAACAATAACTGGACACGACAAGGCTATTCTCACAACACAAATCGTGACCAAAACAGACACCACCCATATGACAACCACTGGCAGAGTAATAATAGTTACAGAGAAAGATCGCATTTCCGTAGCAATGAATATGACAGAGATTACCAGAGAAACAGACAATATGGGAACCAAAATAAATATTATCAACGGAGACAGGAAAACTTGAGACGCAACGGACCAGCGCGCAGTTACGATTCAGGGAGAAATTCTCCACCACGTAACCGACAAGAAAGAAACTACAGGAACTACCGACATGACGACAGACGATATAATCATAACGACAGACCGGAATTTCATCAGAACTGGCGGATTCAAACAGGGCAGGGCCCTCTCGACAAGGTGAATTTGTAGAAGTTAGGTCTCCTAATCCCAATAACGGCGCGCGCCAACAAAGAGACAGACAATGACTCGCACCGCAGGCAGCCACGTGCGCCGGCTGGCTCACAGAAAAATAACATAAGACGCTAACCTTGAGAAAAATTTCGGTCTTCTTTACCGACGTATACCACATGATAATTGCGTTGAAGTTGAAACTCTGCGTATTAGGAAGAGTAAAGGTTTACACCACATTTCACATGTAAAACCGTTTGTTGAAAGATAATCTGCTTTTTAACTTTGTCTTTGCCATAAAATTTTTCACTTCACGCTACTAGTACAATTTGTCAGACTTAGACTCTGTTAACATGCAACCATGTTTGAAGTTAAATATCCAGTCAAGAACCAAGAGAACTTATTTAAACAGAAATTACGAATGCATTGTTATAGTGAACAGACGTCACAGTGTTATTGTGTGTGTACATTCTTGCTTGTTAGTCTCACGATTACGTAACGACTATAAGGCTGACATACTTAGAACATTTACCAGTACTGTTAATGAGATTTTAATACAACATTTTGGTTTACTTGAAAATAAATTCTGGATTTAAAGTACTTTCTGTGAGATACCAGATGACTCAGTGGTTAGTTTATGTGACAGATACACGATTTTATCACGACGCTACTAATGAGTGACAATTTACAATGTTGCTTTTGCACTGTATCTGTTTTATATCTGCACAGTTTTTCTGTATTATTCTGGAAAGCAAAACATGTTTTAGTAGTAACGTTTGTGGCATAGCTACAATGAGACAGCCTTTTTCGTAGCACAACAATACGTACAGTACAGTACTTACTTCATCACGACAATAAGCGTAATAACTACGATATCTATATGCAAAGCATTTCACTTTCGTTTATCATGAGGTAAGTACATTGACTTCTGCAGAACTTAGCTTTCGGAGGACAATAACTACGACACTTCCACAGAGATTGTCTTACAGCAAGACGCACATTTAGCGCTTCAGGACACGCATTAAACAATTTATTTTTCAACATATTTGAATTACAAAGAAAGTTTTCTGTGATACATTTCATTCCATTACTGTAATCTGTAACACCTGAGGATATAATTACATTAATCCTCAGGAGGGTACACGCTTACTTTGTGTACCATGTGTATGGCAAGCACAAGGAGCCCTAGCTAATATGGTATTTGCTTATACAAATTTACACATCGGTACCATATTTCTCTAACACATAAATTGCACAGCTATCTGATTATTTAACTGAGAGAGACAAACATTTATTTTACTACATCAATGACAGATGTTTACGTAATTACACCGTTGGATAACTTCACACTTATGAAATTGTATTTGTCTGTACTTTGTCAACTGTTTATATTTTTTTCGGATCCGTTGTGATAGTATGAGAACTTTAAATGTCGTATTTGGTATGAGATCATGATTTTTAAAGTACGTTTGAGGTAGATGACAATATTGAAATGAGCACAGAATTTTTTAGGTTTTGACATTATTGCAGAAAGCTACAACGTTTTTGAGAATTGACTGAGATGTTATGATATTATTACGACGACGATATGTATTATGCTGTTGAGGTATGTTTATGATCAATAAGATGATGCTACCGTATGAGTTATTTGATTAAGCTACGTATCTGTTATGATGAAATATTTAAGAAGTGTCGACGAATAAGGTAAGGAATAATGAGTAGTGGTTAGGGACTCTGGTTTGTGAAAAAGGTTGTTGGAAACCAAGAATCGTACTTTAAGAGTTATGAAATGCATGTAAATGCGTGAATGTATTACAATGCCGACGAAAATTTTCTGGACACTGTTATATTTATAGGATTTGGTTTCTACAGATTTGTAACGCAAATTCTTGACCTGTGAAATATTTTTATTTTAGACTGTCACTGTAGTGGAAACTGCTGTCGTAAATATTTCAGTAAGAAAGGTAAGTGACCTTGACGTAATGCGTTTTGGGCGCCCAGCTGAGAGGTAGTCGTCTGAGAAAAGAAAGCCATTAGGTGGAGAAAAAAAGAGGCCATTATCCTCGCTATTGACATTTCTTTGTAGAAAGCGTCGCAAATACGATACGCTCTAATTTGAAAACATTTACACTTTGGAGTTCTTAATTTGTGATATTTACTGAAATGAAATGATGAGAAACATTTCATGTCTATTGTCTTGCTAGTTGGAAGATTGTTTACTGCATTATGAAATGACTTATGGCTAGCAAATGACGTTTCACTCCTTGCTTTGCATATTTTGTTTAATATCTAGTTTCTAGCTGCACTGCAGCAATGGTTACAATAAAATTTAATGGATGTACTAATATAGATATTTTATGCCTACAGATCCAGTAAATAATAACTTTATGATGTACTTAAAAACGAAGGAGCACAAAAAGACTTCCCTCCACAGGAAATGCATACATAATTTTATGTTCAAGTACTTGGTAATTTTTATGGTAGAATAACTTCTTGTGGTGCACCACTTTCATGACATAGATATTAATATGTGAATAGACACTTCCCTTTTCTGCATTGTTGCCTTTACTGTAATATTTTTTCTGCTTGAGCTTTCTCATGTTTAGATATAAGTTATTGCATTTGCAGCTGCTGTTTGCCAGGCATAGTGCTACTAAATTTCACTTTGTATTACTTTGTTAAGCTAGTTTTACGACTGATTTATTTTTCTTGTTTGCTGCTCATTGCCTTATATTAGTTCTAATATTGCTGCTTCCTTTCACAACTTCCATTTTTTTGATTGCCTTATATTAGTTGTAATATTGCTGCTTGCTTTGACAACTTCCATTTTTTTCATTGCTGTTTGTATTAATTGTTTTGTGCTGCTGCATTGCCTCGTCCCTTAGTTTAGCATCTGAACTCAGTAGGTTTAAGTTAGCTTAAGAGGGAGTAGACTATATAAGAAACTAACTATGATGAATTGAAAAAAAAAGCATTGAGAAGCTATAAGAAAATGGTTTGGCCAAAAAAGTAGTGTACAATGGAGAAAAACTATTTTTGAAAGAGGATGAGAACAGAATACAGAAAGCATGCTTGGATAGGATTTTTTTTGGCTGGAGCAAATGTTGAAATAAGAGGGACGATCTATGGTATGAAGTTTTGGGTTGGACTGCAGTACCAAATGTTACCCTGAAAACAAACCCTGTCCTTTCCTTTTGTGTATCCCACTATGTGTTTGTGTACCCTTGTGTATTTATTTTCTTCCTGTCTCTGTGTACTGTGTCACAGAATTTTCTCTCTTCTAATACTAAGCTACATTAACTATGATGAGGAATACTGTTATCCTCAAATATAATTTGCATTAATAACATGTTATTTACTTTGTAAAGATGTTTACACATTATTTATTCTGTTTTGTTCTAATGCTCATGTGTGAAATTGATGTTTCAAAAGTTATTTTGATCTTTTATGTATTTACTTATGTCATAATTCCTGTAACACTGATGTATTTGTTATTTCGATTCTTTTGTAAAGCCTGTATTACTGCAAATGTTATCTGTACTATTATGTTCTTTAATGATGTATTTTGTACCTTTGTTATGGTATTCTCATGTTATAAAATTGTAATTGACACCAGTTCATCAAATTAAGTAATTTGTAAATTACATTTCACTGCACATGTTTCTGTTGGTCATAGTATATGGACAATATGTGAGAAGTAGGGACTGTTAGTGTTTGCATGTGTGTTGATAATTCAGCAAGGACAATTCCAAAAACTTTGTGCGTGCACAAGTGGTGGTTTATGGACTTGCTATGTTGTCCGCAAGACTCTTTGATGGTGATTGTGCACCTGCACAGTCGCAACAGATGGCTGCTAGCCATCTCTACAAGGACTACAGTGGGTCTGCATCATTGATGGCCCACGAATACCATTATTTCTACAAGGACTGGAGTGGGTCTGCACCTCTGGTGGCCCACCAATACCATAATCTCTACCAGGACTACAGTGGGTCTGCTCTGTGATGACCTACCTACCAATAGTCTTCAACTTCGACTAACTCTGCTGTGGGTTTGCTCTGTTGTGGCCCATTACCTGTCTGAATGTCAAGAGTCAGCACTGTCTTTCCGTTGGAAGGACAACACTACTTCTTCAAGACTGCATGGAAATCCACTACTTCCGTGTGCATTTTCTTTTACTACTCAGACTTTGAGAAAAACACCGCAATTTTGCTGTGATGAACGATCAGGACTGTCTTTATGGACTGTGAGAAAATATTTGACCAACATTGTATCAGTAAGTGTATGCAGTTGATATCTTCGTTATTGTAATTATGAAAAATTTTTTCAAATCTGTATTAGCCACTGCCCAAAACAATTTGTAAAATTTTTTGTGGGGAGCCTGTGGGCTATGTAGGTAGGCTGTTTAGGTTTTTTTTATTGGTAACGCCACATAGCGCTCTGTATGAAAAATCACTGGCTGTGCTGTGTGCAGTCAGTGGCTTGTTGGCATTGTTGTAATACTCGCCATTGTAGTGTTGGGTGGCTGGATGTTGACAGCGCATAGCATTGCGCAGTTGGAGGTGAGCCGCCAGCAGTGGTGGACGTGGGGAGAGAGATGGCGGAGTTTTGAAATTTGTAAGAATTGGTGTCATGAACTGATATATATATATATATATATATATATATATATATATATATATATATATATATATACACTCCTGGAAATTGAAATAACAACACCGTGAATTCATTGTCCCAGGAAGGGGAAACTTTATTGACACATTCCTGGGGTCAGATACATCACATGATCACACTGACAGAACCACAGGCACAGGCACATAGACACAGGCAACAGAGCATGCACAATGTCGGCACTAGTACAGTGTATATCCACCTTTCGCAGCAATGCAGGCTGCTATTCTCCCATGGAGACGATCGTAGAGATGCTGGATGTAGTCCTGTGGAACGGCGTGCCATTCCATTTCCACCTGGCGCCTCAGTTGGACCAGAGTTCGTGCTGGACGTGCAGACCGCGTGAGACGACGCTTCATCCAGTCCCAAACATGCCCAATGGGGGACAGATCCGGAGATCTCGCTGGCCAGGGTAGTTGACTTACACCGTCTAGAGCACGTTGGGTGGCACGGGATACATGCGGACGTGCATTGTCCTGTTGGAGCAGCAAGTTCCCTTGCCGGTCTAGGAATGGTAGACCGATGGGTTCGATGACGGTTTGGATGTACCGTGCACTATTCAGTGTCCCCTCGACGATCACCAGAGGTGTACGGCCAGTGTAGGAGATCGCTCCCCACACCATGATGCCGGGTGTTGGCCCTGTGTGCCTCGGTCGTATGCAGTCCTGATTGTGGCGCTCACCTGCACGGCGCCAAACACGCATACGACCATCATTGGCACCAAGGCAGAAGCGACTCTCATCGCTGAAGACGACACGTCTCCATTCGTCCCTCCATTCACGCCTGTCGCGACACCACTGGAGGCGGGCTGCACGATGTTGGGGCGTGAGCGGAAGACGGCCTAACGGTGTGCGGGACCGTAGCCCAGCTTCATGGAGACGGTTGCGAATAGTCCTCGCCGATACCCCAGGAGCAACAGTGTCCCTAATTTGCTGGGAAGTGGCGGTGCGGTCCCCTATGGCACTGCGTAGGATCCTACGGTCTTGGCGTGCATCCGTGCGTCGCTGCAGTCCGGTCCCAGGTCGACGGGCACGTGCACCTTCCGCCGACCACTGACAATAACATCGATGTACTGTGGAGACCTCACGCCCCACGTGTTGAGCAATTCGGCGTTACGTCCACCTGGCCTCCCGCATGCCCACTATACGCCCTCGCTCAAAGTCCGTCAACTGCACATACGGTTCACGTCGACGCTGTCGCAGCATGCTACCAGTGTTAAAGACTGCGATGGAGCTCCGTATGCCACGGCAAACTGGCTGACACTGATGGCGGCGGTGCACAAATGCTGTGCAGCTAGCGCCATTCGACGGCCAACACCGCGGTTCCTGGTTTGTCCGCTGTGCCATGCGTGTGATCATTGCTTGTACAGCCCTCTCGCAGTGTCCGGAGCAAGTATGGTGGGTCTGACACACCGGTGTCAATGTGTTCTTTTTTCCATTTCCAGGAGTGTAATATGACTATTAAGTTAAATACATTGTTTGTTCTGTATTAAAATCTTTCATTTGCTAACAATGCCTATCAGTAGTTAGTGCCTTCAGTAGTTTGAATCTTTTATTTAGCTGGCAGTAGTGGCGCTCGCTGTATTGCAGTAGCTTGAGTAACGAAGATTTTTGTGAGGTAAGTGATTTGTGAAAGGTATAGGTTAATGTTAGTCAGGGCCATTCTTTCGTAGGGATTTTTGGAAGTCAGATTGCGTTGCGCCAAAAATATTGTGTTTCAGTTTAACCACAGTCTAGTATAATTGTTCAAAGGGGACGTTTCAACGAGACTCGTCCGACAGTCGTCAAGAGCCCACTGTCGATGTTGACGGACCGAGGCGAGGTGTAAGGCTTTGTGTCGTGCAGTCATCAAGGGCACTCGAGTAGGCCTTAAGGCCCCGGAAGCCCATATCGATGGTGTTTACTTGAATGGTTCGCACGCTCACTCTTGTTGATGGGCCAGCATTGAAATCTGCAGCAATTTGTCACCTCGAACGATTTTATTCATTAATCGTTGGTCCCGTTCTTGCAGAATCTTATTTCGGGCGCAGCGATGTCGGTGATTTGATATTTTACTGGGTTCCTGATACTTACTGTCCACTCGTGAAATGGTCCTATGGGTAAATTCCCAACTCATCGCTACCTCGAAGATGCTGTGTCCGACCGTTCATGCGCCGACTATATCATCCAATTCAAACTCACTTAAATCTTGATAACGTGCCACTGTAGCAGCAGTAAACGATCTAGCGACTGCACCAGACAATTGTTGTGTTACAGAGGCGTTGCCGACCACAGGGCCTTATTCTGCCTGTTTACATACGCCTGTATTTGAATATGCATGCCTAGACGAGTTTCTTTCGCGCTCCAGTATTTATCAGCTTACCTCTCGTGGACTCTGAGCCACTATCGTCAGCGGCCATGGCTACTGCCACGAGGACGCAGATGACCCAACTGTTGCTTCTGCAGAACATGATGGAAGTGCAAAAGTGTCTTCTCCCTCGAAATATCTTCAGCACCCTGCTGGGTATCCTGTAATTTTATAAATAAATACGATTAGATAACTCATTTTATTTCAACAACCTATAAAGGAAAGTGGCTAACGTCAATTAATTTATCAAGTTAACGTGTATCTGTTTTAAAGATAAATTTTCACTTCGTTCTGCCCAGTACATAGTTTCTGGCTCAGCTAAGCCGTTTACCTCAAGTATTTCGGAAAATGTTTAAGATGTCGCAACTGGGTTGATAAAAGAGTTACAGAAGATCCAACGGAGAGCAGCGCGCTTCGTTACAGGATCATTTAGTAATCGCGAAAGTGTTACGGAGATGATAGATAAACTCCAGTGGAAGACTCTGCAGGAGAGATGCTCAGTAGCTCGGTACGGGCTTTTGTTGAAGTTTCGAGAACATACCTTCACCGAGGAGTCAAGCAGTATATTGCTCCCTCCTACGTATATCTTGCGAAGAGATCGTGAGGATAAAATCAGAGAGATTAGAGCCCACACAGTTGCATACCGACAATCCTTCTTTCCACGAACAATACGAGACTGGAATAGAAGGGGAAACCGATAGAGGTACTCAAGGTACCCTCCGCCACACACCGTCAGGTGGCTTATGGAGTATGGATGTAGATGTAGATGTGGAACTGATTCATAATTGTGAGAAGGAACTCTGTAAACGACTTGTAGTCTTTTGCCGCGCCTTTATTAACTGCAGGGATCACGGTATCAAAGTTCCTTTTTCAAATGAAACTGTCTTATATGAAATTACGAGCTCATGAGGGGATGCTGGTGTGTTTCACTTAAAGCAGCGGCGAGCCATGTGCAGGCAACAACAGCGCAGAGTGGTGGGGGAAACTAGGGTCTTAGGCATCTACAGGCGGCTCCAGAGAGCTGAGTCTAGTACGGCTGTTGCCGTCCTCTAAATACACTGCAAGGAAACCAAAGACAAGACGGAAAGTGTGTCGACAATGCGAGTCCGTTTTACAATAAATATGAGAAGAGTTACCAATATTTGTGATTATGAATATTATGACAGTGAATAGAAATTAATTACAACTATTTGAACTGTGATAGGATATGTTGTATCACATAAAAGTTGAGAGTGTCAGTAAAAACCTCAGATGTTCAATTTCTTTTGGATTACATAATCTAGAAGTACAGCCAATTTCAATAGAGTATCGCAACGGAAATGTGCCATTACTCTGAATTTGCCACAGATTAATTTAATAGTGTGAGTTACCCAGTCCCGTTACTAACCATCCCAGATGATGAATATTGAAAATTTAATGGTATTTAGTCATTAGTTCATGGGTTGCAAATAAGGATTGCTAAAATTACTAAATAAAAATCAAATGGTACATGATATGAGAAATCTAACACGTAACATTATGTGATTGCCTTATCACTTTAAATCATTCACTAATCCAGCAGTCGCTCGGCAACAGCAACAGTTAGCAAATAATGTTGCGAGAATGTAAAAGGCGAACGACCCGGCAACGAAACTTGTTTATTGTCGAAGCGCCGTCAGATATGCAGTGAGTTACTGACTTGAAAAACCGCGGCCCGAAAAACGTACAGAAGAAGAACACTTTTACACATTCTTTTGATGTACGAGATATTCTCGATTAACAGTAACTCAGTTACTCATTTTTATTTCTTTCTTGTCTCTTGTAACTTGCGTCGGACGCGCATGTCTTGCCGCCGTATTATTATCGTTAAAAATAATGTTATTTTAGTGTAAAGGAAAAGTGCAATACTAAAAGTGCAATACTGCATAGCAGTAGATTTATTGTACGACGTGTATGTGAAAACTTCAAAGGAATTATGTTCATTACGAGAAGAGAAGTGCCAGTCAAAACGGCATCCATATTAAATCCTTCAATGCAGTGTAAGTTCATCTATTAATTGGCATAAATTCAGAGTTAAGTGGAACTGGTGTATGGACTATTTATTTAATATAGAATCTATGTCTCACTCCTTCATGAAGTTATTTAATTTTCTTTACGTTTCTGCCAAATAGAAAGTTCACAGTCACGAATTCTTTCGTCGAAATCCGTGACATATTCTACTGGTAAATGCATGATAAACTGCGGTCCCTTGGAAAATTCATGTTGAGTCATCCAAAAATAAGTATAGTTTGAATAGGCATTTACTCTCCTCTGCAATGCAAATTCCGACTGATCATGCAAATTCCGACTGATCAGACGATCCAACAAGAAACAGCCGCACACGGTCGGCGTTTGCAAATATATTTCCACGGCTGATTATAGCTGTATGTTACAGCACAAAAGTAAACATATTGCTATAATTAGCTGTATGTTTATGTATACGCATTACGTAAGCATATCGTTACAAACAGCACTAATGAGAGGAGTGCGAAGTGATTCTCTTTTTAAGCTGGCCCCTTGTATTCATATAGCTTTACTTGTATATCATATTTTGAGCAAGCAGTAAAGGAAACAAAAGAAAAATTTAGAGTAGGAATTAAAATCCATGGAGAAGAAATAAAAGCTTTGAGTTTTGTAATTCTGTGAGGGACAGCGAAGGACCTGGAAGAGCAGCTGAACGGAATGACACTGTCTTGAAAAGAGGATATAAGATGAAATCAACAAAAGCAAAAGGAGGATAATGGAATATAGTCGAATTAAATCAGGTGAAGCTGAGGGAATTAGATTTGGAAATGAGACACTTGAAGTAGTAGATGAGTTTTACTATTTGGGGAGCAACATAAATGATGATGGACGAAGTAGAGAGGACATAAAATGCGGACAACGTCTCGCAAAGAAACCGTTTCTGAAGGAGAAAAATTTGTTAACATCGAGTATAGATTTAAGCGTCAGGAAGTCTTCTCTGAAAGTATTTGCGTGGAGTGTAGCCATGTGTGGAAGTGAAACAGCTTAGACGAGAATAAAAGCTTTCGGAATGTGGTGCTACAGAAGAATGCCGAAAATTAGATGGGTAGGTCACGTACTTGATGAGGAGGTACTGAATAGAACTGGGGCTTAGAGGAATTTGCGGCACAACGTGACTAGAAGTAGGGATCGGTTGGTAGGACATATTCTGAGGCATCAAGGGATCACCAATTTAGTATTGGAGGGCAACGTGAAGGGTAAAAATCGTAGAGGGAGACCAAGAGATGAATACACTAAGCAGATTCAGAAGGATGTAGGTTGCAGTAGGTACTGGGAGATGAAGAAGCTTGAACAGGATAGAGTAGCATGGAGAGCTTCATCAACCAGTCAATGGACTGAAGACGAGAACAACAACAACAACAACAACAACAACTTTCCTTAGCGTACTTTCTCTGTGCGAAAAACCGAATGTGAGTACGATTTCGATTCTCGTTAATATCTTACGTAATATTGTGTAGTTGACGCCTAGAGAGGCCAGACAATGACATTGATGAATGTAAAGTTATTGTAACGTGATGTATACTTGAGAGGAAAGCTTTAATTTTGAGAGTTTCTCTGGGAATCAAAGTGGGGCGCAGCGGCGTGGACCGCCGTCCTCTCCGCTCTCCGCGCCTTCCCGTCGTTCGGCTTTCGGCAGCGGTGTCTCCTGCCGGCGAGTCACTCCGGGGGCAGCTCAGCTCACGCGCGGTAATCTCCTGCAGGCAGCGTCTGCGCGGCGAGTTGGCAGCGGCGCTTCCCGCGTGCGAAGCGTCCAACTCAGCAGGATCAGAAACACTCTCAACGCAGCCTCAGTAAGTGATTTTGAGCAGTTACTTGAAATTTAAATTTGCACTGGCGAGAAGCGAAGCAGCAATGGACGTAGATAGTTTTGCTACAACTGTTTTTGACTGATCGCGGCAAATATCGTCAGGATTCGCACGCTTTTGAGCAACCTGTAATTTTGTAAATAAATACAACTCATTTCCTCTCAACAAGATATAAACAAAAATAGATAGTGTAAATTATGTCGCCGAATCTGTCGTCGTGTTAAGTGAAAGTGCTTCTGGAGCCGTAGTAATACTTGTATAATATCAATAAATATTTATTAGATGTGGATTACAATATTACTGCATTAGTAAACATTATAATTCCTATTGGATGTATTAACTCAATTATTTTTTAGTAATTCTCTAACCAGCCTATAAATAATTAGGGTGAATGGTAATTTTGTATATGCACACAAGTGCTTCATCCCAAATCAACGAAATACGAAGTTTTATATTTTGACAATACGAAGAAGATGTACATTTAAATAAATTCAACAAATTCGAAAGTAAGATTCTACTACGATAATGATGAAAGCTGAAGAAGTGAAAGCGGGCCGAGGTGACCGAGCGGTTCTAGACGCTGCAGTTTGGACCCGCACGACCGCTACGGTCACAGGTTCGAATCCTGCCTCGGGCATGGATACGTGTGACGTCCTTAGGTTAGTTAGGTTTAAGTAGTTCTAAGTTCTCGGGGACTGATGACCTCAGATGTTAAGTCCCATAGTGCTCAGAGCCATTTGAACCATTTTTTTATTTTTTGTTTTTGTTTTTGAAGATGTGAATTAAGGTTTATGCCGTGGCCCGCACTCGAATCCACGTCCTCTTGCTTACCAAGGCAGAAACGCTAATCATTACGCCACCACAGAGCTATGGGCAGCGGTCCTGTACGAACTACGCATGTCCAACGGCCTCTCCAACACAAACTTCAGTTCATACCTTCAGCTTAATTTCCCCGTCCACTGTCACTATTGCCAGGGCTCTCCGGCATTGGAATAGCACACCGGCATTGGACGTAATGGGAAAATCCTATTCCATAGCTGATCTTATAGATCTTACATTTTCCCCTAGACATTTAAGTCTCATCTCTATCTACGATAATGATGCACTTCTGTAGTTCGTCAGAAACACTGATCGTAGTGCTGCGGTATTGTTGTTGTTGTTGTTGTTGTTGTTGTGGTCTTCAGTCCTGAGACTGGTTTGATGCAGCTCTCCAAGCTACTCTATACTGTGCAAACTTCTTCATCTCCCAGTAACTACTGCAACCTACATCCTTCTGAATCTGCTTAGTGTATTCATCTCTTGGTCTCCCGCTACCATTCTTACCCTCTACGCTGCCCTCCAATACTAAATTGGTGATCCCTTGATGTCTCAGAACATGTCCTGCCAACCGATCCCTTCTTCTAGTCAAGTTTTGCCAGAAATTTCTCATCTCCCCAATCCTATTCAATACCTCCTCTTTAGTTATGTTATCTACCCATCTAATCTTCAGAATTCTTCTGTAGCACCACATTTCAAAAGCTTCTATTCTCTTCTAGTCCAAACTATTTATCGTCCACGTTTCACTTCCATACATGGCTACACTCCATACAAATACTTTCAGAAACGACTTCCTGACACCATTTTATATCCTCTCTACTTCGACCATCATCAGTTACTTTGCTCCCTAAATAGGAAAAATCCTTTACTACTTTAGGTGTCTCATTTCCTAATCTGATTCCCTCAGCATCACCCGACTTAATTGGACTACATTCCATTATCCTCGTTTTGCTTTTGTTGATGTTTATCTTATAACCTCCTTTCAAGACACTGTCTATTCCGTTCAACTGCTCTTCCAAGTCCTTTGCTGTCTCTGACACAATTACAATGTCACCGGCAAACCTCAAAGTTTTTATTTCTTTTCCATGGATTTTAATACCTACTCCGAACTTTTCTTTTGTTTCCTTCACTGCTTGCTCAATATACAGATTGAATAACATCGGCGAGAGGCTACAACCCTGTCTTACTCCGTTCCCAACCATTGCTTCCCTTTCGTGTCCCTCGACTCTTATAACTGCCTTTTGGTTTGTGTACAAATTGTAAATAGCCATTCGCTCCCCGTATTTTACCCCTGCCACCTTTAGAATTTGAAAGAGAGTATTCCAGTCAACATTGTCAAAAGCTTTCTCTAAGTCTACAAATGCTAGAAACGTAGGTTTGCCTTTCCTTAATCTAGCTTCTAAGATAAGTCGCAGGGTCAGTATTGCCTCAGGTGTTCCAATATTTCTACGGAATCCAAACTGATCTTCCCCGAGGTCGGCTTCTACTAGTTTTTCCATTCGTCTGTAAAGAATTCGCATTAGTATTTTGCAGCCGTGACTTATTAAACTGATAGTTCGGTAATTTTCACATCTGTCAACACCTGCTTTCTCTGGGATTGGAATTATTATATTCTTCTTGAAGTCTGAGGGTATTTCGCCTGTCTCATTCATGTTGCTCACCAGATCGTAGAGTTTTTTCAGGACTGGCTCTCCCAAGGCCGTCAGTAGTTCCAATGGAATGTTGTCTACTCCGGGGGCCTTGTTTCGACTCAGGTCTTTCAGTGCTCTGTCAAACTCTTCACGCAGTATCATATCTCCCATTTCATCTTCATCTACATCCTCTTCCATGTCCATAATATTGTGTCAAGTACATCGCCCTTGTATAGGCCCTCTATATACTCCTTCCACCTTTCTGCTTTCCCTTCTTTGCTTAGAACTGGGTTTCCATCTGACCTCTTGATATTCATACAAGTGGTTCTCTTTTCTCCAAAGGTCTCTTTAATTTTCCTGTAGGCAGTATCTATCTTACCCCTGGTGAGACAAGCCTCTACATCCTTACATTTGTCCTCTAGCCATCCCTGCTTAGCCAGTTTGCACATCCTGTCGATCTCATTTTTGAGACGTTTGTATTCCGTTTTACCTGCTTAATTTACTGCATTTTTATATTTTCTCCTTTCATCAATTAAATTCAATATTTCGTCTGTTACCCAAGGATTTCTAGCAGCCCTAGTCTTTTTACCTACTTTATCCTCTGCTGCCTTCACTACTTCATCCCTCAAAGCTACACATTCTTCTTCTACTGCATTTCTTTCCCCCATTCCTGTCAATTGTTCCCTTATGCTCTCCTTGAAACTCTGTACAACCTCTGTTTCTTTCAGTTTATCTAGGTCCCATTTCCTTAAATTCCCACCTTTTTGCAGTTTATTCAGTTTTAGTCTACAGTTCATAACCAATAGATTGTGGTCAGAGTCCACATCTGCCCCTGGAAATGTCTTACAGATTAAAACCTGGTTCCTAAATCTCTGTCTTACCATTATATAATTTATCTGATGCCTTTTAGTATCTCCGGGATTCTTCCATGTATACAACCTTCTTTTACGATTCTTGAACCAAGTGTTAAGTATGATTAAGTTATGCTCTGTGCAATATTCCAACAGGCGGCTTCCTCTTTCATTTCTTCCCCCTAATCCATATTCACCTACTACGTTTCCTTCTCTCCCTTTTCCTACTACTGAATTCCAGTCACCCATGACAATTAAATTTTCGTCTCCCTTGACAATCTGAATAATTTCTTTTATTTCATCATACATTTCTTCGTCATCTGCAGAGCTAGTTGGCATATAAACTTGTACTACTGTGGTAGGCGTGGGTTTCGTGTCTATCTTGGCCACAATAATGTGTTCACTATGCTGTTTGTAGTAGCTTACCCGCACTTCTATTTTTTTATTCATTATTAAACCTACTCCTGCATTACCCCTATTTGAGTTTGTATTTATAACCCTGTATTCGCCTGACCAAAAGTCTTGTTCCTCCTGCCACCAAACTTCACTAAATCCCACTATATCTAACTTCAACCTATCCATTTCCCTTTTTACATTTTCTAACCTACCTGCCCGATTAAGGGATCTGACATTCCACGCTCCGATACGTAGAACGCCAGTTTTCTTTCTGCTGATAACGACATCCTCCTGAGTAGTCCCCGCCCTGAGATCCGAATGGGGGACTATTTTACCTCCAGAATATTTTACCCAAGAGGAGGCCATCATCATTTAACCATACAGTAAAGCTGCGTGCACTAGGGGAAAATTACGGCTGTCGTTTCCCCTTGATTTCAGCCGTTCGCAGTACCAGCACAGCAAGGCCGTTTTGGTTATTGTACAAGGCCAGATCAGTCAATCATCTAGACTGTTGCCCCTGCAACTACTGAAAAGGCTGCTGCCCCTCTTCAGAAACCACACGTTTGTCTGGCCTCTCAACAGATACTTCTCCGTTGCGGTTGCACCTACGGTACAGCCATCTGTATCGCTGAGGCACGCAAGCCTCTCCACCAACGGCAAGGTCCATGGTTCATGGTGGGGGGGGGGGGGGGAGGGGGGTGTTATGGTTAGCATCTCTGTCTAATAAGCACAGTTCCGCTTCGAACGCCGGACGGGAAAGTTCTTGTTTATTTTACTTGTCGCAGCGTCGCTTGCGTGAAGTTTCGCTCGTTAGCGTTGTTCCGCCTGCCGAGTGAGTCGCAGCGGCTGCGCCTTTACTGTCCGTCTGTGTTCGCCTACTTGCAGCGGCGTCGGCCGCCCCGCTGTGGCTGCCACGGCTTCCACCTGCCGTAATGGGGATGAATGATGATGATGAAAACGAAGCAAGAACACCCAGACATATCGGGGCAGGTGAAATTCCCTGACCCAGCCGGGATTCGATCCGGTGACCTCGTGCTCGGGAAGCGAGGACGCTACCGCCAGACCAGGAGCGGCGGGCTGGCTACAGTGTGGGAACTGAATGTGGAATGACTACAGATATAAACGTGCGTAGCAACAGTGCTTTATAAAACTGCATACAGGGAAGATATAATTAATTACAGACCTATTTAACTCTTTGAGTCTTTTCAGAAGTCTATGTGAAAGTGGATGTGATAGGATATTAACTCATTTAATTGACCAAAACTTCTTGCCTGAACATTTATCTACGGAGAAATGAGTACAGCACTACACAATTTAAGCGGCTACTGAGCAAAGCAAGATAAATTACACTCCTAGTATATTTTGTGACCTTGCCAAAGTCTTTGATTGTGTGGATCGCATTATTCCACTTGGAAAACTAACGAGTTCTGGCATTAACGGCACCCATCCTCCACAGATGGAGTCTCAACACGGTAACAGAAACCACAGGATGTCACAGGCACTAAACTAACCTCAGGATGGCTTGAAAGTAACGTATAACGCCCCACAACGATATGTACTGGGCACTGATTCACTTTATATCATTCCAGCATGCAATAATGACCATTTGGCAGCACAAGTAAGCATTAATGATCATAAAGTAAGTGAAAGACAGAGAGTAAACTTCGTTGTCGTCCAAGCGGATAACAAGTTGAAAAACAGTCAGCAGATTGGTAAACTAATCAAGAAGTTCTATTCAGCATTTTTTGTGCTTAGAAGCGCCTCTCGTTGTATCGACCTAAAGTCAAGGTTCTTGGCTTGCGTATTTTCGCTCCCTTACGGAAATACGTTGAGAGGCTTTGCTACAGTAAACAAAACGTTCATTCAGGAGCAGCGAGCAATAAGAATGTTGTCTAGCAGACAGTCTTTCAGAACTCTTTTATAAGGAAATCGGAAATCTTTCCCATCACATTTACTGCTTAATGGTTTTCGTCCCGGACAATAAAACCCAGTTTCAGAAGATGAACTGTGATTTCCGCAACTACAGTAAATGATACGAAAACGGCGTTCACCTAGACTTTGCCTCTACGTCCATGTTTCGGAATGTACTTGTGCGTACTCACGGCGACATATTCAACGGGCTTCCGTCTAGCGTGGAGCTGAAACTGCAGTACAGTCTTCGTTTGCCAGTATTTCCACAAGTTATCGGGATATCTATATTGATGAGTTCTAATTGTGCAGCCGCATCAGAAGTAGTAACGAGCTGCAAATAGAAGTCAGTACCCACACCGAGCCACAAATATTTTCTTTGAGAAAAAAAGAACATTCTAATGAGGCAAATGTTAATTCATGAATGGCAGATAGAAAAAAAAGATGTCTAGTGAACCGAGGAGTCTGAAACTCTTTCCAAAGTAGCACTCTCCTTTCTGATTTACTCGATTTCGATTGCGCAAGGCTGAAAGGCATTATGCACTGTGTTGTTAATACAATAAACCCGTTAAGTTTCTGTGTTTTGCTCGTCCTTTATTGATGTATGTTCTGGCTCGTCCCTCATTCATTTAGGTTGTACATATTGAATTATTCATAGAATATAATAATAAGTTTAATGAGTCACCGTTGCAAAATACCGAAACGAATTCTTTACAGATGAATGGAAAAAACTGGTAGAAGCCGACCTCGAGGAAGATCAGTCTGGATTCCGCAGAAATGTTGGAACACGTGAGGCAATACTGACCTACGACTTATCGTAGAAAATAGATCAAGGAAAGGCAAATCCATGTTTCTAGCGTTTGTACACTTAGAAAAAGCTTTCGACAATATTCACTGGAATACTCTCTTTCAGATCGTGAGGTGGCAGGGATAAATTACACGGAGCAAAAGGCTGTTTACAATTTGTACAGAAACGAAATGGCAGCCACAAGAGTCGAGGGACACGAAAGGGAAGCAGTGGTTGAGAAGGGAGTGAGAAAGGGTTGTAGTTATGCCTGATGTTATTAAGCAAGCAGTAAAGGAAAAAAAAAGAGAAATTGGACTAGGAATTAAAATCTGCGGAGAAAAAATAATAACTTTGAGGTTTGCTGATGACATTGTAATTCTGTCAGAGACAGCAAACGACTTGGAACAGCAGTTTAACGGAATGGATAGTGTCTTGAAAGGAGGATATAACATGAACATCAACAGAAGCAAAACGAGGATAATGAAATGTAGTGGCCCCACAGGTGATGCTGAAGGTATTAGATTTGGAAATGAGACCCTTAAAGTAATAAATGAGTTTTTTTATTAGAGAAGCAAAATAACTGATGACGCTTGAAGAAGAGAGGATATAAAATGTAGATTTGGTATGGCAAGGAAAATGTTTCTGAAGCAGAGCAATTTGTTAACATCGAGTATAGGGTTAAGTGTGAGGAAGTCTTTTCTGAAAGTATTTGCATGGAGTGGAGCCATGTATGGAAATGAAACATGGACGATAAGCAGTTTAGACAAGAACAGAATAGGAGCTTTCCAAATGTGTTCCTAGAGAAGATTAGCTGGGTAGATCACGTAACTAACGAGGAGCTACTGAACAGAAGTGGGGAGAAGAGGAAAATGTGGCACAAGTTGACTAGAAGAAGGGACTGGTTCGTAAGACCCATTCTGAGGCATCAATTTAATACTGGTCGGAAGCGGGGAGGGTAAAAATCAGAGAGCGGGACCAAGAGATGAATACGCTACGCAGATTCAGAAGTATGTAAGTTGCAGTAGTTATTCGGAGATGAAAGAGCCTTGCACAGGATAGAGTAGCGTGGAGAGCTGCGTCAAACCAGTCTCTGGACTGAAGACCACAACAACACCTACAACATGGAACACGGCCAATGAAAGAATTGGTGCAATCTTTTTATGAATCATTAAAGATGGATGTAAATTTGCTGACGTGCCTAGACTTTTCTTGATGAGTGAGAATAGCAGCTGACCATCATTTTTGGTTCAGGTGCGTAACATTCCTTGACATGCGAGTACTTTCTACATTCTCGTTTTTAGTAGTATTTAATTGGTATCGTGAGGAAAATTGTTGTGAATCCCTACTGGAAGGTTTTAAACGTAGGGCGACGTTCAGTTGTAAGAAGGACATAGGCGAATGATGATTTAGTTTTGAGATTTGACGACGTAGAGCTGACTGCCGCGCACGTGCTACAGTCAACATTCATTAGACGTTGTGGCTTTCTTCAAACGTATACAGAACTGATACGCTTATGACAGGGCCGGATGCCAGGCCCATTCGCGATTATTTTTTTCTGAGTGGTCGTGGGAGGAGGCGTTGGAGGTGATACAGCTGCACTGTGGTAGCCCTCGTCGCTCGCGTGATGGACTGCATGGCACAGGGCGTTTAAAGAGACTGGTAGCTGAGCCGAAATGCAATAACTTTGGAATAGGAAGGTATGGTTCTCGATATAGATCCTAGCCAATGAAAGCTTTGGAATGTTAGCAGCGACAGAGACAGTCTGTGGACAAACTACTGACGTCTAGAAAACATAGTGAACTGTTGACTAAACAGTGGTGTACGTCACAAGAGGTGCTCACTGTGGCGACCGTGAAAACCAATCCAGGAACAACACGGACGTAGAAAACTCGGGAGCCTTTTACCAAGTACACCAACAAATTCACATACAAGTACACCATGGTTTTGTTACGTCCCTACCAAAAAAAATTAATAAGAATGAAAAATGATGAGTCGTCAGATTAGGACAGCAAGGTAACCTTGCATTGGGACCTCCCTTCAGATCCAACGTCTACGAAATGTGGTTTAAAGTCTGTCAGGTAGCTGCAAATAAAGGTGTGCACGCGCTCCACCAAGTCACCATTATCAAAACTTCCTGTAGCATCAAAATTGTGCAGTATGCAGTAAATTATCTTTTTCTGAAATTAAGAAGCGCATATGTTGATTGTCAGTGTTGCTCCTGACGATCGAAAGCTTTCCCTGCCACAGGATTGCTTCCAAGACCTTAAATCCCTACCTCCAAGCTTGTATTTTAAGACTGTATCAACTTTTTCGAGTTTGTGCGCAGCCTTTCGATTCGCCATGTATACTATAACTTTCTTGCACATGTTTGCTTATTTAGCAAAGACAGTGATGAACGCTGTGTACAGGGTGTTTTGCCAATTGACAAACACAGCTCAAGTAATGTGGCTTCTATATGAAGCGGTCCCGCAAACTCGACCGTTTCTATTGTGTAATTATGTAATAGGCGTATTTAAACTGTTTTAGCATGTAATTATCTGAACTGTTTCTTATTTAAATTGTTTTGTTAATTAAATTGCATTGTGTATTATTGAGAAAGAGCGGGAAACCGCGCATAGATACATTTTGAGAAAGAGCGGGAAACAGCGCGCAGTAATACATCTGTAATGGTAGCAGGGATTGTCTGCACCAAAAACCATTGTTGGCGGCGAGACCGCACTTTTGTAGCATTGAGCGTTGGAAGCGAGCAGTTGCGAGTAAGATGTGAGACGAGGCAGTCGTAGCTAGCGAGACATGAGAGGAGGTCGCTGTAAGCGAGGTATGAATTAACACTTTGAAAGAAGCGGTGTGCTCGCCAGCCACTCGCTATATATAGCGCAATGCTAGTTTTTAAGAATTTTTGTAAAGAACTATGCCCCTTGTAATTGTTTGTCAAGATCGTTCTCAGAATATAGTTATGTAATTTTGATGGAAAATTAGGTATGTAGCGCAACGCTACTTTTTAAGAATTTTTGTAAAGAACTATACCCCTTGTAATTGTTTGTCAAGATCGTTCTCAGAATATAGTTAACTTCTACCAGATTAAATGCATTAAGAATTTTCTATCCCAAAATCATTCACGTAAATGCTTTACGGAATTTATTGTTATCTTAAAAGAAAAGTCTAAACTGAGCTTCAGCTTTTATCAAATCTAAATTAACTTCAACTTAAAGAATTCCAGTCACAAAGTATTATGAAACTCCACCAGCAGCTTATAATTATGTTAAAGAGAAGTAAGTATATTCATTCCACAGTTTGCTGTAGCAGTCAGATGGCGATCCAGTATAAATAATTAAAGGTAAGAATCAGTCTTAATAATTTCAGGTAACGACTGAGGGCCACGGCGACAACACATTTTATGTTTCGTCGTAATAATCAGCAGGTAGTCTTGACAGAGCAGCAGTTAAAAGATTTTAAGAGACGCAGCGTTCAGTCAGCAAGCAAACGTTCATCCAATATTAGACGGGAAGGTTTCACTTGGCGATATCCATTCAGTACGACATTTTAGTGAATCTACTGTGGATATGAATATACTGACTTTGATAATAGTGTGAATAAGTTACTGTTAAGTGGCGCAACGCATATACTAAAGTGTATAACTTTTATTCACAGGTCATCGGCAATTCTGTTTGCTTTATTGATTCGGCGTTGAAAAGTGTTTGTTCAGTGTTGAATCCGCTTCAAACAGATAAAACTTTTTGTTGCGTGTGATGATTATAGACAATGTCCCGCAGAATAATTACTCGTTCTCAAACTGATAAAACTTTTTGTTGCGTGTGATGATTATAGACAATGTCCCGCAGAATAATTACTCGTTCTCAAACTGATAAAACTGTACAAAATACTGACGAGAGATTCTTTTCTGGAATAGGCAGTAATAATACGTGTGAAAACCCTGATTCTGAAACGTTAGGTGAACAGACATTTAATAACTGTAACAATATGGAAGCGTTTAACGAACAAGTAACTTCAGAAATGCCCACAGACAATGAAACGGTAGTGCAAAATAATTTGGCATTAAATGCAACAGACGGTACACAGTCACAAATTCCGCATAGTAGACATAACAGTTTCAGTAACGAAACCACTACAATGCAGTCAGACAGAGAGACTCCATTAAGCACTGACTTAGATTCAAACGGTACACACCTACACAACCTGCGTAGCAGATCCAACAGTTCTCATGACCAAAATTCCGAAATTACGGAAAACGTGACGCAGTCACAATCATCTGAGGATGTTCAAATGAACACAGATCTACAGCCTTTAACAACGAATACAAATACACACAGAAGTCAATCCGAAACGGATCCAATAATGGCATTTTTGCTACAAATGAGACAAGACATGAATCAAAACTTTAACAGAGGGTCACAAGAATTAGAAAAAAGGTCACAAGATCTAAAAAACGAAATTAAGGCAGAACACGCACACACAGATCAGAAATTAGACAACATGTACCAAAATCTAAAACACGAAATCAAAGTAGAAATTCAAACAGTCGCTGAAAAATGTTCACAATCAACACAAGAATTACGCGACAAAATTCAAGAAATATCCGATAACCAAGCAACATTTGCAGTTAGTATACGGGAAACAATGACAGAAAACTTTGCTAAACAAAACGCTCAGATTGATGAACGTTTTAACAATCACACAGAAAACTGTTTGATACGTCACCGTAAACTGGTGCGATCGCAGGATAAAGAACGAAAAGAATTACTACAAACAATCACTAAACAGCGTCAGGACGACAAAAAGAAAGTGTTTGCCCAGGGCAAAACATATGTAGACAATCACATACAGTCGATCTCGGAAGAAATCGAAACGGTCAAAGAAACAAATAATCAAATACAAGACAGGCTTACAGAAATCCAAACACAGACAATCGATGTGAAAACTTCTACAGACACTGAAATCCAGAATGTTAAAGATAAATTAACAGAGGACGTTCAGACACTAACTGACAAAATAGAACACATAGAAATTAACCATGACACAGAAAATTTAAAGGCAGATTTTAAGAAAGTCACCAAAAGCAACCGTAAATTACGAAACGAACTGACAGAAAAGATCAATGAACTCACTACAAGAATAGATCTTTTAGATACTAACAATGAAGAGAGATCAGACGACACTGCACCAGTCCCAGTGCAACAGAACTCTAATAGTAATAACACGCCATTGACAAATATACAACAAACTATCACAGATCTAAAATCGCGTAATGATTCATTGCATCAGCAAATAAATTCTCTACAGCAAGAGATAGCGGACGCACAAGAAACCGCCGCACATAATCATTTTCAACAGAACACACACCGTTACGAAATGCCTCAGATCCATAATACATATAATGTTGGTAGACTTCAGAGAGTAAGAGATTTTACCCAGGAAGAAAGACACCCGAATCCATATTCAAGACAATACGACAACACTTACACACACAGACATGACAGTTTTGATCACAAACATTTTCTTTCAGTTAGAAAGTTTAAAACATTTAAAAACGACAGGGCGCAAATACATCCGTTGGATTTTATCCAACAGTTCAGGGGAGCACTTCCACCATCATGGCCAGTACAACATAAGTTAGAATTTATTGTCAGTTTTCTTGAAGGAGAACCAGCACGACGAATGCGACCAATTGCTAGACAATGTTTTTCCGTAGAAGCATTTGAGGAAGCATTTTTATCAGCATATTGGTCTGACACTACACAAAACAGCATCAAAGATCGGCTACTTAGTTTGCCAAACTTTGAAAATTCTACCTTTCCAACAATCACACAATTTTTCGAGTACATGGTGGAACAGAACCAGTACCTCAACGAGCCATACAGTCAATCGGCATTAATACAGCTTTGCATTTCAAAACTGCCCAGAGCTTTGAAAGTGTCATTACTGACAGGGCAACAAAAGGACAATGTATCCGCTTTTAGAGACATCTTACAACTATTAGAAGCACACCAGGCAGACTACGCATTTGTTAACAAAAATTTTTCACGACAGAACGGAAAACAAACAAACTCAGCTACTTTTGAACAAACACGATTTGGTAATAACAATCCGAGTAAACGCTTTCGCAGCGAACATGACAACGAAAACAGGAGTAATGAAAAACATTATACTGACACGGTAAATTTATATTCAGGACAGCAACAGAATCCGAGACTTAACACGCAACCGAATAGGTCAAATTTCCATATGAATCATCGCTCAGATAATGCGACCGGGGAAGGCCATTACGCGGGTCGACCGCAAAATGAACAAAAACAAACGTTTCTACGGGGTGCAGGTGGGCTGCCGTACAGTCACAGTTATAACGACAGGAGAAAAGAAAACGAACACAGACCGCCGAGGACGTTCCACAATGACAATTTTAACGGAAACTACAACAGGGCCCAACAGCTGCGTTACCGTATGAATGTACCAGACACCAGATTTCATCCACCAGACACTGCTAATAATCAAAACGGCAGAACTGTACAGTTGATAGAACACATACCAAACTCCCAAGCTGAAAATCACATATCGGAAGAATTATGACTAGAGAAAACCTGCAATGAATCTCTTAATGTCGATACTATGAAATCACACAGAGAAAACATAACGACCGAAAATGCCATTACATTTGACGACGTGAGAGACACATTGTTACAGGAAAAACCAATCCTACAGAAAACAATATATCACCCAATAATAGAGATAAATTTACAGTCGCACAATATTTTAGCGATAATTGATTCAGGTTCACCTATGTGCGTAATTAACGAAGACACATTTAACAGATGCAATAGCAATAATGATTACCCAGTATTTCCTTTAAACAGAACGAAGGTCAAGGGAGCTTTTGCAGGAAAAGGCATTGAAGTTAAAAGACAGACACAATTAACATTTGTTTTTGCAGGGGAAACGTTCCACAGTGATTGTTGGATAGTTCCGAATTCAACAACAGACATGATATTAGGAATAAATTTTCTTGTTCAGTACGATGCGAAGATTGACTTCAAATCGTCATACCTCACACTACAAAAGGAAAACAGGGAAGTGATCGTAAGATTTCAAAACACAGTATCCTCCGAAGAACAAAATATGCACAGGATCGAGATTATTACTGATTCTCAAGATAACGATTGTTATATCGCACTATACACGAACACACTTAATAATGACTTGGTAGAGGAACAGGAGTACAATATGTTCGAGACAATTACACGCAAGGTAGACCATAGTGTAGCAAAATGCGACGCAAAACGCACAGAACTTGAAAATATTCTGGTACAACACAAAGCAGTTTTTGCCAATGTTCCAGGAACAATGACAGGATTTATGTACGAATTTCAGGTGAAACCACACGAGACTTTCAAAGCAAAGCATTATCCAATCCCACACATACACACAGAAGCAGTTAAGAAAGAATTACGAGCAATGATCGATCAACGAATAATAGAACCAGCAGCCAGCCAATATATAAATCCACTACACATTGTTGAAAAGAAGGATGGATCACTACGTTTAGTTTTAGATTCACGTCAAGTTAATAAAATAATCATTACAGAAACCGACCGACCACAGACGTTAGAAGAGTTACTGCAAAAATTTCATGGCACCTCCATTTATACTACACTCGACCTCAAAATAGGGTTTTGGCAAATCCAACTACACCCAAATTGCCGAAAATATACGGCATTCCTTTGCTTTGGGGAATGCTATCAATTTTGTAAACTTCCGTTTGGACTAACGATTTCGTCTGCCGCCTTTATACGAGGCATGAATACTATTCTACCACAAGATCTGAAAAACAAAATTACTACATATGTCGATGACATTTTAATTGCAGCAGAAAACGGGGAACAACACAATCATATTCTTCAACAATTACTGAATACATTCGAGCAGAATGGTATAACTATAAACTTGCGTAAATCTGAATTTGGTAAAGCGTCAATAAAATTTCTAGGGCACATTATCTCACAAACAGGTATCGCACCAGACCCTGACAAATTGCAAGCACTGAAAGACATCGACGTGCCAACAAACAAAAAGGAACTTCGGAGCTTTTTAGGTCTTATCAATTATTTTAGAAAATTTATCCACTACAAAGCATTAGACACGCCCTTGCTATACCAGCTTACAAGTAAAAACACACTTTGGTCATGGAATGAAGACGTTGAAGCTGAATTCGAGAACTTGAAAGAAGCATTATTAAAAGCACCTTTGTTATCACACCCTGACCCAACACAAAACTTTTCCGTTGCAACAGATAGTTCAACCACAGCACTAGGAGTACATATTTTCCAAGAAATAAAGGAAGAAGATAAGACAGTCGTGAAACACATTGCTTTTGCAAGCAGGATACTTTCTCCAGCAGAGCGCAATTATTCTGTAACAGAATTAGAGACACTATGTGTAATTTACGCTTTTAAGCGATTCCGTCATTTTCTATATGGCCGACATACAACAATATATACCGATCACCGAGCAATCCAGTTTTTATTGTCAGCAAAACTTACGCACGATAGATTAAGCCGCTGGAAATTATACTTACAAGAGTTTGATTTTACCATTATACACATTCCAGGCACGCAGAATACTGTTGCCGATGCATTGTCGAGGTCCATTCACAATAAACGCATGGAGAAAGAAAATACCTTTTGCTACAACAACCATAGTATTATGTATATTAAACAAGTAGCTTTCGAAAACTTTATATCAGCAGCATTACAGGATATAGAGAGAGAACAGCAGAAAGATGAAACACTGAAAGAGATTGTAACGCTTTGGAAAGACAGAAGTAACGCTAAAGTCAGACTTCATTACACTGTACATCAAAATATACTCTTTATTCGATCATACCGAGACGGTAATAATTGGCTTTTATGCATTCCGGAAGGGATCGTAAATAAACTGATATGGTATACACATCTAAGTTATGGACACTACGGAGCGAGGAAATGCTTTCTGATTCTGCGACAAAATTGCCACTTTAATAACATGGAAAAACACATAAGAAAAGTAATAGCATCATGCAAGATATGTCAAAAAGCTAAATCATCAACAGTGTCACACATTCCACCATTGTATCCCATCATACCGGTTAAGTTAAGACACATGGCAGCAGTGGATCTTTTCGGTCCAATCCCCAGAACAAATAATGGTTATAGTTATATTTTTGTAGCTGTAGAACTAACATCCAAATTTGTAACATTTTCTCCACTAAGGAAAGCAACAGCAAGAACAGTATCAAGAGCGTTTGTAAGAGATTTTCTATCAGTAGTAGGACGTGTACAGAAGGTTATTTCGGATAACGGTCCGCAGTTTAGGTCAGACGTATGGAAGAAAATGTTAGAAAGTAAGAACATAACACCTATTTACATATCAAGATATCACAGTTCTTCCAACCCATCAGAAAGAATAATGAAAGAGATCGGGAAGTTATGCAGAATTTATTGTCATAAAAGACATACAACATGGGATAAATATATTTTACAGTTTCAAGAAGTGATAAATGCAATACCCAATGAATCTACGATGCTATCACCAACCGTAATACTGACAAATAAAGACCCACCGAACAAAATTACCGAACTAATTACTTTTCCTAAAACGCGTAGGCTTCGACATTGTGAAATAATAGACACAGCATTAGCAAACACTAAAAGAGCTGCAGATCGGCGGAAGAAACAACAGAAGCAGGTAAGTCGACTACAGAAGTACGAGATTGGCGACAAAGTACTGATTCGCACTCATTTTCTTTCCAACAAAGGTAAGCACAGATGCCGTAAATTCGAACTTCTGTAGGCAGGCCCTTACAGAGTTCGTAATATTCCACACGCTAATGTAGTGCATGTGGAAGCGCTACGTAAGAAGAAATCATTAGGGAATCATCATGTATCCAACGTGAAACATTTCTTGACTTAAATTTTTGCATTTCAGCTGACGAAAGGACGGCGTGACACGTAAGTATGCAACAATGGTAGTTTCAGCGCGCTTCAGTAACAAACAAAGCCGCGACACGCAGCGGGCCGCTAATATTTCACCGTACCTTAAAGAACACAGCAGTACTTAATGATGCTACGCCAGCCAAGACAAATAAAAACACGAGAAACATTTCCTAACTTAAAGAGAACATGCAGACAACGACACGACGTATGAATTTGTGCACTGAGAGCTCATAAATGAAAGAAATTTTTTTTTATAACGTGACATAATTACTTAAGAAAATGTCGATTTTTGCAATAGCTAAACTGATAATATAGATCGTTCATTAATCAATTATTTTAGTGGTAACATTAACATGTACTCTTTATTCCAGAATGCAGCATTGTTGTCACACGTCATCAAAATGAAACGTAGTTTTAGTTAGAATAAGGATGTGAATCTTTAGGTCACGCAGATAGCTGACGCTAATTGTCATTACAGAAATTTTATAGGTCATGCCGGGAGCTGACGTGATTTTGCAGCAGTTAATATTATGATAAAGTGTTTTATAGGTCATGCCAGGAGCGGACGAGAAGTACCAGAAGATGTTTATTGAAGTCATGCCATGCACTGACGATAATTAATACTGAATGTTTTATAATAAGTCATGCCGTGCGCTGACGTTAATTAATGCTGAATGTTTATAACAGGTTATGCAGAGAGTTGACACAGATGCAGAAGAAGAATATGTATGTTATGTTAGTATATAAGAAATGTATAACGTTAAGAAATAATTTTGCTAGCATGTGACACATTGCAACACTATGGATGGGGACCACACATTACAATGTCTAACCAGAATAATGTTTACCTTAATTTTCAGCTGCAAAAGAATACTTTAAATAATTTTATGACAGTAATTTTATTGTATATTATGACCTGACATTTGACGACTCATAACTGACGACTACACCCCTGAATGGAAGATAAAATTTTAGGACAGTAAGTCAAGAAATGCATTGTCAACAAAATTTATAATTAATGATGTAAGAAACTAAGATATGTAAATACAGAATAAGTAATAATGTACTTGTCTATAACAAATCTGTATACTATCAAATACTGAATAAGTATGAACTTTTATGTCTTTTATATATGGGAATAATTTTCTGGAAGAATTCTTAAATTAAAACTACATATTGTTACAAATTACGACACAACATATTTTGTCATAGGGAAAATTATTTGGTAGTCAAATTATGGTACCAACAATGTCCGTGAACCCATTGCCAAAACAATTTTACCCGTACCTTAATTCCTGTGCATCCCCATGGTTATTGAGCACAGAATCAGTGAATTGTGAAACACGTGACTTCAACCAATGATGTTCTCGACGAGGTGTTTGCATACCTAGATGCACACCACAGCCCGATGTATGTCAATTGGTGCCTGCATACCTAGATACACACCACAGTATGATGTACGACAACAGGTGTTTGCATACCAAGATGCACACCACCAACCTTAATGGACCATTGGAGATGGAACTTAATCCTGATGTGGCTGCGGCAACTCAGGCTATTCGACGACGTACTTAGTGTTTGGGTACACTAAAACTATGGAGCAAGGCGAAGATGGAACCACATGGCGAAACCTGGTGTTGTGCTATGTGAGGGAAAGGAACAGACTTTTGAGTGCATTCACAGACAGTTGCCAGTGCTTTGACCATGCTATCCAATTCCTTTTGTACCTTCCTTAATTGTGGTACTAAGAGATGCCAATTTGAATTAAATGTTTCATAATTTAAACTTTCAATTGCTTCATATGATCTGTATATTGATTTTCACATTTACTCTTATTCTTGTTGTTAAATTTAAGGGAACCAAATTTTACTTGATGTACAATTCCTACTAAAACCCTTTCTATTTACATATTCTCTTTATTAGAGATAGACAAATCATTTCGTATGTCAGCATTTGTGTATACACTTTGTTCAAACTATTTTCTATAATCAAATTTTATACTTATGTTGAGTCCATATGACTCAACAACGTAGTAAAATTTTAAGAAAGCCGAGTAGCGGCATATGTAATTATGTAATAGGCGTATTTAAACTGTTTTAGCATGTAATTATCTGAACTGTTTCTTATTTAAATTGTTTTGTTAATTAAATTGCATTGTGTATTATTGAGAAAGAGCGGGAAACCGCGCATAGATACATTTTGAGAAAGAGCGGGAAACAGCGCGCAGTAATACATCTGTAATGGTAGCAGGGATTGTCTGCACCAAAAACCATTGTTGGCGGCGAGACCGCACTTTTGTAGCATTGAGCGTTGGAAGCGAGCAGTTGCGAGTAAGATGTGAGACGAGGCAGTCGTAGCTAGCGAGACATGAGAGGAGGTCGCTGTAAGCGAGGTATGAATTAACACTTTGAAAGAAGCGGTGTGCTCGCCAGCCACTCGCTATATATAGCGCAATGCTAGTTTTTAAGAATTTTTGTAAAGAACTATGCCCCTTGTAATTGTTTGTCAAGATCGTTCTCAGAATATAGTTATGTAATTTTGATGGAAAATTAGGTATGTAGCGCAACGCTACTTTTTAAGAATTTTTGTAAAGAACTATACCCCTTGTAATTGTTTGTCAAGATCGTTCTCAGAATATAGTTAACTTCTACCAGATTAAATGCATTAAGAATTTTCTATCCCAAAATCATTCACGTAAATGCTTTACGGAATTTATTGTTATCTTAAAAGAAAAGTCTAAACTGAGCTTCAGCTTTTATCAAATCTAAATTAACTTCAACTTAAAGAATTCCAGTCACAAAGTATTATGAAACTCCACCAGCAGCTTATAATTATGTTAAAGAGAAGTAAGTATATCCATTCCACAGTTTGCTGTAGCAGTCAGATGGCGATCCAGTATAAATAATTAAAGGTAAGAATCAGTCTTAATAATTTCAGGTAACGACTGAGGGCCACGGCGACAACACATTTTATGTTTCGTCGTAATAATCAGCAGGTAGTCTTGACAGAGCAGCAGTTAAAAGATTTTAAGAGACGCAGCGTTCAGTCAGCAAGCAAACGTTCATCTAATATTAGACGGGAAGGTTTCAACTGTTACAGTAAGAGACACGTTCGTTCAGGCACCTGTTTCAAAAATGCACAAGATGTAAGAAGAGTAAATATGTAGGAGCAGTAACATTACTTTAATTAAGCTGTGAGACGCAGCAGTCTGGCACACGGCACAACAGCCCACCCCCGCGACGATACAGGGACGCCTCGGAGCAGCTGCTGCTCCGCAGGTCACGGACAATACACTGACGGGGGAAAAAATCGCAGCACCAAGAAGCAGACGCACAGCAAGAAAGAAACTCGGTAGGCGTGTGTCTACATCTGAAAGATGACGTCTGTTCAGATTTCGTGCCATTCACGTAACAGTGGCGCTAGCAGCGTCGCTATGACGATTCAAATCACGTTTGCTTTAAATACACGCTTTAACTGTCATGAGCTTTAGTTACCTTAGAGATTGGAATTGGTGAGTTGATGTTAGTCAAGAATGCCTTTAAGGTGACAAAACATTATCAACAGTTCACTGACTTTGTGCGAGGTCTTGTAATTGGACTACGAGAAGCTGCATGTTCGTTCTGCGATATTGCAGAAAGACGTGGCAAGAATGTAGCCACTGCGCATCACTGCTGGTTGAGGTGTTAACGGGAATGTACGGTCGCAATAAAACTGGATGACGGACGTCCATGTGGCACAACCGAGACGGAAGACGTTCGTGTTCGGCGTATGGCCCTGAGCCCGTCTCACTGCACTGCAGCAGCAATTTGAGCACCAGAGTGACATAGGGAACTGTTACGTCTGCCACAGACGGCCCCTGCCACGCAGACTACATTCAAGACCCCCTGTGTACCATATAACATACACAAGCACTTGCAGGCGCAACCAAGAGGAGAACAATTCTTCGAAACAAACAGTACTTGCCAGAGACTAACGCAAAACTTTTTCTGCAGAGGTCTCCTTAGAGACACAGGGAAAGTTGGAGTACACCGCCGATCTCCGCCGGCTTTATAAGGCCAGCGCAGCAGCAGTACAGCCAGTTCCTCGCCGAGCTAGGACCGGCTCCGACGGCCCTCACCGACGCTCTTGATGAATAGTCGTCTACATGCTATTTGTTTTCTTTGTGTGTACATAGTGATTGTTCGAGAAGTGTAGTTCAGTTTCAACAAACGACATTATGCTAAGCCTTCTACAATACTGAATATTCTTCAGGAACTGTTATATTTCACTTCAAGGGCAGTTCCGAACTGAACGCCCCGTAGCGTGCATTCCACTGACCCCAAACCACCACCTTTCGCACCTTCAGCGGTGTCAAGTGAGAGCTCATTGGAGGGCAGGATGGAGGTGTGTTGTGTTCTGAGATGAAAGCTGGTTGTGCCGCAGTGTGAGTGATGGCCGTGTGTCGGTTAGGAGGGGGTCAGCTGAGGGCCTGCAACCAACCTGTCTGCGTGCCATACACACTGGACCTACAACTGGGGTTACACCGAGTGAGGCGTCGCAGTGTGTAGCACAGTGGAGTCCCTAATGGGAGGAAGACGGTTCGAACCCGTCTGCGGCCATCCTCATTAGGTTTTCCGTGATTTCCCTAAATCGCACCAGGCAATTGCCGGAATGTTTTTCTTTGAAAGGGCACGGCCGACTTCCTTCCCCCCTTCCCTGATCCGATGGGACCGATGACGTCGACGTTCGGTCCCTTCCCCCCACATCAACCATGGTTGGTTGGAGTTATGGTTTGGGGAGCGATTTCGTATGACAGCAGGAGCACTATCTGGGATATCCCTAGCACACTAACTGCAAATTCGTACGCCAGCCTGTTGAATAGACGAGTTGTGCCTCCATTCACGAACAGCTGTCTGCAGAGCGTTTTCCAACAGGATAAAGCTCGCTCACATAGCAAAAAGGATCGACCGACTGCAAGAGACACGGATGAAACTGACATCCGGCACCAGTACGACACAATGCACGCACGTTTGCACGCATGCATCCTACATTCTGGGCCAACGGCCTTGCGCAGAGGTAACACCGGTTCCTGTGAAAACACCAAAGTTAATCGCTGTCGGAGTGGGCTAGCACTAGGATTGGTGACCGTCCTATCTGCCGAGCGCTGTTTGCAAGCGGGATGCACTCAGCCCTTGTGACGCAAAGTGAGGAGTTTCTTGATTGAGAAGTGGCGGCTCCGGTCTCTGAAACTGACATATGGCTGGGAGACCGGTGTGCTGACCGGGATGACACGGTGCCTGGTCGGTACCGTTGGGACTTCCAAGGCCTGTTCGGACGGAGTTTAGTTTTTTTTAATTCAACATTGTGACGGTTGCAATGACTTACCTTGAGCTTGTACTAACGTGTGATCCCGTAACATTAATAACTTAAGTACGATGGTAATCCCAAAAGTCTCCTATTTTTTTATAAGTACGGAACTCTGTTTGTGTGGCAGTTGGTCACAATGTTATGAAGGGTGCTTCATGCGCTCTGTGTAAACATACGCACGCCGCGCTAAGGCTTGGCACCCTTTGAGAATGGACCTCCTGTTGGATGCTAACGCCAAGTGCGAATTGAACGCAATTATTCGGTTTTTGAACGCAAAGGGCACTGCGCCGATCGAAATCCATCGCCAATTGACGGAAGTGTATGGGTAGTCGTACATGGATATAAAAAAAAATGTTCGTAAGTGGTGTAGAGAGTTTGCAGCAGGTCGGACCGAAATTCACGACGAACAAAGGAGCAGGAGACCGTCAGTTTCTGAGGAGACAGTGTTGAAGGTTGAGCAAAGCATGCGTGAAGATCGGCGGATCACCCAAGATGATCTCTGTACATTGGTTCCTGAGGTTTCCCGAAGCACCGCTCACAGAATTTTAACGGAAACATTGAACCACCGGAAGGTGTGTGCAAGATGGGTGCCACGCATACTGACTGAGGACCACATGCGGCAACGAGTTGATGCTTTCCGCGCATTTCTTCACCGCCTTGCGGCCGAACAGGACAACTTTCTGAACTCAATTGTCACGGGTGACGAAACCTGGACATACCATTTTACACTTGAGACCAAGCAAGAATCACCCCAGTCGTGGCATGCTTCTTCGCCAAAGCCGCGGAAATTCAAACAAGCACAGTCTGCCGGTAAGGTCACGACAACCGCGTTTTGGGATCGGAAAGTGGTATTGGTGGTCGACTTTCTGCCCACTGGGACCACAATTAACGCTGACAGCTACTGTGTCAAAAAACCGAAACGGCCAATTCAGAACCGGAGAAGAGGAGTGTTGAGCAACGCCGTACACATTCTACATGACAACGCTCGCCCACACATCGCTCGGCAAACCGTTGCTATTCTGCAACAGTTTCAGTGGAACATAGTCACCCACCCACTCTTTAGTCCTGACTTGGCGCCCAGTGACTATCTCCTGTTGCTTAGCTTAAAAGAACATTTGGATGGAAAGCGATTCAGCTCAGACGACGAAGTGAAAGAAGAAGTTCATAACTTTCTGAACAGTATGGCGGAGGGCTGGTACGACATGGGCATACAAAAACTGCCACAGCGTCTACAAAAATAGATCGACAGGTGTTGTGTACATAGTTCCGCGTAGTCAGCGCGTACACAACTTCCCCACTAGAGCGCGCCCCGCTAAGCACAACAACGCAGGCGCAGCGCTCGTCCGTCTCCGCACTACGAGATGGCGCTGCCTGAGAGACGGACCAAATTCTGCTTCCGCCGATCCGCGTATTAATATGTAACGCAGCCAATGAGATTGCTGCTAACGTAGAACCTTTTCTCCTCGCGGATCACACTCGCGTAGTGATACCTGAACGCTCGAGGTATTATAATGTGTGTACAGACCTCCGATTAGTCAGTCTGCATTAGTCTGCCAGTCTACATTACTCTGTACCAGTCTATAGTCAAGTTTCAGTCTGCGCCTAATACGATTATCATATTCCTGTACATATCCATGAAGATACATGTATAGACACTTTTGTAAAGTATCAGAGATGATGATGATGATGAGTCCCATACTCCGTTTACCGAGCGTAGGGGAGCGACGCGGGAGACCCGCGCCGCCATACTAGGCAAGGTCCTAGTGGAGGTGGTTTGCCATTGCCTTCCTCCGACCGTAATGGGGATGATTGATGATGATGATGAAGACGACACAAACACCCAGTCATCACGAGGCAGGTGAAAAATCCCTGACCCCGCCGGGAATCGAACCCGGGACCCCGTGCTCGGGAAGCGAGAACGCTACCGCGAGACCACGAGCTGGTTCCTGGGCTCGTTGAGCGCTGTGTTCAGCTCTCTCTGTAGACGATTGAGCAGCGTCGTGGTGGCCTGAAGTCTGGTGATCTTCCACTCCTTTGCTATTCTATTTTTGTGCCGAATTTGAGCTAACAAATGTTCCGGGAGTTGTATTTACGGGCGCGGTCCGTCCCTTTGGTGGAGGGGGGGGGGGGGGAGGAGGTTCCGCTGCCAGCGAGATGGTACCTATTAACGATCAACATATGCATCAATGCGTTGGTTGTTATTGTCATACGTCCTGCACTGAGTTGTCAATGGTGACCTGACTCCTGAGCAGCGCGACATCCGACAGCTCCTTCGTGCTGCCCCGCGGTTGGGCGAGGCAGGTGATGGGCGCAGCTGTGGAGAAAGCCAGGCGGCTTGGCCTCCCGGAAGCGGGCGCTGTCGTATTTACCTTCCCCGCCCTCCTGCCGCAGGGGCAATGGGAGGTGGAGGGAGGCCGCGCCTGTGTCGCAGTGTCTCCGGACACCGCCCCCCCCCCCTCCCCCTCCCGGCACTCGGCGCACAGTCGGAGGAGATAAGGAAGGAGCCAGGTAGGGCGCGCTCGCGCCTGCTGATTCATCCAGCGCCAAGGCTGCCAGCCGGGAGCGTGAAGGCATGAGCGTCGCATCTCCATCTGGCCGCCTCTCCCAGCTAAATAGCTGTCGCCTGTGAGAATAAAATTAACGTAGCAAGACTGAAGGAACTTCAGACTGTCAATTGTAAACAGCATCCAGAATCCAGTTACATAATGTCTATGTTTTTTATTATTTTAATAAATGTGTGTGAAAATTAATCCAGTTCTGTTTAACGTTGGTCACCGTCAGTCTGCTACTGTAAGCATGCAAGTGGCATTTCTATCGTCTGACCTAACGGCAGAAGATAAACCCGCCACGATAAGACCACCAGACATATTGCTGACACTCGCCTACTTCGTTAGAGCGACAGGTCAAATAATCTGTTGGTGTGTGTACCGAAGGTCTTACAGTACGCACACCACAATAGGAATGGTGATGGTGTCGAAAAGTAGCTAAATGTTGAAGCTATAAAGTGATGTAAACCATTGTAGAAATAAACAGGTCTATGTACTTACAAAAAATAGACCTTACTTTTGGGATCACCCTCGTACGTAACCTAGACAACTGTAGTCCCGAAATTTCATTAATGTGCGTTAATTATTTGTCGGTGCTGCGATCTTTCGTGCCAGTAGTGTAGTTGAGGAACGGAGAGGAATGAAGCTGGGTGCTTTGCACCGTGGTCGCAGCCACCGCTGCCAGGACACGGCAGCAGCGCCCACAGGAGCACGCAGAGCCCCAGAGCCGCCGGCGCCCGGCCGGTGCTCGCCCCGGTGCTGGTTGTGGTGGCTGCCGCCCCCCACCCCCGCCCCCAGCTGCCCCGCCCCTCTGCCCCCACCCCCACCGTCGCGGCTGACGAACCCTGCACTCCTTCCCAACGCCTCACACGGCAGACGCCGTGACGCCGCTTAGTCACTTCGGCAGTACGATTTGGCCGATAACCCTAACAAGTTTTGGTCTTAAATAAAATCAGTAGAAGAAATATTGAATTTAATTGATGAAAGGAGAAAATATAAAAATGCAGTAAATGAAGCAGGCAAAAAGGAATACAAACGTCTCAAAAATGAGATCGACAGGAAGTGCAAAATGGCTAAACAGGGATGGCTAGAGGACAAATGTAAGGATGTAGAAGCTTATCTCACTAGGGGTAAGATAGATACTGCCTACAGGAAAATTAAAGAGACCTTTGGGGAGAAGAGAACCACATGTATGAATATCAAGAGCTCAGATGGCAGCCCAGTTCTAAGCAAAGAAGGGAAGGCAGAAAGGTGGAAGGAGTATATAGAAGGTTTATACAAGGGCGATGTACTTGAGGACAATATTATGGAAATGGAAGAGGATGTAAATGAAGACGAAATGGGAGATACGATACTGCGTGAAGAGTTTGACAGAGCACTGAAAGACCTGAGTCGAAACAAGGCCCCCAGAGTAGACAACATTCCATTAGAACTACTGACGGCCTTGGGACAACCAGTCCTAACAAAACTCTACCAGCTGGTGAGCAAGATGTATGAGACAGGCGAAATACCCTCAGACTTCGAGAAGAATATAATAATTCCAATCCCAAAGAAAGCAGGTGCTGACAGATGTGAAAATTACCGAACTATCAGTTTAATAAGCCACGGCTGCAAAATACTAACGCGAATTCTTTACAGACGAATGGAAAAACTGGTAGATGCAGACCTCGGGGAGGATCAGTTTGGATTCCGTCGAAATGTTGGAACACGTGAGGCAATACTGACCTTACGACTTATCTTAGAAGAAAGATTAAGAAAAGGCAAACCTACGTTTCTAGCATTTGTAGACTTAGAGAAAGCTTTTGACAATGTTGACTGGAATACTCTTTTTCAAATTCTAAAGGTGGCAGGGGTAAAATATAGGGAGCGAAAGGCTATTTATAATTTGTACAGAAACCAGATGGCAGTAATAAGAGTCGAGGGGCATGAAAGGGAAGCAGTGGTTGGGAAAGGAGTGAGACAGGGTTGTAGCCTCTCCCCGATGTTATTCAATCTGTATATTGAGCAAGCAGTAAAGGAAACAAAAGAAAAATCCGGAGTAGGTATTAAAATCCATGGAGAAGAAATAAAAACTTTGAGGTTCGACGATGACATTGTAATTCTGTCAGAGACAGTAAAGGACTTGGAAGAGTAGTTGAACGGAATGGACAGTGTCTTGAGAGGAGTATATAAGATGAACATCAACAAAAGCAAAACGAGAATAATGGAATGTAGTCGAATTAAGTCGGGTGATGCTGAGGGAATTAGATTAGGAAATGAGACACTTAAAGTAGTAAAGGAGTTTTGCTATTTCGGGAGCAAAATAACTGATGATGGTCGAAGTAGAGAGGATATAAAATGGAGACTGGCAATGGCAAGGAAAGCGTTTCTGAAGAAGAGAAATTTGTTAACATCGAGTATAGATATAAGTGTCAGTAAGTCATTTCTGAAAGTATTTGTATGGAGTGTAGCCATGTATGGAAGTGAAACATGGACGATAAATAGTTTGGACAAGAAGAGAATAGAAGCTTTCGAAATGTGGTGCTACAGAAGAATGTTGAAGATTAGATGGGTAGATCACATAACTAATGAGGAAGTATTGAATAGGTTTGGGGAGAAGAGAAGTTTGTGGCACAACTTGACCAGAAGAAGGGATCGGTTGGTAGGACATGTTCTGAGGCATCAAGGGATCACCAATTTAGTGTTGGAGTGCAGCTTGGAGGGTAAAAATCGTAGAGGGAGACCAAGAGATGAATAAACTAAGCAGATTCAGAAGGATGTAGGTTGCAGTAGGTACTGGGAGATGAAGAAGCTTGAACAGGATAGAGTAGCATGGAGAGCTGCATCAAACCAGTCTCAGGACTGAAGACAACAACAACAACAACAAGCCGACTGAACAATGCAGTCGGTCACTTAAGCCCCTATTACACGATGGGCGTAAACTGTACACCTATGCACCAGGGCTCCAAGCGTGCATATCTGTAGCTACAGGCTATTACACAATCCGAGCGGGATACATCTAGCGCGCATGTGATAAAACGCGCGAAACGCCAATACAACTGTTTTATCTCTTGTTAAGTCACTCGTTCTACCGCGATAACACAAGGGAGACTATGTGAAATATTGGAACGTCATTCGGTAAAATGAGCTCAAGACTCCTATTTAGTAAGAAATTGAGTTTAATCATTATTTAGTAATTGATATTCTCTTACGTAGGTTACAACTGCTCTACATATGCGCGCCACTCAGAGTTTTGGAGTCCTAGTCCGTCGCCCTGGGCCGAACTGCACGGACTTTCTCCCCTATCTCTGCTGGTTTCTCTTTTCTGAGCCGAGCGGTCTAAGGCGCTGCAGTCACGGACTGTGCGGCTGGTTCCGGCGGAAGTTCGACTCCTCCCTCGGGCATGGGTGTGTGTGTTTGTCCTTAGGATAATTTAGGTTAAGTAGAGTGTAAGCTTAGGGACTGATGTCCTTAGCAGTTAAGTTCCATAAGATTTGACACACATTTGAACATTTTCTCTTTTCTGGCATGCTGGAATAAAGAGAGAGATGCAATCAACTCAAACATGAACTTTCGCAAACTAAGGCATTACGATATAAATCTAAGGATTGCCGACGTAGCTTACTATGATACAGCTCCCAGCAGTGGTGGCCTAGCCGCTATAGGCGCTTCAGACTGGAACCGCGCGACCGCTACGGTCGCAGGTTTGAATCGTGCCTCGCGCATGGATGTGTGTGATGTCCATAGTTAGGTTTAAGTAGTTCTACGTTCTATGGGGCTGATGACCTCATATGTTAAGTCCCATAGTGTTCAGAGCCATTTGAACCATTTTATGATACAGCGCATCATGCATACACTTTCCTTGCTGTATGCCTGAATTAAGACGCTTAACGCCTCTTTCTAGAATACGAAGCAATCAGTAGAGAATGCGCTTTCACAAGCAGCTTGTATAAAAGAAAGACTACTGGGAAAAAAAATCAGCAGTTGTGAAACCTACTTACATCTACATCTACATCTAAATCCATACTCCGCAAGCCACCTGACGGTGTGTGGCAGAGTACCTTGAGCACCTCTATCGGTTCTCCCTTCTATACCATTCTCGTATTGTTCGTGGAAAGAAGGATCGTCGGTATGCCTCTGTGTGGGCTCTAATCTCTCTGATTTTATCCTGATGCTATCTTCGCGAGATATACGTAGGATGGAGCAATATGCTGCTTGACTCCTCGGTGAAGGTATGTTCTCGAAACTTCAACAAAATCCCGTACCCACCTGCTGAGCGTCTCTCCTGCAGAGTCTTCCACTGGAGTTTATCTATCATCTCCGTAACGGTTTCGCCATTACTAAATGATCCTGTAACGAAGCGCGCTGCTCTCCGTTGGATCTTCTCTATCTATTCTATCAACCCTATCTGGTACGGATCCCACACTGCTGAGCAGTATTCAAGCAGTGGGAGAACAAGTGTACTGTAACCTACTTCCTTTGTTTTCGGATTGCATTTCGTTAGGATTCTTCCAATGAATCTCAGTCTGGCATCTGCTTTACCGACGATCAACTTTATATTTTAAATCACTCCTAATGAGTACTCCCAGACAATTTATGGAATTACCTGCTTCCAGTTGCTGACCTGCTATATTGAATCAAAATCCGGAAAATCCTCGACATGAAATCTTAAAGTAGTTAATAACCACCTAACAATTAACAAATAACAAGCAGAAAGCACTATGGTAGACATTTCTGCGGATACGCGGTTTATCCCTCTCTATTGAACATGTATGGATTCACGACAGTTTAGAACTGCTCTCAATTCTGGCGCCCGGATAATGTGTCTGCTAATTTTCGTAGTTTCACTCGTTCTACCGCTAGGTGGCTGTTGCGTTAGACCAGTACCGTTCGCTTCACATCGGTGTGTAATACCCACTTTAGTCACCGTGCTTGAACCCAAACTGAAGATTACTCATACGACGCCGAAACACTGAATTCGGTCTTCCAGAACTGTTTCACCACCGAAGACGGTAAAACAGTCCATTTTTACTACCACTGCTCGAACGAGTAAATGACAGATACTGTGATAAGTGATCTCATATTTCTGGCTTTGCAGCCATCATATTCGGCTACAAGAAGCCCTTTTCGGGCAGTTGAGAAGACAGCTGTGTCGAGATGAGGTAATGTGTGAGGTTCCGATGACAGATGGTTTGTTCGGTGAAGGTATCCTGAGAAAGACCGCCTAAACCGTCATCCTTCTCCCCGATGGGATGCCGCGTTCGGAAGTTGTGTGCCAAAACATTATTAATATGTGAAAAATTAAACAGAGAAATTACTTGAAGTTCAACTTAAAGCATCTCTGAAGAGAGTGCTTTCATTCCATTATTACCAGCAGAATTATAAATAACTGGTAAACGAAAACACCAACGAAGCACTTCGGTGATGTTCGGATCAGGCCTAATTTGGATGGCGGGCTTATTAAAGCCACAGCTGCCAAATACTAACTCGAATTCTTTACAGACGAATAGAAAAACTAGTAGAAGCCGACCTCAGGGAAGATCAGTTTGGATTCTACATCTACATCTACATCCATACTGCGCAAGCCACCTGACGGTGTGTGGCGGAGGGTACCCTGAGTACCTCTATCGGTTCTCCCTTCTATTCCAGTCTCGTATTGTACGTGGAAAGAAGGATTGTCGGTATGCCTCTGTGTGGGCTCTAATCTCTCTGATTTTATCCTCATGGTCTCTTCGCGAGATATACGTAGGAGGGAGCAATATACTGCTTGACTCTTCGGTGAAGGTATGTTCTCGAAGCTTTAACAAAAGCCCGTACCGAGCTACTGAGCGTCTCTCCTGCAGAGTCTTCCACTGGAGTTTATCTATCATCTCCGTAACGCTTTCGCGATTACTAAATGATCCTGTAACGAAGCGCGCTGCTCTCCGTTGGATCTTCTCTATCTCTTCTATCAACCCTATCTGGTGCGGATCCCACACTGCTGAGCAGTATTCAAGCAGTGGGCGAACAAGCGTACTGTAACCTACTTCCTTTGTTGTCGGATTCCGTAGAAATACTGGAACACGTGAGGCAATACTGACCTTACGACTTATCTTCGAAGAAAGATTAAGAAAAGGCAAACCTACGTTTCTAGCTTTTGTAGACTTAGAGAAAGCGTTTGACAATGTTGACTGGAATACTCTCTTTCAAATTCTAAAGGTGGCAGGGGTAAAATACAGGGAGCGAAAGGCTATTTACAATTTGTACAGAAACCAGATGCAGTTATAAAGGTCGAGGGACATGAAAGGGGAGCAGTGGTTGGGAAGGGAGTGAGACAGGGTTGCAGCCTCTCCCCGATGTTATTCAATCTGTATATTGAGCAAGCAGTAAAGGAAACAAAAGAAAAATCCGGAGTAGGTATTAAAATCCATGGAGAAGAAATAAAAACTTTGAGGTTCGACGATGACATTGTAATTCTGTCAGAGACAGTAAAGGACTTGGAAGAGTAGTTGAACGGAATGGACAGTGTCTTGAGAGGAGTATATAAGATGAACATCAACAAAAGCAAAACGAGAATAATGGAATGTAGTCGAATTAAGTCGGGTGATGCTGAGGGAATTAGATTAGGAAATGAGACACTTAAAGTAGTAAAGGAGTTTTGCTATTTCGGGAGCAAAATAACTGATGATGGTCGAAGTAGAGAGGATATAAAATGGAGACTGGCAATGGCAAGGAAAGCGTTTCTGAAGAAGAGAAATTTGTTAACATCGAGTATAGATATAAGTGTCAGTAAGTCATTTCTGAAAGTATTTGTATGGAGTGTAGCCATGTATGGAAGTGAAACATGGACGATAAATAGTTTGGACAAGAAGAGAATAGAAGCTTTCGAAATGTGGTGCTACAGAAGAATGTTGAAGATTAGATGGGTAGATCACATAACTAATGAGGAAGTATTGAATAGGTTTGGGGAGAAGAGAAGTTTGTGGCACAACTTGACCAGAAGAAGGGATCGGTTGGTAGGACATGTTCTGAGGCATCAAGGGATCACCAATTTAGTGTTGGAGTGCAGCTTGGAGGGTAAAAATCGTAGAGGGAGACCAAGAGATGAATAAACTAAGCAGATTCAGAAGGATGTAGGTTGCAGTAGGTACTGGGAGATGAAGAAGCTTGAACAGGATAGAGTAGCATGGAGAGCTGCATCAAACCAGTCTCGGGATTGAAGACAACAACTACTACTACTTATATTCAGCAAATTCATAAAACTAAAGATGATTAGTGCTTCTACTGTCAAACAAACGTCAGCAGTTTTATCACCTTCTAATGCTATGTAGGTGATATCATTGGTCATATTTATGTCTATCAGTTTTGGTACACTAGTACAACATCTTCCTTGTGCAATAAACTTCAATAGTATGACCGGTTCAGCATAACTTCAAGGAGTGTATATATTCACCATACAGAGATAAAATATAAAATACTTAGGCATTTGAGCAAATATCCCTATGCACACATTTCTTCACATCCTTTCCTTGATACTTCTGGCCTGGTTCTTACGGGAACAATTATTTTGTTGCTGGATCGTGCATCAAGAACAAAGCGCGCTCCTCCACCTGCCTTGCCCACAGCTAATAATTGGCTGCTGTATGACTCTGTAACGCCCCACTATATCATCTCCTGAAGCTCCTTTTCGACAGCCTCCTTTTTGGACCGCGGGACGGAATAAGTTGCTTGGCAATAAGTTTTATATGGTATGACTTCCATCCGATAAACATAATCCTTGATGAAAATACTTCGACGTATTCTTCGAGTGACATACATAATTCCATTTGCTGTTCATCCTGTAAGGATTTCAATTCAGCGGATTTGCATCGTATGAGCGAAGAATCTATTTCGTTTTGCCCTCTGTTCCTTAGTTCAGGCGCAAGCTTCGTACACTGTGAATGGTCTTACACCCACAGCACTCTACTCTTGATAATTATAACTTGTTTTTTTTTTATTTTTTTTTTTGGCACAGTCTGCCGTGTTTCGCTTTTGTCTTTACCAGATTCAAAACACTCCCCACATCATAGCCTTATATGGCATTTCCCACGCAGCAGGTCGATCGTTACATCCCGTTCCGCGTGAATTCCATGCCTACGAGACAGGATACGGTTAAATTTTTCTCGATGAGAAACGTGCATTGATCTAGATCTACATCTACATCTACATCCATACTCGGCAAGCCACCTGACGGTGTGTGGCGGATAGTACCTTGAGTACCTCTATCCGCTCTCCCTTCTATTCCAATCTCGTATTGTTCGTGGAAAGAAGGATTGTCGGTATGCCTATGTGTGGGCTCTAATCTCTCTGATTTTATCCTCACGGTCTCTTCGCGAGATATACGTAGGAGAGAGCTATATACTGCTTGACTCCTCGGTGAAGGTATGCTCTCGAAACTTTAACAAAAGCCCGTACCGAGCTACTGAGCGTCTCTCCTGCAGAGTCTTCCACTGGAGTTTATCTATCATCTCCGTAACGCTTTCGCGATTACTAAATGATCCTGTAACGAAGCGCGCTGCTCTCCGTTGGATCTTCTCTATCTCTTCTATCAACCCTATCTGGTGCGGATCCCACACTGCTGAACAGTATTCAAGCAGTGGGCGAACAAGCGTACTGTATCCTACTTCCTTTGTTGTCGGATTGTATTTCCTTAGGATTCTTCCAATGAATCTCAGTCTGGCATCGGCTTTACCGACGATCAACTTTATATGATCATTCCATTTTAAATCACTCCTAATGCGTACTCCCAGATAATTTATGGAATTAACTGCTTCCAGTTGCTGACCTGCTATTTTGTAGCTAAATGATAAGGGACCTATCTTTCTATGTATTCGCATCACATTACACTTGTCTACATTGAGATTCAATTGCCATTCCGTGCACCATGCGTCAATTCGCTGCAGATCCTCCTGCATTTCAGTACAATTTTCCATTGTTGCAACCTCTCGATACACCACAGCATCATCTGCAAAAAGCCTCAGTGAACTTGCGATGTCATCCACCAGGTCATTTATGTATATTGTGAATAGCAACGGTCCTATGACACTCCCCTGCGGCACACCTGAAATCACTCTTACTTCGGAAGACTTCTCTCCATTGAGAATGAAATGCTGCATTCTGATATCTAGGAACTCTTCAATCCAATCACACAATTGGTCTGATAGTCCATATGCTCTTACTTTGTTCATTAAACGACTGTGGGGAACTGTATCGAACGCCTTGCGGAAATCAAGAACACGGCATCTACCTGGGAACCCGTGTCTACGGCCCTCTGAGTCTCGTGGACGAATAGCGCGAGCTGGGTTTCACACGATCGTCTTTTTCGAGACCCATGGTGATTCCTACAGAGTAGATATATAGTCTTCAGAAAAGTCATTATCCTCGAACACAATACGTGTTCCAAAATTCTACAACTGATAGACGTTAGAGATATAGGTCTACAGTTCTGCACATCTGTTCGACGTCCCTTCTTGAAAACGGGGATGACCTGTGTCCTTTTCCAAGCCGCTCCGTTCTCGAATTCTATACCTATCCGTGTCTGTAACGTAACAGTCTGGCCTCTGGCACCAATAGCACCAGATACCACGCCGTTTTGAATCGCAAAGTCGGAACCTTTGCAGACTGCGCTATTTTTTTAATAGAAACTAGCTTCTATTACGTTTACGCCTGCACCGGTATCTAAAATCAGTGTCGTGGGAATACCTCCCACAAGTGCTTGAACAACGGCTTGTACGTACTCCGAGGGACCTTCGACGGACGTCAGTCTCATCGTTATAGCGGAACACGATTATTTGTTGATTCAAAGTATTGCATCAGGGAACTCGATACTGTCGCGCTTAGTTTGACGTCCCGGGAGTTTTCGGTGTCGCTTGTACCACCTCGACAATCCGGACCCCCTGATTGTAGTGATTCCTATTCTGGTTTACGGGCGTACCTTGCCCTCGATTTTTTTGTGATCACTGATTACTGCGGTCATGATTTCTATACTTATTTGGTCGCTGCCTCTGAAAGAGTGCCCGTCAGCTTAGCGGACCACCACTGTTGCCATTCTGGAGTGCGTGTGCGGCTTGCGGCGTGCCGCCGTTACTTGGCGACGCGCCGCTGCGGCTGCTACTGCGGCCGTGTCCGCCCTTATTCGCGGACCGCGAGCCCCTGTTGCCAGTATTGTTTGTCGCATCTTCCTGTATTAGGCCCGCGGTATCCAGCACTGACATGAAGTGTTAAGGTCGAAATCAGGGCCTGTTATTAACTTTTCCCTTATATGCAGAGGCAAGTTTGCCTTTAAGATGCGCAATATTCTTTGTGCGCGACCGACTCGTCCCAGTATTTCATTAAATTAATGTATTTTTGCAAATACTTCCTAAGTCCACCCTGATTTGGGTTGTATATTTCTGGGCTGAAGAAATTTCTGGGCTGAATACCTGTTTTCTAAGACATTCTTGTATGCCCACTGACCAGTACTTAGCCAGAAAAGCTTTTTCAAATTGTTCATAATGCGTTCAGTTCTCTGCGGTCTCAGTAGCCAATAAAGCTCCGTCTCCTTGCATATGTGGGGCAACGAACTGTATTCTCTGCCTCTCATTCCATGATCTGGGCAATACGTTGCGGAATGAACGTATAAAAACTAAGCGATGAGTTTGTCCTTTGTCTGGAATAAAGACCTGAAATTGTGTGTGTTTCAACAGGCTTTCTTCCTAAAAGATCTCTGTTAAGATTGCACCTGCCCCCATCTCATTATGCTATTGTTGCACAGCAGGACTTATTGCGAGGTTCAAAGTATGTCCCTGGGCTTCGTGGACCTGCAACGTACGCGTCCTGCATTTGCGTATCGATAGTCGGTGCTTCTCGTGGCGGCTGTGCTATTGTTTCCACCGCACGTCGCACGTCTCTTACCTGTGGCGAAACTTCGTCTCGCCACCGTGCAAGGCCGAAATGTATCGTGAGCCTTATCTGCTCTATTTCAGAGCGGAGCGTGTGTTCCGAAGCGCCGAGTTCGGCCACCGTTTCTCTCCCTGCGCGTTGCATTGCGCCTTTCCCTCTGAATTTATTATATCGGTGAGCATTTTGTCCTTTTGCTCAGTATACGTTTTTCGCGAATTAGGTATTTAATTTTTCACTCTGCTCGTCTAGCCCGGTTTTTAACACTTTTTCTTCTGTTTCTACAGTCACATTCTCGACACGTTGTGTTAATTTGCGCATCGTACCGTCATTAGTCTTCTGTGCTGATTTTATTGTTTCCAGTCTTTTCGCAGTTTAGAAACAGTTTCTTGTAAATTCTTATATACCTCCTTTAGGCTGCTAATTCCGGATGCTATTGTTCCTAAACTAGTGTTTATTTTTTTTATTAATTCCTCATTTACCTAGTAGAAATTTGCATGACCAATTGTTTGTCATATTCAGTCAAGGTATTTATTATTTATTTGAGATATCAGAGCTACATCTCTGTCAACAAGAGTAGTATTTATCTGTGAAGCAAGCACTTCATCGCGTTCATTCACTGTAGTATTTATGCGTGAAGCAAGCGCTTCATCGCATTCGTTAATTGTCTTTACCTGTTCCTTATCGCGAGCATTAATAATCTCAGCAATTTTTTTGAATAACAGAGAAAAGTGATCTACCGCGGGAGGAGGTATTTTCTCGTCACTTTCAATTCCTTGTGCCTCCATATTAGCTTCTGCCTCCACGTTTTGAGCATCGGATTCTGCAACCGTCGGATCGGTACTATTGTTACACCATCGATGTTATTTTCAGATACACTATCATCTGTGGAATCCATGTTTTCAGGTTTACCTATCTTTGTCATAACACAAATTGAAAATATACGTTGAAATAAAATCTCTTGACAACACACAGAATAATTAGCGTAAATTGACCAGAAACTAACTTTTGTATTATTAAAATGACAATATGGTTGCTTCAAACTAGAACAATCATCACCCGTTTTCATTTCGCTTGCGCGCGGCAGAAGGTAGCCATATTAGTATAACGCTTACCAACAATGCCTACTGCAATTGCAAACTGGGCAAAATGCACAAAATCCAAAATTGATCATGAATTAAATGAGCTACGCGTTGCAGACTACGAAAGCAGAGGCAACTGTTAACATGTTGATAACCATACCGTTCTTTCCGTTCAAAATGGTTCAAATGGCTCTAAGCACTGTGGGACTTAACTTCTGAGGTCATCAGTCCCCTAGAACTTAGAACTACTTAAACCTAACTAACCTAAGGACATCACACACATCAGTGCCCGAGGCAGGATTCGAACCCGCGACCGTAGCGGTCGCGCGGTTCCAGAATGTAGCGCCTAGAACCGCTCGGCCAGTCCGGCCGGCGTTTTTTCCGTGTTACTGCTTGGAGTCTGCTTTAATTCCGTTACATCAGTTAATTTCATTTATCTTTCATGTCGCTGTCATCAGTTTTTTTTTTTGTCTCCAAGAATACAGTCGATTCATGAAAAAGAGAACATCATACAATTTTTTGTTCGAGCCTCATGTTGGCTGCGCCAGTTTAATATCGCTGGTATTTAAAAAAAATAATAATGCAATATCAAATTCATTGCTTTTACTGGTGGAAAGCTTCTAAAATTATGTAATGGCGCATTGAAAAGTGTTGTGGATGATGAAATTATACATTCCGCCAACCAGCATCCCACCAGACCGACGAGAACGTTTTTGACCGGCGGCGTTGTTTAGAGACCACTGACCGATATAAAAATTACGCAGTTTGCGCAATTACATTGCCCGTATACTGAAGAGACCGGTAAATAAGATCTCAGGGAAGCTGAAATATGAGCTTGATAAAGTAATAGCTGATTGAAGACTAGTAGCGTTCGGTTGTGACCACCCAACAGTCAGTCGGCAACTGCCCTTCGCTGCAGACTGAAAGATTTCTAAAATGTAGCGTAATGATATGATATGTGGAGTGAACGAAAAAGGAAATTTAAGTCTTCATTAAAACACGGCTTTTCAAATTAAATTTGCGTAATTATTTGCCAAACGTTACAGAGCGACACTTACATTTTTGAAACAGCTATCGAAAACAAACGAGCGAGAGAGAGAGATCACAGCTCCTGCCTTTACATAATGCACGACTGCCTTCAACTTGCTTTACAGTTTCGATACATAACCATTTCTCAGCAAAAATTCTTTAGCTGAATAGCAAAAAAATATATTCCTTTCGTTAAGTCGTGACCTTTCCCGTTACTTTGCAGATGTTGTAATGTATTCTAGATAGTTTCAGGACAATGGAACTGATAATGAGACAAGAGTAGTTCCTAAAATAAGTATACTAAAGCACTAGTGTATTAACAACATAGCAAAAAGAGTTGTTTCCTTGCTACAGGGCCGGCCGGGGTGGCCGACAGGTTCTAGGCGCTACAGTCTGGAACCGCACAACCCCTACGGTCGCAGGTTCGAATCCTGCCTCGAGGATGGATGTGTGTGATATCCTTATATTAGTCAGGTTTAAATAGTTCTAAGTTCTGGGGGTCTGATGGCCTCAGAAGTTAAGTCTCATAGTACTCAGAGCCATTTGAACCTTGCTACAGGTTTATGTCAAGATGTAAGGAAACACAAGATGCCGTTTGCTACACCAGCCGAACTGTTTAGTGTCTCAAGAAACACACGTAAAAGTGTAAGTAGGCTGTTTAGGTTTTTATGTTAGTAACGCCACGGTGCGCTCTGTATGAAAATCACTGGCTGTGCTGTGTGCAGTCTGTGGCTGGTTGGCATTGTTGGAATATTCTCAATTATAGTGTTTGGCAGTTGGATGTGAACAGCATGTAGCGTCGGGGAATTGGAGGTGAGCCGACAGCAGTGGTGGATGTGGAGAGAGATATGCCAGAGTTTTGAGAGGACGATCTGGGCGTGTGTCCGCCAGAAAAATGAAAATTATAAAGATGGATGTCAAGAATTAACTGATATATATATATATATATATATATATATATATATATATATATATATATATATATATATATATATAATGACTTTTGAACATTATTAAAGTAAATATATTGTTTGTTGTCTATCAAACTCTTTCATTTGCTAACTATTCCAATCAGTAGTTAGTGGCTTCAGTAGTTAGAATCTTTTATTTAGCTGGCAGTATTGGTGCTCGCTGTGTTGCAGTAGTTCGAGTAAAGAAGATTTTTGTGAGGTAAGTGATTCATGAAAGGTATAGGTTATTGTTTGTCAGGGCAATTCTTTTGTAGGGATTTTTGAAAGTCAGATTGCATTGCGCTGAAATATTGTTTGTCAGTTTAGTCATGATCAGAATAAGTAAAGAGAAAACTGTCTGAGTACGTTGAGTTTTGCTCAGTTGTTTGTAAATGAAATAACGTAAGAGGTTTACCAGCACAGTAATTTATAAGTTTCCAAAGAGGGCGTTTCAAAAGAAGAGTTCATAAAACAGGTGGTGCTACTGAAGACAATGAAATCGTTGAACCACGTTGCTGCTGCGGTCGCAGGTTCGAATCTTGCCTCGGGTATGGATGTGTGTGATGTCCTTAGGTTAGTTAGGTTTAAGTAGTTCTAAGTCTAGGGGACTGACGACCTCAGATGTTAAGTCCCATGGAGCTGAGAGCCATGTGAACCATTTGAAATTATTGAAAACTTCGGATGTCTATTCAGCGAAGAGCAAAAAGAAGAACTCCTTAGCCACATTTTTGACATGGAACGAAGATATTGTCGCATATAGATAGCTGATAAGCACCATTTGTCACTTCTACTTGCAGAGCGGAATAATCTACCGCATCTACTCAATAAAGAAAGGAAGGAGGCGAGGACTGGGTGACATAGTTTGGGAACATACATCCTAACATAAACCTCAGGAAACGAGATTCCACTTCATCTGATTTTATTTTTCCTTTTCTCTCTCGTGTGGTCACCTTGCGCTGCATATGTGAAAAGTGGCCATCCCTCAGACTTTAAGTGAAGCTCGTACTGAAACGGCCGGATTTAAATAACAATATAATTGTTTCATAGTTATAAATCGCATACAGTTTGTTTTTATATCCTTATTTATGAGATGATGTCGGTCACCTTACCCAGATTTCCGTTACCTGAGGAGGTCCACAACGCTACCGGTCAATATCCTTGATATCGATTCGTAGTACAGTCTTAGAGTGAACAGAACGACTTGCTCCTTGTCGATAAGCACGAATTTCGGAAACATCAACTTTATTACATCGAAACGCACTTTTTTTCCACATTTCACATTGGAAGCCACAGATGGAGGTAGTCAGGTAGAGGCAGTATTTCTCAACTTCCAAAAAGCTTCTGGCTCCTTATCTCGCTTACACTTATTGTTGAAAGAATGAGCACGAAGGGTATCAAGCGGAATTCGTCACTGGGTTGATGATTTCTTGGTAGGGAGGACGGAGCATGTTATCTTGGCTGGAGAATTACCGAGAAATTTTGGAAATAACTTCGTGTGTGAGCCAAAGAAGTGTGATGCGACTTTTGCCGTTCATGTTGTACATTATTGACCATCCAGAGAATATTAATAGTAACCTTATAGATTTGACAAATGATGCAGTTATGTACAAGGGGCAGCCAAGTGCAAGACGGACACCCACCGCAACGGGGCAATGGAATGGTACATTCAGAACCAGTCACCAGACGCGTTAACTCATTTATCCCTCTGGGGGAGGAGACGGTCAGTTTCACTTATGCTAGAACGCAGTCGGCCGCTCGCGGATTCACAGCCGCTCCCACTCTCGCACTTCCTCGTCCGACTCAAACCCACGGCCACGATTGTCTTTCTTCAGTTCGTCGAAGATGTGAAAACCACACAGTGGAAGTTCCGAGCTCTACGGAGGTAACTGCAGTGTCTTCCAACCAAATAACTACCAGTGTGGGGCTGGGCGCTATCGTGTAACAGGGTGATTCCATCCGACAGCATTCCTGGTCGATCTGACTGTATGACACGTCGCGGTTTCTGCAAAGTGTCTCCGCAGCGCTGCACGTCGATTGTCGTTACTCGCTCGAGGAACTCGGCGAGCAGAGGGACTGTGCAATTGTAGAATAAGGTCATCGTGACCTCACCCGAACTTCTGCGAAAGGTTTTGGACTTGTTTGGTGGGGAAGATGTGGAATGTTTCCACTGTCAGCTTTGCCGTTTGTCCTCAGGCTGTATGAATGCTGTCGGACGGATTGACCCAGCTGCACGAAAGCACGATTCAGCCATTCTATTGGGAAACACTGGAACATCTTCTGTACAGTCTGGAACTTTCCTCGCGAGATTTTTGAATCTTTGGCAGCCTGAAGAAAGACATCCCTGTGTAATGGCTCCATGTGAGCCGCTACACTGTTCTATGAATGTTACGAGCAGTGTAGCCAACCGTACGGCTTCGAATACGGCTGCGTTGGGTCAGAGGGGCATTTGTGGCCACTGGTCAGCACCCATTGTGAGGCTGGTACAGGTAGAAGCCGCTTACGCTCCCTGGGCCCTTCCGGCTACTGTGTGTTGACCACAGACGGGAGAGACGATGAAGCTACCCTCCACTAGGACGTCGGTGAGAACGGGTACTCTGAGTAGCATCTCTCTCTGCTGAGTTGAAATGTGTGAGAGCTTTGTTTCAGTTCCCGGTAGTCACTGTGGTGCGTGGCATTGATTCAGTAACATTCCGTTTATTCGGTGAGATGTTTTGTGCACTTGTACCTGGCGTGGACGAGAGGTGCCACCATACGATGTACAGCTTCAGTTAGTTTAGCGCATTAGGTATGAATGTGTTGTGTGTTTTGTGGAATGCTTGTGGTAAATTGTATTTAATTTACCGTCCAATTTGTATTTCATTCCCAAGGACTTAGTAGCCCGTACTCTGGCGCACCACGTGTGTTTCTTTGTACACCGTGAGGCTCCAGATCGACGTAAACACCTCTCGTGTTCGAATTGAAGCCTGAGTGTCATGGCGGAGTAGATATGTTCTGGTATATTTATTTATTGATTGATTTATTTAACCTGGCAAGATTAGGGTCATCAGGCCCTCTCTTACATCTAACGAGGCATTCCACTTATTTTACATTCATATGTCTTAGTACGTATGTTAAACCACATCTAGTACAAAAAGTGAAATAAACAATTACAAAGGCACACCTGCAAATATACATGCATATAGAGTTTATATTCGTAGATCATAAGTACTGTTATAATTAGACATTATTGAAGAGGCAGATTTTAGATAGGAGTGCTAGCAGTAGGGAATGTGAGGGAGACTCATGGTGAAGGGAAGAGAAGAATAGAGAGACATGATGAAACATAATTAAGGAAATATAAAGGAAAAGAAGATTGCGTGGCTAATAGTGATAGATGAAGAGGAAGAAGAGAAAGCAGCAAGATAGGAGACACTAGCTTTGCTATTTGACAGATGAGAGGATTGGCCTTGTACATTAATTTTGTGGAGAACGTTATGAGGATGATAGTAGGAAGTGCTTCAACTTCTTAAAAGCAGCAGGAGATTGAATTTTGCGCAAGGTAAGGGGCAGTTTGTTCCAGAGGCGGACAGCGGCAACTGAGAAGGAGTTTGCAAAAGTTTTTGTTTTGTGACTGGGCACAGTCAGTGACCTCTTATGATTATGGTGGCATGACAGGTTTTTAATCTCTGAAGCAAGGTACTGGGCTGCTTCCGCGACGAGGAGTCGGTGAAGTAGACATAGAGTGTGGTAGTCACGCAATTTGTCCGGCCGCAGCCACCCTAGCTCGGAGTATGGTTTAGTAAGTTACGAAGTCGTACAGTATTTTAGATGTAGACTTGTTTCTCTAAAATTGACTGTTAAAGACAGTGGCGCCATTACCCAGTGAACTTACATGTGGATTAGGGAATTATTTTTTCTAAATTCTATCTTTCGTTGTGTGAGTGACCAATGTGAACGTGGTGTGTGAGATCTTGGTAAATCGTATCCAGCAATTTAGCAGTCTCGCCCCACGTGCGTCGGTCCAGATGTAGCGCTGTATAATGTGCCATGTGTCGACGCACGCGCTAACATCCCAAGTAACTGTATTTTAGCTTATGGTGTGTGAGTTACTGTTACTGAAAAATATAAAAGTCAATGATTGTTAAATCTCACAGTCAATCTGCTACACCTCTTAGCAATGTTTCAATAGAATTTATCATGATTACTGGAATGGTATTATTAAGCACCCCCCCCCCCCCCCCAAATGAACCATGGGCCTTGCCGCTGTTGGGGAGGATTGCGTGCCTCAGCGATACAGATAGCCGTACCGTAGGTGCAACCACAACGGAGGGGTATCTGTTGAGAGGCCAGACAAACGTGTGGTTCCTGAAGAAGGGCGGCAGCCTTTTCAGTAGTTGCAAGGGCAACAGTCTGGATGATTGACTGATATGGCCTTGTAAAACTAACCAAAACGACCTTGCTGTGCTGGTACGGCGAATGGCTGAAAGCAAGAGGAAATTAAAGGCGTAATTTTTACCGAGGGCATGCAGCTTTACTCTATGATTACATCATGATGGCGTCCTCTTGGGTAAAATATTCCGGAGGTAAAATAGTCCCCCATTCGGATCTCAGGGCGGGGACTACTCAAGAGGACGTCGTTATCAGGAGAAAGAAAACTGGCGTTCTACGGATCGGAGCGTGGAATGTCAGATCCCTTAATCGGGCAGGTAGGTTAGAAAATTGAAAAGGGGAAATGGATAGGTTAAAGTTATATATAGTGGGAAATAGTGAAGTTCGGTGGCAGGAGGAACAAGACTTTTGGTCAGCGGAATACAGGGTTATAAACACAAAATCAAATAGCGATAATGCAGGCGTAGGTTTAATAATGAATACAAAAATAGGAATGCTGGTAAGCTGCTACAAACAGCATAGTGAACACATTATTGTGGCCAAGATAGATACGAAGCCCACGCCTACCACAGTAGTACAAGCTTATTTGCCAACTAGCTCCGCAGATGCCGAAGAGATTGATGAAATGTGTTAAGAGGTAAAAGAAATAATTCGGATAGTGCAGGGAGACGAAAATATTATAGTCATGGCTGACTGGAATTCGATAGTAGGAAAAGGAAGAGAAGGTAATGTAATAGGTGAATACAGAATGGGGGTAAGGAATGAAAGAGGAAGCCACCTGGTACTGTAAGGTGTCAGGCAAATCCAACACCTTCCATGAAAACCCTGAGATGATAAGCAAATCCAGTAGTATGTCAGATAGCTCCGAATAAATCATGACATTAAATTAACAAAAGTAATACGAGTAACGAGTGAGCAAATGGAAGACCACAGACTAACACAAGAATGCCTAAATGCTTGTCATATCTTCCCACCATGAGACAGACGCAGTTCAGAGGGGAGAAGCGACAACAGAAGCCCAGAGCAGAACCGTGTTAAGCTAGAAGGCCCTACGATAAGGGATGGACTGGACACCCACGTCGCCAGCTAACCACTATGACAACCTCACCTGCAAGTTTTAGCGTGAGACTTTTTCGCGTCTCTGTTATGTTGCAAACTTTAAAAACATTGCCCCACCACGAAAAGTATAACGTTTCTCATTGGATAGACAGAATTTTTGTAGGCGGAGCTTAAGGTTAACATTGAGACCCTGATTGGTCAGATGAAAACACCGCCAGATAGTTTTTTTTTAAACCAACTTTGGTAAATGGTAGTAAGGAGAAGTCAGGAGAAGTGAGTTAGTTCCTAGACGGCGAGCTGGATGGCTGCTGCGCCGGCCGCTGCCCCCCTGAAGCTGCCTAACCAACGACAAGGTAATGAACGCACGCGATGCCGCATTACAGCGCATAAAGCTTCACTCAGAACTGCAGAAGTCTCATCTGTTACACCCCCTTTTTGCGTTATACTAGTGTCGATCGTCAATTAAAGCTCATGGTGTTCACATTTGCCACGTGAAGTAAAAATCCGAAACGCTATGATTTTTCTGTTACATAGTTATTGAGAAGCCACATCAGCAACTGTAATTTACGACAAGTTAGATAAGTAATTAAAGATAATTGAGGGTCCTGTAGACCATTTTGATAGTTTTCTCTTTTATGAAACTTAATTTAAACCTAGATTATAGATGTGATATGGCATAGGTCATCCTTCGATCCATTGTAGAACTTGGAAACCCACTCAGGGAATATTCGTTCACATTTTTGTTGAACGCATTTGGTTTTTACCATCCTGTATTGCAACATTTCCTTTTATCAATAGTGCAATTTATAAACAATGTTTTGTGAGTAAAATAAAATTTCTAATGGTAAACTTAACTGTTTTTTCGATGTTATTTTACCAGGTAACTAAAAATAGGAAAGCCTTGAACCCCTTCCACTACTAAATTTAGTTAGTATTAAGAGTCCTTTACAGGGAGTGCAGTCGAGCTGACGCTGAAATCATTAAGTATTTGGTTATATGATCGCTAGTCTCACTGAACTCATCTGAATTCTACATGTCATGTGTGGTCTGGCGTCTCCTTACCAGCAACAGGTTCCAGGTTCAAACTAGTCAATTCCCTAAAACCCATACTCAGAGCGTTGTTGCGTGAAAGTGGTAGGGAGACACGATATATAACAAAGAGACACCACCATGAATGTTAGAAAATGGCGACCCTGCTAGGATGGTAAAATACCATGATTGAAGGTCGACCACATGCCTAACTAGGTCAGAAAAATATCCTGTTGAAAAACTTCGTAGTGAAAAAAAAATTTATTTTAACGTTATACATAATCGGAAACAGTAGCTTCAGCGATAGATAGTAACAAAGTATTCAATAGAGACATTCTAGCAGAGACAATAGCGTAATTAAGTTATGAATTTTAATATTGTTAGAATTAAGTTTTCTCTCCAATGCAAGCGCACAGGTGGCGGATACATCGTTGACAAGTTGTTTCTGACCCAACAAGTAAGTTAATGGTTTGTCAAGTCGTGTGAACAAAAAGTTTATGAAACGCGTGGGATTGTATGAGCGCATGTTGACGCGAAGTAGGGCACGTGAATTGCTTTTAAAACAGAAAAGAAGGGATTCGGAAAGATTAGCAATGGCAGATTGAGACCGAATTGAGGTAGAGACCCAGTATGCAGTATCGCGAGAAATAGGACATATAACGCACCATAACGAGGATAATGTACGTCAAGGCACAGAAAATATAAGTCAGCATACGACAGAGGTAGAACCCACAGTACAAGTAATCAGAATTCCCTCACCACAGAGTACAAGGAATGCGAGCAGAAACGTGTCACAGCACAGTTCAATGCAATAGGTTGCAAACCAACAATTGGGCGAAAACACAGAGCGTAGGACGTCGGAAGAAAACGCAATAGGACTCACCAATCTGGTAGAATTATTACAATTAATGACGAAAACAATGACAAGACAAAATAAAGAAATTGCGAACCAAATTAAAATTCAGAATGCAGAAATGACGAAACAAAATGCAGAAACCACGAGACAAATGCGTGCGATTAAAGAACAAAACAAAAAAATTCAGTTACACCTAAGTCATATTGAAGACAAGGCAAAAGAATCTCGAGAAGTGATAGGAAACTTAATAACAGGTTACAATCAGTTGAGAACAGACTTTGACAAGGTACAAGTGGACGTACAAACATTGCGTAATGACATTCAGGACGAGATCAAAACATTACGTAACAACACCGAGGGAGAAGTTGAGAAACTAAAGAAACAGATTACCGAAATTACTAGACAAGCAGCAGGTACAGCGCGTGAGATTGTTGAAAACAGTGTGTTACACAAACGTATCACAAAAGCAGCGCTGAAAAGATATGATAACCGCATAGTCAAAATAGAAGCGCAAACGAAGCGACAATTTCAGAAATTGCGAGCAGAGTAGTTGCAAACCATTGAAGAGCGTAGTGAACAGCATCTAACAAGCACAGAGTCTGTAGCAGCACCGGAAAAACAAGCAATTAACGAAGATATTACGCATTTGCGATTCCAATCACAGGCGGAAAGTACCATATGTGAAATCAGACACCCTGCACCGCGGGTACGCGAAAGTTACAGTGGACAATATCCAATGGATCTACCACAACCGGAAAGAACGACGGGAGAAATGATCAGAAACAAAAGTGGCGAAGAATCGCGAAATTCATATGGAACTATGACGAAGTACGACCACGATCATTTCCTCACAGTCAGAAAATTTCAACACTTTCGAGAAGGAAACTCATTACATCCACGAGCGTTTATTGATCAATTCCGGGTAGGATTACCAGAACACTGGACGCTAGCACACAATTTAGACTTTATAGGTGCACACATGTCAGGAACAGTCGCAGAAATCATGCAAAATGTTGGAGCGACATGCCGATCGTACGAAGATTTCAGAGAGAAGTTTCTCTCGCGATATTGGTCCAGCGAAGCACAGAACAGAGTAAAGTACGAATTATTACAGAACCCATATTTTGAAAATTCAGGTGAGAAGAGTCCCGTGAAATTTTTCGAAGTAATGGCAAACAAAAATCAATGCTTAGATGTCCCATACAGTGACGGAGAGTTGATTAAATTATGCGCGATGAAGCTACCATTGAAATACCAGCAATCATTAGTAGGTCGCGGAGGCAATGACGTCGAAGCATTTAAAGGTATTCTAAGGGAACTAGAGTTCATTCTTTCGGAAGATGACGCAAGAAAAAGACGAAGCGCACGTGAAAACGAAAGCAAAAAGCAGTGGAATTCACAAGACACAGTACGAAGAAACAATAATTACTAACCACGTGATAACTTCGCACCAAGAAACGACAGTAGATTTCAACAAAGAATCGGTTAAGGATTTAGAAGAGAATATGGCAATAACTATAATTCACCCAGGAACCGCAACAACTATTACAGAGGGAATAACGACAACCGGAACAGGTACTGGAGAACCAATAGACCGACAAATTATCAACAAAGAAACCACTATCAACAAGCTGAACAAGGAAAGCGAATACAGATAGAAGAGGTGGAGGTAAAACCACCAAACCCCGATAAACGTTCGAATTGACAGCTAAGTGCCCATGCCAAAGAGAATGACGCACCGACCCAGGACAATTGCAGAACCTTGAACAGAGAAATCAAAATCTTATCACGAGAAGAGAAGAAGGAAGAAACAAATCCACAGGGACCAGATGAAAATAAGGACAAGAAAATAACAATATCGTGTTGGGACGAAATTAACTGGGAGAATACTGACGAGGAAGATGAATTACCAGAGGCATGCACAACGAATGTAGGAGGAAAGGACGAAGTAATGAGTATTGCAGAGCTATTTGAGATGAAAACCAGGGAAAGCGAGTTCAATGAGGATAATGCGCAGTCGACAGAAGTTGAAAATAAGTTACAAGTGGGCACACAACCCAACGTATATAATGAAGGAAGTTATGAAGCAATAATTAGAGCATTTAGATGCGATTATGTGGAAGTAGCGACGAAGAAGGAGAAGATAGACGAGGATGAGGAAAAAGTAGAGGATGTAGAAGAAAGCGTAAATGAAGGAAGAAATAGAGAAGAGGAAATGAAAGGGAGAGAAGTAGCAGTCGAAGCTTATCCTACAGAAAGTTCGAATTCACAAGGGAAATTCCAAAAAAGACTCATGTATGATTCAGTGGAGGATTCGTTGATGCAAGAAGAAGAACAGAACCAACCCTTTCAAATTCAACCAGTTGTGAAGGCCATGGTAAAGCATATCCCAGTCAATATTGTAATTGATAGCGGAAGTGAACTGACTGCGATCTCAGAAAATTTATTCATGCATTGTAATGCCAATGAGGAATTCCCAGTTCTGAAGACACGTAAGATTAAAGTAAGTAAGTGGTCCTATTATAAACAATGCTGCGGAAGTTACGAGACAAACAAGGTTAACTCTTTCGTGCCAAGGTCAAAAGATCGAAGCCAACTTCGTGATTATACCTAAACTAAATGTAGATTTGATTATAGGTGCATATTTTTTAAATGAGAGACGAGCGATAATAGATATGGGGAAAGGTAGCGTAACATTCGGGAATGTCACACTTCTCTTTGAGCAAAAGCTAAAATTAGAAGAAATACCAGTTGTAAACTAACAATTAAGAATGACGCGAGATAAAGAGGATGAAGAATTAGAATGGTGTGCACAAAAGAAGAAATCGCCTCAACTAATGTTAGAAGTCCATAAAGAAATCGACGAAAAATTGCAAGAAGTTCAAGGTATTTCGGAACACAGTAAAAGAGAATTAGAGGGTATTTTACGAGATAAAGCAGAGGTATTTTTACCTAAGACTGGCAGTGTTAAACACTTCCAGTACAAGTTTGAAGTAAAACAGCACAAACCATTTAGAGTGCCACCCTATACAATCTCATTAAGGTACAGGAATAAAGTATTCCAGCAGATATCTAAAATGTTAGATGACGATATTATTGAACCAGCTACCTCCACATATAACAGCCCGCTCCATATTGTACAAAAACGAGATGGGAGCATCAGGTTAGTGCTTGATTCTAGACAGACGAACACAATCATAATCACTGAGACAGATCAGCCCAGAAAAATTAGAGGAATTGATACAAAACTTCCACGGTGCTAAGATATTTTCATCAATTTATTTACGGAGTAGTTTCTGGCAAATAGAATTGGCTTCAGAATGTAGAAAATTAACAGCATTTATCGTATTCGGTAGATGTTACCAGTTTAAACGATTGCCATTTGGTTTTAACATATCATCAGCAGCGTTGATTAGGGGATTTAATACTATACTCAGTCCTGAAATTTTGCAAAAAATTACTTGTTATGTTGATGATGTGATTATAGCAGAACCCTCTTGGGAACATCACAATGACACATTAAATCAGTTTTTCAGATCATGAAAGAGCATGGGGTCACAGTAAATATAACAAAATCCAAATTTGGAAGGCGAGAGGTCAAATTTCTAGGACACATAATTTCCGAGAAAGGGATAATACCCGACCCAGAAAAACTAACAGCAATCAAAGAATTCCGTACTCCATATAATAAGCAAACTGTCAGAGGATTTCTAGGTCTCACCGGATTCTATAATAAATTTATTTAAATCGACCCTCTCGGAACACCACGCCTATGTGCATTGACTGAAAAAACACGCCATGGGTATGGGATCAACAAGCCAATGAAGAATTTTTAAAAGTGAAAAACGCACTAACAACAGCACCGATTTTAGCACATTCTGATCTAACACAAAATTTTTCTATACCCACTGATAGCGCGAAAACAGGTTTAGGAGTTGTTTTATTCCAAGAATACGAACAGGCAGGGCTAAGATCATATAGAACAATTGCATTTCCCAGTCGGGTACTCACAAAAAGCGAGAAAAACTATTCAGTCACGGAGCTGGAAGCACTGGCTTCCAACGTTTTCGATACTTCCTATTCGGAAGAAAAACAAAAGTATACACTGACCACAAAACATTAGAATTTCTGTTATCGGCCAAACTAACTCATGGGAGGTTAGCCAGATGGATGTTAATACTACAAGAATTTGACTTCACTATTACACACATACAAGGACCAGAGAATGTACTAGCAGATGCTTTATCACGATGTCCACAGGGTGCATCCAATAACATAGGTTTGGAAGCAGCAGAAGACCAGTTTACAATGTACTACACTCCTGGAAATTGAAATAAGAACACCGTGAATTCATTGTCCCAGGAAGGGGAAACTTTATTGACACATTCCTGGGGTCAGATACATCACATGATCACACTGACAGAACCACAGGCACATAGACACAGGCAACAGAGCATGCACAATGTCGGCACTAGTACAGTGTATATCCACCTTTCGCAGCAATGCAGGCTGCTATTCTCCCATGGAGACGATCGTAGAGATGCTGGATGTAGTCCTGTGGAACGGCTTGCCATGCCATTTGCACCTGGCGCCTCAGTTGGACCAGCGTTCGTGCTGGACGTGCAGACCGCGTGAGACGACGCTTCATCCAGTCCCGGAGATCTTGCTGGCCAGGGTAGTTGACTTACACCTTCTAGAGCACGTTGGGTGGCACGGGATACATGCGGACGTGCATTGTCCTGTTGGAACAGCAAGTTCCCTTGCCGGTCTAGGAATGGTAGAACGATGGGTTCGATGACGGTTTGGATGTACCGTGCACTATTCAGTGTCTCCTCGACGATCACCAGAGGTGTACGGCCAGTGTAGGAGATCGCTCCCCATACCATGATGCCGGGTGTTGGCCCTGTGTGCCTCGGTCGTATGCAGTCCTGATTGTGGCGCTCACCTGCACGGCGCCAAACACGCATACGACCATCATTGGCACCAAGGCAGAAGCGACTCTCATCGCTGAAGACGACACGTCTCCATTCGTCCCTCCATTCACGCCTGTCGCGACACCACTGGAGGCCGGGTGCACGATGTTGGGGCGTGAGCGGAAGACGGCCTAACGGTGTGCGGGACCGTAGCCCAGCTTCATGGAGACGGTTGCGAATGGTCCTCGCCGATACCCCAGGAGCAACAGTGTCCCTAATTTGCTGGGAAGTGGCGGTGCGGTCCCCTACGGCACTGCGTAGGATCCTACGGTCTTGGCGTGCATCCGTGCGTCGCTGCGGTCCGGTCCCAGGTCGACGGGCACGTGCACCTTCCGCCGACCACTGGGGACAACATCGATGTACTGTGGAGACTTCACGCCCCACGTGTTGAGCAGTTCGGCGGTACGTCCACCCGGCCTCCCGCATGTCCACTATACGCTCTCGCTCAAAGTCCGTCAGCTGCACATACGGTTCACGTCCACGCTGTCGCGGCATGCTACCAGTGTTAAAGACTGCGATGGAGCTCCGTATGCCACGGCAAACTGGCTGACACTGACGGCGGCGGTGCACAAATGCTGCGCAGCTAGCGCCATTCGACGGCCAACACCGCGGTTCCTGGTGTGTCCGCTGTGCCGTGCGTGTGATCATTGCTTGCACAGCCCTCTCGCAGTGTCTGGAGCAAGTATGGTGGGTCTGACACACCGGTGTCAATGTGTTCTTTTTTCCATTTTCAGGAGTGTATATGAAACAAGTACCTTTCGAAAACTACATTTCGACAGCATTGAAAAACATAGGCAAATAACAGGACAAGGATCGCGAAATACTAGGAATCAAACACAAGTGGAGAAGTAAGGATTTTCCAGACATTCGACAGCACTATCTCGTAAAAAACAATGTTTTATTTTTTAGACGAAATGTTGCAACGAATGAATGGTTAATTTATATCCCAGATGAACTAATTAATAAGTACATATGGTATACACATTTAAGTAATGGCCACTTTGGACCAAAGAAATATTTTTTAAAAATAAAACAAACAAGTCACTTTCCTAATATGGAAAGACGAATTAGAACAGTATTAGTCAAATGCAAAAAATGTATGAGGGCTAAACAAGCCACTTTCTAAACCAAACCACCTATGGTTCCAATAATCCCTAAAAGATTAAAACAAATAGCTGCAAAAGATTTGATAGGGCCCCTCCCACGCACAAAAAATGGATATATTTTTATATTTGTCGTTTTGGAACTTACTTCTAAATATGTTACCTTGACACCATTAAAATGGGCAACAGGTCTTACTATAAGTAAAGCATTTAGACAAGATTTTCTCAGACAAGTAGGTCGAGTGGAATGAATAATTCCACAATACAAGTCAGTGCAATGGGAGAACACGTTAAAACAACACAAAATAAAACCCATCTACATATCTAAGTACAAACCTAGTGTAAATCCACCAGAATGATCTATGAAAGACATAGGCACTTTATGCCGATTATATGGAGGCAAAAGACACAACACTTGGGATATATACCTTAAAGATTTTTCAAGAAGTAATAAATGAAATGCCACATATCACTACACTACTACCCCCAAACATAACCAGAGAAAATGTTAGATTTCCTATTGCACCACGTAGACAGCACAAACAAGTCATAGCTACAGCACTTTCCAACATCAGAAAGGCAGCCATTAAAAGAAAAGAAAGAGGAGATATAACAGCAATTAAAAGAACATTCTCAGTAGGCCAGAAAGTATTTGTGAAAACACACCATCTCTCCAACAAACAGAAACACAAACTACATAAGTTTTACGCTGCATATAAAGGACCTGTCATAAATAGCCAAATTGCTCATGATAATGCTGTGGAACTAATGAACCCAAAAACAGGCAAAACCTTAGGACTTCACCATGTGAGCCATATCAAAAAGTTTGAAGATTAATTTTATTACTGGTAAATAATCAGCACAATATTTCAAGATTATGTTGCAGATAAGATCGTCAGGAGAAAGAAGAATGAAGAGAGAGGAAGCGGGGAAAAAGAAAGCAATTTCAATAATGACACCAATAGTACCATAGATTAAGGTGAAGGGATAAAGCGTAGATAGTCTAACAGCATAAAATACTAAAATGCTATAAACCACGACACTACACAAAAATAAAAAACGAATTTGAGGATTCTTGAGTAGACGTTAAGACTCCCAATAGAATTGTAACATGGAAAGGGCGCGCGAAGTTTCTAAAGCTTTTTAAGAAAGTGTACAACAAATAGGTACTAGAGATATGTTATATGATTATAAGTAAAACTTTTTGTAAGAACCATTGTAAAAACTCCAGCAAGGAAGAGATGCAATGAGCCAAAAGTTGCAATGCGAGAAGTATCGAGAAAGAAAAGGACGTAATTAGCAAGACATGATTCCTACAAAGCAGAAGCGTCGAGAGAAGGGAAAGGACAGCGAGACCAACAGAGTGACCTTGTTGTAGCGAAAGTGGACAATAAATTTGCCCACTAGGCGGAACCCTGCTGGGACGCGACGGGACGCCGAACGCCGAATGGTTCTCCGAGCACCCCCGACTCAGCGGAGGGAGCTAAAAACGGCCCGACGAGAAGACCACTTGGGCAAGCCACCACTGGCAAAAAATAAAAAAGTGTAAAAGTCACACTACTGCTATTAAACAGCACGCTGATGCACTAAACTGAAGAAGAACTTCCACAAAGTAAAAATGATGCGCCCAGACTGTTACTAGGAGGAGAACTTCAAAGTGACTAGTTATCAATAAATATTTCCATATCCTACCCAGAGAAGAACCAAGAAGCAAGTAAGAAGCAGAGAAAAAGCAGGAAGAACAGAAGTTGAAGATTCGCAAGATTGAGACCAAGAAAGAAGATGGGTGAAGAATAGACGACATACCTTCCCAAATCCCTATCCAATTGTAAACTAGTCGTCTGCAAAGTATTACAACGAAAAACTACCGCTTTCAGCGACACATAACGATGACTTTCACACATACAAAGCAAGTAAACCACGAGATTCTGCACTCACAGCTCCATTCCATTATGGGACCTCCACAACAGCAACACACACTTGCAAAGCCAACAAGGAACGACGAACGAAGCTGTACATCAAATATTTGCCCACATCCATCTCGCTCAAGTCCATCACCTTCGTGCAAAAACATTGGCCAACCTCATGCTCAAACATTCATAGGATTGTGTGAATGTGTGAAATCAAATTATGTGCTGCAGGAATTTTGCAAAAGAAGCGTGTGAAAACTAAATGAGTTAAGCACACCAGAGAGCTAATAAACTACAAAATAACAGTCATTGACTATGGACTTAAGTAAAAAATAGACTATCGATAAAAATAAGTCATTAGTTCTGAAATGGACAGTATATAAAGAACAAAAGTAAGGCATAATAAACATTAAAATAATATGTCACTTATTTTCTCCTCGTAAAAATAAAAGAATAACTATATTTTACTTATTTTTTCCTTATAAAAACAAAGAATAAAAATTATCTTGTTGGATGTTTTCCCTTTTATTTTAAACATTTGTACCATTTGTTAGAATAATATCTCAATACTTGTGTATATATATTTCTTTGTCAATGCAATTCTTGGAAATAATTCTTATTTGTTAGTGTAACAATGTTGAAATGAGTGTCTAGAAACAAAAACATTTAACTTTCACATGATATTTAGAAAATATGTTAGGAATAGATTTTACTTAATTACTACATTTATAAAAACAATATTTCTAAGAAAATCAATGTGAAAGACTCCTCACTTTCAATAAAAAAACTTCTTAAAAAACGAACTTCACACTTAATTAAACAAAGAAAATAATTAAAAAATAATAATATAATAAAAATATTATTCTCTTGTCATTTTTAATTATAATGTTGAAGAATATAAAAATATAAATTACTAATACTAACTAGCATAGAACAGTATAACGTGGCTGAACAGTACGCAACAAAATGTAGATAAAATAGAAAATTTTTGACTGACTTAGACAACGATTCAATCATTGCCTAAATTCAGTGCAAAAATTAAGTTAGAAGGGTGGTGATAGATAAGGTGTCAGGCAAATCGAACGCCTTCCATGAAAACCATGACATGATAAGCAAATCCAGTAGTATGTCAGATGGCTCCGAATAAATCGTGACATTAAATTAACCAAAGTAATACGAGTAACGTGTGAGCAAATGGAATACCACAGACTAACACAAAAATACCTAAATGCATGTCATACCTTCCCACCGTGAGACAGACGCAGTTCTGAGGGGAGAAACGAGAACAGAAGCCCAGAGCAGAACCGTGTTAAGCTAGAAGGCCCTACGATAAGGGACGGACTGGACAGCCACGTCGCCAGCTAACCACTAGGGCAACGCCAGCTGCAAGTTTTAGCGTGAGACTTTTTCGTGTCTTTGTTACGTCAAGGACCACCCTCCAGCCCATGTTAAAAGCTAGAGCCCTCAGGAAGAACAGTATAGATCTTACGATAACGCTAAAAGGACCACACCAGCTGCAAGTTTTAGCGTGAGACTTTTTCGCGTCTCTGTTACGTTGAAAACTTTAAAAACATTGCCCCACCACGAAAAGTATACCGTTTCTCATTGGATAGACAAAATTTTTTAGGCGGAGCTTAAGGTAATTAAGGAGAAGTTAGGAAAAGTGAGTGAGTTCCGAGACGGCGAGCTGGATGGCTGCTGCGCCGGCCGCTGCCCCCCTGAAGCTGCCTAACCACCAACAAGGTAATGAACGCACGCGATGCCGCATAACAGCGCATAAAGCTTCACTCAGAACTGCAGAAGTCTCATCTGTTACACCCCCTTTTGCGTAATACTAGTGTCGATAGTCAAATAAAGTTCATGGTGTTCGCATTTACCACTTGAAGTAAAAATCTGAAACGCGGTGATTTTTCTGTTATATAATTATTGAGAAGCCACATCAGCCACTGTAATTTACTACAAGTTAGATAAGTAATTAAAGATAATTGAGGGTCACTGCAGCCCATTTTGATAGTTTTCTCTTTTATGAAACTTAATTTAAACCTAGATTATAGATGTGATATGGCATAGGTCATCCTTCGATCCATTGTAGAACTCGGAAACCCCCTCAGGGAATATTCGTTCACATTTTTGTTGAACGCAGTTGGTTTTTACCATCCTGTATGGCAACATTTCCTTTTATCAATAGTGCAATTTATAAACAATGTTTTGTGAGTAGAATAAAATTTCTAATGGTAAACTTAACTGCTTTTTCGATGTTATTTTACCAGCTAACTAAAAATTGGAAAGCCTTGAACCCCTTCCACTACTAAATTTAGTTAGTATTAAGATTCTTTTACAGGGAGTGCAGTGGAGCTGACGCTGAAATCATTAAGTATTTGGTTATATGATCGCTAGTCTCACTGAACTCTTCTGAATTCTACATGTCATGTGTGGTCTGGCGTCTCCATACCAGCAACAGGTCCCAGGTTCAAACTAGTCAATCCCCCTAGAAAACACGCTCAGAGCGTTGTTGCGCGAAAGTGGTAGGGAGACACGATATATAACAAACAGACACCACCATGAATGTTAAAGTACAATTCTGTACAGAGCATAATTAAAGCTAACACTAGGTTCAAGGACCATGAAAGAAGGCTGTATACATTGAAGAGGCCTGGAGGTACTGGAAGGTTTCAGATAGATTATATAATGGTAAGACAGAGACAATCCACAATAATGAAGAGGGCATTTATCTTCTGGTGAACAGGCAGTAGTTTTAGACAAGTAAATGTTGCCATCAGGCCATACTGTATATACGCTTTGGACAACCTTTAGAAACAAGTTCCTTACATCAAATCAGGAAAAAAATGTGTAGTAAAGATGGGCCGCAAAATCTGTACGTGAACAGCTATGAGCACTCATTCATCTTTGATAATGTGAAATACATCCTTTCTGCTTGAAGATCTTTATTTCCATATTTTGTGTGGAAGTTGTACGAACCAACACAAGATAGACATGTCTAGTAAACATAGGTTCTAAACTGCACACCTTAATAGCTCTGAGAACTTGCTCAGTAGAACGGATGCCTTTCGTAGTAGCAAAGATGAGCAAATGCTCAATGCTCTTAAGGTGTGGGCTTTAGAGTCCATGTCTTCTGGACATCTTTTTCTTGTTTTGGTCCACAGTAGCACCTCTCAAATCAACGAACGCAAAGAGCTGGATGAGAAGACATGTGCTTCACAGTATCGAAGATGAACAAGTGCTGATAACTCTTAAGGTATGCATTTTAGTGCCCATGTTTCTCTTGGTTTTGGTTAAGGCTTGTGTGCCCAAAGGTTGTCAGAATTTTTTCGGACACCCTGCATAAGAGTGCATTAACATAATAAGGTGGTAAAGGAAAATAATTGCCAAAATGCAGTGTTAGTAATGTGTCCCATAATGTTCCATATTGGATCAAAGATTTTGAAAAGTTTAGCGCCGAGTGACGTCATGAGAAAATGGGTGTATCACAGTTATAAAAACGTACAATCTGAAAAACTGTTAACACTGAGCTTTACCATTTAAATTAACTTGACTTTGCTGTTATGTCCTTTAATTGTAGCATTTTATCTGAAAAACAGGTAATGTAATTTTGAGACACATCAGATAACCCTTTTTAAGATAAATAAAATCAGTGATTTTATAATGTTACTTATTGATTGCAATTTTTTTTATTCATATGACCGGTTTCGGTTCATTCCGAACTATCTTCAGATCTGTAAAAATAATGATACTAACTTACCATTTCACGGAAGCAAATCTTTTTCATTCTATGTAATCTACATCAAATGTACCAGAACGTACCTGATATTTCAGTTACAGGAGTAACCCGTCCAAATGCAGCAATTTTCACACGCTACGTCACATAAAATTGGTAGGCAGAGTGCACGTCATTTATATTAATTATAACACAATTACCGAAAGGTGGCGTCTGGTACATTTTTTACATTCCATTTGTACATTCTGTATTCAGTAGATCTTTTTTATATTAAAAATACTTAATTAAAATAGTGAAAATTGAATGTGATATCGCAAATATGAATAGATACGAACAGACCAACACAAGTTGGTCAGGGAAAAGATAAGGTCTTCTGCGGTTCTGTCCACAGTAAGAGAAGGTGTCAGAACAACAGAGTCCTGGCGAGAGACTGCCGAGGTCCTCCTGCGGACTCTGCTGCCAGACGATGAGGACAATGGAGAAAGGGAGATCCGACAGCAAATCTGCAGGGCGGATTAGCAGGAGTACACCAGTGACATCAGGCTGTACCCGTTCTCTGAAGAAGAAGTTGCTGCAGAGATTAGGTCATTAAAACGGGTAAAAGCACCAGGAACAGACGGTATAGTAGCGGAGGTGGTACAGTTCCTCACCCCACACCTAATAGCACCTCTCTCAGGGTTATTCAACGAATGTCTCAGGACTGGCAAATTCCCGAAGATCTGGAAAAGAGCAAACATGGTCATCATAAAAAAGGGCAAGGACAAAGATCCCATGGAGGCAAAGTCTTATAGACCAAAATGTCTCCTGGACATCATGGGGAAATTGTTAGAGAAGCTATAGGCTGACAGACTGACTGCAGACAGGACATTGCGCGGGATGAGCGACAGACAGTTCGGCTTCCGGCCGGGGCGATCGGCGGCTGAGTTCTGCAGCTCAGCCCCGCACAAGTACGTGATTGGCATCGTGGTGGACATCAGTGGCGCCTTTCACAACCTCTGGTAGCCCTCGCTCTTCTCTCGCTTGCGTGAGAACGAGTGTCCAGGCCCCCTCTATGGCTGTCTCAGGAGCTACTGCATGGACAGGGAGGTTTGGTTATCATCGCCTAGCGAAAAAATAAGCAAAACCATCACGAAGGGGTGTCCCCAGGGCTCCGTTCTGGGGCCACTCTTTTGGGACGTTAATGCAGAACCGTTATTGGAGGAACTACTACTCAGCGAGAAAGTGCTAGACGTGATAGCCTCCGCTGACGACCTCCTCCTGTTAGCTGGCGGCCGTAGCCGAGAAGATCTAGAACAAAAAGTAGAAAGAACAATAACAATACTGAGTGGCGCCAAGAAGCAAAATTGAAGGGCCGGCCGGTGTGCCTGAGCGGTTCTAGGCGCTTCAGTGTGGAACCGCGCGACCGCTACGGTCGCAGGTTCGAATCCTGCCTCGGGCATGGGTGTGTGAGATGTCCTTAGGTAAGTTAGGGTTAACTAATTCTAAGTTCTAGGGGACTGATGACCTCAGATGTTAAGTCCCATAGTGCTCAGAGCCATTGGAACCATTTGTACCAAAAATGAAGGTTCCACCGCATAAGTCAACATATATTCTTCTAAAAGGCAGTCTCATCAGAAATTCCAGTCAGAATAGATGTAGCGTTCACGCTTTCCACGTCCGAGTTCCCGGGTTCTATTCCCGTTGGGGTCAGGGATGTTCTCTGCGTCGTGATGACTGGGTGTTGTGTGATGTCCTTAGATTAGTTAGATTTAAGTAGTTCTAAGTTCTAGGGGCCTGATGACCATAGATGTTAAGTCCCATAGCGCTCGGAGCCAACCAGTTCTCCGGCGTCACGAAGCACGATACCTAGGAGTAAACATTGATGAAAAATGGAGCTACACATCCCACATAGAAACTACAACACAACGAGCCGTAGAAGCTCTAAATAATCTTTTTAACATAGGACATAAAAGATTTCATCTTCCACCCACACTGATCAAACAACGATAATACCATCCTGTCATCAGTAGTAGGTTATGCGTGTGGGGTCTGGGCACACTGGCTCACGAGGGTGAAGCCAGCCATGGTCATCAGAAGGGTGCAGAGAAACATGATAATGCAATCTGTAGGGGCATACAGAACAACTTCCGGGGGGGGGGGGGGCTCTATTGGTGCTGATGGGATTATGTCCACTAGACATAAAAATAAGAGAACAGGCAGCATGGTACTGGGTTTCCAAAGGAATGGTACACAGGACCAGGGACATGTTGGGGGTTCAGATAGGAGACAAACTTGCTGTTAAAAGAAGGGGCGAGGAGTTGTGGTAAATATCATGGGAAAACGAAGAAACTGGTAGAAGGGTCTTCCAACTGCTGCCTAACATCAAGGAACGACTTGGGATGACCTATTTCGAGCCAAGTAGGGGATTACTGCACTTTCTCACGGGACATGGGCCATACCCGACATACCTATGTCGGTTTGGAAAAAGAGCTACTGTGGCGCTCAAGACGGCACACCTAAGCACATCATCTACGACTGCTTGTTATACGATGATGTGGCGCATGACTTAAGAACACAATTACCGAATAACGACACCTATGCCCTAGTACGATGTGCTGATACCTTAAATGACCGTAACATTCTGGCAAACAAGGTATCACAGAAGATCTTGAGGGATTTTTTAATGAACCAAAATGGATAACAGGAAACCCGGAGTAGACTGAGGTGTACCCGCCATACCGCCGGGTGGGGAACTGGCCAGTCGCTTCACGACTGGAATCCTCCGCCCTACTGGACCAGGCCAGCGGGCGCCTCACCCACCAGCCAACCACAACTGCACTCTTACTGTGAGAACTAAAAGTTAGCAGCAGGAGTAGATCGTAGAATAGAACACTAACCACACTAACAATGCAGGGACTGCAGCGACAAAACCAATTTGGCCAGCCCAGTGCCAGAGACAAGCTCACTGGGTTTAGCTCAGTGAGTAGGCCACAATAGGAGGTTTGTACATAAACTGGCACAACTGTAATCTCTGCAGAGTAGATTAGCTTAGAAAATATAAAAATAATATATAAAAACAAAATGTTGAATGAAAATTGGAAAGTGACTTAGTAGGTTTCTTCAGATGCTTCGATAGCACCCTTGAATGCAAGTACTTTTCTAAACAATACATATAAACGCATTTAATGATGCAGATTACAAATGCGAACAATATCCTCTGCAGGAAAGAGTAGTGTACATACTCTTTGAATGGTCTGTAGCGTTACCTCTGTGCACTGTGTACGTAGAATATCTGTGTCACAATCTGATAATGTACGTTTGCTTTATTCAACGTGTACCGCGTACTGTAAATTGTATGGGTGACGTTTAATGTGTGGGTTTTCGAGCAAATAAGTGAAAAAGTTTTTCCGAGTTCATCATTAACTACGCGTAAACCTTTATCACTAATTACAAAACTGCGCGTGTTTATAGAGCATGTAAATGCTATGTGTTTACAGCGTACCGCAATGGCGTCGGGGAAGTAGAGACGAGCAACTTTCTACACGGGACACTCACGCTGTGTCAGGCTGGGAAACAACCTCTAACTGGCTGATGCGCGCTCTCTTAAAAACGCCCGTCCACGCGCAGAGATGTGTCTGTGGAAATTTTTACGCGCCCTACATCTGCCCAGATAGATCGTTACGTGCTCAAACCTGGAAATTGGAGTTGTAGATTTGAATGAAATTTCTCAAATCAGTGGATTCAAATCACATCTGCGCAAGGGATCGTCGCAAATCTCGTGCTAAAATGTGTTTGAGTCAGCTGTATGTTGACTCAGGTGTTTCTCCTCTCTCTCTCTCTCTCTCTCTCTCTCTCTCTCTCTCTCTCTCTCTCTCTGTGTGTGTGTGTGTGTGTCTGCAGAGTGAATTTTAAAATGGTAGATACATGTGACTGTTTTAGATATCAGTGGTTCATTGCCGACTTTGTTGGAATCTACAGGAGACATACATGTTTATGGAAATTTAGAAGTAGGGAATGCAGCGATTGGGACAAGAAGGCAGCTGCTTATAATTTCTTAACGAAGGAATTGCGAGCGGGTGATCCTACGGCAAACAGGGAAGCAGTTCATAATAAGAAAAAATCGTTGCGGACTGTTTACTACAAAGAGCTAGCAAAGTTGTGAAATCTTTTCGATCTGGGACCGGGGAACTGCTAGCATACTTTCTGTCAGTGCTGTACTGTGCCATAATGTAACGTGAGTTGTGGCAATGTAGCGACGAAAAGTAAGCCCCGTTTGTTCCAAAGAAGAGCGCAGACAGATTATTGTGTTAAGCTGATAATAGAAGATCTTGGAACAGTGCCTTCGGGGACATGGCGGTAATTACAGTATAATATGTAATTCATAACAAGAGTGATTTAGAGGTGAACTGTAGAATTAAGTGCCACCGCATAACGAGTCAGACCTTCCAGATATAGTATGAATCCATGTATAGAGTTGTAAGAGGTCCATAATTAAAGAATTTGTTGCTAGCGCACTCGAGCTGATGTAATTGCGATGTATTGCTCACGCGCTGCCTGCGATATGTAAGCTAGAAGAGAATCTGAGACCAAAGAGCAGTATTGACTGCAGTAGGAACTTGTGTAGCAGTAGGAGTTAAGTTGTTGCTAGCGAGCAGTCGTGTCTGGTGTATCGTGTTGGCTGGGCCGGTCGTGTGCAGCGATGGCGGAGTCTGAGCGTTGTAGGATAAGGTAAAAGCAGCCTCGCGCATTTGTAGTATTGTTACATCAAGTCCCATGTAAATGTTTAAAAAAATCTGTTAATAATAATCGTTCTCATAAAAAGTAACTTTTGACATTCATCTCAATTTAAAGAATTCACTAATTTCTCCAATCCTTGGCCATCCCGATTATTGAAAAGAAAAATCAGTTCTTTCCTTTTATATAAGACAAATCTATCGGCCAGCATTGCACTTAGCTGCGCCAGGAAAATTTCTTATAGGAGCAGATATATACGCGTTATCCGGCGATCTAATTAAGGTAAGATTTTTCAGTTTATTCAGAATGATGTATCAGGGCCATGACGCAGCATTGCTGACGTCCAAAAATTACCAGGTTAAATTGACTGTCAATTATTGAAAGGTTATAAGTGACCCACATTTTTTTATTGAGAGATTAGTCACATTTTATTATTGATACGTTACGCAATTTTCCTGTTGGTAGGTTATGCTGAATGTGAACGACATAATTATAATTTTTTTACTGTTGAGAGGTTTAGGAATTTTTCTGTTTTGAGGTTATACTAAATGAGAATAGTATTCATATTATTTTATTTTGTGGGGAGGTTACACTTGTCGACAACCTGCCAGGATCGTATTTTTGTGAATTTCTGAGAAGTAATCAGTTATATATCTGCTCTTATTTACTTAATATTAAAGGTAGTTTGTATCTGGCGCAACGCATTTACTAATTTGTCACTTTTTCTTTCACAGATCATCGGCAATTTATTGCTCTTTGTTGTAATTGTATTTGTTCCATTTTGCTTTGTCCTTGTTTGATTTTGTGCTTAGCTTTAATCTGTGAAAATGCTGCGAAAAACTGCTAACAGTTCATCGCGATGTGCAATGAGTGAAAAAGCCGATTCGAATAATTTGACCGATTATACTAGCGACACTCAGTGTAATAGTGATAATCATCTAATTACAGATAATCAGTGTGTGCCGATCACTAGTAATGATTTTAATGCTAATGATGAGCAAACAAATTCAAGTGTGTCCTCTGTTAATTTAACGGCAATTGATGACGCGGCACGTTCCGTTACAATGAACGCTGTCCAGTTTGAAACACCTGATTTGCAAAATTTACGTAGCGAACAGATAATTGTTTCTAACGAAGGTGACCAATATTCACAAAGCACGTCAGATTTATTTGATTCCGCTGTAGTGACCAACAGAGCATATCCGATTAGCAAACCTTTTTGTGAATCAATGACCAATTGGTTATACAAAACGTGACACATGCAGATACACCAGCACACACCACAGAGAATACAGCAGCTAATTTTGGCATGGATCGAGTTATGGCATTATTGCTACAACTTAATGAAAATGTCAAACAACAGATTAATGAATCGAACAAACAACTTAATGAAAAACTAGACAACAATTCCAAACAGCTTAGTGAACAGATTAAAGCCATTGCCGTGCAATGTCATGATATTAAGAACAATTACGTGAGGAAATTAAGGCTTGTGCTAGGAATAGTAGTGAAGAAATTAGATCCGTTGCACAAGAATTAAGTAATACACATGCAGCCACAACTAAATTACTTAGAGATGAAATTAGTGCAGTCGCTAAACAATGTTCTGCAAACGCAACACAGTTACGCGACGTGTTAAAATTAATGTCAGCAGAACGTTCACGCACACTGGGTGCGAAAGTAGACAAGAAAGTCGAACAACAGAACAGCCTAACTGTCGAACGTTTTAATCACCACCTACAAAACAGTGAAACGCGTTACCGTAAATTTATACAGGAACAGAACAAAGTAAAGAAACAAGTCATGGAAACAATTACTGCACAGAGGCAGGAAGATAAGCGTAAATTATTTACGAATGCAAAAACATACGTAGACAATAACATTGCTACAGTATCAGGCGAAATCAATACTATTAAACAGTTGAACACCGAATTGCATGATGAAATTTCCGATCTTAAAACAAAATCAGACACACACACAGTAGACTTTCAGACAGTGACCAATGGACTTGAACAATTAGAATTAATACAGGATCCCGATGCCATTAAAGCAGACGTTAAGAAATTGAACAAAACTACCCGTAAAATCCAAAAACAAATTAATGCTTCTGGCACTAAAAATGATGATCATTGACTGAAAAATTTGATGAATTGGCCAGTCGTATTGGTGTCATCGAAAATAACAATGACACCAAATCAGACGATACGTCACCAATTTCTTTCAATCAAACACCCGAATTCCAAAATTTACAGCAGACAATCAGTGAGATAGGTTCGTCCAATAATACATTGGGTAGAAAAAAAAGTGTCGTCTTTACAGCAAGAAAGGACAGAAATGAAAAATGTTTCAACCTCTACCACGACACAGCATACGCCACTTTCCGAACATTTGTCACACTCACACAGCCAGTATAATTTAGGTAATTTACAGAGAGCACGTGACTTAGATTCCGAACAGACACAGACAAACGGATTATCATACAATCCTGAACCCGTTAACACACCCAGAGACGATAACGTTGATTATAAGCAATTTTTATCCGTGAAAAAATGTAAGGTATTTAAAAATGACAGAACACAAATACATCCTTTGTACTGGATACGACAATTTGCTTTTGTATTGTCATCAACTTGGCCTGTAATGCAGAAACTAGAATTGGCCTGGATACAACAATTTGTTTTTGAATTTTCACCGGCATTGCCTGTAATGCAGAAACTAAAATTAATTTGCAGCGCGTAAGAGATCTCAGGGGATTCATTATACTTCGATGAATATGTGCCGTAGCGTGCACAGGGCCCCGAGCCGTAGTACTGCTATTTCATCTTTAGTTTTCTGCACTGCTGCCTTCCCTTCTACTATCCTTTATATTTATCGAAACAGCTCTTCAACTATCGATCTATCTAGGATTAAGAATGAGTAAAGAAAACCTGATACGACGAGTTTTACCTGAAAGTGACAGTCATCATTATACGCTCCAGAAATGACAACGAGAATTTAATACCAGAGGAAAGTTTAATCATCAGTATGTACAAAATTTTCAGCAATCGCAAACATATTTTGGCAACGATAGAGGGTATTCACCGCAACAGCATCAAAACCAGCCGGTTAGCATACCATACCAACAATGTAGTCTGCAAGGTCAACTAAGCTTTAATGTTTCGCCGCCTACACGTATAGCGTCGGCTCCACCAAATAGTAACGCACAGCAACAAGGAAATCAGTACGTACAGAAAACACATCATTTCAATTCCTATCGCAAACGCACCGTATAGCAATGATTATTATAACAGACGTAAAAGTAATGAGCACAGTTTTCAGCGTAACAGTCGGTCTTACCAGCAGCAGAATCATGCGCGACAACAGATACTCATGAATGAACCAGACAGTCGGTATCATCCCGAACCTAATACGCCAGGAAGAAATAACAGAACAGTACAAATAGTCGAGATGCCACAGCATCCTCCCGCAAATAACAGCACGTCAGAAAGAATTTGACTAGATACAGTACAGGTTGCACCTTCCAACAACGTAAGCACTACTTTTGACACGCAGAATGTTATTCGCGAAAATGTTATTACTTTTGACGACATACGAGACACACTTTTGCATGAAAAACCAGTTATACAAAAACCATTTCCCACCCTGTCATTGAAGTAAAGAGTGGATCATCCAAATTTTCAGCAGTAATCGACTCTGGATCACCTATGTCAGTTATAAATGAGGAAACGTTCAACGAATGTAACGAAGAGAGTACTTATCCTACGTTACCATTTGGTAAAACTAAAGTAAAAGGAGCAGTATCTGGTAAAGCAGTAGATGTAACATTACAGACACACTTATCATTTTGTATTGCAGGTCATACGTTCCACTCAAATTTTGGATTGTTCCCTTATTGACAACAGACGTTATTTTAGGTACGAATTTTTTGGTACAACACGACGCAATTATTGACTTTCAAAATTCCTATTTAATGTTAAAGGATGAAAATGTACAACTGGCATTAGAATTTCAGCACTCTTTATCTGCAGAAGAACAAACAATTAATCGGACAGAGGTCATTTCTGCATCACGTAACATAAACTGTCATTCCACATTGTTCACAGATACGTATGTTCACAACTAAAATACACCAGACGAAGCCGACTATGACGTTATACAAATGATTTCGGATAAGGTTAAACAGAGCAGTGCAAATACAGACGACGAACGTACGCAATTACGCAAAATTCTTTTACAGCAAGCTCCAGTTTTTGACAACATCCCTGGTACTATGTTCGGTTTCATGTATGAATTTCAAGTTAAACAGCACGACACATTTAAAGCTAAACATTATCCCATTCCGTATATTCACAGAGAACAGGTTAAGAAAGAATTGCAAGCTATGCTTGACCAAGGTATTATGGAACCAGCAGTTAGTCCGTACATAAACCCGCTCCATATTGTTAAGAAAAAAGGATGGATCACTTCCACTCGTACTTGATTCGCGTCACATCAACGACATTATTATGAATGAAACAGATCCACACAGACACTAGAAGAACTTCTACAGAAATTTCATGGTACTGCTGTTTATTCCACATTAGATTTGAGATCGGAATTTTGGCAAATTCAGCTCCATCCGAACTGCAGAAAGTACACAGCATTTCTCTGTGTTGGTGAATGTTATCAATTTTGTAAATTACCGTTAGGTTTAACAATTTTATTCAGCAGCGTTTATTCGCGGTTTGAATACTATACTTCCGACAGAACTTAAAGATAGAATCACAACGTATGTAGACGACTTTCTTATTGCAGAAGCTAACTGGTCTGAACACAATTTGATTCTCGAACAACTGTTGGAAACTTTTCGTGCACGAGGACTGACAGTTAATCTTAGCAAATCACACTTTGGCAAAACTTCTATAAAATTTCTTGGACATGTAATTTCAGCAGAAGGCATAGCGCCTGACTCGGAAAAACTTCAAGCTTTACGTGACACTACTGTTCCAACGACGAAGAAACAACTACGCAGCTTTCTGGGTTTAATTAACTTTTTCCGTAAATTTATTCATTACTCTGCTTTAGACACCCCTAGATAATGCCAACTGACGGGTAAAAACACTATTTGGTCCTGGGATAAGCCAAGCGCAGTCTGAATTTGTCAATCTGAAATAAGCTTTGTTGAATGCACCACTTTTATCACACCCAGATCTCACTAGAAATTTTTCCATTGCCACTGACAAGTCCTAACACATCTTTAGGCGTACACACTTTTCAGGAAATTGAAGAAGACGGTAATACAGTAATTAAAAACATCGTCTTTGCAAGTCGCATTCTGTCACCTGCTGAACGCAATTATTCTGTAACAGAACTTGAAACATTATGTGTTGTATGGGCATTCCCGATTTATGCATTTTCTTTATAGAAGACATACAACCGTTTACACAGACCACAGAGCTTCCAGTTTTTACTTTCCGCTAAATTTATACATGACAGATAAAGCAGATGGAAACTTTATTTACAGGAATTTAATTTTACAATTGTTCACATTCCCGGTACACAAAATATTGTAGCAGACGCACTATCCCGTTCTCTCTGCAACAATCAGCAAGACATCGCAACCAACTTCTGCCAAGCAAATTCTAGCGTCATGTATATGCAACATGTCGCATTTGAAAATTTCATTTCATCGTAATTACGAGACATAGCACAAGAGCAGAATAAAGACAACGTATGGAAAGAAATTAAACACCTTTGGCAAGATAAGAATAACGTTACCATTAGAAATCATTACACGGTACGCAATAACATTCTGTTTCGCCGCTCTCACCTTGACAGCAACAACTGGTTAGTATGTATTCCTGACGAGCTTGTTAACAAATTAATTTGGTATACCCATTTAAGTTACGCACATTATGGAGCCAGAAAATGTTTTCTTATACTAAGACAGAACTGTTATTTTGCCAACATGGAGAAACGTATTCGACGAGTTTTAGCGTCATGTAAAATCTGCCAGAAAGCTAAATCAGACACGACTTCACATATTCCTCCGTTACATACCATTGTACCTGTTGCATTGAGACACATGGCCGCTGTAGACATTTTTGGTCCGATTTCCAGAACTAATAGAGGTTTTTGCTACATCTTTGTCGCTGTTGAACTCACTTCGAAATTTGTTACCTTCACTCCTGTTAAGCAAAGCTACCGCTAAATCTATTTCGAATGCATTTGTAAAACATTTTTTATTTCATGTAGGGAATGTATTGAAAGTAATTTCCGACAATGGACCACAATTTCGATCTGCAATATGGACACGTATGTTACGAGCTAGAAACATTTCTCCGATCTATATATCCAAGTATCATGCTTCTTCGAACCCTTGTGAACGACTGATGAAAGAAATTGGTAAACTGTGTAGAATGTACTGCCATAAAAGACATATTGTTTGGGATACACACATACTCTCAATCCAGGATGTAATTAACTCCATACCAAATGAATCCACTATGCTATCTCCGTCTGTTACATTGAAAAATGTTGAACCACCTAACAAAATTAAAGAATTAGTATCCTTTCCTGCATCTCGTCGACTACGCCACCATGAAATAATTGAGATTGCGCTCAACAACATCAAACGTGCCGCAGAGCGCCGGAGAAGACAGCAAAAACAGGTTTGTACTCGCCGTGACTTTCAAATAGGACAGAAGATGTTAGTACGTACACACTATTTATCCAACAGAGGAAAGAGCAAATGCAGTAAATTTGAACTTATATACGCAGGTCCATACAGAATTCGCAGCATTCCTCGTCCCAATGTGGTACATGTTGAAACTTTGAGAACCAGAAAAAGCAAAGGCAATCACCGTGTCTCCAATATTAAACTCTTTATTGAATGAACATACTTTATGATTTATCACATTGTAATGCCTTTTCTGGTTATTGATCTGAACACTTACTGATGATTATCATATTTTTTCATGGCAAGTGCCCGGCAAGGTAAGGTTAGCAGGTCGCTTGCCTTGTCGTTATATATCAGACCGTGCACATTTTCGATTTTTTGTGTATGATTGTTTTCCTATCGAAAGTAGAATTTTTGTCTGTATGCACTATGAAATGTTTAAGATGTAACAAACACCAGTTGACATTGACATTTTGCATTATATCTCAGCATCTTGACTATTCTACATTTTTTTGCTACTACATTATGATACTGTGTGTATATTTTATGCACATAAAAGCTGTCTGTTTTTGACCTAATACGTTTTCTGTCATGCTATGCTGTATGCTTAATTATATTACTAGAAACAAGTTTTTATTTAATGGGTATATGAATTAAATGCAAGATATTAATCCATATTCGTCATTTTTCAGAAAGCAATACCGTGTAAAAGAAATGAATTAAACAATCACAGTGGTTTACTATGAAATGGAAATTTTACCATCAGAATGAAGGAAAGAAAATGCAATATATTGTCATGAAGAGTAAATGGATCAGAATTAACAAGCATTAACCAGAATATACTGTACACATCGTATGACAGCAGTCTTGACTAATTATTTTTCTTTCAGAATACAAGGTGATTGATGCAGACTGTCAGACAGAACTACAGATGTTAATTTTAATGATGAAATATGCTAGAAGTAAGAAACTCTATACTATATGAAGTAATGAATGATAATGAATAGTTGTATGAAGTAAATGGTAATATGAATATGCATAATGAAGTGTCTATTTTTTGCAGATGATAATAAGTGATGATGAATAGTTGTATGAAGAATATGCTAATATGAATAACGAAGTTTTTCTTTGCAGATGATGATAATGATGTAGTTTATATATTTACTGTTAGTTAAGAAATGCTATGTAGTTATTTAAGTATTTGTTGCAGTTCCTTTTGACAGTATGCCTTACGTCGCATAGTATAATGACGGAATGTTTTGGAAAAGATAGCTAGAGTACATACATATTAAGTACACGTTTCATTACCTGTTAATTCACTATTTTTCAGCGTAATATGCATTTCTTCTTTCAGCTCAATAATCCATTTTGTATTTTTTCCAGGAGAAGCTTTTCGTGACATAATATGCTATAAGTAGTTAGTTATTAAACCTGTTCTAGTACTTGCATTTTTTTTACCCAGTTGTTTCTATCATTTATGAATGTGATCACATATACTGTACTTGTTTCATAACCTTGCTACTGCTGACTCATGACAAATGACGTTATTAATACTTACTTCCAGCAACAAGTCAAAAGCAAATATTTTCATGCCCCAGCAATTAATTATCGATCCCAGTGCAATGCATTGCTAGTGCACAAAAAAATTACCAGTCCCAACTATTACCAGTATACAGCTAAGTAATGCTACCAGGTTAAGATATATTTTTAGTCCTAAAGATAATGCAAATTTTCTGTGTATTGATTCCATTATGTCTATGTATTATTGGACTACCGACCTTGAGTAATAGTTCCAATGTCTTACATTTTAAATATGTGTTATGTCAATTACATGATATCATATATAAACACCAGTAGCTTGATGCTACACTCAATAGCTCCTGTTTTAAATGATGACTTGTGAATAACACTGAATAATGTTTTGTAACACTACATGAATACTTTGTAACTGGCCAATGAATGCCACTGAGTCAATCAGATGAGTTATGAATAGTATTTTGTAATAATCAATACTTACTACATCTTTAGTAACTAGCCAATGAGTGCCAATAATTGTTCATATCGGTTGATACACTAGTGTAATTCTATGATGACTAGCATAAGAGTTAATGTCCTTCACCTTCTGACCTAATTACCAATTACTGCAATATCCGTTTGTCCTGTCCATCCTCATGATCATGGAGCACTATATTGGTTTTTGCACTAATTCTACGTTGCTGTAAGAGTATGGTTTCTACAAGAATATGGTGTTGACATATCAAGCTGTCCACCACCTTGAACGATGGTGATGTTATTATGGTCCTACTGTTTGGTGTACCTAATGTACTACCAAAATGATAACACTGAATATTAATGCAACATTTCAGTGTCTTGGCTACACTGATAAATACTTCAGGGAAGAGAACTTCAGATTGTCTCACTTGGTGTTGTGCTTCTGTAGAAAGATATGGACTTTCAGTGCAGCTACGTGCTGCCTACTGTGATACAACCATGATGAAATCCTTCCCATTCCTTTCCTAGTTTTTATAAAATGGTAAAGAGTTACACAGTGCGTTTAAATTTTTGTAAAACGATAGAGACTTATACAGTGCGTGTGCACTTCACTTCATTTGTTAACAAGATCAGTTGTCCTAAATATGCTCTACAGAGCGTGTGCACTTTATTTCACTCCTTGATACGTTTATTTGTTGTAAAAATGCTAAAGACTTATACAGTGCGTGTGCACTTTATTTCATTTGTTAATGTATTCACTTCATGTAAATATGCTAAATACCTCTACAGTACGTGTGCACTTTGTCATTTGTTAATATATTTTGTACTCATTGCGTATATACTTTCTCATTTCTGAATATGTTTTGTACTCAGTGCATGTGCACTCTATTTAATTTCTTAATACGTTCTGCACTTATCAATGATGTATATACTCTGTGACTGTAGACAAAGCAACTAACTAGATTATAGAAAAATTTGTTGCTCGTGGCAAGTCCAACTGATTCACCATCGCTGCCAAATTTTTGCCCCTCCAGCGGAGGGTTATGTCAGAGATTCATAATTAAAGAATTTGTTGCTAGCACACTCGAGCTGATGTAATTTCGATGTATTGCTAACGCGCTACCTGCGATATGTAAGCTAGAAGAGAATCTGAGACCAAAGAGCAGTATTGACTGCAGTATGAACTTGTGTAGCAGTAGGAGTAAGTTGTTGCTAGCGAGCAGTCGTGTCTGGTGTATCGTGTTGGCTGGGCCGGTCGTGTGCAGCGATGGCGGAGTCTGAGCGTTGTAGGATAAGGTAAAAGCAGCCTCGCGCATTTGTAGTATTGTTACATCAAGTCCCATGTAAATGTTTAAAAAAATCTGTTAATAATAATCGTTCTCATAAAAAGTAACTTTTGACATTCATCTCAATTTAAAGAATTCACTAATTTCTCCAATCCTTGGCCATCCCGATTATTGAAAAGAAAAATCAGTTCTTTCCTTTTATATAAGACAAATCTATCGGCCAGCATTGCACTTAGCTGCGCCAGGAAAATTTCTTATAGGAGCAGATATATACGCGTTATCCGGCGATCTAATTAAGGTAAGATTTTTCAGTTTATTCAGAATGATGTATCAGGGCCATGACGCAGCATTGCTGACGTCCAAAAATTACCAGGTTAAATTGACTGTCAATTATTGAAAGGTTATAAGTGACCCACATTTTTTTATTGAGAGATTAGTCACATTTTATTATTGATACGTTACGCAATTTTCCTGTTGGTAGGTTATGCTGAATGTGAACGACATAATTATAATTTTTTTACTGTTGAGAGGTTTAGGAATTTTTCTGTTTTGAGGTTACACTAAATGAGAATATTATTCATATTTTATTTTGGGGGGGAGGTTACAGAGTTAGGAATGTAATTTTATATTCTGGTGCAAAACTTTCTGGTAGATTTCAGCCAGGGAACTGAAAATCTCGACTTAGAAACAAACTGAACTACAGCTCACTGCCCACTTCTATAACTTGAAGCAATATATTGTGTCTCGAACGTGTTTAAAACTGTAAAAATATGATCTGTAATTTGCACCATCGAACTTTACTTGTTAAAAGATAATTATTCGTTTCTAAATCCATACTCAAGTAATTACGCCATTCGTAGAGTTTCACGTGCAACACGTGAAGTAAATTTATACGTAAGAACTGCCTTTGCTTAAGGAACCACAGTGTAGACCATTCCAACCGGTCTTTCTGTATCTGAGGTTTTGTTTGCTTTTTGCTTCTTGCAACACAAGTAGGAAACGAAGATCGTAATAGAATTTACTTCATTTTTGAATAAATGTTGAGTGGAGGCTGTGTGGTGTTTTTCAGAGACCTGTCGCGTACACTGGCGCACGCATCCGCTCAGATAACTGCGCTGACAGATTCTCGTGTAAAGCGGGGCTTTGCGCCACCGGCTTAGTCACTTATGTCATTAAGGTCATTAATTTAAACTTACCCGTCAAGGTAACGGAAGAAAAAGGCTTTTGTAAATATTGTGCAAAAATTAATGAGATCTGGAATTCGATGTAAATTTAACACTTGCAGCCGGCCGCGGTGGTCTCGTGGTTCTAGGCGCTCAGTCCAGAACCGCGCGACCGCTACGGTCGCAGGTTCGAATCCTGCCTCGGGCATGGATGTGTGTGATGTCCTTATGTTAGTTAGGTTGAAGTAGTTCTAAGTTCTCAGAGCCATTTGAACCATTAACACCTGCAAGCACAGTTGTTTAATACTACGAAGGCCATACAAACGAAACGATTAGCTCAGTTCACTCAAACTTCAATTTCACATTTTGTAAGTGGAAGGCTAAGGAGTTATTAAAATCAAGGAGGATTTCAGTCAACGTATCTCACGGTGCGCATGCGCACTGGCTTAGGTTGCTTTTGTAGGACAATTTAAGGCTGCTTGCCGGCTAGAAATTAGACCACAAGTGTCCCGCATATCAGTTTGTTGGTCTCGACTTCCCTCCACCACTATTGTCTGTTTCAAACATTGTTTACGCCCTGCATATTACGAAAGGCAATACAAAACACCAGCACTCCACACACCGGAAACTTCAAGCACAAATGTCGCATGATAATACGAAAAATGAGAGTGACTACCTGAAAAGCGTCGTGGCAGCAATAAGTAAACGAAAATCGTGCCTTGTAAACAGAAAAGTTGATTAAAAGTAAACCACTGGTTTTCATTTTCGCAGGCTTTCATAAACTGTTTATAATGAAAAAAAAGAAGTGCTTATGCGTACATTTAGTAAATGATTGTCGAGTTTTACGGCTCCGTAGCACAATCGGTAAAAACGGAACCCTCATAGGATGACTCTGTGTGTCTGTCTGCTTCTCCGACTGTTCAGAACTTTTTTACAGAGGAGAGAGGACGCACGTATCAAGTTGAAATTAATGTCAGATATTACGGTTTTCGGTCTCCTGGCGATGTAAGAAATTAGAGCTTCTAAGAATGAAAAGATACGGCCACATGTCACATATTTCGATATTCGCAAACTCACCCATTAAAACATGTAGGGTACTTCCTTTGACCTAGAATCACGAAATTTGACAAGATAGGTTTCACAGTACAAGTAAAGGAAAAGAAATCAGAAAATTATTTAACTTGTAATTATATCATACGGAGTCCGCTTGCTTAGCTGGATGGCAACTTGCTCACTTCCCGTGCAAGCGGGTCTGGGTTCAATTAAAGGCCGGGGTGGAGACTTTCTCCTCTCAGGGACGGGGTGTTGTGTTGTCCTTATCATCATTTCATCCTCGTAACCGGCACGCAAGTCGCACAATGTGGCGTCGAATGAAATAAGACACTGCGATTGGCGGCCGAACTTTCCCGAATAGGGGCTGAACTGCGTCTTTCTCACAGTTCGATTCCTCTGCCCTCTTAATGTCGCTTGCAGCGTTAATTTCAATTCCCGCCACGCATCATCTTTCGTTCACTTGCAATTCCAAGGGGGCGCCGTGTGCTCTGCGGGGAGCGGTTCCTCGCTGCACGAGCAGCAGGGGGCGACAGGAAGGCCGGCAGGGGGGGGGGGGGGGGGGGGGGGTCGTGTCGACGCTCTGTGCCTAGAGTGGGCGTGGCCTCGATAAGGTTACTGGTGTCTGATTCAAGACGTTATGGAAATTCTATCAGTTCTGTTTCCTCTGTTGCCGGTGTGGAAGCAAGACTTTGTCCCGGTATCGGTACCTATTCGTCGGAGTGTGCATCAATCAAAGTAAGTCCTACTATGCACGTTTGTTTAGCGGTGGTTGACATTCACATTCCGCTCAAACGGTTGTTCAGTAACCCGGCCATATTGGCGAAGTTATTCGTCGTGACTACTGTTGACTGTTCCTATCAGACGTTTCTCCCACTGTGTGCTGCTGGGTTCATTTCGGCGTTAATATTCACCCCAATGTATTAGAAATGAATTCTTGTTGTCTTGTGGTTGAGTCCTGGGTTTGTTTGAATCGATAACCAGGGCGTCCCGTACCACTCATGACGCACGTCAAGGAACAAAAATAAATGTGACTTAAATCTCCATTTGTGTAACTTGTTTATTCAGTTTTCTATCAGGTTTTAGTTCATTAGTTAAATTACTATTTATTCTTTAAATTATGTAAAACTTGTTCTGCCCGTGAAATAGGGTTTTGACATGCGATGTTCACTCTTTTTGGGTTTCTGGTCAAGTCCACGTGATGTCATCTTAATAGTTTAAGTGCCCCAGCACTCGCAACGGCCATATAGGGTACATCTAATTCATTACTCAGGTTAATTAATAGTAATTTTATTCGGATAGTTTCAGTCCGTTTCATTTCTTAAATGATTACAAGGTCTTGTATTTTCTACCCTTATTCTGGAAGTGTGAATGCCCGTAATATGCAAAGATTTACTGGCGGGTCTCTTCCTATATGCTGTTGCACTGACTTTTGCGATTTCTATCGTAACCTGTTTGTTCTTCAGCCAATCGCTTCAATTAATGTGTTTAGCACCTTGAGGAGGTAAATCGTACCCTTTCTTTCCCTGCCTCAGCCTTAAGGAGGGGTTCGATTACTCAAGCTAGCTTAAGCCCAGCGCTGGTCCATTAGGATTCCTTTGATCTTATGATAGTTTTATATAGCTCTAGAGAGTAACTTATTGTGGTCAAATTTATTAATGTGATCCAAAAGTTTTAAGAATAATTTGTAACCCCTTTTATGTGCTGAATTGTTCAAGGTGAAACAGAGTTGTGTTGGAAGCTTGTTTATACATATTTATGATATACTTAAATTTATTGTGCTATTTCCATGATTGAATGTATATGTCCCTTTTGATGGGTGCTAGATTTATGCTGTCTTATTTAGTGTTTAAGTAAGCCCACTTAAATATCACTCAAGTTAAATTAACTGAGCTGGCTTCCTGTAACACGTGAATTTGTTTACGTCTCTATGTTCTACGGTTTATCTCGTCAAAAAGTGTTTCAGTGCTATAATGTATACCAGTCAAATCTGAACCAAGTTGTTCTACAGATTAACTGTTTATTCCATAATTTCCGTGTAATTTAAAATTTCTAAATTTCCAAGCCTTAATCTGTTTTGTGTAAATTGTTGTCAGTATAGCTGTGACCTACCTAACCAATTACAACACGTAATTGTTGGTGTTTTAACTGGTTGTGTTGCAATACATGCAAACTTAAAGCGAAGCTTGTGGGTGATTTATATTCCCCGGTTCCTCATCCTCAGTAATGCTAAAATTATTATTTTTTTATTAAAGCTTGTGTTAAGATTTTTCAGTGAGTTACTGGGAGAGAAGAAAACGAGGCGCTACAGGGGCCTCCCTGCCAAAGCTGTCATTTCCATTTTTGTATCACACGAAAAAATATTTCTTTTGTCATTTGTTATGCAACTTCGTATTTGGGATTAAAAAACTCTCGAAAGTCTTTGAGTCACTGGGATCGATATCTTGCCAGTAACAATATAAATAACAGGCAAAAATCATAGAGATCGTCGATTCCCGGAATGGTTCAAATGGCTCTGAGCACTACGGGACTCAACAGCTCAGGTCATCAGTCTCCTAGGACTTAGAACTACTTAAACCTAACTAACCTAGCTCACGCATTAAAACTGTAAATTGGAATTTTTTATAATAACTATTTTCTGAACAAATTTTTAAAATAAAATTCCCATATAATAGAGCTGGAAAGCTAAAAAAAAGTGTCACTGTGGTGTCACCGCCAGACACCACACTTGATAGGTAGTAGCCTTTAAATCGGCCGCGGTCCGTTAGTATACGTCGGACCCGCGTGTCGCCACTATCAGTGATTGCAGACAGAGCGCCGCCACACGGCAGGTCTAGAGAGACTTCGTAGCACTCGCCCCAGTTGTACAGCCGACCTTGCCAGCGATGGTTCACTGACTTCTACGCTCTCATTTGCCGATACGATAGTTAGCATAGCTTTCAGCTACGTTATTTGCTACGACCTACCAAGGCGCCAGTATCTGTACTATTGATATTGTGAATATGTATCATAAAGAGCGACGTTCGTCATTAATGGATTAAAGTTAAGTATTCCACCAGATACGTCCGTTTTTCTCAACTCTAATTTCCTTGTCATGTTCCAGACCTCACGCCAGCCTGCGTGAGCTAAAACGCGTGCCTTTCGGCCTCCTCTAGTAACACGGTGTTGGCTCTCCTGCCAACCACATTGGCGACGAGAGTAAAAGTGTTCTTATCGATATTGCCCTGATTTACTTATGTAATCCCTTCGCCACAATCTCCAGATATACTGTCCGAATTTTATCGCTTACAGAGTCAGCAGACGCAGGCCTTACTGGATACCCTTGGACAGCTCGTCTAGGGTCAACGTGCGATGCAAAACGATGCGGCAACAGCCGCTTCACCGCTAACGCAGCCACAACACGCAGTTGCACCAACTTTTCGACCTTTTGATGCTGCACTGAAAGCTGGACGGAGTGGTCATGCCAATTTGGATTCCATCTCGCCGCCTACAGAATTCAAGGTAACGAGCGGCAGCCTTTTCTCCTTTCTTCCGTAGATGTGACCACGTACCGTGTGATAGTCAAATTATTGTCTGCATTAGATGCATATTTCAAAGAATCAGTCAATGTAGTTGCCAAGCGGTATACTTTCTTTCGTACAAAACGTATGGCAGGTCAGACTAATCAGGAGTGGGTTGCGACCTTGCAAGGCCTTACTAGGGATTGTGCTTTTGAGTGTCAATGTGGACTCCCTTATTCAGATACTGTGGTACGTGATGCAATTGCACAGAACGTTTCTGATGTTCGTATAAGGGAATAGATTTTGAAACTAGTCAATCCCTCCCTGCAACAAGTGATGGACATATTGGATCGGCAGGACACACTTGACTTTGCTCAGGAATCATTTGAAACTTCGCCAACAGTGTGTTAGGTTCACCGGCCCGCCGGGCGAGCTGCACGGAGCAGTAAAGAGCCTTCGCGCCCGGCCGCACCGCTGCCGCCAGGCTCTCAGCCACATGTCACGCTGGCAAGTAAATGCCGTGATCAAATCATGCCCGCGGTGTGCTACTAAACATTCGCGTGAGAATTGCCCGTCACGCCAAGCTATTTGCTTTTATTGTAATAAAAAAGGACATGTTCAGAGTGTTTGCCAGAAAAAGCTTCGATCGGAAGCTCAAACCCGTTCCAGGCCCTTTGCTTCGCGCTGGAATCGGAATCGAACCAAGGATACTCAGGCTCGCGAAACTTCGCCCATGGAAATTCATGTAGTTCATTCCACTCCGCCCAGTGCCACTCTCTCTAACAGTGACTGTGTTCGTCCCAAAAATAGTGTGCGCCGACATCGCCGGAACTGCCGTCAAGTCGCAAGTGATTATGTACCAGTGTCAGTTCACGTTGCACGAGACAGTCGCTCTTGTCGTCAGCAGGACAATAAACTTTTTGTGGACTTGGACATTAACGGCAAAGTGATACGATTGCAGCTCGAGACCGGAGCTGCAGTTTCACTGATCAGTCAAGACACTTACAAACTGCTGGGCACAGCTGCGTTGCGTGCCGCAAATGTTAAGTTAACTAGCTATTCAGGTCAAGAGATCCCTGTGTTAGGACAGTGCAGCCTTCTTACAACATACAAGGGACAAACAAAACTTGTGTCATTTTACGTCCTTCGTTCTTCTTCTGCAGTGAACTTGTTTGGTTTCGATTTATTTCAGTTGTTTAACTTGTCTATAGTAAATCAGGTCCTATCAGTGAACCAGACTGTGCCTTCAGACAGTGTTGCTCGTCTATGTGCAGAATTTGCAGACATTTTTCCTCCGGGCCTCGGTTGCGCTAAGAACTGTAAAGCACATTTGGAACTGAAAGTAAACGCGCAACCGAAATTTTTCAGAGCGCGCAATGTTTCCCACGCATTTCGTGATGAGGTCGCAAAAACATTACACGATTTGGAACCACAAGGTGTAATTGAACGTGTGCAGGCTTCTCTCTGGGCATCACCCTTACTAATTTTGCCAAAACCTTCCTGAAAGTTGAGACTTTGTGTGGACTTCAAGGCAACAGTGAATCCACAACTAGAGATTGCAACTTTTCCTTTACCCGCCCGGAAGATCTTTTTGATAAACTGTGCCCGGGTCAATATTTTTCGAAGTTGGACCTAGCAGATGCGTACTTGCAAATACCGGTGGACGAAGAATCCCAGCGCGTTTTGGTGTTTAACACGCATCTCGGTTTGTATCGATTCGAACGATTGCCATTCGGGTGTGCATCCGCCCCTGCATTGTTTCAGCAATATCTACAAACTGTTTGTGCGTCGGTCCCTACTGCAGCAAATTATCTGGACGATATTGTGATCTCCGGAAATACGGAAGAAGAACATTTGGCCAATCTCAGAACATTATTTCAGGTCTTGCGACGAAATGGTCTTCGCTTGCGAAAGGATAAATGTGTGTTTTTTGCTCGGGACTTGCCATACTTGAGACATGTACTCAATGCCCAAGGCATACATCCCAGTCCCACGCACCTTCGTGCCATACAAGACTTGCCGTAGCCGCAGAATTTGAAGCAGCTACAGAGTGTGCTGGGAAAAATTAATTATTATCAACGTTATATACCACACGCCTCTTCCATTTCAGCTCCGCTTCATCGCTTACGCCGTAAGGGTGTTCCGTTCGTCTGGACGACGGAATGCGAACGCGCCTTTCGCCGGTTGAAATCGGCGTTGCTTTCCAATACTTGCCTTACGCCATTCGATCCCCAAAGCCCCTTTTGTTGATGGTGGATGCATCGGATTTCGGGATCGGTGCTGTGCTTGCGCACAAAGATGGATCGCACGATCGCCCTATTGCCTTTGCGTCCAAATTGCTCTCGTCTGCGCAAAGAAATTATTCACAGATCGAGAAAGAAGCACTGGCTCTCGTATTTGGTGTTACAAAGTTTCATGATTTCTTGTATGGTCGTCACTTTGCCTTAATCACAGACCAAAACCCTTTGACATCGCTTTTTCATCCGACCAAGCCTGTACCTCCACGTACAGCGTAGAAATTCATTCGCTGGTCTATTTTCCTTTCGCAGTACCGCTACGATATCTTGTATCGGTCCACTGCTAACCACGGAAACGCCGATGCGTTGTCCCGCTTGCCTGTTGCTGAGGATAGGGCATTCCATTCCTCCGAACTTGCTTGCATGTTCATTGATGCGGAAACTGATGACGTGGTCGAATAGTTTCCGATTGATTTTCGTCGTGTAGCTACAGCCACAGCTTCCGACCCTGTCCTTGCTCCCGTTCTGCGTTTTGTTGCTACGCAATGGCCCTTGTCAAAGACACGGATCGGGGAGCCGTTGGTTCACCGATTTTTTGCTCACAAGGAGAGACTTTTTGTACGACGTGGTGTTTTGCTGTTGCGTTCTGATGATGATCAGTCCATGGTCGTGGTACCACGTTCGTTACAGTCCTCTGTCTTACGGCTTCTCCACCAAGGACATTGGGGTATAGTGAGAACGAAACAAATTGCTCGTCAGTTCTGTACTTGGTTCGTAATCGATGCCGCTATTACGAATATGTGCTCTTGTTGCATGGTGTGTGCCGAACAATAATCAGCACCACCGCGGAAATTCTTTGCATGGCCAAAAGCCACTTCCCCTTGACAACGCTTACACATCGATTTTGCTGGTCCATTCTGGAATGCTCGATGGTTGGTTGTGGTAGATTCATTCAGTAATGTTCCTTTTGTTGTCCGGATGTCTTCCACGACGTCATCTGCCACCATCCAAGCGTTATCCGCTATCTTTTGCGTTGAAGGTCTTCCACAGACTATTGTTTCCGTCAATGGCCCATAATTCATGTCCGCAGAATTTCAGTCATTCTGCAAGGCCAATGGTACTCAACATCTGACGTCCGCGCCGTTTTCGCCACAGTCAAATGGTGCCGCTGAACGAATGGTCAGGACATTCCATTCACAGATGTTGAAGTTGAAAGAGTCGCATTCTCGGGAGGACGCGTTATTGCTCTTTTTGTCCTCGTATCGCTCTCAGCCCCGCGATGGTCGCTCGTCGGCTGAGTTGCTCCACGGTGGCCCTCGTCGAACCTTGATGTCTTTGCTACATCCGCCGCATCAGGTTCCTGTGCGGCGGCAGACACCTGCTTTTGCTCCAGGCGACGTTGTCTACTATCGCCACTACCGAGGTTCACGGCGTTGGCTCGAAGGGCGCATTCTTCGCTGCCTCGGACGCGCTATGTATCTGGTTTTGGGGGTCTCTGGCGAGGTCCGTCGGCATCTCAATCAGCTGCGCCTCTGTCGTTGCACGGGATCTGCCGCTCGCCGTCTGCTTTCAGCGACGGTGCCACCCGGTCAGCGCCCCGGGGACCCATCTACTGGCTCGCCTCAGCCCCAGGTGTTACCGAGGCTGCCTTCCATTTTGCCCTCTGGTTACGCGCCGCCTGTTCTCGAGCCGGTGACGCCCGCAGTGGACGCGTCGCTGCAACCGCCGGGCGCCTCCCTGGGTCGCGTGCCGCCGATCGCTTCCCGTGACCAGTTGTCCTCCGACATGGAACTCTTGCCCGCTCCGGACCACATGTCGTCTTCTCCCGTCGGGTGCCCCGGCCCGATGGAGGTCCACCCTTCGGCCCCTCCTGTCTCTCTACGGGCGAATACACCACATGTTGGCGTGCACCCTGGAGCAGGTTTTCAGGCGTTTCCTAGCTCCCCGCGGTCCGAATGGCAGGGTGTGGGTGGCACAGCCTCGCCTGTTAGGCTCCCCACCTCGTCGCATACGTCAATATGGGGTCCTCCCACGGCGGGCGGAAGCCTTATGCCACAACCGTACGCCGATTTGCGGGGGAGGAATGTGGTGTCAACGCCAGACACCACACTTGCTAGGTGGTAGCCTTTAAATCGGCCGCGGTCCGGTAGTATACGTCGGACCCGCGTGTCGCCACTATCAGTGATTGCAGACCGAGCGCCGCCACACGGCAGGTCTAGTCTAGAGAGACTCCTTAGCACTCGCCCCAGTTGTACAGCCGACTTTGCTAGCGATGGTTCCCTGACTTCTACGCTCTCATTTGCCGAGACGATAGTTAGCATAGCCTTCAGCTACGTTTTTTGCTACGACCTAGCAAGGCGCCAGTATCCGTACTATTGATATTGTGAATCATGTACCATAAAGAGCGACGTTCGTCATTAATGGATTAAAGTTAAGTAACCCGCCAGCTACGTCTGTTTTTCTCAATTCTAATTCCCTTGTCATGTTTCAGACCTCACGCCAGCCTGCGTGAGCTAAAACGCGTGCCTTTCGACCTCCTCTAGTAACATGGTTGGATCTCCTGCCAACCACAACAGTCACTTCATCCCCTGGTAGTAAGACAATTGGTATTAGAATTTCTTTGCTGTAGGATAAATGGTTTCAGAGGAAAGGTACATTAAGCTCGGAAAAACAAAGCTTACAAGAAACTGCGTTTTCTGTTTAATTGCATTTACACTGTCTGTACCACATTACTGACATGTTTTTATGTTCAAAAAGAACATACAGCTTCTTCTTTCACAAAGTAAGATGATGTAAGTATTTCATAATAGCAGTCTAGAACTGTCAATGTGAGTACCTTATAACTACATATCCTCGTTGTAGCGAAGCAGTTTAAATCATTGTATAAGAACAAGGTCTTCGGTTCAGGTATGCTGATACAACAGCCCCACACTTAGCAATCATACACGACCACACGCTAGTAGAAAGATCCGTACCCAAAGACTTGAAATTTGCACAAGTTACACCAATACCCACGAAAGGAAGTACGAGTAGTCCACTGAATTACAGACCCATAATGACTAACGTCGATTTACTGTGGGATTTTGGGTCGTATACTGAGTCTGAACATTATGAATGACCTCGAAAAAAAAATGATTTATTGACAAACAGCCTACATGGATTCAAAAAATATTGTTCTTCTGAAACATAAGTAGCTTTTTATTCTTACAAAGTAATGAGTGCTATTAGCAGGGGATCTCAAATTGATTCCATATTTCAAGGTTTCCAAAAGCCTTTTGATACCGTTTCTCACAAGCAGGTGCTAAAGAAATTGCGTGCCTATGGAATATAGTCTGTCGTACGACTGGATTAGTGATTTCCTGTCTGAAAGGTCACACTTCGTGGCAATTTACGGAAAGTGAACGAGTAAACCAAATGATATCTGGCGTTCCTAAACTCACAAATGATGTAGGAGGCAACGTAGATCGTTTGCAGATAACTCTGTGATTTCACCGTTAAGTCATCAGATGATCAAAACTAATTGCAAAATGGTTTAGACAAGATATCTTTTTGGTGTGAAAAGTGGCAGCTGAATATAAATAATGAAAAGTGAAAAGTCATTCTCAGGAATCCTAAAAGGAGTGCACTACATTTCGGTTACAATATAAATGAAACAAATCTGAAAGTTGTAAATACTTTGGGGTTATAATTACGAATAACTTAAAATGCAACGTTGTAGGGAGGGCAAGCCAAAGAGTGCGATTTATTGGCTTAGCAGTAGCAGTTCTACTAAACAGCCTGCTTATACTGCGCTTTCCCGTCCTCTCCTGGAGTACTGCTGTGTTGTGTGGGACCACATCAGGCAGGACTGACGGAGGACACCGTAAAAGTCCAAAGAAGGGATCTCGTCTTGTGTTAACACGAAATAGATGAGTCTCACGATATGGTACACGAACTAGGGTGTCAGTCATTAAAACAATAGTGTCTTTCACTGCTGAAGGATCTTCTCATGAAATTTCAATCACCAACTTTCTATCTAGAATGTGAAAAAATTTTGTTCGTGTCTACTTACATAGGGAGAAATTGTCATTACAATGAAAGAAGGAAAATCTCAGATCCCACGAAAAGATTTCGTTTTTCTCGCGCGCTGTTCGTGAGAGAAACGTTAGAGAAAGCGCTTAAAGGTGAACCCTCTGCTAGGCACCTGACTGGGAACTGCAGAATAATATAATGATGTACATTTAGGTGTAGATATCCTCTAAACGTTCTGTAATGTCCAGTATAACATTCTGGTTACTGGTGTGAGAGTGTTCTGCTTCACCACTATATGTAGAAGGGCGGAAAGCAGATTGTTCCTAGAAGAGAACTTCCATTTGATTCTGTGCTCATAGAAGTATTAGTATCTGTCCAACCTTAAATTTAGACAACTATCACTAGATAAATGACTGTCATCTCTCCTTGTACTTATAAAGGGTATATTGATTATTTTTTTCTTGCAAGTCCTCCAGAACTTTTCTTGTAAACTTAAGAGGTCGATCTCAGCGTTTAATTGTTCAGAAAAAAACACACGTGTTAACTTTATTACTATAGAAAAGAAGTGAAAACAAGGCTAAAAACAACGTAACCAATATCTGAAAGATCAAAGCGACGGGAAAAAATGCCGTAGGTTTATGAACTCAAAAAGCATTGCACACACAGAGCAAAAACTGAGTGTGTCTCACTCTGTCATTTAAACTGACAATTAGGGTCTTTAAATTAGGATACGGTCTAAAATACTTTTGTATTGGCGCAAAGAATACTTCAAACCAAACGAATCAAAATATTTTCGTATTTTCACAGTTTTCTGCCTGTAAGAGAGATGTCATGGATTTGGGTTCGAAAAATCTATTTTTCAAAAACACTCTTTCTTTAATCTACAGAGTTTAATCTCTGCTGTTCTTCCATAACTACAATTTCTGCTTCACGACTGTTTCACAGAATTCGACCATAAAACCTTTCCTCTATAATTATTACAATCTTGTCTGTTTTCTTCTCTGCAAATGGAACTTATTACAGAAATTTTGGTTTAAACGATTGTATGTTAGCAAAGAAGTACTTAGTGAAAAATTAAAAACTTCGTAAATAATAAATTCTGAGGCATAGTGATTGTATTTACGTGTGTGATGTCTGTTATTTCCGACATGTCCGAAAGGACGGGCACCATTAATGACCCTGCAGCCGTATGTAAACATGACGGAAGAGGAACTTCGACATCAGCCGCAATCGGGCACTGAAACAAATCCTGTGCCGAGAAGTGCAAATCTGCGCTCGGGGCTCGAACGCGGATTTAGCACTTATCGTGAGCGATTACCGCCGCCACTTCGGCTACCCGAGCACGTTTGTCGTCCAACCCGCGTTCCCAGACGTGTGCCAGTGACACAGACGCAGGGCCCTCGTCCACTGTGCTCATTGCTCGTAGCCTCATCTGAGGCCGAACGAAGAACGCGTGCGCACTGAAGGTTGTCGTTATTTGCCGTTAAGGCGCATTTATTTACGTGTGTGCTGTCAGTTCTTTCGGACTTACACTATGTGATCAAAAGTATCCGGACACCTGTTTAATTAGGACAAAACACGGATAATACTGCCAAAAGCAGTTTATTTTATCACAGTTTTCAAGTTTATTTTATCACAGCGTGTACGTTTATTTTAGTTCACACACACGCAACACCTAAAATGCGCGAGCGCCCCATACAATCGGTCAGATACCGTCTGCCAGAACTTCATTTTAATGCTCTCACAAAAGACGATTACTTAAAATTTGTGAGGAACAAAATTACAGTTTGATACACTTTAGCATTTAATTAATACAGTTCACACAGCTCGTATCAAAAATTACCTATTATTATAACTCCATCTCCCACACAGCTCAAATTCACGAGCAGAATCTTTTGATAATCCTTGAGTTTAACACAGCAGTAACCTCCATTTGCATTATAATGCACAGCCTTCACATCGCTTTCACTTAGCCAAATACTCAAAACAGTCACATCAAAATATCCTCATAGCGCTCTGTATATAAGGAGAGTAATTTTGAATTTGTTGGAATCTTACCATCTGTTAACTTGTTAAGTAAATCTAAACTGATCTTAATGCTATATTTACCTGTGTAGTTCACTTTTCTTCTCAAAATGATCATCCTCCTGGCAATATTGTGTACTGGAGCTCGTGTTGCAGGTACCATTGGTCGGTTCGGAAATAGTGGGTTGCGGAATATGGGTAAGCCAAACAGATCAAGAGTCCTTGGATTCATTTGAAAAATGCTCTGATATCCATATTCTAAAACATGTTTACTATCGGCATAACCTATTCACTGTATTAAGCTTAGGTCTTTCTATACTTTTTGTAACTCTGCTGATGAAAAATTCTTCGAGTTTGGTGGTGTACACTGACGTGAGTAATGTTGTAGGACAGCGATATGAAGATATACACACGGCGGTAGTATCGCGTACACAAGGTACAGAAGGACAGTCCGTTGGCGAACCGGTCACTCGTACTCTGGTGATTCCTGGGGAAAGATTTCCGACGTGTCACGGCCACACGACGGGAATTAACACACTTTGAAAGTGGAATGGCAGTTGGAACTGGACACATGGAACATTCCGTTCGGAAATCTTTAGGGAATTTAGTATTCCCAGATCAACAATGTCAAGAGTGGACCGAGAATACCGAATATAAGGCGTTAAGTCTCACCGTGGATGGCGCACTGGCCGACGGCCTTCACTTGGCGTTGGACAGCAGTGGCGTCCGCTTAAAGTCGTCAGTGTTAACGAGGAAACCTCCCCATCATACCCCCCCCCCCCCTCAGATTTAGTTATAAGTTGGCACAGTGAATATGCCTTGAAAAACTGAACACAGATCAATCGAGAAAACAGGAAGAAGTTGTGTGGAACTATGAAAAAAATAAGCAAAATACACAAACTGAATAGTCCATGCGCAAGATTGCAACTTCAAGATGGTCTGAGCTCAGGAGCGCCGTGGTCCCGCGGTTAACGTGAGCAACTGCGGAACGAGAGGTCCTTGGTTCAGGTCTTCCCTCGAGCGAAGAGTTTACATTCTTTATTTTCGCAAAGTTATGATCTGTCCGTTCGTTCATTGACGTCTCTGTTCACTGTAATAAGTTTAGTGTTTGTGTTTTGCGACCGCACCGCAAACTTACAGTTCGGAAAATATTCATTCACCTTGTTATTGAAGTCGCGAGCTATATTTGCTGAATTCATATTGCGCACGCAATACATCTCACCTATTTAACGCACTCTCGTCCAAAGTAGCGAACAGTTAACTGCCAGCCAGGGAGCTTCGTTAGCAGGAATACTCTCTTCCGTGCGATGTAGTCGACTGACGTGTGTATCCACGTTTGTTTAGGTGTAGCGTCCCCATACTACGGAGAAGTTACCTCGCATCGGACGGACGGACAGATAATTGTTTGAAAATAAAAAAACACACTTTTCACTCGAGGGAAAACTTGAACCAAGGACCCCTCGTTCCGCAGCTACTCACGCTAAACACGGGACCACGGCGCTCCTGAGCTCACGCTATCCTTGATGTTGCCAATCTCGCGCATGGACTACTCAGTTTGTATATTTTGCTTACTTTTTTCATAGTTCCACACAACTTCTTCCTGTTTTCTCGATTGATCTGTGTTCAGTTTTTCAAGGCCTATCCACTGTGCCAACTTATAACTAAATCTGAGGGGGGTGCGATCTGAAGGTTCCCTTGTAAGAGACAAGCAACACAGCGTGACAACCACAGAAATCAATGTAGGTCGTACGAAGAACCTGCCCGATAGGGCAGATGATGATATATGGCAGCAGACGACCGACGCTAATAGTGCGACATCAGTGGCAGCGCCTGCCCTGGGATCGCGATCGTATTGCCTGGGCGCTAAACGACTGGAGAAGTGTGGGCTGGTCAGACGAGACGCGGTTACAGTTGGTAAGAGCTGATGACGGGGTTAGTGTGGTCTATGCCTCACGAAGCCGTGGACCCTAGCTGTCAACAAGACACTGTGCGGGCTGGTGGCGGCGCCGCACCGGTGCATACTGTGTCCATCGTGAGCAGACTGGGTCCAGCTTCTAGACCACCTGAACCGGTCTTTGCTCGCAAGTGGTCGTGTTTGAACTGCTCGTCAGAAACCACTGATCACAAAAGGTGCAGCTAGTGCCGATCAGTGTGGACAGTCATGTGTGCTGCGGTGGGGAACCACGGTGTGGGCGCTGGCAGCCGGTGCTCTGTTCTCTGGACCAGTTAGCTGCTCTGCAGCAGAACAGAAGCACCTCCTGATGGTGACCAGCAAGACCTATTGTAGTAAGGGGAAACACATCAGAATCGCAGCAGTATGGACAGTGATGATTTTAGTCTTCTCGAAGACACAAACGAGACGTTCATCAGATCTATAGGTTGACGGAGAACGTATTATTCTACAGATTCTTATAGTATATGTAGCAGGAAACAAAATCTCGTCTGGGTACTGGCTATGGAGACTGAGGGCTCTGGCAATGGTGAGCTATGCGATAAGAACCCAGATAGGCACACGAGAGCCCCTGATTGAATGGAATCCCTGAATGTATGGTGTGAAGTTCTCCCAGTGGCAGACAACAGAAGGACCTCTGGGCGTTCGCCATTGAGGCCCGCGGGTGTGCCGGGTGGTGGTGCTACAGGCCAGACTCTTGCAGAGGCACACAGTAGACTTGGATCGGCTCGATGCTGTGTAGGGTGACGGAGAGTGCGGCGTTTTCCAGGTCCTCCCTGCGGCTGTGCGGCAGGAACCGGAGTCGTCTCAAGACGGTCGCCAGGAAGACTTTCATCTCGAGGCGCGCGTACTGGGAGCCGACGCAGTTTCGTGCGCCCAGTCCGAACGGCAGATAGCTGCAGGGGTGGTCCTCGCCGCCTCGACCCTCCAGGAAGCGCGAGGGGTCGAACGTGAGCGGGTCTGGGAAGAACTGCGGCAGGCGGTGCGTGAGGAACGGCATGACGCCCAGCATGGCGCCCTTCGGGACCAGCAGCCGCCCTCTGGACAACCAGATGTCCTCCGTGACCATCCGAGGGAGCACCGGCACCACCGGGAACAGCCGCAGCGTCTCCTGTGGCATCCCAGGCACTCACCTACTGCCTTCTCCTTTCCTAAGGTACCACCAGCCATTCCATAAGGAACCGAACACCCGTGTATAAAACAGCATCAGACGTCTCTTCCTTTGCAAATGGGCTGATTTGTTAAATATAAGTTCTTAAGCAGGTAAAACCATTATGGTTGAAAAAAAAAACAGTAAATATGTTGGTTTCATTAGTTTCGAATTATTCGCCCAAAGATTAGTGAAAAAGTCGATACCATTTTTTTAAATTCTGTAGTTAAGCATAGGCTATTTATTTTCTTTGTTCAGTTATTTAACCTGATCTCATTAGGATACAGTACCATTTTATATCACAAAAATAGCTATTTTAATATGACAGTGTGTGACTCAATATCAGTAAATAACACTATGAACTGGCAGTACTTCTGTAAGTAGGCTGTTTAGGTTTTTATGTTCGTAACGCCATGTATCGCTCTGTATGAAAATCACTGACTGTGCTGTGTGCAGTCTGTGGCTGGTTTGCATTATTGCAATCTGCTATTGCAGTGTTGGGCAGTTGGCTGTTAACAGCGCGTAGCGTTCCGCAGTTGTTGTGAGCCGCCAGCAGTGGTGGATGTGGGGACAGAGATGGCGGAATTTTGAGAGCGGGTGATATGGACGTGTGTCCATCAGAGACAGTAAATTTGTAAGACTGGATGTCATGAACTGATATATGTATTATGACTTTTGAACACTACTAAGGTAAATACATTGTTTGTTCTCTATCAAAATCTTTCATTTCCTAACTATGCGTATCAGTAGTTAGAATCTTTTATTTAGCTGGCAGTAGTGGCGCTCGCTGTATTGCAGTAGTTCGAGTAAAGAATATTTGTGAGATAAGTGATTCATGAAAGGTATAGGTTATTGTTACAGGGCCATTCTTTTGTATGTTGTTGTTGTTTTCAGTCCTGAGACTAGTTTGATGCAGCTCTCCATGCTACTCTATCCTGTGCAAGCTTCTTCATCTCACAGTACTTACTGCAACCTACATCCTTCTGAATCTGCTTAGTGTATTCATCTCTTGGTCTCCCTCTACGATTTTTACCCTCCACGCTGCCCTCCAATACTAAATTTGTGATCCCTTCATACCTCAAAACATGTCCTACCAACTGGGCCCTCCTCCTTGTCAAGTTGTGCCACAAACTCTTCTTCTCCCCGATTCTATTCAAAACTTCCTCATTAGTTATGTGATCTACCCATCTAATCTTCAGCATTCTTCTGTAGCACCACATTTCGAAAGCTTCTATTCTCTTCTTGTCCAAACTATTTATCGTCCATGTTTCACTTCCATACATGGCTACACTCCATACAAATACTTTCAGAAACGACTTCCTGACACTTAAATCTATACTCGATGTTAACAAATTTCTCTTCTTCAGAAACACTTTCCTTGCCATTGCCAGTCTACATTTTATATCCTCTCTACTTCAACAATCATCAGTTATTTTGCTCCCCAAATGGCAAAATTCCTTGACTACTTCAAGTGTCTCATTTCGTAATCTAACTCCCTCAGCAACGCCCGGCTTAATTCGACTACATTCCATTATCCTTGTTTTGCTTTTGTTGATGTTCATCTTACATCCTCCTTTCAAGACACCGTCCATTCCGTTCAACTGCTCTTCCAAGTCCTTTGCTGTCTCTGACAGAATTACAATGTCATCGGAGAACCTCAAAGTTTTTATTTCTTCTCCCATGGATTTTAATACCTACTCCGAATTTCCTTTCGTTTCCTTTACTGCGTGCTCAATATACAGATCGAATAACATCGGGGAGAGACTACAACCCTGTCTCACTCCCTTCCCAACCACTGCTTCCCTTTCATGTCTCTCGAGTCTTATAACTGCCATCTGGTTTCAGTACAAATTGTAAATAGCCTTTTGCTCCCTGTATTTTACCCCTGCTACCTTCAGTATTTGAAACACAGTAGTTCAGTCAACATTGTCAAAAGCTTACTCTAAGTCTACAAATGCTAGAAACGTAGGTTAGCCTTTCCTTAATCTTTCTTCTAAGATAAGTCGAAGGGTCAGTATTGCCTCACGTGTTCCAGTATTTCTACGGAATCCAAACTGATCTTCCCAGAGGTCGGCTTCTATCAGTTATTCCATTGCGGAAAGCGTTTGACTCTGTGCTCCACTGCACACTCCTAACTAAGGTACGATCAAATAAGATTGGTTCCCAAGTATGTGAGTGGCTCTAAGACTTCTTAGGTAATAGAACCCAGTACGTTGTCCTCGATAGTGAGTGTTCATCGGAGGTGAGGGTATCATCTGGAGTGCCCCAGGGAAGAGTGGTAGGTCCGCTGTTTTCTATCTACATACCCTTTTGGATAGGGTGGATAGCAATGTGCGGCTGTTTGCTGGTGATGCTGTGGTGTACGGGAAGGTGTCGTCGTTGAGTGACTGTAGGAGGATACAAGATGACTTGGACAGGATTTGTGACTGGTGTAAAGAATGGCAGCTAACTCTAAATATAGTTACATGTAAATTAATGCAGATGAATAGGAAAAAGAATCCTGTAATGTTTGAATGTTTCATTAGTAGTGTAGCGCTTGACATAGTCACGTCGATTAAATATTTGGGCGTAACACTGCAGAGCGATATGAAGTGGGACAAGCATGTAATGGCAGTTCTGCGGAAGGCGGATAGTCGTCTTCGGTTCATTGGTAGAGTTTTGGGAAGATCATCTCTAAAGGAAACCGATTATAAAACATTAATACGACCAATTCTTGAGTAGTGCTCGAGCGTTTGGGATCACTATCAGATCGGATTGGGGGAGGATATAAAAGCAATTCAGAGGCGGGCTGCTAGGTTTGTTATTGGTAGGTTTGATCATCACGCGAGTGTTACGGAAATGCTTCAGGAACTCGGGTGGGAGTCTCTAGAGGAAAGGAGGCCTTCTTTTCGTGAATCGCTACTGAGGAAATTTAGAGAACCAGCATTTGAGGCTGACTGCAGTACAATTTCACTGCCGCCAACTTACATTTCTCGGAAAGACCACAAAGATAAGAGAGATTAAAGCTCGTACAGAGGCATATAGGCAGTCAAAAAGTTAAGCTACTTTTGCAGTTTATCGTCGTAGGGCTTGGTACCACTGCAAGCCGTCCTGTACAAGGGTTCAGTCTTAGTCCCGTGCTAGTCGCTGTATTGTAGCACGCCGTGAAACGTGACAGCTCCATTGTTCGTCTGCACCGAGGAGAAAATGCGGGCAGTGACACGCTTTATGTTTGCGGAAGGTGTTAAACTTGCGGAAATTATTCGTCGAATGCAAGCACAGTACGTTGACAGATGTTAATCGCGAAGCAACATATACGAAGCCCACCCAGCTAGCTGGGCAGTCAAACGTACAGCTTCCGGAGCGGAAGGCGTGCCGGTCCCCGGTGGATAAGCGACGAGGCCCGCTGTGCCGGCCAGCCTCTGGATGGTTTATAGGGCGGTTTTCCATCTACCTTGGCGAATGCTGGCTGGTTCCCCTTATTCCACCTCAGTTACACTGTATCGACGATTGCTGTGCAAACACTGTCACGAATACGTACACCATAATTACTCTGCCACCCAAACATTTGGGGCTACACTCGACTGGTATGAGACGTTCACGGGGAGGTCCACCGAGCCATATGTTTACAAGATGTGTTAACCCTTTGCGCCTCATGCTGTGCTCACAATTATTTCGGTACCCACCTTGCACACACATTTTGAAAATTTAGCCTGTCGCTAAACTATAACTGATTTGTATAGTATTGTCGATTTCCTCCAATGTGATTCCTCTGTTTCCGATCGCCATAATCCTCAACAACTTCCAAGCTGTCCTCAGCTGTCGACGTCGATGGCCTGCCCGATCTTTCCTCGTTGTTTGAAGCGCTCTATCCTTCCGCATATCTTGTATGTATCTATTGAACCGGGGACCTATAAACGACGGAGAGGCTTCGTCCCGCTGTAGCCTTCAGTGGTTCACAACCCCACAACAGGCCACAGCAGTCCACCCACCCCACCGTCGCCCCACACCGGACCCAGGCTTATTGTGCGGTTCGGCCCCCGGTGGACCTCCCCGTGAACGTCTCATACCAGTCGAGTGTAGCCCCAAATGTTTGGGTGGCATCGCGAGGGAGAGGCATCTTTACAGCAAACCATTACTGCAAACAGAATCGGAAAGTAAGTTCGTGAGCATGATTTGAGAACGCCCATCATCACTAGGAGTTAAGAAATTTACTTCGAGACATGGAAGGTGCAGTATCCATTCATTTTACCCACAAGAGGCGGAACTGTCGACAGTGGGAACTGTTGCGATATGTTGTTGACTGAACTGAAATCTGCAATCAGATCCAAGCGTCGCGGAAGACTGCGAAAAGGTGTCATCCTGCAGCAAGATAACGCACAACCACATTCTGCTTAACGGACGGCCGAAACAATAAAACAGTTGGGATTCGAATGGCTGGAACACCCGCTGTATAGTCCAGACCATGGCTCCAAGCGACTTCCAACGTTTGGACTACAAAAGGAAGCGCTCAGGACAAGAAGACGCAGAAGTCATTGACGCGGTGCAAAGGTGGTTCAAATGGCTCAAATGGCTCTGAGCACTATGGGACTTAACATCTATGGTCATCAGTCCTCTAGAACTTAGAACTACTTAAACCTAACTAACCTAAGGACATCACACAACACCCAGTCATCACGAGGCAGAGAAAATCCCTGACCCCGCCGGGATCGAACCCGGACACGGGAAGCGACAACGCTACCGCACGACCACGAGCTGCGGACTGCAAAGGTGGTTACAGGTGCAAAAAAAATCGTTTTTTCCCCACGAAATCAAGGAAGAAACTTGTGTAATGCTGGACAAAGTACGATGAAGTGCAGGGAGAGTATGTAGAAAACTAATGTATCCTCCAGTTTTCTATCAATGGAATAAATATTCCTTTCCTCAAAAGTCCCTTTAATTTTCGACTTCCCTCATAGCGAGATGATAAAGATTTGTGGCATTCTTTGTTTTCTAGATCGCCATCAGTTTTAATCATCATAAAAACTTTACACATTACTCACACATCGTTCAATGTTCACATGCAAAATGTGTAAATAATCGTACACTATGTGATCAAAAGTATCCGGACACCTGGCTGAAAATGACTTACAAGTCTGTGGCGCCCTCCATCGGTAATACTGGAGTTCAAGATGGTGTTGCTCCACCCTAAAGCCGCCGGCACACAGACCGTGCATCCGAACGTAGAGCGTTGAGCGTGCCGAGTTTCTGACGTCATAGCGCGGAATAGCACGTTCAGGAGTCTTTCCCAATGTGCAGAGCAGTATCTGGCATGTCAGATATGCTGAGTGTGCGTCTGAGCGTTGACCAACGAGATGGGACAACGCCGCCTACGTCACACGCACGCCGTCTCCCTTCAGTACAGAGTTATGAGGCACCATATTGGCATCCATTTCAAGCCTGTACGTATATTGGGTGGCAGAGTAATTGGCATCCATTTCAAGCCTGTATGTATCAGGTGTACCCGTGGTCTAAGAGCGTCCGGCACGGTAGCTCAGCGTGTTCGGTCAGAGGGTTACGCGCCCTCTGTAATAAAAAAACTGAGTCAATCGATCAAAAACGAACATAAATGGATGTCTTACGACGTCCGCCCCGAGCAGATGCAACGAACAAAAGCGAACAAAAATGAGATTAATAAAAAGGGGTAGCGTCTTTGATTCATAATCAAAACGTCTTCGGTCCTTGGTTCGATCCCCTCCATTGTCTAAATATTGATAAATAATAAGCATTGGCGGCCGAAGACTTCCAGCATAAGAAGTCAGCCTCATTCTGCCAACGGCCTTGTCAAAGAGGGCGGAGGAGCGGATAGAGGTTCAGGGCACTCTCTTGTCCTAGGGGTGGGAAATTGCCCCTAAAGACGGAAGAATCAGCAATGCTCAACGACATGAGGATGCAGAAGGGAATGGAAACCACTGCATTAAAGGCACGTAACGTGTATCCACAGGACATGTGGCCTGTAGTTGAAGAAATGTCATGATGATCTCTCCATTGGCAAAAGATTCCGGAATAGTCCCCCATTCGGATCTCCGGGAGGGGACTGCCAAGGGGGAGGTTACAATGAGAACAAGATTGAATAATCAACGAGATGATAATGTTCTACGAGTCGGGGCGTGGAATGTCAGAAGCTTGAACGTGATAGGGAAACTAGAAAATCTGAAAAGGGAAATGCAAAGGCTCAATCTAGATATAGTAGGGGTCAGTGAAGTGAAGTGGAAGGAAGACAAGAATTTCGGCTCAGATGAGTATCGGGTAATATCAACAGCAGCAGAAAATGGTATAACAGGTGTAGGATTCGTTATGAATAGGAAGGTAGGGCAGAGGGTCTGTTACTGTCAACAGTTCAGTGACCGGGTTGTTCTCATCAGAATCGACAGCAGACCAACACCGACAACGATAGTTCAGGTATACATGCCGACGTCGCACGCTGAAGATGAACAGATAGAGAACGTGTATGAGGATATTGAAAGGATAATGCAGTATGTAAAGGGGGACGAAAATCTAATAGTCATGTGCGACTGGAATGCAGTTATAGGGGAAGGAGTAGAAGAAAGAGGTTACAGGAGAATATGGACTTGGGACAAGGAATGAAAGAGGAGAAAGACTAATTGAGTTCTGTAACAAGTTTCAGCTAGTAATAGCGAATACCCTGTTCAAGAATCACAAGAGGAGGACGTATACTTGGAAAAGGCCGGGAGATACGGGAAGATTTCAATTACATTACATCATGGTCAGACAAATATTCCGAAATCAGATACTGGATTGCAAGGCGAACCCAGGAGCAGATATAGACTCAGATCACAATATAGTAGTGATGAAGAGTAGGCTGAAGTTCAAGACATTAGTCAGGAAGAATCAATACTCTAAGAAGTGGGATACGGAAGTTGATTGATGAAAGGAGGAAGTACAAACATGTTCCCGGAAAATCAGGAATACAGAAATACAAGTCGCTGAGGAATGAAATAAATAGTAAGTGCAGGGAAGCTAAGACGAAATGGCTGCAGGAAAAATGTGAGGACATCGAAGAAGATATGATTGTCGGAAGGACAGACTCAGCATACAGGAAAGTCAAAACAACATTTGGTGACATTAAAAGCAACGGTGGTAACATTAAGAGTGCAACGGGAATTCCACTGTTAAATGCAGAGGAGAGAGCAGATAGGTGGAAAGAATACATTGAAAACCTCTATGAGGGTGAAGATTTGTCTGATGTGATAGAAGAAGAAACAGGAGTCGATTTAGAAGATAGGGGATCCAGTATTAGAATCGGAATTTAAAAGAGCTTTGGAGGACTTACGGTCAAATAAGGCAGAAGGGATAGATAACATGCCATCAGAATTTCTAAAATCATTAGGGGAAGTGGCAACAAAACGACTAATCACGTTGGTGCGTAGAATATGAGTCTGGCGACATACCATCTGACTTTCGGAAAACCATCATCCACACAATTCCGAAGACGGCAATATCTGACAAGTGCGAGAATTATCGCACAATCAGCTTAACAGCTCATGCATCGTAGCTGCTTACAAGAATAATATACAGAAGAATGGAAAAGAAAATTGAGAATGCGCTAGGTGACGATCAATTTGGCTTTAGGAAAAGTAAAGGCACGAGAGAGTCAATTCTGACGTTACGGCTAATAATGGAAGCAAGGCTAAAGAAAAATCAAGACACGTTCATAGGATTTGTCGACCTGGAAAAAGCGTTCGACAATATAAAATGGTGCAAGCTGTTCAAGATACTGCAAAAAGTAGGGGTGAGGTATAGGGAGAGACGGGTCATATACAATATGTACAACAACCAAGAGAGAATAATAAGAGTGGACGATCAAGAACGAAGTGCTCGTATTAAGAAGGGTATAAGACAAGGCTGTAGCCTTTCGCCCCTACTCTTCAATCTGTACATCGAAGAAGCAATGATGGAAATAAAAGAAAGGTTCTGGAGTGGAATTAAAATACAAGGTGAAAGGATATCAATGATACGATTCGCTGATGACATTGCTATCCTGAGTGAAAGTGAAGAAGAATTAAATTATCTGCTGAACGGAATGAACAGTCTAATGAGTACACAGTATGGTTTGAGAGTAAATCGGAGAAAGACGAAGGTAATGAGATGTAGTAGAAATGAGAACAGCGAGAAACTTAACATCAGGATTGATGGTCACGAAGTGAATGAAGTTAAGGAATTCTGCTACCTAGGCAGTAAAATAACCAATGACGGACGGAGCAAGAGGGAAATCAAAAGCAGACTCGCTATGGCAAAAAAAGGCATTTCTGGCTAAGAGAAGTCTACTAATATCAAATACTGGCCTTAATTTGAGGAAGAAATTTCTGAGGATGTACGTCTGGAGTGCAGCATTGTATGGTAGTGAAACATGGACTGTGGGAAAACCGGAACAGAAGAGAATCGAAGCATTTGAGATGTGGTGCTATAGACGAATGTTGAAAATTAGGTGGACTGATAAGGTTAGGAATGAGGAGGTTCTACGCAGAATCGGAGAGAAAAGGAATATGTGGAAAACACTGATAAGGAGAAGGGACAGAATGATAGGACATCTGCTAAGACATGAGGGAATGACTCCCATGGTACTAGAGGTAGAGGGCAAAAACTGTAGAGGAAGACAGAGATTGGAATACGTCAAGCAAATAATTGAGGACGTAGGTTGCAAGTGCTACTCTGAGATGGAGCACAGGAAAGGAATTCGTGTCGGGCCGCATCAAACCAGTCAGTAGACTGATGACCAAAAAAACGTATATATCCCGTTTCTGAGCACCAGCAAATTGAGAATCACCGGAAAACTTGTGGTTAATTGTGTGATTCGTTCCAATAAAATAATGAGAAACATCATTTTCGTGGCAAAAGAATTCTTGTAACTTGCGTATTATGTGAGTAGACTTTGAAGGCAGCGACACACTAAAGATGCACCAAAAACGCATTGTTCTTGGTACAATTTGTTATAATTAAATTTCAGTTAGTAAGATATCTACGATTAAGATTTTCAGCACTGGTAACATAATATGATTAGATGCCAGGGATGTGTTGTTGGCTTAGCGTAATGAGTAGCGTCACAGCGTCACTGTCCTGAAAGCAGTTGTTTATTGGTGCGGTAGTTCGCGTTTTGACTTTCAATTTCTTTTCCTAACATTCGCGTTTTTATTAGGTTCTGATACTTTATTATTAGTTTAATATAAGTATATACTGTAATATTTGATGTTATGTAAATATAAGTTCACCTTTTTTTCGAGGGGTGACTTTGTTCGATTGGCCTAATCTACAGGACAGCTTGAGCTACTTGTATAAAGATATTTAGCTCCTTTTTCCTTTGCGCTTCGTAATTCACATGTTGCAAAGATTCTGTTACTGGGTAGGAACAGTGATCAAGTAAGACTGACCTTGCTATTTTACTAAAATGTGGGAATGATGAAGTGATGTTTATGTTATGTGGAGAAGTATTCCAAACTTGTACCGCACTGTTTGTAATGGAACTTTTATAAGCCTGTGTCCTTATTGATTGGATATAGTACTTTCCTTTTCGTGGAAGATGGAGGAAATGTGCGTTTTAATATAGCTAACGTGAGAATTTTACACGCGCCCGTTGGGAAACAGCGTCATTTACGAACTAGAAACATCCCTCAACTGCCGCTGGAGTGCGTTGCGATCGCGTATACCACGTTGGGGCCCACGTACCGTGTGCACGAGTGGCATCGTTCCTGAGCGTTCAGCAGCTCGTTGAACTCGGCACGCTCAACGTTGACGTTCGACAGGTGCCGGAAGGTTTCTTGGGAAATGGCAGCCCATTCTTCACGCAGTGCAGTACTGAGGAGAGGCATCGATGTCGGTCGGTGAGGACTGGCACGAAGTCTGCGTTCCAAAACATCCCAAAAGGTTATCTGTAGGATTCAGGTCAGGACTCCGTGCAGGACAGTCCATTACAGGGATGTTTTTGTCGTGAAACCAGTCCACCACAGCCCGTGCAATATGAACAGGTGCTCGACTGTGTGGAAAGATGCAATCGCCAATTGCTCTTAAACGGTGGGAAGCAAGAAGGTGCTTTGTGACCTCCCACCTAACTGTCATAGTACTTACAGTGGATGCAGTTTTGAATTCCCGTGTGATGGTCGGTATAGATGTATAAAGATATTTTACCTTCTCGTTTCCACTTCACTATCGCGTCGGAAACAGTGGACTTAGGGATGTTTAGAAGTGTGGAAATCTCGCGCACAGACGTATAATGCAAGTGACAGCCAATCACCTGATCACGTTCCAAGTCCATGAGTTCCGCGGACCGCCCCATTCCGCTCTCTCACGATGTCTAATGACTACTGAGGTCGCTGAGATGGAGTAACTGGTCGCAGCAGTAAGTTTTTAGGGTCGTTCATATACTTTTGATCACATAGTGTATGTCTCTAGTGTACACAAAGTGTAATTATGTTATCGGCGTAGCTCTGCGTGCATCTTTTGTTTATCCTCTGTACCAGATACTACTGATGATAGGCTCTGTGCCTGAATAACAATCTGGCTAATAAACGCTTCTGAAGTGAGCAACCACGAAAAGTGGTTGAAGCATGGTGAAACCGTGGGTAGGAGACAAGTTGTTGGATGTCAATGGCTAAAACAAGGAGGCATGTGTACTCGCACCTTTCTACGGCTCGTTTCCTGAGCGTCATGTGGAGCCAATATTTTTGGTAATCGACAGGGTTTTGGCGCGATCGGGCTCTAGCATCTCGTCTCTGTCTTTTATTGCTTCGCTTCTATTTCGTTTTTCGACGGTTGTTCAGGGTTGGTCTTTCATGAAGCTCTTTCGTTTGAACTCCAGCCCGTAGTGTACCCACTGTCTTTGGTGTACTTAGGAACTGTACGTTGGTAACACGACCGACTCACGTGTTTACTGCAGCCGACTCTTTGGCCTGTACTACTCATAGGCGAGCGCGGTCAAGCTGGAGGAGGTTGTCGCGCAGTGGCCTTCGTGTCTGCTCTGGTGGCGGCGACATGCTGCCTTCCGCGCACGGGTGTTGTTATCGAACCCGCACTTCTACACGTGGAGGAACGCCGGCCTGGTTCGGCCACTCTGTCTGCGGGAGGCGGATGGCAGTCTAATCGTCGCCTGCGTCGACGAAGGCAAACAAACAGTAACCATCGTGGGGCTGTGGAGCCGCCGTTCGGCGAGGGTTTGAGTCCAGGGGCAGTTCGCTGGGTCGGTGTCCGCCGGGACGACTGGGGACGGCTCAGAGTTGTGCACAGCAGTCCCCGACAGACGACAAAGTGCGCCGAGGGAAAGGAGAAAAGAAGTTACGTGGGAATGTTTCAAGTTGATCGTCCTTTGGGATTGAGTTCATCTAGTCGTCTTTCCCGCCTTGTGGCCACCGCCGTGGCAATCCTCTGTTCTGTTCACTGGTGCAATTCTGACAGTGCAGATTCCTCCACGCATCGTTGCTAACCGGTGTAGTGGTGTATTTTAGTAGTTATTTCTGTACGTTTGCACTTCTAGCTTTTGGTAGTTCGTCCTCCCGCCCTGTGGTTGCAGAATTTCGAGTGGGAGTTCGTTCCTTATCTCCCAAGATCTAGTGCTGTATTATTGAGGTTAATTCTAGTTCAGTCTAGTGTTCTGTTAATTCCTGGGTATATGTTTCCGCCATACTATTTGCGCTGTATTTATTCTAAGTGAGTTGCAATGACAGTAGTTGGGGGTTCGAGTCCTGTCACGGAGCTGATAAGGGCTCACATTGGTTTCGGCTTGTCAGTTGGATGGTGTTGCCTTAGAGGTTTGTTAACATTGGCATGTCAGCGTTGTCTAGCGCTACCGGGACCTAAAGAAGAACATTGTGCTGATTAGGGAATGTTGTTACACGTTCTTGTTTTCGTTTCGACACCTGTATTTGTGAAGGCAACCGCATGAAGTAAGATATGTTCTGAAGCTATGCTGGATCTTGCGCTCTTGGGATTTTTGGTTTTGTTTTGATTCCTACTATTTGGGTGTCAGGAATATGGAACTGTGTTGTTAATGTTTGGCTTGAACAGCGGATACGCGGCTAGTTTAGTACGTGTGCAGTGGCATGGCGTCCTCGTGAAGGCGTGCCCGCTAGATTGCTATTGCGTCTCCTAAAAAAAAAGTCATTGACGCGGTGCAAAGGTGGTTCAAATGGCTCGAATGGCTCTGAGCACTATGGGACTTAACATCTATGGTCATCAGTCCCTTAGAACTTAAAACTACTTAAACCTAAGTAACCTAAGGACATCTCACAACACCCAGTCATCACGAGGCAGAGAAAATCCCTGACCCCGCCGGGAATCGAACCCGGGAACCCGGGCGCGGGAAGGCTACCGCACGACCACGAGCTGAGGACTGTCTGCTGAAAGTGTAATTTCCACCTTACTAAAACCCCCTTGTTAAAAGGGAGGAAGGGAAATTTTTTCGTAATCCCTTCTCTTTGCAGTAACTATCTTACATGTCGCTTAAGTAAATATCTGCTCAGTGATTGAGCTAATGGGAGCACCTATCCTAAAAGCAACTAGGGCACTTATGTTATGGTGGCCCTCGTGCCTATTTTGGTCCGAAAGATTGTATAAACAGGCTTACATGCTCCGTATCGAACTTCTAATGTTGTTTTTTGAGTGATTGTGGATTATTAAAATTGATTATACTTCAAACGTTTGTATTTTGCCAACCGTGTTTATAAGTTATTAATGTGATTGACTGGAATGTAATAAGAAAGTTTAGGACCATAGGTTGTCCAGGTAGAAATTTTGAAGCCATGCTGTGTTGTGAATTCATGTATTTATGTTTTATATTGCAGTGAGAATTTAAATGTGGTGAACCCACGCTTTGTGATTAATAATTAAAGATTTAAAGAATGCGTTCACTTAGAGCTTACTTACGTGTTGTGTTATTATTATGTTTAAAAATTATAATAGGCGTTTTTGTTTCTTAAATTAAAGCCTTTCTAATTCGAAAGTGGTGGCCCTCCCATTTTGTGCAATCGTAGGCATCGAAGCAGGATTTACGTAGTTGGTGTTATGTATTGTATGTTATGAATAAATTATTTTTGTGTTAAATCACGTCTGATATGTTAGTTCCCTGGCCCCGTCCACACCTTGGTCGTAGTCTTTTAATATTAAACGATCAGACTACCGTTCCAAACAGGACGCGAAGGTAAATCCGTAAAGCAGGCGTGACGGCAGAGTACAGCGCTGGCTGGCCCTAGCGCACGTTTTCCGGTGACACTGCTGAGTGCGAGCTGTCCAGCGCGTGGCAGGCGACGCCCCATTTGACTCACCGACAACGCCAACGGCGACTGCCTTGGTCGCGGAGACATCGAGGCCGATCTGTACCTGAAGGACCTCTCTACTGGCTCCGGCTACGCGCACGTCAGCTACAGGACCGTAATTCATGGAAACTGCGCGACCCGTGCATGTGTACCTGGTGCCACATCCGTACATACAAGGAAGGACTTTTCGAGTCGCGCCACGTACAATCGCTGCTCCACTGCGTTCTAAAGGCGGACCAACACACATACGGTTGTAATGTTAGGTCTTACCAGTGTATTTAGGTATTGCAGATTCTTCTAGGGTGCTTGGTTGGTTAATGCAATTGCAAGACGTAGGAGCCAAAGGAGGACAGTTCAGCGTACTGGTGCTCTCCAATAGCGCCACCGTCACCAACAATAAATCCAATATAAATTTCAAAAATATTGAGTACCTTCGATGCATGCTCTCGAAGGATCTTTTGTGACCGCAGTCCGCCTGCTTAGCTGCTCGCCTCCCATGCGAGCGGGCCCAGGTTCGATTCCTGGCAGGGTTGGAGATTTTCTCCCCTCGGGTACTGGGTGTTGTGTTGTCCTCATCATCATTTCATCCTCACCACCGGCGCGCAAGCCGCCCAATGTGGCGTCCACTGAAATAAGACTTGCACTTGGTGGCCGAACTTCCCCAGATGGGGCCTTCCGGTCAATGATGCCATATGCTCATTCCATTTCATTTGTGACTGCAGTCGCGAAACGTGGAAGCTAGTGGATACTCTTCATCTCAGTGGTGCATTCCAACGCCACTACCAACAACACAAAAATATGTAGAACGAAGTCCAAAACAATATGGAAACTTAAGGACCAGGGGGAAGGGGCGTAGCATTCCCTCACTGCAGACCCTGTGCCTTCAGTGTAGTATAGCTAAGCTTGCTGCTGTTCTCTAACAGTACCACAACCGAAGACGACAGCGTATCTAATATGAAGCCCCGGAATAGTGGTCCACATGTGGAATCTAGGGACCGTCCTCTTCTAGCATGTATTGTGACAGCTGTTGTGGGGAAAGTCAGCTACTGCGTCTGTATGGGAAACTAGAGGCAACGTAAGCGTAAAATTCGTCGTAGAGCACTTTGCACACAATTTCTGTTAGAGTTGCGGATCAGTGCCTTGGCGAAGCCACTTAAGGAGTAGTTCCTAACCCTCTATTGGATGGCGTTGCCATTTTGCAACAAGCCGTAAATTTACGTATAACATTAAGGATACCACTCGTACAACGAACGAAGTTTCTCCCACTCCAGCAAGACTGTGTTGGGCGTCATAATGTTGGCAGAAACAGTTCATAATCGACAATCTTTGCTAAAGATCGAGTGCAATTGAACTCACGCTACAGCAGCTGAAAGAGTGAACCATTTAGATTAGACCTAGTTAGCCTTCAAGGTATATAAAACGTTGCTTAATGATAGCAAAGTTTTTGTTCCTCTGTCTCTGCAATTGGTAGCAAATCTGAAGCAGTGAGTGAATCAAAATTTCAGTGTTCAACGTGTTACATAGCATTTTCTCTGCCTGGCCCTACACCAAGGTACTTTTTTCCAGTAAAATTGGTTTCCTAAAAAGAAGTCATGCAATCGTGGGTTAAATGTTTGTAAAGCTCTTTGATGTCGCTCTCCAGCACTGCTATCACGAGCAACAACAAATCCAATCTGAAGCCTCAAACTGTGGTCCACATACAGAAACCTAGATCCATGCTTTGTGACTGCATTTGTGCGACTTTTGAACTACTGGGTAGCAGCTCAACTCAGTACTGATCTCCAGCGCTACCACTACTGTCACCAACAAATCTGAAGTCTTAAAATACTGATCCACGTATGGAACCACAGGCCATGGCAGCTACTTTGTGTTCTCGCGGAACCAGAGGCAACACAAGCGGGAAATTTGCCATAGACCACTTTGCAGACTATTTCTGTTCTAGTCACTGATCAATGCCTTGGCAAAACCATTGTAAGAACTAAAACTTAAACAGTTGTTCTAACTGGTATATGAGGAAGAACTTGCCTCTAAGGCACTCGATTATGCTGTCCACCACTACTACTACTACCACCACCAACAGCAAATCTAAGTGCCAGAGTAGTACGTAGCGGGTATCTCGTCGTACACTGCAATTGTGGGATACGGGAGATATTGACTAGTAGTTTACTCAATTATGCTCTCCAGTACTACACCATCATCAACAACTAAGCTAATGTTTTAAAACAGAGTCGCAAAGGGAGCCTAGAGAGCACCCTCGCATACTATGAGTGCTGTGGTACAAAGGAGCTAGTATGTATGCATAGGAATGATGAAATTTTGTCAGAGATCACTTTACAGACTTTTTTCTCCTCTAATCGTCGATTAGTGCCTCGAGGAGACTTCTGTAAGAACAAAAGCTGAGATGCGTGTCCCAACTCGAACATGAAGAAGAACCTGTTTATAACAACTGCGTGGTTCTCTGTAGCACTACCACCGCTATCAATAACAAATTCATTCTGAAGTCTCAAAAATAGTGGTCCACATATGGATCCCTGGGGAGATTCTCTGATGCGACAACTTTTGACTCTATTCGTGAGACATAGCAATTACTGCAATTACTGTTTACCTCGATAGTGCTGTCCAACACTACCACCACCATCAACAGCAAATCAAACCCGAAGTCTCGAAATAGAGGGACACGTGTAGAACCTTATGCGCATACTCCCATAGCACGATTACTGACTGCTGTTGTGAGACACGGAAATTAGTGGTTAACTGTCCGTCTTTATGGCGCTCTCCAGCACTGCTTCGACCACCAGCAAAAAATCTAATCTCAAGTCGCAGAACAGTGGTCCCCTAGCTGCACTACTTTGACCACACAGACCGACCGGTGGGTAGCGGCTCACCTTGATGATGCTCTCCAGGACCCTGAGGCTGGCCAGCTCCGCGAGGCTGGCAGCGCGCAGGTAGTCGCCGCCCTCGCCGAAGACGTCCTCCAGCTCCCTGCGGGCCGCGTCCTGCCACTCTGGATGCAGCGCCAGCACCGCCAGCACGTAGCTGATGCAGATGGCAGTTGTGTCCGTGGCGGTCAGAGCCATAGTGACGAGCTGCAAAGGCGTCGCAGTTGCATCAGCCTGGACCCACGATTGTTCACTTCGTACAGTGACCACAACAAATCCTCGTGGGCGCTCAAAATACAGACTGCAAGTGTTAAAAAATATCTCGGCTCAGCCGCTTGTTTAAAGTGTAAAACACTAACATTGACGCGTTTCGGAAGTCAGGCTTCCATCATCAGAATAATAAAAAGAGCCTGTTAACACTTACCGTGCGCTGCCGTAATATTACGTCGCGAGCGGAAACGAAGAAAATGCGGCCGCCGTAATATTACGTCCCGCCGCATTCCACTTTCTTTTAGTGTATCAAATGAATTGTTAGCGTTTCCGCTACAGCCTGTAGGTCCTGTAATACTTGTAGTTCATCATATTAGCGCTAGATCGCAGCACCTTGTGAGGTAATGCGATATATCCTTATATATTTCCGAACGAATTCACGTGTGTTTTTCACGCGTATGTTAGTGTTCTGTGGTGTCCTGTCGTTTGTTTACCGTTGATTTTGGCGCTAGTATTTTGGTTTTGGCTTCTTTATCTTCCTTTTACCTTCAATGGCGAGTGATGAGGATGCAAAACTTCGAAAAATGATTGAAGAAGTACTTGCTGAACCTACTGATGATGACTTTTCGGATTTCGATAGCGACAGTGATTACGAAATGCCGGAAAATAACGATAGTCCAGGTAAGTCTAAGACAGTTCATGTTTCGATTTGTTCTGTTACGTTCCGTATTATTTCAGACACAGATTTGTCGTCAGATGAAGGTGAGCCACCGCCTGTGTCCCCCCCTCCCCCCCCCCCCCCCACTCATCATCGAAACAGGCCAAGATTGAGTGACATTTCACAGGATGACTGGACTATAGTGGATCAAACAGCAAACATTTTGTTATTTACAGCTTCTCATGTTGTGCTAAATATGTAGGATTCGGTGAGTCTAGTGAATATTTAGATTTTTCCTCATTTTATAAATGACAGGGTTATTTCAATTATGAAGGAACAAACAAACCTATATCCTAGACAGAAGCTGGCCACACTGAGAGCACAAAAGAAATTAGAGCCCAATTCTAGATTCAAGCAGTGGAGGACGCTAACAATTGGTGAAACAAAGACGTTTCTGGTTATTATCCTCCACATGTCAATCAGTGAGAGGCCAGGTATGGCCAGTCACTGGTGTAGTGATCCAGTGGTCAGCTGCAATGTTTGCCCCAATATTATGCCAAGGGACAGATTTCTGAATATTTTCTCTATGTTCCACATAAATGACAACTCAAAGCACAAAAGAAAGGTGAAGTAGACTTAGATGCCCTTCATAAGGTCAGGCCTCTTCTGGATGATTTGGTAAGGAATTTCAAAGAAAGTTATCAGTCAGGTGAAGCGCTAACCATTGATGAAGGTATGTGTCCCTTCAGAGGGCGTGTAGGTTTCAAAGTTTATATGGCTAATAAGCCAAACAAATATGGCATGAAGCTATACATTCTTGCAGAATCCAAAACTGGGTACTTATACAGCTTTGAAGTTTACCACGGAAGGGACGATAAACTTGACGACAGTGCTTCTGCAGTAGTAAAGCGATTGCTCGGCGCATTCCAAGGTAAGGGCCACACTGTATATGTTGACAGATTTTACACCAGTGTTCAGCTAGACCAAGAACTGGCTAGAGCCAACACTGGTCTTGTAGGGACTGTAATGCCAAACAGAAAAGGATTGCCCAAGGCTCTCAAAGAGGGTAAACTCAAAAAGAGTGAACAAATATTACGCCCCAGGAACGATGTGCTAGCATTGCGATGGAAAGACAAGAGGAATGTGTGGATGATAAGTACCAGGCACACATCCTCAATGTTGCCTGTTGCTACAAGAGAAGGCAATGAGAAGTTGAGACCAGTAGCTGTGCTTGATTACAACAAACATAAAGCTGGTGTAGGTCTTTTTCATGAGCGTCTTTCATAAGGAGCACTTGATCACAAAACAGTGAAGTGGTGGAGAAAGCTTCCCTTCCACTGTATAATTACGGCAGTTTCCAATGGTTGTATTTTGCACAATTGCATCAATGAGAGAAAAATTGAGCACTCCTAAGTTTATACAGGAGGTCTGCACTGAGTTAGTGTTACAGAGAGGAGAGAGCTGACTTTGCGAAATTATTAAGCCGGAAAGCATCGCTATGTTCTCTGTAACCCCACTTTAAAGGACCTACCAGTTTGGACTACATAGCTAGCCTTGCACGGGTTGCACTGAATTTTATAGACCCCTGATCTCTCATATTTATCGCTTTCCTGCTGTAAATTATTTCTTAGTTTAAATCGCAGCGTATTATTGGTCAGCTGTAGCCACGCATATTTGGGAAACGGAACACCCCGTGTTGGGAATAGATCAGGATCTCGTTATTTTAGATAGACAGGAGAAAGGCAAAAAGCTGGATCTACTAGAACAGCTGGAAATTATGATACATAGCGTGGATAATGAGAACACACTGAATGAACAGCTATGTGGTGATACAAACAAGTTTTTCAAACATTTCACTGGTTTCTTTTAGTAACTACATTTTTAGCAACTGGCTGTTCGTACAGACATCTCTGTCACTTCCCCGTTTACTTGCGCGTGAACTTACTCGTGTTTCAGTGTCGTTTCTGGCTACGTGGTGTGTGTGGTATCAACGAAGACGCACGGGCGGTTTACGACGATATTGGAGAGAGCCACGTGGTTAGGTGTTGAACACCATAGGTGACACCATTTTAGAGTTTTTATATTTTGACGACTATGCAGAAATGCACCTTGGAAGACACGTCTGCAACAAGGCAAGTAGCCACGATGTTTTAATTTTGTCAATTTTATTGTGCCTGGTGCATGTTCCATTTTAGCGAGTTTTAATAGGTTCTTTTACTTTTTATTATTCTGATGATTGAAGCTTGACTTCTGAAACGCGTCAATGTTAGTGTTTTACACTATAAACAAGTGGTTGAGCCGATATATTTTTTAACATTGAAATTGACAACCACTACCTCTGATCCAGTATGGATAAAAACGAATTGCAAAGCCATCCCAAAGGTTCTCGTGAACGAGGAAAGGAAAACTGTTAAAACTACCATACAAAGAATGATAGCTCATCAGAAAATTTAGCTCATTTTGCGATTGTATCATAGTGCATTTGAATGCAAGATTGAAGTTGCAAGTGAGTAGTGGACTTGTAGCACACAGAACTGCCAACTGTGGCCCTAGCTGCGGGTCCTCCACCTGCCGCCTCCTGCCTTCCCCTCGTCCCGGCAGCAAAGGGGGCAGTGTGGCGGCGTGAACCCCCTGCTCACCAGGCTGCACTCACATCCCAGCTTACGTTCCAAACCTCTCCCCGGAGTCTTATGGACTGAGAAGACCTGACACTGGTGACGTGAACCGACCATCAGGTGGGTACATTAAGCTCACCAGGCTGCACTCACATCCCAGCTTACGTTCCAAACCTCTCCCCGGAGTCTTATGGACTGAGAAGACCTGACACTGGTGACGTGAACCGACCATCAGGTGGGTACATTAAGCTCACCAGGCTGCACTCACATCCCAGCTTACGTTCCAAACCTCTCCCCAGAGTCTTATGAACTGAGAAGCCCTGACACTGGTGACGTGAACCGACCATCAGGTGGGTACATTAAGCTCACGAGAGCACCCCGCGGACTTCCCCTTACCGATGTCATTCATTCAGACAGGATGTGTAGGGCAAGACTAGGACGTCAACGAGTGCAAACAGGGAGACACAACTCTCAACCGTTTTCGTGAGCACTTGTTGCAGGAATATCGAGTACCTGACACCGTTAGGTGGGGAGCAAGGACGAACGGCCCAGTCACAGCACCATCCCTGATACGAGCAGCTACCTGAACACTGGCGCCGGAGCTATGCTGAAATCTTCGTGTACAAGTGCATTTAGAGTTTTCTTCATACTGAATATGGTTGTTTTGAGCGTTCAAAACACCTTCCATGTTTAAATTCGCTTCGTCGGTGAACAAGATTCGCCTTGGAAAGAGAGAAAAATCCATACAACGGTGTAAAAATCAAGTACAGAGATTGGCAAATGCCACAGAATGCGTCCGGAGCATAGCGTGTGCTTTCTGATGGTATGTGGTTGGTGTTGGTGTTCATGCAGAAGCCTCCAGACTGACGAGTGAATCACCTGCAGTGGCTCGAGTACTCGTCGATGGGTTCTCTTCAACTTGACGAAGCACCTCCTCTTCCAGGACGACAGTGCACCGCCATCTCGGAACACCCCAGTTGTGAAGGAGTCCGCGTAATGTCCCAGTGCCGGTAACCACTCCCATTCCTTTCCTTTCGCCCACTTCAACTTTCTGTTTACGCACAAAACCAACTTATAACAGTTGCGAAAGGCAACTACGGACCTATCGTTTATCTCGCTCGGCTGCGAACTCCTGGGGAATTGATACAGGATGTTTCGAAATTCATGCAACGGACTTATAGAGATTGTGGAGGGGAGTTAGAAGATCACGTTTTACATAGCAAGCCATGTCCGGAAACAGTTCGTCTCCATGTCACAAGGAAAAAAAAGAGCTACTGAGTCGCACGCTAGATGTTTCTTCCGCACTTCGCCTTTTATGGTAGACTAGCCACATTCACGAGTGGTACGATGTCACGTGGTTCCTGGAGATGTGTCAGTTCACATCACGCTGACTACAGCAGTACTGTAGTGACAGGATACGTTGTTAACTTACACAGACGCTCGCAGTAATGGAAGAGAAGTTCAACGTCTGTGCCACGTGAGCCGGCCGGTTTGGGCGAGCGGTTCTAGGCGCTTCAGTACACACTAGTGTCCACACACCATCAGATTATTTGACTTGTCGCTCCAACGAAGTAGGCGAGTGTCAGCAAAATCTTATTAGGCACAGACTGACTCTTGACTATAGACTGGTACAGACAAAAGTAGAACTCGTACAGACTGGTACAGACTGGTACAGACTGGTGCAGACTGACTAATCGGAGGTCTGTACACTCGTTATAATGCATCGCGCGTTCATGTGTTACTGCGCGAGTGTGATCCGCGAGGAGAAAAGGTTCTACGTTAGCAGCCATGTCATTGGCTGCGTTATATATTAATACGCGGATCGTTGGAAGCAGCGCCATCTCGTAGTGCGGAGACGGGCGAGCGCTGCGCCTGCGCTGTTGTGCTTAGTGGGGCGCGCTCTAGTGGGGAAGTTGTGTACGCGCTGACTACGCGGAACTACGTACACAACATCCGGTTTAAGTAGTTCTAAGTTCTATGGGACAGATGTCCTCCGATGTTAAGTCCCATAGTGCTCAGCGCCATTTGAAGGTGGTGGTGGTGGTGGCACGGCCACAGTGGTAGGAGAAGGGACTGAGGCGTCGGACTTGACCTGCCTTCCGTCACAGCGGAGCGTCGTGCTGACCATTAGGCTCGTCGAGAAATGGTCAGCTTCTTCTCCGACGAGGCGATGTCGTTGTTTCAAGAGAATGTGGAGCATTACATAGTGGTCGGCGCATTCAACTGCGTTCTGCAGCCCGAGGACCGACACCTATACTTTGGCCCCGCTACCGGCACAGGACCTCGCGCTACGAGACCCCTGGATCCTACACACGGGCAGAATCGCGGGTACGTGCACCTCAGCAGCCACTCGGCCAGCCGCTTGGACGGGGTGCACGTGTCACGATGGCTCCGAGATTCGACAGTTGCCGATGAGATGCGGCCAACGGCTTTTAATCACCACCGAAATTATACCTGCGGCGTTGCCTCGCCTCGCCAACAGATAAGACGCAGTAGGGCACCGTGCAGAATGAGCGTTTCTCACCTCCGCGGTGAGACCTGTCGCCATGGGATTGGGGATCTTTGGCGCCGATGCCAATCGTGTGAGCGAGCTTACAATTCCACATTGATGTAGTGGATTAGTTGCGTCAGACCTGCCGTGCGCATAGCATTTGTGGGCTGTGGCAGACGTACACTATGTGATCGAAAGTACCAGGCCATATCGATGAAAACGACTTTCAAGTTCTTGGCGTCAACTATCGAGAATGCAGGAATTCAATGTGGTGTTGGCCCACCCTTAGCCTTGGCAGCTTCGACTCTGGGAGGCATACGTTCAGTTAGGTACTGGCAGGTTTCTTGAATAATGGAGCCCATTCTTCCCACAGTGCTGCACTGAGGAGAGGTACCGATATAAGTCGGTGAGGCCTGGTATCAAGTCGGCGTTTCAAAACATCCCAAAGCTGTTCTGTAGGATTCAGGTCACGATTCTGCGCAGGCCAGTGCATTACAGAAATGTTTCCGTCATGTAACCACTTACCCACAGGCAGTGCACTATGAAGAGGTGCTCGATCGTGTTGAAAGATGCAATCGCCATCGCCGAATTGCTCTTCTACAGTGGGAAGCAAGAAGGTGCTTAGAACATCATTATAATCCTGTGCTGTGATTGTGCCACACAGGGGTGAAAGCCCTCTCCATGAAAAACACGACCACACCATAACACCAAGGCCTCCGACTTTTACTGTAGGCACTACACTCGCTGGCCGATGACGTTCATGGGGTATTCGCCATACCGACACCCTCTCATACGAGCGCCACATTAGGTACCGTGATTCATTACTCCACATAAAGTTTTCCCACTGTTCAATCGTTCAATGTTTACGCTCCTTACATCGTCCGGCATTTACCGGCGTGATGTGTGGCTTATGAGCAGCCGCTCGTACATGAAATCCAAGTTTTCTCGCCTCCCGTCGAACTGTCATAGTACTTACAATGGATCCTGATGCAGTTTGGAATTCCTGTGTGATGGTCTGGACAGGTGTCTGCCTATTAGATATTACAACCGTCTTCGACTGTCGACGGTCTCTGCCAGTCAGAAGACGAGATCGGCCTGAACGCATTTGTAATATGTGTGTCCCTTCACGTTTGCACTTCACTATCACATCGGAAACAGTGGACCTAGGGATGTTCAGGAGCGTGGAAATCCCAGGTACAGACGTATCACACAAGTGATACCCAATCACCTGACCACGTTCGAAGTCCGTGAGTTGCGCAGAGAGCGTCATTCCGCTCTCTCACGATGTCTGGTAGCACAATGCAGCAAATAACAAAAACGTATGTTTTTGGGGGTGTGCGGATACTTTTGATCACGTAGTGTATTCCTAGCCAGGTCAGAGGACGACGTACGGGTGGCGCTACAGTGGCTTCAACAGTACGGTACTGCGTCGGGCAGTGTGGTGAATCTGCAGAAGACGAAGTATAGGGATGCGGGCAGAGCCGGCCCCGGGCGCGGCAGTGTCCATCTCTAAAGCAGCCGCGCTCACACGTTTACGGATACTCATCCAGGGCCATACTGAACGTACTGCAGCGGTCAAGTACCGTCGAGTGTGCCACTCCACACGCGACGCACGACGGACATGTTCCAGCGGGTACAGTACCTTAATAATGTCAGCTCCAAAATTAAACCATGTCGCCCGTGTGCTACCGACGTCCATTCCGATTGCTACAAGGCTACGAGCTGCATTCGGACGGTACTGAACTTGATTTTAAAATTCGTTATGACGCGTTGCGTTCGGCCTCACGTCAAGCAGAGCGCGGCCAGTGTTTCTCGGAAGGATGCGCCCGCCGACTGTGGCACTCTGAGCAACTCAGCCTGACAGGCGCCGCTGTCGTCGAAGCGGGGTCACTATCGCCGCGCCCATCCAGTCCCTGTCGGCCATATTTCACCACCATTCAGTCACATAAGAACGAGACGAATGGAAAAACTGGAAGAAGCCGACCTCGGGGAAGGTCAGTTTGGATTTCGAGGGGCATGAAGAGAAGCAGTGGTTGGGAAGGGAGTAAGACAGGGTTGCAGCCTTTCCCCGATGTTACTCAATCTGTATATTGAGCAAGCAGTAAGGGAAACAAAAGAAAAATTCGGATTAGGTATTAAAATCCACGCAGAAGAAATAAAAACTTTCAGGTTCGCCGATGACATAGTAATTCTGTCAGACACCAAAGGGCTTGGAAGAGCAGTTGAACGGAATGGACAGTGTCTTGAAAGGAGGATATAAGATGAACATCAACAAAAGCAAAACGTGGATAATGGAATGTAGTCGAATTAAGTCGGGTGATGCTGAGGGAATTAGATTAGGAAATGAGACACTTAAAGTAGTAAAGGAGTTTTGCTATTTGTGGATCAAAATAACTGATGATGCTCGAAGTAGAGAGGATATAAAATGTAGACTGGCAATGGTAAGGAAAGAGTTTCTGAAGAAGAAAAATTTGTATGGAGTGTAGCCATGTATGGAAGTGAAACATGGACGATAAATAGTTTGGACAAGAAGAGAATAGAAGCTTTCGAAATGTGGTGCTACAGAAGAATGCTGAAGATTAGATGGATCACGTAACTAATGAGGAGGTATTGAATAGAATTGGGGAGAAGAGGAGTTTGTGGCACAACTTGACAAGAAGATGGGACCGGTTGGTACGACGTGTTCTGAGGCATCAAGGGATCACAAATATAGCATTGGAGGTCAGCGTGAAGGGTAAAAATCGTAGAGGGAGAGCAAGAGATGAACACACTAAGCAGATTCAGAAGGATGTAGGCTGCAGTAGGTACTGGGAGATGAACAAGCAGCTTGCACAGGACAGAGTAGCATGGAGAGCTGCATCAAACCAGGCTCAGGAATGAGGACCACAGCAACAACAAGAACGCTCCTCGTGGACCGCAGCCATTTGCAGAACGACCCGGTCTTCACACGATCGACTCCTACCGCCAGTTGGAAAGACGCCAGCACGCCGACGCGGTACATCGGCGCTGCCCCGCCGTACGGCAGAGGAGAGTGTGGCGTGCGCTCATCCGTCTATCCTCTCTCCCCGCGGAAGTGCGGGCTCCGTGGTACGCGACAGTGAATGACAAACTCGCTAATCGCCAACGGTTCCACTCCATGGCGCGCCTTTTTGCCCACTTTGCTCAGCAACTGATTCTGATCGAGATCGGGTGACATCTGGTACGCCAGCTACAAGTTGGCTGCTCACATGACGAGTGTTAGCCCCACTCTTATGGCGGCCGCCCGCGCCGGTTGACTCCGGAGCTCTTCCACCCTGATGCCATCCACCCGCCAGCCGGCTGTACAAATGCAGTCCTCTGGTTTAAAGGGACGTCGCTATACTGCTTCTTCCACGACCATGACAAAGAAGTGTTAGATTTTTGGTCCTTCCTGCTGGACAAACACAGGGACGTACAGTCCCGAGCGAAATACCGCCCAGTTTCCCCAACTATCTGGATTCGTTGTTCGTGGACCCTCCGACTATCTCGGGTGTTCCACGTGCAAAAAGAGACAGGAGCCAGGCGCCGATGGACCGTGACTCAATATCTAGTTCGTAATAGAAGACCGAATGGCTCTGCTCTTAGTGTCATAAATGCGAGATCTAATTTTTCGTTCCCAAGTAATTCTAAAAACTGATGACTTTGCAAATTATGAGTACATAATAACACAATAATTTCATAATCTGCCTCCAGAAAAAAGGAGAAAAAAATTTTCGTAAGGAAATTTAAATAAAAATGCATACACCAGAACTTTACATCAAATTAGTGTGGTCATTTTGTCTACTGGGTGATCAAAAAGCCAGTATAAATTTGAAAACTTAATAAACCACGGAATAATGTAGATAGAGAGGTAAAAATTGACACTCATGCTTGGAATGACGTGGGGTTTAATTAGAACAAAAAAAAACCAAAGTTCACAAAATGTCCGACAGATGGTGCTGGACAGCAAAACGTCAATGACTGCGCATGACAATCGTGTATAAAAGGGGCTGTAATGAGAGAGAGAATCAGATGCGCCAGCAGTCGCAGCATGTTGACGTTACCTGAAAATGCGCTTTTAGTGAAGCTGTGTTATCAGAATGGGGAATGTGCTAGTTCAGCGTTACGATCCTATCGCCATAGGAAGGGGAGTCGAACGGGTGAAGGTCCGTTGACAAATGCACCTGTGGCGAGAATGATTTCGAAGTTCGAAGCCACGGGTTGTTTAGGCGATAGACCCCGTAGAGGCCGACCGAGCACAAGACGTAATGCTGCTCAGACAGTTCAGGAAGAAATGAACACTGTAGCGGGTTCGTCTATACCCGGGGAAGTCAGCGCTCGTGCAGTCGCACGTCGCACGTCGCACCGGCATTCCATACACTACTGTTTGGTTGGCACTGAGGCGTACCCTCCGATGCTATCCGTACAAAATTCATCGGCATCATGAACTGTTACCTGGCGATTTAGTGAAGCGGAGGGCATTTGCGGTGTGGGCGTTTCAAAAGATGGCGGAAGATGACGATTGGTTGAGTAACGTGTTGTAGACAGACGAGGCTCATTTCACGCTCCGAGGGTCAGTCAACGCCGACAACTGCAGAATTTGGGCTACCGAATATCCTAGAACTGTCGTGGAAACTCCATTGCACGACGAGAAAGTCACGGTATGGGTTGCATTTACCACATCTACCGTTATGGGGCCTTTTTTCTTCGAGGAAACGCGTGATTCTGGTTTTGTAATTGCTACCGTGACGGGTGAGAGGTACGCCGATATGTTACAGAATCGCATCATCCCCAGCCTGGCTGATAAACACCTGCTGGAACGTACGATGTTTATCCAGGATGACGCTCCACCCCACATTGCTAGACGTGTGAAAGATCTCTTGCGGGCGTCGTTTGGTGATGACCGTGTGCTCAGCCGCCACTTTCGTCATGCTTGCCCTCTCAGGTCCCCAGACCTCAGTCCGTGCGATTATTGGGGTTACCTGAAGTTGCAAGTGTATCGTGATCGACCGACATCTCTAGGGATGCTGAAAGACAACACCCGACGCCAGTGCCTCACCATAACTCCGGACATGCTTTACAGTGCTGTTCACAACATTAGTCCTCGACTACAGCTATTGTTGACGAATGATGGTGGACATATTGAGCATTTCCTGTAAAGAACATCATAACATCATCTTTGCTTTGTCTTACTTTGTTATGCTAATTATTACTATTCTGATAAGATGAAGCGCCATCTGTCGGACATTTTTTGAACTTTCGTATTTTTTATTACTTTTTTTGTTCTAATAAAGCCCCATGTCATTCCAAGCATGTGTGACCGATCACCCGATATATTATTTGATCTTAAGTTGTGACGAGTATATTGTGTAACTTATTTTGCACTGCGCAAACCGGGATGATACTTATGACAGAAACATGGAAATCAATAAATACGGTGATAATACAGCACTTGCAATGAATTTTTACCTCCGCATGGGTTTTTCACTGTGTCTGTTGCAAAACAAACTTGGTTTACGTTCATACACGGTTCTCAGCGATGACACAAATTGCCGGCGTACTACGCATATCGAAACATGTATTGCTGCAAATAGCAGACGCCGTACGATTGAATGGATTTTTATGCAATCTGCTCCAGAAGCTGTATCCCCTTTCTGTTCAATGACATACGCGAGATTTTGTAGTAGCTTATAAGGTTCCTGAACTGTCTCAAAAAATAGTGCAAGGTACATCAGCGGAGTATATTTTGCAGATACTACTTCAATACTCTGCATCCCGGAAGTTTCCTCGTCGTGCCTATACTGATCAGAATGAGCCAGTGGTCTCTTGGGAGACAATTTTCTGAGTAGAGAGCATCAAGATAATAAATGAATGACGAAACATTGATAGTTTGCTCACTCTAAGTCTCCGATAATTCTCATTCATTGCGCCATCACAGTTGCACACTTTTAATGAGATTACATGTTTGTCACTCTGGATCATCTTCAGATCTTTGTGGTTGCATCAGGAACGCGTCTTGTATACTCAGAATCACATACAGTACACCAGATTACGTGTTTCGATCACTCTGGATCATCTTCACATCTCGGTAGTTGGGAATCATATATATGTGATTCTGTATACACAAGATGGGTTACTATCAAATTAAAAATGTGTTACTGAGACGGCACACTAAATGAAAATTAATTTAAATATCAATACAGTTGTTAAATCTCTCTAGACAATTATGTCGTCTATAGTCATAATAAGTCAGAATTAATTGGGTAATTACGTGGCAATGAAAAAGACAAAGCAGTACCAACAGAAAGTTTCGATCGAGAGACCTTGCGTGTATCGAACCAAGCACTTACGCTACAGGATCGTCGAATGCTACCGACCGTACAATGAATATGAGCACGTACATAATTTTCAAACTGCGTTTTCTTGAAAACGGTTGAGAGTTGTGTCTTCCTGTTTACATGAGTTGAAGTGCTAGTCGTCTCCCACACAATCTATCAGTACGAATCAAATGAATGAGGGGAGTTGCTGCTGTATGTGAGGAGTACACAACGTGCTGGGACTGGGTTTCACCCTCCAAGTTCTCTCATCATCATCGTCGAACACAAGCACAACAATACACGCAGGAGAGGTCCCAGTATGCGTGGAGAATAGGAGAAACCTTAGGAATCAGGTGGCTGAACTTGCCAATCAGCCGCGCATACGGCTTTATTAATCGGCCTGAAGTGAGTTTGGATGACACTTGTATTTGCATTATTCCTCTGGTGTCGGAAGGTGAGGAACCTGGGTAGCCGCTAGGGGTCTCAGCCGCGCGGCGCGCGCCTGCGCAGCTGACTTCGCCGTGGGGGTGCGCCACTCTCCGTACCACGTGAAGCCCGTGGCCAGTTCGTTGTTTTTTTCTTTCTCGTACTTCAGTTGCCCATCGGGGCGGGCTGGAAGCAGCATACGCGCTGCTCTTCAGCCGAAAGACATAAAACATACTACAGAAGACATTTAAAAATAACAGAAAGGAGAAAACATGGTGTACATATGTGTAAAAAAAAAGGGTAACATTATTAATGACAATAGACAAAAAGGGGGGACCGTAAAATGGAGATGAAAACCGTAAAAAAGCATCGCACACAAAAAAAACACACACAGGGACAATTAAAAGAACACAAGGCAAAGTATGACCGGAGCACAAAAGTATCGACAGGCTGAGTAGCACAAAACAATCACTATGTACAAGTCCAGCACACATGGATGGCGATGGATTCCTGGTAGGCATCCCAGTTGGCACGATGGTAGTCATGGATGACCTTGGGAGGGGGTGCAGGGAGGGGGATGGTGAGCAGACATGACGGTGAGAAGGACGGAGAGGTGGTCACTACCTGTGGGGTCAAGGATGCCGGCGGTGATACACCCAAGGACGTTGGCAGAGGCAGAGACAACATTGGGGGTGATGTCGATTTCGGGATGGGTGTGCTGGGGAAGGGGAACAAGATCACCATGGATCGTGCGGAGGAACTGATGCCGCTGCTGAAGGGCGGCAGGGGAGTGGCTAGGGATGTTAATGTCAGCACGAATAACATAGTTGGGTAAGGTGCAGTCAGTGTGAGAGATGAAGTCATAAGAAAGAGGAGCAGTGGAGCAGACATAGATAGTGGCGCAGGTGATGGTGAGGGAGGGGAATAAGACACAGAGGATAAGGTGTTTGTTGGGGTCATTGACTAGGGATTTTGGCTGGACGGCCATATGCTTAAGGTGGCCAATCGTGACTCCACCCTGGCTCGAGGATCAGGAGTGTCAGTGCGGTGGAGGATATAGGGAGAGGTGCAAATAGAATGATGCGGCTGGAGAAAGGTTTTGTTCAAGAGGAAGGTGTTGACCTGGTGGTGGGAGAGAGTGTTCAGGAGTAGGTGTTTGTTGGTGTGGAAGGAGTGGATGTTCGGGAAGAGGATGTGACACTCGTGCTATGCTATGGTGGGAAGAGAGGGGGGAGAGATGGAAGGGGTTTAAACTAGGTTGTCGAGGTGGGTGAAGTGGGCTTCGTTGTGGGAGTCAGTGGCAAAGGTGTTCAGGTGGAAAATGGAGCAGGAGATCTGTTTGAATGTGTGGGGGCGCTGAAAAGGGTGAATGTTTGGATTGGACAGAGGGAATTGTTGGGGTGGATGGGAGGGATCAACAGGATGGGCAGGGACTGTGAGCTCAGGGGCGGCAGGAGGGGATTTGGCTTTACACTTGTGGGAGTAGGTGGGATGGGGGATGTTGCAGGTGTTACAGGAAGGAGGAGCAGAGAGATTGGGGCAGTTTTTAAGAAAGTGGAAGGCCTTGCAATAGGGACAGGTGCGGATTTCGCAGTTGGGGCTCAGGTGATCGTTGTACATGAGGCATCGCTGGCAGTGATAGGATTGGGGAGGTGATTTGGAGGATTCAACAGGGTGGTGACAGTGGTAAATCAGGGCACCCTGGGTGAGGAGATGGTCAGTGGAGGGGGCGGACTCCGAAAAGGCACGCATGAGGTAAGTGCGACAAGAGACATTGTGGACACGGGGCCAGCAAAACAGATTTCCAGGTCTGAGTGGGAATTCAGTTCCACCAACACCGCATCCTCTGTGATCACCAGGCTGAGTCTGGTGACCATTAAGGTGTAGGTGGGGAGGCTGGGGCTGATGAGGAGAGGAAGAGGAGAGGAAGGGTGTCAGGAATGCATGGGGGCCAAACATAACATGTGGGGGTTTACAGAGAGCAAACGGGGACTTCATAATGACTTAGTCCCTGCTGGGAATTAGTTGGGAGATGGGAGCACCAGGTAGATGCTTTCGTATCTCCATGGTGATGGTACAGGCATCAAGGAACTTAGGGTCTGGGTTGGACAGGACAAAGATGCAAGTGGTGGCGGCTGGGGTTTGGGTGGCTGGAGGGGGGGTGGCGTCCATGGAGACAATGGGAGGAAGGGGAGGAGGTGGTGACTTTTTGTGGGGTGGGAGCAGAGTCGGCAATGATGCGCTTTTGGGGTTTTTTGGAGACTGTAGACTGTAGGCTGTGAGGAGGAGAGAGGCACAGGGAGGAGAGGGAGGTGGCAGGTGGCAGATCCCAGTGGCCTGGTGGAGGTGCAGGGAAAAGCAGCTGGTTCAGTGGCGGCAATGGTGGCCCGGTGTGACGTGACATGTGCGGGGTATGCAGATGCTGAAGTGATGTGGGCTGAGAGAGGGGAAGTGGACCACCTGATGGGCGGAAGTAGAGGCAACAACAGAAACGTATGTGAGGGTGGGGGCAGGAGTGGGAGCTGTTGAGGTTGTGGAGGGTGGAGGAAGGGTGGGAGGAGATGGGGGAATGGGTGAGTGGTAGATTGGGAGGTGAGGTGTAAGGAGGGAAGCCAGGGGCGGCACTTCAGGAAGTGACAGTGGCTGAGGGGGAGGGGGAGGTGTAGATGACAGTGCAGGTGGGAAGCTTCACGGTGGACGAACGGCGACAGACGCAGGCAGCGACGGCGATGGATTGCAGCGAACGGATGACGACGGACGGATAGCAGGTGGCGGCGAGCCCCGAACAGGCGCGAGGAGGCAGGCAGGCAGGCAGGCAGGCAGACAGATGGACAGCAAACGCAACAGCAACAAGCTCTTTGAAAACGTAGGCTCTGGAATCTGTCGCCTTCGAACGAGGGTATCCAACCCTCTAGATGGCCAATCGTGTTCCTGTGGTCAGGTATTTATACTCCATACAGCGAGAGAAGAGCTCTGACAGTTGAAAAGGCCTTGGTGCATGTCCGAGAATCCACAACCGCCAATCAGATCGTGAGCTTTTGTTTACATTACCATGGCAACGCCCCAGTGTTGCCTCTGCTTTCAGTTGGGCCACCTGCTACATTCAGGTTTGTGTGTCTACGTGTGCACTCCGCTACTACTGTGAGTTTCTTGCCATGTGTATAAGTGGAAAGGTGTGCGTAAGTGAGTATAAATGTACAACGGAACTTGTGGAATTAGTAAAACGATACAAGCCACAGAAGACACATTATGTGATTGATAGAAAAAGGTGTAAGGGAAGACTCCGTTGATAATATTGTAATTACTTTATCAGACGATGACGACTGCAGCAGAAAATACACCGAAGACTATGTGGTCATGACGGGCGATGACCAGTCAGATGAGGATGATCTTGGGGTTTCCATCCCCCTGCAAGAAAAATGGAGGTAACTCCCTTATTCGATATTTTACCCCTAACATTTGTGCAGGCTGAAGGCCTGAACACAAGTTACAAAAATTGCTTTAAAGAATACACACGGCTGAAGGCCTTACTTAAAAAAAATATTTCACATAAAAGCTCGGCAGAAGGCCACACACTGGACATTGAACAACTCAGGACTTAGGGCCTGGATAACAAGAATTTCAGATAGAACAAACTTTTTTTCTAATAATTTCTGGGTATGCAGCCCGATCCCGTCGACATTCTGCCACGATATTTCGGCCCAGAGACGTCCGGCCATCATCAGGTGAGTACACAACTACTGAAGAGCCCAGATGCAGTCGCGGTATTTATACCGATTCTCGCGCACGTGTTGACAAGCGCGGCATAGCCGAGTTGTACGTGCTGCCCTCGGTGGTGAAATTCACGATGGAGATTGAAAAAGATGGTACTTTACCATTTGTAGACGTGCTAGTATGCCGTAAAAATGATGGGTCATCAGGACATTCTGTGTACAGGAAACCGACCCACACAGATCTGTATCTCCAGGCGTCAAGCTGCCACCACCCAGCACAAACAGCCGGTGTTCTCAGTACCTTAATACATCGAGCGCATGTAATATCGGACGATGAAAACCTCCACGCAGAATTAGAACACTTGGAGAAGGTTTTTAAAGAGAATGGCTACACTTCACGCCAAATAAGAAAGGCCATTCGCAACTGTCATAACAAGAAGCAGCGCACTGAGGACGCTGATGACGACTTTACATCAACTGCGTTTCTTCCATACGTCGGGAATGTGTCGTCGAAAATAGGCCGATTACTGAAGAAGAATAAAATCAAGGTTGTCTTCCGTCCACCAGCAAGGAACTGGGCCCTGGTTGGATCCGTTAAAGACGATTTACAACTGAAGAAAGCAGGCGTCTACAAAATTCCCTGTGAATGTCGCTCTGCATATATTGGCCAGACAAGAACTGTCCATGAACGATGTACAGAACATGAAAATACACCCGCCTGCGGCAACCGTCCAAATCAGCAGTACTGTATTTCATTGGGGCATTCAATGGAATACAATGGAACAAAAATTTTAGCTCCGGTTTCCGGATTTTGGGATTCCGTAATCAAGGAATCAGTGGAAATACGTCTTGCCGATAATCTTATAAATCGTGACAATGGCTTTCAACTGGATAAAACTTGGAATCCTGTTATTAAAATTATACATTCACAGCGGAATAGACAGCGTCATTCGATACTCAATGACTAGATGATCTTTTACTTTCACCCCCGAGGACAGCACGTACAACTCGGCTATGCCGCGCATGTCAACACGTGCGCGAGAATCGGTATAAATACCGCGACTGCACCTGGGCTCTTCAGTAGTTGTGTACTCACCTGATGATGGCCGGACGTCTCTGGGCCGAAATATCGTGGCAGAATGTCGACGGGATCCGGCTGCATACCCGGAAATTATTAGAACAACAAATACGCCGGGAAAATTTCAGAAGTCACATCAGAACAAACTTTTTTTAAACAAATCAATCTTCAAATTTTAATTTAAGTCGACTGGGGGCCTCGCACAGTACTGCAGACTAAAATGAAAAACACAATCTAAAAAAAAAAAAAACCAAGAGAACAGTGGTGTTCAGAAGTGAACTCAAGAACGCAGAAAGCCTTGTGCGCCACTCACAACTGACAGGGAAACGGAATGACGGCCCTATTGCAGCGTGAACTCTACCGGCCGCTTCTGAAATCATCACCGCCCGTCAGGAACTTTGAAACTTCCCCATTTCCAGTGGTATAAAGCTTTTACATTTTGAATTTGTACTCGAATATACACGAATTTTTGAAAGTGGGTCCATCATTTAGAATGACCTGCAATAATAAGAATAATAACAAGAAGTGAGGAAAAAAGGCAGACAAAAACAGAGGCTGGAGAAGACGGGAATGGAGAAGTCGACAAAATAGACGTAAAGAAATGGGAGAATTGTGCACACTGAAAGCGAAGGGGAAGGTGGAGGACAAGAAAGGGGTTGAGATGAAGAAGGATAAGTCAGTGGAGGATAGGCACTGTGAGGTGCGATTAGAGGACAATCAGAAGTGCCAGACCAGCTGGCTGTGCCGCACCTCGTCCCGGACCTCCGAGACTGGCACGGCGGTCTGCCCGCCGGGCTTCACCAGAGTCTCCAGCAGTCGCTGCCGCGTCTTGGCCGGTCCGTCCTCTTTGGCCGCCGACCTTATGGCGATGACCTCCTCTACCCGCTTCCGCAGCAGCGCCAGGTACTTGAAGACGGCACGGCCCTTTGGAGTCAGACGGAGCAGCGCCTTGCTCCGCGTCCACGGCCGCACCATCATCTTCTGTAAACACCACCGGCATCTGACAAACAGCGCCTCCATTTGAGGTTGGGGAGGAAGTACTCCCTGGGGGGCCTTGCAACACTGGTCCTTCTAATGACAGCAGTCACAATAATTTTTCAAGATGAATAGATCCACTCCAGCTGTTCGTCACAGATCCTTTACATGGATAACCCAGGTTTCAGGATGTAAATCTCATCTTCAGGTGCCACAAAAAAAGAAAAACTGAAAGGAATGTTATACAGGGTGTTTCAGAAGTTATGTTCAATATTCAGGAATGTGACAGTAATGATCATTCAGAACAAAAAATTTAGATAAACATGGTCTCTAAAACGGATACCATAAGAGCTACGAGCAATTTTTGATTTGCAGACTGTGAAACAAATCTCCTCTACCGCAAGCTCTTTGCTTTCCATATTTTGAAGTGGCAGTATGTACTAAAACAAGAAAAAAATGTACAATAAACATGTGCTCTAAAATGCATACCTTAAGAGCTACGAGCACTTGTTCATCTTCGATACTTCAAAACCCAACTCTTCTAATGAGTAAGAGCTCATAACTTACAAGGTATGCATTTTAGAGGACATGTTTACTGGACATTTTCATATTTTTTTGGTCCACATTAACATTTCCCAAAATATGGAAAGCAAAGAGCTTGCAGTAGAAGAGATTTGTTTCACAGTCTGCAAGATCAAGAATTTCTCATAGCTCTTAGGGTATGCGTTTTAGAGCCCATGTTTACTTAACTTTTTTGTTCTGAATGATTATTACTGTCATATCCCTGAATATTGACCACCACTTCTGAAACACCCTGTATAAACTTAATTAAGAGTAAAAGTGTCCATAAAAATGTGAAGATTGTCATGCCGTGATTGCATACGAGGAAGTGGTACCAGTCATGTAAAAAATCCTGCAAATTTGTAAGGTGTCAGGCAAATCCAACACCTTCCACGAAAACCCTGACATGATAAGCAAATCCAGTAGTAGGTCACATAGCTCGGAATAAATCGTGACATTAACCAAAGTAATACGAGTAACGAGTGAGCAAATGGAATACCACAGACTAATACAAGAATGCCTAAATGCATATCGTACCTTCCCACCGTGAGGCACACGCAGTTCCGAGGGGAGAAGCGACAACAGAAGCCCAGAGCAGAACCGTGGTAAGCTAGAAGGCCCTACGATAAGGGATGGACTGGACACCCACGTCGCCAGCCTTTCTCTAAGACTACCACCCGCACGTTTTAGCGTGAGACTTTTTCGCGTCCCTGTTACGTCAAGGACCACCCTCCAGCCCATGTTAAAAGCTAGAGCCCTCCAGAAGAACAGTATAGATCTTACGATAACGCTAAAAGGACCACACCAGCTGCAGGTTTTAGCGTGAGACGTTTTAGCGTCTCTGTTACGTTGCAAACTTTAAAAACATTGCCTCACCACGAAAAGTATAACGTTTCTCATTGGATAGACAGAATCTTTGTAGGCGGAGCTTAAGGTTAATATTGAGACCCTGGTTGGTCAGATGAAAACACAGCCAGATAGTTTTTTTTAAACCAACTTCGGTAAATTGTAGTAAAGAGAAGATGAGAGTTGCTTCCGAGATGGCGAGGTGAGCGGAGCTGTGCTGCCCGCCGCTGCCCTGACGCTGCCTAAACACCGACAAGGTAATGAACGCACGCGATGCCGCATTTTTGAGCGCATAAGGCTTCAGTCAGAACTGCAGAAGTCTCATCTGTTATACCCCCTTTTTTTGCGTAATACTAGTGTCGATCGTCAATTAAAGCTCATGGTGTTCACATTTGCCACTTGAAGTAAAGATCTGAAACGCGATGATTTTTCTGTTATATAGTTATTGAGAAGCCACATCAGCCACTGTAATTTACGACAAGTTAGATAAGTAAATAAAGATAATTCAGCATTACTGTAGACCATTTTGATAGTTTTCTCTTTTGTGAAACTTAATTTAAACCTAGATTATAGATGTGATATGGCATAGGTCATCCTTCGATCCATTGTAGAACTTGGAAACCCCCCTCAGGGAATATTCGTTCACATTTTTGTTGAACGCAGGTGGTTGTTACCATCCTGTATTAAAACATTTCCTTTTATCAATAGTGCAATTTATAAACGATATTTTGTGATTAGAATAAATTTCCAATGGTAAACTTAACTGCTTTTTCGACGTTATTTTACCAGCTAACTAAAAATAGGAAAGCCTTGAGCCCCTTCCACTAAATTTAGTTAGTATTAAGATTCTTTTACAGGGAGTGCAGTGGAGCTGACGCTGAGATCATTAAGTATTTGGTTATATCATAGCTAGTCTCACTGAACTCTTCTGAATTCTACATGTCATGTGTGGTCTGGCGTCTCCTTACCAGCAACAGGTCCCAGCTTCAAACTAATTAATTCCCTAAAAAAACATGCTCAGAGCGTCGTTGTGCGAAAGTGGTAGGGAGACACAATATAGAACAAACAGACACCACCATGAATGTTTAGAAAATGGCGACCCTGCCAGGATGGTAAAATACCATGATTGAAGGTCGACCACATGCCTAACTAGGTCAGAAAAATATCCTGCTAAAAAAATTTCGTAGTAAATTTTTTTTTCATAAAGTTATACATAGTCGAAAACAGTAACTGCAGAGATAGATAGTAAAAGAGTTCAAGAAAGTATTCAATAACATTCTAGCAGAGACAACAGCATAATTAAGTTATAAATTTTGAAAATTGTTAGAATTAAGTATTCTCTCCAACGCAAGCGCACAGGTGGCGGATACATCGTTGACAAGTTGATTCTGACCCAACAAGTAAGTGAATGGATTGTCAGTCTTGGTAGTGTCAAGTCGTGTGAACAAAAAGTTTATGAAACGGGTGAGATCGTATGAGCGCATGTTAACGCGAAGTAAAGCGCATGAATTGCTTTTAAAACAGAAAATAAGGGATTCGGAAAGATAAGCAATGGCAGATCGAGACCTTTACCGAATTTAGGTAGAGACCCAGTATGAAAATGGACAGAGAATAGAGGACAGTACAACAGACGATGCAGTATCGCTAGAAATTGGACATATAACGCACCATAACAAGGATAATGTACGCCAAAGCACAGAAAACCTAGGTCAGCATACGACAGAGGAGCAGGAAAGTAGTGAGACAGTCGATGAGGATTCTAACTTGCGTCTTGAATGCGTAGAACCCATAGTACAAGTAATCAGAGCTCTCTCACCACAGAGTAAAAGGAATGCGAGCAGAAACGTGTCACAGCACATTTCAATGCAATCGGTTGCGAACTAACACTTGGGCGAAAACACAGAGCGTAGGACGTCGGAAGAAAACGCAATAGGATCCACCAATCTGGTAGAATTATTACAATTAATGACGGAAACCGTGACATGACAAAATAAAGAAATTGCGAACCAAATTAAAATTCAGAATGCAGAAATGACGAAACAAAATGCAGAAACCACGAGACAAATGCGTGCGGTTAAAGAACAAAACAAAAAAATTCAGTTACACCTAAGTCATATTGAAGACGAGGCAAAAGAATCTCGATAAAGTGATAGAAAACTTAATAACAGGTTACAATCAGTTGAGAACAGACATTGACAAGGTACAAGTGGACGTACAAACATTGCGTAATGACATTCAGGACGAGATCAAAACATTACGTAACAACACCCAGGGAGAAGTCAAGAAACTAAAGAAACAGATAAACGAAATTACTAGACAAGCAGCAGGTACAGCGCGTGAAATTGTTGAAAACAGTGTGTTACACAAACGTATCACAAAAACTGCGCTGAAAAGATATGATAACCGCATAGTCAAAATAGAAGCGCAAACGAAGCGACAATTTCAGAAATTGCGAGCAGAGTTGTTGCAAACCATTGAAGAGCGTAGTGAACAGGATCGAACAAGCACAGAGTCTGCAGCCACATCCGTATCTGTAACAGCACCGGAAAAACAAGCAATTAACGAAGATATTACGCATTTGCGATTCCAATCACAGGCGGAAAGTAACATACGTGACAATGGAAAGCCAGGTCGTGAAGAGTACAGTGCAATGCATTCAGCTACACGTTCACAACCGATGGAAGAAAATTATTGCGTACCACTCCAACGATACTACGCAAGGGTAGGCGAAAGTTACAGTGGACAATATCCAATGGGTCTACCACAAAGGGAAAGAACGACGAGAGAAATGATCAGAAACAAAAGTGACGAAGAATCGCGAATTTCATATGGAACTATGACGAAGTACGACAACGATCATTTCCTCACAGTCCGAAAATTTCAACACTTTCGAGAAGGAAACTCATTACATCCACGAACTTTTATTGATCAATTCCAAGTAGTATTACCAGAACACTGGACGCTAGCACACAAATTAGACTTTATATGTGCACACATGTCAGGAACAGTCGCAGAAATCATGCAAAATGTTGCAGCGAAATGCCGATCGTACGAAGATTTGAGAGAGAAGTTTCTCTCACGATATTGGTCCAGCGAAGCTCAGATCAGAGTGAAGTACGAATTATTGCAGAACCCATACTTTGAAAATTCAGGAGAGAAGAGACCCGTGAAATTTTTCGAAGTAATGGCAAACAAAAATCAATGCTTAGATGTACCATACAGTGACGGAGAGTTGATTAAATTATGCGCGATGAAGCTACCATTGAAATACCAGCAATCATTAGTAGGTCGCGGAGGCAATGACGTCGAAGCATTTAAAGGTATTCTAAGGGAACTAGAGTTCATATTTTCGGAAGATGACGCAAGAAAAAGACGAAGCGTACGTGAAAACGAAAGCAAAAAGCAGTGGAATCCACAAGACACAGTACGAAGAAACAATAATTACGAACCACGTGATAACTTCGCACCAAGAAACGACAATAGATTTCAACAAAGAACGGGTTATGGATTTAGAAGAGAATATGGCAATAACTATAATTCACCCAGGAACGGCAACAACTATTACAGAGGGAATAACGACAACCGGAACAGGTACTGGAGAATCAAAAGACCGACAAATTATCAACCAAGAAACCACTATCAACAAGCTGAACAAGAAAAGCGAATACAGATAGAAGAGGTTGAGGTAAGACCACCAAAACCCGATAAACGTTCGAATTGACAGCTAAGTGCCCATGCCAAAGAGAATGACGCACCGACCCAGGACAATTGCAGCACCTTGAACAGAGAAGTAAAAATCTTATCACGAGAAGAGAAGAAGGAAGAAACAAATCCACAGGGACCAGAGGAAAACGAAGACAAGAAAATAAGAATATCGTGTTCGGACGAAATTAATTGGGAGGATACTGACGAGGAAGATGAATTATCAGAGGCATGCACAACGAATGTACGAGGAAAGGACGAAGTAATGAGTATTGCAGAGCTGTTTGAGATGGAAACCAGTGAAAGCAAATTCAATGAGGTTAATGCGCAGTCGACATAAGTTGAAAATAAGTTACGAGTGGGCACACAACCCACCCTATATAATGAAGGAAGTTACGAAGTGATAATTAGAGCATTTAGATGCGATTATGTGAAAGTAGCGACGAAGAAGGAGAAGATAGACGAGGATGAGGAAAAAGTAGAGGATGTTGAAGAAAGAGTAAATGAAGGAAGAAATAGAGAAGAGGAAATAAAAGGGAGAGAAGTAGCAGTCGAAGCTTATCCTACAGAAAGTTTGAATTCACAAGGGAAATTCCTAAAAAGACTCATGTATGATTCAGTGGAGGATTCGTTGATGCAAGAAGAAGAACAGAACCAACGCTTTCAAATTCAACCAATTGTGAAGGCCGTGGTAAAGCATATCCCAGTCAATATTGTAATTGATAGCGGAAGTGAACTGACTGCGATCTCAGAAAATTTATTCATGCAGTGTAATGCCAATGAGGAATTGCCAGTTCTGAAAACACGTAAGATTAAAGTAAGTAAGTGGTCCTATTAGAAACAATGCTGCGGAAGTTACGAGACAAACAAGGTTAACTCTTTCGTGCCAAGGTCAAAAGATCGAAGCCAACTTCCTGATTATACCTAAACTAAACGTAGATTTGATTATAGGTGCAGATTTTTAAATGAGAGACGAGCGATAATAGATATGGGGAAAGGTAGCGTAACATTCGGGAATGTCACACTTCTCTTTGAGCAAAAGCTAAAATTAGAAGAAATACCAGTTATAAACAAACAATTAAGAATGATATGAGATAAAGAGGATGAAGAATTAGAATGGTATGCACAAAAGAAGGAATCGCCTCAACTCATGTTAGAAGTCCATAAAGAAATCGACGAAAAATTGCAAGAAGTTCAGGGTATTTCGGAACACAGTAAAAGAGAATTGGAGGGTATTTTACGAGATAAAGCAGAGGTACATTTACCTAAGACTGGCAGTATTAAACACTTTCAGTATAGGTTTGAAGATTAATTTTATTACTCGTAAATAATCAGCACAATATTTCAAGATTATGTTGCAGATAAGATCGTCAGGAGAAAGAAGAATGAAGAGAGAGGCAGGTGGGAAAAAGAAAGTAGTTTAAATAATAACACCAATAGTATCATTGATTAAGGTGAAGGGATAAAGTGTAGATAGTCTAACAGCATGAAATACCAAAATGCTATACACCACGACACTACACAAAAATAAAAAACGAATTTGAGGATTCTTGAGTAGACGTTAAGACTCCAAATATCTTAGAATTGTAATATGGAAAGGGCGCCGAAATTTGTAAAGCTTTTTAAGAAGGCGCAAAACAATGTACCTACTAGACATATGTTAGATGATTATAAGCAAACTTTTTGTAAGAACCATTGTAAAAACTACAGCAAGGAAGAGATGCAACGACCAACAGGTTGCAACGCAAGAAGTATCAAGAAAGAAAAGGGCGTAATCAGCAAGACACGAGGACAGCAAGACCAACAGAAGGCCCTTGTAGCGAAAGTGGGTAATAAATTTGTCCGCTAGGTGGAATCCTGCTGGGATGGACAGTGACAGAGCCCTGCAGAGACGCGCTGAACGTCAGAAGGGGCTGATTGCACAGACAGACAAGCATACACCGGATTTTCACCGCTCGTAAACCCCAGGGCGCCCCTGACACTGCGGAGTGAGTAAAAAACGGCCGGACGAGAAGACCACTTGGGCAAGCCACCACTGGCAAAAAATATGCGTAAAAGTCACATTACTGCTATTAAACAGCATGCTGATGCACGAAACTGAATAAAGTTCCACAAAGTAAAAATGACACTCCCAAACAATTTATCAAACTGTTACTAAGAGGAGAACTTCAAAGCGACTAGTTATCAATAAATATTTCCATATCCTGCCCAGAGAAGAACCAAGAAGCAAGTAAGAAGTAGAAAAAAAGCATTAAGAACAGAAGTTGAAGATTCGCAAGATGGAGACCAAGAAAGCAGATGGGTGAAGAATAGACGACATACCTTCCCAAATCCCTAACCTATTGTAAACTAGTGGTCTGCGAAGTATTACAACGAAAAACGACCGCATTCAGCGACACATAACGATGACTTTCACGCATACAAAGCCAGTAAACCACGAGATTCTGCACTCACAGCTCCATTCCATTATGGGACCTCCACAACAGCAACACACACTTGCAAAGCGAACATGGAACGACGAACGAAGCTGTACATCAAATACTTGCCCACATCCATCTCGCTCAAGTCCATCACGTTCATGCAAAAACATTCGCCAACCTCATGCTTGAACATTCATAGTATTGTGTGAATGTGTGAAATCAAATTATGTGATATAGGAATTGTACAAAAGAAATATGTGAAAAACTAAATAAGTTAAGCACACCAGACAGCTAATAAACTACAAAATAATAGTCATTGACTATGGATTTAAGTAAAAAATAGACTATGGATAACAATAAGTCATTAGTTCTGAAATGGACAGTATATAAAGAGACAATATGCCACTTATTTTCTCTTCATAAAAATAAAAGAATAACTATATTTTACTTATTTTCTCCTTATAAAAACAAAGAACAAAAATTATCTTGTTGGATGTTTTCCCTTTTTTTTAACATTTGTACCATTTGTTAGGATAATATCTCAATACTTGTGTATGTATATTTCTTTGTCAAAGCAATTCTAGGAAATAATTCTGATTTGTTAGTGTAACAATTTTGAAATGAGTACCTAGAAACTTGTACATGATATTTAGAAAATATGTTAGGAATAGATTTTACTCAATTACTACATTTATAAAAACAATATTTCTAAGAAAATCGATGTGAAAGACTCCTCACTTTCGAAAACAAACTTCTTAAATAAAACAAACTTCACACTTAAATGAAGAAAGAAAATAATTAAAAATTAATAATTGTATAAAAATATTTTTCTCGGGTCATTTTTAATTATAATGTGGAAGAATATAAAAATATAAATTAGTAATACCAACTAGCATAGAACAGAATAACGTGGCTGAACAGTAGGCAACAAAACTTAGACACCGGAATAATTTTTGACTGACTTAGACAACGATTCAATCATTGCCTAAATTCAGTGCAAAAATTAAATTCGAAGGGTGGTAATATGTAAGGTGTCAGAAATCCAACACCTTCCACGAAAACCCTGACATGATAAGCAAATCCAGTAGTATGTCACATAGCTCGGAATAAATCGTGACATTAAATTAACCAAAGTAATACGAGTAACGAGTGAGCACAGACTAATACAAGAATGCCTAAATGCATGTCGTACCATCCCACCGTGAGGCACACGCAGTTCCGAGGGGAGGAACGAGGACGGAACCCGAGAGCAGAACCGTGTTAAACTAGAAGGCCCTACGATAAGGGACGGACTGGACACCCACGTCGCCAGCCTTCCTCTAAGACTACCACCCGCACATTTAGGCGTGAGACTTTTCGCGTCCCTGTTACGTCAAGGACCACCCTCCAGCCCATGTTAAAAGCTAGAGCCCTCCAGAAAAACAGTATAGATCTTACGATAACACAAAAAGGGCCACTACCACCCGCAAGTTTTAGCGTGAGACTTTTTCGTGTCTCAGGTACGTTATATAGTTATTGAGAAGCCACATCAGCCACTGTAATTTACGACAAGTTAGATAAGTAATTAAAGATAATTGAGGGTCACTGTAGACCATTTTGATAGTTTTCTCTTTTGTGAAACTTAATTTAAACCTAGATTATAGATGTGATATGGCATAGGTCATCTTTCGGCCGATTGTAGAACTTGGGAACTCATTCAGGGAATATTCGTTCACATTTTTGTTCAACGCAGTTGGTTTTTACCATCCTGTATTAAAACATTTCCTTTTATCAACAGTGCAATTTATAAACGATGTTTTGTGATTAGAATAAATTTCCAATGGTAAACTTAACTGCTTTTTCGACGTTATTTTACCAGCTAACTAAAAATAGGAAAGCCTTGAACCCCTTCCACTAAATTTAGCTAGTATTAAGATTCTTTTACAGGGAGTGCAGTGGAGCTGACGCTGAGATCATTAAGTATTTGGTTATATCATCGCTAATCTCACTGAACTCTTCTGAATTCTACACGTCATGTGTGGTCTGGCGTCTACTTACCAGCAACAGGTCCCAGGTTCAAACTAATTAATTCCCTAAAAAACACGTTCAGAGCGTCGTTGTGCGAAAGTGGTAGGGAGACACAATATAGAACAAACAGACACCACTATGAATGTTTAGAAATTTATTAAGTAACGTGTGAGACCCCGAACGGGTGAAGCATGAGTAGGTTCTTTGATACAACCAGTACTGCACTAGGTAAACGGTGACTAAGTGGGAAAACCATGAACATAACACCAAATAAACACTCATTGAGAGGCTAATGGAACCTATGAACCGACTGCAAACGACAGGACATGTGGCACGGCCTAAGTAAGTAAAATCAAGGCATATATGCCGTTGAACGCCGAGTTCTGCACCTCAGAAGTCCCTCACCGTACAAGTGCCGACTCCGCACCACGTTATGGATACCAACACACAGCCGTGCTGTCAGCTATCACGTGGCTCAGCTCGCGTACACATCATACAGTGGCCACCGCCAGAAGGGACCGTAGGCTTACTAAATAAAAGCTAGACCGCGGATTGGCGCTAGTGTCGCATCCCCACTTTGAACGTGACAGAAGTGCGTAAACATGGTTGGTTCGTGTGCTTCTTTTAATTGTAACAGTATAACGGAAGCAAAGACGAAGACGGAAACAATGTTTCATTTGACACGTCAGTCATTTCTGGGTGTTTGTTACTTTCTATCACTTGTATATAGTATTTTCATGGAGAAATTATACATCATGAGCGTTTGTTTTTGTTTAGGTTTCCCCTTAGGCCGGCCGCGGTGGCCGTGCGGTTCTAGGCGCTCCAGTCCGGAGCCGCGCTGCTGCTACGGTCGCAAGTCAAATCCTGCCTCGGGCATGGTTGTGTGTGATGTCCTTAGGTTAGTTAGGTTTAAGTAGTTCTAAGTTCTAGGGGACTGATGAGCACAGCAGTTGAATCCCATAGTGCTCAGAGCCATTTGAACCATTTTTTTCCTCTTACAAATGATTTTCAAAATCGGAAATGGATAGTTGCTACTCGGAGAGAGAACTTCCAACCGACAGCAAATTATTTGCTGTGCTCTCTTCATTTTGAAGAGAATTGTTACATGGAAAATTGTGTAAATAGATGTCAACTGAAGGACGATGCCATACCGACAGTATTTGGATTTCCAACTCATTTGAAAAATGAATAGTGTCCTGGAAATTGTGCAATATGGGCCTAGGTTAAATAGTGTGGAAATACTGTCAGTGTGTATAATTTTGAACGTTCCTTTTCCAGGTTACCAGGGCAATCAAATATATATTAAGTATGAACCAGAGGCAGGTCGAATAACTGCGTTTAGATAGTTAACATGTGTTGTCAGGTGGTGATTATACTTCGTAAATGGTCAAATATTTGATCAAATGTTGCAAACTCAACCAATTTCAGAGGTGCTATCAGTGTTAAAAACTAATTTGCAAATGAAATTCCTACGGTATTTGTGATATGGGTTATTTCAATTAATCATACCAAAATTAGAGTGTAGACTGTCGTAAACTAAGCGTGCAAAATGTACACAGTAATCGGCAAAAAGCAAAGAGGACCTGACAGGAAAATTACGTGAATTAAATAATAATCGTACTGTCTGCTACTTTAAAAGTTTCATGTAAGTATCAAATGCAAATAACTCGATGTAAACTCTCTCCACCTTGTCAGGAAAGAGCCTTACATTCTTAAATTTCGCGTCTCTATGCAGACGTATTTCGGAAATTAGGAAACTTAATTCATTTAAGTATACTGTTAAAATAGACTGGAATACTCAGTACTTTTATAAACAAACATGTGTTTAATTTGTGCTTCAATTTGGTCTTTTTGCGTCTGTCTCTTATACGTCAAATCACAAGCCCAGTACTAGGATTCATCCCTACAAATGGCGGCGATAAGCTGTTTCAATTGGGGGACAGTTGCCTCGCTTCTCCGCTACGGCGTGATAGGGACTTGGAACGGGCATCCAGGACGCGAGGGACAGCCGAAGAAACCGTAGCTCAAAACACAGCCGCACCCGCACGCTTTCTCCCAAATGGCACCCGCTACTAACAGCGCTAGAACCACATGTTAACTAAAGTAGAGCTGATACAGAACAAACACTGAAAGAAAAACATGCAACGTGTGTGGTACCGATAGCTACGATGCCACACCGTAGTTCCGCTCTGCTAGGTTGGCACTGCCACGAGACAGACGACAGCGCCCTCTAGCCGGTGCTGTCGAGGTCTACGACCTCCGCGGCTGCTTCAGCCCACTTCATCAGGTGCGGCCAGACAGGACACTTCGCTTCTTAACTTCGCACCACCTTGCAAGTTATGTAATATGTTTGCATATGTTATTCGCTAGTAAAGGTGCCTTAACTGTATCTGCAGTACCGAGAGGTTAGTACCTTTTCCCGTTCCTTGCGCACGCACCCCCTCCCAGGCGGGATACAAAAGATGGCGACCATCAGGGATTTTTTTTGCCTTTCCTGTTATTTCCTTTTTTGCTCGCTAATGCTTTAGCTTTTTTGTACTTTCCAAAAGTGGTTCAATTGGCTCTGAGCACTATGGGACTTAACATCTGAGGTCATCAGTCCCCTAGAACTTAGAACTACTTATACCTAACTAACCTAAGGACATCACGCACATCCATGCTCGAGGCAGGATTCGAACCTGCGACCGTAGCGGTCGCGCGGTTCCAGACTGAAGCGCCTAGAACCGCTCGGCCACACCGGCCGGCGTGGTTTCCATCTGTGACGGTGTGGGTGTATGAGTGTTCCCACCATTTGCTATAAGACTTTCATTTGTGTAAACCGTGACTTCGCCACAGGAACAGGCTTCGCTGTCCGATCTTGTACGTTTTCAGGCTTAGCAAATGACGCAGCTGCTCGCTGCCATAAATGGACTGATCACACTACAGACTGCAGGTACTTCGGCGCCTCCGACGCCACCGCCTGTACCGACGCCGTCGCCTTCAATCCTGACGTTGAACGCTGTCCAGAATACATCGCTCAGCTCGAGGCACACTTCGCAGCTTACTACGTACCAGGTACATGGCGGCTTGCCTTTTTTCGTTGCCAATGCGAGTGTTGTGTTGTACCGTGTGCTCGTGAAATTGTTTCCCACCACCCGCCCAGAAACTAAAACTTACGACGAAGTGATTGATGCTTTGAACTCCCACTTGCGAGACAGTGTAAACGTGGCATGTGCACGTTACAAATTCTTTCGTCTCCGGCGTGGCTCTACTCAGTCGAATAAATCTCGGTTAGCGGACCTTCAGGGACTCACTTCTGACTGCGACTTCAGTTGCTCGTGTGGACGCCCATATGCGGACATAATGATTAGAGACGCTGCTGCGCAGAATGTGGCGGATTACCGCATCCGCGAACAAATGCTCAAATTTGGAAACCTGTCTTAGCAGGAAGAAGTGGACTTGCTAGACAGACGAGATACATTAGACATGGCTACTTCCGCGTTCGACGTGACCCCGGGTGTGTGTACTGTTAGCAGGGCACAACACACGCCCTCCAAGCCAGCCACGCCGCGCCGCGCCGCTGGCGCGCACGTAAACATTGCTCAAACCAGGCACCCTCTAAGGAACTGAAGTCATGTCCGAACCGCTTTCGTGCACACCCACGGGACAGCTGACCATCCCGTCTAGCACAGTGTTACTTTTGTAATAAGAAAGGACATGTGCGAGCTGTGTGTAGTAAGAGAAACTCTGCTTCACAACATGTCTCCCGTTCGCGTGAGACGCGTGGGCGTCACCGCAACGATCGTGATTCACATCAGCCTGTGGACGTTAATGCCATTTATTCAAAGCCTTCTGCTTCACGTCCTTCGATAGCTCGTCGTGTGGATCAAGCTTTGCCGAACACTTCCTCTCGCATTCAGTGCCCGCTTCGTCGTTCGCATTCCACACTGACTGCATTTACTGGACAGGAGATACCAGTGCTCCGCCTGTGTAGTTTGCTAGCCACGTATGGTGCAACGACCCGTACAGTGTCTTTCCATGTGCTAAGCTCTGGTGGTGCTACGAACATTTTCGGCATGGACACATTTGAACGTTTTGGCCTCGCAATTCCGGACAATGTACTTTGCACCAACGCTAGTCACCATGCAGACAGTGTTGCCGCACTGTGCGGTGATTTTGCAGAACTCTTTTCTAATGGCCTTGGTTGTGCCACAGACTTTGCAGCGCACGTAGTAGTTAAAGACAATTCCATGCCTCTTTTCCGGCGCGACGCCGTAGCTGCTGAACTTAGGCATTTGCAAGACAGTGGTGTAATTGAACCTGTTTCTGCCATGGACTTCGCCTATACAGTGTATGAACAAAACCAAACGACCGTCTCCGTATTTGTGCTGACTTTAAGTCATCAGTAAATCCCCGGACATTGGTAGCTACATTTCCCTTAACGCAACCTGAAGACATTTTTGATAAGCTTGGTGCTGGCCGGTGTGGCCGAGCGGTTCTAGGAGCTTCAGTCTGGAGCCACGCGACCGCTACGGTCGCACGTTCGAATCCTGCCTCGGGCATGGAGGTGTGTGATGTCCTTAGGTTAGTTATGTTTAAGTACTAAGTCAAGGGGATTGATGACTTGGGAAGTTAAGTCCCATAGTACTCAGAGCCATTTTTGAAACGCGTCTGGTGTAATTCTTTTTAATTAGATTGCAGTCAGATCAAGATAGGTACCCCATAATAACATGTTAATAGGTGCTGCGGAAGAGAGCCACACAAGCAATCGTATGAAATGGGTTAAATTTTGACAGAAATATTTCTTTGCTGGGTAACCAGCGCATGCGACTTATGTGCCCGTGCCTTTGCTATCCGGGACCGTTCCACATTCACGTATGTTACTTTATTACGTGGCAACCACTTTCGGGGACTCAGTACATTACCTTAAAGCCTTAGCTGTCGCTGAGGAGGTGAACCCCGACTGTATACAGGATGTCATCAATGAGCAACATCTACGAACTGGCTGCTGTAACAGCGATGTTGTGTCTGTTGAAGGCTGCAGACACAACATCGCTGTTGCAGCACTCTGCGGAGGCCAGTTCGTAGATGTTGGCCACTTACGGGATTATATGGAGTTCACCCCTCAGCGTCAACTAGGGCCTCAAGATGGTGCACTGTTGGCGAAACTGGTTATTTCATTTTATTACGTAATCGAACGGCCAAAGTTCCGAGCACCGTCGATAATAAGTATTGGCATACCAAAACATTTCACATTCTTTCCGAATTTTAATACCGTTGTTACCTCTTCGCGTCAGAAACTTTCCCACGAACTACATACGTCGAATACCCCCCCCCCCCCCCAAGACAACACTGGGGTGTTATTCCAATGCTGGACAGGCCTGGTGATAGTGACAATGTAGGGGGAAATAGGCTGAGGATGTGAATTGAGGTTTGTCTTGGGGAAGTTCTCCATTTAGGTAGTTCACGCAGCACTGTTCTCCGAACAGAGGTGGTGCCGTAATGGTGAGCGTTTCTGCCTTGTAAACAAGAAGATCTAGTTTCGAGGGGAATACGGAAGCGTCCGATCCGGCCCGTCTGCTTTGATCCATGACGTCACAAATATGGCGGAAACGACCATAAACCACGATTCCAATATGGCACATATAAAGTCGTTACGTACACATTATGAAGACGAAAATATACCGAAAAACAAATACACACACACGTTCCACAGGAAGCCTAATGACACTAACGGGACAAGCGCGGGAAACAGTTTTTTTTTTGGGTCGGGACAAATTAAATACGTACAAACTTAGACACCCACTCCCATACAAAACCACACAAAACGACGTAAAAAACCGACATCACAAAACTCCCCAAATACCACTAAACACAATATGATCTGGAATCGAACAGTTCCCTTGACCTATATAGCTCAACAGCAGCTCCGGATCCCATAAATTAGGATCAAACACTTCCCTTGGCCTATATAGCTCAAAAACATCTCGTCATACCAATATAAACATACATAGCCACACAAAGGGATCGAACACTTCCCTTGACCAGCGCACTGTTAATTTTATCCGTCATATCCATTCCTGAACGAAAACAACAACCGATTAATTTTACTAAAATTACCACACGATGTACAGCGAACAACACTAAATTAACCCTGACCCAAAATCGTTAACTCACTGAAACGAATTCCGCTACAAACACAGACGACACTCGAACAACTCTGGATAATGAGCAAAAGCAAACTGAGTCCATTACAGAACACAAACGAAAACTCTGAACATACCACCAGAGAGCACAACAAACCACAACACGACGACATGTACAAACACGCCACTGTCACAAACCAAACTCCGCGCCATCATGACGTCACACACAACACCCTTCCGTCACGGGTCAAAGCCGACGCGTGGGATCGGACGCTTCTGTCAACCCGTTTCGAGTCTTGGCTGTGGCACACATCTTAATTGATTTTTTTTCAGCTTAAATGTCCCGGGGCAGATTCAGTCATAAGATATACAAGGTGAGTCACCTAACATTACCGCTGGATATATTTCGTTTTTTTTTTTTTGCTTTTTTTTGGTCGTCAGTCTACTGACTGGTTTGATGCGGCCCGACACGAATTCCTTTCCTGTGCTAAACTCTTCATCTCAGAGTAGCACTTGCAACCTACGTCCTCAATTATTTGCTTGACGTATTCCAATCTCTGTCTTCCTCTACAGTTTTTGCCCTCTACAGCTCCCTCTAGTACCATGGAAGTCATTCACTCATGTCTTAGCAGATGTCCTATCATCCTGTCCCTTCTCCTTATCAGTGTTTTTCACATATTCCTTTCCTCTCCGATTCTGCGTAGAACCTCCTCATTCCTTACCTTATCAGTCCACCTAATTTTTCAACATTCGTCTATAGCACCACATCCCAAATGCTTAGATTCTCTTCTGTTCCGGTTTCCCCCAGTCCATGTTTCACTACCATACAATGCTGTACTCCAGACGTACATACTCAGAAATTTCTTCATCAAATTAAGGCCGGTATTTGATATTAGTACTCTTAGCCAGAAATGCCTTTTTTGCCGTAGCGAGTCTGCTTTTGATTTCCCTCTTGCTCCGTCCGTCATTGGTTATTTTACTGCCTAGGTAGCAGAATTCTTTAACTTCATTGACTTCGTGACCATCAATCCTGATGTTAAGTTTCTCGCTGTTCTCATTTATACTACTTCTCATTACCTTCGTCTTTCTCCGATTTACTCTCAAACCATACTGTGTACTCATTAGACTGTTCATTCCGTTCAGCAGATCATTTAATTCTTCTTCACTTTCACTCAGGATAGCAATGTCATCAGTGAATCGTATTATTGATATCATTTCACCTTGTATTTTAATTCCACTCCTGAACCTTTCTTTTATTTCCATCATTGCTTCCTCGATGTACAGTTTGAAGAGTAGGGGCGAAAGGCTACAGCCTTGTCTTACACCCTTCTTAATACGAGCACTTCGTTCTTGATCGTCCACTCTTATTATTCCCTCTTGGTTGTTGTACATATTGTATATGACCCGTCTCTCCCTATACCTCACCCCTACTTTTTGCAGTATCTCGAACAGCTTGCACCATTTTATATTGTCGAACGCTTTTTCCAGGTCGACAAATCCTATGAACGTGTCTTGATTTTTCTTTAGCCTTGATTCCATTATTAGCCGTATCGTCAGAATTGACTCGTGCCTTTACTTTTCCTAAAGCCAAACTGATCGTCACCTAGCGCATTCTCAATTTTCTTTTCCATTCTTTTGTATATTATTCTTGTAAGCGGCTTCGATGCATGAGCTGTTAAGCTGATTGTGCGATAATTCTCGCACTTGTCAGATATTGCCGTCTTCGGAATTGTGTGGATGATGCTTTTCCGAAAGTCAGATGGTATGTCGTCAGACTCATATATTCTACACACCAACGTGATTAGTCGTTTTGTTGCCACTTCCCCTAATGATTTTAGAAATTATGATGGCATGTTATCTATCCCTTCTGTCTTATTTGACCGTAAGTCCTCCAAAGCTCTTTTAAATTCCGATTCTAATACTGGATCCCCTATCTCTTATAAATCGACTCCTGTTTCTTCTTTTATCACATCAGACAAATCTTCACCCTCATAGAGGCTTTCAATGTATTCTTTCCACCTATCTGCTCTCTCCTCTGCATTTAACAGTGGAATTCCCGTTGCACTCTTAATGTTACCACCGTTGCTTTTAATGTCACCAAAGGTTGTTTTGGCTTTCCTGTATGCTGAGTCTGTCCTTCCGACAATCATATCTTTTTCGATGTCCTCACATTTTTCATGCAGCCATTTCGTCTTAGCTTCCCTGCACTTACTATTTATTTCATTCCTCAGCGACTTGTATTTCTGTATTCCTGATTTACGCGGAAAATGTTTTTACTTCCTCCTTTCATCAATCAACTGAAGTATTTCTTCTGTTACCCATGGTTTCTTCGCAGCTACCTTCTTTGTACCTATGTTTTCCTTCCCAACTTCTGTGATGGCCCTTTTTAGAGACGTCCATTCCTCTTCAACTGTGTTGCCTATTGCGCTATTCCTTATTGCTGTATCTATAGCGTTACAGAACTTCAAACGTATCTCGTCATTCCTTAGAACTTCCGTATCCCACTTCTTAGCGTATTGATTCTTCCTGACTAATGTCTTGTACTTCAGCCTACTCTTCGTAACTACTATATTGTGATCTGAGTCTATATCTGCTCCTGGGTACGCCTTACAATCCAGTATCTGATTTCGGAATCTCTGTCTGACCATGATGTAATGTAACTGAAATCTTCCCGTATCTCCCGGCCTTTTCCAAGTATACCTCCTCCTCTTGTGATTCTTGAACAGGGTATTGGCTATTACTAGCTGAAACTTGTTATAGAACTCAATTAGTCTTTCTCCTCTTTCATTCCTTGTCCCAAGCCCATATTCTCCTGTAACCTTTTCTTCTACTCCTTCCCCTACAACTGCATTCCAGTCGCCCATGACTATTAGATTTTCGTCCCCCTTTACATACTGCATTACCCTTTCAATATCCTCATGCACTTTCTCTATCTGTTCATCTTCAGCTTGCGACATCGCCATGTATACCTGAACTATCGTTGAAGGTGTTGGTCTGCTGTAGATTCTGGTGAGAACAACCCGGTCACTGAACTGTTCACAGTAACACACCCTCTGCCCTACCTTCCTATTCATAACGAATCCTACATCTGTTATACCATTTTCTGCTGCTGTTGATATTACCCGATACTCATCTGACCAGAAATCCTTGTCTTCCTTCCACTTCACTTCACTGACCCCTAATATATCTAGATTGAGCCTTTGCATTTCCCTTTTCAGATTTTCTAGTTTCCCTATCACGTTCAAGCTTCTGACATTCCACGCCCCGACTCGTAGAACATTATCCTTACGTTGATTATTCAATCTTTTTCTCATTGTAACCTCCCCCTTGGCAGTCCCCTCCCGGAGATCCGAATGTGGGACTATTCCGGAATCTTTTGCCAATGGAGAAATCATCATGACACTTCTTCAACTACAGGCCACATGTCCTGTGGATACAAGTTACGTGCCTTTAATGCAGTGGTTTCCATTCCCTTCTGCATCCTCATGCCGTTGATCATTGCTGATTCTTCCGCCTTTAGGGGCAATTTCCCACCCCTAGGACAAGAGAGTGCCCTGAACCTCTATCCGCTCCGCCGCCCTCTTTGACAAGGCCGTTGGCAGAATGAGGCTGACTTCTTATGCCGGAAGTCTTCGGCCGCCAATGCTGATTATTTATCAAAATTTAGACGCTACCCCTATACCACGGCTGCCACAATACGTTGTTTCATATCCTCTGTGATTGTAGGCACATCACAGTACACATTCTCCTTTAACGCACCCCACAGAAAGAAGGCCTGAGGCGTAAGATCAGGAGAACGAGCTGGCCTATTTATGCGTCTTCCACGTGTTATAAAACGCCCGTCGAACATCCTGTCAGCCTAGTGTTAATTGCGAAATGTGCAGGTGCACCATCATGCTGATACCACATACGTCGACGCGTTTCCAGTGGGATATTTTCGAGCAACGTTGGCAGATCATTCTGTAGAAACGCGACGTATGTTGCAGTTGTTTGGGCCCCTGCAATGAAGTGAGGACCAATGAGGTGGTCGCGAATGATTCCGCACCATACATTTACACGATCGCTGTCGCTCTACCTGTCTGAGCCAGCGAGGATTGTCCACGGACCAGTAATGCATGTTCCGTAGATTCACTGCCCCGTGGTTTGTGAAACCCGCTTCATGGGTAAATAGGTAGAACTGCGACGCATTCTCTGTTAATGCCCATTGACAGAATTGCACTCGATGATTAAAGTCATCACCATGTGATTGCTGATGTAGCGACATATGAAACGGGTGAAAGCGGTGGTGATGCAGTATGCTGCTCGTCGACCGTGGCCCGTGTTTGTTAGAACACACAACTGAACGTCGGTGGTTTCAATATTAGGTTACAATATCTCCGGATGTAATTAACATTTTACAATGCAAGAAACGGCACTGATTACGTATTTATGTATATCTTCAGATGTGCTAACAAAACTAACGGTGTTCCATTAAAAAAAAACGTAGGTTTGTGTTAAAAATATACTAACGCGCCTTTTTTATGGTTTGTATTATCAATTACACTAGCCCCTCTCCTGACGTTCGGTCTGTGGAATCGGTTCGTCAGTATTTGATGTGGTTTACGAAATATATCCAGCGGTAACGTTAGGTGACTCACCATGTATAACTTCAATTATATTTCCTTCCTCTCAGAATTTCGGCATACGATAGAAGTTGTAATGCGGGCTAAGCGGCGTAGAAGCAGACGCAGTAGTGGACGGTGCCACTGCCGGAACGCTGGTGCCTACCTGCAGGAGGGTCATGCCGTCGGCCACGATGGCGGAGACCTCTCGCTCGGACAGGTCGTCCGGGATGAGCAGGTCGGGGTCGACGCCCGTGCCGGTGGTGCAGAAGCTGCGCAGCGCCGCGAACAGCGCGGCGGCGTGCACGTCGGCGGGGGCGGCGCCGCCCCTGCTGTCGGCGGCCAGCCGCGCGCTCAGGAAGAGGCCGCCCTCGTGGAACGCCTCCAGGAAGTTGCCCAGCAGCTGCAACACGCCGGGCCAGCGCTGGCTGTACAGAGCCGCTGCAAAGCTGGGGCAGCGCCGGTTTAGCAGTTCGAGACACTGCGGTCTTGTTTAATAACTGTTCTCGTGTACTGACCACATTTTTATTATTTCCAGAAACAGTCGGTCATTTTCAAAGGCTATAAAATACAACAAAAATCTTCTATCAGAAGGTACACTTGATCAAAAGTATCTGAACACCTGGCTGAAAATGACTTACAACTTGGTCGCGCCCTCCATCGGTAATGCTGAAATTCAATATGGTGTTGGCCCTCCCTTAGCCTTGATGACTGGTGTCACCGCCAGACACCACACTTGCCTTCAAATCGGCCGCGGTCCGTTAGTATACGTCGGACCCGCGTGTCGCCACTAGCAGTCATTGCAGACCGAGCGCCGCCACACGGCAGGTCTAGTCTAGAGAGACTCCCTAGCACTCGCCACAGTTGTACAGCCGACTTGGCTAGCGATGGTTCACTGTCTACATACGCTCTCATTTGCAGACAGTTTAGCATAGCCTTCAGCTACGTCATTTGCTACGACCTAGCAAGGCTCCATATTCAGTTACTATAAGTACTATCTTCCAGAAATGTATTCTGAACAGATAATATTGTGAATCATGTACCGTCAAGAACGACGTTCATCATTAATGGATTAAAGTTAAGTATCAAACTAATGAAGTCCGCTCTCTGACTTCTATTTCTTTGTCATGTTATAGACCTCACGTCAGTATAGTCCTTCCCTCCTCACGCCAGCCTGCTTGAGCTAAAACGCGTGCGTCCGCAGCTCGTGGTCGTGCGGTAGCATTTCTCGCTTCCGGGTTCCTGGGTTCGAGTCCCGGCGCGGTCAGTTATTTTCTCTGCCTCTTGATGACTGGGTGTTGTGTGATGTCCTTAGGTTAGTTAGGTTTAAGTAGTTGTACGTTCTAGCGGACTGATGACCATGGATGTTAAGTCCCAGAGCCATTTGAACCATTTAAAACGCGTGCATTTCGGCCTCCATTCCTAACACGGTGTTGGCTCTTCTGCAAACGCAGCAATGACAGCATCCACTCTCGCAGGCACACCTTCAATCAGGTAAACGCAAATGTCGTGTGACTAGGGCTTCCCATCGGGTACACCATTCGCCGGGTCCAAGTCTTTCGACTTGAGTGTGGACGGGGATGAAATGATGATGATTAGGACAACACAACACCCACTCCCTGAGCGGAGAAAATCTCCGACCCAACCGGGAATCGAACCTGGACCCTTAAAGATCGACATTCTGTCGCGCTGACCACTCAGCTACTGGAGACGGGCTTCAATAAGGTGCTGGAAGGTTTATTGGGGAATGGCAGCCCTTTCTTCGCGAAGACTTGCACTGAGGAGAGGTATCGATATAGATCGGCCAGACCTCGCACGAAGTCGGTGTTCCAAAACATCCCAAAGCCGTTCTATAGGATTCAGGTCAGGACTCTGTGCAGGCCAGTCCATTACGGGGATATTACGGTCGTCTAACCACTCTGCCACAGGCCGTGCATTATGAACAGGTGCTCGATCCTGTTGAAAGATGCAGTCGCCATCCCCGAATTGCTCTTCAACAGCTTCAAGAGTGGGAAGCAAGAAGGTGCTTAAAACATCAACGTAGGCTTGTGCTGTCACAGTGTCACGCAAAAAAACAAGGGGTGCAAGACTAAAAAAAGAAAAAAAACGAAAATTGCGACATGTAAGATAAGTAAGAAGGGAACAAGTTCTGTAAGGTAGAGACTGAACCGCCTAGAACCGCTCGGTCACACCTTGCCGTTTTCCACCGTTCAACCGTCCAATGTTTGCGCTCCTTACAGCAGGCGAGGCGTCGTTTGCTCCATCGTGAAATCCAAGTTTTCTCGCCTCCCGCCTTACTGTCCAAGTACTTGCAGTGGATCGTGATGCAGTTTGGAATTTCTTTGTGATGGTCTGGACAGATGTCTGCCTATTTCACATTCATCTATTAGGAACCTGTGGTACCCATATGTTGCTCTTTTCGCCATTGGGAGTAAATGCAATTCTCTACAGGAAATTCAACCCATTTTAGAGGGGCAATCTTGGAGCCCCATACATCAGTTTGTAATGGATCTCTATTTACGTGACCATTACGACACTCCAACCCCAGTTCTCGATACCAGTAATATCGTACTACTTTTCTGCGAAGTAACAGACATTTTTGTGACAATATTAACATTTAGTTTCATTAATGTATAGGTACTCCGATGCATCGATATATTACAGTGATATGGTTCTTGTGTGTATTCATTTCTATGAGTCTGTCATACTCTTTGACTTACTTGTAACCGTTGTGCCGCGAATCCGCACAGAACAGTCTTTGTTTCACTTTGGCAGAAGTTAAATTGTTATTTCGCTTTGTAAAAGAACAGTCAGGGCTTGTGTTTGGTTAAAGTGGAAATTAAATATATGAAGATTGATAGAAAACTGTTTTCTTGATGATGTGACAATTAAGAAGAAGTATATGTGAATTTACAAGAAGTTTAATAAAAATGTGGATCTTGAAACCAAGTCAAAAAGTATTTCTACCATACCATTGCTCTGATCTGGTATTGTTTGATCATTAAGAATTTCCTGAAAAACACATTTGTTAGGTCTTCAAATATTGCTAAAATACAGATCTGGACCTTCTAGCAGTCAAAGTGGAATCATCCTAGAATCAACAAGATGAGCCATAACAACTTCAACGACATCTACGTGGGAATCCATTCAAGATAAGTGCCAAATGAATGACTTTTTTACAGTGACCTCATTATTTCCATTCTGACGATACCATCCACAGTCAATAACTTTGTTGTTGTCCGATAAAGCGAACATATGCTGCATGAGCAACATCATTAATCTGATTTCTAACCAACTTTGCAATGGTGGTATTGTTAGAAGTTCCATCAATAAAATACGGCAACTATCCCAGGTTGCCTACGTAATTGAAACGCATTAACTCTCAGCATCAATTTAAAGCACCATCTAAAACACATTCACGGGAAAACCAGTGCAATATTAATGCTAACGGTGCACTTGCAATTGTGCTACCTTACATAACTTGTTCCCTTCTTACTTATCTTACATGTCGCAATTTTCGTTTTCTTTTTTTTTTCTTCATGAGTCAAAGAAAACTCTTACAGAAATAAGTATAATTATATACAACTATAAGCTGTGATTAAACGTAGAGCACCTGCAAAACTGAAAAATTAAAAATTATAGAGGTTACTATAGGGTGCGTAGAGCATTGGTTAGAAATGCCTCACTTGAAATAACAAACATAAGATATTCTGTGGTTCTATGACCATAAAACCGTTTTCTGTGAACGAAAGGCATTGTAAAGCGCTATGATCCAGTTAAAGAAGGGGGCAAGAGGAGAAACGGTAAACGAGATTAATCTTTTCTGATAAATGGCGTACCACTCTGTACATCACCCCCAAGACTGTGCAACTTGGCGTGGCTTCCCGCTGCGTTTCGTTTTGTGCTTAAGGCGAGTAAAAGTTTAGTTCTTTACAACACGTTGAGAGCCATTCGCGCGCGTTGGTCACAGGGCGACAGATTTTTCGCAAGCGGTTGCTCAGCGCCTGACGCTGCATGGCACAAGTTGAAAACTCTTGGCAACAGCGCTACTATATCTATTCCATAATGCTTTCGCGTTATGTTATTTAAAACTGGCATTTCATAAACGTCTGTAGTCACAGTATTACAGATCGTTTTACAGGAGTTTCTTATGTGTCAAAATTAATCTTGTGCACCCTTTATCCCCTTCCCCCTTTCTTTTATTGGGTCATGCCGCATTACAACACGTGTTGTTCATAAAAAAACAATTTCATGGATACACAACAACAGAAGATCCTACGTACGTTATTCCAAGTGTGGCAATTCTGACAATGACAGCTGATGGTTGTGGTAGAGCTGTACCTATTTCTGTAAGAATTTTCTTTGATTCGTGGAGTAAAATAGAAAACTGCGACTTGTAGCTTCCTGGCAGATTAAAAGTGCGTCGGACTGAGACTCGAGCTCGGGACCTTTGCTTTCGGGGGCAACTGCCCCACCAACCTTTATTTCTACTTTTTTTAGGTTGGTCTCGTTTTTTTTATGATTGTTCGTTCCATTTGTTCGGAGCAGACGTCCTACGACGCTTGTTCAAGTTCATCGTGGTTTTTTTTTTACTACAGAGGACGGCTAGCCCTCTCACCGAACACGCTGAGCTGCCACCAGAGCTAACCAAGCACCACTCCCGCTCCGTCCTCACAGCTTTGCTTTCGCCTGTGTTTCGTCTCCTGCCTTCCAAGTTGTGAAAGAGAACAAGTTATGTGAGGTGGCACAACTGCCAGTACTGCACTGGCTTTCGGATAATTCCTTTTTGCTCGGTGCTTTACATTAATCCTGAGCGTTAGTGCTTGTCGATTACGTAGGAAATCTGGGATGGTTGCTGTATATTGTTGGTGGAACCGATATACGGGGTTCCAAGTTTGCGCCTCTAAATCGGTTTGAATTTCCTGTGTAGACGTGCATTTGCTCCCATTGGCGGAAACAGCAACACATGGGCGCCGCCGGTTCCTCATAAGCAAATGCTACATGTCTCAGCTGGTATATATATTTTTAAATTCTTATGATCTTCACGAACTTTTAATGCCTACTATAAAAAAAACATATGTTAAGGGTGACCTGCTGATGATTCAAATTGAAAGTGGCCAGTACCTGTCGAAAGAAAATTAAGAGAAAATCATTCCCATCTAAATGAAATAGATAAATACACACATTAAAATAAGTTTTGCACCACCCAAGTACACAAAACTCCTGGAGATAAACGTTGACTGTGGATAGTGTATGACAGATACAGTCCACTGACAGTCACTGACCACCTCCCCCCGCCCCCACAAGATGTAAACAACCTTGCATGAGCAGCGCCTATTAGACGGAGGGGGTTCGACAGCCGATCAGTTCCAGTCATCCCACCTTTAAGTAGGTACACGGCTCGTGCTGCCTGAAGTTCAGCCATGCCGAGACGGCCAATACCACGGTTCGATCGTGTCTGCATCGTTACTTTGTGCCAGGAAGGGTTCTCAACAAGGGAAGTGTTCAGGCGTCTGGGAGTGAACCAAAGCGATGTTGTTCGGAGATGGAGGAGACACAGAGAGACAGGAACTGTCGATGACATGCCTCGCTCAGACCGCCCAAGGGTTACTACTGCATTGGATGACCACTACCTACGGATTATGGCTCGGAGGAACCCTGGCAGTAACGCCACCATGTTGAATAAAGGTTTTCGTGCTACCACAGGACGTTGTGTTATGACTTAAACTGTGCGCAATAGGCTGCACGATGCGCAACTTCAATCCCGACGTCCATGGCGAGTCCATCTTTGCAACAACGACACCGTGTAATACGGTACAGAGGGGTCCAACAACATGCCGAAAGGACCGCTCAGGATTGGCATTATGTTCTTTTCACCGATGAGTGTCGCAGATGCCTTCAACCAGACAATAGTCGACGTGTTTGGAGGCAACCCGGTCAGGCTTAACGCCTCAGACACACTGTCCAGCGAGTGCAGCAAGGTGGAGGTTCCCTGCTGTTTTGGTGTGGCATTACGTGGGACCGACGTACCCCTCTGGTTGTCATGGAAGACGCTATAACGGCTTTACAATACGTGAATGCCATCCTCCGACCGATAGTGCAACCATATCGGCAGCATTTTGGAGAGGCATTTGTCTTCATGGACGACAATTCGCGCCCCCATCGTGCACATCTTCTGAATGAATTCCTACAGGACAATGACATGGCTCGACCAGAGTGGTCAGCAGACATGAACCCTATCGAACATGCCTGGAATAGAAGTAAAAGGGCTGTTTATGGACGTGGCCCACCAATCACTGTGAGGGATCTACGCCGAATCGCCGTTGAGGAGTGGGACAATCTGGACCAACATTGCCCTGTTCAACTGTTGAATAGTATGCCACAACCAATACAGACATTCATCAATGAAAGAGGACGTGCTACTGGACATTTATCGGTCTGTACGGCAATTTGGACCACTACCTCTGAAGGTCTCGCTGTATGGTGGTACAGCATGCAACTTGTGGTTTTCTTGAGCATTAAAAAGTGTGGAAATGATGTTTATGTTGATCAATTGGTTCAAATGGCTCTGAGCAGTATGGGACTTAACATCTGAGGCCATCGGTCCCCAAGAACTTAGATCTACTTAAACCTGACTAACCTAAGGACATCACACACATCCATGCCCGAGGCTGGATTCGAACCTGCGACCGTGGCGGTCGCGCGATTCCAGATTGAAGTGCCTAGAAACGCTCGACCACAACGGCCGGCCATGTTGATCTCTATTCCAGTTTTCTGTACAAGTTCAGGAACTCTCGGAACTGAGGTGATGCAAAACTTTTGTTGGTGTGTGTAAATAAGTCCTAAAAACGCCTTAAAGGAAAGAAATGGGAAATATAATCCACCATTTTCTGGCCTACAGTGCCACAAAATGAATATATATTTAATTGAGCCCTGGCCTGCGATACTCAGGCAATAAAGGACTTTGCTTCAATTTCCGAACCATATTCGTGCAAAGGATCATGAAGGTGCCGAACGGCATCCTGCGAGAGGCTCTTCCGAGCATCTTCCAACTTCCGCTGGACTTCGGCAATGGCTCTCGCAGGCCTCGGAGAACGAGTGACTTGCTGCTTCACCGTGCCCCACACGTATTCAATTAGCGAGGCGTTTGGTGAGCTATATGGCCAGGGCAGTAGTTGGACACCACGGAGATCACACTGCGTTGTATCAGCCGTGCACTGTCCTCCTGAAAAAGCACATCACACTCCCGTCAAAGAAACGGCAGTAGCGCAGGGACAACAACCCTCGCAATGTAGCGGCCACTGATTACTTTAGCCTGCAGAACCACCAAATGTGATCACGAGCTGTAACTGATGACCACGTACACCAGAAAGCCCCGTGTGTCGTGGTCGAATGGACTCTGGAGTAGGTAGCTCACCAAGCCTACGCCATACACGTGTACGTCCATCAGTCGCCTACAGACTGACCCTACCTTCGCCCTGAGACAGCAGGCGCCACATCGCTCTCCACAACACGTCAGTAGCGACGCTCGGCTGTGCCGTGGTGTCAGCAGAGGCCTGGCCAGAGCCACACGTGGTCTTAATCCTCCTGAGCAGACAGTCCCCAACGGCACCTGATGACTCTGCACGCGCAACGCTTGTCCCAATTCCTTCCCTGGGTGGTGTTCGGTCGGCTACTGCTGCTTACACAGTCGTCTCTCTCGGCGTGCATCTGTACGACGCAGTTCAGAACCGGCTTCACGGGCGCGGCAATGTTGCACAGAGCTCTGTAGAAAGCAGCGACACGCCGTCGGTACGGTCTGCCCATGACGAGCAGCAATCCGTTGATCGTCCGTCCAGCTTCGTGCAGGCTCACAGTGCGACCGCGTTCGAGTAGCTTAAGATGTTCAACAGAAGTCCTAGACCGTGGGGCACGCTTGTACCCTAAACAGAATGTTGCAGAGTCTGTTCGCCCCTAACAGCACGGTCCCTCCCTGCCCAGTACAAAGAGACACGGCTGCTGACTGCCACACCATCACTGATGCAAAATGAAACACTAACACTACATCCCCTCAGTATGCACCCTGGTATAACTGGACACTGTTCCTAATAGTGTCGCATTTATTTTTCTTTCTGGCAGTCTATATACGCCCCAGTTCATTCTCTGGTACCGCGCGCAACGGAATTTGAATCCGCGCCAGACATCATGGACGTCGAAGACCCCTAGAGGTCTCTGCACCATAGCTGCATCGTAAGCTGTGGGGGCGCGCGCCTCCTGGCCAGCTTTTAGTGTGGGGGCGCCACAGTGGAACACGTGGTTCCAGCGGGCAATAGCGGCGCCTCCGAAAGAGTACTTAAGCAGGCGCCTCTCGCTCAGCCAGCCAGTCTAATCTCGCGTACGTCTGTGGACACATCGCCTTGCGTGTCTAACTTACTTACTTTGTTCTGTGTACGAGTGGACGTGTGTGTTAGGTTTCCTTGTGACTCTGTTGTCCGTTCATGTTGTTGTTCGTTCTGTGCTTCGTTGGTCGTGTCCGTCCTCTCCCGTTGTGTTGTTGTTCGCAGGTCCGCCGCGTTTTCCGTCATTTCAACCGCGCGACGGCCTCGCTCGCAGTTGCAACACATTCCATCAGCGCTGTGCGTTCTTTTGGGAGAAAGTCTGTGACGGCGTCAGTCGGGTGTGCGTCGAAGCAGCCGTCAAGTGAGCGCAGCCAGTGGTCTAAATGCTGGCCTCAGCGGTCGTGATCACCGGTCTCGTTTCCGCCCTGATGTGCTCTCTCTAAAACTCCGTCCGAACAGGCCATGAAGGTCCAACGGTACCGGCTTGTCACCGTGTCGTCCTCAGCCCACAGGCGTCACTGGATGCTGATACGCACGTGGTCAGCACAGCTGCTCTCCTAACAATATACGACACCGGAGCCGCTAGTTCTCAATCAAGTAGCTTCTCAGTTTGCCTCACAAGGCCTGAGTGAGCCCTGCTTGCCAACAGCGCTCGGCAGACCGGATGGTCACCCATCCGAGTGCTAGCCCAGATCGACAGCGCTTAACTTCGGTGATCTGACGGGATCCGATATTACCACTGCGGCAAGGCCGTTATTGGGCACCATTGCCCGACACTCTGAGAGTCCCAGGTTCGTCTTAGTGCGTCTGCATTCCCCTGACATACACTTTGGATCGCAGTCTGGCTGTGAGTTCGCTTTGCTGTGGAGACGAGATCTGTCGTAAAAGTCACTGCTGCTTCCAGCTGTTGCTACGCTATCGCAGGATTTTACTGTCTCAACACTCTCACCTGCTGATGCTAACAATAGTCATCACCTTGGGAGCAGCCGTCGACTTACCGTACGAAAACTGTCAAACAATAAAGAATATTTAAACGAGCCTGCATTCTTGACTCTGTGTTCGGCCCAAGATACCAACCCTGCAAGCTGCTGCACACTATATTTTTGGTGTAGGAGTGCCGATCCTGCAACACTGATGTGAGCGAAGCGGTCAGCACAAACGGTCGGCTTCTGCATACAGCTCCAGAACTCTGAAATTGTCGAGCCTAAAGGAGAGATACGAGCATCTGCACGATGTTGGCGATCCGCTGCCTACAGAGGAGGTCAGTCAACAGAGCGGCTGAGTCTGCGTCGTCGGGTCTGTGTCTGCGTGTCTGTCAGCCGAGGACCCACTCCACTCGGCGTCTGGCTTCAAAATCAGCACGCAGTGTTCTCGCCTCTGGCTGGAGGGGTACGTAGCAGGCTCCACTGCTCACCACGAGCAGGAGGGAAGGGGTTAGTGACGCGACGAGGTCATTAGAGACGGAGCGCAATTTCGGATTATGAAAAGATGGCGAAGGGAGTCCGCCGTGTCCTTTCAAAGGAACCATCGCGGCATTTGCCTGAAGCGACTTACGGTAATCAATGGAAACTTAAGTCAGGCTGGTCGGTGGCGTGCCGCGTGTTTGAACCGCCCCCCCCCCCCCCCCGCCTTCTCCCAGTGCGCGCCCTCCCTCGGTACTGGCGACCTCGACGCAGAGGCGTCGGCTACACACAGTGGCAGCGTTTCCATCCGGCTAGGCGTCCTGGTGTCCGCAGGCTTCTGGCGATGGGGTGGGCAGACAGTGCCTCCGCCGTTGTGCTGTGTGCGCTGCACGTAACATTGCCCAGGTAAAACGCACCTGTTGAAACTGACAGTCCTTTTCTTTATCGAAGGCTGCATTCACTTTTCTGAGTGCGTCCTACGGCAGTTTTTAATGCTATCGTTCTTTAGCACACAAATGCGATGCATGTTATTCACAGCTACGCGTCTTGCGAGTCCAGCTCCCCTCATCTCGCTGTCTGCGTTCAACCCTTCATACACGCGCATTTGAAAAAGCACGAAATAGTCTTGAAATAAAATAAAATAAAGGCATTCGGACGTTAAATCCTTGTCTTACTCTAACCCTATATTTGGCACTCTCAGAACTATTCCGAAGAAAAGATATTAAGCCGCTTAAATTTGATGTACGTGTTCATGTGAACACTTTGACCAGCACTTTTTCAAAATACACTGTTTCCTGTGAATATCATTGCCCAAAAAACGCGCATGAGTGCTACAATATAAATAATACAACGTTGTTCCTTAGGCTGAAAAAAAGATTGCATTTTGCACTTTTTCATGTTAAATGTCTTAAAACAATTCCTTTTTAGTACAAAGCACAGAAGACTTCCACATTCTCCACAATTTGTAGCGGAATACCCTTGTCGACAAAGTTCACATATTTTTTTGTGGTCCGTACTCTGGATAGTGGCGGACTCTGTCGTATCGTACCTCATTCCCTGGCGCTGAGGCTGCAGCTTTCTTCTTTCTCTGGACGCGTTGTCCATCCAATGCTCCATGCCAGGCTTCCTCTCCCCACAACAGATCAGTCCATTTGCAGTGTCCTAGATAAGAATTCGCTAACACATTTGTTTAATAACTTGCCTTCGCGATTTGCTCTATCGGCTTATAGACAGCTTACATTTCACAACAAAACCTGCGCTACAAAAAAACGACAGAAACTGCTCCACCGGCGACCATAGTGCTCACGTGACCTTACACGGTGTCTGATAAAGATGCACACTATTCAGAAACTTTCCACATAATACCGCTGCATATGAGAGCTTAACAGTTGCCTGCAAGCACCATTTGCATCCAGGGAGCAAACTTTAAACGTGTCGCAAAGAAACTCTGTGCAATTTTTATGTTGCTTCAGAGAAATATTCAGATAAATGGTTAAAATCGGTAAAACCAGATTCTGCTTCTCCACAACTAGTGCCAGTTTCCCAAACTGGTCTTTTCTATTCTGGCAACACCGACTGCATTTGTTTAGCGTCGGGCCACCAGCCCTTCTCGTGCGTACACTGGCCAGTTGTGTAGACAACAACATGGCTCCAATTGACTGCAGTGAGGTAACAACTGTTGCACTGCACTCCAGAGATGTCACAAAGTTCAGGGAAGCGATTTTAAAATTTTCCCGTTGAACTGAACGTTCAAACAAATTTAAAGGTAACAGGAAGTTATCGTTCAATACACGTCACGATATTTCGACAGGGCACAAAATTCCCAATAATTATCTATGCAAATTCGTCATGAGAAGGGGTATTACAGCTAGACTAAAGAAAATCCATTAACCGTTAGAGAATGTGTTACCTGTCTCCCTCGTTTGTATATTAAGCACAGTATCAAATGTACGTCGGTGAGCTGACATTTCTTCAAGTGCACCAATCTTTCTTCCTTTTTTCACTACCTGCGCGACCTCTAAATCCTCTTCGGTGCTTTCTTCGTGTGGTTTGTCTACCTCGGACATACGAAAACTGTCCAGTCTACGAGTGTGTGTGTGCTATTTGCACCTTTCCACTTGGATTGAGAATTGGACATTAAAAGATAAAACAATGATCACTGAATAAGGTCCTCAAGCTAACGTGTATTCTGTTTACAGATGCCGAAAAGAGGAAATGTTATAATATGACACCCACTACAACTACATTGCCGGCCGTAGTGGCCGAGCGGTTCTAGGCGCTGCAGTCTGGAACGGTCGCAGGTTAGAATCCTGCTTCGGGCATGGATGTGTGTGATGTCCTTAGGTTAGTTAGGTTTAATTAGTTCTAAGTTCTAGGCGACTGATGACCCCAGAAGTTAGGTCGCATATTGCTCAGAGCCATTTGAACCATTTTTGAACAACTACATTAAAATCACAGCAAAAAGGTTACAAAGGGAGTCACCCTATCAGATCAGCGATTAATGCAAGGCGGAGTCCCGCTTAACAGGCCGCGGTGGCCAAGCGGTTCTAGGCGCTTCAGTCCGGAACCGCGTGACTGATGCGGTCGCAGGTTCGAATCCTGCCTCGGGCATGGATGTGTGTGATGTGCTTAGCTTAGTTAGGTTTAAGTAGTTCTAAGTTCTAGGGGACTGATGACCTCAGATGTTAAGTCCCATAGTGCTCAGAGCCATTTGAAGCATTTTTTAGTCCCGCTTACAAATTGACGAGTTTGCCCGTCCAGTTCCTTATGTGTTTAGCAGCAACTACTAGGGGTGTGACAATATTGCCCACACGAACGAAATTAAGATAAGCCGAACACAGAATTCTCTCGACTAGTCTGCCTGCTACGGCACATGATCACTGTCGTTATCTTCACAGCCGCAATCTCCAGACCTTCAGATGGATAATATATGACATAAATATTAAATGATTATGTATCATAGCTGACAGGTTTATAACGCTTTTAGCCTCATGTTTTGTAAATATCGCAATTTTCCTTGCAGCAGTTTTACTATTTTTTCTATTCTGGGACTTTGTGCAGATAAATCCACTCTCTACAGAAATACCTCTTGTGAGACACCGTGTAAGTGTTTCAGTGTTTGTATAAATACTGGAATTTTCATTCATGTTTTCAAACTGAAACTAACACATAGCCACGGTACTTTTTACTTGCATGTCTGGATGAACAGTCACTAATGTCGATCGACAGCCGTCGGAAGTCAACTGGAAATAGACTGGACTGCATGAAGTGGTTAATACGCCCGCTTGCGATTTGAGCGAAATCTGGCCTCGATTCCCAAATGTTCAAATGTCACTGACGGGTAATATATTTGCACCTAATACAGTTGATGCCAACATATAAGCAGTCTGTGAATTAATTTCGAATTAACGCAGGTATTACTTTAAATGAATACAGTAGGCGAGACGCAGACTTTCAAGTTCACACTAAGATATTACGCAATATGAATAATATTCGTTAAATAAATGCCGATTCAGGCATGTAGAAAAGAAATTTACGGGAAGTTGTGTCCTAAATGTGAGACGCGTTTCAGCTTTTCGATTACCGTACGTAACTATGGTGTGGAATGTCTACTAGTTCCTCATTGCCTTCCAACAGCAACTACAAAGACACACTGTGGTCGCTAATGTGGGAACCGTGCGTCCACTCGCACGGACTGCTCACGGCAGACCTGCACGATCGGCCGCTGTGGCCGAGCGGTTCTAGGCGCTTCATTCCGGAACCGCGCTGCTGCTACGGTCGCAGGTTTGAATCCTGCCTCGGGCATGGATCTGTGTGACGTCCTTAGGTTAGTTAGCTTTAAGTCTAGAGGACTGATGGCCTCAGAGATGAAGTCCCATAGTGCTCAGAGCCATTGAAGAGGCGCACGCTGATCGCACGTGGCGCAGTCCGGCCGTGCGCTCGGATAAAATACTTCTGGTTTCTTCGTACTATAGTCACGTGTGGCTTCCGTACCAGCTATAAAACCAGTTCCGATACTTAAGTTACGTTTAGTACACAGCACCGTAGCGCTTAACATGAGCAAAACGTAAAAAAGCCAGTGGCCAAATATTTCACGGAAACCCTTCAGATGTTACGGTGCACAGTTCTAAAAGTACCACAGTAGCAAAAAACAGATACTTCATCATCGGGTCCCTATACGAAAGTGTAAGACATCAAATAAATCAATTGTGTGTGCCACTTAGTTTCCCCAGATTCGAATGAGAGGTCTTATATGCAGTAGTGAAGAAAGCCAGCAAATGCGAAACAAGTCTTTTTTTACTTTTGAAGGTTAAGGAGAAGCTCTACCGAAAAATTAACTCCAGGAGTTGACGAAGCTTTGCTTCATTTACATACAGTTTTTTTTACAGTTAAACGCCAGGAAAATCGGAAAACTATTTTTTCTCACGTGCTGCTGCTAACAGCCGCCTCATGGGAAACTCTCGTTACTTCAGTGTGTGGTCTGCTCTGTAACTTTAACTTCAGCAGTACACCAAACAACTGTTTGCACGTAGGAAAAACCAACAGCTAAGAGGCATAATTAATAGAATAAACTTAACGCATCCTTTCGCCTTTGGCTTCAGACATAGCTATTGACTCGATTTCAATATGGCAGTCCTCGCGCATGTGCACTAAATTTTGGCGAATGGATGATAGCAGAATATCCATTCTACATGTTCTCTGTTCTGTGGTAAAGGCATGCTAAGTTCGCAGATGTCACACAAGAGAACATTGTTGTTGTTGTTGTGGTCTTCAGTCCTGAGACTGGTTTGATGCAGCTCTCCATGCTACTCTATCCTGTGCAAGCTTCTTCAAGAGAACATTAGAATATGCTAACATAAGAGACATCATTCAGCTGGAGTTTCACTAACGGTTGGATGAAATAAGAGCGAAAAGCGTGTGCCGTTACTTTCAGTTACTATCAAGTTTCTCATTGGCAAATAGTGTTATTTACTTTTTTGTTACTTCAGGCGCATCTTGATCCTATTCACAACGCGTACATTAGGTTGAAATATCCAAGATAACGTTTCTTGAGAGACAATTGAAGAGGAGTAAAAACTCCTCACGCCTCGACGGCAGCCGAAAATTTGATCATATCTGTATGCTTTACATTACTCTATCTTAGTTCCTCACAAATACTGATTTTTATTTCAGTGCCAAATTGTATCTAGAATACACAGAAATACACAACATCGCCACCTCAGCAGCAACTGTAACATTTTGTAAAATTCTAACTAAAATAGTTATAAGCCAATTGCAAGTTGTTAATCAGTTTATCGCTGGTTCCAAAATATTTTGTCTCTAATATATCGTTAGCTGCATGGTATCTCACATTCTTACTTGTTAAACCAAGTAAGTATAATGTCGAGCAGAATGTTGTTTCTAGCTCAGCACTCGTAGGACTGTTTACATTGTTTATCTTTGCTGTCAAAAGTTTCGATGTCCAAAGATATATTCGAATAAGTTGCGCCTAATTCCTGACGTATGAAGATGGCGAGTGATGTTGAAACCTCTGAAGCTATATTCAGTGTGGCGTCTCTCTGTCTTGAATATTGCGTTATTTGCTCCCTAGTGGATCGATATGATTTGTGGACAGCTGTAACATTGTAGTTTCTTGGAATTCAATGTATTTAGAACAGTGAATTGTAAGATGTTCGAATGGGACTGAGATTAAATGCTCATCTGCACTGAATTCATTCATATAAGATAGCGCACTCGTTTTATACTTAAGCAAATGCGAAATAGTTTACTATGGACAACATTTATACTAAAGACTTACCAAACCGTATCCTTCTTTTCTCTAAGTAAGTGAAGCACAACATAAAACTCGCTGTTTAGTAGTTACTATTAAACATTACTACTCGACCTCGGACAGTTTCCTCTTATTGCACATCGCTTTTCACACCAATAATTAATTCTTGGTTTCTTGTAATAACTTTTGCGTTTCTCGCCCGTCCATACCGCCAACTAGTTCAACGAAAGCGATTACTTGCCTCTTTCCATTCAACAGTGTTTCGACTGATTTCACATTTTTTGCTTTTTCTGTGGGTATTGTCCTAATATTACCACCTATACAGGTACAGTGTTTTGTACATAACTTTACGCACGGTGCGTAACACAGATAGTATAAATAAAAAAGAGAAAAAAATAACCAAAGAAAACTCCGTCACACGTTGACAACAATTTTTCAGCTTTCCCTAGTACTGACACCACGAACCGCCTCTCTCCCCGAGATAGAGATCACAAAAAGCCTACAGTTTGTGCAGGATGACATTAAAGTGCCCGTATCTGCGCCCATAGCAAGATGATGATGCTTTGTCATTTTCCACCAGTGTATTTTAGCGAAGCTTTGTAAGTGTTAAGAGGTTGGCTTCGACTCACCTCAGAGTGGAACGTGGGGTTGATGAGTCTGCGGTGTGTCTTCCAGCGGCTGCCGTTGAGGGTAAGTAATCCGTCACCGACGATGACCCGCATAACGTTCGTGGTGAGGGGGTCTCGTTCCACCATCTTGGACGTGACCAGTATGTGCTGCACGTCGTCTGGGTGAGCGACCATTATCACCAGTTTGGGGCCCACGTAGAACCTGCCGCCACGACAACAGCACACAGGCTTTTCATTTGCTGGCACGGAGGGAAAGTACACCCGAGTTTGCACAAACTGCAACACTCACTGGAACAAAACGTTACAGGAAAGATAAAGCACAAAAGAAGCTTTACTACTAGACAGGTCCACTACTCCGCCCGCACAGTCCTCTGAAGGCGCGGCCGTTCCGACTGACCACCCTGCTGACTCAGGAGACCCGCACCACCACCTATCCGAGCGCTGGCCGAGCTCAGTGGAGCTTACCGTCGCTGATCTGACGGGGACCAGTGTTACCGCCCTGGCAAGGCCGTTCGCAGATACATCCAATACTCCTAGCTAGATAAACTGCGGGTTTATGAATTTGATGGTATAGCTAACCGATCAATAACATATTTAACCCTTTTGCAGTCGGCCGATTTCGAGTGGTGTATGGTAAAAATGTCATGCGTATTTACACCGTTATGCTACATTCTATTTAAATTGCCATCTATCACACAGTATTCACTTCAAAAATATGAAAAAATTACCACTTATCCATAAAAGTATCTAGAATATTATGTGTTACCCAGATTATCATAATGTTTGAAATGAATTTGATTGTGACAGTCCAAATGAAATATTGTTTAAAAAATATTATAAATTTGATTTTGATTTCATATATCTAACACTGTCCTTCAATTTAAGGAGGCTAACTGCAGTCCATAGAATCTACATAGATTTCTGAATAAAATAACATGAGGGATATGTAATTTGTGTTATGATTTAGGGAGATAATAATTATTTATTTGAAGAGAACATTACAGAATTTCCGAGTCTACAGTATGACTTAGCCTTTGCGTTTTTGGGAAAACATTCACCATGCAAGCCCTTATTACATCTATTACAAACATTTTTTTGACCTTCTTTCCTTTCCTCACTAGTACACACACAGCACTTTGACTCTTTCTTTCCTCAAACCCGGAGAACCACGAGGATCATCAGTTGCATTTTTTCTTGCAGCTATTCATCTGACAAGGCTTCAATTATCATGACATTATATACATATCTGGTAACAACTTTCTTTCCTTTATTGTGCTCTTTGTATAACATGTAAGAGTTCAGCACCATTCTTGACATTATGTTAAAAGCTACCTTCTTCCAATGATGAAGAGTTCGCCTCTCGTGCAAATACGCATACAGCATCATGTCAGATGTGTGTATTCCACCCATATACTGCGTGTACTGGTGTATTATTTCTGGCTTTTTTACTGTTTTATTTTTATTTTGGACTTCAATGTCACTAGAACCAAATTTACTTGACAATAAGAGAGCGGGAGTACGCTGGGATTTTTTCTCTCGGTAGGCGCATGCTAGCACCGGACCTGACTTACATCTTTTCCCTAATTACAAATTGCTTTCTAAATTACTCTGGCAAGTATTTCCTGTTTTTTCTTACAGTGCCAGTAATGTATGTACCTAATTTATAAAGACTTTTTACAAGTGGTACTGACATGAAAAAGTTGTCCACAGGGATATGATATCCCTTGTTCAAATAATCGCCCAAACACAGTAACTTCTGGACAACACAATAACCTAACCATGTCTTGCAATCTCAGCCTTATCTTCTTGGCTTTTGGCACCTCCGTAAGTATAAAACCCAAGACAATAGTGCGTCACACAGCATCCAGAATTTGATTTCCAATCGCTGGTGGTGTTTGTTTGGCATATACTGTAATAGTGAAGTGTGACATTTAGTGGCAACTAGCCTCTCATTAATACTAAGTTGTTCATGAGGTGTGTAATGATGTCTAAATACATTATTAGTATGAGTCACCAATGGCTGGTACCTGATGCATGGGTCATAATCAGGATGGCCTGCTGCTGGACATTTCTCACTATCCACAAGATGAAAGAATTTCATAAGATGCCTAAATCGGTGAGCAGAAAACATTTTACCAAACCATGGAAATGCCTGTGCTCCAGTATGAGAGCAATGTGGGCCTTTCATTGAGTCCTATATTTAGTAAGCAAGCAATAAAACCTCTTACCTCGGTGCTTGTCACATTTTTCCATTTCTTATACGGTTTTTACAATGCACCATGTTTAGTTATAAACTGTTTAGCTGAGCGATTTGTCTCAGTTACAATAAGCTGCAGCAACGTTGCAGTAAAGAATAGATTGAAATATTCTACCACAGGAGATCCTGCTGGCTGCATATGTTTCGGTCCTGGCAGCTCTTGAAATGGCTGTGGTAATGGCTGTAGTGTTTCAAGTGCAAGTACGTCAGTGTAGTGTACATCTTCCATTTTGTCTTCACTTTCGTTCACAATATCGTCAAGTACATCGCTGTCACTTTCTGAACTGTTGCTACTTTCGCTAAAACAAACACTAGTACATTCTAAAAGCTCACAGATTTTTTCATCGGCAAGTCCTCTGCTATGACCTGGTGTAGGTTGCATTTGTCAAAAAAATTGGAGAAAATAAACAAACTGTAAACTCTTATCGTGAAGAAAAACGCACAGAAACAATGATAAATAACAGTACTGCGCAAAAATAAGAACTTAGAGTGCAGTAACAAGAATGTTAACATGTACTGCGAAACACGGCGTCAACAAACAAACGATGCAAAAGCGGAATAATCGAACGCTTATATTTCACCGAAACGATGCTCAATTGTCGATAGCTATGGACCTACACATAGCTCGAGGCAAAGAGCATCTGTAATCAGCATGCCAACGCCAACTCTCTCCCGATTCTGTAAACTAAACAAGACGAAGCAGAGTACCGGCGAATCGGCACCCTGACAGTATTTGCTTCAGTAGGGGGTAACGATAGATCGTTACCTTGACATTCAAAGGGTTAATGAAAAGCGAGCACAAATCTGTACTTAGTAATTAAGCTCCTGTACACAGGGGAGATCCTTCTGATGCCCAAAGCTCAACGTAGGCTCCACTATTGTTTCGATCTTCCACCTATTATACAACAATCATAATCAGATCTTTTTGTTACTGACACTCGTACTCTAATCAACCCAAACATACAGCAACAGCAAAAATGCTAAATAACGTACTTAAAGATACTATTGTTTCTCTGCAAACGCAGTCATGAATTTCAGAACGATACAACATATTCAGTTCTGCACATCTTGAGGTACTACACTAACGATAAATGTAGCACATGATGAGGAAATAAACAGTACGATGGAAACTTAAAAATTTTAGGTGTCTATAGATGAGAATTTAAACTGGGAATAACACGTTTCTGAACTCCTAAAACAATTCAGTTCTGCCATATTCGCGCTTCCAATAATTGCAAACCTTTTGGAGAGCTAAATGAGTAGGTTATAGTAAGTTTTTAGTAGGTGGTATAATATGTAATGACAGATTGTGTCAAAAGCAATATACATATTTCGAATGTATGTATTTACACAACTGGCCATTAAAATTGCTACACCACGAAGATAATGTGCTACAGACGCGAAATTTAACCGACAGGAAGAAGATGCTGTGATATACAAATGATTAGCTTTTCAGAGCATTCACACAAGGTTGGAGCCGGTGGCGACACCTACAACCTGCTGACATGAGGAAAGTTTCCAACCGACTTCTCATACACAAACTGTTGATCGGCGTTGCCTGGTGAAACGTTGTTGTGGTGCCTCGTGTAAGGAGGAGAAATGCGTACCATCACGTTTCCGACTTTGATAAAGGTCGGATTGTAGCCTATCGCGTTTACGGTTTATCGCATCGCGACATTGCTGCTCGCGTTGGTCTAGATCCAGTGACTGTTAGCACAGTCAGTGGCTTCAGGAGGGTAACACGGAACGCCGTGATCGATCCCAACGGCCTAGCAATCGAGATGACAGGCATCTTATCCGCATGGCTGTAACGGATCGTGCAGCCACGTCTCGATCCCTGAGCAACAGATGGGGACGTTTGCAAGACAACAACCATCTGCACCAACAGTTCGACGACGTTTGCACCATGTAGGGAAGCAGACTACTCACGCCGTACAAAATTCACAGCAGTCTTTCCATTGTGTGCCACCAGTCCGCTGTAACTAACTCTGACGTCATAAATGTTGCGCAATACTTTAAAAATCAAGTAAATAACCTGAAACGTTTCTAGCATGTCAGGAGTAATACTAAATCAATATGTGTTGAATATCAGTTCAATAACTTTAACCATTTTCGAAATTTGGACGTTTTTCTGTAAAAATCATTGGCGCAACAGAAAAGAGCTATAAACTTAAAAATTTATATTTAGATTCCTTTTGCATAATAATTTAGCAGAAACAGTATTCTGGATCTCATAAATTAAAATTTTAGTTGTAATTCATGATTTTCTGAGTTTTGTCTTAAAAATTAAGGAAGCAAGACGGATTAAGTAGGTGAATAAATCAAGCTAGGATGTTTAAATTTAAGTAGAAGGGAAATACGCTACAGTCATAAAGATGTTAAAAGTTTCAACTGAATAACTATAAAACTATAGCGATAGCGTATCTCCAAAGAGCAACCTCAGAGCTCGTCTACTGCCCAAAATATTGGACTTAGCCACGTCAAACTTTTATTATGATTACTTACCTGTGTGCTGATTGCACATTTAAATTGAGAGCTTCATTGGCCATCAGCAAAGGAAGCAATGATTTAGTTGATAACTTAAAGTGGTGCATTACTAGCCCAGCGGCTAGTCGGGACAGTGGATTTAATCAGGCGTTCCCTTAGCCGTCCGCACCGCGGCTTTATATATAAGAACGCTGCGCGACAAAAAAATGCCCCAGTTCTCTCTAGACGCTGATCAGCGCACCACCTGTGTCGGAAGTCGCGTCGCGTCGCGTCGGTGTCATTGCTATAAACAGCCTCGAATGCCGTAATAAGTTACTTGGGATAAGCATAACCATGAAATCGTTTTCGTGTAAAGTGTTAATTCTGGGATGACTTTAATGATCTATCTTCAGTTTGCGTATGTCGTATTTTCACGTGCCCCCGCGGAAAAGACATTCTACCATTATTTAGCGTGGCGTTTGATGAACATTATCATCAAATTATGGCGAGCATTCACTTAAGCATTTAATTTGAACAGTTACAGTTGCATCAGCGCATTAGACTCTGAACTGCTCTGGTAGTTGAATTGTGTGGATTCTTTTTGGTCTGTGAATTTCAGAATATAGTGAACATTTTAGAAAGAATCGTTTTTAATTATGAAACCCAGACAATCTCCTAATTCCTCAGAGCTATAAGCTGTAACTATAAGTGTATTTCTCAGATGAAGTGGGCACTAGGAATTCTAATTACAGGCTTCACGTTCTGCTAATCACTTTCTGGTTGCCAATATTGTAGTTAGAGAGCCAGTGTTGAGGACGGCAAACAATAGCATTAAATAAATCATAGGAACATTTCAATACCAATATTTCCATACGCCGCCCCACATATGGTGCATCGTTGGGAAAAACATTCCACATTCACATATAAATTCCACCCGCCGCCCCACATATGGTGCATCGGCCGGGAAAGACATTTCTACATTTCATTAACAATTATTTCCACCTGCCGCACCACAGCCAGCGTGGACTGTCAGCTCGGAGACCGTGGCTGCGGTTACCCTTGACGCTGCATCACAGACAGGAGCGCCTGCGATGGTGTACTCAACGACGAACCTGGGTGCACGAATGGCAAAACGTCATTTTTTCGGATGAATCCAGGTTCTGTTTACAGCATCATGATGGTCGCTTCTGTATTTGGCAACATCGAGGTGAACGCAAATTGGAAGCGTCATCGCCATACTGGCGTATCACCCGGCGTGACGGTATGGGGTGCCATTGGTTATACGTCTCGGTCACCTCTTGTTCGCATTCACGGGATTTTGAACAGTGGACGTTACATTTTAGATGTGTTACGACCCGTGGCTGTACCCTTCATTCGATCCCTGCGAAACCCTATATTTCAGCAGGATAATGCACGACCGCATGTTGCAGGTCCTATACGGGCCTTTCTGGATACAGAAAATGTTTGACTGCTGCCCTGGCCAGCACATTCTCTAGATCTCTCACCAATTGAAAACGTCTGGTCAATGGTGGCCGAGCACTTGGCTCGTCACAATATGCCAGTCACTACTCAGGATTAATTGTGGTATCGTGTTGAAGCTGCATGGGCAGCTGTACCTGTACACGCCATCCAAGCTCTGTTTGACTCAATGCCCATGCGTATCAAGGCCGTTATTATGGCCAGAGATGGTTGTTGTGGGTACTGATTTCTCAGGATCTGTGCACCTAAATTGCGTGAAAATGTAATAACATGTCAGTTTTAATATAATATATTTGTCCAATGAATACCTGTTTATCATCTGCATTTCTTCTTGGTGCAGCAATTGTAATGGCCAGTAGTGTATTAAACTTTAAGATATGTGAATATGAAACTTTACACACACATTTACGAACCTCTCAAGTTCAGATTACAGATGTTCAACATGTCCTCCATCAGCGACACAAACAATATCTCATCGATACTCAAATTTCTCCCATATTCGGGCAATCATGTTCTTCGTCACTGATGTTATTGCAGTATGGATTGGGTTCTTCAACTCTTCCAGGTTTTGTGGAAGTGGTGACACATAAACGTTGTCTTTAACGAAACCCCACAGGAAGAAGTCAGAGGGTGTTAAATCCGGTGACCATGGAGTCCAGCTTAGACATGCAGTTTCTGGACGACCAGTCCTATGATTCGGTAGAGTTCCATTCACGCACTAGGTGACTCCAGTGAGGTGGTGGCCCATCTTGTTGAAAAATGAAGTTCTCTTCATACAGCCTCGGAAACAACCAATTTTGTAACATAGCGAGATACTGCTGCTCGTTAACCGTGTTTCCATCAAAGAAGAATGATCAGCATTAAGTACAAACCAAATCGACTTTGGGCGAATCCTGTACATGTTCAGTGGCTACATGTGGGTTCTGTAGGCCTCAGATTCGAACACTGTGTTTGTTTACCTGACCACTAACATGGAAATTCGGTTCATCACTGAACACAATGCGTTGTGCGAAAGTGTTATGATTGTCAATAGCATCAAGAATCTCGTTACAAAATGTCACACGTTTGCGTTTGTCATCAGGACGCAGAGGTTGTAACAGCTGTAACTTGTACGGCTTCGTAACCAACCGACGTCTCAAAACACGCCAAATTGTTGCTGCAGGCAGTTGTGACTCCCGACTGGCAAGACGAGTTAACTTTGAAGGACTACGTTGGAAAGCAGTTTGAATTCGTGCAACTTTTTCTTCAGGAACACGAGAGCAGCGAGGACTCTTACCTTCAGATTCACAACCTGTATCTAGAAACAGTCGATACCACCTGGGAATGTCCCACCCATTCGGAGGATCAATTTGGTACCTCAACCTTAAACGTCTTTGCACTGTAATCACAAAATTATAGCTCGCAAACTCGAGAACACAACATGATTTCTGCTGTGGAGTTGCCATTTTAAACATATGACGGTTACCAAGCAAAATAAAAGACAACTGACTTCTAGCGGCTACTAATATAAACTATACTATGTATTCGTTTCTCCAATAGCCAAGCCGAGGCGCAGCGATCGATAGTTTGGAAAAAAATAAAACGTTGTAATACGTATATTCGTTTTGAAACACCCTATATTATGAGGTAGATCATGTTTAAGAAATATAGTTATCAGCGCTCAAAAACGTCAAGTATCAATGTGGTGCTGATCCATGAGCATATTGAGACATCTTCTTGAGTAACGTTTCACAGTAAATTTAATTCATCATGAAACTTGTTGTAAATAAACCACTATTGTTTAAAAGAAACAATTATGTCCATAATTACAGCTCAGTTAATCCGCCGGGCGGATTCGAAACGAGACCGGCATGTCCGCCCAAATTCCGGAAGCGGCGAGCTAATGCAGGCAGCTGGACAGACGGACAGAGTCTGAGCAGCATACGGTGGTCGACGCGCAGTGACGAGTTTTTGTCCAAAGCGCTGGCCGAGTTCATTCGTTTGTTTGGAAGGGGAGACCACCATTTTTTCACTGCTATCGGTCAGCTGGCTACGCGATGTTGCGGTGTATGAATTTTGGCTAACATATTGAATTTTTCTTTAGATTTGGATGGTGGTCTCTGTCTGTCAGCTATCTCAATGAAATTGATCTGATGTGGCACAATCATTTGCGATCGGGCGGGCGCTGACAATTAAACCAAAATGAAATATCGTGTTTTGCCATTCTGTTTTTATGCAAAACGTCGTTATATACCGTGTGATTCGACTAACTACAGAATTTTTAGATGAAAGAGTGTAATTTTTAAGTGTGGTGTCACCGCCAGACACCACACTTGCTAGGTGGTAGCCTTTAAATCGGCCGCGGTCCGGCAGTATACGTCGGACCCGCGTGTCGGCACTATCAGTGATTGCAGACCGAGCGCCGCCACACGGCAGGTCTAGAGAGACTCCCTAGCACTCGCCCCAGCTGAACAGCCGACTTTGCTAGCGATGGTTCACTGCCTTCATACGCTCTCATTTGCAGTTCAGCGTAGCCTTCCGCTACGTCATTTGCTACGATCTAGCAAGGCGCCATGTTCAGTTACTACGAATGTATTCTGAACAGATAATATTGTGAATAATGTACCGTCAAGAGCGACGTCATCATTAATGGATTAAAGTTAAGTATCAAACTAATTATGCCCGCTTTCTGAATTCTAATTCCTTGTCATGTTCCAGACCTCACGTCAGTATAGTTCTTCCCTCCTCACGCCAGCCTGCGTGTGCTAAAACGCGTGCACTTCGGCCTCCGCTAGTAACACGGTGTTGGCTCTTCTGCCAACACAACTTTAAGGGCCATGGATAGCTTGTTAAATAAGAAATGGTATAAGTTTTGGAGCAGCGTAAGTGAAGATATTATACGTTCATTTTTGTGCCGAGGATGTGTTTTTGAAAAGCTTACTTTTCCTCAGGTCCTCAAACTTAATAAAATTAATAAACCGATGGTTCAGAATTCTCTCACAATTGCATCTGCATGACGTGTTTGTGAGGTGTCATTGTATAAAATCCTCTGAGTTTTGGCAAAAGAAGCAAATTGTAAAACGATAACGAGAGGAATGTGGGTTTTATTCAAAATTAGCCACTCGTAACGCTTCTCTGAAAGCTAGAAATGGTTAACAAGGCAGTCGAAAGTAAATAGCTGCTTTTGTTGCATTTTCAGTGGGTTTTTCTACGGAACAACGAAGCAGAGGTGACGGTAGATCTTTTTGCTCGGTCTCATGCAAGTATGAGGTTGGAGGTGCTTCACTTAATATGTATTTATAAAAAAATGCAAGTGTAGGCTTGAGCTTAGAACAGCACTTCCCCGCCAGCCCTCGACATTTCTGCTGCAGTGCCTGTCCACAATTCTCACCACTACTGCTCACCCCACGCGTGCCCTGCTCATTGTCTGTCTATTGGCCATGCACTTTAGCAGGTGGTTATAATTAAAGTACAGCTATATACAGAGGTCCAGTGTGGGCTGTAATTACAGCACTGCCACGAAGCTTCGTAGATATGCTGATGTGTTAATGCGGGACAGATTTACAGTGGAAAATAGATAGTTCCAATTTTGGCAACTATGTGAAAATCTGGCGCTGTGAATGCAAACAGTCACATATGATGACTGCATAATGTGGAGTTTATTAACACTACTACAGATTTGGCAGTTCTGTGTATTCACTCTACCCTGTGTTGAAAAATGTGCCTTGTCACTCCATAGAACATTGCCTGGCCACATGTCATCACCGTCTATCTGTGCCAGAAACGGAAGGCCAGATTCAGAACATCGCTATGTACAAACACCAGTATAGCATAGTCTGCATTGTTAACCGTGGGATGGACAATCCTCGTGACGCTGCAGGAGGACAGCTACTAAGCAGGGCACATGCCGCACGGTCAGTTACAGCGACACAAACATCGTCAGTAGCTTCCACCGAGTTCGGCCGCCTTTCTCACCTAGGTGCCACTCCGAACTCACCTGTAGTTTTGAATTCCATTATCATCTTCTTTAAACCGTTTAATGATTTCGGGTCTATCCTCAGACATTTCAGTCGGCGACAGTCCCTCAACGCAGCGCTATAGTTGCTGCCATTCACGTAAAACAATTTTACTAACAATGCTCAATCTTTCTTCTCAATAATGAAACTGTTCATTCACGTTATGGATTGTCAAATGACAGCGTTGCTCCATGGCGAGCGAAGAAATGTAAGAAAATCGGGATGTGACTAGACTTTGTTGCAAGACAGGATAACGAGAGGACATTTATGAAGTGTGTGCGATGAAACAGTCATTGTAAGTCGCCATACTGAATAATTTGTGTTTTTTGAGATTCACAAGCGATATGTAACGTTAATGTGGAGTTTAGTAACAGCCATAATACAGTCTGTGGCATTTCAAAGGTAATTTCGCGTATTTATTTTTGATCAAAGGATTCTGTGACGAACTTTAATGTACGGCAAGCTTGTATAGGACTTCGAACATTTGGTGGTCGATGTTTGAATCTGCTTCAGTAAAAAGGTCAAAAACATAGAGAATGTTTTCTCTGCTAAAAATAACTCATTTCACTTCCAGACAATCATCGAATGGCAGTCTTCCAGTTCGAGAAGATCCTATAGAAGTTTTCTTTCTCTTACAATTCAAGAATTTTACACGCAACCGTGGTAGTCTGCAGCTGCTTCTACACCGCGAGAGTAACTTGTCTGCGTGTACGAAATTATGTACGCTGCGAGAGTAGTCGACGCCGCTCGGTACATTGTCCTCCACAGAGATACAAACAGAGACACTAAACACACTACTTCAGTACAAGGAGTTTAAAATTACCACCTTAAAAACATTAATGTATTCTTTTGAGCAATAATAATATAAAAATGGCTAACGCGAGAGGACCTACAACGAGAGAAACAAATACTGTCTTGTATTTCATGACCAAAAACAACTTAATACACGATCATTCAGTTATATGTATTTATGGTATGTATTGAGATTTCTTGTGATAAATGTGTATTTTATGTTACGTATGTGTACGTATGTGTTGTGCTTTGTATAATTTAGTGTACGACTGATGGAATCATTCTATGTGAGCTACATCCGACTCCAGACAGCCACGACAACGCAGGTCCATCACATATGAATTCCTTGACATTCCACTCTGCAGTAAAGGCAAGTACAAGAATGACCTGCTTACTCGTTGCACACATTAGCCTGGTTTTTGCGGATAACGACTGGGTTAGGTATATTTCTAGCTTTAGTTATTATATGTTTTAGTATATGCAGTGTGGTATGCGTTTTTTGTTGATGTGTTCACAATTGTGGCTCAAAATGGCCATGAGCACTATGGTCATCAGTCCCCTAGAACTTAGAACTACTTAAACCTAAGTACATCGCACACATCCATGCCCGAGGCAGGATTCGAACCTGCGACCGTTGCAGTCGCGCGGTTCCGGACTGAGCGCCTAGAACCGCGAGACCACCGCGGCCGACCGTTCACAGTTGTGGAGAGATATTCTGGAGTATAGAATCTGATGTGTATTTCCGTTGGGTAAAGCTGAATTGTATCCAGAGGAAAGTATTTAAGAGAATAGTGAACAACTGAATTCTTATGGTTAAAACCAGATCACAGTTTAACCCCTTACTGCATGATTTTTTTTTCTGAAAAAAATGTTACATGTTATGTTCGATGTTCTGATTTCTTAAAAAATGCTTAAAAATTCTAAATCTTATGTAGGGGCGGTTATTTTAGAATTAAGGGTTTGTGCCATATATGGGACAGCATGCAGTAACGACTAATACCATGTGATACCAGTTTTGGGATTGATGATGCACAATGTGGAAAATATGCAATAAGATACGTACATGAACCAGCAGAACTGTATTTATGTAAAACAATTACACTTTCTATTCATTACAATACACATATTTTGAGAAAATAACACAAATTCTGTTTCCATTTTCTCTATTCATTATGAAACTTGATGAAGCAATTTCTCTCCTTATTCAAGTACAATGTCGCACTGCACTTCATACACGCTATTTAGGATTTTCCCTTGCATTCTGGATACTTGCAACGACCACGGTTTTCCAGCCACATAGGCATGTGATCTATCCCATCCAGTCGCACCTGACGCTGTGGAAGATGTTCTGTAGGGCCTCTCTTCTTCTTGCAGTCAAACTGTTTTTGTAGTTCATTGCTTGGCCTACCACGTTTCTTGGATAAGGATTTCCCAGTTTTACAGAGGGCCTGTGCAACTGCGACCTTGAAATCAACAAGGGGCATGTAGTCAATATTTCTTCTTCGCCATAACAGCCAGCTGTTCACACATTCCAAGTCAACTAGATGAAAGAATTTTCTCAAGTACATTTCTTTGATCTGATTTGAATTCTGTAATATCCTAGCATAGAATCTAATAGATCGACACCCCCCATGTAGTCATTGTAGATCATCACAGAGTGTGGACAAGGTACCATTTTGTATTCTTTTTCCTCTCTGAAAAGCCTCTTGATCTCGCCTTCTGGTTTGCATCCAACGTTAAGTTGACAGTGTTGACTACTTATTATCAAACCAGGAGACTACTGACAGTTGCACAACGTCTACTGTTGCTATCTTTTCCTCCATGCTGCCTCGACCATCCTTCTTCATTGCTGCCCCTTAGGTAAAATGCAACCACGTTCTCGATTGGACTGGACTGCATGTTGTGCCATATCCGTCACAGACCTATTTTGCAGTATTATATGTATTCTAATGAACAAATATATAAATTAACCTATTTATAACTGTCCACAGATGTCCTTTTTCCTCTGCAAATAATATAAACACTGAAATAAATCGTTTACTGTACCTGATTGCAAATGTTTGTGTGACCAAACTTGGTTGTAAACAGCTAGCAACACTAAGCGAAGATTCATAACACGTAATTCCTTACTCTACCAACAGATGGCATACACTACTTGCACAGCTACTCTTGATTGTGTGCCATATCTGTCCCAACATGCAGTTTGGAAATATATTCTCAGACATGAGATTGACAAAGACAAAAGTGGTATGTGCCATATCTGGCACATTATGCGGTAAGGGGTTAAAATGCAGAGGGAACAGGAAACGAATGTGCAGCCCAGTGGTGATGAACAAAACCCAGGGCAAACAGTCGATGCTGGCCAAGGAGAATCCGAGGATCTTATGGCTGAGCTCCTAAATCAGTTGAAACTTTTGTTGAATACCTTAGCGAGTTAGCTGCAGATCAGTCTCACATGTCTGCTATTCAAATGACTATGTCTGCTATGCATGCGAATATGTCAACAACAGTTGAGAATTCAGCTTCGGAACAGTCTCACTCCTCCTTCAGCTCACTCTCGCTAAGATCTTCTTTTTTGTAGAGAATGTAACCACGTTGCTAACGGGCATCAGATAACTTACGATGAGGCTTCTGATGCATTGGACTCCCCTATACTGTTAGATGTACTTTCTCCACATGTATCCTGAACCCAAGCTAGTGCCATCAGGAAGACATCAGTGTCCAAGCTCGCAGTCTGATGACTTTTGACCCAACCTTTTTGGCTTGTTATTTTCCATCCCCAGTTTGGATTTTGGGGACCTCATTTTAAAGCACTGCAAGCTGACTGAGATATGTTCTTAGTTTTTGTAACTTTAAGGAAGGAAACCTTCTGTATCCTACGTTCTAGGTATGAAATGAACCACTGATAAACTATTGCCCTAATTCCCTAATGCTCCAGCTTCTGCAGAATTTTCACTTGTTCCACTATCGTGTTATTACTTTCGAAACGTTAGACAGCTGTCAACGCCCAGTGTGGACCAGCCTCTCAGGAAGTAGGAGTTTCTGCCTGTACGCTATGTTGCAGTTAGTCACTCTCCCAGCAGGCGCCGTAAGCTCACCTCGTCAAATCTCCGTACTGGCGGTGGAAGTCTCGAGCCTTCTGGAGAGTCAGTGGATGCTCGAGTAAGTCCAGAACGTTCCCGATAATGGGCCACGTGGGCGGCCCTGGAATATCGACTTGGGGTCTGGTGACCCACATCCACCACAGCAACGCCACCACGCCTGCGCAGCACCACACCAATAACTGCACCAACAGCCACCACCACCATGCCATGGCTCAACAGCTAGCGTGCTCTCCTGAGAACAAACCTGCAGAAAGAAGCTCAGTGTTAACACTGTGCTTCTGGGCACAGGTAGGGCTGAACAGAATGACCTAAGCCTAGTTTTTGACTGAAAGTACATATAAGCTCGGAAGACTGGACTAAATAATACAAAGAACTTCAGAAAGTGATCAGGTGGACAGCCCCATTAAATGAAAATCATGAGGCATCCGTTGGAACAGTTTTACCAAATAGAAAACAGTGTGCGCCTAGAAGATTCTGGAAGGAATAAACTATGTGATCAAAAGTCACCGGACACGTCCAAAAACATACGTTTATCATATTAGGTGCCGGCCGGTGTGGCCATGCGGTTGTAGGCGCTTCAGTCTGGAACCGCGTGACCGCTACGGTCGCAGGTTCGAATCCTGCCTCGGGCATGGATGTGTGTGCATGTCCTTAGGTTGGTTAGGTTTAAGTAGTTCTAAGTTCTAGTGGACTAATGACCATAGATGTTAAGTCCCATAGTGCTCAGAGCCATTTGAACCATATTAGGTGCGTTGTGCTGCCACCTACTGCCAGGTACTCCATATCAGCTACCTCAGTAGTCATTAGACGTCGTGGGAGAGCAGAATGGGGCGCTCCGTGGAACTCACAGTCTTCGAACGTACTCGGGTGATTTGGAGTCACTTGTGCCATACGTCTGTACTCGAGATTTCCACACTCCTAAACATCCGTAGGACCACTGTTTCCTATGTGATAGTGAAGTGGAAACGTGAAGGGACACGTACAGCACAAAAGCGTACAGGCCGGCCTCCTCTCTTGACTGACAGAGACCGCCGCCCACAGCTGAAGAGGGACGTAATGTGTAATAGGCAGACATCTATCCAGACCATCACACAGGAATTCCAAACTGCATCAGGATCCACTGCAAGTGCTATCACAGTTAGGCGGCACGAAGAAAACTTGGATTTCATATTTTATCTTTTATCTCTGAGTAATTCGTAGTGTCCGAGCACAATAGAATCCTAGTGCAGATCGTCATTAGTGATATGGGTTTGTAATTCAGCGGATTACTTCTATTTAGTTTCTTGAGAATTGGTGTGATCTGTGTGGCTTTTTAAAGGCACATTTTTAGCCACAGCATGTAAATCTATTTTCATTTTAATCAGAGAACCCTGTTTAATAAAGCAAGAAAGCCAATGCAAGTTATCTTGTGTGCGGTCGCGTGTGATCGCTGGTGAGACACAGGAAGCATGTCTAGCCTTTTGTGAAATACTTCTTCTGTTATCAGCTCTGGAATGGAGTCGAGGGAGAGCCTCGCGCGTTAGACTGGCCCCTCTAATTTAAACTCTTTAATTTTATAAAAAGTCACTGCGTACTGCAGGGCGCATACTAGTAATTATATAAGGAAATTTCCACTGCGCGCGGACGAGATGCCGACGTGCGGATAATCAACATATCCCTAGTCATTAATATTGTATTCCCAATGTGAGTAGCATAGTGCACTTCAGTAATTATAGCTATGATTAACGCTATTCTGACTTCATTATTTGTGTAATATATGATTCTTAAACTTCAACATTGTATGTAAACTGTATTTTCTGTATTTATCTCATTTTAGCTAGAAAAAACGTGGCTCACGAACCATCATAAGGTGGCATCGGACATATACTTTGAGAATTTCGTCGCCGTAATTATATATATATATATATATATATATATATATATATATATATATATATATTGGCGACGCGTTGGCCAGGACGTTATTTGTGAGCTAATAATTTTTTTTTGTTTCATGTTTCATCGCAAACATTACTCTGAGAAATCACCAATAAGGAATGGAAAGAATATTAAATCCAGAAAGCATAATGGAAAATCTGGTCAGACTGTGACAGCAATCACCACAACAGAGAAGGTAAGACAGACTTATCATGTCTATCGCATTTGACTCTGGCGCAATCTTTCATTATCTTGTGATATATAGTGAAGTTTTGCAAAAGTTAAAAGAAAAAGGAGGTGATTTTTACGACTGAGTGTGATTTTTTTCAAAATTTTATTCAGATTTTCAAAGTACGACAATAATTATTGCAATGTGCCCGACACACAGCTTAGTAGAGATAACATTGCGTGTAGATACATCGTCAATAATAGATCAACTCTATGCATTGTTTGAATAATAGTTACATACAAGCTAAACATTGTAGATACTCATTCCTGTAGAGACGAGTTTAAAAATATTTCACGCATTTACTTTGCTGAATTTACAAAAAAAAAAATATTACGTTTTTGCTATTGATAGGGTCACGACTCGTAGTATGGCAAATAGAATGGATAAAATAAACAGTTCGCCTACTGCAAGTTCCGTATCCAATGAAGAAGCACAGAATCAAATTACCCTTGCTCAAAACATTAATGCTCAAACAAGCGAAACAGTAAATGAAATACAGAACCTAAACAATCTAGCCGTAGCAATAGACAGTAACATAGAGTCGCAAGATATGGAAACTGAATCACAAGCAGTAAATTCTCACGATTTAGCGGGGGCAGATGAATACAAGTTTACAGAACAATGACAAATAGTTTACGGAAAAGTTTCAGGAAATAAACAAAAAACTTGACAGTAATGACGCTAAATTAACCAAAATTGGTACTGACGTAAACAAAAGGATCGATGAAATGGACACGAAGTTTTGAAAACTAACAGTTTTAGCAAGACATAATGAAACCAAAAACAATGTTCGTGAAACCAATGTCAAACAGTTAAATAGCACGTGTGACACCGTGACGACAAAAGTAGAAAAGTGTGTAACTGCTCATGACATCACGAGGTGTGTCACACAAGTAGAGACAGATTTAGAAGCCATGACAAAGACAATTGACCAGACAATCAGATTAGAGACAGACGTTTTTCTAAAATTAATGAAGAATTTCACGAGTGGATTGACATAAAAGACAAACATCTTGACGAATGCATTAGGACAAACCTACCGGAAGTAGTCAAACAGACTGTAGATGAATATGTTGTAACAAAGCGAGCAAAGTACCTGATGCCGCACACACAAGAATATGTGTAAACAAGCCTGTACACCATGTTGACAGTACAGACAATTCAGATCACAGTGACAGTTACACTCAAACACACAACCGACAAAAATTGCCGAGACGTAACAGACGTAAGACAGAAACTTATTCAGACAACTCAGACAGATGTAAATACAGAAAAGTAGAACAAAACCGAAATTTCGGAAATGATTCTGACCCCACAGTCTTCTTGTCCTGAAATGTATCAGAGACGAAGGACGAGAAGAGGAAACATAGATCAATCTGACAGACAGCAAGAAAGTTTTATAAAACACCGAACCTTTCAACCTTTTACTTCAGACAAGAAAACCATTCACCCTGTAATTTTCATGAAAGCTTTCAAAGACGCATTTCCTCGCACGTGGAGTGAGCGGAGGAAAATTAATTTTGAAATATCTTATATACAAGGAAACGCAGCTATTTGGGCCTGTAATGAGGTAGAAAGATGCCAAAATTTTCAGCAATTCCAAAATGGTTTCCTGTCCAAATTCTGGTCACATACCGTGCAGGAAAGAATAAGGCGACATCGTAGAACCCGAACCATTTAATCCAAAGTACGGAAATCTTAGACGTTACTTTGAGAAGTATAGAAATATGACGCATTTCTCGTCAGAACCCGTTGCGTGTAGGCATCTGCTCCGTGCGTTGAAAGCACGGTTACCGTTCTATATCAAAGAGAAATTGTTACATATCCCGGATTACGAAATAGAATATTTTCTCCAGGCTCTAGATACTGTTGATCTGTTATTTGAATATCAGCGTAGCAGCCGACATGACAACAAACAATATGACAGTCGTAATTCCAACCAAAACACGCAGTATAGCCAAACTCATCAATACACACCACATACCGCAGCATATGTTGCGCCGCAATTTGCCCTTGCAGCGAATGCAAATTATGCTGGCAACAGTGTACCTAATATACAACCACCCATCTAGAACACTGACCCCACATTTTCGCCTAGCGACAGTGGCTACAAGCGCAGGCGGAATAACAAACAAAACCGCAATTATGAAAATGGCCAAAACTGGCAAAATAACCGACAAAATTTTAATTACAATGGTAACCAAAACCAACAGGGGCAGGTTTGGTACAGTAATAACCAAAACTATGAAATGAAATATCTAGCACATCCGCAGCCTCAGAACGTAAACAACGGCGCATGGGAACATCAAACTCAGCCACCGCCGCAAAGGAATTACAGCAATGCAGTACAGAACACAACACAACAGACACCTAATGCAACTTTTACACAGCAACAAGGAGGGAATGCGGGTGACTGGAATAGACAGTACCCGAATGTAAACATAATAGAGGTAGACAATAACCCACCTACACCAAGGCAGACTGACGGAACACAAGACAGACATTTAAACTAATGAGAGCCAAGTTGTGGCTGAGGAATACTATGGGGGCGACTTTGATTTACAAGAATTATTTAAGACTGCACAGTAAGTATTGAACAAGAAAAAGTAAGAAGTATTTACAAACAAACATAAACCTGTGTTATTCTTACGTTATAATTATGGTCAAAATTTATCAGATTAACTCACTGAAATGATGACAATATTGGCCGTTCATCACACAAAATAGTGGTACTTGCTTCCACTAAAGCAAAAGTAGGAGGTATAACTACAAGTCTGACATTAGATACTGGTGCAGCTGTAACCGTATTATCTGAGTATTTTTACAATTTAATACAAGAACATGTCGCATTCTGGAGGACTACGGTTCAATCCCGCGTCCGGCCATGCTGATTTAGGTTTCCCGTGATTTCCCTAAATCGCTCCAGGCAAATGCCGGGATGGTTCCTTTGAAAGGGAACGGCCGACTTCCTTCGCGATCCTTCCCTAATCCGATGAGACCGATGACCTCACTGTCTGGTCTCCTTCCCCAAACAACCCAACCCGAAGCACATGGACAAGTGGATGTGTTTCCAGTGCATGGATGCAACATACTGACTGCTGTAGATAACAAGCCTATTAGTATTAAGAAGCAAGTTTATATACCAGTTCAAGTAGTGAATGGATCGATCAATTGGGCATTCTTAGTTGTACCCAATTTAATATGTGATGCTATACTGGAACTGGATTTCTTGTGTGAAAAGGACGCTATAATTGACTTTTCTGCACAAACATGTAGTTTTAAGGATTTTGGCAATCAGTACACCATGCACTTAGAAACTAGAGAAGTAACCCATGATAAACACTGTCCAAGATACAAGTTACAGATTGGGCATTCTTAGTTGTACCCAATTTAATATGTGATGCTATACTGGAACTGGATTTCTTGTGTGAAAAGGACGCTATAATTGACTTTTCTGCACAAACATGTAGTTTTAAGGATTTCGGCAATCAGTACACCATGCACTTAGAAACTAGAGAAGTAACCCATGATAAACACTGTCCAGGATACAAGTTACAGATAATACATGAAAATGATGATACAGAGACATGCACACCAGTATCTAAGCAAGACATGTTTGTGACAGATACAACTATACAGAGTAAGGTACAGCAATCATCGGCCTTATCTGAGGATGAACGAAGTGAACTAGAAGAGCTATTGCATAGATGCGCCAGTGTTTTCTCAAACAGACCAGGAGTAATTAACACATAGCCTTATAACATTGAAGTGAGGCCTCATACAGTATTCTACCACAAATCATACAGTGTACCACACTCGCAGAAAGCAGCAGTTCCGAAATAGTTAAAAGAGATGCTGGAGTGGAATATTATTGAGCACAGCACATCTTCATATTGCAGCCCACTATTTGTTGTAAGGAAAGCTAATGGTAGCACTAGACTTGTGTTAGATGCTAGGGCAATAAACCAGATTATATTACCTGTTATAACTAAACCTGGGAGCCTTGAAGAGCAACTGCAGAAATTTCTAGGTGCAAGATATTTTAGTTCATTAGATTTGGTCAATTCCTTCCGACAAACAAGACTGGAACCTCTGTGTAGAAAATACACAGCTTTTTCGTTTAATGGAAAGAGTTATGAATTTTGTGTACTGCCTTTTGGCTTGAATACCAGCTCTGGTGTTTTCATCTCAGCCTTAGAGACGGTACTGAAGGAAGACTTAAAACATTATGTCACACACTACGTGGATGATCTTTTGATAGCCACACACACATGGGAAGAACACACATGGGAAGTACATTCTTAACAAGCTATTAAACAGATTTACGGAATGTAGTGTTACAGTGAATCTATCTAAGTTTGCTTGTGAACAAATAAAATTTCTAGGACATATGCACAAGCCATAAGGCCAGATCCCATGAAGCTGGTTGCACTGAAGAATCTCCCAGCACCAAGAACAAAGAAACAACTAAAGTCACTGATTGGGTTTTTCTCATTTCTTAGAAAATTTTTACCTCACCCACTTCTAAACAACCCACATCTGCTTAAACTACTTAAGAAAAACTAGACTTGGCATTGGAGTAACGAGTGTCAGGAAGGCTTTGAGAAAAATAAACATGCACTAATGAATGCAGACATATTATGCCACCCAGATATTAGCTCAGAATACTGTCTAGCTTGTGATGCTTCCAACTGTGGTTTAGGAGCATGTCTTTTCCAAGTTGTAAATAAAGATGGTAAGGAAGAAGTCAGAATTATAGGATTTGCTAGCAGAACTTTGACCGAATGTCAACTACAGAACTAGAAACATTAGTCATAGTCTGGGGTTTCAAGAAATTTAACTATTATATTTTTGGCAAGCACACAAGGGTATACACAGATCATTTCTTCTCTCATGTAAATTATTACAACACAGATTAGCCAGATGGGCGATTTCCCTTCAAGGATAATCATTTGAAATAGTTCACATTAAAGGTACAGATAACGTCGTAGCAAACACACTATCACGACTTCCACAGGGATTAAGTAAGCACACAACAGAACCAAAGAACCTCCATGATTACAGAATTTTGCTAATGCAGAGTAGCAATTATACTCAGTAGTACAAAGACTTGTGTACAAACGTTGAAACACTACAGATGACAGACCCTCACTGGTCAAAAATTAGGAAAGTTATCGCAGATCAGCCTCAGCACACACTGTGTAGTAGATATAAACTAGATAGAGGAGTATTATTTTACAGAAGTTACATTTTGAGTAAAATGTGGTGCGTATGTATTCCCCAGGAATATGAAGGATATCTTATTTGGCATACACATTTTCTCTTTGGTCATTATGCATCTAAGAAATGTTTTTCTAAATTAAGCTCATACTGTTACTTCACTCAAAACTTGTACCACATGTCAGCAAGCAAAAGCAAGTAACCAGTCACACAGAACAGAACTAAAAATGGCTCTGAGCACTATGGGACTTAACATCTGTGGTCATCAGTCCCCTAGAACTTAGAACTACTTAAACCTAACTAACCTAAGGACATCACACACATCCATGCCCGAGGCAGGATTCGAACCTGCAACCGTAGCAGTCGCGCGGTTCCGGACTGCGCGCCTACAGAACAGAACTACATTCAATACTGCCTACCAAACCATTGCTAACAATTAGTACTGATATATCTGGACCTCATCCTACAAGCTCTGGAGGAGCAAAATATATACTTTTATTGTATGATGTTTTTTGCAGATATATAAAATTATTTGCACTGAAATCTGCAACAGCAAATGCCATTAGCAGGAGATTTAAGAACGATTACATACCACATGTAGGAAAACCTGTTAAAATCCTATCAGACAATGCCACATACTATACAGGATTTCGTTGGAGGAAATTTTTATCTGACAACAACATACATCCCATATTCATTAGTAAATTTGCACCACAAGGTAACCCAGCAGAAAGGGTATTTAGGGAACTCAATCGGTTTATCAGGACTTACACACCAAATAAGCAACCAAATGGATAACCCTATTGAACTCATTTGAGGAGGTGCAAAATAATCTACATGACACTATCTTTACACCTATGGAAATCATGTTTAACATAGCAGAAAGAAACGAATGGAGTAAACCTATACCAAAGTTGAAACACGAACAAATCCCACTAGAGGACAAGCTAAGAGAAGTCTACATTACATTGGAAAGGGAAAGTAAGATAAGAAAAGGACACTACAGTAAACAAACTAAGAAAAGACTAAACTGCAAGCAAGGTGAACTTGTACTTTTGCGTACTCGCCACAAATCCTCAGCTCTGGTGCATAGGAATGCTAAGTGGAGACTTGTCTACGACGTTCCATACATAATCCACAGAATACGGCATCGAGGAGCGTACTTACTAAAGAGCAGGGGAACCGACAAGATTGTAGGATTACATCCGCATAAAGACATTAAAAAGTGCAACACAGAATAACTACATGTAAACAGTAGTTTTAAGGGAATGCACTAAATAATGACAGGCAGAGGATACTGACATTAATTAAGTAATATTTATGTACCTGACTGAAGACATGATTGCAGAACGCTGATGCTGAATATTATAATTAAGATAGAAGGTAAGTGATATTATTTGTTATTAAGTATATATGATTGTGCAAGGCACATCTATTAGAGAGGTTTCCAGTACGATGTGTAGATTGTGACACCGATTCACACGCACGTCTGCGGAACAAATAGAAATTCTTGAGCACAGCGATTTGCGACAAAAACACACGACACTGAGTGACGCGAACACAGTGGCCAATTAATTGCATCGTTACCTTAGGGTATGATTTACTGAATAAATTTTCTTTTCGTTACGCGGTAACATTTGAGTTTGATAAGCGCCTCAGGGTCCAGAGATCTAATTATGATGTATTTTGTCTTACATTCTCTATTTTCAGGTGAATTTAAACTTGTATATATGTGTTGAATTTTTTATTTCCAAACAATTCTTTCCATACCTTGTTGACAAAGGATACTTATTTCATTATGTTATTTAGTTGTGAAAACTAGATCACAACAGAAGGAGAAAAGTGAATAACATTGTACACGTCTAACATGAAACCCTCACATGAATGAGTTGTAATTGTATTCTTAATTTTATTCCCATGTCAATGTATTGATCTATACTTGTAAATAAGGACAAGAGTGTAGAAAAGGACCAGAATATATACATGTCCACAAATTGAGACTTTTGTCAAACACAATGTGATCAGATTTCAGAGTACCTGACGGCTCATCACAAAAGTTTTTTCTCAAGTACAGATAGTGTTGAGGATCAGTGTACAATGTTCAAAACCATGGTACAATATGCGTTAGATGAGTATGTGCCAAGCAAGATCGTAAGAGATGGGAAAGAGCCACCGTGGTACAACAACCGAGTTAGAAAACTGCTGCGGAAGCAAAGGGAACTTCACAGCAAACATAAACATAGCCAAAGCCTTGCAGACAAACAAAAATTGCACGAATCGAAATGTAGTGTTAGGAGGGCTATGCGAGAGGCGTTCAATTAATTCGAAAGTAATGTTCTATGTACTGCCTTCGCAGAAAATCCTAAGAAATTTGGGACTTATGTCAAAGCGGTAGGTGGATCAAAACAAAATGTCCAGACACTCTGTGACCAAAACGGTACTGAAACAGGGGATGACAAACTAAAGGCCGAAATACTAAATGTCTTTTTCCAAAGCTGTTTCACAGAGGAAGACTGCACTGTAGTTCCTTCTCTAGATTGTCGCACGGATGACAAAATGGTAGGTATCAAAATAGACGACAGAGGGATAGAGAAACAATTAAAATCGCTCAAAAGAGGAAAGGCCACTGGACCTGATGGGATACCAGTTCGATTTTACACAGAGTACGCAAACGAACTTGCCCCCCTTCTTGCAGCGGTGTACCTTAGGTCTCTAGAAGAGCGTAGCGTTCCAAAGGATTGGAAAAGGGCACAAGTCATCGCTGTTTTCAAAAAGGGACGTCGAACAGATGTGCAGAACTATAGACCTACATCTCTAACGTCGATCAGTTGTAGAATTTTGGAACACGTATTATGTTCGAGTATAATGACTTTTCTGGAGACTAGAAATCTACTCTGTAGGAATCAGCATGAGTTTCGAAAAAGACGGTCGTGTGAAATCCAGCTCTCGATATTCGTCCATGAGTCTCAGAGGGCCATAGACACGAGTTCCCAGGTAGGTGCCGTGTTTCTTGACTTCCGCAAGGCATTCGATACAGTTCCCCACAGTCGTTTACTGAACAAAGTAAGAGCATATGGACTATCAGACCAATTGTGTGATTGAATTGAAGAGTTCCTAGATAACAGAACACAGCATGTCAATCTCAATGGAGAGAAGTCATCCGAAGTAAGAGTGATTTGAGGTGTGCCGCAGGGGAGTGTCGTAGGACCGTTGCTATTCACAATGTAGATAAATGACCTTGTGGATGAGGCTTTTTGCTGATGATGATGTGGTGTATCGATAGGTTGTAACAATGGAAAATTGTACTGAAATGCAGGAGGATCTGCAGCGAATTGACGCATGGTGCAGGGAATGGCAATTGAATCTCAATGTAGACAAGTGTAATGTGCTGCGAATCCATAGAAAGAAAGATCCCTTATCATTTAGCTACGATATAGCAGGTCAGCAACTGGAGGCAGTTAATTCCATAACTTATCTGGGAGTACGCATTAGGAGTGATTTAAAATGCAATGATCATATAAAGGTTTTTAGTAAAGCAGACGCCAGACTGAGATTCATTGGAAGAATGCTAAGGAAATGCAATCCGAAAACAAAGGAAGTAGGTTACAGTACACTTGTTCGCCCACTGCTTGAATACTGTTCAGCAGTGTGGGATCCGTACCAGATAGTGTTGATAGAAGAGATAGAGAAGATCGAACGGAGAACAGCGCCTTCGTTACAGGATCATTTAGTAATCGCGAAAGCGTTACGGAGATGATAGATAAACTCAAGTGGAAGACTGCAGGAGAGACGCTCAGTAGCTCGGTACAGGCTTTTGTTGAAGTTTCGAGAACATACCTTCACCGAGGAGTCAAGCAGTATATTGCTCCCTCCTACGTATATCTCGCGAAGAGACCATGAGGATAAAATCAAAGAGATTAGAGCCCACACAGAAACATACCGACAATCCTTCTTTCCATGTACAATACGAGACTGGAATAGAAGGTAGAACCGATAGAGGTACTCAAGATACCCACCGCCACACACCGTCAGTTGGCTTGCGGAGTATGGATGTTGATGTAGATCAGTGCGTTTACGTGTGAAGTTATTCGCGTGTATGAAGAAGTGCGCTTGGTAGGTCTCGTGTGTGAATGCGAAGAATGACAACGACGCGATACGGTGAAATTTGCAGTCCAAAGGACTCTGAACAAAGACGTTATGCCAATTATGTTTGACGGCGAGCGCAAGCTGTCGCGAACAATTATCGTCGGAGTGCGCCCGCACTCACTAATAGCATGAGAAACTATGTAATGCCATGAAAGCGACCGGAGGAGCAACTTATGGAACACTTCAAAATGCTAATATTTCAGTGTATGACGAACACTAACCTTAGAACATTGGATAACCAAATCAGTAAACTGTGATGTCGGAAGTGATTTCCCTGCCTTCTCCGGGACTAAACACTTGTGGCACACCTGAACTTACCTACTTCAATTCTTACGTACGACCGGATCTGTGAACAACGACAAAATAGTCAATCAAACGACAAAAATGAACCCTTTCCGCCTCGTGATGGCTGGGTGTTGTGTGATGTCCTTAGGTTAGTTAGGTTTAAGTAGTTCTAAGTCTAGGGGACTGATGACCTCAGATGTTAGGTCCCATAGTGCTTACAGCCATTTGAACCATTTTTTTTTGAACCCTTTCCTTCGTTAAAAACGAGGAAAAAATGCACTGTAATGAACTCTAACGGACAATACAAACTGCATCTCATCTGCAATAAAACCGACAAATGGAATTTTAACGCTGACGTCAATTGACGGCACGAGAACCTAACGGATGCAAGAAATGAATAAATTATAAACTATACCAGTGCAATGAACATTCAAAACCAACGGAAAATATTTTCTTTTCAAAGTGATGAAGTACTTATCTGCAAGGAACTTTGGTATGCAATCATATGAACGTTATCACGACGAGATACATGTGAGAATGTACGGGCGGCAACAGAGTCTGAAACCGGCGACTGTGCGAGACGGAGTATCTAGCAACACACAGCGAAGCGAGTGCGCGAGGACTACAATAACTGACTATGGTCAACAAAGGGACCGGCTAAGAACTTGATCTGTCAAAATGTAAATAAATTTAATCATAATGTATCTGTATATGTTGTTATGTTTAACGAATTGTATGAGTATTTATTATTTTTTATTTTATTTTTTATTTTTTGCCATCCCACTTGGGAAAGTTGCTTGTCTACAGGTGTGATCTTTTTCCTCGCAACTTTGGGGGCGGTTTAAAGGCACATTTTTAGTCATAGCATGTAAATCTACACTCCTGGAAATGGAAAAAAGAACACATTGACACCGGTGTGTCAGACCCACCATACTTGCTCCGGACACTGCGAGAGGGCTGTACAAGCAATGATCACACGCACGGCACAGCGGACACACCAGGAACCGCGGTGTTTGCCGTCGAATGGCGCTAGCTGCGCAGCATTTGTGCACCGCCGCCGTCAGTGTCAGCCAGTTTGCCGTGGCATACGGAGCTCCATCGCAGTCTTTAACACTGGTAGCATGCCGCGACAGCGTGGACGTGAACCGTATGTGCAGTTGACGGACTTTGAGCGAGGGCGTATAGTGGGCATGCGGGAGGCCGGGTGGGCGTACCGCCGAATTGCTCAACACGTGGGGCGTGAGGTCTCCACAGTACATCGATGTTGTCGCCAGTGGTCGGCGGAAGGTGCACGTGCCCGTCGACCTGGGACCGGACCGCAGCGACGCACGGATGCACGCCAAGACCGTAGGATCCTACGCAGTGCCGCAGGGGACCGCACCGCCACTTCCCAGCAAATTAGGGACACTGTTGCTCCTGGGGTATCGGCGAGGACCATTCGCAACCGTCTCCATGAAGCTGGGCTACGGTCCCGCACACCGTTAGGCCGCCTTCCGCTCACGCCCCAACATCGTGCAGCCCGCCTCCAGTGGTGTCGCGACAGGCGTGAATGGAGGGACGAATGGAGACGTGTCGTCTTCAGCGATGAGAGTCGCTTCTGCCTTGGTGCCCATGATAGTCGTATGTGTGTTTGGCGCCGTGCAGGTGAGCGCCACAATCAGGACTGCATACGACTGAGGCACACAGGGCCAACACCCGGCATCATGGTGTGGGGAGCGATCTCCTACACTGGCCGTACACCTCTGGTGATCGTCGAGGGGACGCTGAATAGTGCACGGTACATCCAAACCGTCATCGAACCCATCGTTCTACCATTCCTAGACCGGCAAGGGAACTTGCTGTTCCAACAGGACAATGCACGTCCGGATGTATCCCGTGCCACCCAACGTGCTCTATAAGGTGTAAGTCAACTACCCTGGCCAGCAAGATCTCCGGATCTGTCCCCCATTGAGCATGTTTGGGACTGGGTGAAGCGTCGTCTCACGCGGTCTGCACGACCAGCACGAACGGTGGTCCAACTGAGGCGCCAGGTGGAAATGGCATGGCAAGCCGTTACACAGGACTACATCCAGCATCTCTACGATCGTCTCCATGGGAGAATAGCAGCCTGCATTGCTGCGAAAGGTGGATATACACTGTACTAGTGCCGACATTGTGCATGCTCTGTTGCCTGTGTCTATGTGCCTGTGGTTCTGTCAGTGTGATCATGTGATGTATCTGACCCCAGGAATGTGTCAATAAAGTTTCCCCTTCCTGGGACAATGAATTCACGGTGTTCTTATTTCAATTTCCAGGAGTGTATTTTCATTTTAATCAGAGAACCCTGTTTAATAAAGCAAGAAAGCCAATTCAAGTTATCTTGTGCGCAGTCGCATGTGATCGCTGGTGAGACACAGAAAGCATGTCTAGCCTTTTGTTAAATACTACTTCTGTTATCTGTTCTGGAATGGAGTCGAGGGAGAGCCTCGCGCGTTAGACTGGCCGCTCTAATTTAAACTCTTTAATTTTATCAACATTCACTGCGTACTGCAGGGCGCATACTAGTAATTATATAAGGAAATTTCCACTGCGCACGGACGAGATGCCGACGTGCGGATAATCAACATATCACTAGTGATTAATATTCTATTCCCAATGTGAGTAGCAGAGTGCACTAGTTATGATTAACGCTATTCTGATTTCATTATTTGTTTAATATATGATCCTAAAATTTCAACATTATATGTAAACTGTATTTTTAGTATTTATCTCATTTTAGCTCAGAAATATAGTGGCCCACGAACCTCCTTCCTACGGCGACGAAATTCTCAAATTATATGTCCGATGCCACCTTATCATGGTTTAAATATATTCACTGATTTTAAAATATTTCCATCCATCTCAATTCAGTTCAACAAAAATTACAAAAAAAACAAAATTATGTACATATGTAATTTAATTATTCACGCTAGGTACGAACCTTTCGTCGAACGAGCGGTTGGTATGATTGCTAAAATGTAGTTATTGTATCAGCATACTCTGACTCTGAACTACTCTAGTTGGTGTACTATGTGGATCGAAGACCTCGCCTTTGTTAAGTGATTTAGGGTGGCTCGCTACAACGAGGATATCTTGCGCTAACTTACTCGTATTGGCTGTTGTTCTTGACTGGAATTTTGGAATGTTTATTTCATCTTCTTCGGCGAAGAAATGCCGGAAAACCTTGGTTTAGGGTACTGTCATCCGTAACATCACTATTCTTATAGCGCAGTGAAGGTATCGATTGCGTCTTGCCACTGGTGCACTTTACGTACGAGAAGAACCTTTTTCGGATTCCGAGACTGGGATTCTTTGTGGAAACTTTTAAGATTATCTCGGACTGAAGTCAGCACTAAGTTTCGAGCTTCAGTACAAAAGTCACACAAATATGAAAGCTGTAAATTCAACTAAATACTTAGGGATTACATCTACAAATATCGTAAATTTTAACGATGACATAGATAATGTTGTGGGTAGAGCAAACCAAAGACGGCGATTCATCGGCAGAACACTTAGAAGGTGCAACTGGTCTACTTAAGAGACTGCTTACACCACGATTCTCCACCCTATTCTGGAGTATTGGTATGTGGTGTGGATTCCACATCAGGTGGGACTGTCAGACGACATCGGGAAAGTTCAAAGAAGGGCGGCTCGTTTTGTACTATCGCGAAATAGGGAGATAGTGCGACAGACATGATACGTGAATTCGGGTGCAATCATTAAAACAAAAGGCGTTTTCTTTACAACGGTATCTTCTCATGAAATTTCAATCACTAGTTTTCTCCTCCGATTGCAAAAACATTCAGTTGGCACCCAACTGCATAGGAGAAATAATCATCACGATAAAATAAGAGAAATCAGGGCTCGCTCAGAAAAATTTAAGTGCTAGTTTTTCCCGCGCGCCTTTCGAGAGTAGAACGGTTCATTGAACCCGCTGCCAGGCACTTCATTGCGAATAGCGAAGTAATCACGTAGATGTAGATGAAAAGAAGAGTGGAAGAAGATTATGGAGAGGATCTGGCCTACAGATGTGGTTATTAGGACACAGCATAGCGTACATGCATGCTAAGTACAAAGAAATTTTTCAATGCCTTCTTGCAAATAACAGTTTTTCAGCACTTAGGTATCTGTTCCGCACAAACTGCAAGGAGTAAGGCCCTGAAATTCTATGGAATGATTTATGCAGACATGGCACAACTGTTTATACAGACTTATGATCCTTATTTGCAGATATTTCTAGTAATTTCACTTTATGTTTAAAAAAGTATCCGGTCAGTTGTTAGCGGACGTTAATGTGGGGGTACTGCGTCCCGCCTTTGCCTTTATGGTGGCGTGAACCCTGCTGCGGACGCTTTCTGCGAGGTGTCTGTACGTCTGCGGAGGAATGGCGGACCATTATTCCTCGAGGGCCGAAACCAGGGACGGCAGTCGTATTGGGCCCTGGGGTCTGGGGCAACGACGCCGTTCTGGCTCGTCGTGGCCGGGACGCTGAAGAGGACAGTCCGTTTCAGGAGAGTCGTTCTCCACAAGGCGCACCTCACAGGTGCTGGTTTAGCAGAGGGTGCATTGTGATGCTGACACTGCCATCGTTTCCGAACTGCTCCTCTGTAAAATGTGTTTGCATCCTTCCACGTTTAGTGTCACTCTACCTGCTTTTGTTCTGTCGTTGCAACTACAAAAATGCATGATGCACTACAAAACACAAAGCACAACACATACTTAGAAGTACAAAAACAATACAGTGCTGAGTATAAAAGTGTATTGTGAAAAACAAAAGAAATGCATAGTGCGGAAGAACAACTAAAAATTAGACCAAAATTGTTGGCGACTAACGCAGAAAAACTACAATGTCCTAGCAGACGACATTTCCCGATGTAAGCTAGAAATCAACCGAAAATCTCCATTAGTACAAATCAACATATTTTTAATGAACTGTTTTTCGATCTAAAAGCAAATCAAAATGTAAATAACTTAATTACAGACCACTGATGATGCTTTATGCTATAAAGCGAAACGCGTCTGCTGAAAAAAAAATCACGCACTTTTGTAGTTTGCAATGACAGAGCAAAAATACCCTCAATAATTATAATGTTCTGTCAAATAGCTAGCTCTCTTCAAGTCACTGACGCTTGACGACTCCTTGAAATAATGGCCACAATCCTCCAGTCTACGTACTCGGTTATGAGGCTTGACAAAGAGGCTCCAAGATTGTATATCTAGTTGCTATTTGAGTGACAAAGTTGGCACGGGAGCAAAAACTGTCATGATCATTAAAATATATTTTAATCGCTTAGAAGCTATAGAAAACTGTTTAATTCAGCGACTGCTTAGGCAGACTACTCGAAATTATCATAATATTAATTTTCTGCAGTCAGCGCAGGCTGAAGTAGGCTTTGGCCTGCGGCCAGAGACATCTATTGAGAGATTAATCAACTGTTGCACGACAAGTGTAGCTAAGAGTGAAAGACAGAAATAAGGAGGCGTCGCCAGTTATCTGAAGGCCGCGCCAGCTACTTTATAACAGCCTGCTATTTCCTCTACCGGCCATTGGAATTACCGAGGTCATACGGGCAAGACTTACGCAATTTCACGCGCATGCAGCGGCCAGCATTTTCAATCAAAATTTTATGCTGTGAATCATATGTCAAATTCTTTTTACCATACATTACCACATACATAAGCGTATAATTTAGAATTTTGTCATTAAAAGTGGCAACTAATTTCATTGTAGCTTTCTGTGTAGCTAACAGATTCATTCTCCTAGACATATTTATGAGATAGATAGGATAATTTTCAATAAAGCTGAATGAGCCCACATTAACATCACGATTCAATTGTGTAGTTCTCTTAAAATCTAGGAAAATATCATATGCTCTTAAATAGTTATTTGGTAGGTCTAGATTCCAAATTTGTTGAGAAAAAATCGTTTTTTCCATTTTTAATATAGATGTTATGAAATTTGACATGATCGAACAAGGAAGAGTCCACTAACTGATTATTCTTCCTTTTTGTTTGGAAAACAACGAAGATGAAATAAGGCATATCGAATTCTACAGAGTTATAGAAATTTGTAATATCTAACTCAAAATTTCTCTTTTCATCCAATCCAGCAATCTCTACAGTTTGTGATTCAAAGAAAGATTTGAGAATTTTCGGATTTTTAAGTCTGTTTTGTTCTAATTCAAGCGAATCTTCTGGTTCAAATTTAACCACAGAAACACGGATTTCCATCGATTCTAATACAATTTTACCCTTTTTAGGAAGTGTTGTCACACCTTCAACTCCTGTTTGGGTATGATCTGCCCAATGAAGAATAGAATCTCCAGCACTCGATGACCATGTAAAAATTACTGTTAAACCTCCTTCACACACTGTTTCTTCATAATCTTAAAAAACTCCACCAAAAAATCCTAATGGATAAAGCACTTCATTTTTCTTACTTTTTATCTTTCCATTAATAAGAATATGTCCTTCCATGGTTAGCTCATTGTCTAGAGTCGCAGTCAGTCGAATAAGAGCTGATGAAGTAATAAATGGAAATTCCATTCTAGACAAAATATTGTTTCCTTTCTTTATGGTGATAACATTGAACAGTTTTGCTAGATAACTATCGATTAATTTTTTATTGGATTTTCTGTCATAAGTTGGATAATCTATACCATCAGTTCCAATCATACTGAAGTTCATGTATAATTGGGAATGATTAGGATGAACCCAACCATCTCCAATATTTAAATTAATCTATATACTCTTGTTGGGGAAATTCAAATTATTTTTAGTCTTCTCATTCACAGGGAACGAGTAAAACTGATAACTCTCGACTTTGTTCATGATTTATTTAAGAACAAAAACTAGTAAGAAATTTCTAAAATAACTGTTATGTAAGTTCCATTAAAGTCAATAAAATTATCATTTTCATCAGTTATAGTAATTTCTAAATCTGGAATTGGATCAAAAATTGGAATAGTTATAGGATAATGTGGTTCGTGAATTACTGGCCCACCAAATCCTCGTTACGTTACAATGAGGCGATAATATTAGTTTCTCAATGAAAATGCTCAGTACACTTTATAAACATCCCATCAGCAACATTGAAATTTATATTGATCAGTTAGAAAGGAATAATTCTGGGGATGTCCTTAGCCACAGCTTTTTCACTAGCCTCAACAATTTGGTTACTAAAACCAAGCATACTTCTAACAATATATTGTATATCCATATACAATTTTAAATCACTCTCAATAGTTACTCTGTTTTAAATTTAATCTGCTTTAATGTGAATTGTAGGCTTTTTCGAATGAATAAAGTTTTCAAAGTTTTTCAAATTATACTGACCAGTTCGAATTTCTATCATTCCTCCATTGCAATAAAGTTTATTATTTCTTGATGTAATATTTGGAGTTAGGAAAGTTGAATAAAAACCGACTAGTGCAAGATTACTAAAGCTGTCTTGTAAAGGTACAGTCAATCTTTATTGAGAACAGATGACTTACCACTCAATTGAAATAATCTACTCATTTACTATTAAAATTATTTAATTAATGAAAACTAATTTGGAGCCAAAAGTAAGAATTCCTGAAAATAAGTCAAAAAATAAACATGTAAACCTCTACCAAATTCAATCTGATGTGCCATAATTCAACCAAGCAGATGTGAAAAAACAACATTAATGACTGACATTATATTCTTGCCATGGGATGGCTAAATTGGAATAAAATCAATCATTTGTACATTTATTCAAAAAGTTTAGATCATCCAAAATACTCAGAATATATAAAAAGATGTGAAAAAGTTAAAGAGAAGATCACCACATTTCTTGTGAATAGTGAACATATTACTCCATTAGATCAACACCAAGATAACTCTGTTGTAATTTTCGATGACTTCATTCTAGAAAATCAATATATAGTTAGAAAATATTTCTCTAGAGGAAGACATAAAGGAATATATTGCTTTTATTTGCCTCAGACTAACTCAAAAATACCTATAAAGTTAGCAAGAGATAATATAATTATTTTAAATATCTCTAGACAATATGATACAAATTTAAATCATATTTACCATAACTTTGTTGGAGGTTATTTGAAGTTTGATGAATTTAAGGAAATATATAGTAAATATGAAAAGTTTGGTTTTATTATGGTAGGTATGAAAGTAAAACTGAATGATGTAAAATTCAGAAATAAAATACAGCATATATTAAATTTTTTATTCTATATAAATGGACAGCCTAAAAAAATATTGCATATCTGTTATACCACAGAAATAATGTTTTACCAGAACAAATATGTGAATTTAAAGAAGCTCTTGATTATTTGAAAAAATTTGAAAAAATAGATAAGATTCAATCAAGATTTGGTTGAACTTTACGGCAATTATGTATGATCTGCTAATGATGCTACAGATTGTCCGGATATGTGCGAAATATATCTCGAAAAGTGTATAATGAGAATGCATTATCTTACAACTTTTTATAAATATTAATGTTTTTTCTTCCTTTATTAAATGTTTTCAAAATATGACCTGGAGGTTGTTAAAAAGCCAGATGAAATAGAAGAGTAAAGGGACACGTAAAAGAAGAGTTTAAAAAATGGAAAAAAACACCCAAGAATGGAGTATGAAAAATATAAAAAAGATCAATCAGTTATCAATGCTATTGAACAAGTTACAGAAGGTATCGAGTGATTAGGTGATAATGTTCTGAAAGCTGTTGAAGAAAATAGAGAAGTTGAAAAGCAAATGGTTCCATATCGTCATCATGAAGAATCTGGAGATTTATAATTACATGATGATCCTGGTAAATATGAGTATATACAATTAAGTGAAACAGAAATTGAAGCTGCATTGATGAATTATGATGAAGAGATACAATCTAAAAACAATAAATGATAGTGATATTAGGTAAATAAATATAAGTGAAAGAATGCTACAATATCCAAACCGTAGTGAAAATACTACTTTTGGGATAAGACCTGTTGGTACCTTTAAATATATAGGAAGATTATGAGTAACATTTGAAGTAGATAAAGTAACAGTTGGTGAAAAGGCATATGAAGGAACTGATGGCTTAATGAATCTTTTGAGTAAGAAGAATATTAATATTACCATAGATGATATGAATGAGAAATTCGATTCAGTTGATTTATCAAATTATATTGATATATTGCATAATTCAGGAGAAATACATTCTGAAAATAACCCAAATAAAGTGAAAGCGAGTGGTAGAATCAAATATAAAGGTTTTATAAGAGAAATTGTTAATGATTATTTTCCTAAGTTAAGAATACCAACTATAGATTCTTCAGTAATAAGTTCACATGAGAAAAAAGTTGAAGGCTTGAAAAAAAAGTATACAGAAAAACCAATCGAATATGTTTTGATGGATGATGTCCATCAATTTATTGACAGATTAGCTGTGATACATGGGAAAGAATTAGCAAAAAATAAAAATTATATTAATGAAAAAGAGGGAGTAATGCAAATGCAGACAATTAAATTTAGAGATTTTGTCATCAATAATCAAAAAATGGCTCTGAGCACTATGGGACTCAACTGCTGTGGTCATCAGTCCCCTAGAACTTAGAACTACTTAAACCTAACTAACCTAAGGACATCACACACATCCATGCCTGAGGCAGGATTCGAACATGCGACCGTAGCAGTCGCACCATAAACAATCCAAGGGGCATTCCATATTTGATTAAAATTTTGAAAAAAAGCTTCCTCATACATTTTGGAAGAGCAAAAACCATGATAAAGGGTTCGTCAATTGGGTTTTAAATAATATACCATTGCCTGAGAAGCATCTACATGGCTATGGACACTGTGGGCCATTCACAAAACTTGAAGAAAGACTAAGACATGGTGATCCGGGCATTAGTCCACTAAATGATGCTGGTAAAAAAACATAATATTGCCTACAGAGATCATAAAGACGTAGAAAAAAGACATGAGGCTGATAAAGAACTTCAGTTAGCTATGAAAGAAAGAATGCATGCAAGTGATGCTTCAACTGGTGAAAAAAATAGCTGGACGTGAAGTTAGAGGTAGAATGTGTGGAAAGGGATAATTCGAAATGGGATGCAGTCCAGAGACTGCTTCACTAGTTAGACAATGGTTGGGGAGTTTAATCTTCCTTAAATATTTGATCTATATAATAGAATACCTTTTTGGTAGATTATACTTTGCTACCTAGTGGCAAAACCAAGCCAAATTAATTAAATTTAAACTCAATAATGATCAGTGAAATGTGATTGAACTATTTTTAACTGATGCACAAAAAAGAAAGAAAGAGAAAAAACTGATGGTAATTTAATCATTACACTATGTATTCCAGATGTGAAAAAGATTATTGAATATCTAACAAAAAAAGAAGAAAGGCAAAGGTTTAATACAACATGAAGGTGGATTTCTTCCATTATTTGTGGCTGCATTACCATTTCTAGCAACTATTGGTTGACTTGCAGGTGGATCTGTAGCAATCGTAAGTGCAGTCATAATCAAGAAAAAAGGGAAAAAAGAATTAGAAGAACAGAAAAGACACAACAAATGAAAACCGGTGCTGGCGCAGCCAGAAATGCTGTCGCTGCACCAAAAATAATCTCGAAAAAATAATTCGAAAGACTGCTGAGCCTCTGTCTAACTTTTACATAGAAGAATTAGTTAAACAGCTGAAAATCAAACACTTTTGTGGCGTTTTTATGAACGATGAATTGCCAAATGAAGAGAAAAATTGAGAATGTGGCATAGTGAACTTAGACATTTATGACTATGTCAGCACCATTGGATCTGCTATTATAAGAATAAGGATAAAAAATTTGTCTTTGATTCATATGGAGGAAATATTTCGAAAAAGCTCATTAGCTACCTAGGAAAAAATGATCTGTATTACAATAGTGAGAGAATACAAAATTTCCAAGATATAATTTGTGGGCATTTGTGTTTGTTGGTGTTAGAACTGTTATGCAAAAATTATAAATTTAGTGTTATTTTAGATCTATTAAAAGGACATTTTTGGAAACAAACTCATTAAAGATATTCAGCCAAAATTTGAAGATTTTCGACCAAAAATTAGTAATTTAATCACACAATTTCTGAAAGAATTAAAAAACATTTTTAAAGCAACTGAAAACTATATATCGATTTTAAAGGTAGAAGAATCATAGACATAGAAGATCCAGTAAATAATTTTGATGCTCTTACCAAATAATACTTAGAATACTTGTGTATTCAGGTTTTGTAACATATTCTTTTTCTAACACAATTCAGTAAGTATGTCAATAAAGGAGATTACAACAAGATTCTCTCAGATTTAAAGCAAAGAAATGGAATTATCTATGGTATCAGGGAACATGATAATAAAGAAATAAATAAAATGAAAACAAATCTCCTTCATGCATTAGATAAAATAGATTCATTAGAAAGTAAACTTAAATCATAAGATTCGTAAATGAGTAAAAGCCTAGACAAGAAAGTAGGTGAAGATCTAGAAGTGTTGAGGTCATTAGATTTATTTAAATTTTATTAAATTTTTTATCAGTCTAAATGGACAAACAAATCTACTGTTTGAAGTGTAAAAAATTTACCGATACTCGTGAACCTCAGAGACTTATCACAAAAAATGGGAGACAAAGAAATGAAGGTCTTTGTACAATTTGTAAAAAGAAGAAAACTATATTGGTTAAAAAAATTTGTAGACTGCTGAAGCAGCCCTGCCAGGCTTCAGATAGTAGTCGGTGAAGGGATGAGCAAATTGCACACTGAGGGTGTGCTCAGTCCTTCAGAACAATCCCTCCATGAAGAAATCATTAATGAACTACATCAGCCTATGAGAAAAAATTTTAAACAAACTAATGTAATTTCTCTCGGTATAGATGATCTATGGCAAGCCGATCTAATCAAAACGGACTCAGGCAAGTTGAAAGGAATTTCAAAGACAGATCGAGGAGATAAATATTAATTAACTGTTATCGACATCTTTTCTAAATTTGCGTGGGCTATCCCAGTTAAAGATAAAACAGCTTAGAATGTAGATGATGCGTTTGATAAAATATTCAGCAACAGCTGGAGCAGACACAGCTTGAAGACTGGCTTAGCCAGAAAGGCTGCTTCAGCCGCCGCTGCTCTGGTCAGCGCCCGACGCCCAAGAAATTTACAGACTGATAATGGCAAAGAATTCTACAATGAAGAGTTCCATGAGCTGACGAAGAAATACTAATCATTGTTCAACTTTTACAGAATTAAAAGCATCTGTTGTTGAATTATTTGACAGAATAGTGAAAGAAAACATGTGGAAGAAATTAGTTCTTCAAAGAAATAAATGGGTCGATCTGATCTCGAAATTAGTTGACGAATACAATAACACAGTTCATGCAACTACAAAAATGAAGCCAATAGAGGTCAATGAAAAGAACTATAAGATAGGCGTCATTGTGCCGAATGATAATGTTAAATTTCAGAAAAGGAGGTAAAGTGAGGATCAGTACACTTAAAGGACCTTTTGAAAAAGAATGTACTGCCAACTGGTCAACATAAACGTTTCGAAATTGAATCTGTTATTCGTTCCAGGCCAATCACTTATAAACTGAAAGATATCGAACGTAATTGTTATGAGCAAGAGCTGCAGAAAACAAAATATCCAGATGTGTATCTCATTGGAAATGTTCTGAGAGAGAAAGGAGATAAGGTTTATGTCAAATGGTTGGGCTTTGATATTTCACACAACAGTTGGGTAGATAAAGGTAATGTAGTTGCAGACTAAAGTGTGCTTCAGCTGACGCTAGTTTTGTCAGGGTCACTCCTTGGTAGTCGTGCCTGATCTCCATGTAGGGGATGTCGTTCATGATGAGAACACTCTTCTCAATTTTCCAGAGTCTGCGAGCACGGACTCTGAAATGTCGTTGAAACCAAAGTAAAGTGATTTTCTTATTGTGCAAAGTTTATTTTTAAAATGTTGGCTATATCTTTCCATATCCTTATCTTTCCATTAATTTTATAGCCCTTTGATTCTAGAAGTTCTCTGAATGTTTCTTTATCCACATTATTTTTGTCTATCGCTGGGCATTCTTTAAAGATTTCCGAAACAATATCAGCCAGTTTATGTTTAGGCAGGTTTTGTTTTGTGTATCTTCTTTCCAGTCTGCAGCTGGCCAACTATTTCTCGTTTGACAACGATGTGATCGAACTCTCTTGGTTATTTCTTACTGGCGTTTTCATAAATTTCGCAAGGATGAGAGTTCATTAAGTCTACACTCTTGTTCGAGTCTGTGCAAAACAAAATTTTTCAACCCTGTTTTCAATCATTTTATAGTTGTGGCATTCGTGGATGGAGACATAAAATAATTTATCATCATCCAAACGACCACTGTTGTGTGTAGAAAATCTTCCAGAAAGATAATTTTTAGACAACGCACCTCCAACTTTGAAGTAATTGTTTTTTGCATAGTGTTTGGTTGGTGCAATGTAGGCAATTTCTTCTTTCTTCATTTTTAGGACATTGCAGACTTCACGGTCGTTGATCTTCAATTGATTTTGAAAGTCGATAGTAAGTTGCTGCGTTTGGGGTGCTTTCGTGTACTTTAGGTAGTCTATGAAGATTTTCTCTATTGTCAAGTAGTACTTGCGTACTAACTTGCATTGTTTTGTGTTGGAGGTCATGACAGATTCTTTGAAGTCGTCGCAGTCAACAGAATCCATTTTTTTTTTTTTGGACAAGATTGTCTGGTTTCAAGAATTGTTTCTCTTCTTGAATGTATTCATACTCTAAAGCGAGTGGATCATCATCTTTGATGTCAATGGAAGGGATGTCATTTTCATCTTTTTGTTTAATATTTGCAGTAATTAAATTTTTAATCCCTGTAATTCTGTACAAAAACGCAAGAATGTCGTTTGCGATCAACACATTCTTCTCTTAGAACAATGGTATCCAAATGCCATTGAACCATGAAACTAAGTCGTACTTCCTTTCTTGAATGAACTCGAAAATGTTCAGCATAGATGATTCTGAACTTGCAACAACTGCGCTAGAAGCTGCCATTTCAAAAAATATTTTTATTCGTTTGTAAAAAAGTTTAAGGGGAACGGTTCATTTCTCTTAAGGTGACCCATTTGGTCAGGTTAAATTTTCGATGTCTCTTTAGAGGACCAATTCGTTCAGGTTAAAATTTTCGTCACCTCGTTAGTAACTTTGGTGCATAAACTCATCATGAGTTTCTTGAACATTTGCAAGGGCAAACAAATCCACGTCTTCTGAACTACATTCTGAGGAGCTAACGATTTTATTTCATTTTGGACGTATCCGTAAAGCGAGAGAATCATCGTGTTTGATTTCAGTATACATAGACCATAGTTATTCAAAGATTGTTTATATTTATACTTGCTTTCTTTTACTTCACAGGGTCTGGGATGACATCCCTGTAATTCCGTAATGAATAAAGCATAAAATGTCGTTCGCTATCAAAACATCTTTTTGATTGAACAAAGGAACTCAAATGTCTCTGAACCAAGAACCCAATCTTAATTCATATTCTATGCCTTCAATGAATTCGAAGATATTCAGCATAGATGATTCGACCTTCATTTATGTAGAATGAAGATACATAAAATTTCTTTTTCAGTTGCCGTGATGCCAGTCACTGAAATTCTGAGGCCTGTCTTTCTACCCTCAATCAGATTAGGCAATATTTCCAGCAGCTGGCATGTAATACATCGCTACTCAAGACAGTGTGATATTCCTGGCTGTTGCAGCCAGTATTTCATTTTGCTAGATCTCCTTGATGCAGCCTGATACACGGGAAGTAGCATATAGTACAAAAGTGGAGTGATTCACAATATTATCTGTTCAGAACACATTCGTAGTAACTGAATATGGCGCCTTGCTAGGTCGTAGCAAATGACGTAGCTGAAGGCTATGCTAAACCGTCGTATCGGCAAATGAGAGCGTATGTAGGCAGTGAACCATCGCTAGCAATGTCGGCTGTACAACTGGGGCGAGTGCTAGGTAGTCTCTCTAGACTAGACCTGCCGTGTGGCGGCGCTCGGTCTGCAATCACTGATAGTGCCGACACGCGGGTCCGACGTATATTAACGGACCGCGGCCGATTTAAAGGCTACCACCTAGCAAGTGTGGTGTCTGGCGGTGACACCACAATCAGTACTACAGATCTTGCCCTCTGTAGATACAGACTAACCTAGGCATGTCGCATCCCATAAAAAGCACAGTCACAGGTTCGAATTGACAGCATAGCAGCCTCCGCCGAAGAAGGCCCCACGACCGACGAAGTGTCTTCTGAGCTGAGGACGCAACTTTAGGAGACGATAGGTTGGTGGAAGGAACGGTTAGGGACTCTTATTAGTCAGTCTCCACAGATCTCTCCATCTTACAGATCTCACTTCCAATAGAAACGCATAGTTTGTAACAGGAAAAGCTTGAAGTGACTACACCGGTGCCAGTTTACTCTGTATGAGTCACTGCACATCTGGCCGCAACAATGCCAATAATTCCAAATAACTGCGCAACAATTTTAGCTCTGTCTTATCACGCTATTAACAGCAGCAGTTCCTTGGTGTTGCTTTGCGACTTAAACTTCTGTGGGGCAGACTATATGGTAAGGGTTACTGAGAGAAAAAGAAATTCTACTGCAGGAATTTTGATCTTGTCTGTCTTTAAAAATATCGATAAGATGAAAGTATGAGACAAAAGAATACGAACTTTGCCTGTGAATCATCAGCTGCACATGATAGACAAACAAGATGGAAGCCGTCACGTTCAGCAGTTCACAAAAATATCGTCCAGTACCATTGAAACCCTGTCTGTTATAGAATTTTAGCTAAAATATAATCCGATATCTCGAAAAGAATGATCCCTTACAGCCAGCGTGGATTAGAGAAAGATCGGTTGCGCCTTTCCTACACGATATCGTGAAAGCCACAGATCGAGGCAACTGATTTCCGAAAAGCCTCCAGTTTATTATTACAGCAGCTACATTTTACGAAAGGAGTCTCATCTTGGGTATCAATCGACGATAAGTATTGCATTGAGGATTTCTAGGTAGGCAGGGTGGAGAATGTCGTCTTGGGTGCATGCATCGAAAGGTGTGTCCCAGGGAAGTGATTCGGGACCTTTGCTCTTCATGTTGTATGTTAAGAACCTGGCAAACAATTATTTAGTCAATTAATTAAGTGTGTCATAGATAATGTGAACTATTCTCCTGTCGAAATGAGGAGGAAGTTAGTTTGCAGGATATGTATACATAATTAGTATCAACATTAATGAACTCATTATTTTTTTAGTCCTACCTACCTATCTACCAATGCAGCTATAGTTAAAAACAATGTTTTGTCGGCTGCTAGTTTTGAAATTGAAATTCGTCCGTGGAATACAAGGAATTGTTCACGATAAATTATTTTAGATTAGATTTAAAACTTGGTTTGCCACCTGTCGCACATGCTAGGTAATCGGCCAAATGATCAAAAATTTTTGTTGCTACACAGTGAAGTTATTTCTGAGCCAGTGGTAGCTTTAACAATAGGTAATAGAGATCATTTCCTCCTTCAGTGTCGTTGATTCATTAGCGAAGACGTACACTGTGACGGTACAGTTACAATGCCCAATCTTTTGAAGACCGTGGGTGAACGCCACGTATTATTCTTACTGCTCGCCTCTGTGCAGTGAATGCTTTCTTTCTAAGTGGTAATTTAGTCCAGAACATTATTCCATCAGAGTGGAAATATGCAAAATATGTCAGGAGGTTGAAGCCTTCGTTTCCAAGACCAGCAGTTATGTGGAGAGGAGAAGTAGCTAAACTTAATTGTTTGAGAAGCTCCGTAATATGCTTCTTGGCCTTCAAGATCTGATCAGTACGTACACTCAAAATCTGGAGCATTCTATCGTATTTACTGACTCCCTGTCATGTACTACATCAGTTGTTGCTATGACTCTCTTTGTTGTTGAGAACTGAATATAGTATCGTTTTTTTTTCAAAATTTAGGGACAGTCCATTTTATGAGAACCACTTAATAACTTCTTGGAAAACATCATTTAGAATCTCTTCTGTTGCTTTCTCTATATAGGATTTGTTATAACAGTACTATCATATGCAGAAAGTTCCAGTTCTTCTTGTTGAATGTTATGACGAAGGCCATTTACATATATGAGGAATAAGAGTGGATCCAATCTACAAGACAAGATTTCAAAGTGGTGCAAAGATTTGCAGTTTTCTTTAAATGATCAGCTTTAGAATTGTGCACTTCACAAAATGGAAAAACATGGTATCCTGTGACTCCTGCGTCAGAGAGACATAACCTTAATCAATCAACTCACGCAAATACCTGGGCGTAACAGTATTGTAGAAATAAGAAATGGAACGACGACACGGGCTCTGTCGTAGGTAAAGCGTGTCGAAGATTTTGCTTCATAACCTGGATATCGGGAAGAAGGTGTCTGCCTACAAAGTCTCCCGTGTGTGGAACCCATACCAAATACGGCTCATAAGGAAACAGTGAAAGAGAGTCAGCACGAATGGTCACATGTCTTTTGACCCGTTGGGGAGAGTCAAGAGGATGCTTAGGGATCTCGAAGACAGACACGAACTATCCCGCGGAAGGGTACTTAAAATGTTGCAGGAACCAATTCTAAGTGAGTAATAAGAGTGTAATACGACCCCACACCACTCGTTCCTCTACGGACTGCGGAGACAAGTTTTAGACTGACTACACCGAAAGCAGAGGAGTCTGCTGTCATTCTTTTCGCGCTCCGTGCGCAAACCAAGGAGGAAAATACGTGGTAAAGTGCGAAGTACCCTCTGCTGTGGAGCGCACGGACGCCGCAGACCCGGCAAACTCGTCCGGCAAGTTTCTCCCGCAGACGGACACACGGCCTGCTGCCGCTCACGCAGCTGCCTCACCTGTGCAGTCACGACGGCTTGCGCGTAACACTCTGACGTCACAAGATCGCCTGGACCTTACTCAATATTGGTCCACTAACTTATATCGGCGGTAGCTGAACTTGTTAAGAATGCACAGAAGCTGTTCACTTGTCCTACTCGAGGGCGGTCATAAAATCTCGACCAATTTCTAGGAAACAGTCGATCCATGTGAGTAATACGCACGTATAGAGTTGCGCTGTACAGTACGGTAGTTTTGGTACAGCACATAGATGAGGTAGTTAATAGCAAGATTATCGGTTATATTGGTACGGGAAGAAACAAAAATGAATGTGTGAGAGAGAAAGTGGGCGCCGAAGGCTTCTCTTTCCTTCTTTTGTTGTTTGTTTATTTTGCACATAATTGTGTATTTCGTATCCTTACAAAATATAAATTGCATTTTATTTACATAAATAAAAATCAAGTCCCGCATCTAGGAAAAATTTTTGTTGTTTTTTATGTTGCGTTGGAATTGTCATGACAAGATTTGTATGAAAGAAAATTTTTGCAAAATCCACCGACGAAGTTGGAAATTTGGATGATATTCTTATATGAATATCTCAATGAAAGAAGTGTGACTGTTTGACAGCTCTGCTGTCACGTGTTTTCATAAGAACAACAAATTCCGCATTGAATATTGATATTTTGCAACAAAGAATACGAGTGAAAGCGATATTGCAGTGCCCTATCGGTGGTGATATCTTTAGTGTGTTGCAAAGATTGAATTGATGTCGGTTCGTGTTAATGTGTGTATTGCAAACATTCAATTGATCTCAGTTCGTGGTTTATTTCCTTGGAAAAAGAAATTCATGATCTTACTAAAATTGCTTTGTTTCAGTTTACACTAGCTGAAGGAAAGATCTGGTTGGCTAAATCCCTTCTCGACTGACTGACTGACTGTCGGCTGACAAGGCACAGCGTCAACCACTGCAGACAATGATGTTATACAGTACTAAACACTTAGTGTCAAACCGGTTGCGAGAAATAGCAAGTTAAACTGTGCTGTGAGAAATTTACGGTTTTGTTTTCCTTTTCGCAGTCATTTTTAACAGAAAACAGGAAAGTGTTTATGGCTAAATTTATAATGCTACCTCTTCTTACACTGAAACAACGCGAAATACTGTCATTAAAGCAACTGCCGTAAGAGATCCGGGAGTGGGAAAGATACTAACCTGGGTAGTAACAACTCCGACTCATTTTCCCACTCATTTTGATTTCTATTCTCAATCGACGTTCCGTTTGCAATAACAATGAATAAGGTCAGCGGGAATGGGTGGAGGAGATGGATAGTGATGGGGGAAGGAAAGGGATGTAAAGAAGGGGAACGAGTGATGAGGAATGGGGAGATGCAGTAGAGAGATTTGGGATAAGAGAAGTGGGGAAGGCGAAACAGAGACAGGGGGGGGGGGGGGGCAGGAGAAGAAGAGGGGCAAAGGGAGAGGGGAAGACCAGAGGGGTAGAGAGAGGTGGGGTGGGAACGAGATTAGGACGGATACCCAATTCCCGTACATGTTTAGCAATTGCGAAGCACTGCCAGCTTCACTAGTAAGTGATAAAAGTTAGTTAATAGCGAAACCTTTGTGCTTTTACGTAACCAAAGTAATAACCTTTCGTGCAAGTACAATTTATATACACAAACAAAAAAATCTGTGTAATTACTACTGTTATTTTGTATCAATAAAATGTTCTTCATTGTGATCGAGGCAGGAATTCCTTGTTATTATTGATGAGTGGGAATGTTGTGCGTGAATAACAGAAACATATACTGGTCAGCCAGAACGTGATGACCACCTACCTAATAGTTGGTCTGTTCACCTTTGGCGCGGATAACAGCTGCGACGTGTCCTGGCGTAGAAGCAATGAGACCTTGGAAGGTCGTTGGAGGGAACTGGCACCGCATCTCTACACACACAAATCACCAAATTCTCATAAATGCCGGGGAGGGGGACGATGACCTCGCACGTCACGTTCAGTCGCATCCCAGGCCTGTTTGATAGGGTTGACGAGTTGGGGGAGCCAGCACCTCAACTGAATCTAGCCGCAGTGTTCCTCGAACCGCTCTGCCTCACTCCTGGCCTTATGACATGTCGCACTGTCTTGTTGAAAAGTGGCACTGAGGTCGGGAAACACGATCGTCGAGTGTACGGCATTCCTTGGCCGTCGCGGTGACTTGAACGAGCTCCACTGGACCCACGGACACCCACGTGATGTTCTGCAGAGCATATTGGAGCTGAAGCCAGCTTGCCTCTGTCTTGGAGTACAGGTGTCAAGGAGCTGTTCCCCTGGAAGACGACAGATTCGCGCCACCTCATCGGAATGATGAAGAAGGTATCGGGATTCAACGGACCATGCGCGGCTTCGCCGCGGCGCCAACGTCCAGTGCCGATGGTGACGTGCCCATTTCAGTCGTAGTTGCCGATGGCGTCGCGACAACGTTGGCGCACGGGTGGACCGTCGGCTGCGGAGGCCCACCGTTAGGAGTGTTCGGTGCACTGTGTGTCCAGCCCAGCATTAAAGTCCGCTGCTAGTTCCGCCGCAGTTGGCCGCCTGCCCTGTTTCACCAGCCTGCCGAGCCCACGTCGTGCGACTTCCGTAACGAGGGGCGGCCGCCCAACCCGACGCCGTTTCACCTCAGTTTCGCCAAGTGTAGAAGACGCTAACCACAGCACTCCTCGAACGCCGGAGCAGTCGTGCAGTTTCCGAAACGTTCGTGACGCGCATCCGGGCCATCGCAATCTGCCCACCGTCAAACTCAGATAGATCGCACGCCTTCTTCTGATTAAGTTTTTTTATTGGTAACGCCGCCGCCACGTAGCGCTCTGTATGAAAATCACTGGCTGTGCCGTGTGCAGTCTGTGGCTGGTTGGCATTGTTGTAATACTCGCCATTGTAGTGTTGGGCAGCAGCAGCTGGATGCTAACAGCGCGTAGCGTTGCGCAGTTGGAGGTGAGCCGCCAGCAGTGGTGGATGTGGGGAGTGAGATGGCGGAGTTTTGAAATTTGTAAGACTGGATGTCATGAACTGCAGTATATATTATGACCTTTGATGATATTAAGGTAAATACATTGTTTGTTCTCTATTAAAATCTTTCATTTGCTAACTATGCCTATCAGTAGTTAGTGCCTTCAGTAGTTTGAATCTTTTATTTACTGGCAGTAGTGGTGCTCGCTGTATTGCAGTAGTTCGAGTAACCAAGATTTTTGTGAGGTAAGTGATTTGTGAAACGTATAGGTTAATGTTAGTCAGGGCCATTTTTTTGTAGGGATTATTGGATGTCAGATTGCGTTGCGCTAAAAATATTGTGTGTCAGTTTAAGCACAGTCGTGTATAAATTTTTCAAAGGGGACGTTTCAATACCACTCATGAAGACAGCTCATACTTATACTACATACACTGTGCGTTTGTCGTCAGGTTACGCTGCTATCGGCTGTTTTGTATCGGCAGATCTGTAGTCATATTGTTCTAGCTGATCAGTATATTGTATATAAATTCAACGAAGAATTCAAGATTAATTGTTATCTTTTCCTTTTGCCTTTTCTATTTATTTTTTTTGTTGAGAAATTTGTGTTTGCTAATGCTGTATGATGAATTTGTATTTTTATATTTTTACTACACCATGCCTCTGTTTCCCGTTGCAAATTAACATTTTTAATAAAATCTTAATTATAGAATGACAGTTTCAGTTTTGTTATAAATACTGTTTATTTTTAAATAACAGACAGGAGGAAAACCACCTAGAACAAAAATTTTCCGTAATGATGCACCCCTTTATGTATCCTCACTCAGTTTCTAGACAGTTCATCACTTCCGATTGGTAAGGTAATCTAGTAAGACACTGATTGTATGTGCACACAAAGCGATCGAAACAAGGTAACACCTGACAGGTATGTAGCACACCTGAAATACAGGTAACGCAGTTACGATCTTAACTGACCGACGTTACTAGCAAAATTAACATAAGCTACGCTTATTTATGATACTGCCGGTAGTCTTACAACCTTGCGCATCTACACGTAGGTTTACTGTCAGTCTATGCATAAATTTTCATGCCACTTCTGCATGGTTTGCGTTCATTTTAAAGCATTGCTTCTGTCATTTAGGACCGGACCTGAATACATTCTGAAGCATGTCGTGTGAAGCAGGTGACGCCACATCCCAGATTCCAGCTCTTAGATCCTGAGATCTCTTACCGTTGTGCTGTAGACCTTTGACTCTGCGTACATTCAAGAGAAGAAATGTACAGGTGTCAAATCGTGAGAAGGTGATAGCCACTGTCTTACTGAACTGCTTCCTGTGAAACTGTCGGCGATCTTCGATTTGGGTGCCAGTACTCTGTTGCTTGCTATGAGAGTAAAATCACGGGTTGCACAATCCTATTGGAACACAAAACTGTCAGCAGTGCATCCTTGTTCAACTTGTGCTTCCAGCATTTCAATGTCATTTGCTTCCGGTAATAGTCTCTTGTGCAAAAGAGTTTGTAGTCTTCGTGAGTGCCAGTCATGCCTTCACTACTGGTTCCATGCAGTGGCAGCGTAGGTGCTGGCCCGGAGCCCCACACGCAATAGTCACGCTCATTAATCTTTCCACAGATGTGGAATGTGGTCCCATCAGTAAATAAAATGTGCCCCATGAGGTATCCTTTGTATGAGTAGTTGAACAAGGCAGTTGTCGCCTCATATTCCATTGTTGCCAGATGTATCCCAGATGACGGCGATGACGTCATCCTAGATAGTGTTGTGTAGAACTGGCAACAGCACACGACGTCATTCAAAATGGCGGATTTTGGCGGGAAGATAGGTCAATTGGGCTACTTCTACTAACCTAAACCTTTAGAAAAAATGGCGGGAAGTTCAAATTACAGCAGGGTAATGCGTCACTCCTAAAAAAAATCACTGGAAGATAAGTCACTTGACGTTTCACTGCTAATCTAAGAAAATCATGGCAAGAAGGTCAACTGGGCTACCTACACTAACTTAAGTCACCTGACCGCCACAGACAAGCAAACCACTCGTAAATAATGCGACACAGTTATGAGCCAAACACCTCTTAAATTGTCAAAATAATAATCCTTCCAAAAGACTGCATGGTAATCATCAACTGTCTAAATCAGGGCTTCCCAACATGTGGTCTGCGGACCCCTTAGGGGTCGGCCGGCTCTTTCTAGGAGGTCCGCTGCCATCTTGCACCAAATAGTGTAAAATAATGAGTAAAATTATTCAATAAAAATGTGAAAACAAATTCATCATTTTTTTTCGTGTGAAAAACATGTATACTTTTACTTCTGGTCTATCCCCAAGCAGCCTTTGCGATTCCTAAGTGAGAAGGCATACACAGTTTAGTGCCAGAGAATGCGGCTTCTCTAATCGACTGTGTCGTTTGTGCGCCGGTTCACATCGCTAGATGCGCTGAAACCTTTTACGCATGCGCGGAGCGAGCTTTGTCGACCAATCACAGTGCTCGTTAGCACGTATGCGGTCCCAGGCATCAATAAATGTTAGACTTACTTTGTCAGTGCACTAATTATTTCATAAGTCGATTTTTGAGCAGTTTATTACTTCTAACATGGATCGGTGGCTGAAGTCAGGATCATTGAAGAAGGGTGCAGTTTCTCCATCGCCTTCACAACAAGGGAAGTTTCCAGTTGAAATGAATGAGGAGGGAGGACGACCAAAGGAAGACTTTACATACATTTGGACATTTTTGTTCGGATTTCACGAAAAACCAGACACACACACACACACACACACGACTGTTACGAAATATGCATGCTCCTTACACAACAGTAGCCAAACAGTGGAAGTGAACAGACCATAAGCGGCAGCTTGTCAACAGCAAATAGTTTGGACATGATGTTGATTGCTCTTGGAGGAAGGAAGCTGCATAGTGTCAAATTTCAATTACGAAGTAACTTTAATCAGGCTACAGTGTGTTGAACAAAGGAAGTAAATCCACTAGTAAGTGTCTGGATACAGTGGGAATTCAAACTGGATCGTTAATTTCAAGTTGTTTTCATTCATCTCTAACCCAAAGACTATTGATACTTTGGGGGGGGGGGGGGGGCATTGGGAACATGGCGCTTGCATTAAGAAGCTTTCAGTTCCCATGGGTTTCGCTCTGAAATTTAAAGTTACTATGATTTTGACTGACTAGGGGTCCGCCATGGATTTTCGACTGAAGAAGGGGTCCGCTTGCTGTAAAGTTCAGGAAGCCCTGGTCTGAATCATATACCAGTCTTCATTTGAACAGTTAGAAGCAGCACCACCACCATCCAGTGTGTTCGCCACTCAGTCCTGATTCCAAGTGACTTAGTTCATTTCGTCACCTTCAGACAATGCTGTAGTGACGTCTGCTGATGATGTAAGTACCATGTATCCACCATGAGCTCCAGAGCACAAGTGGTTTAGTTCATATCGCCGTCACCAGAGAGCGCCATGTCAGATCATGACGCATGTACCGTTATACAAGATGGCGGTGTACGTTGTGTCCACCACATAGTCTTGATTAGGTTCCTATCGGCGAGGCGACGTCGGGTGATGGCTCAAGGTCGTCAGCTTTCTCTCTCGCACCACTCACGTCACAGTCTGGGCCTTATACTCGCGCCGGACATGGTCTTCTATAAACATCTAGAGCATGTTTGCATTATGTAAGGCGAGAACATCGCTCCCCCCACCTGTAGGTTAAGCGCTGACAGAGGGAGATATGCTCCAATGCCTTCTCACGCGCGCTCATAACTAGATACTGCCGCAAGTCCATCTAACAAAGTTCCCAAGTCACATCACTATGTAGAAAAAATAAGAACCAAGTCGAACTCTCTGAAATTCTACAGTGTTCCACAAATACTTAACATTCCCTTTATTGATCCCCCAATAAAAAAAGTTCATTCCCTAACACAGACTTTACCAAAAAATAGGCTACAATTTTATCCTTTCTGCCGTACACCATGCTTAAATACTAAAAAAAAATCTCTATTTTATCATCTCAGCACTTTCTAAATTATTTCCTTCAGCGTTTACGAAACTAAACTAAATCTAACAAACACAATATTTCAATCTCAGAAACCCAGAATTCCATATATATAGCATTCACATTCGAAAAAATCACTGAGCTCACTGCCTTTTAGCGACCTCCAAGAAATCACTGATCAAGAATACATCTATTTCCATTCTCCTCAAACGAGTTGGTAATGATCTCAGATTCATAGGCTGAATTCAATATCATACAGTATCTATTCCAAATAGTATGAATTATTTGCCTCTAATTTGATAAATTATCATAGGCTTGACTCTCCTTAAAGTGGTGGAAGCATCTGACTAGTTCAGCTTTCAGTCACTAGGGGTGCTTGTGAGTTCATACACCACCCCCTAAAATCCACAACACCCATTGGTTGTTGCTGAGATCACGTGATATTACTTCATCACATTTATATAAGGAACATCTCCCCAACAGGCTTTCTCACTCGTACGTTGCCCGTTCCTGCGTTTGTTCGTGTTTGTGGTAGCTGAGCCATGGCGGGACTGGTGCAGGACTATCTTTGGTTAGGCACTATCGATTCCCTCTGGTAGAAGTTTGTCTCTGGAGCCTGGGCCGGCTCAGGATATATGGGGCAGTACGGAGTGGAAAGGGGCAACAACGTTGGGCACGGCACGCACAAGGGCGCGTATTAGCGAGACGTCGGCAGAGACGACAGAGAGCACGGCGTGCCTGAGAAGGGGCGGCAGTTGGCGCCTGGTCGCACTGGGGTCAGCAACAGCGGGCCGGCGCTGCGGCTTCTTGGCGACCTCGTGAGGCTTATGCATGTGCTCGCTTCCGTGAAGGAACACGCTGTTACTATCGGACTAGGCAACGTCTGGTGTCTTCGCTACATCGATCCAGCAGCTGACATCGACTTAAGTAATTCAAGTCGTACCAACGATTAGTGAAATATGACGATGATTGCTCTTGAAGCAGCAAAGCGTTGCAAAGACTGTGGTGTCATATTTCATGCCTCTTATTAAGTGTGTGCTTCGCTCCTTAATAGTATTGTTCTTACTTCAGCTGGTCCTCATAAGGTGCTCCATGTGATGCTTGGGTTTTAATGAGCCAGTTCAATTTCCATCATTCGTGTAGATGGTTCTGCTTAAAGAAATGAAATCAGTTTTATTATTGTCAATTTTATCGAAGTAGTTTTCTGTATAAGTTTGAGTATTAAGGTGAAGAAAGCGTTGTTTGGTTCCCTGTTGTCGCTTCTGACTTATGTTTCAGAGAACGGAAGCAGTGGGCCACCGAAGTGCAGAGCCTCCTCTTTTAAATTACTAGCTGGCGTATGGGTGGTGGACTTCGCCTGAGGTCGAGTGCGCTGTTTGGTTCCGATTTCGGTGTTCTGAACGGGGTGGAAGTACAAACAGAGTCCACATCTTAATTCTAAGAAAAGTACTCAGTCACCTCCACCGTTCGTGGTCAAGTAGCGGCCTCACAGTCTCGGGCTTCAGTTACTGTACAAGCTGCAGTTTTCTAAGACTTGTGGTGGCTCTGTAAGTTTGCCCGGGTTAAATGTCTCAAGTGTTTGTCTTAAGAATTTTGAGGGATTTCTAGAAGAATGTGTCTTAATTCAAACCGTTTTCTAAAATTGCGGTGCAGTTCCTCCTTAGTGGCGTATGTCAATTTTGATGGGGAAATAACTGGGTTTATAACCTTGCAAAGTTGTTTGGTGTGGAAACAATAATTGATATCCTGGTTATTTATTTACTTGGCCCGAGTGGCGGTTTTTTTAGATGTTTGCAAAGAGATTAATTCGCTAGTGGTTTCATGTAACAAGCAGTTTGTAAAATTGGCCTGAGTGGCGGGTTTATACATATTTTTAAAGAGATTAAGAAACGCCATTCAAGCAAGCTTTACAAACTGCTTGTTATATAAAATCACAAATGAATTAAAGACCTTACCTGGCTCATGACTGTAATTCTTTTAATGATTTATATATGATGCAAATAAATATGTTGAAATGAAATGGACACTGTATGGGTCAAGTTCTTCCACTCCTTTTGTATTAAAGGTTAAGGAAACTGCAGTTCTAAATAGAAATAACGTTCCAGTAGCTATTTCTTCTATCCCTTTGCAGTATTTCACGGTACATGTCCTTATTATTAATTGAATAATTTATGGGTTTTTTGGTAAGCCTTAGGAAAATAAGATTAATTAAGCCGGGCGTTCTATCAAACTGCCTATCACCGATCTGTATTTTGTCTTCAGTTGGAGTTATGGGGAGCGCACCCAACATGTATGATCTTCCCCTAATAACGCCGAATGTTCCATCTGTCGCACCTGGAGTATGACTAATAATGAATTCTTCAATGTCGACACAATCGTTATCGTGTGTTTTTGTTTTTGCTGAGAGCTGTCGGCGAGATTCAATAACCGGCTTGAAGGTCTCTTTTACTGTTTGCTGTCGATCCATATGCTCTAACCTCAGCAGCCGTGATTTCTCACGAACTGCTTTACGCACTTCAATCACTTTCTGCTACGTCGTCGACATCTCGGCGTATACTAATCAGATAATTCCGCGCCGTGAGGCTTTATACATCCGGTCATTTTCTTCCTCCTCTTACTATGATACTGATCACCCTTCTCAACAACAGGGAAGTGTACACCTATTTTCCCCTGACACGACCAACCAGCTCATTTAACGCATTCACCATTCTCAGGAGAGTCTGGTAATACGTCCTTAGTTCCTTGCGCATACCTGCAACTTTATGCGCCATAGCCTGAATTTTCGCATCCAAATTCAAGCGAATTTTCTGTCTGTGTACACACATCCTCTCGGAGGTGGACATACGCGCGAATTTGTCCATGGTGTAGCGTAGACTGATGTACTAATTCCTCTTACCGTGCTATATATGCCAAAAACTCTTGAAAATTTCGCCTGTACCTACCATCATTAAGTTTTCTTGTTTTATCAATAACTAGAAACGCATACTGTAAATGGTTCCACCAATGTGCACATATCTTTACAAAAGCATTGAACGATATGTCTGTTCCCACATGTGCTTTGTAAATGTGCTTTACATTCAGAGTGTCTTGCTTGAAGGCTATAATAAGCTTTGCGTTATCCCTAGCAAGCTGTTTGGGGATTCTTGAATATGTTTGACTTAGATAGCAGTTTTGTTTATTAAGGTGGGGGGGGGGGATATCACCGCTTTCACTTAATGTTGTGTATGTAACACCATCTACACATCGCAGCATCTCTTGCAATAGCTGATACTTGGGTTGAAAGAGTGTTTTTGAGAATACACAGACATGTTCGAATCGGACACCGTCTACATGCATTAGCAGAGTCATGAGGACATTAGTTTTGCCGCAGTTGGATGAACCTACAATAATCGCTCGTATATTATCGCGAAGGAAAATTCCGTTATTCGTGTTCTCCTTCAGCTCTTCACTTGAATCTTCACATGCCAAGTCACTGACAACAATGTCCTTGTGGCGAGGGTGCTTCACCCAGCTTGCCATTTTCTAAATGGGTCATGCAAGGTCATGTGGTTGACCTATATATGGAAATTACACTTGGAAGGATAATAATAGTATTTGTGTGTGTAGTCAGTATAGTTCCATCACTTAACCGATTGAGCTATATTGACTACACAAAGAAAATAAGTATATATTTTACGTTTGAAGAGTAGCATGGTCATAATCGGAGAATATTTACAGAGGACTTTTTATGACACGAGTATTAAGGTGCGGTCTTGAGGCTGTGGGGTCAAACGGTGATGTACAGTTAGTTACGCTGCCAGGGCAGGCAGGACCACGGCGCGCTGTCGGCGCGGGCCGCGGTGGCCGGGCAGTCCGACGTGCTCGGTAACTGTCAAACAATGTGACGGCTGTCAACTGTCAACAGCCTCAACGTGCTCGCGGAATGTCAGACGGCGCGGCGTGTTCGCAGCCTTGAATAACGGTACTCGCGTGATAAGCTGACGTCACGACAGCGTCCTCTGTGTACCAAGCCACGTGGTGGGTACACTGCGTGCAGCTATCTTGAATAATGGTACATGCATCATAATCTGACGTCACGGTGGCGCTCTCTGGTGGCAGTGATATGAAGTAGACTCGAGACCTCGTGATGGACGCACCGTTTGCCACCATCTTGGATAACGGTACTTGCGTCATCACCTGACGTAACAGTAGCGTCCTCTGGCGGTGGTATTGTGTACTAAGTCAGTTGGAGTACAGACCTCATGGTGAATAAACTGGATGTCGCCTTCTTGGATTACGTCACAGATGAGAGCACCCACTGGATGTGGCACTGTGTACTAAGTCAGTTGGAGTCCGGACCTCGTGGCGAACATACCTACATGAAATTGTTTAAATAAAGACTTATGCCCATGGTCTAATTTCTGAAGCACCGAAACGTGGTACGCTCTTCTCTTCAGTGTACAGTAAAAAAACTTCCAAAGTCGTTGATTTTAATACGTCTAACGCATTGATGCGGTCAAACTTCTTTCGGTTGTATCTCCAGATAAGAGAAACTGCATAATCACACACTAACATCACTCATGTGTTCCTCTACCGTATGGATTCCTCTTAATTATTCTTTAAACGAGCCGCCTAAAAAACAGTAGGCTAACGTTATCACAGAAGTGTCTTACAATTATTCATCATATAAATGGATCCGTTATTTGTTAGAAAAGGATCAAGTCGTTACGACCCCCTCCCCTCCCGCGTATTTCGTCATAGTTACATCTACATACACACGTGAACCAAAACACTAAGAACAGGGCCGCAATGGGCTGAGGAGAACACAGTGACGGGCTGAGGAGAACATAGAAGCCTAGCCGAGAGGATCGGGGGGGGGGGATTAGAGCTATAACACTGATCGCTTTTTGGCAAACACACCGACAGAGATGAATCTGGGAAACGATGCATTACTAGGTTCTCCATGTCCAGAGAGTGCTGATTGCGCAACTGTAGGTTCAGTCAAGAAGAATTTTATTACGCCGTAAACTGGAGTAGAGCTAACTATTTTGAGCTTGCAGTATGTCACGATATTAAGCATAAATTGAAACAGCATTACGCATTGTCCGCGAAAGCAGGTAAGGGGAATATCTCGGTTATTACACACTGTGTCCCTGGACTGAGGCTATGAAAAATAAGAGTCATCGCTTATGTTCACAAAATCACTGTCTTTGTTCAAGAACGTCTCCTCCTGAATCAAAACAAAGCCGAAATATTTTTAAAAGTATATTGATACAGTCACTGTAGCCCTTTTTTTGGCCTTTTCTTAGCCGGCCGGGGTGGTCGAGCGGTTCTAGGTTCTACAGTCTGGAACTGCCCGACCGCTGCGGTCGCAGGTTCGAATCCTGCCTCGGACGTGGATGTCTGTGCTGTCCTTAGGATAGTTAGGTTTAAGTAGGTCAAAGTTTTAGGGGACTGATGACCTCAGAAGTTAAGTCCCATAGTGCTCAGAGCCATTTGAACCAACCTTTTCTTAGCTGCGTCATAGCGGTGTACTGGTGAACAACCAGAAGTCGTCTGAGGCCGAATGCGGCGATTTCGGTGAGTGATCCAGGACAGGATGCATGCTGGCCATAAACTGGCGCACCGTCTTCGCTTTGTGGGCTGGGATGTCGTCGCGGAGGAGCAACCTGGAAGCTGCCAGAAGGCATTTGGTTTAAATCAGACGAGTTCTCACGCAAAAACGCCGGAGGACTCTAGAAAGTGGCCTCACTGCTGCGCTGCCATTTTCCAGCGAGCGTCAGACACGTACCGTTTACATTCGCGACGAGGATGGCTGCTGCACCAGTGTTTACATTTTGGCTTTCTACACGGGTATTTATTAAATTTCAACGATCGTAGCGCCGCAAATTGCCACGCTACTGAACTGTAGCTTCAGCACCCCGGCGATTACACTGACACGTTTAGGAAATTATTTTCGGAAAATATTATGGAAATTAATAATAACGCAACACATAAACTTCAGACATGAGTCGGAGAAGCTATAGATAGTATCTGATTTTTATTCAGCGGTAAGAAAGGTAAAGACAGTTTAAAAATAATGAATCCCAAAACACCATCTCTACATCTACGGATTAGATCGCACAAAAACAATGTCGCCAGACAAACAGTTACCGTCAAAGATAAACCTAGTTATGTGACGCAGTATCTACCAACAAGAAAGCACTTGAGTGCGAGGTGGTAAAAGGCCAATGATGTTTAAGGCATCCGACGCCCCAGATATCGTTACCAAGCCACCACAATCTTGGCTGCCAATGCAAACAGGGGGCGGCACTGGGGGTGTCCACTGGTGAACACAGCCTTAGGCTACGGAGCGTAGACGAACTGCTTTGTTGACGAGTAACTCACACTGCAGTACTGTAGTGCTAGTTGCGTTGACAAAGGAGAACAAAGACAAAACACTCATTGCGTTATATCTACAACGACAGTCGCCGAAGTTGACATTTCGTCAGAAAGTTACCCATGGAAAAAAATGGTTCAAATGGCTCTGAGCACTATGGGACTTTACATCCATGGTCATCAGTCCCCTAGAACTTAGAACTACTTAAACCTAGCTAACCTAAGGACAGTACACAACTCCCAGCCATCACGAGGCAGAGAAAATCGCTGACCCCGCCGGGAATCGAACCCGGGAACCCGGGCGCGGGAAGCGAGAACGCTACCGCACGACCACCAGCTGCGGACGTGACCCAAGGAATTTCGCAGAGTGAGGAAGAAGTGGCAGATAAAATATTGGCGTTTCTGCAAGATGAGTTGTAAGTTGTCAGGCAAATCCAACACCATACATGAAAACCCTGACATGATAAGCAAATCCAGTAGTATGTCACATAGCTCCGAATAAATTGTGACATTAAATTAACCAAAGTAATACGAGTAACGAGTGAGCAAATGGAATACCACAGACTAACACAAGAATGCCTAAATTCATGTCGTACCTTCCCGCCGTGAGGCAGACGCAGTTCCGAGGGGAGAAACGAGGACAGAAGCCGAGAGCAGAACCGTGGGGAGGGGCTGGGCACCCACGCCGCGAGCCTACCTGTACAACTATACAACCCGCACGTTTTAGCGTCAGGCTTTTTCGCGTCTCAGGTATGTCAAGGACAACCCCCAGCCCATGTTAAAAGCTAGAGCCCTCCAGAAAAGCAGTATAGACCTTACGATAACGCAAAAAGAGCCACTACCACCCGCAAGTTTTAGCGTGAGACTTTTTCGTTTGTCTGTTACATTAGGATCACTCCCCAGCCCATGTTAAAAGATAGAGCCCTCCAGAAGAGCAGTATAGATCTCACGATAACGCTAAAAGGACCACACTAGCTGCTGGTTTTAGCGTGAGACTTTTTAGCGTCTCTGTTACGTTGCAAACTTTAAAAAACATTGCCCCACCACGAAAAGTATAACGTTTCCCATTGGATAGACAGAATTTTTGTAGGCGGAGCTTAAGGTTAACATTGAGACCCTGATTGGTCAGATGAAAACATAGCCAGATAGTTTTTTTAAACTAACTTCGGTAAATTGTAGTAAGGAGAAGTTAAGAGGAGAGTTAGTTCCGAGACGGCGAGCTGGATGGCTGCTGCGCCGGCCGCTGCCGCCCTGACGCTACCTAAACACCGACAAGGTAATGAACGCACGCGATGCCGCATTTTTGAGCGCATAAGGCTTCACTCAGAACTGCAGAAGACTCATCTGTTGCACCCCTTTTTGCTTAATACTAGTGCCGATCGTTAATTAAAACTCATGGTGTTCACATTTGCCACTTGAAGAACAGATCTGAAACGCGATGATTTTTCTTTTATATAGTTATTCAGAAGCCACATCAGCCACTGTAATTTACGACAAGTTAGATAAGTTATTAAAGATAATTGAGAGTCACTGTAGACCATTTTGATAGTTTTCTCTTTTGTGAAACTTAAATTAAACCTAGATTATAGATGTGATATGGCATAGGTCATCCTTCGATCGCTTGTAGAACTTGGAAACCCATTTAGGGAATATTCGTTCACATTTTTGTTGAACGCTGTTGGTTTTTACCATCCTGTATTAAAACATTTCCTTTTATCAATAGTGCAATTTATAAACGATGTTTTGTGATTAGAATAAATTTCCAATGGTAAACTTAATTGCTTTTTCAACGTTATTTTACCAGCTAACTAAAAATAGGAAAGCCTTGAACCCTTTCCACTATATTTAGTTAGAATTAAGATTCTTTTACAGGGAGTGCAGTGGAGCTGACGCTGAGATCATTTAGTATTTGGTTATATCATTGCTAGTCTCACTGAACTCTTCTGAATTCTACATGTCATGTGTGGTCTGGCGTCTCCTTACCAGCAACAGGTCCCAGGTTCAAACTAGTTCCCTAAAAAAACACGCTCAGAGCGTCGTTGCGCGAAAGTGGTTGGGAGACACGATATAGTACAATCAGACACAACCATGAACGTTTAGAGAGTCAGTGCAATGTCTCATGTCGTATACGCTTGACAAGGTACATGAGCAGTACAGTGACGACGGTAGGTGCGTAACAAGTGAGAGTTATACTGATACAGTTGTCGAGCCATGTAGTGCCGCATCCTTGTCGGGCAGGGAGCCGTGACTCCAGCATCCAGCGCAGCGAATTGAAGGACAATCGTCCAAGCAGCTGCGTACTAAATTCAGTTACCTTCACGGAATATAATCCGCAGCGTAGTAAAAAAAGCAGTTATAATCGTTCAGCGCGCAAGGAAAACTACTGACATTCAAACGAGGACAAGGCGCAGTTGTTAGAAAAACTGGTGACTGCGCTTTCCAAGGATGTAAATGCCAGCTATGTTTTACGTTAATCACATCAAACCGAGCAGGAAACAGATTACAGTGATTTCAAGGGAAGCCGTGGATGGTTGCCAACTAGAAACAGTGTTGCATATTGTAAGGCGTAAGATAAATAACTTTCAAAAAGAGCGTAAAGTTGATGATGTACAGCAATCGTCCGAAAATTTGTAGATGAGATAAACAAACTTATACCATCGTTCAATAAGTAATTTGTTTTCAACTCCTACCAATCAGGTTTCAAGAAGAAATGCATATGAAAGGAACCCTGGAACCGAGAGAGTTTTATCAAGACCAACTAACAACAATGCTTTAACCCATTCGTACACAGTTAACCTGCGTCGTAAATTCGCTGCAAAGTTATTTATTGTGCTGCTAGAAGTTCGAGGTGCTCTGTCCCATGTGATTGTTTCTCGCGTGAGTGATATTGAAGTAGGGCAGTAGGGAATATTGACGTCACAGCAAGCAAGAGTGGGGAAAATGGGCGTAAGAGAACTAAAGCTATGGCAAGTAGCACTGCTTTTGGCCAATACCTGATCAAAATAACTTGCTTGGTTCCTGGTCTGCGTATGAAAATCTTACTTCTCTGGAACAAATGATCCCTCCCAGAAACGTGTGTGACGTTGCAGTTCACACCACCTGGAAACACTGGACAAATCCTGACTCTGGATGTTTGTTTTTCTCCATGCCTACAAAACATATTATCACACTGTGTGCAATTACTCCTGAGGGACAGCCAGTGTCACGATAAGCTCCACGACAGTCTGGTTTGCATTCGGTTGGGTGGCGTCACATTCCATCATTTCTCATCACCCCATTACACCAGTGTGATTCGTACACATTCCGTGAGAGGGCATTCCTGGCGCAACGTGGTGCACTGTTCTTAAGTGCCAAGGACTTCGCCTCAGATGTTGATGTTGCGAGTTATTGGTGCAAGTTAATAGTTTGTTTTTAATCTTTCTTGAATGTCTACGACATTCATTTTGTCAGGTTGGTCTCTGAACCTCGCAGACGCTCATTTTCATCCGGCCGGAGTGGCCGTCCGGTTCTAGGCGCTACAGTCTGGAACCGACCGACCGCTACGGTCGCAGGTTCGAATTCTGCCTCGGGCATGGATGTGTGTGATGTCCTTAGGTCAGTTAGGTTTAATTAGTTCTAAGTTCTAGGCGACTGATGACCTCAGAAGTTAACTCGCGTAGTGCTCAGAGCCATTTGAACCATTTGAACCATTCATTTTCCGTCGCCCTCTCAAAGCACGTGGTGAGCCATTAGCAGCTAACACTTTTCTCTCATAATTACTAACACAACAAACTCAATGAACTTTCGTAAATACTGAACTTGCGGCCTCGCACTCTAGAGGTTCCTTGTAAGAGGTTGTTATACCTTTCGAAACAATTACTCTGTAAAAAAAAAAAAAACAGTTACAATCTTGCGAGAGCGATTAGACATACATGAACTCCTGCTAATGCGACGTCCGCTTTGGTTGACATGTCAAACATGTCTATCAATATTTCTATGTACGAAACTATAAAAGTAATTTTAAAAAAGACATTTCCACCTGGGACAATTAGTGAAATTGTCGAGTTAATGGAAATTGTGGGCTAAATGGTTCAAATGGCTCTGAGCACTATGCGACTTAACTTCTGAGGTCATCAGTCGCCTAGAACTTTGAACTAATTAAGCCTAACTGATCTAAGAACATCACACACATCCATGCCCGAGGCAGAATTCGAACGTGCGACCGTAGCGGTCGCTCGGTTCCAGACTGGAGCGCCTAGAACCGCACGGCCACTGCTGCCGGCTAATGGAAACTGTACTAAAGTACAACATCTTTAGTTTTCAAAACCAGATCCATCTTCAATCCGATGGATTGGCTACGCTGTTCCGTTAGGAAGTACACTGGCAGACATTTTCGTCACCAAGAAGGAAAATAAATTCTTCAAGGGTCGCTCTGACATTAACGCATGTATAGTGTACTATAAACATTTTGTCGATGACGTTCGTGTCTTATTCAGTGACTCACAACAAGCAATTAACGGATTTGCAAGCGTCTTTAGTAAAGTACGTCATAATGTTACTTTAATAGTCGAGGAACAGTTGGGCAGCAGTACTAATTGTTTCGATATTAGCCACGAATCAACGTAGCCTTTCTTCAGAATCCACATCCATACGCATGATAAAAATGAACGTATGTCTATGTGAATGTGTATACATATATATGTCCCACATCTCCCCCTAAACCAATGGATCGTTTTCAAGCAAACTCGGTACACACATCCCTTACTGTCGGGCAACAATCGCTGTGGCGGTAACAACCACCTACCCATCATAGTTCAGGATATATGACGTCATAAAGAATGACATTTGTGAAAAACTACCGCATCGTGAATAACGTTTAAATGTATTTCTTCTGTGTTGCTATCAGTACACGCAATAAATTTGGCAGACAGTATCTACATATGTCGCTAAATGCACCTACAAAATTATATCATGGTAACACACAAAGATCATGAAATATGACGTTATAAGCAATTAGATGTGTGTAAAATTGCTGTATTATGCTTGGCGTTTAGATTCATTACTTCTTTGCTAATACCTCTATACGGAACACATTTTGCAGAAAGGATCCACCTACGCTGCTGAATGTACCAACAGCGTTATGTACACCACGTAGATCAGATGATATGACGGTATAAACATTAAGGTGCATGAAAAACTACCCAGTCGTGGATGACTTTTAATGTTACTACTTCGTTGCTACTGACTGTATCCGCAACATATTTAGCAGGCAGCGTCATAGGGGCTCAGTTAGTAGCGGGACTCGTCACTAGAGACAGTTCCACCCCAGCCAGTGAGATTCCAGGCCGAAGATGTGTGTCTGGAGGCTCTCCGGACAGCGGTGGGGAGCCGACCTGACCAGCCATACGGCCCCATAACCAGCAGTGATGATAGCGCTGCCAGGACCCGTTTGGTTGTCATCGACGGCACCCTGTCATGTCGCCCTTCATAGTAACCCATTCTGGGCTTACCTTTCAGAAAGATAATCCCCGGCGAGAGTTTCCACTGCCTTTCTTCGTGCTTGCCAAACCTTTCCTAGACCAGCAAAGTGGCCGGGTCTCTCTGTAACTGAGAACGTTTGGAGCGTTACGCGCAGCCGCTGCAACCAGCTCTGGCTTTTGCCGACCTGCCGACCTGCCGCCCTGCTTCGACAGGATTTGGCACGACATTGCTCAGGACGACATCCAACGTCTATATCAATCAATGCCAAGCCGGATGCCTGCTTCTATATAGGCCACAGCTGGACCAACGTGTTACTGACTTGAGAGGTTTGTGAGGCTCTCTCTCTCTTGAATAAATCATCCAGTATTTCTGAAACTGTAATAATTTGTTTATCTTTACTTGTACATCACATCTACCAGTTTCAGTCCCACTTCAATAATTTTTTGGTGGTGTGTCCTTCTTTTCTCCTTTCCTTTTCTTTTTTTTAAATTTACGGCACAGAAAGTAAATCGCTAACACCTGGCGGAGGTTTTGACAGCCTTCAAATGCGAAGTGCAGACGGCTTTAGGCGAAAACAACGAAAACAACAGCCGTCTATAGAGCTATAGAGACGTTGGCATAGAGACTCTACAAAATGACGTTCCAGACACGCGGAGCAGGTGCGTCCAGCGCACGGAAGCTATCCGCCATCTTTGTACGACTTTTTCATGATTTGAAAGCTGGTGTCACGAATACATGTAAAATGATATTTTTCGATGTTATACTACATACAAAGTTCATTCTTTGTATCCGTTTCTAATAGAAAATTGGCGAAATGATTACCAAGGCAAAGCTGCGTTTGTCACCTACCTCATCATAAATATACTGTAACATTTGACAAGAAGCAAGGTTCACAGTAAAAGTAAAGAAAGAAATCAGAAAAGTATAATTTGGAATTATATTACACAAAAAATGTTTCTTTTGTCTTGTGCTACCACAAAAATCTTTGGTCATTTGCCAAATAGCAGTAAAAGTCTGACAGATAGCCAACCAACATTTGAAAGCAAATTAAAGGAATTTCTGAATGACAATTCCTTGTACTCAATAGTTGAATTTTTAGATATGAGGTAGTAACTAAAAAAATGTGTAAAGATAACTTACGTTAAAGTGACACATTCCACATCATTAAGAAATGTCGTATTCATGATCTATGCTACAAATATTAATGTATGTAAGTATGAATGTATGTACCAATTTAAAATTCAAAAATTTTCTGGGTGGATGAACTGTCTTTACGCACAGTTAAACTTGTACAGAACCCTCGCAGCGCGAGTCCTACTCACAACTGGCCAGTTTTGTTTTTCGTGTGTGACAGAAAACCGACAAAATGAATAGCCAGACAAAGGCGGGTTTGTACACTGACGTGTCAGAGAAGTACGACAATCTTGCGAGACGGTCGCTCGGCAAGCAGCTTCCAAGCCATCGCCATCACGTACCCGGGACGCTCTCGCTCGCCCTCCAGACAGAGACTTACGCAATACGTGGAGCGGTGTGGCACCCGGCGGCTTCGGCGTGCAAGCAACTTCTGCCGGCGTCTGGCCGGCTTACGTCATTATATGGGCTGCGCCCAGCACAGCCCCTGGGCGGGGGAGGGGGGGGGGGGGGTGGGGCGCGTGATAGCAACCGGTTGTCAGTGGAAACGTGGCCCCGCATCACACTTACAGTTTCTGATGCTTTTCATCTCAGGATAGCACTTTCTTCTACCAACCCACGTCCTCCATTGTCTGCCGGGTGCATTCCAGTCTGTGCCTTCCTCCATAGTTTTTACTGTCTACAGCTCCCTCTCTCGCGCCTTAACAGATATCCTGTCATCCTCTTCCCTTGTCCTGTCGGTCTTTTCCATCTTTCCTTTTCCCTGCCAGTTCTGCGGACAACCTCCTCATTCCTCACCTCATCAGCCCACCTGATTTTCAGATTTCTTCTGTAGCACCACATCTTTGATTCTATTTTGTTCCGGTTTTCCTACAGTCCTTGTTACACTATTGTTCAATTCTTTTATCTTGGCGGTTCGCGCATGCCCGCCCAAACGCGGGAGATTGCTGTGTTGCCAGTTGCACGCGCCAAGAGATGCAGCGCCATAGTATAGTATAGTTCGCAAACTTACCCATAGGGGGGAGCGCGCAGTTTATGAAGTAAAGCCACCACGACCGCATTAACCCTTTCGCTGTTACAGAGACGTGCTTCCCGCAGTCCGCGATGTGCTCAATTTTGTCATCATTGCACTGCTCGCCTGTGCAGACACATGGTGTTTCGACTGCTTTGACACACTTTATCATTCGATTTCACAAAAACTATTTGGCCCAAAAATTTGATTTTTACACATCTTCTTGACTGATATCTTTCCCCCATCAATGACTTAATTTTGTTTCGATGTTCAACGCAGTTATTGTGCAGCAGTAGATGTAGTAAACCATTGGACGAAATATTGTAGAGTTTGCAGAGGTAAAAGTCCATAGCGTATACTTTCCGAATGATCGTTTTTAGTTCGCACTAGAAATTTCAAAAAATTACATTCAAACGAATAAAATTCGTGAAGTAAGACACTTCGATATTGTTTTTAAATACAGAAAATATTAAGCGCCGAGCAAGGTTTGAACTCAGAACCTTTCGCTTAGCAGCCATACACTTTTTTTTTAATCTCATTTTGTTCGCTTTTGTTCGTTGCATCAGCTCGGGGCGGACGTTGTAAGACATCCGTTTAAGTTCGTTGTTGATGGATTAGCTCAGTTTTTTTTTTTTTTTTTTTTATTACAGAGGGCAGCTAACCCTCTGGCCGAACACGCTGAGCTACCGTGCCGCCGACACTTTAACCATTACGCTAACGCAGCTCGTCATTCAATTACATTTCCCAGAGGACCTTAAAACATCACGCAAAACATCAACAAACACTGTTGGTATGATTATGAATTACTCTCGTTCCGTCGAAGTACAATAGGAAATAAAGAATTACCGCTGTTCTTTATTGCGATAAAGCTGTTAGTGAGAATGATACAAACACCTTTCCTTGCTATCGCCTGAATTAGGAGGCTTATTGCTTGTTTGGTTTAATTAATTAATAGAGTATGAAGCAATTGGTATAAAGAACGCTTTTTCCAAACTTTCTATAAAAGAAAGTCTGCTATCAAGACATTGCTTTTGTTCAATTACTTTATTTATGACTGAACATTTCTAAAACTGAAGACACTCGTCCGTGCTCTGCGCTGCATTCGAGCTCTGGCAACGTCGTTCCCTGTTCATTGGCTGACTGTGTTTTGTGACGTCAGATGCGCAGAACGAACCTAAACTCGGCCGCCGTCGTAAATGACGCATACAATGATACATTCTCACGAACTTATTCCTCAAATTAAGGGCAATGATTAATGCTAGTAGACTTCTCGTGGCTAGGAATGCCTTTTTCGCCAGTGCTAGTCTGCTTTTGATGTCCTTCTTGCTGCATCAGTCATTGGCTATTTTACTGCCTAGTTAGCAGAATTCCTTAACTTCATCTTCGTGACCATGAATCCTATTGTTAAGTTTCTCGCTGTTCTCATTTCTGCTACTTCTCATTACTTTCGTTTTTCTTCGATTTACTCTCAGCCCATATTCTACAGACCCAGATCTACGATATTTCCAATCAGGGGCGAAAACTTGATGGTGGCGTCCCCTCTCCCCCTAGAGCGTCTGAGACGTCAAAAATTTAAAAATAAATCTAATTTTCAAAAATATGTTCATTTTGTAGCGCACACCTTTTGAAGAGTTTGATATATAAAAGATGTATGTTCGAGTAAGTGTAAGGCATGTTACTTGGTCTTCAGTCTGACAAAGTTGAGCCCCAGCCCTCTGCACACAGCACTTTTGTGTCGGCCGTGACTGCATGTCCGTCTGTGAAATTCAGACACGTATGTTTTGTAATGGAAGCCATCAAATCTATATTCAGGACAGTGGAAATTTAAATGTCCTGTTGTGCGTCGCTTGCTCCCAGTCACCCGGTTTGATATCCTAGTCCCCTTAAAAAGGGTCACAATTGAAGAGCATATTTCAATAGTGGTACAAGTCCATTTTTGTTCATTTTGAGGTACAGAGTCCTGAAGTTAAATGAGCGCTGAAAAATCTGCAGTTTAAGGTACAAGAAATATTCAAGCATATGGCTTCTTGCTAGAGATGAACCTTTCTTTCTGTTTGTTTGGCTCATTTATTTCAGAAGCATTATAGACACAAAAGTGGACGTAATGGATTTGTACCATTATTGAAATAGGTCCTTCAATTAATACTGGGTGCGCTTATTTGTGGCCGGGAGGGTAAGAACTCTTCAGAAAATTTGCGCTCTTTATTGCCTATTAGCTGGCAACTTTCTTTTTGTGCCATATAAAAGCAGTAAAAACAAGAGACAGGTTAGACTACACATTTCTTGAATCCTCAGGCCCCAGCTGTTTTTTCTCTCTAACCTTGCTACAGTTTTACATAACGTACTTTCCTTTCAACGAAATAATCTATTATCTCATCCAAGTTCGTCAAGCGTTTTACTACACTCCTGGAAATGGAAAAAAGAACACATTGACACCGGTGTGTCAGACCCACCATACTTGCTCCGGACACTGCGAGAGGGCTGTACAAGCAATGATCACACGCACGGCACAGCGGACACACCAGGAACCGCGGTGTTGGCCGTCGAATGGCGCTAGCTGTGCAGCATTTGTGCACCGCCGCCATCAGTGTCAGCCAGTTGGCCGTGGCATACGGAGCTCCATCGCAGTCTTTAACACTGATAGCATGCCGCGACAGCGTGGACGTGAACCGTATGTGCAGTTGACGGACTTTGAGCGAGGGCGTATAGTGGGCATGCGGGAGGCCGGGTGGACGTACCGCCGAATTGCTCAACACGTGGGGCGTGAGGTCTCCACAGTACATCGATGTTGTCGCCAGTGGTCGGCGGAAGGTGCACGTGGCCCGTCGACCTGGGACCGGACCGCAGCGACGCACGGATGCACGCCAAGACCGTAGGATCCTAAGCAGTGCCATAGGGGACCGCACCGCCACTTCCCAGCAAATTAGGGACACTGTTGCTCCTGGGGTATCGGCGAGGACCATTCGCAACCGTCTCCATGAAGCTGGGCTACGGTCCCGCACACCGTTAGGCCGTCTTCCGCTCACGCCCCAACATCGTGCAGCCCGCCTCCAGTGGTGTCGCGACAGGCGTGAATGGAGGGACGAATGGAGACGTGTCGTCTTCAGCGATGAGAGTCGCTTCTGCCTTGGTGCCAATGATGGTCGTATGCGTGTTTGGCGTCGTGCAGGTGAGCGCCGCAATCAGGAGTGCATACGACCGAGGCACACAGGGCCAACACCCGGCATCATGGTGTGGGGAGCGATCTCCTACACTGGCCATACACCTCTGGTGATCGTCGAGGGGACACTGAACAGTGCACGGTACATCCAAACCGTCATCGAACCCATCATTCTACCATTCCTAGACCGGCAAGGGAACTTGGTGTTCCAACAGGACAATGCACGTCCGCATGTATCCCGTGCCACCCAACGTGCTCTAGGAGGTGTAAGTCAACTACCCTGACCAGCAAGATCTCTGGATCTGTCCCCCATTGAGCATGTTTGGGACTGGATGAAGCGTCGTCTCACGCGGTCTGCACGTCCAGGACGAACGCTGGTCCAACTGAGGCGCCAGGTGGAAATGGTATGGCAAGCCGTTCCACAGGACTACATCCAGCATCTCTACGATCGTCTCCATGGGAGAACAGCAGCCTGCATTGCTGCAAAAGGTGGATATACACTGTACTAGTGCCGACATTGTGCATGCTCTGTTGCCTGTGTCTATGTGCCTGTGGTTCTGTCAGTGTGATCATGTGATGTATCTGACCCCAGGAATGTGTCAATAAAGTTTCCCCTTCCTGGGACAATGAATTCACGGTGTTCTTATTTCAATTTCCAGGAGTGTAGATGAAAAAACAAAATGTCGTTGCATAATACTGAAAAAGCCGCCGATACGAATAGTTCCCAAGAGTAGTGTGATTTCTCGATTTGATTGCGTCTACTTTGTCACTGTCTGTTTGATAAAACAAAACAGACATTTCTAATATCGCAGCAATTATAAAACATGCCAAATAAGCTACACTGTTATGGCATAAATGGTAATTTTCATCTACGTTATTTGCAAAAATAACACGACAAAATATAATTCACGAAGTATCAATATCAGATGCCTATTAGGCGTATTACATGCAAAAAGTTTTAGGTGAGGAAATAGTTTTACATTTCATTAATATGCTCTAGTTTCCCAAGGATGAGAGCGATGTAAATTTGGAACCGTCATATTGTTCGATATAATGTGTGCGATGTCCCCGTTTCTTCTCTTTCTTCATTCTAGCAAACAACGTTGTCATCATTAATTCTGTTAACAGTTCCTGCCATTTTCAAAGCTTAAAAATCGGAAATTTGTGGTAAGTTTGTATGGGACTAAACTGCTAAGGTCATCGGTCCCTAGGCTTACACACTACTTAATCTGACTTAAACTATCTTACGCTAACAACACACACACACCCATGCCCAAAGGAGGACTCGAACCTCCGATCGGTGGGGACGAGGGGAGGGGGGAGGGAAGGAGGGGGGGGGGGGCAGCCGCGCGAACCGTGGCAAGGCGTCTAAGACCGCATACTTCCCCGCGCAGCGTCAAAACTTATTCTCTGGTTAATTTCGCTAACCCTACCATAATCACCAGTTTAAGTATCCCGCGTTTATTCTCCAGTTAGGCGTTACACGTATTCATGCAAGACGTTTTCCGCGCTATTCCGAGAACGTACGGGGCTGCTGACCGGGGACTGTAAAACTGACCCTTAGAAGTGTAGCGATCTAGCAAAAATAATCTGTCTAAATTTCACTTTCTTGGATACACCGAAAAGGTAATACCGGGTGATCAAAAAGTCAGTATAAATTTGAAAACTTATTAAATCACAGAATAATGTAGATAGAGAGGTACACATTGACACACGTGCTTGGAATGGCACAGGGTTTTATTAGAACCAAAAAGAAGTTCACAAAATGTCCTACTGATGGCGCTTCATCTGATCAGAATAGCAATAATTAGCATAACAAAGTAAGACAAAGCAAAGATGATGCCCTTTACAGGAAATGCTCAATATGTCCACCATCATTACTCAAGAATAGCTGTAGTCGAGAAATAATGTTGTGAAGAGCACTGTAAAGCATGTCCAGAGCTATGGTGAGGCATTGGCGTCGGATGTTGTCTTTGAGCATCCCTAGAAATGTTGGTCGATCACGATACACTTGCGACTTCAGGTAACCTCAAACCCAATAATCGCACGGACTGGAGTCTGGGGACCTGGGAGGCCAAGCATGACGAAAGTGGCGGCTGAGCACAAGAGATCTCTCACGTCTAGCAATACTTCGTTTTTTTGGTTCTAATAAAACCCCATGTCATTCCAAGCATGTGTGTCAATTTTTACCTCTCTATCCACATTATTCCGTGGTTTATTAAGTTTTTAAATTTATACTAACTTTTTGATCACCCGGTATGTAATCTTCCTTACCTGCCATTCCTGTTGGTCGTTTATTTCCACTCTGGTAGTCTGATTCTATGGATTCCCCTAATGATTATAACCACGCTCATCATTCGTACACCGAGTCGACCACAGGAAACGAGTGGCATTCACATGTTCGGCTTTACTCAGCTCTGGTCGTATAGCCCTGTCCCATGTTGTCCGCGGGATAGTTTTCTATTTCCAGATGCGACGGGGATCCCCCTGGCGGAGGCACCTCGTACACCGTCCACGAATTCAAAAACATCAACTTACAATTCGTTCAGAAATCAACTTATAATGTGTTGAAAGATGTTCAAAAACTGTCTGCGCTTCAAAATCACATGAACAATAGATATACCAACGTACGATGAATGCTAGGCTCTTTGGGAAACGATGTTTCTTTCTTGAAGAAAATGAATCTGGCGCCCCCTGAAATTGCCGCCCGAGCCACATACCCGAGATACCCTCCCCCCCCCCCCCCCCCCCCCCGCTCTTCCCACCCCTACACCCGGGCCAGATATTCCATAGTCATTACGCTGTTCATCCCTTCAACAAGTCGTGTAATTGTTCTTCACTTTCACTGAGGATAGAAATTTCGTCAACGCATCTTAGCATTGATATACTTTCAGCATGAATTTTAATTCCACTCCTGAGCCTTTCTTTTATTTCCGTCACTGCTTCTGTGACGTGCCAAAGACTGCATCCATGTCTTACAGCCTTTTTAATCAGTGCACTTCGCTCTCGGTCTTCCACTCTTTTTGTTTGCTGTTGGTTCTTGTACATATTGTACGTTACGCGTCACTCTCTATAGCTTAACCCTATTTTGCTCAGAATTTCAAACTTCTCGCATCATTTTACACTGTCGAACGCTTTTTCCAGGTCGACAAAACCTGCCAACCTGTCTTGGTTTTTCTCCACTTTTGCTTCCACTATAAACCGCGAGAATATAAGATGAACATCAACAAAAGCAAAACGAGGGTAATGGAATGTAGTCGAATCAAGTCGTGAGATGCTGAGGGAATTAGATAAGGAAATGAGACACCTAAAGTAGTAAAGGATTTTTGCTATTTAGGGAGCAAAATAACTGATGATGGTCGAAGTAGAGACGATATAAAATGTATGCTGGCAATGGCAAGCAAAGCGTTTCTGAAGAAGAGAAATTTGTTAACATCGAGTATAGATTTAACTGTCAGGAAGTCGTTTCTGAAAGTATTTGTATGGAGTGTAGCCATGTATGGAAGAGAAACATGGTAGATAAATAGTTTGGACAAGAAGAGAATAGGAGCTTTCGAAATGTGGTGCTACAGAAGAATGCTGAAGATTAGATGGGTAGATCACATAACTAATAAGGAGGTATTGAATAGAATTGGGGAGAAGAGGAGTTTGTGGCACAACTCAACAAGAAGAAGGGACCGGTTGGTAGGACATGTTCTGAGGAATCAAGGGATCACAAAGTTAGCGTTGGTGGGCAGCGTGGAGGGTAAAAATCGTAGAGGGAGACAAAGAGATGAATACACTAAGGAGATTCAGAAGGATGTAGGCTGTAGTAGGTACTGGGAGATGAAGAAGCTTGCACAGGATAGAGTAGCATGGAGAGGTGCATCAAACCAGTCTCAGGACTGAAGACAACAACAACAACAACAACAATAATCCGCGACGTCGGAATTGCCTCTCTGGTGCCGTTACCTTTCCTGAAGTCAAACTGATCATCATCTAAGACATCCTCAGTTTTCGTTTCCATTCTTCTGGACATTATTCTTGTCAGCAACTTGGATGTATGAGTTGTTAAGCTGATTGAGTGATAATGCTCGAATTTGTCAGTTCTTATAAGTGGATATTAATATGAGTGTATGTAAACGTAGGCTTCCGTGGTCGTTGTCACAGTCAATAAAATTCTTCTGGGTTTAAGACCGCATTGTCAATTATAAAATTCCGACGTTTCGGTGGCTGTTGCTAGACGCCTTCCTTAGGACGTAATGCTAACTGCTGTCTAAACATTCATGGTGGTGTCTGATTGTTCTATATCGTGTCTCCCTACCACTTTCGCGCAACGACGCTCTGAGCGTGTTTTTTAGGGAATTAACTAGTTTGAACCTGGGACCTGCTCCTGGTAAGGAGACGACAGACCACACATGAAATGTAGATTCAGAAGAGTTCAGTGAGACTAGCGATCATATAACCAAATACTAAATGATCTCAGCGTCAGCTCCACTGCACTCCCTGTAAAAGAATCTTAATTCTAACTAAATATAGTGGAAAGGGTTCAAGGCTTTCCTATTTTGAGTTTGCTGGTAAAATAACGTCGAAAAAGCAGTTAAGCTTACCATTGGAAATTTATTCTAATAACAAAACATCGTTTATAAATTGCACTATTTATAAAAGGAAATGTTTTAATACAGGATGGTAAAAACCAACAGCGTTCAACAAAAATGTGAACGAATATTCCCTAAATGGGTTTCCAAGTTCTACAATCGATCGAAGGATGACCTATGCCATATCACATCTATAATCTAGGTTTAATTTAAGTTTCACAAAAGAGAAAACTATCAAAATGGTCTACAGTGACCCTCAATTATCTTTAATAACTTATCTAACTTGTCGTAAATTACAGTGGATGATGTGGCTTCTCAATAACTATATAAAAGAAAAATCATCGCGTTTCAGATCTGTTCTTCAAGTGGCAAATGTGAACACCATGAGTTTTAATTAACGATCGACACTAGTATTACGCAAAAACGGGGTGTAACAGATGAGTCTTCTGCAGTTCTGAGTGAAGCCTTATGCGCTCAAAAATGCGGTATCGCGTGCGTTCATTACCTTGTCGGTGTTTAGGCAGCGTCAGGGCGACACCGGCCGGCGCAGCAGCCATCCAGCTCGCCGTCTCGGAACCCACTCTCTAACTTCTCCTTACTACAATTTACCGAAGTTAGTTAAAAAAAACTATCTGGCTATGTTTTCATCTTACCAATCAGGGTCTCAATGTTAACCTTAAGCTCCGCCTACAAAAATTCTGTCTATCCAATGAGAAACGTTTGCAACGTAACAGAGACGCTAAAAAGTCTCACGCTAAAACCTGCAGCTAGTGTGGTCCTTTTAGTGTTATCGTAAGATCTATACTGCTCTTCTGGAGGGCTCTATCTTTTAACATGGGCTGGGGAGTGATCCTAATGTAACAGACACGTGAAAAAGTCTCACGCTAAAACTTGCGGTTGGTAGTGGCCCTTTTTGTGTTATCGTAAGGTCTATACTGTCCTATATGATCTTAGCCCTGCCTGTTCGTATTCTTGGAATAAAACAACTCCTAAACCTGTTTTCGCGCTATCAGTGGCCATACAAAAATTTTTTATTAGATCAGGATGTGCTAAAATCGGTGTTGTTGTTAGTGCGTTTTTCACTTTTAAAAATTCTTCATTGGCTTGTTGATCCCATACCCATGGCGTTTTTTTTTCCAGTCAATGCACATAGGCGTGGTGTTGCGAGAGAGTCGATCCAAATAAATTTTTTATAGAATCCGGTGAGACCTAGAAATCCTCTGAGAGTTTTCTTATTATATGGAGTACAGAATTCTTTGATTGCCGTTAGTTTTTCTGGGTCAGGCATTACCCCTTTCTTAGAAATTATGTGTCCTAGAAATTTGACCTCTCGCCTTCCAAATTTGGATTTTGTTATATTTACTGTGACCCCATGCTCTTTCATGATCTGTAAAAACTGATTTAATGTGTCGTTGTGATGTTCCCAAGAGGGTTCTGCTATAATCACATCATCAACATAACAAGTAATTTTTTGTAAAATTTCAGGACTGAGTATAGTATTAAATCCCCTAATAAACGCTGCTGATGATATGTTTAAACCAAATGGCAATCGTTTAAACTGGTAACATCTACCGAATACGATAAATGCTGTAAATTTTCTACATTCTGGGGCCAATTCTATCTGCCAGAAACTACTGCGTAAATCAATTAATGAAAATATCTTAGCACCATGGAAGTTTTTTATCAATTCCTCTAATTTTTCTGGGCGATCTGTCTCAGTGATTATGATTGTGTTGATCTGTCTGGAATCAAGCACTAACCTGATGCTCCCATCTTGTTTTTGTACAATATGGAGCGGGCTGTTATATGTGGAGATAGCTGGTTCAATAATATCGTCATCTAACATTTTGGATATCTCCTGGAATACTTTATTTCTGTAGCTTAATGGGATTGTATAGGGTGGCACTCTAAATGGTTTGTGCTGTTTTACTTCAAACTTGTAGTGAAAGTGCTTAATACTGCCAGTCTTAGGTAAAAATACCTCTGCTTTATCTCGTAAAATACTCTGTAATTCTCTTTTACTGTGTTCCGAAATACCTTGAACTTCTTGCAATTTTTCGTCGATTTCTTTATGGACTTCTAACATGAGTTGAGGCGATTTCCCCTTTTGTGCATAACATTCTAATTCTTCATCCTCTTTATCTCGCGTCATTCTTAATTGTTTATTTATAACTGGTATTTCTTCTAATTTTAGCTTTTGCTCAAAGAGAAGTGTGACATTCCCGAATGTTACGCTACCTTTCCCCATATCTATTATCGCTCGTCTCTCATTTAAAAAATCTGCACCTATAATCAAATCTACAGTTAGTTTAGGTATAATCACGAAGTTGGCTTCGATCTTTTGACCTTGGCACGAAAGAGTTAACCTTGCTTGTCTCGTAACTTCCGCAGCATTGTTTCTAATAGGACCTCTTACTTTAATCTTACGTTTTTTCAGAACTGGCAATTCCTCATTGGCATTACACTGCATGAATAAATTTTCTGAGATCGCAGTCAGTTCACTTCCGCTATCAGTTACAATATTGACTGGGATATGCTTTACCATAGCCTTCACAATTGGTTGAATTTGAAAGGGTTGGTTCTGTTCTTCTTCTTCTTGCATCAACGAATCCTCCACTGAACCATACATGAGTCTTTTTAGGAATTTCCCTTGTGAATTCGAACTTTCTGTAGGATAAGCTTCGACTGCTACTTCTTTCTCTTTTATTTCCTTTTCTCTATTTCTTCCTTCCTTTACGGTTTCTTCTACACCCTCTACTTTTTCCTCATCCTCGTCTATCTTCTCCTTCTTCGTCGCTACTTCCACATAATCGCATCTAAATGCTCTAATTATCGCTTCATAACTTCCTTCATTATATACGTTGGGTTGTGTGCCCACTTGTAACTTATTTTTAACTTCTGTCGACTGTGCATTATCCTCATTGAATTCGCTTTCCCTGGTTTCCATCTCCAATAGCTCTGCAATACTCATTACTTCGTCCTTTCCTCGTACATTCGTTGTGCATGCCTCTGGTAATTCATCTTCCTCGTCAGAGTTCTCCCAATTAATTTCGTTCCAACACGATATTGTTATTTTCTTTTCTTCGTTTTCATCTGGTCCCTGCGGATTTGTTTCTTCTTTCTTCTCTTCTCGTGATAAGATTTTTACTTCTCTGTTCAAGGTGCTGCAATTGTCCTGGGTCGGTGCGTCATTCTCTTTGGCATGGGCGCTTAGCTGTCAATTCGAACGTTTATCGGGGTTTGGTGGTCTTACCTCCACGTCTTCTATCTGTATTCGCTTTTCTTGTTCAGCTTGTTGATAGTGGTTTCTTGGTTGATAATTTGTCGGTCTTTTGGTTCTCCAGTACCTGTTCCGGTTGTCGTTATTCCCTCTGTAATAGTTGTTGCCGTTCCTGGGTGAATTATAGTTATTAACATATTCTCTTCTAAATCCATAACCGGTTCTTTGTTGAAATCTATTGTTGTTTCTTGGTGCGAAGTGGTTCGTAATTATTGTTTCTTCGTACTGTGTCTTGTGGATTCCACTGCTTGTTGCCTTCGTTTTCACGTGCGCTTCGTCTTTTTCTTGCGTCATCTTCCGAAAATATGAACTCTAGTTCTCTTAGAAAACCTTTAAATGCTTCGACGACATTGCCTCCGCGACCTACTAGTGATTGCTGGTATTTCAATGGTAGCTTCATCGAGCATAATTTAATCATCTCTCCGTCACTGTATGGTACATCTAAGCATTGATTTTTGTTTGCCATTACTTCGAAAAATTTCACGGGACTCTTCTCTCCAGAATTTTCAAAATATGGGTTCTGTAATAATCCGTACTTCACTCTGTTCTGTGCTTCCCTTGACCAATATCGTGAGAGAAACTTCTCTCTGAAATCTTCGTACGATCGGCATGTCACTGCAACATTCTGCATGGTTTCTGCGACTGTTCCTGACATGTGTGCACATATAAAGTCTAATTTGTGTGCTAGCCTCCAGTGTTCTGGTAATCCTACTCGGAATTGATCAATAAACGTTCGTGGATGTAATGAGTTTCCTTCGCGAAAGTGTTGAAATTTTCTGACTGTGAGGAAATGATCGTGGTCGTACTTCGTCAAGGTTCCATATGAAATTCGCGATTCTTCGCCACTTTTGTTTCTGATCATTTCTCCCGTCTTTCGTTCCGGTTGTGGTAGATCCATTGGATATTGTCCACTGTAACTTTCGCCTACCCTTGCGTAGTATCGTTGGAGTGGTACGCAATAATTTTCTTCCATCGCTTGTGAACGTGTAGCTGAATGCATTGCACTGTACTCTTCGCGACCTGGCTTTCCATTGTCACGTATTGGTTGGGTATCTTGTCTGGCTAACCTTGCTGCTTCAGTGCAAGATTCAAACTGTCTTGAAACATACATTTGTGGTTTCGAATGTATTTGTGATGACGATTGTTCATCAAGAATTTCGAAATGTGTTTGTTGCTGTGCAGGCTGTCTGATTTCACGTATGTTACTTTCTGCCTGTGATTGGAATCGTAAAAGCGTAATATCTTCGTTAGTTGCTTGTTTTCCGGTGCTGTTACAGATACGGATGTGATTGCAGACTCTGTGCTTGTTCGATGCTGTTCACTACGCTCTTCAATGGTTTGCAACAACTCTGTTCGCAATTTCTGAAATTGTCGCTTCGTTTGCGCTTCTATTTTGACTATGCGGTTATCATATCTTTTCAGCGCAGCTTTTGTGATACGTTTGTGTAACACACTGTTTTCAACAATTTCACGCGCTGTACCTGCTGCTTGTCTAGTAATTTCGTTTATCTGTTTCTTTAGTTTCTTGACTTCTCCCTGGGTGTTGGTACGTAATGTTTTGATCTCGTCCTGAATGTCATTACGCAATGTTTGTACGTCCACTTGTACCTTGTCAATGTCTGTTCTCAACTGATTGTGACCTTTTATTAAGTGTCCTATCAGTTCTCGAGATTCTTTTGCCTCGTCTTCAATATGACTTAGGTGTAACTGAATATTTTTGTTTTGTTCTTTAATCTCACGCATTTGTCTCGTGGTTTCTGCATTCTGAATTTGAATTTGATTCGCTATGTCTTTATTTTGCCTTGTCATGGTTTCCGTAATTTATTGTAATAATTCTGCCAAATTGGTGGGTCCTATTGCGTTTTCTTCCGACGTCCTACGCTCTGTGTTTTCGCACAAGTGTTGGTTCGCAACCGATTGCATTGAACTGTGCTGTGACACGTTTCTGCTCGCATTCCTTGTACTCTGTGCTGAGGGAGCTCGGATTACTTGTGCTACGGGTTCTACGTATTCAAGACGCAAGTTAGAATCCTCATCGCCTGTCTCTCTACATTGCTGCTCCTCTGTCGTATGCAGACCTAGGTTTTCTGTGCCTTGGCGTACATTATGCTCGTTATGGTGCGTTATCTGTCCTACTTCTCGCGATACTGCATCGTCTGTTGTAATGTCCTCTATTCTCTGTACATTTTTATGTTGGGTCTCTACCTCAATTCGGTCAAGGTCTCGATCTGCCATTGCTAATCTTTCCGAATCCCTTCTTTTCTGTTTTAAAAGCAATTCACGCGCCCTACTTCGCGTCAAAATGCGCTCATACGATCTCACACGTTTCATAAAGTTTTTGTTCACACGACTTGACAAACCATTCACTTACTTGTTGGGTCAGAACCAACTTGTCAACGATGTATCCGCCACCTGCGCGCTTGCGTTGGAGAGAAAACTTAATTCTAACAATTTTCAAAATACATAAATTAATTATGCTATTGTTTCTGGTGAATGTCTTTCTTGAATACTTTTACTATCTATCGCTGCAGCTACTGTTTTCGACTATGTATAACATTAAGATATTTTTTTTTTTTTACTACGAAAATTTTTCAGCAGGATTTTTTTTCTGACCTAATTAGGCATGTGGTCGACCTTCAATCATGGTAGTTTACCATCCTGGCAGGGTCGCCATTTTCTAAACATTCATGGTGGTGTCTGATTGTTCTATATCGTGTCTCCCTACCACTTTCGCGCAACGACGCTCTGAGCGTGTTTTTTAGGGAATTAACTAGTTTGAACCTGGGACCTGCTGCTGGTAAGGAGACGCCAGACCACACATGACATGTAGAATTCAAAAGAGTTCAGTGAGACTAGCGATCATATAACCAAATACTAAATGATCTCAGCGTCAGCTCCACTGCACTCCCTGTAAAAGAATCTTAATTCTAACTAAATATAGTGGAAAGGTTTCAAGGCTTTCCTATTTTGAGTTTGCTGGTAAAATAACGTCGAAAAAGCAGTTAAGCTTACCATTGGAAATTTATTCTAATAACAAAACATCGTTTATAAATTGTACTATTGATAAAAGGAAATGTTTTAATACAGGATGGTAAAAACCAACAGCGTTCAACAAAAATGTGAACGAATATTCCCTAAATGGGTTTCCAAGTTCTACAATCGATCGAAGGATGACCTATGCCATATCACATCTATAATCTAGGTTTAAATTAAGTTTCACAAAAGAGAAAACTATCAAAATGGTCTACAGTGACCCTCAATTATCTTTAATAACTTATCTAACTTGTCGTAAATTACAGTGGATGATGTGGCTTCTCAATAACTATATAAAAGAAAAATCATCGCGTTTCAGATCTTTACTTCAAGTGGCAAATGTGAACACCATGAGTTTTAATTAACGATCGACACTAGTATTACGCAAAAACGGGGTGTAACAGATGAGTCTTCTGCAGTTGTGAGTGAAGCCTTATGTGCTCAAAAATGCGTTATCGCGTGCGTTCATTACCTTGTCGGTGTTTAGGCAACGTCAGGGCGACACCGGCCGGCGCAGCAGCCGTCCAGCTCGCCGTCTCGGAACTAACTCTTCTGTTCAACTGCTCCTTACTACAATTTACCGAAGTTAGTTTAAAAAAACTATCTGGCTATGTTTTCATCTGACCAATCAGGGTCTCAATGTTAACCTTAAGCTCCGCCTACAAAAATTCTGTCTATCCAATGAGAAACGTTATACTTTTCGTGGTGGGGCAATGTTTTTTAAAGTTTGCAACGTAACAGAGACGCTAAAAAGTCTCACGCTAAAACCTGCAGCTAGTGTGGTCCTTTTAGCGTTATCGTAAGATCTATACTGCTCTTCTGGAGGGCTCTATCTTTTACCATGGGCTGGGGAGTGATCCTAATGTAACAGACACGCGAAAAAGTCTCACGCTAAAACTTGCGGGTGGTAGTGGCCCTTTTTTGTGTTATCGTAAGATCTATACTGCTTTTCTGGAGGGCTCTAGCTTTTAACATGGGCTGGGGTGGTCCTTGACATACCTGAGACGCGAAAAAGCCTCACGCTAAAACGTGCGGGTTGTATAGTCGTACAGGTAGGCTCGCAGCGTGGGTGCCCAGCCCCTCCCTTATCTAGCTTAACACGGTTCTGCTCTCGGCTTCTGTCCTCGTTTCTCCCCTCGGAACTGCGTCTGCTTCACGGTGGGAAGGTACGACACGCATTTAGGCATTCTTGTGTTAGTCTGTGGTATTCCATTTGCTCACTCGTTACTCGTATTACTTTGGTTAATTTAATGTCACGATTTATTCGGAGCTATGTGACATACTACTGGATTTGCTTATCATGTCAGGGTTTTCATTTAAGGTGTTGGAATTGCCTGACACCTTACAGCTGAATGAGCAATTGTTTGGTTGCTCATACACTTTGAAGGAGTAGTGTCATTGGATGTGAGGGTGAGGAGGAAGGGCATCAGGCGTTCTGGTCTTTGCGTCGAGTGTCGTCACTGGCAGAAACGGGCGTTTTCTATTGGACTTTCCTTTATTACTTGCCATTGGTGGAAATCGGCGAATGGGAAACTGAGCGGCGACTGCAGCGTAGCGCTGTTTACTAGCTGCCCAGTATCGACTAGGGCGCGTCAGCACAGCTGTCCTCCAGCAAAGCTGTCACAGCTGGCAGCCAAGACTCTGGAAGTCGATACTCGTCTTCTCTATTCGTGTTGTCGGGTCGCGTAGCTGTTTCTATAGCTCCCCTAATCTTCCACCTCAGACTAAACGGCTGTTTCGCCAGTTCATCCTGCGCTCTTCCTGGTGTTCTGCCACAGCTGATCTGTTGTATTGTTTGAGACGGATACATCTCTCGTGTTCAGATAACCAGGTGCTTATTGGACGCCCAGTCTCGCCTACATACACCAGGCCACATTCGCACCCGACTTCACATACTCCGGCGGCCTGAAACTTGTCAACTGTATCTTTCGTAGAGCCCAGAACGTCTTTTATTTTGTTGTTGCTACGAAAGATCGGCTTAGTACCTGCCCTACGGAGAATTTTGCCCAGACGTTCAGTAACCCCTTGTATGTACGGTAGCAGGACGGTGTTCCGTGCTTCGCTCTGCGTTTCCCTTTTGCCCTTCTCCTTTGGCGCCATAGTTTTATGTATCATCCTCATGTCGTACTCACTGGGTCCAAAAATGAACCTGAGGTTCTGTAGCTCAGCTTTGAGATTGCGTTCGCTGATCCTGCAGGCTCTCTTAGTTAAAGTTTGCACAGCCGAATTTTTTGCGCAGGTGGGTTTTCTATGAACATCTTCCCGTCAGGCTTATGGTAAACTACCACGACGAGAAAAGCCAATGCAGCGTTCTTTTCCATCTCCATGTGCGGCGGGGCGGGGTCGTTCTGTCGTTCTTTCGTCTCCTTACTCTTTCTCAGTCATATTCATCGAACAGTTCACCTACCTCTATATTTCTTCCTTCCGACGTCCGTTCACGCTGTAGTGGTAGGTACACGCTAGGCAGTAAAGCAGCGTTCATGAAACCACTACCACTACGTAAAACCTGACACACACAGAGGCCGCGTAACTCAAGTTGCATATCACTTCCTGTAAGCTCACTTTCACAAATTTCGGGCGGTAGGAGAATGCAGTGTAATCGCAGTAATCAATTGAAAATTCCATTAACGCCTTTTTGTTCGTAAGGAAGTACATGAAATGGCTATCAAGTCCGTATTTAACAATGCAAATGCTGTATCATTCCAAGTTCACTGTTAATCCAACACATTTCACACGTAAAAGAAGCCAGAATTTCTGCAAGTTGATCCCGGCGGAGGTTCGAGTCCTCCCTCGGGCATGGGTGTGTGTGTTTGTCCTTAGGATAGTTTAGGTTAAGTGGTGTGTATGCTTAGGGGCTGATGACCTTAGCAGTTAAGTCCCTTAAGACTTCACACACATTTGAATTTTTTTTCTGCAAGTCCGACACGATTAACTTAGCGATCTAACAGTCACTGACCCATCACTTGTGTGTCAGAAGTGCTTACCAAAATATACCCTGAAGAACACAGAATATACCAAGTTGAACTGTCACTATGACCGAAAATTTCACACGTTCATAATGTTGGGTTCGCAGAACAGCCAACACCGTGTTACTAGTGGGAGCCGAAATGCACGCGTTTTAGCTGACGCAGGCTGGCTTGAGGAGGGAAGAACTATACTGACGTGAGGTCTGGAACATGACAAGGAATTAGTATTCAGAAAGCGGACGGAATTAGATTGATACTTAACGTCGCAGTATTATCTGTTCAGAAGACATAGTAACTGAATATGGCGCCATGCTAGGTCGTAGCAAATGACGTAGCTGAAGGCTCTGCTAAACTATCGTCTCGGCAAATGAGAACGTAAGTAGGCAGTGAACCATCGCTAGCAATGTCGGCTGTACAACTGGGGCGAGTGCTAGGGAGTCTCTCTAGACTAGACCTGCCGTGTGGCGGCGCTCGGTCTACAATCATTGATAGTGGCGACACGCGGGTCCGACGTATACTAACGGACCGCGGCCGATTTAAAGGCTACCACCTAGCAAGTGTGGTGTCTGGCGGTGACACCACAAAGGACGTTACTGACTGCATAGGAAAAATCCTGAAAAAGCGGAACATCGCGGTAATCTACAAACCCACCTGGACTGTACAAGATCTCCTAAAATCGGTCAACGATGGTTGACAACCGCTGGAAAAATTAGGAATTTAAAGGGTTCCGTGTATTTGTGGGAAGGTGTAATTGGGAACTACAAAAAGGATGGAAAAAGAAGACCACTGGCGGTGACACCACACATAAAACTTCAACTAATTAATTCAGAAATATCACACTTTCATCAAATGTTCGTAGCTTAAGCTTTTTTAGTCACGACGTGTTCTAAACACAATTACATTTTACATACTATTTTCACGGAAACATCTAGTGTATTGTCACCCCACAGCAGGTTAGCGGCGACTATCGATGCGCCTCTCCCCCCTACCTGTCCAGCTACCTGCACACGGGAAACGCTGCATTCTGATTGGCTACTGATCTGAATGACCAATCAGAATGATCCTTCCAGATCATTCTCGCGCAAAAGTTGCCTTAGCCAACCACTAATCAGATAGTCATTTACGTCATTACAGCTTCAATTTCTAATATATTGTTTAATAAAATAGATCAAAATGCAAAATATACTTTAAATTAATATAGAGACTTTTTCCGCTTCAGACCTTTATTCTAACTGCTCTCTTGCAAAAGCAAGCACACATCGACATACATCAGCATCGTGGTCGTGTTGTGTGCATAGTTCCGCGTAGTCAGCGCGTACACAACTTTCCCACTAGAGCGCGCCCCGCTAAGCACAACAGCGCAGGCGCAGCGCTCGTCCGTCTCCGCACTACGAGATGGCGTTGCCATAAAGACGGACCAATTGCTGCTTCCGCCGGTCCGCGCATTAATATGACAAACAGCCAATGAGATTGCTGCTAACGTAGAACCTTTTCTCCTCGCAGATCATACGTGAACGCTCGAGGTATTATAATGAGTGTACAGACCTCCGATTAGTTAGTTTGCATCAGTCTGCATTTGTCTATAGTCAAGTTACAGTCTACGCCTAATAAGATTACCATATTCCTGTACATAACCATGAAGATAAATGAATAGACACTTTGTCAAGTATCAGAGATACGTGAGCGTAAGATTAACGTACCAAGACCAAAGGAAGTTCAGATTGTCAATTGCAAGTAGCATCCAGAATCATGTTAAGTAATTCTATATTTGTTATTATTTTAATAAATGTGTGTGAAAATTAATCAAGTTCTGTTTAAAGTTGGTCACCGTCAGTCTGTTACTCTAAGCGTGCAAGTGACATTTCTATCGTCTGACCTAACGGCAGAAGATAAACACGCCACGATAAGACCACGAGACATATTTCTGGCACTCGCCTACTTCGTTAGAGCGACAAGTCAAGTAATCTGATGGTGTGTGTACCAAAGGTCTTACAGTACGCACACCACAGGTCGCAACACAATTTTCCCACAGTTCAATTTTATAAGGTTTTACATAAAACAACATTAAGTATTAACGTATGTCCCGCATACACCCTCTCATTCATTCCCATGTATTCACACAACTAAATAATAACCAAATAATAATTTTGAATGATTTTTATACCATGTAATGCAGAACAATTAAAGTTTTGAAAAGAAAAATCCATATTAAGTAATTTCTTATACTGTGAGCTTTGTTATGACTTCAGATGATAATGAAAGGCATTTAGTTATTGTTCCTGAGTTTTGAAAGGTAAGAGCCGGTTTAAGGACATTTAAGTAATTTTCTCAATCTCTGTAACTATAACATACAAAAATCTGAAGTTTTAGCAGGATAGCCGGCGGAGGTGGCGGAGCGCTTCTAGGCGCTACAGTCTGGAACGGCGCAACCGCTACGGCGGCAGGTTCGAATCCTGCTTCGGGCATGGATGTGTTGATGTCGTTAGGTGTAAGTAGTTCTAAGTTCTAGGGGGCTGATGACCTCAGAAGTTAAGTCCTATAGTGCTCAGCGTCATTTTTTTTAGCAGGATCCTTTAGTTAATAACAAAAGATTGTGTACCAAGTTTGAACAAAATCGGACGATAATTAGTACGGTTTATTTAGATTCGTAGGAGGTATGAATTTGTGTACCGACTGAACGTTATTTGAGACTGTTCTCACGGCTGGTCACGTCAGCTGCGCTGTGAGTCAGAGCGAAGAAAAAACGTAGCCATCCTGAAGCCATCGCGCCACACGGCTGCTTGCCTTACTGCGTCGAATGTTATTTCTTAATAACTTGCTACGTTACACATGGTAAAGTGAACTTTTGCTGTGTTGCTGATTGAGACGCTGGTGGAAGTTCTGAAGCTCCTATTCTCCGTGTGGCCAGACGACAAACGTGTCGTCAACGTATCGTAGTCAGCATTCTGGGCGTAACAGCGCGGGCTGCAGTGCTGTTTCTTCGAACGCATAAACATGTTTGCTGCAACAGGTGAGAGAGGAGAACGCATAGCTACACTGTCCGTATGCTCATAGAAATCCCCTTTCCACCTGAAATAGGGGCTCGTCAAACAGTGGCACACTAGCTCATGTGCCATGCCTTCCTCTAAGATGCTCATGGTGTCTGTGACGGGTATGACTTCACGTCAAAGCTGACCATCAGATCCCTATCCGAGACACGCTTTTCTTTCAAAAGTGCTACGAAGTTTGTGGAGCCCTTGATGTATGAATCTGAGTTTATGCTACTCACTATTGGCCGTAAAGGAAAGGATTCTTTGTGGACCTTTGGTATACCATATATTCTTGGTGCCTGTGGCACTTGCGGAATGCCATCCAGGAGCTGAAGAACGATTCTCGGACAGTGATTAAAATTCTTCTGGGTATTATGCCACATCATTGCTAAAAACTAACAACAATAATAAACTAAAACCGACGTTTCGATCGAATTGGAACCGGCCTTGCTCAGGGCCCTGAGGAAGGCAGTTGCAATTCGGCCGAAACGTCGGTTTTAGTTTATTATGGTTGTTAGTTTAACTCTCAGATAGTGGTAGTACAGGCGGACAATGGAAATGCCACCGTAGTATTGTACTTTTTTTCGTGTCCAAGCCATAGACAACCCACAATTACATATACACACAAATACAAATACAATAAACATATGTATAAATAAAACAAACCCAAAACGGGGAGTCCCATTACAAAGTAACGACAAACATAGTATATATATCATATCACGTCCCTCCAGAATTCAGCGCATTTAACTGCCACTGCCGTAGCGTTTGCCAAATCTTTTTTCCCCCATGTTGCTGCACTCCAGGAGGTGGTCCATTGTCTGGGTCTGTCCGCCGCGTCTCGGTATCCCCATTTCCTCATTTACACATGTTTACGTTGCATCTGCTCACCCCAGTTCGTAGGCGGTTGAGGGTTCTCCATAATGGCCATTTTAGATCATTTCCAGAGGCCAATTGTTCGTTGGGTGAGATTAGGGGTGCCTGGTCGCCCGTAGGCAGTGTTGCTTGCCATTTTGACAATCTGGCCTTTTGTTTTGAGGTTTCGAGCGGTTGAACTGAAGTGAGGAAACTCCGTCTTGATTTTAGTCGTGTGTGTGGAGGGTTTCTTGTAGTGGCTTGGTGGCAGCAGAATCAGCAGGAGTACAAGTAGTCCTCGGACGCCTCCGCTGTGGTGTTGGACACAGTAGATTACGACAAGCGGATGGTGGACCTTTTGAATGAACTTAAGGGACATCCGACGGCCAACATAATGGAATCGACGCAAGCGCTGCTAAAGCAAACTAGGATGAATTTTGACTCGGCCCGAAGACCGCAAGCCAGGATCTTGGCTGCCAGCAGAGACAGCCTTGCGGAAGGCCAGCTGTCGCAGAACAAGGGGCGCGCGGAGGTGGTAGGCCACAGCGGTGGAGGGTACACAGAGCGCTGATGCGCCCTAGTCGATACTAGGCAGTTAGTAAACAACGCTACGCTGGAGTCGCCGCTCAGTTTCCCATTAGCCGATGTGCACCAATGGCAAGTAAACAAGAAAAGTAAATGGAAAACGCCTATTTCTGCCAGTGACGACACTCAATGCAAAGACCAATGAAAGAACACCTGTTACCCTTCGTCCTCACCCTCACATCCAATGGCAGCACTCCTCCATAGTATATAAGCACCAAAACAAGTGCTCACTCAGCAGTTAGCAGTACGCGCTGAGGAAGGCGTCTTGCAACAGTCGCCGAAACGTCGGAATTTTGTAGCTGACAATGCGGCCTCGAACCCAGAAGAATTTTATTGCCAATAAGGGGTGTGGTCAACGTTCGTCTTTATGATCGCTTATACTGTAGATACCTTCAGCTAGGTGTCTGAGTAAGTAATGGGTGCTAATTATTGCTCAAAAGGTGAGACCAAAGGAGGTAGTGATGTTGGACGCCGGTGGCTGGAGCGAATTAGACGTGCTTACTCTTCCCAAAGGTGCTGCGTTACGTTCTGGTCTGGAGTCTGGGTGGACAAGTCCATTTCGCGAACTGTATAGGTTAAGGAAAGGCAAACCTACACTTCTATCATTTGTAGACTTACAGGAATATTTTGACAATGTTGACTGGAATACTCTGTTTCAAATTCTGAAGGTGGCGGGTGTAAAATACAGAGAACGAGAGTCTATTTAGAATTTGTAAAGAAACCAGGTGGCAGTCGTAAGAGTGTAGGAGTCGTTACGAACGTTAGCTCTTAAGTTCTTTACGTTTTTTATTGTACCCAGAGATTTGTCGCCAACAGTGGCACAGCTCTTCGCCTATTTTCACTCAGTACTTTACATATGCTGGAGACGTTCAATGAGTAATGCTAAACTTTTTTTTCTCGGAGAATTTTACTTGAGATCTTATAGTTTCATGAAGTATCGACAGATGGTGCCACTATACGTAACCTTCAAGATAAGGTCAGTAACAGAGATGCGTTCGAAGGACATAGCTGTCACTGAGTTTCTTTTAGCGGAAAACCAGAGCATCGTTCATATTCATAGGCGCTAGCAGAACCTCTGTGGAAAACTTGCAGGCAACAAAAACAAGGTGAGTCGTTGAGCGAGGCGCCCGTCATCGTAGCAACGATGTCTCGCAGACCTGCTCGATCTCCCGTTTGCCGGCCAGCCGCACACAGCTGTGACTCCTTCAGTGTTGGAACGTGCGGACACTCTCATTCCATGGGTTCCACTGATCACACTCAAACACAGCGCTGTACAACTGGACGTTTCTGTTGGTAGAGCCGACACACACATCCACCAGGTCGGGTACTCATCGTGTGTGTCCCCACTGGATTCCTCAATGCCTAACAGAAGAACGTGAACGGGTAGTTTGCCCATTGAGAATTTGACCGTGACAACTTTTTTATCGAATATCGACACAGGCCATAAAACATTTGTTCATCACTTCGAACTGGAAACCACAAGGCGATCCACTTTTGAAATTTGTGGTAAGATCCTACGGCACCAAACTGCTGAGGTCATCGGCCCCTAAGCTTACACACTAACTTACACTATGAACAACACACACACCCATGCCTTAAGGAGGACTCGAGCCTCCGACAGGGGGAGGCGCGAGAACCGTGACAAGGCGCCCCAGGCCGCGCGGCTACTCCGCGCAGTGGCAATCCATGGAGTGGTGCACACCACCTCCGAACATAAAGTTCAAAGCCGCATCCTCAACCTGTAAAGTCATGGCGAAGATCTTTTGGGGCTCTGAAGGGGCTGATCTCTTTGATGTTCTTCCTGCTGGTGCCACGATCAACTGTGAAGTGCGACGCTCAGGAAATTGACGAAACTTTAGGTGTTTGTCGTCACAAAATGCAAACGAACTTCTCCTTCCCCATGACAGCGCAAATCTGCAGACTGAGAGTCGATCTCAAAAATTCCCCATCCACTTTACAGCCCACATCTCTCACCTGCCGTCTTCCATCTGTTTGGCCCAATGAAGAATGAGCTCTGAGAAAGCAGGAAGTCATCAATGAAGCAAGACGTTGGCTCTGACGTCGACCAAGACCGTTACCAGGCCTTGCCAGTAAGGGGGCGTTCGGTCGTCGCATTTAACGGAGATTATGTATAAAAATATGCTTTTCCAGCCAAAATAGTGTGCAATATGATGTACTGGAATCCTGAATGAAACCACCTGCTTTCAGAAAAAAAAAAGTGTTGCAGAATTTATTGAATTCCCCTCGTGCATAAGGCCGTTACAGCATCACTGAATACAGAGAATATAAAGTAAGGTAGCAATACTTCTTCTCAGCAAGAGCGACAACAAACCGATTTCAAATTAGGCGACCGGTCAACATGAAAATTTCATCTTCGGCCCTAAAGATGTTCAGCTTCAGTGGACGTAGTTCAAGAGTACTATACAACGAGCGTTATAGAGGTGTGTGCCGAGTGAAGTTGTGAGGGATGAAAAAGATCCGCTGTGTTTCGACAGCCATGTTTGGAAGCTGGAACGAAAGCAAAGAGAAGTTCACTTATCACTTTACACTGCAATAGAGTCTCGTATCTGCGACGTGCCTGTTGCTGCGATTAGAAGATGGGGATACTCTACTCATGGCCTGCACCTACATAGTGGGAGGAAGGAAAGATTACTGGAGCGTCTTGCAGGAAGTCTAGGGGGGGGGGGGGGGGGGCACATGCACGCAGGACAAAATCCCTGTGTCTGCTGAAGTAAAAAAAATGATTCAAATGGCTCTGAACACTATGGGACTCAACATCTGAGGTCATCAGTCCCTTAGAACTTAGAACTAATTAAAATTAACTAACCTAAAGACATTATACACATCCATTCCCGAGGCAGGATTCGAACCTGCGACCTTAGTGAAATGTCCTTAGTGATACATACAATGCATCATTGGCATAGAACAGGTTGAAATACGCAAAAGTCAAACATCTTCATAAAAAAATATGACTTAAACAGTTATCGTGTACTTTCCTTACTGACTTCTTTTCCAAAACATTCTAAAAAGTAATGTACGCAAGTGTAGTGTCACACTTAAATTGAAACAATTTACTTAGTGTGTCACAGATTGGATGCCGGAAGGATTGCTTAATAATAATGCTATTTAAACATTCGCTCATCAAACAAGACAAGTCGTAAATAATGAAATATTGTCAGTTTCTAGTTTTTGTTCTCTTTACGTGCCGTTTGATTGTGTGGATCATATTACTATCTTAGAAAAACTCAAGTTTGACGGAACTGATGGATTGTGGCACAGCTGATCTGAATCATACATAACAAATGGAATGAGAAAGATTATGCTGAATAATTAAAAGAGTGTTGGAAGGTAGAAAGTTTTATTTACTGGGAAGAAATCACAACGTCAGTTTCACATAGTTCAATCTGGGATCCACTCTTCTTCCTCATAAATGTGACCTGCCTTCCAGTTAACACTCAAGAAGCAGAATTGGTAGTTTAGTGTATCCATTTTTTAGGGCTACGCTAGTGTTATAATCTATTCCATTAGAGAGAAAGCAAGAGAAGAGATGGTAATTGATACTTTCCAAATAATTATGAAGTTGTTCTCAGAAAACAGACTACAGAATCCCTAAATTTTGAAAAAGAAAACAACACTATGTTTAGTTCTGTAGAACAAATAGAATCATACCAATAACGATCTAGCGGATGATCAGGAGTCACTAAATAGGGCACAATGGTCCAAATTTTTCTGTGTACATGCTGACGAGAACTTGATCTGTAAGAAGAATGTCAGTGACCTTTTAGAACAAATTCAGCTACTTTAGCTCTTCATATAATTGATAAACTTGTAAAAAAGGATCATCCTCTTGATATAATTTGCATATTTCACCTCAGTAATGTCTTATGGAATAATTTTATGATGTAACTCACCACTTGGAAGGAAAGTATTGATTACACGAAAGCGAGAGTAGGAATAATATGCTGTGTTCATCCACGGACGTGATGGAGGTATCTCTTGAAAGAGATAGGCATTATATTCGTTTGTAAAACTCATCGTAAATATTACATCACAATTTAGGAAGAACGGTGAGGGCTACACCTCGAACACTAGAGGGAAAAGTAACCTTAATTATCCCTCTTGAAAATGTCAGTAGGTCAGACAGCACAGAGAAACAAAAATCTTTGATCATTTGCTCGATAACATAAAATGACTGACAGTACAAAACAAGTTTTAAATCTAATTTAAAGTCATTTCTACCTAAAAACTGGTGCTCAGTAAAAACAAAACTCTTATTTTTAAGTGTAGTTGCACGAATAGGACTAAAATGGTAATGTGTTCATTAATAGTAATCATGTATACATACTCTGTAAACTGACTCGTTGCACATCATTTCGATAAAACAATAGTTCAAATGATCTCTGGAAAATGTAAGTGACTAACTAAAGAAGCCAGTATTAGCGTAAGGAGAGTCACGCATGAATCACTCCACGAATTCGAAGGTAAAATTCTATGTACCTATTTGACAGAAAATCCTAAGAAGTTTGTTGTGTTATATTCTATCAGTAAACGGTTCTAAGCCGTCTGTCCAGGCACCACAATGACATCGAAACAGAGGCCCACTCAGAGATGACTGAAATGCTAAACTTTTTCTAAAACTGTTTCACTGAGGAAAAAAGCACTGCACTTTGTCCTTTAAATCATCCCGCGGACATCAAAATGACAGATGTCGAGATAAGTGCGGCCTGGAATCTCATTGACTGCAGTGGAAGTGTCTCCAGTGACGAGCCTCGCCTCGAACTGAGCCTCGGTGAACAGCGACACCAGCCTGGCTGTGACCCTACAACCAGGAATGACGGTCTGGCGCGGCCTCACAGCACAGAGGTACGTCGACGGTGTTCCATACCTCGTCCTGTTGCCCTTCATGGAAGCTACACACGGCTTTCATTTCAGCAAGATAATTCGAGAGTTCTGTTTCCTGTCTTCGTGCTTGCTGAGTCGTACCTCGGTCAGTACAGTCGCGAGATGCCCCTCAGATTGAGAACATCTGGACATTGTGGGCGGCGCCGTGTAACCAGTTCGGGATTCTGACGGTGTGACTCGCCAGCAGGGCAGACCTTGGCACGGTATCCCACAGGAGGGCATCCAACAACTGTATCAGTCAGTTCTCAGCCTGTTTGCATAATGCCCAGGGTGGAAAAACGCGTTAGTGACTTGCTCAATGTCTCTTGAAGAAACCACCCAGTTTGCTGAAATTCCAATCATTTGTTTCTCTGTGCATGTACATCACATGTACCGTTTTTCTTTTTTTGCGTAGAGTGTGCATATGCTTTCAGGTCAAAGAGAAATTATGTAGTTTATGCACAAATGATATTCATAATTACCAGCTAGAGTAACAGAGGTATAAGATTCTGAATAACAGTTTTAACTGTAGCATGTGACCCATCTGATCCATAAATAGTGTTTAAATTTGGAATTTCGCATTGGAAAGATATACTGAATTTGTAAGAAAGCAGAATTTTACTTTTTAATACGGTTATCATTCAAAGATTAAGTAATGTATGTTATACGAATTTCTTTAGCCTCACTATTTCTGAATAAAATATGTGCTTTGGGAGGCAAGTGTAAGGTAACACTATCACGTGTGAGCTTCTTCTCTCTGCTGACGATCGATGAGTCAATAGTGTGTGTATTTTGCCACTGTAAATAGGCTGTTTAGGTTTTTATGTTGGTAACGCCACGTATGAAAATCACTGATTGTGCTGTGTGCAGTCTGTGGCTGGCTGACATTGTTGAAATATTCTCTGTTGTAGTGTTGGGCAGTTGGATGTGAACAGCGCGTAGCGTTGCGGAGTTGGAGGTGAGCCGCCAGCAGTGGTGGATGTGGGGAGAGAGATCGCAGAATTTTAAGAGCGGATGATGTGGACGTGTGTCCGCCAGAAAGAGGTAATTTGTAATACTGGATATCATGAACCGATATATATATTATGACTTTAGAACACTATTAAGGTAAATACATTGTTCATTCTGTATCAAAATCTTTCATTCGCTAAGTATGCCTATCAGTAGTTAGAGGCTTTAGTAGTTAGAATCTTTTATTTAGCTGGCAGTATCGGCGCTCGCTGTGTGGCAGTAGTTCGAGTAACGAAGATTTTTGTGAGGAAAGTGATTCATGAAGGGTATAGGTTATTGTTAGTCAGGGCCATTCTTTTGTAGGGATTATTGGAAATCAGACTGCGTTGCGCCAAAAATATTGTGTGACAGAATAAGTAAAGAGCGAAATGTCTGAGTACGTTCAGTTCTGCTCAGCTGTTTGTGCTGATAAACCCCTTACATTATTTGATTTTCAGTCATTCATAAAATTTTCTAAGGGGACGTTACCATATCGTAGATATCTTCTCAGCACACAAAAGAAATAATAATTTTAAGTTAAATGTTGTATTTTATAAGCTAGGTAGGAATTCACAGAGCGTGGCACTAGATTCTACTGCTGTGTGCCATTGAGAACACAATCCAACAGAACGATGCGAGTGCCATCTGACTGTGACCGACGGAAAACTGAAAGAGAGTGAAGAAAACTAGCGACAGTTTAATTATACGATGTTATAAAAACGGTGAATGTCTTTTCTGAGAAAACTGATGTAATTATTTCGAGTTAGAACACCACACTGTACTTACGTGGGGCCGACTTGGACTTTCTTTTCCAGATAGCAGGTGATCACGTTCAACCGGCTAGGCGAAATGGTACCAGCGGCCGTAGCAAGGAATCGACTTTCGCTCAAAGTAAAGTAGTGCGCGCGTTGTTACGTAGCAGAGCAGAGCACCCGCGAGGTGGCTTCTGGACACGGCTCAGTGAGTTTGTGGACCATCAGGGAGGGAAGCGATTTGTCGTTGCAGCGGAGAAAGAATGTACAGACAAAATGTTAAGGGCGAGCAAGAGGAAGGTTTGCAAATTGCGGAAGGAGGGACATGAGGCCCAGCTGCGCGGAATTCAGGCTTCTACAACAAAAAAAGGAGAGGCGACGTGCTCAAGATTTGACGGTGTGGATAAATGTATTGCCAGACTGCAATTTCGATGCTACAATGAACATTTCAGGGTGAAAATTATTTAAAGTGACAAGCTATTGGAACAATGTCAAGTGCATCCTATATTTCCGTTCTCTATGCTGTTTACAGATGAAGCAACGTTGGGGCCGATCCACTATTCGCATGTTTTCAGTCTGGTCAATCCACATGCCACATTCATCCGTACTCATCAGCTACATCTACAGCTACGTCTACATTTATACTCCACAAACCACCCAACGGTGTGTGGCGGAGGGCACTTTACGTTCCGCTGTTCCAGTCGCGTATGGTTCGCGGGAAGAACGACTGCCGGAAAGCCTCCGTGCGCGCTCGAATCTCTCTAATTTTAAATTCGTGATCTCCTCGGGATGTATAAGTAGGGGGAAGCAACATATTCGATACCTCATCCAGACACGCACCCTCTCGAAACCTGGACAGCAAGCTACACCGCGATGCAGAGCGCCTTTCTTCCAGAGTCTGCCACTTGAGTTTGCTAAACATCTCCATAACGCTATGACGCTTACCAAATAACCCTGTGACGAAACGCGCCGCTCTTTGGATCTTCTCTATCTCCTCTGTCAACCCGACCTGGTACGGATCCCACACTGATGAGCAATACTCAAGTATAGGTCGAACGAGTGTTTTGTTAGCCACCTCCTTTGTTGATGGACTACAATTTCTAAGGACTATCCCAATGAATCTCAACCTGGCACCCGCCTTATCAACAATTAATTTTATATGATCATTCCACTTCAAATCGTTCCGCACCCATACTCCCAGATATTTTACAGAAGTAACTGCTACCAGTGTTTGTTCCACTATCATATAATCATACCATAAAGTATCCTTCTTTCTATGTATTCGCAATACATTACATTTGTCTATGTTAAGGGTCAGTTGCCACTCCCTGCACCAAGTGCCTATCCGCTGCAGATCTTCCTGCATTTCGCTGCAGTTTTCTAATGCTGCAACTTCTCTGTATACTACAGCTTCATCCGCGGAAAGCAGCATGGAACTTCCGACACTATCTACTAGGTCATTTATATATATTGTAAAAAGCAATGGTCCCATAACACTCCCCTGTGGCACGCCAGAGGTTACTTTAACGTCTGTAGACGTCTCTCCATTGAGAACAAAATGCTGTGTTCTGTTTGCTAAAAACTCTTCAATGCAGCCACACAGCTGGTCTTATATTCCGTAGGCTCTTACTTTGTTTATCAGGCGACAGTGCGGAACTGTATCGAACGCCTTCCGGAAGTCAAGGAAAATGGCATCTACCTGGGAGCCTGTATCTAATATTTTCTGTATCTCATAAGCAAATAAAGTGAGTTGGGTCTCACACGATCGCTGTTTCCGGAATCCATGTTGATTCCTAAAAATTGGATTCTGGGTTTCCAGAAATGACATGATACGCGAGCACAAAACATGTTCTAAAATTCTACAACAGATCGATGTCAGAGATATGGGTCTATAGTTTTGCGCATCTGCTCAACGACCCTTCTTGAAGAAGCTGCGGTTCAATGTGAGTGTGTGGGCAGGTGGACCATGTTTCCATTCAATGTCAGGCAGTATTACAGTTTCCTCTCCAGCGTCGCTGGACGACGTGCTGCTCGCCACGAAACAGCGCAGGCCGGTTCCAGGTTCCAGCGCGACACTGCACACTTCAGTCACCCTGTCCGTCGATTCCGGAACCTACAGTTTCTGGAGAGTTCCCTGGTCTTACCTCTCTGAACATTTTAGTGTGGGGAGAGATGTGCAGCCTCGATTACGAAACCCTTGTTACACCAGAAGAGGATCTGGTTGCACGGACAGTAGCATCGGCAGTAAGAACCAACGACACTCCTGCAGTCTCTGACGGAAGGCGACCCACCGCTATAATCCCGGTTTACAAGTCAATAGAGGCATTTTTGAATCTCTACTGAAGTTATTCTGTTGTTATCTTTTGATCATAAAGAATTCAAAATGCTTCAAATGGCTCTGAGCACTATGGGACTCAACTGCTGAAGTCACCAGTCCCCTAGAACTTAGAACTACTTAAACCTAACTAACCTAAGGACATCAGACACATCCATGTCCGAGGCAGGATTCGAACCTGCGACCGTAGCGCATAAAGAATTAAAACCTGGTTGTGTTACTTTCCCTCCTTACAGGAAAACGCATTAGCAAAAGTGTTGTCAACGTCCCATGTAACCTTCCAGTGTTTGTTTGGTTTATTTTAATTCACAAAAAAGTCCCTCTACCTATTTAAAAAAATACGCGCAGCTAATTAAGACATTAGAGATAAAATTTTGTTTTTGTGTCCTATGCAACCTCCCAGAGCTCGTAGGCTTAGATAATCTTCACTCTGTATAAAGCAAGACCAGCTATGCGGAAAAGGCGCAGAATTTGTCGCACACAACTGAACTTGGAGGCTAACAAGGCGACTCTTAGAAATCTTAACCTGTGTATGGCATTTAGCTTCAACAGGTGGCAAAATAAAAGTGTTACTACGTGCGAGCGAGAGGATACAGTTGAGGAAAGGGCATACTACATTAGCTTTTTACGGAAGAATGTGGTATAAGAATCGAAACGCTAATCTTGTACTTACATGAAACAAGGATTCATACACATTACACCGCAAATAAATGTTGGCAGAGTGACCGTCTGCCAGGAATAAAAGTGCCCGTCTACTTTCAGTTGTTGTGCATGCGAGCGTTGACATGGGTTTCATTCCGGGTGCTCTTCTCCTACATGACACGAAAACTGAAACGTCGGGCTGTCACTCAGAAACGAACTGTAAAGACTTACAGACACGTACTATCTCAGCTTATAACAGGCTTAGCTCCAAGAAGTATTGCCGTTTGTGTCACTGTCTCGTATCAAGATAGGCAGGAGAATAATCCATCGTCCGCTAAAGGTAAAATACAGTTCAAGCTGACCAATAACAATTGCTCGCCTGCCTTCAAAACGCGTCGCCCGTAAATGCGGCAACAGACGGGCGAGGGGTCGCCTCCCGACACGTCAGGAATCTCACTGACTGGGGCGGATTCGTCTTGAGCCATGAGCCCCGGTGACTAGTGAAGAAAGGGACTGATGACGTTAGTCCCTTTAAACAAGAAAGCACTCAACCAACCAATCAGCGAAGACGTGTCTGGAGAGGCCCGAAACAGCGGTGCAATACCGTCTGATTGTCGCCCACCATACGGCCCGAACCCACGAGTGATGGCCTGCAGTACGGTTTCTCCTCGCAGCAGGCGGCACCCTCTGATTGTCATCCGCGCCAGCCTTACAGCGCAGCGGTACGTCGACGATGTTCCACGCCCAGTTTGTTGCCATTTGAGGTAAACCGTCCTAGGCTTACATCTCGGCCAGATAACGCCCGTCCACACAAGGTGAGGGTTCTACTGATGGTCTTCGTGCCTGACAAACCATACTTCCGCCGGCAAGGTCACCGAGTCACCGAATCTTTCCCCTACTGAGAACGTTTGGAGCATTGTGGGAAGGGCCCTCCGATCAGCTCCAGGCTTTGACAGTCTGACGCAAAAATTGGACAGAATTTTGCACGATACACCTCAGGAATACATCCGACAACCCTTATCAATTAGTTACAAGCCGAATAACTGGCAGTATAAGGGTCAGAGGTCGATCAACGCTCAATTTGTGAAGCTCTTTCCCTGGAGTAAATCATCCAATTTTTATGAAACAGTAATTATTTGTTTTTCACCACATATACATCAACTCTACCGATTTTCTATCCCATTTAGATCACCATCATCATCAAATCGGCGATCGAGGACCTGTAGATCATGTGCCGACCTCACAATGCTCCTCCAAAGATGGCGATTTTGTGCACTTTGGATCCTGTCGTCACCGACTCCTAGCTGGCAAAGGTCTTTCTGTACCCATCCTCCCATCGTTTCCTGGGTCTTCCAATTGGACGCTTACTATCAGGTTTTCTCATAAGTACAGCTTTTTCCCAAGAGGTGTCTCCTCCCCTAGATTATTATTATTATTACTATTATTATTATTATTATTATTTGGAGAGGGGTGTTGATATGTTTAAAACACTTGCAGATATACTGGTCACATTTTTCTAAATTCCAGTACTTTCCATAAAAGCTGAAAGAGCAGCATGGGAAGAAAGGATTTTGTGAGGGGAAAATGTGTTCTATGGAGTTGAGCAGTCTGGGTAAGGAATATGGGTAGGGAGTCGTTAGGGCACTAGGTTTGAACGTAACTGCTGGGCTGCACTGTGAGAAGGCAGAAGTACTCTGGTTGGTAGGCAGGGGCACAGTACAAAGAGGAGAAGTGATGGGGAGAGGAGGTACAGAGGGAAGAGTGGAGGAGAGGGGGCACCTCATGTGAGGTGAAGGAGGAGCTGTAGTTGGTAGGACAGATATATATCAGGGCGGATTTCACTGTCTGGGAAAGGGACAGGATATGGAGTGTGAATGAGTTGTTTTGGAAAGGTGTGGCAACAAAGCAGAATTGGTGATCACAGCAGAAACAATGTTGTTATTTTATTTGTATGGAGGCGTTCAGTATGATGAGGAGTGATGGCAACTGGATGAGTGGTAGAGGGTCCACATGGGGGAAGCTAAACAGATGGAAAAAGCACGGCAGACCACGCTGATTGAGAGGGACTGAGAAAACCTACATAGGTGTGTCTTTTTTCCCCTCCATATGGTCACTTGGGGGGTGTGGGGAGGGGAGGCTGTCATTGGAACATTCAACTCACTATTGAGCAAACTGACGAAACAAAAATTAAGTGAGACGAAAAACCTAGAAACAGAAGCGCAGATGTTACAGTGAACTTTAAAATTTTTAAAGGTGAAATAGAACTTTTTATATTGTATACGAGATATACGACTTCTTGCACCTGTAGCTGAAAACAGTAATAATGAAACATAGTAAGATCACTTTTTTTTTGGGTCATCAGTCTACTGACTGGTTTGATGCGGCCCGCCACGAATTCCTCCCCTGTGCTAACCTCTTCATCTCAGAGTAGCACTTGCAACCTACGTCCTCAATTATTTGCTTGACGTATTCCAAACTCTGTCTTCCTCTACAGTTTTTGCCCTCTACAGCTCCTTCTAGTACCATGGAAGTCATTCCCTCATGTCTTAGCAGATGTCCTATCATCCTGTCCCTTCTCCTCATCAGGGTTTTCCACATATTCCTTTCCTCTCCGATTCTGCGTAGAACCTCTCCTCATTCCTTACCTTATCAGTCCACCTAATTTTCAACATTCGCCTATAGCACCACATCTCAAATGCTTCGATTCTCTTCTGTTCCGGTTTTCCCACAGTCCATGTTTCACTACCATACAATGCTGTACTCCAGACGTACATCCTCAGAAATTTCTTCCTCAAATTAAGGCCGGTATTTGATATTAGTAGACTTCTCTTGGCCAGAAATGCCTTTTTTGCCATAGCGAGTCTGCTTTTGATGTCCTCCTTGCTCCGTCCGTAATTGGTTATTTTACTACCTAGGTAGCAGAATTACTTAACTTCAATGACTTCGTGACCATCAATCCTGATGTTAAGTTTCTCGCTGTTCTCATTTCTACTACTTCTCATTACCTTCGTCCTTCTCCGATTTACTCTCAAAACATACTGTGTACTCATTAGACTATTCATTCCGTTCAGCAGATCATTTAATTCGTCTTCACTTTCACTCAGGATAGCAATGTCATCAGCGAATCGTATCATTGATATCCTTTCACCTTGTATTTTAATTCCACTCCTGAACCTTTCTTTTATTTCCATCCTTGCTTCCTCGATGTACAGATTGAAGAGTAGGGGCGAAAGGCTACAGCCTTGTCTTACACCCTTCTTAATACGTTCTTGATCGTCCACTCTTATTATTCCCTCTTGGTTGTTGCACATATTGTATATGACCCGTCTCTCCCTATAGCTTACCCCTACTTTTTTCAGAATCTCGAACAGCTTGCACCATTTTATATTGTCGAACGCTTTTTCCAGATCGACAGATCCTATGAACGTGTCTTGATTTTTCTTCAGCCTTGCTTCCATTATTAGCCGTATCGTCAGAATTGACTCTCTCGTGCCTTTACTTTTCCTAAAGCCAAACTGATCGTCACCTGGCGCATACTCAATTTTCTTTTCCATTCTTCTGTATATTATTCTTGTAAGGAGCTTCGATGCATGAGTTGTTAAGCTGATTGTGCGATAATTCTCGCACTTGTCAGATATTGCCGTCTTCGGAATTGTGTGGATGATGCTTTTCCGAAAGTCAGATGGTATGTCGCCAGACTAATATATTCTACACACCAACATGAATAGTCGTTTTGTTGCCACTTCCCCTAATGATTTTAGAAATTCGGATGGAATGTTATCTATCCCTTCTGCCTTATTTGACCGTAAGTCCTCCAAAGCTCTTTTAAATTCCGATTCTAATACTGGATCCCCTATCTCTTCTAAACCGACTCCTGTTTCTTCTTCTATCACATCAGACAAATCTTCACCCTCATAGAGGCTTTCAATGTATTCTTTCCACTTATCTGCTCTCTCCTCTGCATTTAACAGTGGAATTCCCGTTGCACTCTTAATGTTACCACCGTTGCTTTTAATGTCACCAAAGGTTGTTTTGGCTTTCCTGTATGCTGAGTCTGTCCTTCCGACAATCATATCTTTTTCGATGTCTTCACATTTTTCCTGCAGCCATTTCATCTTAGCTTCCCTGCACTTCCTATTTATTTCATTCCTCAGCGACTTGTATTTCTGTATTCCTGATTTTCCCGGAACATGTTTGTACTTCCTCCTTTCATCAATCAACTGAAGTATTTCTTCTGTTACCCATGGTTTCTTCGCAGCTACCTTCTTTGTACCTATGTTTTCCTTCCCAACTTCTGTGATGGCCCTTTTTAGAGACGTCCATTCCTCTTCAACTGTGCTGCCTACTGCGCTATTCCTTATTGCTGTATCTATAGCGTTAGAGAACTTCAAACGTACCTCGTCATTCCTTAGAACTTCCATATCCCACTTCTTAGCGTATTGATTCTTCCTGACTAATGCCTTTAACTTCAGCCTACTCTTCACCAATACTATATTGTGATCTGAGTCTATATCTGCTCCTGGGTACGCCTTACAATCAAGTATCTGATTTCGGAATCTCTGTCTGACCATGATGTAATCTAATTGAAATCTTCCCGTACCTCCCGGCCTTTTCCAAGTATACCTCCTCCTCTTGTGATTCTTGAACAGGGTATTCGCTATTACTAGCTGAAATTTGTTACAGAACTCCATTAGTCTTTCTCCTCTTTCATTCCTTGTCCCAAGTCCATACTCTCCTGTAACCTTTTCTTCTACTCATTCCCCTACAACTGCATTCCAGTCGCCCATGACTATTAGATTTTCGTCCCCCTTTACATACTGCATTACCCTTTCAATATCCTCTTACACTTTCTCTATCTGTTCATCTTCAGCTTTCGACGTCGGCATGTATACCTGAACTATCGTTGTCGGTGTTGGTCTGCTGTCGCTTCTGATTAGAACAACCCGGTCGCTGAACTGTTCACAGTAACACACCCTCTGCCCTACCTTCCTATTCATAACGAATCCTACACCTGTTATACCATTTTCTGCTGCTGTTGATATTACCCGATACTCACCTGACCAGAAGTCCTTGTCTTCCTTCCACTTCACTTCACTGACCCCTACTATATCTAGAACCTCTATCCGCTCCTCCGCCCTCTTTGACAAGGTCGTTGGCAGAATGAGGCTGACTTCTTATGCCGAAAGTCTTCGGCCGCCAATGCTGTTTATATTTCAAAATTTAGGCAGTGGTTGGGATCGAAGCCGGGACCAAAGACGTTTTGATTATGAATCAAAGACGCTACCCCTAGACCACGGGTAATCACATATAAAGACATTTAAATGGTCGCGCCGAAACACTCATACTTAAAAGATGCACCTCCCTGGAACTGAAAAACAGGGAGAACCTGCCCTGGAATAGCGAGTCTGTTGATGCAGGGGAAAAAGTTGGCCAGTGAGGAGGTTAGGAACCTGGTGGTATAAGGATGGAGGACTCATGCACAGTATTGATAGCATAAGAATGGCTGTTGGGATAGAGGAGGGGGGGGTGGAGTAGAGGGTTTTTTTATGAGGCTAATAGTTGTTGGGAAAAGGGAGATGGGGAAACAAAAGGGGGAAAAAGAAGGGTAGGAAACGTGAGGAGGGGTAGTGGGGTGGACTTACAATTGGTAGGGTGGGTAAATGTTAGTGGGGAGTTGATGATCTGGGATGGGGAGATGGTTGAATTTTCTTCAGGACAATACATGGAAGGTTCCAGTTTGTCGTGGGTTTCTTGATGGATGGTTGGTAGGAAAGGTTTCCACGTTAGTTCTAAGTCGATTATTTTAAAGCATTAGTTAGCTGGATGGGACGGCCGCAAATGGTAAGGCAGAAGTCATGGAGACAGAAGATGTGGGTGGTGAGTCCCATAATTATTGCCTGCGTCTTTGAAGGGCTGATCTTGAGTAATCATTGGATACAACAGGAGGTAAAGTGACTGAAATAGATTTATAGCAGTCTTTGGGATTCCTGGAGCGTAGGATAGAGAGCCAGGAAAGCAGTGTCATCTGTATACTGAATGAGGTCAGGTGGGCATATGGGGAAGGTACAGGAAGTAGAGGAGAGGAGAGAGGATGAAGTCTTGGGGCACATCTACAATGGAACGGAGGGTGCAGCAACTGGTGTTGTTAATAGTGACGAAGGATGGGTAGGGAGGGAGTATGCAATATGGCAGATGCAGTTAATTGGAAGTGAGTACGTTTGGAATTTGAAGAGGAGACCAGAATATCACGTAGGTCGAGGGAGACAAAAGTAGCGGTGTATGCGAGGTCGCCAGAAGAGAAAGTGGGGTAGCAGCTGCATGGGTTAATGGGAAGGGGGTGGTGTCGGTTCACCACGGGAGAGGATCGATTCAAAGACCTTGCTGGACACTAAGGTGAGGCAGATGGGATGGTAGGAGGAAGTGGCAGTAGGAAGTTTCTGTGGTTTAAGGAAAAGGAGGATTTTGGAGGTATTCCAGTTTTCATGGTAGTAACCTGTGAAGAGGACAGTGGTATAAAGGTGGCAATAGTAACAAGAAACGAGAGGGGGCATTCTCTTAAGAGGTCGATAGGCGATGCAGTGATGACCAGGAGATGTGTTGCATTTGCGTTGAAGTACTTGGTTCATGTCATGTGCTGTGATTAGTATATTTAATTTTGTTTGTGGTATGTTGTCCAAGTACTGAAAGCTGGATACCAGAGGTGCAGCAGCTGTGTAGGGAAGAGACAGTAATCAAAATGAGAGTTACCAGGGATAGAGAAGACGGATAGATGTAGGCATGTCACAGTCCATCTCCTAGTCGAGGTATGGATGGCAGGGATTCAAAACGTAACAAAGGCCACTCCACGCAGTCTGACAGCTGCCTGACAGCTTATTTACGTACCTGGTGTGCTGGCAAAGATGTAGCAAGAAGATTGACAGTAGGTGATGGATCAGGTGCGCCTATCAAGAGAGAGGCCAAAGGCACACTGACAAACAACAATCTACAGTAAGCATTTAGATCGCCGCCTCTCATCTCACCGGAGGTCCTCAGTCACTAACTCACACTCCAGTTTGGCATCTGCCAGTGCTAGCAGCACAGGCTCTGTAGCTGGCTCACTCAGGCCACTACAGTGCACAGTGACCAGATCGAGGCTAGCAGCGAGATTAAAGTTGGTAAGCAACATTACTGACAGTGTCTTCAAGAAACTATTATTACTGAGCTTGTACCCCACCACATGGACTTTATTCAGAATATCATTTGTGATCAACAAATTATTCTAGCAGACAAGTCATTGTCCTGTGGAACTTTTTTTTCAAAACTATTAAAATTTATTTCTAATAAGTGGCAAGCCTAAATAATTTGAGAAAACAACAACTAATTGAGCTCATTAAAAACGAGCTGAATGAATAACAACAATTAATTGAGGTGACTTATATAGTTGTTGAATAGATTAAACAGGAAAATCCATTTAGTGAACATTTCTGGAAACATGTAATTCCAAGATTGTATAAATTAGCAGAAAAATTTATAAGAGAATTTCATGATGAATTGGATTTGGATTACATAGTAAGATAGCTGGAATTTTATAAGAGAATTTCAAGATAAGTGAAACTGCAATAATTTATCAATTTATCAAAAATGTAACTGAAAATTTATGGGAGATAATTTGAAGATAAACTGAATTGGATTCATGTATCAATGTGCCAAAAATTATCTAAAGATTTTATAAGACAACTTCAAGGTAAAGTGAAATGGGCTTGTGAATCATTAAATCAAATATAATGTGAATATTTATGAGGGAATTTCAAAATAAATTATAATGGTTAAATAAATCAATGTACCTAAGATTATCTGCAGATTTTGTAAGAGAATTTCAAGACAAATTAAACAGGGAAGCAATATCGTATGAACAAACACTCTCAAAAAATTTTATGAGAGAATTGCAAGAAAAATTAGATTGGGGAAGTATATCAAAATATCAAGAGTTAAGTGGAGATTTGATGGGAGAATTTCAAGATAAGTTAGATTTGGAAAGGATATTGTATATTCAGATATTATCTGAAGATTTTATAAAAGAATTTAAAGATAAACAGAATTTGGATCATATCAACTGCTCAAAAATTTACTGAAGATATTTCAAAGGAATTTAGAGATAACGTTAATTGTGGATTAATTTAAGGATATAACTCTCTATGAAAAGCATTCTTAGACAAAGTATTTAAACCTTACAAACTTATTAAACACTTTCAATGTATGGAATGTGTTAGATGCTTAACTAATGAAAATCACCAATTTATGAAAACAAGCTGTAATCATATTCATCATAAAGAGTGTATTGGTGAATGGCTAAAAGAATGAGAGATGTGTCGATATTGTAGAAAACGTATTAACATAAATGTTTAAAGTTTTTTAAGTGTATATAAATGAGACACAGTCTGAAGCCTATTGAAGCAGCTGCTAAGGAAGTAGCTAAGATACATCTGCTATTGCTGTTTTTGGAAATAGTAGTAGCAATGAAAAGAACAAAGCAGTTAAATATTTAATTAATTTTGGTTACTTGGATATTAGACCTCCAACTGAAATAACTCAAGTAAGTGAAGACGATTCAGGGATTCATTAATGTTATTTCAACTGACACACAATCTTGAAATAACTGATGAATTAAGCGATGAAACATTAAATTTCATGAAAAAACCTAAGTGCAGTGTAGAAGATTCTTTTGGTAGTTACAGAGCTGTTGTGGTTGTTGTGGTCTTCTGTCCTGACACTGGTTTGTTGCAGCTCTCCATGTTACTCTTTCCTATCTTCATCTCCCAGTACCTACTGCAACCTACATCCTTCTGAATCTACTTAGTATATTCATCTCTTGGTCTCCCTCTACGATTTTTACCCTCCACACTGCCCTCCAATACTAAATTGGTGATCCCTTGATGCCTCAGAATATACCCTATCAATCAAGGCATTCTTTAATTCAAGTTGTGCCACAAAATCCTCTTCTAACCAGTTCTATTCAATATCTCCTTATTAGTTATGTGATCTACCCATCTAATTTTCAGTATTCTTCTGTAGCACCACATTTCTGAAGCTTCTACTCTCTTCTTGTCCAAACTATTTATCGTCCATGTTTCACTTCCATACATGGCTACACTCCATAAAATTACTTTCAGAAACGACTTCCTGACACTTAAATCTATACTTGATGCTAACAAATTTCTCTGCTTCAGAAACGCTTTCCCTGCAATTGCCAGTCTACATTTTATATCCTCTCGACCATCATCAGTTATTTTGTTCCCCAAATAGCAAAAATCCTTTACTACTTTAAGTGTCTCATTTCCTAATCTAATTCCCTCAGCATCACCCAACTTAATTCGACTACATTCCATTATCCTCGTCTTGCTCTTGTTGATGTTAATCTTATATCCTCCTTTCCAGACACTGTCCATCCCTTTCTACTTCTCTTCCAAGTCCTTTGCTGTCTCTGTCATCAGCGAACCTCAAAGTTTTTATTTCTTCTCCATGGATTTTAATACCTACTCCGAATTTTTCTTTTGTTTACTTTTACTGCTTGCCAATTATACAGATTGAATAACGTCGGGGAGAGTCTTAAAACCCCATCTCACTCCCTTCCCAACCACTGTTGTCCTTTCATGTCTCCCGACTCTTATAAGTGCCATCTGGTTTCTGTACAAATTGTAAATAGCCTTCCGCTCCCTGTATTTCACCCCTACCACCTTCATAATTTGAAAGAGAATATTCCAGTCAACATTGTGAAAAGCTTTCTCTAAGTCTACAAATGCTAGAAACGTAGGTTTGCCTTTCCTTAATCTATCTTCTAAGATAAGTCGTAGGATGAGTATTGCCTCACATGTTCCAATATTTCTACGGAATCCAAACTGATCTTCCCCAAGGTCGGCTTCTACCAGTTTTTCCATTCGTCTGCAAAGAATTCGTTTTAGCATTTTGCAGGTGTGCCTTATTAAACTGATAGTTTGGTAATTTTCACATCTGTCAGCACCTGCGTTCTTTGGGATTAGAATTATTATATTCTTCTCGAAGTCTGAGGGTATTTCGCCTGTCTCATACATCTTGCTAACCAGATGGTATAGTTTTGTCAGGATTGGCTCTCCCAAGGCCGTCAGTAGTTCTAATGGAATGTTGTCTACTCCCGGGGCTTTGTTTCAACTTAGGTCTTTCAGTGCTCTGTCAAACTCTTCACGCACTATCATATCTCCGATTTCATCTTCATCTACATCCTCTGTCCTCTAGTACATCGCCAAAGTATAGACCCTCTACATACTCCTTCCACCTTTTTGCTTTCCCTTCTTTGCTTAGAACTGGATTTCCATTGGAGTTCTTGACATTCATGCAAGTGGTTCTCTTTTCTCCAAAGGTCTCTCTAATTTTCCTGTAGACAGTATATATCTTACCCCCAGGTGAGATAAGCCTCTACATCCTCACATTTGTCCTCTAGCCGTCCCTGTTTAGGCACTTTGCACTTCCTGTCGATCTCATTTTTGAGATGTTTGTATTCGTTTTTGCCTTTTTCATTTAGTACATTTTTATATTTTCTCCTCTCATCAATTAAATTCAATATTTCTTCTGTTACCCAAGGATTTCTACTAGCCCTCGTTTTTTTACCTACTTGATCCTCTGCTGCCTTCACTACTTCATCCCTCAAAGCTGGCCATTCTTCTTCTTCTACTGTATTTCTTTCCCCCATTCCTGTCAATTGTTCCCTTATACTTTCCGTGAAACTCTGTACAAAATCTGATGAAAATCGGGCATAGGTTACCCTAGAAATAGTACTTTCGAGCCACACACAAAATGTCAATTTTAATATTGATTAAACACTGATAAATTTTGACTTATATATTGACTTTAACTTTTGCTGGTCAAACCAATGTCGAACACTTCATAATTCAAATGAATAATCACTATATTAAAAAAATTGATTACTGAAATTATCATGCGCTCAAGATTTCCAGTATATGCGTTACTACTCTTTTTATCTTATTTATTTCTCATTTAAATACCTTTATATCTGTCTCGAAATAATTAAACTTCATTACTGTATCAATATTAAAGTTATCTTTCAACTCCGTTAGACCTTCGTTATTCATTTACTGGTTCATTAACAAAACAGCTCTTTAAACACCATTCTAACATAACTAGGACTGAAAATAATTATTGTTAACACAAAATTTAATTTTTCATTTCGGGACACTCGGATTGCATAACATTTGGAAAGGACCCTGTCTAGGTTAGTTGTGAGGATAATTAAATGAGGGGGAAGTTCTGGTAAAATCTAGGTTATTATTGAACAGTTCACTCTATAGTCCATACGAATACAGTACTAAAAGTTTCAGCCTGCTTGTATCGATGCGGCGGTTGGCGGGCGGCAAGATGGCGAGGCTCAGAGCACACATACAACCACAGCTACGGCTCTTGACGTATCGGCACTTTAATTCTTCTTAGCGTCGCAATACTTTTCCATTTAGTGCCTATGGAATTTTGCCATGCTGTGTGGGATTTGGAACGGCATACCCGAGGCTCAGTGAAGCTACGTCTTCCAGGAGAGCCTCCTCGCTCCAGAAGGTGTTGCTCAGACCAGTGCCAGACTCCAACTGCTGCTGCTGAGCCCGTTGTGCCGTGCAGTACCCGTGCGCGTTTTCCTAACACAATGACATGAAACAAAAAACAAATGAAATCAGAACATCAATTACACTAGTTTATCGAAAAATCAGATGGAAAAAATTACTTATATGTACAATAGTACAGCGTCGTCGTTGTTGTTACAAGCGAAAGTAAATTATAGTCCTTTTGTTTTTTGCTTCTGTTGTAAGCTATTGAGAAAGATGACCTGACAAATCGAATCGAGTGCCATCTGGGTGTGAGCGATGAAACTTGCAAGATTGGGGAGAGAATCAGCAACAGTTTAATTACACGGCGTCGGCGACAGTATAAAGATGCTCGTTGCTGAGACAGTTGATGTAATTATTGAACACGACACTGCGCTTAACGTGGGACTGCCTTCGATTTTCCTTTCGAAACAGCAGCTTAGTTTATCGTCATTTTTCATGTAAGTAATGAAGAAACTGAGTTGTCGAGATCCGACTGGAAATAAAAAAAAGTTTTTGGCAATGGTATTATAAAAGTCTTAAGTCCTTATATTCAAGAGTGTACTGACATGCTGACGTGGTGCTTTCTGTTAAGTAAACATCCGCATGATTTCCTGGACGTTAGGTATTTGTGGAAGCAAATTTTCTCTAACAAGGCGAGCGTTTCAAACTTCCCCACACCGATTTGATCAATATTATCAGAATGTGTAGGGCACAACCAGGATTTAAACATATGTAAGCAAAAAGACGCATCTCTCAATTGTTTTCAAGAAAATCGACTTCTTTTAATTTATTTATTTATGAACTCAACATCGTTACAACAATACACGAGGAGAACAAATGTAATTGTGAGTAGCTGGTCAGTATCTCTCATAATCGAAATCCTTTAAAAATAAAAATTAATAAAAACAATTGAAATGTGTGACAAGTTATTCACAGAGAGCGTTTTGGTAGCAATTCTAAGAAAATCAGTATGACTTAACCAGTATGAGTTGTAAAATGTAAACAAAAATTGAAATAAGTGTATCAGGTAAGAAAGTAAGAGGAAATGCAAAACTCAAATGAGAAAGGAGAAACAAAAGGTATACTTCTAGCGATAGTGTTCACTGTAAGTGAAGAGCCCTCTGATATCAGTACAATAACGCAACCGATAAAATGTTGGCAAAATGTTCGCAGTATTGTGGTGAACGTTGCAATCGTTGATAACATTCTCGTAGGTAGGCCACGTACTGCACGGCATCACTGAGTTGTAACCCAAAAATGGCGTACGCAGTGTGTCCCAGTAGCCAGGCCGTGGCGTTGCACATCGTTTTGGGGTGCAGTTTAAGGTCAGGACGGATAATAGCGTGAGTCAAGAAGGACTTTACTACTTTGGGATGATGCAGAAATTTATTGAAGTCGTTTACAGAATTGGGAGATGTCTCGTTTTGTAGAAAACAACTGCAAGTGTGATTCGACAGAGGACTTAATGATAGTTATGTTCTATTTTATCCATTGCAACTGGATGGTGAATGCGTCAGTCACAAAGTGTTGGCTTATGAAATAACTTTTTTCTGTTGTGAAGTAAGATTTCTTTTCATGTACTTTTTATGATGAATTCCGGGAATTTAATTCCTTTTTGTCTCCTTTTTCTGTGCGTTATGCTACTTGTTTCTGATCTTTTCGATGTGAGACGCTACATCGTTCTGTTATTCTGCTATCAAACTATGATATATAACCGTGCAATGTTATATTTAATGTTAACTCTTCATGTAATTAATGGCTTATGTGGTTCGTAATTCATGATTAATGTAATATGAATTCGCAATTTACATATTACTGTAAAGGCAACAGAACAATGTAGCAGTCTACAGATAAAATTTTGAATAAACGCGCTTGAAAATGTGTCTGGTTTACCAGAAAGCATCGTGAAAAAGATGAAACAGAAAGTACATCGTGACTGGTAGCATCAAAAGCTATTTTGTAAACGAACTCAATTTTTGGCAAGACAGGATGTCACAAAGTCAATTTTTCTGAAATAATTAGTGCAGAATTGTTGAATTTTTTTTATTATATGAGGTACTTGTTTTCGAAAGTGGGAACGTTTTCGCCTTGCAACAGACATTCAGGATTAATAATTCTGGAAGTGAACGAAAACAAAACTAATGCGAAGTCTTCTATTAAATATTTTTTACTGTGCAAATATGTAGTTCGCTTTAGAAAAGGTAAAGCCACCAGAGAGGCAATGCTAACGTTCTGTTGATAGTTGAGGCAATACTAAAGAAAAATCAAGAAACAATCGTAGGATCTGTCGACCTGGAACAGGTGTTCGACAACGTAAAATGGTGCGAGACGTTTGAAATTCTTAGAAAAATAGGTGTATGCTATAGGGAGAGACGGGAATACACAATATGTACAAAAGTCAAGAAGAAATAATAAAAGTGGACGACCAAGAACAAAGCAATCGGATTAATAAGGGTGTAAGACAGGGATGTAGTCTTTCCTTCCTATTGTTCAATCTGTCCGCCCCCGGTAGCTGTGTGGTCAGCGCGACGGAAGGTTCGAGTCCTCCCTCGGGCATGGGTGTGTAAGCTTAGGGACTGATGACCTTAGCAGTTAAGTCCCATAAGATTTCACACACATTTGAACATGTTTTTTGTTGTCCTAACCATCATCATTTCGTCCCCATCGACGCGCAAGTCGCCTAAGTGGCGTCAAATCGAAAGACTTGCACCCGGCGACCAGTGTACCCGACGGCAGGCTCTAGTCACAGGACATTTATATTTACTGTTCAATCTGTACATCGAAGAAGCAATGGTGGGTTAAAAGAAAGGTTCAGGAGTGGAATTAAAATTCAAGGTGAAAGGATATTAATGATACGATTCGCTGATGACATTGTTATCCTGAGTGTAAGTGAAGAAGAATTACATATGATAAGTGCAATGAAAAATTTAACAAGTGAAGAATATGTACTGAAAGTAAATCTAAAAAAGACGAAAGTAATGAGAAATAGCAGAAATGAGACAGCGAGAAACTAACATCAGGATTGCTGGTCACAAAGTAGATGAAGTTAAGCAATTCTGCTACTTAGGCAGTAAAATAAATTTCATAATGAAATATGAAATTTGATACTAGTAGACGTCCTATGACGGATGGAGCAAGGAGGACGTCAAAAGCAGACTATCACTGGCAAAAAGGGCATTCCTATCCAAAAGAAATCTACTAGTATCAAACATAGGCCTTAATTGGAAGAAGAAATTTCCGAGAATGTACGTCTGGAGACAGAAGAGAATCGAAGCATTTGAGATGTGGTGCTATAGACGAATGTTGAAAATTAGGTGGACTGATAAGGTAAGGAATGAGGAGGTTCTACGCAGAAACGGAGAGGAAAGCAACATTTGAAAACAAGGAGAACGGATAGGGTGATAGGATACCTGTTAAGACATCAGGAAATAACTTCCGTCGAACTAGAGGGAGCTGCAGAGAGCAAAACCTGTAGAGGAAGACAAAGATTTGAATACACCGAGCAATGAGGACGTAGGATGCAAGTGGTGTTCTCAGATGAAGGGGATGGCACAGGAGAGGAATGCGTGGCGGGCCGCATCAGACCAGTCAGCGGGCTCACGATCCCCCCTGCCCTCCAAAAAAAAAAAAAAAAAAAAATGTTGTAGCCTTTATAAAATTCTACTGGATTGCTAAACTTAGTAATGTAATGGCGAGCCCCTGCCCCTCATGTTGTGGGTTTCTTTGATACAGCACAATTCCATGGCTAATGAGATGAAACTGATCTTCAATTCTAATATTGTTTGGGCAGATCTGAGACAACGCTTCATATTAAATGCCCCCCCCCCCTCATTATCAAATTACAAATATATGTAGGTATATTGGTCAGTATTCCAACTTCAGGAAAGAAATCATATCTGCAGCTACGAAAGAACTTACATCAATAGCATAGCAACTACTGCTACCTGTTACAAATGGTACATGGCCAATATTGAAATCTGAGCAAAGATTTGTTATTAATGGGTCCTTTGTAAGAAATCTTTCTCTAAGATACCATTGCTTAGAAGTAACCAGACAGCAATTTTACTGAACATGCTATGATATTCTTATTCTTATTCCACAGGCTTCGGAAGTGTGTGGATAATGTTGACATTGTATTGGAATCACTGGATTGGAATAAACAGAATTCTGTCCATTGACGTCAAATTTCGCCGCACTGTCCTAACGGATACATTCGTCGTACGTCCCACATCGATTTCTGCACTTATTTCACACAGCGTTCCTTCTCTGTTAAAACTGAAAACTCTTAGCCATCGCCTCTGCTCTCGGTCGTTAAGTGAAGGCTGTCGGACACTGCGTCGTCCGTGGTGAGAGATAACGTCTCAAATTTGGTATTCTCGACAGACGCTTGACATTGTGGATCACGGAATACTGAATTCCCTAATGATTTCCTAAATGTAATATCCCATGCGTCTACCTCCAACCAGCATTAAGCCAGAATTAGACAATCGACGTGACACCTCTGGTTGCGTCCTGCGAGCCGTACCACGTCATCGGGTAAACAGGAACGTGATCGCTCAGCAGTGGCTGCAACGGATAGGGCTGTTGACAACCACTCGGCTGGAAGGTGCTTCAAGAGAAGATCTACGTTTGGTATAAGAAGGATCAGGGGAAGAAGCCAGGTAAGTCTTTTTTTCGAAATTTTTTGCTGCCACAGCTCGATTCAGACTGATTGTATGCGTCTGCTGCGAGGCTAACACATGGGAAAAAGCGAGTTGAGAGATATTACCATTCAAAGTTTTGCTGTGAAGGGAACAACTGGGTAAGCTAATTTTTTAGGAGAAAGAGGCAGGCAAGTCAGTGATGACTCATCCAGCCACGAGAGGGCAGTGCAAACAGAATTCTTATGCAATCTCTTTACCACAGACAGTTAGAGGCAAATGAACGAGGCAGATGAACGAGTGCTCAAAGCTCTCAGGGTAGGCAATTTAGAACCCGTGTTTACTCAGCTTCATTGCTGCGAATGATCATTTCTGTCATATCCCAAAGTGATGACCATTCCTCCTAGGATATCCTGTATATGACTCTGCTGGTGATCAGAATAAAAACTTCACCTCTTCTCCTTCATTCATTATGAAACACTCAATCAAATTAGTGTCGTGAAGAAGATCGAAATTACAATTCTCGATGCGTTGCCATGGAAGCATCTAAAGATTTGAAGGAATGGTTGAAGCATCCCGACGTAAGCCATCTTCTTTGACTGCAGTCAGTGTTAGTCACGAAATGGAGAACACTGACTCAGCATATGCTGCAAAATTTTGCCTTTCAGAACTCATATTATTAAACAATATCTTCAGAATCCAACCTCGGGCTTGTGATGAAACATCAAATAATCAATCACGAAAAAATGCAAAATGTCATCATAAGGACACCATGACAATGTCAACCAATAGATGCGCTGTTTGCACTGCCCCCTGTCAGCTTATAATTGGTGTTGAACCTCAGAATACCTTACTTGTCTAGTGCACAGTAGCTTTGGAGCTATGTTCCGTTAGCTACAATCGAATTCAATCGATCCCTTTCTTCACTCCAGATCTCCCAATTACCAGTCTAAAATATAAATATTTGCAAAGCGTGATTAAGTTTTCGCGTCCTGGTGCTGCGAAGCTCTTCAGTCAGCTGCCCCACATCGAAATGTACGTAATATCGGTACTATCGCTGTGTTATCACAACCAGAAATTCGTGTAATCGTGATTGTTATGAAATTAGTGAATCTGTTTCGGTTGATTTACCTGCTTCTTTCCCCTTGCAGAGTGTCGTTTGGAGACACGTTACGAGACTACTTCATTCTGGGAACACACTGGATGTCATTAATACTATTGCTACATTCGATGCACCCACGATGCACAATTTACCAAGTGAAAATTATTATATGTACATATATATCGATCTAACAACAGTTCGAACATTAAATCGCCTTTTCTACAGTTCCATAAAAATTGACTCACCTGTTTCTTTCCCCTCGGCCTTCTTTTCAACAGACAAGATGGGAAATGAGTAGTACATTTTGGCTCACTTAGTCACAACGAAGTTAAGAATACGATGAACGGTGTATACAATCACCTATGTAATACACTGAGGTGACAAAATTCATGGGATAGGGGTATGCAGATACACAACACATAGCGGTAGCATGATGTACAGAAGGTGTAAAAGGGTAGTGGCGGAGCTATAATTTGTAGTCAGGCAATTCATGCGAAACCGATGTGACTACGGCCGCACGGCACTACAGGAATTAACAGATTTTGAAGGCGCAATGGCAGATGGAGCTAGACACGTAGGACATTCAATTTTGGAAATCGTTAGGAATTCAGTATTCGGCGATCCATGGTGCCAAGAGTGTGCCGAGAACACCAGACTTTTACCTCTCACCGACGGCCTCCACTTAACGACCGAGAGTAGTGGCAGCTGCGTAGAGTTCTCGGTGCTAAGATACAAGTAACACTGCGTTTAGTAACCACAGAAATCCCTGTGGAAAGTATCCGTTTGGCCAGTGGGGCAAAAATTAGACGTTATTGGGCTATGACAGCAGATGATGAAGACGCCTGCAGCGCCTGTCCTGGCCTCTGGCCTCTTGACCACATCGGTTGGTCATTAGACGTCTGGAATACCGTGGTGTGGTCAGGTGAGTCGCGACCTCAGTTGGCCACATCTGATGGTAGGATTCGGGTGTGACGCTGACCCCACGAGCCCACGGAACCAAGTTGTCAACGAGGCACTATGCAAGCTGGTGGTGGGTCCGTAATGGTGTGGGCTGTGTTTACGTGGAATGGACTGGATTCTGTGGTCAAACTGAAATGTTCACAGACTGGAAATGCCTATGTTCGGCTACATGGGAACCATTTATAGCCATTCAAGGACTTCATGTTCCCAACAACGATGGAATTTTTGTGGATGACAATGTACCATGTCACGGGGCCATCCTTGTTAGCGAGTGGCTTGAAGAACGACATGAATCACGTCGAACATACACGTGATGTCCAGAATGAGGTTTCCACTCTGCAGCGGAGTGTGCGCTGATATGAAAGAAGTAAAGCTATGAGGACGGGGCGTGAGTCGTGCTTGGGTAGCTCAGTTGGTAGAGCACTTGGCCGCGAAAGGCAAAGGTCCCGAGTACGAGTCTCGGTCCGGCCCACAGTTTTAATCTGCCAGGAAGTCTCATTTACGTGATATAATCGAGAAGTCAGTTCGTCCACAAAATCCTGCGTCGGCACCTGTTTTGCAAGTATGGGCGGCTATAGACGCAGCGTGGCTCAGTACTTCTGCAGGGGACCTCCGACGACTTTTGACGTCGATGCCACGTCAAACTGCTGCACTACACAGATCAAAAGGAGGTCCGTCATTTTCAGTCTATCAGCGACTGAAGCTAGGTTACGCTTGCGAACTGTTATTTCTTCTCAGTAAAGTTCGAATAGGCAGGAAAGAGTAAGCGGGACAGCGCACCTGCAGGGCTTACCTCGTCACACCATCTATCCCCACTAGGACAGCTCTCCCTCCTTTCCATCGGCCAACCCGGGGTTCGTATACTCTGCTCCCTGACGTCAGCCCCGCCCTTTCGTGTACACTTCCCTCTGTCATCACGTGGCCTGCGCCGCTTTCTGTGGAAAGTTTCTGTCAAACGACAGTTAAGCTTTTGCTGTTATAGTTTTGGCTCGCTCATTAGGGGTATGTTAATCCCCGACATCCGGGATGTATGGCGGCTCCTTCGTTCTGACGCAGTTTGGAAATGCGATTACATTGCATGTACCCGACACCTCGCTCTCTAGGAAAAATTTCTCCACACTTGCAAGTGAATAAAAATTTTCAAAGGTCCTAACTTGCAAGAGAATAAGACTGAACCAGCTTTCATTAAACACGCTGAAACGCCTTGTAGCGCACGACTTTCCGGGCGGGAAGGAGCGCCGATCCCCGGCACGAATCCGCCTGGCGGATTTGTGCCGATGTCCGGTGAGCCGGCCAGTCTGTGGATGGTTTTTAGGTGGTTTTCCATCTGCCTCGGGAAATGCGGGCTGGTTCCCCTTATTCCGCCTCAGCTACACTATGTCGGCGATTGCTGCACAAACAAGTTCTCCACGTATGCATACACCACTATTACTCTACCACGCAAACATAGGGGCTACACTCGTCTGGTGTGAGACGTTCGCTGGGGGTCCACCGGGGGCCGAACCGCACAATAACCCTGGGTTCGGTGTGCGGCGGCGGAGGTGTGAAGTGGACTGCGGTAGTCGTCGTGGGGTTGTGGACCACTGCGGCTGCGGCTCCGGTTCACATAACATAACATAACAAGACAAAGCAAAGATGATGTTCTTTACAGGAAATGCTCAATGTGTCCACCATCATTCCTCAACAATAGCTGTAGTCGAGGAATAATTTTGTGAACAGCACTGTAAAGCATGTCCGGAGTTATCGTGAGCATTGGCGTCGGATGTTGTCTTTCAGCATCACTAGAGATGTCGGTCGATCACGATACACTTGCGCCCTCAGGTAATTCCAAACCAATAATCGCACGGACTCAGACTGGGGACCTGGGAGGCCAAGCATGACGAAAGTGGCGGCTGAGCACACGATCATCACCAAAGGACACGCGCAAGAGATATTTCACTCGTCTATCAACTTTTGGTTTTTTTTTTCGAATAAAACCCCATGTCATTCCAAGCAAGAGTCTCAATTTTTACCTCTTTATCTACATTATTCCGTGGTTTACTAAGTTTTTAAATTTATACTGACTTTTTGATCACCCGGTAAATCGGCAAGCAAAGAGCTACTGAGGACACAACTGACAGGTACCAACTCTTCCGCATAGATACTGGCAACGGGGCCTCAAGAGGGGTAGTGGATACTACCCTTGAGCTAGTGGCGCCAGACAGAGTAATCTATCAAGTTAATGGCGCCATGGCTCACATACATACACAGTAGTGTAAAAAGAGTAGAGATGACAGAGATTGGAAGACATTCAACAGACAGTAGATTGTAGTTCCTAGTCTGAGATGAAAAGGTAGACACAGGACAAGAATTCCTAGTGGGCAGTATCAAACCAATCAGAAGACTGATAACAAAGAAAAGCGTTGACAAGGAGTGCACGCCGGCCGTTTGCGGTCGGCCATTACGTTACTGACATGTAAGTCTCGGGTGGCGTGCCGTGAAGGGCAACAGAGGGCGATGGAGAACATCGTCCGCGTCCAGCTCACAGGCGGCCCGTGGCGCACGTAGCAAAAGGCTGCGGCTGGAGCAGCTGTTGTGCGGTCTCTTCATCTTACGAAGCGGCTGCGGCTGCGGCTGCCCCATAAGAAGGACTCTAAAAGGGTAAGGCGCCCTTTCATAGGCTATACAGGATGTTACAAAAAGGTAAGGCCAACCTTTCAGCAAACTTTCCTCACATACAAATAAAGAAAAGATGTTACGTGGACATGTGTCCGGAAACGCTTAATTTCCATGTTAGAGCTCATTTTAGTTTCGTCAGTATGTACTGTACTTCCTCGATTCACCGCCAGTTGGCCCAATTGAAGGAAGATAATGTTGACTTCGGTGCTTGTGTTGACATGTGATTCATTGCTCTACAGTACTAGCATCAAGCACATCAGTACGTAGCATCAACAGGTTAGTGTTCGTCACGAACGTGGTTTTGCAGTCAGTGCAATGTTTACAAATGCGGAGCTGGCAGATGCCCATTTGATGTATGGATTAGCACGGGGCAATAGCCGTGGCGCGGTACGTTTGTATCGAGACAGATTTCCAGAACGAAGGTGTTCCGACAGGAAGACTTTCGAAGCAATTGATCGGCGTCTTAGGGAGCACGGAACATTCCAGCCTATGACTCGCGACTGGGGAAGACCTAGAAGGACGAGGACACCTGCAATGGACGAGGCAATTCTTCGTGCAGTTGACGATAACTCTAATGTCACCGTCACAGAAGTTGCTGTTGTACAAGATAACGTTGACCACGTCACTGTATGGAGAGTGCTACGGGAGAACCAGTTGTTTCCGTACCATATACAGCGTGTGCAGGCACTATCAGCAGCTGATTGGCCTCCACGGGTACACTTCTGCGAATGGTTCATCCGACAATGTGTCAATCCTCATTTCAGTGCAAATGTTCTCTTTACGGATGAGGCTTCATTCCAACGATATCAAATTGTAAATTTTCACAATCATTGTTTGGGCAGGCATTCTTGGTGATGTCTTGATTCGGCCCTATGTTCTTCCCCCTACGCTCAATGGAGCACGTTATCATGATTTCATACGGGATACTCTACGTGTGCTGCTAGAACATTGCCTTTACAAGTACGGACGGCTGTGATACAATACGCCATTCTCCAGGGCTGCATCAGTGCATCAGGGATTCCATGCGACGAAGGGTGGATGCATGTATCCTCGCTAACGGAGCACATTTCGAACATTTCCTGTAAAAAAGTGTTTGAAGTCACGCTGGTACATTCTGCTGCTGTGTGTTTCCATTCCATGATTAATGTGATTTGAAGAGAAGTAATAAAATGAGCTCCAACATGGAAAGTAGGAGTTTCCGGACACATGTCCACATAACATATTTTCTTTCTTTGTGTGTGAGGAATGGTTCCTGAAAGTTTGGCCGTACCTTTTTCCCCATATAAGATACAACAAAAATTGTGTTAGCCATGAAGTGGTTCCTAATGAAGTGACCTATATGTTTCTTCAAATCAATCGTCATACCCCTATACACATAAGTTACGCTAAGGTTTAGTGTATTAACGGTGAATTTAATGTCTTGTATAAGAAACATGAAATTTTGTCACATCCGAATGTAGTCAAGGCCGTAAGTAGTAATCAGTTTGATAAAATGTACTGTCACATTGTCGAGGTTGTCAATAACTATAAAGTCATTAATTTTAGAAGCCTGTCAAAACTGAACAAATTAGAGAATAGATCTATGGCGGATGGAGTTATACCATCTTCTAAACGTGACTTTGAATTTTACCCTAGGGTCGTTACTAATATAGTTACTTCTTCTTATGAGATTGAGAATAGTTTATTAAGTGTCAGTTTATCGTGTAATCTAAGAGAAAATATCTCTGAGAAACAAGAGTCTGTGATAACTGCTCAAATGGCAGTGGCTGTAGAGAGCTGTCTTTGCAAACAGACATCATTTTAAAAGGTAGCAGGGGTTTCGAACTAATCAGGTACTTAACTTATGGTACTTAACAAAAAACGTATACAGAATGATCCCATCTGTTCTGACAAAGGAAAACGGCTGGTGTCCTTTTTCAGCAGAACTATGTGGAAAAAGTTGAGCAGTATATTGCTGCTAATGGCATCGTCAAATGGAGGTATCAGATAGAAACGTACTCTGATGAAATTAAGAAGATCCTAAGAGAAACTAGGACGAAAAGCAGAACAAACAATATACAATGTTGAACCCTAAAGCACCTGTACTCTGGGCGACGATTAAGTTGCATGAACCTGAGCATTAGACAAGATTAACTACCAACGAACTGGGCGGTAGGTCTACTAATATCTATAAAGATGAAATATATGGCATTTTTTTGAAAATCTCAGCAGGTTTTGCGGCAAGCCATCGTACGAAATCAAGAAGCTTTTTAATATTTTAACTTTGGTCCTAAATATTAAACATTTTAAGTTTGGTGACCAAGGCAGCAGCAGGGTCTAAATGTGGACTTCCTCACCCTCTCCATCCCCATCCCCACCCCCTCGCCCCATACCCCAGTTTGCATTATAGCGAATAATTTTATGTCTCATTTCGGGTATGAATTTTTTCAGAAGTCCTCTGGAGAAGGCCGCTAAGACGGTGTGCTGAAAACGTTAAGTGTTTTCTCCCCTATATGGACGCAGAAATGAAGAATGTAACAATCTACATAACAAATTTAATACTTTCAATGGAAAGATTTCTTTTTCTATTCAGCATCAGATTAAAGGGACCTTGCAATATTTGAAGATATTTAAATGGCGGCAAGATTGAATTTGACATATGTAGTAAAGGGTCTGCTACTTATTTTGTTCTAGGATCGAAGTACCCGTTTAAATATATTTAGTGCTGTCTTCTTGTCCCTCCTAAAGAGATTAAATAATGTTCTCCTCAAATCAAAGCCATATGAAAGGAAGTGAGATATAATAACTACCAATGAACTGGGCGGTAGATGTACTAATATCTATCTATCCACTTCCTTTCTGCTGTTACTTCTCACTTTTCCACTTTAAAAATTTCGCCAATGTCACGTCTGTTTCACACCACGCTTGTATCGTGGGTCTTGTGGTGCCTCAGGACTCATTAAATGGTCTTTCCTATTTACGTTCCCTGTTGTGCAGTAAGGCGAATTTTTCTTACAGAATTTAAGTAAATAAGTCGACGCAACATGTGATTTCCTTTCCACCCCTCCCCTAAAACTTTTTTAATTGCGTTTTACATGTTTTAAGAGACCGGTGAATTTTGGTGTCCGGTCGTGATGTCAGTTTTTTCAGATTTTTCTACGTACTTTTTACTCATTTTACACAGAACCTTTCGTTCCATGACAACATTGGAGTGAGGATGATCTCAGATGTTTAAATGATTTTATTGTAAGTAACATTCTGTTCTCTCTTTTCACTTATTTTCATTCATTTTAGAAATTTCAGCAGTTTCAGGCTTGACAACCCCTCTACCTCTCGTGTAACACAATATTTTCGTTATTCCAATTCACTCCAGATGATGGAACTACATGACACAAATAGCAAACCAGAAACTCTGGAACTTGAATCACACAACAGTGTAAGTGATGACGAGAAAGGACCGACCATCATAACGGAAGAAGTAATGTCTGCCATAGATGCAATGAAAAATGGCAGAGCGGTAGGTACAGATACAATACCGGGAGAAACACTAAAATGCTTGAACCACGATGGAATAAGAGAAATATTGAGGTTATGTAATAAAATATATGACAGTGGTGAATGGCCTGAGGACTTTCTGACAACAATAACGATTCCATTACCGAAAAACAAGGAACCAAGAAATGCAGCGAGCACAGGACAATCAGTCTCATTTCACATGCAGCCAAAGTGATGTTAAGCATATTTAATAATAGACTTGAAAAGTAATGGAGGAGAATCTTGGCGAGGAGCAGTTTGATTTTAGACGGGGAACGGACACCAGAAATGCAATAGGGCTCCTACGAATCTTGGGAGAAAGGTTTATTGAAAAAGGAAGAGACCTATATATGTGCTTCATCAATCTAGAAAAGGCATTTGGCAGTGTGGATTGGGACAAGCTGGCGACTATAATCAGGGAAAAGAGAGTGGACTGGAAAACCAGAAGACTTATAATCTCTTTATATCTTAATCAAAAAGTTTCAGTTAAAGTGAGAGGAGAAAGTACAGACTGGATCAGACTAGGAAAAGGAGTACGACAAGGGTGCTGTCTGTCACCTACTCTTTTCAACCTCTACTTGGAAAATATGGTTGACTAATGCTCATCAGATGACAAAGGAGTAAAAATTGGAGGAAGAAGAGTAGGATGTTTGAGATTTGCTGATGACATGGTCCTTCTAGCCACAGGGGAAGAACAATTACAGGATTTGGTGGACACTATTGCAACCAACGGAAAAAAATATGGAATGAAAATTGACACAAATAAAACAAAAGTATTGGCACTAGGAGGAAATAAGGACATAAAAACTATGCTGAATGGAGAAATACTGGAACAGGTGCAAAATTTTAAGTATCTTGGAAGAAGGATAGACACCAACTGGAAGGGCACCACAGAAATTAAAACATGGATAGCAATGGCAAAAGAGCGTTTTATAAGAAAAGGAGAATCTTCTGCTGCGGTCTGGACAGAGAACTCAGAAAAAGACTCATAAAATGTCTTGTATGGAGTGTTCTTCTATATGGCGCTGAAACGTGGACTATGAGGAAAAAAGACAGAGAAAGGCTGGAGGCTGTTGAGATCTTGACATGGCGGAAGATGGAAAGAATAAGTTGGATGGACAGCGTAAAAAATGAATACTGGGAAGAGTGGGAGAGAAAAGAGAGTTACTAGATATAATAAAAAGAAGAAAAAGAAATTGGATTGGGCATATATTAAGAAAGAATGACGGACTGATAAAAACAGTTTTAGAAGGTTATGTAGAATGGAAAAGGAAGCGAGGAAGGAAGAGATTTCAGATACTGGATGACATGATGGACGGTACAACATACAGCAGCCTTAAGAAGGAAGCAATGGATCGAAAAAAACGGAGAGGCAAAGGACCTGCTGGTATGGCAGATAACTGATGATGATGATGATGGAACTTTACTTGTTCCGAATCCGGGCGTGCAGACAATAAAAGATTTTGGATTAAGCAGCTGTTGTGCGCCTTCTTCCGTTGGTAAAGATAACAGCTATGTAAGGTGAACTAATTTTTTCCTCTAGTGGAACATTTGAAACGTACCTCAATATGCTACCTGGCATTATAAAATCTAAACCAGTTATTCGTAACAGCTGATGCCCGCTGTCTTCTGTTGGTGTTATTGGAAACTAAGTTGTGTTGGATTTGTAAAATAAGGGTCTAGAAGTCCTTTCGGCGCCTTTACAATGGCGTTAATTAACTCATTGTATTCTCTGTCTAAATAATTAAATGTGGTCGTGAACTGTACGAACTGCTAGCTTGTGGTAGTTACTATAGAGGCATGATGTAATCTTTTGGTAGTGCTCTTAACAATAAAGGTATTTCTCTAACTTCTGCGCACTATTCACAGTAATTTCCTCGTTATAAAAACTGTGGACAAGGTTTCGTTGAACCACTTAAACTGGCTATCACAACTAACTCCTTCCTCACTACGTCGTAACAATTATCTTTGCCCTCCTTCCACCATGTCTAAAGGGACGTATTGAAAGGTAGTATTTCAGAATTTTTCATGCGAAAACTCTCAAAGTTTTTTAAACAAAACAAACGCTATTTTTGTTCTATTCTTCGTAACAAAAATTATAAATGTTCTTCATTCTTCGTAACTACATCTTTATTTATCAAAACAGTCACCCTTCGCGAAGAGCATATTTCTCCCAACCAGAGACACTTTGTTGATATCAACCCAGCAGAATGTTTGATTCAGTTGACGGAGCCACAAGCACGCCTCTGCATTCACTGCTTCATCGCTATCAAAGTGAAGTCGTCGTAGGTGCTCCTTCAGTTTTTCAAACAGGTAGAAATCGGATGGGGTGCAGTCAGGATCCCATGGAGGACGATCGGTTCCACAGTGAAGCCGAGGCGTCGGACTGTTGCAGGCGTCGCAGCGCTCTCGTGTGCTCCAGCATTGTCATGCTGGAAGATGGGTGGGCGAACTCTTCGCACTCGTGCTAGTCGTGAGAATTATTCCGTGTTTTTCTTTGTCATATTTATGCTTCACTTCCACTAAACTAACGTAACTGAAAATCTTCCAAGTGATACTGTATATATTAGTTTTTTCTAGCTTTCTCCACCACAAAATCTTCAATTTCCTGATAAACATGTGCTGTTGCGCGAATGGCCGCCTGTAATACCAGCCTGAACCACTGCGTTGTCTGTAATTCAGAAGAACTCCTTTATTCGGTGGATTAAACTGTCAGTAATTTGCTTTTTCTTAAAATTATTACTGCATTAGGTCTTTTGTTTCTGACTACCTGGAATGGACCTCCGGAGTGACTGACTAATTTACATGAGCGGCATTATCGTACGCTTTCATAATACAGCAAGACTTCGTCTCTCTCCTTAAATACATTCGGATTTTGACTTAGGTCATAGTTTCCTTAATAATAAGTTTAGATTCATCATTCAACTGTTTCTCACACTGATGCATTTGTTTCACTGTTCCATAAGGCTTGTGCGTACTCATCACAATTGCGTATTAATCCAATGGGATCCTTTAGCAATGTCCCAGGTATGTTACATTTTCTACAGTAAACCTGTTCATGCGGCGTATATCCCGTTGCGGTGTCTATCATAAATGAATACTGTGTAGGGCAGGGGTAGTGAACTGTCTTTGCTTACGGCCCACTTTTGTATCTCTATCAGTAGCGAAATTTTCTAACAGCATCCACTTCCACAATAATGGTGGTTTAAGAAGTAGGGCAGTAATTTCATTTTATAAAATTTATAGAGTTTAGTTGCAGCAAGATAAGGCATATAATAATAATTATTTACCAAATACTTTATGTGAAAATTTAATGAAAAACTTGAAAGGTGGCTGTCCTATTTTCTACGATAATTACTATGGCATGGCCCGCAAATATGAGCTAATTTGTAAATTTGATAAATGTTCTCAAGCCTTGTAGTATAGCTTTAACATTACCTTTATGATTATATACTTTGGGCCTACGTTCAAGACCAGAGATGTCGGTCAGAGAGGGAGCGGGGGGTTTCAGTTCGTCGGGGCAGAACTAGGGTGTGCTGGCAGCATCTGTGCGGTAAAGTACTTTGTTCAGAACGGACGGAAGGTGGCCTGCTGTGGAGTCGAGGCAGTGTTATTTGGAGCAATTATTGTAATATGATGTTCAAACAGAGATATTAAGCAGAGGGGTTATAATATTGCACGAATGAGAAAAGAAAAGGTAGCATATAAAGGTAATGTGGTTTTGTTGTAATTATTTAGTATGCTGATTGTTGTACAAAAATGTAGACTTTCACGGCCGGAAATATCATGTCCATTATACTTATCCGGGCTCTTATGCCGTGGTCGGTTGATGAATTTTGTCTCAATTCCCAACGTTTCGTCTCCGACTGCGGGAGACATCTTCAAGGGGGTCCGTAGGTCGATGGAAGGTCCAACACACCCACTGGCTCGCTACTGACTGCCGCTAAATTCCGTCTCCGCGAGCTCCCGCGCCGCGGTGTGACGTCACGTGTTTTGAAAACGTTTGTGCTGTGCAGACATGGTAGGGAGGAACTAAGGCGGTTTCACGAACATCTAAACAGCATAAACTCGAGAATTCAGTTTACAATGGAGGAGGAGGTAGACGGCAAATTACATTTCCTCGATGTGCTTGTTTTTAGAAACTAAAATGGTAGTTTGGGCCACTCAGTATACAGCAAACCCACGCACACAGACCGTTACTTGCACCGGGATTCGAACCACCACCCACAACAGAAGCGGGGTGTTATCAAGACGTTAGCCGACAGAGCTAAAAATATTTGTGAACCTGAGTTGCTCGACGCTGAGATGGAACATCTACACAATGCATTAATGAAGAACGGATATTCGTCCGCCGAAATAAAACGTGCGTTGAGGCAGCCACGCAGAAACAATACTGACGTACAGGCTACTGCAAAATCTAAGGTATTCCTGCCGTTTGTTAAAAATGTAACGGAAAGAATAGGGAGGATCTTGACGAAGCGGAATATTACCGTAATTTACAAGCCCGCCAGGAAGATACAGGAATACCTTAAGCCTGCCAAGGACGCTCGCAAACCTTTGGAAAAAGCTGGAGTGTATAGGATCCCATGCAGCTGTGGTGATGTTTATGTGGGTACAACTAAAAGAACGGTTTCTAAACGTTTGGAAGAGCACAAGGGAAACTGTAGAAGAGGAGAAACGGAACGATCAGCTGTTGCGGAGCATGCTTTCCTGCCAGAGAACCACAATATTCGTTTCGGGGAGACGCAAGTACTAGCGGCCACAAGCGGATACTACGAAAGGCTCTACAGGGAGGCAATCGAAATCGCTAAATACCCAAATAATTTCAACCGAAAGAAGGAGGGCGTGCAATTAAACGGTATATGGATGCCGGTGTTACAGAAGATGTGGACCACCCGTCCACTACTGGGTGATGGCATCGGAGATCGACGGCGACGGACAGCGGTTAATTGCAGTGACGTTTTCAAAACACGTGACGTGACACCACGGCGCGGGAGCTCGCGGAGACGGAATTTAGCGGCAGTCAGTAGCGAGCCAGTGGGTGTGTTGGACCTTCCATCGACCTACGGACCCCCTTGAAGATGTCTCCCGCAGTCGGAGACGAAACGTTGGGAATTGAGACAAAATTCATCAACCGACCACGGCATAAGAGCCCGGATAAGTATAATGGACATGATTGTTGTACAGTGCTTATGGTTAAGGTTTTCTGTAAGGTTTCTATAATGAAGTTATATGCTTCTGTTCTTCACAGCACTGATCATTGCTAAAGACATATTTTGCTAATTAGTTCATGTGTGAGAAGTTTCGAAAGTTATATTGCTACCATGACTTTATGAATCTCAGCTTGGTGAGAATAGTACCCGATTTTTCATTTTCATGTACAGTATTACTTCACTGCACACACACATTTTGCATCGCGAGTACAGTAAGTGAAAATTAATTATGTGAGCGAGATCTTTATTTTATAATAAAGAAGGTTACAGAGCAGACGAGTGGTCCATTGCGCACAGGTAAGCCATAAATTTCATTACCCCTACAGTTCATATTCAGTCAGCCACAGCGCTTGTCAGAGTGCATTTACGAGAATAATATCAGTATGTTAGCAGTAGGGTGATGGCGCTTCCTGAGCCATTTTGTTTTTTTGTGTTGCATGTATCAGGGGGAAGCATACATTCAGGGGCAAGTCTAAGGTTCTGTTAATTGATTATTGGGTGTTGATTTATGGCTCCTGGGGATAATCCATCCAGAGAAACAACCCACCCCTCCTCCCACCGCCTCAACTTAACCAATTGTTACACTAATTGATCTATCACCCTCTGGATGTTGATTTATGACCCCTGGGGATAATCCATCCTGAGAAATCCCCCATCCCCTTCCTCTCCCCTTCTACCTGCCTCACCCCCACCCATTCCTCCTCCTCCCCAATCCCACTGGGAAATCCACAAAAACCTCCCCCTCACTGATAGAAGCATACTTTTGACATCAAATTAATTGACTAATTAATTAAGTCGATAAATTAATTAACCTCTACCCCTCAGGGAAATTACCAGGCATCCCCTCCCCCACTTAGTCACTCCCCATCTGAAAATTGGTGGAAAAAGACTCATTCTGAGTCGAGAAGAATGCTCTAACAATGCAAAATTGAAGCCAGTGCCAGTTACATAGCAGAGGATATACTACTTATAAAATTCAGTTTTCAGGGATCGGATCTCTTTATTTGGTAGGAAATGCTCATATCCAGTAATTGCATGTCCTAATTACATAATTACATGGATGCAGATTGGAGGAAATTTGTTGTTGAAAAATTTTCGTGTGTGCTGACCTCGATTTGCAGGTATTGACTGCACTAGTGCACAATGCCACCGCAAGAGGATATCCCAGCCCCGTCTACCCCCCGCCCTCTGCCATCCAATCACTCACTGAAAAACTTGGTGCAAAATTAAAATTAATGTGGATTATATATATTGATGCAAATTCCTCATTTAATCAGTTTTCAGGACACAGGGCTCCCCCAGTAGAGTAGAGCTCATAATCTACACACGCATCACCTGCTTTCCATGATGTAATAACTGTAAGCATCAAGGAGTAGAATGGAGAGTGGTATAGTAGCCTGTATTTTTGATCACTCATGTCTGTCGTCTGGGCGCTGCTATAGGAGCCAGAAACCGCCCAATGACCTAAATACAGATCATGATGGTAAATACCACCGACCACGGACCAGCCGTCGCTGTTCTTTGATCTTGCGTCTCCAAACAAAGCATCAGGCAGCAGTGTTCTGTTGATAGGGAAATTCCAGACTCGCATCATGTCTCTGTGGCTATTTCCTGTTTGTGTGCAAACCAATGTTTCCAAACATACAGACTGAAGTTTTCATCTCTCCTCAGAATAATGTGTTCCTTTTCCTAGTGCTTCAGACAAAGGGGTAGCTGGTGCAGATTCGCTATAGAAAATAGAGGGAAATACTCAATTTGCACTGCCCTCCCAAATTATTTGTTTAACAATTTACAGGAGTCAAACAGATTGATTTAAACACTCACCACCACCTTATGACAATTCTTATTCATAATAAAAGAAATTTTCAACATTTGAGAATCACACACAATCATGTTGCTAACGAAGTAATTAAAATTCTACCACAAATAGATCATAGCACTTAATATATCAGAGTCTTGTATGCAATGACATTTGACAACATAAACACCCTACTCCCCCAGAACATTTTCACGATACATATCTAGTGAAAAAATCCTTCAGAACACACACACTCACAATCACAAAGTGCGCATTGTCTCTCGAATGCCGAGAACTGTAATTGCGCAGCTGGCCGATACGTCACTGCCGGGGGGTGTGGCCGAGTGTTTCTAGGCGCCAGAGTCTGGAACCGTACTACCGCTACGGTCACAGGTTCGAATCGTGTCTCGGGCATGGATGTGTGTGATGTCCTTAGGTTAGTTAGGTTTAAGTAGTTCTAAGTTCTAGGGGACTGACGACCTCAGAAGTTAAGTCCCATAGTGCTCAGAGCCATTTTTGATACGTCACGTTGTCATGTGGGCGCTGTTCAGAAGAGATTCACCAATACATTGGCCACACCGGCAGATTCACACCCAACACCTGTCATCCACACCAGGCCTACCAAATGCTGAAAGGTCAGAAAAACTGGTAGCAAGCAGTCAACCGATCAATGTACATGGGAGGAATAATCTTCTAGTGCAAACACCCACCACATCGAGCCTTCTCACAGAACACTGTCACTGCTCACCCAGTATACTGATCACTCCGGTGGTCAGTTTCCAGAGAGCGCTGCCACCATTACTTTTCCCCAAGGAGAAGACAGATTTGAGCTTTCTTAGTAAGTAAACATTCATCACATTCTAAGCTGCAGCTTCTAGTCGACCAAAGCTTCATTCCACCTCGTGCCACTGGCCGCAGCAAACTACAAGACGAGCACTATAGTACTAATTGCAATTGCACCCTGACACAGACTCTCACCAGTTTAAGACATCCACTTTACCCAAGAAGAGACCACGTCGTTGTTGACCACATACCTTGAATATCTCATACAAAACGTAGATTTTTCCCTTTTATACAAGTTACTTTCAAAGACAGAAGAAATCGGGACATACGCGCCTTTCACATCGCTAAAGCATTTGATGTGAAAATCCTGTAACACTATGGCATAGGCTGTACTTTCTCTGACTATTCTCTCATCAGGTAGGAAACTATTTTCTAATCAGCCTGACATCTGTTACGTGCTGCATCACAGGACTAGAATAATAAACTCATTTTTAGCTCATAATGGAGAGGTAGGAGCATGCCCTACCTCTGTCACAGGACGCTTCTTCACTTTTAAATTCTCTTAAAATAACCAAATGCTTTGTCACATATGAAGACGCTTAAGGTACGAGCACAACAAACAAATTGTAAGTATCAGGTTTATACTACGTATCACTTTATAAATTCGGCAATACAGCTGATTTTATTACGATGGTCATCTGTCCCTGTAAAAAAAATGGCGTGTGGCTAGGACCTCACATCAGGTAGACCGTTCGCCGGGTGCAAGTCTTTCGATTTGACGCCACTTCGGCGACTTGCACGTCGATGGGGATGGAATGATGATGACGACACAACACCCAGTCCCTGAACGGAGAAAATCTCCCACCCAGCCGGGAATCGAACCTGGGCCCTTAGGATTGACATTCTGACCACTCAGCTACCGGGGGCGGAAATCTCTCCCTGTGTAGGTGGGAGATAGAAATTTTGTTAAAAGATATCGCTGCAACGGTAGAAAGTCTGATTAATGCACCAACTCCCAAATCATATCCGTGCTACCCAAGCCGTTGCCTCCACCCACCAGGCGACACGTCATTGATATCAAATTGATAGACTAATTAAATTGATCACGACAGTCATTCTGCTTTAGGAGTACCCTTTTTTTCAGCCATCGGATTACACTCGCCTGGCAGCTCAAATGACAATCCCTGGAGGGAAGGCAATGTTATTTTCAAGGAACGCTACTGAGAACTGGCATTTGAAGCTGACTGCAGAAGGACAGAGAAGATACGATAAATTAGAACTCAGAGGGAGGCATTTAGATTATATATTTCCCTCGCTCTTTTGTAAAGCAATAGGAAAAGGAATGACTAGCATCGCTAAGGGTACCCTCTGCTGCATACCGTACAATGACTTGTGGAATAAGCATATAGATGTCAATGTAAATTTAGTCTACCTATTGAGATGGTTAGTCCACCCATTCACAGGTTCACAGAAAACATGGAAGAATGTTATCTTTTATTTATTGAGAAAACAAAAGACGAAACTTCAGCTTCTGATTGCCCCTCAGTAAAAATCTGTCTATTAGCTTCGAATTTTCTCATTGCAGTCACTTTCTGAGACGAATGTGACAGGTTGTAGTATGTTTGCCCACAACACTTAGAAAAAGCGGTATAGAGCTCACATCTCAACACTCCTTTCGTCAGAGTATTATTGCTTACTCGCCATATTTTGACGAACCTTCGAGTCTTAGACATATTGCACTTGTATCCACAAGATATCCACGAGTACGAGACGACTCCCACCAAGTTACAGACCCCTGATAATTCTCTCGAAATCCCATCACTTCCTGACGGTAGCACACACACACACACACACACACACACACACACACACACACACACACACACACACACACACGAAACATAGATACACTAAAATCTTCAAAGATGCACCATTTACACACAAAAGGAATACCATATAAAAGACAACACACACAGCTAAGAAGCACACAGGAAACACACACACACAGACACGCACACACACACACACACACACACACACACACACACACACACACACACACACACACAAAGATAAAATGCAAACAAAATTCAAATTTGGCGCCGAACTCTCTGGTTTACATATGGACACTAAGTGGACTGGGACACGTAACAAATAACAAACCGCAATCACGCTGTGTTCTGGTGTCGTGAAAAGTGTTTTACTATGTTATTTGTGGAAAATACTTGTTGAAGTTACGTATGCATCACAACATCTCAGCATGATGCGGAGAATGGAAGTGCTTGCCACATGAAAACATAAGTAAATACAAAAATTGGCGCGAAAACATCGCGAAAAACTAAATTACATTCTATAAGATAGGTTAACTCCTAGCAAAAAAATTTCTCAGCAACATCATTTGGTTGCAGATGACAAGCTACCTGGAGTAACTAACGTAAAAGTGATCCAGAAAATTCATGCACACCAAATGTAAAGGTATTTACAAAAAGAAACGATCTGTTCTTTGAACTAAAAATGCACATAATTTTATAATCATTTAACAAAAATGTTCACATTGCAGAATAAATAAAAACGAAAACCCACTGATGATGGCACAGTGGCGCCAAAAAATGTTTGGATACTGAGAAAAACTGTGTCTTGCATAACTGACGGACCTCACATCCAAAAATTGTGTCCACTGCTACATAATTGACATAGACCTCGATTTCACATCATGAGATCCTTCCTCTCCAGCAAAGACTGAATCTTTTTCCCACCAGTTTGCAGATAGGTTGAGGAGGCGAATTGGAGTAAGGAATAGGAGGGCTGAGGGATTTACATCAGGGGTAGGGGAAATTCATTTATTGACTTCATTAATTAGACAATGAATTTCATATCAGAAGTGTGCTTTTATCAACAAGGGGCAGGTACTGCGGATTTCCCAGAGGGGTAGTTCAGAAGGAGGGGGAGGGAGGGAATCTGATGGTGTGAGGCGTATCTGAGAAGGATTTACTATCATAGAATCCATATTGGGTCATAAATCAATTAGTATAGCATTAGGTTAAGAAGAGGGGAAGCGATGGGGGCCTGTTTACACCCAGAGAGCCATAAATCTACCTCCAGGGGTCAGAAATCAATTAACAGAACAATAGGTTTGGCTCTAAACATGTGCTTGCTTCTGATATATGCAACTGACACAAACGAAATGGCACAGAGCCGTCATTACCCTGCTACTTAAGTACAGAGGTTGCATGTAGGTGAAATAATCTATGAATGTACTACACTGAGTTTTCAAACAGATTTAACAAATGAAGGCATTGGTTGTTTAATTATGATGATAGATCTGGTACAGAAATTGTTTTCTAAAACAACAAATATTTTCTGGCTTTTACACAGATCGTCATGAAAAAGAGATGCATACATAAGGAGAAAGTGGACTGAGATCATCGTTGGTAGACAGGAAAATCGCACCATGCATACAATATGATTAATAACAGTCTTGCAACACTGATAACACCACTTCCAATCAGATCAGTGAAGTTAAACGCTGTTAAGGCTTGGCTAGCACATGTAGTGGCTCTGGTCACGAAAACTGACAATGGCTGGAAGAGCAGGGCCTTCCATATCTGCATCCAGTGATGCCTGTTGGCTAAGGATCACCAGCCGTCAGTGGGTACTGTTGGACCTTCCAAGGCCTGCTTAGACAGAAAGTTTTATAAAGATGGTTGTAGTTTCAACGATGAAGGGCCGACATTTATTGCGCTACATGGCCATAAAGCATACATGATGGTGGCTCATCGCTCCCGCAAGGTCGTGAATACAATCATACTCACAGGTCTCACTTATAGTCCTATGATACTCCATCACATTCTTCCTGCACCTGAGGGCGCAGATCTTACAGATTGGTGGGTGAAGATGGAGTTTTGATGACAAACTTCTTCTCAGCCCACATATTCTTTACTGAGGAGAGGGCAGTCAATGCATGTGGCCGTGGCAGAGTGACCACAGTTACAAAGAATTCTTGGGAGATGGCAGCGACATCGGGACTAACATTGAAACAGGCAGTGGGTGTGGGCATTCAAGAATGACAGAACCACCGTTTGCAGAACCTCCTGAACATGCTGTGTGGCTGTCACAGTTAGATACAAGGACCCAGTGGTCGTTACCACCAAGGCAGAGGTGGGACTCATCACTAAAGATGACTCACTGCAGGCATTACTGACACCAGACGAGTCGATACTATCTGGGTTTAAGTGGTAGGGGTCACAACTGTCAGCATGCAGCGTGTCTTGCATCATACAACCACCTGCCAATGACACTAGTATTTAGAGGACACAGTGTAGAGGGCAGGACACCCCACTGAATGGCCACTATTGTTGCCATTGGATCTGCTCGCATGTGGCGGACAATCTGCCGATGCTCACTCCTTCTGGTGCAGGTCAGACTTCCGGATCCTACATGTCATTGTTGGCATCAACAATGGGCATTGATGGTTGACATACAACTGGTGTGTAGTGCAGTGAAAGGACCAGTACCATGATGTGACCCTTCTACAACTGGTCTGCGTGGGCGTAATGCACATGCAGTTAACACTCTAGTTGATACTGTCTGCTGACTCCTGTCTTACGGATGAGTGCGGCCATTTGGAAGGAAATAATCGACGGCACAGCTGTTGATACGCAATATTGCTAACCACTATGCAGTGGATTGGTCTGGTCCTACTGAGTGCAGCACCTTCTATGGCGAAAAGTGTGTACAGAATTTCATAGTCATATTCTCCTACCTTCAGTCTAAACGTCGTTGAAGGATTTGAAATAACTCCAAGAAAAAATTACAAGCCATGAAGGAATTATCCGAATGTGACAGAAAACGGTAGATGTGATTAACATGTATAGACAAACAGATAATTACAATTTCATAAAAACTGGCTGATTTATTCAAGAGAAAGAACTTTACAAATTGAAGAAGTCATTGTAGCTTGGTTCCCCTCTGTCCCTAATGAAAGCAGTTATTGGGTTTGTCACGGATTGATGGAGTTGCTTTATGACCTCGCGAGGGATATCGTGCAAAATTCTGTTCTGTTGTGCATTAGTTGGTCCAAAACTCGAGCTGATTAGAGGATCCTGCACATAATACTCCACACGTTCTCAATTCGAGAGGTATCCAGCGATCTTGGTGGCTAGGTAGGGTTTTCCAAGCACTAACACAAGCAGTAGAAACTCTTACCATGTGTGGGTCGGCATTACTTGTGAGGTTACCACAGACAGTAATCAAGTGCGGCCAGCCATCGAAGGATGAGGCACACTCTCACTCCCGGTTGTCAGGCTGTGTGGCGAGTAACAGTAAGGTCGCCTCCCTACGGCTGTCCAGGGCGTCTCCACACATGTTTTCTATACTTGTTGTTGTTGTTGTGGTCTTCAGTCCTGAGACTGGTTTGATGCAGCTCTCCATGCTACTCTATCCTGTGCAAGCCTCTTCATCTCCCAGTACCTACTGCAACCTACATCCTTCTGAATCTGCGTAGTGTAGACATCACTTGGTATCTCTCTACGATTTTTACCCTCCACGCTGCCCTCCAATACTAAATTGGTGATACCTTGATGCCTCAGAACATGTCCTACCAACCGATCCCTTCTTCTGGTCAAGTTGTGCCACAAACTTCTCTTCTCCACAATCCTATTCAATACTTCCTCATTAGTTATGTGATCTACCCATCTAATCTTCAGCATTCTTCTGTAGTACCACATTTCGAAAGCTTCTATTCTCTTCTTGTCCAAACTATTTATCGTCCATGTTTCACTTCCATACATGGCTACACTCCATACAAATACTTTCAGACACGACTTCCTGATACATAAATCTATATTCGATGTTAACAAATTTCTCTTCATCAGAAACGCTTTCCTTGCCATTGTCAGTCTACATTTTATATCCTCTATCAGAGCGCAATTCGAAGTGCTACTTATCACTGAAGACACTTCTACTTGTCAATGAAATTCCAGGCAGAAGACTTGTGTATGCCAAGCTGACTAACTGTTTGGGTAGGAGCCAGAGGAGGAAAAACGTGCATTGACTTGTTCATTTTATGAAGCTCTTTCTTTTGAACGAATTACGCAATTTTTCTAATCATTCCGTCTTCAGGCCACAAGGGGCCCATCGGGACTATCCGACAGCCGTGTCATCCTCAGCTGAGGATGCGGATAGGAGGGGCGTGTGGTCAGCACACCGCTCTCCCGGTCGTTATGATGGTTTTCTTTGACCGGAGCCGCTACTATTCGGTCGAGTAGCTCCTCAGTTGGCATCACAAGGCTGAGTGCACCTCGAAAAATGACAAGACCACATGCCGGCCAGGATGGTCACCCATCCAACTGCCGGCAACGCCCGATAGCGGTTAACTTTGGTGATCTGACGGCGACAGGTATATCCACTGCGGCAAGGCCATTGCCAATTTTTCTGAAACTGTTCTTATTTGTTTGTGTGTACATGTTAATCACATCTACTGATTTCCGTCTCATTCGGATAATTCCTTCGCAGTGCGTCTTTTTTTTTTTCATTAGAATGTATTTCCTACACATGAGCGGCGTATACTCAGTACATAATGTGGATGTAGGACCAAACCTATATGACTTGACTGCTCAGATAATGGCAAATACTTTTCGTTCTATAGGGCTACAATTTCTCTCTGCTTCACTAAGTGTCATGGACAGGATAGTATGGGAACATATTTTCGCAGCTTAGCACTGCACCAGTGGCGTTCTGGCTGCTCTGGTGGTGATCAAGAATTATTTCTCTAAATCTGGATATTGAAAGATTGGCGGATTCTGTAGCATTTCCTCTACCTCATGGAACGGATTTTCATGCTTCACTGTCCAGGTATGTGTGACAAAGTTCTTTAACTACTAACATAAGGCTCATGAAATCTTATTGAATCCCTCGATGGACCGTCTGCAGTACCCTGTGAGGCCTACATAATTCTTTCAGATCCTTCATCGCTGTGGTAGCCTGGTACCCTTTCATGGATACTATCTTTTTCCGATCTGGTTTACTCCTTCTGCTGACAATGCAGGTCCTATGTAAATGCCTTATTTTCGAAGAAATTCGCCTTTATTTACGCCATTTTCAAGATTGTGTTCTCTTAATCTTTCAAAAATTTCCTTGAGCTAGATATTCCTCTAATGAAGCTCCAAAATTATTAAAACATCGAGGTATGTAAATAGTTTCTCCCCTTATGGTCCTATTAACAAGGAATTCATCGATTTCTGTGAAGTTCAAGGCGGAGCCTCAACCACAGCACCATCTTCTGTTTTCATAATGACTGTATGGTGTACTGAACAGTTTTTTCATGGTCTTTTTCATCAATCAAATGTTCAAATGTGTGTGAAATCTTATGGGACTTAACTGCTAAGGTCATCAGTCCCTAAGCTTACATACTACTTAACCTAAGTTATCCTGTGGACAAATACACACACCGATGCCCGAGGGAGGACTCGAACCTCCGCCGGGAGGAGCGGCACAGTCCACGACTGCAGCGCCCTGGACTGCTCGGCTAATCCCGCGCGGCTTTCATCGATCAACACTCGATAATGGCACTTGGCTAAATCCCATGTCGAAAAGTATTTTGCCTTTCCCTGACCATCGAGAATCTCGTCTATTCTCGGCAAAGGAAACACTGAATTACGTGAAATGTCACTGAGCTGGCGGTGGCCTGCTACTACTCTGCGTTTCTTCCTCCCGCCAGCGTCCGTCTTCTTTAGAAGCATGGTTAGTGGGACATTCCAGCCGCTCTTATATTTTGTTACTGGAGCATCTACTACCGGGAGGGGTCTTTCATGCTTTATACTGTCGGTGTACGATAAAGTGTCACCTGGCAAGTGAAACACACTGTTGTGAATTACACACAGCTCTAAAATCGCATTTATTTCTTCACAGTTTAAATATAAACTCACATGTTCTCTTTAAGAACACTGATTCTCCTTTTCTTTCTTTTATTTAGTGCATCTATCTTTCGTGTTTTCCTTGTGTCCTGTACTCCTCCAATTACACTCTCGACTTCTAATTCAGAGAGTCAAATTCCACATCTAGTCAGTCTCGTTTAATCCGCTAATCGGACATGTACCATTTTCAGTCAAAACTATATTCCTTGCTTGATTTATTATCTTGGCTCCAATCCTTCCTTCGATCCGTTTACATAAATTTTTATTCTAAATATCCTTTCTTCTCGGAGACCCATGATTGTTTTTAACTTTCTGTTCTTTTCTCTATTTCTGAACTTGCTGCAGCTATTACTATTTCTACAACTTTCTTCTCCTCTTCTTGTGGATTCAATCTTATACTGATCTCTTCGCTTACTATGGGTAATGCTATTTCTTGACCATGCTTTGCCTCTTTCAGAGGCTTCGCAGACTTGCGACTGCCTCTGTCAATACCTCCATTACATTTCGCAGTGTGAGTCCTTCAGTGCATTATGCCCTCCCTGCTTCCACAGCATTCGTTTTTCCATCAATTCTATTGACCCTTTTGCTTCAGATTTTCTTCGTGACCCTACGTTACCGTGAGTTTCCTCTCCTTTCCGTTTCCATGTTAATTTTTCTTCCCCTAATTTCAATTGTCTTAGCGACGTACTCGATCATTACTCTAGGCCTAATGAAAAAAATCTACCCATTAAACAAAATGGAAGATCCAAATCTTTTCTCCATAATGTGAAATTCATGTTTCAATTGCATGTAATTACCTGTTGCCAACTCAAGATTTCCTGTACCTTCCGTATTTATTATCTCATTCGAAATGACTTTAATTCGCATGCTCTTCGCAGGTTTTGATCTCTTTATTGACCATAGAAATCTGCACTCCATTGTCAACTAGGGACCTCAATGGCTGTGCGTTACCCACATAATATTTTAACTGAATGCGCTCCTTTGAATTCTCGCAGTTTATTTTAAATATACGACTAGCTAAGGTGTAAGTATCGCTGTTATTATATGATTTTGTCCTTCCCGAAATCTTCGGACTCAACGTTTCACGGTGCCAACAATGCATGCTCCGAATACGGGGGAACGTAATGTCCCGGTAGCTTACAAGTATAACAGGCTGCATCTTTTCCTTTGTCACAAGGCCCTTTATATCCTAGAACGTTCCATTCTATACATTTCACGAGAAGTAATCCTTCATCCTTTTTATCGTTACCTCGTAAGTATTGCTTATCTAGTATATGCATTCCCGTGTGTAGCGAGTTTTTGTTGTTTGGATCTCTTGGTACAGACGGAAAGTTAATATTCTTGTAGCACGTCTACAGCCTCTCATTGTACGACCGCGTTTGCCTCATACCTTGCAGTACGGCAATCTCTCTAGGTATGGCATGTCTTAGCACATGAGGAACATTTTAAGGGCCTCATTTCCTCACTGCTGTCAGCTATTGGCCTCGCAAAATTTTTCTCCTTCACTGATAGCATAGTGCTTTCTTCTACGAGAGCCACTTTAATAGCATCCTCTCTGCGGAATGTTACTGTTGTCTTGATGCGATCATCACATATTTCTCATATGAAAATATCTGTACTCAGCTTTCCCATTAGAACTAGACCACCTTCGAGTTCTGTAGTTTCGATTACTCATCGGACTGCTTCCCTGAATTGATGCAGTTGAAATAGCTGTAGTTCAGATGAAGACTCTATCGAAATGGACTCCTCTGGTACTAACATCAACGACGAGACAAACGAAGAATAACACGTATATGACGTCAAGACAAGTTCATAGGGTTTGTCGACCTGGCAAAAGTTTTCAACAGTGTCAAGTGGTGCAAGATGTTCGAAATTCTGAGAAAAATAAAAAGCTATAGGGATCGACGGGTGGTATACAGCATGTACAAGAGCCAAGCGGGGATAATAGCAGTGGAAGATCAAGAACGATGTTGTCGGATTAAAAAGTGTGTAAGACAAGGATGTTGTCTTCCACCTCTACTGTTGGATGGAAATAAATAAAAGTTCAAGAATAGAATTAAAACTGAAGGTGCAGGAATATCAATTTCTTATGACATTGCTATCGTCAGTGGAAATAAAAAAGAATTACTGGAACAGCTGAATGGAATGAACAGCCTAATAAATGCAGAATGTGGATTAAGTGCGACTCGAAAAAAGTCGAAAGTAATGAGTAGTAGCAGAAATGAAAACAGCGAGAAACTTAACATTAGGAATGATGGTCTCGAAGCAGATGAAGTCAAGGAATTGAGCTACATAAGCAGCAAAATAACCCATGGAGGACAGAGCAATGAGGACAAAGAAAGCATATTCACGCTGGAAAAAAGAGTATTCCTTGGCAATAGAAGAGTAGTCTACTAGTATCAAACATAAGCCTTAACTTGAGGAAGAAATGTTTGAAAATGTACATTTGAAGTATAGCACTGTATGGCAATGAAACATGGGCTGTGGTAAAACTGGAACAGAAGTGAATCAAAGCATTTGAGGTGTGGTAGTATAGAAGAATGTTGAAAATTACGTAGACTGATAAGATGAGGAGTGAGAACGCTCTGCACAGAATTATAGAGGAAAGAAACATATGGAAAACTCTGACAAGAAAAAGGGACAGGATGGTAGGACATCTGTTAAGACATCACGGAATCACTCCCATGGTACGAGAGGCAGCTGCAGAGGGTAAAAACTGTAGAGGAAGACAGACATTGGATTACATCCAGCAGATAAGTGGGGACATGGGTTACAAGTGCAACTCTGTGATGCAGAGGTTGGCACAGGAGAGAAATTCGTGCCAGACTGCATCAAATCAGTCAGAAGAGTAATGAGTCAAAAATACCAAAACCATGTACACATCACACTTACATGACACAGAATGAGATATTAAGGGTTGTCATATTGCTGCTTGTATAAGGGGTCTGACACACTCAACATTACTCAACAACATTGACTATCTGAGGGTTGTATTGATGGTTTGCAAAATATATCAAAGCAGATTGTAGAAATTTAAAAGTATTCACGCTCTCTCAATACACTGCACAGTGTAATGTTCTATGTAAAGGTAATACTGTGTAATACCAAGAAAATTTCAATTCGCTCCAAAAAAACTGAAGAAACTAATACATATTAAAGCACCATGTGGAACTTTGAGAAATAGTGTTTCTGACTGCTTAGGGACCGCCAGATACCTCACTGCACGCAGAATGGCAGAGTAAACTGAATGATGGTGTCATCACTGTGAGCAGAGATTTTTATTTTGCTTGCAACAGTTCTTAGAATTGGCAAATACGAATAAGATAACGTCATCTGCCCACTGCTCATGCACGTTTGTTTTCTCCTTGCAGCATAGGCATAAGATCACGTAAACTTTCAATCAGTAATGAAAAAATAATCATTTTATTTCGGTTGCAATCATAATTACAGCAGATAAGTACAAGGAAACAGTGCATATATGCAATTGTTCAATTGTTTAATTCATAGTGACCTGCTGTTTTGGTTTGTGAATCTGTGCTGCTGTGAAGGAGCCCCTGGCTCGCTGGAAGATTCTCAAACTTGTTTCGCCAGTCCTGCTTGATTTTTCTTGTGTTTTGCTAGGCAAGCAAGTCGCTCGTGAACTGAACAGGTTCCACATCGTCTACAGCTGACGACCTGTTCACAGAGAAGGAGAGTTGTACTGCCGGAGGGTGAGTCACTCTCTCACTTATTTTCATATTCGAGAGTAGTCTTTAAGGTCGTTATTACTCCCTAGACATCAATTTTGTGAGAGAACAGGTAGTTATCAACATGAGCACGCACTGAACGTGTACATCGTTACAGAATGTGGCATTTTTACCGTAGTTCCCCTTAGAATAGGGGAAGGAGAGGGGAAGGGAACCATTAGGTGATGTCGTCCCTTTGCTTACGAGTCCTTTGGGGAAGCCTCAGGCCTTTGGCAGAGTTTCAGAATCGATTGTACCATTTATGGCGGCTCTGAAATGTCTATGTTACGACAGGAAAGCACGTCTCACAGTCGGACTTACTGTAACGTTCGGCCCGCACAGGTAATGATCTCTCAGATACATGTGTTGTTCAGTTTAGGCCTAAATGGAAACGCAAAACATGCTGCCTAAAACGCCTGTAGAAAAAATAATCGGGGAGCGTAACGTCTTTTCCTTCCTCCGTGGTAATTTATGAGTCAGGGATTGGCTACTTCTCCAGCAGGGAAATAAATATTATTAACATTGGTTAGGATTGGCCGAAGGTACAGCATACAAGTTAGATGAGCGACATGCAGCTCCTAGAGTCTTATGAGAGGTAAGGAACCGTCCTAGGTTTGGTTTCATGAGTCCTTGTTTCGAGTTTGCTTAGGTTTGATACCGACCGCGGTGGCAGAGCGGTTCTAGGCGCTTCAGTCCGGAACCGAGCGACTGCTACGGTCGCAGGTTCGATACGTGCCTCGGCCATTGATGTGTGTGGTGTCCTTAGGTTAGTCAGGTTTAAGTAGTTCGAAGTTCTAGGGGACTGATGACCTCAGCTGTTAAGTCCCATAGTGCTCAGAGCCATTTGAATCATTTTTTTAGGTTTGATGAAAAGGGAGGGGCAGAGATATGTGATCTTCTGATTCAGACTCTGACCTCGGGAGGAGATTCTGGTCTTGACTGTTGTCATGAGGGGGGAGGGGGGTGCACTTGGGGCACTGGTTCTGTGAGTGACCTGGCAGTGGCACTCGTCTCGACTGGGGAGCCTGTGGAGAAGTCATAGCCGTGCCGGCAGTTTAGGCCTCAGTTGTCTCTGGCGACTCTCTGTGCCAAGGGCAGTCTTATTCGTCACAATTAATAAACTGTTTCGGCTACTATGCCGTGGTTAATGGATTTCGCCTTAAGACCCAACATTTCATATCCATTTGCGAAGAACATTTTTCTCTCGATGTTGCAGAACTGTTTAAATGATGGCTTACGATCATGTGTGACTAATGGATTGATAATTTCTATGAACAGACAGGTGGTGTCACTATGGGCGTGGAGCGGGGGGGGGGGGGGGGGGAGGAGCCCTCTTATGCCTAGTTATAGCTAACTTCTTTACGGAATAATTAGAGAGTGAATGGCAAACCGAATATTTGGTCGTGGTATGTGGATGATACTTTTGTATTGTGGTGACATGGCAGGGAGGAATTGGATCGTTTTCACAAACATCTCAACGGAATCGATCCGAAGATTCAATTTACCACGGAGGAGGAGGCAGACGGACAATTGAATTTTCTTGATATGCTAGTTTTGAAGAAAGAAAGTGGAAGCTTGTACAAGACAACCCACACATGTAGACCGTTACCCATCCACGACTCGAATCACCACCCACAACAAAACTGAGCCATCATAAAAACGTTGCGGCTATAGCAAGAAAAATCTGTGAACCAGAGTCGCTTGGCGCATAATTAAAATATCCCACCAAGGCCATTGCTCCAGAATGGTTATTCGTTCACTGAGCTGAAAAAAGCATTAAGACCACTGAGTAGCAATTACAGTGATGTTCAAGCAGATGAAATTGAAAGTTTTCCTGTCTTTCATTAAGGATATTGTGTTGGCAGAAGAGCCAACACCGTGTTACTAGAGGAGGCTGAAATGCACGCCTTTTAGCTCACGCAGGCTGGCGTGAGGAGGGAAGAACTATACTGACGTGCGGTTTGGAACATGACAAGGAATTAGAATTCACAAAGCGGACATAATTAGTTTGATACTTAACTTTAATCCATTAATGATGAACGTCGCTCTTGACGGTACATGATTCACAATACTATCTGTTCAGAATACATTCTGAAAGTAACTGAATATGGCGCCTCGCTAGGTCGTAGCAAATGACGTAGCTGAAGGCTATGCTAAACTGTCGTCTCTGCAAATGAGAGTTTATGTAGGCAGTGAACCATCGCTAGCAAAGTCGGCTGTACAACTGGGGCGAGTGCTAGGGAGTCTCTCTAGACCTGCCGTGTGGCGGCGCTCGGTCTGCAATCACTGATAGTGGCGACACGCGGGTACGACGTATACTAACGGACCGCGGCCGATTTAAAGGCTACCACCTAGCAAGTGTGGTGTCTGGCGGTGACACCACAAAGGACGTCAGTGACTGCATAGGAAAAATCTTGAAAAAGCGGAACATCGCGGTAATCAACAAACCCACCTGGACGATACAAGATCTAAAATCGGTCTACGATGGTTGACAACCGCTGGAAAAATTAGGAATTTAAAGGGTTCCGTGTATTTGTGGGGAGGTGTAATTGGGAACTACAAAAAGGTTGGTAAAAGAAGACCACAAAGACAATTTCAGAACAGTGGAGAATGGCAGGTGAACGTACTTTGCATCCAGGAGACCACCACATACATCTTGACGGGACTCAAAACTGGCAACCGCAAGCGGATACCATAGAGGTTATACAGAGGCCGTAGAGGCAGTAAACCACTCCAGGCATTTCAGTAGGAAGCAGGAGGGCGTGAAATCGAATGACTTACCGATTCCGGTGCTGAAGGAGGCGTCTACCAGCCTTCCAGAGCGGCGTCATAGCAGCAGTCGGCAGCGGCAGACTGCACTCAAAACATGTGACGTCACGAAACTTCGGGGAAGCTCGCGGAAGCAGAGTTTTGCCGTTATCAGTAGCGAGCCACAATGTGAACTCGAATTTAAAAGGAGCTACGATCCTCCTTTAAAATGCCCTCGGCATACGGGGATGAAAAGCTGAATTTTAAGGTGAAAACGACCACGGCATAATAGCCAGGAAGATTTTATTGCCGGCCGCGGTGGTCTCGCGGTTAAGGCGCTCAGTTCGGAACCGCGCGACTGCTACGGTCGCAGGTTCGAATCCTGCCTAGGGCATGGAGGTGTGTGATGCCCTTAGGTTAGTTAGGTTTAAGTAGTTCTAAGTTCTATGGGACTGATGACCTCAGATGTTAAGTCCCATAGTGCTCAGAGCCATCTGAACCATTTGAACATTTTATTAACTGTGACATTTCCGGCCGTGAAAGTGCACATTTCGCAGTCTTATTCGTTTCAGGCCTGCGCCGTGACGTGTGACCCCCTTGTGCGCACTGCGGTACGACTGAGCCAAACTGGTCCACGCTATGACCTGCGACCGGGAGTCTGACACGCTGGAACCGCCGGCCTGCCGCCGCGCATACTTCGAGAGCGAACTGCAGACCCGCACATCGCTACTGTGCACGCGCCTGCACCAGAACTGTCACCAGACACTGTGCTGCGTTTCAAGAAAGCGGTACGGAGTTGGTGCGCCTCAGCTGCATCAGAGTAGTGTCACTTATGTGTAGAATAAATAAGACAAAGTCTATTCAGCGTTAGATATTATCAGATTGCTTTATCCGTGATCTGAGCCAGTGAAATCAGATTAAACAGATAAATCTCAGTCTTTGCCCACCAACAGCCACCCAGTGAACTGCTGATTATTTTTTGAGTCTATTTGTGTTGCCAACAGTTCATCATTTATTTGTTTTCTCGCTTAAATTGTTTTTTGTCCTGTTTCATGATCAATTAAATCTTGCCATAAATTGCTACATAACATTAATCCCGTTGTTGTTGTGGTCTTCACTCCTGAGACTGGTTTGATGCAGCTCTCATTAATCCCGTATTCAGGCATTAATCTCCCATCAATAACTGTGATAAAGACATGGTCACCACTTCATTAATTATTTCAGCATTACAGCAATAGAGTTTTATTTGTGATTCTGATAAAAGTTATAACCTCCCACGCAGTCTAGCAACAACAACCACTGTCAAAGGGCAGAACAAATTTAGCAGACGCATCAGCAGGTGGACAAGTGGAAGGATTATAAGTGATTGCTGTCATGGCGTAAACTTACAGTCGCGTGGAACCTTTCAGATCAAACCTCAAGACCAGTGTAGTTCTTGCAATTTTGCCGACAACCGTCTAGGATCCTGAACTGATGGCACCTTCTGTGACCGTCAGATGCGATTTCCGATACAAGATTCCTGTTTTCTCACGCTGAAAGCCAGTTGCTGAACTGAGTTACAATAGTTTCGCGTAACCATACGAATTGCTGGTGCTAAATACATTGATGATTTGCCAATTTGTGTCCATTTGTTTGTATTTTCACTCATTTGGTGTTGTGATCTCTGCGTCACTTTTGATTGTTCTTGACGAGAACGGCGTTGTGTTAACTTGTGGGCAGATCTATTATTAGAGGTTCGTGTACATTATTGTAAATAAGTGCTTTTTTTTATTTGATATGCGTTGTAAGGTATTCAGACATAGTGGCTCGATAGAGCAAATTACAGAGTAGAATTGTGTGGCATTGCGATGAAGAGCAACTGAAATCTCTCGATAGTAGGAATCTGAATCCATGTTCACTAGAAGCAAGCTACGTTTCCTCCGTATTAACGAGAATATTCGAATCTCGTCGCAAATGTATCAACGTCAGACAGGCAGCACTGACCGAGAGAAAGTTGCGGAGAATTCTCAGTCGAATGTGGTTGTTGACCTTGCGGATATATCGCAAGCAAAATTTTCTGGTTATGACGAGGTATTTCAGTCAGAGAACGAGGGTGAATATGAAATCGCAGCAGAGCGCCGTGTAGAATTTGCAGACATGGCAAGACGTACCGTTAGTGAAGTGGCATGTCAGATTCACGAAAAAAACGTCACGGAGCGATGGAATCCCGTTCATCTAGCCCTGGAGGTATTAGCGGATGATCTCAGCTTGAGGCCCTCATGCGATTCCTGCCGCAAGCGGAACGGAAGAGGCAGGAGAGAGAGAAGATAGCCACGAAGGAGATGAGGGAAGTAATCACTAAGGAGACGAAGGAGATGCGAATGGTAAGTGAACAGTTTGTTGAAAGTACAAAACAGGTTAAGAAGAAAGTCACGTGTGGTACGGGTAGCAACGCATAGTTTCAAAGGTTGGCTCTACCACGAGACAGACGACAGCGCCCTCTAGCCGGCGCTGTCGAGTTTTACGAGCTCTGCGGCTGCTTCAGCCCATCTGATGAGGTGCAGACAGCCAGGACACTTCGCTTCAGCATTGCACCTACGTACAAAGTTACGTAATATGTTTATCCACTAGTAAAAGTAGTTTCAGTGTATCTGCAGTACCGAGAGATTAGTGCCTTTTCCTGTTCCTGTTCCTTACCCACGCGCCGCCTCCCGGGAGGGATACAGAATCACGTATGTTACAGAAGAGGTAGAAAGCGTCGAGAAAACGTCGACGCAGATGCGTGAGGCAGCGAACGGGACAAAACGCGATGCCAGGACGGCAGGATCAGTGGCCCGAGGTGCACGCAAAGACGCTTTGTTAGCTAAACAACTAGTAAAACAGGCCAGAACCTAAACGTACAAGAGCAAAAGGTGTCTTGTCACACTCCGAAAAACGGGGAAGAGGGATCGTCCAGGAAACGCAAAAATAAAAATTGCGAGAACGTAAATCGCATCGAACAGATGGAGAACAAATAGGCAGAAATATCAGAGGTTAAAGAAGAACAGACTCGGATCACGTCGGCGGGTGGCGCAATTACAATCACGTTCTGGTACGGCAGCACTCCGTCATGAGGACTGAAGGAGAGGAGAGGAGAGGAGAGGAGAGGAGAGGAGAGGAGAGGAGAGGAGAGGAGAGGAGAGGAGAGGAGAGGAGAGGAGAGGAGAGGAGAGGAGAGGAGAGGAGAGGAGAGGAGAGGAGAGGAGAGGAGAGGAGAGGAGAGGAGAGGAGAGGAGAGGAGAGGAGAGGAGAGGAGAGGAGAGGAGAGGAGAGGAGAGGAGAGGAGAGGAGAGGAGAGGAGAGGAGAGGAGAGGAGAGGAGAGGAGAGGAGAGGAGAGGAGAGGAGAGGAGAGGAGAGGAGAGGAGAGGAGAGGAGAGGAGAGGAGAGGAGAGGAGAGGAGAGGAGAGGAGAGGAGAGGAGAGGAGAGGAGAGGAGAGGAGAGGAGAGGAGAGGAGAGGAGAGGAGAGGAGAGGAGAGGAGAGGAGAGGAGAGGAGAGGAGAGGAGAGGAGAGGAGAGGAGAGGAGAGGAGAGGAGAGGAGAGGAGAGGAGAGGAGAGGAGAGGAGAGGAGAGGAGAGGAGAGGAGAGGAGAGGAGAGGAGAGGAGAGGAGAGGAGAGGAGAGGAGAGGAGAGGAGAGGAGAGGAGAGGAGAGGAGAGGAGAGGAGAGGAGAGGAGAGGAGAGGAGAGGAGAGGAGAGGAGAGGAGAGGAGAGGAGAGGAGAGGAGAGGAGAGGAGAGGAGAGGAGAGGAGAGGAGAGGAGAGGAGAGGAGAGGAGAGGAGAGGAGAGGAGAGGAGAGGAGAGGAGAGGAGAGGAGAGGAGAGGATGTCTCACGATACTTCCAGGTGCAGCATGGGGCCGCTTCACCGGCACATAGGAGAATGCCGCTGGAGAACAGTACTCCGTGAATCCGAAGAGCCAAGAGGAGCCCTTAAAAGCGCACGAGCATCGTCTGGACTCCAGTTTATGGAGACGCGTAGAGCCTAAACGCGGGAAAATTCGCTAGCAGAAAATGTCGGCCCATTCGACCCCCAAAATTTCTTATCCGTTCAAAATTTCCTAATGTCCAAAGAGAAGAACAATACATCACATCCAAAAAGTTGGATAGCTTAGTACGATAAAGCGCTACCGGAATCGTGGCCACTAAAATCAAGCTGCATTTTATCTACGGATGTTTAGAGTGGTCGATCGCGGAATATATACGCAGCGTTGCTCAGAGCTCGTACAAAGAGTTCAGAAACGCGTTCCTTACCACATATTGGTCGCAGGACACGCAAGAAAGAATCTATCAGGAGGCTCTGCTCAGCAAAGACCTATGAGCGTCAAGATTTCGTAGTCCGGTTAATTCTTTGAGCGGCTACTTTAGAAGAATAGTTTTTATACCAGCCGGACAGTCCCGACAAAATCACGAGGCACTGTTATGTCAGATTACCACTCCAATACCAACAACTCCTTATCGGACGATGCAACGACTCCACTGAATCACTGAAGAGCGCGCTGAGCGAATTAGACTGTGCCAACGAAATACAAAACACAACAGATAGGAACAGTAAGAATGACTAGAAATGGTAAGTCTCGCCGGAAAGGAACGACAACAGACAAAATGCCGGAACTTATCGCTCACAAGGAAACAACAAGTCGAACTGTAGAGGGAATAACGAGCCACCATGGTAGAGCAGAGGTAGATGAGGCAATTACAATAGCAATTACGAGAAACGTCAAAACGGACACTGGAGAGAACAACGAAATTCAAACCAGTTCCAACGGGATACTGGAGAATCACAAGTATTGTGAGAGAATAACAGTTGATCCCAGCAAGAAAACCAACAAGATCATAATATCCAGATTAGGCCACCCAATCCGTCACAAGCGAAACGTAGCAGGAGTGTAAATCATAGGCAACATCAATCTGACCTGGACTGCGGGCAGTAGAAGCCACGTTACGGCGGTCTCGGAGTCTACGTTCGAGAGACGTATTGCGAATCATTCATGGCCAGCATTCGCGCTGAAGAAAACGAAAGTCACTGGCGCACTGAAAGCACACGGAAGTGCGGATACAAACCCGGTTGATGTTTAGCTGCCAAGGGTGAACTTTCTGGTCTCCTCGCTGGCAATTGAAATAATATTCGGCATGGATTTCTTGAGCCAACATCAGGCCGTATTGGACGTGGGGCGAGGAGAGTCCACATTGCAAAAGGACGGTGTCACAAGAATCACATTTTCCCATCTCGCAATACGTGTGTAAATTGCTGCCGAACGCCTTCACCTGAATTGCATCACAAAATCAACCGTGGCGTCGCGAGCATTGCCACACCGCGCAAGGAGATAAACAAACTCGCCGGGAGTTGCGCTGTGCTATTGATAACATGTTAGAGAACCTAGAAAACATTCCAGAGAATGTCAAGGAGGATCTGGAAGAAATCTTATTTGAAAACGCAGAAGTATTTCAGTCGAAAACAAGAGCTGTCGTGTTTGACTTGGAAAAATTTCGATTTTTCTTGTATGGGAGAAAAACAAGACTGTTCACCAATCATAGAGCCTCGGAGTTCTTACTCACGGCGAAGCTGCGCTATAAGAGACTCACAAGGTGGGCACTCACGGTACAGGAGTACCATTTACATTTACGCACGTACCAGGTAAGGGGGTCATCATCGCGGATGCGCTGTCACGTTCACCTGTGGGATTATAAAGAAGCAGTGCAAACACCATAGAAGAAGAAACTACAGCCTGTGTTATATTTAAAAAGTGGCGTTTGAGAATTACGTCACCACGAGCTTTAGGGCTACAGCAACGAACAAGACAAGGACAGCTCTGCTTAAAAGGCAGGACGGAAACTAGGCTCAGGCAGTTGCAGCTATTACGCAACGGAATCTGGCTCTTTCGCGTTTCTACTCCAGAAGTGCTTGTGAGCAAGGTCGTCTAGCACACCCACACTCTGGAGCCGCGAAGTGCTGCCTGGAACTGCGCACATTGTGCCACTTTAAAGATATGGACGACGAATTCGGAGGGGTTTGGCGGTGTAAATTGACGGAGCTCCGAAATGTGAAATAAATTGGGTGAAGGTCACGGTTAAAGCAGGCTCAGACATGGTAATCGGATGTCTCTATAGGCCCCCTGGCTCAGCAGCTGTTGTGGCTGAGCACCTGAAGGATAATTTGGAAAATATTTCTAGTAGAGTTCCTCACCATGTTATAGTTCTGGGCGGAGATTTTAATTTGCCGGATATAGACTGGAAGAATCAAACGTTCATAACGGGTGGCAGGGACAAAAAACACAGTGAAATGTTTTTAAGTGCATCTGAAAACTACCTTGAGCAGTTAAACAGAGAACCGACTCGTGGAGATAACATGTTAGACCTTCTGGTGACAAACAGACCCGAACTATTTGAATCAGTGAATGCAGAACAGGGAATCAGCGATCATAAAGCGGTTACTGCATCTATCATTTCGGCCGTAAATAGAAATATTAAAAAAGGTAGGAAGATTTTTCTGTTTAGCAAAAGTGACAAAAAGCAGATTACAGAGTACCTGACGGCTCAACACAAAAGTTTTGTCTCAAGTACAGATAGTTTTGAGGATCAGTGGACAAAGCTCAAAACCATCGCACAATATGCGTTAGATGAGTATGTGCCAAGCAAGGTCGTAAGAGATGGAAAAGAGCCACCGTGGTACAACAACCGAGTTAGAATACTGCTGCGGAAGCAAAGCGAACCTCACAGCAAACATAAACATAGCCTAAGCCTTGCAGACAAACAAAAATTAAGCGAAGTGAAATGTAGTGTGAGGAGGGATATGCGAAAGGCGTTCAATCAATTCGAAAGTAAAGTTCTATGTACTGACTTGGCAGAAAATCCTAAGAAATTTGGGTCTTATGTCAAAGCGCTAGGTGGATCAAAACAAAATGTCCAGACACTCTGTGACCAAAATGGTACTGAAACAGAGGATGACAGACTAAAGGCCGAAATACTAAATGTCTTTTTCCAAAGCTGTTTCACAGAGAAAGACTGCACTGTAGATTGTCGCACAGATGACAAAATGGTAGATATCGAAATAGACGACAGAGGGATAGAGAAACAATTAAAAACGCTCAAAAGAGGAAAGGCCGCTGGACCTGATAGGATACCAGTTCGATTTTACACATAGTACGCGAAGGAACTTGCCCCCCTTCTTGCAGCGGTCTAACGTACGTCTCTAGAAGAGTGTAGCGTTCCAAAGCATTGGAAAAGGGCACAGGCCATCCCCGTTTTCAAGAAGTGACGTCGAACAGATGTGCAGAACTATAGACCTATATCTCTAACGTCGATCAGTTGTAGAATTTTGGAACACGTAGTATGTTCGAGTATAATGACTTTTCTGGAGACTAGAAATCTACTCTGTAGGAATCAGCATGGGTTTCGAAAAAGACGGTCATGTGAAACTCAGCTCGCGCTATTCGTCCACGAGACTCAGAGGGCCATAGACACGGGATCACAGGTAGACGCCGTGTTTCTTGACTTCCGCAAGGCGTTCGATACAGTTCCCCACAGTCGTTTAATGAACAAAGGAAGAGCATATTGACTATCAGACCAATTGTGTGATTGCATCGAGGAGTTCCTAGATAACAGAACACAGCATGTCATTCTCAATGGAGAGCAGTCCTCCGAAGTAAGAGTGATTTCAGGTGTGCCGCAGGGGAGTGTCATAGGACCGTTGCTATTCACAATATACATAAATGACCTGGAAGATGACATCGGAAGTTCACTGAGGCTTTTTGCAGATGATGCTGTGGTGTATCGAGAGGTTGTAACAATGGAAAATTGTACTGAAATGCAGGAGGATCTGCAGCGAATTGACGCATGGTGCAGGGAATGGCAATTGAATCTCAATGTAGACAAGTGTAATGTACTGCGAATACATAGAAAGATAGATCCCTTATCATTTAGCTACAAAACAGCAGGTCAGCAACTGGAAGTAGTTAATTCCATAAATTATCTGGGAGTACGCATTAGGAGTGATTTAAAATGGAATGATCATATAAAGTTGATCGTTGGTAAAGCAGATGCCAGACTGAGATTCATTGGAAGAATCCTAAGGAAATGCAATCCGAAAACAAAGGAAGTAGGTTACAGTACGCTTGTTCGCCCACTGCTTGAATACTGCTTAGCAGTGTGGGATCCGTACCAGATAGGGTTGATAGAAGACATAGAGAAGATCCAACGGAGAGCAGCGCGCTTCGTTACAGGATCATTTAGAAATCGCGAAAGCGTTACGGAGATGATAGACAAACTCCAGTGGAAGACTCTTCAGGAGAGACGCTCAATAGCTCGGTACGGGCTTTTGTTAAAGTTTCGAGAACATACTTTCACCGAAGAGAGTCAAGCAGTATATTACTCCCTCCTACGTATATCTCGCGAAGAGACCATGAGGATAAAATCAGAGAGATTAGAGCCCACACAGAAGCATACCGACAGTCCTTCTTTCCACGAACAATACGAGACTGGAATCGAAGAGAGAACCGATAGAGGTACCCAGTGTACCCTCCGCCACACACCGTCAGGTGGCTTGCGGAGTATGGATGTAGATGTAGATGCACAAAGAGTGTCAGAAATCAAAGCATGTTACAGTAACAATGCAGGCTCCTCTGCATCTAATAATCCCATCTACACTAGATCACCTGCCTGGAACCGATTTAATAGGCCTCTTGACGCGCACAAGTGGGGTATATAATTATTTCCTGGTAGTAGTAGGGATGACAATTCAGTATGTCACCTTAACCCCTTGAAAAAGGCAACTGCACAGACAAAAAATGGTTCAAATGGCTCTGTGCACTATGCGACTTAACTTCTAAGGTCATCAGTCGCCTAACTTAGAACTAATTAAACCTAACTAACAGACACATCCACGCCCGAGGCAGGATTCGAACCTGCGACTGTAGCGCCTAGAACCGCACGGCCACTCCTGCCGGCAACTGCACAGACAGTATGCAGACCCTTGTGCAAATATTTCTTGACCCACTTAGGTCAGAGAGATGGAAAGTTGTGTTAGAAAAAGACGCGATTAAACCAATATACGCGTCCATGTGGCATCCCCTGTCATCGACGACAGAGAGAATAATGAAATGCCTGGGAATCCTTTGCCGTTGTTGTTGTTGTTGTTGTTGTTGTTGTGGTCTTCAGTCCTGAGGCTGGTTTGATGCAGCTCTCCATGCTACTCTATTCTGTGCAAATCTCTTCATCTCCGAATAACTACAGCAACCTACACTCATCTGAATCTGTTTATTGTATTCATCTCTTGGTCTTCCTCTATCTTGAAGCCTCAGGACCTGTCCTACCAAAACATCCTTTCTTCTAGTCAAGTTGTGCCACAAATTCCTCTTCTCCCCAATTCTATTTAGCAGCTCCTCGTTAGTTAAGTGATCTACCCGATTAATCTTCAGCATTCTTCTGTAGCACCACATTTCGAAAGCTTCTATGCTCTTCTTGTCTAAACTGTTTATCGTCCATGTTTCACTTCCATACAGGGCTACGTTCCATACGAATTCTTTCAGAAAAGACCTCCTCACACTTAAATCTATACTCGATGTTAACAAATTACTCTTGTTCTGAAACGCTTTCCTTGCCATAGCCAGTCTACATTTTTTATCCTCTCTACTTCGACCATCATCAGTTATATTCTTCCCCAAATAACAAAACTCATTTACTACTTTAAGTGTCTTGTTTCCTAATCTAATTCTCTTAGCATCACCTGATTTAAATCCTACTACATTCCATTATCCTCGTTATGCTTTCATTGACATTCCTCTTATATCCTCCTTTCATGACACTGTCCATTCCGTTCAGCTGCCGCTTCCAGGTTCTTTGCTGTCTCTGACAGAATTACAATGTCGTCGGCAAACTTCAAAGTTTTTATTTCTTCTCCGTTGATTTTAATTCCTACTCCGAATTTTTCTTTTGTTTCCTTTACTACTTGTTCCATATACGAATTGAATAACGTCGGGGATAGGCTACGAACCTGTCTCACTCCCTTCTCAACCCCTGCTTCCCTTTCCTGCCCCTCGATTCTTATGACTGCCATCTGGTTTCTGTACGCATTGTAAATAGCCTTCCGCTCCCTGTATTTTACTCCTGCCACCTTCAGAATTTGAAAGAGAGTATTCTACTCAAAATTATCAAAAGATTTCTCTAAGTCTACAAATGCTAGAAACATAGGTTTCCCTTTCCTTAATCTATCTCCTAAAAAAAGTGGTAGGGCCAGTATTGCCTCGATTGTTCCAACATTTCTACAGAGTCCAAACTAATCTTCCCCGAGATCGCCTTCTGCCAGCTTTTCCATTCGCCTGTGAAGAATTCGTATTATTTTGCGGCCGTGACTTATTAAATTGATATTTCGGTAATCTTCGCACCTGTCAACATCTGCTTTCTTTGGGATTGGAATTATTATATTTTTCTTGATGTCTGAGTGTATTTCGCCTGTCTCATACATCTTGCTCAGCAGATGGTAGTGTTTTGTCAGTACTGGCTCTCCCAAGGCTGTCAGTGGTTCTAATGGAATGTTGTCTACTCCGGGGCCTTGTTTCGACTCAGGTCTTTCAGTGGCCTGTCAAATTCTTCACGTAGTATCATATGTCCGATTTCATTTTCATCTACGTCCTCTTACATTTCCATAATATTGCCCTCAAGTACATTTCCCATGTATAGATCCTCTGTATACTCCTTCCACCTTTCTGCTTTCCCTTCTTTGCTTATGTCTGGTTTTCCATCTAAGTTATTGATTTTCATACAGGTTGTTCTGTTTTCTCCAAAGGTCTCTTTAATTTCCCTGTAGCCAGTATTTATTTTACCCTTAGTGATATTTCTACAACCTTACATATGTCCTCTAGCCATCACTGCTTAGCAAGTTTGCACTTCCTGTCGATCTCATTTTTGAGACATTTGTATTCCTTTTCGTCTGCTTCGTTTACTGTCTTTTTAAATTTTCTCCTTTCATCAATTAAATTCAATATCTCTACTATTACGGTACCCGAAGATTTCTACTAGACCGCGTCTTTTTACCTATTTGATCCTCTTCTGCCTCCACTATTTCATCCCTCAAAGCTACCCATTCTACTGTATCCCTTTCCTCTGTTCTTGTCAACCGTTCCCTAGTGCTCTCTCTAAAACCCTCCACAACCTCTGGTACTTTCAGTTTATCCAGGTCACATCTCCGTAAATTCCTACCTTTTTGCATTTTCTTCTGTTTTAATTTCCTTTTTGTAGTTTCTTCAGTTTTACTCTAAAGTTCATAAACGATAATATGTGGTCAGAGTCCAAATCTGCCCCTGGACATGTCTTAAAATTTCAAACTTGGTTCCTTAATCTCTGTCTCACCATTACGTAATCTATCTGAAACCTTCTAGTATCTCCAGGGATTTTCCTCATGTATGGCCTTATTTCATGACACCTAAAGCAAGTTTTAGCTATGATAGTTAAACTCTGTGCAAAATTCTACCAGGCGGCTTTCTCTTTCATTCCTTATCCCCAGTCCATATTCATCTAGTACTTTACCTTCTCTTCCTTTTTCTATAATCGAATTCCGGTCACCCATGACTATAAAATTTTCATCTCCCTTAACTATCTGAATAATTTCATTTATCGCATCATACATTTCTTCAATGTCTTCATCATCTGCGGAGCTAGTTTGCATATAAACTTGTACTACTGTGGTAGACACAGGCTTCGTGTCTGTCTTGGCTACAATAATTCATTCACTATGCTGTTTGTAGTAACTTATCCGTGTTCCTATTTTTTACTTATTATTAAATCTACTCCTGCATTACCTCCGTTTGATTTTGTATTTATAACCCCGCAATCACCTGGCCAGAAGTCTTATTCCTCCTGCCACCGAACTTCATTAATTCCCACTATATCTAACCTTAACCCATCGATTTCTAACCTACCTGCCCAATAATGAATCTAACATTCCACGCTCTGATCTGTAGAATGTCAGTTTTGTTTCTCCTGATAACGACTTCCTCCTGAGTAGTCCCCATCTGAGATCCGAATGGGGGACTATTTTACCTCTGGAATATTTAACCCACGAGGACGCCGTCCTCCTTTAACTGTGCAGTAAAGCTGCATGCCCTCGGGGAAACTTTGGCTATAGTTTCCTCTTGCATTCAGCCGTTTGTAGTACCATCATAGCAAGGCCGTTTTGGTTGAAGTTACAAGGCCATATCAGTCAGTCGTCCAGACTGTTGCCCCTGCAAATACTGAAAAGGCTGCTGCCCTTCTTCAGGAACCACACGACTGCCGGGCCACTCAACAGATGCTTCTCCATTGTGGTTGCACCTACGGTATGACCATCTGTATTGCTGAGTCCTGCAAGGCTCCCCACCAACGGTAAGGTCCATGGTTCATGTGTGGGGGAGGGGGTCTTTGCCATATGTACTGTTTAAAACGACGCGCCACCTGGGATGTTTTTCAATGCTACTTCCAGGACATGATGAACGACTTGTCACATGGAGTCACTAAGATAGCACCAGTGACTGTTCTCAAGGGCAGGCAAGCCAGAGATCTAGTCCGTGAAGTTGTAGTCTTTGCCCCGAGAACACAAGTCAACACAAGCAAAGTGTTGATCTGGAACTCAGGAAGCTGCGTGAGGCGGGAGTAAAATGAAAGGAGACTGGGATAGATAGGCACCCGCAAGAGAGTTCCACATTGCTCAAAAGGTGTTGGTTAAAAGTTTCCGTCCGTCTAACTAGCGGAAACAGCTGTGCCACAGGTTAGGTTGTGCCCTGCCTATAGTGGACCTGCCCGAAGCCGCACAACTGCTCGCATGAGCACACTGGAACTTGAAACCTTCAAGAAAAACTCTTGGTATTCACCGTATCTGTCACGTGAAACCATTTGTAGAATTGGTGTTTATAGTATTTCATTTAGATTAGAATTAATTTGCACATAGAACTTCAATGGGTAAGCACATTATAGGTGATACTGTGTAACGTAGTCAAGATTATTCGTTTATTGATTTTCTGCCATTGATGTATTAGTAGTTATCGTTTATTAATTTATGATATGACTCGCTGAGGAACGTGGTCAAATGAGCTGCATGGTTGTTACATCATCGTGTCAACACGTTCACTGCCTGCTTCAAAATCAGTCAGGATTGAATATAAATTCGTCATAAGCGACAAGTAATATAAACTAACACTTTCTGTGGCACCATAATCCCTGCACGTTGGCTGAGCTAAGCTCCGTCAGACAACATGAGCAGGCAACTGCAAGTAGTATTTTCTGGAGTCGAGAATAAGTAGGTATGTAGGGAGAGGAACGCAGGAGAGAAGTCGGTCCTTGCCCAAGGTATTCTGGTAGGGCTGTAAACGGCCATCGTGTAACGGGATAGCAGTCACAAAAATTCGCCAGCTTCCGTGTTCACCTTGGGCCTGTTGCTGTCGAGGGAGCCATCAGTCGACGTCGTCCCACTGCCTGTCAAGGTTTTTTTGGAAGCCTCAAGCCTTCAGAAGGGTTTAGGAGAGAATCTTACGTTTATGGCGGTTCTGAAATGGTGTATGTTGCAACACAAAAGCATTTTTCTTAGTTTAACCGAGTTTTTTTTTAATGCGAACATTTTTAGGTTACGCTTTACTGTGACTGTTACTGACATTAAATGAAACAACAAGTTCACTGTTACCAGTCACCGTTTTATTTATTTCCACGACGCGTTTCGAAGGTTTAAACCTCCATCATCAGGTGTATTTACATTAGTTAGTATTACATTTGTGTGTGTGGTGTGTTACGATTTTTGGTGGAGCTTGTGGCACTGCCTAGTGGAGAAACAAGACACTATTTCAGAATATGGATTAGGATTATTTTTGACAAAAATTAAACTGATATCTAATGGTAAACATTAAATAAGTAAACTAGAGTACCTTTAGGCAGCTAATATATGCAACATGTAATCTTAAGACTCCTTGCCATGTTAATGTCTGCTCTCATATAATCACTCTTTCCTCCATCCCTCTCCCTCTCTCTCTCTCTCTCTCTCTCTCTCTCTCTCTCTCTCTCTCTCCCTCCCTCTGTTTCTCTTTCTCTCTCTCTCTCTCTCTCTCTCACTCACTCCCCCCCCTCTCTCTCTCTCACACACACACACACACAAACACACACACTTTCTCTCTCTCTTCCTCTCCTTCTGTCTCCAGCCCCTCACATCTGTTTATTAATCGCAATTAAAGGGTGTCATCTATGTATGATTTTACTGCTGTAGCCAATATGATCATAGTAATTCAAGTCTGTAACATTTCACCTAATTTTTATTAACAAGTATCAAGTTTAAGCCATTTTAACATTTCACCTGATTGTATAAATGAGTACGAATCTTTAGCTGTTTTAACTTGTCAAAATTGGATTTAAATACCACCTGAAGTACACACACATATATTCGACACCTAAAAACAAACACCTCCAAATGATTTAAACAATTATTCTGTAATAATGTTGTTATGATGTATATTCTTTGCACTTTGTGATTATGTCTTCTCTTCTGCTATACGAACCTTTCATCCGGCTGATTGCAAACGCCGTATTTGTTTACAAATGACCTGTGACCACTGGAGTCACTCTAGTTTACTTATTTAATGTTTACCATTAGATATCAATTTAATTTTTTGTCAAAAATAATCCTAAACCGTATTCTGAAATAGTACCGAGCGAGGTGGGGCATTGGTTAGCACACCGGACTCGCATTCGGGAGGACGACGGTTCAATCTCGTCTCCGGCCATCCCGATTTAGGTTTTCCGTCATTTCCCTAAATCGTTTCAGGCAAATGCCGGGATGGTTCCTCTGAAAGGGCACGGCTGATTTCCTTCCCAACCCTTCCCTAACCCGAGCTTGCGCTCCGTCTCTAATGACCTCGTTGTCGACGGGACGTTAAACACTAACCACCACCACCACCACATCTGAAATAGTGTCTTGTTTCTCCACTAGGCAGTGCCATAAGTTCCTCCAAAAATCGTAACACAACACACACACAAATGTAATACTAACTAACGTAAATCCACCCGATGATGGAGGTTTAAACCTTCGAAACGAGTCGTGGAAATAAATAAAACGGTGACTGGTAACAGTAAACTTGTTTCATTTAATTAACCGAGGGTTCTGGTTGGACTTACTGTAATGCTTGGCCCATTCAGATAATGATTTCTTTGACAAATGTGTTGTTTACTTTAGGCCTAAATGGAAACTCATAACACGCTGCCTAAAGTGGGTTTAGGAAAATAAGTTCAGGAGCATAACATCTCTTCCTTGTGCCGGAGTTTACGATCACGGATTGGTTACTCTCGAGCAGGGAAATGAATATTATTAACTTTGTTTAGGATTACCCTAAGGGTAGAGCAGACGAGTTAGAAAAAAGACATGGAGCTTGTGGAGTCTTTTGATTGGCACGAAACCCTTGTGGGGGCAGTCGTGTAAGTACTTTTTTCGAGTTTACCGACATTTGATGGGGACGAGGAGCGGAGAAATATGGTGTTCTGATTCAGACCCTGGTCTGAAGAGGAGATTCTGTTCTTCAGTGTTGCTATGAGGGGGCTGCTCTTGGGACCTTTTCTTGACTATGATTTCACCGTTATGTTGCTCTTCACTGGGGAGCCTGTGGTGAAGTCTTAGGTCTATCGATCATTTAGACCTCAGTCGTCTCGGAGAACTCTATGTGCTGAGGACAATCTTTCCATATCAGGTTTGCCGCCTTAACGTTTCATTTCCTCGTCTGCATTGCTGTATGAGTGAGTCTGTTTGTCCATAGTATGATCAGTGAATGGATGTGTCACACGCTAGACTCTGCCATGATTTCAGGGCTCCATCACAGAGTAATTGCCTTCCATCTAACACACCGCCAGTCTGTGACTTTGCATGCTTCATGCACGTGATAACGAATTACATGTGATAGACATGGCTACTCCACTCACAATTGTCGCCTAAGGCTGTGCTACACATCGAGAAAGTTTTATAGTTTTGCTGCTCCAGCTTATTAAGGCAAAAAGAATCACAGTCTGTTCACTTGTTCTCAGCTACACCAACGTAGTATAACTTCTGTGTAGAATAAATCCATCAAACTCTGTGCAGAGCAGATAATTTCAGACTGCGCTATGCATGTTTTGAGCCAGAATCGGCAGGTTAAGCAGAGAAGCCTTAGCCTTTGCCAACGAGTCCCAGTGGGCGGGCTGCCGATTATTTTTTGCGTCTATTTTGTGTTGCCAGTAGTTCATGATTTATTGTCTTGTCGCTTAAAATGTGTTGTTTCCTTATTTCATGGTAAATAAACTCCTGCTTCACGTTCTAATAAAACATTAATCCTGTGTTGATATATTAAACTCCCATCAATAATTAACTCCAATAAAGACGGGACCACCATTTTATTAAATTATTTCAACAGTCAAGTTTGTTTGTGACTCTGATAAAAGTAATAACCTTCTTTGCAGGCTAGCAACTAGAAAGGACAGAACCAGTTTGGCACATTCATGGTCAGCCGGACAAATGAAAGGCGTATAAGTGAAAGTAATTGCTGTCAGGGCGTAAACTTACAAGAGTAGTGTAGTCTTTCAACGTGTCCCTAGCACATATAATATTGTACCATTCTTCGCCTCGCTCTTTCAACATAAATTCTTACGCAATAAATGAATCATGACTTATAAAAAGGTCTTAAGTTCATTGACTCTATTACTGAGAAAACTAAAGTGTACAATTTGCCATTCGGTTCAACTGCGTGACTTCAGTTCAAACTACTGTAACGGCTGCTACTATAATTCTTAAACATTTGTCATCTCAGAAGCAGTTTAGACGTATTTTACAGAATAAGTCCACCTAACAATTAATTTGAAAAATTTCAAAAATAGTTTTTTTTATTGTTTTTGATTTTGTTATTCTTAACTAAAATCATACTTTTTGATCTGAAAGCGATTTTCTTTAACAGTTAGTCGTGGCTTAATACACATTTTCGAACGACCACACAGGTATCAACTATATTCCAAAAGTGTTATTATTTAATATTTTTGGAATATCCAGACAAATAACAAACAAAACATAAACTGTGGTTTTTAAGCCTGGCACGAAATCTATAATTTTGCAAACAGTTATTTGAAAATGTTCTTTCAGTCTTGTTCATTAAATCATTCGCTCTCCTTGTGTTGTTTCAGTTAACGACCATGTGGTAGAAAAACTGTTCCTCCATGGGCGTTATATGATAGTACTTGCTGAATTTACGCTATTTCCTTGGTTTGGACTGTGGCACTGCCTAATGGATATGCGAAAGTGTTAGGAAAAAGCTTCACCAATCCTATTATTACGCCTTCCAAGCTTAAATGTGTGACATTTGAGTTAGGATCTCTGCTTTGTGTCCTGCGAATGCAGAGGTCACCCAATGGCTACATCTTGAGAAGTCCTACCTAAATTCCTACACAGCCAGCACACACCAGTAATCCTCTATATGGGTCTCTCTGTCCCAAGAGCGAGACTGTACCGCCACCCTGATGGAATATCCGCAGGGTTGATTGCCGGAGTTCTGCTGACCACCTAGAAGAATATATCTGTTTTATCCCACCAGAACCTAAAACCCACTCCCGATTCGTTGGGGCTGTTCTTACTACTGTTAAGAATTTTACCCTCGTGGATACAGAAAGGAATATATACTAAGCTGGAACGAACATTGTGAACAACTTTAAGAACAGTATAGCGAAACTGGTGACAGAGATATTGAGGCGACCTCCTCCAGAGTCTTGGCGCTGCTAGAAGTGTGTGATGGTGCGAGACGGTAGAAAATGTAAACTTTAAACATTCAAGTAGAAAGGGCACGGAGTCTTCTGCATGAGCTTGGCGGAGCCTCTAATAAACACGGGCCTGGTGTCTCAGGTAGCCAAATCGCTAACCATATAGTTGAAACATATAGCCATCCCGTGATAAACAACATTATAACAAAAGAAAACGAGAACTAACCTCTCCAAAAGCTCAGTGCCCAAACGAACTCAATTTCTCTTCATCATTTACGCTCACTGAATTGGATGAGGCTTTGAAGATTAGATTAGATTAATACTTGTTCCATAGATCATGAATACGACACTTCGTAATGATGTGGAACGTGTTAGGTTAATAATAGATATTACACTACACAAAATAATGTTTCAGTTGTTTTTTCCTTAATTTATATCTAAAAATTCAGCCAATGAGTAGAAGGAGTTGTCATCTAGAAATTCTTTTAATTTATTTTTAAATGTTAGTTGGCTATCTGTCAGACTTTTGATGCTGTCTGGTAGGTGACCAAAGACTTTTGTGGCAGCATAATTTACCCCTTTCTGTGCCAAACTCAGATTTAACTAAACAATCTCGTAGGCTGAAAATAAGTCTTCTTCAGGCCTGTTTTAAAATTAATATATAATTTACTTTAAAGTTTTTATGAGGCTACTGTAAGTATTCAGCGAAGAAAAATATCTTCTTTCCCCTTATGCTGCTAACACGAACAGCTGAAATAAAATTCTTATACTACGTAGCTTCTCTGTGGAAGTACTGTGAGGTACGTGTGTTTGATAGTCGTGTATAGGTGCGTCTATCGTTGAACATAGTATACTTTTAGATTACGGTGAGCATATAGTCCAACAGTTTTGTTTGTCTTAGGATGCTGCAGCAGATATGCATTGGGATGTGGAATGCTGATGATGTAAGGACCGTCGTACGGCAGACGCCACTTCGCGTGGCCCCGCTGAAGAGCTGATGCAGTGCGCGCATAAGCTTGGTTTCTTCTATCGGCTTCCGCAGTCAACGTCGCGCAAACTTCTCTTACCGTTTCTTCCTGGGCTGCGTGCTGAAAATAAAATTTAGGTAGTGGTGTTGTCCAATCGTTCTCTTCCTTACTATCGAACATGAGTTCATTTGGAGTGTAGGGAGTTTCATAGATGTTGAGGTCATTGTGTACCTCCTCGAATAATGACAAATACGTTACCCGATTGGTATGCTTATTAGAAATGTAAGTCCTCATGAATCGGTTAACCTCACGGAACAACCGTTCAGTGGGATTACATTGGGAATTGAACCTGGAAATTAATATATTTTAATGCTATTGCCTTTTAGAAATTTTCGCCACTTGTATCCAGTACAATATGCGGCATTGTCGGATAGAATGGCTTTTCGTTTTCCCATGTAAGGAACGTAGTCACATGAAAAACGTCGGATGTTGGTTGTAGCATCTAAAGGTTCGCTGGGTAAAATGGAATGTAGATAAGTTCAACGGTTTAGATTTCTGGCAGATCACACACGTCTTGAGTATACTATGGATCTTGCATCTTATATTACTAAAATAACAACAGATTCTGAGTTTTGCTAAGCACTTCTTGGTACCATAATGACCCCAAACAAAATGTGTGTGCCAAATCAGGTTTCGCTCAGAATCTTTAGGAATGTAGACACACCAAGTAGTGGCTTCAGGATGTCGGCGATAAAATAACACATGATTATGTATTAAATATCGCTTTGATAGAGGATGGTCAGGTTGATTCGTGAGTAAAATTCTTACCTTGTTCTAGAGCGGATCGGATTTTTGCAATGTTGACATATTTCTGCATAAGTCAGTATAGTATTGGTGATATTAAATCTTCAGGCTTCCCCGGCAAGATCTTGACATGTGGAATAATCGGGTTTACTGCCGGAGGTAGCACCTGAAGAAGGCAACGAGTTACGTGGCCGAAATATTGTGCCAGAGCGACACAAATGTGGTGTCACCGCCAGACACCACACTTGCTACGTGGTAGCCTTTAAACCGGCCACGGTCCGTTAGTATACGTCGTACCCGCGTGTCGCCACTATCAGTGATTGCAGACCGAGCTCCGCCACACGGCAGGTCTAGAGAGACTCCCTAGCACTCGCCCCAGTTGTACAGCCGACTTTGCTAGCGATGGTTCACTGCCTACATACGCTCTCATTTGCAGAGACGACAGTTTAGCATAGCCTTCAGCTACGTCATTTGCTACGACCTAGCGAGGCGCCATATTCAGTTACTTTCAGAATGTATTCTGAACAGATAGTATTGTGAATCATGTACCGTCAAGAGCGACGTTCATCATTAATGGATTAAAGTTAAGTATCAAAGTAATTATGTCCGCTTTGTGAATTCTAATTCCTTGTCATGTTCCAGACCTCACGTCAGTATAGTTTCTCCCTCCTCAAGCCAGCGTGCGTGAGATAAAACGCGTGCATATCGGCCTCCAACACGGTGTTGGCTTTTCTGCCAACACAACAACAAACATCCGGCAGTAAACCAGATTATTCCACATTGGTGATAGTCATTTACATCCTCCAGGTCGGAATTACTCTGATTCAAACCTTGTAATAGGCGAGACAAATCGTCGGCTATATCGTTATCTTTACCCTTGATGTGTACAATTTCAAAAGAATAATTCTGTAGTGATAAAGCCTAACGTGATAATCTGGGATATACTAGCTTACAGGTTAACAAAAATGTGAGAGCTTGGTGGTCAGTATAAATCTTTGTGTGCTTACCATGTAAATAATAATTACACTACTGGCTATTAAAATTGCTACACCACGAAGATGAAGTGCTACAGACGCGAAATTTAACCGACAGGAAAAAGATGCTGTGATATGCAAATGATTAGCTTTTCAGAGCATTCACACAAGGTTGGCACCTGTGGCAACACCTACAACGTGCTGACAGCAGGAAAGTTTCCAACCGATTTCTCAAACACAAACAGCAGTTGACCGGCGTTGTCTGGTGAAACGTTGTTGTGATGCCTCGTGTAAGGAGGAAAAATGCGTACCATCACGTTTCCGACTTTGATAAAGGTCGGATTGTAGCCTATCGCGTTTACGGTTTATCGCATCGCGACATTGCTGCTCGCATTGGTCGAGATCCAATGACTGTTAGCAGAATATGGAATCGGTTGGTTAAGGAGGGTAATACGGAACGTCGTGCTGGATCCCAACGGCCTCGTATCACTAGCAGTCGAGATGACCGGCATCTTATCCGCATTGCTGTAACGGATCGTGCAGCCACGTCTCGTTCCCTGAGTCAGCAGATGGGGATGTTTGCAAGACAACAACCATCCGACGACCTTTGCAGCAGCATGAGCTCGGAGACCATGGCTGCGGTTACCCTGGACGCTGCATCACAGACAGGAGCGTCTGCGATGGTGTACTCAACGACGAACCTGGGTGCAGGAATGGCAAAACGTCATTTTTTCTGATGAATCCAGGTTCTGTTTACAGCATCATGATGGTCGCATCCCTGTTTGGCGACATCGCGGTGAACGCACATTGGAAGAGTGTATTCGTCATCGCCATACTGGCGTATCACTCAGCGGGAAGGTGTGGGGTGCCATTGGTTACACGTCTTGGTCACCTCTTGTTCGCATTGACGGCACTTTGAACACTGGACATTTCAGATGCATTACGACCCGTGGCTCTATCCTCCATTCGATCCCTGCGAAACCTCATGTTGCGGTCCTGTACGGGTCTTTCTGGATACAGAAAATGTTCGACTGCTGCCCTGACCAGCACATTCTCCAGATCTCTCACCAATTGAAAACGTCTGGTCAATGGTGGCTGAGCAACTGGCTCGTCACAATACACTAGTCACTACTCTTGATGAACTGTGGTATCGTGTTGAAGCAGCATGGGCAGCTGTACATGTACACCCCATCCAAGCTATGTCTGACCCAATGCCCAGACATATCAAGGCCGTTATTACAGCCAGAGGTGGATGTTCTGGGTACTGATTTCTCAGGATCTATGCACCCAAATTGCGTGAAAATGTAATTACATCTGAGTTCTAGTACAATATATTTGTCCAATGAATACCCGTTTATCATCTGCATTTCTTCTTGGTGTAGCAATTTTAATGGCCAATAGTGTAAATTTCCTGAACCCCTACACTATAGATAGTGTTTCAAGTTCTGTGGTAGGGTATGATCGTTCACATTCACTAAGTGTGCGGCTCGCAAAACTAATAAGTTTCATCATTTCATGCTCTCCATTCTTTACAACTTGGAACAAACAATAGCGTAATCCATATGATGAGGCATCACAAGACATACAAAAATCTAAATTAAAATCAGGGTGTTCCAAAATGTTTGCATTGACTAATGAATGCTTAATACTATCGAAATCTCTGTGGCACTGGTCAGACCATATTCATATCTGGTTCTTTTTTAGAAGGTTGCATAGATGTTTGCTGTTTAAAAGTTGGTGTGGTGCAAATCGTCGGAAGAAAGAACAGAGTCCAAGAAAAGATTTCAATTGTTTTCTAGTCCGTGGACCAGGAAAATTACTGATTGCGTCTAATTTGCTTGGATCAGGCCGTATACCTTGGGCATTAATAATGTGTCCAAGATACTTGATTTCTCTGCAAGCAAATTTCGATTTTTTGAGATTATCTGTCAATCCAGCTTGTGCAAATGTGTGCAGAATCCTTCGTAAGGTGTCGATGTGTTCAGACCAAGTTTTGCTGGCTGTGAGCAAGTCACCCACGTGGTGAGCGACCGACTCGCCTAGTTCATCGCCAAGCACCGTGTCTAAAGCGGCGATACACGCGCCAGAACTGACGTTCAGACCGAAGGGAACAACACGAAATTAATGAGCTAGCCCTCCAAATATGAAAGCAGTATATTTTCTACAATCTGGGGTGAGTGGGGCTTGCCAGACTGAATTTGTCAAGTCTACGCTTGAAAAATACCTAGAATCTAAAAATTTTTGGAGCTGCTCTTCTAAATTCTCTGGTCCCGTGCGGACTGGTAAAATAATTGCATTAATTGCACGAGTCTCCAGAACAACTCTGATACTTATGTGGCGCCGATGAGATCGACACCCTATCGATCTGAGCATCATCTTTGAACCTAGCAAAACATTATCTCTGTGTAGTTCCGCTATCCAGTTCTCTGTAAGTCTTACTTGTGTGAAGAGGTAAATAGATGAACTCCTGATTATAAGGTGTTGTTTGGTGTATCTCACCCGAGCATCCACCTCACTTCCATTGGGTTTCTTTACGACAAGTAAAGGACTGTAATAATATGACGTGGAAGGTTCAACAATTTTCAACGCTACCATCGGGTGCTGTCTGTTCCAGTCTCCGAGCTGTTGTGTTCGTTGCACTTGTGTCTTTGGACTCGCCTGCGGGTTTGTAGATGCGTTCATGTTTTGTTTTTGCAGCGTGTCGATAGAGTGAAGCACAGTAAGAGAATATTCTGCGTCATTATCGGCAATGTGCAGAAGCTTTTCTTTTACATTGAATGGCAATTTCGCCTTCAATGCGCGTAGGATATCACGCGTTGCAACTGGCAAATATCCCATGTTGAGATACTTTTCAAAATATCTGCGCAAGTTGCCATGTTTTGGATTAAATGGTTCTGGATCCACAATTTGTTTACGGAGTCTGTCTTGTACTGAGTGTGACCAGAATTTCGATAAAAATGCACTCTCAAACCGCTCGTACGTGACGCATCTGTCGGCTTCATTGTACGCCCATACAGCTGCGTCGCCTTGGATGTAACCGACTACATAGGATATTTTCTTGCGATCACCCCAAGTGCGAGGGAATGCATTACTGAATGCTTTTAGAAAAATGACTGGATGTACAGTTTCCTTTTCTGTGATGAATGGCTGAAATTGTCTGTGTTTGGTGAGACTTTCTTCCTCTTTCGCATTCTAATAATGGCTACTTTCACAGTGGTTATTGTGGGGATTAAATGTTGTGTGATATGGAAAACATTACTGACAACTGTCTCGACTGTAATGTAGTGTGCCATGTTGCGGTGCGTACTGTTGTAGCGTGTATGTACTGTGCTGTGTGTACGCCTCATAAATATGTTTGTACTCATTTCCAAACTTAATGTTTTGCTCGCTGCGATCGTCGTTATACACTGGTCGTGCATGATTGTTATACTGTTTGTGTAGCGGAGCGGCAGATTGCGCTGTTTCATTTACTTGATGTTTGTTTTTGTTTAGGAGTTCTGTTCAACAGTAGGTAGTTTTTCCTGAATGCATTGGTCAATATACTTGTCTTTTTCATTGATCCAGCTCTGGAATTCTTTGTTAATGTGTGAAAATTGTCGGTCAGTTTGTAATTGTATTTTGGCAGAGAGCTGCGTGTCTTTAGCGTCCACCTTCCTCTCGACTTCGCCAATACGCATTTTTATGTTGTGGTGCACTGCCGAATATGACTTGATTTGAGATATAACACATTCACATGTTTTACTAAGGTTGTTGACCATTGTTTGTATGTGTGCTACGTCCTTACTCGAGGTTTGTTGCTGTATTGCAAGTTCTGAAAATTTTGTGCTGAGATCTGACACTTGTGTAGTCAGTCGGTCATTTATTTCTTCAACACAAAGCATCTTTTGTTGTCTTTAGTGTATTTAAGTTGTTTTTATTTCATCATGAGTCGTTTTCATTTGCTTCATGATTGCTTGAAACATTGCAAAAATAGTGTTGGTTTGCGTTTGTTCAACCCCCGTCACGTCGCCGGCCGGAGTGGCCGAACGGTTCTAGGCGCTACAGTCTGGAACCGAGCGACCGCTACGGTCGCAGGTTCGAATCCTGTCTCAGGCATGCATGTGTGTGATGTCCTTAGGTTGGTTACGTTTAATTAGTACTAAGTTCTAGGCGACTGATGACCTCAGAAGTTAAGTCGCATAGTACTCAGAGCTATTTGAACCCGTGACGTCATGTGAGATGACGTCAGACATTAAAATCGGTTCGGAATTGGCTTTTGATATGTTACTGGTATCAGCAGATTCGTCAATGATATGTCCTTTGTCAAAATTTACGTCAACTGTAACCTCATTTTGAGTATTTGTTAAGATGTCCGAGTCGAATTGTGTCACCGTTTATCGTTTCTGGCTTTCCATTATTTCAAAAAAATGGTTGAAATGGCTCTGAGTACTATGGGACTTCTGAAATCAGTCCCCTAGAACTTAGAACTACTTAAACCTAACTAATCTAAGGACATCACAGACATCCAAGCCCGAGGCAGGATTCGAACCTGCGACCGTAGCAGCAGCGCGGTTCCAGATTGCAGCACCTAGAACCGCAGGGCCAAGAGAATAGAAGCTTTCGAAATGTGGTGCTACAGAAAAATGCTAAATATTGGATGGGTAGATCGCATAACTAACGAGGAGGTATTGAATAGAATTGGAGAGAAGAGAAATTTGTGTAACAACTTGACTAGAAGAAGGGATCGGTTGGTAGGGCATATTCTGAGGCATCGAGGGATCACCAGTTTAGTACTGGAGGGCAGCGTGGAGGGTAAAAATAGTAGAGGGAGGCTAAGAGATGAATACACTAAGCAGATTCAGAAGGATGTAGGTTGCAGTAGGTACTGGGAGATGAAAAACAGATTCAGAAGGATGTAGGTTGCAGTAGGTACTGGGAGACTGGGAGATGAAGAATCTTGCACAGGATAGAGTAGCATGGAGAGCTGCATCAAACCAGTCTCTGGACTGAAGACCACAATAACACATATACACTCCTGGAAATTGAAATAAGAACACCGTGAATTCATTGTCCCAGGAAGGGGAAACTTTATTGACACATTCCTGGGGTCAGATACATCACATGATCACACTGACAGAACCACAGGCACATAGACACAGGCAACAGAGCATGCACAATGTCGGCACTAGTACAGTGTATATCCAACTTTTGCAGCAATGCAGGCTGCTATTCTCCCATGGAGACGATCGTAGAGATGCTGGATGTAGTCCTGTGGAACGGCTTGCCATGCCATTTCCAACTGGCGCCTCAGTTGGACCAGCGTTCGTGCTGGACGTGCAGACCGCGTGAGACGACGCTTCATACAGTCCCAAACATGCTCAATGGGGGACAGATCCGGAGATCTTGCTGGCCAGGGTAGTTGACTTACACCTTCTAGAGCACGTTGGGTGGCACGGAGACATGCGGACGTGCATTGTCCTGTTGGAACAGCAAGTTCCCTTGCCGGTCTAGGAATGGTAGAACGATGGGTTCGATGACGGTTTGGATGTACTGTGCACTATTCAGTGTCCCCTCGACGATCACCAGAGGTGTACGGCCAGTGTAGGAGATCGCTCCCCACACCATGATGCCGGGTGTTGGCCCTGTGTGCCTCGGTCATATGCAGTCCTGATTGTGGCGCTCACCTGCACAGCGAAACACGCATACGACCATCATTGGCACCAAGGCAGAAGTGACTCTCATCGCTCAAGACGACACGTCTCCATTCGTCCCTCCATTCACGCCTGTCGCGACACCACTGGAGGCGGGCTGCACGATGTTGGGGCGTGAGCAGAAGGCGGCCTAACGGTGTGCGGGACCGTAGCCCAGCTTCATGGAGACGGTTGCGAATGGTCCTCGCCGATACCCCAGGAGCAACAGTGTCCCTAATTTGCTGGGAAGTGGCGGTGCGGTCCCCTACGGCACTGCGTAGGATCCTACGGTCTTGGCGTGCATCCGTGTGTCTCTGCGGTCCGGTCCCAGGTCGACGGGCACGTGCACCTTCCGCCGACCACTGGCGACAACATCGATGTACTGTGGAGACCTCACGCCCCACGTGTTGAGCAATTCGGCGGTACGCCCACCCGGCCTCCCGCATGCCCACTATACGCCCTCGCTCAAAGTCCGTCAACTGCACATACGGTTCACGTCCACGCTGTTGCGGCATGCTACCAGTGTTAAAGACTGCGATGGAGCTCCGTATGGCACGGCAAAGTGGCTGACACGGCGGCGGTGCAGAAATGCTGCGCAGCTAGCGCCATTCGACGGCCAACACCGCGGTTCCTGGTGTGTCCGCTGTGCCGTGCGTGTGATCATTGCTTGTACAGCCCTCTCGCAGCGTCCGGAGCAAGTATGGTGGGTTCTGACACACCGGAGTCAATGTGTTCTTTTTTCCATTTCCAGGAGTGTATTTTATAGACTGTGTCGATGTAACATTCGTGTGGTTCATGGTGTAGAAAACTATGTTTCAAAACACGTAAGCGGTTATAGCTTTGTGACACCATAAGGAAAGAGTCACAGCAGTTTTTGTAGACATTAAACTAAAAACGACCCATGGTTTTCTGTCATTCGTACATCCCGATTTATGAAACTGAATCTCTCTATATTTGTTTCTTGAAGTGCTGGCAGGCGTGTTGGTCGTTCCGGAATGCTTTCTGCGCAGAACAGGGCAATAAAGCCATTAACTTGGGCATAGCCTTGCGTGAGGGGAGGCCTGGGCGAGCAGCTGACAAAAGAAAAGAAATAAAAAAGGAAAAGAGCGCTCGCTCCCCCGAGCCCCTGAGCACGGCGGCCTTCACAGCAGCCGCCACTGTTCTTTGTGGCGACTAGACGCGCAGTTCGAGGTAGTAGAGACTGGCGTCACCTCACAACATGTTTGTTACCTATATCCATTCATATGAGACAAAGACATTCGCGAACTATGTTCGGGATCAATAATTAGCATCCCATCGTCAGTCACAAAATGTTTTTTTGATTGCTGCTCCATTTTCGAGGGCTGTACTGATGTACTGGACGTAACACCTGCTTCATTTTTTTCCACCTACTAGTGACAGAACGACACAGTTCTTAGAACTAACTGGATAAACCATACCTCACGAGCAATCAATGACATAACGCTTGAAAAATGACAGAAAGGAAGTCCAGTAACATTATCTGCGTTTGACCATATGAGTTTCCTCTTCTGCAATTAGTGAAAAGCTGCCACATTTATAATAATATTTTGAAATACTTCAACACATTATTACAGTACTATCTGATTCAAATGGTGCACATTAGCACACGCATTCAGGAGAATTATGGTTCAAACCCGCGTCTGGCCATCCTAATTTAGGATTTTCGTGATTTCCCTAAATGGCGTGAGGCAGATGCCGGGATGGTTCCTTTGAAAGGGCACAGCTGACTTCCTTCCCTATCCTTTCCTAACCCGATGGGACCCATGACCTCACTCTTCGGTTCCCTCCGCCGGCCTGGGTGGCCGAGCGGTTCTAGGCGCTACAGTCTGGAACCGCGCGACCGCTACAGTCGCAGGTTCGAATCCTGCCTCGGGCATGGATGTGTGTGATGCCTTTAGGTTAGTTAGGTTTACGTAGTTCTAAGTTCTAGAGGACTGATAATCTTAGTTCAGTCCCATAGTGCTCAGAGCCATTTGAACCATTTTTTTGTCCCCTCCCCAAACAAACCAACCAACCAAATGGTGCACATTAATCTATGTTACATTGATCTGATGGAGTACTGGATTCACTGTTATTTACTTTTGCGTAAGGACAGGCAGTTTGTCATAATTAACGATATAATAAACACATGTCCGCTATTCGGTTAATTGTAAATCATGAACCTACAGTGGCAACTCACCCCAGACATCAATAAAGATCTCACAATCTGTCATAGACAACTTCCATGCACAAAACTCAAGGTACTTGAACCACTTGAAGTACACACATTATTTTCCAACCAACTGACATGCTGAATGAACAGACAAATACTTAATACAACAGATTATTTTCAGTATTCAATTATGACTGTCTTTGAATGAAAGTCTCACAAGAGGTGATGAACCGAATTCCCTTATGAAGCTTCCTGGCAGATTAAAACTGTGTGCTGGACCGAGACTCGAACTCTGGACCTTTGCCTTTTGCAGGTAAGTGTTCTACCAACTGAGCTACCCAAACACGACTCACTTCCCGTCCTCACAGCTTTACTTCTGCCAGTATGTCGTCTTCTACCTTCCAAACTTTCCAGAAGCTCTCCTGGGAACCTTGCAGGACTAGCACTCCTGAAAGAAAGGATATTGCGGAGACATGGCTTAGCCACAGCCTGGGGGATGTTTCCAGAATGAGATTTTCACTCTGCAGCGGAGTGTGCGCTGATATGAAATTTCCTGCCAGATTAAAACTGTGTGCTGAAGCGAGACTCCAACTCGGGACCTTTGCCTTTGATGCAAAAGTGCTCTTGCATTTAAGAGTTCGAGTCTCGGTCCGGCACACAGTTTTAATCTGCCAGGAAGTTGCATATCAGCACACACTCCGCTGTAGAGTGAAAATCTCATTCTGGAAACAATTCCCTTACCTGTGACGCAAAAATATCTATTACACAATCAAATTACTGTAACATAAGTAAATGTTCAACATTTGAATAGTGTAGTACCGTAATAAACATTTTACATTTTTTTATAAAAGTAAATGGAAATATGGAAGCTGTTTGCCAACACAAAAGACAAAAATGATGTGGTCAAATGCAGTTAATATAGTACTAAACTCTCTTCCTATCATTTCTCTTCCCTTATCTCATTTATCACACCTGAGGTATACAGTGGAAACTCGATTAACCGTCATCTTCGGGACCGTGGTCGTGATGGTTGAGCGAATAGACAGATAACAGAAACACTGTATTCCTCCAAAACGTAACCTCAATCAATTATTTTATATATAGACACATATCGCTCTCACAGTAATATAATAATATTTCAGAGCGAAAACAAATTAAACACGATTGTAATAGCAAATAAAACTATTTATTACATCATAAAAACATCCGTGCAGTAGCTACAAAAGTTAAAAAATACGTAATATACAGTACTGTACTGTGCTATAAATTTACAGGTGGAATAGTTTATCTAGCTTGGAAATAGTCAGTCAATTTCTTCTGCCTTTTTGATGTTCGATCTTTCACCGTGGCAATACTTCGTATTGTTCGGAGCAGTAATGCCTGCGTTGCATTAGCCTCTTCTTGACTTTCAAACCATTCTATACACTTGGACAGCATTGTTTCAGCATCTGAATGGCTAATAGTTTGTTTTTCTTCATGGTTTTAACACTCTTCTTCATCAGCCCCTCCTTCTTCTTCTTTGGTGGCACTTACGCTGGCAACAATTTCGTCATCACTGAAAATTTGAAAACGTCCGTCCACTTTGTCACACTCTAACCACTCTGATAATTCTACTGACGTCAAATTTGTGCTGATTTGTAAATTATTGCGCAAATTGACCATCTTGTCAACTGTCACACACTCAGGACCCTCCGATTCTTCACCTCTAGGTTGAAGCCAAAGTTTATTTCAGCTGTTCTTGAGATTTGACACTGACAAATCACTTCATGCACTGGGAACATTGAAAATGGCATCTTTAATACTGTAAGACCTCCAAAACTGTTTTACAGATGTTTATTCATCAAATGAAAGCAAACTTTCGATAAATATTTTTCTATAACGACGTTTCCTGTTTTCGACGATTCCCTGGTCTGTGGGCTGTATAACAGAAGTTGTGTTTGCTGGAAGGAAGAGACATGTTATATTGCTGTCATCACTTTTCACTTCACAAGTAGGGTGCGTTGGGGCATTGTCTAATAGCAATAGCGCTTTCTGTGGCAACTCTTTTTCAGCTACATGTGCTCTAACTTGAGGTACAAATTGTTTGTGAAACCAGTCAGAAAAAATTGACTGATCCATCCAAGCACACTTCTGGGCGTAGTATTGTGCAGGGAGAGCATTCAAATTCGTGAATGCACGAGGTTTTCTTGATTTCCCAATCACAAGTATGAGTAGCCTATGATTGCCAGTCGCATTTGCACAAACCATAGCAGTAATGCCATTTTTTTGTGCTTTGAAACCTGGAGCAGCTTTTTCATAGAGTGATTCTAATGTCTTTTGTGGTAAAACCTTCAAATGACGCCCAGTTTCATCACAATTGTAAACTTGCTCCCTAACAAGATTCAATTAAGCCTTTTTTTCTTTAAATTGTTCCCAGAACTCAGCAATTACAGAGCTATCCGCGCTGAGTTTTTCTCCACTGATATCAAGTTGGCGAATGCCATGACGAAATTTAAACTTGTCCAGCCATCCGATACTTGCCTTAAAAGACGAGTCAGCATGAAGTTTGTTGTTCATTTCAACAGCCTTGGCCATTATTATAGGCCCTGAAAGTGAAATCCCCTGACTTCTTGCTTGTGTAAACTATCAGTACATTGCAGAGTCCAATTCATCGTATTTTTCAGGTTTCATTGTCTTTCTTGTTCGCACATCTGCATCCATGCTCTGCATTGTAGACACAAGTTGTTCTATTTTATCAGCATCATCTGCATCTGCTTTTGTTGTTATACCTCTCATTAACCTAATATAAACAGTGTTGCTTTTTTTTCACCACAGCTACTACAGATATATATCTGTGTTTACGTTATAAATTTTCGAAATGTTGAATCCCATAGGTGTTCCTAAAACGTGTGTGTCCATATGAATATAATGTGAAATACGTAGAATACCCTGTTAGATGTAAGAGACGACATGGCAGTCCGAATCTTGGCAGGCCACGTGAGTCAGTGTAAACGCGTTGGTGGGCGAAAGCAGTATCACGTACTCCTAAGCAGCTGAGGTGCACTCTCTGTTTCAAAGAATGAAGCTTGAAATGTAGTTTTGAAGTGTCTGAATACATTCCTAGGAGACGACTAAAGTGAGTGTGTTTGTCGACACGTCTGGAGCAGTGACCGGTAACGACTGTCACCTCAATATTGTCTGCCGCCTGCCCTGTAGGCGGGGTCACAGCAGCCTAGACACGCTATCGAGACAGCTCACACAACTACAAGACGCACGATCTGAGCATTGTGACTGCGAAGGATAGACCTAGGTGGGAAACTGCGACTAGCTACAGCAACTAGCTGAAGCTCACCGTGAAATTTAACGCTTTCGTGTAGCACATGAGGAAATAATATTAAATCCTACCATCTTAAACACTTTAGTATTCGAACAAATTTGCACTAAGAGTTCCTCTACAGTACCGGTATGTCTTACTATACGAACATTTGTGCTACTTTTTAGGTAACGGTAACAGTGAAAAACGAAAAGTTGCCCTTCCAAAACTTTTCTGATATGTTAATGATTATTTATCTCCTTCTTCGTTAAGTAGGTTTCAATCAACTCATAGAATACATATTATGAAACGTCCCGTTAGAAAAATTTATGAATGATTGTGCTGATAAACCTCTTACGTTATTTGATTTTCAAACAGCTGAGCAGAACTGAACGTACTCAGACATTTCGCTCTTTACCTATTGTGATCACCACTAAACTGACACAATATTTTTAGCGCAACGCAATCTGACTTTGAATAATCCCTACGAAATCATGGCCCTGACTAACTTAAAATATACATTTCACAAATCACTTACCTCACAAAAATCTTCGTTACTCGAACTACTGCAATACAGCGAGCGCCACTACTGCCAGCTAAATAAAAGATTCAAACTACTGAAGGCACTAACTACTGACAGGCATAGTTAGCAAATGAAAGATTTTAATAGAGAACAAACAATGTATTTACCTTAATAGTGTTCAAAAGTCATTATATATATAGCAGTTCATGACATCGAGTTTTACAAATTTACTGTCTCTGATGGACACATGTCCACATTATCCGCTCTCAAAACTCCGCCACCTCTGTCCCCACATCCACCACTGCTGGCGGCTCACCTCCAACTGCGCAACGCTACGCGCTGTTAGCATCCAGCTGCCCAACACTACTATAGCGACTATTTCTACAATGCCCACCAGCCACAGAGTGCACACAGCACAGCACAGCCAGTGATTTTCATACAGAGCGATACGTGGCGTTACCAATATAAGAACCTAAACAGCCTACTTACATAGCCCCCATGCTCCCCACAAAAAATTTTGCAAATTATTTTGGGCAGTGGACAATACAGGTTTGAACAAAAAATTTATAATTACAATCACATAGAAATCAAATGCACACACTTAGTGATACACTGTTGGTCAAAAGCTAAAATTTTCTCACAGTCCATAACGATAGTCCTGATCATTATTCACAGTAAAATTGCAGTGTTTTTCTCAAAGTCTGAGCAGTAAAAGAAAATGCACACAGAAGTTGTGGATTTCCATGCACTCTTGAAGAAGTAGTGTTGTTGTTCCAACGGAAAGACAGTGCTGACTCTTGACAAGAAGACAGATAATGGGCCACAACAGAGCAAACCCACAGCAGAGTCAGTCGACGTTGAAGAATATTGGTAGGTAGGTCATCACAGAACAGACCACTGTAGTCAGAGATTACGGTATTGGTGGGCCACCAGAGGTGCAGACCCACTGCAGTCCTTGTAAAAATAATGGTATTGGTGGGTCATCAAAGGTGCAGACCCACTGTAGTCCTTGTAGAGATGGCCAGCTGCCATCTGTTGCCACTGTGCAGGTGCATAATCACCGTCGAATAGTCTTGCAGACAATATCACAAGTCCATAAACCACCATTTGTGCACTCACAAAGGTTTTGGAATTGTCCTAAGAACCAGCAATGCTGTTAACCAGTCCCTTGCTGAATTATCAACACATGTGCGAGCACTAACACTCCTTTTTTTCGCATATTGTGCATATACTATGACCAACAGAAATGTGTGCAGTGAAATGAATTCTAACATGTTACTTAATTTGATGAACTGGTGTCAATTATAATTTTATAACGTGAGAATACAATAACAAAGGTGCAAAATACATCATTAAAGAACATAACAATAGAGATAATATTTGTAGTAATACGGCCTTTACAAAAGAATAGAAATAAACATATACATCAACGTTACAGGAATTATGACATAAGTAAATACATAAAATAATGATAATAGTTTCGAAACATTAATTTCACACATGAGCATTAAAACAGTACAGAATAAATAATGTCTAAACATCTTTACAAAGTAAATAACTTAGTATTAGAAAAATTCTACAACATAACTCTTATCAGCTAAACACATAAAGACAGGAAGAACACAAATACGCAAGGGTACACAAACACATAGCGGAATAACACAAAAGGAAAGGACAGAGTTCGTTTTCAGTGTAACATTTGGTACTACAGTCCAACCCAAAACTTCATTCCATAGATCATTCCTCTTATTTCAACATTTGTTTCCACCAAAAAAATCCTATCCAAGCATGCTTTCTGTATTTATATGTTAACATATTTCTTATCTCATTATTTATTTTTCGTTATCTTAACTCATCATTTATTTCCAAGAAAATCCTACCTAAACCTGTTGTGCCTAAACCCTACTTTTTTGTTCATATCCTCCTTAAAAATACTTTTTTGGCCAAACCATTTTCTTATAGCTTCTCAATGCATTTCTTCCAATTCATCACAACTCGTTTTCTTATATAGTCTACCCCATCTTAAGCTAGCTTAAATCTACAGAGCTCAGATGCATAAACTAAGGGACGAAGCAATGCAGCAACACACAACAAATAACACGAATAGGAATGACACAAATGCAAATTGGCACAGCGAGCAGCAGTAAATCTAATTTAGCAGAGGAAATGCAACATTACAACTAATATGAGCCAATGTACAGCAACAAGAAAAATAAATCAGTAATAAAATTGCCTTAACCTAGTAATACAAAGTGACATTCAGTAGCACTATGCCTGGCAAACAGCAGCAGCAAATGCAATAACTTATACCTAAATATGACACAGCTCAAGCAGAAAAAATAGTACACCAAAGACAACAATGCAGATAAGGGAAACGTCTATTCACATCTTAGTGTCTATGTCATTAAAGTGGTGCACCACAACAAGTTATTCTACCAAAAAAAATATCCAAGTAGTTGAAAAGAAAATTATGTATGCAGTTCTGTTATCAGTCCCTTATTTGTGTTCTTTCCTTTCCAAGTGCTCCTTTTTCGAAGAATGTGGATCATATAATTATTATTTAACAGATCTGGTGACAGAAAGTTTTCACATTACAAATGCATTTAATTTTATTTTATAAAACCAATGCTGCAACGCAGCTGGAAAACAGATATCAGATGAAATAAGCAACTATGTACAAAGCAAAGTATAAGAACATCATTGAATAGCCATGTGGCATTTCATAAGTCAGTAGAAATTCTCTCAACTCTCGTAAAAAGACACTTGTCATAACCAAGTGTGCAGATGTAAGAATATTTCCCACCAATTCATAAGCATTTAAGTAAGCAGCACGAAGTACGAGTAATCATATGTTTCCAAGTAATGAGCGTGTCGTATCTGCGATGCTTTCTACAAAGGAATGTCAATAGCGAGGTTAATGGTCTCTTTTGTTCTCCACCTAATGGCTTTTTCTCCAGGCACCTGGCAGAGATGGGTGCCCACACCGCATTACGTCAAGGTCCCTTAGCTTTCTTACCGAAATATTTACGACTGCAGTTTGCACTGCAGTGACAGTCTGGTAAAAAAAATTTCACAGGTCGAGAATTTGCATTACAAATGTGTAGAAACGAAATCCTATAAATATAACAGTTCAAAAAATTTTCGCCGGCATTGTGATACATTCATGCATTTACACACATTGCATAACTCTTAAAGTACGATTCTTGGTTTCCAACATCCTTTTTCACAAACCAGAGTCTCTAACTTCTATTCATTATTCATATACATGTAAACACGTAATCACGTTCCTCATATACGGTAGCATCATCTTATTGATCGTAAACATACCTCAACACCATAATACACATCGTCATCGTAATAATAAAATCATAACAGATCAATCACATCTCAAAATCGTCGCAGCCTCTTTCAAAAATTTCAAGACCTTCAACAAAGTCATTTACCTCAAACGTCATTCTTTGGTACAAGAATTGGTGGTAAAGCAGAGGAGTCATGAGGCATTTTATTCAGCACGTTTTGAAATAAGTGTAAATATCTGTCCCAATGCTAATGCAGGGTCGCCATATGAAACGTCCCCTTAGAAAAATTTATGAATGATTGTGCTGATAGACCTCTTACGTTATTTGATTTTCAAACAGCTGAGCAGAACTGAACGTACTCAGACATTTCGCTCTTTACCTATTCTGATGAACACTAAATTGACACACAATATTTTTAGCGCGCCGCAATCTGACTTTCCATAATCCCTACAAAAGAATGGCCCTGACTAACTTAAACTATACCTTTCACAAATCACTTACCTCACAAAAATCTTCGTTACTCGAACTACTGCAATACAGCGAGCGCCACTACTGCCAGCTAAATAAAAGATTCAAACTACTGAAGGTACTAACTACTGATAGGCATAGTTAGCAAATGAAAGATTTTGAATGATAACAAACAATGTATTTACCTTAATAGTGTTTGCGTAAAAGGCAGCGCAACTCGTCCAGTGTTTGAAATCAGGTTAAAAGTTTCACCGATGTCGCTAAGAGCTATAATTATCAAACTTCTTGTCAACTTTTTCTCGTTTACGTGCTTAACGTTAAATGTTTCGACACGTTAACTCCCCGTAACCAGACGTTTGAAGCTGTTTCATACACGGGGATTCGATTCTGCGAAGTCTAGGCTGTTTACTGGTTACGAAAGAAAAGAACTCGAAATATTCTGTTTGACCGAAATTTCGTAAGACCGAGAGCTGCTGACTCGAAAGGGGGCTGGCGTTAACTGCTGAAACAATGGGCTTTCGGCTCCACAGGTTCTTTTCGTCTTCAGTTTAACCAGATCTTAAAACCGCTCAGAATGACTGTTTTCTGAAATTACAGATTTTCGATTTTTTTTTTTTTGTTGGAACTTCCAGTAATAATCGTGGGCTTTGAACAAAGACCGAAGAAAGATTGTAATGTAGGCGGAGGAGTAGAAGATAGCGGTTGACAAGAGGTTGAGGCTACGGCAGAAATCGGTGACAGGTCTCAAGTTAGTGACTCCCTCCCTCCCCCCTTATCATTATTTTTGGGGGTATCAATTTTTCAACCAACCACAAAATTAAGGATTCAGTTTTTATCTCGAGTTTATAGCACTCCAATAATGTAATAGCTACCAGGGCTTGCCTCCGTATTTTGTGCGTGAAGACTGTTAAACTTTTTTTTTAAATAAAACGTTATTAATATTCTACATCTTTATTCTTCATGTGTACACAGCTGCAGACCTTAGCCGCCAGAGGCCTCCGAAACGTACTGTATGACATGACGGTGCGTAACTTAACTATGTCGGCGTGTTAGAAACGGCGTGCCGTAGTCGCGTTTGGATTTCAAAGAGTTCGTCCACACGTGGTTTCCCCTGTACCGTTTCCAGTTATTATTTGAAGATGCAGGAGACGTTGATTGAGTACATTCTTCATGTCTCGTGCTGTATGACCCTACAAACCGGGAATATCATAACCAGTATTCAAGGAAAGAGGGTCGGGACGAAATAGAAAAAAAAAAACCCTCGGCGTTCCAGGTTAGTGAAAACAGTTATTTTTTCCATATATTTTATAAGTTTGTTCTTTTTATACAATTTATAATAGATCAATAGGCGTTATATTTGATATTGATACGTGTAGACAGGTGGAAGCTAAAGCTATTATATCGGCAGTTTCTGGTTTCGTTTCAATAGGCATTAGAAACTTTCTCCAGCGCCCAACTAGAATTGCGAACGCGTTTCCTACAGTCTTTCGAGCTCTTGAATGGCGGTGGTTGAATACTTTCTCTTCTTCACTTTCAACGGCTACTTTGCTGTATCGACGCATCAAACAGATTTTAAGAGAGAAGGCTTCATATGCAACAACTAGATAAGGAAACTTCTCAGTTGCTAGGAGTAGCGCTTTGTCTTGTGGAACGGCGTATTTGTTGCTTTCAAATCTTTTCCCCATCTGAGATTGGTCAAAAGTCCCTACATCGCTACTTTTGCTGCAAGCTCCAACGTCAACAAGCGTGAATTTGTTTTATTGGCTTTGGTAGATGCAAATTACAATGGAGTATGTGCCTTTGTATTTGTAGTGCAATGAACCACCACCAGCTGGATCTCGGGTTTGAACGTGATGGCCGTCCGAAATTCCTGTGCAGTGTGGATAACACCACTTCTCATCACAATCCTTGGCGATCGTCTTTCCTTCGTTCTGCTATGTAAATCGCTTGTAGTGTTTTCCAAATTACTTTGCAACTCTCTTTAACTATTTCTCCAATAGTGGAAAATCCAACCCGAAAAGAAAAGCTAAATGAACATCATTTTCCCTACCACATTACCGAACTGCCATACCGAACCAAGTGTGACAGTAAAGGAGTACAAGGACATCACTGTACTTTCAGTAAACCACAGCTCTCAACAGCCCTCGGTTAGAAGTACTACCTCATGTTAACGTCAGTGCTATACTGCAACTTACATGATTTCTGACACCCATGTAAATGCGTCGACGCCTTCCAGTACTTCAGTGAGGATCGTCGTGCACAGAAACTGGTGGAGCAGCGTAAAACAACGAAAAGACTATTTCGAAAAAAATATGTATTCTCTCTATACTAAAACAAGCGTAGATTTATGAAAATTATATACATTTGTAATATGATATTTTTTTCTCTTTCTTTGTAAAAGTAATTATTTTTATTATATATGTAAAGTCCATAATTTATAGATACCTTAAAACCTTTTGTAAGGAAACTTAGTATAGTTATATAATCTCACAAACCCGTGGAAAATCTATTTATTTATCTTACATGTAAAATTAGAAACGGATTTATGCGGAATTCTTCCTCTTTAAGTGACGTTCAAAAACACCTTTTTGAGGTAATAATATTAATGCCGAGGATAGAATTAAGAGGAAACGTTTCTTCATTCTTACACAAAAAACAGTGACACATAAAAGAAAAGATAATGCCTAAATAAATAAAACAAAGTAACACAACAGAGATTTTGGGAACATTTGCGGAAAGACTAACAAAAGAAAAGAGAGAACCACACCAAGACATAATACACTGTACACTAACGAGTTTAAATAAAGAAAGGATTGTGAAACAACTTTTGAAAATGAAAGAGAAAAACAGACACACATAATGGCAACGGCAAAGAAAATTAATTTTTATAAAGTCCACTTCTGCCTAGCAGCAAAACACAAATTGTATAATTAGAAACAATTGCTTTAAAGAAATAATTACAAAAATTGTTAATAATGGCTGAGAAAGTTAATTGGAAAACCCGAAAGAACAATTTTTGCTGACTTTGTCAATGTTTTCCTCAGTATTGACAAACCCCAGACAAAATTTTTGTCACAATGGGGGCTGGGGGGGGGGGGATAATTTTCTGTAAGTGTGTGGGTGTTATTTTGTCGAGTACCGCGACGGATTGATCTCACAAGTACCCTCTGGCTCCTGCAAGAAGCAGTTCTCACCCCACACTACTATATAAGTCAGACAGATGCTCCTAATGCCTGAAAAACTTTCAGCAATAAATAGCTTCTGGAGTCGTCCGCTATAAGGAAAAGACACAAAAATAGTCTATTTTCTTACGTAACTAGGGGGATACTTGGGTACTGGAGTATTGCTAATTAGTGTAAGAAAACATTAAATGAACGGAAAATATTATTTACGGCAAAATCTGAGAAAATCAAATGAAACTTTTATTTATAGACTGATACAGAAATTTCCGGTTTATTTTCGGAATAGGAGGTTGCCTCTTATGTATAGGAACCATGCTAATGAAATTTATATACAAGGTGTGGGAAAGCTCATTTATGTTATTTACTTGGCAGAATGGCTGAGAGCCACGCCTACTCAACTTAAATAATTATCCGATTGCATTTTTCTTAGTATAGTCGAAGCTGTCGTGTGAGAAATGTAATGGAGTGACGTGAATGAAGTATTTTATTTCTAATGGAGGAAAGGTGGGGCTCACCTACGCTGTAGCGCACAAGACCGTGAGCTGCGACGACTGCTGCGTGCGTCGTTCGCCATTGGAAAATAACACAACTATCTCTTTCTATCTGTATTGACCTTCGCCAATCGAACTCTCACTATGCCTTGATGAAGTCAAGGACTCCTATCTGCCCCTAGTCCAACTATTGGCGTGGTACACCGGTCAGATAACCAGTCCACCGCGATGCCACTCAATGTTCGCTCGCAGGCGCTAATTAATACTGGGTGTGTGTTCACACCACACATTAATCCTAGGACGCCTAGGGGGGGAGGGGGGGCTGTTCGTTGAACCCACAATTTTGTTATGTCTCTTGCTTTTTCCCACGTAACTTTCATACTACATATTCTCTTTGAGTTATTGTTTGTTGACAGTTTTATGAAACGGTAGTGCCAATATATTTTTCAGAAAATTCCTGCTTTGAAAGAAAAAATAATTAAACTTATCATGGGTCCTGTTGTGGTTGGCAGGAGAGCCAACCCGTATAACTAAAGGAGGCCGAAATGCACGCGTTTCAGCTCACGCAAGCTGGCGTGAGGTCTGGAACATGGCAAGGGAATTAGAATTGAGAAAAACGGACGTAGCTGGTGGAATACTTAACTTTAATCCATTAACGACGAACGTCGCTCTTGACGATACATTGTTTACAATATCAATAGTACTGATAATGGCGCCTTGCTAGGTCGTAGCAAATAACGTAGCTGAAGGCTATGCTAACAATCGTCTCGGCAAATGAGAGCGTAATTTGTCAGTGAACCATCGCTAGCAAAGTCGGCTGTAGTACTGAGGCGAGTGCTAGGAAGTTTCTCTAGACCTGCCGTGTGGCAGCGCTCGGTCTGCAATCACTGATATTAGCGACAAGCGGCTCCGACGTATACTAACGGACCGCGGCCGATTTTAAGGCTACCACCTAGCAAGTGTGGTGTCTGGCGGTGACACCATGACACCACAGGTCCAACAACCCCCCCCCCCCCCCCTTAGGCATCCATGCTATGGAAAATTTCCTTTAGTAGGATTTCGTATTTCTCATCTCTACAACAGTGCAACCTAGTCTCTTCTTGGTTGGTATTCTTGATATTCACAACAATCGGTTTACTTTCAGAGGAAGTGATTGTTGATGTCAGTCAGCTGTTATTTATCTTGTAAATTTGCAGTGAGTTACTGCAGTTCCCTACTGTTCACACCGAGACTTAGAAATGGCTAAAAGAATACGTCACTCATCTTTAGAAAGAGTTCTGGATGAATTTTAGATGAAGATTCTGACTCAGGGAGTGGAAGTGAATATGAGGATGGTGTTATGGAGTATGATTCAGATCGGGAAAGTGATCTGGATTTTAGAGAAGATGAAGATAGCGCAGCTTCAGGCAGTGACCATCAAGATGTTACTGTGGCCAAGTCTGGAAGAATGTACGTGACCACACAGCCTAGAATTCCTCAGAGGCCTGTTGCTAATGTAGTAAGAGAGCAGGCAGGAGTAACTCCAGCTGGTGTTTGCCATTCACCTGGAGAAGCCTTGAAGTTACTTCTTACGCCTGACATCGTGGATGTTGTAGTAAAACATTCAAATGAAGAGGCAGTTACGCGAAATGTTACTTTGACTAATGAGAAAGAATTGTATGCCTTTATAGGAATCCTGATACTTATGGGAGCAAATAAGGACAACTCTGTCAGTGTACACGATCTTTTGTCAGACCTAATGGGTCGACCAGTTTACAAGGGTATCATGGCAAGAGAACGTTTCGAAGAACTTATTGCAATCATAAGGTTTGATGACAAAAGTGTCCGCCAGCTAAGAAGGGAAGCAGACAAGCTCACAGCTGATTAAAATTCTTCTGGGTAATATGCCGCGTCATTTCTAAAAAACTAACAACAATAATAAATTAAAACCGACGTTTCGGCCGAATTGCAACGGCCTTCCTCGTGCCCTGAGGAAGGCCGTTGCAATTCGGCCGAAACATCGGTTTTAATTTATTATTATTGTTAGTTTTTTAGAAATGACGCGGCATATTACCCAGAAGAATTTTAATCACTATGACACCGGCCGCGGAAGCCTACGTTCTTATATAAGCTCACAGCTATCCGTGATGTTTTCAACAAAGTGAATGATAGGTTTCCACTACTGTATAAACCAGGGGTCCACCTCACCATTGATGAGACGCTCAGCTTGTTTAGAGGGCGCTGTCCCTGCAAAGTATTTATGAAGGATAAACTGGGCAAGTATGACATCCTTATACGCATGATGTCCGATGCAGCTGACAGATACATCTTGAATATGGAACCCTATGCAGGTAATGTTCAGAATTTGTCTAAAGAACAGGGTTCAGCAGCTGTCATCAAATGTCTGGTAGCACCTGTAAAAAATACTGGTCGAAATATTACCACAGACCTATACTACACATCGGTGGATTTGGCGGAAGAGTTGTACCAAGACTACAAAGTTACTACAATAGGAACTCTCCAGTCAAACAGGAAGTGTATTCCAGACATAATGAAGAACACGTCAAATCGAGAGCTATATTCATTAATGCTCTTGTTCACAGACCCATCAAAAGGTAGGCCTCCAGTAACTTCGATGTCCTACATAGCAAAAACGAAACCATTTAAAAACTGACTGATGTTGTCAACAATGCACCAAGATAAAGGCATTGTTGGACGAGAGAAGAATAAAACCAAGATAAATGCATATTATAATACCACTAAAGGTGGAATTGATACCATTGATCAAATGGCGCATATGTACACCTGCAAGAGCGGAACAAAGAGATGGGCTCTATCTGTATTTTACTCTCTCATCGACATTTGTGCTATCAATGTAACCACCATATTCATCCAGCAACATCCAAGATGGAATGGAAGGAAACACAACAAATGGAAACTTTATCTTCTGCAAGCTGGGATGGAAGTAGTGAAATTGCAGGTAGAAGAAAGAAGTGACATTGCAAAAGGGTTATCTAACCAAATTGTTCAATCAATGGAGACTATTCTACAAAAGAAAAGAAAAAAAGTGACAACATGTGGTGTGCGTACTGTAAGACCTTTGGTACACACACCATCAGATTATTTGACTTGTCGCTCTAACGAAGTAGGCGAGTGTCAGCGATATGACTCATGGTCTTATTGTGGCGTGTTTATCTTCTGCAGTTAGGTCAGACGATAGAAATGCCACTTGCACGCTTAGAGTAGCAGATTGACGGTGACCAACTTTAAACAGAACTTGATTAATTTTCACACACATTTATTAAAATTAAAAAACAAGCATAAAAATAACTTAACTCGGTTCTGGATGCTATTTACAATTGACGATCTGAAGTTCCTTTGGTCTTGGTATGTTAATCTTATTCTCACATATCTCTGATACTTGACAAAGTGTCTATACATTTATCTTCGTGGCTATGTACAGGAATATGGTAATCTTATTAGGCGCAGACTGAAACTTGACTATAGAACGGTGCAGACTGGTGCAGACTGACTAATCGGAGGTCTGTACACTCGTTATAATACCTCGAGCGTTCACGTATGATCTGCGAGGAGAAAAGGTTCTACGTTAGCAGCAATCTCATTGGCTGCTTGACATATTAATACGCGGATCTGCGGAAGAAGAATATGGTCCGTCTCTAAGACAGCGCCATCTTGTAGTGCGGAGACGCACGAGCGCTGTGCCTGCACTGTTGTGCTTAGCGGGGCGCACTCTAGTGGGAAAGTTGTGTATGCGCTGACTATGTGGAACTATGTACACAACACAACAGAAGAACGTCAGCCTCCTGCCGGGGAAGGTCGGTGCCATGTTTGTGTAAGAGAAGCTAAAACAAAGAAGCAGAAGTACAACAATCTAAGTAAACCAAAACAGTATTGTGGACAGTGTCATAAACATGTGTGTAACACACATTCAGAAAAAACTGTGAAGTGTGTCTCTTGCCTTGAAGTTGAGGACTCAAAGTAGTCTATTGTATATGAACACATCTGTATTTTGTATTGTAAACTTGCTTAATATCTGTGGGCTCACCAACCCCCCACCCCCCCTCTCCTTAGGCATCCAAGTTAGAAAAAAAGGCTTGGGCGTCCTATGGTTAAGTGTCGCGGCCAACACAGTGAACAAATGCTTAATCGCGAGCGACTCAGTATATATAGTATCACTCCGATTCCCTAGCTACAGAGGTGCTCTCTCAGTTCCGTACTGAGTAGAGACTTTGTTCCTTGCTCTGTGTGTACACGCACGAGTGCAATCGCTCCTGCTACGTGTTCCCGCTTCAAGAGCATCACCGGAACCACTCCTTTCCACGCAAAAAGCGAAAGGGTATACCATCCACTGTCTTTCCCCCACTCCTCTGGCTCATTGCATCAGAAATAGTTCGCCAATCAGCGTTACTCTTACACATGGGAGAATGGCGCTCCGTTTAAGCCGACCAATCCGGGAATATTTAGCATCTGCGGCTAAGCGTTTACTGTCCACCTGTGAGAACTCTTAAACTGCACACCAGGTCTGTCAAAAATGGGGGCTCTCTCAAACAATACAGTGGAGTTTGCTTTTATCCCCTTTATCTGGCAAAAAACTGTTTTGGTCCCTGGGTGGTCGGCCGGCGCAGGCGCAGCTGGGTGCTAACTCACGCTCCTACAGACTTTGCAGCGGGCTGGTTGCCTCCACCGAACAAAAACTCCTTGGGCCGTCATGTCTTGAATATTTGTGTGCGCCAGCCTCGACTTTTTAATCTCGGTGCCACTTGCGATTTATTTATTAGATTTGTATATCGATGAAATGGAAATATGTAAAATCGACTCTACCCTGTTGAGTTTGGACTCGAATAAAAGGTTTTAACACGCAGAATATGATGGTGAGGTCGGAATATGCAAGAAATGAAGGTCAGGAGACCACGCCACCTTACACTATTTCGTCCCAAGCCTCTCTCCTTGAATGCCGGTTATGATATTCCCGGTTAGTATGGTCATACAGCACCAGATTTGACCGAATATTCTCAATTAACATCTCCTCCATCTTCAAATAATAACTGGAAATGGTACAAGGGAACCACTTGACGCTTCTGATGCCTTCCCACTACTGACAAAAAACTTAGATCTATTGATGTTTTGTTTTTCGTTTTACGGTTTGATAACAGTTTATTGTAGAGGAACCGGGAAGAACTTGAAATATATTTTCATGCACTTGAAATATATTTCTCAAAATGGAATATTAACAACGCTACATTCCATAAGTCTGATAGATCAGAAACGCATGCGATCTAACATTGTTGGCCTGTTTTAAGGGCAGAACGTTGTAGCATTAGGAGCGCGTGTGTTTATGTTCTCTCTCTTACCAATACCTTCCATGTACCGTTCCTATACTCTTGAACAATACTTTAGAGTTTATAGCTTGGTTGATTTACGTAAAAATGCGCCGAACTCCGTTGATCTGGAGCTCTATCGCATATAAAAATCAATCTTTTCTTGTTCTTCTTAACTTGTAGCGGTCTTCTTCTGATCGGTTTCAGATTCATTCGGTAACAGTGCTGCAGGGTGCGTTGGTCAATGACAGTGTAAGAAGGGTCTTTCACTCTCTAATTTTACCCTAAGATAACGAGAATGCTCTGTGACTCTCATGTGCAAAGAGGTAGATCGTAAATTAAGCACAATGCTCGAGGAGTTAGAAATATGTAGAGCGCTGTCTGGTATACTCTGATGATTTATGTGTTCGAGAATTAATACTGAATGGACGTGCTAAGCAGTCATCTATCTACTTTCGCAGTGATGCAAAGGAGAGAAGGGACGGTTTAGCTATGATACTCAAACTGGGGGAGGCATGTTGCCACATCATTGGCCAGTGTTGGAGTTACTGTAAAATTGCTAAAATTCTTTGCGCTATCAACTAGATTGCTTATTATTACAGTATATCGTCTGTGTCTTTTACATCCCATCTGTGCATTGGTGTGCTGTTTGTTACGACCTAATGATTGACTGACAACACTTGTTTGAGCTATGGAATGAGTTTTGTTTATGGGTGACAACTTTTGGGGGTTGCTAGGAGCAAAACAGTGATCACATACATAAGTGCAATATGAGGAATCAGTCGCAAGGGACCGCAGAGCCATCAGCTATTCCATCAGTGTGAGAGAGGAGTCTAAATGTAAAGCTCGTGAATCACCTTCAGACTGTAGTTTGGAAACCTATGCCAATGCTGTAAAAATCTTCCAGTTTGCTTATGTTGTAACTGTCTTTTATTTAAAAACAGCTGATGTGTTGCGTGTTATGCTATCCGCCGTAAGAAAATGATTTACACAATGCAGTGTCTAGTTTCCTGTGAAAGGCCGTGGATCAGAACTTCTTAATGTCAGTTTAGAACCTGACACAGGTCTCGAAGTCGTGGCACAAAAAAGGAAATGAAACTTCCTGGCAGATTAAAACTATGTGCCGTACCGAGACTCGAACTCGGGACCTTTGCCTTTCATGGGCAAGTGCTCTACCAACTGAGCTATCCAAGCACGACTCACGCCCCGACCTCACACCTTTGCTCCTGCCAGTAGCTCGTCTCCTACACTCCAAACTTTACAGAAGCTCTCCTGCGAACCTTGCAGAACTAGCACTCCTGAAAGAAAGGATATTGCGGAGACATGGCTTAGCCACAACCTGGGGAATGTTGCCTGCGAAAGGCAAAGGTCCCGAGTTCGAGTCTCGGTATCAGCGCACACTCCGCTGCAGAATGAAAATCTCATTCTAAAAAAGGAAATGTTTGGCATTGTACAAAAGCGTGTTAGAAAACAGTATTTAAAACATTTAAACAGGACTAGAGGGAACGCCCTTTGCCTGTAGTCTGTGGGATACGATCATTCGCTTAGAGTATAGGTGATCAAACTCTAAAGTAGCCTCTGCAGTGCCTGTATATTTAATAGGATTGTGCCCACATAGGCAGCAGTAGCAGCTGCAAATTCAGGTGTAAAGTGAGTGGGGGGGGGGGGCGGTGTATACTGTTAGGAATGCTTGGAGGGCTACACGCTGGGCTATTCTGGGGAAGCTTTGCGAAATATTTTTCTCCTCGCTGGGCCGCATCGCAGCTTTGTGTCATCGCACGAGCGAGAGTGCCTAGGTGAGTTCTATATCGGATGAGCTTTTATAGTTCGCAATTTTTCTTTGTTTTGGGGCAGAGAGTAATGATGATGGAATGTTGGCGTATTAGATTTGAATGGATGCGGATCTGTAGCACCTGTATCTAGGTTGGAGACGTATCACATTGTGTGCATTTCCATCGAATGGTCAGAACATGCTCCTGTTGCAGTAACTCATATCATTCTGTTTCTACAAGGGTTGCAGAAGGTGGTGGTTGTGTCTTTCTCTGACTTCTGCTCAGTTCTGACTTACAATCACATGCGCGAAGCTGCAGAATTGGGTGTGGCTGCAAGATGCATAGGAAGTGGCTAAAACCAGGTTGTAGTTTTATGCAGCAGAAAGGTTCAAGGAAGGTAACTCGTTTCGAGGTATGAGAGTGTCAGAAATATGATTCACTTGTGGGTGTGATCCCCTGCAGGTATGTGCCTGAATGGAAAGACCTGAATCCAAATCATGGACATCATTTCTAGCGGATGGCGTAACACTAGAGATCTGAGAAGCTATTGTACATTTTTCTTCTTATGACATCAATCAGCACATCATCTACTACTACTGTTTGTGTTCCTTCTCAATCAGTCATGCCTATAACTCAGTGGATATATCACAGAATGTCTGATATGGTATTGAGGCAGAATGCGCTACAAATACTATAGCATTATCTAGTTGGGGGCAGTGTGATGGAGTCGCAAATACCGCTTACACACCACTTTCCTTAGCCGGATCACTTTCAAAATGCGGTAATTTTATCCCCAGGTTGCATTGTGGGCTGATAATACACATTTGTATGATCACTGTCACGGTATTTGTCCGAAAAAAAAGAAAACCCTCATTTAAAGGCAATGTCGTAAATCGATTTGTAAAGGGGGTATAGCTTTTAACCTGGATACTGGTGTGCACCTGTAGAACCAAGATCGCTTGTGACAATAACATACAGTAGTTGTTGGAATCGGGTTTTTTCTTTAACATCTGGCCGATTACGTCTCTCTTTCTAAGACACACTTGCAAGAAAAATCTAAGAGACATGCCCATCCACAGTTGATTTCCTATCAGTATTATTTTGTATTGTAGCCAATCAGTTATTGTCAAAGTATTATACTTTGTAGTAGTGATGGGTACGTCATATGTTCGCATTTGAGGATGAGGTTTATAATGTTTGTGTTTGTGTAAAGGAAATGTTTATGTCCAGTTGTAATAATGGTAGAGATATTTCGATTTTCAAAGCCACAGCCATCAAGAAGGTATGTTTTCGATACTTCACTCAGTGTCGGATTCCATTTAATTGAGACCGCGATCGTAACATTGAATTGTAAGTATAATGATAAAACATACATGTGATTCCGTGTATGACAGGCCTGTGGTTGGAATAATTCACATTTCCCCTTAACGGCAGCAGCTGTCCGAATGCAGAGGCCTGTCGGAGCGTAGCAATGTACCTGAGTTAACTTTACCATCCTCTAGACAACCGAATAGCGAACTAATACTTAATATGTGTTGGGTGGCTTTTGTGATCAAATGGAAATTTGAGAAGATTGTCTGTGGAGGTGCATTTGCACTGGACTGTTATTCCCTCCCATGTGAATTGTTCGGGTGACTGCTTCTGCATATTTGGCACCATTATTTAGTTGAGAGGTGATCGTTTGCGGTATGTGCATCTAGCATGTGGAAGACACGATTGCCTGTTCTCTAGACATGGGACAGACCTTAGCTGACTTGTAAATTATAGGGATGATTTGGACTCTGTTACATCACCGACATCGGTATTCGAGAGTGGAAACATGACTCTCCTCTATTTGGTTCTCGTTACTCAGTGGTTTACAGCACGCTGCACCTCGCTAAAGTTTGGGGTTTATAGAGAAATAATTTCCAGTCTGTATCTTGGGAATTATGTTGCGCAAACGAACGGTAGGTTGCTGCCTAGTTCTTGATATCGTGAAGTACCGCGAAAATAGTGTAATATCGTGGCAAAAATATGTGTGATCTTGTAATCCCCGAGTCTGCAGATGCCTGTAGAAAAGCGATCAGGTTCAGATCAGAAACAGTAACGCGTTTGTGGCAAGGGGAAATGATCTCGAATTTGTAGAACAGTTCTGAGAGCGTCTTGGGTCGGCTGAGGGTGCTCTGATGTAAAAGTGTGATTTTGTATGGCAGAGGATATGAATTGAATGTTTACTACAATGGCACAGTATGCAGTGATATATTGCTGGGCTGGAGATCGGTTTTGCGGACTAATATTCAAGCTCCTGTCCTCGGTGGGAGAACAGTGTAAATGAGTAAGAGTCTTTCTGCATTTGACGATATGTATGGCACTTTGAGAGGTTTAGTTGTCAGTGCAAACGGAGCTTCCCAAGGACTGGGGAGCATTGTGACATATAGCTGGTGTGAATGTAGCATACCATAAATTTTTCAGGTGCTGTACAGATATAAAAGATAACTGCACTGTTTGTGTAAAATGTGCATATATTGCATTGTAAAGTTAATATGGTTTATGTTATGGGCTGACTAGAGAGGATGACTGTGTGTATTATCATAAGAGTATTTCCATATTTGACGATATGTATGGTATTTTGTATGATTTAATTGTCAGTGCAATATGTCGATCTGTGTAAAATCTCGTCTGCAGAAGGCCAAAAGGCGGACAGTGCCTCGACATCGGCGCTATCAGCAATTCGATGGGAAAATTCGATAGGAGCTAATCATAATGCCCGATTCATTCACATCTGTTGTGCTGGGATATAAGAGCCTATACATAGTGGAGGGAATATTTGCGTCTGTTGAGAGCAGGAAGGGTAATACGTGATGGACTAGGTTATTCTGCATTATTTTCGTAAACAGGTTCTGTTAAGGTAAGAATTTTCGTGCAGACAAGCTGAGACATTAAGAAAGTGAGCGTTAACTATTTCTGGGACACCAGACAACTCCTGAGAGGTCAACTTGGCTGTTATTTTTTACAAAGCCATGTGACGTAAGAATATCGTCGAGAAACTTCTAGATGGCGAGTCACCACACAGGCGTTTTGCAGCGAGGTGTCAGTGACGCAGCTCGTATGTTCCATTACGGTGAAAGCAGCCTGTGATATTCTGTCATCAATGATAAAGACAAGTGCTGCTCGGAGGTGTTGGAGTATGAGGATGGCGTGATCACGCATTGTAATTCTGTGACGTCAGTATAAAGGTGACTGTATACTCGGAAATAGTCAACTTTCATATGCGTCCGACAGCGGCTCACAGCTGTGTGCACCCCCTGGAGCGTCTGCGCTCCCATCCGTTCACGTAGGCCACAGTGTCTAGGTGAACACATATTTAGATAGAAATTTCTCAGGTACCAAGTATGAATGGGATGTCGCCATCTCACGATTGCGGGACCCGACCGGGGGCCTGTGCATGGTTTGACAGCTTATGACCGTCACTTTTTGGGGGCTGCTGTCAGCGGGTGGTGGAGGGTGCTTGTGCCCATCAATTGAATTATTTTGTGAGCACGTCTGTAGACTGCGTTCTGTGTCATGTCGACAGTTCACGACTATTCAGCGTGTCTACACATCACTGTGCTGCATTATTTAGGAGGAGTCTGCAAGTGTCTACTGAAATTATTTCGTTGATTTCGGAGTCATTTGTGTGTCTGGAGAGCGTTATTTAGAAGTAGTTTACAGGTCTGTGGGCTGTGTGAGATGGCCCCAAGCATGTCAGAGCGTGTTTTGTATCAGTGTGATTAGTATATTCCATCCCTAAATAAATTGTTCCAAAATAAATAGAGTGCACACCTTCCTTACTCTCCCCAGCAGCACAGAGCGGGCTGAGTCATTTTCACTCCATTTTCCCCCTGCAGACCACCATCTTGGATTACATCACATGAGGGATGACAGCACAATCTGGTAGCAGAACTGTGTACTAGGGCAGTTGGACTCTAAATCTCGTGGTGGACACACTGCCTGCAAAATAAAAACTTGTGTCCAGAGTCGTTTTACCGCCACCCCCCCCCCCCCCCACGCCCCCCCCCCTCCCCACCATCTTGAATTACAGCATGAAACGGAAGACAGAGTACTAGACCTCGTGGCGAACACACTGTTTGCCTCCATCATGGGCAGTTGTACCTGCGTCATCATCTGACGTTATGGCCACCATCCCGGACGACAGCGCCCTCTGGTGCCTGTCCTGTGTACTAGGTCAGTTGGAGTGTGGATCTCGAGCACACTGGATGGTAATGCTGCCTCTAATTGTTTAAATAAAAATTGATGCATGATTTCGACAGTTGACGATTAGCAAGCATGTTTGCAGAGTCTTTTAGATGGATTATTATTTTGACAATTTACGAGTTGTTGGACTCTCTGGATATAAATGTATTGTATTATTTAGGGGGGTTTGCATGTCTGCAGGTTGTGCAGTCGGTTATTTTGACGGTTTACAATTAGTAGACGTGTGTGTAGAGCATTATACATGAGTTATTTAGGGGTAGTATGCAGGTCTGTATTCTGTGGGGCATGTCAGAGCGTGTATTCTGTATCACTGTGATAAATATGCTCCATCACTAAATAAATTACTCCAAAATAAATAAATTACACTCCTTCCTCTCTCCAACAGCCCAGTGCAGGCTGAGTCCTTTTCCCACCAATCCCTAGGAAGAGGTGGCGGTCGGGTGACTTAGGTTAGTGGACGTGAGCTTTGTTTCGCGCAATTTTCTTAGGCTGGTAGCGAAACCCCAAGTGACCTTTGTTTACTGCCAAAATTCACACTGTGCGCCAGCTCATAGGAGGAAGTGACGGTTGGGTGAGTTAGGTTAGTGGAGGTAGGCCAAGTGACCTATCTTCTACATCTACAACTATATCACTACTCTGCAATTCACATTTAAGTGCTTGGCAGAGGGTTCATCGAACCACAATCATACTATCTCTCTACCATTCCACTCCCGAACAGCGCGCGGGAAAAACGAACACCTAAACCTTTCTGTTCGAGCTCTAATTTCTCTTAATTTATTTTGATGATCATTCCTACCTATGTAGGTTGGGCTCAACAAAATATTTTCGCATTCGGAAGAGAAAGTCGGTGACTGAAATTTCATAAATAGATCTCGCAGCGACGAAAAACGTCTTTGCTTTAATGACTTCCATTCCAACTCGCGTATTGTATCTGCCACACTCTCTCCGCTATTACGTGATAATACAAAACGAGCTTTAGTGGACTTGTTGCCTCTTCTAAGTGTCCTTCCAATGAAACGCAACCTTTGGCTCGCCTTCCCCACAATATTATCTATGTGGTCTTTCCAACTGAAGTTGTTTGTGATTTTAACACCCAGGTACTTAGTTGAATTGACAGCCTTGAGAACTGTACTATTTATCGAGTAATCGAATTCCAACGGATTTCTTTTGGAACTCATGTGGATCACCTCACACTTTTCGTTATTTAGCGTTAACTGCCACCTGCCACACCATATTGCAATCTTTTCTAAAACGCTTTGCAACTGATGACCTTACTAGACGGTAAATTACAGCATCATCTGCGAACAACCTAAGAGAACTGCTCAGATTGTCACCCAGGTCATTTACATAGTTCAGGAACAGCAGAGGTCCCAGGACGCTTCCCTCGGGAACACCTGATATCACTTCCCGCGATTTTTTGAGTAGTAGAGATAACCATGATGTGATGCATTATCCTGTTGGAATTTGAACTTCCCGCTATTTTTCTGGAGGAGGGGAGGGGTTATGTTAGTGGAAGTAGTCCAATTGACCTTCATCCTGCCAAAATTCAGACTTCCTACCAAAATCCGACATCTTATATGACGTCATGGTCGCTATCTTTCATGACATGATGCACTGTTTCCAAGTCTACACGCTGTCATCTTGGATGACGTCATCGCCGCCATCTTGGATACATTCGGCAACAATCCAGAGTGTCCTCGTACAAATGTTGCCCCAATACTGGGGCAAAATTGCTGCACCAAAATTACTGCAACTTGCTAAGTTATTGACAGTGTAGCTAAGGATTTGGTAATACAAAGATGAACTTCAAGAAATTGAGGTTGACATAATGTCCTCCATCAAAATCACATGTTAATTATGTAATACTGTAAAAAAGACTGGCTCACAAAAACTTTCAGAAAACGACATCCACATGACTAATTCGCCACACTATACCATCATTAGCAAAAGAAAATTTATGGATTACCATCAAAATCTTGCTAGTATACACAAATGGTCGTCATTCAGTTACGCATTAATTTGTTCCCCTCGCATTGCAACATAAAGTTGTACCCGGCTTTTCGTTTTGAAATGCATAAAATATAAAAAAATATTATATTATAACCCAGTATAAAGTTGGGGAGATGGAGATAATTAGTTGTAAAATCTTCCTAACATTTCTATGAGTTTCTTACACAATTACAAACGAAATGCCAATTTCAATACTTAAGAAAACTATACTGCAAATTCAAAATGAGAATGGTATGTTTTTTGTTAACTTATTAAATAATAACAGTTGAACCAGTGCAGAGATACATGTATGCTTGCTAGAGGCTGAATGAAATTAGTGAGAGAAAATGAGTCGGTAGAATAACCTAAATTATAAATGGCCAGATAATTGAAGAAGGGTGTCACAAAATTTATACAAGGATTTAAATGTGGCAGCCTGACACTTCGTTATAGTTATCCTAACGGTCATATATGGGTATATTTCAGCCTGTATAGTTCTTTCCCTTCGCTGCTTATCTTCTCCCACCACACCTCTGCTTGCTGGACGCCACCCTTTCCTTGATACCGCCGTCCATCTCTGCCGCATGCTTCCGGTGTCCTTAAACCTGAGCTAAGATAGCTCTTCACTGCATTTCGGCCTTAGTACAACAAAATGACGACCTTGCGTATGCGTGCTTACTTTTTATGGACGATATTATCGGGTTGCTTGTAATATCTATATTATTTCAGTGTGCTTGTCTGATGCTGAACACCTCTTTTATGTGGAGAGTAGCAATATTATTCCATTATTATTGCCCATTCTGTATTTTCCACTGTGTGAAGTAAATTTTTACTCTCTCCACATATTAGTGTCAACAGGCAGTAATAGACTTACAGAATATGTATACAAATAAATATATAAATTAATAAATAATACGGTTTGTGACTGGAGAGAAGTTGCTGCTCCACATATACTGTTCATATAGTATTCTTTCAAGTGCGAATTTTGTGCACGATTTGACTGGTGCTTCTCGATTGATCTTATCTCACTGCATCTGGCTCTACCTTCTCCCTGTGACGCCATTTCCTCAAATTCTATTCTGTAATAAATCTTCACCGAATAAACACAGAAAAGTTGTCGACAATCTTGATGGGCACCGCATGCTGCTGCACCCACTTTAAACTAGTGCCTGCTGGTTCCTGTAATCAGAAGTGCTTTGTATGTGACAGTTGGTCAGCTCCACTGTGGAAGCGACGTAAGCAATAGGGTACTGAGACTGAGCCACAGTTGTCGGTTTGCCAGGCAGATGCTTTGCTGTGAAAGGGAAGCAACAAAAGAGCGTGGCTCTGGCAGAGGCTTTTAGATAGGCACCCTTACCACTTACACTGACGAGTGGACCCGAACGCTCACGTGTCCGCTCTGGGGGCTCTGCGCATTTTCATTGAGGATACTTTCTGAGTCAGCACTAGGACAAGACAAGAAGTAGGGGCATGATAGTAGGACCTCTATTGTGAGGTCACGTATTAACTTCCATAGTAGCAGAGAGAGCTGTAGAGGATGGAACTGTGGAGGAAAACAGATTGAAATATATCCAGCAGTCAATTGGGTACGAAGATTGGGAGTGCTTCTCTGAGATGAGGTTTGCACTGGAGAGGAATTCGTGGTAGGTGGCAAATCGGTCAGAAGACTGATGATGCCTCACACACGCAAAAACTGAACGCCACCAATTATCTCCACTTGGTGGTTCTTGAGTAGGCTGAAACCGACTTTACTCTTCAAGTGCATTTCATTAATTTATACGGCTAGTGGCTGTAAGAGGAGGCAGTCTGTTAGAGCAATGCCTGTTGAAAGTCTTAAAGGACGCCAAGCTAATTAGGGTGTTCACGGTGGGTTCACTGGATGCAGCAAGCTTGGGTGTGCCTCAGAGCAGTCGTCGTTTGCTTCTGTGGTGGGCGTACTGTAAGACCTTCGGTACACACATCATCAGATTATTTGACTTGTCGCTCTAACGAAGTAGGCGAGTGTCTCCAATATGTCTCGTGGTCTTATCGTGGCGTGTTTATCTTCTGCCGTTAGGTCAGACGATAGAAATGCCGCTTGCACACTTAAAGGAGCAGATTGACGGCGACAAACTTTAAACAGAACTTGATTAATTTTCACACACATTTATTAAAATAATAAATAACATAGACATTACGGAACTTGATTCTGGATGCTGTTTACAATTGACAATCTGAAGTTCCTTTGGTCTTGGTACGTTAATCTTATTCTCACATATCTCTGATACTTGACAAAAGTGTCTATATGTTTATCTTCATGGCTATGCACAGGAATATGATAGTCTTATTAGGCGCAGACTGAAACTTAACTACAGACTGGTAGAGACTAATGCAGACTAACGCACAATAATGCACACTAACGGGGACTGACTAATCGGAGGTCTGTACACTCGTTATCATACTTCGCGCGTTCAGGTATCACTGCGCGAGTGTGATCCGCAAGGAGAAAAGGTTCTATGTTAGCAGCAATCTCATTGGCTGTGTTACATATTAATACGCGGATCTGCGGAAGCAGAATTTGGTCCGTCTTTATGGCAGCGCCATCTCGTAGAGCGGAGACGGACGAGCGCTGCGCCTGCGCTGTTGTGCTTAGCAGGTCGCGCTCTAGTGGGAAAGTTGTGCACGCGCTGACTACGCGGAACTATATACACAACAGCTTCCTATGTCTATTACCATCGATTAAGTACAGAGATTATAGAGAGAAGTTAGGTATCTAACAGTTGGGCAGTGAATGCTCTCACTTTAAGAGATTTAACTCACCAGCTTTCGTATCAAGAACACTGTCTCAGGCTGAACAGTCTGAAAGGCAGCTTATTTTGCATTTTAGCACGCCACGCCACGTCACATGAGATCATCTTCTGTGGGAACACTTCTTACTTGTTGTTGTTGTTGTTGTTGTGGTCTTCAGTCCTGAGACTGGTTTGATGAAGCTCTCCATGCTACTCTATCCTGTGCAACCTACATCCTTCTGAATCTGCTTGATGTTTCATCTCTTGGTCTCCTTCTACGATTTTTACCCTCCACACTGCCCTCCGATGCTAAATTGGTGATCCCTTGTTGCCTCAGAACATGCCCTACCAACCGGTCCCTTCTTCTTGTCAAGTTGTGCCACAAACTTCTCTTCTCCCCTATTCTATTCAATACCTCCCCATTAGTTACGTGATCTACCCATCTAACCTTCAGCATTCTTGTTTAGCACCACATTTCGAAAGCTTCGATTCTCTTCTTGTCCAAACTATTTATCGTCCATGTTTCTCTTCCATACATGGCTACACTCCATACAAATACTTTCAGAAACTACTTCCTGACACTTAAATCTATACTCGATGTTACCAAATTTCTCTTCTTCAGAAACGCTTTCCTTGCCATTGCTGGTCTACATTTTACATCCTCTCTACTTCGAGCATCATCAGTTTTTTTGCTCCCCAAATTGCGAAACTCCTTTGCTACTTAAAGTGCCTCATTTCCTAATCTAATTCCCTCAGCATCACCCGACTTAATTCGACTACATTCCATTATACTCGTTTTACTTTTGTTGATGATCATCTTACATCCTCCTTTCAAGACACTGTCCATTCCTTTCAACTGCTCTTCCAAGTCCTTTGCTGTCTCTGACAGAATAACAATGTCATCGGCGAACCTCAAAGTTTTTATTTCTTCTCCATAGATTTTAATACCTACTCCGAACTTTTCTAATGTTTCATTTACTGATTGCTCAATATACAGATTGAGTAACATCGGGGAGAGGCTACAAACCTGTTTCATTCCCTTCCCAACTATTGCTTCCCTTTCATGCCCCTCGACTCTTATAACTGCCATCTGGTTTCTGTACAAATTGTAAACAGCCTTTCGCTCCCTGTATTTTACCCCTGCCACCTTTATAATTTCAAAGAGAGTATTCCAGTCAACATTGTAAAAAGCTTTCTCTAAGTGTACAAATGCTAGAAACGTGGGTTTGTCTTTGCTTAATGTTTCTTCTAAGATAAGGCGTAAGGTCAGTAAAACGATCTTAATTGTTAATTGCTTAATAGAGTGATTGGAGTGATGTGTAGACAAAGTCCAAGAGCCTCTTGTTGCAAATTTGCCCGTCTGAGAATACTTACCAGTGGTTCTCCAAACTGTTTTCTCTATTGTGTTATGTCATCACATATTCTGTTCTCCATTAACGCAATTCAGCAGTTCACCAGTTTACATGTGTATCACTAATGTACCTGCTAAAGAGAGATTGTAAATATACTGCTGTAAAAATTTTCAGCGTTCTTCCCATTGAGCGTACAAAATGGAGGAAAAGTGAATTTATTCAAAACTGAGTGAGTGTAGAAAAACTCGTGTACTTCACACTGATCTGGTGACCAATATTTGAATAGACAGGCACGTAAAATAGCAGTTATCAAACTGTATAACTCTTCTTAATGAAAGTATTTCGGTGATCTATATAGCTTCGCGGCCACATGTGTTTGCACGACTCAGGTGTCACCTGTAGGGCAGTTTGAGGTTACGAAAGCAGCCCAACCCGCTGCCCTAGAATTTTTTCAGACCTTTTGACTATGGTTCCTTATGGATCAATAACTTACTTCTCAATGAGCACTGCAGATTACTTAAGGAGGGCCAGGAACCCACCAATGAGAAGGGGAATGACTGAACACTATACCAGAAGCTCTATTCCAGAGCTAGACATCTAGGAAACTGGAACCAAGTATTAAAATATCTCAACTGAATACGGAGGGTATTAGCAAAATCAAGAGCCATATTTTACAAGAGATACTGTTTAAGCGCATCGTCAAGTTTGTTGTCCTAAACACTGGAATAGGGTTGCGTCGGTGCTACATCTCACCGTGTCCGTGGAGTAGTCACGGGTCCAGAGTAAACCAATGCATGCTCACCTGCTATCCAGTTCCACAAACGACAATATTCGTTTACAATAAACACTGCCACCATATTCAATGGTGGCATTCATTAACAGAAAGGAAATCACACCAAAATATAATGTCGAATAATGAAATTTCGGGTATAGATTATCAAGTAACATATTTCAGTGATTAACACTGCAAGATCACAGGTTAATGTAACTGCGAGATACGTCAATGAAAATATCAGTCTACCAATCAGTATTTCATTGGAGCAAACTGGAAGAGTGCAGTACCATACCATTAAACTAGCACTACAGCTGCTAAATCTTTCCATGGTTGTAACAAGTGAGTTTCAATTTACTATTTTATCTGTTGTTACCACAAACCACCCTAATAGTTTGCTGGTAGCCCTGGGACCTCCAGTCCTTCACTTTGTAGTATATTATATCACTTACATGAAAGAATGTGTTGCACAAGCCTTTCTTGAATTATGTCACTGTAGAAAGTTTATTTCTGTACTTACTATAACCTACTATTTTTGCTTTACATTTATGTACATTGAAATGTCTCATTCCTTTCATGCTATTTTACTCGATTTATTGTTGTTTACGTCATAAATTTGCACCTCTAAACTTACTGTTGTATTTTTAAATTTATCTGGGAGGAGACTGAGCAGTGGAACGTGTTATATTGACATATAAACACGAACAATTTGTCAACACCATTTTCAAACATAATTTTATAAGTGATTCTTATCACACAGTTTCCTGTGAAACCGACATCCACCTCCTTTACATAGTGTATATGATGTCTTAAGATATTATCATCTACTTCCCTTCTGGTGTGAAAGGATGAATAAGTGAGGGTATTTGTAGTTGCATGCTCGGTGGTAGCAGACAAGTTCTGTCTGCTAGAGAACTGTAGGACCAACGTCTGAGTAGGTAAATACGATTTCCAAGGCAAAGACGTTTGTCTCCTTGCTGTCAGGTAAGTAAAGGAAGCTACCTCTCTGCTCGCTTCCTATTATATCTGTGGGAAACCTTCGGATGGGGCCTACGCTAGTCAGTCCGTGGGCAGTTTCTTAAGTGGTAACGTCTCCGGGTAAGCGCGTGTTTGGTGAGTCTGAAAGACAATGAAATTCTTAATTTTTCAGCCTAACTGAAATATTAATTACTTTCCTTACAGATCTACATCGAAAATGATTTATATATTTTAAATTACGATGCAACGCGATTTCAGTGTTGGTTTCCGAGTGTACTGGGGTATTTGCATTGTTTCCACTCCAATGAAGAAAAGTGGAAGCACGTTGTTACAAGGCGTAATTTTGATTAAAATCATCGCTCTTTAGTGTGAATGTGCGTATAAGTGTTTTCTCTCGCTGAAATTCTTCAAATTAATAATTTCTCTTTGTGTTCAACCCACGTGGTGTGTGCTTTGTAGCAGCAGTCCCACGTGCTCGTGAAATTGTTTGAGCCATTAGGTCAATACTATGCCGTTATTAACGCAGTTCTTTTGTAACTAATGTGTTTGGATTCGATTTCTTCATTAAAATCGTTGTGGAACTGCATATATTCTGTAAATGTTCTTTTAGACGAGGAACATGTGGTGCACTAAGGAAACTAGCCCTCAGCCACTCTTTTGCATAATATTTTGCGTATTCAAACTTACTTAATTGCTATCACGAGCAGCTTTTCCTACTTCACGATTTCTAGAAACATTTTTACAGAGCATTTTTGTAAGACTGTGGCTATATCGAACCACGTGATGTCTAAACTTCCAGTACCAGTGTGTGGGCCGGCCACTGTGGCCGAGCGGTTCTAGGTACTGCAGTGCGGAACCGCGCTGCAGCTATGGTCGCAGGTTCGAATCCTGCCTCGGGCATGGATGTGTGTGATGTCCTTAGGTTAGTTAGGTTTAAGTAGTTCTAAGTTCTAGGGGACTGATGACCTCAAATGTTAAGACTCGTAGTACTCAGAGCCTTTTGAATCAGTCTGTGGTAATCCATTGGGATCACGACCGCGCAAGAAGCGGAATTTCTATACCAAAGTAGAGTGGACTGGTAATGGTGCAGTTCCTTCTTTGTGTACTCTTGAACTATCTTCGTGTGCTTGTTTGAATGCGGTATCCCATCCTGTTGCCTATTTTTTGTTTCCTATTCTTAGAAAACCACGTTCTATGTTAATTGAACCCCCTCTGAGTAACAATTTTCTTAATTAATTTACAGTAGTAAATAAGGCACCAGCTTCGATACAGACTTAGCATATGTTATCCGTTATATTGACCACTGATGAATTTTAAAATAAACATGAAAGTTTAAACTTAGTTTACTTTCCTTTTATCTCATTTTAAACATTACCTGCCTACTTAAAATAATAATATGATATAAAATGAGCTGTTAATGTGGGTAACTATTGCATAGATTTAACAATTTATAACAGTAATAAGAATTTGTGTATCAGTCCCCACAAATACTTCCCTCCCTAACTTCAGAAGGTTTTAAAAACATTAGGCTAATTATACACATGTATTATGAAATAGATGGAATCTGTGTATCTACGATCTGGGACGACAAATATCACATCATGTTCATGATACCTAATGATTCTGGTCGTCGGCTCATACCTTTGAGGTATGGTGCGAGCAGTGGAGGAAGAGCGATCATGACAATGCCTCTGGCGTCACGAGTGCAAGGGCAATCTTTCTATATTATCTCTCAAATGGATGGTTCAAATGGCTCTGAGCACTATGGGACTTAAGAGCTGAGGTCATTACTCCCCCAGAACTTAGAACTGCTTAAATCTAACTAAACTAAGAACATCACACACATCCATGCCCGAGGCCGGATGCGAACCTGCGACCGTATGTCAAAAGGAATTTGTCAAATATGACACATTGTTTTTGGACTTATCTGGTAATCCATCAATGACATGGGACAATAGCTAGACATTAAGTACTTCAACGATGAAATTTAAACGTTTATTCAAAACATGCTACTAGTTTTGTCGCAAAAAGCATCTTCATGCCGCAAGTGTAATATGGTACCAACGTAAAAACAGCAGTGACAAAAACCAACTGCCTTCAAATGTAAACTGTGTGGCTTCTTAAGCGTGTTACGGCAGCAGATGCATGTACCGTCTGATCATTGATGAGGTTGTTACTGGAAGCTACGGAATCCAGTTGATTTTGGTCCCACTGCACTCGACTTTGTTGTTTGCATATGCTGGCGTAACATACTTAATTTTACTGTTTCCATCTAAACACTCCGTTGGGTTGTCACTGTAGTTCATACGGCGGATTACAGTTACGCCACTGAAGGTGACGCTTTTTCATCGTGGTTTGAATAAACCATGTCTGAATTACTGAACAGTTGTCTGTATCTGTCTCAAGTTTTTGGACTAGTCTTTAGCGATGTATTTGTGATGTCCGGAATGTTTAAGCACTTGAGTATCGTATGATCACTGTAAACAAGGCGAAACGTACAACACGTTACTTGTGAGAAGTATCGCATTTCTTTCGAGTATTGGATGTCCGGTTTGCACTCTGAACCTCTTCTCACGAAGTGCTGCTGGTACTGCTGGAAGTTAAGACTGGTTAGTGTACTGAAATAATAAGCTGAACAAGACTGAATAATATTAGCTCCCGACTTTATTTCACCCACCAGCTGAACATTCCAAGCTCCCATCCACACAAGAGCAAAGTCCTTGTCAGAGTCGCAGCACAGAAGTAACTTAAGAGGAAAAGAAGCCGTCTCAAAAAGGTAGATTACTGGCTCCCTCATTTCCCACTGGCCACAGGCTCGAGGTTGATGTGCAGGTATTTATATGGCGAACCAGCTAGCTGTATTTTGCCTCTTGATTGTGAGCATCACACCTATGGTTTTCTTTCGTTTGCTTTTTGGTGGAAAAACAACTAAGATAATTAGTGTGCGTGTCACAACCTTACACTATCAAGAAGCGAAAGAACTTTAGAGTATACGTATAGTTCAGTCGAGAAAAGGAGAGCGAGCTAAGAACAAAGACTTCCTCCTGTAAAAAGGTCCCAAAGAAAAGGTTAAATGCCATTCGACGTACTGCTAAGACGGATAAAAGACAAAACGCGATCGATAGCCCTCACATCATTCACTAAAACAGCCAATAACTTGCATGGTGTTCTGTACATAGTTCCGCGCAGTCAGCGCGTACACAACTTCCCCACTAGAGTGCACCTCACTAAGCACAACAGTGGAGGCGGAGCGCTCGTCCGTCTCCGCACTACAAGATGGCGCTGCCTTAGAGACGGACCAAATTCAGCTTCTGCCGGTCCGCGTATTAATATGTAAGGAAGCCAATGAGATTGCTGCTAACGTAGAACCTTGCTGCTAACGTAGAACCTTCTCTCCTTGCAGACTAACACAGTTATACCTGAACGCACAAAGTATAATAACGAGTGTACAGAAAAAAATGGTTCAAATGGCTCTGAGCACTATGGTACTTAACTTCTGAAGTCATCAGTCCCCTAGAACTTAGAACTCCCTAAACCTAACTAACCTAAGGACATCACAAACATCCATGCCCAAGGCAGGATTCGAACCTGCGACCATAGCGGTCGCGCAGTTCCAGACTGTAACGCGCAGAACCGCTCGGCCACTCTGGCCGGCAGTGCACAGACTTCCAATTAGTCAGTCTGCATTTGTCTGCACCAGTCTGTACCAGTCTGCATTAGTCTGTACCAGTCTATAGTCAAGTTTCAGTCTACACGTAAGAAGATTACCATATTCCTGTAGATAGCCATGAAGATAAATGTATAGACACTTTGTCAAGTATCAGAGATATGTGAGAATAAGATTAACGTACCAAGACCAAACGATGTTCAGATTGTCAATTGTAAACAGCATCCAGAATCAAGTTATGTAATGTCTATACTTGTTCTTATTTTAATAAATGTGTGTGAAAATTAATCAAGTTCTGTTTAAAGTTGGTCACCGTCAATCTGCTACTCTAAGCGTGCAAGTGGTGTTTCTATCATCTGACCTAACAGCAGAAGATAAACACGCCACGATAAGACCACGAGACATATTGGTGACTCTCGCCTACTTCATTAGAGCGACAAGTCAAATAACCTAATGGTGTGTGTACTGAAGGTCTTACAGTACGCACACCACACATGGGAATGTAAGTGGCTGAAGGGCGCTCAGTCAGTAAATGGCGAACTGTAAGGTTGACGACAAGGAGCACTAAATGGAGGGGGATCACCATTTAAATCGCTAGAAGGGCAGACCAAATATGTAACCTAGCTCAACTGATCTCGTGGCAGGAGGGCCGAGATGAGGTCGCTGGGAGAGGTTTGATTCGACAGAGCTTGTTCCCAGTGGTTACGCCACAGTGACACCACCTGCCGACAGACGGGATGGAATAGCCGGCAGACGGAGGACTGCAGCCTAGGCAGCAGCGTCAGTAGCCTCCAGACCGAAGTGGCCAGGAAGATTTGGCTCCCTCAACAGCGAGGAAATGGAAGCTTTCTTGGACCCGTCCCATTGCACTAAGACAGTGGTCTCCAAACTACGGCCCGCGGGCCGAAACCGACTCGCGAGGCCCAGCAAACCAGCCCGCGTTAGCTGGCCGGACGTCCCCAGTGTCCGGCCCGCCAAACATTTGAGGCGCTACCTATACTCCCACAATTGAGTTTCGAGGCCTATCGCGACCAATACACCGCGACATTGGCTCTGCTACTCGCTACAAGACTGCATAACTGAACTTATTGTTGCGCCGCTTGAAATAACAATGCGTTGATATACTTTACCTCTGTTACATCTTGCAGTAATAGTGTTGCTAACAACGATTTTGAGATTTCGTTAACTTTGCAGGACGCTTTCGTGAAGAATATGCAGTGACATACTTTCTTGTCGGTGAAATTCGCCAGAATAAAATACGCCAGAATTTCGGTCAGGTACGTCCACCAATCAAAATTACTCGTATGTAATTAAATAAAAATCGTAGTTCGTTTCAGTGCTAGCTATTCCCAAAACCTTAGATTTTTGCGATTTCATCTTTCCTTTAGCCTTACATTACAGTGATCGTGGAGTGCTAGGGTGCTTTAATCCCACTAGGTAGATCTTGGCCCTTATGACTTCATGGAGGAGTCAATGTGGCCCGCGGACTAAAAAGTTTGGAGACCCCTGCACTAAGGGATGGGCTGTGTACACTTAAGAGGCTCTGTGTGCTATACAGCTTGTCTGTGCAGATGGCAACTGAAAAGCCTGTGCCGCCGCATGTACTGCAGGGCGATCACCACAGCTGTAAGTATTTAGCAGTGTTCTGAAAGCCAATAACGGAAATGGCCAGTACCGATGGCGAAGGCACACTAGGCCAGGGTGCACATCCACTCAGAACATGGCAGGTACTGTGAAGATGTTGGAGTAGGAGCCGAAAGCAAACTCCTGGAGTTAACAGAAGACTGACACACCCCATGTTAGTGATCAAAGGCGTCTTCGAGGACGTGTAGGATGGGTGGCTGGTCTAACACCTACAACGCCTCTCGGTGTTAATAAACCAAAATAGCTCCCAAATTAGCTCCCATGCCCTTGAAATATAAATTCAGAAAGTGTCCCAAGCTCCTCCACAAGTAGCAATAGAAATAAGAGACAGAAGGAAATCTATAGTAGAAATATAATAGAAAAATAAAAGAATTTTAATCATAAATTTTGGTAGCACGGGAGGGTGTGATAACGATAGAAATGGTTAAATTGTTAGTTATTCTTATATATGAGAAAATCAATATTATAGTCACAGAACGTAGGTCTTGAACATCAAAGATAGCGTTTACTAAAGTATAAATAGACATACAATGCAATTATGATACTCCAGTGTCTATCCTCTAGTGTGTTCGAAGTCATTTAGGACGTACAGCTTTAGGAAGCAACAATAGGAGCTTTATTAAACCAGGGCGCAAGAATAAATCGCGACGAGATTGTTTTTTGGGAAGCATTAATTTCAGATCAGAATTAGAACTTTTGTCATATTAGAGGAACGGGGAGGTGATCAATAATCTCTCTGACTTTAACGCCACTTCGTGTGAAGATTTAAATACTTTACGGAATTAACGATTTCTGGACAGATTCGGACTTTGCACTGTGACAGTGGAAAAGCTTTCCTTCACGCGACTAGTAATCATAGTTGGTGACAGTTTATGGATATTAAACGAGAACAATCTTTTTATCGAAAAGTGACAGAACATTGTTTAGTATCTCTGATATTGACGGGATTCCAGATTAGATACTTATTCAAAGAACCCCTTTGAATGCGATCGTGTGAATGAACTGCTTTATTAATTATTGGTAAATAAAATAACGTGTTAATTTGAAACTGACTATTCGTCTTGAACTTAACTTAGATTTAGGTTCATAAATAATTAGGTTACGTTATTTTCACCAAGAATAAATTGCAGAGTAGTAACTGAAACAAGTGAACGAGAATCTATTGAAAACACTAGTGTTAATTTACTTATCGTTTTTTCCTTCAGAACTGGGAAGACAATACGTGTAGTGACTCACTGGGGTTAATTTAAGAACTAGCCGGGATAAAACAAAACCCCTCAATACCAGTCAATGTATAGATAAATTAACATTCCTGCTTTCATGGAAGATACGGAAGTCGGGATAGAAAAAAGGGGTCGCTACACTGGGCAATGCACACAAATGACATGCATTGATGCTGAGGAGAAAATCACGCCGGTCTGACAGCAGTTCTTCGGCAGCTTCTGCACAGCCTCATCTCTGCTCGTGTAAGAGGCACCAGTGGCAAAACGGATTCCATGATGGTGGATTGTGTTAAGACCATGTAAGACGGGCTGACGTGCAGACGAATCAACGAAACACCCACAGTCTTGTTTTGAACGGCCGAGGGATCGTTACTAACGGAGGAGGGTGGCCCAGTCGACTCCCCCGGGAAGTACCAGGGAAGAGGCCAGGTACAGCGTGCAGTCAGGTGACAGACATGGTAAGACCAATACGTTTCCTGTCCAGCATGAGCCCCAGAAATTGCTTATTTCGATGACCTGAAGAGCAACAGGACTAATGTCTAAATATGGTGGAAGAAATCGATTGCGCCGTCAGAAATTTATACAAACGGTTTTGTCGGTCGAAAAATCGAAAGTCATTGTTGATACTCAACGAGTTAAGACGATCGAGACATCGCTGAACACGCAACTCAAGTCCGTGAAGAACTACAATAGATCGCCAAGTCGCCGATAAAAATGGAGCCGCAGATACCTGATGCGAGGCAGCCCATCATAGGATTAATGACAATAGGAAAGAGGGTGACACTCAGGCCTGAGCTTTGAGGCACCCCGTTCTCTTGGATGAAGATGTCTGAATTTTCAAGGTACATGTTGGTTTGGCCGTGTCAGTCTTTCAAAAATTCCTGAAAGAAATGGCGCTTGCGCCCTCTTAAGCCCCATGTATATAGTTCGGAGCACACTCGTCCTCTGGCAGGTGTACTCCAAACAAAAAACTGTGGCCACAGTCTGGTATTTCAGCAGAAAACCTTTCATGACAATGGTTGACAAAGTGATGGGATGTCAACTGCAGAACAATGCATGCAGAGTCCACATTGCACAGACTCGAGCCACCATACCAGCTGGGCATGAATACTATGTTCCATCACCTCGTGAACATGGCTGTTGAGAGAAATTGGAGACGAAGAGGGAGAGATATTCTTACTATAAACTACCTGTTAGTGACAGTTTACTTATTTCTTTGGTTCTTATCAATTGTCTAGATTTTCGAACAAATTATTCTTCACCTTATGAATGTTACCACTCGTTCCTCTTGGTTCACACTATTGCTATCATGTTTTTGAGCCCAGTATTAGTTCACCTGGGATATGCCACCTTTTTCCTGTCACATAACCTGTCCTCTAGTGCTATGTATAATTTTTTTCCATTATTGCAATTGCTTTCATTCCTTCCCGACTTCTTTGCTCAGTTCTTCCAGGTTAAGCACGTTTCATTACACATCTTTTAGTCAAAGTCTTGTCGTTCACAATCACAATGTGCTCGAAAATCTCATTCTTCTCTTCCATAATACACTTGAATCAATTTTTTCTTGCTTCCTATATCCAAAATTCACTCTGTTCTTTCGTTCCCGTAATGTCCCTTCAAATTTTTAGATCCTTACTTACAAGTCATATGGAGATACCCTTGCCCAACATGGTTGCCTCCGATCCGTACATTTCGACGTTTCTGATTGTTGATGTATTATTCCGCGTTATGGTGGTTCTTCGATAGTTTCTTCTTTCGATAAGGTGTCTTCGCAGCGTAGTGTAATGTCTACAGTGTATAAGACCTGTCTATTAGCTCTTGTCCATCTGTTGGTTACTTGTTATTAGACAGTAGATATTAACTGATAACGAAAGAGAAAAGAAACCCTACAAGCCACTGTTTTTCTCTTCTTTTAACACATCAGATGCCATTTCAGGCTCATTGCTCCATCTTGTAGTAATGTTACTTCTTTCATGCTGGATTTTTATTTTTAAACTGAAACTATTTATTATGCAAACGCACATTAAAACTCTTATCTGTGTCAATAAATTTTATATTCTTCCAGGATGGTTTGGAGAATTTACACCTTCATTTTCTGGTACTTAAGTTGTTTACGTTAGTATTGCTTTTCATGGATGTAGCTAGTATTTGCCTTTGCTTCTTTTCGTTAAAATGACTTATGTGCCACTTGTTACTCTAATATGGCACTGAGGCCATACAGTATAAACGATGACAAAGCTATTACAAGAAGAACCATCAGAAAGCACACTGTATGTTGTCATGTATACACATATGGTCAAATGATTATTACTAGACAGCGGATTTTTAGCTTGTAGAAAGTGCATTTCAGGTGCGTAAAATAGGCTCCTTCAGAACCTCTTTTGGGCTACATAAAATTTTAAAAAGGTCCAAAAAGTATTATGGCGTATAGTTGCCCTCACAGTAAATAACAAAAATCTTATCTATGTTTCCAACAGAAAAACTGTGGCGTTAATTAGTATTAATTTTTTAGCCGAAGAAAAGTTTTACAACAACAGATGTGACAGGGGTGTATTTCACTTTCGTCCCCTGTTGGACAGGAATGCTGTAGTCAGGGGAGTACATATGTTGCTGTACATAAGTCACTGAGGCAGGTAGTCTTATGCAGAACCATATGCATTTTGTTCATTCTTTTCTCCCACTTCACCTGGCGCTTCATTAACTTTTTTTGTGTCTTACTCCAGTACAGATATGTTCTCGCAGATCGGTCTTCCTGAACCTTCTAATTCAGAAATAATCATTGACACAAACGTGTAGCTGGCTTTAATATATGCCAAGTCCCGTTGGAGTGAGGGATCTTTGAGAAATTGTTTTCGTTAAGTTACGGAAGCGGCATTGTACAGTAGATTTTCACTTTCCTTTTGGACTGCTGGGTGATGTTTATGGGGTGCTAACCACGTGTCTTAGTGATTAACGACAGGTTCAAATGGCTAGGAGACATCTGGAAGTTGTTCTTTGAATGCCTGTAACCTTGATGATGCTTTAACAAAAACTTAGATTATTTACCTGAGGGAATTATAGCCTTACTTGCTCTATAATGCAGCTCATACCACGTACAACACAAGTTACATGCAACATCAAAGAGTAGAATATTTGAAGCAATTCAAACAATGCAACCAGATACACAGAGGCATCTGTGAAGGCCAGGAGCACCTTGTTTACATCCACGCCATTTGGATGTAGCATCTTCAGCTCATTGTGGACAAAGTGTGCAATTGTGTTTAGTCTTTGTGAGTTGTTTTGAACAAATCAAATAAGCCCTAGGTGCTATATCCGGCTCCAACTTGTCAACAGTCAGATTTGTAGTGTACTGGCCAAGTACACTGTAGTTTCATCGACATATGCAAGGTTCCCCAATAGTTTCTTGGATTCTGTGCAGTGTTTCAGTGTAAACTTAATCCACATAATTTTTATGAAAAGTTGCCTTTGCAGCAATAGATTGATAGCAGCACTCCTCAAGAAAACCTTTGAAAATAGAATATTCTAGAAAGGAATGAATGCTGCCACGATAGCATGACACAATCAACTGCTAAAATTGTTCTTTTTGGTGGAGTCATGAGATGTCTTTGTTAAAAGCGTTTGCTTCAATTCTGATTTTCGTTCAGCAGGTGCCTTATGTACCACTCCGTCTGCTCCGTCTGCCTGTCTGCATACCAAGGAATTCTTCACAACACGCTGTACAAGAGGCGTGGTAGTACTTTGTGCCTACCCGAAAAAATTAAAAAACAAAATTCGTTATTCGTAGATGAATTATATTAACATCATACTTTTTGAAAAGATACTGAAATTACCTTCTAGCTCCGTCTTAGTAATAATATCAACGCACTTTCAGTAAAGTGTACTACGACTTCATGACCGCCGCAAAAAATTTTGAAAATGCCAATTTCGTTCATTGTTTTTTTACTTTTGCTCTCAACATACTCGAAATAGATACTGTGTGTAAATAAGGCCCTGAACCATGAAATATTTAATACGATATTCATTGGGGAAATAGAAACTACTACTGTGATTTAAATTTCCGGACTAAGTTGAACAGAAAAAATTAAAAAGTACATGAAATCTGACAGACGAACTCATTAGCAACAATAAATACTTTTTTTCAAAATTAAAAAAAAACTGACTTGATTACAGTTTTTTCACAAGGTGGGCGTAAAGTACCCCGCATCCCCCGTTGGTATAGCGAGTGGTAAATGGGACTTTTTATGACTCTATACCTACTACAAGAAGGAAACAAGATGCTATACCTACTACAAGAAGGAACCAAGATGCTATACAGAAGTGCTTATAAAAAGTATTTGGTACAGTTAAGAGACACCCATACTTAATTTTAGAAAAATATAAAAAATGAAATATAAAACGTACATTAAATTTACCAGTTTTAGTTTTCCAAATATCGTGTTACAGATTTCTTTTATTTCAAAGCTTTAAGGAAATCGAAACTTGGTGCTTCATTTTAGGAACAGGTGTGGTTTGACCTATAGGTTTGACATTTTCACACTGCTCACTTTTGCTTTATACCAGAGATGAACTCACTAACTTAAAAAGAGCCGGCCGCGGTGGTCTCGCGGTTCTAGGCGCGCAGTCCGGAACCGTGCGACTGCTGCGGTCGCAGGTTCGAATCCTGCCTCGGGCATGGATGTGTGTGATGTCCATAGGTTAGTTAGGTTTAAGTAGTTCTAAGTTCTAGGGGACTAATGACCACAGCAGTTGAGTCCCATAGTGCTCAGAGCCATTTTTTTTGAACTAACTTAAAAATTATAATAAAACTGAACAGTTGAGTTGTGGTGTCTCTTAGAATAATTTTAAGCAATATTTACAATATGATGTGCTTCAGGGGTGTTCTGGTGTCGAAAGATGTGAGGAGAAATTCGCAATTCCGAAATGGCAGGAAAAATTAAGAACATATATTTTTTCCATCTAGTAGCCACAGTCTTATAGGCCTAGACTTTGAACTAGCTTATGTTGAACTATTCGCGAAATGATAGTAGAATAGAACAAAAAACGTGTTACACTTCATACATTCATCGGTACACTACGTACTGGTTTAATTTGGCGAGTGGACAACAAAAAGTATACAATGGCCTCGCTTTCCTACAATGAGAATCCGTCGAGAACCAAGGAGAGAGCTGAGGGTTTTTTACTGCAATGGCGACGCAGCCTTAACTCTCCCCTTGTGTATATGGTTTTTTCATCTGAGGTCAGTTCAAGATCTATGGATATCTTTATTTATGGAAACAGGCAGTTATCCAGGCTTCTATGAGCTGCAGACCTTTCTTTTTCCAATATCACCTTTCCCACCTTGGATTCTTTTAAGTAATTCTGAACTTTTGGAAATACAAGAATTTTATGTTACATTAAAGAAATAGGTGCATTTCAGAATGTAAAGCTAAAAGAGGCAAACTTAACCGTCAAATAGTATGTTTTAGGTGCTATAAAATTAAGTGTTTCGAGTTTATTTAGTCATGAAAAACATTAGTAAAAGTTCATTTGCAATTAGGAACTCAGGAAAGCAATAGGTTTTAACCTAAAATAACACAGTGTAATTAATACGTATTCCTGTCTGTAAGTTGATTCATAAAGTAAATGAGATACAAGGAACACATAGGCATATGATGAAACCTATCTTGTAGAAAACTGCCGCACAGTAGCTCAAGAGCTGCAAAAGATTTTTGTTTCCGAGAAGTGCATTTTGTTATCATTAAAGGTCAGCAGTACGTATACAAACGTCCCATTGGTGAATAACTGGAATTTATCAACCACCGTCTTATAAAACGTACAGAGCTTTCAATGGCTGAAACAGTTGAATTCTTTGACTTGCTTGAAATGGAACTAAGCACAATTATTTCACATTCCATGATATGTTGTACAAAAAACTCAGTATCCTAGCATTTGACTCGAGCTTGTCTGTGACCATACCTGACGTTCTCCGTTCTCAAACGACCATTAGCAGAAGTGTTTAGAGCTGGTACACGATGCTTACGAATCATTAAGGTCTGAGAAAGAAACGTTAACGAAACAATATTAACAATATGGTGGACAACTTAAACTCTCCACTAGTGCTCATAAGGAAATTCACTTCACGCGTGAACACGAAGTTGAAATTCAATAAACTTTCTTGGCTTCTCTACCTTCATAAAAAAAAAACACTAAACATATTCCAGAAAACTTAGTACCACAATTATAAATATCCGTTCATCTTCCTACCATTTCTATACACACACACACAGACAAGGAACGTATAGACCCTTGTTCTACACAGCATACAAAATACCAATTAGCAATAAAATCCATGAATAATTACACAAATGGTGCTGAAAATGGTTTTATTCCTGCAAAAATAGGAGAGGCGACAGAGAAAGTATGAAGGTGACATATAAAAGCAAAATTAAGAACATCAAACGAACAGACTCCAGATATATGTGCGTTGTCAGTTCACGAAGAGTTTCTCATATACTATCATACAATTACATGTACACCATTCATTCATCTTCGACTGTGTAATTTAAAATGATACTCTAGTGGTTTGTGTTTAACGATAATTCCCAGCATCGAATCTTCAACATGACATCTTTCGTGTGAGATGTGTATGAGAAAAACTCAACTCATTAAAATATTGTGTAATTTGTTTACGATGGCTCGGAAATACCTGTCTTTACTTTTACATGAGAGAAATTCTATTAGCACATAAACGAAGAAATATTTGTAAACATTGTGAAACTTGTTGGCAAATTAATACTGTGTGCCGAACTCGGGACCTTTGCCTTTCGTGGGCAAGAGCTCTACTGGCTGAGCTACCGAAGCAGGACTCACGAGCTCTCACCACATCTGCATTTCCGTCAGTTCGTCATCGCCCACCTTCTAAACTTGTAAATTTTGTGTTCTCTGTGTCCTAATGTCAGCAGAATAAAGTAATGAAATGCAACTGACTCTTTTACTTGTGCTATCGCATATTTGTTCTGTAAGGACCGACACGCGCCGTAACGCGGCGGTGACGCAGTCCTCATGCTAGTTTGAATGTGAGGAATGCGTACACCTTGGGCTGCTATTAATCAGCTGTTAGGCATACCGTTTCTTGAGAAATGCCAACAGTCCGAACCAATACTCTTCTACCCGGAATTGTTAACGATTTTGTGAGAAACTGAAACATTCATACCTCGTCATTCTTCAGTAATCAGTAATAACGTTCATGCGGCATCACATGTTTCTTGAAGAGGTACTTTCGGAATATCATACGTACTTCTCAGATTAACACATGACAACAACAAATCATTAACACAATATGGTCACGGGGTGGGTGCGATCCTTGGTAGTGTTTTTTTTTATTTACTTTATACTGCTACTATTACTGAAAATTTTCGCTTCCAAATAAGTTTCAAAAAAATAGAGAACTGTAGCTAAGGTATAACCTCATTTAAGGGAGTTTTATAAGGAAACTATCGCATCCTTAGTTCTCTAACTCGGGGAAAATTGATCTGTCTCGCTCCTCGACTACTCTTACTTCTTTTCTTTTTTCCCACGTATTGCTGCAAATTTCTGTTTTATTCTTGTGGAGTGTATGACCTTACACTTCCTTTGGTTGTGTGTTTGTGCGTGTGTGTGTGTGTGTGTGTGTGTGTGTGTGTGTGTGTGTGTGTGTATGAGTGTGTTAGTATGAAACATGCAGTTGACGATGAGGTGATTGTAACAGACGTTATGGTTATTAACAATGGATTTTCGCGTTCCCTTCCAGAATATTTCGAAGACCACAATGACAGCGACATCCATGATTGCAGTGGTGGCTGCGGACACGCCTGTCCCCCGGGTGTCCTGTGGTGAGAGTTGGTTTTGTAAACGAAGGGTGAGTAGAAACGGTCGAACTGCTGTAGCAGACCCTCCAAGTGCCTCATCACTAGAATGGAGGAGAAAGTCAGCATCTCTCCATCACCCTTATAAGGCCTCAAACAAATTGCTTTATGGAACTCAGGAACCACACAAACGGAGGAAGGTTAGAGTTAAACGTGCCGTCGATGGTGCGGTCATTAAAGAGACAGCAGCTTCTCAGCTTAGCACATCTGCGTGGAGTGATTTATGAGAACGAGAAAACCATATATCTCTTAATATCTGCTGATAGAGCGATTACTTACACACAATCGACAACCGAGAGACGCGTATAAACTGCAATGTATTTGGGACGTGCCCTAAATTTGGGTAATGTTTCAGTTACATTTCAATAGCATAGAGCATAGTGCTCACAATGATTCGAGTTTGATCTTGCTTTAACAACAGACACTCTCAATACAATTACTCGCGCCCATGCTTGTGTAACTGTGACGCCAATATACTCACCCAGTTCTCAGTTGTGCGCACACAGGAAATAATACTAAAATTTGATGAAAGACAGGATGACGCATAGCCTATAGTCACACAACAGGCTCATTTGCGGACCGCTTTCTTAAACTGGCGCATCACGCCTGACAGCAGGTAGTATTGACTGTGTACTGGCCGTGCTGTGTCCTTCTTATTACACTAAATACCAGAGTCACCGTTCCAGTGGGGGCGATGCCAAGTGTCAAACTACGTCGATACAGGAAGGTGAACACAAATAAAAGGCATCATTTTAGTTAACGATGAGTTAATTTGCATAGCAAAAATGAACTGTTAATTATCTAATAAAGAAACACGATATCAAGATTTTACTGCCAGAGTCAGGCTTTACACAGGAATGAAAGTCAATCGTGTGCATCATCAGATTATTCTTCCAACTTTATATTTAAGACAAGTAGTTACATTTATTTTTAAACGTCGCCCCTATTGCCTTCCTCTTACAAACCCACAGCAATCAAGTAATTACACTGGTCAAGAAACCAAATCATTTTTTCCCGTTACAAGAACGATATACTCTCTTTCTGGAGGGTAGTTCACCTTTGAATCCACATCCTCAGTTTTCGCTCATTAATTATTTCTGTAAATGCCTACGGCAGCCTGAGTATTATATGAATCCGGCAAAATGACCCACTCTCGCAACTAGACTACCAAATGCAGAAGACAAATATATCTGTCTGCACGCAAAATAATCAAAGAAATTGCTGTTTTGTAGTAAAATGTTAACTTAACTGAAGTGTACTTTTAAATAGTTAACTAGGTACATAAACTCAGAGGACGCCTTACAACGCATTAAACGTAGCCTCACAACAATCCAAAGAATACTTTTATTTGCTAACTAATGTTGCTGCTGTGCTGGTCTTGAGGCAGGAGGCTGGTTTGATGCAGCTCTATACGCTACTCGGTCCTGTGCAAGCTTCATCATCTCCGAATATTTACTGCACTCTACATCCTTATAAATCAGCTTACTGTATTCGTCTCTTGGTCTCCCATCTACGACTTTCTACCCTCTCCCTCCCTCGTCCCCCCCCCCCCCCTTCCCGCCTACGCTTCCCTCAAAAACTAAATTTGTGATTCCTTGACATCTAAGACTGTGTCCTACCGCTCCCCTTCTGTAGTCAGATTGCGCCACAAATATCTTTTGTCCCCCTCATAAGTAACGTGATCTGCCCATCTTATCAGCATTCTTCTGTAGAACCACATTTCAAAAGCTTCGGTATTAAAAAATTTCTCTTCTTCAGAAACGCTCATCTTGCCACTGCCAGTATACATTTTATACCTAAATAGCAAAACTCATCTATTACTTTAAGTGCCTCGTTTCCTAATCTAACTCCCCTGATTTAATTCGACTACATTCCATTATCCTTGTTTTGCTTTTGTTGATGTTCATCTTATATCCCCCTTTCAAGTCACTGTCACTTCCGTTCAGAAGCTGTTCCACGTCCTTTGCTGTCTCTGACAGAATTACAGTGTAATTGGCAAACCTCAAAGTTTTTGTTTCTTCTCATCTCAGTTATATAGACCCTCAGTACACTCCTTCCATCTTTTTGCATACCTTTCTTTCCTGATATTCATACATCTGCTACTCTTGTCTCCAAAGGCCTCACTTGTGGTAAGAGTCAACATCTGCGCTTGGAAATGTCGTACAACTTAAAATCTGGCTCTGAAACCTCTGTCTTACCAATTTAAAACCAAGCTGAAGCCTGCCAGAGTCTACAGATCTCTTACGCGTATACAACCTTATTTCATAATTCTTAAATCAATTGTTAGCAGTGATTAAATAATGCTCCATGAGAAATTTTATCAGCCGGCTTGCTCTTTCGTTCCTTTTTCCCATTCCTCATTCACCTATTATTTTTCTCTCGTCTTCCCTTTCTAGCTATCGAATTCCAGTCCCCCACCACAAATAAATTTTCATCTCACTTAACTACCTGAATAATTACTTTCATGTCATCATGCTGTCTAATATAGTTTTTCAATATTTAATTCTAGATATTAAGATAACTTACACGAAGGGTACACAACTCTTCTCTGAACTACAGACAGTGAGGCAAAATCTACGTGAAAATTATTTTTCTGCCTTGTATTCTAACTGCGTAGCACACAGCTCGTCTGAAACTAATTTTTTTGTCGGATACAAAAGCTATTAAAGCTCAAATGTAATGGTAAGCGGCTGTAAGATACCCAAGATCATTTGTAAAATGGACTCTATATGCCTGGATACTAACTTCGTACGTTTCCAAATATTTTTAATAGTCACCGTCTCCACGGTCCCATGAAGTGTTAGGACTGCTAGGGCTGCATGTATCATGTGTACCAGGTTTCGCTTGAATTGCACCAGGGGCTCCAGAGCCATGATTTCACGTCACGCTTTTCTCATAGCCACCTCAGCAAACAAAAATGCTAAGGGCGTTATACCCAAGTGGTAATTATCTCCTGGTAGTGACGCACATATGTACCATGACTGGTTTAATTTGCTGTCCGCATTCCAGATCTGTGTTGGAAACACACAGACACACACACACACACACACACACACACACACACACACACACACACATTGTTCAAGGCTAGGCAGCAGGAAACTCATATCTCGGAAATGGTGAAGCTGCTCTGCTGTTGGCGTGCTACTGTCACGAGAATCTACGGAAACTGGATGAAGCATGATAAAATAACGAGTAAAAAATGAAAACTAAACTAAACTCCGTTCGAACAGGCCTTGCAAGGCCCAACGGTACCGGTACCGACCGGCCGCCGTGTCATCCTGAGCCCACAGGCATCACCGGATGCGAATATGGAGGGCCATGTGGTCAACACACCGCTCTCCCGACCGCATGTCAGTTTCCGAGACCGGAGCCTCTACTTCTCAATCAAGCAGCTCTTCAGTTTCCCTCACAAGAGCTGAGTGCAGCCCACTTGCCAACAGCGCTCGGCAGACTGAATGGTTACCCATCCAAGTACTAGCCCAGCCCGAGAGCGCTTAACTTCGGTGACCTAACGGGAACCGGTGTTACCAGTAGGGTAATGTCGTTGGTGAAATAACGAGAGAACCTTATCTTGTTGGACGACCACGTCTCATCACGTAACGTAGAGGTCTGAGAGAGCCCCCCTGTGCAACTGGGGATGTGCGGTGGTCTGCAGCAATTGTGACGACAGAGTGCAGTGCTGGTGCAGGCTGCAGTGTTTCTGAGCTCAGCGTCCAAAAGCCACTGTTGAACACGGGAGCTCCACATCACACGACCCCTATATGTTCCTGTGTTAAACCAACGACATCGTCAGTTACGATTACATTGGGCACACTATCACTGAGTTTTAAATGTGGATCGACAGAAACATGTCGCTTGTCCGATGAATCGCTTTCCTTGTTACGCCAGGTCTGCGGGTGAGTTCTTACACGTCGCCATCCAAGCGAATGGCTGCACGAAACGTGCACCGTGCCAGAGATGAGGTCGGTGAGGGCAGATTTATGATATGGGGTACATTTATGTGGGCTCCCGTGGAATCTGTGGTGATAATAGAAGGCAACATGAGAGTAGTGGGCTGTGTGAACATTCGACATAAAAGTGATCTGGATGTGGTACCGTGTCATATTGTATAAAACTACTGCTGGAGAAAAACCGAAGTTTCGGCCACTGTTGCAGCGGCCTTCTTCTGGGTCTACTGGTACTTTCTAGCTGTGCAGTGTCCCTTGTATTTTGTTATTACTGTTCATTGCGCATGCCATTACGTCGTAACTTTAAAAAAAAGTTAATTTCATCGGTCACTTAAGAAAGAAGGAGACGGAACTTTATTTTAATAGTACTGCGGTGGAGGGAGAGCGTAACCACTGTTGTCTATTGGCTCTTGTGTTACGTGCCACGATTGGTGGTCACCGGCGAATGAGAAGTTTGCTGCTGTTTACCAGATGCTGGACGTCGGCCGCGCGGAGGCAGTGACCCGCGACCCCCGGCTGTTGACAGTGCGGTCTGTTGGGCTCCGATTGCTGGCAGCCGAGATGGTGCAAGCCCGAGTCCGTCCTCTCTGCTCGTGCTCTTAGGGTGTTTAAGTATTTCAATGGCACCTCTGATTTTGCCTTTCGTAATAACCGGCTGCTTGGCCAGAGCACAGGCTTCGCTGAATTTGATTTCTTTTCCGCAGTCTCGCTGATGTTGTGCCACCTCATATTTGTTGTGTTGCCCTACACGAATATAGCGCTCGTGTTCCCGAAAGCGCGTTGCTATTGGCCTGCCAGCCTCGCCGATGCATGCCTGCCCGCATTCGGATTGCACCTTGCACACGCTTGCAGTGTGTAGTGCGCCCCCTTGTCCTTGGAGGAGCCTAGCACGCCCTGCGTCCTGCGACCACTACAGAAGACAGGCTGCACCCCAACCCGGCGAAGGCCTGTAACATTTTTCACATAAGCTAAGAGCAATGCTGGCTGCAGTTTGTCTATTTCTTGCTTGTCTTCCTCAACTGTATTCGTCGACAAGGCTGTGTGGATCGACTGATGTCGGTGTGATGTTTTGAGCATTGCTTAGGCGCTTCGCACGGTTTGCCAAAGAACGGATGACCGAGTTGTTCTGTCCTGGGTGGTGCTAGCACTGGGGGTGCAGATACCTGTCTGTATGTGTGGGCTCGCGACATGCTCTGTGCCCCAGTGTGCCCTCCGTTGCCTGCATACTTTGATGTCTGGAAATGGAATTGCACCATACACCTCTACTTCGAGCGTGAACTGTATCTTCCCGTGCATTTTGTTCAAATATTCGTGAAACTTGTGTATCTCCGTTTCACCATGAGCCCATATAGCGAACGTGTCGTCTACGTATCTGAACCAGCAACGTGGGCGTAAAGGAGCTGAACCTAGAACCGTTGCTTCAGAGGCTTCCACGAATATATCGGCTGCCAGCGCAGGTAGGAGACACCCCCATTGCTACGCCGTCTGTCTGCTCCTAGTATTTTCCTTGCATTTGAAGTACGTTGAAGTCAGGCACAGCTCAACCAGGACGCCATGTCTGGCGGGACATGCTCCTGAAGGATGCGGATAGTTTCGTCTAGTGGCACGTTCATAAGCAGTGAGATTACGTCAAAGCTGACCACGATGTCCGCAGGCAAAATTGTTTCTCACTTCAGGCGTTCTATAAGGTGCGTCGAGTTCTTCACACAAGAGTCGTCTTGCCAGCCACACGTCTTAATTTGCAGGCTACACACTGACCGCAAGGCACCGCGTCACCTCGCTTGCTCGAACCGTGAAGAGACAGGTGAGGGAAACTACGTATCTGGCGAGGGAGACTCTCCGCTTTCAAGCAGCTGCCTAGACTATATCAGAATCGTTATTCCTGCCTTACCTTTGTAAATCAGTCACTATTTGAACGTTGCAAAGCATGTAATAATTCCTGGACAAGGAAATATCCTTTAGCCATCTTTAGAGTGTTGTGCCACAGCGGTCCTGGTGTGGTTCAAATGGCTCTGAGCAATACGAGACTTAACTTCTGAGGTCATCAGTGCCCTAGAACTTAGAACTACTTAAACCTAACTAACCTAAGGACATCACACACATCCATACCCGAGGCAGGTTCCAGACTGTAGCGCCTAGAACCGCTCGGCTCACTCGGCCGGCATTATTTCCACCAATGGCAAACTCCGGCCGGCGGACCTGGTATCATTTGCAGGCTATGTTCTTGTCGTCTGAGCAATCCTTTACATGTTCAAATCTGTCCACATCGCCCTTTAATGTCTGAAAATAGGAAACTTTCTTCACCAGAGGCAAGCTCCCGAATTCGAGTCCCACACGAGCCCACATTATGAATATGATCGCGATTCATATGAAGCGGCATACTCTAGTGTAGACCGCGTAATTTATTCTACAACACTGTCTTTCTCGTGTCTTTCGAAAAGGCAGTCCCTTGAAGTGATGCCAGTCAGCCTCGATGCTTGTTGACAACAGTTCGTAAAAAGTCATTCCAAGGGCGGGGTTGTTGTGGTGTGATGCAGCGGCTAACGGGAGGCAGAGAACACTCCGACTGCTTCTTGCGGCAAGTACTCGTAGACCTATTATCCCTTACTCCACTATTTTTGTTTCTATTAAATGTCAATTTTATTATTTATATCCACAACACTTCTATTTTCACATGACGTAATATATCTGCGAAAGGAAATGTAGTGATAGATTTTACGACCTTGAAAATATATTATTAAACAATGAATTTCGTAGTGTACTGGGTCGGAAGAGTGTCTTCTAGGTATAAAGACGTGTCCTTTGGGACATGTAAATATTTTCTCGTTTTACATGCGACGTTGTGGTGTGCCCTGGTTGAGTATGTCACACCTCTGCTGTTGACGAATTATGGGAAAATGAAAGGAGAGACCCAAAGTCTCGTCGGCAACAACTGTTAATTTAAAGAACGAGTACCGGCTGCACCGCAGTGATTAACCCTGGAGCACAAGGCGGGGCAAAATATTACATTGCTACTAAAGCATCGTAACTTTCACAAATCCAAATTTTATTAGAAGCAAGTCTTAATTTATAGGCTATATACAAGATAATTGCAGTTATTATATCTCCAGTAGTATGTTCCATACTTTTTCAATATATGAAGTATACGAGCCACCGGTTGCATAAGTTTAACGTACAAACCTGCACGAGGTGTCGATACCACTGAGCGAATCTTCTTCAGAAGAAAGTCACGTAAACTACATGACGTTAAAATTGTAAAAATACATGATGAGCTAAGGAGCTCAAGTCAGACATCAGAAAATGTGAAACCAAGTCCTCCATGGGACCAGTAATAATTGTTGTGAGAGGTGCAGCTTGTTAGAAGAGAGGACATTAGACTGGCCGTCTAGATCCCTCCCTCCTTCCTACCACCTCTCTCTTGACACGTGCATCGACATCTACATGAATACTCTGCAGTACGCAATTAAGTGCTTGGCAGGGGGTTCTTTGAAGTAGTGTCAATTTCTTCCACTCCATATGTGGCATACAGCAAACCAGTGCTTAGCGGTATTGGTTAAAAACAGTCTTGGTTGCAATTTTATTTTTTTATTTTTCATCGACGCGTTTCGAGTTATTTAGGCATCTTCAGGTTATATTAATTTGGTATTTCATAGAAGAATCCCTTAGTGAGTGTAGCCAAAGGGCATCGTCGAATATATCAGGCCAACAACGCCTTCGTTAAACTCAGTAAAATATTTTCTAAATGGACGCGAGCGACACCAAGATTTGCACAATGCGTTCCCGTTCACAGGAGCGCGTCCATTTAGAAAAGTTTTTACTGGGTTTAACGAAGGCGATGTTCGTCTGATATATTCGACGATGCTCTAAGGCTACACTGACTAAAGGATTCTTCTAAGAAATGCCAAATTAAAATAATCTGAAGATGCCTAAATAAGGCAAACGCGTCGTTGAAAAATAAAAAAATAAAATTGCAACAGAGACTGTTTTTAACCAATAGTGTCAATTTATTTCTCTACCGGTCCACTCTCAAAAAGCGAGTGGAAATAATGAACAACTAAACCTTACTGCGCAAGCACTGATGTCTCTTATCACAATGGTCATGTTTCCTATGTATGTCGGGATAAGCAAAATATTGTGGCATTCAGCGGACGAGGTTGACGATTGGAATTTAGTGAAAACACCTCTCGGAATGTAAAACGCCTGCGTTTCAATGATTTCCGTCCTGGTTCAATTACCATAACCGCGACACAGTGTCCCCTATTTCGTGATAATAGAAAACAAGTTGCCCTTCCTTGAACTTTTTCGATGCCTTCCGTCAGTCGTACCTCTTAGGGATCCCACACCAAGAAGGAATACTCACGAAGAGGACGGAAAAGTGTGTTGTAGGCTGTCACTTTAATTGATTTGTAGTATCTTCTACGTATTTTACCAATTAACGCGGTCTTTGGGTTTACTTCTCCCCAATACTTTCCGTATGACGGTCCCAATTTAAGTTGTTCGCGATCGTAGCTCCTAGACATTTAGTTGAATTGACAACATTTAAATGTAATCGTGTAAGCGAACTTATAGGGAATAGTTTTGGTACTCGTGAGCAGAACCTCACAAATTTTACTGTGTAGGGTTCACTGTCACTTTTTCACAGTCAAGATGTATTTTGAGCATCATTTACCAATTTTCTGTTCCCGCTGCGGGTTCGAGGGTTAGAATAGGCCCGCGGTATTCCTGCCTGTCGTAAGAGGCGACTAAAAGGAATCTCAAACGTTTCGGCCTTATGTGATGGTCCCCTCTAGGGTTTGACCTCCATTATTCCAAATTTCCGTTGTTAGTGCGTGCCATTTGGGGAAGGACGCCTTACGTGGTGTTTTTCTATTGGTCCAGCATGCACCACCATCTTGCATGTTACCTATTGTCTTGTGGCGGGATTTGCACCAAAAGTCTTCTGGGTTGCCTCCTTCTCGTCTTGTGCGCAATCCCCTTCTTAGCGCCCACGACAACTGTGGACCCTTTCAACACCTAAAATCCAGCACGGTAGCCAGTTCGTTGTGGTGGGGTCGTCATGTACCCTCTTGGTGGTTGCCCCCTGACCACGCAGGGATCGCACTACAGATGCCAGAGCTGTTTCCTCCCCATGCATGCCAAGGAGTATGTGCCCATCTTGTCTGGGGCACGGGGACTCCGGGAAATGGGATATAGGCCAGGTACCCGTTGCTTTGGCTGGGTGGCGCCCTTGGGGAGAGCCCTCGTTCGGAGTAGGTGGCATCTGGGCGGATGTGGCGCAATGAAGCGCAATAAGTCACACCAAGCTGGTGGTCGTACTGCCACCAGCGTCTCTAAGCGATGCAGAGTTGACTATGATGCTGCGCAATATGCCCCTCAGTCGTTCCCCTCGTTAGCTGCGCCGTGGGAGGGACGCAGATCTAGTGCCAAGCACGAGCCTTACGTACCACAATACCCTGTCTGCAGCAGGACTGATGGTGACTCCTTTCTTACGACGAAGCCTCTGTTTTTTGTGGAACACCTGGAGGATAAGTTTGGGGAAGTGGCGGGGTTGTCTAAAATGAGGAATGGGTCCATCCTCCTCAAGACGTCCTCCCCAGCCTAGTCACGGGCATTGCTCTTGTGTGATAAGCTGGGTGACGTCCCCTGTTACCGTCACTCCCCACAGCAGCTTAAATATGGTCTAGGGGATTATTTACCATTGTGACCTATTTTTACAATCCGACGACGAGCTGAGAGCCGACTTGGAACGACGTGTTGTGCATTTTGTCCGTTGTGTACATAGAGGACCCAAGACTAACAGGGTGGCCACCGGTGGCTTTATCTTGGCCTTTGAAGGTGCTGTATTGCCCGAGAAGGTCAAGGTAATGGTTTACCATTGTGACGTCAAGCCATACGTCCCTCCCCCGATGCGATGCTTCCAGTGCTGGAAGTTTGGGCATATGCCCTCCCGTTGCTCATCCAGCGCCACATGTCGAGATTGCGGACGCTCTTCTCATCCCGATTCTCCATGTGCACCTCTGTGTGTATGTGTCAACTGTGGGGAGCACCACTATCCATGCTCGCCAGATTGCCCCGTTCTTCATAAGGAGCGGAAGATAATGGAATTTAAGACCCTGAACCAGCTTACGTATCGAGAGGCAAAACTGAAATTTGAAAGGTTGTATCCTGCTTCCCTTCGAACATCTTATGCTGCAGCCACGTTCTCGTCACCCTCGCCAGCGGCCGTTGTCGCCTCATCAGTGTCGCCTTCAGTGGGCTCTCGGGGCCGTGCATCTCTGTCTGCCCCCCTAGTGTCTGGGGGCAAGCCTTCCTCTGTTGCCCCCTTAGCTGTTGGGGGCATCCTTTCTCTGTTGCCCCCTCAGCTGTTGGGGGCAAAGCCTCTTCTGTCGCTCCCCCCACGCTTACTTCGGGAGTGACTTCTGTCCAAAACCGGGGGGGCTCGATCCCTCTCACTCCTTCTCCGCCGGCGTTGCTTCTGCCGGTTCCTCACTCGTGGAAGGGGTCCCTCGGGGCTCTATCTTCCTCCGTTTCTTGTCCTATCCAGCCGGATGTCAGCCAGTGGCTGGAGGTTCCGCCACCTGCTGGTCGTAGGGCTTCTGCGTCGTTGTCAGTCTCCGACGCTCCTTCAGAGAAGCTTTCCCAGCCCTCTAACCCAAAGGACAGACTCGAGAAGAAGGAACGGAACATGTCCAAGAAGAAGGACGTTCCGGCGGTTTCAGTACTGCCTGCTGTACATAGCTCTGCCTCCAGGGATGAGGTGGACATCCTCGCTTCTGCCGTGGATCTTGCTCTCACAGAACGCTCGGGGGCCTTTCCTATGGACACAGCTGACTCTCCCCTGGTGGCGGCCTTTGGCTCTGAGACGCTGTCTGCCTCTTAGTCGCCTTCACACCCTCCCAGTCCCTTCCTGCTTCCATTCTCCAGTGGAATTGCTGCGGTTATTTCCGCCGCCTGCCTGAGCTACGGATGCTTCTGACTGTTTCCCCTGTTCTCTGCATTGCTCTTCAGGTAACTTGGTTTCCAGCAATGTGGACCCCCGCCCTTCGCGGTTATTGGGGATACTATAAGAAACACGCTGCCTGTCAACGAGCGTCAGGTGGAGTTTGCCTCTTTGTTCACAACTCTGTCTGTAGCTCACCCGTACCCCTTCTGACGCCTTTAGAGGCTGTCGCTGTCAGGGTTGACCTCTCGCCGGCTATTACTGTTTGCTCTGTTTACATTCGTCTGGATGGGGAGCTCCCATGACATGTCTTGGCTACACTGATGGCTCAGCTCCCATCGCCATTGCTGCTTCTGGGCGTTTTCAATGCCAACAACCCTCTATGAGGTGGGACTGTCTCCGATGACCGCAGTTGTGCCGTGGTGTATGTGTTGGCTCAGCTCGACCTTAGCCTCTTGAACACTGGTGCTCCCACGCATTTCAGTGTGGCCCATGGCTCGTTCTCGGCCATCGATCTCTCTCTTTGCAGCCCCGGACTTGTCCCATCCCTCCACTGGAGAGTGCATCCTGACCTAAGTGGTAGTGACCATTTTCCCATCTATTTGTCACTGCCCCAGTGTCATTCTTCTGGGCGCCTGCCCCTCTGGGCTCTCAACAGGGCTGACTGGCTGGCTTTTACTTCCACTGCCACCATTGAGTCTCCCCCACAGGGTGACATTGATGAGGTGGTCCGTGTCTTGACTATGTAAATCATTTCTGCGGCTGAGGCTGCCATCCCCCACTCTTCTGGACTCCCTTGGAGGAAGGCTGTACCTTGGTGGTCGCCGGAGATTGCTGAGGCTATTCGCGACCGTAGGTGGGCTCTCCAGCCTCATAGGCAGCACCTGCCTCTGGAGACCCTCATCGCCTTTAAGAGGCTCCGTGCCTTGGCACGTCGTCTTATTGCACGGCGTAAGCAGGAGTGCTGGGAGAGGTATGTCTCATCCTTGGGCTCCCGTGTCTCCCCCTCGCTCGTGTGGTCCCGGATCCGGCGGATTTATGGATACCAGACCCCTATGGGTGTCCCTGGAATCTCCCTGGACGGCGCTGTCTGCACGGACGCTGCCGCCATTGCTGGCAACTTGCCGCCCCCCCTGCGGGTTCGGGGGTTAGAATAGACCCGCGATATTCCTGCCTGTCGTAAGAGGTGACTAAAAGGAGTCCCTCTCCCTCAAGGGGTTAGTTAGCGCCTGCGTCCGGAGACGGACGGTTTCACGACCTAAATTTGCGTTCATTTTGGTTTTTCACTTCTTCTGGTTTCTTCCTTCGGTTTGTTCTTCTCCATCCCACTGTCTTACTTACTCTTCTCCTTGCCTTCTTCTCCTTGCCTTCTTCTCCTTGCCTTCTTTTCCTTGCCTTCTTCTCCTTCTCTGGTCTCCGCTTCGGCGTTTGAGACAGTCTGTCCTTTCTTTCCCTCTCTCCTTTCTTTTTCCTCTTCTTCCTTCCGCCCTGTGCGTGCCTGAAGGCCGACCCACGCGTTCGCACGTGTAGCTGGTGACGGGGTAACGCGTAATTCCCCGCCCTGGGTAGACAAGCAAGGCACGCACGTACGTCACCTAAGGCGGGAGTGCCCTCTGAGAGGGTCCCCACAAGGAAGGAGCGCGCCATTGGAGACGCTGGCAATCATGGGGGATTCCTCCGCAATGGATTTCTCTTCTTCTTCTTCTCGACTTCTGCCGACAAACAGAAACTTGACCAGCCACCAGTGACAAAAGTACTACCGCCTGCCCCACAGTTCCTTGTAGTTTCTCGATCTGAGGACGGAAAGGATTTTACCTCTGTCAACCCTTTCGTTATCCAGAAGGGCGTAGATGCCATAGCCGGATCTGTCAAGTCTTGTACCAGGTTGCGTAATGGTACCTTGTTACTAGAAACTGAGAGCGCCTTTCAGGCACAAAAACTGCTTCGGGCCACACTTCTGTACACGTTCCCTGTCCGGGTGGAGGCTCACCGCACTTTGAATTCGTCTCGTGGTGTGGTATATACTAGATACTTGACGGATTGACTGACGAGGAGATTCAGTCTTTCCTCGCTGAGCAGGGCGTGACAGCTGTCCATACGGTCATGAAAAAGGTCAACAATGACCTTGTACCGACCCGGACACTTTTCTTGACCTTTGATAGTGTTCAGCTGCCGTCGCGCATCAAAGCGGGCTACGAGGTTATTTCTCTTCGCCCCTATGTCCCGACACCTACGCGCTGCTACCGGTGTCAGCGTTTTAATCACAGTCGCCAGTCTTGTTCCAATGCGGCTACATGTGTGACTTGTGGCAGGGATGCCCATGAGGGTGACTGTCCATCTCCGTCTCCTCGTTGTGTGAACTGTCACGGTGACCATGCAGCATCCTCCTGCGACTGTCCCATTTACAAGGAAGAACGCTGTATCCAAGAAATTCGGGTCAAAGAGAAAGTCTCCACCTCGGCTGCTCGCAAGCTATTCGCTAGTAGGAAGTCCACGTTGCTCCCAGCAGGGAAGTACAGTACTGTCCTCGCCTCTCCTCGGACTACCAGGGAGGTGGCGGCACAGACAAGCGATCTGGCATTTAGCACTACGGTCGTCCGTCGTTCAGCTGCTAAGATCGCCCGGTCGACGTCTCCTCTTCCTCCCGTCGCCCCTCCGGCACAAGCTCCTTTATCAACTTCTTCCAGGACGACGACCCAGAAGTCAGATGCTCGGGCCTTCAAGAAAGAACTGTCTCGTGCAGACCTTCTACGTACCACGAACCCTCAGCCATCGACCAATCCTTCCACAAAACGACCTTCCAAGAAGGCTCATAGGAAGCACAGTTCTCCTTCCCCGCCACGGCGCATTCCTCCTCCTCCGCCCCCCAGCAGTTGCCGCCCCAGGCCGTCATCCGTCGCCTGGCCGCACCGCTGGTAGCCGAACATCTGGCCTTTCACCAGTTGAGGATGCTCCCCCTCCCGGCTATCTTCACAAGATGGCCGATGAACCTATAGAACAAATGGACGATGACTGTCCGCCTCCTGCTAGCGGCGGCAGTGCTCGCTCGAAGCCGGGCCCTCAGCGGCCTTCGAGATGACCCCTTCTTGCATCTTCTTCTCACGATGGCACTTATTCACTGGAATATTTGCAGCATTCGCTCCAACCGAGAGGACTTGAAATTGCTGCTCCGCTTGCACTGTCCGCTCGTCGTAGCCCTCCAGGAAACGAAGCTACGCCCATGCGATCAAATTGCCTTGGCAAACTACACCTCTGTGCGTTTTGCCTTACCCCCTGTGGCAGGTATTCCGGCTCATGGAGGGGTTATGTTGCTGGTCCGGGATGATATCTACTATGATCCCATCACATTGCACACCGGCCTGCAGGCAGTTGCCATCCGCATTACTCTCCCCACTTTTACATTTTCCATCTGTACCATTTACACTCTATCGTCGTCTGCCGTTACCAGGGCAGACGTGCTGCAAATTATTGCTCATCTCCTTGCACCATTTTTGTTAACTGGAGACTTCAATGCTCACCATCCTCTTTGGGGCTCTCCAGCATCCTGTCCGAGGGGCTCCCTGTTAGCAGACGTTTTCAATGAGCTCAGTCTTGTCTGCCTCAATAGTGGCGCCCCTACTTTCCTTTCAGACACCTCTCACACCTATTCCCATTTAGACCTCTCTGTATGTACTACCCAACATGCACGCCGGTTTGAGTGGTATGCACTTTCTGATACATATTCGAGCGACCACTTCCCGTGTGTTATCCATCTCCTGCATCATACCCCCTCTCCGTGCTCAACTAGTTGGAACATCTCCAAAGCAGACTGGGGGCTCTTCACTTCCAGGGCGACCTTTCAGGATGAAACCTTCACAATCTACGATAGTCAGGCCGCACACTTCACAGAAGTCATTCTCACTGCTGCTGAATATTCCATCCCTCACACTACTTCTTGTCCACGCCGCGGACCGGTCCCCTGGTGGACCGCAGCATGTAGAGACGCCTTACGTGCTCGTCAACGTGCTTTACGCACCTTTAAACGCCACCCTACAGTGGCGAATTGTATCAATTATAAACGATTACGTGCGCAGTGTCGTCGTATTTTTAAAGAAAGCAAGAAAGCCACCTGGGCTGTTTTCACAAGCACCTTCAACAGTTTTACTTCTTCTTCTGCTGTCTGGGGTAGCCTGCGCCGGCTATCTGGCACTAAGGTCCACTCACCAGCTTCTGGCTTGACGGTCGCGAATGACGTCCTTGTGGCCCCTGAGGATGTCTCCAATGCCTTCGGCCGCTTTTTCGTAGAGGTTTCGAGTTCCAGTCATTACCCCCCTGCCTTCCTCCCCCGAAAACAGGCAGAGGAGGCTCGGCCACCTAATTTCCACTCCTCGAATTGTGAAAACTACAATACCCCATTCACCATGCGGGAACTCGAAAATGCACTTGCCCGGTCACGGTCCTCCGCTCCGGGGCCTGATTCTATTCATATTCAGATGCTGAAGAACCTTTCTCCTGCGGGTAAAAGTTTCCTTCTTCGTACTTACAATCGCATCTGGATTGAGGGACATGTTCCCGCATGCTGGCGCGAGTCTATTGTTGTACCGATTCCTAAGCCGGGGAAGGACAAGCACTTGCCTTCCAGTTATCGACCCATCTCGCTTACTAGCTGTGTCTGTAAGGTGATGGAGCGAATGGTTAACTCTCGTTTGGTTTGGCTGCTCGAATCTCGACGCCTACTTACTAATGTACAATGTGGATTTCGTAGGCGCCGCTCTGCTGTTGACCATCTGGTTACCTTGTCGACCTTCATTATGAATAACTTCTTGCGGAAGCGCCAGACCGCGGCTGTGTTCTTTGATTTGGAGAAGGCTTACGACACCTGTTGGAGGCGGGCTTTCTCCGCATCATGCATACATGGGGCTTTCGCGGTCGCCTCCCTCTTTTTATTCGTTCCTTTTTAATTGATCGACAGTTCAGGGTACGTGTGAGTTCTGTCCTGTCAGACACCTTTCGCCAGGAGAATGGGGTGCCACAGCGCTCCGTTTTGAGCGTTGCTCTCTTCGCCATAGCGATCAATCCAATAATGGATTGCCTCCCAGATGATGTATCAGGCTCCCTTTTCGTGGACGATTTTACCATCTATTGCAGCGCGCAGCGTACATGTTTCCTGGAGCGCTGTCTTCAGCGTTCTCTTGACCGTCTTTACTCCTGGAGTGTCGCCGAGAAAACCGTCTGTATTAACTTCTGGCGCTACAAAGAGTTTCTCCCACCGTCCTTACGACTCGGCCCCGTTGCTCTCCCATTCGTGGAGACAACAAAATTTTTAGGTCTTACATTTGACAGGAAACTTAGTTGGTCTCCACATGTGTCATATTTGGCTGCCCGTTGTACCCGTTCTCTAAATGTCCTCCGTGTTCTCAGTGGCACGTCGTGGGGAGCGGTCGAACCGTCCTACTTCGCCTATATCGGTCGATCGTCGGCTCCAAGCTGGATTATGGGTGCTTTGTGTACTCCTCTGCACGTCCGTCCATCTTACAACTCCATACAACATCGGGGTTTACGGCTTGCGATCGGAGCGTTTTATACTAGTCCCGTCGAGAGTCTTCATGCTGAAGCCGGTGAATTGCCACTCACCTACTGGCGTGATATACTGCTTTGTCGTTACGCCTGTCGGCTACTGTCAATGCCCGACCACCCATCGTATCGTTCCTTTTTAGACGACTCTCTCGACCGTCAATACGGGTTGTATGTCTCTGCCCTGCTACCCCCTGGAGCTCGCTTTCGTCGCCTCCTTCAACACCTTGATTTTTCACTCCCTGCAACCTTTAGAGTGGGCGAGAGCCACACGCCACCTTGGCTCCAGGCTCAGGTTCGCGTTCACCTTGACCTCCGCTCGCTCTCAAAGGAGGTTACTCCCGGTTCGGTATACCACTGCCGTTTTGTCGAACTTCATTCGAAGTTCATTAATACACTCCTGGAAATTGAAATAAGAACACCGTGAATTCATTGTCCCAGGAAGGGAAAACTTTATTGACACATTCCTGGGGTCAGATACATCACATGATCACACTGACAGAACCACAGGCACATAGACACAGGCAACAGAGCATGCACAATGTCGGCACTAGTACAGTGTATATCCACCTTTCGCAGCAATGCAGGCTGCTATTCTCCCATGGAGACGATCGTAGAGATGCTGGATGTAGTCCTGTGGAACGGCTTGCCATGCCATTTCCACCTGGCGCCTCAGTTGGACCAGCGTTCGTGCTGGACGTGCAGACCACGTGAGACGACGCTTCATCCAGTCCCAAACATGCTCAATGGGGGACAGATCTGGAGATCTTGCTGGCCAGGGTAGTTGACTTACACCTTCTAGAGCACGTTGGGTGGCACGGGATACATGCAGACGTGCATTGTCCTGTTAGAACAGCAAGTTCCCTTGCCGGTCTAGGAATGGTAGAACGATGGGTTCGATGACGGTTTGGATGTACCATGCACTATTCAGTGTCCCCTCGACGATCACCAGAGGTGTACGGCCAGTGTAGGAGATCGCTCCCCACACCATGATGCCGGGTGTTGGCCCTGTGTGCCTCGGTCGTATGCAGTCCTGATTGTGGCGCTCACCTGCACGGCGCCAAACACGCATACGACCATCATTGGCACCAAGGCAGAAGCGACTCTCATCGCTGAAGACGACACGTCTCCATTCGTCCCTCCATTCACGCCTGTCGCGACACCACTGGAGGCGGGCTGCACGATGTTGGGGCGTGAGCGGAAGACGGCCTAACGGTGTGCGGGACCGTAGCCCAGCTTCATGGAGACGGTTGCGAATGGTCCTCGCCGATACCCCAGGAGCAACAGTGTCCCTAATTTGCTGGGAAGTGGCGGTGCGGTCCCCTACGGCACTGTGTAGGATCCTACGGTCTTGAAGTGCATCCGTGCGTCACTGCGGTCCGGTCCCAGGTCGACGGGCACGTGCACCTTCCGCCAACCACTGGTGACAACATCGATGTACTGTGGAGACCTCACGTCCCACGTGTTGAGCTATTCGGCGGTACGTCCACCCGGCCTCCCGCATGCCCACTATACGCCCTCGCTCAAAGTCCGTCAACTGCACATACGGTTCACGTCTACGCTGTCGCGGCATGCTACCAGTGTTAAAGACTGCGATGGAGCTCCGTATGCCACGGCAAACTGGCTGACACTGACGGCGGCGGTGCACAAATGCTGCACAGCTAGCGCTATTCGACGGCCAACACCGCGGTTCCTGGTGTGTCCGCTGTGCCGTGCGTGTGATCATTGCTTGTACAGTCCTCTCGCAGTGTCTGAAGCAAGTATGGTGGGTCTGACACACCGGTGTCAATGTGTTCTTTTTTCCATTTCCAGGAGTGTATGACCTTCATTTATACAGATGGCTCTAAGACAAATGACGGGGTCGGGTGTTCTTTTATTGTCGGGGCACAAAGTTTCAAATACCGGCTACATGGCCATTATTCGTTCTTCACAGCTGAGCTCTTTGCCCTCTACCAGGCTGTTCTTTATGTCTGCCGCCACCAACATTCTGCTTATGTCATCTGCTCCGATTCTCTGAGCGCCATCCAGAGCCTCAATGATCCGTATCCAGTTCACTGTTTCGTGCACCGGATCCAACGCTCTCTTCAGCAGCTGGTTGACGACGGGTCTCCAGTTAGCTTTATGTGGGTTCCTGGCCATGTCAGTATCCCTGGGAACGAAGCTGCAGATGCCGCGGCCAAGGCTACAGTCCTCCAGCCTCGGACGGCTTCTTGTTGTGTCCCTTCATCAGATTGTACCACGGTCATTTGTCGGCGCATTTTATCGCTGTGGCATGCCGATTGGGCTGCACTTAGGGACAACAAGCTTCGGGCCTTGAAACCTCTTCCTGCAGCTTGGACGTCCTCCTCACGTCCTTCTCGGCGGGAGGAGGTCGTTTTGGCCCGGCTACGAATTGGACACTGCCAGTTCAGCCATCGCCATCTGCTGATGGCAGTGCCGGCGCCGTTCTGTCCATGTGGGCAATTGCTGACGGTCCGCCACATTTTAACGTCCTGTCCGGATTTTACTACGCTGCGTCTTGATCTTGACCTGCCATGTACTCTGGATGCCATTTTAGCGGATGACCCAGGAGCTGCTGCTCGCGTTCTTTGTTTTATCAATTGATCACCTGTCTAAGGACGTTTGATTATGCTGTAGTTTTTTAATCCTATGTCTGTTAATACGTCTTTTATAGTGTTGTCCCTTTTAGTTGCTGTTTTAACCTTGTGCCTCGCGGTACATTCCTAAATTGGTCAGGGCGCTAATGACCATTGTAGTTGTGCGCCCTAAAACCACAAAAAAAAACCTTGTCGCGCACTTTGCTATGAGCTCTGCGACTGCAACTTACCCCCCCGCCTTTCGCTCTCTAAAGGAGTGATCCGAGCGGACGCCGGTATCCTTCCACACGTGTCGTTCTGAGAAATACAATGCTCCTTTCAGCGAGAGGGAATTCCTCGCTACCCTCGCCGATTGCCCTGATACAGCACCAGGACCAGACTGCATCCACGCACAGATGCTGAAGCATCTCTCCAGGGACTGCCAGAGACCCATCCTCACCATCTTTAACCGCATTTGGAGCGAGGGCGTGTTCCCGTCGCAGTGGCGAGAGGGTGTTATTGGCCCCATCTTGAAGCCTGGTGCGGACCCACTGGCAGTGGACAGCTATCGTCCCATTACCCTCACCAACGTTTTGTTCAAATTGCTGTAACGTATGGTGGGGCGGCGTTTGTGTTGGGTCCTTGAGTCACGTGGACTGCTCGCTCCATCCCAGGGTGGCTTCCGTCGGGTCCGGTCTGCTGCGGAGAATTTGGTGCGGCTGGAATCTGCTATCCGTACTGCCTTTGCCCGACGTCAGCATCTTGTTGCTGTATTTTTTGATCTGCGGAAGGCGTATGACACCACATGGCGGCATCACATCCTACGTTGCATGAATGGGGTCTTCATGGTCAGCTCCCAGCTTTTCTTCAAACCTTTTTATTGCGCCACTCTTTCCGGGTGCAAGTTGGCGCCGCCTCTAATTCATCTTATATACAGGAAAATGGGGTCCCGCAGGGCTTGGTGTTGAGCGTCTCCTTATTTCTAGTGGCCATTAATGGTCTGGCTGCAGCCGTGGGGTCGTCAGTGTTCCCTTCTTTGTATGCCGCCGACTTCTGCATCTCATTTAGCTCAACGACTACGGGAGTCACCGAGCGCAGGCTGCAAGTAGCCATTCGCAAGGCAGCATCATGGGCTCTGACTCATGGTTTTCAGTTCTCTGCAGCCAAGACTCGAGTTATGCACTTCTGCAGGCGTCGGACGATCCACCCTCATCCTGAACTTTACCTTGATGGCCACCTACTTGAAGTGGTGGACACAAGCCGCTTCCTAGGACTCGTCTTTGATGCCCGGCTCACATGGGTTCCTCATATTACTCAGCTGAAGCAAAAGTGCTGGCAGCACCTCAACGCCCTCCGCTGCCTGAGCCACGCGTCTTGGGGTGCAGATCGCTGCATGCTGTTGAGATTGTACAGAGCCCTTGTGCAGTCCAGGCTTGATTATGGGAGCCTCGCCTATGGGTCTGCATCACCCTCAGTGTTGACGTTGTTGGACCCCATACACCACTGTGGGGTTCGGCTTGCGACTGGCACTTTCCGTACAAACCCCGTGGATAGTCTACTGGTGGAGGCCAGGGTTCCCCCCCTCCGGATTCGCCGCCACCGACAGCTCGCCGACTATGCTGTCACCGGGCCATCCCAATCATCGCCTGCCTTTCCCTGCCATGGTCCTCCATCTGCCCAAACGGCGACCTAGGTCTGGGCTTTCCATTGCTGTCTGTGTCCAGTCCCTGCTGTCGGAACTGGGGTCATTCCCTCTTCTGCCTCCCTTCTGGGTCTGTGCACCTACGCCTCCCTGGTGTCTGCACCGGCCATCCGTCTGTCTGGACTTGGCACAGGGACCCAAGGACTCGGTTCTGCCTGTGGCCCTCCGTCAACGTTTTCTTGCGCTCCTCTCCTCATTCTCGGGCTGTGAGACTGTCTACACTGATGGTTCCCTGGTTGATGGTCGTACTGCCTACACTGTTGCTCACACTGCCCATGTTGAACAGCGCTCCTTGCCGTCTGGCTGCAGTATTTTTACTGCAGAGCTGGTGACCATATTGCGCGCTCTTGAGCTTATGCGTTCCTGCTCAGATACGTCCATCATCATCATCTGTAGTGACTCCCTGAGCAGCCTCCAGGCTATCGACCGCTGCTATACCTCTTCTCCTCTGGTATCCTTTATTCAGGAGTCTGTTTCTGCCATTACCTGCTCTGGTCGTTCAGTGGTCTTTGTTTGGACGCCAGGTCACGTTGGCATCCCGGGGAACGAACGTGTCGATAGGCTGGCCAAAGGGGCGATCGACACCCCAGCTTTGGAGATCAGCCTCCCAGCTCGTGATCTGCAGTTGGCGTTGCGCCGTAAGGTGCTTGAGATGTGGCATGATGAGTGGCGTAGCCAGACATCGCCGAATAAACTGCGGGCTGTTAAGGAGACGATCGATGTGTGGCAGTCCTCCCTGAGGGCTTCTCGCAGGGACTCTGTCGTCCTGTGTCGGCTCCACATCGGTCATATCTACCTGATGCACGACCATCTTTTGCGTGAGGAGGATCCCCCCCTGTGTAGGTGTGGGTCCCGGCTGACGGTCGCCCACATTTTGTTGGAGTGTCCCCGACTGCGCACCTTCTGGCAGTCTTTTAATCTCCCGAGCAGTTTACCTTTGGTTTTATGCTATGATGCCTCCATGGCTGACGAAGTTTTAAATTTTATCTGTGGTAGTCCTTTTTATGGTTCCATTTAGGGAGGTCCTGCACCTTTCCCTTTCTGTGTCTATTGTCCTCTAGTCTCTCATAATTGGTCGCAGACTTTAGTGTGTTGTCAGATGGTTGACTCTTTCCCCTTTTTTTGGTCTCGTGGTCAGTCAACCAGTCTCTGGCCCTCTTCTTTTCTTCTGTTTCTTGCTGTCTGGTATTCATCTGCACTCTTCTTGTCTGTAGTGTTCGTTGCCGCATTTGTGTTCTTTCAGTGACTGAGGGGGGAGACTCTGTAAGTAGGCTGTTTAGGTTTTCTTATTGGTAACGCCACGTAGCGCTCTGTATGAAAAATCACGGGCTGTGCAGTGTGCAGTCTGTGGCTGGTTAGCATTGTTGTCTGCCATTGTAGTGTTGGGCAACGGCAGCTGGATGCTAACAGCGCGTAGCGTTGGGCAGTTGGAGGTGAGCCGCCAGCAGTGGTGGATGTGGGGAGAGAGATGGCGGAGTTTTGAAATTTGTAAGACTGGATGTCATGAATTGCTATATATATTATGACTATTAAGGTAAATACTTTGTTTGTTCTCTATCAAAATCTTTCATTTGCTAACTATGCCCGTCAATAGTTAGTGCCTTCAGTAGTTTGAATCCTTTATTTAGCTGGCAGTAGTGGCGCTCGCTGTATTGCAGTAGTTCGAGTAACCAAGATTTTTGTGAGGTAAGCGATTTGTGAAACGTATAGGTTAATGTTAGTCAGGGCCATTTTTTTGTAGGGATTTTTGATAGTCAGATTGCGTTGCACTAAAAATATTGTGTGTCAGTTTAAGCACAGTCTTGCACAATTTATCTAAGGGGACGTTTCATATGTCGACCCTTAACCGAGGATACCTCACTGGAATCTTCTGATTTTTTTCTTGTAGTTTGTGTAATAAGTGTAGACTTTGTTTATTGCTAGCGTGTAATTGTAGAGAGAATCTCCTTTGTAGTTGTAGTCTTTCATTGTTGTACAGTAAAACAGTTGTGGCATGCATGTAGATTTGCACCAAGTATTTCGCAGCTGCGCTTGCAATTAACTAGATATTATTTTCAGTGCTATGTTAATGTGTTCTCCTATTTTTGCTCTTCAAATTGTGGTTTTCAGTGTTATCGTGTGAAATATTGTGAAATTAATGGCATGTGAAAAACGTGATACTAGGCTCCAAAGTAAACTGAGAAATGACAGTGAAGACAAAAGCAGTATGTTAGCGCCACCATATAATGAATTAACTAATGTTCAAAGTAGTAATTTGGTAATAGTGCATAGGGAAATGGAGCAGGCTGCAAATAATGGTGTAGACAGTGAAACAGTTAGTGAACAGTGAAGCATTATCGATCGATCGGGCGGCAACAGCTCGCGTCAGGAATCCGAAATGACAAGACACAATCTAGGAAATACTGTACATTCAGGTTTTGCGTCCTCACCGTTTTCTCAAATAAGTCAAGACACATTTTCTGCTTGTCAAAATGTGAATGTTGCCGGTGCAAATGCACTGCCAAAAAGCATAGAGGAACAGATTCCAGACACTAATACATTATTATTACAATTAATGCAACAAATGAAACAAAATCAGAGACAAACACAGCAACAGTTAGACACAATGGAACAAAATCTTCAAAAGTTAGACGCAATGGAACAAAATCTTCAAAAGTTAGACTCAATGGAACAAAATCTTCAAACGTTAGACGCAATGGAACAAAAGCTTCAAAAGTTACACTCAGTGGAACATACGCTTGAACAAACACCTGAAGATTTAACTACCGAGTTGCATAAAATCGAATCGAAATGTCAAAAAGTCTGTAATGACGTAAAAACACAAATTTGTGAGCATTTTCAACGCATTTTTGCGTGGCATAAAAATACATTACAGAATCACCAATTAGCCATAAAGGAGCTGCAAACTATTGTTCATGAAAATCATGAGACCTTGCAGGCTAAAATTGACTCAGTTGCATCTACCGATTCGGTTACGCAACTTGCAAAAACTCAGCAAAACTTAAAGGACACAGTAGATACGATTTCAACACAAATGGACACTCTGAAATTTGGTTCAGAAAAACACACTGTGGAAATAAGTACACTATCGGAGAAAGTAGCCGAACTTTCGGATCAGTTCATTAACTTATCTACAAAGGTAGATGACGATCTGAATGACACAAAACCTGTAGCCTTCACTGACACTGAAGAGTATGAACAAATTAGAAAATTCAAACAGAATCAAAATCAAATCAACACACAGTACAAAAGAGAAATTCGGGAAGTACAAGATCAGTTGGCTCAAGTAATACAAGAATTACATATTTCAGAGGACACTCGCGCCCCAGTACGGGAAGAGGGACATATAAATACAGAACAACCACAAAATAATGACACAGGACATTTCGGAAATCATGAAAGAAATTGGCAAGGTACACTGGATTTTGAGATGGAACCGCCGAAACGATTTAACAATGACCGACATGCGATTCGCCGACATGATGATTTTGACTATAAGCTGTTCATTACTACCTGTAAATTCAAAGCATTTAAGAATTCTGGCAACGACATTCATCCACAAGTGTGGCTTCATCAATTCTATCATTGTTTCCCTCCCAACTGGTCATTAGAACACAGATTAGAATTTATGTGTGGCTACTTGGAGGATGAACCAGCTGTAAGAATGCGATCCGTCATTCACGATTGCCACAGTGAAGGAGAATTTTATCATGCCTTCCTCTCAGCATATTCGTCTCAAGCTACACAAGACCGAGTAAAACATAGCATCATAATGATGAAACATTTTGAACAATCTGAATTTTCCAATCTTGTGAAATATTTTGAAGACATGTTGCACAAGAATCAGTACCTTTCAAACCCATACAGCCCCTCAGAACTCATCCGCATTTGCTTAATCAAATTACCGGAACATTAACGGCATATTATTTTGGCAGGACGTTGCAAAGACGACATTGAAGCTTTTCAGGGGCTCTTACAAGAATTAGAAATTGACACTGACAATCGCGGAACGCGAAAACAGGAACACAACAATTACAGGTCACATCCGTCGCAATTCCGCAATGAAAGCAATAATAACTGGACACGACAAGGCTATTCTCACAATACAAATCGTGACCAAAACAGACACCACCCGTATGACAACCGTTGGCAGAGCAGTAATAATTACAGGGAAAGATCACCTCTCCGCGGTTGTGACTATCGCAGAGACAATCAGAGAAACAAACAATATGGGAACCAAAATAATTACTATCAAGGGAGACAGAATAACTTTAGACGCAACGGTCCACCGCGCAGTTACGATTCCACCACGTGACCGACAAGAAAGAAACTATGGAATCTACCGGCATGACGACAGACGATATGATAGTAACGACAGACCTGAATTGCAGCAGAACTGGCGGGATTCAAACAGAGCTGGGCCCTCTCGACAAGGTGAATTTGTAGAAGTTAGGTCTCCTAATCCCAATAACGACGCATGCCAACAAAGAGATAGCAGACAATGACTCGCACCGCAGGCAGCCACCTGCGCCGGCTGGCTCAGAGAAAAATAACATAGACGGTAACCTTGAGCAAAACTCCAGTGTTCCTTACCGACGTAACCACATGATAATTGCGTTGAAACTGAAGCTCTGCGTACTAGGAAGAGTAAAGGTTTACACCACATTTCACATGTAAAACAGTTTATTGAAAGATAGTCTGCTTTTTAACTTTGTCTTTGCCATAAAACATTTCACTTCACATTTCTAGTATGCTTTGTCACACTGAGAAACTGTTAACATGCAACAATGGTTTGAAGTTAACTATCCAGTCTAGAAACTAGGGAACATTTTTAAACAGAAATTACGAATGCGTTGTTATAGTGAACAGACGACACAGTGTTGTTATTTGTACATTCTTGCTTGCTAGTTGCACGATTACGTAACGACTATAAGGCTTACATACTTAGGACATATACTGTTAATGAGATTTTAATGCAAAATTTTGGTTTACTTGAAAAGACATTCTTTATTTGAAGCACTTTCTGTGAGATTAAAGATGGCTTAGCATTTGGTTTCTTTGATAGCAACACGATTATATCACGACGCTACTAATGTGTGACACAATTTACATTGTGCTTTTGCGGTGTATCTGTTTTATATTTGCACAGTTTTTCTGAATTCTTCTGGAAAGGAAAACATGTTTTAGTAGTAACTTCGTGGTATAGCTACAATGAGACAGCCTTTTCTGTACACAACAATACGTTACATTATAGTACTTTATTGATCACGGTAAGGTACGTAATAACTACGATATCTATATGGAAAGCATTTCACTTTCGTTTATGATGAGGTAAGTACATTGACTTCAGCAGAACTTTGCTTACAGAGGACGATAACTACGACAGTTCCACAGAATTATCTTACAGCAAAACGCACATTTAGCACTACAGGGCACGCATTTGAGTGATTAATTTGGTACTTAAACCATTTATTCATCAAGATTGTTGAATTACAAAGAAAGTTTTTCGTGATACATTTCATTCCATTGCTGTAATCTGTAACACCTGAGGGTATAATTACATTAATCCTCAGGGGGGTACACGCTTGCTTTGTGTACCATGTGTTTGGCAAGCACAAGGCGCCCTAGCTAATATGGTATTTGCTTATACAACTTAACACATCGGTACCATATTTCTCTAACACATAAATTACACAGCTATCTGATAATTTAACTGAGAGACAAACATTTTTTTTACTGCATCAGTGACACATGTTTACACAATTACACAGTTGGATAACTTGACACTTATGAAACTGTATTTTGCCTGTACTTTGTGAACTGTTCATATTTTTTCGGAACCATTGTGATACTATGAGAGCTTTGAATGATATATTTGGTATGGGATCATGATTTTTAAAATACATTTGAGGCAGATGACACTTTTGACATGAGCAGAGAATTTTTTTTAGGTTTTGAAATTATTGGAGGAAGCTGTGACGATTTTGAGATTAGGTTGAGGTTTTATGATGTTATGATGACGATGTGTATTACGCTGTTGCGGTATGTTTATGATCAATAAGCCGATGCTATATGAGGAATTTGATTGTGCTACGTATTTATTATGATGAAATATTGAAGAAGTGTCTACAAATATGTATATGTGTAATAAAGCAAGGCATAATGAGTAGTGGTTAGGGACTCTGGTTTGTGAAAAAGGTTGTTGGAAACCAAGAATCGTACTTTAAGAGTTATTAAATGTATGTAAATGCGTGAATATATTACAATGCCGACGAAAATTTTTTGGACACTGTTTCTACAGATTTGTAACGCAAATTCTTGACTTGTGAAATTTTTTATATAAGACTGCCACTATAGCGGAAACTGGTGTCGTAAATATTTCGAAAAGACAGTTAAGTGACCACCTGCATGTAATGCGTCGTGGGCACCCAGCTGCGCGAAAACCACCTGACAAAAGCAAGCCATTAGTGTGTGCCTGTCAGAGGCACAGGTGGAGAGAAAAAAAAGAGGCCATTATCCTCGCTATTGACATTCCTTTGTAGAAAGCATCGTAAATGCGACACCCGAAAACTTGAAAACATGATTACACTGTAGAGTTCTTAATTTATGATATTTACTGAAATGAAATGATGAGAAACGTTTCATGTCTATTGTCTTGCTAGTTGAAGGATTGTTTACTGCACTACGAAACGCCATATGGCTAGCGAATGACATTTCACGCCTTGCTTTGCCTATTTTGTTTAATATCTAGTTTCTAGCTGCACTGCAACATTGGTTACTATCAAATTTAATGGATGTACTAATATAAATATTTTATGCCTACAGATCCAATAAATAATAACTTTATGATGTACTTAAAAAAAACGAAGGAGCTCAAAAAGACATTTTCCTTGGCAGGAATTGCATACAGAATTTTCTTTTCAAGTACATGGTAATATTTTTTTTACAATAAGTTTTTGTGGTGCACCACTTTAATCATATAGACATTAAGATTTGAATACACATTTCCCTTATCTGCATTGTTGTCTTTAGTGTAATATTTTTTCTGCTTGAGCTTTGTCATGTTTAGATATAAGTTATTGTATTTGCTGCTGCTGTTTGCCAGGCATAGTGCTACTAAATTTCACTTTGTATTACTCCCTTAAGTTAGCTTCACTACTGATTTAGTTTTCTTGTTGCTGCACATTGGTTCATATCAGTTGTAATGTTGCTTTGCTTGGTAATTTAGATTTACTGTAGCTTGCTTTGCCCATTGCCATTTTTTTTGTCATTGCTGTTTGTGTTAATGGTTTTGTGCTGCTGCATTGCGTCGTCCCTTAGTTTAGCATCTGAGCTCAGTAGGTTTAAGTTAGCTTAAGGGGGGGTAGACTATATAAGAAACTAACTATAATGAATTGGAAGAAAATCATTGAGAAGCTATAAGAAAACAGTTTGGCCAAAGAAAAGTAGTGTACAGTGGAGAAAAACTATTTTTGAAAGAGGATGAGAACAGAATACAGAAAGCATGCTTGGATAGGATTTTTTTGGTTGGAGCAAATGTTGAAATAAGAGGGACGATCTATGGTATGAAGTTTTGGGTTGGACTGCAGTACCAAATGTTACCCTGAAAACAAACCCTGTCCTTTCCTTTTGTGTTATCCCACTATGTGTTTGTGTATCCTTGTGTATTTATTTTCTTCCTGTCTCTGTGTATTGTTTCATAGATTTTTTTCTCTTCTGATACTAAGCTACATTCACTATGATGAGGAATACTGTTACCCTCAAATATAATTTGATTTAATAATATGTTATTTACTTTGTAAAGATGTTTAGACATTATTTATCTGTTCTGTTTCAATGCTCATGTGTGAAGTTGATGTTTCAAAAGTTATTCTGATCTTTTATGTATGTACTTATGTCGTAATTTTTGTAACACTGATGTATTTGTTATTTCGATTCTTTTGTAAAGCCTGTATTACTACAAATGTTATCTGTATTGTTATGTTCTTTAATGATATATTTTGTACCTTTGTTATCGTATTCTTATGTTATAAAATTGTAATTGACACCAGTTCATCAAATTAAGTAACTTGTAAATTACATTTCACTGCACACATTTCTGTTGCTCATAGTATATGCACAATATGTGAGAAGTAGGGACTGATAGTGTTTGCAAATGTGTTGATAATTCAGCAAGGGACTGGTTAACAGCATTGCTGGTTATAAGGACAATTCCAAAACCTTTGTGAGTGCACAAATGGTGGTTTATGGACTTGCTATATTATCCGTAAGACTCTTCAATGGTGATTGTGCGCCTGCACAGTCAAACAGATGACTGCTGGCTATCTCTACAAGGACTGAAGTGGGTCTACACCTTTAATGGCTCACCAATACCATTATTTCTACAAGGATTGCAGAGGGTCTGCACCTCTGGTGGCCCACCAATACCGTAATCTCTACCAGGACTACAATGGGTCTACTCTGTGTTGACCTACCTACCAATATTCTTCAAAACTTAGACTGACTCTGCTGTGGGTTTGCTCTGTTGTGGCCCATTACCTGTCTGCACTGTCTTTCTGTTGGAAGGACAACACTACTTCTTCAAGACTGCATGGAAATCCACTACTTCCGTGTGCATTTTCTTTTATTGCTCAGTCTTTGAGAAAAACACTGCTATTTTACTGTGATGAATGATCAGGACTGTCTATATGGACTGTGAGAAAATTTTAGCTTTTGACCAACATTGTATCAATAAGTGTGTGCATTTGATTTCTTTGTTATTGTAATCATAATTATGAAAAATTTTTCAAATCTGTATTGGCCACTGCCCAAAACAATTTGTAAATTTTTTTGTGGGGAGCATGGGGGCTATGTAAGTAGGCTGTTTAGGTTTTCTTATTGGTAACGCCACGTAGCGCTCTGTATGAAAAATCACTGGCTGTGCAGTGTGCAGTCTGTGGCTGGTTAGCATTGTTGTCTCCCATTGTAGTGTTGGGCAACGGCAGCTGGATGCTAACAGCGCGTAGTGTTGGGCAGTTGGAGGTGAGCGGCCAGCAGTGGTGGATGTGGGGAGAGAGATGGCGGAGTTTTGAAATTTGTAAGACTAGATGTCATGAACTGCTATATATACAGTATTATGACTATTAAGGTAAATACATTGTTTGTTCTGTATCAAAATCTTTCAGTTGCTAACTATGCCTGTCAGTAGTTAGTGCTGTCAGTAGTTTGAATATTTTATTTAGCCTGCAGTAGTGGCGCTCGCTGTATTGCAGTAGTTCGAGTAACCAAGATTTTTGTGAGGTAAGCGATTTGTGAAACGTATAGGTTAATGTTAGTCAGGGCCATTTTTTTGTAGGTATTTTTGATAGCCAGATTGCGTTGCACTAAAAATATTGTGTGTCAGTTTAAGCAGAGTTGTGTATAAATTTTCTAAGGGGACATTTCAACTTCTTCCCCTTGGGGTTTTACCTGCTCTGCAAATTTTCGTCTCGCCTGTTTTTGGAATGGTGGACTGATGACCTTAGCTGTTTAGTCCCCCTTAAACATCCCAACAACCACCACCACCAATTTTCTGTGCTCTTCTGATGAGTTTATTGGACGGCAGCATTAACTTTCACATATCTAAGAGAAATGTTCTGATTGGCTGCTAAATAGTTTATATGTATTAGAAATAGCAGGAGGTCTACAATACTTTGCATGCGAAATCATACTCGACACTTCCGTTCCAGTAGGTGATGCCCAGCCAGTTACTACGAACTGTGACCTTCCAGACAGGAAATCACTAATCCAGTCGCACAACTGAGGCGATAGTCCGTAGGAAAGCAATGTGGTTGGAAGCTGCTTATGAGAAATAATGTTATCAAAAGCCTTTCTGGAATTCTATAAATACGAATCAATTTGAGGGCCCCTTTATGCAGTACATCGTGTGAATAAAGTGCCAAATGTGTCTCACAGGAGTGATGCTTTCCAAATCGATGCTGGTTCGATGTGAATAGGTAATATACAGGGTGTTACAAAAAGGTACGGCCAAACTTTAAAAAATATTCCTCACACACAAATAAAGAAAAGATGTTATGTGGGCATGTGTCCAGAAATGCTTAATTTCCATGTTAGAGCTCATTTTAGTTTCGTCAGTATGTACTGTACTTCCTCGATTCACCGCCAGTTGGCCCAATTGAAGGAAGGTAATGTTGTGCAACCATGTCATCAACACAGATTTTCTGTGAACGTTTGGGCAAGCATGGTTGGTGATGTCTTGATTGGGCCCCATGTTCTTCTACCTACACTCAATGGAGCACGATATCATGATTCCATACAGGATACTCTACCTGTGCTGCTAGAACATGTGCCTTTACAGGTACGACACAACATGTGTTTCATGCACGATGGAGCTCCTGCACATTTCAGTCGAAGTGTTCGTACGCTTCTCAACAACAGATTCAGTGACCGATGGATTGGTAGAGATGGACCAATTCCATGGCCTCCATGCTCTCCTGACATCAACCCTCTTGACTTTCATTTATGGGGGCATTTGAAAGCTCTTGTCTGCGCAACCCCGGTACCAAATGTAGAGACTCTTCGTGCTCGTATTGTGGACGGCTGTGATACAGTACGCCACTCTCCAGGGCTGCATCAGCGCATCAGGGATTCCATGCGACAGAGGGTGGATGCAAGTATCCTCGCTAACGAAGGACATTTTGAACATTTCCTGTAACAAAGTGTTTGAAGTCACGCTGGTATGTTCTGTTGCTGTGTGTTTCCATTCCATGATTAATGTGATTTGAAGAGAAGTAATAAAATTAGCTCTAACATGGAAAGTTAGCGTTTCCGGACACATGTCTACATAACATATTTTCTTCCTTTGTGTGTGAGGAATGTTTCCTGAAAGTTTGGCCGTACCTTTTTGTAACACCCTGTATATTCATAACATTGGAACAAAGTATTTGTTCCCATGTCCTGCTACATGTCAATGAAATGGATTTGTAACTCAGTGGATTACGTTTATTTTCTTTCTGATGACTTGTGGTGATCTGTGCAACTTTCCATTCTTCTCCCTCACCATAAATACCAGAATGCTCCTCATGACATCTATTTCATCCGGCCTCGTCGTCAGTCTTCAATTGTCTAGGAATCTTGCCTATTCGGTCCGCTAGAAAACAATCAAACAAGTCGTATTAAGGTTTTTTTACAATTAATCAAATACAATACTTAACTTTGGTAATTAGGCTGATGTGTCGCAAGTGAAAGGCGACATACGAGATAATCAGTGTTTCCAGTGACTGCTGATCTCTGACTGTCAAGAGTCTGTCCTGAACTGCTGTCGAAGTCTCTATTGTTGACGCCGCTACCCAAGTGGTTAACATTGTCGTTGCTATCTAAGTGGGCCGTCAACAGTCGGGTGCCGCACTTATGTCCTCTGCACGAAGGGGCCGCTACTGTCGCATTGTCGTCCTGGAAGGGAGGTCGGCCAGTGTGTGATTGTCTGACTTCTTCTCTCAGTCTACTCTTCCCTGTCGTTCCCCACTAACATGCCGCCGCTTGACCGTAACAACACTGTAGGAAAAGTGCTTAAGTCAGCACACCATTGATGCACAAGGTAAACTCTTAAATTGTTATCCCACTCGGGAAACACATTTGCTGTAGGAACATAATCGTACTGCTGCAACTATGATAGGTTCTTGACAATATAGTGGAGCATGAGTAGTGGCGCAACAGGTCATCACCCGGCATTGTGGGTTGCCTACATCAGGGGCAAGTATACATTCAGGGGCAAAACTGTGGTTGTCTATTGATTGGCATTTCCCTTTCTTACTGTTCCCCTGACCATTCCCCTCCACTCCCCCTATCACTCCCTCTCCCCAACCCCTCCGGAACTCCCCTCGCTGATATGTGCACGCTTTTGATACCAATTTGATTAACTAAATAATTAAATCGATAAATTAATTAACGCCTCACCCTCTGGGAAACACTCTAGTCCTCCCCCTCACCTCCTCCACCTGGAAACTGGCGGGAAAAAGGCTCAGTTGATTGGTCATTTTGCGGGAAATCGATTGCAGTCTATGGAATATTGTTTAAACAACTTAGAATATATGGAATATTAGAATGAGATTTCCACTCTCCAGCGGAGTGTGCGCTGATATGAAACTTTTCTGGCAGATTAAAACTGTGTGCCGGACCGGTACTCGAACTTGGGGCTTTTGCCTTTCGCGGGTAAGTGCTGTATCCACCTTTTTTCCAGGCCTCCTTCCTCCCCTACAGCCCGTCCTTCCGCTCACCATTTGTGCCTTCTTCAGCCAGCTTCTGTGCTATGTTTGGTCCATAAGAGATAGTTGACTGAGGAAGTAAATGTATACAAGTAAACAATATCCCTTCTTTTGGGGTGGTGGACAGAAAATAGATGCGCTACATTCTTCCGTCATTGTGCGGGAGCGATTCTTGTAGGAGAGCCAGGCGTACTTCAGTCTGCTGGCGTCTCATGTTTGCGTCAGTAACCTAGTTGTGCTTCTACACGAGGGCAAAAGGGAAAAGAACTAGCCCCCCTGTTGGCGTAAAATGAAATGAATGAGAAAGTTAAGAAAAATATTTCATAAAGAAAAAAAGGAATCCTGGGATTGAACAAAATATCGTTTGATCGGTCTTCGGCTCTGTCGCTGTGACAATGTTCGTTTCATGAAATTTGCGTAATTTTCTTTGTATTTCTTTTGTCGTTCGAGCTTTTGATGTTCTGTCATCAGGTACATCCAATAATCTGCTTTACTCTTTATCATGGCCGTTGAGATGTAATGGACTGTCAGCGCTTTCAGCCAGTTGGCTGACCTTCTTTTAGAGTTAGGATATGGTACGTCATCAGGTACAAGGACGTGTGTCGGCGTAATCGTGTTAGGTGACGTGCGGAGAACATGTGCTAGTTTTTGCCTGAAGAGTTTCCATACGTCTTTCACATCGTCACAGACGAAGCGATGTTCTTCAGTGTCGATGACATTGCAGCTGGAACAGTCTGGTGTATGCGCCAGATGTATCGCGTGCAATTTGGAGTTGTTGGGAATTTTTCTATTGACTGCGAGGTACCACGTCGATCGCACATTGGATGGTAGATGGGGGTCAGATATGTTTTCCATATGGTTTTCCACTTATAATGTCGAAACTTATTTTCTATTCGATTGCGCAGTTTTCCTTCCAGCAAGGTGTTGTAAACCTCCTTAACCTGATATGTCCTTCTCCGGTATTCTATGGCGTACATAGCTGTATTGCATAAGAAAATGTTTATAGTGGTACAGCTCGTGGGAGATGTGATGCACATCGATTGGTGGATCTCTGCTGACTGTAAGAGATGATCCACTAAGGTCCGCGGTGATCGTTGCCACTGTTTATAAGTTTTGCTAATGTATAGCGCTTGCGCTTTAAGGTAGATGTCTGTCAGATGTAGATCTCCGTCGCCTGTCGGTGAAGGTCAAGGTATCATATGAAACCTTAAATATCTGACCTCTGCTGACAAAATAGCCATGCGCTGCTCCCATTTGGTGTGCTATGGTTCGTGGCAGAGGCAGCACTTGAGCAACATAGTTGGCTTTGGAAGTTATATAGGTACTTTTTGTATTGAATTTAAATTACGCAAGCTGTGTTGCTGTATGCTTACCCGTAATGTAGCAAGTAATTTTCTATAATTGAGAGTGGCCGTGCGGCGGATATTACTCGTAGATTCTATTCCAAGGCATTTTATTTTTTCCACAGTGCTGATAGGTCCAGCGTCTCTGATCTCTATACCCTGATCAAGATTCATAATACCAGATTTATTGCGGTTGAGTTGAGCTCCTGACGGCAGTTCGTAGGTTGCCACAAGTTCAAGTACTGTTTCCATCTCGCTTTCGTCAGTCACAAGGACCCCTACATCGTCTGCGTAGGCTTGACATATGGTCTAATGTCCGTGTAGATGTAGTCCACGGAGTTCCCGAGTCAAGGTTACTGAGAGAGGTTCAAGCGCAATCGCGAAAAGCGTCATGGACATGGGGCAACCTTGTCTTACCGAACTCTGAATATTGTTTCGGCGACTGAGTTCCGTCAGAATTTTCCGATTTTGTCTTTTATTCTCTTGGAGGATGTGGTACATCGATGTCGTCTCTTCTCGTGTACCGTTCTGCATACGCGTTCGTATTTTACGGCCTTCGAGATGTTGTCTCCGCAGGGTGAGCAGTTTTGCTTTTATTCTGTTGATATGCCCACGATTTGTTATGACTGTAGCATCCCGAACGCACAAGTCTCTCAGAACGCTGAAGTAAAAGTCTAATGTCCGCTTCCGGCAGGCGACTTTTTCATGAGAGTAAGGTTTCATCGTCTTTATTATTGCGGGCTTCACGCAGTTTAGCCACCAAAATGGCTCTGAGCACTATAGGACTTAACATCTGTGGTCATCAGTCCCCTAGAACTTAGAACTACTTAAACCTAACTAACCTAAGGAAATCACACACATCCATGCCCGCGGCAGGATTCGAAGCTGCGACCGTAGCAATCGCGCGGTTCCGGACTGAGCATCTGAACCGCTAGACCACCGCGGCCGGCGTTTAGCCACCAATTCAGCGCAATATCGTACAAGTGGAACTTCCTTTCACATTCTGCCCAAGTGGTGTGGAAGGCTGCATGACATCCAGGATCCGAAAGATGAGCATCGTTTAGCTTCCACTGACCCCTCGCCCTGTAAGTTCCTTGTTTCTCTAAATTTATCATATATACATGTACGCGATGTGATCAGAGAAAATAGTGGGCCATAGCTCGGACTGTAAAACGTGTCTCCTTAAATTGGATGTTACGTAAATCCTGTCGATACGACTGGCAGAATGGCTGGTGACGTAGGTGAAACCTAGCTTATCACCGTGTTTTAGTTCCTAAGTATCAAGCAGACGGAAGTCTCTCACGATGTTCTGCAGCTCCAGAAATTTCTTAAAATTTGGCGTCTGATCTTTGGGACTCAGCACGCAATTAAAGTCACCCGCAAATATTATTTGTTCAGGTCGCACCTCCTTGAAAAATTCGGCCCTGTGGCGCTTGTTCGCGGTTTCTGACGGGGCATATATGTTGATAAACCTGGTGTTGTTTATCGTGACAGCCAGACCTCCACTGTTCGGCAGTTTCTCCACGTCTGTAAGTAGGATCCCCTCTTTAGTCATAATCGCTGTGCCGAGGCCATTGTCATTGCTAGGATTGATGACGGCGTTGTAGCCAGTGATGTCGTCTAAACGGATATCCGTCACTTCTTGCAGCATTAAGATGTCAACATCAGCAGCGTACAGAAAATCTTGGAGATTCCTCAGATTGAGGATGCTCCTAATTTTATTTATGTTCGAGGTCGCAATTCTGTACGCCTGCAAGGACGTCATGTCGACTATACCGTGTCAGGTGGGATACTGTTTGCCAGGTGAAGTGGATGTTGGGTCCACTTAGAAGAAGTCGGCATCATCATCTGCTGCACGAGTGTCTGTGATGGTGGCTTGCTGCCTGGTGGGCACATCTTGTCGACGGTCCGTCCTGAATGTCGTGGTATGTCAGCCATGTCTGCATCATGGCTTTGCTCCTCCACGTCACCTGCCCAGTCTCTCCTTGACGAGCTACTCGACGTTTCTTCCGTTTCCTTTGTGAGACAGTTGTAGGCTGCTGGTCGTTATCCTCCGCAGTTGCAACCGTGTCCTCTTTGTGTTGCCCGACTTCTTCGAGTGTTTTGCACATGTCTTCTTCTGCCATCTTAGCCTGGTCTTGTTCTGCACACCTGTCAGTTTCCTCGTCTTGTGAGTGTGCTGGACCTGTAGCTTCTGTGCTGCTAGTATCCATGGCTACGCTACCATCGGGAACGTCGGCATAAGCAACTACCGCCGTGTCGAAACACATGTCTGGGGCGACGTCACTGCGTAGTGCGGCGGCGTACGTCACGGGTAGCGTGGCCATTTGACTAGGCGGGTCTCGCTCTTTCTGCGTCAGTCATAGTTCACGATCACATTTCTAGAATGACATAATGGATCAGACAGACAGACAGACAGACAGACAGACTCCAGTCGGCAGTTGCGTCACACGCCGTTGAACACACTGCGTGTGGTCGTGTTGGGTCGAACCACAACCCAAGCAGGTTCTCGGCTGGCCATCGTAAATGATGATCGCTCGATACCCACCAGTCCAGAGATACGATGGGATATGTTTCAGCATGTCTGACTCCATTTAATACTGGATACTTGTGCTAGACCATTTTTCGGCGACATTGTTGATAATCGCGCCATAGTCTCTCAGTTTGTTGTTAATTTCCTCGAGCGTTATTTCAAAGGGGAGCTCAAAAATTCGAACCGTTCTTATCCCCATTCCTGCACGCGAAACCGTGACCTGCCCTACGTGTCCGTCTGAATGTTTGAATGTGGCCACCCCACCACACGCTTCTACAATTTGGTCGCACTTGTCAGAACTGGATAACTTAAGGAACACAGTCGGCTGACAATCGACAGGTGACTTCCAAATAATTCATCCACTTTGATCTGAAAAGTTTCTTCGATAAATGACTCAACTTCGTAAGATTTCGGTCTTCCGTAGTTCGGATCGAAAATAAACTTCAAAGTATTTCGTCGCGTTGTCTGGTCCATTATTTCATATTAGAAACGTGATCGTGTACTATAACTAATGCAGACAGCGCACACTCACCACACAGCGCCGGCCGCTCGCAGCGACAACGTAAACACCGCAACAGCCGCTCCGCACGTCCGCACAGGACGGCCGCCGGCGGCGGAATGCACCAACTGAGCCACCCAAGCACGACTCACGCCCCGTCCTCACCGCTTTACTTCTGCCAGTACCTCGCCTCATACCTTCCAAACTTTACACAAGCTCTCCTACGAACCTTGCAGAACTAGCACTCCTGAAGGAAAGGATATGCGGAGACATGGCTTAGCCACAGCCTGGGGAATGTTTGCAGAATGCGATTTCCACTTCGCAGCGGAGTGTGCGCTGATATGAAACTTCCTGGCAGATTAAAACTGTGTGCTGCACCGAGACTCGAACTCGGGACCTTTGCCTTTCGCAGGCAAGTGCTCTACCAACTGAGCTACCCAAGCACGACTCACGTCCCGAGCTCAGTGCTTTACTTCTGCCAGTACCTCGACTCCTACCTTCCAAACTTTACAGAAGCTCTCCTGCCAACCTTGCAGAACTAGCACTCCTGAAAGAAAAGAGCACTTGCCCGCGAAAGGCATAGGTCCCGAGTTCAAGTCTCGGTCCGACACCCACTGTTTATTTAAACACTATTCAGGATACAAGGTGCTGTATGGAATTGTAGAATCTTGTACTGTAAGGATCGAGGGAGAGGATGTTGTTTGGTAGCCAGTATACTCTTTCTTTAACACAAATGGACATATAGATTAACACAGTTCTTTAGTAACAATAACAAGAAACTACTTATCGTGAACAGAGTCAAAGTGTTGTGGTACAAGCACAGTAATGAGTCCTCCTGCAGACAGTATCAGTAATCTTGCTATTACCAACTTTAATCTCGCTGCTAGTCTCGATCTGGTCGCTATATACTGTCGTAACCTAAGATGTAAACTGACAGACACCAGTGAGTTAGTCCGAGTCAGTGAGCTAGACTGAGAGCCTCCGGAAAGTGACGGCGTCCTTAGTACTTGCAGTCGAGAGGGCCTCGGCGGCGCGTTGCTTGCGAGTCTGTCTCTGGCCTCCACTTGATCGAGCTCCTACTATCGATCTTCGTGCTACATCTTTGCCGTCCAGTATGCTAGTGACAGCTTACGCCAGCACGTTCCTCTCACCCCGAAATGCTGCACCGTTGTCGTGTAGGGGAGATGCGACCGGCAGTGGGGAGGGAGGTGTGACTCTGAATGTGGAGATGAGCCTGGAGCCACGACTGTGGAGGAAGAAGTACTCTCGACCGTACCTCGCCGTCTGGCTTGCGACGCAACAGGGACATCCTCCAAAAAACTGGTGCCGGGGCACACGTCTAGGCCTGAGGGCGCGTCCTGCGGCTGTGACGCGACGCTGACGGCTACGGCGACAGTGATGGTGAGTCCAGATCTGTCGGCTGGGCGAGTGGGGACGGCGGGGGCGACGGCGCGTCGTCCATCTGCCCCTCCTGGGGTGCCCTGGTGCACCAGCGGGCGGCTGTGAGTCTGAGGGCAGAAATGTGGCAGATGGTTCTGGTGGCGGCGCTGCAAAGCATAGGGACCTGCAATCGCGTACGTAAAAGGGCCAATGCATTTCTCGATCACGCTTCTTTCCCAGAGCCCACTGTTGCCATAAACCCTGAAGAAAACAAGATCGCGAGGTGCAAAGCGATACTTGCCGAATATTGGTGGCGCCATATGCTGTGGTACGTGTAGCAAGGGTAGCAGCGTCCGATGGTGGCGGGCATGCGCAAGTTCCGCCGGTAACGGTCCGTCTCGTGGGTGAGAGCGATAGGAGACGTGAAAGGGTTGCAGCGCCTGTTCCTGTGCGTGGGTGATGCGAATCTTTGCCATCTGTTGTTCTGCTTCTCCATTGGACTGGGGATGAAACGGAGCGCTTGTTAGATGATGAATGCGTTGCGTTCACAAAACTATTCAAAATCACATGAACTGAACTGTGCTCGGTTGTCCGTCGCAAGTGCTTCTCGCAAACCTTCTATGCAAAATATGGAGGACAACGCTTGAATCTTATTCAGTCTGTATATTGAGCAAGCACTAAAGGAAACAAAAGAAAAATTTGGAGTAGGTATTAAAATCCAGAGAGAAAAAATAAAAAAATTGAGGTTCGCTGATGACATTGTAATTCTGTCAGGGACAGCAAAGAACTGAGTAGTTGAACGGAATGGACAGTGTCTTGAAAGGAAGATATAAGAATAACATCATCAAAAGCAAAACGACGATAATGGAACTACTTTAAGTGTCACATTTCCTAATCTAATTCCCTCAGCATCACCCGACTTAATTCGACTACATTCTTTCAAGACACTGTCCTTTACTGCTCGCTCAATATACAGATTGAATAACATCAGGGAGAGGCTACAACCGTGCCTCACTCCCTTCCCAACCACTGCTTCACTTTCATGTCCCTCGACTTTGATAACTGCCATCTGGTTTCTGTACAAATTGTAAATAGCCTTTCGCTCCCTTGTATTTAACCCCTGCCACCTTCAGAATTTGAAAGAGAGTATTCCAGTCAACATTGTCAAAAGCTTTCTCTAAGTCTACAAATGCTAGAAAGGTAGGTTTGCCTTTCCTTAATGTAGCTTCTAAGATAAGTCGTAGGGTCAGTATTGCCTCACATGTTCCAACATTTCTACGGAATCCAAACTGATCTTCCCTGAGGTCGGCTTCTACCAGTTTTTCCATTCGTCTGTAAAGAATTCACGTTAGTATTTTGCAGCTGTGATTTATTAAACTGATAGTTCGGTAATTTTCCACATCTGTCAACACCTGTTTTCTTTGGGAAGGGAATTATTGTATTCTTCTTGAAGTCTGAGAGAATTTCGCCTGTCTAATACATCTTGCTCACCAGATGGCAGAGTTTTGTCAGGACTGGCTCTCCCAAGGCTATGAAGAGTTCTAATGGAATGTTGTCCACCCTGGGGGCCTTGTTTCGTCTTAAGTCTTTCAGTGCTGTGTCGAACTCTTCACACAGTATCATATCTCCCATTTCATCTTCATCTACCTCCTCTTCCATTTCCATAATATTGTCCTCAAGTACATCGCCCTTGTATAAACCCTCTATATACCCCTTCCACATTTCTGCTTTCCCTTCTTTGCTTAGAAATGGGTTTCCATTTGAGCTCTTGATACTCAAGCAAGTGGTTTCTTTTTCTCCAACGGTCTCTTTAATTTACTGTAGGCAGTACGTATCTTACCCCTAATGAGATAAGCCTCTACATCCTTACATTTCTCCTCTAGCCATCCCTGCTTAGCCATTTTCCACTTCCTATCGATTTCATTTTTGAAATGTTTGTATTCCACGTGTGTATTCCTTTCTGCCTGCTACACTTACTGCATTTTTGTACTTTCTCCTTTCATGAATTAAATTCAGTATCTCTTCTGTTGCCTAAGGATTTCTACTACCCCTCTTCTTTTTACTTACTTGATCCTCTGCTGCCTTCACTACTTCATCTCTCAGAGTTACCCATTCTTCTTCTACTGTATTTCTTTCCCCTATTCCTGTCAATTGTTCCCTTATGCTCTTCCTGAAACTCTGTACTACCTCTGGTTCTTTCAGTTTATCCAGGTCCCATCTCCTTAAATTCCCACCTTTTTGCAGTTTCTTCAGTTTTAATCTACAGGTCATAACCAATAGATTGTGGTCAGAGTCCACATCTGCCCCAGGAAATGTCTTCCTATTTAAAACCTGGTTCCTAGATCTCTGTCTTACCTTTATATAATCTATCTGAAACCTTCTAGTATCTCCAGGGTTCTTCCATGTATACAAACTTCTTTCATGATTCTTCAACCAAGTGCTAGCTATGATTAAGTTAAGCTCTGTGCAAAATTCTACCAGGCAACTTCCTCTTCTTACCCCCAATCCATACTCACCTACTATGTTTCCTTCTCTCCCTTTTTCCTACTACCGAATTCCAGTCACCCTTGACTATTAAATTTTCGTCTCCCTTCACTACCTGAATAATTTCTTGTATCTCATGATACATTTCATCAATTTCTTCATCAACAGAGCTAGTTGGCATATAATATTGTACTACTGTAGTAAGCATGGGCTTCGTGTCTATCTTGGCCACAATAAGGCGTTCACTATGCTGTTTGTAGAATCTTACCCGCACTCCTACTTTTTCATTCATTATTAAAGGTACTCCTGCATCACCCCTATTTGATTTTGTATTTAGAACCCTGTATTCACCTGACCAAAAGTCTTGTTCCCCCTGCCAGCGAAATTCACTAATTCCCACTATATCTACCTTTAACCTATCCATTTCCCTTTCTAAATTTTCTAACCTACCTACCCGATTAAGGGATCTGACATTCCACACTCCGATCCATAGAACGCCAGTTTTCTTTCTCCTTATAACAACTTCCTCCTGAGTAGTCCCTGCCCAGAGATCCGAATCGGGGACTATTTTACCTCCGGAATATTTTACTGAAGGGGATGCCATCATCATTTAACCATACAGTAAAGCAGGATGCCCTCGGGAAAAATTAAGGGTTGTAGTTTCCCCTTGCATTCAGCCGTTCGCAGTACCATCACAGCAAGGCCGTTTTAGTTGGTGTTACAAGGCCAGATCAGTGAGTCATCCAGTCTGTTGCCCCTGCAGCTACTGCAAAGGTTGCTGCCCCTCTTCAGGAAGCACACGTTTGTCTGGCCTCTCAACAGATACCCCTCCGTTGTGGTTGCACCTATGGTACTGCCATCTGTATTGCAAGCGTCCCCACCAACGGCAAGGCAAGAGGAATATAAAAAGGTTTATGAGACAATAAATTGTGGAAAACAGCCACTAAAAATTTTGAAGGTCTGTGCATTATGTTGGCTTTCAATTGCACCAGCAATACGAAGAATTCTGGAGCAGTGAGAAGAACTAAAGCTTCATTTTTCGCTTACCATTGTTCAAGACGATTGTTACACTATTGATCCTTTGTAGAAAATAACTCAAATCATCTTTACATGTTTTACCTTAAACATGTTTTTAAAAGACATACAAATAGCAATAAAAGCTTTTGAAGGAGAAGACAATGACCCCACTAAATTACTAGATACACTTGTATTTCTCATGCGGTCACTCGGTCAAAACATAGTTTTTCCAATTGTTCATTTGTTGACAACACCAGTTCCAAGCGAATGTATGTACTCAAATCCGAACCTTGGCTTTATGTTTGAACAGAAATTGTCAGAGTCAAGATTGTATGAAGAAAATAAAGTGTATTTGAGGAATATTTGCTTTCAGTTTAGTCTGAAACTCATAAAATAAATTCAAAAAAAGACTGCCAACTAACGTTACGATCCTGAAAAGAGTGTCAATGCTGAATATTGAAGAACCACTAAAAGTGAATAAAAATAATGCTGTAGCGAATGTTGCCAAAGAATTGGGTTTTAGTGGAGATTTCTTGGACGGTATGCTGCAAGAATGGCATAATATCAATATTATTAGGTGTGTTCGATTTTGAAGTGAGGTTTTGCCGTATAAGAATGCCGCAGGGGAGAATCCTTTTTCTTTGATTTCACGGCTAGCAATGACTGTTGTATGCCCACCGCATTCAAATGCAGAAGTGGAAAGAATATTCAGTTCTATGAACATTATAAAAACTGAACAATGTAACAGATTATAGTTAAAGTTAATTAATGCTTTGATCATATTAAGAGACCAGCTGAAGAAACAAAATAAACACTGTGCATCTTTTGACATACTGTCAGACGTATTGGAGCTTATTGGAACGAACAAAAGTTACTCTTTTGCGACAAAACCAGTCGAAATGCAACATCATCTTTTGAGCGACGTTCAACCCTCTACATCAACTAGAGTTTTGTTTGAGCATGAAACAGAAGAGTTATTCGATCTTCTGAGTGACGACGATGAATAGCTCACATACCGGTATGTGTATATTTTGTAACCTAATTTGAGTTCTTGCTTTCTTTTGTTACAAATATAGTTGTATATTTCTAGTATATTTGACTACAGTGATTGAAACAACAATTTGTATGTTGCGTCAATTATGATAACATGTTTAATTAAACGTTAGCGTATTTTATATGTATGTTGTTGCAATTGATGCGTCATTTAATTAAGACAATATAGCAGTTACGTATGAGACCGCTTTTATTAATATTTTATTACCCCCTCCCAGCTCCTCACTGGCTTATTGCACCATTCACAGCACGAAATTTTTAGTACGCCCCTAGTAAAATCAGTTTTAGCGACTTTTGATATTGAATCTAACGACTCTGGTTTTTTCTAGAGTTGGCGACACTGGCAAGTGCTGGTCAGTGGTCACGTGGTGTCAATACGAGTTAGTGGCGGTGTGTGTACTGACTTCAATTGTGCGTTATTGCTGCTACCACTACTATGCTGTGCCTACGTGAGTTTAGTAATTACAGCGCGTGCTTTTATTATGTACTCAGATTCCACAGATTTAATTTTGAAGTTGGTGTTACCAGAAAACGAAAGTAATAACCTCAATCTTGTAACCACAGATTTTTAGGCCCAAACATAACTCAGGCCGCAGTGTTAATACATCACAAAGCGAAGGAAGAAAGAGTTCTTTAAATTAAACATACACCCTACTTGGAAACTACGTACAAGCTTTTCATTGAGTGTGCTCTGCGTAACAGCGCAAATTATGCATGACAGTTTTGTGGAATCTAGGCAGTTCATTGGATATATGTTAATTGGTGTTGCATTTAGACACTGTAACTGTCAGTATTTTTCAGGATGTAACTTTGTGCATCTGACTAAAATCATTTTCCATTTTGCGTGACACATTTTGAATTAATTTGTTGTTGTAGTATCGTCAATGGAAGTATGTATGCTGAAGGAGACTCGGTAAATTAAGGGGAATAAAAATTGGCTGTTCAGTTGCACATAGACACAAGCCGAACATTAATAACATGAAATTGATGGCAACAGGTGTAGACAGACCAAGAACGTTAGATAGGCCTCTTTTAGCGTTCACATTTACGTGTAGCCATGAATGTTTTGGAGATGAAAATGTCAAAGATGACTTTTATTGTGTTTGCATTAACAAATGTTTCATTGAGGGGTAATGTTTGTTGCACTGAAGCAAGTAATTAACATACGCGGTGTTCTCTATGGAAACTTGTAGATAGCTTATTACAAAAAGTGGGATGCATATGGACTACAGCCTCACAGTATGTTTACTCTCAAATGAAGTTTGTTGTGATCAGTCACAGCTTGAAAACATTAACATTCCACAATAGAATGTTAGAAATATAAATTATTGGCCGTGTCCATCACTCAGCTTTGGTATTGCACAGAAAGCAGTGAGGTGTACAGTCATGAAAATATTTGACCACCCGCCCAGTGGTGTAAAGAATGTAATGGATAGTAAAATTAAAACGAAACTGAAATCGCATCTGCTTCAGAGCTATTGCTACTGCACAGAAGAATGTCGGAATAAGTTGTCATTGGTTATGTAGAAAGGGAAAAGGAGCAACTCGGACATAGAGTAAACAGTCAACATGTTGCTATACTTTCCGCTGCGATGTAGTGTCTGCTATAATTTTAAAATTTGCTAAGTCCATATCAGAGAGGTGGATAACAATTACATTCCCCTGAACATGCAGGTAACTTGCTGTGCTGTTTCTGCCTTTCTGTACAAAATGCTTTGTTATTAGTTCTCTGACAAAAATAGGATTTTGCCACAGCCGTTTGACCTCCATTATCCATGTTGCATAAATTGCCTTTTTTCCATTTCAGTCATTGTGCAAATTTCATTAGCGTAATCTGCAAACCGTAGCTAAGAATAAAACTTTAGTAATGAACTTTGATCAGTGATTTTGTAACAATGCATTCCTGGCACTAAATTTTTGTATGCTGACTGTGTCATCAATCATATGTATTTCATCATAAAATCTAGGGGTTTCAGGTAGTGTGTTCTTATCATTCATGCTTCAAGTGTAATACCGGATAAAGAGGGATTTTCTTCCCCCCCCCCCCCCCCCCCCCCCTATCTCTCTCTCTCTCTCTCTCTCTCTCTCTCTCTCTCTCTCTCTCTCTCTCTCTCTCTCTCTCTCTCTCTCTCTCTCTCTCTGACTTCCTTCTCCTTCCCCCCACATCTCTCATCTCCCATAGATGTGAGATGTGGTGTACATATGCAGGCAAACAAATACAATTTCAGAAAATTTAAACGAGTTATGTAAGAGATAGAGAGGTTCACAAATTGAGCAAATCAGCATAGCATTGGTCCACTTCTGGCCTTAATGCAAGCAATTACTCAACTTGGTATTGATAGAAAGAGGTGTTGGATGCGCTTCTGAGGGATATCGTGCCAAATTCCTTAAAATTGGTTCTGTGTTAAATGCTCAAAATCCTGGGCTAGTTGGAGGGCCCTACCCTTAATGCTCCAAACATTTTGAATTGGGTGTCATCTTTGCTGGACAAAGTAGGATTTGACAACCACGAAGACAAGCAGTAGAAACTCTTGCCGTGTGCAGGTGGCGTTATCTTCATGAAATGTAAGCCCAGGATGGCTTCCCATGAAGGGCAACAAAATTGGGAGTAGAATATTGTTTATATACTGCAGTGCTGTGTGTGTGTGCCATGGGTGACAACCAAATAGATCCTGCTATGAAACGAAATGACACACCGGACCACCAGTCCTGGTTGTCGGACCATACTGTGGGCAACATTAGAGTCGGTATCCCGCCACCGTCCAGGGTGTCTTCAGTTGCACCTCTGATGGTCATTGGAGCTCAGTTCGAAGTAGGTCTCATGACTAAAGACAAGTATACTCCAGTCAGTGAGAGTCCAGTCCTAAGACATATATGGAGATGCTGTGAGATAACCTGTCTATCACTCACCATAAGGCCCGACGGCCAGGAGTGATGGCCTGGGGTGCCATTTCTTTTCTTAGCAGGATCCCTTTGGCCATCATCAGGGGCACCCTTCAGCATAGCAGTATGCTGACAATATTTGACACCCATTTTGTTGCCCTTAGTGGCAAGCCATCCTGGACATTTCATCTAGGTGATGCCCTTCCTCACATGGTGAGAGTTTCTACTGCTTTCCAAATCCTGCCTTGGCAAGCAGGGCTGCTGGATCTTCCCCCAAATTGAAAAGATTTGCTCCTTTATGGGCACAGCCCTCTCAACCAGCTCGGGATTGTGATGATCTAACCCACCAATTGGACAGAATTTGACACAATACCCCTCAGGAGGATATCCAGCAACACAATCGGTGCAAGGCTGAATAACTGCTTGCTTAAGGGTGAGAGGTGCTCATTTTTTGAAGCTCTTTGTCTTGAATAAATCATCAATTTCTTCTGAAATTATAATCATTCATTTGTCTGTACATGTACAATACTGGTTTCTGTCATATTTGGATAATTCCTTTGTGGTGCATCTTAGAATGTATGTATGTGGTCCTCTCATATTTTACTGTAGTTAAACTTCATAGTTTTTGCACTCTACTTGTCTTCCATGGGCCACATGATTTACCTCCCAATTTTTCCAGTAATTTTTATTTAGCCAGAGTGAGTGGTGGTGATTCCAAATTTTTTACAGCATAGCTTCAGTTTTCTGTTTTTACTTTTCTGTGGAGATGGTGATCTAAAACATTCTTTAAAAATGTGTTTTAGTTCAGAACTTCATAGTATTCAGTAAAACACCATTCCAACAACGGGAGGCAATGACGTTTTCATCACAGATTTACTTCAAACTTCATACGCTTTCGTAGGCCATTTAAAAAAAAAAAAAAAGTGCTCACAGTTCCAAGAATATCACAAGAAAAGTTTTACACGTCTGTTATATAACTGATGTATCTGTGCGTAGGTGCTTGGACGTTAGAGTTCGTGGGGGTGAAGTTGTTAGCTTTTGTGCGAACGAGGCAAATGTGTATGAGGCAACAGTTGGAATCCTGCTCACAATTAATTTTAATCTATATTTTTAGTCACTCATCGTATATGGTTTGCATCCAAACTATTGGAAGAAAGAGAGATTTTTAAAATGTCAGCGAGGTGCGTTTATCCGTTAAACTCTGAACACTCCCTGTAAATACGGGAAAATTGCATTAGTTTGATGTAGTAGGTGATGTTTCAATTTATGTTTCCAATGTGTGTATGACAAACACCATCCTGCAGCATGTGATGTAAAGAACACATCCAGCAAATAATTGTACCTTATCCTTGTGGCCTGGCACATGGTGACTTACTATAATAGTGAATAACATTATGCGCCGAAAATCAACAGCCGTGAAATTTAAGGAGACGTTTACGTGATTGGCTGACTTCACGAAATAACTTGCACTACAGAAAGAAGAAATCGCAAGGTTGCATCAAAGATCACACTCTGTGTGGGAAAGCAATATTCTGTTGTCAAGAGCCAGGAAAATCTGCAGTTCACTCAGCACAGCTGTCCTGGGAATTGTTCGTGAACAAAATGCAGGTCATCTGGGAACTGTTAAGAAACACTGTGATTTGGGGCCCCTTCACGAGGTACCGGGCCACAGTCAGTAGGCCAGAAATCTGTATTCTCTTTCCTCCTAACTTTTACATGCCACAATGCATAGGGAAACTCTACCATCTGTCTCTCACAGTCCTAACAACCGTCTAAAAGATCAGGACGAACCCATGGTAGCACTCCGAGCAGAGGTATCTTCTAACACCGTCAGGTTCACCTTGGGGTGCTACCCCAACCAGGCACCTGCTGCAGAAGTAGTAGTAGCCGCAGCAGAGGCACAAGCCGATTGGGAGACATGGCCTGTTACCTCAGAGTCCAGCAAATGGAAAAACGAGACTCCCACTCCAAAGGTAACCGTAAGATAGCCAAAGGGACAACCAACTCCGATGGCTTGATCAGGACTACTCCACCGAGGCGCATTATAACTGCAGACCCTGCCCTGATGAGGAACTTGTTCCGAGCCCTAGACAACAGTGAGCAGGACGGACTCGCAGCAGCTGCTGCAAACTGCTCTGCCAAAGCAAAGTAGGCTTCCTCTATCATCATCAAGTTTGAAAACTCATTTACCAAACTGCTTGAAGTAGTCAAAGAAGCGACAAAAGAAATTATCTGGTTCAAAGTAGCAGGAAACGACCTATATCAGAGCTTGGCCAAAACTTTAGAGGACTTCACAAGTGTCTTGCAGAAGCTGAAGAAGAGAAAATGGGAACACTACACGTACTCCACGAAGAACGAGAAACCCGTAAATCGTGCGATGAAGGGATTACTCTTTGAAGTTCACAATTGCAACCCTGCAAGCTGAAAATAACATCACTACCTGATCAATGACCAAATTCAAGTCACCCTTTACAGACAGGTAATTATTTAAGCAATAAGTTACAAAGAAAATTTAAAAAGAAATTACGTATGTCAATTCTCAATTTCAAAAAACATTGAAAGGATGTAGAAAAATGCTTATATATCACATTTCCCCAACCTTCTGGGAACCAGATTTTGGTCTTATATAATCTCCTAGATTGTTTTCTAATAAAATAAATATTTTAATGGTCTTCATCTAATTGACACAAACATCTGAAATCAAAATTCTTTTCGCTGGGATTAAAAAGTCATTTTAAGTAAGTTCATCCATTCACTGTCACTGCATCAGGTGCAAGGGTATCCAATTACCATTTTTAAGTAAAACTCATTCTAGGCAAGCAAATTAAGTGCGGAAATTTATTTCTTTTCATTTGACTAATTCAGTAATTGTTTAAAGACTATGATATATGTGATTTGTGTGTTCAGCCAATCACCTGCTGACAGTGATAGTGTTCTTAGACAGCAGTAGCTTGTTTGAAATCTTTATAGTCATAAAATCAATGCAACAGTTGCTGGAATTCATTGTTGAGAATAAATGGCAAGCAACAAGTAGTCTATTTGGCTTCAGTTGCTCTATGCCTTTCTGTGAGACAGGTCACATCTGTTCCTGGTGCAGCCCTGTCATTCCATTTGTATGAAGTATGATTTCAGTGAATTACTGCTCAGTTTTGATTGCAATGGAAAATAATTCACGCGCTGTTTGAAAAAAAATGCAATGTCATTTGACAACCTATACATTAGTAAAAAATCTACAAAAAGTATAAGAGCTGAGCAAAGATCAATGTGATTTGATATTGCTGTGATCCAGTATAAGGTTTCCACAAGATCAAGAAAGTGCTACTGCATGTGGACACCACAAATACTATTACTTAAATGTTTTGGAAAGTCATCAAATGAATTGTGATCCTTTCAAACAACACAAACTGTTAAAAAATCTTGCTTGTCTTTGTGTAAAACATTAAGTACTAAAAGAATCTATGTAAATCCAGGCCAAAAGCTGTGCACAACATGTTGTAAGATTTGTGAACAGAAAACTGACATCAGTAATAGAAATGAAAGTGATGCATATGACATGGGGGTGACATTTCGCAAATCAGTTCTAAAATGTCCAAGTATTGAGGATGCAAATAAAACTTTACGTTATTTGGGGTGCTGTCCCTTAAAACTTTACGCCATTCCAAATCACAGGCCGCATATGGTAAAAAGAAGCTAGAAAAAGTGAAGTATGCCTTGGAAAGAAAAGTGTGCTGGGCACTAGATTCAGTTATTGAAGATTCACACTGTAGAGAAGACAAATTTGATGGTTAAATTGTTGTTGTTGTCTTCAGTCCTGAGTCTGGTTTGATGCAGCTCTCCAAGCTGCTCTGTCCTGTGCAAGCTTCATCTCCCAGTACCTACTGCAGCCTACATCCTTCTGAATCTGCTTAGTGTATTCGTCTCTTGGTCTCCCTCTACGATTTTTACCCTTCACGCTCCCCTCCAGCACTAAATTGGTGATCCCTTGATGCCTCAGAACATGTCATACCAACCTATCCCTTCTTCTAGTTAAGTTGTGCCACGAACTCCTACTCTCCCCAATTCTATTCAATACTTCATCATTAGTTATGTGATCTACCCATCTACTCTTCAGCATTCTTCTGTAGCACCACATTTCGAAAGCTTCTACTCTCTTCTTGTCCAAACTAGTTATCGTCCATGTTTCACTTCCATACATGGCTACATTCCATACAAATACTTCCAGAAAAAATTCTCTTTTTCAGAAACGCTTTCTTTGCCATTGCCAGTCTACATTTTATATCGTCTCTACTTCGACCATCATCAGTTATTTTGCTCCCCCAATAGCAAAACTCCTTTACTACTTTAAGTGTCTCATTTCCTAATCTAATTCCGTCAGCATCACCCGATTTAATTTGACTACATTCCATTATCCTCGTTTTGCTTTTGTTAATGTTCATCTTATATCCTCCTTTCAAGACACTGTCCATTCCGTTCAACTGCTCTTCCAAGTCCTTTGCTGTCTCTGACAGAATTACAATGTCATTGGCAAACCTCATAGTTTTTGTTTCTTCTCCCTGAAGTTTAATTTCTTCTCCAGAATTTTCTTTGGTCACCCTGACTGTTTGCTTACTGTACAGACTGAATAACATTACGGACAGGCTATGACCCTGTTTTACTCCCTTCACAACCACTGCTTCCCTTTCATGCCCCTCGTCTCTTTTAACTACCGTCTGGTTTCTGTACAAGTTGTAAATAGCCTTTCACTCCGTTGTTTTTTTTTTTTTTATCATCCCTGTTACCTTCAGACTTGCTTTCATTGACATTCCTCTTGTATCCCCCTATAATGACACTGTCCATTCGTTCAGCTGCTCTTCCAGGTTCTTTGCTGTCTCAGACAGAATTACAATGTCGTGCAAATTTCAAAGTTTTTATTTCTTCTCCATGGATTGTTATACCTACTCCGAACTTTACTATTGTTTCCTTTACTGCTTGCTCAATATACATATTAAACAGCATTGGGGAAAGGCTACAACCCTCTCTCTCTCTCCCTTCCCAAACACTGTTTCCCTTTCATGTCCCTGGACTCTTAGAACTGCCATCTGGTTTCTGTACAAATTGTAAATAGCCTTTTGCTCCCTATATTTTACCCCTGCCACCTTCAGAATTTGAAAGAGAGTATTCCAGTCAACATTGTCAAAAGCTTTCTCTAGGTCTACAAATGCTGGAAACATGTGTTTGCCTTTCCTTATTCTTTCTTCTAAGTTAAGTCATAGGGTCAGTATTGCCTCACGTGTTCCAACATTTCTATGGAATCCAAACTGATCTTCCCTGAGGTCGGCTTCTACCAGTTTTTCCACTCGTCTGTAAAGAATTCACGTTAGTATTTTGCAGCTGTGAAGTATTAAACTGATAGTTCGGTAATTTTCACATCTGAAGTCTGAGAGAATTTCGCCTGTCTAATACATCTTGCTCACCAGATGGAAGAGTTTTGTCAGGACTGGCTCTCCCAAGGCCGTCAGTAGTTCCAATGGAATGTTGTCTACTCCCAGGGCCTTGTTTTGACTTACGTCTTTCAGTGCTCTGTCAAACTCTTCACGCAGTAGCATATCTCCCATTTCATCTTCATCTACCTCCTCTTCCATTTCCATAATATTGTCCTAAAGTACATCGCCCTTGTATAGACCCTCTATATACCCCTTCCACATTTCTGCTTTCCCTTCTTTGCTTAGAAATGGGTTTCCATTTGAGCTCTTGATATTCAAGCAAGTGGTTCCTTTTTCTCCAAAGGTCTCTTTAATTTTCTGTAGGCAGTACCTATCTTACCCCTCATGAGATAAGCCTCTACATCCTTACATTTGTCGTCTAGCCATCCCTGCTTAGCCATTTTCCACTTCCTGTCGATCTCATTTTTGAGACGGTTGTATTCCTTTTTGCCTGCTTCATTTACTGCATTTTTGTACTTTCTCCTTTCATCAATTAAATTCAGTATCTCTTCTGTTGCCTAAGGATTTCTGCTACCCCTCTTCTTTTTACCTACTTGATCCTCTGCTGCCTTCACGACTTCATCCCTCAGAGCTACCCATTCTTCTTCTACTATATTTCTTTCCCCTATTCCTGTCAATTGTTCCCTTATGCTCTTCCTGAAACTCTGTACTACCTCTGGTTCTTTCAGTTTATCCAGGTCCAATCTCCTTAAATTCCCACCTTTTTGCAGTTTCTTCAGTTTTAATCTACAGGTCATAACCAATAGATTGTGGTCAGAGTCCACATCTGCCCCTGGAAATGTCTTGCTATTTAAAACCTGGTTCCAGAATCTGTCTTACCATTATATGATCTATCTGAAATCTTGTAGTATCTCCAGGGTTCTTCCATGTGTACAACCTTCTTTCGTGATTCTTGAACCAAGTGTCAGCTATGGTTAAGTTACGATCTGTACAAAATTCTACCAGGTGACTTCCTGTTGCATTTCTTAGCCACAATCCATATTCACCTACTATGTTTCCTTCTCTTCCTTTTCCTAATGTCAAATTCCAGTCACCCATGACTATTAAATTTTCATCTCCCTTCACTATCTGAATAATTTCTTTTATTTCATCATACATTTCATCAATTTCTTCGTCATCTGCAGAGCTAGTTGGCATATAAACTTGTACTACTGTAGTAGGCGTGGGCTTCGTGTCTATCTTGGCCACAATTATGCATTCACTATGCTGTTTGTAGTAGCTTACCCGCTCTTTTTTTTAACCTACTCCTCCATTACCCCTATTTGGTTTTGTGTTTATAACTCTGTATTCGCCTGACCAAAAGTCTTGTTCCTCCTGCCACCAAACTTCATTAATTCCCACTATATCTAACTTTAATCTGTCCATTTCCCTTTCTAAATTTGCTAACCTACCTGCCCGATTAAGGGATCTGACATTCCACGCTCCAATCCGTAGAACGCCAGTTTTCTTTCTCCTGATAACATCCTCTTCAGTAGTCCCCCGCCTGGAGATCCTAATGGGGGACTATTTTACCTCCGGAATATTTTACCCAAGAGGACGCCATCATCATTTAACCATACAGTGAAGCTGCATGCCCTCAGGAAAAATTACGGCTGTAGTGTCCCCTTGCTTTCAGCCGTTTGCAGTACCAGTACAGCAAGGTCGTTTTGGTTAGTGTTCCAAGGACAGGTCAGTCGATCAGACTGTTGCCCCTGCAACTACTGCAAAGGTTGCTGCCCCTCTACAGGAACCACACGATACTGTCAATGAAGTAAAATTTGGTTAGTGTAAGAGTACCTGAGAAAATTCAAATTTTAACTGTAGCTCCACCCTCTTGGTCAAAGGAAAATATAATGTCAGAATTCAATGTTAGTGAGTATGTGGTTCGACAAGCAAGGAAACTGAAAACAAAAATGAGTATGTTATAAATTCCTGAACCAAAAAGGGGGAAAGTCATTTGCTGATGAACTGGTAAAGATTTTCACTGATTTCCACCTAAATTATGAATGTACTCGAATGTCACCGGGAGCAAAAGACAAAGTTAGCATTCAGAAGAACATGTATGCAAAAAACTCATCCTATGCAACTTAAGAGAACAGTACTCTTGTTTTAAATGGGATAATCCAAACATTTACATTGGTCTTTCTAAATGTTGTTTGCTAAGACCAGAGTGGTGTATTTTAGCTGGTGCATCTGGCACTCATTCAGTGTGTGTGTGTGTGTGTGTGTGTGTGTGTGTGTGTGTGTGTGTGTGTGTGTGTGTGTGTGTGTGTAGGCAGAACACATTGAAGGAATGTACAAAGAACTTGTAAAATTTCTTGTATGTGTCTCTGAAAACTATGACTGCATGTTTAATCACTGTGATAATTGTCCCATTGATTACAAACTGTCAGAATCATTAATACAGAAATTACCTTACGGAGATGTTGATGATGATATTGAATTCAGCCAGTGGATAAACACAGATCATCGTGCAGAATTGGTGAAGCACTCTGCAACTGTTGGTGAATACATAGCCATGCTGATAACAAAAGTACAGGCACATAACCACACTCATTTGTATGTATTTGTCAGTCAAAATCATTGAAAAATAGAAAGGAAATCTATCCCCATAAAAAGCAATTCTGTTAATGGACGTTACTGAAAACTACAGTTTTGTAATTCAGAATGAAATTCAGAGTTACCACTGGACAAGAAGCAGCTGTACAGTCCATCCCAAGTTTATGTGGTAAATGAAGAAAGTAAATTGGTGATAGTGAACCACTGCTTTATAAGTGATCATATGGAACTTGATGTAGGATTTGTAAATGCTGTCCAGAAAGAAAAGGTTAAGTGGTTGGCAGTGCATTACACACAAGTGAAGAAAATGCATTATGTCACTGGTGAATGTGCTGCTCAGTGTAAGAATAGAAAAAGCTTTAAAAATGTGTGAGCACAAAACAATTTTTCTGTAGATTATGGGTATTACTTTTTTGCTGCTTGCCACTGTAAATCTGTGTGCGATTGTTTGGGAAGAACAATAAAATGGGTATTGAGAAGAGCTAGTCTTCAACTAGCGGATGATGCACAAATAACATCCGCATCTGGTGTTTATGATTTCTGCAAAGGTAATATTGACAAATGTATTGATCACTTCTTAAAGTCATTGTAGATTTCCTATGCAAGATCCTCACAACACTGCACAATACCTGGTATTAGGAAGTTTCACCATTATAAACCACTTTTTTGATTCTTTAGAGACTAGAAGAGTAACTTCTTCTGAAATGCCTTCCTTGATTTTTTCATTCAGTGAAAATGCTCCACAATGGACATGCACTCGACCTCAACAATTTCTTTTATGGCAGCTGTATATGACGACAGGTGGTACTTTGCCTTCATCAGAAATGGCTGATAAAGGAGATGTTGAACTACTTTTCCTCTACCTATCTGGACCAGCAGTGTCATTCTTTTGACTGAGAAGGAAGACTCTTGTTTTGTGCCCTTGGAAAACATTTTATGTGCTGTTGGTGTACGTAAGTCATCATTATTGTGCAGGATGAATTACTGTAATGAAAAAGATGTGAAGTTAACAGAATATAATTTGCCGCAGTGAATTAAAAACAGAGGTGCTCTTAAGAAGTTTCATTGATAGTTTCAGATATTTTCACTGCTGAATATGCACATTTTAAATTAACATTATATAGGGGAGATGCTGAGTCGCAGATACGCAGAACAAAAAGACACTCACAATTAAAGCTTTCGGCCATTGGTCTTCATCAACAATACACACACACACACACACACACACACACACACACACACACATGCAAATGCAATTTACACACGTGTGCGTGTGCATGTCTATTGTTGATGAAGGTAAGTGGCTGAAAGCTTTGAGAGAGTCTTTGTTGTGCATATCTGTGACTCAGCATTTCCCCTATATGGCGAGAAGATACTTTCTTCTCATAATATTGTTACATTCCAGCCTGGATTTTCCATGTTTGATTAAATTAACATTAGTGTGGCTAGAATAATTGTTGTTTAAAAATGCTTATTTGAGACCTATATAAAGTTAAGCTGTGTGGTGAAATTTTTCTATTAAATTTATAACTTTTAGCTCTGCACTTTCGTGAGGCAGCCTTACTATTGTTCGTCAGTTTATGAAATCTGATTTGAATGATCTTCTGAGGAATGATGTGATATATATTAAATGAATGTCCAGTATCTCGGGGTGCTTCTTTTTTTTCTTTCTTTTTAAAATATCTGAGTTTTGATAAAAATAAACGATGTATCAGCTGTCAGAAAGTGTTTTACATATTTAAAAATCATAGATTAGATTAGTATTTGTTCCATAGATCATGAATATGATGCTTTGTAATGATATGGAACGTGTCAGGTTAATAAAAGGTGTCTATACAAGCTATTGTATTACACAAAATATTACATTACACTTAATTTCTTGTGGGGGTTGGGGAAATTACCCACTTTCTACATCCAAAAATTCATCTAATGAGTAGGAGGAGTTCCCATTAAGAAACTCTTTTAATTTCTTTCTAAATGCTATATGGCTATTTGTCAGACTTTTGACCCTATTAGGTAAGTGACCAAAGACTTTTGTGGCAGCATAATTTACCCCCTTCAGAGCCAAAGTGTTTGGACAACAGCCTCTAGTACGATAAAACAATAAATTAGTGATATATTTCAATTTTTTAATCTAATACTTATATAGGTGTTGTATTTTGTACTAGAATGTCGTGTTCTCAGTTTGCCACGGGAAACGCGAAAGAGGCTGAGGGAATCAGTCTTCTGGTCGGCTCCTGATCGTTGTCAGGAGGCGGCTAGTTTTTGATTACGCGAAGGCTTCTATTATTTGAAAAAGAACCCGGATTCCTTTACACAATCAGTATGAATTTTATAATTATCTAAGGGACCCTTAACAATGAACAATAAAAATTACATTTGTAAATGAAATCATTAATAAACGGGGGGGCTATGAGTTGTATAGAAAACAAGGAACGGCCTTCTGCCTATGGCCAGGATGACGCGGTATTCTCTGCTGTAGTAAAGGCGGATCGACAGTTGTAAAAACAATATGACACGAAGGTAAAAGAAAGGAAAAAGAATAGAATAAGAATTTTGGTAAACACTAAATATATTCAATTAATTTTCACGAGCAATTAGGGCTTATTTATAAACAGTGTAACTTACATAAGTAATTATCGGACTATGTTGGTACGATAATAAGATTTCAGCCTGTCCTGTGATCGCTTCTTGGTTCGCGTCTATATCACAAATTACACTCATTATCTTTCTCTTTATATCAATGGAATTCTTTAATTGTTCAACGCTTTTATAACAATAACTTGCCGATTTTCAGTATAGAACATAAATTACTCGAATTTTAACTTATCTGCACGCTGGCAAGACTGCTCATTTTTATGGCACACAGTCGACCTTTTTTACCCTTTCACATTGCAAGAAGCAGTAAAATCTGAAGATCTACGAAAGTTTTTAGTCATATTTTAATGTATATCTGAGTGTAACGCTCAGTTTAGCTTATGTTAAAATGTTTCTCTGACTGCGCAGTCGATGTATTAGCGTTTATGCTAGATGCGCATATTTACAGTTACGTAAATTATACAGGGTGTTACAAAAAGGTACGGCCAAACTTTCAGGAAACAAACCTCACACACAAGTAAAGATAAGATGTTATGTGGACATGTGTCCGGAAACGCTTAAATTCCATGTTAGCGCTCATTTTAGTTTCGTCAGTATGTACTGTACTTCCTCGATTCATCGCCAGTTGGCCCAATTGAAGGAAGGTAATGTTTACTTCGGTGCTTGTGTTGACATTCGACTCATTGCTCTGCAGTACTAGCGTCAGGCACATCAGTACGTAGCATCAACAGGTTAGTGTTCATCACGAACATGGTTTTGATGTCAGTGCAATGTTTACAAATGCGGAGTTGGCATATGCCCATTTGATGTATGGATTAGCACGGGGCAATAGCCGTAGCGCGGTACGTTTGTATAGAGACAGATTTCCAGAACGAAGGTGTCCCGACAGGAAGACGTTCTAAGCAATTGATCGGCGTCGTAGGGAGCACGGAACATTCCAGCCTATGACTCGCGACTGGGAAGACCTAGAACGACGAGGACACCTGCAATGAACGAGGCAATTCTTCGTGCAGTTGACGATAGCCCTAATGTCAAGGTAACGTTGACCACGTCACTGTATGGAGAGTGCTACGGGAGAACCAGTTGTTTCAGTACCCTGTACAGCGTGTGCAGGCACTATCAGTAGCTGATTGGCCTCCACGGGTACACTTCTGCGAATGGTTCATCCAACAATGTGTCAATCCTCATTTCGGTGCAAATGTTCTTTTTATGGATGAGGCTTCATTCCAACGAGATCAAATTGTAAATTTTCACAGTCAACATGTGTGGGCTGACGAGAATTCGCACGCAGTTGTGCAATCACGCCATCAACACAGGTTTTCTGTGAACGTTTGGGCAGGCATGGTTGGCGATGTCTTGATTGGGCCCCATGTTCTTCCACCTACGCTCATTGGAGCACGTTGTCATGATTTCATACGGGATACTCTACCTGTGCTGCTAGAACATGTGCCTTTACAAGTGCGACGCATGTGGTTCGTGCACGATGGAGCTCCTGCACATTTCAGTCGAAGTGTTCGTACGCTTCTCAACAACAGATTCGGTGACCGATGGATTGGTAGAGGCGGACCAATTCCACGTCTCCATTCTCTCCTGACATCAGCCCTCTTGACTTTCATTTATGGGGGCCTTCGCAAGCTCTTATCTGCGCAACCCCGGTACCAAATGTAGAGACTCTTCGTGCTCGTATTGTGGACGGCTGTGATACAGCACGCCATTCTCCAGGGCTGCATCAGTGATTCCATGCGACGGAGGGTGGATGCATGTATCCTCGCTAACGGAGGACATTTTGAACAACAAAGTGTTTGAAGTCATGCTGGTACGTTCTGTTACTGTGTGTTTCCATTCCATGATTAATGTGATTTGAAGAGAAGTAATAAAATGAGCTCTAACATGGCAAGTAAGCGTTTCCTCACACATGTTCACATAACATATTTTCTTTCTTTGTGTGTGAGGGATATTCCCTCAAAGTTTGGCCGTTCCTTCTTGTAACACCCTGTATAAACCAAATGTCTTTCAAAGACTAGGTCTCATCTCATAAGGTGATCATTTATTACGTAGCTTGGTGAATGCGTTTGCAAAGGTACTTACAGCATTCATACCAAGGAAGGCCCAATAATATTACAAGCTTAATGTAAGGGCCTACGGAATGCGCGCAGCCTACGTGCGTTAACACGCGCTCGCCAGCCGGCCTGTCTGGCATGTTGACGATTCGCTTGGTCAGCAGACGCGCGTCCGGTCACACTGCGACGGAGAGTACGCGACTAGACGCCATCCGCAGCGGGCCTCAGGGGGGGGGGGGGGGAGGAGGAGGAAATCTCTCTTTCATTAGCTCACCCTGGAGCCTTTCGGTAAGACCGTATTTAGCCTGACGAAATATTCGTGTAATCATCCGGGGCCTAACACCCTTATAGAAGTGGTGTGACCATGGGGAAAATTATGGAAAATCTACAGTCCTGAAGAGCAGCAGCACACAGCAGCAGCGTGAATATCTTCCGACTAGGTGGGGACATCCAACGCCTGAATTCAGGTTGGTCTACTCCAGTTTCGCTGGAATACTAAAGGCAGTGATGGATTTTTATTTTACTTTTGAGTGACTCATCTACATATGATTACTCCGCAATTCACATTTAAGTGCTTGGCAGAGGGTTCATCGAACCACAATCATACTATCTCTCTACCATTCCACTCCCGAACACCGCGCGCGGGAAAAACGAACACCTAAACCTTTCTCTCCGAGCATTGATTTCTCCTATTTGATTTTGATGATCATTCCTACCTATGTAGATTGGGCTCAACAAAATATTTTCGCATTCGGAAGAGAAAGTTGGTGACTGAAATTTTGTTAATAGATCGCGCCGCGACGAAAAACGTCGTTGCTTTTAATCACTTCCATCCCAACTCGCGTATCATATCTGCCACACTCTCTCCCCTATTACGTGATAATACAAAACGAGCTTTAGTGGACTTGTTGCCTGTTCTAAGTGTCCTGCCAATGAAACGCAATCTTCGGCTCGCCTTTCCCACAATATTATCTATGTGGTCTTTCCAACTGAAGTTGTTCGTAATTTTAACATCCAGGTACTTAGTTGAATTGACAGCCTTGAGAATTGTAGTATTTATCGAGTAATCGAATTCCAACGGATTTCTTTTGGAACTCATGTGGATCATTCACACTTAGTTATTTAGCGTCAACTGCCACCTGCCACACCATACAGCAATCTTTTCTAAATCGCTTTTCAACTGATACTGGTCTTCGGATGACCTCCCTAGACGGTAAATTACAGCGTCATCTGCGAACAACCTAAGAGAACTGCTCAGATTGTCACCCAGGTCATTTGTATAGATCAGGAACAGCAGAGTTCCCAGGACGCTTCTCTGAGGAACACCTGATATCACTTCAGTTTTACTCGATGATTTGCCGTCTATTCCTACGAACTACTACCTTCCTGACAGGAAATCACGAATCCAGTCGCACAACTAAGACGATACCCCATAGGCCCGCAGCTTGATTAGAAGTCGCTTATGAGGAACTGTGTCAAAAGCTTTCCGCAAACATAGAAATATGGAATCAACTTGAGATCCCCTGCCGATAGCGGCCATTACATCGTGCCAATAAAGGGCTCATTGGCGTTAAATTAGACGAAATGTCGCAATCAAATCAGAGTAACGTTGTCGATATACAAAGTGTTACTAATGAACTGCAAGAAGAGATTCGGCAGTTAAAAGCAGAAAGAAGCGAGCGTAACATTCCGAGAGACTTGTAAGATGATAGTTTAATCAGTACAGGTACAACTACAATAAAGAATTTTTCATTATTGCCGCAAGTTCCAGTGTTTAGCGGGAAACCGGAAGATGATGTCAAAGTGTTTTTTCGTAAACTTGAAGGTGCCGCCCTGTTAGGATCATGGACAGATTCCGATAAGCTAGTGGCTGCCAAATTAAGAATTCAGGGAGCAGCACAAGATTTCATTAGCGCGGAGCCTACTTGCCTGAAAACAGAAGATTGCAATGAGTTTAGAACGATTGTTGTTCAGAGATTTAAACGTAAAAACACGATCAGATTTTACAGAGAGCAGCTTCGCAGTTTGCGAATGCGACGAGACGAATCTATCGAGCAGTTTACCGACAGAATTCGAAACATCAATGCTCAAACGTACGAGTTAGTAGAAGATGAAAAGGAAAATCGAATTCAGTTGTTCGAAGCCGACCAGAGAGCCTTGCACACATTCATTCATGGGTTGCACGGAGAGGAAGTAAGCAAAGCTGTTAGATTGGTGCAATGTAAAACGTTTCAGGAACCAGTATAATCGGCTTTTGCTTTCGTTGAAGCACTAAGAAGACCGAATGAGATGCAGAAACAAGAGCTTAAAGTTTTCCACACAACAGTACAATGCTACAGATGCAATTAGCTGGATCACAAGCGTAAGGATTGTCAAGAGAATCTAATCTATCATTGCGGGCTGCAGGGTCATGTTTAGAGAGATTGTCGCAACAAGAGGGAAGGTAATTTGAACAACAGACAATATTCCAGATCTTTAAACGATTATGTGGACGTGCTGCCCACCACTCAATCCGCCCCTTGCCAAACACAGTGAATCTTGTTAGTTCCAGCAAAAATCGGACCAAAATTGACTTCGTGGTATGTACTGTATATTGTGGGAGAAACATTAATCTACTTATTGACACAGGAGCTCAGACCTCGTTAATGTGGTATTGCACAGATAAACACAATAAATTGAAACAGCCACTATTAAAAGTGAGAGGGTTAAACGGGGGAAAGCTGTGTAACTATGGAGATGTTGACATAGAATTAATTCTTGGCCAAGGTCAAGATGAAGGTGAAAATGAAGATAAATACACAGCAAGGGTGCAAGTAGTTTCAAAAAACAAAACGCGTTATGACGGTGTACTTGGATTTGATTTCTTGTCTGCTAACGGAGGCAGAGATATTTGTCACAGGAAGAAAGATCAGACTAAGCCGTAAATAAAAGGTTGTATACATGGAAGAAGCCTGGAGATACTGACAGGTTTCAGATAGATTATATAATGGTAAGGCAGAGATTTAGGAGCCAGGTTTCTATTTAAGACATTTCCGGGGGCAGATGTGGACTCTGACCACAATCTATTGGTTGTGAACTGTAGATTAAAACTGTAGAAACTGCAAAAAGGTAGGAAATTAAGGAGATGGGACCTGGATAAACTGAAAGAAACAGAGGTTGTACAGAGTTTCAGGGAGAGCATCAGGGAACAATTGACAGGAATGTGGGAAAGAAATACAGTAGAAGAAGAAGACTGGGTAGCTTTGACGAATGAAATAGTGAAGGCAGCAGAGGATCAAGTAGAGAAAAAAATGAGGGCTAGTAGAAATCCTTGGGCAACAGAAGAGATACTGAATTTAATTTATGAAAGGATAAAATGCAGTAAGTGAAGCAGGCAAAAAGGAATACAAGCGCAAAATGGCAAAGCAGAGATGGCTAGAGGACATATTTAAGGATGTAGAGGCTTATCTCATGAGGGGTAAGATCAATACTCCGTACAGGAAAATTAGAGACATTTGGAGAAAGAGAACAACTTGCAGGAATGGAGTGAGGCAGGGTTGTTGCCTATCCCCGATGTTATTCAATCTGTATATTGAGCAAGCAGTGAAGGAAACAAATGAAAAATTCGGAGTAGGAATTAAAATCTATGGAGAAGTAATAAAAACTTTAAGGTTTGCCGATGACATTGTAATTCTGTCAGAGACAGCAAAGGACTGGGAAGAGCAGTTGAGCGGAATGGATAGTGTCTTGAAGGGAGTATATAAGATGAACATCGACAAAAGCAAAACGAGGATAATGGAATGTAGTCGAATAAAGTCGGGTGATATTAAGGGAATTAGATTAGGAAGTGAGACACTTAAAGTAGTAAAGGAGCAAAATAACTGATGATGGTCGAAGTAGAGAGGATATAAAATGGAGACTGGCAATGGCAAGGAAAGTGTTTCTGAAGAAGAAAAATTTGTTAACAGCGAGTATAGATTTATGTGTCAGGAAGTAGTTTCTGAAATTATTCGTATGGAGTGTAGCCATGTATAGAAGTGGAACGTGGACGATAAATAGTTTGGATAAGAAGAGAATAGAAGCTTTCCAAATGCGGTGCTACAGAAGAATGCTGAAGATTAGATGGGTAGATCACATAAGTAATGAGGAGGTATTGAATAGGTAGGATTGGGGAGAAGAGAAGTTTGTCGGTGGGTAGGACATGTTCTGAGGCATTAAAGGATCACCAATTTAGTATTGGAGGGTAGTGTGTAGGGTAAAAATCGTAGAGGGAGACCAAGAGATGACTGCACCAAGCAGATTCAGAAGGATGTAGTTTGCAGTAGGTACTGGGAGATGAAGCAGCTTGCACAGAATAGAGTAGCATGGAAAGCTTCATCAAACCAGTCTCAGGACTGAAGACGACAACAACAAGCCGTAATAACTACAACCTAAGAGATCATTCTTCAGATCGTACTCAAAGGAGCAGCAATACTGACGTTGTGGGAATGGACTGCCCAAACGATGCATCAGTTCAAACTGTCAGGGTCGATGTTCAAATTGATTAGCCTCAGCAGATTCCCATGGCAGCAGGAGAGATAATCTACATTGAAATAAAGTCACCCTGATGCAAGGAAAGAACATTGTTATTAATTGAGTGACCTGAGAAAAGTGAGTTATTGCATACAATGCATTGTTATGTTGCTAGAAGTGTAGGTGTTGCCACAATGGTAAGACAGAATGTCGCAAAAGTCCCAGTTACAATAACGAATATGAGCAATGAGGATGTTGTTTTGCCACAAGGAACAAAAGTTGCTGAAGTGTCGCGAGTAAGTGCAAATGACGTATTACAGATACCAGATGAGGTAGCAAATTCTGCAGCTATAAACACAGATCTTTGTAACAGTACCGCAAAATTGCAACGAGGAGACGAAGTTAATAATAGACTGAAGCACAAGATTTGGAAAAAGATAAGAACATTTGACAGTTGAAACAGAAGATTTTAGTGCCTGTTTTGCTGGAGTATGCAGATTTATTCCGAGAACTTACCTGTCACTCATTTATTTCAGCATCATATTCATGCAGGGAGTGCTGCCCCAATCACACAGAAACTTTACCGAATACCATTTAGTCAGAGAGTTGGTGGAAGACGTGGTTAAAGAAAAATTAGAAGCTGGAATTATAAAACAAAGAGATTCTTCAGACCCACTGTGATGTTTACCTGTTGTTGTTGTTGTAAAGAAGAAATCAATTTCAGGTGAACCACAGTTCCGTTTTTGTGTTGATTACCGATCTTTGAATGCTGTGACCACACCTGACTCTTACCCCTTACCAAATTTAGTGAAAACCTTGGATTACTTGGGCAGATGTCGAATTTTTTCAGTATGTGATTTAACAAGTAGTTATCACCAGTTAGCAGTGCATCCAGATGATCAAGCAAAACTTCATTTGTAACAACAGGAGTGTACAAGTATCTTTGTATGCTGTTTGGGCTTCGTAATGCTCCAGCTACATTTCAATGCTTGATGGATTCAGTTTTATGAAGGCTCACCCCAATAAAAGCACTTGTTTACTTTGTTGATGTAATAATTTTTGGTGAAAACTTGAAGCACCATACTGAGAGACTGCAAGCTGTTTTTGAGCGTATAAAAAGTGCAAACCTGTCTTTATCAATAGACAAATGTCATTTTCCACAAAGTAAACTTAACTACCTGGGTCATGTTATAACCAGTGTAGGTGCTCGACCTGATCCAAAATTAATTGAAGATGTAAAGAATTTTTCAGAACCTCAGAATTTGAAAGAGCTATAATCATTCTTGGGATTGTCGAATTTCTACAGATGATTCATAGCCGGTTACGCAAATAAAGCACATCCAATGACACAGCTACTGAAGAAAGGAGCCACATTTAATTGGTTAACAGATTGCAAAAAGGCAATGGAAGAACTTAAAACTGCTGTAACCACAGCCCCAGTGTTAGCCTATCGGGATTTCAGTAAACCTTTTATTCTTTCAACTGATTTATTCAATTCTGCCATAGGTGCAATCTTGTCTCAAGAAGTTGGTCATGAACATCCATTCTCATTTGCTTCCAGACAATTAAACAAAGCAGAATGTAATTATACTACTACTACTGAGAAGGAGTTTTGTGCTTTGGTTTTTGGTATAACACACAACAGATCTTTCTTAACAGGAAGAGAATTTACAGTTATTATAGATCATGCTGCAGTTAAATGTTTATTGAGCTTAAAGGATCCAAGTTCCAGATTAACAAGATGGGCATTAAGACTGAGTGAGTACCAATTTAAGGTTATTCACCGACCTGGTAAACATGTGAATGCTGATGCAATGGGTCGAAAAGTCAATGTTTGTGTTACGATAAGCGGAGAAGAAGAGTTAAAGGCAGCTTAAGAAGAAGATACGCAATGCAAATTATGGAAAAATGATCAACGTTTTGTCGAAATAGATGGATTATTGTACAAAATCACTAGTAAAGGAAACCGCCTAGTTATTCCAGAAAGTGTGAAAGAGCAAATCATGAGAGAGCAACACGATTCTCATTATCACGACATTGCGGGTAAAAGAGCAACAAACATTAAAACATCTCAAATGTTTTGGTGGCCAAGTCGCAAAGCTGACGTTTTTGAGTTTGTTTCACAATGTGATTCCTGTAACTGACGGAACAATTTAGGAAAAAGTAGAGTGCCATTGCAAGAACTGCCAGAAACAAGTGAACCATTTGAATGAGTAGCATTAGATGTCATAGGACCGTTGCCCAAGTCTAAAGATGGAAACAAATACATATTGACAATGTTAGACAATTTCTCTTGATACCTTCTCAAGGTACCAATACCTGATCAGAGTGCTGAGACTATAGCTAAAGTTTTTGTAAAAGAATGGATTCTTAAGTTCGGATCACTATTAAGTAAAATTAGTGATCGAGGAACGAATTTTATGAGTGAATTACTTAAACAGGCGTGTAAGCTCATGCAAATAACTCAGTTAAGGACTACACCAGCACACCCTGAAGGAAATGAAAGAGTCAAGCAAGTCCACAGAACAATTATTAAAATGGTTAGCCATTATATGAGCAGCAAACAGGACAATTGGGAAGTCTGTTTACTGTACTTGGTAAGTTATTACAATGCCAAAATGCACAGCTCAACTGGCCTAAGTCCATAAGAGACCGTCTACAGAAGAAGAATGCATTCACCCTTGGACTTTGCACGATTGACTGCCAGAATCAGCAATGAACACGTAAGGGATCTAGCATGCGAGCTATAAAGGAAGCATGGAGGGGAGAGAAGCAGTGGAATCATCAATGCTTTCTTCAGCAAGCAAGACAACACGACCGCCAAGCAGCACTGCCACAGTATTGAGTTATCGGTCTTATGTATCTGAGCAACGTGTTGTTAAAGAAGAGTCAAGTCAAAAAGTTTAAGAGATTTTGGAAAGGACAATATCTAATCTTGGAGGTGTCGCCCAGTCACTTTTAAGCTCCAACTGCCCTTTCGTACGATTGTCGCTCGTGTCAGTCATGTAAATCCATTTCTGGGTAGATTTCCTGTACTGTTGCAAGGTGATGAGGACCGACTGAGAGGCAGACCTGATGTTCTCAAACCCAGGAAGCGAGAATTGCAAGGTTGCAGCCCACATTTAGAGGCTGTAAGTGCAAACTTTGATTTAAACTCTTTTGTTAAGGATTACTGATAGTCTATCAAACGCTAGAATTGATGACTTGACTTAAGAACAGCCTTAGAAAGTATTACAAATGATTGTTTGAGCAGTGTACTACTACTACATCCAGAAATTTTTTTTTACAGATCCTACTATCAGTTGAACAAAAGCCAGATGCAACATATACATGATTTACCCTGTTAACTCGTACAATTTATATGCTTACTATTGAGCCCTAGACTTTCAACGCATCTGTATCATCCATTTCTTAAACAATGTTCTGAAGGTATAATCTCTAATTTAACTCCACCATTGGTGTCACATTTACATGTAAAAACTGTGGTACACCTGAGCTACTCTTTGCACTAAAAGTGAACAATAGTGGATTAATCTTGAATACCACGCATTGTGACTTATCATGTGAACTATTTGATATGCCTAGTATGTTGCCAACTACTTCTCATGCAACTGGACATTTGCCATTAACTAGAATGTTATCTATTTATTACAATGGTTCATACATATTAACATATGGAAAGCATTCCTTATCAGGTTTTTCTGAAGACAATAATCCATGAAAGTAATCTCTTCAAACAATGAGTTAAATTTCATTGAAGCAGCAAATAGAATTAAGTCCTTCGATTCCTCCAGTAATGTTAATGCTTACTTGATTGTCAGTATTGTGTTTTTAGTGCTTTTATTAATTTGTCTTGTCATGTATGAGATTGTCATCTTGAAGGCATGCTTCTCTGTACTGAACGTTACTGTGTCTGCAAATGAAATACATGTTGCAATGCCTTCTGGTGCCACAAATGGCGAAATATTCATAAAACCCAGGTCATTTTGAGCCACCTTTAGTTGCTCTTTTTCTCTGGGGAGAGTGATGTGTCTACGGATTGCGTGCAGCCATATGGTGCATTAACATGCGCTCGCCAGCCGTAGTTGTTGTTGTTGTTGTTGTTGTTGTTGTTGTTGTTGTTGTTGTTGTTGTAAGGCAATCCAAATGATAAATTTCAGTTGCAGAATTTGTCTGTAAAAAAAAAAAAAAAAAAAAAAAAAAAAAAAAAAAAAAAAAAAAAAAAAATCCATTTTCCCCCTTCAAACTACATGAGGTATGTGTAGAAATTTTGCATTGACTATTGCCATGCAGACAGTAAAAAGTAGTAGTAGTTTTGCGAAAATCTGAAGCAGTGGGTATAAGGTATGGATAATCTTTCTTAGAATTGTTATTGTTATTACTATTATTGTTTTTTTCATCAAAGATCTAACCTTTTCCATTTGTAGAAGACCCATGAATAATTTTATTTTATTGCAATGTGTACTGTCTTGGTAATTATTTAAAACCAATTACAAGTTCCCAGCAGGTTTGTATTATTCTTTGTAGCTTTACTGCTCGAATAATTACATGTTTGTTAAGTATGTGCTTCTCTAAAAAAAGTTAAAAGAATCATAAATGCCTAAGTTATGATCATTTATCTCTATATGTACCATTTTGCTCCGATATTCTTGTAGAGCCCAGTTATCGGAATATCACTGCACTTAAAATTCAATATAAAAAAAAGTTCTGAGAGCAAAAAGATTTTGTACAAGTTTTTATAAGTACAAGAAAATGTGCAAAATTTCATGAAAATCTGAAATAATGGGTGACATGACCTGTGTGATTTGACGTGGAATGACTTCGCACCATTACTTATTGAGATTTGACTTTCTCTAAGCCTGTCCCTCATCCATGAAAATTTAGTTTTAATAGTAAATAGTCAAATAACATATGAAATTCACTACAACTTCATGAAAGTGTATTTATTTCATTATATTACCTCTAAAATGTAATATAAATTAAATAATGTGACCACCGATGAAAAAAATGTAGCTTAAAAAATTAATGGTGGTGGGGGGGGGGGATTCGAAATGTCTGCTCATCCCCGACCCTCTTGCATAGCACAAACACTTAAGAACATGACCAGAACAGGTGGCCTACAGCTGGTACCTTCGCACAGATACATGAGGTACGTAATAGACGTGTAGAATGGCTCTTGCGATTTTCTCACTATTGCCATAGTGCACCTTACTAATTGCATATTATGTTGTTTTAATGGCCTACTATAGGTGTACAAAGTTTGAAGTAAATTTATGATCCCAATGTTGTGGCCTTCCCTTGTAAGTTTTGTCACCCTTAAATTTGTCTAGTTTCGTAGTACAGATCTTCATTACTCCTATTACTGTATTGTCCCATGTTTTCTGTCTTTTCTTAGTCTGATCCAAGCATTTTTCTGCACATTGAAATTCTGACTTATTACTGTAACATAGTGCTGTAACTTTGTTTCAAACAAGTTAGCTCTCTCATTGTACATGTATTTAGTTCAGACTCATTTGTATAATCCTCGACCTGAATTTATTAGCCTCTGTCCCAACCATCCTTTTGTGTTACCTCGCTAAATTTATCAGCCTTCTTAAATTTTCAGTATTTTCTGCCCAGAAAACTTCCTGTGTAGTATGTAGTATCATTCGTTACAGGTGGTCTCAACTGCTTCCGACACCATTTGACATCTAGCAACTCTGAGGCTTCATCTTTGCTGCGCTGCACAAATCTCATTCTCAGCAGAAGCGTCAGCTGCCTTGATAAGGTTTTGCTCCTCTGTGACGATCTCAGGTACTGTACACAGAACCCCGGTCACTGCCAGACACCTGCCAAGTCTGCCACAGTGGTGAGTAGTCAGTTCAATTTGTAACTCGAGTAATCAGTGCACCATCTCAGCTGCTAGCATTTTTATTTATTTATTTCTTGTCAGAAGCGTTCGTACATCGAAGAGCTACACAATAACTAAGCAACATGCATTGTAATAATTGAAACAGAAGTATACCATAAGTTACATGACACTACATTCGGTCTCCACCGTGTAGCCCCGTCTTTGTATGTCGGATCTACAACATGTGACACTTGCTTCGTAGTCAGTCGAGTGTCTTCGGAGAGCCCAGTTGTCTTTGTGGCCAGGGGTTGCTCTCTCTCTCGTCCGGTACCAGCCTTCCATTGTTGGCTCCTGGTGCACAACTCCTGAAGTATTGTGGTTCATGCTTAGATGGTTCTGCAAGTGCCTCAGTTGTTCCCAGGAAGTCCTTCCTTGACTTGAGTCTTGGTTGTGCTGGCTGGTATCCAAACAAGTGGTAGGCTGCAGATGATGTGGGTTCAGTCGTTGTTCTCTTCTGCCAAAAGCCTTCGTATGCCTGGGGGTGCTATTCCAGCAAGATAGTACTGCTTCTCCAGAAGTGTGGGGTGGAGACAGCCTGTGACTGAGTTGTATTTTTTGTTAAGAGCTTCATCCACAGTTCTTAGAATGGCAAGACGGATATGACACTGGGCAAGCGTGTGTTGTGCCACTGAGTACTAAGAGGCCAATGCAGATGTTTTTAGTCTCTCTTCTCTTGTGAGCTGCTCCTGTTGTGAAATTCAGTACCACATTGTTTTTTGCACCCATTTTCTGCTCAGTATTTAGGAATTCTTTCTTATAGGTCAGTGCTTGGTCCAAAGAGACCCAGAGATATGTAAGGGCTGTGCAATTTTCCTCCCCAGTTAGTGTGCAAAGGCTTCTAGTGGCCTCCTTGTTCTTCACGTAGAGTAGTGTCAGCTGCTTGTCTTGTAGTAGGTGGACAGTAATTTAGGGCTTTTGACAGTGTTAACTTGATGCATTCAAATTCCCTGAGCTGTGATGGCGTGATCATCTGCAGAAGTGAAACTTTGGGTTTCTTATAGTAGGGGCTAGTCTTTTCTATATATGAGTGGTTCAGAGCACAAGTGGCGTAACTCCACCGAGGATAGGTTTGAGTAAGAGGAGCATTCATTAAGAAACGTACACAAAATTATTAATGTTAATAATTTCTGTACTGATGAATACAGGATAATATGCACTAAAATCTATCCAAAAAATATTTTAACAAAACATACAGGAAATGTGTAGGAAATGACTTGCTGAACAAAAAAAGAAAGGAGTTACTTAGTTTGTGCACTGAATGCATTACCAGTCAGCCACTGTAACTTCCAGTACATTGTGTGAATACAGGTTTGTAGTTTTCCTTGTCCGAAATCTGGTCCCAGGAATCCGAACGTCGAGTAGACACCTTCATAGGCAAGTCCTTGAAGAATGGATGATACGCAGGAGGAATGAATTTTAGAACATCAAGCATGCCCTTCTTGTCTCGTGCAGTCTCCCTCGTGTCACTGATGCAAGGCTTTGAGTAGGTCTGCCTAATGTATGCTTACAAAAATCCACCTCATGAAATTCTTCACTTTGACGGAAACTTGATTTAAACCTCAAGGAAAATGGCACTGCCCATTCAAATTGCATCCATCTGACTTGCAGCCATTTTAACGGATGCCCATCAATAGCATTTTGTTTTTACATCTTTGGATAATACAGTATTTACCCAATCACCAGCTGAGTAAATATATTTTTTTGCAACTGGCTAATTCAATCAGACCAAAGTGTGCATCATTAATTAGGTAGCTATGGCCAGGTATCATAAATTTGTGGTTATTGCTTTGTTTCATGTCTGGGTCTTGCACTAATTTCATCAAGGAAACATACATGTTACAATTAAAGTTCTGCCCTGTACATGGATCACAATACACAGTAACTACTTTATACATCTATGTATTCCTTAAGGTGTCTCACAACACAGGACACATCATCTTGGGAACCTCGATCTCCCCACTTTGTTCATCCCACATCTACATGTATCTGTTTCCGTCATTGAAAGAATGGCATCCCAGACTATACACACATAAATTTCTCTTATAGTAGGCAATAGATGCCTGAAATTTTGGAAAGGGCAGTGTCTCTTGTAAGTAAAACGTTCACATGTGGTGGTTACTAGATACTCCATTTCTGCCTTGTTTCACCAACTTGCTTGCTTCTTCAGCCAGTGCTAGATGTTCGCCCTTCTTGTTATGCAGCCTATGTCTCCTCTGTACATCATCCTGAGTTGCAGTCTCCAATTGTAGTTAATTGCATACTTTACTAGTATCCTTGGATGGAGGCTTGAAGTGTAGATTAAATTTTGAAATGAAAACATGATAGTAATATTTTGCTTTCGCTGGTTCTTTGCCAGTGTTCCTTCACTGTTGAATATAGTGTTTCTACATTTTTCTCACTGTGAGACCTCAGCTGAGATATCGTCAATTGGGATTTTCCTTTCTGGTATGATGATTCTGGTAAGATGGAAACAAGTTGATATGGTCTTGAACACTGCTGTTGTCTATTTTATTTCCAGCTGTTTTTTCCTCCTTGTGAATCAGGAACAGCAAACACTCCCTGCTTTCTTATACACCTGTATAATCTCCATTTATCTGCAGTGACCCTAAGAAGTACTTCTTGTGCACCTGTATACTAGTATTATTTCCTACCCTAAGAAAGTATTTCTGTGTGACTGCTTTTGGAGAATGAGATCCATCCTTCCAGTTTTTTCTTTGTGGTGAGTTTGACTGAACAAGTCCCCAAATATACACATTCTGTCTGGAGTAGTCTGCTAATTTCCAAACATTTTTGGATATTTCTTTCCTCTTACTTGCCTCAATTTTTGCATAACATTCCCTCCTGTGGTTACAGTCCTCGTCCACAAATATCTTTTCTAAAACATTCTTTCCACCATGAGATACATGAGATTGCCCGATGTTCGTGTTATTCTTACGGGTGTTAAGTTTCCACGCGTTGGGAGTTCACGTCCTTTTACGTACCCTGTGCACTACTTCAGAATCTAAAATTATGATATAAAAGTTATGTCAAATACTTGTTTTGTGCTACAGTGCAGTTATTGTATGTTCATAGTATACACGATACGTAATTGTTATAAACTGCACTTCTGTTCAGATGTATGTGTAATGGTAAAATGCAGCACCCTTAGACAGGTTAGGTTAGAAATAGTGTCTTATTCATTTTGGCTACATATAGAATATTGTTAATCATTATTGGCACGTATTACCTATCATAGTATCATTCGTAAGAACATTTTCCTCTTCATCTGGTGGATATTCTGAACAACACTCCTTAATATGGTCACTACAAGAACCTTCAGATTCAGTCTTCTACTAATGTTCGTGGACACACATACATTGTGCTCTGAACAAAGGTGGGAAATGGTTAAATCTGGTCATATCGAGTTGGCTTCCTTGGCACGGAAACAACTTTTCTTCTTTTGGGTTTATTGTCTTCTTCTCCTAAGCTGTCAGTGATCTCCTGTTCGTCCAAGGTTATTTCTTTGAAGAGTTGTGAGGACCCTCTGACATGAGAACCCTTTACCAGTACATTGGCCACATTGTCTGAAGTTCATTAGGGACAGTCTGTTAGACTTTGGTACTTCTTCTTTTGCACAGGTTCTTTTGTATGTAATCCAGCAATTAATAATAGCTAAAGCAATAAAATGGTTAAATAGTCTGATTGTCCATTTTCTTGTTCTGGTATTTGACCTGTAGTAGGCCATGAATCTTTCACATAGGTCAATACCACCCATGTTACAATTGTAACTCTTCACAATAACTGGTTGTGATACATCAATACTTCTGTTCTGTACCTTCGACCATCACTGTCATTTGGTATCATCTTGTGTCAGAAGTGAGCCGCAAGTTACTTGTAAGCCTTGTTATCTTTCCATTTAAGTGCACACACCTTTTTGCCTCCCCTCACACATTCATCCCATTCACCTATGTTTAGATCACAATCAGTTCTGAATTTTAAAGGGAGAGAAGCTCAATTGACTTAATGCCTGTAAAAAATCTGTCACTATACAGGGTGGTCAGAAAATGTCTGAGACGCTTGTAGTAATGTTGTAGGGAATGTTGTACTGACACGTAAATGTTAAGAAAAAATTCGATACGTTGCGCAGTTTCCGAGTTATGTAGCTTAGAAGCTAGCCAATCAGGTCGTTTTACGCTCAGATTCAAACAGCCTGGAAGGGGCGGTGTTGCCAAATGTATTCTCCATGTGGTTTGCTCAAACCGAATGAGAGAGCAATACAAATAAAAATAGGGGAAAATATTCACCTGTAGCAGGGATCGAACCCAGGACCAATGGGTCAGCAATTCCATGCGGTACCACCTACGCTATGACATCATCTAACTCAAACTGTCTCGGCCTGTGTAGTGAACCTTCATCTGCTTGTCATTTGATCACCGTTGGGAATCGTATGTATGCAGTCCATCTTTGTCGGAAGACTTAGCTGCGAAGGTACACGGAAGCAGGTGTGACAGAACAATGGATGTAGGCTTGACACACACAGTGGTAGCATAGCGCAACATCGGTACTCCTTCGAGGAATACGCCGATACGCATTTAGCATACGGCACTGCGGGTCAAAATGGACCAGAGGCCCAGAACATTTACAACGCAAGATTTCCCAACCGCGTTATTCATGGTGTGCGAATACCTTCATAGCAGTTGATAGATGATTAAGGGAAACCGGAAGTTTTGCTGTAACAAATGTTTATGCTGGACAAGAACACTATGTACGGAACGTTCAGTTAGAAGAAAATGTTCTCGATACGGTTGCTGGAACACTTAGTACCAGCTCGAGGGCCATTGGTAATGCTTTGGGGGTAAGTAAAGTTATTCCGATGTTCTTAATGGATCTCTGCAAACCACACATGGTAAAATTTATTCGTTTGTTTGTCGCTACAGGTTTCGCTCGCTGTAGTATTGGACATCCTACACGACGATGACCCATTTCCATACCACCTACAGAAGGTGCATGTTACAAATATTCCGTGTGGTATTTAAATAAATCTAATGAATAGCCGCATTTCAAAAGAATGGTGTTGTGGGCAGATAAGGCATGTTTCACCAGAGAAGGACCATTTTCAACTCCCAAAACAGCCACATTTGGACGGATGCAAACGCGCATGGTACTTACGTTAAATCATATCAGTGGAGGTTTAGCGTAAACATTTGGGCAGGTATCATGGGCCACTGTTTGGTGGGTCCCGTCCTACTCCCCCCCCATTCAAATGGACAGACTTATTTAGCATTCCATGAAAATGTCCTTCCGCTATGTGTAAAAGACGTTCCACTGGCGGTCCGGCAAGGAATGTGGTTCCAACATGACGGCACACTGCCGCACTTCGCTGTTGCAGTACGTGAGCATTTAGGTGTGTTGTATCCCCGAAGGTGGATTGGCTGAGGTGGTCCAGTTCACTGGCCAGCTTGTTCACAAGATCTGACGCCGTTAGATTTTTATCTGTGGGGGCATGCGAAACAAATCATCTACGCGATCCCGGTAGTCACAATCGAAGAGCTTCTTGTGAGGATGACTTTATCCTTTGATGAAATCATGGAAACCTTTGATTTCGGAAAGCTTGCGGACTCCATGATGCAGCGTTGCAATGCATGCCATCAGGTTGGAGGAGGACACTTAGAGCAGCTACTGTGAAGATTTATTGTTACGCTTTGCTCCTGGAAATTATGTTGTTACATTAAAGACCTGACAAAACATCAGTTGTATTATTTTTTTATCATTATTTTTCCTGTATTTGTTACATGTATGGCTTTTGATTATGTATGAGTTTTACTGCTTTTCTATAATTATGTCGAAACAGTTACGTATTGTTAGACCTTTGTCCAATGCAATCATAAGCAATTAATGTAAATAAAAGTTGTACAAATGAAATTCATACATAAATGTTCAAACAACAACAAATTGGTTAAATAAAAATAAAATAATGATCCTGCTGGGGGTCGAACCCTGGCCCTTGCATTTCTCATGTCTAGCCTTCTACCCCCAGACCATGCCACCCGATAAGGCAATAGCCTTTAATACATAGCCTTATTGCCATATGCTTAAAACATGAAACATACATTTGGTAACACCACCCCTCGCAGGCCGTTTGAATCTGAGTGCGAAACAAGCTGATTGGCTAGCTTCTAAGCTACATATCTTGGAAATGACACAACATATCACATTTTTTTCTTAACATTTATGTCTCGGTACAATCTGCCCTGGAACATCACGACAAGCATTTCAGACATTTTCTGACCACCCTGTATATCACATGCTGCCCATTGTTTGGAACTGTCACAGTCAACAGCGTAATTACACTTGCACCTAAACCTATTTCTTTTAATTCAGTGTTACACTCTGTTTCTTTGCCAGTATATATTATGAAGTCAAGAACTAAACCTTCTGAAGATGCCAAAATAATTTTTTTCAACCCAAGAGGATTGTGTTTCGATGGCACATAAGTTCTCATTGCACATCTGCCAGAGAATTGAATCATCTGCTCATCAATTGATAGGTGCTTAGATCGTGGCAAAGTGAGACACTTATTCCTGAAAACATTAATCACAGGCCTCACTTTCCAAAGTTTGTCACTCCTATCTTGATCATGTAAATTATTTAAAAAATGTAAATGATTGCGTAACTTGGAGTATCTGTCCCGAGTCAGAGTATCACTGATGAGAGGCAGATCAAGTAGCCTACTCCAGTACATCTTGACTTGTGGTAGCTTGAGCGTACTCATTAGAATTTCAGTCCCAAGAAAGGAAAGAATTTCGTTCATATTTGTGTTAGATTAAATTAGTACTTGTTCCATAGATCGTGAATACGACACTTCGTAATGATGTGGAACATGTCAGTTTAATAAAAGGTGTCTATACAAGATATTACATTACACAAAATATTACATGACACTTACTATTATTATTATTATTATTATTATTATTATTATTATTATTCTCTTTTTTTGTGGGTTGGGAAAATTACCCACTTATTATATCCAAAAATTCATCTAATGAGTAGGAGGAGTTGCCATTAAGAAATTCTTTCAATTTCCTTTTAAATGCTATATGGCTTTCTGTCAGACTTTTGATGCTGTTAGTAAGTGACCGAAGACTTTCGTGGCAGCGTAATTTACCCCCTTCTGAGCCAAAGTTAGCTTTAACCTTGAGTTGTGAAGATCAGCCTTTCTCCTAGTGTTGTAGCCACGTACACTGTTATTACTTTTGAATTCGTATATATTGTGTGGCTACAGTGAAGATCTCTAGCTCCTTAATTAAGTGTCTGCAGGATGAGCTCCAGCAATTATTTTGATTACACGCTTTTGTGCAATGAACACTCTTTTACTCAATGATGAGTTACCCCAGAATATGATGCCATACAAAAGCAGAGAATGGAAATAGGTGTGGTAAGCTAATTTACTGAGACATCTATCACCATTTGCAATGACCCTAATAGCATAAGTAGCTGAACTCAAGCATTTCAGCAGATCCTATGTGTTTTTTTCAGTTCAACCCTTCATCAATGCATACACCTAGAAATTTTGAATATTCTACCTTACATACTGATTCCTGATTGAAGTCTATATTTATCAATGGTGTCTTTCCAATTACTGTATGGAACTGTACATACTGTTTTGTCAAAGTTTAATGAGAGCCCATTTGTAGAGAACCACTTAATGATTTTCTGAAAAACATTGTTTACAATTTCACCAGCTAATTCTTGTCTGTTGGGTGTGATAGCTATACTTGTATCATCGGCAGAAAGTACCAGCTTTCTATCTTCTTTGAATATAGAATGGCAAGTCATTAATAGGACCCAAGACGAACCTTGCAGCACCCCATTCTTGTTCCCCAGTTTGAGAAATCACCAATTTTTTTTCATGTTATGTGAACTGCTTATTTCAACTTTCTGCACTCTTTCAGTTGGGTATGATTTAAACCATTTGAGCACTGTCCCATTCATACCACAGTACTTGAGCTTATCTAGAAGGATTTCATGATTTACACAATCAAAAGCCTTTGACAGATCGCAAAACATCCCAACGGGTGACTTTCGGTTACTCAGAGCATTTAATATTTCATTAGTAAAAGTGTGTATATAGCATTTTCTGTTGAAAGACCCTTATGGAAACCAAACTGACATTATGTTAAAACTTTATTTTTGCGAAGGTGAAGTTATTCTAAAATACATTACTTTTTCAAGAATTTTGGATAAGGCAGTCAGAAGAGAGATTGGGTGGCAGTTGTTGACATCAGATGTATCCCCTTTTTTGTGCAGTGGTTTAACAATGGCATACTTCATTCTATCTGGGAAAATACCCTGCTTCAGAGAGCTATTACATATGTGGCTAAGAATCTCACTTATTTCTTGTGAACAAGCTTTTATTATCCTGCTGGAAGCGTCATCAATTCCATGTAAGCTTTTATTTTTGAGAGTTTATTATCTTCCTAATTTCAGGAGGAGAGGTGGGTGGAATTTCAATTGTATCAAATGGTGTGGCTAAGGCCATTAACTGCCTTGTTTCTTCTAATGAACATTTAATCCCATTTTCTCTACAACATTTAAAAAATGATTAATCAAAATGTTTTCGACTTCCGGCTTGTCGTTTTATCAAGTTTCCACTCACTTTGATGGTGGTGCCGTCATCCTGTACTCTTGGTTGCCTGTCTCCCTTGTAATAATATTCCAAATTGTTTTGATTTTACTATCAGAGGTATTAATCTCAGACGTGATGCACATTCTTCTGGACTTTTTAATAACCTTTCGTAATGTAGCCCAGTAGTTTTTATAATATTTGGCTGTTTCGGGGTCATTACTCTTTCTTGTTGTTAGAATAAGCTCCCTTTTGTGGTTAAAAGATATTTATTCCCTTAGTAAGCCAAGGTTTTTTGCATGGTTTCTTGTAATTAGATTAAGCTACGTTCTTGGGAAAACAGTTTTCAAATTCTCTTAAAAGTGTATCATGAAATAAGTTATATTTTAAATTATCATAGAGTTCCTTGTACACCTCATCAAGATTTTCTCTGAAATTTCTAATTATTAAGTCATTAATTGAATGCACAACTTTGTGGGTCGTTTCGAATTACTGATTAGAGGTACATCATATACTGTAACTAGCTGAGCATCGTGATCAGAAAGGCCATTCTCAACAGGACAAGAATTTGTTTTTAAACCTATCTTAGTCTATAAAAGTGTTATCTATCAATGTGCTGCTGTCTTTTACTACCTGAGTTGGAAAATTAATGGCAGATATCAAATTGAAAGAACCGAGCAAGACTTACAGGTCATTCTTCCTATTATACTCTTTCAGTGAATCAACATTGAAGTCCCCACAAATAATAATTTGCTTACCCCTATGTGACAGATAGCACAACAAGGCATCCAACTGTTTTGTTGTATGCTTCATACCCACTGCTGTGAATTTATAGCGTGCATCTGTAAGTGCTAGTGACATGCTTTCCATCAATTGCAGCAGTGAAAAAGGGGAAATAGCGTAATTTCCAACGTAATTTACAAAATTCGTCAGCAGCAGTCAGCCACTGCTCTTGTATATATGGAGGCGTCACAACATTGAGCAGTTGTATCAATAACTGCCCGACACACTCCATAGACAGTCCTGTGCACTGTAGTGTGGCCTAGCCAAAAGCTGTAGAGAACCTCCTGGAAGGAGAAAAAGGAGAATTAACAAAAATAATAAATGACTTCTCAACTGTTTACAGAAAAACAAAATAGACTAATGCAATCTTCATTCATTAATTTTAGGCCTGTCTGATAGAATTCTGCAACTTAATATGCCGATCCAGAGAAAAAGATGGTGCAACATGCGTAATGGTCTGTCTTTGTCAAAACGAGGATTGTTACTTTGTCTGTTATTGTTCTTATACTGACTATATTACATTCCATGTAAAGTACATTGAGATACATTCAACAGCAATAAGTAAGCATAAAAGTCACTGTTGTATCTGTAATTGGAGAAACAACAAACAACGATGCGAGTTCCAAATTCTGTTTATTGCCAACAGTTCCACAATACTGACACAACTTGGTGCTTGATCAAGAGCAGCGACTGAGCTGCAGAGTCGAACTCCAGTGTGGTAAACAGCCGTAGCACAGTGTAGCATCGTTCCCGGTGCGACGCTGACGTAGCACGTAGGTAGCGCTACACGAGACTGCCAGGCATGGTGGCGTATGCGGCTATATAGGGCGAGTGGTGGATGAATATGCCCACTGTAACCGATTCCGCTTGTCGTGTCGTGTTATGATTGGCAGTGCGGCCTCACATAACTATCTCTCGGGAGGACGCCGGCCGAGATTGCCCTGACAGTGCGGAGGCACTCAGTGTGTGAAGCCCGTACCTGCGCAGTACAGAGCTGCACATAAGTGGGGTGTGCCTGCCATTGGCTGTATGATGTAAAGGCCGTGGCCACGCCGCTGCAGGCGCCACAGTGTGGGCATTGACTGTACCACAGTCACTCACAAGTTCTGAATTATATTGAAAAGTAAACTGCTCAAATTGGAAATGGTAGGCCTAAATTTTAGGGCAATAAACAAACTGCAGAGGCTGCATGAAAGTAAATTAATACAAAGAGATTGCTACTGCATAATTTGGTGAGCTTCTTGATGTTAATGTAAATAAGAATTTGAAATAGATTCATAATGTGGAATATTGTATTAAATCAGGTAAACAGTGTTTTGCATTATGGAAATTGAAATTGTCACTGAATTGGCTGTCAACTTTTTTGTTTTGTTAGGGCAAGCATAATTTAATCAGTAATTAGATATGACATGGGTACCTGGGGTGTGAGAAAAACACATTTCCAAGTTTTTACACTTCTACTTAATTATTATCTACACATCGGTAAGGAAATCCTCAAAACTTCGAAAACAGATGAACTGACTTATCAAAAGTGCATGTCATCTTATGTTATCTAGAATCATAAGTAGAAGGTTAAAACGAAATTTTTCTCTGCATATCTGAAATATTCTTGGATTGCCTGGATCTTCATGAAGTGTTTGGTTTACAGTGAAATTGATCGGTTCCAGTTTTTAAACATTTATTCTTCTATTTGTAATAGCTGCTCAAATCCATCATGACACATTGCAAAGAGCCCGAGTTGTACAGTATGTCTTCGTAAAACAACTGATTGTTTCACAAATCAAGAAACATACTTTTTCACAACTTTAAATCTTAGTGAAATAATATTCAATTAACACAGGTTAAACTTCGAGATACCAGCTCAAATTGCCCGCCCAGCAGTCTCACTGCTTCCCTATTTATATATTCTAAATAATGGATGGTCACTTGGTCCGTTATTACTTAATAATAACATATTTTTAACTGTATTTACAAATAAAAGTTCCAAAGCTGAGATGTTCCGATTACACAGAATAATACATCTAAAATTACAGAATTGAATAATATGTGAAATTTATAATGTATGGCCTTCATTTGCAAGTGACAGAATAACTTCTTGAATGAGTAAACTACATTCGTAAAAGTCCAATTATTTTAATAATTACAGTGGTGATTAATACCATATATTTTATTCCTACCATTTTCACTAATTCAAGTCTCCCATTACTGCAATGAATGTCACAGTTTGTTAAAATACACCATTGTTTGTTTTATTTTGTAATAGTGTCTGCTAATTAGTCTCCAGTTTAGTGTCATTTTTATGAAAGTCACGAATCACCACAATACCAATCATTTTAAAGTGAGGTATTGTACTACACGATGTCAGGGAATTGAAGTTTTCATTAAGTCTTTGTATATTAGGTATATTACAAAGTCTTCTTAATCCAGAAAGAACCAGATTCATTAATTGAAGGGTACGGGGAAGTATAATGGTAACCCTTATTAGCTACAAATGGAGATATTCAACTGGAAAAGTTTAAAAAAAAGATTGCATATATAAGTTATAAATATTTTATTATTTATGCAACTTGTCAATATACAACATCTTAAGCACACAGATCAGTGGAAAAAACACAAACTTTGAGTTAATAATGTCCAAAACTCTATAGTTTCCTAGCTATGGCGAACATATTATGTGGCATACCATCGTTTTCTTGCAACAAACACAGTACAGCTGAAAATTCTCACTTTCGTCTGCCGATGCATCTACATATCACCCACATTCGTGGATGTCATCTTAGTTTTTATTGCTTTTTAGTATTTGTGCTAAATAGGTGGTATCCAGTTCAGTGCAGACATGAGGTCTTGTTTCTTCTTCGTCAATCGGAACTGACCTGGAATACTTCTTTTGAAGACTGGTGCCTTCCCCATGAAATTTATTTAATGCGAACACGGTTCCTGTGTCACCTGCATTGAGGAGGAGCCATACAGTGCCTCGCAATAACACCTTGTGCCCTTCTAGTGAGATATTCTTGTGACTAAATGTAGATCTCATGTCAATTATACATACAAAATCTTCTGAAGATATAACATGGACGCAAAATGGTCACTTTTGGCCAAAGTTCAATATGTCCACCCAGTCTTGAGGAGCATATACAAACTGCACATGTCAGTGAACATACTACTCTACAACAGCAAAATCTTGATCGGTTGGCAACATCGAATGTCCAGGAAGTGGTAAATGGTCCTCAGCGGTGGAAAATCTTTCTTTGCCTATAAGCAGCAACCAAACAAACGCAATGTTCCAGTTTTTGTTTTGCCCAGAGCAGTTGTCTCAAATGGCAATCAGCTTATTCCCTCGTATACTGTGATCTTCAAAATACTTCACTAAGCAGCTGCCTGTTTCCTCTGAACCCCCTGATGCTACCGTTTCATCCCAAACAAAGAAATGACGAGGTGACGAATTACAGGGATGAATGCTGCAGTTAAATGTTTAGTTTCCTTTTGTAGAACATTGGACATGTAGAGAATTTAGGAGTGGGCAATTCCCTGTTGTAGACAGAAAATTATTACAAGAATGCAGTTTGTCAAAAACTGCCTTCTTTGTTTCTTGACGTGCCTGGGCTTTTCTGAGGTGCAACTCCTTCTGTATATTTATTTCTCGTAATTTTTCCAGGTCGTTTTTTCCTTCTATCAGATGAATTTTATTTGAATCACATGTTGGGTAAGTATCTGATTTTGGCAGTTTCAATGAAATATTGAAATTGTGAATGGAAATGCAATGATACTTATCAAAAGATACAGGCTTTGCTTTCATACCAGGACAATATTCATATTTGTACTGGTTGTAGCAGCTTTATATGGAATATTGCATTGACACATAGAATTTTTCACCTTTACCTTTTCTACTGTAGTGAGTTTTGTATTTTGGAATACCTTCTATATGTTTCTGACTAATTGTGCATCTTTCTCTGAGTAGGCATGTGGTCTATTCTTGTGTTTGTCTCTTCTATCTTCTAGTGCAGTAGTAGCCCCTGTTCGCATTATGCATTGTATGTTTTCTACTCTACCTCTGTTGTGCTGCAAACCATGAATGCTTAAAAATGCAACTTTACAGACGTCAGTGCTTCTGTCATCTTTTACAGCACTGTATTGTACAGTGTTGTTACACCTGATAATTTCATTGCCTGTATATCTTCTCACGAGTTCTAGCCGCATGGAACCGAACAAATAAGTGTTTTATCTATTGACGACTGCACTGTTCCAGAATAACTTGTTTATACTCTGTAATTTCCCGTGAGACTGGTTTGATGCAGCTCTCGCGAAATCCATAGATTGAGACTACCAGAATGGAAATCAATGACTGACAGGAATAACAGGTGAGAAAGATTACATATTATCTCCTCGGTGTATCCAAATAAATGAAATTTTGACAAAGTTTTGGCCAGATCGCTACTCTATGCTCATGAGATAGTTTTTTAACCTTGGTAAACGTGCAGGTTAGTGTACTTACGTGCTGTGTAGTACTGCCTGACAAAATATTCGTGCGTTTTTGTTTTCGAACGCAAGCTTAATACACTTTTCAATATGCACTATGTGAGTGCTATTCCAGTCAATGGACGTCACTTTCAACCTCCTCATCTTAATTACACACGCAGCACACACGAATAACGTTTACAAAATGTGGCCCAGCTTCATATTACAAACGAGAACAAGACTTGCAAAGAGCTTACAGTCATAACGATGTTAACTTACAGATGCTCTATAGTCAATATGGGTACAGTAAAATATCTCTTTGCTAGTGTATGAAATTAATCTAAAACGGAATAAAATAAAATTACATACAAATAAGATTACAAACATTATATGTAGTACCGAATTACTGTGTGTTTACTAATTAGTTGTTACAATTGTAGGAGATAAATTCTAATATTTGACATGATAAGCAATGCACATGTTTTCATTATGCAATTTTTCGATGACGTATAAGCAGTTTCTGGGTCCTGTATACTGAATGTTTTTAATGGAATATTTGGCTTACTTTATTTTAAAAAAGTGAAAACTTCTTCAAAGTTATTTAGGAAGGGGATGTTAACTGACTGTCTGTTCATTCAGAATGAGACTAGGGAACCTGTTTTTATGTGTATGAATCTCAACCTCCCCTAGGAGACTCAGTGTGAAACCCTTGTCTTTGAGGTGTAATACCTGCAGGTTGTTTTCTATATTCTCAACTGTATGATTGTTTTCTACGCAAAAGCAGATTTCCTTAGGTTTTTCAGACGTAGGGCATCAAGATGTTCCTTGAATCTTGTTTCAAAAGCTCTACCTGTTTGGCCAATGTAGAATTTAGGACAGTTGCTACGCTTGAGTTTATAAATTCCAGATCTTTTATGGGGTATGCTATTGTGTGGGAGTGAGTGTATGACTCTTTGTTGGAGTTTATTGCTAGAGAAACTGATTTTGACATTCTTCTTCTTGAATCAGTTGAAAATTTTGTATGAAATTGGGCCTATATATGGTAGGGCTACATATTTCACTGATTTTTTGTCTTTCATAGTTGTTGTGGCTGTTGCTTGTTGCAAAGACTAATTGCTAGCAATTTTTTCTTTTGTTTTTTGAGAGTGTGTCTATGATTGAAGCATCATAGCCATTATTTTGGGCAATTGATTTGATTATGCTGATTTCTTTGTGCTGTTCAGTGGGGGTGAGGGGGACTTTATGCATACGATGTAGCATTGACCGAAATTAGCCATCTTATGTTGGTTCGAGTGGCAGGATGTGTTACTGATGGTAACATCTGTGGTTGTTGGTTTTCGAAAGATACCAAAATGGTGTTTGTTATTTATGTTTGATATTTTGAGATCCAGAAAATTGATGCTATTATTTATTTCATGCTCCACTGTGAATTTGATGTTGTTGTGTAATTTGCTCAGATCTTCAGCTAAGGCATCAATTTCACTGCTGTTACCATCAAAAAGTAATAGTGTGTCATTTACGTATCTCTTGTAGTAAATTATTGTACTGTTCATTTGGTTATTGGATGAGAAGAACTTTTGCTCAAGATGGTTAATGTAAATATCAGCTAATAATCCAGCAAGACTGCTACCAATTGCAAGGCCATCATTTTGTTTATAGACTTTATTGTTGAAGGTGAAGTAATTATTAGACGAGTGTGAGGATCTCTATTAACTCATATATTTCTGGTAGATTGATCTTTTTGTGTTTTAGGAGGTTACTTTTTATTATGTTGTTTCATCTACTGGGATGTTAGTGTATAGGTTTACAATATCTAGTGAGGCAAATCTAGCTGTTGGTGGTATGTGGATGTCTTTGATATGTTCTATAAAGTCCACTGTGTTTTTAATTGTATAACTATGTTCGAACATGTAGTAAGTGGTAAGGAGGTCCTTCAATTAAACCATACATGTGGCTGGTAGCTGTTTTATATATATATATATATATATATATATATATATATATATATATATATATATATATATATTTTAAACCTTATAGTACAACAGCCACGTTCCTCAACATGTCGACTTTCGACAAAATACCGAAAGCTATGCTTGTTTAAATACCGGATGATATTTTGTACTCGTTTACACACTTATACAAAATTTCATTTGTAAGTACAAACATTGTTTGTGCTTTGTCAAGAAAAATAAGCATATGATAGTGCTTTTGTGGATGTCAACACAGCAAACTTTTACAGGTACACACAATGGGATTTATATTTATAAGTTTTTTTTTTTTTTTTTTTTTTGTTTTTAAGGGAAATTTGGGCTGACTCCATATAGCATCATTGGGCAGGATTTGTTTCCTTCAGTCAGGTGGTTGCGATGTCACAGTGCTTGGTAATGGAACTTGAATGAATATTTTAATTACTCAATGCAGTTTATTAAAGAAAAATTAGTACATACAATAATGCAACTTGTATTTCAGGCCTTCCCCCCCCCCCCCCCCCCCCTCTCCCAGCGCGACTGTTACTTTACATAAAAACTTAAGAAACAGTTCCTCTCTTTGGTAAAGCAAAAAGGTTTATTACATTTGATGCATTTCGTTTGAGAATATGCTGTAATACACAATTTACATCTCTGTTTGTTTTCTACATGCTGTGGCCAGTGTTGTCTTACCTTAAATCATCAACTGGTCTGGGAACTAATGGGGCTTGTTTCTTTACAACTGTAGGCGATGGACTGTGATCTGATGGCCGTCCTCATCTTCTTACCAAAATGTGTCCTGCTTTTAGTAGTCCATGAGCTACATCAGACCAAAAAATCAACAGAGACATGTGTTTGGTAATTCCTCTCTGTCTGCTATGTCGGCAGTATAGGAGCCACACACTCACAACACACATGTCAAGGAGGTGGAATACGATCCTTAGATAAAATCTTTTCACACCAATGTTACTCCTATACAAAGCAACCAGCATGTCGTGCAGATCAACTCCTCCCATCGAACGGTTATATTCTCTAACAATGCTCAGCCTTGGAACATAAATATATTTTTTCTGTACCACTGACCAATGTTTCACTGATTCTACAAGACGTCCTCCTTTGTATGATGATGCAAGAACAACAGACTTGTTATCATACCACTTCAGCGCTATGATGTTCCTTTCTGTTTCAGTTCGATAATCGTATGATCCTCATCCCTGCTCTTTCAGCTCAATGTCTGCTTTTAGATTGCAGCCTCGACATCTTTTGGGTCTAACAGTTCCAGCAGCCAAAATGCCGTAGTTTTTCAGGGCAGAAATAAGATCGTAAGAGGTGAACCAATTGTCTGTGAACACTTTAAAAATTTATATTTTGGCAGTCCTTCCACAAACCTTATCACAATATCACCACTTATACCAAGACCAGTATCATTATCTACAGTTCCTTTTCCTTGGTATATTTCAGAATGCACACAATTACACTAGAACCAGCATGGGCAAAAACTTTTGTACCCCACTTGTGTGGTTTGCTTTTTACATACTGTTTCAGGGATGAATGACCTTTGAAAGGAATGATTAATTCATGCACTGAATGATATTCCTCAGGTTCAATAATTGAAAAACCTTGTTTGATTTTGTCAACAAATGTTTTCACCTTGAACAGCTTGTCATAATCAGGGTCCTCTCTTTATTTCATTTTAGTGTTGTCATTCACATGTAAATAATTTCTTCATTATCAAACCTATTTCTAGGCATTGAGTCAGCTATTGGAGAAAATCTTGTAGCCTCTGCCCAGTACATTCTGTAACTAGGCATTTTCACAACACCTGCTAGGATGTTTATCCCTATATAATTTTCTATTTCACGAACATTTGTATCTAAAGATGCAGTATAGATTAGATTGCTCGACTAGGTTCTGGATAATGTCATCACTACACATTGTTCTGAAATACTGCAGGCTTGGTCCTCTTTCCTTGAAAATAAGCTTAGGGCCAATACCTGGTGACAGCAATCACGAGAAGATGCAAAGAAGGGGGCATGTGTCATCAATCGCATCCCTCCAGAATATGCAGATAACTGCCACGCTGGCTGGTCGATAACGAGACAGGGCCGACCAACAGCGATGTCCTGCAATTCTCCAACGTCGACCCACCCCACTGTATGGACGCAGGAGATGGAACCGGGCGAGAGGCAATGTTGCAAAAAGGACATTGAAGAAGTGGACACATCATGTAATGCAGTTTTTTCTGACCCTCCAGGAGATGAACTGACACCTTTGCAGTATGCTGCTGTATAGGGAAAACAACCTGGGCGAGACAACGGACATTACACTCAATGCTGCTGCTAGCTCCCCATTTCAGTGTTGTGGTTCCCTAGTAGCCTATTCTCCAAGTCGCCTTTAGAAGAGACATCCACCCCAGCACCCACAGAAATACACAGCACTTGGATTGCTGAAGAACTTTGACTTTCTTCCGATAAGTTTCATTTTTTGTCAGCAGCACACACACATCCCTCTTAAGGTTGCTCACTATTGGTGTTTCTTCACGATTTACATTCAATGGTGTGATGAGATTAGCAGGATGAGACGCTTCAGCCTGAAAGCCACTGGTAGTGGCTTCATCTTGAATTTTGCATGTAGCAGTTAAATTAACTTCACATTTTGATGTCTGCTGCCTTTGAGTTAGTGGTCGTCTCTTCTTCTGTTCCTACAGAAAACAAAGATTGATTGAAAACAAATAAACTGTTCCATTGCACCTTATAGCCTACGTATAATTATTTGCATTCCATAATGCATTTTCAATATTTGTAGATTCTGATTCGACTTGTTACTATTTATTTGTACTACAATGACAGTACAGAAACACCTGTGGATGTGAGGGAGTAAGAAACCTGCCTTTATGAAAAGCTGCATTGGTGGGTGGGAGTGGGGGGGATGTACTCTGTGCAGTAAGAAATTGCTAATTTGTTGGTTTTGGATCCACTGTATGTTTTGAAATAGTAGAAATATACACTTGAACATATGATACATTTGACAAACTATCTTACGCAGTTAAGCACTTTTTTCCAATATGATAATTTGTCGCTGTTCATAACAAGAGCAAATGTGATGCTGTTACTGGGGCATTTAACTAGTGTTCTTTCACTACACACCAATCCGTACAGGTGTGAAACTTATCAAAGAATGCTGATTCAACTTGTTCAATTTTCCAAAATGGATGATTAATTACCATGCTAAACCCTTAACTGCATGCCACTCTGTGTGTGCTGACTGTTTTTGTTCTATTTTCAACAGACTTTAAATAGCTGTAAAGGACGTTTAGTTAGAGATGCATAAAAACTACAGGTATGGTTTAAAACTTTGTTTCAACTTTACATGGGTTAACAGTCATGTGTATGGGGCATATACTGTTTCCAAGAAGTGATGCGGATTTCTCCTCGATTTTGAGAAAATAAATTTTTGTCAAAAATTCTCTCCTCTCTGTAACACTAACACAGTGCAGACCTCCTGTATAAACTTAAGAGTGCTCAGTGATGCAATTGTGCAAAACTGCCATAATTATACAGTGGAAGGCAAGCTTTCTCGGCCACTTCACTGTTTTGTGATCACGTGCTCCATATGAAAGATGCTGATCAAACAGGTCTACACAAGCTTTTTGTTTGTTGTAATCCAGCGCTGCCACGGGTTTCAACTTCTCATTGCCTTCTGTTACAGCAACGGAGGATGTGTGCCTGGTACTTATCATCCACACATCCCTCTTGTCTTTCCACCGCAATGCTAGCAGATCATTCTTGCGGTGAAATATTTGTTCACCCTTTTTGAGAGCCATGGGCAATCCTTTTTTGTTTGGCATTACAGCCCCTACAAGACCAGTGTTGGCTCTACCCAGTTCTTTGGCTAGCTGAACACTGGTGTAAAATCTGTCAACATAAGGCCCTTACCTTGGAGTGAGCCGAGGAATCGCTTTACCACTGCAGAAGCACTGTTGTCAAGTTTATCGTCCCTTCCGTGGTAAACTTCAAAGCTGTATATGTACCCAGTTTTGAATTCTGCAAGAATGTATAGCTTCATGCCATATTTGTTTGGCTTATTAGCCATATAAACTTTGAAACCTACACTCCCTCTGAAGGGACACATACCTTCATCAATGGTTAGCACTTCACCTGGCTGATAACTTTCTTTGAAATTCCTTACCAAATCATCCAGAAGAGGCCTGACCTTATGAAGGGCATCTAAGTCTACTTCACCTTTCTTTTGTGCATTGAGTTGTCATTTATGTGGAACATAGACAAAATATTCAGAAATCTGTCCCTTGGCATAATATTGGGGCAAACATTGCAGCTGACCACTGGATCACTACACCAGTGACTGGCCATACCTGGCCTCTCACTGATTGACATGTGGAGGATAATAGCCAGAAACGTCTTTGTTTCACCAATTGTTTGCGTCCTCCATTGCTTGAATCTAGAATTGGGCTCTAATTTCTTTTGTGCTCTCAGTGTGGCCAGCTTCTGTCTAGGATATAGGTTTGTTTGTTCCTTCATAATTGAAATAACACTGTCCTTTATAAAATGTGAAAAAATCTAAATATTCACTAGACTCAGGGTGTATACGACCTGGGACACTGGGAGATCCGGGAAAAACTCAGGAATTTTTTCATCTGGGAGAAAACCGGGAAAAACCCGGGATATTTTTAGAATTCCGGGAATTCTTCATTGTTTTAGTTTTCAGTTAAATTTTTGTAATTTTGGCTGGTAAGAACCGATAATCTAAGAAAGGATATTACTGTAATACGCTGCTGCAGAATAATACTTAAACAATAAAACATAAACGAGAGAAAGAAACGAAAATAACTAAAATTGCAAAGGAAATGCACCATATACAATGGAAAAGGGGGCGTCAAATTCATATTCTTGAGAAAAAAAACTTGTTTCCCAAAGCACCTAGCATCCAGCGCACTTTTGCCTATCGATTATTCATATGATTTTTAAACACTTACATGTTGGTTTTCGAACATTTTTGAACTCATTTTAAGTTGATTTGTGAATGAATCATAAGTTGACTTTTGAATGCATGCATAGTGTACGTGATGTCTGTCAAGAGAATCCTCATCGCATCTAGAAATAAACTTTCCGCAGACAAAAAAGGGCACAGGGCAATACGAACTGAGGTCAAGTCGAACGAATAAATGCCAATTGCTGTCTGATTGTGGTTTATTGGGTTTGCGAAAGACCAGCATTATTATAATTACTAGCGAAATCCATAGATCGAGACTACCAGAATGGAAATAAACGGCTGAAAGAAATAACAGGTGAGAAAGATTACGTATTATCTCCTCGGTGTATCCAAATAAATGAAATTTTGACAAAGTTTTGGCCAGATCGCTACTCTAGTAAGGACCAGTAGTACAGTCCCCGGCTAGCAGTCGCTAAGTTCTGTTCCGGAAGTGACGTGTTGTTCGAACGCCTAACTGGAGAATAATCGCGGGATAGCTAAACCTGTGATTCTGGTGGGGTTCGTGAAGTTAATCAATGAATAAATTTTGACAGTGGCAGCAATAGCTACAGAATTTGTGATAAGATTGTTTGTTAGAACGAGGAAGGAGAAGAAACCAGGACATCACACAAATTATGGAAGAATAAGACGATTCCAAATTTATATAAAAAATTCGTAATACTACTTTTCGATCTCACGCTTGAGAATCTCGTGCGTATGAATGAAATGTGAAACTATTCCCTAACATAAAGTGTTTTGCTTGTTGTAGGCCTAATAGCCATTTGTATTGGTAATTATTGGATTATTATCTGTCGTTTTATGAAAATGATCATTTGTGCAAAAACAGTCTGGTTTATTTGGTGTGTTACAAAATTGCTGCCATATTAGAAAGGCCTATTTTGTTGTATCTAGCAGACAGCGACAAAATAGACGTAATCAGATCGAGAAACCACACCGGTCTTTCGTATTACTTCTATTAACAGATTTTTCGGTATTAGATATCGACATTTCGGTATTTCATGTAGCGAAACGTTTGACGAACTTTGAGGTAATAATTCTTTCACAGAAAGGAAAGCACGCTATGTAATATGTAAAGCTGTAGCAAGATTAGAATGAAAAATGCTAGGAGCTAAGGTTTGAAGAAATGTGTAATTTCTTGCTTATCTCTTGTCAGTATTGGTTTTAGATATCCTATATTTTATTTTATGTCACACAAAACAGCAAGTTATTAACTAATAGGCAATAAAGAGTTCAGATTTTCTGAGGAGTTCTTGATCTAAGGGCTGACTGTCAAACCGGCCGACTGGGAGCAGGAGAGGCTCCACAGGACATTCCAGTTTCCACTCTCGTGAATATAGTTTGGGCGTGGGGTAGAAAAATCCTTTAGGAAGAGGCGTGGCACTGCACTTTGGCACACTTAAGACCAAATAATGTCTTACATTTCCTCGAATATACATGTTTTATGTTTCAGACTCATCAGAAAGATGTGCGCTACAAGATAAACATATTTTGAAAATCCAATTTCTTTTTTACTATAGACCCGGTTTGCAAATATCGTAGGTCCGGGGCTGATGCGCAGAACGGTGGCTCACCTTCATCTGACGACAAATCGCAACATGAACTGTCTTGTTCTGCGTCGATTTAGTAAGATGTTAGACTTACCTGGACTATCGTTATTTTGCGGCATTTCGTAATAACTGTCGCTATCGAAATCCGAAAAATCATCAGTGGGTTCAGCAAGTACTTCTTCAATCATTTTTCGAAGTTTTGCATCCTCACCTCTCGCCATTGAAGGTAAAAGGAAGATAAACAAGCTAAAACTAAAATACTAGCGCCAAAATCAATGGTAAACGAACGACAGGATACCACAGAACACTAACATACGCGTGAAAAACACACGTGAATTCGTTCGGAAATATATACGGATATATCGCATTAACTCAGTAGGTTATGCGATCTAGCGCTAATATGATGAACTACAAGCATTACAGGACCTACTGGCAGTAGCGGGAACGCTAACAATGCATTTGATACACTAAAACAAAGTGGAATGCGGCGGGACGTAATATTACGGCGGCCGCATTTTCTTCGTTTCCGCCCGCGACGTAATATTACGGCAGCTGCACGGTAAGTGTTAAAGACCGAAAGAAGTAAAATTAAATATGACAAAGAAGAAGAGCAGATTATGACAATTATAACTTGAGATACGGAGATGGGACATGTATAAACTAAAACAACCAGAGGTTGTACAGAGTTTCAGGGAGAGCATAAGGGAGCAATTGACAGGAATGGGGGATACAAATACAGTAGAAGAAGAATGGGTAGCTTTGAGGGATGAAGTAGTGAAGGCAGCAGAGGATCAAGTAGGTACAAAGACGAGGGCTAGTAGAAATCCTTGGGTAACTGAAGAATTATTGAATTTAATTGATGAAAGCAGAAAATATAAAAATGCAGTAAATGAAGCAGGCAAAAAGCAATACAGACGTCTCAAAAATGAGATCGACAGTAAGTGCAAAATGGCTAAGCAGGGATGGCTAGAGAACAAATGTAGTGATGTAGAGGCTTATCTCACTAGGTGTAAGATAGATACTGCCTACAGGAAAATTAAAGAGACCTCTAGAGACAAGAGAACCTGATACTGCGTGAAGAATTTGACAGAGCACTGAAAGACCTGAGTCGAAACAAGGCCCCCAGAGTAGACAACATTCCATTGGAACTACTGACTGCCTTGGGAGAGCCAGTCCTGACAAAACTCTACCAGCTGGTGAGCAAGATGTATGAGACAAGTGAAATACCCTCAGACTTCAAGAAGAATATAATAATTCCAATCCCAAAGAAAGCAGGTGTTGACAGATGTGAAAATTACCGAACAATCAGTTTAATAAGCCACAGCTGCAAAATACTAACACGAATTCTTTACAGACGAATGGAAAAACTAGTAGAAGCCGACCTCGGGGAAGATCAGTTTGGATTCCGTAGAAATGTGGGAACACGTAAGGCAATACTGACCCTAAGACTTATCTTAGAAGCTAGATCAAGGAAGTGCAAACCTACGTTCCTAGCATTTGTAGACTCAGAGAAAGCTTGTGACAATGTTGACTGGAACACTCTCTTTCAAATTCTGAAGGTGACAGGGGTATAATATAGGGAGCGAAAGGCTATTTACAATTTGTACAGAAACCAGATTGCAGTTATGAGAGTCGAGGGACATGAAAGGGAAGCAGTGGTTGGGAAGGGAGTGAGACAGGGTTGTAGTCTATCCCCGATGTTATTTAATCTGTATATTGGGGAGAAGAGAAATTTGTGGCAAAACTTGACTAGAAGAACGGATTGTTTGGTAGGACATGTTCTGAGGCATCAAGGGATCACCAATTTAGTATTGGAGGGCAGCGTAGAGGGTAAAAATCGTAGAGAGAGACCAAGAGATGACTACACTAAGCAGATTCAGAAGGATGTGGGTTGCAGTGGATTCTGGGAGATGATGAAGCTTGCACAGTATAGAGTAGCATGGAGAGCTGCATCAAACCAGTCTCAGGACTGAAGACCACAACAACAACTTGACTTAATGCCTGAAGTCTTATTACACAGGCATAAAATTACACAAAATACACACTCATGAAAAAATAGAAATTTACTCTCGAAAATGTGATAAAACTATGAAAATATTGTTACATTGATTAACTCCACTGTAATCCGCACGTTATTGCTTATAGAAAAAACACAACTGAAATTAGAAGCCTAATTAAAACATTCATACTTTCTGGCATTTTACGTTTATTTCCTAATTTTACAGGAATTCAGAGTCATTGTGCTGATTTCATGTAGACTACCTTTTGTATGTGAGGTGGAAAGGCAGGAGAAATTGATGGTACAGCATTTTCTCTTATCCAAACACTCGAAACTGAAGGTCGGTAAATATCTTCGTCTCGAAAATGCTGGGATCATATTTTGCTCCATTTGTTAGGTATCCAGTATTTGCTTCTTACCATATGAACCCACGAGCTTCATTGATCGGAAATCTGAAATAAAATAAGAAGGAAACCATTTCACGACACATAAACTAGGCCGCACATCTCACGAATATAAACGAAAATTTTACGAACAGGATCTCTTACGCATGGAATGTGACTCCTTTTAATTTGGTAGCACTATTACAACGGTTAGTTCAACCGTAAACAACGCAAACCGGCATTATAAAATGAAAAAAAAACTTTGGCAGCTCTACACAGTTGCACAATCGGAAACAAGTCTTCTGACCAAACTGCAATGGCGGAGCTCGGTTTCTGTCAGCTTCAAGTTCGTGACGTCATGGCACCACACCTCCCTTATACCTCCATGGGTAACACGATTCTTTTTCCCGATTCGATTCCTACGATTCAATCTCACATTGCGAATAAATTCCTACGATTCGTTCAAGATCTTCGACCATAGATACTAATAGACAGGGCAAGCAGTGCAGCGGCTATACATCTGACGTGGCGGCAACATAGAAACACGTGACTGTTGGCAGAATGTCGGCGGGAGTTCAAGGCAGCATTCTGATTCCCGATTTTACTTCCAGTATTTCTCAGTGGATTTCCTGATAACTTCACCACATTAAATGTAACTTGTGTAAACACAGCTAGACGTGATAAATCATTGCGTAACCACTGTACAAATTTAGTATTGCAGCCATTACTTAACAATGAACTTTGTCAACTGCTGAACACTTCAGATGTTGGGCAATATATTCATGATGGGCAATATATTCGCCGTGAATATTTCGGTGTTACCAGTTATGAGATGCATTCTATACTAACAATACGTATTATGCACTGCATAAAATGTAAATATTGCGTGTGTGTGTTTTAGTGCCTTGGTTGGAGAAAGTGTTACAGACTTCATAAATCAGCATAAATAACTACAACCCTGTCTCACTCCCTTCCCAACCACTGCTTCCGTTTCCTGCCCCTCGACTCTTACAACTGCCATCTGGTTTCTGGACAAATTGTAAATAGCCTTTCACTCCCTGTATTTCACCCCTGCCACCTTTAGAATTTGAAAGAGGGTATTCCAGTCAACATTGCCAAAAGCTTTCTCTAAGTCTACAAATGCTAGAAACGTAGGTTAGCCTTTTCTTAATCTAGCTTCTAAGATAAGTCGTAGGGTCAGTATTGCCTCACGTGTTGCAGTATTTCTACGGAATCCAAACTGATCTTCCCCGAGGTCGGCTTCTACAAGTTTTTCCATTCGCCTGTAAATTATTCACGTTAGTATTTTGCAGCAGTGACTTATAAAACTGATAGTTCGGTAATTTTCACATCTGTCAATACCTCCCTTCTTTGGGATTGGAATTGTTATATTCTTCTTGAAGTCTGAGGGTATATCGCCTGTCTCGTACATCTTGCTCACCAGCTGGTAGAGTTTTGTCAGGACTGGCTCTCCCTATGCTGTTAGTAGTTCCAATGGAATGTTGTCTACTCCTGGGGCCTTGTTTCAACTCAGGTCTTTCAGTGCTGTGTCAAACTCATCACGCAGTATCGTATCTCCCATTTCGTCTTCATCTACATCCTCTTCCATTTCCATAATATTGTCCTCAAGTACATCGCCCTTGTATAGACCCTCTACATACTCCGTCCACCTTTCTGCTTTCCCTTCTTTGCTTAGACCTGGGTTTCCATCTGAGCTCTTGACATTCATACAAGTGGTTCTCTTTTCTCCAAAGGTCTCTTTAATTTTCCTGTAGGCAGTATCTATCTTACCCCTGGTGAGACAAGCCTCTACATCCTTACATTTGTCTTTTAGCCATCCCTGCTTAGCCATTTTGCACTTCCTGTCGATCTCATTTTTGAGACGGTTGTATTCCTTTTTGCCTGCTTCATTTACTGCATTTTTATATTTTCTCCTTTCATCAATTAAATTCAATATTTCTTCTGTTACCCAAGGATTTCAGCTAGCCCTCGCCCTTTTACCTACTTGATCCTCTGCTACTTTCACTAGTTCATCCCTCAAAGCTACCCATTCTTTTTCTACTGTATTTCTTTCTCCTATTCCTGTCAATTGTTCCCTTATGCTCTCCCTGAAACTCTGTACAACCTCTGGTTCTTTCAGTTTATCCAGGTCCCATCTCCTTAAATTCCCACCTTTTTGCATTTTCTTCAGTTTTAATCTACAGTTCATAAGCTATAGATTGTGGTCAGAGTCCACATCTGCCCCCTGGAAATGTCTTAAAATTTAAAACCTGGTTATATAATTTATCTGCAACCTGTCAGTATCTCCAGGCTTCTTCCATGTATACAACCTTCTTTTATGATTCTTGAACCATGTGTTAGCTATGATTAAGTTGTGTTCTGTGCAGAATTGTACCAGGTGGCTTCCTATTTCATTTCTTACCCCCCAATCTATATTCACGTACTACATTTTCTTCTCTCCCTTTTCCTACTACCGAATTCCAGTCACGCATGACTATTAAATTTTCGTCTCCCTTCACTACCTGAATAATTTCTTTTATTTCATCATACATTTCATCAATTTCTTCGTCATCTGCAGAGCTAGTTGGCATATAAACTTGTACTACTGTGGTAGGCGTGGGCTTCGTTTCTATCTTGGCCCCAATAATGCGTTCACTATGCTGTTTGTAGTAGCTTACCCGAGTTCCTATTTTTTTATTCATTATTAAACCTACTCCTGCATTACCCCTATATGACTTTGTATTTATAACCCTGTATCCACCTGACCAAAAGTCTAGTTCCTCCTACCAGCGAACTTCACTAATTCCCACTATATCTAACTTTAACCTATCCATTTCCCTTTTTAGATTTTCTAACCTACCTGCCCGATTAAGGGATCTGATATTCCACGCTCCAATCCGTAGAACGCCAGTTTTCTTTCTCCTGATAACGTCCTCTTGAGTAGTCCCCACCCGGAGATACGAATGGGGGACTATTTTACCTCCGGAATATTTTATACAAGAGGACACCATCATTTATCCATATAGTAAAGCTACATGCCCTCGGGAAAAATTATGGCCATAGTTTCCCCTTGCTTTCAGCCGTTCGCAGTACCAGCACAGCAAGGCCGTTTTGGTTAAGTGTTACAAGGCCAGATCAGTCAATCATCCAGACTGTTGCCCGTGCAACTACAGAAAAAGCTGCTGCCCATCTTCATGTGTTCACATTGAACTTAACGAACTCAATTGTGTTGTTCACCTACAAAACGTAAAGCAGTTTCATTTAAAGCTCTTTTTTGGTTTAAACAGTTTGTTTCGTAGATGTATCAAATAAGATAGAATTCATATCTACAAAATCAGTACCTACTTATGTTAATACTTGTTCCATAGATCATGAATACGATACTTCACAATGATGTGTAAGTTTAATGAAAGGTAGACCTATCATTACATGACAATTCTTTCAATCACTTATTTATATCAAAAAAATCATCTGAGTAGGAGCTGTCATTCATAGATTCTTTTAGTTTGATTTTAAATGCTGGTTGGCTATCTGCCAGGCTTTTAATGCTTTTTGTTAAATGATCAAAGATTTTTGTAGCAGCATATTATTTATCCCATACATTACAGATTATTATCTGGAAACTAACATAGGCCACACATTTACCTTTTTGCAAATGGTATTCAGTGTCTGTTTTTTGTTTTTGATATTCATATATTGTGTAACTAGGATGTACAAAATAAAACTAAACCCTGAGGTGAAAGGAAACCCCTAACTTGTTTTTGCAAATTATTCTTTGTTATTTAAAATAATGGCAGCATAATTCACCCCTTTTTGTACCAAAGTCAGATTTAATCCAGGATAATAAAAATCATCCTTTCTTCTTGTGTAATAGCAATGCACATAGCCATTGCTTTTGGAAAGCGTGAAAGCACCGGTAGATAGGCACAATGAATAAAACAAACACACACACACACACACACACACACACACACACACACACACACACACACACACACACAGAATTTTGAGCTTTAGCAACTGGCGGCTGCTTCGTCAGGAAAGAGGGAAGGAAAAGGAAAGATGAAAGGATGTGGGTTTTAAGGGAGAGGGTAAGGAGTCATTCCAATCCCGGGAGTGGAAAGACTTACCTTAGGGGAAAAAAAGGATAGGTATATACTCGCGCGCGCGCGCGCACACATCCATCCATCCATCCATCCATCCATACATACACAGACACAAGCAGACATATTTAAAGGCAGAGAGTATGGGCAGAGATGTAAGTCAAGGCGGATTTTGGAGGCAAAGATGATGTTGAATGACAGGTGAGGTATGAGTGGCGGCAACTTGAAATTAGCGGAGATTGAGGCCTGGTGTGTAACGAGAAGAGAGGATATATTGAAGGGCAAGTTCCCATCTCCGGAGTTCGGATAAGTTGGTGTTGGTGGGAAGTATCCAGATAACTCGGACAGTGTAACACTGTGCCAAGATGTGCTGGCTGTGCACCAAGGCATGTTTAGCCACAGGGTGATCCTCATTACCAACAAATACTGTCTGCCTGTGTCCATTCATGCGAATGGACAGTTTGTTGCTGGTCATTCCCACATAGAAAGCGTCACAGTGTAGGCAGGTCAGTTGGTAAATCACGTGGGTGCTTTCACACGTGTACACCTTCCGGGTTACAGGACTGGAGTAGGTGGTGGTGGTGGGAGGGTGCATAGGACAGGTTTTACACAGGGAGCAGTTGCAAGGGTAGGAGCCAGAGGGTAGGGAAGGTGCTTTGGGGATTTCATAGGGATGAACCAAGAAGTGCCTGTCTACCGCCACTTTCCCGCTTGGTAAGTCTTGGAATCTTTGTTTTTAATATATAGTGGTGCTGTGAATATCCCTAGCTCCTTACAATTAGAGACACTAATATGAAATTCCAACAATCTGTTACTTAACTTTTAACTGGCACAGCCCAAATAGCAAAGATTTAATTTTTTCTTTCTCCTGCAGTCTGTTAAGAGTTTTATTCTTAACTGTCTATGGCAATCTGTTACTAGACTATGAATATCACATCTTCAATGACAGAGGTATGAGCATAATAATTCAAATACATTTTTCATAAAACATGTATTTTGCAACACAATACAGTATTTACACCAAACTCGGCACTGAACAAATTTCTATTTTTTTTAAAAGTAGACCAACACTACCCACAAACCATTTAGTGTCCCTTAAATAATATTGTTTTTGTAGGCAAGCGCCTTTCACATCCTTTCTGAAAGGTTTCTGTTAGTCTTCCCCAAATGGTGATTTATGATCTTGAAATACTCAAATAAAATGGATTTTATAAGTGTTGTACAATGGTTTTCTGTGGGGTCAATGCTCATTATATGTTCATTGATAGATGTAAATACATTGCTGTCAATTTGTGCCATAGCAGATGACAAGAGCACAAGCATTACATTGTTGTTTGTCAGCATACCCTTTGCCTGCTGCAAGCGAGCCGGCCGCGGTGTCTCGCGGTTCTAGGCGCTCAGTCCGGAACCGCGCGACTGCTACGGTCGCAGGTTCGAATCCTGCCTCGGGCATGGATGTGTGTGATGTCCTTAGGTTAGTTAGGTTTAGGTAGTTCTAAGTTCTAGGGGACTAATGACCACAGATGTTAAGTCCCATAGTGCTCAGAGCCATTTTGCTGGAAGCGATAGGCTTGTTCTGCTATTTTACAGATTTGAACAACTTCCCTGGAAGGTGTTACTAAACCTCCCATATTCTTTCTCGTGAGGAGTTCATTTTCGCTTTCTAATAAGCCATATAAAGAATTTGCACATTCAGTACAATATGTGGTTTTCTTCAACTTACGTACTATAAATCCTGCAGTGTACACAACATTAGTCACATACTTTGACAGTAGTTTAAAACAAATAGAAGGGGTACTGCAACAGTGATCATGAGACATTTTTTCAACGTCTGGAATTTCAGCTCCGAAATTTATACATGAAACAAATGGGTTTGCTTGTACTTTGTCCAGTGCTGAAGATACATTCAGAATAGAGCACTCATCAGTGTCTAAACAAGTTCCAAACTCTGAACCCCTTACTTGCTGATGTATAAGTAACCTTTTGTAAGCAGCTTTGAACTGAGTGGCTGTAGGGTTATTGTTATCACCACCATACCTCCTGATTGAACTAAAAAAGTCTCGATGTGATCTTGTAACAACTTGTGTGTCATTAAGTATTTAAGTTTTGGATTAGGACTGCTTATCAGAGAATTATATAACCTTTTGAGACTTTGAATTGACGCAATAAAACCAAGGAAACCAGTCTTTCTGTTTGTAAACAAAACGGAAGGGCCATTTGCATCCAGTCTTAAATTCTTTATTTATTCTTAAGCTTCATTCAGAAAAGACTTTTGTGACTAGCAGTCTGCAATGACAGAGGTGCTTTATAACTGTTTGCTCACAGATTTCTCCTGTTGAAGCAACCAAAAACATTGTTCATAATCCTTATGAACCTAACTGTTGGTTCACAGTCTTTAAAATCGCCTAGCTGCAAATCTTTTTCAAGAAATTAAAGGGCATTACCAACACTATTATTCAATGTCTGTGCAGCAGTTCTGACATTCATTTTATGGCGATACCACTCAACATGCTTCATTCTTACTTTCGTAGCAAGATGAAGTGTCTCCACACATTGCAAGTCGTGTAACTTGAGTACATAATCCCATTTACTAGGATTTCTATTGCCATCAAAAATTGTGCCCTTACCAGCTAAGGTGTTACATACTAACTTTAGAATGTACATGGGTCAAGGAAAATACATATTTCATCATTACACAATAGTTGCTTAAAGATTTTATGTTAGATAAAGAAAAAGAAGCACCTAACTTTTCTATCATTACAGTATTTACATGTGTTCCATCAAAAGTTACTGATATCACCTCAACACCAGCATCAAAAGTAAACTTTAGAGCCTCATTCGATAGGTTAGATTTTTCTAGTGCAGTTAGTCCATTGACTAGAAAGTAACCAATTGGCAGTTTCCAAAAAGTGTTAACAGCAGTTACCATAAATGTTAGTGCCTCATTTGCAACAGGAAGGTTATCATCATCAAGCTCTGCCCCATAATCTACATGTCAAACAAATTTATTTTGACGAAATTCAATGTGTTTCCTTATGGCAATTTCGTCAAATGACATAGCACACATCAATTTCTTGTCTTTGTTCATGAGCTCTTGACTCTTTATTCTGAGAGCAACTGCTGCTTCTTTGCTGAAACCTGGATTTCCATCAATCACACTATACCACCTTCTCAGTGTCCGTGGATGTGGCAGAGATGTATTGAAATTTCTTCTTACGTAGCTGTAAGCCTTGCTGCTGTAGAAATGAAGAGTTAAAAGCAAAGGTCTGAAGAGCTGATGGGTACTTTCCTCTTGTTTGACCTCTGCTGATACGCTTTAACAACTCTGAGGTACCTGGTGGCAGCATCTGACAGCAATATGATACTCTCAGTAAAGAACTGCAAGAGCTAGGCTACAAACTGTCATTCACTCAACATGTTCTGTATATCATATCATGCAGGAGAACCTACATTGATAAGGAATGAGAAAACAACACATAATTAGCAGTTACAAACTAAATTTGTTCATAGAAGGAACAAAATATCACAACTGTTTCTAATATTTGTGTTCATGTATGGTAGATCTAACATAGTTAAGTTTCCAAGAGTGTCTCCACTTTAATAAGAGTGCCTGCTTTCTCCTACTTCATTTTATCCATTGTAGTTATTGAACACCACAACTGTTTTTGTAAATTACACTGTAGAAAATAATGCAACCAGTCACACGTTTCTTTTGGTAGTGATTTGTATTGTACCATTTCTAGTTTGGAGTTTGAGCCCATTGTCAGATGGGAGCATTGACTTCTTGCAAGTTTTACGTATGTGTCTCAAAATATAACAAAGTTCTAAGAGAGGAAATGTAAAAGAGAGAATTTCATGAAGTGCAATGTGTACAGTCTATATAAAATCTAATACCTTTCAAGAAGTATGTAATTTCAAAATTTTGTTATATTTTAGGACACACACATAAAACTGCAAGGAATTAGTGGTATTGCATGGCAATGAGTTTCAGGCCGAAACTAGCAATGTTAGAATAACAATCACTTTTAAAAAACTTGTGGCTGGTTGCAGTACTTTCCACAGTGTAATTTTATCCTATTATTTACACAAATATGTTGATATTTTTCAAAACAATGCCTACATTTGTGTGAATAGAGACTTTCTTGCCACTTGTCATGGAACCATAAGACAGGTACAACACTAGAATCTACACCACTTGATATTTATAATAAGAATGGCAATTTTGTATGTCTTTAATGCCATATGTCAAGAAATTATAAGTACTACTTGAAGTACATAGCTCTATCTTGTCTTCAGAAAATTACCCATGGATTCACTTATAAGATTATTTTTTTGAAGGTCACTTATTAATGATTCCAAATTTAAAATTTTCTTCCTCATCCTGTGGGCTGATCGCTGCAAATTTCTTAATTTTCTGGCTTTCTTCTTCAGCTGCTTTTTTGCAACACTTGCCATTTTACTAGCTATGCCAGGAACAGCCAAATCATCTTCCTTAAAATCTCATATGTATCTAAAACATTTGCTTGTCCCAGCTTTTACTTCAGAAGCTTGTATAGTGGCTGCAAACAAAATACCAGTCCACTGAACGAAAATCTTTCAATATTTCTTGCCATTTCCCTGATTTAGTTTCTTTAATTTCTTCCTGAAAGTTTTTTATTACCTCTTTGGTAGTATTGATCCTGTATCTATTACATTTAATTTATTTTTGGTGTCTCTGTTGGTTTTCATTGGGGAGAAGTTTCAGTTTAATTTTAGTCAGTTAAGGATCAGAATCAAATTTAGTTTCCTCCTACTTTTACATTCATGATTTTTTTTTTTTAAATTGCATTTAGAAATAACCATGTGATCTAACTGGAACTCCCTTAGCATTGGATTCAGAGAGCTTCACGTTTCTGCCTTTCTTGGTAATTTTTTGAAGAAGGTTGTCATTACATTCAACTGAAATGTGGTGGATAACATCCTTTTATTTTTCGAAACTGTTTTTCCCTCCCTATTTGTGAATTAAATTCTCCCATTAGTATAACATTTGATTTTGGAATTTTTGATATTTGTTCTTCTATAAGCTCACAGAACACTCGTACTTTACTCGGATTTTTCTTATGGTTATCACTGATTGGAGCATGACAGTTAACAGAGGTATACTGTTTATTTTTCCATTTAACTATGAGAAGAGAGAGTCTTTTTGAACTGGATTTGATTCTCTGTAATGATATCTGCAAAATTTTTATGAAAATTGAAGGTGGTACCAAGTATTGTCATGCCTTTCATGATTTTTATTGCTGGTTTACTCTTAAAAGTTACATGGTTTTTTGGTTTCTGTAACATTTTCATCCAAAAATCTTGTTTCTTGAACTGATAAAATTTGTATTTCATGCTTATCTAAGAGAATTTAAAGTTCTTTTTGTTGACCAATTTTTAGTAATGGGTTTATGTTAAAGATGCCTGCAAAGAAATTCCTTTCAAACTTGAGTTTGGAAGGATACCAACGATACTCCAAGTCATTCTTAATGCAGATATTGGGACTCCCCAGAACCCTAGGTCCTGATGCATTGCATAAAGCAATGGTGGATTCCTCTTTTGAGTTACCATCAGGGGTAGTGCTTTCTTCTAGTGGACTTTCCATTCTACAATTGAAATTGTACATTGTACATGGTAGGAAACAAATTCCAAAGTAAGATTGGATTGTTCTTCTTCTTTTAGTGTTCAACCCTGAGGTTTGTTTGCAGCAGAGCGCCATTCCTCTCTTCTGTCTGCTTTCCTCTTCATTTCCACATATGTGTTACATCCAACGTCATTCATGATCTGTTGCATGTATGATATCCTTGGTCGCCCCCGCTGATTCCTTCCCTCAATAACTCCTTCTGCTATTGTTCCAATGATATTGTTGTGTCGTAGGATGTGCCCTACAAGTTTCTCTTCTTGTTTGGATGTGCCTCCACAGAGATCTGGTTTCCTGTACTCTTCTAAGCACCTCTTCATTTGTTACTTTGTCTGTCCAGCTGATCTTCATCATCCTTCTATAGCACCACATCTCCAGGGCCTCTAGCCGTCTTCTCTCTGCTCTTCCAACTGTCCAAGTTTCACATCCATATAGGGCCACACTCCAAACGAAACCTTTCATGATGCGTTTCCTTATTTTCAGACTGATGTTGTTGCTGGTGAGTAAGTTCCTTCTCCGATTAAATGCAATTTTGGCCTTTTGTATTCTGGTCGCAATTTCTTTCCGGCTTCTACCATCCCTTGTGATTTTGCTTCCCAGGTAAGTAAATTCCTGTATCACTTCCAGCTCCTCTCTTCCAATTCTAATTCTCGGAGGTTCATATTCTGCTCCTGTACTGCATACCATCACTTTAGTCTTTTTCTTGTTTATTCTCATTCCATACTGATTGTATAGAATTTTTTCCGTTGTTCTGAGGACTTCCTCTAGATCTTCTTCTGTCTCCGTGACTATAGCAATATCATCTGCATAACGTACCATGTCTATCTTCTGCCCATTAATTTTGATCCCCACCTCAGTAGTTTCTCGAACTTGGTCTATAGCTTCCTGGATGTAAGCATTGAATATAAGAGGAGAGAGAGCACATCCTTGTCTTACCCCTTTTCTAATATTTGCTTGTTGTTCCTGGTGACAGTTACTAATCACTGCCACCTCATTCTTATAGAAACTGAGTATCACGCGGATGTCTTTGTACTTTATTCCAATTTTCCTCAGCACTCTGAACATCTCTTGCCAGATAACGTTATCAAATGCCTTTTCCATGTCTATAAAGGCAATATAAGTTGGTTTATTTTTCTGTAATTGCTTTTCGATAATGAGTCTTAGTGCCAGAATCGCCTCTCTTGTTCCCAATCCCCTTCTGAAACCAAACTGATCTTCACTCAGCATATCCTCCACCTTCTCTTCAATTCTCTTCAGAACTATTTTTATGAGAATTTTTGATGCATGTGATATTAGGCTAAGAGTTCGGTGCTGTTCACATTTTGTAGCTGCTGCCTTCTTTGGTATAGGAACAATGATACATTTCTGGAAGTCTGTCGGTATCTCTCCTGTGTTATAGATGGACCTAATAAGTTTAAGCAGCATCAGTTTCATGCTTTCACCAGCATTCTTTATTAGTTCTGCAAGGATGTCATCAGTACCTGTTGCTTTGTTGTCCTGTAGTTCTTTTAGAGCTCTGTCAAATTCTTCTTGCAGAATGTCATCTTCGTCTACTTCCTCTTCTCTTCCTATTACTTCCTCCGAAAGAGGTGTTCCAGCATACAACTCCTCTATGTATTCTTTCCATCTCTTCAGCATGTCTTCACCAAACAGCATTTTCCACTCTTTATTTTCTATTGTGCCTGAGAGTACTGTTTTACGTTTGTTAAATAAAAATTGATTTGCTGTTCTGTAGGCTAAATCAGTTCTTCCGTTTTGCATATTTTCTTCTACTTTCCTGCACATTTCTCAAAGAAAATTATCTTTTGCTTTCCTAGCTTCTCTATTAACTAAATTCCTTAGTCTTCTGTATTCAGCTTTTCCTTGTTCCTCAGTTGCATTTTTGTATAATCTTCTGTTTTCTATAAGCTCAATAATATCTGCTGTAATCCATTTCCTCTTGTTTTTGGGTTCAGTGCTTCCAACTATCTTTTCTGCTGCTTTGTATATACCAGATTTAATCTGATTACAGTCTTCATTTACTCCACCATGTTGAAAATTTTTAATTAGGTTGTCTGTTTCATGAGCATAGTGCTTTGCCAGTCCCTCAGTTTTCAGTTTTTCTAGTTCCCATTTAAGTTTTACTGGCTTCTTCTTCAAACGTTTGAATCTCAGTGAACTTTTCATCATGACCAGGTTATGATCACTGCCTATGTCTGCAGATGGATAGCTCCTGCAATCTTTTATCTGGTTCCTAAAACGTGCTTTCACTAGAATGTAGTCAATCTGTTGTCTCCTCAGGTCTCCAGGGGCCTTCCATGTATATCTTCTTCGTTTGTGGTGTTGGAAAAGTGTGTTTGCAACAACTAATTGGTGCTTTGAGCAGAACTCGATCAGTCGATCACCTCTTTCATTTCTTCTTCCAAGTCCATATTTGCCAACAATTCCTTCCTCCGGGTCTTCACCCACAATCGCGTTCCAGTCCCCCATGGCAATCAGGTTTTCATCTCCCTTAACATTTCTCATCGCATCACTTATTTCTTCGTATATTTCGTGAATGACTGCATCTTCTTCTTTGGATGTTGGCATGTATATTTGTATTATCACAGTGTCCTTTGGTTTAGTTTGTTAGTCCGAAATAATTATTTTTCATGGTTTTCTCCATTAGGTTATTGTGCTCTCTGTGCCGTCGGGAGTTAGGATTTCTCTTCCGCCTTGGAGATCGTTGACTGGACTTCACCTGTAACCCTAGCCAGGAACCCTCACAGGGTGCTACCACCTGGAACCAGATGGACCCAGGCTTTTTGTGAGGTGTTACTCCTCCCCCTCCTCCTTCCTCATTGCTTGTGAGATGAGGCCCCGAGCTTGGGACTGACAGTGGCGGAGTTGAAAACATGTATTAATAATATTAATATGAAAACATATTTTAATATTAAAATTTTTGAAAAATATGGTTTCTAATACAGATATTTGCTACCGACACTGAACATATCTTTACTGCCTGCCAGAGTGGCCGAGCGGTTCTAGGTGCTTCAGTTTGGCAGTACGCTCGCAGGTTTGAATCCTGCCTCAGGCATGGATGTGTGTGTAATGTCCTTAGGTTAGTTACGTTTAAGTAGTTCTAAGGTCTAGGGGACTGATGACCTCAGATATTAAGTCTCATAGTGCTCAGACCCATTTGAACCAGTTTTCAACATCTTTACTTTTGATAGGCTTCAGAACAATTATTTTTCACAATGCATAAATACATTTCATATTTTCTGCACATAACTCTCATCTTGAAATTACAGCCAGGTTTCCTGCATTTGGAGGCATTCTTGGCCTCAACAAATTTTGATAGATGGCCAACATTGTCAAACCTAATATCTGCAATTGGTGGTGACAGATCTCTTCTTGGCTTTTTATTTATATTTTCTGCCTCATCGACATCTTCACTCTCAGAGGAACCACTATACTGCGGCGTCCTCTTCTCCTAGGCACCGACACAACAGATTTGTAATTAATCATAGCTTTGCTAACATGTATTTTATACGTGGGGAGTTTGAAAATAAGTTTCCCCTGTCGACTGTGGTCAGTTATGTGTGAAAGAGAAAAGAGTGTGATACATTAAAGATAAGACATAACTTTATTGTTCTACATAATTTCCAAGTAAATTTGTCATACCGCTTTATAAGCTTCGAAAAGCCTTCCAGGAAAGAATCAGGGCGTGGCATATGGAAGAAACGTTGAACGCCTTGTTTGACGTCAGCATTGCTGCCAATACGCCTTCCACTGAGAGTCTTCTTCAAAGCAGGAAACAGATGGAAGTCACTTGGTGCGAGATCCGGACTGTAAGGCGGATGGTGTAGGTGCTCTCAATCGAGAGTTGCAATATCGTTTTGCGTTGCCGTCGCCGTGTGTGGCCTCGCATTGTCATCCAACAGCAGAATGCCAGATCTGAGAAGGCCAGGCTGCTGTTTCCAAATCACCTCTTTAAATTTCAACAGAGTGGCACAGTACCGCGAAGCATTGATGGTTGCGTCCTCCAGAAAGTCCAGCAGCAAAACTCCTTTGGTGTCCCAGCAAATGGTGAGCAGCACTTTACCTGCAGACAGAATGCTTTTGAACTTCTTTCGGACAGGCGATGACGGACGTTTCCACTCCATGGATGCGGCCTATGATTCGGGTGTGTAATGGTGGACCCACGTTTTATCTCGTCACAATCTGAAAAAGGTCATTGCCAGGTTCATGGTAACACATGAGCTGTTCCAGGCTGAACGCCATGCGTTGTTCCATGCGTGTTGGGGTCAGTTGACGGGGCACCCATCGTGCTGACACCTTCCTGTATCGAAGAATTTCATAGATGATCTTGTGAGCTCGCTCATGTCAGATTCCAAGTTCTGTCACTATTTCATCGATGGTGATACACCGGTTCTCTTCAATCATGTCATCCACCTGCCTGACTTTTGCATCTGTAGTGGCCATGCGCGTCTGTCCAGGTCTCGGTTTGTCCTGCACTTGCTGACGTCCATCACCGAATTGCTGGCACCATCTCTGCACCATTTGTCTCATCACACCTGACCCATACACCTCAACAAGGCGGTTATGAATTTCTGTGTCTGTCACTCCACGTGTCCATTCATAGCTGATAACAGCTCTCACTTCCGCCCTTGACCACAACTCCAAAATGCACCTTCTTTCTCCATAGCTCCAGGAAAAGACTAAGCAGCTGGACTGCGACAGCACCATCTGCTTGATCGTGGTCGACCTCTACCCTATGGTATATCGGTGTCTTGCACGTGCGCGTTCACCTGTCGTGTTGTCTTTCACCCATATCACACAACTCTGCCCACAGTCGACAGGAGAAACTATAATCCATGACTGACAACCTTTGTCATTTGGGTAATTGATTGTTCGATTACCATCTGCGGTACATCACTTGACAATTGACAATCACAAGGTCTATAAAATGATTGGACATCCTTACAGGCCATTTTCCTGTGTGATAGTAGCACCTTTAATATGCCATAAATTTGTCAGAAAGATCAACATGATGGTGAGATCTTGGAAGGATCAAGCACTTTCCTTCACACAATGAAGTAAAGGTTTTACCTTCCTAAGCTTCTCATGGTGCTCAGTGGTGTTGTCCGCAAAATGAATGTACTTCATCAGTTCACAGAATCTGTCTCTTGCCATACACTTAGCAGTAACTGGAACCTGAGTATCATGATGCCAGTAAAGCTTATTTAGTGCATAACCCAGGACTCGTGTTATAACTTCTGTCCCAGCTAAATGCAAAATTTCTTCTGTATTGGTGTTAACAGATCTTAGCTCTTGTTTCCAAACCAGAATGACAGTGGAAGGTATTTCAGGAAGGATTCAAAAATTTCTTTCTCTTCTTGTTGACGTGGAAGATGAATTTTACTGCCACAAGGATTCATATGCGGTGTCTGTTTCATCTTCCACTTCATGGGTCATACTGGCAGACAAGGTCGAATGAGAATTTTGTGTGGGGCATGTAAAAAAAAATGAAACATGGGTAATGGGTTTAGTATAATCCATTATGGAGTCGAGGTAGCAGTTGTTATACTGGTTATCACTGTTAGCATTCAACCACAATTCTTATACATATATTTTAACAACGCGTTTCAAGAGACAATGCTCTCATCATCAGGTTGTAAAGTCTATGTCATAAAATTAAACGGTCTAAAAAGACAAAATACCATCACACAGTTGGAAAGTCCATAGAGTAAATCAGAATTAAAAGTATATTGGACTGTGGCTCCTCGTCTTACATTGAAGTTGTTGACACAAGTCGATGGCCGTCCCATAGCTACCAAATATGCTGTCGCACTGCGCCGGCTCGGGAGCTGTTGTGGACTGACGTGCCTAGGTGTTGTGGCGTGGTTACAGCCGTGTGCTTGACGGTAACGCTATGCTATTGGGCGCCTGATTTCCTTATTGCATTGGTCTGCCATCGTTAGCCTCTCGCAACTCCGTCAGTGAGATGCTAAGAGTTTAAAGTCGCATACCTGCCCTAAAATAATTCTAAAAACCCGCTAAAAAATCTCATTTCTTTAAAATTATCTTGTGCATTTAGAATATTGCTTAGTTTCTTTTCATGGATAGCTACCTCGAATTCCTCTAGTAAATAAAGTGCGCTCCCTTTCTTTTCTACATGCAATATTTCTACGTTGTTTTCTATGCTATTAAGGGGATGGCCTGTTTCATATATATAGTTCACAACGGAGTTGCGAGAGGCTAACGATGGCAGACCAATGCAATAAGGAAATCAGGTGCCCAATAGCATAGTGTTACCGTCAAGCACACGGCTGTAACCACGTCACAACACCTAGGCACGTCAGTCCACAACAGCTCCCGAGCTGGCGCAGTGCGACAGCATATTTGGTAGCTATGGGACGGCCATCGACTTGTGTCAACAACTTCAATGTAAGACGAGGAGCCACAGTCCAATATACTTTTAATTCTGATTTACTCTATGGACTTTCCAACTGTTTGTGATGGTATTTTGTCTTTTTAGACCGTTTAATTTTATGACATAGACTTTACAACCTGATGATGAGAGCATTGTCTCTTGAAACGCGTTGTTAAAATATATGTATAAGAATCGTGATTGAATGCTAACAGTGATAACCATGGGTAATGGGACTACACAACTTTTAATTATTGTTAATAATTCCTATAAACGATAAACTCTCCATTTCCATCACGTCCTTCATCACGAGAATTCCCGATGTCTCGTCTACACTTGCTTCACCTTCGTCATTGTCTTCAAGCTCAACAGTACTATCTTCAGTCAAAAACGAGAATTTGTCATCTTACCCATCAGATAATTCTTCATTGTTATGGTTTAGAAGAGCTTCTAATTGCTCATCCGTTACAATTTCATGCATTTCTGTAAAGTGTAAAATATGACAGTTACTTAAGTATTACACGTGAGTGTTACACTTCAAAGACCAAATTGTAATTAGCAAATATGCATTACGAATTGAGGTCCACATACAAGAACACTTCATACAGTATGTTATTTCGTAGGTAACAAACAAAATTTTCAATATCTAGAATACATACGGCAGTTTCATAGACAGCACAGATTCTCTGTCTGATATTTAGGCATAATTATTATTTACATGCTTTTCCGACTCGTAGAAGCAGCCATGTTCAGCGCACTCTGAAATGTAAACTAATACACTAATTTAAGAACGGAGGCTTCCGCGGCCGGTGTCATAGTGATTAAAATTCTTCTGGGTAATATGCCGCGTCATTTCTAAAAAACTAACAACAATAATAAATTAAAACCGACGTTTCGGCCGAATTGCATCGGCCCTCCTCAGGGCACGACTGGTTTTGCATGGGGTAGGTGCTACTATTTATTACAGACTATCGATGTCTGACGTCACAGTTGTAGAATTTTAATTGGCCCTCTAAAATGATTGGCTAGTCATGACTTAAGGGAAGATGGAAGGAAAGGGGCTATTCGTGGATATCCAGGTCATCAATGATTGGTAGCTGACCGCCAATCAGCGTTCCGCTTCTGGTCGGCAAGGTTTCCTCCTGTTGTGCGCGGAAGTGGACTGACAGTTGCTCTACAGCTGTTTGTGTAGATACGTCCGTGTCCCGTGTAGCTTCTGCCCCGCGGCCGCTCGCGGCCCGTTGGACTGGGATGGCTGGCAGCCAGGACGCTGGGAGTTTGTAGCCATCTTCTCTGTTGATGTTGTCAGGCTGCTTAATAATTTCGATCGCCTCCCGAATTTTGCGTTCTCGCATCCACGATTCTTTCGCCAGTACTCGTGCTCCCTGGAACCTGATAGGTTGTCCACAGTCACGGTGGTGTTCCGCTATCGCCGATTTATTGTGTTGTTGTAGTCGTACGTAGCGCTCGTGTTCTGCTACTCGTAAGTTGATAAGTCTTCCTGTTTCTCCTATGTAGGCAGCTCCGCATTCACACTGTAGTTCGTAAACACCTGCAGTGTTAAGATGGTTGACTGCATCCTTGGTGGAACCTATCATTTCGTGGATCCTGGAGGAGAATGGCTGCTAAGTATTTTGGTGTTTTCGTAACCCACAGTATAGTTACCTTATATACTATGGTCGGCCATTGCTGATCTAGTGGTCTGGTGTAGTTAGGTATGGAGTTTATATCCACAGCACCTCTTTTCTACAGTGCAAAAGGTTTCCCTGATGCACGATTTGCTGCACTGGCAGAGGATTTGGTAAACACCTGGTTTGTGGAGGCCTAACTCATCCTTTACTGAGCCGAGTAGAGTTAGTTTTCACAGGAGGTCGAGATACAATTGTTACATTTTGTCGCTCTAGTATCTTGTTGATTTCTCTGGAATTTTGCACACCAGCGATTAAACTCTTGTCTTTGTCCTGCCATTGCCTTGAAACAGTCTCTGCACATTCTGATTATCTTTTCTGAATGCCATACTGAGATGCTTGAGCTCAGCTGGAAGGCTGTCTGGGTTGCAGATGGATCGTGCCCTGTGAATGAGTCCCCGTAAAACGCCTTCACACTGGGACTTGCGGTGGCTACTGAAGGCGTGCAGATACAGATCAGTGTGTGTAGGCTTCCTGTACACATTGTGTCCCAGGTTGCTCTCAGGTTTCCATTTCACTAGTGTTTTAAGAAATGAAAGGGCACCGTCCTGTTTCACCCCAGTCATAAACTGTACGGCGAGATGCAGTGTGAAGGCTTCTTATGCACACTCATTCACAGGACACAATCAATCTGTGACCGAGACAGGCTTCGAGCAGAGCTGAAGCACCTCGAGATGACATTCGGAAGAAATGAGTACAGAAATAATCAGATAAGACGTGCCTGCAGACAGACTGTTCCAAGGCAACAGCTGGAAGAAGAAGAGTATGAATTACTGGTGTGCAGACTTCCAGAAAAACTTTCAGGATAATAGAGCGACACAGTGTATGTAAAATGTGTGTTCAGACTCCTGCGAAAATGCTGACTCTACTAGGCTCAGTAAAGGATGATCTAGGCCACCTCAAACTAGGTGTTTACCAAATCCCATACTAGTGGCAAACCATAAATTGCGTAAATTGTTCACCTAGTAGAAGAGAGGTGCCGTGAACATATACACCATACTGAACTACACCAGACCACCAAATCAGCCGTGTCCGATCGTAGTATAAAAACTAGCGGTACTATGGATTACGAAAACACCAAAATATTTACAGTCGTCCTGCTTTTGGAATTACATATCTAAAGAAGCCAGGTTGGAAGATGGTTTAATCAGTGAAGATAATGGCCTACAACTCAGTCAGGTATGGAACCCTGCACTGAACCTAGAAAAAAAGGAGCGTTCACAGAGGTGGCGTCTGCACCCCACAGCGGCAGTGTGAACACTGCTGGCCAGAGTGCAGACCAGGGTGCAGCTTCCCTACCACCGTCTGCTGCAGCAGCTGCGTGGACAGCAAGTCAAGTGAAGTTGTAGAGGGAGTAGTGGTCAGCATATATAGTATGCCAAGAGAAGGCAGCTCAGCATTCATCAGGGACCACATACAAAATATGTTGGAGGAATTAAGATGTGACCCAGCTGGACACCTGAGAATTCTGTGAGTGATACGATGATGAAGGGCTACATGCAGATTCCATCTTGCTAGATCTCCAAAACGAATTTGACATAGTATGCCATTGCAGACTGTTAACGGGTGTACGAGCTCACAGTTGTCTGAGTGGCTCACAGACTTTCATTATAAAAACGTTGTGACATCTACAGAGGGAACAGTAAGTTGTCCTCGATAGTGAATGTTCACCAGAGACGACGGTATCATCAAGAGTGCCTTGAGGAAGTGGGATAAAACCGCTCCTATTTTCTATTTATGAGTGGCATCAAATAAATAATGCAACACATTTTTTCTCGGCCGGTTCGGTTGAAAGTATATGGAATATGTTGTGGTGCATCATAGAATTTTCAGACTTAAGCTTCTGTATTTTTGTGAAGTTCTGATATGTGGCGAGATTGCACATAGACGTCTCTGTTAGTAGAGCTGACACACCAGTCCAAGAGTTGGTGTACTGGAAGGTGTGCGCCCACTGGTTTCCTCACCGCCTCACAGAAGACCATAAGGAGCAGTGAAGGACTATCCATATAAACTGCTTGCACATTACGAGGCTGATCGTGACCTTTTTTTTCCCTCCAAACATCGCCACAGACGATGAAATGTGGGTTCGTCACTTTGAATTAGAAATAAAACAGCAGTCCACAGAGTGGTCTCACACCTCTGAAGTAAAAGTTAAAAGCCACAACCTCAGCATGTCTTTTGGGATAATGAAGGGGTTAATCCATTTGGTGACCTCCCTCATTCTGCAACGTTCAGATATAAAGTGTATTTTGCTACCAACCGAAAACTGAAGAAGCAACTTCAGCGTGTTCATTGTCACAAAAATGCTGACGAATGTCTCCTTCTCCAGGACAACGCGAGTTCTTACACGAGGCTGTGCACCCGAGAGGAGTTTTTCAAAACTTCAATAGACTGTCCTTCATGTGCCCCGCAGCCTGGATATCACAACTTCAGACTTCAGTCCACGGGCCCTATGAAAGGTGCTGTTCACAGGAAGCAGTATGTGGACGATGGGGAGGTTGGTGGTGCAGCAAGACTTTGCCACTGTTGTCGATCAGTGGAGTGTTACCGTGAGGATATGCAGGTCCTCCCAGTAAGTTGGTGTAAGACCGTTGCATTGAACGTAAAACCAACCGGCTTTCAAAAAGAGAGAAAAATCATCGTGCTTTACTTACTGAACGTGACTCGTACATAAATGATGTGATGGACAGGGTGAGCAGCAGTCTGTGCGCTTTTTGCTGAGGGTGCTGTAGTCGTACATGGTGTTGTTGTTGAGTGACTGTAGGATGACACGAGATGTATGGTGGGGTGAATGGCAGTTTTCTCTCTATGTAGAAAACTGGAAGTTAATGTAGATAAGTAGAAAAGACGAGCTTGTAATGTGTGAATAAAGCATTAGTAGTGTATTGCTTCACACAATCATGTTGATTAAATATCCGGACATAACGTTGCAAAGCGATATGAAATGGAATGAGCTCGTAAGGATGACAGTAGGGAAGGTGAATGGTTGACTTCAGTTTATTGGGAGAAGTGTCGGAAAGGCGACCGTGTGTTGAATGCTAGTTTGACCTATTCTCGGTCACCACTGCTAGAGAGTTTGGGATCTGCACAAAGTCAGATTTAAAAAAATGAAGCAATACATAAGCATGCTGCTGGATTTGTTACCGGTAGGACGGATGAACACAAGAGTATTAAGGAGACCATTGCTTGTTGAACTCAAATCTGAATCCCTGGAGTGAAGACGATGTTCTTTTCGAGGAACACTATTGAAAAAATTTTAGGGAACCGACTTTTGAAGCACGCTGCTGCCGATGTACATTTTGCGTAAGGACTACGAGGATAAGACAAGTTGGGCTTGTACAGAGGCACACAAACAGTCGTTTCTTGCCGCTCTATTCATCATTGGAATGGGAAACAGTGACTAGTAGTGGTACCAGGCATCCTCTGCAGTGCACCATATGGTGGCCTGCGGTGTGTGTGTGTGTGTGTGTGTGTGTGTGTGTGTGTGTGTGTGTGTGTGTGTGTGTGTGTGTGAGAGAGAGAGAGAGAGAGAGAGAGAGAGAGAGAGTGAACGGGCGCTGACCAGGTGGGACAAGTATTGCACAATACACATACTTGCATTGCATGTGATAAGCCAGGCCATTCAGAAACAGGTACCTTATTCTCTCTGCAATGCTGTAGACTATGTCATGTGTTTGCTGCTAATTTACAACTGCAGATATCGTTATTAAAACAGTGCTCAGTTGTATTTCCAATTTGTGTTAGAATCCAATATTTCAAAGTAATGGTAGTTTTGCGAGTAAACATTACCAGCTTTTAAAAACGTTTTATTTAAAAATAAAAAATTGTGCTGTCGCTACGGGAAAGTGACACACCGGTTTTATTATCTGATTATTTCTAAGAAACTAAGAAATAGTTACAACTGAGACCAAACAAATATTGACAGATGCTAGTTGTTGTGAATCGGAATACCATTATTGCTTTTAAACTGTCTAATTTTCCCATACCTGCACGGTCAGCAGACACTTACATTGCTACCCACTGTCTCGCCACCAGTGACTGGATCTGCTGTTGTGAGGGAAAGGAGAAGGCCTTTCCTGACACGAGGAAGAAGCAGCCAGCTCCAGTCGTGGCTACCCAAGAAGCCAGCAGCGGCCCCACCAGTCGTGGCTACTCAAGAAGCCACAGCACTGCTGGAGGCAGCGAGCCAAGAAGCTGGAGTCAGCTGCACCAGTCGTGGCTACTCCAGAAGCCACAGCACTGCTGGAGGCAGCGAGCCAAGAAGCCGGAGTCAGCTGCACCAGTCGTGGCTATTGAAGAAGCCACAGAACTGCTCGAGGCAGCTGCGCCAGTTGTGGCAGCTGCGCCAGTTGTGGTTAGCCAAGAAGCCCGAGGCACTTTCACCAGTTGTGGCTACTGAAGATGCCATAGTACTGCTGGAGGCTGCTCTACCAATTGTGGCTCATCAAGAAGCTGGAGACAGCTCGGCCAGTCACGGCTCGTCCGTCATAAGGGACATAGGGGTGGTGGCTGGATCTGCGGATGGGAAAATTCGACTATTTAAAACTGATACTGGTATTTTAATTCAGAACAACCGGCATCTTTTCATAGTTGTCTGTTATTAATTATTACTTATAATCTGCTAATAAAACCAGCATATCACTTTCCCATGTAAGTGGCGCAATTTTTTTTATAAAATTTAAATAAACCTATTTTACAAATTAGCTAATGTTGCCATAGCTTTGAAATATTGGATTATTACATAAATTGGAAAAAGCAGTCAGCACTATTTTAATAACAACGCCTGAAATCAGCAGCAGATGCGTGACATAACAATTTAGAGCATTGCGGATAGAATAACGTACCTGTTACTGCGTGACCAGGTCTGTTAAGTGGTATGTGTAGGTGCCATGTGGATGACTTGCTCCCACCTGGTCAGCATCTACACATACATACTCCGCAAACTACCATATGGTGCATGGCGGAGGGTACATGGTACCACTACTGGTCACTTTATTTCCCGTTCAGTGGCAAATAGAGCTAGTGAGAAGCAACGGTTTGTATGGCTGCGTACAAGTCCTAACTTATCTTCATGGTCCGTACACAAAATGTATGTCGACAGCAGTGAAGTCGTTATGCAGTCAGCTTCGAGTGTCGGTTCTCTACATTTTCTCAACAGTGTTCCTCCAGGCATTCCCATTGGAGTTCAACAAGCAAACGCCTCCTTACTACTCATATGTTGATTGAATCTACCAGTAATTAACCTAGCAGCACGCCTACCTGAGAAGCCAGAAGCAGCATTGCCAGGCGTGGCTACTCGTGAAACCACATGTCTGCCAGAAGCAAGTGTGCAGGCCTCACAGAAGTGTCGTGTCATGCTGTGATGGACGAGGAGGAGTGCTGCCCCAACTGTGAAGCTCCAGACAGCGAATGAAGGAAAAGGCACCCACTGATAATGCCATCGCGGCTCCAACGTCAGCTCAGCTGACCCAGAGGATGGCCCTGTTGCTCTATATCTGGATCTACATACATACTCCACGAGCCACCATGTTGTATGTGGTGTAGTGTACTCTGTACTACTACTACTATTGCTATCATTTCCTTCCCTCTTTCATTCGCGAACAGAGCAAGGGAAAAAGACACTGTATGTGCCTCCGTAAGAGTCCTTAGTTTTCATATCTTAACTACATGTTCCTTACATGAAATTGATGTTGGAGGCAGCAGAAATGTTCCACAATTAGCGTGTAATGCAGGTCCTTAAATTTTCTCAGTAGTGCTCCTAGAAAAGGATGTCGCCTTGCCTCCAGGGATCCCCAAAGTATCTCTGTAAGAGCTCCATGTTCCAATGTACTCATCACAGAACTAGCAGCCTGACTCTGAATTGTTTCAGTGTCTTTCTTTAATCCAACATGCTGCAAATCCCAACCACTCTAGCAGTATTCAAGAATAGGTTGCACTATCATCCAAAAAATGCAGTCTCCTTTCCAGATGAACCCCACTTCCCTAAAATTCTCACAATGAAGCTAAATCGACCATTCACCTTCCCTACCACAATCCTCACGTCCTTGCTCCATTTCACATCACTTTTCAACATTATGCCAAGATATTTAAGTGATGTGACTGTATCAGGCAGGACGCAACTAAAACTGTATCCGAACATTACATGTTGTTTTTCTTACTAATCTGCAGTAACTCAGATTTTGCTACATTTAGAGCTAGCTGTCTTTAATCTCGGCAACTACAAATCGTGTCTAAGCCATTTTGTATCCTTCTACAGTCACTCAGCAAAGACACCCATACACCACACCATCATTTGCAAACAGCTGCATATTACTGCCAACCCTTTCCAGATCATTTATGTACCATATATAGAAAATAACGATTCTATCGCACTTCTGTTGGGCACTCCTGATGATACCCTTGTATCTAGTGAACACTCACCATTGAGGACAATATGCAGAGTTCTATTACTTTGAGGCACTCAGATATCTGGGAACCTTTGTTAAATCTGCAATGGGACACTGTGTCAAATACATTTTGGAAATCTGGAAATAAGAATCTGCCTGTTGCTCTTCATCCATAGTTCGTAGTGTATAATGCGGGAAAAGGGCTCCCAAACAGAACATTGCTCGGGCAAGGGTGTTCCAGCAGGTGCAACCACTGCATAAGCCAAACAGCTTCATCTACATTCCAGTTGTCCTTCAGATTTGTTACACAAAAACAAACAAACAAACAAACAAACAAACAAATAGTTGTCTCAAGTAAAATGCTTCTTACTGGGATACGTGGCGGAGACAAGTTCTGCATAAAGTAGAGCACGCATCTGCATACTAAACTTCTGTAGTTCCTTGTCGAACTTGTGGCTCCTCTGTTTATAAATGTCCAGCTCACCCTGTGCCAACCATTTAACAGGCACGGACAGGTGACGTTGTTTCAATTTGATTCGCAGCTCTTCACGCTTGCTGCAGACTTGAGTTTGTGGTCTCGCAAATATTAATTTACAATTGTTACTGAAGTAGTATAACTAAAAGCTACGTTTAAGTGTTGTTCCAGAATGGGACATTTGAAAGAGGTTGCACATAGTCTTCAGATTTAATTCAGAGTGCAGGCATTTTATTTCTTTTCCTCCATAGTGGGATGTTTTAACAGGAAGTGTGGTTTGACTTCTGCAGTATATAGAACTTAGAGCTTGCTCTTATTTGTTTTGAATATTCAGTGCTCAAAAACTTCCATGAACTGTTGCAGATGTAAAATCATGGAATTTTGATAGATTTTTTTGTGTAGGTTTGCCCTTTCATCATCTTTTCTTTCCTGATGTTACATGTTTCAGGGTTCCTCTTTCCCTTCTTACCTTCACCTAGAAAATTCAGCTCATATTGTGGCTCTGCCAACTCCATAGTTTTGCTTAATGATTCTGCCAATCCTTGCACAATATTAATTCACTTTCAATAAAATTCACAGTGTGGAAAATGCGCAGATATTTGTATTTCTTTCGTCACATAACCTTCAGTATTCCTCCATGTCACATCAGCTGTTGTGTTTGGACGTGAACAAAACTAAATGCAAAAGTTGTTTCTTTTCATCAGCAACTATGCAGAATAGGTTGCGTCCACACAGCTGTTGTAGCTAATTCCCTCCACCACCAGTTGATAGTTCTGCCACGAAAACACACTAACCAATGTATAATTCATTTAACCCAACAATATCAGTCAGCGCCTTTTAATTCTGACTGATTCAAACATAAACAGTAAATATTTGAATAATGGTAGATTCAGTTTATTGACACAATCACTGCACATTACTCTTCAGATGGAGCTGAAGAGTACAGCTTTTCTTTCCAGTACAGACTTAGTAAATCCTCTCAAATATTAATTTGGCAAACCTTGAAACTTGGTTGACCAGATTATTTCTGCGAGCGGAATGTTCTGCAGTTCCTGCTTATCTTCTGCAGCAACTGGGTCAAAATCTGGGCACTCTAGAGCAACATGGTCGGGTGTCCCCATAGGGGCTCCATAGACATATTCAGGTGTTTGTAGACTTCCTGTCCTGTGTTAATAAGTTAGGCAGGGGCCATGACCAGATAAGAAATGAACAACCCCTGTGTTGCTACAAAATGTTTCATTTTGAGCCTCTCGTGGACACTTGGAAGGAGGTTGAAGAGCTGTGTCTGTGTCTGACGACTGCCACTGCTGTTGTCATAATTCTGTAATTCTTTGTTTCTTTAATGTTATTGAGGTGTTCTCCCAAGATTATTGTAACCTTGTCATGCTCTGTTTGTTTCAAACAGTATGTTGCTGCCTACTGCCTTATCATAAGATCCAAGTGGTGTAACCCCATTATAACGAATAGTGCGTCTGCGTCATCTAAGGATGACATTTCTTTGAACGCACCTAATCGTATTAGCAGGCTTCACCTGAATGAGTCTGTGGGCCCCGAGCACTGGAGCCGTACCCCCACAACCAGCACCAAAAGACAATTGTTATACATTTGAGTTGCCACAGGGGGCAAAAGAAAGCGTCGTTGTGCTTCTATGTTTTTCTTGTTCAGGGTGCTCAACTACTAAGGTCATTAGCGCCCAGTCACAAACGTTAGTGCACTAATAGCGTAGAAAAACGCAAGGGGGCAACACCATAAAGTACTTACAAAGCCGCAGATAAACAAAATAAAACCTTTGGAAAGGTCTGTCAATGTAATAAAACTAAGGACACGTGCAGCTGCTCGAGCGTCATCAGCTAAAAGTTCCTGTAAGGTAGACGGCACACACAGGACAACAGGAGAGTGAATAAAACGGGGACAGGACAATAAAACGTGGCGCACCGTCAATGGATGACCACAGTGGCACTGCGGGGCGGGGTCACCAGACGACAGGTAGTGGTGGCTTAATCGGCAGTGCCCAATCCGCAACCTGGCCAAAATGACCTCCTGTCGCTGGGGAGGGCGCGAGGAGGTCGCCTGAGCTGTCGGGATCGGTTTGATGGCCCTAAGCTTATGTTCAAGGAGAGAGGACCAAGCCTCGTGTCACAATGATGAAACGCGCCGACAAAGAACCCCACTAACATCAGTTGATGGAACACAAAAGGAAGCTGTCCGAGGTGGGAGAATAGCAGCCTTGGCCGCAGCATCTGCAGCTTCGTTTCTAGGCAGACCAACGTGGCAAGGAATCCACAAAAAAGGACACGAGCGCCGGTATCAGCTAGCGACTGAAGGAACTGTTGAATTCGTTGCACGAGAGGGTGGTCCGAATATGTGTCACGGAGACTCTAAATGGCACTCAAAGAATCAGAGCAGATGGGATACGGAGAATGACGATGGCGGCGGATATACTGAACAGTCTGAGAACAAAAAGCTCAGCTGTAAAGCTTGAACACTGGTCAAGGAGCCGGTATTGAAAGGTATCATCTCCAACGACAAAGGCACATCCGACGTCAGTAGTTGTTTTTGAGCCATCTGTGTAAATAAAGACGCTATTAGCGAGCCTCGAATGAAGTTCGACAAACCTCGAGCGGTATATCGAATCCGCGGTCCTCTCCTTTGCGAGCGAGCTGAGTTCAAGGTGAACGCGAACCTGAGCCTGGAGCCAAGGTGGCGTCGGGTTCTCACCCACTCGAAAAGTCTTAGGGAGAGTAAAATCAAGTTGCTGAAGCAGGCAATGAAAATGAACCCCAGGAGGTAATAGGGCATAGACATACAGCCCATATTGGCGGTCGAGAGAGTCGTCGAAGAAGGAGAAATATGACAGATGGTCGGGCATTCATATCAGTCGGCAGGCGTACCGACAAAACAACATACCATGCTGGTAGTTTAGCGGTAATTCGGCAGCTTCGGCATACATACTCTCAACAGGGCTGGTGTAGAATGCTCCAGTCGCCAGACATAACCCCCGATGGTGGATAGAGTTTAGACGGCGTAAGATGGATGGCCAGACAGACAAAGCTCCTATAATCCAGCTTTGATCGGACAACGGACCGATATAAGCGAAGCAGGACCATTCAATCTGCTACCCATGATGTACCGCTGAGAACAGCTGGGGGACATTTAGGGAACGGGTACAACGAGCACCCAAGTAAGACACATGTGGAGACCAACCAAGTTTCCTGTCAAGTGTAAGACCTAAAAATTTTGTCGTCTTCACGAATGGGAGAGCAATGGGATGGTGGAAGAAGCTGTTTGTATCGCCAGGAATTCATACTGACCGTTTTCTCACCAGAAAAACCGAAACTGTTCGCGACACTCCAGGAACATAGACGGTCTAGACAACGCTGAAGACAGCGCTCCAGGAGACATGTTTTCTGAGCGCTGCAGTAGATCGTAAAGTCGTCCACGAAAAGGGAGCCTGAAACGTCAACTGGAAGGCAATCCATTATTGGATTGATAGCTATGGCAAAAAGGGCCACGCTCAAAACGGAGCCCTGGGGCACCCCATCCTCCTGGCGAAAGGCATCTGACAAAACAGAACTCACACGTACCCCGAACATTCGATCCATTAACAATGCATTAATAAAAAGAGGGAGGCGACCGCGAAGGCCTCAAATGTGCATGGTGTGGAGAATGCCCGCCCTCCAACAGGTGTCGTAAGCCTTCTCCAAATCGAAGAACACAGCCACCGTCTGGCACTTACGCAAAAAGTTGTTCATAATGAAGATCGACAAGGTAACTAGGTACTCAACAGCAGAGCGGCACCTACGAAAGCCACATTGGACATTAAGGAGGCGTCGAGATTCAAGGAGCCAAACCAATCGAGAATTTACCATGCGCTCCATCACCTTGCAGACGCTGCTGGTGAGGGAGATGGGGCGACAACTGGAAGGTAAGTGTTTGTCCTTTCCTGGTGTGGGTATGAGATATGGGAACAACAATTGCGTCCCGCCAGCGTGTGGGAACATGACCTTCAGTCCAGATGCGATTATAGGTGCGAAGAAGAAAGCCTTTACCTGCAGGAGAAAGGTTCATCAGCATCTGAATATGGATGCCATCTGGCCCCGGAGCAGAGGATCGGGACTGGGCGAGTGCACTTTGAGTCCCTGCACGGTGAAGGTGGCATTGTAACTTCCACAGTTCAAAGACTGGAAAGAAGGTGGCCTTGCCTCCTCTGCTTGTTTTAGAGGGAGGAAGGTGGGGTGGTAATGGGCAGAGCTCGAAACCTCCGCTAAAAAGCGGCCGAAGGCATTTGAGACTTCCTCAGGATCCACAAGGACTTCATTCGCTACAATCAGGCCAGAAATCGTGGAGTGGATCTTGGTGCCAGATAGCTGGCGCAGGCCACTCCAGACAACCGAAGGAGGTGTAAAACTGTTGAATGAGCTGGTGAAAGCCACCCAGCAAGCCTTTTTTGCTTTCTTTGAGTCTACACTGTGCACGGAGTCGTTTGTAATTGATACAGTTCGCCATCGTAGGGTGGCATTGTAAGGTGCGTAAAGCACATCGCCGAGCACGAATAGCGTTGCTGCATGCTGTAGTCCACCAGGGGACTGGGACTGTACGTGGAGAAGAGGAAGTACGAGGGATGGAATATTCAGCAGCAGTGAGAGTAACGTCCGTGAGGTATGCGACCTGACTATCGCAGCTTGAGAAGTTTTGATCATGGAAGGTCGCCAGGGAGGTGAAAAGCCCCCAGTCGGCTTTGGAGATGTTCCAGCTAGTGGAACGTGGAGAAGGGGTGTGATGCAGGGGAAATGGTCGCTCGAGTATGTGTTAGAGCATACCACTCGAACCTACGTGCAAGTTGGATAGTGGATACTGAGAGGTCCGAGTGGGAATAGGTATGCGTTGCGTCCGAAAGGAAGGTAGGTGCACTAGTATTTAAGCAGAGCCTCTCAGGCAGGATGCCTTTCCAAAGCCTTGTACATTTGGCATAGCAGAGAGATCGGCCTGTAGTTTTTGGGATTGTCACATTCGTTGTCTGGTTTTAGGATGGCAGTGACTCGCGATTTTCTCCAGATTTTTGGAATTTTGCTGGATGTCGTGCAGTTGTTCATCATATCGACTAGCCATTTACAGGTCCAAAATGCCTCATTTGCTCGACGCATATATCATCAAGGCCGGCTGCTCTCCGCATTTTGCGCTTACTGATCGCCTTCTCCAGTTCCACCAAGGTAAATGGCTTGGATAGTTCTTCGGTCTCCTGAGGGGGTTTCATTCTATGCCCCTTGTTTTCGTCTTTAGGTTGTCGTATGTTGGAGGTTTCCCATTTGTGAGAAGCTGGTGCTCAATTTGGAATGCTGTGACGTTTGTGTGTAGATTTGGTTTGGTGGGGTCATTGGCTAGGTGTTTTAGGACTTTCCAGGCCTTTTGACTGTCTCTGCCAAAATTAATTTCCTCCATCAATTTGGTCCATTGCTCCATTCTCACTTCTGATATCCGGGAGGTAATAACTCTTCCTTTGGTGAGGGTTTCTTCACTGAAGGGGTTTCTTTCGAAGAGCATTTGATACTCTTCCAGTAGAGCTACTGATTCCTGGGTGAGTCCTGGTGTGTAACTTGTTCTGCATCCCCTTGGAATAGACTCTCAGGAGCAGGTTTTGACGGTGTCCACGAAGCTTTCCTAGTTCTCTGGGTCTGGGCTATATGTCTGGTCTCTCTCTTCTAGTACTGTGGTGATTTTGGGCCAGTCTGCCTTCCTGAAATTATATCTCCTTCTGAACTTTACTCTTCATGGTATAACTATTGGCATCATTTGGCACATTATTGGCCTCTGTGAAGGATGTGTCATAAGACATCCGAGCATCCCATGGGCAACAGCTCTAAGCCAACACATTCTCTCACACCAGAAGCATCACAGTAGAGCGACATAATGTCTCCAGAAAAAAACCACAATACGGAGCTAACTACAACCACAACCTACTACAAGTCAGACTTAAACAATATGTTTACATATTTACATTTTGCACAGAAGATTTTGAGCGCTTGAACACTATTTAACCTCTTGCAAGGTAGGCTCACTGAGCCTCCTTTTAGATTTTGTGTACCAGTTCTGTGAAATAATAGAATAATTCTCCATTCATCAATATTTCATCAACATTTGTTATTTGTAACTGCTGGCTCTTAGCTGAGAGAGCTTGTTCCTATATTGGGCAGTGAAATACTGTATGTTCAGGCGATCCCTTGCAGGCACCACAGTCACACTCTGGTGTTGGCCTTTTCCCTATTCGATGTAGGTATGTGGGATAGGGAAATGATCTAGGCCCTGCGAGGGCTTCATTACCTTGTTCTTCAGTCTCTCCTTTACGGTAGGTAGAAACATATGGACTCTACGGCCCGTATAAGACCTATCCCATTCTTCTTGCCAGATATCGAGCATTCTTTCTTTAGGGGGACACAGTCGCGAGGGAACTCCCATAAGGAATCAATGCTAAAACGAGCAAATGTCAGGTACACTTTCTGAAGTAACTAATGGAGATAAAGAGATGAAACTTTTACAGTGTACAGCTGAAACATCATTCTCAAATCACATAAAAATGGTTAATGTATTTTATATATTTCATGAGTAATCATTTTTTTGTTCTATAAGACAAAAGATTAAAACTTTTCTAAACACCTTGGAGCATGTGAATCTGTTCTTTTTGTCACTACTGGTCTATTTTTTTATTTAATTAATCGTCGTCGTATTAACAAGAGACACTGTAAGTCTGATCTCTGTAGCAGTCATAGTTTTTGAGAAAAGTGTACCAGAAGGTAAAAAAAATGTAGTTTTGAGAAAAATTGTATTAAAGTTTTATATGCAAGAAAGTAATGTACAGTGTCATACAGACACACTTTTAAACATTCCAGGGCTATACTGTGGCTCAGCTTCTTGATCTTTATCTTCTTTTCTTTGATCTTCTGGCTATCCTGACCTCCTTGATAGCATTTCCTGCAGAAATATCAGCATAACGGATACGGTCCATGTCAATCTTTTTCAGTCCCCTTTCAGTATTGATACCATCCTTTGTTCCCAAGAGTCTTAATACATCTGTCTTCTTTAACACACCAGCATTGAAGCACATCACTGCATCATGAACACCAAATTTTAGTGTTTCTTTTCTAACCAAAACAGTTTTTCGTAGCCTTGTCCAAATGACAGAATTCGAACTTTCATTTGGGTTTTGAGTTTTTCCATGGAGACACTATTTCAAGAGCTATTGTTGGCTAAGGTCTCTGAAAATGGGTTTCACAGTTAGCAGGATTTTTCTGGAATTGAATGTTTCTGCTTATAGCTGGAAGATGTAGCTGGGTTGTTGAATGTGCACCAGCTGTCAGGTCCCTGTGGGCAAAGGTTATGTTGTGGTTCCTCATCTGTTGAAATTTTATGAAAGAATATATGTCAGATGGCTCTCCTCATTGCTTCTACATTGTTGCAGTTATTTCTAATGGCCATACCATGATAAGTCTGGATCCTGTCTATTTCAGCCTTTGCAGGCCCCTTTACCACCAAACTTTTTTTCTTCAATATCTTTAGAAGTTGTGATCCCATTTTTTTCTGTACATGTCCTATACATTCCAGTTTATTAATTTTGACTCTAGGCCCATAAGGTTTATCTTCTACCGCTTTCTGATAAGCGTTACTGTCCCCATTCCCAAGATAGTCTGTATAGAGGATACCTCTTGACTGGACAGACCTTTTGAAAATGTTAGCAACACCAGCCACTTCCATGCCTCCACTAGAACCATCAGTCATTTTTGCACACATGTTATATAGTGGAATTTTTGTTACACATGTCACAGAACTTAGTAATAATTCCAATATCCAGAACCTTCTCAGTATCAAAAGAAGTTGCTGGTACAATGCCATTTAGGGATGTATGCCCACGTTTCGGCCAACTGCCATCAAAACCAGCAGAAAGTTGCCTTGGGGCATATTTCGTATAATTCAACTGAACTGCTGCTTTGGCTGCTTTCAACATTGTAGATTCACTTACCTCAGCTACAACTGCACCAATAGTCTTGTTGTAAACATCAAACTTCCTTGGAGGTGGAGGAATGTTCACCACTGCACAAAGAACAGCACCTGCACTTCGCCCTTTTCCTATAGATCTAAGTGCATACACTAATGTTACATTGTTTTCATACAATCTGCCTCTTGTTACATGGGATGACATAGTATTGGCAGTACAGCTACATTCCAAACACGTCAAAACTAAATTACAAACAATTCCTTTGGTTTTCACCACATCTTCGTGCAAAGTAACGTTTCTACCACAGTTTTTCCAATTTGTGTGTTTTTCGATAAATTCACGTAATAACCTCATGGAGATCAGAATGTTTGTGTCAGTAACAACAGAAACGCTGTTCGCGCCACATATTGCATTGTCACGCATTTGAGAGGCACTTGGAAAACCGGCAGCACCTGGAAGCTCCATGCTTGAAGCACTGACACCCGCACTGACTTTACTTTCAATATTATTTGCTGACCTCTGTTCAAAACTAGCAGTTTCGCGGTTTATTTTTACGTATTTATTTCCACGAAACTTAGGCTTATATACAAACTTACTTATCCTCTAACGCTTATCAGAGGAATGCCCATAATATTTTGCACTTTGTTAATCTTTTGTTTATGCAGCCAGTAGAATGCTGCGTGCTGCCTTATTATCAGGTCTAGTGGACATAGAACCATAATTACCAACAGCGCGTCTGTGGGACTTGTGTTGAATGCATCAATGCATCTCAACAGAACGTTCCTCTGTATTCCCCTGACGGCAGCAGCAGGCCGCACCAGAGCTAACCTGTGGGCCCACGCACTGGATGCGTGCCCTACTATTGGAGCCAATATACTATTACGATAAATATGGATTGCCTTTGAAAGTAGGTTCCACATGTCCAATTGATATTAATTTGTTAAACAAAGCTAAGGACTTGATCGTCATTCACTCGATGTGGGGAATGAAATTCCGTTTCTCATCTAGATATACCCCCAAGTAGCAGGCATATCTCTGTTGCAATACTATCTGGCCATTAATTCTGACTATTGGGTCCCTGTTTAACTTGCCTTTCAAGAGCATATATCTAGATTTCTGTGTCACAATAGACATTTTAGTATAACACCAATCTGTTGACGGAGCAATAGCCAGCCGAGAGCGATCCTCAATTAAGAGTGTCACCTTCTACTACAATTATGAGATCATCCGCATATGCGACGACATTCAGAACTGCAGTATCTCTCTGCAAGACATTCAGATTGGAGCGACCCTTTCGGAAGCCAAACTGCCTACCACTCATACCATGCAGAGCTCTGTGACTCGAGAGTCGGTCAGCCAGCAACTTCTCAAAAATTTGCCCATCTCATCCAGGAGACAAATTGGCCGATGGAATTTCGGCATCGTTGGCTCTTCCTGATAATTACTTCATCCGTTTTCCGTTTTAGTGGATAGTAGCTCTTCTGTAGACAGGTGTTGTAAATATAACTTAGTGCCAGGGCAACCAGGTGTGCAAGACCCTGTAGGATCTCCGCAGGGATCCCATCAGGACCAGGTACCTTCTTTCTTGAGAAGGTGTAGGTGGCTGCTTCTGCCTCCTCTGTAGACAAAGAGTAGACCTTTATGCCATTGAAGTATTGCTTCGAGAGCGCCTGACTTTATTTCCTGCTGGTTCCGCACATCCTGCTCTTCAGTGTCATCCGGCAGCAGCGTATCCAACAACAGTCTTGCTGTTTTTTCCAGTCCTTGGTCATGCCACCATCCTGGCATGTAGAGTAGACATCATCATGGGTGATCTAATTTTCTCTCGTACAATTTGAAAGATTACCGTCAAACCTACTTGCCTAGGGACGCCAGATGAAAGTTGATGTTGTCAAGCCCTGAATGAAAATTGCGCAACGGATAATTGGGGAGGGGAGCTTGAGAGCATTACCTAGAGAGCATGCCCTTACTAAGCAAGGGGCTGGAGGGCTCGCACACTGATGTGCGAGTCCCTGCACTCTATATCTTTTATTTTAAATGAATTCCTTTAACTTCACTACTATGTGACTCTTTGGGTATGCTAAAGATTGATGGCAATTGATTACCTATTTATTTTAAACATCTTCACTCAACTTTACTGCGATTGCAGCAATTGTTCCAGTTTACAAATATTACAATTTTACAAGTTATATCTCGGGTATATTATATACTAATTGGCCAAATGTATACCACCAAAGTCTGCCAATATTTTACATGGGACATTTACTACGTGAGGAGGATAACGGGCAAAGTGGCGACCAGATACATTAACACAGGGGGCAGATTTCCGAAATTAAACGAGAACATTGATTTCCTTACACAATCCGATGCTGGAAATAAAAGAATTAGTGCAAATATTCAAATACCTCTCTTCAACGCTTGAACATCGAGACAGGCACACTGACGGCATGTCTGCTCGCTTAGAAGTCTTCTGTAACTCTCCAAGAATATCGCGTACACCCAGACGTCTTCCTGGGCCCCAGTGGAGGGGATGGTCGAACCACTTGGCCGTGACCAACCTCTCCAACCCAAATCCTGTGCCTCTGGAACGTTTTTGACTTTTACCTGCCTGTGCTGTCTCTCTGATCCCCTACCCAGGAGTAAGGTTGGCACTACTATACCACAGAACTACTTCCCAACTAATATTTGGCCACGCTTCATGGAAGGCGTGAGGAGGATTAGGAGAGTTCATGTGCAGATTCACATTCACGAACAAGAAATGCATAATACACGTCACATTTAAATATGTACTATGAAGCCTGACACATTTCTTTGTACCTTTCCTCATGGGTTCTGTTGCACCTGTGGCCGGGCGCGTCGTGCAATAAAATTAGCTGCAGAGCCGCCTCTGTTTGTATTTCCCTGTGCGAGCGAGCAGCAAAACCTGCTGCTTCTGGAGCGGAAACTACTGTACCTTTCTGAGCCGTGATAGAGGAAAAAGGGGGAAACAAATGGTAGCACCAAAATTTTTCTTTTGACAGGGTGGCTTTATTGGAGTGAACAGTTACACTAATTCTCAATCTTTCAAATCAGCTTTAGTTCTTTAAGACAAGCAGCTGCGATCAGTCAAAACAACAAACACTTTTAATACAGTAGCAAAGAGCGAGCTCTGAAGACAATGAAATTTAAATAACAAGTCTCCACAAGTATGGCTTCACAGACGGCGACAACCGCCACCTTACAATAGTTCAAAACATTATTTAATCTCATAAGTGCGCAGATGTCATTACCAAGGGGAGTGTGCGAACCAACTTGAAGCAACTATAACATGGCATAGACCAAATTACAGATTCGGCAGTCTATGCAGAGAAGTCGGCAGGAAACAGTAAACAAGTCAGGAAACGACCACCGTCACCCACATACACACTCGCGCACGGGCACAGAGGAGCCAACCTTAAACCAGGGAGATAGGACTGGCAGGGTGCAAAAAAAACAATTTGTCTCGGGGCACACCGAACCACTGGACCGGAACTACCAAAATTCACTCACCTTAAACTTTACGTATGACCCCCGAGCGAGGAAACTGGAAATCGTACGGGCACAGGCCAACAAAAACCTCAGATGGACACACAGAATCCCATAAATTCCAAAACATCATTTAATCAATTATCCCCCAAAACCCCGGATCTTGACACAAGCGAAATTACAGGCCACAGGATCCAAAGGCACTCTGCAGAAGAGTAAGGAGGAAAAGGTTAAACAAAGTTCTGCAATGGCACAATAGAACACCAAGAAACACACACTGAGTAAGGTACATCACCCCACAGAAAGCCGAGAAACACGAACACTGGGGTTTGCCCACGTTTCCGACACAATAACAACGAAGATAATCTGCTTCATCCAGCCATAGCACGCTGAAACACACAAACAGCACCAAACTTCTGACGACGGAAAAGTACTCCCCTGTAAATTGTATCAGGGAGCAGCACAGCCACAAGCTCCTGGCAAGGCGCGGTCGAGGGAAATCGTCGCGAGAAAGATGATCTGGCACGAGTATCATCACCCAGACCTCAGCGAGCGCAGTCAGACAGGGCAGGAAAGCTGGTAATTGGGCGAAGACTCCAACCACCGACCCGGGGAGCAGCGAGTAACACTAGCCCCAGCCAGCGACAGCCGGGGGCACCCACAGTCAGACGCAGATGGCAATGCTCGCGTCGCTCGTGCCCAAACTTGACTTCCTGCACACACGCCACCGGCCAGAGACGGTGCCACCCTCCGACAGGAGGCGCGCGGCAACGGAGAAACAAACACCACTTGGAGGCCCAACGATCGAGAATCGTTCGGGAATACCGCCGCCAGGGCACAGTTTCATCACCCTGTGCGTGGTGGAAAGAAATGATCTGGAATGTTCTTCTCATGGGAGGACAATTCTGGTACATTTCTTTTACCAGTGTTATGTTCTATATTTACGTAAAAAGAAAAATGGAAGCAATTGTAAACAACAGTTTGTGGTATAGAAAAAGTTGCAAATTTTTTCAACATCCTGCTCTCTGGCATGAAAGAATATTGCCGCTACGAGCGGAGCAAATATGGGACCACTTGGCATAAGGAGGTGGCATTTGAGCAACATAGCAAGTTAATAACATAGGAAATGTCTAAATTAACATCCTAGCCAAACAAGTGATGAACATTCAAAATCATTCATCTTGTGATGAACATTTAAGTTAAAATGAACCACAGAAATGCCATTAGTAAAATCGATTGTGCTGCCATCCACATGTAAAAATCTAAGTGAAAAGTGCAAGATCAACAAATCATTGCGATGATACTAAAATAATTCAGTAATGCATGAAACTGAGAGTGGTCATTGGAAAACCATTAATGTAGTAATGATAATGTCTTAATCTCACTAAACCTGTGGTTCACTGGTGGAATTAGCCAAGAAAGCTGTGCATCTTTGACCTGGATTGGAGGAGCTGAAGTGTCTGCTTCCCATTAACTTATATTGGAATTTCCCAAATCGGGCTTAAATGAAATGTTGACAGGTTAACTCAACTGCTAAAATGCGGAGTCCATAGAGAGGAATGTAACTGACAAACAAGGTTTTTATTATTGCTATTATATTGTAACTTTAGGTCCTCTCTGGGAGCCTCATTTCACTCGTCAACACGTAAATGTCATATACAAAATAACACACACACACACACACACACACACACACACACACACACACACACACTGAGATCGGTATCGCCACCTCTTCCTGTGCAAATGGACAGGTGACGGTTTGTGGTGTAAACTATGGTGAGTTCTCGTCTCAGTGTGGCTTGTTCTGGTGTGTCTGTGGTGGCGATGTCATCAGGAAGGAGTTTGCCCAGCAGGTTCTCTGCTGTGCTTCTCCAGCCTTTCGACATTACCCCATCATACTGTCGTGGTGTTCCCAGAACTAGTGGGCTCTTGATCTTTTCGCTCACAATATCGTATGGTTCCCCCCATATATTTAGTTGTGTTTGTGTTGCTACGAGGTTATTCCATTGGTCTTTTCTGGTCCCATGATCACACAAAGAGCATCTGTAGGAGTGGTGCCGAATGCACCTACACACCGTAGGATGACATTCCTTTGTATGCGCTTAATTTACATTGCAGGCCTAACCTGAACGAGTCTGTGGGCCCAGGCACTGGAGCCATACCCCACTACAGTTATTGTACATTTGTGTTGCTGCCGGTGACAGATGAAATTGTCGTTGTGCAATGCTTATCAACTTGTTGAATAGTGTGATTGCTTTGGATGCTACATATGCAATGCGCAGAGCATAGCTCCAGGTTTCATCGATGAGGACGCCCAAGTATTTTGTTCTCACTACCATACGGTTTGTAATCTTATAACCGGATCTCGTGCCAGTGTTCCCTTCATTAACATGTAGTTTGACTGATGAGGTGCCAAGTGAAGCGTAGATTGTTTGCACCATTGCGACAAGATTTCCGATACCCGAGCTGTTTTTTCCTCTATCGCGACGGGACTGTCTCTGTCAACAAGGGTGAGAAGGTCGTCTGCATACGCAACAACTCCCAGTACCATGTTGCCCTCATTTAGGGTTATCAACAATGGGTCCATGTTAATATCCCAAAATACTGGTCCACATTCCAAGCCCTGTGGGCAGCCTTTTGTAATGTTTTTATACACCATTGCAGCAGGAGCCATTATTTTGGCAACTCTGTTCCGGCAGTAGTCCTTTAGACAACCATAGAGCGTCGCCGGACACTCCATCTCCTGTAACCGAGAGAAAAGGGCCGGCCACCACAGGTTGTCAATGTCCCTGGAAATATCTACCATGACTCCAAGAACATACTTCTTCATAGATGAGTGTACAATACTGGCTGCCTGGTTTATTGCTTCAGATGTTGATTGGCCTTTCCGAAAGCTGTATTGCAAGTTACTGATGCCATGCAGAATTCCGTGACTTGACAGTCTAGACACCAACAGTTTTTCGAAGGTCTTTCCCATTACATCTAGCCGACAGATTGGTCTATATGATTTAGGGACCGTGGGGTCCTTATCTGGGTCCTTTTTTATAATGACTACTTCCGCTATTTTCCAGCACGTCGGAAAAGTTTGCGTCTCCATGCATCTGTTGTAGGTCTTTGCTAGCACCGGGGTGCAAGGCACTGCAGAACTTCCGCAGGAATTGCATCCGGTCACGGTGCTTTTCGTTTTGCGAAGGACGAGATGGCGTATGCCACCTCCTCTGATGAAAAAGGGTATACCTGTATTATGTTATGATAGTAATTCTGGTCTTGTTGCCTCAATACCAATTGCCCTTCTTCTGAGTCAGGTTGGTCATCAGGTAGGAGCACAGGTTTCAGCTCCGTGGCTGTTTCCAGCCAGTTTGTTGTCATTTGGTCTGTGTCTCCAATCTTTACGGTAGAGAGATGCATTGGCGAGTGTACTTTTTCTCTTCTTATTTTATATTGTATACCCCAAGGAACAAGGGACAAGCGAGACATTACAAAGTCTTCCCAACTCTGTTGGCGATGTTGGAGTAGAGTTTCTTTGAATATACTTTTTTGCCATCTGTAAATGGCGAGGTGGTGCTGTCGTTCCTCCAGGATAAAACACCTTTGATAATTGCGGCGCGCTCTTCTCAGACTGCCGGAGCCTCATCAGCTCTGGAGTCCATGGAGAAGTCATCTTACGGATGAGACTCCTTCTCATCAGTATTGCCATGGCCACAGCTGTCCTGATTGAAGTTGTTGGGGCCTCGACGGCCTCCTCTGTCAAAGTTTCCATCTTCCAACTCCGGAGGAATGAATTCCGCCTCTAGGTGGTCCCAGTTGACTCTCCCGTAGTCGAGCTGCGTGGTCCACCTCTGTGGTGCCTGTTCTAGTTCCTTTACTATTGTGAATTCAGTGGTATTATGATCACTTGTGTGGTTTTCTATTAAATGCCATTTTTGAATTTTGTTAGCTATGCTGATGGAACTAAGTGTGACATTAATGTATGAATCTTCCCCAGCTATGCTCCTATAAGTAGGAGGGTTGCCGGGGAGATTAACCATGTTTAAATTAAACTCCAAAGGGCAATGCCCCTTTGGTCCTGAACTCGGCTATGCCAGAGAGGGGACTTTACATTGCTATCCATGCAGATTATTAGTGATTTCCCCTCTAAGGCTCATAATACAGTTTTCAGCTGTCCTATGTAGGTTTTGATTGAGTCTCTAAACTGACAGTAGAGATAAGTACCAAAATGAATTTTGATGGTTTATTTCGACAACTGTTATGTGTTGTGCAAAACTGCATGTGTACTGTGATTTTGATAGTTTTGTTAAAGATAACTATAGCTGACATTGGGGTTTGTCCAGTAGTAATTACCTGGGCTGTAACGGGAAAGCCCAAGATTCCCCCAGAGGCGGTATTTGGTTCTCGTATAAGCAGTATGTCTGTCTTATTCTCCTCTGAGAGTCTACACAGCTCATGCAGGACCAGAGAGCTCTTCATTGCATTTACTTGATAGCACTTAATGTGTCAGGATACCGCGTATAGACCATGCTATTCAGCCAGGTCTGCACAGGATCATACGTGATCCTTCTGTACATCTTTACTAGTTCATTATATGTTTTCGTGAGATCGAATTTCCTTCCTCTTCATGCGTATACTTTGGTAACTAGTTCCTTTAATTTATCGTAATCCTGTGGAATGTTTACCGCCGCTAACTCGACACAGTACACATCCTCCAGAGTTGGAAATATGATATGGCTTCCTCTCGGGTGCCCAGCCCTGACCAACTGCCGCAGAGGAGCCATCATCAATGCCTGTTTCCCTAATCTACTAAGTTGCAAGGTCTCATTACAAATTTCATATGTATTACCAGGTGGGCACGCATTGTACTTTGGTTTATCTACAGGAGTTATTGTTACAGAACCATCACCAGTGCTTAATTCTTCTACAGTTTTGTTACTGTTTACATTGTCCACATTGTCTCCTAACTGATTATCATCAGCGACTTCTGCAGCAGACGCTAGCGACATCACCCCCAAGGCTGGGGGAGACCCCAACCAGAAGGAGACACACACCGCACCCTCTGCCGCCTTCGCCAGTGTAGCTGGGAGATTACTCCTGGCCTGACAGGAGAAGTCGGATTTCTCTGGTCCCACGAGTGGAACTGGGAGAGCATAAGTGCTCCCCTCCTCCACCTCATGAGACGTTGAGACAGGTTTTTGTTTACTACAGTTTCTTTTGTCATGACCCTCCTCTCCACAGTTGGAATGTACAATATTTGGCAATGTGGCTGTAGTCCTGACATTTAGAACACTTGGCCAATGCCGTGTAGTCCTTTGTAGACATTGCGTTGTACCCTATGTACAACCTGTTTGTTTTAATGATTTCCTTTGTAAGGTCAGGAGCCACCTCTACCGCATAGTGTACGATGGATCTGTCCCGGGCCCCTGCCTTGAATCTTTGCTTGAATTTCTCTAAAAACTCCTCCCGAGTCATTTTGTCTTCGAAGTTCTGTCCGTAGACACAGTCTGTCATCCACTGTCATGTATGAGGGAACATCGTATAGCATCATTAAAGGTCTGCACTTTCTTGGCTTTTCACATGTGAAAGCCTCGTTAACTTTTTGATTGTTCATCAGTTTTTCACTATCCTCGGGAGAGGCTAGTTCTACTCTCAGTATGTTTTTTCTTGTTCTTACCTGGTTTATTTTTATCTTACCTGTCCGAGGGTTAACACTCTTTCAAGGCGCTCTTTTGCCTTTCTTACGTCCTCGCCCTTCTTTGGTTTAACAAATACTGTTGGAACTGTTTTTCCGAGATTGATTTTTATGGTTTCCTGTACTGTTCATTTTGGGTGTGCTGGCAGAGCAGCAGCTGCTGCAGCAAATGTCATTTGCAGTTTTTGTTGTTCTTTTCTCAGTCTCTCGTTTTCCTCTTTGATTTCCACGTACTGCCCTTCTAGCCTTGCATGGGCCAAAGCCCAAGTGGTTATGTTCTCTTTGATCACCCTGATTTGTTCTGCATTGATGTTTCCATGCTTAATACTACGCTCAAAGAGCTGCAGGAAGTATGCATGTCGCTCAGCGACGCTCATCTCTTCAAATTCTCCAATAGGAGCATCATGCTCTGCATGCGCTATATCACTCTCCGTGTTTTCTGCCATAATTCCAGAAGAGTGGCAAGAAAGCGGAGGCCTTTCTCTTTCCCCGGACCGGCCTCTCTGGCATGGGGGGGAGGCTAGCTATCTGCAGCTCACTCACCAGTCCCACCCCTTGACAAAGAGCCTTTTGAGCTGCTGGCTTTAGTGCGCTGTTCCCAGCACACTAGTTCCCTTCCACGACCACATCACTGGAGATTTCACCCGCCCCTCCCCGGCAAATACCCACCGAATTCCGGAGAGGCGGATTCACCTCTCGGCCTTCGCCCCCTTCTAAGCCAAGTTTCCATATTGAGGCCAGGGAACCAGTTCTACCCAGGTGCTGGGTCGGTCCCCCAGACGTTCAGGGATCTGGCACCATCTAACCTAGCCAGGGACATGTCACCATGCCCTGGCTTGGCGGAACGTGTCCAGGACGTCCCGTTCACGGCGATGAGCCTTTGCTGGCTCAGGCTGCGATTCCTCCCCAGCGAATGTCACCATGACAAGACAGGGCATAGATGTTTTGTGCCCTGTTCAGGGACAAGTGTTGTGTCTCTTCTGACACAGCTTCTTCTGTGCCACGTACCCTTTGCTGTCGCTTTGAGTTGGGGGACATTAACGTCGTCGTAGACGTGAGAAACTGCAGCAGCCAGACTGCAGGGTTCCCGGATCGTCATTAGACTTACCTCATACCCTCGCCCAGCCACCGCGCTCAACTCAAGAGAGATGGATGGTATGTCTCTCGTAACGCAACTCCCCTTGCGCCATGCACCCTTTGCGTTCGCTTGGGTTGGAGGCATTTAACGTCCTGCCATGACGGGATTTTTACGTCCTGCCTTGACCACGACAACCCTCACCAGTCAACACAGCCCGGAAGGTGTTAAAGGAGTCAGTCCATGTCGAGTTTTATATCAACAAGACGGTGTGGCACTCAAACCCGAGTTACGTTCCCTGGAGGGTCTCCACACGTAATGGGGGATCATGACTGACCATGTCTCACCCACCGCTTTTGATAAATCACAGTGGGCCAGTGCGGACCAGTGAGGGTTGCACCCAGTTAAGGGCTAGCCTCTTTAACGTCATGCGTGGACGGCCCATCCCGTGTTTGCTTCACCCCATCCAAGGGGGTTACTGAGGCACAGGGCCACAAGGCCATTGGATTGTACATTAGTAACCGCCCCACCATGTTCCTCTGAGTCCTGTTGTGATTGAAGATTCAGGGAATCAGAGGGTCTCCTGGCGGTTTAACCCAGTTTTGGGATGCAACACATGTCCCACAGGTGGCGCCACACAGACCGATTTCCCATAGAGTCCGCCAGTCGGCACTGAGGGCGTCGCTGTCCCACCTGTAAGGCGAGGGCGGGTGTGGCAAGGGGTGGCAAAATTTCCGCCATTGAAGCACGGCTGCGGGAAGAGCGGCGTTCAAAACTTGATGCAAATAGTTTCAGCTTTTTTTACAGCTTTATTGTAACATACATTACCCACTGCCTGGAATACAAAAGTGGGTACTAATTATTAAAAAATTCTACCTGATACATAATAGCAGTATTTCTACTTTACAAAAGGTTATGTCCGTGAGTGTTGCCCGTCCCTAACCACAAGGAGGTGGGCTGTCTACTATCTAGAGAACTACTGCCGAATTTCAATTTTTGTCTTCTTTTCACCACCCTTAATTTACACATTTATTACTTTACTCTACTTCTACTACATACAAAAATAAATACAAAATACGTGCGCTTCTGCGCTAATTACATACACAAAGAACTTGGAAACATGAAAAGATCAAAACAGTAATTAATAATTCAGTTTTTATAAAAAATAAAATGTCCAGTCAAGTTATTAAGTATTATATAGGGATTATTTGTTTGGACCCAAAAGAAGGTTTTTTATTTAATCGTGTCTGAGCAACATCTGTAATTAATTAATACGCTATATATACTAGATTACAAATACAAGTAAATGATAGTTATACATTCATGATCTTCACATATTGTAAGTCGTCATTATTGTCTAAAGCAAGGCTCATATCTCTCGCCAGTATTTGGCACACTTCATTGCAGCGTCGTTGGCCAACCACAGGTCTTGGAAAGTGCATGGAGCTAGCAAAGATGGACGGGTCAGCAGGTGTGTCATGGTTTGTTTTCCTCCACATTGTCAGCGCTCTTCTTCGGCGTATCCCCACTTGATCAGGTTATCCTGTGATCTTCCCATTTGACATCTAAGTCTATTTAGGCTTTTCAAGACTCTCCATTCCAATTGTGATCCAGCAGGAAGTTTTTCTTTAATGTTCCAACTTTTCAGACGGCCTTTATTCAATTTCTGTTTCCACATTGATTCTCTAGTTGTAGACTGACTTTCGGTTAGTGGACGTTCAACTTTTATGAAGTCTTTCCTAGATTTTAGTCTTGCCTCCGCTGGCTGATGTGCGTACAGGGGATGTCTTCTATCTTCGCACTGCCTGCTTCGTTCGGCCATCGCCAACGTTTGCCGTCTGATCTGTGGGGGGGGGCTATTCCAAAAAACATATAAAGGAGATCACGGTTTGTAGGCTTCAGGCATCCCGTGATTAATCGACAGGAATCATTCAATGCTGCGTCTAGCTTCTTAGCATGTGTCGATCTTCTCCATACGGGGCATGCATATTCAGCTGGAGCAAAGCACAATGCCAGGGATGATGCACGTAGAGTTCCAGGGTTTGTTCCCCTGTGTGAGTTGTAAGTTTACGGATTATGCCATTCCATGTGTTGACTTTCGCTCTAGTTTTTTCTACGTGTTTCTTGTAAGACAATGTTCGATCTCACGTGACTCCAAGATAAACTGGGTTTGGGCAGTGTTGAAGTGTAACTGAGTTCCATTCCAATTGTAATTCCCTGTTTGCTTCCTTGTTGTTTAGATGAAATAAACAAGTCTGCGTCTTTACTGGATTAGGTCGAAGCTGGTTCCAGTTATAATATTCAGTTAGTACTTCTAAGGCATCTGTTAGGTTTCTCTCAATCTGTTTGTTTGATCTAGATTGGCATGCAATGGTTACATCATCAGCATAGACAAAGCTTCTTGTCGTTGGTCCCACTGGTTGGTCATTTGTATACAGATTAAAAAGTAGGGGGGACAAAACACTACCTTGTGGGAGAGTGTTCTTCTGGTTCCTCCAGCGACTTCTTTGTTCTTAAAATTCCACATAGTATCTTCTGTTGGAGATCAGTGATCTCACAACTTCAGTAAGGTGGTAGTTTCCCAACATTTTGAAAATTTTTCCCAGGAGGATTTTGTGGTTTATCGTGTCGTAAGCTGCTGATAAGTCAACAAACACCACGCCAGTTTTTTCTCCCTTCTCAAAACCGTCCCCTATGTATTGTGTTAGGCACAGGACCTGGCCAGTACAAGATTTACCTGGTCTGAATCCTGCTTGTTGTGGAATGATTTGCCTTTCTAATTGTGGTGCTATTTTATTCAAGATAAGACGTTCATATTGCTTGAAAGGGCAGCACAGCAGCGATATTGGACTGTAGTTCTTAGCATCATCTCTTGGTTTACCTGGCTTTGGGATAGCTACTACCTTGGCCTTCAACCATAGCTTAGGTATCGTCTTGTTTGACCAGCAGAGATTATAGAGTTCTAAAAGCCATTCCTTAGCTAATGACCCTAGGTTCTGTATAAATTCATTAATGACGTCATCGGGACCCGCGACCTTCCTAGGTTTCAAGGAACTGATAGCAGCTTCCAGTTCTGTTGAAGTGAAGTATGGCTCAGGTGGTATTTCAGTCACTTGTGGCCTCATATATGAGGTGGCAGTCTTACTGTTCCTGGTTGGTTTACCATTCAAAAGGAGCTGATGTGCGATTTGATTAGCTGTTACGGAAACCTGATCCTTGGGGGCTGCCGGGTCGCTGGACAATCGCTTTATGAGGTTCCAAGCTCTTCTGCTACTGTGCTTCATGTCAAGACTCTCCAACGTATGTTTCCAGGACTCTTGTCTGTCTTTGCTTATAGTTTCAATTAGCTGATCCCCAAGTTTTATGGTTTCTTCAGTGAAAGGGTCCATGCTGTACTGCTCCAGGTATTCGTTATATGTTTGTTTCATGTCGTTGGAAACTCCAGGAATGTAGTGTGTTCTGCAGCCTCTAGGTATGCTGAGTCTTTCTGATCTTTTAACAGCTTGGATGAACTTTCCGTAGTTTTCAGTGTTTGATGGTAAATTTACGATTTCCATGTGTAAGGTGTCCGCGAATTTTTTCCAGTTGGCCCTTTTGAAGTTAAAACGTCTTTTAAAGGGTACTTTTTGTGGCAGTATTACTGGTCTAAACTTTAGCATGATTGGTCTGTGTTGGGTCTTTGGGATAGGGTTGAGAACGAATTTGTTGCATGACCCGGACAAGGTTTTGGAAACAAATATGAGGGCTGGGTTATACCCTCTCTTCCATCTGTTGAATGACGCAGGCTGTTTCTGATCATGGATGAGATTCAGCTCGTGTTCTTATGCCCAGCTTTCCAGTAGTTCTCCATCCTAATTTGTGTCTTGATAGCCCCACACTCTATTGTGACAGTTAGTCTCCCATTATTAGCTGTGGGTGACAGACATGTTAACTGAAAGCAAACCTTTCCCCTGGTGGTTTACATATTGATGACACCGTAATGCTTCCGATGGTAACAGAAATAATTTCCGTGTTGTTAACGGTGTAAACTTGAATCTTGGATACTTTGATTCCAGGCCGAATAAACAGAGCACTTCCATATTGGTCGTGAGAGCACTCCTTCACCAAGGTCATCCCAGGAATATTTGGACGGCGTTGTGATTGGCCCTCTGTGTCTCCTGGAGGCACAGGACGTCGCAGGAATGAAGTTTACATGTGTTGGATATAAGTTCTTCTTTTTCAGATGATATGCCCTTGATGTTGAAGAGATAGGACTGTCAAACATGGCTCTGAAAAGGGTCTTTTCTTCGTTTTAGATTCTGAATACATGCCGTTTTAGACGTAGCTCAGTGTGTGGAAGGATCTGCCGGTATTTACCGTTGCCCAGGGGACGCCCGACTGTACATGTACAATCTTCTGGGAGGCTCCTTCCTTGTCCCCCAAAAGAAGGTAAAGACTACCTTGCGGAAACACCCCTGGGCATCCCACGCGTCTTTGTCACCATAGGCCGGGGAGCCCCACCATCTCTTCCAACTTGCCCTCATTTCTGTCCATAGACGATTCTGTTGTCCTGCTGAGGGTGGCGGACGGGTGCCACTGCTAACGGAAATTCAGTAGGCGAGGCAAATCACCATTCCATCCTCCACCAGGATGTGGTTTGAGTTTATTTTGAAAATGGTTGCTGCCCAACACTCCTCACTCCTGTTGAGGAGTACGGCTATTCTCTAGTTTAACTTTGGGAATCTATTCAAAAATTAATTTTGCAAATCCGGATACTAGGTCGACCAGACTTTGTAAGACCATGTATGCATCAGGGTTTCTTAGTATGTCTGCAACCTCCTGCCTCCTGCCTTAATTCGGAGGCAACCGGTTCGAAGTCTAGACATTCCAGAACCATGTGCACAGGCGTCCCGATAGGAGCACCACACACACACACTCAGGTGTTAGACGACTACCTATCCTCTGAAGGTATGTTGAATAGGGGCCGTGTCCTGTTTCAAAGTGAACTATGCCTTGTGTAGGTATAAAGTGTTTGATGTTGAACCACTCCTGAATATTAGGAAGGAAGTCATAGACTAGCCTTCCTGTCTCTGATGTGTTCCATTGCTGTTGCCATAGACATAGTGTCTTTTGTTTGATATCTTTTACATTGTTTAAATGTTGTCCCATAATTTGTGTTACTCATTGAAAGTCTCGTTTAGCCAACCAATAGATTGCTGCATATTTCCTGATTAACAAATCTAATGGACAAAGCCCCATGATGATACAAAGAACGTCTGTTGGGGTGGTGCCAAAGGGACCTATGCATCTAAGAATAACATTTCGTTGTATGTGCCTGACCATAGATGCAGGCCTCACCTGAGTGAGTTTGTGGGCCCAGGCACTGGAGCCATATCTAACTATTGGCAACAAAGATGTACCACAATTGCATATTAGTGCCAACGGAGGAAGATGAAATCGCCGTTGGGCTATACTGATCAATTTATTTAGAACTGCTAAGGCTTTGGAAGCAACATGGTCAATGTGTGACACATAAGTCCATGCCTCATCTATGAGGACGCCCAGGTAACTTCACAACTCGCGTGCGTGCCACTACTTGATTGTCTAGTCTGATGATTGGATCACGGGCCAATTTGCCCTTAAGAAGAATGTAATGAGATTTGTGAGGTGCAGTTTCTAGCTTTGAGGATCGACACCATTCTACTAGGATCTCGGAAACATGGCCTCCGTTTGTCTCTACTCCGGTACGACTGTCGCCCTCGATAAGGACGAGGAGATCGTCTGCATATGCCATGACTCCCAGTGCCACATTGTTCTCTTCAAGTGTTCTCAATAGAGGATCCATGTTTATATCCCAGAATAAAGGGCCACACACAGAGCCCTGTGGATAGCCCTTAGATATGTTCTTAAACACCACAGCACCAGGAGCCGTGATTTTGGTAACCCTGTTCCAGCAGTAATCCCTCAAGCAACCGTATAGCATTACCGGACACTCTATCTCCCGAAGACAAGAGAAGAGTGCCAGCCACCACAGGTTGTCGAAGGCACCGGAGATGTCCACCATGACTCCAAGAACGTATTTCCTTGTAGATGAGTGTGCAATACTTGCAACTTTGTTTACAGCATCATATGTTGATTTTCCTTTACGAAATCCGTATTGCAGATCACTCATTCCACGCAGGATCCTGTGACTCGACAGCCTCGAGACCAGTAGCTTCTCAAGTGTCTTCCCCAAGACATCCAATAGGCAACTCAGCCTATAGGACTTAGGCATTGTGGGGTCTTTTTCTGGTGACTTCTTTGTTGTTACTTCAGCAGTCTTCCAGCGGGTTGGGAAGGACTGTAATTCTAAACATCTGTTATATATCTTTGCAAGACCTGGGGCCATCTTGTTCGGAATACTCTGCAGGACTTCTGCCGGAATTGCGTCCGGCCCAGGGCCTTGCGTTTGGCGAATGAAAGAATGGCTGCTTTTACCTTCTCGGCAGAGAAGGGGTACACTTGTAAGTCGTTGTTTTATTCCATCTGATCTTGCCCTTCTAATCTCCTGCTGCATCTCACTGTCTGTTTCAGGTCGGTCATCTGGGAGGAGCACATTTAGTAACTCCTCAGCAGTCTCAACCCAGTCTTCCGTCATCCTGTCAGTGTCGCCAAGTCTTAACAGTTGAAAGATGCATTGGAGAGTGTATTTTCTCTCTCACAATTTTGTATGGTGTACCCCATGGGTCCAGAGTGAGGTGGGACTTCACAAATTCCTCTCAACTCCGCTGGCGATGTTGTCTCAGAGTTTCCTTGAAGAGCCACTTTCATCTTCTATACAAGGCAAGATGGTACTACCTTTCCTCCTGGGTGAAAGACCCTTGATAGCTACGACGTGCTCTTCTCATAGACTGCCGAGCCGGGTAAGCTCTGGAGTTCATGGAGAGGTCACTTAGCTTATGAGATGCCTTCGCGTCGGTATCGCCACGGTCACAGCTGCCTTGATAGAGACAACCAAGGCCTCAACAGCCTCGTCCACGTCAAAAGGGCCGTCTCCCAACTCTGGTGGATTGAACTCTGCCTCCAACAGGTCCCAGTCAGCTCTCCTGTAGTCATATGGCAAGGTCCCTGTGGTCCTGGACTCCACTGTGCCAGAGGGGGAACTTTTCATTTCTATTCATTGTGATCATGAGTGACTTGCCAGTTAGGGCTCGTAAAACAGTGGACAATTGCCCCAGATAAATGTCTGTTGAGTCTCTACACTGACAGTATACATTTATCAAGTACCAGCATGCATTGCAAAAGTATACCTCAACCACTGTTACATGTGTAGTGCCATATTGAGTAAGATCAGTAGTCTTAATTAACTTATTCAGAATAACTTATAACACTACCGTCTGCTACCGCTGCACCATAACCTTCAAGCTGGAAGCAGGTTGTGAAATAAAACTATTTTATTAAGGCAATTATGGTACAACGCAACAGAGCAGTGTTACCCTCTGGGATGAATTTTGATATGTTGACCGTGTTGTACCTAACGGAGGTGGCTTATCGGAAATGAAAGTCAGGATTACGTAAATATTTGAACAGTAACAAACAAAATGTTGCCTATCTGCACTGTTCAACGGATAAAGAAAAGGGTCACCAGCCTAATTAGGCAAGAGAATGATTAACATTCTCGTTCAAGAAAATAGTTATTAATAACTTTAATGGATAAACACAACCTATACTCTGTCACACACGAGTGCAGTGAACTCTTGACACATACATATGTTTATTTGATTGAAACTAACAGTTAGAGCAGCACAAACTATTTGCAAAATTATAACAGATACCAAAACACATTATTACTTTCAGGGCTTACACAAACTGAATGGTCTTTGTAACGTTATTATTACTATTCATCGCAGAATCATTAATTGGATATAGGTTAAGTCTCTCTCAGTTAAATACTTTACTATTTAAAATGAAAGTTAATTGGAATGCACTAACAGGTTGCTTTTCACTATCATTTGAATAAAGAAATTAAGGTTTTCCTAATTAGTGGTCTTTCCGTTACTTGTTACCGAGCATTAACCCAATAGACAAACTGTGGATCCTGTTATATTATTAATAAGCACTTCTAATACACAGGAGAGACAAACACTTAGCAAACATGAGTATATAATGTTTCACACTGCAGTTTTCCACTTTAACTTCATTGAGAGATCAAATTAACATATATGTAAGGCACTGACTCACCTTCTGAGATTTACAACAGGCAGTAATGTGATCATTAACTAAGCAAAACTTTATAAGCCTCAGTCTTAAGAACTTTTAATTTGGAGTTGGCAACAATATATTAATAAGCAGTTTTATTAGGAAAATTACTTTCAGCAAGCATCATTAACTTTAACTTTCTTTTTACCATGTTCAAGAGGCATTAATTAGCAAAAAACACTGGTCTTTAATGTTGTTTCAGTAGTGACACTCGGAAATCACTTTAGTTCAAACGGAGAGGAACCCGAGAGGTGTTATGATAAGGAGAAAAATCAAGGTAGGTACATAAATTCAGTTATAAATTACCTTATATTTGAGCACACTAACACATCCATTAAGCTGATCCTTCACTGTACATTGCTATAGTGCTCCATTACAGTGATTGCACAATGTGGTGGCGATTGCATGTCGGTAGGTGGAATTGCAGGTAGAATTGCTGGACTCTGACCTTTCTTGGTGGCAGTGATGAATACAAATTCCAGAGTCGTTCCAGCTATTTATCCATCCATCCGAGGCATTGGAAAGTAGCAGAAAAAGCCTCTCTTGGAACCAGGACAATGTGCAACTATTACATGGCAGTGCACAGTTTGGTAGCTCGTCCCCGACTGGTACCTTGTCCCCGACTGACTCTCAGTTCCACCTTTTCTACCTAGGCCAACCACAATTTGCGCGCGCTACACAGTTCCCTCCCCGAGGGGAACCACAACACCTTTTACATACAAACTAACTAAGAATCCTAAGTGAGGATCAGCAGTTTACATAACAGCAAACAAATACAATAAATAAAACAGAACATTTGCACATATTGACATTTCTACCAAAAATTATTCACACAAAATTACAATTATATACAATAAGTTTTGTTCCCTCCAAATGGAACAAAGAATTTAAATTACAGATATATTACAAATCAAGACATCAAAGTTCTTACAAAGAAAGGAGTATACAATTTTGTGTTATCTATTCTATCGAACACACTTACAGAAGCTCAACAAGGTAACATTAAATGAAAGAAAAGCAAAATAAATGCGTACAGCATTAGAGCTATGGTGTTACAAACTATAACTGACATTGGATCTCGACCGGTTGAGATTACCTGAGCAGTAACAGGAAAGCCTGAGACTGTGCCAGAGACAGAGATTGGTTCTTGTATCAATAAAATATCACTGTCTCTTTCTTCTGCCAATTTGCAGGGCTCCTGAGTGACCAATGAGATCCGCATTGCATTTATCTGCAAGATATTGACTCTAGTCAGGGTACTTGGTATAAAAGTGACTTGGCCAAGTCTGGGCAGGGTCAAACACGATTCTACCGTGCATTTTCACCATGTCTTCATATACTTTATTTAGGTCAAATTTCCTTCCCCGTCAGATATAGACTTTCGAAACTAAGTCTTTTAATTTAGTATATTCTATAGGAATGTTTAATGCAACTAATTGTGTACAGTCTGGATCCTCCAGAGTGTGGAATGTAACCTTCTTTCCACGAGGATGTCCAGCCCGAACGAGCTGCGTCAGTGTGGCATTCAAAGTTAGGGGATTTTCAAGCCTTGATAGCCATAAATTCTCCTCACATATACCATAAGTATTTCCAGGCGAACATTTATTATAAGTCGGTGTTGTTGGAGATAAGTAGAAAAAGAGTCAATTTGTCTACATTTGTGGCTACTTTTGTTAGTTCTCAAGTCTCTTTGGTTTTCTCATCTGCTGGCCCCTCCAAAGCAAACGTCTGCAGCTCCACCTTCAGGTGAGAATCCCCACCGCGAAGAGGAGGAACCCGCCACCTCAGCCGCCAACGCCTCATTGTGGCACTCCATTGTTATGGTCCATAGTCAGTTCTTCTGTTTTGTATTGTCTTGATCCTAATGTATTCTGGGCAAGTTTTATCAGTCACTGCGTGAGTATGCAGCTTCTTTGCACGATTGCAGTTTGCACATTGGCCCTTTGGTTCTTTTTTGTGCATTCTTTGAAAGTGTGTCCTGATTCCGCACAGTGGCCGCAGGTGGTTTCTGCATTTTTACACTTTGCTGCTGTGTGTCCATGACCCTGGAATTTAAGGCATCTGCTTATATTGTTATAGTCCTGCACTTTGTGAGAGGTGCAATTTATGTAGATGCGACCTTGTTCTGATAGACTGCTCCACACCTTTGATGTTACTTCCAGAACTAGGTTTGCCTTTTCCCTGTTTCTCGGACAAGTCTTAAACAGTACCTTGGTACCCTCCATAACCTCCTCCCTCTGAATGTTTAGTCATGCGTGTTTTCTCTCTTATAGTTCCATTTTCAATTACTCCTGATTTGTGTTCTTGGAACATCAAATATTATCATCTTTGGATTCCTCTTCTTTGGATCTGTGACTGTTAATCCAGATTGTGTGACTTCACTACACTAACTGATTTTATCAACATCCTGGTCATTAGGGACTTCGAGGACAATGCCATTTTCTCTGGATTTCTTGCATCATGATATGCGAACATCCTTCAGTTATGTTGAAATAAGGTTTATTACAGTTTGTTCCACATCCTTTCCAGTTTTTTGATAACCATATGCTGGCTTGATCATTAGCACTTTCGAATGTTGCGTCTTTATGGGCTGTTGTTTAGGTGCTGGTTTTGCAGCTGCCTTGCTGGCATAGATTTCGACCTCTGATGAAGCTTCTGTTTTCAGGGCCTTCACGCACCTTAACTCTGTTTTGAGTTCTAGGATCTACATCTGATACTTCTTCAGTATCTGCTCGTATTCAGATACCTGTCCTATAATGAATCTTTTTTTGCCCATAGTTTATCTTGTTTGCATCCTTGAAAATGAAGGCTTCCATCTCTTTCCTGATGTTCACCATTTACTGGAGATATGAGCATTTTCCTGAGTTCTCCTTGTCTGTGGAGACCACTGAGTTTGCACCTGTTTCATTAGCTGCTCCAAGACTCTTTGCTGAGCCCTGTTTTAGGGCAGTTCCTCTGGTGTGCTCAGTCCTTTAGGCCCTGATCTCGCTAGAGGGCGTTAATGACTCATAGAAAAGTCAATTCTCATCGCCCAACACACTACTCTATCTGCTAAATATGTAACCTAATCTATCAGAGAATTACGAGAAGTAACAAAAATTTTTGCACTGCTTTTTGCTACACTCGTGACTTAAATTTATGTGATTTAGTTTCTCAGACTTATTAAACAAGTGATGGAAAGCAAGATCATATTTGAACAAGGGAAAGCCTACACTATCAATGTATTACCTAATAAAATTTTAAGAGCTACTGCATCGGTAGAAAACTTGAAGTTTTCTGTCACTGCGCGTATGAACGCACACACTGGCTACTCAGCACACGCAAGTTTACTTTTACACCTAAATGCCTAACCTACAGCACAAGAGACATCTTTAAACACTAAACACTGGTTTGAAGTGAGAAGGAAGTAAGCTACAGAATGACATTCACAACGGTTATTTTGAAGCCTTGATAACGGCAGGAAATTTGCCCATTACTGTTTCCACATTCCGGCAAGCTGCACGGTACACGTAACTTCCCTTCCACAAGCCTTAGTCGTAGACTAACACAACCAAAAACAGAAGTAACAACATATTTGTGTAGTACAACATGTAATCTATGGGAGAATTTGTTTCTTAAACAGTATCTTAAGAACAGGGTTGTTGTTGTTGTTGTTGTTGTTGTTGTTGTTTTGGTCTTCAGTCCTGAGACTGGTTTGATGCAGCTCTCCGTGCTACTCTATCCTGTGCAAGCTTCTTCATCGCCCAGTACTTACTGCAACCTACATCCTTCTGAATCTGCTTAGTGTATTTATCTTGGTCTCCTTCTACGATTTTTACCCTCCATGCTGCCCTCCAATGCTAAATTTGTGACCCCTTGATGCCTCAAAACATGCCCTACCAACCGGCCCTTCTTTTTGTCAAGTTGTGCCACAAACAGAACAGGGGTAGCGGAAGGAAAAATTAATGAGTTTTGTCACGGCTCGCATGAGCACGCCTCCCAGCTGAGCGGCACTCACTGCTCCACTATTGTAATTTGTTACTAACGTTACAAGCCATTGACACCAAAGAAGACATTATGTGAAGATAGAAGCACCTTCTGTACTAGAAAAATATGTATATAATTACTTTTGGTGTGTAGCCATCGGCAGGGAGATTGCCGATTTATGTGAATGCGCGTTTAGGCATGCGGCTCACACTGGACAAAAGTGGCTGGCCCCAGGTGGTCCGACACTTGTTGCCATCCCTGGGGCGGACCTGCTGAGTTGTCTCATTTGAAGTTCTTTAATTACTTTGATTATAACATGTTTGACGGTATCATGCCAGGTAATTTCGCTGAGCCTCTTGAGACACAGCATTAGTCAATTTTGAAAAAAAAATTATAATTGTCAGCATTATTCAAAATGTAAGTCACGTCCAGTGTTGGTAATAGTCGCCTCTCCTCTGAGACAGCTTGGTCATACATAGGGAATTGGAACACTACGTGATCCGAAGTACCTTGTGGGAACCCACAGTCACACCTTGGCGTTGGTCTTCTCCCAATCCTGTGTAAATATTCCGGATAAGGTCCATGGCCAGTCAGGAAATGAATAACACCAGTAGGTAGAACCATTACCTTATTCTTTAGTCGTGCCCTTACACTTGGTAGGAATGTGTGAACTCGCCGTCCTGTCTGAGTGATCCCACTCTTCTTGCCACAAGTTTAGTAACTGATTTTTGATCGCCCCAATGCCAGTAAGGGGTGCGCCTATTATGTCCTAGATATGTTCTGTGTTTTGTTTTTGTTTTTGTAGGCAGTAAATCACAGCCTGCTGGCGTATTACTAAGTCCAATGGACACAATCCCATTACCACCAGCAGGGCGTCAGTGGGGCTGGTACCGAATGCTCCTATACATCTCACGAGCACATTCCTTTGGACTTGCTTGACTGCCATCGCTGGCTTCACCAGGGCTAACATGTGGGCCCACATACTTGCTCTGTACCCAACAATGTGAGCTAAAAGGCAGTTGTGATACATGTGTAATGCTTTCAGCGGCAGATGGAAACGACACTGCCCTGTGGTTATGAGTTCATTGAACAAGGCCAACACCTTGTACTCTCAAGTATCTAGCAGAGCCATGTCTACACAGTCACATCATTATTTCGCACTATTGGGTCTCTGTTAAGCCTGCCCTTCAGTAGCATGTACACAAGACTTCCTTGGTGCCACCATCAGTTTCGAATGACTGCACCAACTCTGCACCAACTCTGCAACAGCCCAACAGCTACTCTCGCACGCTCTTCAATTACAGCTCGGCTGTTCCCTTCCACGAGTATAGCCAGATCGTCCGCGTAGGCCATGACGCCCAGGACTGAGGCATAACCCTGCAAGATGTTCAGCAGCAGTTGCATTGTAATGTCCCAGAGCACTGGATCAAATACCGATCCCTGGGGACATCCACAGGATATTCCCTTGTATACCAGAGCCCCGGGAGCTGCGATCTTTGCCAGTCTATTGTCACAGTAGGCCTCCAGACATCGATACAACGGCCCAGGTCACACCATCTCACACAAGCGTGAGAAGAGCGCCAGTCACCATAGGTTGTCGAAGGCCCCTGAGATATCCACCATGAGGCCCAGAACATACTTCGCATTGTCTGAGTGGACTGCTCGCGACACCTCGTTGATAGCATCCTGCGTGGAGCGACCCTTCCGGAATCCGAACTTCCTGTCACTCATGCCATGCAAAGCCCTGTAGCTCAGGAGTCTGTCAGTAAATAATTTTTCAAAGGTCTTGCCTAACACATCTAAGAGACAGATCGGTCTATGGCAACTGTAGGGTCCTTGTCATAGCCCTTTTTTATTATGATCACTTCTGGTATCTTCCAGCACGTTGGGAAGCTCCGCATTTCCAAGCATCTATTGTACATTTTGGTCAGACTAGGAGCCTATTTGTGTGCTATGCACTGCAGTACTTCTGCCGGGATGCCATCTGGCCCTGTGGCCTACCGCTTTGCGAAAGAATTAATTGCTTGTACCACCTCCAATTGCGAGAAGGGGTAGACTTGCAGATTGTTGTTGTAATCTAATTGATTCTGTTGACGTATCTCCTCCTGCACCTCAGTGTCCATGTGTGGTTGGTCATCAGGGAGGTGCACATGAAGTAGGTCCTCAGCAGTTTGTTTCCAGTCAGTTGTCATGTTGTCTGTGTCACCTATTTTGATCGTGGAGGGCTGCATGGGGGAGTGTGTTTTTTCCCCTCACGATTTTATATGGCGTGCCCCAAGGGTCCAGGGTGAGATGCGCCTTTACGAAGTCCTCCCAACTCTGCTGTCTGTGTTGATTTAAGGTCTCCTTAAAGACCCTCCTTCACCTTCTGTATATAGCAAGATGGAATTGTCGTTCTTCTTGGGCAAAAGCCCTCCGTTAGTTTCTGCGTGCTCTGCGCATAGACTGCTTGAGCTGTGACAGCTCTGGAGTCCATGGTGAAGTCGCTTTCCGGATGAGACGTCTTTTCACTGGCATCGCTACGGCGATAGCCGTCTTTATAGAGATTGTTAGGGCCTCAACTGCCTCCTCAGCGTTAAATTCGTCTCCCAGCTCTGGAGGATCGAACTCTGCCTCCAGAAGGTCCCAATTGGCTTTCCCATAGTCATACTGCATCGTCCACCCCTCTGGCACATGCTCCTCCTCCACAGATAATTTAAATTCGATGACATTATGGTTGCTAGTGGTAATACCATTGTGTATTTCGCAATTGTGTATTATGTTTGCAATACCTATAGGTTAATGTAATGTCAATTAAAGAAGCTGCCCTGGCTCGGCTCCTATAAGTGGGAGGGTTGCCGGGGAACTTTGCAACATGCAAATGGTGTTCAATTCCTCTGTGGTTTTGGACCGGACTACCAGAGTGGCGACTTCGTGTTTCCGTCCATGGATATTATTATTGGTTTGTCTCGTAATACGCTTATTGCAGTCTGCAGCTGCCCCAGGTAGGTATCAGTATTGTGTCTATATTGACAATATGAACTTATTAGGTACCAACTATATCCCTTGAGATTCACCTCTATAGCTGTAAGATGCGTGGTGCACAGTTGTGTGATTACAGTTGTTTTAATTAACTTATTTAGTATTATAATAGATGACATGGGCTGTGGACCTGAAGCAATCACCTGGGCTGTGACAGGAAAGCCAGGAACCCTTCCAGAGACTGAGTATGGTTCCTGTAAAAGTAAAACGTCCACTTCGTGCTCCCCTGTTAGCCTTCTTAGTTCTTGTAAGACTAACAAACGTCTCATGGCATTCACCTGAAACACTCTAAAATGCATCAGGTTACCTTGTAGAAATGACTGTTTGGGCAGGATCGAATGCGGTCCTGCCATACATCATTACCATTTCATTATACATTTTCTTTAAATCAAAGACCCTGCCCCCTTCAGGCAAAAACTTTTGAAACAAGTCCCTTTAATTCTTTAAACTCAAGAGGTATATTTACTGTTGCAAGCTGGATGGAGTCTGCATCCTCCAGAGCAGGGAATGTTATCTTTTTCCCTCTGGGATACACGGTTCTCACCAGTTGCCTGAGAGCCACCATTAACATCGATGGATCTTCTAAACGGGATAACCTTAGTGTTTATTCACATATACCATACGTGTTCCCAGGGGGGACAGTTAGTACAGATCTTTTTATCTACAGAGGTCATGTGTTCTGCTGAATCTTCTGTCATTTGTTCCGCGCCGCCACCAGTTATATTTTGATCTACATGCAAATTTGTTAATGCTACAATTGTCTTGTCTTCAGATTGTCCAGCAGCCGAACCAGTACCAGACACCAGTGACCTCCTGCCAGGTTGGAGCTTCCTGGCCTCGAGGGGGAGAAGTCCGTCGTCCCACTTGGCTCCGCTGCTGCGACCGGAACTCCCCTCCTGTTGGCTAGGAAGGACCCGACCTGGCAGGAGAAATCTGCCATCTCCGGCTGCACCGCGGGAACTCTGCTTCATCGTCATTGAGAGAAGATTGCGATCTCCACCTACGTCATCTGTCCGCATCCCGTGCTAATTTACTTGGCGACTTTCGCTTTTGGACTTTACGGTTAGTCACCATAGTCAGTCTGTTGGATTAATCTGTGAAGTAACAGTTTGTAAGTCATGCCCTCCCTTCCTGGAGAGTGACAGACACTCTTTCTGTATCTACAAGGGATGCAGATTTCACGTCTATCACATGATTTTTAATCATGGCCATCTTCACCACATTTTCCACGTACTGGGGTTTGGAAATTACAATATTTAGCCACATGTCTCTAGTCCCGGCACTTGGTACATGTTGCCCATGCTGTATAGTCTCCTACGGATATAGCTGTGTAGCCAATATACAGCTTGTTCGTCCTCATGATCATTTTCCTGAGGTCGGGCGCCACCTCTACAGCGTGATGCTCTGTAGGTCAGTCCTGTGCACCTCTTTTAAATCGTAACTTAAACTTTTCCATAAACTCTTCCCTCGTTATCTTGTTCCCAAAGTTTTGCTCATATGCGCAGTTCATGACGTCGTCCTGAGACATGTACACCGGGACGTTGTCCATCGTCATTAGGTGTCTACGCTTCCTCGGTGTTTCACATACGAAGGAATAATTTAATTTCTTATTTTTCAGTAATGTGTCGCAGTCCTCAGTTGAGGATAACTCGACTATTAATATATTTTTAGTTTTTCTGACTTGATTGATTTTCATTTTGTCTGTTCTGGGGTTGACACTATTTTCGAACTGTTCGCTGGCTTTCTTTATATCTTCACCTTTCTTAGGTTTAAGAAAAATGGTGGGAACAGTCTTCTCTATGTTCTGTTTTATGGTCTCTTGGACCATTTTCGGTTGAGACTTTTATCCATTGTGGATGTGGAACACTGCGACTGTGGTGTGAAAAGGTTTTCAGAAATTACTGCAACCAGTCGCCTTTTATGTAGGTGTATTTTATTTAACCATGAGCGGTTTCGAGCTGCCTAGCAACTCATCATCAGATGGTATATACATTCAGTGCTTTTTTGTACCCATTGTGTGGGTGGTTGAGTATCTGTGGAGATAAATCTTTCTGCAGGTATATATGTTAAAACTTTCTCTAGATGTATATTACTTTTATGAGGCACTGTTGGAAACATATATCTTGTTTTTCATAATCATCGCTGAATGTATATACCATCTGATGATGAGTTGCTAGGCAGCTCGAAACCGGTCATGGTTAAATAAAATACATCTACATAAAAGGCGACTGGTTGCAGTAATTTCTGAAAATATTTTCGGTTGAATCGCTGTTGCTACTGCAGCATATGTTTCTTGGTTTTTTTTTTGCAGAGCTGCTAGTTTTCAGCTTTGACTACCGCGTATTGGCCCTCAAGTCATGACTGGGCAAGAGCCCAGCTTGCAGTGTTTTCTTTTAGTTCCCTTGTCTGAGCTGCGTTGATCTTTCCATGGTTTACACTCTGGTCTAATAATCGGAGAAAGGAAGCATGTCTCTCCATAAGAGTTTGATTTTAGTTGTTATCTCCGATGGGAGCATCATGCTCCGAAGGCGCTGATTCACTCTCTGTAGGATCAGCCATATTAATCTTAGAGCAAAAAAATTGAGGCCTGTCTGTTACACTCAACCGGCACCTCTGGCATTTGGGGGGAGGGGGGAGCTAACGGCAGCTCGCTCACCGGTCCCGCCCCTAGACCAAGGGCACAATCTGAGCTGCAAGGTTGAGCATGCCGTTTCGAGCTTCGACGGCCTAACCATCGAAGCTTTCATCCATCCCTTCCCAGCAAGAGCTCCTCGCATTCCGGGAAGGCGGATTCACCCTCCGTCCTTCGCCCTCTACTAGTCTGAGCTCCCATGCAAGGCCAAGGACCCGGTCCTACTCAGGTGCCGGGCTGGGCCGGTCACCCAGACTTTCGGGGGTCTGGACCCAGCTAACCTAGCTGGGGACATGTCACCACAGCCCAGCTTGGTAGATCATGTCTAGGGAATCCAGAGACACGGCGAAGGGCACTTGACAGCTCAGGCCATAATCCCATCCCAATGAGCCAGACTGTCTGAACCAAGATGTAGAGCGCACTGTTGCACCCCTACCCTTTGGTCACCCGAAGGCTTAACATGTGCAATGCGTGAAGGCTGGCAGTGTCACTTGAGGAGGAGATGCTGTTAGTGCACACTTCCCCAAAGCTCAAGAAAAATGGCAACTGGAATTGCGACAACCAGTTCGAGAACAGATCTGGAGGTGGCCGAATCATCACGTCTTGCGGCCTGATGCCTATTTCCCGCTTATGTGAAAAAGGTCGGCCAGCATGCCAGAACGGCGCCATTACAGCACCACCCAAGCCCATCGAGCGACACCATCCACACAGGCAAGGGTACTTGAGGAGAGGCTGTTTGAGACGCATCCTTCCCCATACTGCATTTTACCAACCACGAACCTGCACGGCTTGCAGGCCCACAGCATGAGACAGCCGGAGCTCATTTCATAGGTGCAGCGAGAGTCCACTGGTCGGCACTGAGGACGTTGCTGTCCTACCTGCAAGGCACAAGCGGGTGTGGCGAGGGGCAGCACAATTCCCTCCATTGAGGCGCAGTCGCAGGGAAGAGTGGCGTTCAAAACTTGATGCAAATTGTATGATAGGTACAGCGACAGTCCACTGGTCGGCACTGAGTGTGTCACTGTCCAACCTGTAAGGCGTGGGCAGGTGTGGCGAGGGGTGGCATAATTCCTGTTGTTGAGGCGCGGATGCCGGGAAGAACGGCGCTCAAAACTGGATGCAAATAGTTTCATATGTACACTATCATCCATGGCAGCTCTGGGTTAGGTTTCCTCTTTCCAGAGGTGGATCATTATCAGGTATCCCCGAGCTACTGCTCATTCTCCCCTCAAGTCCACCCCACGTGTCCACTACCCAACTCCACCACGACAAAGGGAACCAGCTTGGAAAAACTACCCCCATTTATGGGGGAATGGACCTTCCATTTGATGAGTGCCTTTAGCCACCATTTTGGGTGCCCACGGGGAACCATGTGGAGGTGGCGATGCCACTGCTGACGCTGACCCTTTTGTCAGCAGTATAGCATCCACTTACAGCATGTTCATACATTTCAGGGTAACCAGTGGGACAACCTGTAGTCCACAGGCTGGCGAGGCCCACATGCTGTCAATCGCCAGTTTCCCGGGATCTTAGCCATTTTCTGACCACGGAGTTGGTCATCTAACCCTCCGACATACCCTACTTGCCACTGGTGTCCGAGGATCCATGTATAGGTATCATTGTTGGTTTCTTTAGAGCCAGCTCTTCACCCCTCCACTCTTAGCCATGGTCCTCCAAGTGTGCAAGAATTTAGGGCTGTTTCGGAATCATTGGGTCTCGAGTCTTTTGTTGTTCCTCTTGGCTAAGATCAGCTTTCGTTAGTCACTTCCTGATGTTTCTGAGGTAAATAGTGATACTTACCCTGTGTTATGCAGTATCCTTGCAACTTCCCGAATATTGAAAGCTTCCTCTGCGAATTCCTTTATTGCTGAGTAGCTTTCTTTAGTCTTTAATAGTGTTTCCTTTGTCCTGATAGATTCAGGTCCCATTACCCCCATAAGCTGTTCTCTGGGTTCGTTGTATAGTGTGCAGGTGTAGACTATATGATTTGAGTCTTCCTCGCCACATGTTCTTCTGCCATTGTCTCCTGTTCCCAGTTCACATATTTTCTTTTTCAGACCGTGTCCTGTCAGAAGACATGTCAGGAAGTATGGTGGAACCATGCCCCCACACCAGCCTGTCTGCCATAGTTCCACATTTGGTACCCAGCTGAAAGTTTCCCTGCCATTCTGTGTCCTGTTCCACCTGTCCTGCCACTCTTCCTGCAACATACAGTTTATTTGTTTGTGAGCAATAGATCTAGGGTTTTGTCCTATGACAGCTCTTTGAACCTGGAACCCAGCAACCGAGCCAGCCATTCCATGTTTGGTATGGTATAGGAAGGCTGCTTTGACTATCTCCAGATTAAGTGGCATACACCCTGTGAGTACTTAGAGAGCATCAGTTGACACAGTCCGACAGGCTTTGGTCATCTGCAAAAGAAATGGTCATTGGATTGAGTCTAGTATGCGTTTGACATACCGGTGCTTCATCCAATCTGCCCACACTGCTGCACCATACCTGCAAACAGACAGAGACCCTGGTATATTAGTTTTAGTGATTTCTTTTGCAGACTCCACTCTGTTCTGGTCACCCTCAGGAGTGTACCTGAGACTTACCCAGCTTCTTCTGAATGTTCCTCACATGAGGTGTGAACCACAGCCTTTTGTCAAGTGTTATTCCAAGATATGTGAATTCTAGGACAAACTTTATATTCTTGCCTTCAAATGGTATGGTAGGTGGTATGTGTCTATCGAAAGTGCCTCGATGGCCATGGCGACTGTTTTGTGATGGGATATTGCAAGTTTGTTCTGTCTCATCCACCTGCTGACTTCACCTAGTGCTGTTTTTGCTCGTTCTTCTATTTGTTTCCTTCTTCGTCCCTTAATTATGATTGCCAGGTCGTCTGCATAGGCCACCTTTGCCCACTGCTTGCCCTCTCTCGACAACCATCTCATCAAAGACGAGGTTCCAGAGGAATGGGCCACAAATGGAGCCTTGTGGACAACTCTTAGTGACCCATTTCTCCACGACACCAGCCCTGCTGCTCACCATCACCTTTCGGTTCCTGAAATAATCTCCCGACAACAACATACCTCTCCTCACATTGTACATGGCTTAGTACTTGCCTAATGGCCATCTCAGTTGATGCAGCTTTCCTGAAGCTGAACTGATTTGGGGCCTTCAGGTCTGATTGCTCATATCGTTTCTCAAGACGATTTACAATAAGCTGTTCTAGGACATATTGGGTGGTAGGATTTGGGTTCATCCCTTGGTGTGTCCTCTGATTTCAGAAGTATGCACCCTCTTCCGTTCTTCCATGTTTCTGCGACTCTCCTTTCCCATAGACAGGTGTTATATATCTCTGAGAGGAGGTGAGGACTGGTATGGCATACTCTTTTGATCACTGCATCACAATGCCATCAGGACCTGTTGCTGTCCCTGGTTTGGAGGCCTTAATAGCAGCGCCTATTTCCTCAGTTTTGAAGTCTGGATCTAGCTTCACATTGTTGTAACTCTCGTTTTCGAGTTTCACAGGTAGCTGATTTGCAGTATTCTGATCTGCATCGTCATCAGGTAAGAGGGTTTGGAGAAGTGATTTTATAGTCTCTTCCCATGTCATGGTAAGAGTCTGGTTCCCAGTTTCAATGTTGCTAATTACATTTTCTGTGCCGTGTTTTGGCTGGAGTACCCTTCTCGTTATGGCCTATGGATCGTTTTTGTCGCAGTCAGAGACCCACTTCTTCCATGTCTCTTCTTTCGCCTTGACTATTTCCTTATTTTACCTGTTTTTAATTTTGTTATAGTTGCTCTTTGCAGCTACCAGAGCAGCTTCATTTTCGATTTTGCGTGTGTGTTGTAGTAATCGCCGTGCAGACGTGGTATCCCGCCGCAGGTTTGCTAGTTTTGTGTTCCACCATGGTACTGGACTTTGCACCTCTCTCTTCCTTCTCGCTGATTTCTACAGCTCTCATAGGCTGCCTGCCACCTGCCACCTGCAGTCTGTTTACCTTTTCGTTGACCCCCACCTGTGGATTTTGTAGCCAGTTCTCTGTGGCACTAATGAGCTGTCTGTCAAAAATGGATAACTTTGCAAAGCTTGTATTGTAATTTGAGAGTTCTTCTTTTGCTCTCATTCTTTGGGGTACTCTGGCCTCATAAGTGATTGCGCTGTGGTCACTTGATGCCCATTCCTCATGGACCATCCACCTACACCCTACACTGCATTCTAGCAGCTAAGGGTGTACATATTGTAACATCAATGTTACTCTCCCCATTGGGCCCACTGAAAGTAGTTAGCTACGATCTCTCATTCATAACCAGAAGACCATGTTGAGAGATAAAGTCCTCAAACTTTCTGCCTGCCTCATCTGTTGTTTGGCTGTGCCAGAGCGGTGAGTTGGCATTTGTATCAGCTCCTATGACTATTGCTTTCCCACTCAGCTTGGACAGGATATCCTCCAATTCTTGGAGGAACTGGTCTACAGGTGAACAATATTGGCAGTATAGGCTAATTACGTAAATCTCGCCAAAGTTCCCACTTACACTAGCAACGGCTGTGTGCTTGTTGCAGAAACTTTTGAACTGCATTGCTGTTAGTGACTGCAACCTAGCCGCTATAGCTGCCTTTGGCGCTCCATCTTTGGCGCTATAGATGAGCTGGTAATTTGGGGGATAGCCAACTACTTTGTTGTTTATACAGTAGGGTTCCTGGATCAACAGCACATCCACATTCTCTTCATTTATCCTCTGTGGCAGTTGATCAGGGACTACTTTTGCCCTTTGCCCATTTATTTGGAGAATCCTTATGACATTTTCTGTGTGCCAGTCCCTTGTCTTCCTCCAGTTTGCAGAACTGCATCGTCACTACTGGCCATAATCAGTTTTGTAGGACATGACCTTGACTCTGTTATATTCTGGGCAGGATTTCTCTGTTACAGCATGCTCGTGTGGCTTCTTTGCACGCTTCCAGTTTGCACAGTGTGCTGGCTGATCTTTCTTTGGGCATTCCTTGTAAGTGTGTCCAGATGCTGCGCAGTGACCACAGGTGCTTTCAGCACTCGTGCACTTGGCAGCTGTGTGTCCATGACCCTGGCATTTAAAACACCTGTTTATGTTGCTGTAGTTTTTCACTTTGTGTGAGGTACAGTTTATGTAGACACGGCCGTGCTGTGTTAGCTTATTCCAGGCATTGTTTATCTTGTTCTCGTTACACAGAAACGCCTCCAGCTCTTCTCTTATGTTTGTCATTGCTTGAAGGTCAGTACATACCTTAGTTCCTTCCTTGTCAGTTGGATTCATGGAATTTCGGTCCAATTCCTTTACTATATCTACATTTTCTTTACTGGGCTCCATCCCAGGGCGGCTTTCCATAGCTGTTCTCTTCCTTAGGGCTTAGATGAGAACACTTCAGGGTACAGAAAACTTTGCATAAAAGTTTACTCTAGGTGGCAGCCACTATCCTCATCCACATTCACATGTTTACATGGGATTTCTTATGTAAGTAGAGTTTCTAACCTAATAATAACATAAGAAGTATAAGGACCCCATGTGGAGTGGGGAAAAAAACCTACAATACTAATCACCAAGAAGTCTATTTCCTATCGTCGACATTCGTGCATAACTCACAGCTACACAGTACATACGACTTAACTTCTCTGAAAGGATTTCCTAACCTAGCATGGACTAAACAATAAGTAGACACATATTGAGAGAGGGAGAAATACAAACTACAGACAAAATGTTCATACAAATACCTAACACATATAACTGCAAAAGTGAAAAGATAAATCGTGTGCTGTGACAGCAGTTTCATTTGCTAACCTCACACACATTTACACAGTTACATAATATCAAACACATGCTGCACACGATCTATTTCCTTTCGTCGACGTTCGTGCAAGAGATCTGTCGCTGCACTCGATTTATCTTTTCAGTTTGCTTTCATAACCTAACACATAATTACACAGTTTAATAATTACAGACACATGTTGCACACGATCTTTCTCATGTTAAGTGTTTTAACCCAACAGACAACAGGAGACGTAGGGACAGGCTGCGATTGAGAAATTATACCACCCACAGAAAATGTGAGGGCAGATTATAACACGTCAACAGAAAGGCTGGCATCACTGGTGGCTGTCGAGCGAGAGGGTCAATTGTGCAATAAGAGCCCTACTCAGTGTTGTGTTCTCTGTTTCTCCGCGTTTCCTATATCTTCAATAACTACAGCCTTTGAATTTCGGCGACGTGACTTCCGATTACGACAGAAGAATGACGATAGCTGCTAAACTATGGTCGGAGAACAGGGTATTTTACACTCCATCTGCCAGGGGATGAACCATGTAGCACTCGTCTTGCCTTGAGTTTCCCCTACAGACCGTCGCTAAGCCGATGCTAACGGATTTCTTCGCGGAGCATGTCACGCGCTACAGGTCGCCCGCGCGTGTGCGTAGGCCATAAGGAAATACTGTTTCACTGCTATATTATGAAGAAGGACCACTATTTCTTTACGTCAACAGATAGAGGATGAAAAGGCGTACGGCTCCATGTGTTTGAGTGTTTCCTGCAGGCAGGATTTGGCCGAAGAAATCTACACTTCCCGTCACCATGTGATCGTTTCGGTATCTTTGCTTGCCAGTAACTATTGAACTCGCAAGGAAAAAAGTGCTTCCCTCTACATCACTGGATAGTACGATACATGAAGAACACTATCACTTGCGTGCAAACTGACTACCGTCACGTGGATTACAACTTGAACGCGGCGTGCTCGCGTCCCACCACATGGCCGCTCCGATGTTGTCACTTACGATGCCTATAACTTCTAAACACACACATAAGAAAGTACGCTTTATGTACATCTTAGGATAGAGAAACACATGGAGAACACCAGTACATGCGTTCAAAAGAGCTACCGACTACCGTTAGGCGGAAGCAAACGCATTACTGCATAGGCGCGGCAGAACGACGACGCGTGTGCCCGGCCATAGGAAAAATCTATTTAATAGCTCTATTCTGAAAGATACACCACAATTTCTCTACGTCGTCTGATAGCGCATATCATCTATCAATCGGTGGTCTTGAATTTTTCCTACACCCAGGCTTTCGATGATTATCGGAAACTTCCGGTCGCCACGTGGTTACCACGCATTCTTCGATTTGATTGCCTGTATCTTTCAAACTATCACAGAAAGGCCCACTTATTAGACACTGTCCACTAGAGGAAGACCTGGAGAATACAGCCGTGTGCTTGAATGCTAGATAACGACTGAAGCTACGCGGATGGAAGCGGATTTCTAACCACACGCGGTGCGCGCGAGACAAAGGGCAGCACACAACCACCAAAATAGCACTTCCTAGGTGCAGTGGATCACTTTACTGCACATTGTCAGATGAAATACAGTCATAGCGCCTGTCCAGTACCACTCAAGTGGCAAGAATTCACGAAATTGTAGTAAGTCATGGCTTTACGAAACCATCGATTTTTTGAAAAAAAGTTGATTGAAATACCTTTTTGAACACCCACGTAATGCGTCAGCGACCGCTCCACGATGTAGTCTGCGTCGGTGAAGCACTTCAGAAACACCACAACTTCCCTAAGTATGGCGACACAACGGTTAATTTCCAATTTCGAAAATGTCACCATAACCACGTGACGAGGGACGTGGAGTTTTCATGGGTACAGCGAGAGTCCGCTGGTCGGCACTGAGGGTGTCTCCGACCCACCTGTAAAGGCCGGTTCCCACTAGAGCGGCAAGCGTTTACCGCTTTGACGCGACGGCTTGCGGAATTGGCGTTCCCATCTGGATGCGGCAGACGCTAGCGGTAGCCAATGACGGACAGCCACTGAGGTACGGGGCAGGACCCACTGAAACGCGCGGTGCGTTTAACTATATCTTACGCCTACATGAGGGAAAGACGAAGTTGGGTAAAGACATACCAATTTTTCATTTTCTGTACAATGTACTCTTTCACATATTTCATTATTCATGTTTCCTCATTTCACCATAAACAGTGAACAATCGTGAATGGCAGTCATGAAATCTATCTCCTAACACATTGAAACAATGTACGGCAAAAGAGATTATTCAGGTAGTTAAGCGAGACAAAAATTTAAAATGTGATACGGTAGCAGGTACACGAAAACAGTAAGAACACAAAGGCTAGGTGGAAGGGATGAAAGTGAAAGCCACCTGATAGAATTTCCCACAGAGCATAATGTAATCATCGCCAGCACCTTGTTTAAGAATCACGAATGAATAATATATATATATTTGGAATAGAGTTTTCGAAACCAGATTTTAAATTGTAAGGCATGTCCTGGTGCAGACGCAAACCTGACTGAAGACTCAATAGCAAGAAAAGTGTTCTGAAAAAGAAAATTTGTTCACACCGAATATAAATTCTAATAGTTGGATACTATTTTACAAAGGTATTAGTCTTCTTGACAGTACTGTTCATCGTCCACTATATTCACTTACATACAAGGCTGCACTCCACACAATGGACGCTTTCAAAACGTGGTGATCAATAAGAATGCTGAAAATTAGATACGAGGATCGTGTGACTAAACAAGAGGTACGGAATTAAATAGAGGAGGAAGAGGAAATTACGGCACAACTTTGACAACAATAGGGGTTAGTTAGTTGACAAGACGTATTATGGGGCGTCAAAGAGTGAGGACAAAGGGGTTGGGTGATACTATTCTGATGATGATCATCTGTTGAAATACTATTCTACTATTTTATCTATTAATATAAGCAGTGAATTTACTCTTCCATGCACTCCTCCACAAAACATTTAAACCAAAACTGAAATCAGCTGAACACCAAATCTTTCAACCACTTTCTGACAACTACTGGATTCACTTTCAACTTTCTATAACTATCACTGGCTAGCCACACACACACACATACAGATATAAGGAGAACAAGAATAATCAAACATTAGTTTTCAGCATATAATTCTGCAGGTTGGCAACATGTACATAAACAACCAGACAGGGAGGGACATGAAGTGAACACACTGTAGCTACGACTTCAAATCAGAGTTTTCGGTAAAACGTCTACTGCTAGTGACTGAACGAAAACATTTTCATGCTCGCTATTTTTTGTTCTACCTCCAGCATGTTACCAGGTGAGGGGAAACGTATATGTCCGCCAAAAACTCAATTCACTAATTCACTGTAAGTAATCAGTCATTCACGTAAAAAAAGATGTGAACTGTTTTATAATCTGCAAGTATCACATCTCAAAGCAAAACTGAATCTTTCTAGATTCCCCCGAAGATGTCTTAAAGTAAAAGGCGAAATGCATCTTGAATCGGTAAAGTACATTAGATAAAGAAAAAACAGTTTATTGCATACCAAAAGATATAATCAATAGCTCTAGATATTTAGTAAATTACATCTTATGACATACCAGCAAATTAGTTTCGGTTTAACTTCTCATTCCACATGCTATTAAATGCTGTTTAAAAAAATCATCTATCCCTTCTGAAAAACTGTAGTTACTTTCACATCTCGGTAGATAAACAGATTTAGGATATTTATCATGCGGCTTTTCACAAGTTATCGTTTGAAAAAAAAACACGTTTCGGTTTCTTGAACCGTTTACCAAATTTGCGTTTGATACAACCACATGATTTACGACGAGCAGGACAAAGTACCGGTCCCGTCGTGAGCAACCCGCGTGCTGTCACTGCACAGCCCGTCCGCCGACGGTGAGAGCTATCGATCTGCTCTCAGTTTCAAAAACAATTTCGATATGTTAACTAAATTTCAAACGCAATAATGTACTACCTAAAATGAACTGTGCTCAAAGTCCTCGCAATGCGTTTTCACCTCTGCACGCTCATTAAAATTTCGTGTAAAAGTTTACGTAAATGCGATACAGCAAGTAACCACGACGAATAAGGAAAAGAAATTCGGTCCTTTATCGAGAGAAGATATCAGGCTGTAACGTGCCCAAGAATCAAATATTTCTACCGAATAGTTTCCTTGGAATCGGATGATAAGTATTTCATAGCTGCCGCCGCGTCCATGCCAGCGGTTCGGCGAAAATTCGTGTGGCCCGGGATTCCGTACCTGACGTCACGCTCAGCGCGTTCTGTGATTGGCGGCGCGCACCTGAAGTGCGGCACTCGGCAGCGGAAGCGGTTCGACATGGTCAGACCGCGACGCCGTGCCGCTGACGCCGTTTCCATGGCAACCACGCCGCTGACGCGCGGCAGCCCTCGTGGGAACCGGCCTTAAGGCGCAGACGGGTGTGGCGAGGGGCGGCACAATTCCCGCCGTTGAGGCGCAGCCGCCGGGAAGAGCGGAGTTCAAAACTTGATGCAAATAGTTTCATAGGTAGATGACATTCCACTATTCTATCCCTGCAGTAGTCTAATAGACGGTTGAATAGGGTTGCGGAACTTCCAACTGGCATAACTTCAGAAACAGTGCTGGCAACCACAGGTTGTCAAACGCTCCTACGACGTCAATCATAATTGCCAGAGTATGTTTTGTCTTTGTTGTGTGTGGTTTAGAGCTCTGTTTATTGAATCATCAATGCTTTTGCCTTTCCGAAATCCAAATTGGTGAAAACTCATTCCAAGTAGGGTTCTGTGAGCCTGCAAGCGGTCACACAGTAGCTTTTCTTGGACTTTCGCCATAGTGTTTGAGGCATTTCGGGTGTGATTGGTCTCAGTCTGGAAAACCTCAAATGCAGTCATCATACGAAAATCAACAGTCAGTCAATACACGGCCTAGCCTTAAGGTTTCATGTAGTAGCTCTGTTAGATATGGGGTGGTCTGTGGTGCTAGCTAGCCTCTTGAGCACTTCTTCATGGATCCAATCAGGGCCAGGTGCTTTCTTATTTTTTAGTTCTCTTATCACTAACGCAACTTCCTAGTGCGTAAATGTACAGGTGACGGCATTAGTGTCGTATTGTTCATATAATTCTTGCGCGAGTGTTGTCTGTTCCTATGTGTCTGTGGCATCTTCCGGTAAGAGTTTGTTCAGCAGATGTTGCGCTGTTTCTCCATCGTGCTGTCATTGTACCGTCATCCTGCCGTAGCGTGCTTAATGCCAATGGGGTCTTGATTTTGTCTGTCAATATCTTTGCTGTTCCACCCAGATGTTTTGTTGTGTATGCGTGTCCAAGTAGCTCTCCCAGTGTTGTTTTCTGGTCTGTCTTTTTGAAGAGTTCCTTGGCTTCCCTATATGCAGCTAGTCTTAGAGGGCCTGGATACAAAGAGACAAACTACTGATATAATTTACGTTTCCTTGCCATGTCGCGTTTGAGTCTAGTTAGTTTGTCTGACCATTGGGTTTCCCATTGTTTTGTGTGTGTGCGCATAGGTATTGGTGTTTCTTGGCTTTTCGGATTATTTGTGTCAGTTTTTGTGCTCTGTAGTCCACGCTTCCCTGTATATGGTGTGTGTTTTCGTTTTGAACAATTTGTTGTAGTCTGTTCCAGTTTGCTCTTTTGAAGTTGAAATGTGTTGTATTGTGTGTAGTGTGGTTATTGTTTGTTTGAGTCTTATTTCGATTGTGTTATGATCACTTGCGGTCAGAGAGTCATGTATGGTCCATCTTTGCAATGATCCTAATGCTCTGTCATTCATTAGTGTAATATCGATTTTACTGGAGGAACCATCTGCGCGTCTCCTGTATGACGTCGTTGACTTTTCATCCTTTGTCGTCTGTTCTGTCTGAGTGCCATAGTGTGGATCTGGCATTGTCTGCACACACAATTAGATTCTTATGTCTAGAGTACTCAGATGTCTTTTATCATTTCAAGATATGGCTCAACGTTATCACTGTATTGTGCATATAATGATGCGACCACCCATGTATCTCCACCCTTGGTTACTTCTGCTGTTTATAACGTTTAGCGTTTTATTGAAGACTACTATGACAGCCTTATAGTTTAAACAGTCCGAGATTGCGACAGCGTCCCAGGATAGGTTGGTTAAGTTTCCCTGGGTTGTTACATAGGGTTCTTACAGGCAGAGAATGTCCGCCTGCAGGTCCAATGCAACCCGCGGCAGTTCTGCACTAACGAGAGTGGACGTTTCACATGAAAGTAAAATTTATGACCAGTTTGCAAGTAGTCGAAGTGTGTTCTGCCGTGTGCACTCACCTGGTCCTTGTGTACCTGGTGTGGGTTGTATGTTTCCGCCCTCCGACTACACGCAAGTATAACTAATTTTTCTAACTCTGCAGGGTTTTGTAGGTATATTTTCCGTCTTAAGAGTCATTCAGACAGATTGTTCGGTGGTCGGGAAGCAGACGTAGCTGCCCTGTGGATGAAGCAGTCTGGTTAGTAGTCTTAAATTTAAGACAGACTGACTTTTCTCTTCGGTTCTTTTTCTGCATATGAGATGACTCTTTCGCATTTTTTTTTTCGAAGGGCAGATGTCACCGGTGTGGCGTCTTGATCTGTCTGCCGTGATGCTGATGAACTGCTACCTTCGGCTCTTCCTATTTCACCACTACGTTTTCTTTTACTAACACTATCTGCTGCACTCTCGTCTCCTTTCATTTTGTTTACACTATCTGCACTCTCATCATCACTGTCGCAGTCTCATGCAGGTAGGTTTGTATCGAGAATTACTACCTTTTGCCTTTCTCTTTCGCTACATTCAGTCTGCTGTTGTAGTTTTTGTGTTGTGTTTTGCTTTGTTGTACAGGGCCTGCAGGATTAATTATCCATCCAGACACAAAGTTCACGGGTTTTATGTAGCTGTACATCTTTTTGTGTCATAAATCTTCGGTGTATTGTCTTTTGTTTTTTCTTTGCTGTGAGTTTTTGTACAGTCGACTACTGTGTGAGATTTCAGTGTATTATCCGTTTTTTCGTTTTCAGTATGTTTGTTCGTGGTCTCAGACTTGTCTGTGTGTGTTACTGTTTGTGTGCTATTGTATCCTTTTTGATTGATGTTGTTGTGTGCATTATACAGGGTGTTACAAAAAGGTACGTCCAAACTTTCAGGAAACATTCCTCACACACAAAGAAAGTAAATATGTTATGTGGACATGTGTCCGGAACCGCTTACGTTCCAAGATCTCATTTTATTACTTCTCTTCAAATCACATTAGTCATGGAATGGAAACACACAGTAACAGAACGTACCAGCGTGACTTCAAACACTTTGTTACAGAAAATGTTCAAAATGTCCTCCGTTTATTTATTTATTTATTTATTTGTTTATTCATTTAGCGTATGGCAAGTACAAATCACGTTTATAGAGAAATAAGCTGCTACAATAAATCTATAACTTTGGCACTAAAAAAAGACATAAAGAATTAAATACAGTTATGTCATGAACAACATACATATACAGGGTGTTACAAAAAGGTACGGCCAAATTTTCAGGAAACATTCCTCGCACAAAAATAAAGAAAAAATGTTATGTGGACATGTGTCCGGAAACTTAATTTCCATGTTAGAGCTCATTTTAGTTTGTTCTTAGACCTACGCTCAATAGAGCACGTTATCATGATTTCAAACGGGATACTCTATCTGTGCTGCTAGAACATGTGCCTTTACAAGTGCGACACATGGGGTTCGTGCACGGTGGAGCTCCTGCACATTTCAGTCGAAGTGTTCGTACGCTTCTCATCGGTGACCGATGGATTGGTAGAGGCGGACCAATTCCATGGCCTCCATGCTCTCCTGACCTCAACCCTCTTGACTTTCATTTATGGGGTCATTTGAAAGCTCTTGTCTACGCAACCCCGGTACCAAATGTAGAGACTCTTCGTGCTCGTGTTGCGGAGGGCTGTGATACAATACGCCATTCTCCAGGGCTGAATCAGCGCATCAGGGATTCCATGCGACGGAGGTTGGATGCATGTATCCATTTTTAACATTTCCTGTAACAAAGTGTTTGAAGTCACGATGGTACGTTCTGTTGCTGTGTGTTTCCATTCCATGATTAATGTGATTTGAAGAGAAGTAATAAAATGAGCTCTAACGTGGAAAGTAAGCGTTTCCGGACACATGTCCACATAACATATTTTCTTTCTTTATGTGTGAGGAATGTTTCCTGAAAGTTTGGCCGTACCTTTTTGTAACACCCTGTATAATTACAAATTAACATTTAGGTTTTTAATATATTGAACTGCGAGTCGCATCCAGGAAGTCCGTTGTTTGACCTGAGTAGGCTCTCAGAGGGCACTCTGCAGTGATGTGCCGGATCGTATGCTTCTCAGCGCCGCAGTCGCACTTTGGGGATGGTGCTCTTCCCCATTTGTTTAGAGAGTCCGCACATCGACCGTGGCCCGTCCTGATCCTGTTGAGGGTGGTCCAGCTTTTACGTGGTAAGCCAAAGCCTGGAGGTCTTTTCGACGGTTTCAGTAAGGTGTTTACCTGTGGTGGTGCTGATTCTTCCCATTCCACTTTCCAGTGTTCAAGACAGAAACCATTTTGTAAGTGAGGTGGCGGTATGTGGCTCAGTAGAGGTAGCCAGTAAATGGGGGTTGATTTTATTGTACCTGAAATAATCCTCCTAGTTTGGTTCAGTCCTGTGTCCACCATCTTGGTGTGAGCGCTCTTTAGCTAAAACAGGGGAACAGTACTCTGCCGCAGAGTAGACAAGTCCTAAAGCAGAGCATCGCAAGGTAGAGGCGGAGGAGCCCCAGCTGCTATCACATAGTTTCTGAATGCTATTGTTCCTAGTATGGATTTTTGTAGCAGTGTTGATGAGGTGGTGTTTGTAGCTGAGGGTTCTATCTAATGTCTTCCCAGGTATTTTGGATTATTATTATAAGGCAGAATATTGTTATCAAAATATATCTTAAGGCGTCTGTTAGCCAATTTATTATTCAGCCTCAGTTGTAGTTGGACTAGGTTGTAGTCTCCATTCACGAAAGTACGTTCCCAGCAAGGACAAGTCGCTTGTCAGGACAGTCTCAGTATGCTCCATACTCGATGTTGTGTAGCTATGGCCCAGTCATCTGGCATGTCCGAACTTTTCAGATTTAGTATTAGGCATATCGGCTGTATACATGCTGAAAAGTAGCGGTGCCAGGACTGATCCTTGGGGCAAGCCATCACTGAGCTTCATTGTTTTGCTCCTATAATTTCCAAGTATCACCTGGAATGGTCTGTTGGAGAGCATCTTGTTGGTAAGGTTAGCCATTTTCAAACATGGCACGATGCGGAGTAGTTTGTAAATCAGGCCTTGCCTCCATACAGTATCATAAAAAAAAACATCCGTGGTATTTATAGACCTGACATCGACTTAAGCCTGCCTCGATGTAGGAAGTTAGTGAGAGGACTTGATCTGTGCATCTCCTGTTTGGCCAGAAGCCTGCTGGTTCCACAGGGATACACTTTAGGATATCTGGAGTTATTCTGTTACATATAAGTCTCTCCAGTAGTTTGTAGATCATTCTGAGAAGGGCAATTGGGCGGTAGCTGTTTGGTTGGTCATTCGGTTTACCTGGTTTCAGTATCGCTATGATTTTTGCTTTCTTAAGGGTATTTGGTATTCTTCCAGTTTCCATCATGCTGGAGAAGAACTGTGCAAGCCATAATTTTGCAAATTTACCGCAGTGAATCAGAAACTCTGAGAAACATCAAGCCACGGAAAGCCCCAGGTTTCGATGGAATTCATCCAGAGCCAGTGTTATCTCTGCGATTCATGAGGGCTGCGAGTGTAGTGAACTGAATTGTTTCCTGCTAAAGATTTGAGCTTTTTAAGTTCCTTTTTAACTTTTATGGTATGAGCTCGATCCCCTGGAGCTCTAGAGGTTTCACTGATGTGCGCCGCAACTGTGTTTGGAGAAATATACCTGGTTGGTCTTTGGTTCCTGCTACTGCCACCAAGCTTTCTGCTTGATTTTTGTGAAGTCCATTTCCTCAACAGTCTCTATCCATTTAGTGCGCCTGGTAGGCGTCCAGACTGTGCAATAAGTCCTCTGCAATCTCCCTATCCCCATGCTCTAGGAACTGTTTATAGAGGCGCTCTCTCTCCTCCGTTAGCGAGGATACATGCATCCACCCTCCGTCGCATGGAACCACTGATGCGCTGATGCAGCCCTGGAGAATGGCGTATTGTATCACAGCCGTCCGCAATACGAGCACGAAGAGTCTCTACATTTGGTATCGGGGTTGCGTAGACAAGAGCTTTCAAATGCCTCCATAAATGAAAGTCAAGAGGGTTGAGGTCAGGAGAGCGTGGAGGCCACGGAATTGGTCCGCCTCTACCAATCCATCGGTCACCGAATCTGTTGTTGAGAAGCGTACGAACACTTAGACTGAAATGTGCAGGAGCTCCATCGTGCATGAACCACATGTTGTGTTGTACTTGTAAAGGCACATGTTCTAGCAGCACAGGTAGAGTACCCCGTATGAAATCGTGGTAACGTGCACCATTGAGCGTAGGTAACTGACGAAATTAAAATGAGCTCTGACATGGAAACTAAGAGTTTCCGTACACATGTCCACATAACATCTTTTCTTTATTTGTGTCTGAGGAATGTTTCCTGAAAGTTTGGCCGTACCTTTTTGTAATACCCTGTATAACACTTCAAACTCCAGCTCGTCAATTCGTGCCTGCAGTGCTTGTTGGCAATTGACTCAGTAATGCAACTGTTTTTTCAATTGCTTGGCTATGTTATAGTGTATTGCACCATTAAATGCCATGTCGTCGATGAAATCTATGGTATTTATGTAGCTATCGTGCCGTGCATATATACCTTCAAGAGATGGGTTGTCGTCTGTATGAGTGAGGTCGTTGGGAGCAATACCATCTGCCTGCGCCAGCTTATCGCTCTGTGATGGTTTCGGTTAATGGTCGATGGTGACTTATACTTAGTTTTTTGCTTTGTAGATTGGGACAGTATTGGACTGCTTTCACTCTCCATAGTCGAAGCTCTGTAGCAGTCGATCTTGGAGGAATTTGTGGGTCTGGCAGTCACGACCTCTCCATCTGGCACATAGTTTGCCTCGGATTCTGCAGGGGATCCAAATGTCTTGTTCTGGTATTCTACACTGACTTTTTATGTGGCCCGCCCTTCGCAGTTTGAGCATGTGACTTCTGTGTCTTTGCACTGCTTTGTGGTGTGTCCTAAGTCACAGCACTTGTAACAGGTGGGGACTTGGGCGAAGTTTTTGACAGTTAGGGACTGAAAGTCTACATAGACTCCGTCCCGTTTTGTCGAAATTTTGTGCAATTCCGGCGTGACCTTAATTACCTGATTGTTGTAACCTCGCCCTCTTGGTTCTGTTCGGAATTTAATTTTAGTCTGTTTCAGGAAAGCTACTTTCTCAATTTCTTCGCTGAGATTCAGTTCATACAGGCTCCTGAGGAAATGTTCGTCGCTGATGGTGTCAGGTACGTGATGAATGATCAACACAATCAGGTGTGAGCCCCCACTGAAGACACGAGCGCTGGTGATGTTCTTGGCTGTCTCAAGCAACGTTTTCCAGTCGTCCTGCATTGCAGTTTCAACTATAACAGCCGTTGCTGTGGTTTTGACCGCCTTGATTTTTATTTTGTCTTTTTTATAGGTCAAGTTTCTGTGTGAGGGTTTGTCGCACTATTTTCGGATCCTTATATTCCGTTGAAGTGATGAACAGTGTTGTCGCTTGTTTAGCTTTGGCCTGTTCTATTTTCAGTGTTCCTTTGCCAGCATTGTCAAATCTGAACCCAAAACCAAAGGATGGTAGTGTCGGGAGTGTTGTTTCAGGCTTGATTATTTTTGCCTCATCTAGTTCTTTCTTTAGGTCGTGATTAGGCTCGAAAACTTCAATCTCAAAAGAGACAAACTGCTCTACTTGGACATACAGCTTGTTATTCTCGTCTTTGAGAATGTCAATCTGCCCCTCCAATCTCGCATGTATAAGTGAATCAGTTGCTTCTAGATCGTGTCTAGCTGCTGCGATTGTATTTTCATCTGTTGCCTTAGTCTAGCATTTTCCTCTTCTAGGGCCTGGATTTGTCCTTCTAACCTAGCTTGTCACTGCATTGCCTATTAGTTTGTTTCGGAACGCAGACAGTACGTTCAGTGAATTTTTTTGGCTTTTAACTCTGACGAGGAGAAGGTTGATGCCATTGACACATTCATAGCGCAAATTCAAACAATTTTACTACATTGTTCCTCCGTGTTTGCGCATTGTCGAGGTGTCCCTGGCGTGCTGGAGGCGTTACTGGCTCTTCTACTAGCAGAGGGCACCTTGACAGCCGCCGAATCGGCCTGTCCCGCGCTTCGCTCCAGTTTTCACACTTAGTGCGAAAGTGGAACGTTACGCAGTGTGCAGGCTGGCACAAGCATCAAGCTTCTTTGGTATCAAGGAAGTTGAGTCTACACCGGCTTAAAGCTTAGCAGCGGTTGTCTCCGTAGTTGTTCTCGCGTGCAGCGGCCAGCTGGAACTGCGCTCCATGTTCGCCCTCTGCGCTACAGCCAGCCACGCAGTTCGCGCTTACGCTCACAGATGGCGCAGGTACGACGAGAGTCCGCCGGTCGGCACTGAGGGCGTCGCTGTCCCACCTGTAACGCGCGGGCGGCTGTGGTGAGGCGCGGCCGTCGGGAAGAGCGGAGTTCAAAACTTGATGTAAATAGTTTCATAGGTACAAATTTTTTTTTTTGAGTTTGTGAAACATACATAACACACTTTGACACTTTTGAGTGGGTGTATTAAGACTATCTATCTCTGCTTTTAGTGCTACAGAAGTGGTTTATTAATGCATGCACATTATCTATTTATTCCGCAACATTGTGCTCTATATGAATGATCGGCCTCTTAGCCTCTCTGGAATCCTGCCAAGAGTTGTCCGTCCCTAGCCACGTGGAGGCGGGCCGCTACTACGAGAGAAACAACTCCTAACCTGCGCCTGTTGCAGCACATCTACCAGGAAGTGAGCTCTAAAATCCATACTCCCTTGTACTTCATTAAAGTTGAGGCTATCTATTACATTAAACAAGGTCTCCAGATTAACCTTCTCAAACAGCAATCGCGGGTGACATAATAAATCTGCCTGTACATTTGAGCGATAAGTTATCCACCTCTATTATCATCATATTATGGTCACTTTGTGAAGCACCCTCGCAAATCCGCCATGTCGCGACATGGGGATAACCTAGTTCATTCGCAAGCGATATATCTATATTACTAGTGCCACCAACATGGCCCCTATGTATAATACACTCCTGGAAATTGAAATAAGAACACCGTGAATTCATTGTCCCAGGAAGGGGAAACTTTGACACATTCCTGGGGTCAGATACATCACATGATCACACTGACAGAACCACAGGCACATAGACACAGGCAACAGAGCATGCACAATGTCGGCACTAGTACAGTGTATATCCACCTTCCGCAGCAATGCAGGCTCCTATTCTCCCATGGAGACGATCGTAGAGATGCTGTATGTAGTCCTGTGGAACGGCTTGCCATGCCATTTCCACCTGGCGCCTCAGATGGACCAGTGTTCGTGCTGGACGTGCAGACCGCGTGAGACGACGCTTCATCCAGTCCCAAACATGCTCAATGGGCGACAGATCCGGAGATCTTGCTGGCCAGGGTAGTTGACTTACACGTTCTAGAGCACGTTGGGTGGCACGGGATACATGCGGACGTGCATTGTCCTGTTGGAACAGCAAGTTCCCTTGCCGGTCTAGGAATGGTAGAACGATGGGTTCGATGACGGTTTGGATGTACCGTGCACTATTCAGTGTCCCCTCGACGATCACCAGAGGTGTACGGCCAGTGTAGGAGATCGCTCCCTACACCATGATGCCGGGTGTTGGCCCTGTGTGTCTCGGTCGTATGCAGTCCTGATTGTGGCGCTCACCTGCACGGCGCCAAACACGCATACGACCATCATTGGCACCAAGGCAGAAGCGACTCTCATCGCTGAAGACGACACGTCTCCATTCGTCCCTCCATTCACGCCTGTCGCGACACCACTGGAGGCGGGCTGCACGATGTTGGGGCGTGAGCGGAAGACGGCCTAACGGTGTGCGGGACCGTAGCCCAGCTTCATGGAGACGGTTGCGAATGGTCCTCGCCGATACCCCAGGAGCAACAGTGTCCCTAATTTGCTGGGAAGTGGCGGTGCGGTCCCCTACGGCACTGCGTAGGATCCTACGGTCTTGGCGTGCATCCGTGCGTCGCTGCGGTCCGGTCCCAGGTCGACGGGCACGTGCACCTTCCGCCGACCACTGGCGACAACATCGATGTACTGTGGAGACCTCACGCCCCATGTGTTGAGCAATTCGGCGGTACGTCCACCCAGCCTCCCGCATGCCCACTATACGCCCTCGCTCAAAGTCCGTCAACTGCACATACGGTTCACGTCCACGCTGTCGCGGCATGCTACCAGTGTTAAAGACTGCGATGGAGCTCCGTATGCCACGGCAAACTGGCTGACACTGACGGCGGCAGTGCACAAATGCTGCGCAGCTAGCGCCATTCGACGGCCAACAGCGGGGTTCCTAGTGAGTCCGCTGTGCCGTGCGTGTGATCATTGCTTGTACAGCCCTCTCGCAGTGTCCGAAGCAAGTATGGTGGGTCTGACACACCGGTGTCAATGTGTTCTTTTTTCCATTTCCAGGAGTGTACTACCAGCTAACACTCATTGACAAGATCATTCACTAGAAGCCCCGTTGTATTTGTCCTGTCTTCATGCCACAATGTGGATTTAGCGTTTATATCTGCCAAAATTAGTAATTTTCTCTGTCTGGAAAAATTGACTATGTTCCTAATATTGTCGAGAAAGGGCTCTATTTCCAAGGAGTACTGGGCATAAATTGAGGAGATTGTGCAAACGTCCCCCCTTATTAAAGCCTCGATCGTCACAACGTGCTCAGAACACAGTTGTGCAATATGTGTGACTTTAATCTTCCTATTTGTTATCACAATTGCCGCCTCAGCATCATTTGTTCCTGTGATTGTCGTGCAATGCGTTGGCAATCCGGGAATCTTACCGCCATGGATATAAGGCTCCTGAAGACAGGCAATTTGTGCTCCAACATCATCAATCAATCTGCCCAGTTTGGCCATAACCAGTCTACTTCTCATACAATTCAGTTGTATAAATTTCACGATGAAAATTTGGTGAATACAAAACACCTAGGAGTAGTTTCCTTAGGGTCGAAATACACTCAGCCGTGGGCCTGAACCAGGTCTTTGTAAATTGTTGGGTATGGTATGTACGCGTCGTGGCGAGGGGCTAAACTTGAATAACGTATACAAAGTTCCCTTTTATCACTTGGCAAGTTTTCTACCCTTAATATCATACGATCTGTCTGTTCAGTCGTGGCGTAACAAATTGTATTTCCCTCGGGGTGAGTCAATCGCGTCATCAGACGTAGTGCAGTTTCAAATATGTCCTTATTTTCTAACCTACTGAGTCTGATGTTATTCTCTAAGTCACAGTAATCAACTGAGTCAACAGTATGTTTGGATGGGACGGTAGGTACTTCCTGCTCCTCAGGTCTTGGTTCCTCATCTGTACCGTTCTTTAAGTCCACACATTGAAGAGTTTCAGTATTCTTCTCTTTATCTTCGATGTGCTGTCCTTCATTGCGTATTTTGTCTGGCTCTATTTCCTTGGTTGTAGGACCTTGAGAATTTGAATAATTACTTCTGGACACCAACCCATGGTTAGATCCATCATATGTGCTACCTCCATAAATAAAGCGAACAGGTTTGATGTAAGACTCGCATTTAGACACATCATATTCAGGTAACACTGTAGATGATCCCTCGTGACAGTCAGTAACAAAGTACCCATTCTCGCTCGTTGCCTGCTGCGAAGAATGCAGGGAGGATTCCGCAGTTGAGAAGTTGTCAGAAGCTGATGCTGGGTTATTATCACTGTCCTCGGCCAGCAGTTGAGTCTCCAAGTCCTCTATGCGAAATAACGAGGCTGAATGGAGCATTGCCCACTGAAATAACTCAAGCGTGACTTCTCGCGCAAGATGATACTCCATTGCTCCATGAATGTATGCATCATCTAACATGTCGGTCATGCGAAAATATTTGTTTTGAATGGCCACTAAAAGTGATTCCGGTGCTGTATCTCCTCCTTGTACTAAAATACTCAATTGTGTTCTCCATGCCACTGCACGTCGCCATGCTAGGTACAGTTTTTTTACAGTTTTTATTGTTTACTAACAAGTAAATAAAAAGTAGAATTGTTAGGTTAAACTACCCACTTTTGTAACCTAGACAGTGGGTCATGTAAGTTGTGTTTTACAATGCTTTACAATTTATTTATGCAATACAATGTTTCAATGTTTGCAATTCGGCCTCTTAGCCGCTCCGGATGACCAGGAGCGTTGCCCGTCCCTAAGCGCGAGGAGGTGGGCCGTCTACTAACTAAGGAAACCACTACCGTATTTACAATTTACATTTGACATCCCTCCAACACCCATTGTTTACACAAAATCTCTAAATACGATTCTACTACTACAATCCAGAGTTACAATTCTACATACTACTGCGCCAAACAAAACAAATAGTATATACAAGAAAGCATATGATACATCACTGTTACAAAGTTACAGCTTGCGCTTCTGCGCCAAAAAACAAAACAAAAATGTAATATTTAAATTTTATGATTTTATGAAAGCACGAAAAGCATCTTTACATAAGTTACTGATTTAGTTATATATTTCATGTGTATGTACAGTCAAGTTTTATATGTTATCGGATTATTGGTTTGGATCTGCAGGAAGGCAATTCTGCCATTGGATCCACCGCCTGGGGCATCTCACGCGTCTATGTCTCCATAGACCGTAGAGCCCCTCCATCTTCTTCCCTTCTTGCCCTCGTTGCAGTTCCCAGATCTTTGTGTTTCGTCGGTGGGGCGGACAGGCACCTCGCAAGCGGACATCCAGAAAGCGCGGCTACCCTCCTTTCCACCATCGACAATGCTAGTGTTTGCGTAATGCAACTTTTTTTTTTACCACACAATACTCCTCATCCCTGTTGAGGAGTACGGCTTTTCTCTGGTTTAACTTTAATGTATTTCCTCAAATATTAATCTAGCGAATTGGGATATTTGATCGACTAGACTTTGTAGTGTCTGGTATGTATCAGGGTTTCTCAGTATTTCAAATACAGTGAGATTTCTTAATTCTTGCCTTAACTCCGAGGCAACTGGTTCGAATTCAGGGCATTCGAATACTATGTGCTCGGGCGTCTCCACAGGGGCACCACAAACACACTCAGGTGTTGGATGACTCCCTATCCTATGTAAATACACCGGATAGGGGCCGTGTCCTGAAACAAAGTGAACAATGCCTTGAGATGGATTAATGTGCTTGTTATGTATTCTTTCTCGGACATTGGGAAGGAGGTCATAGACACGCCTTCCTGTTTCTGATATGTTCCATTGTTGTTGCCAAAGACTCATTACTTTGTGCTTGATCTCCTTAACATTGTTTAGGTGTTCACCCATTATCATTGCTACACGTTGGTATTCACGTTTGGACAACCAATACTTCGCTGTCTGCTGTCTAATTTGTAAGTCCAGGGAACAAAGCCCCATGATCACACAAAGAGCGTCTGTGGGTGTTGTGCCGAATGTGCCCACACATCTGAGTATTACGTTTCGTTGTATACGTCTTACCATAATGGCAGGTTTTACCTGAGTGAGTTTGTGCGCCCAGGCACTAGAACCATATCCCACAATAGGTACAAGTATGCAGTTGTTGTACATCTTTGTTGCGATTGGGGGAAGATGAAACCGCCTTTGAGCTATGCTGATTAATTTCTTGAGGACTGCTAAAGCCTTTGAGGCAACATGAGCTATATGTGGAACATAGCTCCATGCTTCGTCTATGAGGACGCCCAAGTACTTTGCGGCTCTCGTCCTTGTAACAATTCGATTATCTAGCCTTATGATTGGGTCACGAGCTAGTTTACCTTTCAACAAAATGTAGCTAGATTTCTGAGGCGCGATCTCCAATTTTGAACTGTAGCACCATTGTGTTAATATTTCGGACACGTGGACCGCTTTTGTCTCTACCTCGGCACGGCTGCCACCCTCGACAAGGACGAGGTGGTCATCCGCATACGCCACGACTCCCAGTGTCATATTGTTCCTTTCCAGTGTATCTAACAACGGGTCCATGTTCACATCCCAGAATAAGGGTCCGCACACAGAGCCCTGTGGGCAGCCCTTTGATATGTTTTTGAACACCACGGCACCGGGAGCCGTGATTCTGGCGACTCTATTTCGACAGTAGTCCCTCAGACAACCGTATAGCGCTGCCGGACACTCCATCTCTCGAAGACGAGAGAAGAGCGCCGGCCACCACAAATTGTCGAAGGCTCCCGAAATGTCCACCATGACTCCGAGAACGTATTTCCTCGTGGATGAGTGTACAATACTTGCCACTTTATTTATGGCATCTGATGTTGATTTGCCAGCACGAAATCCGTATTGCAAGTCACTCATGCCACGTAGGATTCTGTGGCTTGACAGTCTAGAGACCAATAGCTTCTCAAAAGTCTTCCCCAAGACGTCTAAGAGACAGATGGGCCTGTAGGATTTAGGCACCGTTGGATCTTTGTCTGGGGCCTTTTTTATGATTATAACCTCAGCTGTTTTCCAGCAGGTTGGGAAGATCTGTAGTTCAAGACATCTGTTGTATATTTTTGCAAGGTCCGGTGCCAGCTGTTAGCAATACACTGCAGGACTTCCGCAGGGATTGCGTCTGGCCCCGGAGCCTTGCGTTTCGCAAATGAGCGGATGGCTGCCTCCCCCTCCTCAGTAGAGAAGGGGTACACCTGTAAGTTATTGTAATATTCCAGCTGGTCTTGGCGTCTTAGTTCTCGCTGCATCTCGTTGTCTGTGTCTGGTCGATCGTCAGGGAGGAGCACATTTAGTAACACCTCTGCAGTCTCAGCCCAGTCTTGTGTCAGTCTGTCCGTGTCACCGACTCTTACGGTCGAGAGATGCATCGGCGAGTGTATCTTTTCTCTAACTATTTTGTACGGTGTACCCCAAGGGTCCAGGGTCAGGTGAGACTTCACAAAGTCTTCCCAACTCTGCTGGCGATGTTGTTTTAAGGTCTTCTTAAAGAGCCACTTCTTTCTCCTGTACTGGGCCACATGATATTGCCTTTCCTCCTGGGTAAAGGACCTTTGATAACTATTCCGTGCTCTTCTCATAGACTGCCGGAGCCTCGTAAGCTCTGGAGTCCATGGAGAGGTCACTTTGCGTATGAAGCGCCTTCGTGTCTGTATCGCCGCGGCCACAGCCGCCCTGATAGACAATCAAGGCCCCTACAGCCTTACAGCCTCATCTATATCGTAAGGACCGTCTCCCAACTCTGGAGGACAAAACTCCGCCTCCAGCAGGTTCCAGTCTGCTCTCCCGTAGTCGTATTGCATTGTCCACTCCTCCAGCACATTCTCCACTTGTGGCACTATTGTGAATTCAATGACATTGTGGTCACTTGTGGTGATATTATCAAGTACCCTCCAGTTTTGAATATTGTTTATGATGTTTGCCGTGCACAGTGTAATGTCTATGTGTGAAGCCAACCCTGCTCTACTCCTGTATGTAGGAGGGTTGCCGGGGCGGTTAACAACATGTAAATTGTATTCCATTATGAGATCTTCCAATGCAAGGCCTCGTTGATCCTGCACTTGGCTGTGCCAGAGGGGGGACTTTGCGTTGCTATCCATTGTAATTATGATTGATTTGCCTGCAAGGGCACGTAAAGCTGTTGATAACTGCCCAAGATATGTATCTATTGCGTCTCTATACTGACAGTACGTGTTTATCATGTACCAGTGTGTGTTACACATGTTTATTTCCACTACTGTAACATGGGTTGTACAGAACTGTGTCAATACAGTTGTTTTGATATGCTTGTTGAGAATAACAATTACAGACATAGGATTTGGACCTGTGGAGATTACTTGAGCAGTTACAGGAAAGCCTGTGATCCCGCCGGAGACAGAGTTCGGCTCTTGTATTAATATCACATCAGTATTCTTTTCTTCCGCGACTTTGCGGAGCTCCTGAGCAACAAGGGAGCTCCGCATGGCATTTATCTGTAAGACGTTTATGTTAATCAGGGTGCCTGGTATAGAAATGGCTATCAGGCCAAATCTGGGCAGGGTCGAAGCCAATCCTGCCGTACATTTTTACCATGTTTTTGTAAGTTTTATTTAGATCAAACTCCCTACCCCGTCGAAGATACAATTTCGAAACTAAGTCTTGTAATTTCGAAAATTCTGTTGGAATGTTTAGAGCTGCTAGCTGTATGCAGTCTGCGTCCTCCAGAGTTGGGAATGTGATTTTTTCACCACGAGGATGCCCAACCCTCACCAGTTGCCTCAGAGCCATATTCAACACTGTAGGTTCTTCTAACCTTGATAACCTTAGTGTCTCTTCACAGATAGGATAAGTGTTTTCTGGCGGACATTTATTGTAAGTTTCCTCTACGGTACCACCACCAGGAGTTATTTCTACTGCTTTGTCTACTGGTGTTATTTCTACAGTCTTTGTTACTTCTACAGTCTCTGGTGTTATTGCTACTGTTTTGACAGTTTTCTCAGCTGCAGAGCCCTCCGCGGCGACCGGTGTCGACTCCCCCACTGATGGTGAAGGCGAACCCCCTGAAGGCGAACTTCCCTGGAGGGAGGAGCTCGCCACCCCGGCCGTCGTTTCCGCCATTGCGTAGTTTGTCTGGCTCTATTTCCTTGTTTGTAGGACCCTGAGAATTTGAATAATTACTTCTGGACACCAACCCATGGTTAGATCCATCATATGTGCTACCTCCATAAATAAAGCGAACAGGTTTGATGTAAGACTCGCATTTAGACACATATTCAGGTAACACTGTAGATGATCCCTCGTGACAGTCAGTAACAAAGTACCCATTCTCGCTCGTTGCCTGCTGCGAAGAATGCAGGGAGGATTCCGCAGTTGAGAAGTTGTCAGAAGCTGATGCTGGGTTATTATCACTGTCCTCGGCCAGCAGTTGAGCCTCCAAGTCCTCTATGCGAAATAACGAGGCTGAATGGAGCATTGCCCACTGAAATAACTCACGCTTGACTTCTCGCGCAAGATGATACTCCATTGCTCCATGAATGCATGCATCATCTAACATGTCGGTCATGCGAAAATATTTGTTTTGAATGGCCACTAAAAGTGATTCCGGTGCTGTATCATACTCAATTGTGTTCTCCATGCCACTGCACGTCGCCACGCTAGGTACGGCGAGAGTTCGCCGGTCGGCACTGAGGGCGTCGCTGCCCCACCTATAAGGCGCGGGCGGCTGTGGTGAGGCGCAGCACAATTCCCGCCGTTGAGGCGCGACCATCGGGAAGAGCGAAGTTCAAAACTTGATGCAAATAGTTTCAGAGGTACAAGTTTCTTTTGTTTTTGTTTTTGTTTTTTCAAGTTACAAAATTTCTGACTAAAGCCCACCACCTTGATATCTAAAGTGGGGCTGTACAATGACCTTTATTTATTGTAATGTTACAACTTAGTGTTTTTATTTATTAATTACAATGATTGTTACAATTTTAACAAAAACAATTCTGGCCTCTTAGCTGCTCCGGATGACCTGGAGCGTTGCCGTCCCTAACCACGAGGAGGTGGTCCAGGCACTACTTCCAGCAAAACCACTTGGTTTTGGGAGCAGGAATTAAATAAAAACATCCCTTTATTACAAAGCTTCTATGTAGTGGTAGAAATATTGTGTAAATGTAGTAGAATTGTTACATAATAAACTACGCGCTATTTACAGTCCATACAATGAAAAATTCTTTACAATGTTTACAGACTATTAATTTACTATTCATACATATTATTATTAACAGTTGTTATACTCTACATCAATTTGTTACAGTTACCTCCAGTAATTTCTAAGCTATTGGCTGTTAATTACATTTCATACATTATGTTAGTCTCAATACATTGTGTTAGTCACAAGTCACATACTCAGTTGATTATTTTACAATTCCAATCCTATTCAATGCATAGCCATATAAAGCTCTAATTCCATTTACTTTTCTTGTCACCGTCTTTGACATACGCCAATCCAGCAATAATAAATAGTAAAAGCAGTCATTTCTGGGAATTAGTGTGGATCAGCATGAAGCCAAAAACTTTCAAAGGCTCATGCCCCCAGACATCCTCATAATCTATTTCGCAATAGATAGGGGAGTCTCACCTACTCACCCCAACTTGCCCTCAATGCTGTCCCATGCAATGTGTGTTGCACCCAAGGCAGTGGCGGTCGGGCCCTGGACACCGGCCTTGCCACAGAGGGCACAAGAATTTCTGCCCATCGGGGCTGTCGGGCCCCAGCCAGCCAATCCATTTACCATGAGAGTCTGTATTTTCTTAGTGTTATTGATTGATGCCGTTAACACTCAGACCTGCTCAGAAGTAGGGCGTTTCTCCCCTAAGTTTTAGTCGTCAGTGGTTGTCTCAAAAACTGTTCTTGCTAATTTTGAAATTTGTTTACCAATCATTGTAATGTGTTATATTTATCTGATTCTCTTATTATGTCAGTTAATTGATGACCATGAAGTTCCTGCCTGTACTCCAACACAGCCTGCTCAGATACTGGGCACTGAAAAACTACATGATCTGGCGTCCCTTCTGGGGCGCCACAAACACACTCTGGTGAGGGTCAGCTTCCTATCCGGCACAAATACGTCGGATAGGGCCCATGCCCAGTCAGAAAGTGAATTATTCCTTGTGTTGGCAAGAGATGTCTTAACTTTCGTCTTTGTCTTACGTTTGGGAGGAGGTTATACACTCTTCTCCCAGTGTCCGAATTTTGCCGTTCTGTTTGCCATGTATCCAAGGCCCAAGAGTTTATTTCCTTAACATTTACAATGTGTCTCCCTGTTATCTCATAAATTTTGTCATGCGCCTGTTTGTGAAGCCAACTTATTTAGGCATTCTGTTGTACGAGTATGTCTAACGGGCCGAAGCCCATTAGCACAAGTAGAGCATCTGTAGGTGTGGTGCCAAAGGCACCCACACAGCGTATGAAGATACTTCGTTGTATACGTCTTACCGACTGTGCGGGTCTCGCCAGAGCGAGCTTGTGGGCCCACGCACTGGCCCCATACTCCACAATCGGCACGAGGATGGAATTTTGATACATTTTGGTAGCTACGTGGAAGCGTCTTTGGCCTATACTTATCAGCTTGTTGAAAATGTTTGTGGCCTTTATCGCAACATGTCCTATATGTGGGGTATATGAGCAGGCCTCGTCAATATATACACCTAGATATCTTAAGGTTCTCTGTCTTGACACTATTCTGTTATTTGTTCTCGCTGTGGGATCACGTGCAAGCTATCCGTTTCACAGTATGTAAGATGACTTGTGTGGTGCAATTTGTAACTTAGAAAATCGAGCTGCACTTGCATCAGAGATACTAATGCGGTGGTGCAGTGATTCTATTACCAGACGATTATTGCCTTCCACTATTATGAAGAGGTCATCCGCATAGGCAACCACACAAAGTACTGCATTGCTTTCTTGTAATGCATGAAACAAGGGGTCCATGTTTATGTCCCAAAAAATAGGGCCACATACTGAACCCTGTGGGATCCCTTCGTTATTGGTTTGGACACTACAGCACCTGGAGCGGAGATCCTAAAGACTCTATGGCTGTCTGAGGGATTACTGTCAAGATAGAGTGACATCGGACACTCAATCTCCTGCAAACAGGAAAAAGCGCCGGCCACCACAGGCTATCGAAGGCACCAGATGTATCCACCTTACATACCGACTGATGGAGGAGCGAGCCGTGTCGGCCACTTTGTTAATGGCATCTGATGTCGATTTGACCTTTCTGAAGCCGTACTGCAACTCGCTCATGCCGCGCAGTATTCTGTGGCTCGACAGCCTATGCATGAGTAGCTTCTCCAGAGTCTTTCCCAGGACGCCTAACAGGCAGATTGGTCTGTAGGACTTGGGAACTGTGGGATCTTTATCAGGGTCTTTCTTTATAATGACAACTTCCACAGTTTTCCATTTAGTCGGGAAACGTTGAGTTTCTAGGCAGTGGTTGAAGATAACTGTGAGGCATGGAGCCAGCTTATGTACTACATGCTGCAGAACCTCCACAGGAATTGCGTCTGGTCCTGGAGCCTTGCGCCTATCGAAAGAGTTTATTGCATTCACTACTTCCTCCTGGGAGAAGGGGTAGACGTTTAGTTCATTATGGTATGGCTCCTCAACTGCCTGTCTCAGCATGGCTTGCCTTTGTGTCATTTCCTGGATTGTCGTCTGGCAAGAAAACTCTGAGTAATTCCTCAGCAGTCTGTTGTCAGTTTGTCGTCATTATGCCTGTGTCTGCTATCCTCACCGTTGACAGCAGCATTGGTGAGTGGATCTTCTCCCTCACAATCTTGTATGGAGCCCCCAAGGGGTCCAAAACAAGATGCCAGTGCACAATCCTCCCAACTTTTCGATCTATGCTTTATTAAAGATTCCTGAAAGTATCACTTGTCAGTTTATAGGAGACAAAAAAGAAACTGTCTTGCGTCCTGGGTGAAGGCCCGTTGATAGAGATGACGAGCTCTCCTCATACCCTGCCAGAGCCTGGTAAGCTCAGGGTCCACAGAGCTGTCGCTCTGCGGATCTACCTCTTCTTTAATGGCACTGAGGCAGCAACAGCCGCCTTGATACAGGCTACGAGAGCTTCTGCTTCATCAGGAACAAAAGCATGATTCTCCAACTCTGGAGGACGGCACTCCGCCTCGAGCAGGTCCCAGTTGGCCTTCCCATAGTCTTAATTGCATTATCCATTCATCAGAAACATGTAATGCACCTAATGAAATTACAAATTCTATCAAGTTATGATCACTTGTTGTTAATCCGTCGTGAACATGCCAGTTTCTGATCTTATTTCCTACATTTTCCGTGGATAATGTTACATCAATGTATGATTCTGCACCCGCTCTACTTCTGTATGTGGGTGGATTTCCAGGTAGGTTCTCCACCTGGAGGTGGTGCTCCATTATCAAGTCCTCTAGTGCACTGCCTCGAGCGTCTTGTACAGGGCTGTGCCACAAAGAGGATTTAGCATTACTGTCCATAGTTATCACTCAATTACCTTGCAGCGCTCTCAGGACTCGAGAGAGATGTTGCAAATAGGGTTCAATGTTATCTCTAAATTGACAATAATGAACACAACCTGGTACCTAGTAAATGTTTAAATTTACTTGTAACACAATTCTGTACCTCTCACACTACAGTGGTTCAACAGCTGTTTTAATTAACTTGTTTAAAATTATAATTGTAGACATAGGATTTGCCCCTGTTGAAATAATATGAGCCGTCACAGGAAAGCCAGTGACCTTGCCAGAGGCGGAGTGAGGCTCCTGTATTAGTATTATATCTACCTCATTTTCCTCGGTTATTTTTCTAAGTTCCTGCGTGACAATATTACTTTGCATGGCATTTAATTGGTAGACCTTAACGGATGCCATTACGGATATCTGGTATAATAGTGATCTTCAGGCCATTTCTTATACAGAGAAATGGTCATGATGTACGGGAGAATTGGCTTTGATCCTTATAACTTCTCTCTGTCAAAAACCCTACCTGCTCTTTGAAAGACCTTGTAAACTAGAATCACTAACTCTTGATGATCACATGGCAAGTTTAGAGATGCCAACTGTATGCAGTCAACGTCCTCAAGAGTTGGAAATGTTATTTTCTTCCCGTTTGGGTGCCCAACACGTACAAGCTGTCTCTGACCAACCATCAAAATAGACGGCTCCTCTAGTCGAGATAACTTTATTGCATCTTCACACATACTGTATATGTCTCCAGGAGGACATGTGTTCTTTGTAGATATTGTACCTTGTAACAAAGTAGATGTATATACAGATTGGGATAGGGATAACATGTGCAAGAGACCACTACCCGACACCAAATTATCTATCACAGAATCTACACTATATGGTGGGTATGCTTCCATACTCGGCGAGGGCGCCATCCTATCTTCTTCCTCCACTGACGGGGATTCAGCTGTCGCAGGCCTCGCGCTGCTCGCACCTCCAGTAGCCCCCAATGCCTCAAGCGGCACAGGGGGCCCATCCTGGATCGTTTCTGACCTGATGGAAATTAACCTCCACCAACGCGCCGCATCCCTTGCTTTCTTGCCGGGCGATTTGTGTGTCTTTTTCGCACCCTTCTTATGGTTCTCCATAATCGGTGCGTTGTATCTGTCGTTGCAGCAGTAACTTGTATGTCGCACATTCCTTTCCAGGTGTGCGACATGTTCTCTTTCTGTATATGCAAGCTATGCAGACTGGTGGGGGGAGGCTTGTCTTGAGCAGTTTTTCTTATCATGGCCGTCATGGCCACAATGTGCGCAGACTGGATTCGTAATTTCCCAATATTTGACAACATGGCCATAATCCTGATATTTGGTGCATATATGTACCGCTGTATAGTCTCTTCTGGAGACTGCACTGTAACCAACGTACAATCTATTTGTCTTAATTATAATTTTTCTCAGCTCTGGTGCTATTTCTGCCACGTGATGCACAGTTGTGCGATCACGAGGGTCAGTCTTGAATCTCAATTTACATTTGTCTACAAATTCCTCACGTTTCGTTTGTTCTTCGGAATTTTGTGTATATACACAGTCCATGATATCGTCCAGTGTCATGTATGTTGGTATGTCATACAACATCATTAGTGGAAGTCTTTTCCGTGGTTTCTCACAGGTAAAATGTTGTTTTAGTTGCGAATTATATATTAGATTGTCTGAATCTTCTGGGGAGGCTACTTCAACAATTAGTAAGTTTTTTTGTTGTTCTCACTGCATTAATCTTTATTTTATCTTTCTTGGGGTCTATGCTTTTTTCAAAGTTTTCTTTTGCCTTCTTTATGTCTTCACCCTTTTTTGGCTTTGTGAACAAAGTTGGGTCAACTTTCTCAACATTCTGTTTTATCACCTCCTGCACTTTTTGTCTTACTGTGGGAGTAGCCGCAATTGCTGCATATGTTTTAGCAGGCTTTTGGAGTTCTTTTCTGATCTTTCATTTTCAGCTTTTACTTCAGAGTAGTTGCTTTCTAGTCGTGCATGGGCTAACGCCCATTGTGCGATCGTCTCCTTGAGTGTTCGAACTTGCTCAGCATTTATTTTCCCATGTTTTACACTTCGATCGAATAATCGAAAGAAGTGTGAATGTCGGTCAACGACAGACATGTCATCGCCCATGTCATCTTCGAAAACGGGAGCATCATGCTCCGAAACGCCAGCATCACTCTTTGTCTTCCGCCATGATTGTAAGAGAGTGAATGAAAAAAAAGTTTCATAGGTTTTTTTTTTTTTTTACATCTAAATTTACAAACAAGCCCATCATCTGAGTTATTAAAATGGGCTGTACTATGAACTAAACATTGCTACTTTTGTTTACAAACCAGTGATTTTTTTTTTTAATTCAAATTACAACATAATTTTACAAACATAGATCTGGCCTCTTAGCCGCTCCTGGACTTCCAGGAACGTTGCCCGTCCCTACCACTTGGAGGTGGGCCAGTTTCTACAATCCGAACGAAAACCACTGCATAACAATTAACTTCTTCTTCCCTCCACCTCCTTTATGTACACAATGTTATTTACAATTTTTCTTTTTACAACTCAACATGTGTTAATGACTACTTGCGCTATTGCGCCTACTGACTAGAACTAACTACAAAAACATGGATTACAACATATATTTACAAGTCAATCTGGTCTCTAGACTACTCAAGTTTTGGTCACATCAGGTTTATTATTTGGACTAAGTGCGAAGGCTACTCCTACCTGGCATTCGCCCCGAGGCATCCTCCCTATCTATTTCACAATAGATGGGGGAGCCTCTCCTACTCACATTCTAGCCCTCTAACACCGTCCTGGCGACAGTGTCCATTCTCCAGTTCGCCCACAACGGTCAGACCCCCCAGTCCACCCCTCCCCAATAGGTTGAGTCGCCCCCACCTACCGAGGCGGCCAGTCCGGCGATCCGCCAGCCGCAAGCGACGGCACATGTCTTCTCCTTATTATTAACTTTGTGCAATATCACCATTGAAGAAAACCTAGGAGAAAAAAGCCTTGCTTCTCAGCCAAGATTGAGAAGCATTGGCAGCACAAATACTGTTTTAGCAAATTGACAAATATGAAATCTTACAAAGACTTCTCGATAAAGTTTCACAATGTCCATTATTATGTCATTTATTTGCATTCCGGCTAATTGCCTTCTCTCTTCTACAACTGCTTGTGCAAAGTCTGGACACTCGAATGTGACATGCTCGGGCGTCCCGATTGGGACACCACAGACACATTCCGCCGAAGGCCGACTCCCTATCCGGTTTAAATAAACCGGGTAGGGGCCATGACCAGTGAGAAAATGCACTATCCCCTGCGTTGGCTTGAAGTGTTTTATTTTTAGTCTATCCTGTATATTAGGAAAAAGGTTAAAGACCCTTCTTCCTGTTTCCGATGTTTCCCACTGTGTCTGCCATATTTCCATTGTTCTGCTTTTAATTTCCTTCACTGTCTCCAGATGCCTACCCATCAGGTCTGATACTTTGTCTATTTGCCTCTTCCTTAGCCAATATATTGCCGCGTTTTGTCTTATTAACAGATCTAGCGGATACAAACCCATTACCACAAGAAGGGCATCGGTGGGCGTGGTTCCAAACGCACCAATACATCTCATTATTACATTTCTTTGTATTCTTCTCACTGTCATAGCAGGCCTCACCAGAACAAGCCTGTGGGCCCATGCACTAGAACCGTACCCCACAATAGGCGCCAAGATACAGTTATGATACATGCTTGTAGCTGATGGTGGTAAATGAAATCTTCTGCTTCCAATACTTATCAACTTATTGAATATCATGGAGGCCATAGATGCTACATGCGCAATATGCGGGGCATAGCTCCAGGTTTCGTCAATCAGAACGCCCAAGTATCTAGCCGATCTTTTCCGTTGTACCATGGTATTATTTATACGGATAATAGGGTCCCGTGCTAATTTTCCTTTAAGTAACAAATAATTTGACTTATTAGGAGCAATTTGTAGTTTAGATTCATCACACCAAGTTAAAAGTATCTGTACCGCGGAAGTTGCGCGTGCCTCTATTTCCGTTCGACTGTCTCCTTCCACCACTACAAGGAGATCATCGGCATATGCCACCGCACCCAGCACAGTATTATCTTGCTGTAAACTGTTCAGCAGTGGGTCCATGTTTACGTCCCAGAAGACCAGGCCGCAAACAGAACCCTGTGGGCAACCTTTAGTTATGTTTTTTGACACCACTGTGCCAGGAGCCGTGATCTTGGCAACTCTATTCCGGCAGTAATCCCTCAAACAATCATATAGTGGACCCGGACATCCCATCCCCCGCAAGCGTGAGAAGAGAGCCAGCCACCACAGATTGTCGAAGGCACCGGATATGTCCACCATGATACCCAAGACATACCGCCTGGTGGATGAGCGCACAATTTCAGTCAGTCTATTTATGGCATCTGCTGTTGACTTGCCTTTTCTGAAACCAAATTGCAGTTCGCTCATTCCATGCAGGACTCTGTGGCTTGACAGTCTATTTACCAGTAATTTTTCCAGAGTCTTCCCCAGGACGTCCAACAGACATATTGGCCTATAAGACTTTGCAATTGTCGGGTCCTTTTCAGGTCCCTTCTTAATAACCACTACCTCTGCATTTTTCCATTTAGTTGGAAACCTTCCTTCCTCAAGACATCTATTATATATGTGAGTCAGAGATGGGGAAATCTTGTGCACTAACGCCTGCAATACCTCCACAGGTATCTTATCAGGTCCTGGGGCCTTCTTCTTTGCAAAGGACTGAATTGTGAGTTGCACCTCCTCTACTGAGAAAGGATACACTCGTAATTCATTCACATATGGAATGTTGTCTTCCACTCTTAACTCCACCTGCCTCTGACTGTCTTGTCCTGGGTCATCGTCTGGGAGGAGCACCTTAAGTAACTCCTCCGCAGTGTCCTGCCAAGTCGTTGTCATTGTGTCTGTCTGTCCAATTTTGACAGTCGAGAGGTTCATAGGGGAGTGTATTTTTTCTCTGACGATTTTATACGGAAGGCCCCATGCATCCGTTATCAAGTGTGATGCTACAAAGTCCTTCCAACTTTGTTGTCTGTGAGTGTAAAGTGTATCTTTAAATATCCATTTTAGTCTTCTGTATCTTTCCAGATGGTACTGTCTTTCGTCCCTGGTGAAGCTTCTCTGGTAATTCCTCCTTGCTCGTCGCATAGACTGCCGGAGCCTGGTAAGCTCTGGAGTCCATGGAGCAGTTACCTTGCGGATGAACCGCCTTTTTTGTGGTACTACAACGGTTACAGCCGACTTAATAGAAGACGTGAGGGCGTCCACTGCTTCATCAATTTGAAAAAGTCCGTCACCCAACTCTGGAGGATTGCACTCTGCCTCTAGCAGCTCCCAGTTGGCCCTCCCATAATCATACTGCAAAACCCAATCCTCCGGCACATCCCCAGTTTCCACAAGAATTTGGAACTCAATTACATTGTGATCACTTACTGTTAATCCGTCATGTACAGTCCAGTTAGAAATTCTGTCTGTTAGATTTCTCGTTGTTAAGGTGACATCTATATTGGTTTCAACACCAGCCCTACTTCTATAAGTAGGTGGATTTCCAGGTCTGTTTTCTACATATAAATGAAATTCCATTATCAGATCTTCCATAGCGCCACCCCGATCATCAACGTGGGGACTGTGCCAGAGGAGGGATTTCGCATTGCAATCCATTGTTATCACAACAGGTTTCCCTTCTAGGGCTCTCAGAATTAATGTTAACTGGTGCAAGTAATGATCAATATGTTCACGATATTGACAATAAACATTAACTAAGTACAGACAGGTCTGCAGCATGTTTAGTTCTACAACAATAACATGACTATTGCAAAATTGTGTTAGTATAGTTGTCTTTATTAATTTATTAAGGACAACAACTGGTGCCATAGGATTATTGCCAAATGTTATTACTTGCGATGTTACGGGAAAGCCCAAGACACGGCCAGAGACAAGAGTTTGGTTCTTGAATTGTTAAAATGTCTATTGTATGCTCCTCTGCAAGCTTTCGCAACTCCTGTGTGACTAAGAAGCTTCGCATTGCATTTATTTGTACAACTTTAAGGTCAGAAATCGGGAGGGTATCTTGTATGTACATAGCTATTTGGAGGGAGGGAACGAACATTACCCTACCATACATCTTTACCATTTCTTTGTATATCTTCTGCAAATTGAATTCCCTTCCCCTTCTTCGAAAAACTTCTTTAACCAGACTCAACAGTTCTTTATACTCAAAAGGCAGGTTGACTGATGCCAGCTGAATACAGTCGACATCCTCCAGAGTTGGGAAAGTAATTCTGTTCCCATCCGGGTGTCCGACCCGCACAAGCTGTCTTAACGCTAATGTTAGCAGTTGAGGTTCTTCTAATCTACGAAGCTTCATTGCATTTTCACACATCACATAAATATCATTTGGAGGACATTGTGTATACGTTTTACTAGCAAAGGAGCTGTCTGTTAAAGTTAAAGTCTCTACAGAACCAACACCAGAAGCCAGGTTTTCTACTTCCACATCTTTATTGGTGTCTTTATCTTTACATGCGTTGGTTTGGCCACTCTCGACGATGGAAACCACCGCCGCCTCGGCGCGATCGACGCCACCAGAGCCGGGTTGCCCCGACGCCTCGGACGAAGACCCCGGACAGGGGACAGATCCCGCACCGGAAGCCGACCCTGCAGCAGCCGTCGACACATCTGTAAGAGACAGAGATATTTGGGATGCCCTCAACCTTTGCCAGCGCTGAGCGTCCCTCGCTAATTTACTTGGAGACTTATATTTTGGAGTCTTTTTATGGATCTCCATAATCTGTACGTTGTATTAATCTTTGTAATAACAACTTGTACGTAAAGCACTCCCTACCAGGAGTGCTACACGTAAGTTTCCTATACTTGCATGGTATACAGATCGCTGGCTGGGATTGTTTTGTACAGTTTTTTCTCTCATGGCCTTCTTCACCGCAATGAGCACAAACTGCGTTTTTAAATTCACAATACTTGGCCACATGCGTATAATCTTGACATTTTGTGCACCTCGGCAAGGCTGTATAGTCTTTCACCGATAATGCGCCGTACCCTATGTACAGTCTACCTGTCTTAATTATGAACTTTCTCAATTCCGGATCCACCTCCGCAGCATGGTGAACAGTGGACCGATCTCTAGGCCCTGCCTTAAATCTTAGTTTAAATTTTTCATGAAATTCCTGTTTCGAAAAATGTTCTTCAAACTTCTGTGTATACATAGATTCAAGGATGTCATCTTGATTCATATACGTTGGAATGTCATAAATCATCATTAGAGGACGTCTCTTTCGCGGCTTTTCACATACAAAGTGTTCTTTTAATTTGACATTATTCACCAGTTTGTCACTGTCTTCTGGCGTGGCAACCTCAACTATTAAGGCATTGCGGGTGTTTCTTACTGCATTGATCTTAATCTTATCCACTTTTGGATCAACACTCTTTTCGAAATTTTCCCGTACCTTCCGTATGTCTTCACCTTTTTTAGGTTTGACACAAACGGTCGGCGTCGCTTTCTCAAGACTTCGCTTTATTGTCTCTTGAACTGTTGTCTTTACGGGTACAGCAGCAGCCACTGAGGCATAAGTTTGAACTGGTTTTTGTAGTTCTTTCCTTAGTCTTTCATTCTCTTTCTTCAGTTCTGCATACTGACCCTCAAGGTGGGCATGGGCTAATGCCCAGTTCGCAATTGTCTCTTTTAGGACCTTGACTTGCTCTGCATTTATCTTTCCATGTCTCAGGCTACTTTCCAACAATCGGAGGTAGCGTGAATGTCTCTCAATAACGCTCATATCATAACTTTCCTCTAACGAAGGAGTCGGAGCCACTGTCTCCAAAAGCGCAGAATCACTCTCCATATTCTGTGCCATAATTAACTGAAGGAGAGTGAAAAATGGGGCCCGTCTGTTACCCCCGACCGGCACCTCTGGCATGGGGGGAGGCTATTGGCAGCTCGCCCGCCAGTCCCGCCCCTGGACCAAGGGCACACCCGAGCTGCAAGGTTGAGAGTGCCGTTTCCAGCACCCTCGTCCTCTCCGACGACCTTACCATCGAGGATTTCATCCGTTCCTTCCCTGGCAAGTGCCACCCGCACTCTGGGAAGGCGGATTCACCCTCTGTCCTTCGCCCCCTACTAGGCCGAGCTCCCACGCAAGGCCAAGGACCCGGTCCTACTCAGGTGCCAGGTCGGTCACCCAGACGTTCAGGGGTCTGGACCCAGCTAACCTAGCCGGGGACATGTCACCACGCCCCGGCTTGGCAGATCATGTCTCGGAAGTCCAGAGACACGGCGAAGGACACTTGACAGCTCAGGCCGGAATCCCACCCCGGCGAGCCAGGCCGTCGGAACCAGTGCGCAGGATGTTCAGCGCACTGTCGCACCCCTGCCCTTTGGTCGCCCGAAGGCTTAACATCCGCACCACGTGAAGGCGGGGAGGGGCACTTGGGAAGGAGAGGCTGTGAGCGCATCCTTCCCCAGGACCACAAGAACAGTGGCGACCGGATTCCAAACAACCAAATCGAGAACCGACCTGGAAGCGGCCGAGTCACCACCTCTCGGGCCCTGACGTCTATTTCCCGCTGACGTGAAAAAGGTCGCCCGGCACGTGCAGATGGCACCACCAACACACACCGAACGACCTTCCACGCAGCATGAGACGTCTGCGGATAAGGTACAGCGAGAGTCCACCGGTCGGCACTGAGGGCGTCGCTGTCCCACCTGTAAGGCGCGGGCGGTGTGGTGAGGGGCGGCACAATTCCCGCCGTTAAGGCGCCGCCGTCGGGAAGAGCGGAGTTAGGAACTTGATGCAAATAGTTTCATAGGTACAGATTTTTTTTCCCTCCAGATTTTGTGTACCATACATAACCCACTTTCTAACACTTTTGAGTGGGTGTATTAAGCCTAACTATCTCTGCTATTAGCACTACAGAAGTGGTTTATTGATGTATGCATACAATCTATTTATTAAGCAGCTTTGCTATCTATGAATAATCGGCCTCTTAGCCTCTCTGGAATCCTGCCAGAGAGTTGCCCGTCCCTAGCCACGTGGAGGCGGGCCGCTACTGCTAGAGAAACCACTCAATTTTAACTACTCTTTTATTCCCCCCCCCCCCCCCCCCCCCCCACTTCCATGCTGATCTAACTAAAACTACTAGCTACTATGAATCAATGACTTAAACTAACGTACTATTTACAATTGCGCGTTAGATCTGAAGCGCATTACTCTCTCCCAAGGTAGGCTCGCTGGGCCTCTCTTGAGATTTTGTTTACCAATTTTGCAAAACTGCTGACCAATTCGCTTTTTGTCAATATTTCGGTAATATTTCTTGTTTGCAGAAGCTGCCTCTCCACTGAGACAGCCTGTTCGTATATTGGGCACTCAAACACTGTGTGTTCTGGTGATCCTTCGTGGGCACCACAGTCACACTCCGGAGTTGGCCTTTTCCCTACTTTATGCAGGTACGTGGGATAGGGACCGTGGCCTGTAAGGAAGTGAACTAGGCCCTGTGAGGGCTTCACTATGTTGTTCTTTAGTCTTCCTCTTACTGTGGGTAGAAACCCGTGGACTCTACAGCCTGTACTGGACCCATCCCATTCGTCCTGCCAAATGTCAAGCACTTTTCCACGGATGGCTTTGACGCTTACTAGAGGAATGCCCATTATATTTTGCACCATGTCGATGTTCTGTTTGCGCAGGCAGTAGAAAAGTGCGTGCTTCCTTATTATTAGGTCTAGTGGACATAGACCCATAATTACCAATAGTGCATCTGTTGGACTTCTGTTGAGATGCATTGGTGTATTCAACACAAGGTTCCTCTGTATTCGCCTTACGGCAGCGGCAGGCCGCACCAGAGGTAGCCTGTGGGCCCACACACTGGATGCGTGCCCTATTGTTGGTTCCAATATACTGTTGTGGTATATGTTTATTGCTTTTGACGGGAAATGAAATCATCTTTGTCCAATTGATATTATCTTACTGAACAGAGCCAAGGACTTTGTCGCTATTTGCTCAATATGTGGAATGAAACTCCAATTCTCATCTAGATATACCCCTAGGTAAAGGGCATATCTCTGTCGCGACACTGCCTGGCCATTAATTCTGACCTTTGGGTCTCTATTTAACTTGCCTTTTAAGAGCATATATATATCGATTTTTGTGGTGCAATAGACATTTTAGTCTTCTCACACCAGTCGGTTAACAGTCCAATAGCCAGTCCTGATCGGTCTTCGATCACATTGCGAGTGTCACCTTACATTAGAATTGCGAGATAGTCCGCATAAGCAACAACACCCAGAACTGCAGTGTCTCCCTGCAGGACGTTCAACAATGTTTCCATGGTGATATCTCAAAAAATGGGACCACACATGGATCCCTGGGGACAACCACGGGATACTCTTTTTGTACGACGGCTCCAGGAGCTGTTATTTTAGCAGTTCCTGCATCACAGTAGGCCTCCAGACAGCTATACAGTAGCTGCGGGCACCCAATCTCTCTTAGTCGAGAGAAGAGTGCCGGCCACCACAGGTTGTCAAAGGCCCCCGAGATGTCTATCATTATGCCCAGAACATACTTAGATGTAGCTGAGTGTACAGTCCGGCAAACCTCATTGATCGCATCCTGAATGGAGCGACCCTTTCGGAATCCGAACTGCCTATCACTCATGCAGTGCAGAGTTCGGTGGCTGAAGAGTCGGTCAGCCAGCAACTTTTCAAATGCCTTGCCCATTACGTCCAGGAGACAGATAGGCCGATAGGATTTCGGCATCGTTGGATCCCTATTAGGGACTTTTCTGATAATTACAACTTCTGCAGGTTTCCACCTCTGTGGATAATAGCCCATCTGAGAACAGATGTTGTAAATACGACTCAATGCCGGGGCGACCAAGTGCGCGAGTCCCTGTAATATCTCCACAGGGATCCCATCAGGACCAGGTGCCTTCTTCTTTGCAAAGGTGTAGATGGTTGCTTCTACCTCCTCTGCAGAGAAAGGGCACACGTTTCTATCGTTAAGATATGGATTCGAGAGCGGCTGACGTATTTCCCGCTGCTCGTGTGAATCCTGTTCCTCGATGTCACCTGGCAGTAGTGCATCCAACAGCAGTCTTGCTGTTTCTTCCCAGTTCTTGGTCATGCCACCATCCCCAGCACGTAGTGTAGACAACATCATGGGCAATCTAATTTTTTCTCGAAACGATTTTGTGAGGAACCCCCCAAGACTCTGTTCCCAGCTGATCGTTCACAAATTTTTCCCAGGACAGGCGCCTTACACCGTCCAACTGATCCTTGTACCTCTGCTTCAGATGACGATAAATACGCAGGTGGTATTGCCGTTCGTCATGGGCAAAGCTTCTTTGGTAGTTGCTTCGCGCTCTTCTGACCGACCGTTTAAGCACAGTCAATTCAGGGGTCAACAGGGTGGACTTACTGGCTGTACCTCAAATAGCGAGATACATCTGCAGGGTGATAGCTGTTCGCACGGAGCACACAAGCTCCTCCACAGCTTCATCAATGTTTTCTATGTCCTCTCCAAACTCTGGAAGACTGAACACCTGCACGAGTCGATCCCAGTCTGTCTGACCATAATTAAACTGTTCCACCTATTCGCCTGGCACATCCACGCTGGTTGTGGCTATTTCAAATGTTATACAGTTATGATCACTGACAGTCAAGTGTTCTAAAACTTGCAAGTTATGGACGTGGGGTTCTGCCCCCTCGCTTGCAAGCTTGACATCAATATTTGACGTTGCTCCCGCCCTCCCTGAGTAGGATGGGGGGTTCCCAGGCAAGTTTAGCACATGCATATGCGTTGCCATTATCAACCAACCATCTCCGCACCCATACCGTCCTGTACATCATTGTGCCAGAGTGGGGACTTTTAGCCGGGCAGGTTATAATTGTAGCTCTGGATGCCAATTCAAACTCTTAGTATCCAATGCAACTGATCAAGATAACGTCTACTGCCAATACAGACATGACAACAAGATTTAACAACATACATACTGTAAGACAACAGATTGAGTTCAACAACCGTAATATGCTCGGTACAAAATTTACTTAATATCGTAGTTTTTATAGTTTTGTTCAATATTATAATTGCACTCATGGGTTTCCCACCCTAGGAAACATTTGTGCTGTTGCAGGAAAACCAGGGACTCGACCCGCACAGGAGTTTGTTTCTTGTATCAGAAGAACATCTATTAGTTATTGTTCCGCTAGTTTCCTTAGCTCATGTGCAACCATCTGGCTGCGCATTGCGTTTACTTGTACCATTTTAAACATCTCCGTAATCTGTTCTCTGTATCAGTCTATCCAAGAACGTCTTGTGGGTTGGACAATCTTTAGGTCCACCACACTTATGGCCTAGTCTTCTGCATGGCACACATACTCCTGCTTTGTCCTTATTGGGGCAGCCTTTCTTAATATGTCCAGACAGGCCACAATGGCCGCATATGACTTCGGATTCCGTACAATACTTGTTAGTGTGATTTATATCCTGGCACTTAGTGCATCGTGGCACCGCCAGGTAATCTTTCATGTTCAACACAAAGTAGCCAACATACAACCGATTCATTCTCGTTAGTAATTTCCATAAAGCTGGTGAGACTTTTACCACGTGGTGTACTGTCAACTTCTCACGTGGTCCTACTTTGAAGCGTAACTTGAATTGTTCGTCAAATTCTCCTCTTGACATCTCTGCATCAAAATTTTGTGTATATATTGCGTCCACCACACTGTATGTCTGTTGTCATGAATTTAGGATCATCAGACACATCAAAAGTCGACGCTTGCGAGGAGGTTCACACTTCACTTTATTACTTAATTGTTTGTTGTTTAAAATCTTTTGACAGTCCTTTTGTGAAGCCGTTTCTACTATCAGCACATTCTTTGCAATACGTACATTGTTGATCTTTATCTTATCCTTCTTAGGATCAATGCACTTCTCAAAAACTGACTTAACAACCTTAATGTCATCGCCAGGTTTCAGTTTTATGAATACTGTGTGAGTAACTTTTTTGATATTATCCTGTATAGCTTCTTTTGCTGTCGGTGCCTTGGCAACTGGGGCTCTTGGAACCGCAGCATAAGTCCAGGCCGGACTGAGTCTTTCATTTTCCTTTTCTAATTCAGTTACCCTACCCTCTAACTGAGAGTGGTCGATTTTCCAGTTGGCTACGATGTCCCTAATATGGTTAATAGCATAATTGCTTATCTTACCGTTTTTGATGCTCGTATCCAGTAATCTTAGGAATTTCGTATGACACTCAGCGACAGATAAATTCTCGAGGCTCGATATTACACCAGTATCCAACGCATTAATTCTTCTAAAATGGCAGAAAATCATCAGAGTGTTAGAGTGTGAAAACATGGAGGCCCGTCTCTTGCCCTGGACCGGCCTCTGGCATGGGGGGAGGCTATATGCAGCCCGCTCACTGGTCCCGCCCCTTGACAAAGAGCTATCAGTAACTGAGCTGACAGGTTTAGCACGCCATGGGTACAGCGCACTAGTCCTCCTCAACAGCCACATCACCGCAGTTTTCACCCGCCCCCTTATCGGCGAATGCCACCCGCATTCCAGGAGAGCATTTCATAGGTACAGCGAGAGTCCGCCGGTCGGCACTGAGTGCATCGCTGTCCCACCTGTAAGGCGCAGGCGGGTGTGGTGAGGGGCGGCACAATTCCCGCCCTTAAGGTGCGGCCGCCGGGAAGAGCGGAGTTCAAAATTTGATGTAAATAGTTTCATAGGTACACTTTTTTTTTTCACTGCTGCTACTCTCCTTAATAACCCACCATCTTTATACATAAGATGGGTCCTTTCTAGCCTATAGGCTGGTCTCTTAGCCGACACACAGAGCGCTACAACCATACTCCGTGTGTCGTTGCCCGTGCCCCACCAACGTGGAGGTGAACCACTATGCCCTCTTTCTAAGTATTGATTGCAGCCATAAATACTTATTAAAATATGATTAAACTTTAGAATTATAATTTGCTAAATCTATGTATAATCAATACTTAACTTCATACAATATCTTAACATTTTTGTTTAAGACGTAATCTTCAATGTTAGTGTAAGTTATCAATATACTTCAGCATGTTTAAGTTAACTATGCATACAGTTACTGTTCATTTATCAAGAGTGCAGACTTTAATATGAACACAAAATAAGTCTGTCTCAATTTAATTTGCTTCTTCTGTAAGACCAATGAAATTTTACCAATATTTGATTATATGAATATAAAACTTAGGATTAATAGATATCTTATGTAACTCGTTGTTTACACGCATTTCACGCATTAAAACCTTACCTATCTAGGACGTGATAACAATTTCAATGTTAATATTTATGTCAATGGCAAGTTATATGTTGTCAGTCACTAGCTTAAATTTCTCAAACACAAGTTAAAAACTTAAAATATTACTACTACACCAATTCATATATCTTACAATTATTCAGTCATAAAACTGGCAATTAGTACGTCATAGCTGTAATCTCTATTTATACTGTCAGAGCATTACAACTTTACAATTCTTGGTATACATATTGTGTTAGAGGGAGATAGCACTGACGACAGATGTTTCCTCGCTGTCACTGTCGTCCTGGAGTTTCTGTCGTTGCTGTGGCTGGAACTGCGCAGCTTAGCATTGCCTCTATCTTCTGTACTCTTCCTTCAGGGCCCTCGAGACTCTGTCTGCCGTGTCACTGATTAACTTCCATTTATCGGGGTCCCACAGCACTTGCTTCACATCGTCTTGTCCTCCAGTGCAATAGACATGAACCTGGTGACGCAGTACAACTGCTACAACATGCTCTTGTGTGCCCATGTTTCCATATATGCAATTGGCAGCTGTGTCCTAATTTATACGGTTAAAGTACGTTGGGTATGCCTGGGTATGCCTACGCATGGGTCAGCATGTCTCATTTTTAGGCGCTCTTCAATATTAGGAAGGAACTCATATACGCGCCTGCTCTTTTCACTGGTGTCCCACTGCCTTTGCCACTCCATCAGTCTCCATCACTTTAAGTCGTGTCTGGTTGGGACATCCTCATCAGTTATCTCCTGAACTTTGTGATTCTGTTCCCGTCTCAGCCAATACGCTGCTGCTCTGTACCTTATTGTTATATCTATAGGATATGTGCCAAGCACTACGTAGGGCTTCAGTAGATGTTGTTCCGAAGGCGTCAGGTAGCCGCCAGAAGTGGTCAGGAAGAAGGTAACTAGATGCCTTGGAGTCCAGCTAGACGAGAGACAATGTTATTAGTACCTAATTTTATCATAGGATTCCGCTGTAGGTTTACTTTTATCAACATATATGATGTCTTTGCTGCGGCTATTGTTAACTTCAAGCAGGGTGTCATATTTCTGGCACCAGTTCATTTAAAGGCAAATGTTTCCAATTCGGCTCTTGAGTTGGCCGTCACTAAAACTGTTAGAAGGGATCGTGGGCTATGCTGACCATCTGTGTTGATGCTTTCTTCCACAAGACTGAGAAGTGGCTCAATTGTAATATCCCAGAATAGGGGCCCTAGGATAGATACTTGTGTACATCCTTTTGTAATTTTCTTGACTACCTTTCTGTTTCCTTCTTTACTGCCGAGATAGGGTCGTCCAATAGAATCTTTCAAGCTGTGGTACAGGGTTCCTAGGACCTGCAGCTCTCTTATTGTAAAGACCGAGTAGTCGAATGGTAGATGGACAGCGGGAAAGTAATTAAAAGAATTACCAAAGGCTGTCCTCAAGAGTCGATCTGCGGCCCCATCTTCTGGGACATAACAATCGAACCCCTCCTACAACTTCTGGATGGGGATGACAGGTCAGACGGAATTGTCGCCTACGCAGATGACCCATTAGTTGTAGTCACTGGAAACAACAAAGCTTAATTAGAACAGAAAGCCAGTGGAATACTACAAACAATTACTCTGTGGTGTCACAACAACAAACTCAGAATAGCTGAAAACAAAACAACATACACTTTACTGAAATAATCACTCCAAAGGAATCCTTCAGTTAAAATTGGTGACACAAACATCAAACAAGCATCCATTATGTGCTACCTTGGGGTACACATAGATGAAAAATTGAATTTCAACATACACATAAGGCTAACAACAGACAAATCAGAAAAAATACTACAAAAACTGGTCAGGCTAAATTCAAAACAGTACAGACTACCTCTACCAGTCATATGTACATACCACTGTGCGCTCTTGGAATCAGTACTCAGCTTCACAGCTAGCATTTGGGCACATAGGCTGACGGATGCTTTGTTGGTGACCACACTCAGTCTAAGTAGGACACTTCTCTGCCCTCGTCTATCTGGAGCCTTCAGTACCACTTCAGCGGATGCACTGTGTGTATTTGATCGTTATATCTATGCGGCATATTCAGAGCACCACAGAGCTGCAAGGTACTGGTTAAAGGTGGGGAGACCAGATAAGGTACACACAATAACCGGTGTGCCCATAGAGACGATAGGTCACCTTAAAAGTTGGCCTTTTGATACATGGCAAGGTTAGTGGAATATAAGTGATAAGGGACGTAGACTGCACGACTTTCTCCCTGACATACGGGAGAGGTTGAGAATCAGACATACCCATCACAGCTGCAGTATGATACATTTCTTTATCAGACACAGACCTTAGACTCACGTGGTTTAAGTGCGAGGGATGAGGCAGACACCTACATGCACATCCGGGGAAGGAGGTTCCCCTGAACACACTGTCTTTCCTGCAGGCAATATGCAAACAATAGACATACACTGTTCTTTGTCTCTTATTGCTGTGTATGTATCTATGTCTCTGTCCATCCTCTGGAGATAGGAGATTAGACATGCCTATGTGTAGCGTAACAGCAGTCTGCATATACTCTTCATGTGTTGTTTTTGAAATACTGTTTGTCTCTGTAATCTAAGTGTAATGGGCACAATTAAATGCAGTGACAGAGACATCTCAGCTTCCTCCTCCTGTTCCTCCTCATTGTCACTGTGGGTATGACAGTAAATAAGCAAACGTGCTGGCAGTCTAACCAAGAAAACACCAAATGCTGTACATGGATGGGCACCTAAAGTAGTTAATACATAGGATTAGTAATAAATAGGATAACCAGCATTATTTCTCTACTAATAACTATAAAAAAATTTATTTATACTTCAACCTTAAATTATTGTTATTTTGCAAAGTATCATTCTTTGTAATTGTTGTAGATAAAACAATAGGAGAAAAAACTGTAAAACTGGGCACAGATCTTACAATTTTCGTTTTGCATCTTTTTAAACATCAGGTAACAGGTTTATAATTTGGCAATAAATAAATAAATAAATAAATAAATAAATGTACCTATGAAACTCTTTGCATCAAGTTTTGAAAGCCGCTCTTCCCGACGACCGCGCCTCAATGGCGGGAATTGTGCCGCCCCTCGCCACACCTGCCCACGCCTTAGAGGCGGGACAGCGACTCCCTCAGAGCCGGCCGGCAGACTCTCGCTGTACCTATTTCAACGATGAACTCAGAACTGGCACAGAGTGAGGGGAATCCGACTGTCTAATTAAAACAAAGCATTGCGATCGCCCTAGCAGGTGTTGACGCAACATGATTTCTGTCCAGTGCTCTGAATGTCAATGTGAAGAAATTATAGTTACTCCCACCATTCACCCGCACTTACTTTGACTCATACTGAGGCTTGTTCATATTCTCCAGGACAGTAACATTACAGCCAATAAGTTGGACTACTTAGACCACCTAATCATACAGTTTGGAGTTGTCTTGGGCAGATGGGGCGTTGCCTTGACAATACTGGTAATCCCAAGCCACCGTCATTTCTGCATGCTAAGCAGTGTGAGATTAAGGCTGCTGATTGGTTTTGTATTTTACAGGAGAATTCAGCAGCTGTCGTCTGTTCATGACATACATTTGCAAGCCATCACCAGAACAGAAACCGTGTCCAAGCTTGTAGCCAAACTCAAGAGAATCATAAGAGTTAAAGGTACAGTAGTCGTCCCAACATCTGACGGGGTTACAAGATATTGGCGGGCACGGTGACACAATTCAGAACAGTGGAGGGTCGTTGGTCCACTTATTGCACTCAGAGGCATGTTGACAATGTTCCAAGCTGTGGCCTAGTGCAGAACAGGTAGGCAATATATCGGCGCAGTCTATCTGCGAATTGGTTTGTTGCCCACCAGAGGAGCCCCATATATACAGGGTCCTGCCACCTACTGCAGAGCAGGAGGTCCTTGCAGGAACCGGAGAGAGACTCTTCAGCATGTCTTACAACTTTGCCCACTTACCCACTTCGCTAGGATTGATAGGAACAACCGAGTTGGTAGCACAATCCAAAAAGAACTTGAGCACAAAGGGTACAAGGTAATTACAACCCCATCGATCACCCTTATCAACTCGGACTGGTATTTCCCAGATCTTCTAGTTACCCACGATGCGGATTTCAAGCCAGGGACAATAATGGAGACAACCATAACATATGAATACACCGGGAGTCTCAATCGTGCAGAAATGCTTAAGAGAAGCCAGCGGTTCTCAGCGCACTCCAGCGGAAATACAATCTAAGCCACCCGCCCAATATTATGCCGCTTGTTGTTGATGCACGAGGTACTTGGGCACCCTGTAATAAAACTATATGGAGCCACTTCCATCTCCGCCAGTTCCTCATTAGGGAACTCATCTGTAACATCGTAACTGCAAGTGTCTGAATATACCAACAGTTCATGAGTAGAGTTTGAGAAAGAGTGCTCATTCTTGTCGAACCGTCCGCCAAACATCTGTAGAAGGCAATGCTAGGTGAAGGAACCCAGACATGATTGCTTTCTTGCCCCGCCAGTGGCATTATAATAACTTGGAAAGGTATGTGGACAGCCTCATGGCTATCTTGTCCAAGTGGCGGCTGTTCGGCTGCATCCGGACTTGGCTTTCCGAAGTGTGGTTCTGCTGTAGTCGGGCCACTGCTATGAGGCGCCTTCCTGGGGTTATAGTTACAGGGAGAGTGATGCGCAATATATGGGAGGAGGAAGTGGCCTAGATGGGAGCTCGCATGGTCACAGGAGGCCTTCCGACGATCCCGCGCGTGGTGTGTGCGGGGCTCCCTGGATCGCACCCTGTTGAAGCCGTCACCTGACAGCCCTGGTCTGCAGAACTTCTGCGCCGACCGAGTGCCTATGGCAGCCGGTCACTGATGGCGCGAGTGGTGGACTGCGGCTGCTGCTGGAAGAGAAGTCAACAGGCTGTGAATGCGGCAGGAGGTAGTCACAGAAGATGAGGTCGCTGCTTCTCTGCCACCCAGGGGTTCTGCATTGTGCCCAGACAGCCTGACTCCAACCGAGCTGTGCCGCCTGCCACGCGACGTGCTGCTGAAGCTTCTCTCCTCCTTGCGCGAGCACTCCCTACCTCCCTCCTCCTCAAAGCCCGGACCACCTTACTCCTCAAAATGGCTGCCCAAAATGGCTGCACCAGCATTCCCCGCTGGCTTTCGCCCCATTATCGTATGCTCGGTCCTGGCGAGGACCTTTCACAATGTTCGGGCCTCGCGCCTGATGCATCTGTGTGCTGTGGTCGAATGTCAGTGGGCTTTCATCCCTCAGGATGCGATGCTGGAAAACACATTCATCCTCGACCAGTCCCTCGTCAACGCAGACCACTCCTGCCGCTCTTTCTCTGTGGCATCTCTCGATGTGTCTAAGGCGTTCAACTCGCTCGACCATGCTGGTCTCCATCCTGTGCTGAAAGCGCATGGTATGCTGACGGAATTTGCTGACTACATCAAGAGCTGCTACAGGGGCAGCACGTCAGTGATAGCGGGCGGCGGCAGAGTGAGCAAGGCTGTGTCCAAGGCCATATTGGGTAGGAGGGGAGAGAGTGGGTCCCCTTGACAGCTGCACAATGTTGAACACCTTGCCTTCCCACATAGAAGCCTGGATTTTAGGTCGCAAGATCAACGCTGTGGCCTTTGCTGATGACGTCCTGCTCTTTGCATCGATGAAGAGGGGCCTGCAGTCCCTCATCGACACAGCCACAGCAGCCCTCGCCCATCTGGGGCTGCATATCAATGCACAGAAGTGTTTCACCCTCACCTTACTGGCCTCGGGCCACGAGAAGGAGGTGAAGGTGGAGGACACTATCATCTTCACAGCGTGCAACGCCACCAAGCCCATATTACGCGTGGGTGAAACCTTCAGATACCTGGGGCTGCAGTTCTCCTCTTCCGCTTGGTGCTTGTTCCATCCACGCCGCCATCTGCAGGAGCAGCTGGACATCATCACCCGGACTACTCTGAAGCCGCAACAGCGCCTCTACGCCCTTGTCCACGTGCTGCTGCCAGGCCTGTATCACGGGCCGACTCTCAGCCGCCCTTGGATCGGTGCCCTGAACACCATGGACATCGCAGTGCGTGCAGCTGTCAGACGATGGTTCCACAGCAGACACCCCCTTGGGCTACTTCAACGCTCCTGTGGCCCATGGGGGCCTTGGCATGCCATCTGCCAGCTGGATGGGCCCTATACTACGGAGGGGCCGCCTCCTGACACTGCAAAAGATGGGGCCAACTGTGGACGACGCTGGCCTGTGCGGGGTACAGCGCGAGGTTGTGAGCAGCACCTGACGTGGGAAGGCCACTTTCTCAAGATGTCGGAGTAGGTAAGGGACACTTGCACGTCGCCTTCGACGGTGTGGCCCTCTCGAAGTCTACCACCATCCAAGGGCAGCACCAATGGGTCACCGACGCGCCTTGGAGGGCAAGGCGTTCATGTGGGCGCAGATGGTGTTGCATAAGTCGCGCCCAGATAGAAAACTACTGATTGCTTGTCAGCCGCGCGCCCGTGACTTCGACACGACGGCCCTGCAGCCCTCGTGTCGAGACTGCCAACCACGTCGTCCAGGCTTGCGGGCAAACGCATGGGTCCCACGTGAAACGTCGCGATGCAGTCGTGAAGTACCTTGCGCGTGGACTCGTGCAGAGGAGTTTCAATGTCTCAGTGAAGCCCTACCTTTCACACACCAGAAGGCATCCGCAAACCTGACATCATCAGGGTCAGAGACGGCCAGGCCCGCATTGTCGACGCCCAGATAGTCGGAGATCACCTCCAGCTCGACTGGTGTCACCAGCAGAGCGCGGCGAAGTACAACACGCCATCCATCAGGCGTGCTGTCCTTGGGCCTTCGTCCCAGCGTCCAGAGTGTTGTCGTCTCCTTGGCCACCCTGAACTGGAGGCGAATCTGGTCCCCACAATCAGTGTGTGACCTCTTGAAGCTGAGCTTCAAGGTGCGGGAATTTTCCATCGTCTCATCAAGGGTGTTAATGTCGTGCTGCACTTCATACAAGCGTATGACGGCTCGTCGCTCGATGCCCAGGGCTGGCGTTGGATAGTGTGCTGACTCTTTTCTACCCTGACTCCTGGGGTCTTTCACAGGAGCAAGAACCAGTCTTTATTCCTTTCTTCCTTCTGTATTTTGTTCTGTTTTGATATTTAAGGTATGTTTGTTTCTATCTATATACATTGAGGTGTAACACCTTGTAAACCTTCGTTCCGGAGTTACGGCATGGTATAAGACACCCAGTACTTGTATATGTATGTTCATTCCTTGGAATGAAGACGGCTTTAAATGGCCAAGTGGCAGCAGTGCGGCTGCATCCGGACTCAGCTTTTGGAAGCGCGGTTCTGCTGTAGTCGTGGTGCTGCTGTGAGGTGCCTTCGTTGGGTTGTAGTTACAGGGAGAGTGATGCGCAATACATGGGCCTAGCCATCTTAGCCTCTCCTCTACCGCGGTCTTCTCCCCTTCACGTGAGCCCGCTGATTTCGCAGAGTGGCGGGGTTACCAGCCTTCCCTCGCATTAGCCCTTTTCAGTTGGGGGCAGCACAGAAGAGATTATGAGTGGTAGCCCTTCCGCTGAAGGTGCCACCCCAGCTTCCCCAGCACCTGCCCGGCCAACCGACTGTGCCGCAGATATGGTAGCCGTTACTGCAGACGTGGATTGCTGCGAGTGCCACTGCACATTTACGACCAAGAACGGCCTCGGGGTCCACCGCTGCCGCCAACACCCAGCGGCCGCCAACGCGGAGATCGTGATAGAGAGACACTGCGCGAGGTGGACAGAGGAAGAGGTCCTGTCGCCCTCCAAAGTGGAGGCCAAACTGGTCGGGGAACATCTGTGTCAGTTCTTGGTTGACAAAGAAGAACTGTGCATCCCTCTCGAGAAACAAACACTCCAGGCGATCAAGTGCCAGCGGCGAAAGGGTGCCCACAAGCAGCTTGTCCTCGAGTTCATGGAGGCACTTGGGATCGGTCAGGGGGAAGAGCTGGCATCCCACCGGGGAGCGGAGAGGTCGCCGCCCGACGTGGGCGACGGGGCTGCGCCAGCCGATGATGCAGCTGAGCAGTTAGCTGCCGACGCCGCCATCTGGGAGTATTTAGTGGGGCTACCCGCTTCTTCTCAGCGTTTCTAGGCCGTGGACCATGTCATCAGCCTGGAGCCGTGGTCGCTGCCTGACATCATCCTAGGCATGCTCCCGGATGCCCTTGTGTCGGTCGCGTCCACAGGGGAGAAGACGAGGACGAGGACGCAGAGGCCGCGCCAACCACCAAAGTGGCCGTCTGCATGTCTGCCGCAGCAGAGGCGCAAACAGCGCAGTTGGGACTATGTGAATACACAGGATGCCTTCCGAAGGTCGCGCGCGCGTTGCGTGCATGACCTCTTTGATGGCACACTGCTGCAGCCGCCACCCGACATCCCTGGTCTGCTGGACTTCTGGGAAGACCTCTTCATGAAGAAGCCCATTTCCACCCTGGGCTTCATCCGTGACCGCCCCTGCCGCACTCGGAGCCTGTCGCTCTTGAGTGCCTGTGGGGTCAGTCACTGCCGAAGAGGTCTTGACTGCCTTGCCGCTCAGGGGATCAGTGGCCGATCTGGACGGCCTGACTGCCTTGCCGCTCAGGGGATCAGTGGCCGATCTGGACGGCCTGACTGCCTTGCCGTTCAGGGGATCAGTGGCCGATCTGGACGGCCTGACTTCCGCTGAGCTGTGGCGCCTGCCACACGAAGTCCTCATAAGGCTCATGAACCTTTTCTTGATGCCTGTGCCCTTTCCAAGCGTCTGCTACGCACGCGCACGTCCGTTCTCCCCAAAACGGCTGCACCAACATCCCCCGCTGGCTTTCACTCCATTACAGTCTGCTAAGTGCTGGCGTGGACCTTTCACAAGGTTCTCGCATCGTGATGCGCACTTGTACTGTGGACGAATGTCAGCGGGCATTGATCCCCCAAGATGGGATGTTGAACACTTTCATCCTGGACACTGCTCTCACCGACAGTCCACACCTGCCGCTCTGTCTTTGTGGTGTCAATCGACGTTTCTAAGGCATTCGATTCGGTAGATCATGCTGACCTTCGCCCTGTGCTGAGGGCGCATAGCCTGCCGGACTGCTTTATTGAATATGTCGAGCGGTGCTGCGAAGGCAGTGCGACAGTGATAGCGAGTGGCGCCGCTGTGGGCGTGTCTGCACAGCTATCATGGGGCGTCCGTCAGGGCGATCATCTCCCCCCTCCTGTTCAACTTTGTGGTGGTGTTTTAGGACAACTCCCGTCCCACATCGGAGCTCGGATTTTCGATCCCAGAATCAATGCTGCGGCCTTTGCAGATGAACAACAGGATTTTAAGTCGACTCTGAGGGGCCTGCAGTCCCTCATAGATGCAGCTGTCACAGCCCTTGCACACCTGGGGCTGCAGATCAACGCCGGGAAGTGTTTCACCCTCGCCTTGGTCGCGTCTGGGCGCGAAAAGGTGATGGTGAAGGTGGACGGCGACGTCACCTTCAAGGCTGGCGACACCACCATGCCTGCCCTACGTGTGGGTGAGACTTACCGGTACCTGGGGGCTGCACCTCGGGTCACTACGTCTTCAACCCCCTGACACCACCTGGGGGAAAAGCTGGATGCCCTCTCCTGAGCTACGCTGAAGCCACAACACCGCCTCTATGCTCTCACCAACGTGCTTCTCCCTGGCCTGCACCATGGGCTGGCCCTCAGCCACACCTGAATGGGTGCCCTGAATTGGGCAGACACTCGCCTGGGCGACTTCAACACTCCTGTTGCCCAGGGGGGCCTCGGCATTGGTGGATGGGGCCAACCCTCTGTCGCTCCCATCTCCTGGCGCTGAAGAAGAAAGAGCCAGCCTTCGATGGTGCAGGCCTGTATGTGGTGCAGCGTGAGATCGAGGTGCTGAAGCAGCATCTAATGTGGGAGGGTCACCTCCTCAAATCGTCAACGCATGTTGGAGAGATGTGGGCTGCACGCCTGCAATTTTGTCATTTACGGTGCTCCGCTGTCATCTTCCGCTGCAGTCCGAGGGCAGCACCAAGGGGCGCCGACACCAGTTGACTACTATCTGGGCGTGACTACATCGACGCCCTCCGCGGCCGCATCAACGCCTTCCTGGCGAGGGCATGGCGCAGTCAGGGACGTGAGATGGACACCAAATGTCGCGCGGGCTGCCAGGCCGTCGAGATCGCCAACCACGTCCTACAGGCTTGCTACAGGATGCACGGGTCCCGAGTCAAACAACTTAACGCAATCGTGCAGTACGTCGCTCATGGGCTCGTTCAGAGGGCCTTCAATGTCTCCATGGAGCCCCACCTCTCAACACCTGAGGGACTATGCAAGCCTGACGTGGTGGCAGTAAAAGACGGCACCACCCGCGTGATTGACGCCCAGCTTGTCGGCGACTATCTTCGACTCAACTGGTGTAATCGGTTGCCTTCTGTATATGACAACACATTGTCCATCTGGCGTGCTATCTCCAACCTGCATCATGACATCCAGGAGTTGACAGTTCCCACCGCAACGTTGAATTGGAGAGGCACATGATTGTCCTATGTTGGCGAGGGACCTCATTAACCTGGGTTCCTATCTCGAGAGCTGGCGGTACTTAGCAGCAGGGTTCTGCAGAGCTGCTGCATCAGTTACCGTATCTTCGAGCGGGTGATGGCGAATAGGCTGATGCCACAAGTCGGCGTCAGTTAGGATGCTGGATATTCTTATCTCCCTGACTCCTGGGGTATTTCAACAGAAGAAAGAACGTCTTTATTCTGCTTTTCTTCTTTAATTAGTGTTTTCTTCTTTTTCTTTAGTATACACATATATTATTTGGTGTTTCACCCTGTAAGTCCCCACTTCGGTGGAGGATAGGGCGTGGTATAAAACATCCATATATACCATATATACCATATGTACCATTTCTATATTTATTCCGTAGAATAAACAATACGTAAATAAAGACGGCTTAAATAGCCAAATGCCTTGTCACCAGAGCGGATGTGCCGCGCGCGCTCCCGTTATTACAGGCTCAGCGTCAGTTTTTTCCGGTATAATCGCGCGAAAGTGAATATATCACTTCACACTACACTGAAATTGGTCACTGTTGCTCACTGTTTATAGTGCAAAAATCGTTTTATCTGAGAAAAGTGTGCATAGTGAGATCGAGACTGCACGCACTGGATTGGACCTCACCAAAGGTATTCAACAACAACTAACACTCAAAAACATTACTAATACAACTAGGAACTCTTTAGGCACTTAACAAACAGCAGTTAGTGTTGTTAGTACAGTCAAGTGACATGAATAGAAAACATCTCGTGTGATGAATCAAAACCGTAACAAGTGATAAGAGTTTTCCCCGCCATAGGACAACAAAAATCTACCAAAATCAAGTCACAACTGCGCAACAGCATAGGCAAACGTCTGTAAAAAATCTGACTGAGAACTCTTACATTGCCTTGTAATTCCGTTAAAATTAGATAGATCGCAGCTAACATTTGGTGCCGATTCTCCAAGTACAGTCTAGTTAGATTTGAACTGAAATGATACTAAAATAACTGATTTGAGCTTTGTGTTCTAAAATTCTATTCGCCACTTCCCTACAATACTCATAGACAATTTCTGAGCTAAAAGTGACTGACTAAACAAAGCACCTAAGGACAATTTTTTTTTCACTCCTTGGCAACAGTTTTAAATTGCCAACAAAAGTCTCAGTAAACCATAGAATTGACAGCCGATATACAAAATACCTAGATACCTAGATGCCTTGCATAGCTTTTTCTGGAAACCGAAAAACTCAAAGCGATATGCCACACACAGTGACAGAACGCAAAATCCCCCGAAGCAGGTCAAGGTACACTGTCCTACTTATGGGACTTGCACACAGCTCACCATTGCCATAGTGTGACGGCCAATACGTACCCATGTTGCCAACCGCGAACATAGTTCTGCACCAGCCTGGGGGAGGCAGCAGAGCACGGGGACTACACAGCCGCCACCTGTGCGCGAACTGTGTGGCTGGCCACAGCGCAGAGCCCGAACGAGGAGCGCAGTTCCACCTGGCCGCTGCAGATGAGAACGAAAACGGTAACAGCAGCTGCTAGGCTTTAAGCTGGCACCAAAGAAGCTTGTGCCAGTCTGCACACTGCGTAACGTTCCACTTTCGATCTAAGTGTGAAAACTGGGGCGAAGTGTGGGACAGGCAGATTCGGCGGATGTCATGCTGGCCTCTGCTAGGAGAAGAACCAGTAACGCCTCCAGCACGGCAGGGACGCCTCGACAATGCGCAAACACAGAGGAACGAACTAGTAAAATTGACGAGGAGGAGGTTGAATTTCCGCTATGAATGTATCAATGGCATCAAACAGTACATTCAGTGAAACGTTTTTGGCTTTCAACTCTGTTTCGGAATGCAGACAAAGTAATAGGCAATGCAGTGACTAGCATTTTCCTTTTCTAGGACCTGGATTTGTCCTAACCTAGCTTGACTGAGGCAACAGGTGAAAATACAATCGCAGCAGCTAGACACGATCTAGAAGCAACTGACTCACTTACACATGCGAGATTGGAGGGGCAGATTGCAATTCTCAAAGACGAGAATAACAAGCTGGCTGTCCAAGTAGAGGAGTTTCTTGAGATTGAAGTTTTCGGGCGTAGAGACTACCACGACCTAAAGAAAGAAGTAGATGAGGCAAAAATAATCAAGCCTCAAACAACACTACCATTCTTCGCCAGTGTTGTCAAAAATATGGTTCAAATGGCTCTCAGCACTATGGGACTTAACATCTCAAAGTTCTAGGGGACTGATCACCTCAGAACTACTTAAACCTAACTAACCTGAGGAAATCACACATCCATGCCAGAGGCAGGTTTCGAACCTGCGACCATAGCAGTCGCGCGGTTCTGAACTGCAGCGCCCAGAACCGCATGGCCACCGCAGTTGGCTCCAATACTGTCCCAATCTACAAAGCAAAAAACTAAGTATAAGTCACCATCCACCATTAACCGAAACCATCACAGAGCGATAAGCTGGTGCGGATAGATGAGATTGCTCCCCAACAACATCACTCATACAGATAATATCCCATCTCTTCAAGGTTTGCATGCACTGCATGATAGCTGCATAAATACCATAGATTTCACCGACGACATGGTAGTTAATGGTGCAATACACTATAACATAGTAATGCAACTGTTTTTTCAATTGCTTGGCTGAGTCAATTGCCAACAAGCATTGCAGGCACGAATTGACATGCTGGAGTTTGAAGTGCTACATAACGCACACACACAACAACAACAACAACAACAACAACAACAACAACCAAAAAGGAAACAGCACACAAACAGTAACACACACAGACAAGTCTGAGACCACGAACAAACATACTGAAAACGAAAAAACGGATAATACACTGAAATCTCACACAGTAGTCGACTGTACAAAAACTCACAGCAAAGAAAAAACAAAAGACAATACACCGAAGATTTATGACACAAAAAGATGTACAGCTACATGAAACCCGTGAACTTTGTGTCTGGATGGATAATTAATCCTGCAGGCCCTGTACAACAAAGCAAAACACAACACAAAAACTACAACAGCAGACTGAATGTAGCGAAAGAGAAAGGCAAAAGGTAGTAATTCTCGATACAAACCTACCTGCATGAGACTGCGACAGTGATGATGAGAGTGCAGATAGTGTAAACAAAATGAAAGGAGACGAGAGTGCAGCAGATAGTGTTAGTAAAAGAAAACGTAGTGGTGAAATAGGAAGAGCCGAAGGTAGCAGTTCATCAGCATCACGGCAGACAGATCAAGACGCCACACCGGTGACATCTGCCCTTCGAAAAAAAAAATGCGAAAGAGTCATCTCATATGCAGAAAAAGAACCGAAGAGAAAAGTCAGTCTGTCTTAAATTTAAGACTACTAACCAGACTGCTTCATCCACAGGGCAGCTACGTCTGCTTCCCGACCACCGAACAATCTGTCTGAATGACTCTTAAGACGGAAAATATACCTACAAAACCCTGCAGAGTTAGAAAAATTAGTTATACTTGCGTGTAGTCGGAGGGCGGAAACATACAACCCACACCAGGTACACAAGGACCAGGTGAGTGCACACGGCAGAACACACTTCGACTACTTGCAAACTGGTCATAAATTTTACTTTCATGTGAAACGTCCACTCTCGTTAGTGCAGAACTGCCGCGGGTTGCATTGGACCTGCAGGCGGACATTCTCTGCCTGTAAGAACCCTATGTAACAACCCAGGGAAACTTAACCAACCTATCCTGGGACGCTGTCGCAATCTCGGACTGTTTAAACTATAAGGCTGTCATAGTAGTCTTCAATAAAACGCTAAACGTTATAAACAGCAGAAGTAACCAAGGGTGGAGATACATGGGTGGTCGCATCATTATATGCACAATACAGTGATAACGTTGAGCCATATCTTGAAATGATAAAAGACATCTGAGTACTCTAGACATAAGAATCTAATTGTGTGTGCAGACAATGCCAGATCCACACTATGGCACTCAGACAGAACAGACGACAAAGGATGAAAAGTCAACGACGTCATACAGGAGACGCGCAGATGGTTCCTCCAGTAAAATCGATATTACACTAATGAATGACAGAGCATTAGGATCATTGCAAAGATGGACCATACATGACTCTCTGACCGCAAGTGATCATAACACAATCGAAATAAGACTCAAACAAACAATAACCACACTACACACAATACAACACATTTCAACTTCAAAAGAGCAAACTGGAACAGACTACAACAAATTGTTCAAAACGAAAACACACACCATATACAGGGAAGCGTGGACTACAGAGCACAAAAACTGACACAAATAATCCGAAAAGCCAAGAAACACCAATACCTATGCGCACACACACAAAACAATGGGAAACCCAATGGTCAGACAAACTAACTAGACTCAAACGCGACATGGCAAGGAAACGTAAATTATATCAGTAGTTTGTCTCTTTGTATCCAGGCCCTCTAAGACTAGCTGCATATAGGGAAGCCAAGGAACTCTTCAAAAAGACAGACCAGAAAACAACACTGGGAGAGCTACTTGGACACGCATACACAACAAAACATCTGGGTGGAACAGCAAAGATATTGACAGACAAAATCAAGACCCCATTGGCATTAAGCACGCTACGGCAGGATGACGGTACAATGACAGCACGATGGAGGAACACAGCGCAACATCTGCTGAAGAACTCCTACCGAAGGTTGCCACAGACACACAGGAACAGACAACACTCACTCAAGAATTATGTGAACAATACGACACAAATGCCATCACCTATACCTTTACGCACGAGGAAGTTGCGTTAGCGACAAGAGAACTAAAAAATAAGAAAGCACCTGGTCCTGACTGGATCTATGCAAAAGTGCTCAAGAGGCTAGCACCACAGATCACCCCCCCCTCCCCCCTCCCCCCTCCTCCCTCCCCCCTCCTCCCTCCCATACCTGACAGGCGTCATTTAGTACGTCTAAGGCTAGGCCATGTATCGACTGTCTGGAAAACCTCAAATGCAGTCGTCAGACGAAAATCAGCAGACAGTGACCAATCAGATCCGAAACCATACAGACCTATATGCCTAATAAACACTACAGCAAAAGTCCAAGAGAGGCTACTGTGTGACCGCTTGCAGGCTCACAGAATCCTACTTTGGAATGAGTCTTCACTAATTTGGATTTCGGAAAGGCAAAAGCATTGATGATGCAATAAACAGAGCTCTCGAAACAGACAAAACATACTCTTTGGCAGTGTTTTGCGTAAGCATGATTGACATTGCAGGAGCATTTGACAACCGGTGGTGGCCAGCACTGTTTCTGAGGTTACGCCACATCGAAGTACCTGCAGCCCTAGTCTATTAGACTGCTGCAGGGACAAAATAGTGGAATGGCATGTGGGCAACTGGAAGGTTATAAAGAAAATTAGCAGTGGGTGTCAGCATGGATCGACCTGTGGGCCCATAACTTTTGAACCCCTCCTGCAACTGCTGGAGGAGGATATGAGGATAGATAGAGCTGTCGATTATGCAGATGACCTACTGGTGGTCATCACAGCAAATACCAGTGCCCAGCTAGAGGAGAAGTCGAGTGGCACACTGCAAACAATAACACAATGTTGCAACACAAACAAGCTCAAGATAGCGGGCAACAAAACAGCGTACACACTTCTGAAAGGACAACTCAGCAGGTTACTGTCGTAATCCATCAATAAACATAAAGAGAACGTCTACTTGGGCATATACATAGATGAAATACTGAACTTCCACGAACACATCAGAATAACAGACAAGGCAGAAAAAAATACTACATAAACTGGCAAGGATAAATTCAAGACAATACAGACCACCTCTGTCAGCACTGATTCGAAGAGTGAGCAGTGGTAGGTTCGTGTGACTAAGCTTTGCGGCCAGTACATGGGCGCAGACTCAACCTCGTCACAAACAGAACAGCAGTTAGCCGCAAAAGACACTTCTCTGCCCTTTCCTATCTGGAGCTTTTGGCACTACATCAAAGCACTGTGTGTCATGCTAGGAATCTTCTCGATAGACATTAACCAGTACTAAGCAGCCCGTTATGATTGTAAAGATGGGTAGAGAAGACCAGCTCGACATAATGACTGGTTCACCGCGGAACAATAAGCGGGATTTCAGAAAATGGAAAGTCGACATGTGCCCCATTCCCTTTACACTCTCCATCCCTTATCAGTTATGGCACACATTTTTTCCGAACATAACAGAAAGGTTAAGATTGAAACATAACGATCCTAGCCATGGCATGGTGCATTTCTTGACTTGCCATGGCCCTTATCCCGCGCACTTGAATCGCCTGAGTCTAAGACACACGTCAACATGCATATGCGGAGGTATGGGAACACACGATCCTATTCTGCGGGATATACAGACAGCACAGGAACACACCTGGGATACAACATCTACAGACAGAGCAACATATATATGACGCGATTAGAACACCAGAACTATGGGACGAATTACATGCACTGACAGACAAAATTTGCAATGAATGCCATAAAGAATTCAGAAGTGAAAGACCTTACAGACGACAAACCTGTATGCAGCACCTACGCAGACACCATAGTGTGGAGGATGTAAACTAAGAATTAATATTAGATGACAAATATGTACTAGACTCACATAAGTAGTTCTTCTGCAATGGACAATACTGTTGGCGCACCATCGCAGCTGCCACCGGCTATCACGGCACTTTAAACTTGTACATAGCATAACTTCTTAGTAACATATCGAGAAATTGGACCTTAGTCTCTAGCCGTTATAGATAATCTAGGAAATTCTATACTGAGGATCAGCGGCCTGAAGACCAATCCCAAAAGCTCAGCCTCAGTACCCCAAGGTAGTGGGACTATCAATTCTTAATATCCTCTTTAGTCTAATCTATTGCTTAAAATTCAGATTGGAAGATGAAAGTACAATTTTGTAAAATTTCTGTTAAAATGGTCTGGGGAAACTACAAAAGAAAAGAAAGAAATGAGCAAAAAATGACCCGCCTCCACATGGTGGGACAGGGGCAATGGTGCGACTGGATGCGGGAACTGATGAAAGTTTCAACTACATCAGCGCGCCCATACACCGGTCACAGTGGTCAAGTGAGACCCAACTTAAGTAATTAGGTGGTGGGTCGTAAAATCAGGGCGGAAAGTGAAAAAAAAAGTTTACCTATTAAACTCTGGTGGGAACTTGGCCTAGTAGGGGGGCAAAGGATGGAGAGTGAATCTGTTGTCCTGGAATGCGAGAGGCATTCGCCGGTAAGGGAGCGGGAGAAAACTTCGATGATGCAGCTGTCAAAGAGGATTAGTGCGCTGTACCTACGGCGCGCTAAACCTAGCAGCTCTGTTGTAGAAAGCTCTTGGTCGAGAGGCGTGGCTGATGAGCGAGCTGCATTTAGACTCCCCCCCCCGGGCCATGCCAGAGAGGCCGGTCTGGACAAGAGACGGGTCTCCTTTCTTTTCACTCTCTTATGGCACTATGGATGAAAATCAGGAGAGTGAATGCGAATATTACTATCGCTGAGCGGCATGCGAGATTTCTTAGCTTGCTGGATAGTAGCATTAAAAACGGGAAGACCAGTAATTATGCGAATAACCAGATTAGGGACAGTATAGCAGGATGGGCAATGACCCATGCACAACTGGAATGGAAGACCTCTAGAACTTGGAAAAGGGTTGATTTATTAAACATTCATTCTGATTGTCCAACGAACATTAGCCAACGGCGCCTTGACCACTGGGGCACAATGGACGGAGCAAGGGGTGCATGAAAAGCAGAGTGGCGCTAGCAAAAAGGGGCATTCCTGACCGAAAGAAGTCTACTAGTGTCATTCACAAACTTTTATTTGAGAATCTACGTTTGGGGCACGGCACTAATGATCTTTTTCCCGCAATCCGTTGCGCTACCATTCAAAGTATTTGAGCTGCGGTGCTACAGAAGAACATTGAAACTTAGGTGTAGAGGTAAGGTAAGGAATGAGGAAAGGAATGTATAGAAAACACTGACAAGAAGAAGGGCCATGATGATAGGATACCTGTGAAGACATAACGGATGAACTTCTGTGGGAGGGAGCTGCAGAGAGTAAGAACTGTAAGGGAAGACAGATATTGCAATACATCCGTCAGGTAGCGTCAACGTAAATAGTGACAACGAGTTTGTTAACAATTTGCAGATGTCGTTCGTAGCTCATTTCCGTTATAATGGAAATGTTAGAGTAGGATTTTTCTTTTGTCTGATTAATATTTTCGTAACTCTCTTTCCCCAGCGTCCATTGCAAAGCAACACAGTTAGCATTACTAATCAGTATTACACAACTCTGCAGCTACTACCTTAGCCAAAGTCGCCCCTTTAGCATCCAGTAATGAACTGAACGTTATGGAGCTATTTGTGCTCGGGTTTGTTTCCATCAGGAGCATTGTACTCCACGACCGTATTAATGAGAGCCAAGATGGGAAGAAGGGAAACATCGGTGGTAAATTTCAGTCTGACTAATACAGATCGATTTCAGCTACTGTCCAAAAACTTTTTCGGTGCAATTATATCTAAGTCACGACGGCTCATTTAAATACGATAGGTCATAATAGCCTGGATATAACTGTTTATTGCACGTGAGTCCAGCTAGTGTGTATCTATTTTCAATGCAGTTTAAGGAAGGACAGCATAGGTCGTAAATTTTAGTGCCAATTCCTGAACATTACGGATAGTCTAAGGTATAAGATCGCTTTTTCTCTACAGAGTTGTTTGGAGGCATTTACTGCTCACGAGACGGAGGTGTGTCGTAGTTAGCACTAGCACATACCCACACGACTGCTTCTGATTACATCACCCCAGAACGAGACATGTATCCCATGTAGATGAACCGATGTTATGGGAACCTATGAATCAGTGGATTTACTGACAATTTTTGGGATGGTAATACCGAGCTATTCAGTTGACCGAGTGTCTCTGAATGCTGCTATAGGGCGACCCCACTACGAAGTTTCTCCTTCGCCAACTTTCTTTCGGGTAGTGCTCAGCCGACATAGTGTTACCGAATGAGGAACTGGTCAGTAGCATGCAAATCGACGGCTATAGCTCGAGGGAATATCGAGAAATCAATGGCGGGAAACTCTTCCATAACAACCTTCCACCATATAAGAATTGGGACAACCTGTGTATCAGTCCACTCTGCATTGTTGCCAGATGTATCCAAGATGGCGGCGATTACGTCATCCTAGATGGCGTTGTGTAGACTTGGCAACAGCGCATAACGTCATCCAAGATAGCGGCAGTAACGTCATTCTAGGTGGCGGGATGTTCGGACCATTTTTCAGGGGGGCGTGGCACTTCCGCTCCAAAATTCAAGGTTCAAATTCCAATAGGATAATGCATCATACCCCAGTTATATCTTCCAGCGATTTTCTTTGCTTAGCAGAGGTTACTGGAGGTAGTTCAAGTGATATCTAAGTCAACCGGCCACCAATTCCTCCTACGAACTGGCGCCAACTTTGAATGTTGACTGTAAAAAAAGCTCAGTTGCGGTTTTGTTGCTAAGGTAAAAAATGGTTCGAAAGAAAGCACACTTGTACTAACCTCACTCGCTACCTCCTCCTAAGGATTCGTGGGAAGAAAAGACTTCTCTTTATTATTTAAACAATTTCATGCAGATGGATTACGTCACAGATGAGCGCCCTCTGGTGGTGACGATGTTTACTAAGCCAGTTGGGCTCAGGACCTAGTGGCGAACACAAGATGGCGACACAGAGTCAGTTGGAGTCTGGAGCTCTTGGTTAATACACTTAGTACACATCGCCACCGCCAGAGGCCGCTTTCGTGAAGGCACGTGATGACGTAAGTACCGTTATTGAAGATGGCGACATACAATGTGTTCACCACGAGGCCTAGTACATATTGACACCACCAGTGTGCGCTACTGTGGACTTGGAATGAATTTTTGCGAATACCACACCCACCTCGACTTGGAAGGAAACGTGTACCAACGTTCACTAAGTTGTACTAACGTGCACAGCGCATGATGTCATCCAAGATGGTGGGGTGAAATGGCCAGGAAACTGCTCTGAACACAAGTCTTTAAATCTCGTGGGTAAGACACTGCCTGCAAAATAGTGTCCAACTGACCTAGTACACCTGGTTTTAGTTACACCCTACACATCTTGCAGCTGCACGCATTTCTACAGCTTCGCCCATGTGATGTAGCATGCAGTAGTTGTTAAAAAAAAGAAAAAACCCAATCCCAACATCTGGCCGATTACGTCCGTCTTTCTATGACACGGTGGTAGGATTCACAATGTAAAGGAACTGAAAATATTGTGATTTAATCGCAGAGGTGCTGAAAAATTGTTCCAGTGACACACCAGAGAAATATCTGGTAAACTTTTTGAGAGGAACAATTTCGCCCTTCGTTTTTTATGTCTATTTCTTGTATGAACGACTACTTTTTGTTCTGATGGGCTGGTGGGATGTCGTACTGTCTAATTACTAGTGTGTGTGTGTGTGGGGGGGGGTAAATGAATGAGTTAAAAGACGCAAGATGTGTTTTATATTATTTTCATCGCACAACAAGCCTTATTCCCATGCCTATGGAGTATTTATGTTAAGCAGAGAAGGCGAATTTAGATGGAACCGAAGATCTTCAAAACGGCGCTGCTTAATAATAGAGGTACGTGATTGTGCTCTCTACTTTCCTTTCGTGACCGCTAAAATTACTTCCGATTCGTTTTGCCGAGACATTCAGAACCTGCAATCTTCTTTTTCTTATAAAAATACTAGTCCGATGCAAAAGAAATACCCTTAGATTTAAATAATTGCCATTCTTTTACCCAGGCCACGGGGAATGATAGAACGTACGTGCCTCTACTCTGAATGTACGTTCGCAATCTCCGAGTGTGTGAAATAATTTCGTCGTAACAATGAAAATTTCTCATCAGACCGCAACCACTCGCACGCGAATGTACGTACCCTCTGAATGTATCTAGTCAGTCACGCGCGTTGTTCAAAAGCTTTACTTTTAATATTCAGTGGATTACATTTCCGAAATTAATTTTTGTTTATGCTGCAAATCGTACTTCACGCGAAGTATTTATTACGTAAGTTTCAGGCTCAATTTAATAAAAAAAAAAGATTCCGAATAATAGAAATAAAGAATAACAATCAAACAAATCAAACCTAAATAAACAGAAAGAGGGAACGTTACAACAAGAAGAACGTAAGGGACATGCTCGTGCATTGTTGATTGTAGGTCAGTATTATTTCTTATCGTAGGCAATGATTTATTGACGAAGTATTATAATTAGTAGTAGCGGTGGGAGCATGATATGTACGTATTTGAGCATCAGGTTTATAAAATGTGTGTGTGTGGAAAGGAAATGACTAATCCATACCTTCCCTACAACAGGGCATAGACTTGGAGTGCAGTGATAGCAAAGGGAAGAGTATGACCAGTCGTAACGCAGGTACAGATATTTCCATTTGCAGAGCCACCGCCTACAGTAGGGTGTATTTCTGATACTTCGCTCATTGTCGAATGACGTTCACTTGAGATCTCCATCGTAAGACAGGCGGCTTTCCTGATCAAGTGCAAATTTGAGAAGATTGTGTGTGGAGGTGCATTTGCGCTGGACCGTTATACCGTCATATGTAAATTGTTCGGTTGACTGCTTCTGCACATTTCGCGTCTTTATTTAGTTGAGAGAAGATCGATTGTGGTGTGTGCATCTGGCATATGGAGGATACGTTTGCATGTTCCCTAGACATGGGAGGGACCTTCGTTGCCTTGTAGATTATATGGATGATTTGGAGTATGTTAGATCAGCGAGATCGATATTCGCGGGTGGAAATATGATTTTTCATGTGTTTAGCTACGTGGAGCGTGCTCTAGACCACTGACTAACTAGAAACAAAGTTTCGCGTTTGTAGAGAAGTCCTGGGATATATACTCGAAATAATTTATTTGCGTTAGCGATCGGTAGGATGCTGCCGAGTGCTTCAAATAGAGAAGTATTGCGAAAATAGGATAATATTATGGCTAAAATACCTGTGTTCCTGTAATCCACGAGCCTGGAGATGTGCGTAGAAAAGTGAGCAGGCAAGGAAGCAGAGTTAGTAACACGTTTCTGCTGAGGAGAAGCGATCCCGAATTTGTAGAACAGTTCTGAGAGTGACTTCGGCCCGCGGATGTAAAAGAGTTTATATCGCCCACCATACAAAATCACCCCTATGTTCACTAGATCGACACGGTACCCGGTGATATATTGCTGGGATGGTGATTGTCTACAGATCATCAAATACATACGAGACACTCAAGAATATTGGCGCGTGAAACCAATCATTTCGCACTGACAACTAAACCTCACAAAGTTATCAGCGTAAAGTAGTTTATTACCGATGAATGTCGCGTCTGTAAAAAGAAAGAAAAGGCTGCCTGTGCTTCCCTGGGACTGGGAAGCATCGTAACATATAGCCCGTGTGAGTGAACGTGTACAATAATTTTTTCGGGTGCTGAACAGATATAAAAGATAAGTGCACTGTTTGTGTAGAATGTGTATATATTGTATTGTATAGTTAGTGTGACTACAATGCAGTATAAACACATTTTACATATTGTAAAAGTTGCTGTGGTTTATGTTATGGCATGACTAGAGAGGCTGACTGTCAATACGCTGTGTCCTATCGTGAGGGACGTATAGATTCAACCATTAGGATATGAGAGAGAGTTTTTATGTGGAAAATTATATGAGCTATAGATACTGTGAAGCACAGTCATCAAAAAGAAACTTCACCTGTACATTCATTGGTGTCACATTGTGGCAGCAATGGTAATACTTAAGCGTAGTTACACTGGTAAATATCTTCCGAGCTTCCAACATTCTCGTGAGTCTTGTATGTATTTGATAATCTGCAGAAAACTTTGAGGGTTTAACTGTCAATGCAATTTAGCGATCTGTGTAAAATAAGCGCTGAAAGCCCCCGAAAGAATAGGTGGGTGGTCCTTCGCATAACTAATTCGGCGTGTAAATTCGATGAGGCCAAATCAGAATGTTCGATCCATTGACATCGTTTGTGCTGGGATATAGGAGTTCTACATAGCGGAGGGAACGTTTGCGTATGTTAAAACCTGGAAGGGTAAAACGTTAGGAGCGCTGGGATGAGTGCATTCGATGTAATTCTCGTAAACAGGTTCTGTTGTCCAGCTTAGAGTAGGAATACATCTAGAAAGCGAGCGTTAACTATTTCTGGAAGACTATGACCTCTCGGGAACTGCATATACAAAGGGGAACTTTAAAGAGCCATGTGACGTAAGAATAACATTGCGTAGTGACTCGCCATCTAACAACGTTCCCAAACTTTCGCGAGAGCCATGCTGGGGTGGGTACGCACAGCTGAAGGCAGCTCGTATGTTCCATTAGATGGATGCAGCCTGTGCTATTCTGCACATCTGCGATAAAGACGTGTGCTGTCCAGAAGTATCTTGCGTATGGGGGCTGCGCCTTGGAATTCTGCGTTATACCGACGTCACAAACTGTATAGACGCAACTTTCCACCTGCGTCGACCGCAAGCGCGCACAGCACGGCTCGGAGCATCTGCGCTCTGTACGGAAAAAAGTCTTCCCTCCCGTCCGATCGCGTCATCATCGGCGTCTAAGTGAAAACGTTTTTGGATAGGAATTTCTCTTGTGTCAAGTATGAAAAGGGATGTATCGGCAGCATGCCTGTAGGCAGCTGTGTGTGGTTTGACAGCTGACAGCCATGTCACTCGGCACGGCTCCTTCGTGCTCCAGTGAACAGGGGGCGCTGTCTGCATACATTGGTTGCGTGTCTGTCGCATTATTTTTCGAGCAGGTCTGTAGGCTTTGCTATGCGTTATTTGGACAGTTTACGAGTACTGAGCGTGTCTACGCATCACTGTCCTGCATTATTTACGAGGAGTCTGAATGTCTACTTAAATTATTTGGGTAAATTAGGAGTCTTTTTATAAAATAAATAAAAAAATAACATTTTGTATTAATTATTGTATATGCATGATAGTGATTAGTTGTAATTAATATTAGCTTGTCTGGAACGTCGACGTTTAATTGTTTGGGTTTTTCGTAAATGCATTGTCAAGCGTCTGACACCAATGTTATTCGTAGTTGACCGTGAAATATAACTTAAATAATGGGTCTTCGTATTTAAATCGTTTCCAAAGACTGCTGCGGTAGGTGCGGACTCAAAATCTCAAAATTAGAATAATTTCCCAGCCATGTCAATACGTCGTACAGAGGTGATTGTCTACCACACATACAAAAGTTAACACATTCGTTGAATATATTTGATTTAATAATTAAACTTCTTTCATAAATATAGAATCCTTACAAAGCCTACAGTTGAACTAACTGCGAGTTGCAATCTCACTAGGAACTCGACTCAGTGTTCTTATATAACATCAAAAATGGCGGTGTGCCAGTTAATAAAATATACGTGCTTCCCGCACCAGCTATTGTACAAGAGTGTCCACATTTTATCAGCGGCATAGCGCTGCATATCTGTGCCACAGGCTTAATTAAATAATTAATCTTTGACAAATAAATAAAGATTTCGCGTTTCCGAGGAAACTCACGCACGGCATGGAGTTTATGGAGAGCATTATTTAGGAGTAGTTTACAGATCGGTGGGCTGTGTGGCGTGACCCCAAGCATGTGTTTTACATCAGTGTGACAAATATATTCAATAGGTGCACTCCTTCCTTACACTGCCCAGCAGCCCAGAGCAGCCTGAGTCATTTTCGCACCATTTTTGCCCCTACAGACCACCATCTGCGATTAGGTCATATTAGGGATGGCAATACCCTCTGGTGGCTGTAATGTGTTCTAGGTCAGTTGGACACTAAATCTCATGGCGGAGACACGGCCAGAAAACTGCTCTGAACACAAGTCATGGTGTGGTGAAATTGCCTGCAAAATCAAGACATCATGCACTGTGCACATTAGTACAAGTTAGTACCGGTTAGTGCACGTTAGTACTCGTTAGCCCGCCAACATGGTTCGGTAAGGGGACATGGCGTTCGGTCGAGGATCGTGATGGAAGGAAATAGATAAATTCGCCAAGTCCAGGTGGGCGTGGCATTCGCGAAAATTCATTACCAGTTTAATGGTGGTAGGCTAAGTGAGCTATTTTCTGGCGATTTTCTTTGTTTAGTAGAGATAACCTAGGTGTGGTGCATTATCCTGTTGCAATTTGAACTTCGCACCATTTTCTGGGGGAGGTGAGCATGGCACTTTCCCACCAAAATTCAGACTTCACGCCATCTTGGATGATATCATGGCTGCCATCTTGGCGTTGTGTAGACTTGGATGATGTCATGCGCTTTTGCCAACTTGAATGACGTCATCGCCGCCATCTTTGCATTGTTGCCAGATGTATCAGAGTGGACTCATATCTTCTCAGTTTACCAAAAGTATTGGGACAAAGGGAAAGTTTATTGGGTGGACTTCACTCGCCACAACCTCTAATTCCTCTAACAATGACACATGCTACAGTTACACTGCCCGTGTTAATTAGTATAGAAATCAACAATGTAACGAGTGTGTTGTGGGAAGATGGCTTTGTTACACTGCAGCAATTGAACACATGGCCAACATTACCATTACAGAAGACTACAGTGAGAGGGGCAGTTTCAGGAAAGGGAATAGAAGTAAAGTCGAAATTGCAGGTTTGCATCAAGAGATTAGTGAGAAAATCTGGTATATACGAGGGACCATGTTCATGTACAAAATTTTTCGTAAATCATTGTAGACCAAGAGTGTGTTTCCACAGGATGCAGGTGCGATAAGGAATTTTGTATAAACTGTTTGTGCTACAAGCATTGGGTATACTTGGACTCTAGAGGCATAAATCGAAAGTATGACGCTTGACCTTAAATCTATACTCTTTGGATGCTGGTTCTATAATGCCTTGTACAGACTGTTTGTATACGACAACAACAGCCCCTTAGTCTGATAGAACCATCCTTTTTCTCAACACTATAGTTTTGGACGCAAGGAGACTCAATAAAATAAGTCAGAGGCAGAGACAGATCGGCCACTGACGCTTGATGAACTGTTACAAAGGTTCCACGGGATAAGATTACTTATCTCAGTAGATCTGAGGATGAGTTTTTGGCAGGTGGAGTTAGATAGGGGGTGCACAGCGTTCCTGTGTTACAGGAAATCATATCAGTTTCGGAAACTAATAAATGCTGTGGATGACACATTTAATCCAAATGGTAGAGCATTAGACACAGTCATTCCTGATGAAATAAAAGATAAAGTGACACTGCTATAAGGACATCATCTACATACAGAGAAGGATTGGCAAGATCGCAATAGAACATTGTAATGCATCGAGCAATGCACTCAGAGACATGGAGTAACCGTGAATTTAGGAAAGTCTGTGACCTAGAAACTGAATTTGGCGTCACAATGGACGGAAAGAAATCTAGAGGGAATAAGGCCGAACCCAGACAAACTCGAAGCAATCTGACGCTTCGTTCTCGGTACAGGAAAATTTCTGTTACGTGGTTATTTAGGGTTAATCTTAATGAACCTTCTGTGAAAATTGGTTGAGGGTGCGGCGACACCCAGACCATGAAGAAAACTGTATGGAATTGGGATCCTACAGCACTGTTATCGGCACCTCTCCTCGGGCATCCATACCTAGGAAAAGAGTTTTGCATGGCCACGGACAGTTCCCGTAGTGGACTTGCCTCTTCTCCTCGGTCTTGATGAGACATTGTTCCAAGAGCAATACATCAACCAATTGCTTTTGCGAGCCGACTGCTTAGCAAAGCTGAGAGAAACTACGCGATAACTGAGCTTTGGCAATAGTAGCGAAATTTACTAAAACCCTATACTATTTGTATGGAAGGCATACTAAAATCCATTCTGACCACAAGTCACTACAGTTTTTGATGTCAGCCATACTCAATCATAGAAGACTCACCAGGTGGGCGCTCTATTTACAGGAGTTTCAGTTCACAGTTACGTATATTCCTGGACCACCGAATATTGTGGCAGATGCATTGTCAAGAAACCCGGTGGGCCGTGGTTATTGCTTTGACGAGGAGCTAAATGAGAACAGGTATAACATACTGTATATGCAGGGCGTGCCATTCGAGAAATACGTAGGATCGGCACTCAAGACTGTGCTCGAGCTTTGTCCTTCACCATCCTCCTTGTCTCGCCTTTATCTTCTTCTCTCGCCAAAGTTAGATATCACTATAGCACGTTTCAATACTATCCAGAATGGGATCCTTTTCTATAGGATGATTCGTACACAGGACTGGGTGTTATGTATACCGGATGAAACTGTCAACTGACAAGTTTTGGTCATTATGGGGCAAGGAATTGCTGTAGGAAGTTATGAAGTAAACGGATACTCGTTAGTATGGAAAAGAGGATAAAGAACGTGCTGAGCAGTTGCAAATTGCACGAGATATATAATGATTTTGCCTTCTGACACAAAGCACCGGTTTTTCAGTAGTGCCAGGTAGGTTGAGGGAATTTGGAGCAACAGATTTGTTTGTTTACGTAGGTAAGAAACCAATTCCACTGCCACGAACTTTGGCCAAGGCAGTACAAGAATGTAAGTTTTACCCCATTGAAACGTGCACTGGGAAGGACAGTAGCAGCAGCAGTAGTTACTACTTCCCTCAGAAAATTGTCCGCTATGGACTTTCCTACTGTTAACAATGGTCACAATATAGATCAAGACAATGAATATGAATACTGGTTTTATCCTCCTTCTCTTCATTGTGGTTAGCCAGATACCATGCCTCAAGTAACCCGGGTGAACGGGTTGTAAAGGAACTAGGAAAGTTGGGTACGATCTAGCTAAGAAGCTGGAGTGTTTTTCTTGAGGATGTTCCGAAAATCCTTAAATCGGTTGCTCCATGTGGCAGCTCATTATCGCCACCATATGGAATCAGGGAGCTGGTAGATTTCCCGCCAACAGGGAAACACAGGCACTCCGAAATTGTTAAGGCTGCAAAAGAGCGTACCAAAAAGGCGGCTAAGAACAGGCAGGATAAGCAGAAAGGGATGATGATTCGTAAGATTAAATTGGCAGTAGGAGACAAGAGCCTAATAAAATCTCATCTTATCAAAGAAGCACAAACTAACAAATTCTTTACCTTGCGTAGTGGACCGTTCAGAGTAAGGCGGATAGTTCATGAGAAAGCTGTACTGGCAGAAACAAAGAGAGGAAAATGTTCGCATGGGCTTCATCACATCAAACTGGAAAAATTAAGGATAAATCGAAAGTTGTGCGTAACGCTGACTAGCTACCATAACTTGCCAAACAGCAAAAATAAATGCACTGTGTAGCGTCGAACCAAACATACGAATTTGCAGGCAGGACGTCAGGAAGTATGATAGAACAGACTATCGACTCCTGTTCCTGTCTCATTCGACCAGAGTGGTGTACACAATCATTATTTATATGAAAAAAATTTCTTAAGGAGAAACGACGCGACTAACAGAAGCGGTTATCGATGGTGAATAAAGAGAGAGACGACGTGCCGAATATTAGTGGATAAGGATGACGTACATGTAATACTTCTCTACATTCATCACCTCTATTCACCTTTACTCACCACTGTTTCATCGCGTCGAATTTCCTTTTATTCGTCACAGAGAGGACTGTATATACTGCAATTGAGATTGATGCGAATGGCGAAGGAGGGCCAAGAAACGACGGAGCAATGGATGGACGGGAGGCCGAGATACGAATGAAGAGATGAGGATAATTGCACGACGCGAAGAACATAAAGGGAGTATAAGACCTAAATCATAAATATTGTGGAATACTGACATTAGATAGAGACTAGAGAGGAAAATTACCTACTACGCGAGTGATAAAAAAATACTATCAAAACAATGCAATCTAGCAAGATTGTAAACGTTATGGTATAACTAATTATGTTGATGCCTGCTACGAGTAGAACTAAGAATGTGTGCCGTTACTTTGCAGGATGAATAATTGGTGTGGTTTTTGTTCTTTAGTAAAGTGGATGCAGATGTTAGCAGAATAAGTAACTGTCTCTGATAAAATGGATGCTGAAATGCTAAACAACAGCTCAAATACATCCTTTCACTCTGGTATAATTCTGGGTCGACTATCTCCATGGATTATATGGTTGAGTATGATGAAGTGAAGGTATGGTATGGTAACGTGAGTGTGACTGTGTTAAGGTTAACACACCAGCAGAATCGCTCTAGAAGTATGCTAGATTGGCTCATAGATCACACTAGTCTACAGCAAACGCTTTCAAGACACGCACTCCTACAAAGAAAATGCACACATTCAAGTACCACCACATCGTCTTTCTCATTCAACCCACTATCTACCCTAGAATATGATTAAAGCACGATTATGCCTAACATATAATGACATCCTTTCAAAAATAGATACATGTTCCCAATCAGACGTTTCATTTTTTTTTTTTTTTTTTTTTTTTTTTTTTTTTTTTTTTTTTTTTTTTTTGAGGGTGTTTGACTATTGTCACATGTGTAAGGCAAGGACAGTACCGCGAATTGTAGGAGTTGTCATGTTGAATCATCGAGAAAGGAAACATTTGTGGGTAGCCAGGTTTTTCTGGAATGTGATGTAAAAATGACATTAACATTTGCATTTGTCGTAGGAGACATTTCTCTCATTGGTGCGTGAATTAGTGCCGATTTGATAGAACCGTGGATAGTGGCAGTTTTAATTACATTGTAAACTGTCCAGAAATGGTATTAAAAGTCTTTAGTTCTCTCCTTTCAACCAGATTCTTGGGGAATGTGATCTACAGATGACTTTCACATTTGCATTTAATCACGCACTAACCAGTGAACCGTATCTCACATTAAATGCCGATTTGAGTGACCTAAAGACATTCTAAGGGTCACAAGGTTGTGATTTTCATTCAGGTATCAGCAGAGTGAAATAATTCCGTGTGACTCACAGTATACCAGTACAAATACAACATCACTCCCTATCTTGCGAATTTTCTTTTTTTCATGAAGAGACAAGTTCATTTGTACTTCATTATCAAATGTGTTTAGAGTAATTAGTATGTTTGTTTATTAGAATGTTTGTACGAATTTTGCACTAATTGTTGGCCACTGTGGTAACCTAAACGTAACGCCTCTTGTTAGACTGAGTAGCTGGATACTAATCCTACTTATCATTGTTCTGCTGTCAATAATAAGGATGACATACAAGACTTGCTAGTGAATTCAAGCACTTATCGCTGATTATTAGCTACATGTATTGATCAAAGTTGATGAACCGACTAGCTCAGCAGTAGGTATTTATTTTCTTTTTTTTTCTTTTAGTGGTATATATTTCAACTTGTACACTAGGAAAAGGTTGAGCTCACAGTCAAGTAGTGGTTGTACTTGCATAAGCGATGAACGTTACTGACAACGTTGTGTGTGATATGGTTAGGTTTTGCACATGAAATATGATGTCTTAGCTGGTCTATATTATGTAGCCAGGATGTAACTCGTAGTATGTCATACGTCATACAATTACTAATTTGCACACATTATTTTTCCCGTTTAATTTTTGTAATGTCCAAATATAAATCCAAGTATGCTAAAAGCACTCTGCTGTAAGGGTAACTAAGTACACTATTTACATGTAATGTCCGATAACAAAACAACGAACGAAAGAAAAAAATTATGGCATACATGAAATACTGGGTACTAATCTTTACAATACATATGAAATTCTAAACAACTTACAGCCAAAACACAAAGCAAGTAATAACCAAAAAAAGACCAATTGCAGTTATTTGTTATGGGATTAGTAGAGTTTGATAAGTTACCGGTATATCCAGTAGTTTGTGTGATGTGACATTTTATTAAACTATCTCAATGCTCTCACAATTTGTGGAGTAATTCATAGTCATTGAGCAAATTTATGTTTTTTATGTATGTAAAAACAAAAATACAAATTCCAATCTCCGGATTGTGGGGAGTACAATAATTAAATTCCATTACTCATTAGTTCTACCAAATTCTGACACAGGTATTGAATCATCTGTTTGGGATCACCAGGAGCTAGGGTCTCCCCTTGGTTATGATCACATACTAGGTTTAACCAGATAAAGATTTTTAAGAAAATGTTCGGGACTACCGTCTCATTGCAAGGATAGCACCGTGCCATTTATTTTCTACATGGATAGCCAGTGGTGGAAGGGTACAGTACTGCCCGACATAGAAAAGATGTACAACATACTTCGTTGTTCTTGGCAGAACAGCGATGTTTGTATAATACCACCATTATATTTACTACACCGAAGCCGGATAGAAATTGCCCTTCTTTCCTACATTGGATTAAGAGATCACATCTGAATAATTAAACATATTAAAATAGCACTTCCTTACCAATTTGCTGTTTGTGAATTGAATGAATGGCTGGTCGTCTGCTGACCACAGATAGTGAAGGTAGATTATATAATCATCTTTGGTTCGGCCAAAGGTGACCAGAGAACCGTTTCAAAGAGAGGAAGTATACCAGAGCACTAGAGGGCCTGGGATGTGGCTAACCAATACGGTGGCAAGGTCCTCCCTCACTTCTGCGGAAGTGCGGGATGACCTCGTGAACGGGCAAGTTTCGGCACTCTGTCGCTGGTTCATTAGGTGTGAAGACGTGCTCCGTGTGTGCATATAACAAATATTCCACATGCTTACCGTTTTCATTTAAATTTTTTAATTGTAGATAAACTAATAATTTCTCTTTTCAGAAACTTTTGGTGCGAGGCTACTGTAAATTGTTCGGAAAAAGATAGGGAGGTGAAAAAAATTCGTGGGGTACGTAGGATTCTTCGGAAGTGACAAAGAAACCACGTGTTGTAAGTATAAGATGAGATACTTGCGTGTGTAAATCTACCACACGCTAGCATTCCATCTTAATACTAACATGAAAGTGCGAATCTCAACCTGTCTGTGAGACAACGAAAAAAATTACAAGTGCTTGTCCTCGCACTCAATTCAGGATCCGTATGTGAGATAAATAGGACACCAAAACTTCCATTATGAGATACATTAGTGTGACGCCAGCTTGATATTCAGATAGCCGGCCGGAGTGGCTGAACTGTTCTAGGCACTTCAGTCTGGAACCGCGCGACCGCTACGATCGCAGGTTCGAATCCTGCCTCGGGCATCAATGTGTGTGATGTCCCTAGGTTAGTTAGGTTTAAGGAGTTCTAAGTTCTAGGGGACTGATGACGTTAGAAGTTAAGTCTAATTCACTCCCAGTGCTCAGAGCCATTTGAACCATTTGATATTCAGAAACGCTATGAATGTGAGTCAGCCGTGTACCCGGCAACACCATGTGGGCTGCATTGCACTGGCAGATATGCATAAATCGTCCAGAGTTTGTGGTGGGAAAATTATCCCAGATTCACACGTCACTGACCCACGCGATGACTATTGTTTGTTTGACGGGGGAAAGCAGAACGAGTAGATAACCATTTTGTTTTTGAGATGTTTTATGCTGCAAGTGTAATTTATTTTGTGTATTTAATCTCTGTAAGAAACTGATTTGCATCAGACAGTAGCGAATTACACTCCTGGAAATGGAAATAAGAACACCGTGAATTCATTGTCCCAGGAAGGGAAAACTTTGATCATGTGATGTATCTGACCCCAGGAATGTGTCACACTGACAGAACCACGGGCACATAGACACAGGCAACAGAGCATGCACAATGTCGGCACTAGTACAGTGTATATCCACCTTTCGCAGCAATGCAGGCTGCTATTCTCCCATGGAGACGATCGTAGAGATGCTGGCTGTAGTCCTGTGGAACGGCTTGCCATGCCATTTCCACCTGGCGCCTCAATTGGACCAGCGTTCGTGCTGGACGTGCAGACCGCGTGAGACGACGCTTCATGCAGTCCCAAACATGCTCAATGGGGGACAGATCCGGAGATCTTGCTGGCCAGGGTAGTTGACTTACACCTTCTAGAGCACGTTGGGTGGCACGGGATACATGCGGACGTGCATTGTCCTGTTGGAACAGCAAGTTCCCTTGCCGGTCTAGGAATGGTAGAACGATGGGTTCGATGACGGTTTGGATGTACCGTGCACTATTCAGTGTCCCCTCGACGATCACCAGAGGTGTACGGCCAGTGTAGGAGATCGCGCCCCACACCATGATGCCGGGTGTTGGCCCTGTGTGCGTTGGTCGTATGCAGTCCTGATTGGCGCCGTGCAGGTGAGCGCCACAAACACGCATACGACCATCATTGGCACCAAGGCAGAAGCGACTCTCATCGCTGAAGACGACACGTCTCCATTCGTCCCTCCATTCACGCCTGTCGCGACACCACTGGAGGCGGGCTGCACGATGTTGGGGCGTGAGCGGAAGACGGCCTAACGGTGTGCGGGACCGTAGCCCAGCTTCATGGAGACGGTTGCGAATGGTCCTCGCCGATACCCCAGGAGCAACAGTGTCCCTAATTTGCTGGGAAGTGGCGGTGCGGTCCCCTACGGCACTGCGTAGGATCCTACGGTCTTGGCGTGCATCCGTGCGTCGCTGCGGTCCGGTCCCAGGTCGACGGGCACGTGCACCTTCCGCCGACCACTGGCGACAACATCGATGTACTGTGGAGACCTCACGCCCCACGTGTTGAGCAATTCGGCGGTACGTCCACCCGGCCTCCCGCACGCCCACTATACGCCCTCGCTCAAAGTCCGTCCACTGCACATACGGTTCACGTCCACGCTGTCGCGGCATGCTACCAGTGTTAAAGACTGCGATGGAGCTCCGTATGCCACGGCAAACTGGCTGACACTGACGGCGGCGGTGCACAAATGCTGCGCAGCTAGCGCCATTCGACGGCCAACACCGCGGTTCCTGGTGTGTCCGCTGTGCCGTGCGTGTGATCATTGCGAGAGGGCTGTACAAGCAGTGTCCGGAGCAAGTATGGTGGGTCTGACACACCGGTGTCAATGTGTTCTTTTTTCCATTTCCAGGAGTGTATACGGTAGCTCCACCATGATTTTTCGTAGTACAGTACGAAAGTCAGTAAATTCGTTATGTTGTTAATGAATGAGATTGTGGGAGAGAATGAAGTAGCGAAAAGTGTCTTACCACTCCCTGAACCTAACAGCAGCAATAGACAGAAACATTACGAGACCACAGAATAGTAAAACGCTTATGTTACGTCATGCCCACTGGATGGAGAATCCCTTGTTTAACTATTGTATTTACGTGTAATGCAAGAAATTTTGCAACATTAACGTGAAAGAATTTATTGTAATAAAAGAGGAGAAATATGAGACAAATAATGGCCCCGATTATTGAGTTGTGGGTAGCAATTTTGTTGAGGTATTTTACGATAACCTCCATTTTCTTGCTGGGATGCGCAAGCTTTGATTAAAAGCTATACCACAGTAAGAAAATGTGGTCTTGGACACACTCCACCCTGCCATCAGAAATGTGCACTAGCTATTAGTCAGATGCGTTGTCCATTCCGTTGCGTTAAGAAGTAAGGACGAAAATAAATTGTAGCTTAACTGAGGCACTAGGGCTCATATTTCAAGCATATTTGCAGTGGTTATGATAAATCGTCAAAATACTTCTGATGTACGAATAATAATTGCACCCGCTTGGCAGAGCACTCACCTAGTACGCCTGACACCAGATGCCACAGAATGGGGTAAGAACCTGCCAACGTGATGTGAGAAAAGTGCGTGTCGGCTGTTGCTCGTCTCGAGATGAGTGCCCCGAGAGTTGTGACACTGTAACTGCCTGATGGAGTGTTGTCTGTGTGAGAGGACAAGTAATTGGCTAATAACAGCAATTGTAGTAGTAATCAGTGTACTACAACTGCCTTAATTTAACTTTTGTGATGATGTCTCATATTCGGTAGTTTCTCTGAGTGACGTTCAAATCATTTTACAGTTTTCAATTAAATTGCATATTCCTTGCTAGAAATAAGTACCACATTTGAAGATGACCGTTTCTGCAGTGCTCATTAACGAGACGAGACCACGTTACCTCCGAGTCCAGATTTGTGACACAGCAGCTGATCAGTCCAAGTCGCACGCGTCTGTAAATTGGCAGCACTGGGACACAAAGACTGAACGAAACATTGTGTGATTGGAGGATGTGAGAGGAGCAGTGGCCCGCCCCTGAGGTAAACAGTCAATTTTACTTTGACCCTTAAGGTAAGCTTAATGTAAACAGGCGGAGAAAAGTGACAGATCACCGACGTCAGTCTTGTCTCCAAATAAGTAAATTGTTAGTTCTGAAATAATAAACAGACGTAAGTGCTGAAACATTTATCGCACAGTGAGAAAGACGGTCAATGATTTCGTGGAGAAATGTTGGCGGGTGGCCGCTCAACAGTTGTCGTACCCGGGCACACACCTCTTCGTCGCCGTCGATTTCCCGGAACACGGCGCCAGAGGTACGTGCACTTCGTCCGAACTAAGTCACTGACCGGCGCTCCCTCGCAGGGCCGTCATCACTTCCCGGAAGCTGGCACGCCTCTTGTTTTGACTACACTGCGGAAGTTTCGCTGGAAAGCGCCGACAGATCCTACGTGTAGTGCCGACCTCTTATTTCTGGCGCCGTGAAGGGACACATTTGTGGCCGTCGATTCCATCTACATCGACGGTGCGTGCCGGAGGGTACCACAACTATCATCTTCTCTCCCTGTTCCACTCCCAAACAGAACGAGAGAAAAATGACTGCCTATATGCCTCTGTACGAGCCCTAATCTCTCTTACATTTAGCGGAAAGACCACAAAGATAAGTTGGCGGCAGTAAAATTGTACTGCAGTCAGCCTCAAATGCGGGTTCTCTAAATTTCCTCAGTAGCGATTCACGAAAAGAACGCCTCCTTTCCTCTAGAGACTCCCACCCGAGTTCCTGAAGCATTTCCGTAACACTCGCGTGATGATCAAACCTAGAAGCAATTCAGAGGCGGGCTGCTAGATTTGTTACTGCTATGTCCTCCCTCAATCCGACCTCATAGGGATACCAAATGCTCGAGCAGTATTCAGGAATAGGTCGTATTAGTGTTTTATAAGCGGTCTGCTTTACAGATGAACCACATCTTCCCAAAATTCTACCAATGAACCGAAGACGACTATCCGCCTTCCCCACAACTGCCATTACATGTTCGTCCCACTTCATATCGCTCTGCAATGTTACGTCCAAATATTTAATCGACGTGACTGAATATTCCATTAGTACTGTAGCGCTTGACACAAACATTACAGGATTCTTTTTCCTATTTATCTGCATTAATTTACATTTATCTGTATTTAGAGTTAACTGCCATTCTTTATATCAATCACAAACCCTGTCCAAGTACTCTTCGATTCTCCTACAGTCACTCAACGACACCTTCCCGTACACCACAGCATCATCAGCAAACAGCCGCACATTGGTTTCCACCCTATCCAAAAGATCATTTATGTAGATAGAAAACAACACCGGACCTACCACACTTCAGATGATACCCTCACCTCCGGAGTGCCCCAGCGATGAACACACCATCGAGGACAACGTACTGGGTTCTATTACCTAAGAAGTCTTCGAGCCACTTACATACTTGGGAACCAATCCCATATGCGCGTACCTTAGTTGGGAGTCTGACTTGGTGCTCCACTTCAAACGCTTTCCGGAAGTCAAGGAATATGGCACCCGTGTGAAGCCATTCATCCACGGTTCACAAGATATCATGTGAAGGAGGAGGAGTGCACGCTCGGCACAGCCATGATCCCGCAGGGAACCGCAAACATTTTGAGTTGTCTCACAGTGGGATAAATGTTTAAACACTTATGGCGTTCACTATTGAAATAATAAACAGTTCAACTACTTTTTTCCTCAGTCTCGTTTTCGTTATGTAACTAGTTTTCCTGCTCAGTGAAAAACGAAAAATACACCCCTAAAAAATTCTCAACGTTAGTTGGCGTATTTTGATTCGGGCGTTAGTTACTATATGCATACGATTAGAACGGTGGGTGGCACAAATAACTTACCCGGCCGCAGTTGGGCGACGACCACATAAAGTGTTGAGTAGGCGCACGTGAAAACTGAGGTGGACACATGCGCTATGCCAAAATTTGCCAAATATCTTTGGCCAGTATTAAACTATCAAAGATATTTGATGGTGTAATACGAACTTTGTCAAATGTCGTCCAATATTTGATCAAATCTAGGGCCGCGCTGTATATTTGATCAAAGAAGTCGCTTGTCACATTGCAGTGAACAGAAGACATGTTACCACATGGAGCGCTGGCATCGCTGCATTCTGTCGTCTGTAGTGTTTTTATGAACATTGCGGGTAAATACAGTTGGTGTGCGCCAACAATTGCAGAAATAGAGATGTATGAAGCTGATGAGGCGCTATACAACGAGAGGCATGTTGAATACAAGAATAGGTTAGGTCAGGTCAGGTCTCCAACCTTCGTAATCTAACGTCTCCTGTAGCAAGATATGTGAGTGTTACAATATTCCCTTAAGAACTGCTACATCTGCAGAAGGTAGCCTCACTGTGCCTCGTGATATGAGGATACACTTCTCTGAGCATATACAGAAATCTATGGCCATCCACTCTTAAGTAATTGATGTATGACTTGACGTGCTTCACTATAAGCTCACGTAACAAGTTTTGTTGAATGTGTCGTCGTAAAACCCACGGCTTCTCCCAGGTTTGTTTCCTTTTTTTCCCCCCGCTTGTCTACCACATATGCACACAGTGCAATGGTGGTACATGCAACCGTTACGGTTAACAAGAAGTTGTCAGCCATCTTGAACTTTGACAGTGTAACACCCCGTCTTGCACTACGTCATATTTTTTGTCAAAGATGTGATCAAATATTCCGTCAAATATATTTGACAAAGTAATTTGGCAGTGTAAGTGCCGTGGTCCGCCCACCTCAGAGCTATGCCGGCCGGCAGCTGAGCCCCGGCCGGACGCCCTCTCTTTCTCCGCGCGACGTCGTGCGTTCACGTGCGCCTTCACTCCTCTGCGAAACAGAGCGCTGACGTGTGGTAACGAGCAAACAGAGATACGAAACAAACAGTCTGAAATGGCCATATCGAATGTACTGAAGTATTTTTACTGATCTGGCAAACAGTGAAGAATCTAGAAATAATACAAATTTAGTGCAAGTTCATGAAATGACAACGATACGGACGTCGGCTGAATTTCTAGATATAAACATGTGTTTCGATTCTCCAACAAAGAAATATAAATGAAAACTGAAATATACGGAATGTCACAATTTTGACAAAAACTTAGTGCACAGAACAGTACTTAGTCTCATCAGTCGTGACATCTATCTGACGACTAGAAAAACACGGGGCGATCTGCGCGGAACAGATTACTTTGGCTCAGAGACCTACTACGTTCCTTGTCTTCTCCGCTCATTTGGTTTTTGATTCATGAAAGTATAACGGCGGGCAAAATGTTTTAATGGGATGCAGAGGCATTGCAGCTGCAATAACCAAGTTTTGCGGACAATGCACACCTGTGCACAATAACCTTTTAGTGTACTTCGAATAAAACTTGGCTTTCACAGAACCATACCCGCAAATAAAATTACGCAGTTTTAACGGAATTAGTGGCCTGAAACTACATGCAGTTAATTTTCTATAGCGTATATCGCTGATTTGGGTGATCATTGAATGGCGAAGTCAATAAGAACAGAAAATTAAGAAAAAGAGATTTGGGGGATAGGGAATATTCTCGGTAGTATAAATGTGAGCGGCGGCGGCAAACAAACACGCGCTGTGTCGCGCACGGAGTCTGCGATAAATACGAGTAAAATACTTTCGTACTTCACAAGACTCAGTTGTTCCGTTTCAGCAACAGTTTGATGTCTCAGTTTTTAGCAAAATTACTACTAACTATATAACTATGAAATTGAAGTAAAAAAAAATGTTTTTTCCAAAATTTCTTGTTACGGTCATTTTCTTTTCCTCGTAGCAGCTGGCAGTAATTGTCTTTTAGAAACTACTGCATCACATTCTAGACTAAAAACAGTAAAAATAAAATTGTCATCTAACATTGGCCACGAAAGTAGGCAAGGCATGACAAGGTGATCTTACGTTTCTTCACCATTTCCAGTTAGTAACAATTTCCAAAGTATTTCACACACACCCGAGATGAACAACTGCAGTGCTTCATTTGTTTTGTGTTTCGCAGTATCGTAGATAATGTCCCGCGAGACAGATTTAATGAGTGGTTTATACTTAACTTATTCTCGCACTTCTTTATTAATCCAAGACCTTCACTGTGTTGTGTAATTCATCCCCTCCAAACCGTAATAAAATTTAGCATTTCGCCGCACCGAGAAACCTGTTGCCCTTGTCAGGTCTCGCCGCGGCATGGCCAGCTCCAGGGAGAGCCACTGCCAACACAGACAGCGCTCTGTCGTGGCGCGGAGCCAGCTGGCGTGACGTCACATCGGTTGTGGCGCCTTGCGCAAGAGGAAGCGGGCTGAGCGCATGCGCGCTGGGCTGCGTGACGCGGCCTCGGCTAAGGTCTTACAGCGCGGGTCATCTCGCCGCCGCCGCAATAACCGGACTCTCCATAAACGTAAGTTCGCTGCGCTGAGCGACGTGTTCACGTGCTTCCTACCTGCTTCTCTATTGCGTGTACATCGTGGAGTCTACATCCACAGTCTGCAAATTACTGTCTAGAGCATGGCGAAGCGTACTTCCCGTTGTAACAGCTAGTAGGGCTTCTTCCTGTTCAATACACGGATGCAGCACAGGATGATTAAACGCTCGAAAGCCTATGTGCGCTCTGTAATTAGTCGACTCTCGTCCTCGCGACAGCGATGCGTAGAAAGAAAATGTAGCGCACTGGGGTGACAAGCGTCATCGGATAGCGATACGCATAAATAGAGATGGCGGTGGCGTCAAAAGGGCAGTGCGTTGGCGGAGCTGTCATCTGTACTCAAGTGATACACGTGGAAAGGTTTCCGACCTTGAACATAGCTTCACCCAGACACACTCGACATTCCATGTCGGAAATCGACGGGGAGCTCTGTATTCGGAGTGCCAAGAGAGTGCCGAGAACAGCATATTTGAGAATTTCAGGCATTAGCTGTCACCATGGCGACGCAGTGGGCGACGGCCTTCACTTAACGCCCGATAGCACTGACAACTCTAGTGGAAAGCCGCTACTAACTCGAGCACCACTGTGTCAAGTAATCGCAAAAATCGAAGTGCGTACCATCTGCATCTACATCTACACAACTACTCTGCAGTTCACATTTAAGTGCTTGGCAGAGGGTTCATCGAACCACAATCATACTATCTCTCTACTATTCCACTCCCGAACAGCGAGCGAGAAAAACGAACACCTAAACCTTTCTGTTCGAGCTCTGATTTCTCTTATTTTATTTTGATGATCATTCCTACCTATGTAGGTTGGGCTCAACAAAATATTTTCGCATTCGGAAGAGAAAGTTGGTGACTGAAATTTCGTAAAAAGGTCTCGCCGCGACGAAAAACGTCTATGCTGTAATGACTTCCATCCCAACTCGTGTATCATATCTGCCACACTCTCTCCCCTATAACGCGATAATACAAAACGAGCTGCCCTTCTTTGCACCCTCTCGATGTCCTCCGTCAATCCCACCTGGTAAGGATCCCACACCGCGCAGCAATATTCTAACAGAGGACGAACGAGTGTAGTGTAAGCTGTCTCTTTAGTGGACTTGTTGCATCTTCTAAGTGTCCTGCCAATGAAACGCAACCTTTGGCTCGCCTTCCCGACAATATTATCTATGTGGTCCTTCCAACTGAAGTTGTTCGTAATTTTAACACCCAGGTACTTAGTTGAATTGACAGCCTTGAGAATTGTACTATTTATCGAGTAATCGAATTCCAACGGATTTCTTTTGGAACTCCTGTGGATCATCTCACACTTTTCGTTATTTAGCGTCAACTGCCACCTGACACCATACAGCAATCTTTTCTAAACCGCTTTTCAACTGATACTGGTCTTCGGATGACGTTACTAGACGGTAAATTACAGCGTCATCTGCTAACAACCTAAGAGAACTGCTCAGATTGTCACCCAGGTCATTTATATAGATCAGGAACAGTAGAGGTCCCAGGACGCTTCCCTGGGGAACACCTGATATCACTTCAGTTTTACTCGATGATTTGCCGTCTATTACTACGAACTGCGACCTTCCTGACAGTTGTGCGACTCGATTCGTGATTTCCTGAGACGATACCCATAGCTCCGCAGCTTGATTAGAAGTCGCTTGTGAGGAACGGTGTCAAAAGCTTTCCGGAAATCTAGAAATACGGAATCAACTTGAGATCCCTGTCGATAGCGGCCATTACTTCGTGCTAATAAAGAGCTAGCTGTGTTGCTCAAGAGCGATGTTTTCTGAAGCCATGCTGATTACGTGGCAATAGATCATTCCCTTCGAGGTGATTCACAATGTTTGAATACAGTATATGCTCCAAAACCCTACTGCAAACTGACGTCAATGATATAGGTCTGTAGTTAAATGGATTACTCCTACTACCCTTCTTGAACACTGGTGCGACCTGTGCAATTTTCCAATCTGTAGGCACAGATCTATCGGTGAGCGAGTGGTTGTATATGAGTGCGCAGGTATTGACTGCATCTTGCCGCTTGTGTACTTTACATACGACCAGAATTTCTTCGGATTTTCTACCAAATTTCGAGACTGTTTCGTTGTGGAACCTATTAAAGGCATCTCGCATCGAAGTACGTGCCAAATTTCGCGTGTCTAAATTTTAGGCCATCTTCGGGATTTCGCGTTCTGAACTTCGCATGCTTTTTTCTGTTGCCTCTGCAACAGCGTTCGGACCTTTTTTGTGTACCACGGGGGATCCGTTCCATCTCTTACCAATTTATGACGTATGAATAGCTCAATTGCTGTTGCTACTATATCTTTGAATTTGAGCCACATCTCTTCTACATTCACATAGACAGTTCGGAAGGAATGGAAATTGTCTTTTAGGAAGGCTTCTAGTGACACTTTATCCGCTTTTTTAAATAAAATTATTTTGCGTTTTGAAACGTCCCCTTAGAACAATTATACAAGACTGCTTAAGCTGACAATATTTTTAGCCCAACGCAATCTGACTTCCAAAAATCCCTACGAAAGAATGGCCCCGATTAACATTAACCTATACATTTCACAAATCACTTACCTCTCAAAAATCTTCGTTACTCAAGCCACTGCAATACAGCGAGCGCCACTACTGCCAGCTAAATAAAAGATTCAAACTACTGAAGGCAGTAACTACTAGTAGGTATAGTTAGCAAATGAAAGATTTTAATACAGAACAGAATGTATTTACCTTAATAGTCGTAATATATATGATAGTTCATGACATCGTCTTACAAATTACAAAACTCCGCCATCTCTCTCCCCACGTCCACCACTGCTGGCGGCTCACCAACTGTGCAACGCTACATGCTGTTAGCATCCAGCTGCCACTGCCCAACACTACAATGGCAGACAATGCAAACCAGCCACAGACTACACACGGCACAGCCAGTGATTTTTATACAGAGCGCTACGTGGCGGCGGCGTTACCAATAAAAAAACCTCAACAGCCTACTTACATAGCCCCCACGCTCCCCACAAAAAATTTGCAAATTTTTTGGGCAGTGGCCAATACAGATTTGAAAATTTTTTCATAATTACAATGACAAATCAAATGCACACACTTATCGATACAATGTTGGTCAAAAGCTAAAAATTCTCACAGTCCATAAAGACAGTCCTGATCATTCATCAAAGTTAAACTGCAATGTTTTTCTCAAAGTCCGAGTAGTAAAAGAAAATGCACATGGAAGTAGTGGATTTCCATGCAGTCTTGAAGAAGTAGTGTTGTCCTTCCAACGGAAAGACAGTGCTGACTCTTGACATGCAGACAGGTAATGGGCCACAACAGAGCAAACCCACAGCACAGTCAGTCGAAGTTTTAAAGAATATTGGTAGGTAGGTCGTCACAGAGTAGACCCATTGTAGTCCTGGTAGAGATTACGGTATTGGTGGGCCACCAGAGGTGTAGATCCACTGCAGTCCTTGTAGAAATAAGGGTATTGGTTGGTTATCAAGGGTGTAGACCCACTGTAGTCCTTGTAGAGATAGCCAGCAGCCATCTGTTGCGACTGTGCAGGCGCACAATCACCATTGAAGAGTCATGCAGAGAATATAACAAGTCCATAACCACCACTTGTGCACTCACAAAAATTGTTTTTGAAATGTCCTTAGAACCAGCAATGCTGTTATCCAGTCCCTTACTGAATTATTAACACACGTGCAAACACACTCAGTCTACTTCTCACATATTGTCCATATACTATGACCAACAGAAACGTGTGCAGTGAAATGTAATTTACAAGTTACTTAATTTGATGAACTGGTGTCAATTACAATTTTATAACATAGGAATACAATAACAAAGGTACAAAATATATCATTAAAGAACATAACAATACAGATAACATTTGTAGTAGGAAAGACTTTACAAAAGAATCGAAATAGCAAATACATCAGTGTTACAAAAATTACGACATAAGTACATACATAAAAGATCAGAGTAACTTTTGAAACGTCAACTTCACACATGAGCATTAGAACAAAACAGAATAAATAATATGTAAACATCTTTACAAAGTAAATAACATTCTCAAATATAATTTGCATTAATAACATAACAGTATTCCTCATCATAGTGAATGTAGCTTAGTATTAGAAAAATTCTGCAACGTAAGTCTTATCTGATAAACATATAAAGACAGGAAGAACATAAATACACAAGGGTACACAAACACATAGTGGGATAACACAAGGAAAGGGCAGGGTTTGTTTGACTGCAGTATTTTGCAAACAAAACTTACTTTACTTCTTGGAGATCTCCCTTCATTCATTATTTCCAAAAGGTTCTATCTATACCTGCTTTCTATGCCTTTCTCATATAACCTCTCAGTGCATTTCTTCAAATCCATCGCAACTCATTCTCTTATATAGGCTACCCCCTCTTAAGCTAACTTAAATCTACTGAGCTCAGATGCTAAACTAAGGGACGAGGCAATGCAGCAGCACAAAACAATTAATACAAACAGCAATGAAAAAAGGTGCAGGTAAGCAAAGCAAGCAGCAATAAATGTAATAACTTATATCTAAACATGACAAACCCACAAGCAGAAAAAATAGACATTAAGATGTGAATATACATGTCCCTTATCTGTGTTGTCTTCAGTGTACTATGTAATTAAAATGGTGCACCACTACTTATTCAATGAAATAAATTACCAAGTACTTGAAAAGAAAGTTATGTATGCAGTTCCTGTGAAGGGAAATTTCTTTTTGTGCTCCCTCACTTTTTTTGGAAGTATATCACATTATTATATACTGGATCTGTAGACAGAAAATATTTATATTAGTGCATCTAAAAAATTTTATTTTAACCAATGCTGCAGTGCACCTAGAAATTAGATATTAAACAAAATAGGCAAAGCAAGGCGTGAAACGTCATTCGCTAGCCATAAGCCATTTCATAATGCAGTAAACAATCTTCCAACTAGCAAGCCAATAGACATGAAACGTTTCTCATTTCATTTCAGTAAATAAGAGGTTCACAGTATAATCATATGTTTTTAAGTTTGACTGTCGTATTTACGATGCTTTCTACAAAGGAATGAATGTCAATAGCGAGGATAATGGCCTCTTTTTTTTTTACCTAATGGCTTTCTTTTGTCAGACTACCTCTCAGCTGGGCGCCCAAAACGCATTATGTCAAGGTCACTTACCTTTCTTATTGAAATATTTATGACAGCAGTTAACGCTACAGTGACAGTCTCATATAAAAACATTTTCACAGTTTGAGAATTGGCGTTATAAATATATAGAAAATAAAATCCTATAAATATAACCGTGTTCAAAAAAGTTCCGTCGCCATTGTAATACATTCACGCATTTACATACATTTCATAACTCTTAAAGTACGATGCTTGGTTTCCAACAACCTTTTTCACAAATCAGAGTCCCTAACCACTACTCATTATTCCTTACCTTATTATACATATACATATTCATTGACACTTCTTCCATATTTGATCATAAGAAATACGTAGCACAATCAAATTCCTCATAGGGTAGCATCATCTTATTGATCATAAACATACCTTAACAGCATAATACACATCGTCGTCGTAAAAATATCATAACACCTCAGTCAAATCTCTAAAACACCGTAGCTTTCTGCAATAATGTCAAAACCTAAAAAATTCTCTGCTCATTTCAATAGTGTCATCTACCTCAAACGTACTTTAAAAATCATGATCCCATACAAAATACATCATTCAAAGCTCTCATAGTGTATCACAATGGTTCTGAAAAAATATGAAGAGTTCACAAAGTACAGACAAAATACAATTTCATAAGTGTGAAGTTATCCAGCTGTGTAATTGCGTAAACATCTGTCACTGACGTAGTAAAAAAAATGTTTGTCTCTCAGTTAAATAATCAGACCTGTGTAATTTATGTGTTAGAGAAATATGGTACCGATGTGTAAAATTGTATAAGCAAATATATCAGCTAGGGCTCCTTGTGCTTGCCAAACACATGGTACACAAAGTAGGTGTGTACACCCCTGAGGATTAATGTAATTATATCCTCAGATGTTACATTTCATTCCATTGCTGTAATCTGTATCACGGAAAACCTTTGTATCATTGTATTTCAAATATCTTTAATTTTGTACTTAAAACATTTATTTTTAATGACGCAAACACGTGTACTGTAGCGCTAAACTGTGCGTCATGTTTTAAGATAATCTGTGGAAGTGTCGTAGTTATCGTCCTCTGATAGCTAAGTTCTGCAGAAGTCAATGTACTGACCTCATGATAAACAAAAGTGAAATACTTTGGGTATAGAAATCTTAATTATTACGCTTATTGCCGTGATGAAAGTACTGTGCTGTAACGTACAGTTGTGCTACGGAAAAGACTGTCCTTGTAGCTATACCACAAAAGCTACTACTAAAACATGTTTTACTTTCCAGAAAAATTCAGAAAAATTCAGAAAAACTGTGCAGATATAAAACAGATAAACTGCAAAACCAACATTGTTAATTGTCACTCATTAGTAGCGTCGTGATAGTTTATGTGACAGCTACACGATTCTAACAACTGTGTCATCTGGAATCTCACAGAAAGTACTTTAAATCCAGAATGTATTTTCAAGTAAACCAAAATGTTGCATTAAAATCTCATTAGCAATACTGGTAAATGTTCTAAGTATGTGAGCCTTACAGTCGTTACGTAATTGTGCAACTAACAAGCAAGAATGTACACACGCAATAACACTGATGTCCGGTCACTATAACAATGCACTAGTAAATACTGTCTAAGTATGTTCCGTAGGTTCTAGACTGGATAGTGAACTTCAAAACATTGTTGCATGTTAACAGATTCTAAGTCTGACAAATTGTACTAGCGGCGTGAAGTGAAAAATTTTATGGCAATGACTAAGTTAAAAAGCAGATTATCTCTCAAACGGTTTTACATGTGAAATATGGTGAAATCCTTTGCTCTTCATAGTACTCAGACTTTAAACTTGAACGCAATTATCATGCGGTATACGTCGGTAAAGAATACTGGAGTTTTTCTCAAGGTTAGCGCCTATGTTATTTTTCTCTGAGCCAGCCAGCGCACGTGGCTACCTGCGGTGCGAGTCATTGTCTGCTATCTCTTTGTTGGCGTGCGTCGTTATTGGGATTAGGAGACCTAACTTCTACAAATTCACCTTGCCGAGAGGGCCCTGCTCTTTGAATCCCGCCAGTTCTGCTGCAATTCAGGTCTGTCGTTACGATCATATCGTGTGTCATGTCTGTAGATTCCATAGTTTCTTTCTTGTCGGTCACGTGGTGGAGAATTTCTCCCTGAATCGTAACTGCGCGCTGGACCGTTGCGTCTTAAGTTATTCCGTCTCTCTTGATAATTATTTTGGTTTCCATATTGTCTGTTTCTCTGATTGTCTCTGTGATAGTCATTACCGTGGAGAGGTGATCTTTCCCTGTACTAATTACTACTCTGCCAACGGTTGTCATACGGGTGGTGTCTGTTTAGTCACGATTTACGTTGTACGAATAGCCTTGTGTTTATTTCTGTCATCGCGGAATTGTGACAGGTGTGACCTGTAATTGTTGTGCTCCTGTTTTCGCGTTCCGCGATTGTCAGTGTCAATTTCCAGTTCTTGTAACAGTCCCTGAAAAGCTTCAATGTCGTCTTTGCATGGTCCTGCTAAAATAATGTGGCGTAAATGTTCAGGTAATTTGATTAAGCAAATGCGGATGAGTTCTGAGGGGCTGTATGGGTTTGAAAGATACTGATACTTATGTAACATGTCTTCAAAATATTTGACAAGACTGGAAAATTCAGATTGTTCGAAATGTTTCATCATTATGATGCTATGTTTTACTCGGTCTTGTGTAGCTTGAGACCAATATGCTGAGAGGAATGCATGATAAAATTCTCCTTCACTATGACAATCGTGAATGACAGATCGCATTCTTACAGCTGGTTCATTCTCCAAGTAGCCACACATAAATTCTAATCTGTGCTCTAATGACCAGTTGGGAGGAAAACAATGAGAGAATTGATGGAGCCACGCTTGTGGATGAATGTCGTTGCCAGAATTCTTAAATGTTTTGAATTTACGTGCAGTAATGAACAGCTTATAGTCAAAATCATCGTGTCGGCGGGTAGCATATCGTTCATTGTTACGTCGTGTCGGCAGTTCCATCTCAAAATTCGGTGCACCTTGCCAATTTCTTTCACAATTTCCGAACTGCCCTGTGTTATTATTTTGTGTCTTTTCCGTATTTATAAGTCCCTCTTCCCGTGTTGGAGCGCGACTGTCCTCTGAAATACGTAATTCTAGTATTACCTGTGTCAGCTGATCTTGCACTTGCCAGATTTCTCTTTGGTGTTGTGTATTAATTTGATTCCGATTTTGTTTGAATTTCCTAATTTGTTCGCACTCTTCTGTATCATTCAGATCATCATCTACCTTTGTAGATAAGTTAGTGAACTGATCTGAAAGTTCGGCTACTTTCTCCGATAGTGAACACATTTCCTCAGTGTGTTTTTCTGAACCAAGTTTGAGAGTGTCCATTTGTGTTGCAAGAACTCAGGAAAACTTAGACACAGTAGATTCGATTTCAAGTTGCGTGACCGGATCGGTGGATGCAACTGAGTCCATTTCAGCTTGCAAGGTGTCATGATTTTCACAAACAACAGTTTGCAATTCTTTTATGGCTGCTTCGTGATTCTGTAATGCGTTTTCATGCCGCGAAAAAATAGGTTGAAAATGCTCACAAATGTGTTTTTACGTCATTACAGATTTTTTGACATTTCGATTCAATGTTATGTAACTCAGTAGTTAAATCTTCACGTGTTTGTTCGAGTGTGGTGTAACTTTTGTAGCCTTTGTCCCATTTGTTGCATTAACTGTAATAACAGTGCACTGGTGTCTGAAACATGTTCCTCAGTGCTTTTCGGCAGTGCATTTGAACCGGCAATATTCGCATTTTGAAAAGCAGAAAATGTGTCTTGATTTATTTGAGAAAACGGTGAGGACGCAAAATCTGAATCTACAGTATTTGCAAGATAGTGTCTTATTTCGGAATCCTGAGGCGAGCTGTTTCCGACCGATCGATCGATAATGCTTCCCTGTTCACTAATTGTTTCACTGCCTACACCATTATTTGCAGCCCGCTCCATCTCCCTATGCGCTATTACCAAATTACTACTTTGAACGTTAGTGAGTTCATTACATGGTGACGCTAACACACTGCTTTCGTCTTCACTATCATTTCTCAGTTTACTTTGGAGCCTAGTGTTACGTTTTTCACACGACAACACAAAAACAAAATTTGAAGAACAAAAATAAGAGAACACATTAACATAGCACTGAAAATAATATCTAGTTAATCGCAAGCGCACCTGCGAAATACTTGATGCACATCTACATGCATGCCACAACTGTTTTACTGTACAAGAATGAAAGACTGCAACTACAAAGGAAATTCTTCAATTACGCGCTAGCAATAAACAAAGGCTACACTAACTACACAAACTACAAGAAAAAAATCAGAAGATTCCAGTGAGGCTCCGTGGCTAAGGGTCGACATATGAAACGTCCCCTTCGAAAAATTATACAAGACTGGTCCATATGAAACGTCCCTTTAGAACAATTTATACACGACTGTGCTTAAACTGAGACAATATCTTTAGCGCAACGCAATCTGACTTCCAAAAATCCCTACGAAAAAATGGCCCCGATTGACATTAACCTATACGTTTCACAAATCACTTACCTCACAAAAATCTTCGTTACTCAAGCTACTGCAATACAGCGAGCGCCACTACTGCCAGCTAAATAAAAGATTCAAACTACTGAAGGCACTAACTACTGGTAGGTATAGTTAGCAAATGAAAGATTTTAATACAGAACAGACAATGTATTTACCTTAATAGTCGTAATATATATGATAGTTCATGACATCCAGTCTTACAAATTACAAAACTCCGCCATCTGTCTCCCCACGTCCACCACTGCTGGCGGCTCACCTCCAACTGCGCAACGCTACATGCTGTTAGCATCCAGCTGCCACTGCCCGACACTACAATGGCAGACAACAATGCAAACCAGCCACAGACTACACATGGCACAGCCAGTGATTTTTATACAGAGCGCTACATGGCGGCGGCGTTACCAATAAAAAACCTAAACAGCCTACTTACAGTTTGTTTCTGATGGATTTGGAGGAAATGGTATTGAGCCTAGCTACAACGACCTTGTGATCACTAATCCCTGTATCAGTCATGATGCTCTCTATCAGCTCTGGATTGTTTGTGGCTAAGAGGTCAAGTGTGTTTTTACAACCATTACAATTCGCATGGGTTCGTGGTCTAACTGCTCGAAATAATTTTCGGAGAAAGCATTTAGGACAATCTCGGAAGACGTTTTCTGCCTACCACCGGTATTGAACAAGTATTTTGGCAACATACCGAGGGTAGGTTGAAGTCCCCACAAACTATAACCGTATGAGTGGGGTATTTATTTGTTACGAGACTCAAACTTTCTCTGAACTGTTCCGCAACTATCATCGGAGTCTGTGGGTCGGTAGAAGGAGCCTATTATTAACTTAATTTGGCTGTTAAGTATAACCTCCACCCATACCAATTTGCACACAGTATCTACTTCGACTTCACTACAATATAAACCACTACTGACAGACACAAACATTCCACCACCAATTCTGCCTAATCTATCTTTCCTGAAGAGCGTCTGAGACTTAGTAAAAATTTCTGCAGAACTTATTTCAGGCTTTAGCCAGCTTTCCGTACCTATAACGATATCAGCTTCTGTGCTTTCTATTAGCGCTTGAAGCTCAGGGACTTTTCCAGCGCAACTACAACAATTTACAACTATAATTCCGATTGTTCCTTGATCCAAGCACGTCCTGTAATTGCCAAGCACCCTTTGACATTGCAACCCATCCCGCACTTTCCCGAGGCCTTCTAACCTAAAAAAACCGCCCAGTCCACGCCACACAGCCTCCGCTACCCGTGTAGCCGCCAGCTGAGTGCAGTGAACTCCTGACCTATTCAGCAGAACCCGAAACCCCACCACCCTATGGCGCAAGTCAAGGAATCTGCAGCCAATACGGTCGCAAAACCGTCTGAGCCTCTGATTCAGATCCTCCACCTGGCTCTGCACCAAAGATCCGCAGTCGGTTCTGTCAACAATGCTGCAGATGGTGAGCTCTGTCTTCATCTCGTAAGCAAGACCGGCAGCCTTCACCAAATCAGATGCAGAGAGAATTTCCTCAGATCCAAAGCGACACACGTCGTTAGTGCCGACATGTGCCACCACCTGCAGCTGGCTGCACCCTGTGCTCTTCATAGCATCCGGAAGGACCCTCTCCACAGCAGGAATGACTCGTCCTGGAATGCACACTGGATTTCTTCCCCTCCTTACACGCCTAACATTGGAGCTCCCAACTACCAGTAAGCCCACCCTCTGCGATTGCCCGGACCTTGAAGGGTGAGAATGATCTTCTGGAACAGGGCAGGCAGCTGCATCTGGCTCAGCCAGAGACAGTGCCTGAAACCGGTTTGTCAGACGCACAGGGGAGGCTTTCTGATCAGCCTCCGGGGACGCCTTTCGCTGCCCGCCACGCCTTGGAACGACCTCCCAATCAACCACAGGCGAGGGCTCAGCCCCACTGCGGGCAGCAACCGGGGCAACCACAGCGGCAGACCAATCTGGGGACAGACGGGACGAGGTTGACATCCCCGTGATACCCAAGTCCGGCTCCCCACAGTGGTGCCCATTGGCAACAACCTCAAGCTGCGCGACCGAAGTCGGCATCCCTTCGCTCACAGCTGCAATCGTGCTAACTCACCCCTCATCCGAAAACAGCAATGGCAGTCCCTGTCCATTCTAATCGATGTTGAACAACAGTTACTGAAACAAGTCCGTGCCTAGATAACGCAAGCGAAACACGCAGTGTATGTATCAACTAACCTGTACAAATTCCTAATGACTGCGCTACAATCTGCTGAATTTACGATTACAGTAACAAACTCGAAATTGCACCTCCTGTACGAAACTCACACTCAATTTAAATAAGAATCTACCAAGTGAACACTAAAGCGCTATGCTACAACTGTCAAATACTAGAATACGCCCGAAATATATGAATTAAACAATGCAAGTACCCAAAAACAGGCTAAGAAATTAATTAAACTATCTAACAAATAAGTAAGCTAGAGTTATACGACTTGCTGCTGCAGCTGCTTATCCAACGGCGGCAGGGAGCACAATGACTGACCAACCGACACTGGCCGTTCAAAACAATAACAGAAGACAGACGACTACACGAATTTACACTATTCAGGTTGTAAGGCGCGATGCTACAACTGTCAATTACTATAATACGCCCGAAATATAATTAATTTCTTAGCCTGTTTTTGCGTACTTGCATTGTTTAATTCATAAACTATCTAACAAATAAGTAAGCTAGGGTTATACGACTTGCTGCTGCAGCTGCTTATCCAACGGCGGCAGGGAGCACAATGACTGACCAACCGACACTGGCCGTTCAAAACAATAACAGAAGACAGACGACTACACGAATTTACACTATTCAGGTACTAAGGCGCGATGCTACAACTGTCAAATACTATAATACGCCCGAAATATATGAATTAAACAATGCAAGTACCCAAAAACAGGCTAAGAAATTAATTAAACTATCTAACAAATAAGTAAGCTAGGGTTATACGACTTGCTGCTGCAGCTGCTTATCCAACGGCGGCAGGGAGCACAATGACTGACCAACCGACACTGGCCGTTCAAAACAATAACAGAAGACAGACGACTACACGAATTTACACTATTCAGGTACTAAGGCGCGATGCTACAACTGTCAAATACTATAATACGCCCGAAATATATGAATTAAACAATGCAAGTACCCAAAAACAGGCTAAGAAATTAATTAAACTATCTAACAAATAAGTAAGCTAGGGTTATACGACTTGCTGCTGCAGCTGCTTATCCAACGGCGGCAGGGAGTACAATGACTGACCAACCGACACTGGCCGTTCAAAACAATAACAGAAGACAGACGACTACACGAATTTACACTATTCAGGTTCTAAGGCGCGATGCTACAACTGTCAAATACTATAATACGCCCGAAATATAATTAATTTCTTAGCCTGTTTTTGCGTACTTGCATTGTTTAATTCATAAACTATCTAACAAATAAGTAAGCTAGGGTTATACGACTTGCTGCTGCAGCTGCTTATCCAACGGCGGCAGGGAGCACAATGACTGACCAACCGACACTGGCCGTTCAAAACAATAACAGAAGACAGACGACTACACGAATTTACAGTATTCAGGTACTAAGGCGCGATGCTACAACTGTCAAATACTATAATACGCCCGAAATATATGAATTAAACAATGCAAGTACCCAAAAACAGGCTAAGAAATTAATTAAACTATCTAACAAATAAGTAAGCTAGGGTTATACGACTTGCTGCTGCAGCTGCTTATCCAACGGTGGCAGGGAGCACAATGACTGACCAACCGACACTGGCCGTTCAAAACAATAACAGAAGACAGACGACTACACGAATTTACACTATTCAGGTTCTAAGGCGCGATGCTACAACTGTCAAATACTATAATACGCCCGAAATATAATTAATTTCTTAGCCTGTTTTTGCGTACTTGCATTGTTTAATTCATAAACTATCTAACAAATAAGTAAGCTAGGGTTATACGACTTGCTGCTGCAGCTGCTTATCCAACGGCGGCAGGGAGCACAATGACTGACCAACCGACACTGGCCGTTCAAAACAATAACAGAAGACAGACGACTACGTGAATTTACTCTATTCAGGTACTAAGCGCGATGCTACAACTGTCAAATACTATAATACGCCCGAAATATATGAATTAAACAATGCAAGTACCCAAAAACAGGCTAAGAAATTAATTAAACTATCTAACAAATAAGTAAGCTAGGGTTATACGACTTGCTGCTGCAGCTGCTTATCCAACGGCGGCAGGGAGCACAATGACTGACCAACCGACACTGGCCGTTCAAAACAATAACAGAAGACAGACGACTACATGAATTTACTCTATTCAGGTACTAAGGCGCGATGCTACAACTGTCAAATACTATAATACGCCCGAAATATATGAATTAAACAATGCAAGTACCCAAAAACAGGCTAAGAAATTAATTAAACTATCTAACAAATAAGTAAGCTAGGGTTATACGACTTGCTGCTGCAGCTGCTTATCCAACGGCGGCAGGGAGCACAATGACTGACCAACCGACACTGGCCGTTCAAAACAATAACAGACGACTACACGAATTTACAGTATTCAGGTACTAAGGCGCGATGCTACAACTGTCAAATACTATAATACGCCCGAAATATAATTAATTTCTTAGCCTGTTTTTGCGTACTTGCATTGTTTAATTCATAAACTATCTAACAAATAAGTAAGCTAGGGTTATACGACTTGCTGCTGCAGCTGCTTATCCAACGGTGGCAGGGAGCACAATGACTGACCAACCGACACTGGCCGTTCAAAACAATAACAGAAGACAGACGACTACACGAATTTACAGTATTCAGGTACTAAGGCGCGATGCTACAACTGTCAAATACTATAATACGCCCGAAATATAATTAATTTCTTAGCCTGTTTTTGCGTACTTGCATTGTTTAATTCATAAACTATCTAACAAATAAGTAAGCTAGGGTTATACGACTTGCTGCTGCAGCTGCTTATCCAACGGCGGCAGGGAGCACAATGACTGACCAACCGACACTGGCCGTTCAAAACAATAACAGAAGACAGACGACTACACGAATTTACAGTATTCAGGTACTAAGGCGCGATGCTACAACTGTCAAATACTATAATACGCCCGAAATATATGAATTAAACAATGCAAGTACCCAAAAACAGGCTAAGAAATTAATTAAACTATCTAACAAATAAGTAAGCTAGGGTTATACGACTTGCTGCTGCAGCTGCTTATCCAACGGTGGCAGGGAGCACAATGACTGACCAACCGACACTGGCCGTTCAAAACAATAACAGAAGACAGACGACTACACGAATTTACACTATTCAGGTTCTAAGGCGCGATGCTACAACTGTCAAATACTATAATACGCCCGAAATATAATTAATTTCTTAGCCTGTTTTTGCGTACTTGCATTGTTTAATTCATAAACTATCTAACAAATAAGTAAGCTAGGGTTATACGACTTGCTGCTGCAGCTGCTTATCCAACGGCGGCAGGGAGCACAATGACTGACCAACCGACACTGGCCGTTCAAAAGAATAACAGAAGACAGACGACTACACGAATTTACACTATTCAGGTACTAAGGCGCGATGCTACAACTGTCAAATACTATAATACGCCCGAAATATATGAATTAAACAATGCAAGTACCCAAAAACAGGCTAAGAAATTAATTAAACTATCTAACAAATAAGTAAGCTAGGGTTATACGACTTGCTGCTGCAGCTGCTTATCCAACGGCGGCAGGGAGCACAATGACTGACCAACCGACACTGGCCGTTCAAAAGAATAACAGAAGACAGACGACTACACGAATTTACACTATTCAGGTACTAAGGCGCGATGCTACAACTGTCAAATACTATAATACGCCCGAAATATAATTAATTTCTTAGCCTGTTTTTGCGTACTTGCATTGTTTAATTCATAAACTATCTAACAAATAAGTAAGCTAGGGTTATACGACTTGCTGCTGCAGCTGCTTATCCAACGGCGGCAGGGAGCACAATGACTGACCAACCGACACTGGCCGTTCAAAACAATAACAGAAGACAGACGACTACGTGAATTTACTCTATTCAGGTACTAAGGCGCGATGCTACAACTGTCAAATACTATAATACGCCCGAAATATATGAATTAAACAATGCAAGTACCCAAAAACAGGCTAAGAAATTAATTAAACTATCTAACAAATAAGTAAGCTAGGGTTATACGACTTGCTGCTGCAGCTGCTTATCCAACGGCGGCAGGGAGCACAATGACTGACCAACCGACACTGGCCGTTCAAAACAATAACAGAAGACAGACGACTACATGAATTTACTCTATTCAGGTACTAAGGCGCGATGCTACAACTGTCAAATACTATAATACGCCCGAAATATATGAATTAAACAATGCAAGTACCCAAAAACAGGCTAAGAAATTAATTAAACTATCTAACAAATAAGTAAGCTAGGGTTATACGACTTGCTGCTGCAGCTGCTTATCCAACGGCGGCAGGGAGCACAATGACTGACCAACCGACACTGGCCGTTCAAAACAATAACAGAAGACAGACGACTACACGAATTTACAGTATTCAGGTACTAAGGCGCGATGCTACAACTGTCAAATACTATAATACGCCCGAAATATAATTAATTTCTTAGCCTGTTTTTGCGTACTTGCATTGTTTAATTCATAAACTATCTAACAAATAAGTAAGCTAGGGTTATACGACTTGCTGCTGCAGCTGCTTATCCAACGGTGGCAGGGAGCACAATGACTGACCAACCGACACTGGCCGTTCAAAACAATAACAGAAGACAGACGACTACACGAATTTACAGTATTCAGGTACTAAGGCGCGATGCTACAACTGTCAAATACTATAATACGCCCGAAATATAATTAATTTCTTAGCCTGTTTTTGCGTACTTGCATTGTTTAATTCATAAACTATCTAACAAATAAGTAAGCTAGGGTTATACGACTTGCTGCTGCAGCTGCTTATCCAACGGTGGCAGGGAGCACAATGACTGACCAACCGACACTGGCCGTTCAAAACAATAACAGAAGACAGACGACTACACGAATTTACAGTATTCAGGTACTAAGGCGCGATGCTACAACTGTCAAATACTATAATACGCCCGAAATATAATTAATTTCTTAGCCTGTTTTTGCGTACTTGCATTGTTTAATTCATAAACTATCTAACAAATAAGTAAGCTAGGGTTATACGACTTGCTGCTGCAGCTGCTTATCCAACGGCGGCAGGGAGCACAATGACTGACCAACCGACACTGGCCGTTCAAAAGAATAACAGAAGACAGACGACTACACGAATTTACACTATTCAGGTACTAAGGCGCGATGCTACAACTGTCAAATACTATAATACGCCCGAAATATAATTAATTTCTTAGCCTGTTTTTGCGTACTTGCATTGTTTAATTCATAAACTATCTAACAAATAAGTAAGCTAGGGTTATACGACTTGCTGCTGCAGCTGCTTATCCAACGGCGGCAGGGAGCACAATGACTGACCAACCGACACTGGCCGTTCAAAACAATAACAGAAGACAGACGACTACGTGAATTTACTCTATTCAGGTACTAAGGCGCGATGCTACAACTGTCAAATACTATAATACGCCCGAAATATATGAATTAAACAATGCAAGTACCCAAAAACAGGCTAAGAAATTAATTAAACTATCTAACAAATAAGTAAGCTAGGGTTATACGACTTGCTGCTGCAGCTGCTTATCCAACGGCGGCAGGGAGCACAATGACTGACCAACCGACACTGGCCGTTCAAAACAATAACAGAAGACAGACGACTACATGAATTTACTCTATTCAGGTACTAAGGCGCGATGCTACAACTGTCAAATACTATAATACGCCCGAAATATATGAATTAAACAATGCAAGTACCCAAAAACAGGCTAAGAAATTAATTAAACTATCTAACAAATAAGTAAGCTAGGGTTATACGACTTGCTGCTGCAGCTGCTTATCCAACGGCGGCAGGGAGCACAATGACTGACCAACCGACACTGGCCGTTCAAAACAATAACAGAAGACAGACGACTACACGAATTTACAGTATTCAGGTACTAAGGCGCGATGCTACAACTGTCAAATACTATAATACGCCCGAAATATAATTAATTTCTTAGCCTGTTTTTGCGTACTTGCATTGTTTAATTCATAAACTATCTAACAAATAAGTAAGCTAGGGTTATACGACTTGCTGCTGCAGCTGCTTATCCAACGGTGGCAGGGAGCACAATGACTGACCAACCGACACTGGCCGTTCAAAACAATAACAGAAGACAGACGACTACACGAATTTACAGTATTCAGGTACTAAGGCGCGATGCTACAACTGTCAAATACTATAATACGCCCGAAATATAATTAATTTCTTAGCCTGTTTTTGCGTACTTGCATTGTTTAATTCATAAACTATCTAACAAATAAGTAAGCTAGGGTTATACGACTTGCTGCTGCAGCTGCTTATCCAACGGTGGCAGGGAGCACAATGACTGACCAACCGACACTGGCCGTTCAAAACAATAACAGAAGACAGACGACTACACGAATTTACAGTATTCAGGTACTAAGGCGCGATGCTACAACTGTCAAATACTATAATACGCCCGAAATATAATTAATTTCTTAGCCTGTTTTTGCGTACTTGCATTGTTTAATTCATAAACTATCTAACAAATAAGTAAGCTAGGGTTATACGACTTGCTGCTGCAGCTGCTTATCCAACGGCGGCAGGGAGCACAATGACTGACCAACCGACACTGGCCGTTCAAAACAATAACAGAAGACAGACGACTACACGAATTTACAGTATTCAGGTACTAAGGCGCGATGCTACAACTGTCAAATACTATAATACGCCCGAAATATAATTAATTTCTTAGCCTGTTTTTGCGTACTTGCATTGTTTAATTCATAAACTATCTAACAAATAAGTAAGCTAGGGTTATACGACTTGCTGCTGCAGCTGCTTATCCAACGGCGGCAGGGAGCACAATGACTGACCAACCGACACTGGCCGTTCAAAACAATAACAGAAGACAGACGACTACGTGAATTTACTCTATTCAGGTACTAAGGCGCGATGCTACAACTGTCAAATACTATAATACGCCCGAAATATATGAATTAAACAATGCAAGTACCCAAAAACAGGCTAAGAAATTAATTAAACTATCTAACAAATAAGTAAGCTAGGGTTATACGACTTGCTGCTGCAGCTGCTTATCCAACGGCGGCAGGGAGCACAATGACTGACCAACCGACACTGGCCGTTCAAAACAATAACAGAAGACAGACGACTACATGAATTTACTCTATTCAGGTACTAAGGCGCGATGCTACAACTGTCAAATACTATAATACGCCCGAAATATATGAATTAAACAATGCAAGTACCCAAAAACAGGCTAAGAAATTAATTAAACTATCTAACAAATAAGTAAGCTAGGGTTATACGACTTGCTGCTGCAGCTGCTTATCCAACGGCGGCAGGGAGCACAATGACTGACCAACCGACACTGGCCGTTCAAAACAATAACAGAAGACAGACGACTACACGAATTTACAGTATTCAGGTACTAAGGCGCGATGCTACAACTGTCAAATACTATAATACGCCCGAAATATAATTAATTTCTTAGCCTGTTTTTGCGTACTTGCATTGTTTAATTCATAAACTATCTAACAAATAAGTAAGCTAGGGTTATACGACTTGCTGCTGCAGCTGCTTATCCAACGGCGGCAGGGAGCACAATGACTGACCAACCGACACTGGCCGTTCAAAACAATAACAGAAGACAGACGACTACGTGAATTTACTCTATTCAGGTACTAAGGCGCGATGCTACAACTGTCAAATACTATAATACGCCCGAAATATATGAATTAAACAATGCAAGTACCCAAAAACAGGCTAAGAAATTAATTAAACTATCTAACAAATAAGTAAGCTAGGGTTATACGACTTGCTGCTGCAGCTGCTTATCCAACGGTGGCAGGGAGCACAATGACTGACCAACCGACACTGGCCGTTCAAAACAATAACAGAAGACAGACGACTATGTGAATTTACTCTATTCAGGTACTAAGGCGCGATGCTACAACTGTCAAATACTATAATACGCCCGAAATATATGAATTAAACAATGCAAGTACCCAAAAACAGGCTAAGAAATTAATTAAACTATCTAACAAATAAGTAAGCTAGGGTTATACGACTTGCTGCTGCAGCTGCTTATCCAACGGTGGCAGGGAGCACAATGACTGACCAACCGACACTGGCCGTTCAAAACAATAACAGAAGACAGACGACTACACGAATTTACACTATTCAGGTTCTAAGGCGCGATGCTACAACTGTCAAATACTATAATACGCCCGAAATATAATTAATTTCTTAGCCTGTTTTTGCGTACTTGCATTGTTTAATTCATAAACTATCTAACAAATAAGTAAGCTAGGGTTATACGACTTGCTGCTGCAGCTGCTTATCCAACGGCGGCAGGGAGCACAATGACTGACCAACCGACACTGGCCGTTCAAAAGAATAACAGAAGACAGACGACTACACGAATTTACACTATTCAGGTACTAAGGCGCGATGCTACAACTGTCAAATACTATAATACGCCCGAAATATATGAATTAAACAATGCAAGTACCCAAAAACAGGCTAAGAAATTAATTAAACTATCTAACAAATAAGTAAGCTAGGGTTATACGACTTGCTGCTGCAGCTGCTTATCCAACGGCGGCAGGGAGCACAATGACTGACCAACCGACACTGGCCGTTCAAAACAATAACAGAAGACAGACGACTACATGAATTTACTCTATTCAGGTACTAAGGCGCGATGCTACAACTGTCAAATACTATAATACGCCCGAAATATATGAATTAAACAATGCAAGTACCCAAAAACAGGCTAAGAAATTAATTAAACTATCTAACAAATAAGTAAGCTAGGGTTATACGACTTGCTGCTGCAGCTGCTTATCCAACGGCGGCAGGGAGCACAATGACTGACCAACCGACACTGGCCATTCAAAACAATAACAGAAGACAGACGACTACACGAATTTACAGTATTCAGGTACTAAGGCGCGATGCTACAACTGTCAAATACTATAATACGCCCGAAATATAATTAATTTCTTAGCCTGTTTTTGCGTACTTGCATTGTTTAATTCATAAACTATCTAACAAATAAGTAAGCTAGGGTTATACGACTTGCTGCTGCAGCTGCTTATCCAACGGCGGCAGGGAGCACAATGACTGACCAACCGACACTGGCCGTTCAAAACAATAACAGAAGACAGACGACTATGTGAATTTACTCTATTCAGGTACTAAGGCGCGATGCTACAACTGTCAAATACTATAATACGCCCGAAATATATGAATTAAACAATGCAAGTACCCAAAAACAGGCTAAGAAATTAATTAAACTATCTAACAAATAAGTAAGCTAGGGTTATACGACTTGCTGCTGCAGCTGCTTATCCAACGGTGGCAGGGAGCACAATGACTGACCAACCGACACTGGCCGTTCAAAACAATAACAGAAGACAGACGACTACACGAATTTACACTATTCAGGTTCTAAGGCGCGATGCTACAACTGTCAAATACTATAATACGCCCGAAATATAATTAATTTCTTAGCCTGTTTTTGCGTACTTGCATTGTTTAATTCATAAACTATCTAACAAATAAGTAAGCTAGGGTTATACGACTTGCTGCTGCAGCTGCTTATCCAACGGCGGCAGGGAGCACAATGACTGACCAACCGACACTGGCCGTTCAAAAGAATAACAGAAGACAGACGACTACACGAATTTACACTATTCAGGTACTAAGGCGCGATGCTACAACTGTCAAATACTATAATACGCCCGAAATATATGAATTAAACAATGCAAGTACCCAAAAACAGGCTAAGAAATTAATTAAACTATCTAACAAATAAGTAAGCTAGGGTTATACGACTTGCTGCTGCAGCTGCTTATCCAACGGTGGCAGGGAGCACAATGACTGACCAACCGACACCGGCCGTTCAAAACAATAACAGAAGACAGACAACTACACGAATTTACACTATTCAGGTACTAAGGCGCGATGCTACAACCCGTTAGGGCAATGCGGCGGAATCTGGCGATAATGGGCTACGGTAGCATAAGAACCACTCGCGTGCACAGTCTCTGCTGGGCGCATGTCTATGTCGGCTGGACCCTAGACAACTGGATGGCCGTGGCCAGGGGCCCTATTCTGTATCGTTCATACCGACCGCTGTAGTAGGTTAGTCTTGGTAGTGACGTCATTTTCGGTTCTTTATCGAAATATCCTATTCAGTAAGCTTCTGAGACTTGTTACCGAGCGGTCCTCCCACCGATTTTACGACAATTGTACCGAGATGTTTTGGATTTCGGTCTGGCCCTGTAGATCGGTGAGCTGTGGTTTATGTACAACTGTAATTCGTTACTTTAATCATATTTGGCGGTTTTAGCTTTGGATCTAATGGCTGTGTTACTAAAGAATCACCAGAGGACGCATCCGGTTAGAAAGTGAGTTTGTAATCGACTATTTTCCTTTGTTAGAAATATGGTTAAGTTAGGTTGTTACAGTGAATGATTAAACTTACAGAAAACGTTTTTTTTTAATGTAAACATCATTAAATATGAAGACATCGGCTTTGCTTATGTATATTACATGAGTATGAACTGACGTTACTAGTGGCTTTGTGTACTTTTTCCCACAAATGGGTTAGTTAGTAATTATCGAAACGCCGGCCGCGGTGGTCTCGCGGTTCTAGGCGCGCAGTCAGGAACTGTGCGACTGCTACGGTCGCAGGTTCGAATCCTGCCCCGGGCATGGATGTGTGTGATGTCCTTAGAACTACTTAAACCTAACTAACCTAAGTTCTAGGGGACTGATGACCACAGCAGTTGAGTCCCATAGTGCTCAGAGCCATTTGAGCCAATTATCGAAACGTGTTTAAAACTTTCAAGTAACAATGGAAAGCAATTATGTCAAGTCTGATATTGGAAACCTTCCAAAGTATCACGCATTTATGACTTACGCAGCACTGTTTGGCAACGAAGTCAGCCTACGTTCCTGTACACAATACTACAATAATTGAGGACTGTGTGTCGGTTGTTTGGCGTGGCCAAGTGGTGCCGGCATGGCAGCTCGGTGTGTTCGGTCAGAGGGCTGCTCGCCCTCTGTAATAAAAACTGATCAAGGAATCAACGATCAACTTGAACGGATGTCTTGTGACGTCCACCCAGACCAAACGCGACGAACAATACCGAACCAAATGAAAAAAAAAGTGATGAGCGCGGGGGAGTGCGATACGAAAGGTCACGGGTTCGCGCATGGGTGCATGTAAAATTTTTTTTTTCCTCTTCATACATGCAACACGTTCTGAGACATTGTTATTCGTGTAAGTTAAGATTTTTCTGCAATATTGGTTATTACTTACATGCAAGAGCGCACTATCTCAATAATCATTTCGTCATTTCTGTGTGTGCAAAATAGGGAATATGAAATTGCTGTGAGCTAAACAGCCGACAGTGACCTTCATATTTTTTCTTGTCAATAATAATTCACCATTTTTTCCGGACATGTAGCGATTTCCGAGTATGCGGTTAGACAGGAATCCAAGAGCACGACTTAAATCACTGAGAATGTAAGCAGCAGCAGTCATCTTCATAGTCTCGCTTGTCACAAGTATGTATCTGCGATCGAATCCTCAACAACAGTAGACAGAGATGAAACATCTCTGCCGTAATATTTTTAGACTGTAGCACCATATACGAAACATTTTTATTCATGAGATGCATGTTATAAACTTCGACGAACTGTAGCAGCCTTCGAAAATGCGTTTTTCTTTCTTTTTTTAAAAATTTTGTTTTTAAGACCCAAATCGTTGACGCATCATATAGGGAAGTGGGCTACTTAATCATTTGGATCTCTAGGAGCGTGTTATAACCACATTCTGTTTATCTTCTTTTTGTTTGAAGGGCGATGAAGGCGGGCACGTCAGCTCGATGGAATGCGGCGTCATGCGTTACGGCAACGTAAACGCAGTTTTCGGTACTCGGAAGGAGAGCGCGCCCGTGTCGTGTGCTAGCCGCTTTGTGTTGGTGGCGCTGTGCGCGCTGCAGTGCGCATGCGCGGATCTGCGGCCGCTTGCTTGTGATTGGCTTGCGTCACACGAACCGAGAACAGCGCTTCGCTTCTCTAGACCCGAACGGTATCGCTACCGAAATGCATACTGAATAACGCAGGGACTCTAATTCGAGTTCTAGACCGTTCGGTGCTACTGAGTACCGAAACGATCGGCACAATGGCGGAAAGATACGGAATAGGCACCCAGGTCACGCGAGTCCAGATTGCAGACGATAAGAGCTGACGGCAGTGTTCGAGAGTGGCGCAGAGCCCACAAAGCTGTAGACCAAAGTAGTCCAACGAGGCACTGTGCGGTGGCTTCCCAGTTGTGTGGAATGGACCGGGTCCTCTGGTGACACTGAACCTGTCATTCGCTGGAAATGTTAATGTTCGGCTACTTGGAGACCATTTGCAGCCATTCATTAGATCCTCAAACAACGATGCTATTTTTATGGATGAAAAATCCCCATGTCACCAGGCTACAATAGTTCCTGATTGGTTTGAAGGGCATTCTGTACAATTGGAGCCAATGATTTGGCTGTCCAGATCGCCCGAGACGAATATCATGGGATGTTTTTGCGAAGTAATCGACAGGTGAGTTCCTCTTGGGCAAAATCCTGCACCAAGGACGGGCGCATTACGGGAGTCAGTGTCGCTCAGTATTTCTCCCCACGTGAACTGCTGCGTTACACCCAGAAACGGAGGCCTGAAACGATAGTAGCAGCTATCCCACGACTTTTCCGTATTCCTCGCTTGAACCTGTTTATTGCAAATATGTAAGTAGGCTGCCACGGGGTATTCTGCGTCGTTTCAAGCATCTGAAAGTTTACCTTATTTCAGCATTTCAATTCACGTTGTGCTTATTTTTAGCTGTGAAAAATCCGTTAGTGGTCTTATTCGGTTTAGATTCCATCCACCAGAGTAACACTCTCGGGTGGGTTGTGCAAGAAGTCTGTAATCGGTCTTACTTTTTATGCTGATTGCATTTTCCTAGTATTCTGCCAATGAACTGAGGTACGCCACTTGCTTTAATCATACAACTGAGAGAATGTGATCGTTCCATATAATATCACCAGAAATTTTTGCACCCAGGCACTTGTACGAGTTGATCGTTTCCAGCTGTGACCCATTTATGTTGTGATCATTGTTCACTATGTTTTCCTCTCATTTCGTCATGTGCAAAATTTTACGTTTCTGAAAATCTAAAACAAGTCTCCAATTGTTTTACCACTTTGAAATGTTATCCAGATCTCACTGAACATTTACGCAACTTTTTTCTAGTCAGAAATTTATTACACATTACTGCATCACCTGCGAATAGCTATCAATGTTGCCAACGGCCTTGCCGCAGTATTCATGCCGCCTCCCGTCAGATCACCGAAGTTAAGCCCTGTCGGGCTGGGTTATCACTCGGGTAGGTGACCACCTAGTTTGCCAAGCGCCGCGGATAAGCGGGATGCACTCAGCCCTTGTGAGGCAAACTGAGAAGCTACTTGATTGTGAAGCAGCAGCAGCAGCGGTCTCGTAAACTGACGTACGGCCGGGAAGGCGGTGTGCTCACCAGATATCCGCATCTAGTGATACCTGTGGCTGAGGAGGACACGACGGCCGGTTGGAACCGTTGGGCCTTCGTGGCCTGTTCGGACGTAGTTTAGTTACTTTTTCTAGTTTTTACTGTTACCATTGACTGTAACATTATTAGTATACGGCGTGAACAGGAAGGGACCAACCTCCGACCACAGATGTAAGTTGTGCAACCTTGGCATGGTGCCAATGTATGTCGTTGGCATTCGACGTGAATATTTCTGTATTAGCAATTATCATAAGCATGCTCCATTAAGGATACGGGCAGACCCTTGGTCTGGCAATATGTTTCTTATAAATCTGTAACCAATTCTTAGATCTCATGGCCACATTAATTGGCGTAAACGAAGAAAGCGCTAAACACACCTGTTCTACATCAGCGACGGCCTAGAACGCGTCACGTGTGCCGAGATTTGACACGCGAGCTGATCGCTTCCTGCTGACGTCACACTACTGCACCAGCTGACTGAGCGCGCATGCGCCGAACTACCAACACGCCGCACGCGACCCTGCATTCGCGTAAGGAACACCGCCCTGCTACCATGTGGCTTAGTTTCATATTACGACATTTGATAATATTAAGCTCTGTACAACACATCATGTTGAGCAATACTGAATCTTTGTTGGCTGTTCGTACACCTACAGAAAAATAACAATAACGCTGGGTTTGAAACTTCATTACACCAACAATATCGTGCGTCTCTCATCGTCACTCGTAGAATTCTTACAACGTTTAAGCTGAGATATAGAAGCAGACTTCAAAGTAGTCTACAGCATGCAGTATGATGTGGAATAAGTGATTCCAACTACATGTGAAACAAGCAAGTTTTATATTCTGGATCTACTGTACAGAATTCGCAATAACTACAATTCTCAACCAAACATATGACAAATACAACAAAATTATCACCATCAATTTATTATGTCTACAGTGAACCAAAAATAATTAAAGTACATATCCAGCACAAACTGAGACTGCCACGTAATCCTGACTTACAAACCTTTCGCACACAGGTGTCGATCCGGTGACGATAATATATCAGTGTTTGACGGTACACAGACAGACGCAGACACTTTCTCATAACTTTTGCAGCCTCATTGTGGAGACGGGGAAACTCTTCCCGAGGAAAACCTTCGTAAAATTCCTGGACAGTTTTTACGTAAAAATATTTGTCCTTTTAAACGGGAATTACACTGCAGAGCGATCAATTACATTTGCAAATGCACTGCAGTACTTTCAACGGAAACGGCAAAGGGTCTAGAAAATAGCTCAAAAACAGGTGTGCGACTGGCAGTGTCATGAAAACGTTAAGAAAATTGTGCCTGCAGTTCCTCCAACACGGAAACGAATTCCTCATATGTTGCGTTCTCTCTGAATACCACCCATTGCCCTATGCTCTCTAAAGTCATTTTCATGGGTTGTTCCTCCTACAGTGCGAGTTTCTTATTAAATGCATCCACTTTTTTTCATCAGATCAGAAATAAGCTGCTACTCACCTTCAAAGTCTTATTGAGAGCGTTCAAGTGTGCAGTCAGATCAACTAAAAAGGCGAGGTCTGCAATCCATTTTGGATCTTCTAATTTTGGCTCTGCCTTTCCTTATTTCTTCAGGAACTCAACAATAGCGAGTCTTAAATTGAAAAAATCTTTCGAGGCATGATCCTCGACTTAACCAACGTATTTCCCAGTGGTAAATAACATGTCCGTACTCTTCGTTCTGTCCATGAGAAACTGTTGAAACTGACGATGTACTAAGTCATGCGACTTCAAAAAATGTACTATGGTGACTACCAACTTCATCACGTACTCCAAATTTGCATAATTAGCACAAAGAGCTTCTTGGTGTGCGAAACAATGAATTCCGTACAAATCTTCTGTCGAACGTCCTAGTTTTTTACGCAACAATGCTACAAGCCCATTTTGAGCACCTCGAATTGCTGGTGCTCCATCCGTGGTGATTGAAACTAACATTTTCCATTTCAGGCCAACGGCTTCAACTGCCTCTTCAACCGCTTTTAGCAAGCCGGTACCCCTCGTTGTGTGTTTCATTGGTACTAAATCTAACAGTTCTTCCGTCACGTTCAAATTTGTGTCGACTCCACCAACATCAATCGCTAGTTGTGCTGTGTCCGAAATGTCGGTCGACTCGTCCAAAGCAATCGAGAATGCAATAAACTTGCAGGCACTATCAGTTAACTGCCTGTAGACATCCGCTGCCATACCAGCTATGCGGCGAGCTATTGTCTGTCTGGAAAGACTAATTTCACTAAACTTCTTTACTTCCAGTGGCGTCAAGAGTTCCGCCGCCTCAACAATACACTCCTTGATGAAATCACCATCACTGAAAGGCTTACTCGCTTTTGCAACTTTGAGCGCTGTTTTGTAGCTCGCTCTTAAAGACAGGTCGCTACGTTTGGTTGCAGGCTAAAAAAAGGAAACAAAAACTGAGTGAACTCTACATTCGAATTCTAACGACAAATATGTACAAATACAAACATCAGAAACACAAAAATTTGTAAGTGGTACTCGCGCGCGGTGTTTCACTGCATAACACTACGTCTTCTTAATTCCGCCAACTTGTTTGATCTATCAACCCAACTAAATCATTAAGTCCTTTGTGTGTGGTGTTATAATGCCGTTCTATTGCAAATTTGCGGTGCCCGGCGAGTATGCGACTGCATAATAGACATTGAGAATTTTCATCCTTCTCTTCGAAAAAATATTGCAATTCTCTTCAGCTCTGAAGGCTCGTGACGTTGTGTCGCTACTCCGCCTCTTTGTGAGGGTGCGTTCCATTGCAACAACCACTGTAGAGTACTTGTAAACTTCCTACGAATCGCTAAGAAATAGCGAGGAATAAACATGGCTGCCACTACGAATCAACTAATGTAAACTCTGCCGGATGAAAAGATGTCGCATCGCACAGCTAGTGTGATGTCGTGCCGTGGCGAGCAGTGCCGCGAAAGACCGAGGAAAGCCGAGCAGTGGCGAGGCGGACCGAGCTCTGGACGACACGCGTGCAGCACAACTCTTCACGCGTGCAGTTTGGCACGCCGTGGCCGTCCCTCATCTGCATGGCTACTCTGCTTATCACATTTAAGTGCCTGGCGGAGGGTTCATCGAACCACCTTCACAATTCTCTATTATTCTAATCTCGTATAGCGCGCGGAAAGAATGAACACCTATATCTAATTTCCCTTATTTTATCGTGGTGATCGTTCCTCCCTATGTAGGTAGGCGTCAACAAAATATTTTCGCATTCGGAGAAGAAAGTTTGTGACTGGAATTTCGTGAGAAGATTCCTTCTCAACGGAAAACGCATTTCTTTTAATGATGTCCAACCCAAATCCTGTATCATTTCTGTGACACCCTCTCCCATATTCCACGATAATACAAAACGTGTTGCCTTTCATTGAAATTTTTCGATGTACTCCGTCAGTCCTATCTGGTAAGGATCTCACACCGCGCAACAGAATTCTAAAAGAGCGTCGTGTAGGCAGTCTCCTTAGTAGATCTTTTACATTTTCTAAGTGCTCTGCCAATAAAATCATTTTCGTTAACCTTCCCTACAACATTTTCTACGTGTTCCTTCCAATGTAAGTTGTTCGTAATTGTAATACCTAGGTATTTAGTTGAATTTACGGCTTTTAGGTTAGGAACTAGTTAAACTTCGGTTACACGATGAATCAGTCTATTAGCACTCATGTGGGTGACCTGACACTTTTCGTTATTTAGGGCCAACTGCCACTTTGTGCACCATTCAGATATCTTTCCTAAATCGTTTTGCACTTTATTTTGATCTTCTCATGACGTTATTAGTCGATAAACGACGGCGCCACCTACAAACAACCTAAGACGACTGCTCAGATTCTCCCCCAGATTGTTTGTGTAGATAAGGGACAGCAGAGGGCCTGTAATGATACCTTGGGGAACGCCAGAAAACACTTTTGTTTTACTCGATGACTTTCCGTCAATTACTACGAACTGTGACCTCTCTGGATTTGTGATTTCCTGTCAGTCACATAACTGAGACGATATTCCATAAGCACGCAATTTCACTACGAGCCGCTTGTGTGGTACTGTGTCAAAAGCCTTCCGGAAATCCAGAAATAAGTAATCTATCTGAAATCCCTTGTCAATAGCACTCAACACTTCATGCGAATAAAGAGCTAGTTGTGTTTCACAGGAACGATGTTTTCTAAACCCATGTTGACTGTTTGTCTATAGACCGTTTCCTTCGAGGTAATCCATATTGTTTGAACACAATATATAGTCGGCCCCTGGTAGCCGAGTTGTCCTTATATTATTAAAACACAATATATGTTCTAAAATCCTGCTGCATATCGACGTTGACGATTGGGTCTGTAACGTAGTGGATTAGTCCTACTACCTTTCTTGAATAGTGGTGTGACCTGTGCAACTTTCCTATCATTGGGTACGGATCTTTCGTCGAACGAACGGTTGTATATGATTGTATACCAATCAGGTTCCTTTAGGAGTATGCTGATGCATTAGCTCCATACTTAACAGTCTGGACCAGAAGACTTGCTTTTATTAAGGGATTTAAGTTGCTTCACTACTCCGAGGATATTTACTTCTACGTTACTCATGTTGGCAGCAGTTCCATGTCTACATTTCCAAAGGCTTCAGATACTATACGCCACAAGCGGCTTCTAATGCAACTGCGCGCCTGCTGAGTGTCGTGGGAGTTGTGTGTCTGGACTCGTGATTTCCCATTGTAAAGGTCACAGGTCGTAGTAATTGGCGGCAAGTCATCGAGTAAAACAAAAGTAATATCTTGCGTTCCCCCATGAAGTGTTATAGGCCCTCTGATGTTCCTGATCTATATAAAAGATTTAGAAGAAACTCTGAGCTAGCTTCTTTGACTGGTTGTATACCATTTAGTAAATTCATCATAAGATAAAAACCAAAGGCAAGATGATTTGTACAACATATCTGGATGGTGCGAAAAGAGACAATTGACCCTAAATAATAAAAAGTGAAAGGTCGTCCGCATGACTACTAAAAGGAATCCGTTGAACTTCGGTTAAACGATAAATCACACAAATGTAAAGCCTGCCAATTCAACTAAATACGTAGCAATTATAATAAAGAATACCTTAAATTGGAACGACCACATACAGTACGTAATATTGTGAGGAAGAGAAACCAAACACTGTGTTACATTGTCAGAATATTTAGAAGATGCAACAGGTCTACTAAACAAATTGCCTACACTCCTACGAAACTTCCTGGCAGATTGAAACTGTGTGTCGGACCGAGACTCGAACTCAGAATCTTTGCCTTTCGCGGGCAAGTGCTCTACCAACTGAGCTACCCAAGCATGACTCACGCCCCGTCCCCGCAGATTTAATTCCGCCAGTACCTCGTCTCCTGCCTTCGAAACATCTCGAATAAAGGATATAGCGGAGACATGGCTTAGCCACAGCCTAGGGGATGTTTCCGGAATGCAGGAGAGTTTCTGCGAAGTGCTAGTTCTGCAAGGTACGCAGGAGAATTTCTGCGAAGTTTCGAAGGTAGGAGACGAGGTAGAGCACTTGCTCGCGGAAAGCGAAGGTCCCGAGTTCGAGTGTCGGTCCGGCCACTTTTTTAAAATGCCAGGAAGTTTCATATCAGCGCACACTCCGCTGCAGAGTGAAAATTTCATTCTGCCCACACTGCGTTTGTCCATACTCTTGTGGAGTTCTGCTGCATGTGGGATCCGCATCAGATACGATTGATAGAATGCAAAGAAGGGAAGCTCGCTTTGTATTCAGGCGAAATAGGGTCACGGATATCATACACTACTTTGGGCGGCAGTTATTAAAACAAAAGCGTTTTTCGTTGCGGCGATATCTTTTCGCGAAATTTCAAACTTTCTCCTCTTGAATGTGAAAATAATTTTGTTAACACCCATCTACATAGGGAGAAATGATCCTTGTAATGAAATAAGAGAAATCAGAGGTGGCATGGCAAGACTGAAGTGTTTGTTTCGGTGAAACGGTAGAGAAATAGTGTGAAATAAGTGCCTCTCAGAGGGTTCATCAATCTGTCAATTGCACAGTAGTCATGTAGATCTAGATTGCATCGTTTCCTTTTGAGAGATTTTTAAAGAAGCATTCTAGAGGTAGATGAAGATTAACATAAAATTTTTAACACACATTGTTTAGTCACCTACCATTGTAGTTTATACATGATTCCCATCAAAAGTTGCTAATATCAAGTCAACATTAGCATCAAAAGGAAACTTTAGAGCCTTATTAAGTACGTTCGATTTTTCAATAACACTTAGTACAGCGACTAGAAAGTAACCAATCAGAAATTTCCAAGTACTATTAACAACAGTTACCATAAATGTTAGTGTCTCATTTGCAACAAGAAAGCTACCATGTTCAAGTCAAGAACGATAATCTTCATACCAAACAAACGAAAATTCAATGTGTTTCCTGATAGCAGTTTCATCAAACAGCATTGCACACAGCAATTTCTTGACCTTGTTCATGAATTACTGATATTTTACTATGAGTGCAGCTGCTGCTTCAGATTCTTTGCTGAATCCGGGATTCCCACTTACAGCACTGTACCACCGTCTCAATGTCTTTACATAGGCAGAAATGTACTGAAATTTCTCGTGACACAACTATATGCCTTGCTCCTGCAGAAATTGAGAGTTATAGCGAAGGTTCGAAGAGTTGATGGGCACTTTTGTCTTGTTTGACCTCCACTGCCATGCTTTAATAACTCGGAGGTCAGCAATATGGCAGCATCACTTTGGCATACGTGTCACCTGCAAAGTGTTCTTTATATATTCATAACGAGAAATTACATTGATATGGAATGAGAAAACAACAAAACGGAATTAACTAATAACTAAATGTTTTCACAGTGGGGTCACATAATAACCTGTTGTTGTGATCTTCAGTCTTGAGACTGGTTAGATGCATCTTTCCATCCTACTCTATCCTGTGCGAGCTACCTCATCTCCCAGTACTTACTACAACCTGCATCCTTCTGAATCTACTTAGTGTAGTCATCTCTTGGTCTCCCTCTACGATTTTTACCCTCCACGCTGCCCTCTAATACTAAATTGGTGATCCCTTAATGCCTTAGAACATGTCCTACTAACTGATCCCTTCTTGTAGTCACATTGTGCCACAGACTCCTCCCCAATTACATTCAATACCTCCTCATTAGTTATGTGATCTACCCATCTAATATTCAGCATTCTTCTGTAGCACCACATTTCAAAACCTTCTATTCTCTTCTTGTCCAAACTACTTATCGTCCATGTTTCGCTTCCATACATGGCTACACTCCATACAAATACTTTCAGAAACGACTCCCTGACACTGAAATCTATACTCGATGTTAACAAATTTCTCTTCTCCAGGAACGCTTTCCTTCCCATTGCCAGTCTACCTTTTATATCCTCTCTACTTCGACCATCACCAGACATTATGCTCCCCCAATAGCAATACTCCTTTACTACTTCAAGTGTCTCATTTCCTAATGTAATTCCCTCAGCATCACCCGACTTAATTCGACTACACTCCATTATCCTTGATTTGCTTTTGTTGATGTTCATCTTATATCCTCCTTTCAAGACACTGTTCTGTCCAACTGCTCTGACATAAAAACTTTGAGGTTCACCGATGACATTGTAATTCTTTCTTCTCCATGGGTTTTAATACCTACTCCGAATTTTTTTTTGCTTCCTTTACTGCTTGCTCAATATACAGATTGAATACCACCAGGAAGAGGCTACAACCCTGTCTCACTCCCTTGTCAACCACTGATTTCCTTTCATGCCCCTCGACTCTTAGAACTGCCATCTGGTTTATGTACAAATCGTTAATAGACTTTCGCTCTCTATATTTTACCCCTTCCACCTTCAGAATCTGAAAGAGAGTATTCCAGTCAACATTGTCATAAAATAGGTTAAGGAAAGACAAACCTAGCATTTTTAGACTTAGTACTGATCCCACGACTTGTCTTAGAAGCTTTCTCTGACTCACGTGTTCCAATATTTCTATGGAGTCCAAACTGATGTTTCCTGAGGTCAGCGTCTAACAGTGTTTCCATTCGTCTGTAAGGAATTCGTTTTAGTATTTTGCAGCAATGACTTAGTAAGCTGATAGTTCGATAATGTTCACATCTGTCAACACCTGCTTTCTTTGGGATTGGAATTATTATATTCTTCTTGAAGTTAAGTTGGATTAGATTAGTTTTTCGTTCCATAGATTCGTGTTGAGGAGATCTTCGTAGATGTATGAGACAGGCGAAAAAAAAATTGGCTGTTCCACATCTTCCTCACCAGATGGTAGAGTTTTGTCAGGACTGGATCTCCCATGGCTGTCAGTATTTCTAATGGAATGTTGTCTACTCCCGGGGCCTTGTTTTGACTCAGGTCTTTGAGTGCTCTATCTTCTCCCATTTCATTTTCATCTACATCCTCTTCCATTTCCATAATATTGTGCTGAAGTACATCGCCCTTGTATAGACCCTCTGTATACTCCTTCCACCTTTCTGCTTTCCCTTCTTTGCTTAGAACTGGGTTTCCATCTGAGCTGTTGATATTCATACAACTGGTTCTCTTTTCTCCAAAGGTCTCTTTAATTTTCCTGTAGGCAGTATCTATCTTACCCCAAGTGAGGTAAGCCTCTACATCCTTACATTTGTCCTCTAGCCATCCCTGCTTAGCCATTTTGCATTTCCTGTCGATCTCATTTTTGAGACGTTTTTATTCCATTTTTCCTGCTTCATTTACTGCATTTTTATAGTTTCTCCTTTCATCAATTAAATTAAATTTTTATTCTGTTACCCAATGATTTCTACTAGCCTTCGTCTTTGTACCCACTTGATCCTCTGCTGCCTTTACTACTTCATCCCTCAAAGCTACCCATTCTTCTTCTATTGTATTTCTATCCCCCATTCCTGTCAATTGTTCCATTATGCTTTCCTTGAAACTCTGTACAACGTCTGGTTTAGACAGTTTATCTAGGTCCCATCTCCTTAAATTCCCACCTTTTTGTAGTTTCTTCAGTTTTAATCTACAGTTCACAACCAATAGAATGTGGTCAGAGTCCACATCTGCCCCTGGAAATGTCTTACAATTTAAAACCTAGTTCATATATTTTTAATATCTGTGCTCATATTAAATTTAACACAGTTTGTTTGGCTAGGACAGCTGCTTCAAACCAACCTCAGGACTGAAGACCACGACAACAGCAGGTTGATTAGAATGACTCTCCTTTGATACAAGTTGATGCTTTCTCATTCGTATTTGCATAACCTTTTGAACAATACATTTGGTCATTTAATTTTTTTAATAATGCAATTTCCCCATGAAGATCGTGCCTGTGAAAATGAAGTTTTTGCAGCTTCAGATTTTCATCTTTCACAACAGAACTGTCAATTTCAGTATTCCTTTTTAAATTCATATTGAATAGTTTAAATAACCAGTAAATGTCACTAAAAAGCTAAGTATTTGGTTAGTTACTCTAAAGCGTCCCAACAAATAATAATAACAATAAATATTTGTGATTTATATGTCATGCCAGGAGATGACAACACTTTTTCTTGCCAGTTTCTTATCCAAAAGAGAGATCTTGTTCTCTTTTTGTTAGTCAATTTTTAGTACTCTGTACCTCAGTCTGTAAAAACAGAACCATTGTAGGACAACTTTATTGTCTGTCTGTCTGTCTACCTGACTGTTCAACACCCTTTCTCTCAAGAATGAGTAGATATATCAAATTAAAATTTATGTCACATTCTAAGGTCTATGGTCCCTTGACGATATAATAAACGTTAGGTTGTAAGTCATTAGAATCAAAAGTTACAGTTTAGCTTCTATGTCATTACTACCAAAAGATACAGTCATTTATGTCTCTTATTTTGTTAGACATTAATGCATACGTGAGAACCTATAGGTTACTTCCTCTAGACAGAGAATCATGGAATTTGACGACAAGAGAGGTTTCATAGTTCAAATAAAGGAAAAAGTTAGAAAATTGCGAGTCCATAATTATATTGCACGAAACAGCAGTTTTTTGGTGTCCGTTATCTGACTGATTCCTGAGAAAAAGGTGATTTAGCAAACAGCTTGACAAACAGTCACTGTATTAGGATGAAATCTGTGTCACATACTGAGGTTTATAGACCTTGAAATGTTAAGCTTCTAAGTCAATGCAATCAAAATATGACCATTTATGTCACATATTTTGATACTCGCAAACTGTCTCATTGCAACCAATGGGATATGTCCCTTTAAAGTATAATCACAAAACGTGGAAAGAAGGCTGGCTTCACAGTACAAGTACAGGAAAAGAATGAGAAATTTCTTAATTTTTAATTATATTACACGAAAAAAGTATTTCTTTTGTCATTTGTTATCCAATTTCAGAATTGAAATAAAAACATTGTCGAAAGTCTTGTAAACCCTGAGACCAATATCTTGCCCTTATCAGTATCCATAACAGACAAAAACCGTCGGATTCTCGATTCCCAGATTGGATGAATGCCTGTATATATAATTAAGTTTTTATGGAACCTTCATTGAGTGAGTTGTAATCGCCCTGTCCATTTTTTAAAATGACTCACTATATTATAACCATCCACAATTGCTATGCAGTGACTTTCCATATGTTTTGCAGTTTTATTAAGCAAATTTAAAATATGGCTATCAAAATGGGAGTAAATGTAAATCAGTTGATTGTCAGTGATAAGCATAAATAAGTTATGGAAAATCATTGGAGGATTTCCTTGTAAGCTGAAAAAATCACTTGTAGCAGCTTTCCAACTTTTTAATAAAGTATCTGCATAGGGTAAGAGAGACAGCCATCCTACGTGGCATTTTGCTTCATGAACGTGTGCATCCACTGATACCATGAGGGTTAGTTCATTTCTCTTTTTATAGCATAGTTGGCAAAGTAAGTATAAATTTTCAAAATTGCAGACAGTGTCATATGAGAAGAAAACCTGATGTCATATGTCATGAGCTCACTTGGCTCGCTTCAGGAACGATCCAAGTTATCCAGGACCAATACTTTTTATCTACTATAGATCTCAATTCTAGGTCAAAATCATATATTTTCGTTTAAAAACATCAGTTTTATATTAAATTACTTAAAAGATGAAATGAAAGTTAATATCTTTTATTATGATGTTCACTTATTATAAAATAATTCTTTTTCCTCACTAAAAGGTGAATACAAGACAATAAATTTAATATTTTTTTAAAAAAGGTGAATGTAAGAAAATAAATAAAATGGATTATGGTGAACATAAAAATGCAAATAATTCATTATAAAAAAGTCCAAATTTTCACAAAATGAATTCCAGATCATGAAATTCATTATTTCTATCTTTAAGTAATTTCATTCCTTTATATTTCAGTTTCATCTGTTGGTTTTCAATTAATTTAAAATTCCAGTTAGTAATGGTGTTACAATATCTGTCCGGTAAAATAACCTTAAACACGTTATTAAGTTCTATAAAATTTTTTCTCCATATCTAGTATTTAAATATGCACATTCAGTAATATTATATAAAACAGCTATTTCTAATACACTCCTGGAAATGGAAAAAAGAACGCATTGACACCGGTGTGTCAGACCCACCATACTTGCTCCGGACACTGCGAGAGGGCTGTACAAGCAATGATCACACGCACGGCACAGCGGACACACCAGGAACCGCGGTGTAGGCCGTTGAATGGCGCTAGCTGCGCAGCATTTGTGCACCGCCGCTGTCTGTGTCAGCCAGTTTGCCGTGGCATACGGAGCTCCATCGCAGTCTTTAACACTGGTAGCATGCCTCGACAGCGTGGACGTGAACCATATGTGCAGTTGACGGACTTTGAGCGAGGACGTATAGTGGGCATGCGGGAGGCCGGGTGGACGTACCGCCGAATTACTCAACATGTGGGGCGTGAGGTCTCCACAGTACATCGATGTTGTCCCCAGTGGTCAGCGGAAGGTGCACGTGCCCGTCGACCTGGGACCGGATCGCAGCGGCGCACGGATGCACGCCAAGACCGTAGGATCCTACGCAGTGCCGTAGGGGACCGCACCGCCACTTCCCAGCAAATTAGGGACACTGTTGCTCCTGGGGTATCGGCGAGGACCATTCGCAACCGTCTCCATGAAGCTGGGCTACGGTCCCACACACCGTTAGGCCGTCTTCCGCTCACGCCCCAACATCGTGCAGCCCGCCTCCAGTGGTGTCGCGACAGGCGTGAATGGAGGGACGAATGGAGACGTGTCGTCTTCAGCGATGAGAGTCGCTTCTGCCTTGGTGCCAATGATGGTCGTATGCGTGTTTGGCGCCGTGCAGGTGAGCGCCACAATCAGGACTGCATACAACCGAGGCACACAGGGCCAACACCCGGCATCATGGTGTGGGGAGCGATCTCCTACGCTGGCCGTACACCTCTGGTGATCGTCGAGGGGACACTGAATAGTGCACGGTACATCTAAACCGTCATCAAACCCATCGTTCTACCATTCCTAGACCGGCAAGGGAACTTGCTGTTCCAACAGGACAATGCACGTCCCAATGTATCCCGTGCCACCCAACGTGCTCTAGAAGGTGTAAGTCAACTACCCTGGCCAGCAAGATCTCCGGATCTGTCCCCCATTGAGCATGTTTGGGACTGGATGAAGCGTCGTCTCATGCGGTCTGCACGTCCAGCACGAACGCTGGTCCAACTGAGGCACCAGGTGGAAATGGCATGGCAAGCCGTTCCACAGGACTTCATCTACACTCCTGGAAATTGAAATACGAACACCGTGAATTCATTGTCCCAGGAAGGGGAAACTTTATTGACACACTCCTGGGGTCAAATACATCACATGATCACACTGACAGAACCACAGACACATAGACACAGGCAACAGAGCATGCACCACGTCGGCAGTAGTACAGTGTATATCCACCTTTCGCAGCAATGCAGGCTGCTATTCTCCCATGGAGACGATCATAGAGATGCTGGATGTAGAGTGCTAGTTTGCTTTTCTTCTGTAGTATTACTTTTATTGTGTTAACCAGTTTTTGGCTTACAAGGCCATCTTCAAGACATTATTATAATGTACTACCAAGAACTAATGGAAGATTGAGTTAACATTTATCTCTAACTCACTTAGCTTTTTGAGCTTCTTGATTAATATCCATTTGTATAGAAAAATTTTTATTTGTTTTTTTTTTATAATTGGTAGCATCCATACAATCATGTATCTATTTTAGTTTCCAAAACATATCTCTTGTCCTCATGAGGTCTCTTCGCTTTCTTGTTTATTTCAACTGTATAGACTTCATGATTTTCACTTTTTAATATATATTTTTATAATATATTTTTATACTCTTCTCTATTGGTAAACAAACAATCTTGATAGTCTTCTGAGATTATTCTATTTTTGACAATTGATGTCTTAACTCCTTTAGATTTTTTTCTATTTTATGACCAATTTTATAAGCATACATTTTTGCTCTCAAACCACAAAATTCTACTATTATTTTTCCATTGCAATCATCTTTCATTTTTGATGCTATTTAATATTTCTATTGTGTACTATATAATTATGTTTGTAATTCAGAGTAATCAACTATTTTCTTACTTTAGTCCTGGTACAATTTTATTTTCAGAAGCTAATGGTAAATCTTTATTTAATTCATGTCATCCTTTTGGATATTCTAATAGATTTCAAAAATATATCCATTTTTAAGAGTATCTGATATTTCAGTTATTTTTGTACAATCTAAATTATATGGTACATCCAACTGAAATCCACTATATAGTAAATATTAACTCTTGGCATAACCATATAAATTGTTCACATCTATAGATTTTGAATAATTTGTTATCTTTTTAATTTCAAAATTGTTTTTATATATACTGTTTGCTTAACACATATTTTACAACATTTTGATATTCCTCCTCTTATACCCTTTCCAACCATTAAAATCCTATCATAATCATATAGTAAATAAAGTGTTTTTTAGTTATTTTCAACATTGCATTTCAAGATAAACTTGGTGCTGTAAAACACCAAAATGGACCAAAATCATAAGCTGTAATACAAGTTTTTCTACAATTTTCAAACCATACATCAGTCAATAACAATATATCAGTTTTAAGATATATATCATGATATTCAACAAAATTCTTATAATAATTTTTTCCAAACTTTTTGCATGTCTATAATCTTCAGCAATTGTTTCACTGGTATTCAGTTTACTATACAATTCTTCTTTTAATGTAATTGTGTGTCTTCAAATTTCTTCCAAGAATTAATATAATCATATTGATTATTGGAAGAAATTTGAAGGCACACAATTACATTAAAAGAAGAATCAATGTAATCATATTGATAAACATCTTTTATGATCACTAGATTGAGTAACACTTCCGAGAAAAACTTTTTAACATTTTTCATCTGATTTTTTCCAAACTTTTTTGAAAGTTTTTCAAGTGATAAAGTCATAAATTTAAGTGTAACAGTATACCTCATTTTCAAGCTTGTTGTACTCTTATCAAACTAACATCTGTGTTCATTGATCGGTATTAGATTTATATCTTTTTTTAGATAAAAAAGTTCTTTCACAAACAGATGCAAATCGAATCCTAATAAATTATGTAAATAAATTAGTACAAAACTTGGATGTCTCAGCTGTAAATTACAATTATGACATAATGGATTTATAGATTTAAATGTTCCTGAAGATGGGCCTTTTCATTTTTCTGTTAATAATGACATCACAAAATGTACTCTTTTTTGAACATGAATATCTTGATTGTTTTTCAGAGTTAATGGTAACATTTCTTCAATTTCAGAATAAATTCTTCCAATTTTCTAAACTCTTTTTTAATACAATCAGTAAATTTCTTATGAGAATTTGTACCCTCTACAAACAACAGAATTTTTGTAATCACCATTTATATATTTAATATAATAACAGAATCACTTGCATCATGTTTTTGATATTTCACTGTTTATGAATTTTCTTGATTGCCCTGACAATTGTCCATCTTTAATAACAAACATTCAAAATCAGCATAAATATCAAGTGGAACATTTTATGTTTGTTTATAATTTTTAAAAAGAATATAGGACTCTTCCTTTGGCATTTGTACTTTTAGTGGTTTGTTAACTAAACAGGTTGATGTGTTATCTAATTTTTCTTCTTATCATAGACTGGTATTTCTTATCACTTTGACACTTTCTCAGGTGTAGTTCATATCATTAAAATTTCCTTCGATGAAATAGGGGCCTATAATTGTGTCCTCCAGAATCCCACACCATACATTCACCGCCCATGGATTTTGGTGCGCAACTTGCTGCAGCCAATATGGATTTTCAGTTGCCCGATAATGAATGTTATGCAAATTAACAGTTCCATGGTTTGCGAATGTAGTCTCTCCAGTAAATAAAATAAAATAAATAAATGTGTCATCCCTCTGAATCTGAAGTTGACCAAGCAGACTTCAATACGATGCATACAATCCGTGCGAGTTAATCATTGGTGGAGACTGATGATATGGTAAGGATGATATTAATGGCAATGCAGTACACGAACAACACTACTCTGGCTCATGCCAGATTCCCTTGTGATTTGATGTGAACTAACACAAGGAGCTAAAACCAGAGTGGCAAAAGTTCCAATATCCATTTCGTCATTAGTAAGTTTCCTTTGCCAGAAATATTTCTGATGCGGTAAGGATCTAGTTGTTCTCAATTTATCATACACATCCTTAAATGTACAACATGTAAGGTGAGTATGTTGAGGATATCTTTCAGCATATAAGTCTCTACGTAAATGAGATCATATCGACTTGGTCTTCGTAAGAAAACATCATTCACATTCGCTTGATTCAACGATACTAGTTCACCATTCCTAATACTGTTGTATTGCGAAACTGTCGAATGGTGTTTCCATGTCAATGGCACGTTAGATGGATTCGCCATATTCGGTGAATATTTACTATTTCGCGATATACGAGAGAGAATTGTCAGAGCATGTGCTTTGATAAGTGCAGAAGTGATGAGGAATACCACTCAATCTATGATAGGAAGATTGCAGCACTGCACTGATACCATGATCATCACTTCGAACACCTTCTGTAAATGGACGTTCGTGCCACCTTTGTGACCTTTATTGACCTTCAGAGATCTTACTGTTGTTTGCCTTGATAGCCGATGTCAGAAAATAGGTAGCAAACTATTTCATCCCATTAAAAAAAAAACAAATTTGACCTTCATATCTCTGATGCGACCGCACCAAGCAACAAAAAACTAACATCGTATTATGGTCCCCATTGTCCCATGCAACATTTGTTGCACAAACTTTTCAGCTACTATCATACTTTTGGAATTATTCTAGGTGGAAATAGTTAGTAACTCACCCTGAATAATGGATCCATTATTGATTCATAAACATCTGAATCATATAAACCTAATGAGTGACCAATTTTATGAACTGAAATTTGAAAAAAATTGTCTGATATTTTTGAATTTTTTACGTATTTCCATGTACCAAATCTTATTTTTATCCATATGTATTTCTATAAGATCATTATTCATAATGGGATGGCGCATTATCGTAATGCAGATAGAGTTTCAGCAATGTTGCCATGGACACAAAGAACTCTTTCACGAAGTCTTTCTAAAATTTCTTTGTGGTAATTTAGATTAACTGTCCAGGAGGCACCTGCTGTTTATGAACAATTCCCTTGGAAGCACACAAGCATGCATTTCACTTTTGACTTTGACATGTGAGCTTTTTTTGGTCTGGGTGATCCCTTTGAGCACCATTGCGAACTTTGGCGTTTTGTCTCTGGATTGTACTGAAAAAAAAAACAACTTTCATCACCAGTGGTAACATAGCTCAACAATTCTGGATTGATTTCCGTTTACTATAACAGATCAGCTGCCACATTTTTCCGTGTTTCTCGCTGTTGTGGTATGAGATTTTTGGGGATCATTTTTGCACAAATCTTTTTCATCCCAAGATGTTCAGTTATTATTAGATGAACCATTTCTTGATTTATGTTCAGTTCTTATGCAATCATTTTGACAGATAATCTTAGATCAGATCGATCAGATCATATGAGTTCATGCACCCCGGACAAGTTCACATCCATTCGTGAGGTTGATGGTCGTCCACTGCAGTCTAACGTTCGACGTTCGTTCCACCGTCATTAAACATTTTATGCCAATTAAAAGCTTGAGCTCTTGACATAACCTCATCTCCAGAAGCCTTCTGAAACTTACCGTAAGTTGTCGTCGCGTTTTCACCCAATTTAATGCAAAAAGAAATGGCATACCATTGCACAATATTATTCGGTTCCATTTCTGTGAGAAGAGACACAAACACATGTTAACTTATTACAGCACAACTCATGACTGAGCAGTTGCATTGATGTACCACTTGGACTAGAAGCAGCTTATGGACCAATTTGAAGATATTGTGCCTCTGCAAGCCTGCATGGTTGCCACATCTTGCAAAGTAAATCAGCCTCATTACTTTACTGTCACACCTTGTATAATTGTCTTTTACTTGTAATTAAAATATCAGGATGATTAAAATTATGAGCAAATATAATATTAATAAATTTTTCCACAAATTAAATGCTGTTTATGTCATTTCTAACATTTTTTCTTTGCTCATTTATAATTCAATTTTTATATTTTCCTTATTTCATTTATACATACTAGTTCTATAACTCCCAAATGATTCTTGTACACCACATCTCGGACTGTCCATAATATTTAAAATTATTTACTTAATTCACCAGTTATCTCAAGATTATATTAATTGTTCTTTCACTAAATCATCACTCATTTGAATTATTTCGCTTCTTAATGTAATGTTCAAATAACCAAAATCAAATAAATATTTTCCTGCACAATCTTTATCATCACTAATTACTATTCTCGCAAACAACAGTAGCAGAACTAACTTAATTTATACACACTCAAAAAAATTATAAGATTAAACCAAAGCATAACTGATATTTATTGAAGAACATGCATCTGTGTGTGGTATATATATAATTATTATTTATAAATATAAAAAATCTAATAAAGAATTTTTCTTTTAAATGGTACCATTTATAGATATCATAAAGCTATTGAACAACAAGCGTAGGTATAATAATAAACAAGTGTTTATGATTGCTAGGCAGAAATACTAACCATTACACCACCACAGTACAATGGTCAACATTGCTGCTCGAACTACCTAAGCTGAGCGCCATTCCCAACACAAATTTGAATTCATTTTTCGCTTGCATATTGTCACTACTGCCAGGGCTCTCGGATATAGGCAAGCGCCCCAGCATTGGACGTGATGGGACGTCCTCGCCTAGCAAGCAAGAAGACCCGGGTCCGAGTACCAGCCACAGCACAAATTTTAATTCATTTCGTCTGTTTCGACCATTATCGTAGATAATAAAAAGAGGCTTAAATGTCTCAGGGAAACATTTAATTATAAGATCTATAAGATCACCAATGGTACAAGGACGTCCCATTACGTCCAGTGCTTGTCTGTAACGGAGAGCACTGGCAGCAGTGACAATATGTAAGGGAAAGGTAATTAAAGTTTGTGTTGGGGAAGGCGCTTAGCGTAGGTAGCTCATGCAGCAATGTTGACCGCTATTCTGAGGTGGTGTAAGTGTTAGAATTTCCGCCTAGCAAGCAAGAAGACACGGGTTCGAATCCCGGCCGCGATATAAATTTTAATTCATTTCGTCTGCGTCGATCATTATCTTATTTTGAGTGTTGCTGTAGTGCCAGTAGTGCTAGTGTTTGTTTTGAATGCATTTCAACAAGAAGTGTCTGGTAACCATAGTTTAGTCAGCTATCAGCCGCCTTTAGTGAATTAGCAGTCTAGTTAAAAGTTGATTAACTCTCTACAGTAAATTGTTGATTTCTCAGGATGGATAGGATGTGTGACTGCTCTGTACGGACGCAGGAGGAGCTGGCCACTGTTCGCGAACAGCTGAACGTGCTGACGGCCGCGGTCAGCCGTCTTCAGGCTGCTGCCTCGGAGTGTAGCGGCAGTGGGGAGTGTGGCGCGTCGCATGGTACACCCCAGGTGTTACATGCTTCACTCACTGTCCCTGCTGTCGAGATATCTTCGCAGGTACTGGGCGCGGTTGGGCCCCCCTCTCCCCAAGGGGAGTGGCGGGTTCAGCGGCGTTCGCGACGCGCGAGGCGGAGGGTGAATGTGTAGGCTGGCCGTGTGTCATCGCCCGCTCTGCATGTGAGTGGACATGTGGCCGCTCCTTCAGCAAGGTCCGAGCAGGCACACGGGGGGAGGCGATTATTAGTGATTGGGAGCTCCAAAGTTAGGCGGAAAGGTCGGGGAAGAAGACAAGTGTTCACTCTGTCTGCTTGCCGGGGGGTCTCATCGGAGATGTGGAGGAGGCCCTACCGGCGTCGATAGAGAGCACTGGGCTCACCCGACTGCAAATTGTTGCTCATGTCGGCACCAATGACTCCTGCTGTCTGGTTCAGAGGTCATCCTCAGGTGGTCGGCGGAGATGGTGAAGGCGGAAAACCTCGCTCGTGGGGTGGAATCTGAGCTAACTATTTGTAGTATCGTTCCCAGAACCGATCGCGGTCCTCTGGTTTGGAGCCGAGTGGAAGGCTTAGACCAGAGGCTCAGACGATTCTGCGGAGATCTGGGGTGCAATTTCTCGACCTCCGCTATCGAGTGGAGAAATGTAGAGTCCCCTGAATAGGTCAGGCGTGCACTACACGCAGGAAGCGGCTACAAGGGTAGCGGAGTACGTGTGGAGTGCACATGTGGGTTTTTTAGGTTAGAGAATTCCCTCCCTAGGCCCGACAAGAGGCCTCCTGAGACGCGGCAAGGTAGCAGTAGGCAAAATGCAACAGGGGATAACAATATTAATGTGGTAATAGTAAACTGCAGGAGCGTCTATAGAAAGGTCTCAGAACTGCTCTCATTAATAAACGGTCACAATGCCCACACAGTACTAGGGACAGAAAGTTGGCTGAAACCAGATGTAAACAGTAATGAGATTCTAAAGTCAGATTGGAATGTATACCGCAGAGACAGGCTGGAGAGTGAAAGGGGGGGGCGTGTTTTTAGCGACAAAAAGTGCAATACTATGGAAGGAAATTGACGGAGACCCGAAATGTAATAATTTGGGTGAAGGTCACGGTTAAAGCAGGCTCAGACATGGTAATTGGATGTCTCTATAGGCCCCTGGCTCAGCAGCTGTTGTGGCTGAGCACCTGAGGGAAAATCTGGAAAATATTTCGAGTAGATTTCGCGACTATGTTATAGTTCTGGGTGGAGATTTTAATTTCCTGGATATGGACTGGGAGACTCAAACGTTTATAACGGGTGGCAGGGACAAAGAACCCAGTGAATTTTTTTTTAAGTGCATTATCTGAAAACTACCTTGAGCAGTTAAACAGAGAACCGACTCATGGCGATAAAATTTTAGACCTCTTGGTGACAAACAGACCCGAATTATTTGAAACAGTTAACGCAGAACAGGGAATCACCGATCATAAAGCGGTTACTGCATCGAGGATTTCAACCGTAAATATAAATATTAAAAAAGTTAGGAAGATTTTTCTGTTTAGCGAGAGTGACAGAAAGCAGATTTCAGAGTACTTGACGGCTCAACACAAAAGTTTTGTCTCAAGTACAGATAGTGTTGAGGATCAGTGGGCAAAGTTCAAAACCATCTGACAATATGCGTTAGATGAGTATGTGCCAAGCAAGATCGTAAGAGATGGAAAAGAGCCACCGTGGTACGACAACCGATTTAGAAACTGCTCCGGAAGCAAAGGGAACTTCACAGCAAACAAACATAGCCAAAGCCTTGCAGACAAACAAAAATTGCACGAATCGAAATGTAGTGTGAGGAGGGCTATGCGAGAGGCGTTCAATGAATTCGAAAGTAATGTTCTATGTACTGCCTTCGCAGAAAATCCTAAGAAATTTGGGTCTTATGTCAAAGCGGTAGGTGGATCAAAACAAAATGTCCAGACACTCTGTGACCAAAATGGTACTGAAACAGAGGATGACAGCCTAAGGTCGAAATACTAAATATCTTTTTCCAAAGCTGTATCACAGAGGAAGACTGCACTGTAGTTCCTTCTCTATATTGCCGCACAGATGAGAAAATGGTAGATATCGAAATAGGTGACAGAGAGGTAGATAAACAATTAAAATCGCTCAAAAGAGGGAAAGCCGCTGGACCTTATGGGATACCAGTTCGATTTTACACAGAGTACGCGAAGGAACTTGCTACCCTTCTTGCAGCGGTTTGCCGTAGGTTTCTAGAAGAGCGTAGCGTTCCAAAGGACAGGAAAAGGGCCCGTTTTCAAGAAAGGACGTCGAACAGATGTGTATAAGTATAGATCTATTATGCTCGAGTATAATGACTTTTCAGGAGACTAGAAATCTACTCTGTAGGAATCAGCATGAGTTTCGAAAAAGACGGTCGTGTGAAACCCAGCTCTCGCTATTCGTCCATGAGACTCAGAGGGCCATAGACACGGGTTCACAGGTAGATGCCGTGTTTCTTGACTTCCGCAAGGCGTTCGATACAGTTCCCCACAGTCGTTTAATGAACAAAGTAAGAGCGTATCTAGTATCGGACCAATTGTGTGATTGGATTGAAGAGTTCCTAGATAACAGAACGCAGCATGTCATTCTCAAAGGAGAGTAGTCTTCCGCAGTAAGAGTGGTTTCAGGTGTGCCGCAAGGGAGTGCCGTAGGACCGTTACTATTCACAATATACATAAATGACTTTGTGGATGACATCGGAAGTTCGCTGAGGCTTTTTGCGGATGATGCTGTGGTGTATCAAGAGGTTGTAACAATGGAAAATTGTACTGAATGCAGGAGGATCTGCAGCGAATTGACGCATGGTGCAGGGAATGGCAATTGAATCTCAATGTAGACAAGTGTAATGTGCTGCGAATACACAGAAAGAAAGATCTTTTATCATTTAGCTACAATATAGCAGGTCAGCAACTGGAGGCAGTTAATTCCATAAATTATCTGGGAGTAGGCTTATGGAGTGATTTAAAATGGAATGATCATATAACGTTGATCGTCGGTAAAGCATATGCGAGACTGAGATTCCTTGGAAGAATCCTAATGAAATGCAAATCGAAAACAAAGGAAGTAGGTTACAGTACGCTTGTTCGCCCACTGCTTCAATATTGCTCACCAGTGTGAGGTCTACACCAGATGGGGTTAATAGAGAAGATAGAGAAGATCCAACGGAGAGCAGCGCGCTTCGTTACAGGATCAATTAGTAATCGCGAAAGCGTTACGCACATGATGGATAAACTCCAGTGGAAGACTATGCAGCAGAGACGCTCAGTAGCTCGGTATGGTCTTTTGTTGAAGTTTCGAGAACATACCTTTACCGAGGTGTCAAGCAGTATATTGCTCCCTCTTACGTACATCTCGCGAAGAGACCATGAGGATAAAATCAGAGAGATTTGAGCGCACACAGAGGCATACCGACAATCTTTCTTTCCACAAACAATACGAGACTGGAATAGAAGGGAGAACCGATAGAGGTACTCAAAGTACCTTCCGCCACACACGGTCAGTTGGCTTGCGGAGTATAGATGTAGATGAAGATGAAGATGTAGGCAACCCAAGCAATGAGGATCATCAGACATAAAGACGCTGATGAAGAAGCTCTGCCTGTTCAATTAAAGATGATGTGTGACAGATGCAGAAGAAGAACAGCTGTTAGTAAGTCACTGAAAACGACTTTGAAAAAAGAACAGGAAGATGAGAAGATTAGAACAATAGAGAAGTTGAGAAATTCCGTCTGGAGGTTTCGTTGATATTGCGCCATACGTTTATGGATTTTTTGATTATGAATTTATTTATTTATTTAGTTTTATACTTTCACCATAATTCATTTTACTTATTTTCTTACATTCATCTATTGTGTGAGAAAAATAATTATGTTATAGTAGATGAACATGATAATAGAAATATACATTTTTTATTAATTTTCTAAGTAATTTTCTATGAAAATACGTGATTTTGACCTAGAATTGTGGACTGTAGTAGATAAAAAGTATCGGTTCTGAGTAACTTGGGTCGGTCTTGGCGTGAGCCAGCATTGCGTCAGTTGAGCTAGGACCGGTACTTCTTATCTAGTCTCATGGAGCTATGCTGTAACTGTGCATGACATTTTTTCGTAATCAGATCTGATACCAAACGGTTCATATTTGTAAGTAATCAATTTATATCTCAAAAATTAGCAAATGTTTTGTCGGCACATAAATCTGTTTTTCTTCACTCAGTTTTGAATTTCTACAAACCGCTATTTTCCCCTCCTGTGCCTAATTCAGGATATAATCACATAAACTGTCAACTCTGGCCAACGGACAACCACGCCGACGATGACGCTACTCGAACCTATGAAACGAGGTAGTGTTTCACAGGTATCCGCACATATGCAGTCGATGCCCCCACGGCACAGCCTGACTGTGTGGTGGAGGGCCGCAGGAAGAAAGCAAGCAGGACAGTTGCAAACCGATGTAGCCCGGTGGCTTAATGGGAATCGTTCTGTTGTTTCTCGGCTGTGGTGACAGTTCATCCCGAAGACCAGGGCAGGGCCGACCACGTATGACTTCAGAAGAGAGGACTGCTGTGTGGCTGTTCCATCACCACTTTAGTACCGCATGGCAACTGGCGTGTGAGCTCGCAGCCTCCACTGGACGTGTCGTGTCGAGGCAAACGTTGTGCAGAAGGCTGCGGCAGGGTGGTCTTTATTATCAGGGACCTGCTGCATGTCTATGTCTGACGCGTCTTCACAGAAGGGAACGCCCAGAGTGGACTAAACATGCCACATAGACGGTTGAACAGTGCGCCAATGTTGTTTTTACTTACGAGTCGCGATTTAATCTGGAGAGTGATTCTCGATGGATTCGCATCTGGAGGGAATGTGGAACAACGATTTGGGGACGCAAGGGACCGATTCCAGGAGGATCCCTAATGGCGTGGGCGCGGATTGTGTTTACTACTCGAAGACGTGAAATTATGTGAGTGAAATGGCAAGGTTTGACTGATGTCAGGCGTTGTGGCGAAATCTTGGGACATCATTTGCAGTAGTTGCGAGGTGCTGTGGGCCCAGACGTCGTACTGATGGGCGATAATGCTGGACTTCATAGAGGTGGCTGACGTTTTCTTGGAAACGGAAGATACTGCACGCATGGCGTGGGCTGCTCGCCCTCCCACTTTAAACCTGGTAAAAGATAGACAAAGATCTTTTCGCGGTGCACTACTGAGAAAGTTTAGAGAACCGGAATTTGCAGCTGACTGCAGAACGATTTCACTGCCTCAAACGTATCAAGGTGAGATAATAGAACTTAACGAGTTCATATGGAGACATACATTTAGTCGTTATAGCCTCGCTATATCTGCGAGTGAGACAGGAAAGGAAATGATTAGTGGTGGTACAGTGTACCCTCCGCTACGCACCGTACGGTGCCTTGCGGAGTATGTATGTAGCAAATATCACTATTTTCATAAACATCTCTCAACTTACTTTGAATGCTATTTTTATCTGCAAAATGTTAACTCTAATGAAAAAATTTGTCTTTCGCTTTTTTGTTAAAAGCATCAGTTTCCAAGTAGTGAATTAAACTGTCTGTATTTAAATAATCTATTGCATGTTGTTTCATTTTGGTTTTAGCCAGACCAATGCGTGAAGCTGGACATGGATAAACATAAAATAATTTTCTTCATTGTTACAGTACGGTTGATAGGCCTAGTGTTATAGAACAAATTGTATTTTACAATGTGATATGTTAAGTCTAGTTCAACTGCGAAAACATTTTGTTGATCACTGGTAAAATGAAGTTTTACATATGTAAGCAGAAGTAGAGTTCATACATTTCTCTAGATGTTTTTTCCATTTCTGACAAAGATTTATGATGTTTTGTTTCTAAGTGTTGCTTAACCTGATATAAGCACGAATACACTGTTCCCCTCAACCTCTAACGGAAAGTCCAGCCAACAATCATACTCGTAACAAAACATACACACACGTATAGGCTTGCACAACGCATTCGTGCACAGAAGATAGTTCCACTCAGCTATTCGCTCCATCCCAAGCAACTGTAGGTGCAATTCGACATAAAACGGATTTTCGATTATAGCGGTTTCGTGACTAGTTAGTTCAAACTCCATGCCAGATTTCCCGTTGACTCATACTTCTGTAATCGTTTTGTATTCTGCACAGTCGGATTAACCACTTGACGCATTTTTCCGATATTTGTTTTATCCTTTTCACGATTACGTTTTGTAGGTCTGCAGGGAGTATTCGGTTCACTAAAGTTGCTTTTGTAAACCGAATAGTCAGTCTTTATTGCACTGAGCGTGCCTTTCATGAAACAAAATGGTGGCACAACTGCTGGACCGCCGAGGCTGGTAGCAGCCTTCTCGTAAGGTCACGAGAGGTCGCGTGCGACTCGTGCCGTGAAGCAATGAGCATTACTTTTTATGCCGTCTACTGGTTTTCCTTCCTTTTCTTGTAATAAATAACCCACAGAGAGAGGTTTGCGTCACACGGTTTAGGAGGCTCGTGTACGGCATTTAGTGTTGTAGTTGCAAAAAATATGAAATCAAAGAATTCTCACTTTTTCTCAGTTGAAACTTTGATATTGACATTGGTCTTAGCGTTTGAGGTTAGGCTGCATTCGCAAACGAGTACTCGTTTCATGGGTCAGTTACGTTGTAAGCAAAATCACTATCAACTTTTGTCGTTTTTAATGATTTATCTGGTGAGCAAAATGTATGAGACAGACAAAATACCCTCAGACTTCAAGAAGAATATAATAATTCCAATCCCAAAGAAAGCAGGTGTTGACACATATGAAAGTTACCGAACTATCAGTTTAATAAGTCACAGCTGCCAAATACAAACATCAATTCATTACAGACGAATGGAAAAACTGGTAGACGCCGACCTCGGAGAAGATCAGTTTGGATTCCGTAGAGATGTTGGAACACGTGAGGAAATACTGACCTTACGACTTATCTTAGAAGGAAGTTTAAGGAAAGGCAACCCTACGTTTCTAGCATTTGTAGACTTAGAGAAAGCTTTTGACAATGTAGACTGGAATACTCTCTTTCAAATTCTAAAGGTGGCAGGGGTAAAATACAGGGAGCGAAAGGCATTTACAATTTGTACAGAAACCAGATGGCAGTTATAAGAGTGGAGGGACATGAAAGGGAAGCAGTGGTTGGGAAGAGAGTGAGACAGGGCTGTAGTCTCTCCCCGATGTTATTCAATCTGTATATTGAGCAAGCAGTGAAGGAAACAAGAGAAAAATTCGGAGTAGGTATTAAAATCCATGGAAATGAAATAAAAACTTTGACAGAATAACGATGTCATCGGCGAACCTCAGAGACAGCAAAGGACTTGGAAGAGCAGTTGAACGGAATGGACAGTGCCTTGAAAGGGGGATGTAAGATGAAAATCAACAAAAGCTAAACGAGGATAATGCAATGTAGTCGAATTAAGTCGGGGGATTCTGAGGGAATTAGATTAGGAAATGAGACACTTAAAGTAGTAAAGGAGTTTTGCTATTTGGGGAGCAAAATAACAGATGATATTGACATAGAGAGGATATAAAATGTAGACTGGCAATGGCAAGGAAAGCGCTTCTGAAGAAGAGAAATTTGTTAACATGGAGTATAGGTTTAAGTGTTAGGAAGTCTTTTCTGAAAGTATTTGTATGGAGTGTAGCCATGTATGGAAGTGAAACATGGACGACAAATAGTTTGGACAAGAAGAGAATAGAAGCTTTCGAAATGTGGTGCTACAGAAGAATGCTGAATATTAGATGGATAGCTCACATAACTAATGAGGAGGTATTGAATGTAATTGGGGAGAAGAGGAGTTTGTGGCACAACGTGACTACAAGAAGGGATCGGTTGGTAGGACATGTTCTAAGGCATTAAGGGATCACCAATTTAGTATTAGAGGGCAGCGTGGAGGGTAAAAATCGTAGAGGGAGACCAAGAGATGACTACACTAAGTAGATTCAGAAGGATGCAGGTTGTAGTAAGTACTGGGAGATGAAGAAGCTTGCACAGGATAGAGTAGCGTGGAGATCTGCATCAAAGCAGTCTCAGGACTGAAGGCCACAACAACAACAATAAAAATAGAGTCTACAAAAAATCAAACTGTGTGAAATAAAGTACTTTCACGTACCTCATTCTTCTCATGGCAACCAACATGGATTCTGAAAACATCTATCATGTGAAACACAACACCAACTCTTGTCACATTATATACTGAAAGCTTTGGAGCGAGGTAATCAGGTAGAGGCAGTATTTCTTTATTTACGGAAACCATTTGACTCAGTAACACTCAGAGTGACGATTATTGAGCTAAATAAAATTAAATCGTCATAACTTCTGAACAGTTTGCTTTAGGACACTAGAAACTGCACGGTTGACCACGGGTATGATGAGAATTAATATGGGCATGCATGGTTTGGTTTAGCGACGAAGCCCACTTTCATTTGAATCGGTTCGTCAATAAGCAAAACCGGCGAATTTAGGGGACTGAGAATCCGTATTTCGTGATCGAGAAGTCTCTTCACCCTCAAAGGGTGACTGCGCTGTGCAGTGTCCAGTCGCGAATAATCGGTGCGATATTCCCTGGTGGCACGGTGACAGCCGAACGGTACGTGGAGGCTGTCCCCGTTATCGAAAGTGATCCTGACCCCGACAAGACGTGGTTGATGCGAGACGGAGCTGGATTCTATCGAAGCAGGAGAGTGCCTGATGTGCTGGAGGATCACTCTGGCGTACTCCTCGACTGACCGCCATACTCTCCGCGCCTCAGTGCATGCGACTGCTCTTTGTGGGGCTGTGTTAAAGACAATGTGTACAGCAGTAACCCCGAAACCACTGCCGAGCTGAAAACAGCCGTTCAGGAGTCATCGACAGCGTCGATGTTCAGACACCTCAGCGGGTCCTGCAGAATTTCGCTATTCGTCTGCACCACATCATCGCCAACGATCGCAGGCATATCGAACATGTCACAACCTAAATACGAATACCTGTAGTGACGTTCACATGTTGCACGAAGTGTGTGCACGCCGTAGTTTGTAACTAATTTACTTTTTTTTATATAGATCAATAATTATCACCGTGTACCTACACTTATTGTCAAATGTTCAGCCACATTGGATGTCGAAATTTGTGGCTGGATTGAGGACATTTTAGTAGGGAGGACACAGCATGCTATCTTGGACGGTGAGTCATCATCAGATGTAGAACTATCTTCAGGTGTGCCCAAGGAAGTGTGCCCCAGGGAAGTGTGCTTGAACCCTTGCTGTTCGTGTTATAGAATGCGGACGGTATTAATAGTAACATGAGGCTTTCTGCACACGATGCAGTTAACGGCAATGAAGTACTATCTGAGAAATCTGCGTAAATATCCAGTCAGGTCTTCAGAGGATTTTTAAGTGGAGCAAAGATTGCCAGTTCGCTTTAAATGTTCAGAAATGTAAAACTGTGCACTTCACAAAACGAAGAAACGTAGTATTCTGTGACAAAAATATTAGCGAGTCACTTTTGGAAAGGGCCAACTCATACAACTATCTGGGTCTGACGCTTTGTAGGGCTACGAAATGGAATGATCAGATACGCTCAGTCGTCGATAAAGCAGAGTGTAGAGTTCGGTTTACTGAGAAAGTGCGGGTCAGCCTGCAAAGGAGTCGCTTGCAAATCACTCGTGCTAGAATGTTGCACAATTTTGTGAGACGCTTATCAAATAGGTCTAACAGGGGACATTGAACGAATGCAGAGAAGGGTGGCTCGAGTTCGTTTGATCCGTGGGAGTGTCTCACTTTGATACGGAAGGAACTGAAGCGAGAGACTCTTGAAGACAGACGTAAACTGTCCCGAGGAAGTCTACTAACAAAGTTTCAGCCGCGCGGGATTAGCCGAGCGGTCTGGGGCGCTGCAGTCGTGGACTGTGCGGCTGATCCCGGCGGAGGTTCGAGTCGTCGCTCGGGCATGGGTGTCTGTGTTTGTCCTTAGGATAATTTAGGTTAAGCAGTGTGTAAGCTTAGGGACTGATGCCCTTAGCAGTTAAGTCCCATAAGATTTTACACACATTTGAAGATTTGATTTGAACAAAGTTTCAAGAACTGGCTTCAAAGGATAACTCTAGGAATATACTACAATCCCCTACGTATCGTGAAGATAGCATTAGAATAATTACTGCACGCACGGAGGCATTCAAACAGCCATTCTTCCTGCGCTCCGTACGTGAATGGAACAGCAAGAAACGCTAATAGCTGTTACAGTGGGACGTATCTCTGCCAAGCGCTTCACAGTTGTTTGCAGAGTATCGATATAGACAGATAGATACAGTTACGGTGGCTCATCTGGTACGTTAAATAATGCAGGTACTGCAGCCGATAGCAGTTTCTTATTTTATGTGTCCATAAAACGGTATATTACGATGCAGTGAACAAAACTTCACCTTACTGCAGAGATAATCGAAGTATTTCTGCAGGTTATCATGTCTTCTTCAGTTTGGTATGTTTTTGCTTTTCTTAAAAAGGTATGCTATTGTTTAGGAAATGTCTATGAGTTACAAGAAAATGGTTAAGTAAACAGCGACGTTTGGCAGGCCCGCTCTGTGCTTACTCGTCATGTTCCGCTGCGCCCGCTGAGACAAAACAAACGGAGTATTGCACTAGATTAATTTCGGGCCGCTCTGTCGATTTGACATATAAAATTCCACATCAAGAAACATTTTGTTTTGCAACGAGACACAATCGAAATCTTTCAGTTGACAGAGGAGGTTGTATGAAACCACCATTTACAGCGAGGTGACAAAAGTCGTGGGGTAGCGACGTGCCCATGTACAGATGGAGGGAGTATCGCGTACAAAAGGTATAAAAGAGAAACGCATGGACGGAACTATCATTTGTACTCGAGTGATTCATTTTAAAAGGTTTCCGACGTGATATTGGCCACTCGACGGGAGCTAACAGACCATGTACACAGTATGGTAATTGGAGCTGGAAGTATGGGACACTCCATTTCGGAAATCATTAGGGAATTCAGTAGTCCGAGATCCACAGTGTCCAGAGTGTGCCGAGAGCACCAGAGCTTAAGCGTCATCTCTCACAGCTGACAAGGCAGAGGACGACGGCCTTCACGTAACGACCGAGAGCAGCGGCGGCTGCTTAGAGTTGTCACTGCTGACAGACAGGCAACACCGCGTGCAATAACCGCAGAAATCAACGTGCGACTTACGACGAACGTATCGGTGAGGTCAGTGCGGCGACATTTGGCGTTGACGATCTACGGCGGCAGACGACGGACGCGAGCGCACGTTCTGGCAGTACGACGCCGCCAGCAGCCCCTCTCTCGGACTCGTGACCGTGTGGGCTCGAGTTGTCAACAAGGCACTGTGCAAGCTGGCAGTGGCTCCATGAGCGGGGTCCTCTGATCCCACTGAACCGATCATTGACTGTAAATGGCTATGTTTGGATACTTGGCTACCATTCGCAGCCATTCGTCGGCGTCTTGTGCAACGCAGCTAGCTCTTTATTCGCTCGAAGTAACTGCAAGTTTGAAGTAATGGCCGGTATCGACAGGGGATCTCAAGTTGATTCCGTATTTCTAGATTTCCGGAAATCTTTTGACACAGTTCTTCACAAGCGACTTCTAATCAAGCTGCGGGCCTATGGGGTATCGTCTCAGTTGTGCGACTGGATTCGTGATTTCCTGTCAGGAAGGTCGCAGTTCGTAGTAATAGACGGCAAATCATCGTGTAAAACTGAAGTGATATCAGGTGTTCCCCAGCGAAGCGTCCTGGGACCTCTGCTGTTCCTTATCTATATAAATGACCTGGGTGACAATCTGAGTTCTCTTAGGTTGTTCGCAGATGTTGCTGTAATTTACCGTCTAGTAAGGTCATCCGAAGACCAGTATAAGTTGCAAAGCGATTTAGAAAAGATTGCTGTATGGTGTGGCAGGTGACAGTTGACGCTAAATAACGAAAAGTGTGAGGTGGTCCACATGAGTTCCAAAAGAAATCCGTTGGAATTCGATTACTCGATAAATAGTTGAATTGACAGCCTTGAGAATTGTACTAAGTACCTGGGTGTTAAAATTACGAACAACTTCAGTTGTAAAGACCACATAGACAATATTGTGGGGAAGGCGAGCCAAAGGTTGCGTTTCATTGGCAGGGCACTTGGAAGATGCAACAAGTCCACTACAGAGACAGCTTACACTACACTCGTTCGTCCTCTTAGAATATTGCTGCGCGGTGTGGGATCCTTACCAGGTGGGATTGACGGAGGACATCGAAAGGGTGCAAAAAAGGGCAGCTCGTTTTGTATTATAACGTAATAGGGGAGAGAGTGTGACAGATATGATACGCGAGTTGGGGTGGAAGTCATTAAAGCAAAGACGTTTTTCGTCGCGGCGAGATCTATTTACGAAATTTCAGTCACCAACTTTCCCTTCCGAATGAGAAAATATTTGGTTGAGCCCAACCTACAAAGGTAGGAATGATCATCAAAATAAAATAAAAGAAATGAAAGCTCGAATAGAAAGGTTTAGGTGTTCGTTTTTCCCGCGCGCTGTTCGGGAGTGGAATGGTAGAGAGATAGTCTGATTGTGGTTCGATGAACCCTCTGCCAAGCACTTAAATGTGAATTGCAGAGTAATCATGTAGATGTAGATCTAGATGTCTTGTTCTGTACAGGAATGAAATTTTTATGAATGACCGTGCGCCATGTCTGCGGCCGTCAACTATTCACTATGGGTTTGAACAACGTTCTGGACAGTTCGAGAGAATGATTGGGCGACCCAGATCACCCAGCATGAAAACTATCGAACATTTATGGGACATAATCGAGAGGTCAGTTCTGCACAAAATAGAGCACCGGCAACCCTTTCGCGATTATGGACAGCTATAGAGAGAGCATGGCTCAATATTTCTGCACTACGCTGGGAAAAAGGAGCTCCGACAAGTTATTAGGAGCTGCTCCATGACTTTTGTCCTCTCATAGTATTTAGGCTTACTCCATACACATTTGGGCTTTCACTTTCGAGAGAAGGTAACAGTCGCATCAGTGACAATGACTTCGTCGTCAGTTTGTTTTCTCGGTTATTACTCCCATGAAATAAATGCAAGCAAAGTTTCATGTGTTAAAGCTTCCTTCTACAATTTGATGGTCTGTAAACTAACTGTACTTCAAAGTGACACACTAGCTGTGCAGGATATGGTGTTTTATTGCGAAATAGGGCGAGTTCCGACACAGGACCTAAGAAACTGCGTTTCGTGTTCAAAATGTTTACAACAGGTATGACGTTGGGCATGCTACTGCTTTAACACTAGAACCACCGTCAGGATATTTTTGTCCCATAGCAAAAAATTGTAACATCCCTCCCTCCTCTGATTGTTTCGTAACTTAATTTTTCCTAGTCTAGTTCATTTTGAAATAGAAGTCAACGCTTTCAAATGTGAGGCTTTCGAGGGAAAAAAAAGCAACCTAAAATCGCCGAGTGACGTTTCAGGCCCACTGAAGAAACTAAGCACTGCTGGTTACTACACACTTTTAGTATTCTTCACTTGTGTCTGCTGCTGCAGCGCAGGCACAAAACTGTACGTGCGGTATCTTTCACAGCTCTGAACACGCTAAAAGCGGTAAGTCCCGCGGAATTCAGGTAATAGATTCTTTCCCCTTTGCTCGGCTGTCAGTACAAGGGCAGAAGCTCCTGATGCAAAACGGTGCGAAGCAATGCTTACTAATACACTACAATTTCAGAAAAAATTACATGATTTCGTGAAGGGAAACAACTTGACAAATCGAGGTAGCCACTAACGCACTGGAGCACTTCTGACTCAAACAGTTATTCCGTTTGGCATTGATAGCGTCGTTCCTAACGGATCTCGTGTCAATTTCTGTCCAATTGGACAGCTCTCCCGAGCTGATTGGAGGGCCCTGCCCATAACATTCAGAATTATGGAGAGATCAGGCGGCCTCGGTGGGCGAGGTAGGGCTTGGCAGGCACGGAGACAAGCAGCAGGTGGGCATTATCTTGCTGAAATGTAAGTCGAGGATGGCTTGCCATACAGGGCAACAAAACAGGGCACAGAATATCGCTGACGTACCTTTATGCCGTAAGGGTGGAGCGGATAACCAGTGGGGTCGTGCTGTGGCACCTCAGACCACCACTCCTCGCTGTCGGCGACAGTCAGGGGGGTACCCCACGGCTGCCCGTTGCGTCACCAGAGACCTCCTCGCCCCTTATCGGGGCTCAGTTTCGAAGTGAGACTGAAGACACTTCTTGTCCAGTCCATTCGAATCCAACTCCTGATGGTTGGCAAAGACATGCCTGCAGACGTCCCCCCAAATAGCCCACCCAGTGGTCATGGACTGCAGTGCCGCTTCATTTCATAGCAGCATCCCTTTGGCTGTCATCCACGGCACTCTAACGGCACGGCGGTACGTCGACGATATTCACGACATTCTTCTCCCCGTTTTGTTGCCCTTCATGGCACGCCGTCCTGCGATTACATTTCAGCAAGATAATGCCCGCCCACACACAGTGAGAGTTTCTACTTTTTCTCTTTGTGCTTCCCAAACCCTACCTTGGCCAGCACGGTCGCCAAATCTCTCGCAAGTTGGGAGTGTTTTGGAGAACTCCTTTGTAGTGTAGAAAGAGAGAGAGAGAGAGAGAGAGAGAGAGAGAGAGAGTATTAGCACTCCTAGATCAAGTAGACAACAGATTGTTCTTTGGTAGTATTCTGACCGTAATCCACACATGAAAAGGTGTGTTATCAAACACATTGAAAAGTTCACTTAAACAGCGGCCAATAGAATATTGTAAGCTGAACGTTATTGCTGGACGACCTTCGTGCACTTTTTTTTACTGTTCTCTCTGTTAGGGGTGATACTGAAACCAAAAGAGTAGAAGTGGAGATTCTTTGGTCAGAGAAACGGAGAATGCATTCTTACAAATCTGTGTTGCCAAGTCATCGTTTCATGAAAACCATGAGGTTCCTCAGGTTTGATTTGAGGTCGACATCGCCGTCAGATATGTTGGAGGGGTACACAGCAAGCTGTGAAAGCATGTATGTTCTTTGTCCATATATTTGTATCGATCAGCACTCGTTCTCGTCCAACTGTAGATATCGGTTCATTCAGTTCATGGCTTGAAAACGTGAGAAGTATTAGGCAGAAATAGTGGATGGTATCGATAAACTTTCCAAATAAATGCCAAATGATTTGACATATCTTAGTAAAGATGATCATTATTGAGCAATCCATGGAATACTAGTCTCCTTTGTACCTCGCTTTTGTTGTCTTTGAAAAAGCCTTTGGTAAGGGTGTAGCGTGAAGCCATCTGGAAAGCAATGCAGATTTACTGAGTACCTCCAAAGATCATCAGCATCCTGAAGAGGATGTACCAAGTGAAACATGATGGAAATCTCTCAGATCCATTCATTTTAAATTCTGGAGTAAGGCAGGGCTGTTCGCTTTCACCACTGCTGTTTTTGCTGACATCAGATGGTGTCATGAAGAAGGCAACCCGAGAGAAAAGGAGAAGCATATATACAGTGGACCCCTAAGATCGCCTGGCGGACCTACACTTTGCGGACGACATCTGCCTTCTGTCCCACACTTTCAAGGATATGAGTCAGAAACTTAAGGAATTGAAAACACAAGCAGTTTTATATATGGTCCACGGCAATTCAGCCCGGAAATTTTAATTAATGAAGCCTGCCGTGAAAGCTTATATGTTATGATTAGAAGCTCAGAGAGTTGCATTAAAAATAAACACGGCTAAGACTAAAGAACTTAGGATGAACAGTAGGAACAAGAACGCTCTAGCTGTGAAGGAAGAGGAGATAGAGTAGGTAGAGAGCATTTTTTATCTGGGAAGTATTGTTTCCAAAAACGGAGGGGCCACAGAAGACGTCGAAAGTCGGATCAAAAGGACAAAAGGAGCCTTTGCACAGCTGTGCCCTGTCCGCAGCTCGTGCTCGTGCGGTAGCGTTCTCGCTTCCCACGCCCGGGTTCCCGGGATCGATTCCCGGCGGGGTCAGGGATTTTCTCTGCCTCGTGATGACTGGGTGTTGTGTGCTGTCCTTAGGTTAGTTAGGTTTAAGTAGTTCTAAGTTCTAGGGGAGTGATGACCATAGATATTAAGTCCCGTAGTGCTCAGAGCCATTTGAACCATTTGAACAGCTGTGACCAGTTTCGACATCTCGTGAAATATTGTTGAAAGTAAAGCTTAAAATGTTTGACTCACACGTAAAATCTTTCCTCTTTTACGGAAAGCCGAGATAACCGTAAAATAAAGGAAATGGAGATGGATTGGACACACCCTGAGAACACGACCGCAACATATTTCAAAGCGTGTTTTAGAATGGAACCCACAACGAGGAGAAGCAGCCGAGGTGGACCTGGCACAGGAGTGTTGAAGCTGAGGTGGCAGCCGTTGGCCACTCCTGGAGTAACATCAAGAAGATGGCAACAACAGGGTCAGATGGAACGCTATAATATGTGCCCTATGTTCCACATCGGAGTGAAAGAAATTAAGTCAAGTCAGTAAAGATGAATCTCTTCGTAGTGGTGAACGTTTTAGTGAATGTGTAGAAAAAGCTTTCAGGTTGGAAGAAATGTTAGGTGTGAGAACCTCTTCACCCCACTTTCAAATCGAGCAACCATGAGTAGTACCATAAACAAAGTTATGAGGGAAGTGTCTGAGTGCATGAAGAGCGTTCACGAACACCTATACAAGAATGTAACAGAGACGATGATATCATCTGCGCAATGCATTAAAGAAAGCCAGGAAAGAAGATGTTAATTCTGTTCCTTGCTGCCTGATGTACAATTGGCACTGACATTAAGCCAAAGCCTTACACAGTGACAGGTTACAGTGAAATTAATTAGGGCCCCTACATGTTGTTGACCAGATAGTCCGCAGGTACTCAGTACTGATGCAAGAAGGTGGCCTGTTGATGCTTTCTATAATACTCTAGATTTATCGGCCATCAATGCTTAGGTAATCTATAGAGAAGTAACAAATATCGAAATAAGAAATGAGAATTCCTTCTCGAGGTCGCAGATGAACTTACCAGAGATTATACAGAAACGTTTGTCAGAACTCTAGCTATTCACAGTCACTGCTCTTAGTTTTATTCACATTTAGATCGTTTTAATGCTATCACACTCGTCACTTTTTCTCGGATCAACTTCCAGAACTGGTGCCGTCAAGTTCCAGTAGCGCTCAACCAGAGTTACTTGACTTCGGGTGGCTCCAGGAGCAGTAACTGATAATACGGTCTCAAAATTTCCATCGCCACATGTAAAAAGGGCGGAGGTCAAGCAGTAACGACTTTCAAATATATTTCCATGTTCCAGGGACCGTACGTCATTCGAGGTGGATAACAAAACCCGTTTATCGATTGAAAGTGTTCACGTTCCGTGATGAATTTCAATTACCACCACAACAAAGCATGGAATATGTAGTATCTACATTTTTCTTGTTAGGATGTGTGTGCAGGCACCATCCATGGATTTCAGCACTGGCAGAGAGTGACACGGCGGTCAGTCGCTACCGATGGCTCTGTGGATGGAGTTGACCTCTTCCGATTGTGACACATATTTACACAAACTGAAAAATCATTTAGGTACCCCCCCCCCCCCCTCTTCAATCTGTCGCCTTTGCATTCTTTGATCCTAATTTTTGTTATTAAAAATTCAAAATGTTCATTGCACTAGATCAAGGGCTAGAACCGTCAGACGAGTATATTAAAAGGGACCAAGTAGTAATTCACAAAATCTTAGAAATTATCAATAAGAGAATCGTTAAGTTTGTTTTGAATAAAATAAGACTGTTTTCTACCATGTTGAACTTGAGTACACCGAGTTCGTCAAGACAGGTTCCTCGTAGTGGCACGGAGTCCATGGGCGCTTCAGAAATAATGAGTAAACTGAAAGTTGCATGTGGTCCGGCTGAGGGAGGCGTCAAGTTCATGCTGGACTGCAGTAAATTATTACAAGGAACGAGAAACAAAAGTACTATGCGCTTGAGGTTGTTTCCAGAGAATAAAGAAGAAACTTGAGCAAAGAATTCAGTTTTACAAAAGAAAATTTGATGTTCTCATCTTATTTGCCTCCCAAACATAGCATTTAGCAATTGTATAAGTTAAATTAGTACAACAAATTTAATAATTTAGTTGAAAGTAATTGGTTAATGAACTATTGCATGAAATATTTTTTGAGATAATAAGTACATGAGATGCTTACGTGTTTTTTTTTTCTTCAAATCTGAGTTGATTTCCCTTTTCCTATGGAGCACGAATTACACACAAGTAATCTTTTTATTTGTCAGAACCAAACAAAGCGATAGCACAACGAGAAGCATCAAAGTTGAGAAATAAGAGCTACCCTAACATATACACTCCTGGAAATTGAAATAAGAACACCGTGAATTCATTGTCCCAGGAAGGGGAAACTTTATTGACACATTTCTGGGGTCAGATACATCATATGATCACACTGACAGAACCACAGGCACATAGACACAGGCAACAGAGCATGCACAATGTCGGCACTAGTACAGCGTATATCCACCTTTCGCAGCAATGCAGGCTGCTATTCTCCCATGGAGACGATCGTAGAGATGCTGGACGTAGTCCTGTGGAACGGCTTGCCATGCCATTTGCACCTGGCGCCTCAGTTGGACAAGCGTTCGTGCTGGACGTGCAGACCGCTTGAGACGACGCTTCATCCAGTCCCAATCATGCTCAATGGGGGACAGATCCGGAGATCTTGCTGGCCAGGGTAGTTGACTTACACATTCTAGAGCACGTTGGGTGTCACGGGATACATGCGGACGTGCATTGTCCTGTTGAAACAGCAAGTTCCCTTGCCGGTCTAGGAATGGTAGAACGATGGGTTCGATGACGGTTTGGATGTACCGTGCACTATTCAGTGTCCCCTCGACGATCACCAGAGGTGTACGGCCAGTGTAGGAGATCGCTCCCCACACCATGATGCCGGGTGTTGGCCCTGTGTGCCTCGGTCGTATGCAGTCCTGATTGTGGCGCTCACCTGCACGGCGCCAAACACGCATACGACCATCATTGGCACCAAGGCAGAAACGACTCTCATCTCTGAAGACGACACGTCTCCATTCGTCCCTCCATTCGCACTTGTCGCGACACCACTGGAGGCTGGTTGCACGATGTTGGGGCGTGAGCGAAAGACGGCCTAACGGTGTGCGGGACCGTAGCCCAGCTTCATGGAGACGGTTGCGAATGGTCCTCGCCGATACCCCAGGAGCAACAGTGTCCCTAATTTGCTGGGAAGTGGCGGTGAGGTCCCCTACGGCACTGCGTAGGATCCTACTGTCTTGGCGTGCATCCGTGCGTCGCTGCGGTCCGGTCCCAGGTCGACGGGCACGTGCACCTTCCGCCGACCACTGGCGACAACATCGATGTACTGTGGAGACCTCACGCCCCACGTGTTGAGCAATTCGGCGGTACGTCCACCCGGCCTCCCGCATGCCCACTATAAGCCCTCGCTCTAAGTCCGTCAACTGCACATACGGTTCACGTCCACGCTGTCGCGGCATGCTATCAGTGTTAAAGACTGTGATGGAGCTCTGTATGCCACGGCAAACTGGCTGACACTGACGGCGGCGGAGCACAAATGCCATTCGACGGCCAACACCGCGGTTCCCGGTGTGTCCGCTGTGCCGTGCGTGTGATCATTGCTTGTACAGGCCTCTCGCAGTGTCCGGAGCAAGTATGGTGGGTCGGACACACCGGTGTCAATGTGTTCTTTTTTCCATTTCCAGGAGTGTATATAGCCAAAAGCCTTCCGTGGTGCTTACGTCAAGCGCCGTCTGGCGTGGCTGTCACGTGGATGAGTGACCATCCTGGCCTGCAATGGGCTGTGGGGTCCACTCAGCTCTTGCGTGGTCTATTGAGAAGATGTCTGGCAAACAAGTAGCGGCTCCGGTCACGAAAGCTGAGAGCGATGTGGCCACGTCACGCCCTCCACACCCGCATCCGACGACGGCTTTGGGCCAAGGATGACGCGGCTATCGGTCGGAATGTTGACGAAATCCGAGGCTGGTTCGGACGGAGTTCGGGGTATTATAGATATTGTGAATAGAAAATTGAAAATCACCGCTGAAACACCAGAGGGAATACGCCTGGCAGCTGTGTGCCAACGCTGATGAGCGGAAACACTGGGAACACAGCCCGTCGCTGGAGTGAATGCCGCCTGATGTGGTCACGGCCACGCGAAGCGTACGAACAGGCATGGGGGGGGGGGGGGGGGGGGGGGTTCGCGACGACGACAGAGGCGAATGGGGACTCAGGCTAGTGAGGAAGAGCAGTGACGCGACTGTCTGGTACAGGGCAGGCGAAGTTCTTCTCGAACAACATGATTGAGAAAATTTAGGGAATCGGTATTTGAAGCTGACTGCAGTACGATTCTGCTGGCGCCAGCATTCACTTCCCTTAAAGACAACTTAAGTTGAGAGAAACTAGGGCTCATACGGAGACATATAGACAGTCCCTCTGTTTGCGAATGGAGCTGTAAACGAAATGACTTCTACGAGTCATGACTCTTGACGCTGGATTAAAAACGCATGAGAATGGACATATTGGCACAATGTTTGGCCCATTTTAGGAGAAACAAACAAGATTTTTTGCGCCGCTTTGTGGCCACAGATGAAACTTGGGTGCACTAATGTACCCCAGAGACAAAACAACAGTCAAAGCAGTGGAAACATGCTGATTCTCCGCCACCAAAGAAAGCAAAGACAATTCCTTCGGCGGGAAAGGTCATGGGATCATTGTGGAATGCGAACAGGATTTTGTTATTAGATTATCTTCCCGCTAGGCAAACGGTTACTGAAGAATACTATATTAACCTCCTGGACAAATTGTAACAAAAGATACGTGACAAAACGCCCAATTTAGCAAGGAAGAAATTCATCTTTGATCAAGACAATACGCGTCCTCACACATGGAAAATTACGTAAACTACGGTGTGAATTGATGCCGCACCCACCTTATTCACCTAATATGGCTCCATCAGACTTCCATTTCTTCCCAAAACAAAGGTTTTCTTAGTGAAAAAAAATTCACTTCAGACGAAGAATTGATATCCAGAGCGGACAACTAATTTACAGACCTGGAGGAGGCTTATTTTCAAAATGCGATGAAGGCACAGGAACATCGTTGGACCAAGTACATTAATCTACAAGCAGACTACACTGATCAATGAAAAATGTTTCAGTGATATACGTACTTCTTTTCAATTCGGTTCTGAGAACTTCTCGAACCACCCTCATAGTGACGGAGCGTACCCTCCGCCAACCACCGTACAGAGGCTTGTCTAGTGTGTACAGAGGCGTCCATGTCCCAGCCGAGAAGGTCGGAGGCTCATACAATCACCACATGCGGGGATGTCTGTCGACTCTGATGACAGTACGGTGCTGGCACTGGTCCGGGAGTCTCAGAGCCCACCGCTCGGCACACAGTTGAACATTGTGACCAGCAGCAGGTGATCCCTACCTGTTCCGATCAGAGCCCACAGCTCAGCGCACATGGTTCAACATTTTGACCAGCAGCAGGTGATTCCCATCTCTCCCGATCAGAGCCCACCACTCAGCACACACGGTTCAAAATTGTGACTAGCGGCACGTGATGCCCACCTTCTCTGCTCGGCAAACACAGTTGAACATTCTGACTGTTCTGGTTGGCAGGAGAGCCAACCGTGTTCCTAAAGGAGGCCGAAATGCACGCGTTTTAGCTCACGCAGGCTGGCGAGAGGTCTGGAACATGACAAGGGAATTAGAATTGAGAAAAACGGACGTAGCTGGTGGAATACTTAACTTTAATCCATTAACGGAGAGCGTCGCTCTTTATGGTACATGATTCACAATATCAATAGTACGGATAGATTAGATTAGATTAGATTAATACTTGTTCCATAGATCATGAATACGACACTTCGTAATGATGTGGAACGTGTCAGGTTAATAAAAGATGTCTGTACAAGAAATTACATTACACAAAATATTTGCATGACACTAATAATTAAGTTTTTTTTTTTTTACTTAGTTTATATCTAAAAATTCAGCCAATGAGTAGAAGGAGTTGTCATCTAGAAATTCTTTTAATTTATTTTTAAATGTTAGTTGGCTATCTGTCAGGCTTTTCATGCTGTTTGGTAGGTGTCCAAAGACTTTTGTGGCAGCATAATTTACCCCTTTCTGTGCCAAAGTCAGATTTAACCCTGCATAGTGAAGATCATCCTTTCTCCTGGTGTTATAGGTATGCACACTGCTATTACTTTTGAATTGGGTTGGATTATTATCAACAAATTTCATAAGGGAATATATATACTGTGAGGTTACTGTGAGGATCCCTAGATCCTTAAATAGATGTCTGCAGGATGACCGTGGGTGGGCTCCAGCAATTATTCTGATTACACGTTTTTGTGCAATGAATACTTTTCTACTCAACGATGAATTACCCCAGAATATGATGCCATACGAAAGCAGTGAATGAAAGTAGGCATAGTAAGCTAATTTACTGAGATTCTTATCACCAAAATTTGCAATAACCCTAATAGCATACGTAGCTGAACTCAGACGTTTCAGCAGACCATCAATGTGTTGCTTCCAGTTTAACCTCTCATCAATGGACACACCTAAAAATTTTGAAAATTCTACCTTAGCTACAGACTTCTGTTCAAATTCTATATTTATTACTGGAGTTGTGCCATTTACTGTACGGAACTGTATATACTGTGTTTTATCAAAATTTAAAGAGAGTCCGTTTTGCTGAGAACCACTTGAATAATTTTGTGAAAAACATCATTTACAATTACATCACTTAGTTCTTGGTTTTTGGATGTTATTACTATACTTGTATCATCAGCAAAAAGAACTAACTTTGCATCTTCATCAATGTTGAATGGTAAGTCATTAATGTATATCAAGAACAGTAAAGGACCTAAGACTGAACCCTGTGGGACCCCGTGCTTGATAGCACCCCAGTTTGAGGAATCAGCTGTTGTTTTAACATTACACGAACCACTTATTTCAACTTTCTGCATTCTTCCAGTTAAGTATGAATTAAACCATTTGTGCACTGCCCCACTCAAACCATAATGATTTAGCTTATCTAAAAGAATTCCATGATTTACACAATCAAAGGCCTTTGAGAGATCACAAAAAATACCAATGGGTGATGTCCGGTTATTCAGAGCATTTAATATTTGATCAGTGAAAGCATATATAGCATTTTCTGTTGAAAAGCCTTTCTGAAAACCAAACTGACATTTTGTTAGTACTTTATTTTTACAAATATGGGAGGCTACTCTTGAATACATTACTTTCTCAAAAATTTTTGATAGAGCTGTCAGAAGAGAGATTGGGCGGTAGTTGTTGACATCCGACGTATCCCCCTTTTTATGCAATGGTTTTACAATGGCATATTTCAGTCTATCAGGGAAAACACCCTGCTCCAAAGAGCTATTACATACGTGGCTGAGAATCCTACTTATCTGTGGGGAACAAGCTTTAAGTACTTTGCTGGAAATGCCATCAATTCCGTAAGAGCTTTTACTTTTTAGTGAGTTTATTATTTTACTGATTTCAGAGGGAAAGGTTGGTGGAATTACAGTTGTTTCAAACTGCGCAGGTATGGCCTCTTCTATTAATAGCCTTGCCTCTTCTAGTGAAGATCTAGATCCTATTTTCTCCACAACATTTAAAAAATGATTATTCAAAATATTTTCAATTTCTGATTGTTTGTTAGTGCACTTGTCATTCAGTTTTATTGCACTAACGTCTTCCTGTGCTCTTGGTTGCCCTGTTTCCCTTTCAATAATATTCCAAATTGCTTTAATTTTATTATCAGAGTTACTGATCTCAGACATGATACACATGCTTCTGGACTTTTTAATAACTTTTCTTAGTACCGCACAATAGTTTTTATAATATTGAACAATTTCGGGGTCAGTACTCCCTCTTGCTGTTAGATACAGTTCTCTTTTACAGTTGCAAGATATTCTTATTGCTTTAGTTAGCCAAGGTTTTTTATATGTTTTCTTGGAATTATGTTTAACTATTTTCTTGCGAAAACAATTTTCAAATACCCTTAAAAATGTATTGTGAAATAAGTTATATTTCAAGTTTGCATCGGGTTCCTTATACACTTCATCCCAGTCTAGCTGCTGTAGGCTTTCCCTAAAGTTTGCAATATTTATATTGTTAATTGAACGCACTGCTTTGAAAGTCTGATTTATTATACTGCATGGAGCTATGTCATGTACTGTAACAAGCTGTGCACTATGATCTGAAAGACCATTCTCAACAGGATAAGCGTTTATGTCCTTAAACTTATCTTGGTCTATAAAAAAGTTATCTATCAATGTACTGCTGTTCTTTGTTATCCGAGTAGGAAAATCAATGACGGAGCTCAAATTGAAAGAACTGAGTAATAGTAAAAGGTCATTCTTGCTATTACACTCTTTCAGGGAATCAACATTGAAATCCCCACAAATGATAATTTGCTTCCCCCTGTCTGACAGATAGCACAACAAAGCATCCAAGTTTTCTAGAAATAGCTGGAAATTCCCTGAGGGGGACCTATACACTGTTACAATTATGAAAGTGCCATCATTTAGTTTAAGTTCAGTGGCACATGCTTCCATATGTTGCTCTACACAAAATTTTTTAGTTTCTAAATTTTTTTGCACTGTGGAAGCTTTTGACATATATGGCAACTCCTCCTCTCATCATATTATCTCTACTTACATGTGCAGCTAATTTGTACCCATTGATGCTAACCTTTTGCATATCAGTGACAATGTGATGCTCAGACAGGCATAGTATATCTATTACATTCTTGGTTTCTATATCTTCTAAACAAAGCAGAAGCTCATCAATTTTATTCTTCAATCCCCCAATATTTTGATGAAATATAATAACATTATTTTTCACTTTACTTTTGTGAGTATCTTGAACTTTTTTAACATCTTTAGTACTTGCCTGGCTGAGTTTCCCACTGGACACTGATCTTACACTAAAAAAGAGTTTCCACCATGAGATGTAGTTCCTCCCCCCTTTAAATTTCCTGCTATCAGCCCAGCCAGTTTACCCTTCCCTTTCCTGTTGAGGTGTAGGCCATGTCTAGTATAGTCCCACCTACAGAGTGAATCAACAGGAACCACACCAATGTGTGACCCTGCACCAGATCCAAGTAGCCGTTCCAACTCCAAATTAACTCTCCCGACAGAAGAGCTCGAATAAGGCCGGTCGTGGCTCTCCAGAACCGACACAAACCCACCACTGGTATGACTCGATGCCGATGCAATATTTGCCAGGTCACACTCTATGCTGTACCCCGGATCTCTGTCAATACTGTTGCCCGGCCCACCCACAATAACCACGGTGTCTTCCTTAGTAAAACCTTTACATAGTGAACCTAAATCCTCTGTAACCTGCCCAAGTTCAGCACTGGGTTTGAAAAAACTTGTGACCTGGTAATCCAACCCTAATTCATCCTGCAGAAGTTGGCCCACACCCCTAGCATGCGAACTACCTAGCAACAAGACTTTCTTTCTCTTTGCAGACTTCCCTACATTCTTAATCAATTTGCTGCTGAAAGCTTGTTGAGCCCTGTCTACATCTACTTCTGTGAGAGGCTCATCAGTTTCTAACTGAGGCAACAGGTCAAACCTATTTTGTACATTAATAACAAAGCTGTCAGAAGAATTTCTTGGCCTGTTCCTCATGCCTGTTGCCACTTCCCACCCCTGTTTACCCTTCTCCCCCCTTAACCTGCCCAGTTCTCGCCTAGCCTCATCTGACTCAGCCTGAAGGGCAGCAATTTTCCCCTCCTGTTCCACAATCTTCCTATCTCTACTGCATAGCCTACAGAACCACTGATGAGTCTCGCTCATTTTCCCAATTCCCACGCCACTACAGTCGCCCCAATGAAAAAAGTTACTACATCCATCACACCAGACCCCGGAGCTAACGATCCTACGTCACATCAGGCACTTTACACTCATGGTAAAAATCGATTTTAGTGACAGAAAGACAATTAAGTCACCGGAAAACAATGAAAATACGTGTACGAAAAATTAGACCTACTCGCGACTATGTAAACAGTGGTTCAGAAGTTTTTTACTGGAAATTACTTAAGAGATGACGATACTCTACAGATATAAAGGGGCAGCAAACGTATTTAGCACACTAAACTATCAGTAAATGCACTTAAGATTGCGGTATGAAGTTTAATCTGAAAACTCAAAAGTTCGGCCTGGCCGCGATATGTAAACAAAACGAACTTTACGTGATTACTGTGAAAATACGCGAGTAAGACAAAAACCTTTAATGGTACGCTTGCAGAGCACTATAATTAACGTAATAAATTAGTTTAAAGTGTTAAAAAACAGTTTATTACTACTTAAATTACTTATCTTGTACAAGAGCTGTGACTCAGACGTCCGTGTAGCAGGCGCAGGGCTACCAACCATCCACTGGCGCCTTGCTAGGTCGTAGCAAATAACGTAGCTGAAGGCTATGCTAACTATCGTCTCCGCAAATGAGAGCGTAGAAGTCAGTGAACCATCGCTAGCAAAGTCGGCTGTACAACTGGGGCGAGTGCTAGGAAGTCTCTCTAGACCTGCCGTGTGACGGCGCTCGGTCTGCAATCACTGATAGTGGCGACACGCGGGTCCGACGTATACTACCGGACCGCGGCCGATTTAAAGGCTACCACCTAGCAAGTGTGGTGTCTGGCGGTGACACCACATTCCTCCCCCGCAAATCGGCGTACGGCTGTGGCATAACGCTTCAGCCCGCCGTGGGGAGGACCCCATGTTGACGTATGCGACGAGGTGGGGAGCCTAAAAACAGGCGAGGCTGTGCCACCCGCACCCTGCCATTCGGGCCGCGGGGTGCTAGGAAACGCCTGAAAACCTGTTCCAGGGTGCACACCAACATGCGGTGTATGCGCCCGTAGAGAGACAGGAGGGGCCGAAGGGTCGACCTCTATCGAGCCGGGGCACCCGACGGGCGAAGACGACATATGGTCCGGAGCGGGCAAGAGTTCCATGTCGGAGGACAATTGGTCACTGGAAGCGATCGGCTGCGCGTGACCCAGGGAGGCGCCCGGCGGTTGCAGCGACGCTACCACTGCGTGCGTCGCCGGCGGGAGAACAGGCGGCGGCGGCGCGTCGCCATGGGGCAAAATGGAAGGCAGCGTCGGTAACAGCTGGGGCTGAGGCGAGCCAGTAGATGGGTCCCCGGGGCGCTGAGCGGACGGGACCGTCGCTGAAAGCAGACGGCGAGCGGCAGATCCCGTGCGACGACAGAGGCGCAGCTGATTGAGATGCCGACGCACCTCACCAGAGGCCCCCGAAACCAAATACATAGCGCTTCCGAGGCAGCGAAGAATGCGCCCTTCGAGCCAACGCCGTGAACCTCGATAGTGGCGATAGTAGACAACGTCGCCTGGAGCAAAAGCAGGTGTCTGCCGCTGCACAGGAACCTGCTGCGGCGGATGTATCAAAGACATCAAGGTTCGATGAGGGCGACCGTGGAGCAACTCAGCCGGCGAGCGACCATCGCGGGGCTGAGAGCGATACGAGGACAAAAAGAGCAATAACGCGTCCTCCCGAGAATGTGACTCTTTCAACTTCAGCATCTGTGACTTGAAAGTCCGGACCAATTGTTCAGCGGCACCGTTTGATTGTGGCAAAAACGGCGCGGACGTCAGATGTTGAATACCATTGGCCTTGCAGAATGACTGAAATTCTGCGGACATGAATTGAGGGCCATTGTAGGAAACAATAGTCTGTGGAAGACCTTCAACGCAAAAGATAGCGGATAACGCTTGGATGGTGGCAGATGACGTGGTGGAAGACATCCGGACAACAAAAGGAAAATTACTGAACGAATCTACCACAACGAGCCATCGAGCATTCCAGAATGGACTATCAAAATCGATGTGTATGCGTTGCCAAGGGAAATTTGCTTTTGGCCATGCAAAGAATTTCCGCGGTGGTGCTGATTGTTGTTCGGCACACACCATGCAAGAAGAGCACATATTCGTAATCGCGGCATCGATTCCGAACCAAGTACAGTGCTGACGAGCAAGTTGTTTCGTTCTCACTATACCCCAATGTCCTTGGTGGAGAAGCTGTAAAACAGAGGACTGTAACGAACGTGGTACCACGATCCTGGACTGATCATTATCAGAACGCAACAGCAAAACACCACGTCGTACAAAAAGTCTTCCTTGTGAGCAAAAAATCGGCGAACCAACGGCTCCCCGATCCGTGTCTTTGACAAGGGCCATTGCGTAGCAACAAAACGCAGAACGGGAGCAAGGACAGGGTCGGAAGCTGTGGCTGTAGCTACACGACGAAAATCAATCGGAAACTATTCGACCACGTCATCGGTATTCGCATCCATGAACATGCAAGCAAGTTCGGAGGAATGGAATGCCCTATCCTCAGCAACAGGCAAGCGGGACAACGCATCGGCGTTTCCATGCTTAGCAGTGGACCGATACAAGACATCGTAGCGGTACTGCGAGAGGAAAATAGACCAACGAATGAATTTATGCGCTGTACGTGGAGGTACAGGCTTGGTCGGATAAAAAGCGATGTCAAAGGTTTCTGGTCTGTGATTATGGTAAAGTGACGACCATACAAGAAATCATGAAACTTTGTAACACCAAATACGAGAGCCAATGCTTCTTTCTCGATTTGTGAATAATTTCTTTGCGCAGACGAGAGCAATTTGGACGCAAAGGCAATAGCGCGATCGTGCGATCCATCTTTGTGAGTAAGCACAGCACCGATCCTGAAATCAGATGCATCCACCATCAACAAAAGGGGCTTCTGGGGACCGAATGGCGTAAGGCAAGTATTGGAAAGCAACGCCGATTTCAACCGGCGAAGGCGCGGTCGCATTCCGTCGTCCAGACAAACGGAACACCCTTACGGCGTAAGCGATGAAGCGGAGCTGAAATGGAACGTTGATAATAATTAATTTTTTCCAGCACACTCTGTAGCTGCTTCAAATTCTGCGGCTACGGCAAGTCTTGAATGGCACGAAGGTGCGTGGGACTGGGATGTATGCCTTGGGAATTGATTACATGTCCAAGGCATAGTAAGTCCCGAGCAAAAAACACACATTTGTCCTTTCGCAAGCGAAGACCATTTTGTCGCAAGACCTGAAATAATGTTCTGAGATTGGCTAAATGTTCTTCTTACGTCTTTCCGGAGATCACAATATCGTCCAGATAATTTGCTGCAGTAGGGACCGACGCACAAACTGTTTGTAGATATTGCTGAAACAATGCAGGGGCGGATGCACACCCGAACGGCAGTCGTTTGAATCGATACAAACCAAGATGGGTGTTAACCACCAAAACGCGCTGGGATTCTTCGTCCACCGGTATTTGCAAGTACGCATCTGCGAGGTCCAACTTCAAAAAATATTTACCGGGGCAAAAACATCTTCCGGGTGGGGTAAAGGAAAAGTTGCAATCACTAGTTGTGGATTCACTGTTGCCTTGAAGTCCGCACAAAGTCTCAACTTGCCGGAACGTTTTGGCAAAATTACTAAGGGTGATGCCCAGAGAGAATCCAGCACACACCTTGTGATTCCAAATCGTGTAATGTTTTTGCGACCTCATCACGCAATGCGTGGGGAACACTGCGCGCTCTGAAAAATTTCGGTTGCGCGTTTACTTTCAGTTCCAAATGTGCTTTATAGTTCTTAACGCAGCCGAGGCCCGGTGCAAAAATGTCTGCAAATTCTTCACATAGACGAGAAACACTGTCTGAAGGCATAGTCTGATTCACTGAAAGGACCTGAACAAATCGAAACCAAACAAGTTCACTGCAGAAGAAGAACGAAGGACGTAAAGTGACACAAGTTTTGTTTGTCCTTTGTATGTTGCAAGAAGGCTGCACTGTCCTAACACAGGGATACGTTGACCGGAGTAGCTATTTAACATAACATTTGCGGCACGCAACGGAGGTGTGCCCAGCAGTTTGTAAGTGTCTTGATTGATCAGTGAAACTGCAGCTCCGGTATCGAGCTGGAATGGTATCACTTTGCCGTTAATGTCCAAGTCTACAAAAAGTTTATTGTCCTGCTGACGACAAGAGCGACTGTCTCGTGCAACGTGAACTGACACTGGTACAAAATCACTTGCGACTTGACGGGAGTTCCAGCGATGTCGACGCACACTATTTTTGGGACGAACACAGTCACTGTTAGAGAGAGTGGCACTGGGCGGAGTGGAATGAACTACATGAATTTCCATGGGCGAAGTTTCGCGAGCCTGAGTATCCGTGGTTCGATTCCGATTCCGGCGCGAAGCAAAGGGCCTGGAACGGTTTTGAGCTTCCGATCTGAGCTTTTTCTGGGAAACATCCTGGCCATGTCCTTTTTTATTACAATAAAAGCAAATAGCTTGGCGTGACGGGCAATTCTCACGCGAATGTTTAGTAGCACACAACGGGCATGATTTGATCACTGCATTAGCTTGCCTGCGCGGCACACGTGGCTGAGAGCCTGGCGGCAGCGGCGCGGCCGGGCGCGAGGGCTGTTTACTGTTCCGTGCAGCTCGCCCGGCGGGCCGGTTAACCTGACACACTGCTGGCGAAGTTTCAAATGATTCCTGAGCAAAGTCAAGTGTGTCCTGCCGATCCAATATGTCCATCACTTGTTGAAGGGAGGGATTTACTAGTTTCAAAATCTGTTCCCTTATACGAACATCAGAAATGTTCTGTGCAATTGCATCACGTACCATAGTATCTGAATAAGGGAGTCCACATTGACACTCAAAAGCACAATCCCTAGTAAGGCCTTGCAAGATTGCAACCCACTCCCGATTAGTCTGACCTGCCGTACGTTTTGTACGGAAGAAGGTATACCGTTTCGCAACTACATTGACTGATTCTTTGAAATACGCATCTAATGCAGACAAAATTTCTTCGTAGGACAAGAGTTGCTACGTCGCGTCACGTCGGTACGTGGTCACGCCGACCGATGATAATAAAAAAGGCTGCCACTCGTTACCTTGAATCCAAACTGGCGTGACCACTCCGTCCAGCTTTCCAGTGCAGCATCAAAAGGTCGAAAAGTTGGTGCAACAGCGTGTTGTGGCTGCGTTACCGGTGAAGCGGCTGCTGCCGCATCGTTTAGCATCGCACGTTGACCCTGGATGAGCTGTCCAAGGGCATCCAGTAAGGTCTGCGTCTGCTGATTCTGTAAGCGATAAAATTCGGACAGTACATCTGGAGATCGTGGCGAAGCCATTACACAAGTAAATCAGGGAAATATCGATACGAACGCGGTTTTGCCTCGTCGCCAATGTTGTGGTTGGCAGGAGAGCCAACCGTGTTCCTAAAGGAGGCCGAAATGCACGCGTCTTAGCTCACGCAGGCTGGCGTGAAGTCTGGAACATGACAAGGGAATTAGAATTGAGAAAAACGGACGTAGCTGGTGGAATACTTAACTTCAATCCATTAACGGAGAACGTCGCTCTATATGGTACATGATTCACAATATCAATAGTACGGATACTGGCGCCTTGCTAGGTCGTAGCAAATAACGTAGCTGAAGGCTATGCTAACTATCGTCTCCGCAAATGAGAGCGTAGAAGTCAGTGAACCATCGCTAGCAAAGTCGGCTGTACAACTGGGGCGAGTGCTAGGAAGTCTCTCTAGACCTGCCGTGTGGCGGCGCTCGGTCTGCAATCACTGATAGTGGCGACACGCGGGTCCGACGTATACTACCGGACCGCGGCCGATTTAAAGGCTACCACCTAGCAAGTGTGGTGTCTGGCGGTGACACCACACTGACCAGCAGCAGGTGATCGACACTTGTTCGATCAGAGCCCAACGCTCGGCAGAGACATATTAACATTGTGACCAGTAGCAGGTGATACCCACCTACTCTGGTAACAGCCCACTGCTTAGCTCACACAGTTCAACATTCTGACCAGCAGAAGGTGATCCCCACCTACCCTGAACAGAGCCCACTGCTCCGCACATACGATTAAAAATTGCGACCAGCAGCAGGTGATCCACAGCTGTTCCAATCAGAGCTCACCACTCGACACACATGGTTCACCATTGTTAGCAGCAGCAGGCGAGCCCCACCTACTCTTATCAGAGCAGGCTGCTCAGCACACACGATTCAAGACTGTGACCAGCAGCAGGTGATCCGTACCTACTCTGCTTGGCACACACAGTTGATCATTGCGACGAGCAGCAGGTCATCCCCACCAGTTCTAGTCAGAGCCCACTGCTCGGCACACACAGTTGAAGATTGCGACCAGCAGAATTTGATCCCCACTTGTTCCAATCAGATCCCACCGCTCGGCACACAGGGTTCAACATTGTGAGCGGCAGCAGGTGAGCCCCACCTACTCTGCTCGACACATAGTTGAAATTTGCAAACAGCAGCAGGTGATCACAACTGTTCCAATCAGAGCCCACCACTCGGCATGCACGCTTCAACATTGTGACGAGCAGCAGGAGATCCCCACACACTCTGCTTCTCATACACGGTTGTTCGTTGAGACCTGGAGCAGGTGATCCCTACCTGTTCCGATCAGAGCCCACCACTCGGCACACATTGTTCAGCATTGTGACCAGCAGCATGTGTTCCCCACCATCTCTGATCAGATACCACTGCTCCGATCAGAGCCCACTGCTTGGCACACACGGTTCAACGTTGTGACCAGCAGCAGGTGATCCCCAACTGTTCTGATCAGAGCCCACTGCTCAACACACATGGTTCAATATTGTGACCAGCAGCAGGTGATCCCCACCTATTCTGATCAGAGCGCACTCCTCGACACACACAGTTCAACATTGTGACCAGCAGCAGGTGATCACTACCTGTTCTGATCAGAGCCCACCGCTTGGCACACACGGTTGAACATTGTGACCAGCAGCAAGTGATCCCCACCTGTTCCAATCAGAGCCCACCGCTTGTCACACACGGTTGAACATTGTGACCAGCAGCAGGTGATCCCCAACTGTTCCCATCACAGCCCATCGCACAGTACACACGGTTCAACATTGTGACCAGCAGAAGGTGATACCCACCTACTCTGATCACAGCCAAATGCTTGGCACACATGGTTCAACTTTGTGGCCAGCAGAAGGTGATACCCACCTACTCTGATCACAGCCAAATGCTTGGCACACATGGTTCAACTTTGTGGCCAGCAGAAGGTGATTCCCACCTACTGTGATCAGAGACCACTGCTGGGCACACGCGGTTGAACATTGTCACCATCGGTAGTGATCCCCACCAGTTCTGGTCAGAGCCCACCGCTCGGCCGACACAGTTCAACGTTGTGACCAGCAGCAGGTGATCCCCACCTGTTCTGATCAAAGTCCACTGCTCGGCACACATGGTTCAACATCGTGACCAGCTGCAGGTAAGACCCTCCTACTCTGATCAGGGCCCACTGTTCCCCACAAACATTTCAACAGTGTGACAAGCATCAGTTTATCCGCACCAGTTCCAATCAGAGCCCACTGCTTGGAACACATGGTTCAACATTGTGACCAGCAGCACATGAGCCCCACCTACTGTGCTCGGCTCACACAGTTGAACTTTGCAACCAGCAGCAAGTGATCCGCACCTGTCCGATCAGAGCCCACCACTCGGCACACACGGTTCAACAATGTGACCAGCAGCAGGAGATCCCCACTGTACCGATCAGAGCTCTCCATCAGCATGCACGGATCAACATTGTGACCAGCAGCAGGTGATCCCCACCATCTCTGATCAGATACCACTGCTCCGCACATACGGTTGAAGACTGCGACCAGCAGCAGATGATCCCCAGCTGTTCCAATCAGAGATCACCGCTCAACACACATGGTTCACCATTGTGTGCAACAGCAGGCGAGCCCCACCTACTCTGATCAGAGCCCACTGCTCTGCACACATGGTTCAAGATTGTGACCGTCAGCAGGTGATCCATACCTACTCTGCTTGGCACACACAGTTGAACGTTGTGACCAGCAGCAGGTCATCCTTACCAGTTCTAGTCAGAGCCCACCGCGTGGCACACACAGTTCAATGTTGTGACCAGCAGCAGGTGATCCCCACCTGTTCTGATCAGAGTCCACCGCTTGGCACACATGTTTCAACATCGTGACCATCTGCAGGTAAGATCCTTCTACTCTGATCAGAGCCCAATGCTTGGGACACATGGTTCCACATTGTGATCAGCAGCAGGTGATTTCCATCTGTTCTAAACAGAGCCCACCACTCGTCACACACGGTTGAACATTGTGAGTAGCAGCAGGTGAGCGCTACCTACTCTGATCAGAGCCCACTGCTCTGCATATATGGTTGAACATTGTGACTGACCGCAGGTGATATCAACCTGATCCCAACATAGCCCAACACTCAGCAAACACGGTTCAACATTGTGAACAGCAGCAGGTAATTCTCACCTGTTCTGATCAGAGCCCACCGCTTGGCACACACGGTGCAACATTGTGACCAGCAGCAGGTGATCTAAACCTACTCTTCAACTTTCTGACCAGCAGAAGGTGATCCCCACCTACTGTGATCAGAGCCCACTGCTTGGCACACACGGTTGAACATAGTGACCAGCAGCAGGTGATCCCCATCTACATCGATCATCAGAGCCCAACACTTGGCACACACAATTCAACATTGTGACTAGTAGCAGGTGATACCCACTGTTCCGATCAGAGCCCACCACTCGGCATGGATATATCAACATTGTGACCAGCAGCAGGTGATCCCCACCTACTCTGACCAGAGCCCACTGCTCGGCATGGTTAAAGATTGCGACCATCAGCAGGTGATACCCCACCTGTTCCAATCAGACCTCACCACTCGGCACACACGTATCAACATTGGGACCTGCAGCAGGTGATCCCCAGCTGTTCCCATCACAGCCCAGCCCTATGCACACACGAATCAACATTGTGACCAACAGCAGGTGACCCCACCTGTTCTGATCAGAGATCACTTCTTGGCACACACAGTTGAATATTGTGCCCAGCAGCAGATGATCGCCACCTACTCTGATCACAACCAACTGCTTGGCACACTTCGTTTAACATTGTGGCCAGCACAAGGTAATCCCGATCTACTGTGACCAGAGCCCACTGCTCGGCACACGCGGTTGAACAGTGTGACCATCAGCAGGTGATCCCTACCTATTCCAGTCAGAGCCCACGGCTCAGCACACACAGTTGAACATAGTGACCAGCTGTTGGTGATTCCCATCTACACCGTTCATCTGCGCCCAACGCCTGCCACACACATTTGAACATTGTGACCAGCAGCAGGTGATCCCCACCTGTTGCCATCAGAGCCCACTGATTAGCACACACAGTTCAACATTGTGACCAGCATCAGGGGAGCCCATCTACTCAGCTCGGCACGCACAGTTTAACTTCAGGAACAGCAGCAGGTGATCCCCACTGTTCCGATCAGAGCCCACCGCTCAGCACTCACGGTTCAACATTGTGAGCAGCAGCAGGTGAGCCCAACCTACTCTGATCAGGGCCCACTGTTCCTCGCACGTAATTCAAAGGTGTGACCAGCATCAGGTTATCCCCTCCAGTTCTGATCAGAGCAAACTGCTTGGCACACACTTTTTAACATTGTGAGCAGGATCAGATAATCCCCTGTTACTCTGATCCAAGCCCAACGCTCGGCACACACAGTTAAACATTGTGACCAGCAGCAGGTGATCTAAACCTGTTCTGATCATAGAACACCGCTTGTCACACACGGTTCATCATTGTGATCAGCAACAGGTGAGGCCCACCTACTCTACTCGGCTCACACAGTTGAACTTTGCAACCAGCAGCAAGTGATCCGCACTTGTTATGATCAGAACCCACAGCTCGGCATACATAGTTCAACATTGTCAACAGCAGCAGGTGACCCCACATACTCTGCTTGGCACACATGATTGAACGTTGTGACCTGCAGCACGTGATCCCTACCTATTACGACCAGATCTCACCACTCGATACACATTTTTCAGCATTGTGACCAGGAGCATGTGATCCCCACCTGTTCTGATCAGAACCCACCGCTCGGCACACTCGGTTCAATGTTGTGACCAGCAGTGGGTGAATCCCACATGTTCTGATCAGAGCCCACTGCTTGGCACACTCGGTTGAACATCATGACCAGCTGCAGATAAGCTCCTCCTACTCTGATCAGAGCCCACTGCTCAGCACACACAGTTCAACATTGTCACCAGCAGCATGTGATACCCTCCTGTTCTGATCAGAGCCCACTGCTCAGTACACACAGTTCAACATTGTGACCAGCAGCAGGTGATCTAAACCTGTTCCGATCATAGAACACTGCTTGTCACACACGGTTCAACATTGTTACCAGCAGTAGGTGATCCCTACCTACTCCTAACACAGCTTACTGCTTGACACACGGTTCAAAATTGTGGCCAGCAGTAGGTGGTCCCCACCTAACGTGATCAGAGACCACTCTTCGGCACACGCTGTTGAACATTGTTTCAGTCAGAGCGCACGGCTCACCACAAACAGTTGAACATAGTGACCAGCTGTTGGTGATCCCCATCTACTCCGATCATCAGCGCCCAACACCTGTCACACGTTTGAACATTGTGACCAGCAGCAGGTGATCCCCACCTGTTGAGATCTGAGCCCACTGCTCAGCACAACCGGTTCAACATTGTGACCATCATCAGGTGAGCCCATCTTTTCTGCTCGGCTCACACAGTTGAACTTTGAGACCAGCAGCAAATGATCCCCACTTTTCCGATCAGAGCCCACCACTCGGTTCACATGGTTCAACATTGTGAGCAGAAGCGGGCGAGCCCTACCTACTCTAATCACAGCCCGCCGCTTGGCACACACAGTGAAAAGTTGTAACCGGCAGCAGGTGATCTCCACCCACTCTTCAACATTTTGACCAGCAGAAGGTGATCCCCACCTACTGTGATCAGAGCCCACTACTTGTCACACACGGTTGAACATTGTGGCCATCAGCAGGTGAACCCCACCTCATCCAGTCAGAGCCCACGACACAGCACACACAGGTGAACATAGTGACCAGCTCCAGGTGATCCACATCTACTTCAATCATCAGAAAACAACACTCGGCACACACAATTCAACATTGTAACTAGCAGCAGGTGATACCCACTGTTCCGATCAGAGCCCACCGCTCAGCATGGATATATCAACATTGTGACCAGCAGCAGGTGATCCCTACCTACTCTGACCAGAGTCCAGTGCTCGGCACACACGGTTGAAGATTGTGAACAGCAGCAGGTTATTTCCACCTACTCTGATCAGAGCCCACTGCTCAGCAGACACGGTTGAAAATTGTGACCAGCAGCAAGTGATCCCCAGCTGTTCCAATCAGACCCCACCGCTTGCATACACGGTTCTACATTGTGGCCAGCAGCAGAATATCCCCACTGTACCGATCAGAGCCCACCGTTCGGCATGCACAAATCAACATTTAGACCAGTATCAGGTGATCCCCACCTACTCTGATCAGAGCCCACAGCTCCCTACTTACAGTTGAAGATTGCGACCAGCAGCTGGTAATCCCCAGCTGTTCCAATAAGAGCCCACCCTTCGGCACACATAGTTCAACATTGTGAGCAGGAGCAGGCGAGGCCCACCTACTCTAATCAGAGCCCACTGCTCGGCACACATGGTTCAACATTGTGACGAGCAGCAGTTGATCCCCACCTACTCTGCAAGGCACACACGGTTGAACGTTGTGACCAGCAGAAGGTGATCCCCACCTGTTCTGATCAGAGCCCACTGCTCGTGACACATGGTTGAACATTGTGACCAGCAGCAGGTAATCCCCACCTCATACAGTCAGAGCCGACCACGCAGCACACACAGTTGAACACAGTGACCAGCTGCAGGTGATCCCCATCTACTTCGAACATCAGAGCCCAGTGGTCAGAACACACAATTCAATATTGTGACTAGCAGCAGGTGATACCCACTGTTCCAATCAGAGCCCACCGCTCGGCAGGGATATATCAACATTGTGACTAACAGCAGGTGATTCCATCTTATTCTGACCAGACCCCACGGCTCGCACACACGGTTGAAGATTGCGACCAGCAGCAGGTGATCCACACCTGTTCCAGTCATATCCCACAGCTCGGCACACACGGTTCAACATTGTGAGCGGCAGCAGGAGAGCCCCACCTACTCTGATCAGGGCCCACTGTTCAGCAAACGCAGTTCAACGGTGTCACCAGCATCGGCTTATCCCTACCAGTTCTGATCAGAGACCACCACTTGGTACACACAGTTCAACATTGTGACCAGCAGCAAGTGAGCCCCAGCTACTCTGGTCGGCTCACACAGTTGAACTTTGATCGGAACAAGTGCAGATCAGTTGCTGCTGGTTGCAGAGCCCACCGCTCGGCACACAATTCAACATTGTGAGCGGCATCAGGTGAGCCCCACCTACTCTGATCAGAGCCCACTGTTCTGCACACACAATTCAAAGTTGTGACCAGCATCAGATTATCCCTACCAGTTCCGATCAGACCCCACTGCCCAGCACACACGGTTCAACGTTTGACCAGCCGCAGGTGATCCCCCCCTACTCTGATTGGCAGAGACCATTGAACGTTGCGACCAGCAGCAGGTGATCCCCACCTGTTCTGATCAGAGAACACCACTCGGCACACACAGTTCAACATCGTGACCAGCTGCAGGTAAGCCCCTCGTCTTCTGATCAGAGCTCACTGCTCGGCAACACGGTTTGACATTGTTACCAGCAACAGGTGATCCTCACCTGTTCTGATCAGAGCTCACCGCTCAGCACACACTGTTGAACATTGTGACCATCAGCAGGTGATCCCCACCTCATCCAGTCAGAGCCCACCACACAGCACACACAGTTGAATATAGTGACCAGCTGCAGGTGATCCACATCTACTTCGATCATCAGAGTACAACGCTCGGCACACATAAATCATCATTGTGACCAGTAGCAGGTGATCCCCACCTACTCTGATCACTGCTCAGCACATACAGTTGAAGATTGCAACCAGCAGCAGGTGACCCCGAGCTGTTCCAATCAGAGCCCACTATTCGGCACACGCGGTTCAACTTTGTGACCAATAGCAGGTGAGCCCCACCCACTCTGCTCGACACACACAGTTGAACTTTGCAACCAGCAGCAGGTGATCCCCACTGTTCCGATCAGAGCCCGCCACTTGGCACACACAGTTGAACATTGTGACCAGCAGAAGGTCATCCCAACTGTTTCCGATCAGAGCCCACCGCTTGGCACACAAGGTACAACATTGTGACCAGCAGCAGGTGAACCCCACCTGTTCCAATCAGATCCCACCACTCGGCACACACAGTGTGACCAGCATCAGATTACCCCCTCCTGTTCTGATCAGAGCTCACTGCTCTTCACACACGGTTCAATATTATGACCAGCAGCAGGTGATCCCCACATACTCTGGTCAGAGCATACTGCTCAGCATATACGGTTGAAGATTGCGACCAGCAGCAGGTGATCCCCAGCTATTCCGATCAGAGCCCACCATTCGGCACACATGGTTCTACATGGTGCTTAGCAGCAGGTGAGCCCCACCCACTCTGATTATAGCCCACGGCTCGGCCCTCACAGTTCAACATTGTGATTAGCAGCAGGTGATCCCCACATACTCTGCTTGGCACACACATTTAAACGTTGGGAGCTGCAGCAGGTGATCTCTACCTTTTCCAATCAGAGCCCACCGCTCGGCACACATTGTTCAATATTGTGACCAGGAGCATGTGATCCTCACCTGTTCCAATCAGAGCCCACTGCTCGAGCACACACGGATCAACATTGTGACCAGCAGCAGGCTAACCCCATTAACTCTGATCAGAGCCCACTGCTCGGCACACGTGGTTCAACATTGTGACCAGCAGCGTGTGATCCACACCTACACTGCTTGGCACACACGGTTGAATGCTGTGACTAGCAGCAGGTGATCCCCACGTGTTCTGATCAGAGCCCACCGCTCGGCAATCACGGATGAACATATTGACCAGCTACAGTAAGCCCATCCTACTCTGATCAAAGCCCTCTGCTCAGCACACACGGATCAACATTGGGACCAGCAGCAGCTGATCCCCACTTGTTCTGGTCAGAGCCCGCCACTCGGCACACACGATTGAACATTGTGACCATCAGCAGGTGATCCCCGCCTCATCCAGTCAGAGCCCACCACACAGCACACACATTTGAACATATTGACCAGCTACAGGTGATCCCCACCTGTTGCCTTCAGAACCCACTGCTCAGCACACGCGGTTAAACATTGTGACCAGCATCAGGTGAGCCCACCTACACTGCTCGGCACACACAGTTGAACTTTGCAACCAGCAGCAAGTGATCCGCACCTGTTCCGATCAGAACACATCGCTCGGCACACACGGTTAAACATTGTAACCAGCAACAGGAGATCCCCACTGTACCGATCAGTGCCCATCGTTTGGCACGCACAAATCAACATTGGGACCAGCAGCAGGTGATCCCCACTTACTCTGATCAGAGCCCACTGCTCCGCACATATGGTTGAAGATATCGACCAGCAGCAGGTGATTCCCAGCTGTTCCAATCAGAGCCCACTACTCGGCACATATAATTCAACATTGTGATCAGCAGCAGGCAAGCCCCACCTACTCGGATCAGAGCCCACTGCTCGGCACACCTGGTTCAACATTGTGACCAGCAGCAGGTGATCCCCACCTAGTCTGCTTGGCACACACGGTTGAACTTTTTGACGAGCAGCAGGTGATCCCCACCTGTTCCGATCAGAGACCACTGCTCGGCACACACGGTTCAACATTGTGACCAGCAGCAGATGATCCCCACCTGTTCTGATCAGGGCCCTCCACTCGGCACACACGGTTATACATTGTGACAATCAGCAGGTGAACCCCACCTCATCCAGTCGAAGCCCACCACACAGCACACACAGTTGAACATAGTGACCAGCTGCAGGTGATCCCCATCTACTTCGATCATCAGAGACCAATGCTCGGAACACACATTTCAACACTGTGACTAGCAGTGCGTGATACCCAATATTCCGATCAGAACACACCGCTTGGCACGGATATTTCAACATTGCAACCAGCAGCAGGTGATCGCCACCTGTTCTCATCAGAGCCCACTGTTCGGCACACATTGTTCAACATTTTGACCAGGAGCATGTGATCCACATCTGTTCCGATCAGAGCCCACTGCTCGGCACACACGGTTAAGCGTTGTGACCAGCAGCGGGTGATCCCCACCTGTTCTGATCAGAGCACAATGCTTTGCACACTTGGTTCAACATCGTGACCAGCTGCAGCTAAGCCCCTCCAATTAGAGTCCACTGCTCAGCAGATATGGTTCAACATTGTGACCAGCAGCAGCTGATCCCCACATGTTCTGATCAGAGCCCACTGCTCGGCACACACGAATCAACATTGTGACCAGCAGCAGGTGATTCCCACCTGTTCCAATCAGAGCCCACCGCTTGGCACACGTGGTTGAACATTGTGACCAGCAGCAGGTGATCCCCACCTGTTCCAGTCAGAACCTACCGCTCAGCACACACAGTTGAACATAGTGACCAGCTGCAGGTGATCCCCACCTACTCCGATCATCAGAGCCCAACGCTCGGCACACACGTTTGATTATTGTGACCAGCAGCAGGTGATCCCCACCTGTTGCCATCAGAGCCCAGTGCTCAGAACACACGGTTCAACATTGTGACCAACAGCAGGAGAGCCCACCTACTTTGCTCGGCACACACAGTTGAACTTCGGGACCAGCAGCAGGTGATCCCACCGTTTAGATCAGAGCCCACTTTTAGGCACACACGATTGAACATTGTGAGCGGCAGCAGGTGAGCCCCACCTAGTCTGATCAGGGCCCCATGCTCCGCATTCACAATTCAACGGTGTGACCAGCATCAGTTTATCCTCACCAGTTCCGATCAGTGCCCACCGCTTGGCACATGCATTTCAACATTGTGACCAGCAGCAGAAAAGCCCCTTCTACTCTGATCAGAGCCCATCGCTCGGCACACACAGTTAAACATTGTGACCAGCAGCAGGTGATCCCGACCTGTTCAGATAAGAGCCCACCACTTGGCACACACGGTTAAACATTGTGACCAGCAGCAGGTGAGCCCCACCTTCTCTGCTCAGCTCACACAGTTGAACTTTGCAACGAGCAGCAAGTGATCCGCACCTGCTCCGATCAGAACGACACCAGTCTGCACACATGGTTCAACATTGTGACCAGCATCAGGTGATCCCCACTGTACTTATCAGAGCCCACCTTTCGGTACGTACGGATACACATTGTGACCAGCAAAAGGTGATCTCCACCTACTCTGCTTGGTACACACGTTTGAACATTGTGACCAGAAGCAGGTGATCCCCTCCTGTTCCGATCAGGGCCCACTGCTTGGCATACACAGTGCAACATTGTGCCCAGCAGCAGGTGATCGCCACCTCTTCTGATTAGAGTCCACTGCTCGACACACACAGTTCAACATTGTGACCAGCAGCAGGTGATCCCCACCTACTCTGATCACAGCCAACTGCTTGGCACACACGGTTCAACATTCTGACCAAAAGAAGGTGATCCCCACCTACTGTGATCAGAGCCCACTGCTTGGCACACACGGATGAACATTGTGACCATCTGCAGGTGATCCCCACCTCTTCCAGTCAGAGCCCACCACGCACCACACACAGTTGAACATTGTGACAGCAGCAGGTGTTCCCCAACTGTTCCGACCAGAGCCCACTGCTTGGCACACACGGTTCAACATTGTTACCAGCAGCAGGTGAACCCTACCTATTCTGCTCAGCACACACAGTTGAACTTTGCAACCAGCAGCAGATTATCCCTAGCTGTTCCGATCAGAGCCTACCACTCGGCATGCACGGTTCTATGTTGTGACCAGCAGCAGGTGATCCCCACCTACTCTGACCAGAGCCCACTGCATGTGGGCCTGTGGGACAGTATTATGCTAAAGGGGCCTTGGCGTATTCCTCTGGGGGCATACAATAGAATGGAAAGCTCCATAGCGCTTTTGAGCTTCCCGAACACTATTACAGACTACATGCGTCCCTTACTGCTTGATGTTTTTCCCAGTGGGGCAGGCTTCTTCCAGTAATATAACTAACCCTGACTTGAGGCCAGGATCTTGCTACAGTGGTTCGACGTGCGTGAACTCCCTTTGATGACTTGGCCACGAAATTTGGCTGATCCGAACCCCACGGGATAGATCTGTTTAGCTACCGGGTGTCAGTTCCGCGATCCTAAACCACCAGCCGCTAAATTACGGGAGTCGAGCGACCTGCACGTACACATCTGGTGCCACGCTCCTACAGAAACCAACCAGAGACTTGCCGAATAGCTGCTGCATGTTACACTGTTAACGTTCGGCTCATTAATGTCCGTGAGTACAGGCACGTGTGTGTGTGTGTGTGTGTGTGTGTGTGTGTGTGGATATTTGCTTGCATGAGCTTGTGATGAAATCGGAAGTGGTATCCAGAGTTGCAAATCATAAAAAATTTTTAATTCAGTAATGCAACTGGGCATTAATGTGTTGACATATCCTATTTTTTGTTTTCTTTTCCAGCATGTCCGCTCTTCAGGATATTCTAACTGCAGTGACGTCTGCTGATGATTGGTGAGTTATGCTTTGTTTCTGAAACGTTTACGAAGCTCCGTTGTTGAGCACGTGCTAGTGGGAACTGAATGAGACACAACTACTCAGTTGCAGGTCAGTTGATTGTTTGACATTCTCTAAGTTGGGTGTCGTTCAGACTGGCCTGGTACATGGGCTGCCTCTACCATAGAGAAGAAAAACATATTTTGTACAAATCCTTTTATCGTTTCTCAGAGTACTTGCCTTTACACCTAAAATTTCTAAAGCGTTCAAACCAATTTTTGAATCCGAACCTGGAAAATAATCGTTTTATATGACCTGTGGCAAGTAGATTGTAGCATACTATTGAGCGTTAGTTGTTCTCAGATCCCCTAAAGCAGTGGTCACGCCAACGACTGTTTCATAAGGAGCTCTCATCGTTCGGAATTCCCTTAGTTTCGCAATAAATCTGAAATGCGAGTGTCTCTGCCGACCGAGCCAACTAAACAACTTACTGTGTACGCACGGCGCGCGAACAAACTAACAGCTGCGTTGAATCTCACCAAGTGTCAGAGCGTTTTTGTTTGACGCGTTGAGTTCACAAGGCTAAATAGCTCGTACGAAACACAAAAATACTTCCGTTACTGCAGCCTTTACTCCGGATTGTAAGCTTAGTAACTATCACACATGGCTTAATTTTTTTTAAAGTCACTGGAAGAAAATAGAGTGCTTAAAGATGCATGTATATATTTATACTTATTTATTAATTGTGAATGAAAACTCAGTGCTTAATAAATCAAAACACTGTTGCTGTTTATAAGAATATGACCTCGAACGACAGGACGACAACGATCATAAAGTGAAATTTGAATGTCTTGGGGGTGATTGGTGAAAAAATAAAATTAACGCACTACTGTCTCCTTTAAAAAGCTAACACAATATTTATAAGCTTAAAGTTCAGAGTAACGAGTCGAGTGTAAGTGCGACTTTAAAGGCAACCGAAATACTTGCCAAGTATGGCCGACCGTTGCTGACAGCGAACTAGTGAAACAGCGTGCGTAACGGTAAAGAAGGTGTGTCCAAATAGAAAAATCTGGAGATATGTGTCTGTCAGCCAGAACGTGCTCCCAGATTATGGAAGATCTGGGCACTAATTTGTTTCAACAACTTCAGCAAAAGGCGCGATTATTTGAACGGTTCTCTCAGTCTATCTATGGAAATGATGATATTTCAGATACAGCGGAGCTACTAATATTTGTTTCCGGTACTGATTAGAACTTAAATTATTTCAGGAACTTTTTCATATACACAGTTTGGAAAGAATGACTGCAGGGAAAAATTTATTTTGCCACTCAGAGTAAGTGTTAGTGTCAATGAAGGTATAACGTTTTAAACTGGTTTGCGTTACAGCTGATAGAAGGAAAAATAAAACTACAGGTTGAGGTATCCCCTTATTTTTCCATTGTACTCTCCACGGAGAAACATTATGCTGCAAAATTTTTGCATCCAAAGATATAACGAAGATCGTTATACCAACTGCAAACTTCATCAGAAAAAAACTGGGTTGATACATCGCCAGTTGACCCAGAAAAGAAATCAGCACATTTACGACAGAAAAGGGCAAATGTGTTCCACAATTTAAACGCCTCTAGTGTTTGATGGACCTTGGATTTTTGACAGATTTAACAGATGAGTTAAATATACTGAATATGGGGCTTCAAAGAAAACAGAAATTAATATCTGATATGCATACAAGTGCATAGACATTACGAACAAAAAAACAAGCTCTGCATAAAACAATTTGACGACGAAAAGATGGACCAATTCCCAAATCTTAAAAATAATGTTTAGGAAGTTGGAATAAATTCTCAACGGAAAAACAAGAAAATGAAATGCATTTTAAAGGAACTACAAAATCAGTTCAACGAGATATTTTGTGACTTCGAGAACATTTGTGGCAACCTCAAGAATTTTGCATGCCCTTTTTCATGTGTACTGAGATATTCTAATCTACAAAATGGATGTGATTGATGTTCAGTCTAGTGACACTCTGACAAACTCCGTCTCTGAAGTCGGTGATCCTGTTCAATTTCATGACAGTGTGCCATCTAATTTTGAAGAATTGAAATGCTTTTCTGAGCAAATAATTTCTATTTTTGACAGCATTGATTTATGTGAGCCATCTTTATCAGTTCTCAATAACAGAAAAATAAAAATTCTCCTCATCTCACAGACAAGCATTTGAGTGCCATTCTACGAATTTATACGACAGAAATAAAAGCAAATATTCCACAAACAGCCAGTCAAATATATCCCCAAAAATCGCAGTAAATTTTGATTCGCCTCGCATGTGTAATTATTTCCAAGTCGTTATTTAATATTTTTTTCTCATTTTACTTTCATCATAGTCCCTACTTATTAATAAAAATGATAGTGAATGAAATTTAAAAGTAACTATTTCATATTTTTGTATTTTTAATATAATAGAGATCGTTATAGCCAAACAAAGTTATTAACGAATACCGCCCGCCTTTATTTCATTTTCGAGCTATATGGTACTTACCAGTTAAAATGTTGCTGACCATTCCTTTAGAGCAAGTCCAGTGTAACCTAAGGAACAAGCCACATTGCAGTCACACCACTTTCATTGGTTTGGGTTAATCTTCGAACCCCGAACACTTGACTGTTGGATAAGTTCTGGCTCTTACAAATGAAGGCAACTTTCGTCGCCTGTTATACGAATTTTGCTTTTCCTTAGGCAAATTTCTGAGCCGCTGCTTGTGAATCACAGTACGTCCAGCTCACACCACTTTGTGTTGACAATGGTGTCGGGAGGATATTTAAAAGTTTAACATGTTGCCGGGTGGAGAACTGAAGCACCTACCTTAGTACGTCAGGCGTGCACTACATGCGGGAGACAGCTACTAGGGTAGTGGAACATACGTGACATGCACGTGGGCTTTCTTTTAGGATAGAGAAATCCCTCTACAGGCTCGATAAGAAGCGTTCTGATTTCAGTCAGGGAAGGATACTACTCATACTAAATAAACAGAGCAGCGTTCATCATGGCAGATCATAGAAAGATTGATACAGTAATAGTTAAGTACAGGAGTGTTGAGCCGTGCGTGGCTTGTGTTGCCGTTTCTAACGCACCTCCACCTCACTACGTTAACTTAAATCACTACTGTCACTGAGTTGCTGCTTTGCCTGACCACGAGGGCCGCCATCATGCGTATCGACGTATTCCCACTCGGAGTGTCTTTGCTCGACTGCTGTTACTCCCCGGTTGTCGTCTGTCGCCCAGCCAGCTGGAAGGCTCCAGCAGGGCAGTTCGGGTTGCGAGTCGGGGTCGGGAGTCCGGTCTGCCAGTCAGCTGGAACGCGTCTGGAGCGCAGCCTCGACCTGCCAGTCGGGGAGTTGCAATGGGGCACTGGTGCAGTCGGGATGGAGCAGCCGATAACTTGTTTTAAATGTTGTCGGCATACTGGCAGTGAGTCGGTCAGTTGCTGTGGACCGGGGAAGATATCTCCACGCGGTGCAGCCAGCTGGGTCCATTGACGGTCACTGCCCAGTGTCGCAGCGTGTGTGGAGCTGTCCGATCGCTACGAGCTTCGTGGTTCACCGACCCAGGACGACAACGTTCAGTGGTGTTTAAAGTACCCAAACCACGTCCATTTATGTTGTGTGGTTCGTTTCGGTGGTTCGGTGTTGGGAAGGTTTTCCTGTGAGAAACAACGAGTGAAGTGTTCGAGATAGCCGCCGTCAGGTGGAATTGATCAAATTAATTTATCCATAGTCAAGCGCACCAGCGGAATTTTCTGCCTTGTGGTCGTTAGTCTTCTGGTTACCTGTCCTGGCCGCTAACGTAGTTTTTAGGCAGTGTCATTTCCCCACCTGTTGTAGCTAACCAACATGGTGTGTAGTTTTGACAGCTGAGTTCACATACGCGTTGGTTTGGGGAGAGTAATATTTGTAAATTTTTTGGGGGGGCCTTGAATTCTCGTGAGCTCCGTCGTGGCAAGCAAGCGGTTGGTCGGTCGGAACATGACTGTCCCTTGGTTGGGTTCGCACGAATTAAGTGTAGTTGGACTCACCACCTGTCCTGCTTAAGTGAACGAGGCCAGACAGATCCACTGGAGACTCCTGAGTGCCGTTCCCTTAATTATCCTTTTGGCTGTGTTAATGTTGTTGTAATTTAACTGTATTTTATATTTTCAATTGGGCAAGGTTAGTTGTGGGCCTTCAGCCCTGGAAACATGTTCTCCGAGTTTCCTTATCGACTTCTGCTCTTGAAAGGTTATTGTAATTTCCTCTGAAAGATTTTACAAGTTATTGGAGGCCTTCCGCCGTTGGTGTTGCTAAAGCAAATTTTTAAACTTAATGTACCGTTTTACCGATAGTTGCAATATATATTTCCTTAATTTGTAGAATTTAACTTTGTGGCCTTCAGCCATCTTATTGCGTTTGTTTGTCTCTTTTTGTGCACCTTGTGGGTTATCAGCCCTGTTAGCATCTTAAAACATTGTGGCCTTTTGCCTTCAGTAATCGTCATATGATAATAAATTACAATTGTGAAATGAATCCGACCGAACTTCCTTGGCCGTTTCCACAATCCTAATTACCTGTTAGCCCTGCGTGATTTATCAGGCGTTTCAAGGGTCTACGGAAGGGTTCAGAACTAGTCTTGCTCATAAATGGTAACAATGGCCACATAGAACTAGTGACAGAAATCTTGTTCAACCAGATGATAACAGCAATAAAATTCTAAATTGGTATGTATACTGCAAAGATAGGTTAACGTCTAATGAGGTTGCAACAGATTTGTAATGTAAAACGAGCAGCTGTGCTGGTGGGAGATTTGAAAGGGAACCGGCAAAAAATTTCGCGTAAATATCCTGGCCTGTGGAGATGTCAACTTACCACCTACAGACTTTGAGACACAAAAGATTATGGCGGGTAGAAAGAACGGTGAAATTGTTCTAAATGTCTTATCGAAAAATTACTTTTAGCAGCTAATCAGAGAACGTAAAAATTACATATTATCTGCAGGTCTTCAATACGTCCGATATAGCGTGAATCACCCAAATCTTGGTAATCAGGGCCTCACACTGTTAGCCAACCAGCAGTTTGTGGTAATATGAGGGTCGTTCAGTACGTAATGCCGCACATATTTTTAAAAAGTCACTAATATACATAGACAAACGTCCTTGTTGGTGCTTCACAGATGATGTTTGCTCTGTGCGCCGGTGAAGTTTCGAACCGTTCTGGCAGATGGCAGAGCCGTAGTACAGCGTACAAATGGTGTCTAATACGACTCACGTTACAAGCAGCACGCTGTTACTGAATTCTTGCGTGCACAAAAAAACTAAATAAATAAAAATAAAAAAAACCGTAGTGAACATCCATAAACGTTTGTGCGCACTGTATGGCAATGTTGCAGTTGACAGATGTGCACTGTAAACAAACATAACAACATAATACCTAGCAACTACCTAGGTCGAATAGCACAAACAAGTGTCGATTTGGAAACTTTCCAAAATATCATAGTTCGCAAACGACTCACACTAGAACCCTGCAACGGACACCCAATCTGTTAATGTGAATAGGCATTGTTTCATTTTTAAAAAAGTGCATGTTGGCACAAAACTACACTTTCTAAGTATTATTACAAACTGTTTAGTGGCTAAGAATACGAGCCATTGAGTACCATTCAATGAAAACCGCACATAAACAGCACTTTCCATTTCCGCAACATATGCGGCGCAAGTTCTAGGTGATTCACTCTATATATATTGTGATCGTGTGATGGCTACATGACATTTGGTTCAGTGCGGATGCACTAATATCGACCAGACTCCTACGGGAATCAGTGATTTGCGAGCAGAGGGTTTATGGACGAGGGACGCCGCGTTGCAGCCTGCGGTGTGTTGGAAGTTTCAGTAAGTTAGGGACCGTGTCCGGATGGCCGAAGCAGCTGTGGCAACCGTCCACGAGAAGCGGTAAGTCCTGGGTCGAGTCCCGTCCGGCACAAGTTTCCAACTTTCGTCGTTGCACTACCACAGTGCCCTGGGCGGCTGGAAGTGACCACGTTCTCACCCACCCTTTCACTTTGCTTTCCATTCCTTTATTTCATATACCCTTCATATTACCTGAGCTGTCATCCAGAAAATTTCATCTCCAGCACTGACGACGTTGAGCATCAGTGGAGAAAGTTCGAGAGATCGTTGGACATTACAGCCTTCTATCGAGACACTCTGCGACCACTGCGGCACTGAAACAGAACGCGTCACTGAAGGAGCTGGCGCCGCGGTTTCGCATTTAAACGTGACAAAGGCGGGCCTGCGCTCCTCGGTTTCATGTCCAGCGACGAGAGGCCAGCGACGGCAGCAGTCCAGCCAAGTTCTAGTACCTTTGTCTTCTTAGCTATGACGGTCAGGCGCTGTAGGTAACTGTAAAAATTGTTACAACTTTGTCGTGATCAGTACATTAGCGACATACTGATGACCTTGCTGTTGGGCACCATTTAATCATCATCATCATAATTATTGCAACGAAAGGTGTTTCTAAAATATTTCTGTCTCCTGACACCACTGGCTTAGTAGTAAAGGATGTTGAGTGGAACATAGGGAATTTGTCAAATACTGCAATTCAATACATAAATTCATGGACTGTAGAAAATAAATTTTTTGTGACGGCTCCCAAACCCAAGGTCCTCGGCGGTACTTTTGGGGCAGCCAACACAAATTGTATAAAGCGTGGGTAGTGACCAGGATGTAGCTATGTCTGTTGGCCGAAAAATAATTAATGACAAGAATTGCGCCAGCTAGAATGAAGAGATAACTTCCTTTTATTTGTGACGAAATCCGCACCAGCAACACAAATCCAAGTAATATCCAAGAGTAATCCGTGTACTGAGCCTAGTCGAATACAATAGTACATATCACACTGCAATGGCTCCGCTATAAACTCCACGAAAGGCTAGCAATAGGCAATCGACAATAGACTGTCCGTCACGGGGCCGGTTCTCCTCCACATATGCAAAAGGCAGAGGGCGCTGCGGACCCGAGCTCAGCCACGGCGCGACCTCTTCCGTCGGCGGTAGCGCCCCGAGGCGCCGACGGCCGCGGCAAGAACTGTGCCCAGCGATGCCACGGTGAGGGCGCGCGTGCGCCAGGTGGTTGGTTGGTGGGTTGGGTCCGTGGGTACAACAAAATTTGTGCTAAATCACAGTAAGACACTGTTTTAACAATTTTAGCACATTATTTAGCTAAAACTGACATTTTCATGAGGCAGATCGATCATACGATTAATGAGACTAAACATTCCAAATAATTAGGTGTTCAGATAGACGATAAGCTGTTATCGAGAGCCATACTCAGGAACTGCTGTATGTACCATTACAGTAATATCTGTAGTAAGTGATAATGCAACATGAAAAGTGGTCTAGTTTGTTTTATTATAATTCCCTTATGACAGCCGGCCATTGTGGCAGAGCGGTTCTAGGTGCTTCAGTCCGGAACCGCGCTGCTGCTACGGTCGCAGGTTCGAATCCTGCCTCAGGCATGGGTGTGTGTGATGTCATTAGATTAGTTAGGTCTAAGTAGTTCTAAGTCTAGGGGACTGATGACCTCAGATGTGCTCTGAGCCATTCGAACCATTTTGAGGCCTTGTGACATACGGCATCATATTCTGGGATTCGCAAACGCAACGGAAGGTACGAGCGAAAGGTGGTGCAAATTGTGAATTGTTCTCTGGATAGACGGTGTCCCAGGATGAACGACAAATACTCAGGGCTACGCCAGAACAATCATTCGAAGCAAAAAAGCTCGATGAACTTAGGCTCTGAAATGCGCGCCTTAAGAGCTACACTATGTGATCAAAAGTATGTGGACACATGACTGAAAATGACTTACAAGTTCGTGACATACTCCATCAATAATACTGGAATTCAATATCGTGTTGGTCCACCCTAAGCCTTGATGACACCTTCCGCTCTCGCTCAATAAGGTGCTGGAAGGTTTCTTGGGGAATGGCAGACCATTCTTCACGCATTGCTGTACTGAGGAGAGGTGTCGGTGTCGGTCGGTGAAGGCCTGGCACGAATTCGGCGTTCCGAAACATCCCAAAGGTTTTCTATAGGACTCAGATCAGGACTCTGTGCAGGCCAGTCCATTACAGGGATGTTATTGTCGTGTAACCACTCCACCACAGGCCGTGCATTATGAACAGGTGCTCGATCGCGCTGAAAGATGCAGTCATCATCCCCGAGTTGCTCTCCAATAGTGGGAACCGAAAAGGTGCTTAAAACATCAGTGTAGGCCTATGCTGTGATAGTGCGACGCAAAACAACAAGGGGTGCAAGCCCCCTCCATGAAAAACACGACAACACCATAACACCACCACCTCCGAATTTTACCGTTGTCTCTACACACGCTGGCAGATGACGTTCACCGGGCACTCGCCACATTGTGTATCGCGATTCGTCACTCCACAGAACGTTTCTCCACTGTTCAATTGTCCAATGTTTACGCTCCTTACACCAAGCTAGGCGTCGTTTGGTATTTACCGCCGTGATGTGTGGATTATGAGCAGCCGATCTACTATGAAATCCAAGTTTTCTCATCTCCCATCTAACTGTCATAGTATTTGCAGAGGATCCTGATGCAGTTTGGATGTCACTTGTGTCATACGCCTGTACGTGAAATTTCCACAGTCCTAAACGTCCTAAGGTCCACTGTTTCCGATGTGACAGTGAAGTGGAAACGTGAAGGGACACGTACAGCACAAAAGCGTACAGGCCGACCTCGTCTGTTGACTGTCAGTGACCGCCGACAGTTGAAGAGGTTCCTAAGGTGTAATAGGCAGACATCTATCCAGCCCGTCTCACAGAAATTCCAATCACCTGACCACGTTCGAAGTCCGTGAGTTCCGCGGAGCGCCCCATTCTGCTCTCTCACGATATCTAATGACTACTGAGGTCGCTGATATGGAGTACCTGGCAGTAGCTGGCAGCACAATTTACCTAATATGAAAAACGTATGTTTTTGGGGAAGTCCGGATACTTTGATCACATAGTGTATGAGCTCCTGCGCAATAGGAGAGAAATGTTACACAGTAGCGAAGATGAACAACTGCTCTTAGCTGTTGAAGTATGCATTCTAGAGCCCGCGTCTACTGGGGTTGTTTTGCTCAGAATGATCGTTCCTGTCACACCGCTGAGTAGCTGTCGTCCCCCCTGGGACACCCTGTATTTATTTTCTTTAACCCAAGAACACTAACGGGAGAAAAGTGTTTCATTGTTACTAAACTATCGTAAATTTTGTTATTCCAATTTATAGTGTATGCGCTAGATAATTACAATTATAAGGTCTCCAATGCTATGCCAAAACAAGTAGAAAATGTCCTGTTTTACACCTTATACTGAGAGTACCAGATTGTCGGGACCAGTTAAAAGGGTCCTGTAGCCCATTTTAACTAGCATTTCTCTTTCTTTTCCTTGTTTCTTTTCTCTCATAACACTCATAGTGGTGTGATTGAATGAATGTGGTTGTGTGTCACGTTGCTAGACGGTGGCGTAGTCTGCTGCAGAAAGTCTGCGATAGTCGTACAGATTCAGCAGCAGTTGTACAGAATAGCCAACTCTCGTAGTGGTCAAAAAGGCAAAGAGGTTTGCGCTACTTGTGAGAAATCCACCTGCGTTAGGTTGGTGGCGGAAATCATCTTTGGGTTTTCCGGGCCACGCGGAGCGTGGAAGAGGCTGGAGAAGAAAAAGGGAGGCAGTCTGCTGCCGGTACGGGAAGCGTCCACAGCTGTGCTCCAGTCGAAGAAGATTGAGTTAGACTGACCGCGTGGCGCACTGTTACTTGGTGAGGGGACAGCTGTTAGCTTTTAGTCTCGCTTTTCAACTCTGAAAGATTGCTTTGCCTTATCGCAGCAAGGAATGCAAAACTTTGGCAGATTTTTATTTTAGTAAATTTCTATAGCAGACTTGGATCCGCTGGAAGAGCTCCACGCAAAGGTGTCGATAAGAAGTGAGTACTCGCTTCTGAATGAATGTCTGCCTTCAGCTGTGCCTGTATAAGCTTTCATTTTTCTAAATATTAATAGCTTTGCCTTCTCGTAAATTTTCCTTGCTTTATGTGTCTTTCGTCCGTGGGGAGCCGACCACGTGGTTGAACATTAGAGTTTGTTGGGCTACCGTCATCACCAACTGCCTGGTCTCATGTTTGTTTTAAAGAATGGTAACAGTTCATGATTGTGTGATGTGATATTGTGGCAACTTGGCCACGATAGCTAGAAACTGCGTCTCCACAAACCACGTGGGCACGCGGGTGTACAGCGAAACGTGTAGCGTTTGTCGAGTTATTGCGATCAGTCATCAGGCAACAGCAGTTGTATGAATGATTCACACCAATGATTTTAGCTGTAGATTATAACGGTGAATGTATCGATGTTTTTCTTTAATGTTTTAGAAATTAGTGTTATCAGGAATTGTGTACATGCCTCACATCCATATCTTAGGAATAAATGATTTTATCCACAATTTTCTCTTGTGTTCCGAGGTTACGTATTTGCACCTAAGCCACTCACCTCGTAGCTTTCCTGTTAGCACTTCCAACGCGTTTCCTTACGCACAGGTCCAGTGATTAGTTTCCCTTTTTATTTTAAAACAAATGCTTTAGGTTAAGTCTTATTTTCAGGTGCGTTGCTGGGAGCTAATGGTATGCACAGTGTTCATGCATTTTCTATTTTATTTTAAATGTTTGATCCTCGTCTACAGTGCACTGACATTACTATTAATTACATCGCATCCCCTATAGCGACATCACAACGTATGCATTTTTATGAGTTTTTGGTCTGTGAACAAATTTATTTATTTTCCGACTCGACCAAACCTTTGATTAGTTATAGGGTTAGAGTCACTGGCGACCATAATCTTAACGTAATAAGCCGTAGAAACAGCTTAGTTACACAGTGAACTAGTATCAACTGAAGTCTTGAATTTTCCGAGAGTTTAGTAATCTAGGATTAATAACGTTTGTTGTTAACAATGTGAACTTATTTCCAAGAATTTGCAGTTTTCGGTCTATTAAGGCTAGGCAGAACAGCGACCTGCCTTTAGAGCGCACTTCCCCCGGTCCTGTGCAGAAAGTCGTGCAGTATTCCGCTGCGTCTATTTTCCGTAACCCGTCGGATAAATTAACAATTTTTTCTAGTCTAAATTGAAGAATTCTTTCATGTCTCACTCGTTCTGTTCTGTCATGAAGTTTCTAAAAAATTCCATATTTGATAATGCTAATACATATTCAGCAGTTAGTCGTCTGCATACGACTAATGTAAATTTTATTTAATATATACACTCCTGGAAATTGAAATAAGAACACCGTGAATTCATTGTCCCAGGAAGGGGAAACTTTATTGACACATTCCAGGGGTCAGATACATCACATGATCACACTGACAGAACCACAGGCACATAGACACAGGCAACAGAGCATGCACAATGTCGGCACTAGTACAGTGTTTATCCACCTTTCGCAGCAATGCAGGTTGCTGTTCTCCCATGGAGACGATCGTAGAGATGCTGGATGTAGCCCTGTGGAACGGCTTGCCGTGCCATTTCCACCTGGCGCCTCAGTTGGACCAGCGTTCGTGCTGGACGTGCAGACCGCGTGAGACGACGCTTCATCCAGTCCCAAACATGCTCAATGGGCGACAGATCCGGAGATTTTGCTGGCCAGGGTAGTTGACTTACACCTTCTAGAGCACTTTGGGTGGCACGGGATACATGCGGACGTGCATTGTCCTGTTGGAACAGCAAGTTCCCTTGCCGGTCTAGGAATGGTAGCACGATGGGTTCGATGACGGTTTGGATGTACCGTGCACTATTCAGTGTCCCCTCGACGATCACCAGAGGTGTACGGCCAGTGTAGGAGATCGCTCCCCACACCATGACGCCGGGTGTTGGCCCTGTGTGCCTCAGTCGTATGCAGTGCTGATTTTGGCGCTCACCTGCACTGCGCCAAACACGCATACGACCATCATTGGCACCAAGGCAGAAGCGACTCTCATCGCTGAAGACGACACGTCTCCATTCGTCCCTCCATTCACGCCTGTCGCGACACCACTGGAGGCGGGCTGCACGATGTTGGGGCGTGAGCGGAAGACGGCCTAACGGTGTGCGGGACCGTAGCCCAGCTTCATGGAGACGGTTGCGAATGGTCCTCGCCGATACCCCAGGAGCAACAGTGTCCCTAATTTGCTGGGAAGTGGCGGTGCGGTCCCCTACGGCACTGCGTAGGATCCTACGGTCTTGGCGTGCATCCGTGCGTCGCTGCGGTCCGGTCCCAGGTCGACGGGCACGTGCACCTTCCGCCGACCACTGGCGACAACATCGATGTACTGTGGAGACCTCACGCCCCACGTGTTGAGTAATTCGGCGGTACGTTCACCCGGCCTCCCGCATGCCCACTATACGCCCTCGCTCAAAGTCCGTCAACTGCACATACGGTTCACGTCCACGCTGTCGAGGCATGCTACCAGTGTCAAAGACTGCGATGGAGCTCCGTATGCCACGGCAAACTGGCTGACACTGACGGCGGCGGTGCACAAATGCTGCGCAGCTAGCGCCATTCGACGGCCAACACCGCGGTTCCTGGTTTGTCCGCTGTGCCATGCGTGTGATCATTGCTTGTAAAGCCCTCTCGCAGTGTCCGGAGCAAGTATGGTGGGTCTGACACACCGGTGTCAATGTGTTCTTTTTCCATTTCCAGGAGTGTATATATATATCGATAAATGTGCACATCCACAGTCTTGTTCAATGTTGCATCTCCAGATCTAATTCACTGACTCAGTACATCGATTCATCCAACTCGTAGTGAATGTCCATTATCGTTCCTCTATATGCTTCAAAACGACACTCAATAGCAATGTAGTGGACTGACTGTAAGGAGGCACCGCACTCACAATTTGCAGAACTAGCCATCTCCCACTTGTACAATACGTAACCACACGTGTCTGGTCCAGTTTGAATTCTGATCAGGATCCACCACTGACGCCTGGTGAGGTCGAATTATTGTATCCAGAGGGAAGGATTGTCAACAAGAAGTTTGCTCACTATTCATATTCATGACTGCTCGCACTGTATTGTGGTTAATGTTGTGCCTGACCTTCAGGAGAGTTTCTGATCCCCTTGGAGCTGGAGATGGAATATTGGTGAGTGCAGGATGCCATGGAGTGTTTGTATTCCGAATGCATCCTATAATTATTCATATTGCCTGACAGAGTAACACATCTATCTTCTTAGCGTGAGCTCTATTGATCCAGGTCGAGCAGGAGTAATCAGAAACACAGTATGACAGGAGCAAGGCGTAAAACTTGAGCAGTAGCTTGCCATGGGGACTCAGCAAGTTTTTGAAGGCTGCTGTTTCTCGCTTTAACTGTGGAGCTAGATCTGGAACGTGCCACTTGTAAGTTAGAGCTATGTCAAATGTTATTCCTAGGTTTATTGGTGTATTGCAGTATGGCAGGACTTTGACTTCTGAATGTGACTTCTAGTTTGTAATTTGCCTGTCCACTGCATAGGCGAAATGCAGATATAACCCACCATTTCTTCAAGTGTACTTCCAGTACTTTTGTACCAGCAGATAAGGTGGTTTCAGCACCAGAAAAGTTGGAACATTGGACTACGAGATGAATTTCATCGGCATAAATGAATTATCTTGTAGATGTTTTTGATAAGTCGTGTGTGTGTGTGTGTGTGTGTCTGCGCGCGCGCGTAGACTGAAAAGAAATTGAGGCAAAACATCCTTGAGGTAAACCACCATTATTAATTTTCCAATGTAATTGAGCCGTGGCAGCTCATATCGCCCTCTGGGGCCTACCCGAGGAGTAACGAGGGGAGGTCCTGTGGGGGTGTGCTCCGGGACGTGGTGGAAGGCGGTTGTCGGGTTGACACAGCGAGTGTGGGACCGGACCTATCGCACGGAGATATACGAGCTGGCTCCGAACGGAAGGCGCCGTAGCAAGCAGCGGGAAGCGGGCGTCCTGTAATTTGTGTGAAGGAGCAACGATTTTTGCTTTGGATGTCCCAGTGGTTCCAGAGAGTTGCGGTGGCTGCTTTCGGAGAAGAGAGTTGGTAAGAGCTCGTGTCTTCGCTCTTTTCCGTACGATGTTGCTGCCTGCCGTTATAAACGGGTGAAAATCAGGCGCTTGTATTGACTATACGGGAACTGGTGATGTAACATTACATTTGTGATTCAGTCTCACTTGTACTGTGATAATTTAGAGGCGAAATCTGTGGTGGTTTCATTAGGTCTGGTTCTTGCTGTGAAACTAAGGGAGTCAGTTATTTGGGTTAACTGAGGGAGCACCATTACGTTGGTCTAAGTGATACATTCTCCACGTTTTGTGTATGGCTTTGCGAATCGAAATCGTGGTGGAGTACACGTGTGAGTAATTTGCTATTGTATTGATGGTTGTGTTGTAAAGACTATTCTCTGGTGTGTTAAATCACGCGCTAATTTGTAGCCAATCTAAACAGAAGTTACCATTACTACTTGCTTATGTGCTACTGTCCTTAAGATTGGCGTTGTTTGTCTTTTGATTGTGAGTGTGCTCACTTTTAAAAAAATTACGGCTACTATTCATAAGGGTTGTCTAGTAAGGAAATTGCTTAAGCTTTTATCATATGCTGGTCTGTTTGCCTATCACATTGGCTTTCTATGCAGTAACTGAAGGAATGTGTATGGTGGTTCAAGATTGTAGGCTGACTAGTATTTGAACTGGTGTTGAGGTTCAGGGCGAGACCAGCATGCCGCAAACCCGCACGCTGCACGTAGTTAAATGTTCCGCTATTGGGGAGCCGGCTCTCTGTGCTTGGATTTTGTAAGGATACGTGGTGAGTGCATCGCTGTAGTTTTTCGCGCGCTAGACTTGCGATGTATGTTATGTTGAAAGGGAATTAACTGTACCAAAATTAAGAGAGCTTTTAGTTTGTTTTAGGTCTGTACATGGAATGATGTTGATATTTTGTCGATTGTGGTAATAACTTCCTGTGTGGGGAGATCCTCTGAGGGACTTGTACTGCACTGTTGCAGCGCAGTCCATCTGAAATGCGCTGCTTAAAACTTGGGACTGCAGCTGTCTGATGTTATATATTACAGTCTAATCTTAAATGTCTTGGATGTAATATGGTTGTTGAGGATTATGTAATTTTGATCGCTGGTTCCTTAAAGGAAGTATTTCGTTTTAAAATATGTGCTGGGTCAGAGCCTATTTAAATATGATTTTAATTCATCATTCAAATGTTCTAGTCTTGATTTGTTAAAAGGCTTTCAGTTAAATGATTGCTATTGGCCTGTTTAAATGATTGAGTGACTTAAAGGAGAACAATATTATTTTGTAATTTGTACTGATTGTTTCTTTTGGGTAATACCTGACTTATGTGTCCAATAAATGAGTGTCTAGTCAATGGTGATGCACTGTTCTATTGCTAGCCTACCCCTTCCACTCCAGAGCCTATTGAGCTGCTTCGTGTCCAAATTGTGTTCAGAACACCCCTCTGAGCTGACACCTCAGTAATCTCATGTACTGTCTCGTCCCATGACCACGGAGTCTGGCTTCTCGATCTGCTCCTGTAAAAGACATGAAATCGTCTGTTGCAGGTCCGGTGGCCTGGAGTATCGCAAGGGAGCCCACTCCACAGGAGAGGGGGACCGGTACGAGGAGCGCGTACTGGCCCTGGTGTTCCTGCGCTGCCTGAAGCGCCGGCTGCACTTCCAGCTGTCCTCCAACAACGACGATGCGGGCAAGTTCGACGACCTGGTCCTGGTGTGGCGCCCCGAGGGGCACCGCGAAGCACGAGGCCTGCTGGTCCAGCTCAAGCACAAAACTTCCCAGCGGGCCAAGACCATCCACCGGAACACGTGGCTGTCCGAGGCCCCCAACTGTGACTTCGGGCTCGCCAAGTACTACGCCTCCTACACCAAGATACGCGACTCGTTGAAGATGGAGCGGCTCACGCTCGTGTTGCTGACGAACGCGCGTCTGGCCGACACTTGCGACGGCATGTTCGTGAGGCAGACCGAGGCCGGCGTCCCGGGGGCGGAGCTGCTGCGGACTGGCGGCGATCTTTACAGGCTGGACCCGGCCGACGAGCAGGTGTGGCGTGCGGTGCGTGGGGACGCCGGCTTCGCGGAGCGCTTCCACGTGCTGTGCGGCCAGAGCAACAGCGAGGAGGTCGCCGGCGACGTCTGCGGGGAACTGGAGGAGCTGCTGGGAGCCGGGGACCTGTGCGGACGCCTCTGCGACGGCCTGTGCAAGAGCGTCCGGGAGTGGATGAACGGGCGGAGCGTGTGCCTGACGAGCGGCTGGAGCGACTGGCGGGCGCTCGTCGACGAGTACGTCAGGAGCGAAGTGAGTGGTTGCGGGGCGGCGACCGTCGGGCTCCAGTTCGACACCGTGGAGGACGTTCGGAATTACGTGACGGCCTGTAACCCGGCGTGGGTCAGACCTCCGGACAAGGAAACGGTAGCCCTGACTGCTACCAAGATCCACCAGGCACTGGCTCACGAAACACACATTGTGGTCGGTATGGAACATTTCAGAGCGCTGCGGCAGAGGATCGTGTGCTGCTGGGGGCCGTTTTGCCGATGGCTGGTACGTGTTAGTGTGATGGAAACGTCAAAAAGATTTTAACTGTGCACCTTATTTTTAAGGAAAATTGTGAATAGGGTAATTCACTTTCGCTGTTTACCTCCTGAGTGTTTAAGATATCCTAATTCTGCTTTCACCCAAACGAACTGTGAGAAATTAATAACAACGTGTAATTTCTCCGAAAATACTAATCGGATTTTGAACAACGAAACACCATTCAATTTGCCTCTTTTAGAAATATCGACAGTAGAAAAAAGTGAAATAAATAACTACAGAGGGAGATTCAACTGCCATACCACTATCGTTTTATGCTATCCGCAATGTCATAGCTGGCCTTCATAAAGCACGCCCAAGATTTTTATGTTCTCTCGCTCTCTACGCGTCCCCGTTCTCAAGTGACTCAACTGGCCTTCGAACGCAGCCGGACTCCCCCACCAGCCCCCACCAGCCAGGATTTCCAAAGTGCGCGTCATTTACGACGGCGGCCGAGTTTAGGTTCGTTCTGCGCATCTGACGTCACAAGACACAGTCAGCCAATGAACAGGGAACGACGTTGCCAGAGCTCGACTGCAGCGCAGAGCACGGACGAGTGTCTTCAGTTTTACAAACGTTCAGTCATAAATAAAGTAACTGAACAAAAGCAATGTCTTGATAGCAGACTTTCTTTTATAGAAAGTTTGGAAAACGCATTCGTTATGCCAGTTGCTTCATATTTTATTAATTAATTAAATGAAACAAGCAATAAGCCTCCTAATTCATGTGATAGCAAGGAAAGGAGTTTGTATCATTCTCACTAACCGCTTTCGTCACATTTACACAGCGGTATTTGTTTACTTCCTATTGTACTTCGACGAAACGTGAGTAATTCATAATCATAGCAACAGTGTTTGTCGGTATTTTGCGTAATATATTAAAATACTCAAGGAGTGGATGGAATGAGTTGCGTTAGCGTAATGGTTAAGGTGCTTAATATTTTCTTTATTTAAAAACAATATCGAAGCGTCTTACTTCATTAATTTTATTTGTTTGAATGTAATTTTTTGAAATTTCTAGTGCGAACTAAAATTGACCATACGGAAGGTTTACGCTATGGACTTTTACCTCTGCAAACTCTTCAACATTTCGTACAATGGTTTACTACATTTAATGCTGCAGAATAACTGCGTTGAACATCGAAACAAAATTAAGTCATTTAAGGGGGAAAGGTATCAGTCAAGAACATGTGTAAAAATCAAATTTTTGGGCCAAATAGTTTTTGTGAAATCGAATGATAAGTGTGTCAAAGCAGTCGGAACACCATGTGTCTGCACAGGCGAGCAGTGCAGTGATTACAAAATCGCGCACAGCGCGGAGTGCGGGGAGCGCGTCTCTGTAGCAGCGAAAGGGTTAATGCGGCCGTGGTGGCTTTACTTCATAAACTGCGCGCTCCCCCGTAAACGTAAGTTTGCGAACTATACTATACTATGCCGCTGCTTCTCTTGGCGTGTGCAGCTGGCAACGCAGCAATCTCCCGCGTCTGGGGGAGCATGCGCGAACCGCCAAGATAAGAGTATTGAACTATAGTACGTTGTTCATAGTATTCTCTCCTACCATTGTACAAATATTTGCGCCTGCACGAATTGTTTCCCTCATTCGGCTTTTTAAGGACTTCACTAGCTGGCCTTATTACACCACCTTCTTAGTCGAGCGTTAGCAAATTGTAAAATTGACGTTTTGTGAATCTTAACAGCATAAAACACACAATTATGCCGTTGTATTCGTCAAGGCTTCTGACTACGAAAGTACTGTGCTTGTAGGGTTAAGGTTGGATAGAACTGTCGCCGTAATTAGTTTAATGTTTACAAAATTCGTTTTCCGTTCTTTACCCTCTTGGGCACGTTTAAATTAATAATGTGAACAAAGTAGCCGACTATACTGGAGGCGTAATAGCCTAACCAGTAGAGACCAAAAATCGTCGAATATTGGGAATAGTTCGTATAGTCGGAGATTGTTCAGCGGTAGGAGGGAGTGTTACGAACAACATACTCGAAATCATGACTCGTGAGAAATGAGTGTGGGAGCAGAAATGCTTTTGAAGGTCACTGTTATACGTTTTTCTTGAATAACTAGTGAAAACGTAACCTGGTATAAAATGTAACTAAATTAAATTCGCTAGAAAAAGATCCTGGTCATTTCTCTTCTGTAAGACTAATAGCTTGTGTATGCCGAGGGACAGAATATGAAAATCTCGCGCTTGGTTTATGAAGACCAGCTACAGCACTCCGACTTGCATAAAACGACAACGGTAGGGGCAACTGACTCACCCTGAATACCTGTAATTAAGATAGTGATCAATAATGACTGTAAGTCCCTTACTGAGCACTTTTTCACATACAGTTTGGATGAAAACAGAAATACGATATCTGAAACGGTCAAGGAAAAACTAATATTAGCAACTTAGCTGAATCACCCTCTACGTATATATCTTTGCCTTATGGCTTATTTCCTGTTGCTTTTATGAGTAGCTCTTCAACTCTGTAAACGTTTTGTTCTGCTTTGGCTTCTTCCTGCACTGTCTTCCTTCGTGATGTCCTTGGTCTTCCTAGTTTCCTTTCACATTGTGGGTTCGAGCAGAGAGCTTGTCTGTCTACAGCATCCTCCCTTTTTCAGAGCGTGCGTCCGATCCAGCTACACTTGATTCCCTTCATTTGCATGGCGATAGGTTCTTCTGTCGTTCGATTCTAAAGGTCCATTGGATAACAAATTTGACCAAAAGATTTAAAGAAGTTGCCTGAAACATCTAGCCGGGAAGACTTCTAAAGTCTTGGCGCTGGTCGAGGTAGCGTCCCGACATTCACGTCTGTGTAACATCACAGCTTTCACGTCCGTACCAAATAGTCCAAGTCTGGTTGTTATGGAAATCTCTCTTGTTCTCCGTAATGGATACAGGTGCGTGATGGCCCCATTCGCCTTTCGGATTCTCGCTCTAACATCAGCAGCTGCTCCTCGTCTTCAGTAGCTACACTTGCAACGTACTTTACTTTTTTAATATGGTCTCAGCTTACTCGTATATCTTGTGTTGATTTTCATAACCTCCGTCTTGACGACATTCACTTTCAGCCCAAAAATCATGGCTTTATGTTGATGGTCCTGCAGCTTTCCTTTCACATCAACGTGGTTCTGCGAGAAGAGGCAGATACCATCAGAAAGTCAAGATCTTCCAATCGCTTAGTCAGTTCCTTTTATATCCTACACTTCTTCACCACCACTTCATCTGGCACCAGTAAAGAAAAGGTCCGAGATAAAATTCATCCTTGGCAACTCCAGGCTTAACTTGGAAAGATTTTATAACTTTAAGCTCGTGGATGAGTCGGCATATGTAGTTACTGTAGCCCTCCATGATAACCTTTACTGTCTTCTCTGGTATCACGTACTTCTCAAAGATTTCCGCATACGAGTTCTTTTGATGGTCATTTCAAAGTCTACAAAAAGCATATAAAGCCTAGTAATAAATTCATGTGATTGTTCGATAATGATTCTAAGCGTTTTTATTTGACCTGTAAAAGAACGGTTACTTCTAAAATAAAACTGGCATCGTCGTTTCTTGACTGCATTTCAATTTGCACATTGAGTCTATAAAGGATCATCTGTTGCAACACTTTACCTCGAATCGTAAGCAAGTTGATCCCCTCCGATTACGGCAGCTGGTGAGGTCTCCTTCTTTTTTTGGAAATTTGATGAGGAGTAATTCTCTGCACTGCTGTGGCACGCTCGACAAGTACGAGTCCTTGTCAAAAGATAGTGAGGAATATCACTGGCTGTGCCTCGGTCAGTGGTCAGAAGCTCCGGTGCAAAGTTATAGGCCCCTGGGGACCTTCTATTTTTTAGCTACTTGATTGTTCTCTTCCTCTAAAGGTGACTCTGAGCTAATCACATTTTCTACAATTTTGAGATCATGTTCATCTTCGGATCCTCTTCCTTGTTCGGACTTTCTCTCTTCATCTCTGTTCAACACCTGCATAAAGGGCTCATGCCACGCTACATATATACACTGATCAGCAGAACATTATGACTACCTAGCTAATAGTTGGTATGTCCACCTTTGGCTTGGATAACAGCAGTGACACGTCCTGGTATGGAGGCAATGAGGTATTGGCAGGTCGCTGGAGGGAGTTGGCACCTCATCTGCACAGACAACTCACCTAATTCCCTTACATTCCGGGGATGGGGCTATGAACTCTGACGCCATGTTCAGTCACACACCCAAACGTGTACGACTGGGTTCAAGTCTGGCTATCTGGGAAGTCAGAGCATCAACTGGAACCCTCACCACCCTCGGAACATTCCCTCGCACTCCTGGCCTCGTGAGATGGCCATTCTCTTGTCTATAAATGATGCTACTGTCGGGAAACATTGACGTCGTGCGGAGGGTACATGATCTGGAACCAGTGTTGGCCATCATGGTGCCTTGCAAGAGCTCCACTGGACCCACGGATGCCACGTGAATGTTCCTCAGAGAGAAATGGAACTGTTGCCAGCTTCCCTTCGTCCTGACTACCGATGTGGAGCAGCTGTTTCCCTGGAAGACTACAGATTCAGACCCTCCCGTTGGCGTGATGAAGAAGGTGTCAGGAATCTTCAGATCATGCAACGCTTTGCCACTGCAACGTCCAGTGCCGATGGTCAGGTGCCTATTTCAGTCGTAGTTGCCAATGTCGGGTACTAACATTGGCGCATGCACAGGCCATCAGCTATGGAGACCCATACTTAGGAGTGTTCAGTGCACTGTGTGTTTAGACACACTTGTGCTCTGCCCAGCACTACAGTATAATTTTAGTTCGTCACCCGTCCTTTTTTGCCAGTCTGCCCAGCCTTCAATATCTGACATCTATGGTGAGGAATGGCCACCCAATCCCACTGAGCTGTGCGTGGTTGTGTTCCCGCCATCATGTATTTTACACCCTGTTTCTAACGTACTTCCACCTCACTACGATAATTTAAATTACTACTGTCACTGAGTTGCTGCTTTCGTGACCGTGAGCGGCGTTAGCAGCGCGTATCGACATATCCCCTCTCGTAGTATGTTTGCTCGGCTGCTATTACTTGCCGGTCGTTGTCTGTCTCAAACTAGTTCGGCTCGCGAGTTCGGGCTGCGAGTCAGTTGGGACGTGTCTGGAGCTCAGTCCGGGCCTGCCAGTCGGGGAGCTGCAATGCGGCACTGGAGCAGGCGGGTTGGAGCTGTGAGGTCTGCGGCCACGTGGCTCTACCGACCGTTGCCGCCACGCATCACTTGAGTCGGGCCACGGTCTTGCAGGATCGTCGGACGGTCGTCCTACCGGATGAAGCGTTTTGGCTCGCCGCGAGTCGGCTGTGTGTGTGTGTGTGTGTGTGTGTGTGTGTGTGTGTGTGTGTGTGCGGCCATCGTCTGGGCCATCACAACCTGCGCTCAGTCGAACACACAGGTTGCGCGCCTTCCCCCACTCTACATAGGGACAACATGCTCCCTGACACTACATGTACCGTGTGTCTGCCTGACCACCACTCATTCCTCGCCAGGAGACGGTGCCATCTCCTGGATGGGATTATATCGACAGTAGGTCGGTGGTCATAATGATCTGGCTGATCTGTGTATAGCCGGCCGCGGTGGTCTCGCCGTTCTAGGCGCGCAGTCCGGAACCGTGCGACTGCTACGGTCGCAGGTTCGAATCCTGCCTCGGGCATGGATGTGTGTGATGTCCTTAGGTTAGTTAGCTTTAAGTAGTTCTAAGTTCTAGGGGACTGATGACCACAGCAGTTGAGTCCCATAGTGCTCAGAGCCATTTGAACAATTTTTGATCTGTATATAGCACTTGAGCACCCCAAATAATTGTGCGGAAACAAAATAAAAAAGTATCAAAAGAAAAAGTGGTTTAGCTACCTGGGGGACATTAACCGCACGATTTTCTTTCTTATAACCTCGATTCGAAGATGTGAACAGCTGTACATCTTTTTAAATAGCACCCCATATATTTTGTTTTCCGTAATCCACTTCCTTTCCTCAAGACCTGTTCACAAACGTATTATATTGTTCATTCAAGTAAACGTTATTAAAAGATATTATAAACGTAGCGTAAAACTGATTTCACTCTCCTGGACTAGCGCATAGTTCGCAAAATAACTCGTCCATTTGCTGGAGCTGACAATAAACAAACGAAAACACAGGGGTGATGCACTCAACCGTCTTTAGTTGACGATTTGTGGGTGCAGTGTCACCGACGTGGAGCAGCTATGGACGCCGCGGGTTTGTGCAGAATTGAAGCCAGCAGAGCAGTAGTGACGCGTGTGCGTTCTCCTTTACTTCTTGTTTACTTTCAGCTCCAGCAGGTACATGACTTTCTTTACCCTGCACTTTGCTCTAGTACGAAAGAGTCATAGTCAATTTTGTGTCACGTTTGCAAAACTTTGCCGTCCGCACGTCTTGTACAAGTTTATTCGCTTGGCGCCGGCAGCGCTAATTCGGATTACTTGGCTTGTCGCAGGCTTGCCGTTGATGACAAGCGTCAAGCACATTGACTTTTGCGAGCTTTAATTTTTCCGGAAATCCTCTATTGCACCATACCGTTCCAGAAACTCGAATTTTCTTTTGAACTAACGTCTTTGCAGGTTCTACATCGTTATGATAATTATTCATGTAGAGGCGATGCCACTTTCCATAAGAAGGAGTCAATTGTTCCATCACTGTTTTTGCTAAAGGTTGTCCAGCGCCGGAATATATATTGAATGAGGAAATGTATCCCGTACTGCAATCGCACAGAATCCGAATGCGTATGGCATATTTCGTACTTTTCGACGGCTTGTAAATTTTAAAATTTAACTGTCCACGCCACAGTATCATTCCTTCATCAACTGAGATGTTTTGACGTAGATTAAACGTTCCTTCTAACTTTTTGGGAAAATAATGAATTACAAATTGCACTTTAAAAAGCCGGCCGGCATCATGCGATTTATTGTTGGTGTCGGAATAATGTAAAAATGATCATATTTGTCTGAATCGGTTGCGGGACATCGTTTTACGAAATATCGGTGTGTCTATCAACGGATTCGTTGACCAGTCATCATCGATCCTTGCTTTTTTTACATTTCCCATAAGGATAGCAACCTCAAACCATTTTCTAAGTTCGGGTCCCGTAACGTTGACAAATTTGGCATTTTTTTATCCAGTTTTCTTCTCTTGCAATTTTGACTTTAATACTTCTTGGTTTCGTTGCTAATATATTCAGATAGGTCGTTCCCAACATATAATTCTACGATACCCACGATGCTCTGTGTATCTTTGGGAAATATGTGTGGACCCGGAGATCCTTCAAATTTATTATTGGTCCTCAGTAAATCATAGTCTGCGTTCTTCGTTTGATTCGTCAGAATCAGTTAGGAACCGTAGCGTTCACTGACTTCTTCTTCGACGTATTTCACTATCATCCGACGATTCTGTTTCACTTTTTTTTTTTTTTATATATCCAATGTCCCCTTCCCAATCGGCCAAGTCGACCGGAACGTCAGACAACACGTCCGCGCATTCATCGTAAATAATCGTACCGTTTCTTTCGTCTGCCATGATGAAAGTGCACAAGTACTTATAAAAATAAAACAAAAACTCGTTGATTTGTGTAACTTATTGTTGCCTAAACAAAACAGCAGCAGGATGAAAAAGATATTGAGTGGCACCGGCCGCTGCGCGAGGCTATGCTCACGACACCACTGTGGTGTCGCCATGTTTACGTGAGTAGTACACTGACACGTTTCTTAACAGGTCTTGAGATGAGGGAATTGATTACTGACTAAAAAATGTCGGAAGCTACGAGCATTTAAAACTGATGCTCTGCTGCCCTTCGCATTATAAAGAACAAAGTTGCAAGAAAAGAAACCATACTGGTTAATGTCCCTTGACATTACTTACTCGACAATTTTTTTTAATTTTTATTTTGACTCCGGCCAAAACGTTACTTGTGGTGCTCAAGACAAAGTGGATACCGTTTATATATAAGAGCATTGAAAAATGTTCCGTTTGATGGCGTCAGTGTAGCGCTTAGGCAACGTAGCACGACCCCGACGGGGCATGCAGGCACCGACGTGTAGGCAGAGGACTGTGACGTGTGTGCGGTAAATGTGGGAACGTTCACTACTGTTGCCAAATGCGTCCAACAGGAACAACGTGCTGTTTTCTTTTCTTGGCTGCCAATGGATAAACAACGGTAGACATCAATCGGAGAAAGAAGAATGCGTTTTGTGCATAACTGACGGCAGATCCGTTGTCGGACACTTGAGCTCCCATCCTCTAGCCCTGGTCTCTCCCCGTGCTATTATACCACGCCTTCGCTCCCTTAAGAGAGGCCGTGGAGGGTCGACGGTTCCTGCGATCGACGGTGTGGGACAGGTGGTTACGGTCTTCTTCACGCAGCAGGACACGGTGTTTTACCAAACAGGTATCTTCAACTTGCTGCGTCGATGGGATGATTGCTTCAGTTTCACAGCGATTTTGCCCGATTGGCGTACTGATTCTGGACTGTATGCCCTTCGAATGGAAACTTTTCGATCACTCGTTATACATATATGGGGTCATTTGTGAAACACCCTTTTCATTTTGTGAAAGATTCACTGATTCTGGACTGTATGCCCTTCGAATGGAAACGTAACGATCACTCGTTATACATATATAGGATCATTTGTGAAACACCCTTTTTATTTTTATGAAAGTTTATGAACGTGAAAAAGGTTTCAACAGTATCATTCAACACGTTAAAGCAAGTATGATTTTTTAATGGAACTATATACTTCATAATTGGCTTAGAAACCTCTCGAAAAAAAGTCAGTTATCTTATACTAATTAACATTGCTGTTCAAATACTTTGCAATGGTACCTGAGACATGAACTACAACTGAAAAATAAAGACTCAGCTACTTGGTTGCAAACACTGCTAAATGGGACTGTTAGTACATAAAATTTGTGGCCAATTAAATGGTAACTTAATCGATAAGTTTATTTGAAATACTTTTTTACTAACTAGGACCATACTTCACACTGAAGTCAGTGATAGGTGGTAAACGCCCATTTGCAATGAATTCCCAAATGACTGCTTTGTGAACCCCCATTTAGAGGAAATTTTCTGCTTCTATTATTGGATACTTTCACCTGTACCAGTTTTTACAGTTAATTATGATATCAAGCAAATTTTATTCACACACTACTCGCTATCTGAGAAGCAGCACTGCAGAAGTTAGAACCTCATAGCTCCTAGAGGAGAAGACATACAGGTGGAAAGAGTTTTTGAAACTCTGAGATTTACGCTGTCAAATATAACAAGCATGTTCTGCAGTTGGTATCGTCATGCATTGTAGGAGCTACACTTACAGATGGACAAGGCTTAGGAAAGAGATGGGGATGAGATGGATAGAGAAACTGGGGGTCGGGGGGGGGGGGGGAATTCACAGAGAGGCGGAAGTAGCGGATGGACAGGCACGAGGATATGGAGAAGCATAGAGAGTAGGAAGAAGGAAATGGACAGGTTAAGGTGAGAGGATGAGGTGGACAGAGAGAGAGTAGGGAGTAGGAGATAGACAGGTTAAGGTGAGAGGATGGGGTGGACAGAGAGAGAGTAGGGCGTAGGAAATGGACAGGTTAAGGTGAGAGGATGAGATGGACAGAGAGAGAGTAGGGGGAAGGAGATCAACAGGTTAAGGTGAGAGGATGAAGTGGACAGAGATAGAGAGAGAGATTGGGGATAAGGAGATGGACAGATCAAAGTGGGAGGAAGACGTGGATAGAGAGAGGGGAAGAACGAAATTTGTGGAATACATGTGCAGAACACATACGTGGGTGAAGTCATGGAGAAAAGGCTAGAATACATTTACAGCGTCCTACCCTAGCCAAAGCTTCCCTCAGGAGCTCTAAGTATGTATGGCGAATGACTTGTCTCACTAGTGATAATAATTTAGGTATGTAAACTTGAATCAGTCTACCTATTTGTGGAAACCACGTTAAAATCCGTGTCATAGTTTTGGCAGTACTAGCAGTGGAGGGTATATAAAGTATAGTGGGGGGGGGGGGGGAAGGGGGAGACAATGCAGTCCTTGTCGTAGTGCAGAACTCGAAAAGGGCCCAATCACTGTTTTCAGGCCAACGGTGGAAGCATTTCCGAAACGGGTAAATTAGTGAACTGTTCACATGCCGCTGTGGTTGAAGTACATGGTGCATGGAAAAATGGTGCTGTCCATACTGGTCATTGTGACAACTGCGGTGCACCAAGGGCCACAGATGGTGGAGCTGAGTGAAGACACATGTAGGGGAGCAGACGTTCAACTGCTGAGCAGCTCACCGCCAGATCAACCAGTGCCTGCTCGAGGACTGTTCAGTGAACTTTGCTGCGGATAGGCCTCGGCAGCGCGCACCAATGCTGATTGCTGTTCACTGGCTACGGAGAATGGAACACACACGCCAGTGCCGCAAATGAACGGCCGCTGACGGCGACTGGTGGCTTTTCCAGATAAATTACGTTTCATTTTCCATTGGACGGATGGTCATTGCATGTAAGACGTGACATATGAAAGAAAACAAGGAGGGAGCATTATGGTCTGGAAAATGTTTTCGTTACATTCTTTGAGTGACATCGTCTTTCTAAAAGGCACAATGGCTCAACACAAGAATGCCTCCATCATTGGGGACTATATTTGTTTTTTTCTCGACACGATGGCACTACCAGCAGGACAGTGCTAAGTGTCACACAGCTCGCAGCTTACATGTGTGGTTCGAAAGTCCCAGGATGAATTTACCGTACTCACGTGTTCACCATACTTTCCAAGCACAGTTGAGAATCTTTGGGACACCCCAATGGGGCTGTTCACGCTACGGATCTCAACTGAGAAACCTACCGCAAATGACCACGGCACTTGAGTCTGCATGGCTCCGTATCCCTGTCGGTGCGTCCCACAACCACACTGGCTCTCCTCCTACCAAGTCTCACGACCGTCCATTCTGAAAAATGTGGCTTTTCGGACTTTCGACGGGTGGTCATATTAACGTGGTGGACAGTGTTTAATAGGTTGTGGAAACAAAAATTTTGTGTCGCACATTAACTTGGTGCATGTATTTTAATAGGGTGCCATTTTGGTGACCTGTGTGTCCTCGAACGTCCACAGTTATCTAATCAGGAAAAGGGGACTTGCAAGCTAAGTGGAATCTGAACCATATATTTATTCTGACAGATATTCACATAAATGAGAGGTGAATGCTAGTTTAAAGGCAGACTGAAGAGTCGATACTTCTGACAGGAGTAAATGCCATAATCTTTTGGCAAGTGCTATACTACAAAACTACCCAGCCCAAAACAAATTCTAGTTAAGATTTGGTGCTCTCCCAGAGTTGTGGTGGCTGTTTACTTTGCTGCTTTTCCTGACAGATGCCGGCCCCTCTTTCGCTGACCATCTGTAGCTCCCAGCATTGTCTCGAGAAGTCATTCCAAACGCAAAATAAATATGGTACAGATAAAAGTACATATACGCACACTTATCATTTAACATACGTAAATCACATCGACAAAGCCTTCTCATAAATTATTGTATCTGTTAGTGAAAATCGATTCCTGAGATTAGCCCAAAAAAAAAAAGACAGAAAAACACAGCACGGCACTTAAATTTATTATAATAGAAACGTACTGTTTCTGCATTTATCGCTAAAGCGCTGAAGTAGTTGTTGTGTTTGGTCGAGGGGACAATGAATTTATGTAGTGGCTATATCAAAGTAGTTTTCAAATCTATCGTTGGAACAGTCAGTGCTATCAGCACGTACACAATGTAACAATTTCTTTCACCAAATGCCACTTCTCTATGCATGCAATTCATGTTTATGTTTATTCAACTTGGCTGACTTGAGTACAATAGTGCTAGAAGTGAAAACACTACTATAATATTAACGGAATAATTGAATTCTGTCTCATGGATAAGCAAAGCAAATGGTGAAGTGTGATCAAGGGAATGTGAATATTAAAGATTTTGACTAATACTCGTCTGTGGAAAGTAATTTATGTTCTAATTTATGCATATTAATTAAAATATGGTGTTGTGAGGCAAATTAGATATCTCAGTCGAGCTATTTCGACCTTCTACTTTGACTGAGGTAAACTATTTCAATAAACTCTCTCTGAAAGCGTCTTATCCAAATAGTGCAGTACTATCGAATCATAGGTTTGTTGCAGTCATGCCAACTAACTTGTCATGCATAGAATTATTACTGCTATCACTTTGTGGATAAATTGTATTTCTATTAATAGATGAAAGCAACTTTGTCTACTTTCTAGAAGACAATTAAAATCGAAATTTGGGATCACATGTTGATAATCTCATGTGCATATATAGTGTAGCAAATTAAAACTGACCCAGAAAATATTTCATGCACTTTATATAGATGACCCAACGTACATTGTCTGCCGCAGATACGAATGATGAGAACTGAGTTGTGTATCTCAAGGTGAACGAAATATTTTATGTCCCACTTTTAGATTGCCCATACGTTATATATAAAAATATTTGTGCATACGGAACAGCAAATTGGAAGCAATTTTGTTTTGATGTCAGAAGTTTATGTTATATTACGTCAGAACGAGATTGTAATATTTACAGAGTTCGGTATCTTGATTTTATAGTTTCTGGAATAATCCAAATGCCGCATTGAAAAGAATTTAAACTTTTGAAAATGTCTGAAATTAACTTATTAATTTTAATCATCTACAGGTACTTGTAGACGACGATGACCGTGATAACTCCGACACTTTCTTTGAGCTGATGAAACAGATGCACACTGACCGCCGTCTGGTGATTGCATCAATGACAGAAAATAGCTGCTTCATTGATACTTACCAATCTTCTAACATCAGTGACGACAGCTGGAATGAGAGTTTGAATATCAAGGTCAGACTGAATGGGGACCAGTACGAATGCCCCCTGCGTGACCTTGTGGGAGATGCTGACACCCTCAAATCAGTGGTGGATGGGAACCCGGCACTGCTGTTGGCCCTGGCACAGTTGTCTCAGCCTCTGCAGATGGGCCAGGAGTTGGAACCACTGCCGTCAGACTATTCTCCAACGAAACTGGTGGAGCGGCGTCTTGTGGCGAACGAATTCTTCTCGTCTGTGGGGCAACATGATGTGTGCATCACCGACAGTGCATCCTACAGACTGCTGTCGCACGAAATTGGTGGACATACAGTGTTAAGTGTGGCAGATGTGGGCAGTGTGTTCACTTCATCAGAAACAGAGTGGCCCCTGTTTGCGTTAACTGACAACCTGGCGATGTCTAGTATTCGAGAAATCTGTAGAAAACAGACGAACTGGAATATTTACGTGTTGCAATTTGCTGATGATGGATGGGAGATTCTTTACGTTCTAGGAGACCCCCGTAAGATTCGAGAATATGTAAGAGAGAAGGAGAGAGAGCCGCTGGAAGTATTTGATGCCGCCAGTAATACAGTAATTGTGGAGGGGAGGCCAGGTGTGGGAAAGTCGACGATGCTGTCCCATGTGGGGAAGCAATTAAAAGATAGGGATTCTGGCTGTTGGTTATTGAGAGTTAATTTGTTGGACTTTTACACAGTTTTTGATCACTGTGACAGAGGTACGATAGCCTCAGAAGACATCTTACAGCAATGTGTCTTTAATAAGGGCGATGAGGGCAGGCTGGAGTACGCACTGCTTCGCCACAGCCTGCTGGAGTCGCCGCGAGTCGCCTGTCTCGTGGACGGCTTCGACGAGGTGTGCCCAGATTACGCTGACAAGTGCCTCGAGGTGTTGCCGCTGCTGACGCCACATCGGGGCAAGCTCCTGGTGACGACGAGGCCGGCGCCGGTGACACACCTGGAGACACGGATGGGTGTGCTGGCACACACTTTGCGGCCTTTCAGTGATGCTCAGCTACATGAGTTCTTCACTCTTCACGGTTGGAGGCGAAACGTCCCAGCCATCGATGGTCTCAAAAAGAGCGTGAGGGATCTCCTGAGAATTCCACTCTTTGCGAAAATGTATGTGAACCTGTCAGGGGAAAGAGCAGCAATATACGATATTGTGACGCTGTACGAGGATTTCTTCCGAAATAAGTTCAGAAGGCTTTACGAGGAGAAGTGGGGTGACAACTTGTCTGCTCCCGGCAAGAGGAAAGAGATCGAGGCGGCGAGGAAGAGGCACGAAGAGCAGCTGATGCTGCTCGCAGTGTCGGCTCTGGTGCACAGTGCAGACGAACCACCGGGTCCGTCATTCGACAGTGACATCTTCGTAAAAGCTGGAATCGTGTACGAGTTCACTGACAATAAACCTGTGTTCCTGCACAGGACGTTCGCCGAACACTTCCTCGCCAAGTGGTGCTTCGTCAGGTTCGGAGAGCCGAGCTGTGCGGCGGTGTACCGAGAAGCGTACCGGGACGGGAGCCTCGAGTTCTTCCTGGAATCCTTCGACCGCACGGCGGCGAGAGGGCGGCCGCTGCTGCTTGCCGTGCTGGGCGGCGACGAGGGGGAGGTCGGGGCGCTGCTGGCGGCGGGAGCCGACACACCCGGGGTGGCGGACGAGTGCGGGCGCAGCGCGCTGCACCTGGCGGCCCACGGGGCGGGCTCCTCGCTGCTGCTGCTGCGGCTGTGCAGGCGTGCGCAGCAGGGCGCCCTGTCTGCGGAGGACGCCCTGCTGCGCTGGACGCCGCTGCGGTACGCCGCGGAGGGCCGCCGCTGGGCTGCAGTGAAGGCGCTGCTGGAGGCCGGCGACGACGCCAGCCACCTGGGCGACTTCGCAGCGGGCTCGCAGGACCCCGCGCTGCTGCGGTCAGTGTGGGAGCGGCGCGGCTACAGAGCCCTGTTCCGGCACGTCCTCCGAGACTGTCCGCGAGCCCAGGCAACTCAGTGGTGCACAGCTGGAGAAGGCCACGTTGCCGCACAAATACAGGTAAGTCTAAACAGCATTATAGATACATTATTTTCTTTCCCTTAGCGAGTGGGGAACCATTGTTTAAGTTTATCTTGATGGTACTGGGCCCTGCAGAAACTATTACAATTTTCTTATAGGTCCAAAAGCAACACTACAGAGAGAATGTGTAAGATGAGAGTAATAATTGATGACTAACAGAATGTCAATTTACGACACAATAACTAAAGTCAGTTTTGTTTATCTATTTATTTTCAAATTACATACGTTACATGGTCACCATCTCCTGTGACTTGGGTGACCATATTTTCTTCGGACAAAAGTGGGACTTTCATACATTTTTTTGGCCAAAAAGTGGGACAATTTTTGTTTCTCGTTAAATTTCACTTTTAATGCTAACATTTCTTCTTCCTCTGCAAATATAGCCTTCACTGATATTCGTGTGTGTGTGTGTGTGTGTGTGTGTGTGTGTGTGTGTGTACAAAAACAAACAAGGAATGGAAACACTGGAAAGAAGTACATTTCAAGTTTTCAGAAATTTTCTTATTAAGAAATGTTATATTTATAACACAGAATGTAGAAAGACATACAGTAACAATCACTACAAAAATATTCTAAGTCAACACAAGGTATTTATGGTTTTGTGGATTCCACACTGCAATCATATTTCTTCGAAGATGAAATTTCATTCAGCAACTCAGGTTTGCCTAATAGGTATGAACATAAGTCAGTGCAACTGTATTTACTGAAGTTTAAACAGGTCAGTAAAATACACTTAACGCTCCTCACCGTAAATCTATTCTTCTCATCTGTCCACTGTGACGATAGTAAGCTGAAAACTCTTTCAACATTTGCATTGTGGGCAGGGAATGAAAAGAAGTACTGCGCTATATTCTCTGAACTATTCATTACACTGGCAAGATCTGAAAAACCAACACCATTTTTCGTGTGCCATCAACTGACTCCATTGTTCACTGTCTGTTTCCACTTGTTGTTTTACAAATGACTGTATATGAACTATTTCATCAAATAAGAGGCTGTCATTTACTAGAATGCCCTTTTCATTTAGCCACATTAGAGTATTTTCAACTACTGACCATTCTGGTGGTTCTGTGAGCATCATCCATGAGAATACAGAAAACTCAGCTATTTCCTGTAACCATGAGGATAAATAGTCTACTGAAGCATCAAAAAACGTTGATACTGCCATGTCAAATTTCTTAACAGACTGGTCATCACAATCGTTCAGCAGTTTTTTTTACACTTAGTAATACAAAATGTTCATGTTTCCTTGAATGTAGACGTGTCGAAACTTTATTTAAGACTATGCTTATCCGTTGCGGATATTTTAGAACCGTGACTGTGTATTCAGTGTAAGTAAGTTATACACAACTGCAACCAACTTGTCAAAGTGTAAACTAATATAGTACGTGTGAAAGTGTTCTGGACATCAGAACGGAGGCAGACAGATACGAAAAAAGCCGCCTATACTGTCGCAAACCAGCACCCAACATTATGCTACAACCAGTAATGATGTAACTTCCCGGATCCTCCCGAAACCATCTGAAGATGAACCTGAAAAGTTTCGAAAACCGGTTCATGTAATAAAGCATTATTATTGAAAAAAAGTGACTGCTTGCAGTTGTGTATAACTTATTTACATTATTTAAGACTGCTAATACTTCATATATGGAATTATTCTGTTTCTCGATGCTCACAATGGATTGTTGGAAAACACTCACTTGTGAATGTACAAGAAGTAAATAACCTTCATTTATAGGATCACTGAAAAAACTCTTTAATGTTGCAGAGCCCTTTGAGTTAGACCAGTCCAGAGTGAGCAGGGGGCGGCCCTCCCTCCCTCCCGCCGCAGCGCGCCTCGGCACTCGAGAGCGACGCGGTGACCAGATATCCCCGGTCAACCGTCAATTACGCCGATTCAGAAACAACAAATGAAGTACACATGTTATTCCAAAAACGTTATCGTGGAAGTAGGGGCAGCAGGTGGTGGTGAAAAAACACAAATTGATAAGGTTATCCTTTATTTTAACAGGCTTTCTCAAAATTACTTTTTAAATCTGGCATTTCTTTTAAAAATATTTCAAAACTATTTCGAATACCTTGACAATTTTCATTATGAAAAGGAGATTACCACGCATGACATTAACAACTTGGCAATGGACATTACAATTGCGACGTGCTACAGACGTGAAATTTAGCCAACAGGAAGAAGATGTTGTGATATGCAAATGATTAGGATTGACACAAGATTAGCGCCGGTGGCGACACCTACAACGGGCTGACATGAGGAACGTTTCCAACCGATTTCTCATACACAAACAGCAGTTGACCGCCGTTGACTGGTGAAACGTTGTTGTGGTACCTCGTGTAAGGAGGAGAAATGTGTACCATCACGTTTCCGACTCTGATAAAGGTCGGATTGTAGCCTATCGCGATTGCCGTTTATCGTATCGCGACATTGCTGCTCGCGTTGGTCGAGATCCAATGACTGTTAGCAGAATATGGAATCTGTGGGTTCAGGAGGGTAATATGGAACGCCGTGCTGGATCCCAACGGCCTCGTATCACTAGCAGCCGAGATGACACGCATCTTATCCGCATGGCTGTAACGGACCGTGCAGCCAAGTCTCGATACCTGAGTCAACAGATGGGGACGTTTGCAAGACAACAACCATCTGCACGAACAGTTCGACGACGTCTGCAGCAGCATGGACTATCAGCTCAGAGACCGTGGCTGCGATGGTCTACTCAAAGATGAACCTGGGTGCACGAATGGCAAAACCTCATTTTTTCGGCCAAATCCAGGATCTGTTTACAGCATCAAGGTGGTCGCATCCGTGTTTGGCGACATCGCGGTGAATGCGAATTGGAAACGTGTATTCGTCGTTGGCATACTGGTGTATCACCCGGCGTGATGGTATGGGGTGCCATTGGTTACACGTCTCGGTCACCTCTTGTTCGCATTGACGGCACTTTGAACAGTGGACGTCACATTTCAGATGTGTTACGATCCGTGGCTCTACCCTTCATTCGATCCCTGCGAAACCCTACATTTCAGCAGGATAATGCACGACCGCATGTTGCAGGTCCTGTATGGGCCTTTCTGGATACAGAAAATGTTCGGCTGCTGCCCTGGTCAGCACATTCTCCAGATCTCTCACCAATTGAAAACGTCTGGTCAGTGGTGGCCGAGCAACTGGCTCGTCACAATACACCAGCCACTACTGTTGATTAACTGTGGTATCGTGTTGAAGCTGCATGGGCAGCTGTACCTGTATACGCCATCCAAGTTCTGTTTGCCCCAATGCCCAGGCGTATCAAGGCCGATATTACGGCCAGAGGTGGTTGTTCTGGGTACTGATGTCTCAGGATCTGTGCACCCAAATTGAGTGAAAATGTAATCACATGTCAGTTCTAGAATAATATCCTTGTCCAATGAATAGCCGTTTATCATCTGCATTTCTTCTTGGTGTAGCAATTTTAATGGCCAGTAGTGTATAAGACAACAGCTATAGAACTCTTTTAAAAATAGATCTATATAGAACAATTTGCAAGGTTTGACATTAACAATAAGAAGACTTTAAACTTGTTATATCAAAAAGTGGAGATTCCAAAAACCTTTAAGTAGCTAGCTTGTACTAAGCAAAAATAATTGTCTCTCGCCAGTTATATAACTTATATTTGTTACAAGATAAATGTGAATAAGCAAGCACACAAGCCTTCACATTAAAGGCAGTTTCCAAAAAAAAAAAAAAAAAAAAAAAAAAAAAACACTCAGCTCGGTGAGGGAGTGACGCGTGTAAAGGGGCCTAAATCACAACAGGCGGAGTAGTTACTGGTGGTCTGCAGAGCCGCAGCAGATCGGCCCCAAAACTTGCATTACAAGCCGCCACCTCCCCGAGTTACCCAAAACCAGAAGATGTAGCGAGGGCGGTGCCTGCACAGACTCCCAACCACAGAGACACGCGACACCGACGCTAAATCACCCAATCGAGGTGTGAATGAAATGGCCCGACCAAGAAGCAATTACCACATTCTCGCGGACAGGTAAACGAAGACTCTCGTGGGGCGACCCCAACAAAACCAATGGTAAAGAAACTCATACACTTCACTAGAACTTGAAAACCTTCTCTTATACAAACAGTAGTCAACTTCTCACACTCCGCCCCAGGGCGGGACCACCTTGCACTTCCAAATGCACGTCAGAGCCGACCGCTGCCAGTTGTTTCAACGGCCGATAAGAAGACATACGGTGCGACGCGCTGATCTGCTGCACCACGGCTTCTAAGCTTCAGACTCAGCCCCTGACAGCCAAGAGGTCGGCCAAAGCACGTGGCGAGCAGTTGAGACCCCCAACAACAGGGCCCCACACGCGCCGTCACCTCTCTCGGTCGCAGCCCAGTACCTATCCCTCGATCGTCACAAGACTATACACTTGCTCCACCTCCCGCCAGACGGCGGTAGCGATCCAAACAGCGCGCCAAAACGAAAGCGCCACCGCAGACACTAGACGCGGAGCGAAAGCACTCCGAATGGCGCGCTTTTCGAAGAGCCGCACACAACTACGGCTCAGCCGGAGGTGTCTACTTCCCACAGGGTGCATTAACACTGTATGGAATACGGATATGTGGTACGAATAATACCAACATGAGAAGCACATGTGGACAGAACCTGCGTAAACCTCTGCACACTGTTCTACACTGCTCTGACTCTGAGCCCTCCTGCGCGGCAGCAGGTTCTCCCACCTCTTTCCATTTCATAGACGGACCCTGCCTCCACAGCGTTTCCCGCCCACATCTCGTGCGTGAGCAGACAAGGTAACTTCAATGATCTCGTGTCTATATATTGGGTTTAATTTCACTTTACTACACGAGTAATTATTTGCAGCTGTTAAGAAGTAACCTTTTACACTCTCAAGAAAAAAAAGTCATCTGCATGCGACGGAAATCGGTAGATGTGATGTACATGTACAGTCGAGGAAATTGTAGCGGCGCTACCGCGTAAGGTAGTTTTACAGACGTGTTCAAATTATTTGATTAAACGAGTATTTTTGTTACTCTTTAAGTTTTCTGGTGTAAAAATTGAGAGAAAAGTGTAATAATTCATTTGTTTTAATAGTTTGATTGATGGCACGAAATTTCCCTTCCGAGCAACTCACAAATCACTAAATTTTTCACAGTTGGTAACATTTGTCATTTTACTTCCAAATCGTGTTGATGTTAGTTGTCTGTGTACACACTTTGAAACAGTGTTTACAGTAATGTTTTATATTTTTGAGGTGTACTTCGACTTGTTATTTATTCTTTCAACTTCTTGCTACATTAACAAGACATTATATACGCCTTATGAACTTGCATGTTTTTAGCTCTAGGAATAAATCGTGGAGTTTCCAAAGAAAGTGAGGTTATGGGGACGACAAAAGATGTTTCACCTGAGAGAGTTTCGGCTCTGGAACTTCTTCTCTCTGAAATCGTTATACACAGCGAGGGAGTGTCGGCAGAATTAGACTATCACAAAAAACTGTCAGCAGAACCAAACTTTCAGTGCAGAGAGGTGGTGAATACAAGCCAAACAGCAAAGGAAAACGTTGACGTAAAATAAAAATCAGTCCTACATCAATACTTACAAACATGGCAACAGTGAACTGTAAACTTACTTCTACAAACGTGAGCCGTCAGCTGAAAAGTTTTGGGTGTTCAAGTTTCACCTGTGGCAGTGAGGAGGAGGCTGTTTGACTGTCGTTTAAAGGCATGCCGACCGAGGAAAAAACAGAAAACCAAAAGATTGCCGTGGGCTAAACAGTTTCAGGAGTGCACATGTGAGAACTGGGCTAAAGTATGTGCAATGATGTGGTAAATTAAGTGGGTCTGATATCTAAAGTTAGGAGTTTTGACTTGAAATTGTGACGTTTTATTGATACTGAAAAAATGCACATTCGAATTCTGGGATTGTCTCCTATGCTACTATTCCCAACTTTCCTAACTTGCAATTTTGTACACGTGCTTCAGGTATGCTTCAGTGACGAATCTGTATTCACTGTGACGGAAGAAAGCAGCCAGTATGTTCCTCGCAGACCTGGAGAACAGTTCAAAGCTGACGGTGTGCAGCAATGTGAGAGGCATCCAACATCCGTTGTAGTCTGGAGTGTGATGTTCGTGAAAGGTCCTCGCACATTACACATTGTTGACAACGAGACAAGAACAATATAAAGAAATCCTCGAAAACGAACTTTTCCCCAAATAAAGAAGTGATTTAAAGCCAAAAGTGTTTCCAAGTACTTGGAATAAAAGCAACTCAAAGTGTTGCCCTGGCAAGGGAATAGCCCTAATATGAATCGAACTGAAAATTTTTGGGGCTATTGTGAAACTGAGTATAAGGAAATTTGCAATAACCACCAAACAGATCTCATGGAGAAACTAGAGGAAATCTGGTACCGTGAGAATGATATTAGGATGTCATGTGAAAAGTTAATAAAAACTGTGCCGGACAGGATAAAAATGTTGATTAAGAACAAAGACATGCATACGAAGTATTGAATGCACGAATAGAATATGTGGATGTAAATGTGTAATAAATGCAAAGTTTTGGAAGAAATTTCTTTAGTGTCATGATTTGAACACGTCTGTAGTGTGAATTTTGCAACGTGAAGTAGGAAAGTTTGTCAGGACGATGTGAGCGCAAGAGTTGCTGAGCGCTGAGCGTAACTCTTGCCGCAAACCGCCATCGATACCAGCGCAGTGGCGCTAATCTAATGTGTGTCAGCACGTGACTCGAAACGGGGGTAGTCACAGACGGCGGTGCTGTGCTACACGGGCACGGCCCAAGGAGAAAAAAGAACTGCGACAGTGGCATGTGTAGTAAGAGCAGCAGTGGCTTACTAGCTGCGACAGTTCGTGCAAGGTTGTGTTTGTTAGTGCGGGTATCGTGCATCAGTAACGTGGCAAGCGATGGCGATGTATCCCGGTTTGCTGCAGCCGCTGCATTCCTGTAACACTCGAGATCGTCATATATTGGTGGGAGATCGGCCATAGATCATCTCACTGTGTAGGGGGTGGGTATAGCTTGTCTGCATGCAGTGTGCGGTACGACTTCCCTGCGTGGTGCCAGTTATTCGGCTGGTGTATTCCAACTGGGTATCCAGTAGTGGTGGCTGATAAACAGTGGCTCACCTGTACCGTTGTGTTTGCGTTTACTTGGCCATAGATGTTAGGTCCTTACAATTATGGTTTTTGGTCTATTATGTTTTCATCTACGGCTGTGGTCGTAGGTCCCCAGAATGAACGGGTTCTGCGAATGTCTGGAGTTTCTTTATAGTCTTGTGGTAAGTTTGTGGATTACCTCCGTGAGAGTCTCGAGTCGGTATTCCCGGTGAAGATACGCGATGCGTGTGCATTGTGGAGCGCTGCTTAAGATTTTGAGTACTTTGTTTTGTATGAGCTGCAGACGGCGCAGGCGTGTGGGTGCAGCGTATCCCCAGACAGCAGCTGCGTACGTCATCAGGAGTCGGATAAGTGTCACGTACATGGACCTCGACACCCTGCTGTTCAGTGTGCTACGCCTGTCGAACATAGGGTAGAGATGTTTGAGCCTCGCGCTTGCTCTGTTGGTCATGGTGTCCCCCCCCCCCCCCCCCCCCCCGAGTAATTTCCGGTCCAACCAGACACCGAGGTATTTGACTTTCTCACGAAAACGTATTGGGCGTGCATGTAGTGTTATCGGCCTGCAGTCGCGATGTCTGCGCCGTTGCTTCGCACTTGTCGACGTTTACTCTAACGCGCCAGTTTTCTAGCCGAGGCTCAGCCACTCCGAGTGCGGTCTCTAATTGTGACGTATCTTAGAAGAAAGATTAAGGAAAGGCAAACCTACGTTTCTAGCATTTGTAGACTCAGAAAAGCTTTTCACAATGTTGATTGGAATACTCTCTTTCAAATTCTGAAGGTGGCAGGGGTAAAATACAGGGAACGAAAGACTATTTACAGTTTGTACAGAAACCAGATGGCAGTCATAAGAGTCGAGGGGCACGAAAGGGAAGCAGCGGTAGGGAAGGGAGTGAGACAGGGTTGTAGCCTGTCCCAGATGTTATTCAATCTGTATATTGAGCAAGCAGTAATGGAAACAAAAGAAAAATTCGGAGTAGGTATTAAAGTGATCTTTAAGAAATAAAAACGTTGAGGTTCGCCGATAACATTGTAATTCTGTCAGAGACAGCAAAGGACCTGAAAGAGCAGTTGAACGGAAAGGACAGTGTCTTGAAAGGAGGATATAAGATGAACATCAAGAAAAGCAAAGCGAGGATAATGGAATGTAGTCGAATTAAGTCGGGTGATGCTGAGGGAATTAGATAAGGAAATGAGACAAAGTAGTAAAGGAATTTTGCTATTTGGGTTGCAAAATAACTGATGATGGTCGAAGTAGAGAGGATATAAAATGTAGACTGGCAATGGCAAGGAAAGCGGTTCTGAGGAGGAGAAATTTGTTAACAACGAATATAGATTTAAGTGTCAGGGAGTCGTTTCTGAAAGTATTTGCATGGAGTGGAGCCATGTATGGAAGTGAAACATGGACGATAAATAGTTTGGACTAGAAGAGAACAGAAGCTTTCGAAATGTGGTGCTATAGAAGAATGCTGAAGATTAAATGGGTAGATCACATAGCTAATTAGGAGGTACTGAATAGAACTGGGGAGAAGAGGAGTTTGTGGCACAACTTGACAAGAAGATGGGACCGGTTGGTAGGACCCGTCCTGAGGCGTTAAGGGATCACCAATTTAGCATTGGAGGGCAGGGTGGAGGGTAAAAATCGTAGAGGGAGACCAAGAGATGAATACACCAAGCGGGTTCAGAAGGATGTAGGCTGCAGTAGGTCCTGGGAGATGAAGAAGCTTGCACAGGATAGAGTAGCAAGGAGAGCTACATCAGACCAGTCTCAGAACTGAACACCGCAACAACAACAATGTTTGGCGCTGTTGAGCAGGGGCGGCGCGCCTCGCCCCGCCGCAGCCTCCGGAAGGCAGGCCGGCCGGAGTTTGACGTGGGCGGAGCGAGTGACGCCTCTGCCACCCGAGGCAGTGGGTCGAAAAGCTGCCCTGTGGCCTGCGCCACGCCCTCCACTGCAGCATCCACGTATCTCTGGCCACTTTAAAATGATTACAAATTCAACAAAAATTGGATGATCTGTTCAAGAGAAAGGCTTCACAAATTGAGCAAGTGAGTAGCGCATTGGCTCGACTCTCGCACGAAGACGAACCGTAGTAACGCTCGCCGTCTGCAGGCAGGTATTGTCTTGCTGAAATGTAGCCTGGGAGCGACTTCCTCTGAAAGACAGCAAAAGAGGGCATACAATGTCCTCGACGTATTGCTGTGCCGCGGGTGACAAAGGAAGGCTCCTGCCGTGAAAAGAAGCGGCACTCGACGCCATGTCTTCTGGTTGTCGGGCCAGGTTGGTTTCCCAACGCCGGCTGGGGTACCTCCAGACACGTGCTCGTTCTAAACGAGACTTACAATATGTGCTCAAAAGTAACGGGACAGCTGGTTAAAAATAATTTACAAGTTTGTAGCGCCCTCCCTTGGCAATGCTGGAATTAATATGGTGTTGGTCCAGCCTTGGCCTTGATGACAGCTTCAATCTCGCAGGCGTACGTTCAGTCAGGTGCTGGAAGCATTCTTGGGGAATGACAGGCCATTCTTCACGGAGTGCTGCACTGAGGAGAGGCCGGTACAATGCAACGTTTTCTATAGGATGCAGGTCAGGACTCCGAGCAGGCCAGTCCATTACCATGATGTTATTGTTGTATAACGACTCCGCCACAGGCCGTGAATTGTGAACAGGTGCTTCATCGTGTTGAAAGATGCAATCGCCATCCCCGAATTGCTCTTCAACAGCGGGAAGCAAGAAGGTGCTTAAAATATCAACGTAGACCTGTGCTGCGATAGTGCCACGCAAAACAAGGGCTGCAACTCCCCTCCATGAAAAACGCGACTACACCATAACACCACCGTCTCCGAATTCTACTATTGGCTCTACACACGTTGGCAGATGACGTTCACCAGGCATTCGCCATATCGACACCCTGCCATCGGATCGCCACATTGTGTACAGTGATTCGTCACTGCACACAACGTTTTTCCACTGTTCAATCGACCACCACACAAGGCGGCGTTTGGCACTTACCGGCATGATGTGTGGCTTATGAGCAGCCGCTCGACCTTGAAATCCGACTTTTGTCACCTCCCACCCAACTGTCATAGTAGTTGCAGTGGATCGAAATGCAGCTTGGAGTTCCTGTGTGATGGTTCGAATATATGTCTGCCTGCAACATATCACGACCCTCTTCAACTGTCGGCTGTACGCTTTTACGCTGCGCGTGTCCCTTCACGTTTCCACTCCACTTCAGACCGGAAATAGTGAGCCTAGGGATGTTTAAGAGTGTGGAAATCTGGCGTACAGACGTATGGTACGCAGTCACCTGACCACGCTCGAAGTCCGTGAGTTTCCCGCAGCGGCCCACTCTCGTCTGTCAAGACGTCTGATGACTACTGAGGTCGCAGACATGGAGTACCTGGCAGTAGGTGGCAACGCAATGCACCTAATATGAAAAACGTATGTTTGGGGGGGGGGGGGGTGCCCGGATACTTTTGGTCACATAGGACTTCACTGGCAGTGGCATACCAACATGACGTTCGCACACCGTACAGCCGGACGACCAGTCGTCACGACCTGGGGTATCTCCAAGCTGCGGCACCCTCACAGCAGAGCCGTACGTCGACGGTATTCCGCGCCCCGTTTTGCTCTCCTTCATGGAAAGCTATCCTGGGCTTACATTTCAGCACGATCGTGCTCGCACGCACACAGCGAGTGTGTCTACTGCTTCTCTTCGCGCTTGCTTAACCCTACCTTCCCCGCAGTAAGGTCGCCGGATCTCTTACCAATTGAGAACGTTTGGAGCATTATGGGCCCTCCAAACAGCTAGAGACTTTGACGATCTATTGGAGAGAAACTGTCGGGATATTCCACAGGAGGACATCCCATGCCTATCAACACCAGTGCGAAAAAATCATTGCATAACGGCCAAAGATGGAACAGCACGTTAGTGACATGTTGAATATCAAAAGTTCTATCTGTCGAATAAATGAAGCAATGTTTCTGAAATTGTAATCCGTGTGCTTGCAGGTACTTGTACATCAGATCATTCGTTGCTCGTCGTTTTTTATTTTTTATTTTTATTTTTTTAGTGCTACGTTCCTATAAATGTCATGCAGTGTTGGTAAGAAGGAAGGGACTGGATTGCTAAATGCGACGTCTTCCTGCTGTCTATCTTCTACAGCGTCGTAGTCACTCAGTCGAAAGATACTGCAATGATCTCACCACTGATTTTGTTCTCGGTAGGTCGCTGAAACCTGTCTTCCATTCAGGAATCAGTGGCACTTACAGAGTGGGCTGCGCAGAGTGGAGCCACTCACCACACATCTACTGTATGTCCAACAACGAGGGCGTGAATACGTCTCGTGGAATGAGACTGATCATGTTCAAGTGCATAACAGTAATCTGGTGCATCCATTGCTTAACTTATGTTGAGATAGCCCAAGTTCTCTAACACCTAGATGACCTACCCCTGTTATAGATGGAGAAATTTTCATCCAGTGGGGCTCTCCCCCTCTCTCCAGTGGGGGAGCCATCGCTGCGGTGATGCACCTGACGCTCGTCCTGCTGTAAACAGGGTACCACTCAATGGCAGTGGCGATAATAAAGTCGGCGTTGTGGAGTACGTACTGGGAGCGAGTTGCTCTTGGGGCAGCCTCCGGCTGTTCTACATTTTCACATAAAAGCTCACTTAACAAGTTTGAATAATCGCTCATTTCATAGACTAAAAATATCTCCAAAACATAAACATGAGTTCCGTGAAGTTATTTTGTCTGCTCACATAATAGAACTGGACAGGAAATACTTGGGAAGTGAAACTGCTACAAAATTAACCGTGATGGTGCGGAAAATTCCTTTTCCGCAAGAATGCTACAGCTGCCATACGAAATGACTAAGAATCGGTTCCCCTTTAGGAGTGTAGAAGACTATGCAGATATTTATGCAGAATGTGTCAATGTGTGTCTCTTAATCTCATATCTGTATTTCATCCAGTGTTAACGCACTTTGTGGAAAATAAACAGCCCCGGTGTTTCTGTGCTCTGCGTCAACACAGATACCTGAGGCGCGCTCTAGGCGGTCGGCATAACTTTCTGAAACGTCACTGAATTGTGACATACTGCTTGCTCTTCCGTTTGCACGGCTATCAAAGAGGGCAGTGCATATCCCCAATCTCGCGACATAACTTCCTTCAAGCTTCAACCAGCCACGTACTACCCTCCACCCCGTTGTCAGAATGGGGTTGATCTGAGATTCTGTTATTCTGCGCAACGGATTAACCTGAGATGTACCCTTTACCCTGTGGCTCCCGCAAGATGCAATTTCCACCCCCATACTACAAAAGAAGTCAGACAGACGCTCCTAACGTTCTAAAGAGAAATGCCTGAAAAACTTTCAGCAATAAATATCTTTTGGAGTCGTCCGCTGTAAGGAAATGACACAAAAATTCACAAAATTTCTTACGTAACTAGTGGGATACTTGGGTACTGGAGTAGTGCTAGTTTGTGTAAGAAAAACATGAAACTAAAGAAAATTATTATCTGCAAAAATTCTGAGAAATCACAATGGCACTTTTAGTTATGAACTGAACAAGTTATATCCTGTTTCTTTTCGGAATGTGATGTTACCTCTCAAAGATAGGATTCACTAATGAAATTTCTATACAAAGTTTAATATTGTTATTGACTTGGCAGAATGGCTGAGAGGCGCGCCTACTCAACTTGAAGAATTATCCTTTAGAATGTTGCTAGGTATGGTCGAGGCTGTCTGAGTGAAATGGAGTGAAGTGTACTGTTGTGGAGGAAATATGGGGCTCGCAATAGCTGTAGCGCACAATACTGTAAGCTGCGATGACTGTTGTCTGCGCTGCTCGCTGCTGAAAAATAAGATAACTCTCGTTCTATCTGGATTGACCTTCGCCAATCGAACTCTCTCTACTCCTTTATGAATTCAGGGACTCCTATTCGCCCCTAGTCTAACTATTGGCGTGGTACACCGGTCAGAGAACCACGATGACACTCAACTCTGTCCATTCACACCGCACAATAAATGTGTCGGCCAACACAGTGAACAACGCTTAATCGCAAGGACTCAACATAGAGAGTCGCACTTCGATTCGCTCTCAACAGAGGTGCTCTCCCAGTGAAGTACTGAGAAGAGACTTGTTCCTCGCTCCAAGAGCGACAACGGAATGGCGCCTCTCCACGCCAGATGTGAAGGGGCATATCTTTCGGTCTCTGCCAATCAGCATTGCTCTTCTAAAACTGGAGAATGACTTTTCGTTTAAGGCGACCAATCCGTAAATCTGTAGTATCGGCGTTTGGCGTTTCCTGTCTCCCTGTGAAAATCTCTGAAACTGCGTGCTATGTGTAAAGAATACGTAAGCTGGCCGCTCCCACACAATGTAGCGGAATTTGCTTCTAAGCCAAACACGGGGTCGTTCCTCCTCTTCCGCTCCACGGGCGGCCACCGGCCAATGTAGATGGGTTGGGACTGGCCTACTGGCGTGTGGTTGCCCCTCTCGAACTAAAAGCTCCTGTGACAGACGTGTCTGGAACGTATGTGTGTACGCCAGCCTCGAGTATTTCAATCATGGTGTGCACTTGCCATTTATTAGTTATTTGCATATCGTTTACATGAATTCATAAAACATTGACTTCATCTTATCGAGTTTGGGTTCGAATGAAGCGTCTTGATGTGCGGAATATGATTGTGAAAGAGGAATATGTAAGCAATGAAGGTCAGGAGACCACAACGTCTTACACTGTTACACTCCTGGATCACTATTTATTCCTTAATACAATTGACTGCACTTAGATATGGTACATACATTTAATATTTGTCCTTAACCCACTTCATTTAATAGTAAAAAACACTATTTTCAATAAAACGCGTTTTTCTGTGCCCTGCAACGCCGAGGCTGTATTACTTCTGGAGAGAAAATCAATAGGACCGTTTTTGTAGGAAATTTTGTACAAGGAAATATTTTCGTTAGAAACCGTTGTTTACGAAATACTTTTAAACGCCATCCCCAACATCACTGTTTGCACCTCATTGGTCAGGACTGTCCCTCCCACCACTGTACAAAAATTTGCGACTACACGATTTTTCCCCTATTCGACCTTTCCGGTTTTCGTTGACTATGTAAGCAGTTCGGACTCTGTAAACTGTATTTACATTGAGAAAGACTTTTAAAAAATGCAACACTATTTACATAGTGTATATTTTTCAGTTTGCCGTGTCCTTGGTCTGTGCAAATATGGCGGAAGGTTGGCTGGATCTTATCACTGAAAAGGCCATGGAAGAAGGTCATGTGGAGGTAAATATGACTGTTTTAGAGTAACTCTTCTTATATGAGACAATTGTGTCACAATAATGGATGTGGAGCTACTGTACTATGGTGAGCCGGCCCGGGTGACCGAGCGGTTCTAGGCTTTTCAGTCTGGAACCACGCGTCCACTACGGTCGCAGGTTCGAATCCTGTCTCGGGCATGGATGTGTGTGATGTCCTTAGGTTAGTTAGGTTTAAGTAGTTCTAAGTTCTAGGGGACTGATGACCTAAGATGGTAAGTCCCATAGTACTCAGAGCCGTTTATTATGGTGAACATTTCTACCAGCATTTCTGTCACTGTTATACTCTGGTTCTGTTTAACACTAATGATACTTCGACGTTAGAGTTCGTTGGCCCATACGCACTCACGCTTTCAGTGTTTTCTCTGAATAGTTTTGTACGGGAGGTTTCACTTGGAAGTTACAATTACCTGACATTTTCAGTGTTGTTGGAGGTGATGTTTAAATGTATTATTTAGTTTTCGTTGGGAGAGCTTCTTTATTTGCCAGGATCGCAAGGACGAGTTCTTCGGTTGCTTAATTCGACCAATTAAATGGCTATCTTCAGATCTGAAGGCATATACAACCAACAGCTCGATGTTCATAATACACTCCTGGAAATGGAAAAAAGAACACATTGACACCAGTGTGTCAGACCCACCATACTTGCTCCGGACACTGCGAGAGGGCTGTACAAGCAATGATCACACGCACGGCACAGCGGACACACCAGGAACCGCGGAGTTGGCCGTCGAATGGCGCTAGCTACGCAGCATTTGTGCACCGCCGCAGTCAGTGTCAGCCAGTTTGCCGTGGCATACGGAGCTCCATCGCAGTCTTTAACACTGGTAGCATGCCGCGACAGCGTGGACGTGAACCGTATGTGCAATTGACGGACTTTGAGCGAGGGCGTATAGTGGGCATGCGGGAGGCCGGGTGGACGTACCGTCGAATTGCTCAACACGTCGGGCGTGCGGTCTCCACAGTACATCGATGTTGACGCCAGTGGTCGGCGGAAGGTGCACGTGCCCGTCGACCTGGGACCGGACCGCAGCGACGGACGGATGCACGCCAAGACCGTAGGATCCTACGCAATGCCGTAGGGGACCGCACCGCCACTTCCCAGCAAATTAGGGACACTGTTGCTCCTGGGGTATCGGCGAGGACCATTCGCAACCGTCTCCATGAAGCTGGGCTACGGTCCCGCACACCGTTAGGCCGTCTTCCGCTCACGCCCCAACATCGTGCAGCCCGCCTCCAGTGGTGTCACGACAGGCGTGAATGGAGGGACGAATGGAGACGTGTCGTCTTCAGCAATGAGAGTCACTTCTGCCTTGGTGCCAATGATGGTCGTATGCGTGTTTGGCGCCGTGCAGGTGAGCGCCACAATCAGGACTGCATACGACCGAGGCACACAGGGCCAACACCCGGCATCATGGTGTGGGGAGCGATCTCCTACACTGGCCGTACACCTCTGGTGATCGTCGAGGGGACACTGAATAGTGCACGGTACATCCAAACCGTCATCAAATCCATCGTTCTACCATTCCTAGACCGGCAAGGGAACTTGCTGTTCTAACAGGACAATGCACGTCTGCATGTATCCCATGCCACCCAACGTGCTCTAGAAAGTGTAAGTCAAGTACCCTAGCCAGCAAGATCTCCGGATCTGTCCCCCATTGAGCATGTTTGGGACTGGATGAAGAGTCGTCTCACGCGGTCTGCACGTCCAGCACAAACACTGGTCCATCTGAGGCGCCAGGTGGAAATGGCATGGCAAGCCATTCCACAGGACTACATCCAGCATCTCTACGGTCGTCTCCATGGGAGAATAGCAGCCTGCATTGCTGCGAAAGGTGGATATACACTGTACTAGTGCCGACATTGTGCATGCTCTGTTGCCTGTGTCTATGTGCCTGTGGTTCTGTCAGTGTGAGCATGTGATGTATCTGACCCCAGGAATGTGTCAATAAAGTTTCCCCTTCCTGGGACAATGAATTCACGGTGTTCTTATTTCAATTTCCAGGAGTGTATAAAGAATTCACGAAATTAATGATTTTTCATAATAATACATACCACATAATACAAAGCATCGACTAAAGCATCGACTACTGAAGTAAGACGCTTTGTCACAACCGTGTTCACCATTGCGAGCTGTAAAATAGAGTTCAATACAATTCGTGGAACTAATTCATAGACATAGGTAAAAAATTACGTTCGACAAGAGTTTTTGAATAACAAGTAAATAAGGAAGTTTGGTTGCAATAGATACCTATAAGCTACACTATGCAGCACGTCATTGTGTAGTAGAACAGACACATAACAGTGGTACGGTGAGACAGTTTAAGGAGCTGTCTTGTCTGTCGACAGTACTGGGCGAAGCTACCCAGCTGACATCGGTAGGTAGACTTGCACGTACTGCAAGCTGCCGCCAGATGGCAGTTCAGTAAATATAGGATATTTTTACAGAATAATACAAAATAATGAGAAATAGGTGCAGTAGTTTAAAAACCAGATGAAGGGGAATTACAATTTTACAGATAGAGCCAATGGAATAAATAGGTGGTAAATTCTGATGTATTGCTGTATTGGAATGTCAGACTGTATGAAAATACGTTAACGTAAAATGCTAGATGCTACATGAGACAATAGTACGCTTGAAATTATAAAACTGAAATACAATGCTCGTTTACAAATTTCAAATGTAGTTTACCGTGGACGGGCACTATGTAAGTAGCAGACCGTTGACATAGTACATGATTCAAATTGTATAAGAGTAAAATATTTTGACTGGAGTTCACGGTACCTGAAAGCATATTCAGTTTCTGGCTACACTAAACTTCTTGTCAATGTTTCATTCTGAATAAGAGCACAGAATCCAATACTGAAAGTTCTGATCGTAAGCTGATAAATGTCTATGGCAGTTAAAATGTTTTGTAAAGAAATATAGAAACAAGTACATATAAAGGCGCAAATATTTAAGAACACAGAGTGACGCACAAAACGCAGGCCAACAGAAATATAAATACTGATCTACATGTAACCCAAATAAATGGACAGTTTGTAGAAAGTGTTCGATGTAGTATATGTATACCCACTAATGTAACGAATATGGCATTAGAAGCAATACAGCAAAGCATTTTCAGTTTATGAAAACTGTAATCTCCTTTTACAAGGTCAACTGTTACAGTTAAGTAACATATTGTGCACAGGTCAATGTCTACGTTAATACGAGCATTATGCTGGCTGTTGAACACAGTAATATACAGCCCTTTTGTGTTCTTTGGACATCAGACATATGTGCCCTTCTCTTAAAATTTTTTGACAAACTGTTAGAAGTACGCAGCAATTATATAGACTTTTGTAGTATGAACATCTTGAGCATTTGTCGGTCATGCATGGAATCGTATTGGTGCATTCATATCTGCCTCCGTACCGTACATTTCTAGCACGTTTCTATTTGACTGATATTATGCTTTGTAGGCAAAATATTCTCGACGTTACGTTGCAGAGCGAAAATATCAATGTAGACATCGATCTAGGAACAACGAATTAATTAACTGTAACTGTTTGTTGTGTAAAAGCAGGCTATCATCTTGTCGTTTCTATAAACTGAAAATGCTATAATTATTACAGTTATGTAACACTATATTTGTACTGTTTTGACTGCCATATTTGCTACATTAGCGCTATGTACCATGGAACGTGTCACAGCGCTGCGTTCTCTACACGCTGTTCACTTCCTTCAGTTGTACGTCAGCTAGTACTATATTTCTCTTCATATACTTTTTGTACATCACTGTATGTAGTTATGATACTTATGCCTTTATGTGTGCTTCTTTTTTTATTTTATTTTTTTTGTAACATTTACCAGGTTATGGTGGGAACCTTTAAAACCTTTTTTTTTCCCCTGTTATTAAGGATGAATCATTGACATGCATTTAAGTGTAGCCAATAACTGAATTGCTGTCAGGTACCACGACGACAGTCAAAAACAGTTTCCTCTTATATGATTTGTACCATTTTCTATGTTGACAGTCCAGGTGAAGAGGTGGCTGGTCCGGTGGCCGTGGCAGCAGTGCAGTTGGTGCACCTCGGCCCATTCATTTACCTGGAAAGCGGACATTTAGGAAATCCTGGACGTCAGGGAGGTAGTGTGGCGGTGCGCCATCTTGCATAACTCTACGTCTCGCTCTTGGGCACCAACGTCAATCTGGGGGATCAAAAAGTTTTCCAATCTATCGAAGTGCACTAACCCATTGATAGTTTTCTCTTGGAAAAAAGGGCCACAAGCTTTGCTCTTGCTTAGTGCACAAAACACATTCGATTTTGCGCATTCCATTCATGTTCCAGGAATTTTCGTGGATTTTTGCTGCCCCAAATTCTACAATTGTGTTTATTAACTTTGCCACCTACGTGAAAAGTCACCATTCAAGATAATCTTTCCAGTGAAACCTTCATCTTCATTCAAACAACGTAACATTTCCAAACAAAGTCCTTACGAGAAATCCTATTAGTATCTTCTTGTTCTTGCACCATTATCGACTTGCACAGTTTGAGATGCAACCGTTTTCTAGAGACCCACAAAATAGTTATGTGTGAGCTGCCCATCTCTTAAGAAGGACGCCATTTCGATTTTGTAGGACTGTTCGTGAAGCTTTGTCTGACTTGCTCTACAACATCGTCAGATGCTCTTGGACAACTTGAGGAGTTTTTGTCTTACTCAGTATTCAGATTCAGTAAAACAATTACGTCACTCGTAAACAGTAGGCTGCTGGAAGGATCTTTACCGTACTACGTATGAAAATTACGTTACACAGTTATCTCAGATAGCGACTCTTCAAACCACAACATGCAGCGAGTACGCTGGGGACCAGTAGAGGCTGTTGCCGCTGGCGCTTGCAGTGATGCGACACTGTAGTAGCGTACCACGAGACTCGAAGTATTAGCTGTTTCCCTTCCAGACGATATCAAGACCAAGTCTGTAAGTCGTATTAATAAGTATGTACGAGTCTTCTAAGTTATAAAATTCTTTCTGATAAAACATTTATTGTGTCCACTGGACACTAAGAAAGATCAGTATTTCTGTGGACTGCTCCATGAACTAATATCTTCCAGCTGTAAGAACAAAAACCTATTTTAAAACTATTTTTTTACATAACAGGACTGTGACGTTGCCACACCTTCAGTATTAATTAAACTAATAATCTGACACGATTGGGTTCTAAACACTCATGCTCTTTTACAGGTTCACAATTTACTCTTACGCGCAAATGTCAACACAGCAGAAGATGAAACTGGTGACGCAGTAGCAAACCTGAAAGCCAAAGATGATCGTGCAGACCAGTTGAGAAGCCTTCAGGGCATTGGCCAGCAACAAAAAGTGTCGACAGGGGTGGGAGGACAGGAACTAGGTGGTAATTCTAGCCCCAGCTGTGCTGTAGGGGTTCCAGATGGGGGTGCCCTATCCACAGCACAGTCTGGAGTAGACGCCAGTGGATGTGAATGGACAGAGCTGCACAACATGTACCTGGTAGGTAACGATAGGGGCGCCATGTTGTTTGTGGATGGGGGCACTATAGTGCAACGTGCGACGGTGGTTCCAGGTGAGAAATGTCAGAGACTGCTTGCAGAATCTGGAGGTCGACTGTTGTGCCTGTCTGCCAGAGGAGACACTCGAGGAGTAAAGCTTAAGGTAGTTCCCGCAGAGGGTGAACTCGAGCAGCATCCGGCAATCTCATCACTACACTATGACGCGGCCGTCGGCAACGCCGGTATTCTTCACACACTTGTAAATATCGGTGCAGATGTGAACAAAACAGATGAGTACGGCAATGCAGCACTACACTACGCCGCCACCTCTGGGAGTGCAGATTGTATCTCGCTCCTCTTAGAAGCAGGTGCAGAAGTACAGGCAAAAACTGAAGACGGCTCTACAGCCCTGCATTTGGCATCGAGGAACGGCTATGCAGACAGTGTGAGACTGCTTATAAGGAGTGGTTCAGACGTCAACGGGCAGAACTCAGATGGGGATACACCTCTGATCTGTGCGGCAGGCAGTGGCAGTGTCGACTGTATGACGGTACTGTTAGACGCTGGCGCAGACGTATGCGAGACTGATAACCGCGGTGATACTGCTCTCTGCGTTGCAGCGGGTGGTGGCAATGCAGAATGTGTTGCGGTCTTGGTAGCTGCAGGTGCAGAAGTCAATGTACAGGACTCGGGGGGTTATACACCGGTCCATGCTGCAGCTGTGTTCGGGAGTGTGGAGTGTGTCAAGTTGCTGACAGACGTCGATGCAAGTGTGCGAGTACAGGATAATGCAGGTAACACGCCTCTGCACTTTGCCGTTGCTATGGGCAACACAGACTGCGTCAGGCTGTTGATCGAGTTGGGTGCCAGTGTGCACGAGCAGAATCGTGACGGGGCCACTCCGATGCACCGTGCGGCAGAAGAGGGTCACGCCGATTGCGTAAGACTTCTCCTAGACGGTGGGTCTGCCGTGAATGCAAAGAATAACGATGGCTACATTCCATTGCACTTTGCAGCAGGAGGTGGTCACACTGAGTGCACGAAACTTCTCGTACACGGCGGATCTGACGTGCTGGCCCAGAGTGCAGACGGATCGACTCCTCTGCACTACACAGCTCTGAATGCTGGCAATGTCGACTGCATCCGCCTCCTGTTGGACGCCGGCGCCAGTCTGGCAACGCTGGATGGGGAGGGCGGCACGCCGCTGCACTGCGAAGCAGCCAACGGGGACGTGGAGTGCACCGCCCTGCTGGTGGCTGCCGGGTCGGACATCCGTGCACAGGACTCCGACGGCTACACGGCGCTGCACTTTGCTGCACTGAACGGCAATGCCGAGTGTGCCGCCTTCCTGCTGGACAATGGTGCGGACGTGCGAGCTCAGACCGTAAATGGTGACACCCCTCTGCACCGGGCAGCTGGTAAAGGTCACGCTGATGTCATCACCGTGCTACTCCGAGCGGGTGCGCCTGTAGGGGTGCAGAACAAAGCAGGAAAGACAGCCCAGCAAGTGGCGCAGGAGGAGGGGAACGTGGTCTGTGTGGCACGATTGCAGGGTGCCGAAGTGGTCGAGGTGGGCGATGATGTCCGCTCCAGAGGTACAAAGTGTCATACTGGTCAAAATCACAGGCGCTTGTGTTCACTTTTATAATCTCCGCAGCTGAACTGCAACTACTTTCACTACAAAAAGTCGTCGGTAAAAACTGATATTACGAATGTTTCAAACATTTTGGGCAGAAATTATCCAGAAGGTGGAAGTGTAAAATGAGTGTTTTTAGATGAAGTTTTGTTGGGCTGTGAAATATAGAGTGAACACTGTCCATGACATATGTATTGGTAGACTGTTACTTCTCGCAACACAACATGCCTGCATATTGGGGTTGCTGTCTTACTAAATAATGCATAATCGTGACTGTGAAGCGTTTGAAGAAGAGCATTTAATGAATGGTCCTGCACGATGTAGTATAAATGTGCGTGCATAACAGCCATCATGTGATTCCATATATGTGTGTTTGGAAAATTTTCCTCTTAATCAATGTTCTGTTGTAACAGTATGTATTTTTCTATGTCTGATATAGTTATGTATCTGTGTTCGCTCTGGGCAGTGTACTACTCAATATAAAATGTTAATTATGCTATATATGCTCTATGTAGCAAAAAAGACAAAGACTGTTTCTTCACCTCACTGCTTTCTTTTGCTGTCTATGGTATCGTTAAAGCTTTCTAGGTAGACTGGTCACTGTCCTTAATATGAACTTCTGATCAAACAATGGGCAGAACATGGAAGTCTCAAGGACACAAAAATATACAACTGTCACAGCTAAATCATCCATCAGATGTGCTTCAGTTATGACAATTGATTTGCTCACATGGCATGTGTATACACAGTTGTACTATGATAAAATTATGGTGATACATGGAAATGGACATACATTCATTTTAATTGTACAAAACTGATAACAATTTGGTCATTTGATATGTTCATATCTTATTTTATATATTTTTTACAGGCACTAGTAGACAGCTTTCTTAAAGTTTAGTAACAGCATCACACAATACAGCACTATTTTTTGTAGTCAGTATCAGTCATACTCAACTCATTTGTACTAGAGGAGAATAATTATATAAGGAGCAGTCAGATTAAAACGAGACAGATGGAAAAAAGGAAGTAAGCAGTTCATTATTTCAAAATTAATCGCCATAACTGTTAATGGACACGCCCACATGTTCCCACAATTGTTTAGAGTGTGCTAGAAAGCAGTATTCTTGGAAATTCCAAACGCATCCTCCATATAGACCCAATCTCTCCTCACGTAATTTACAAATTTGGAGAAAGATATTTGTGGACGTCGATTTGTTTTGAACGACGAAGTGCACGCCTGGGTGCAATCATGATTCCATAGACAGTGAAGGCACTGATCATTCTGTCTCACAGTGGGATAAATGTATTAACAATTAGGGCGAGTACTTTTGGAATAATAAGCAACTGGCTTACATTTTGTGCTCCTGACAAATAGAGTGTATACACTGACTGTACATAAGGTCTCAAAAAACTTTTTCATCTAGTATAAATGCGTTATACACAGATTGACTGTTATACAAAATATGGAAAAATGTTTTGCAAGGCACTATGTACAGTCAATGTATGCACTTCGCATACACTTGTTCTCCTTTGGTACAAATAACTGGATGATGATCGGTGTATGAGAGAAATCGATTATAAAGAACAAGTAATGATACAGTTCCCAAGCCATAATTCATGTTTTTGGATTTACCACTTTTAAGGAAAGGAGCGGAATATTTTATTCTTGCCAGTGATATGAATGGTGTAATACTTAACTAATCAAACACAGAAATAAAGTTCCTACTATTTGTGTGATAAAAATTTAGTTCGTATGATCACATTATGTATATTTGTGTTTGTGTGTGTAATGTTAATAAACATTTGTAATTTCATAATAACAGAATTTTCCTCATAAAACTGCCTTTCTTTTCCAATCCGACCGGTGTGGGAGAGCGGTTCTAGGGGTACAGTCTGGAACCGCGTGACTGCTATGGTCGCAGGTTCGAATCCTGCCTCGTGCATGGATGTGTGTGATGTCTTTAGGTTAGTTAGGTTTAAGTAGTTCTACGTTCTAGGTGACTGATGCCCTCAGGAGTCCTATAGTGCTCAGAGCCATTTGAACCATTTTTTTTCTTTTCCAATAATAACACACCTACACAAACGGTTATAACAAAAAAACATGTGTTTCAACCCAGTTATCATTCCATTTCTCTGACTCAGACTTCCTGAAACCTGATTCGTAGGTAGTCAGACAGCACACAGGATAAGGTTAAGGTAGTGGATGGGGCCATAAAAAGTTATTGTGAGTTGCACAATCAAACACACAACTTTATTTTTCTACAAATCACTTATTTACATAATGGCTTAAAAGATCACAATTAAACAATAAGTCTGAAGGCCACACATAACACATGGAACAACTTACGGCTTAGGGCATGGATTACAAACAATTTCTAAGAAATATTTTTTTAAAAACAATCAATGCTCAAAATTTTAATTTTACATAGCTGAAGGTCTTAATGTAAAATTTAAAAAAACTGAATTAATAGACGGCCAATGGCCTTGCACAGTACTTCAACTAAAATGAAAATCACAATTTTAAACAAACAGAAAAAGTCGTGCTCAGGAGTGTTCCAAGGGTCGGCCTGGGGAGGTAGCTCAAACGTAAGGGGAGGTGAGACAGGCAGCCAAAAATTAAAGTGTGGTAATCGGATAGCAACCAAAACTAGAAAAAGGCGACAAGGAAAAGGCACGCTGCCTGCAAACTACGCTAACGACCAGGGCAGGTAACTGGAGCGTTAGTGGCCACAGGGCAGAAAATACCGCTGGTCAATTTAATAATTAATCACAACATAGAAGACGTCTGCAAGATTTCGCAACTCTAGCACATCATACGATGCTGCTAGCCTGAACGGCCAAGGGGGCAACAACCCACAAATGGACGAGGAGACGTCACAATAGTTGAGGTTTCATAACAGATTAACTGATCACTCAACTTCAGCGTCCAGGTTCAGTGGGCAACGAACTTGTCACTCTCACAACTAGTGCCACACGATCCGACAGCGCATGCACACCGCCAGTGGCCCCGGCCTGGCCTGGCGCAGCAGAGACTTGCTTGCTGCTCCGTCCCAACTGACTCACTCCATCCAACACGCAGACAGCGTTACAATAACTGGTCAGTCAAAACCACAAGCTACACACGGTTCTGCAGGAACACTTCCACAAACAACTCGAATGATAGTAAAACCAGTGACTGTGGAACAACTACGAGGAATCACACAGGGAACCCGGAAGTGGTCGGCGACCGAATAGGCGTCGTCCAATGAGACGACCGACCAAACGACCAACCAAGGTCGCCCCCACTCAAGTCGTGTGTGTAGGCAACAGTCGGGCGAGTCATGGCTTTTTGAACCTGACTGCTGTTCCGTTTCGACTGCCTTCGGATGCACGACTACCCGGAGACACTGGCTTGGACCCAAACATGCACAGCGAAGACTTCCACATTGGAAATCCGACATCTCTGCACAAGGAAGGAACCGGCCCAAGGACCACAAGCTGATCTATTGAAGGGCCCCAGAAGTGATCGGAAGACCAAATACACGTCGGCCGATGAGACAACCGACCGAACGACCAACCAACGGTCGTCGCCAATCATGTCTCCTTCTGTCAGACAGTGCATGTGTGTGTTCCCAGCGGTCGGGCGAGTACTGGCTGTCCAGACATCAGTGGAGCTCCATCCTGAATTCCTTGATGTCTGTTGACAGCTCGGACACACGACGATCCTGAGACACTGGCTCAGACCCAATCATGCACAGGAAACACTTGCCCATTGGGCATCCAACATATCTCCACAAGGAAGGAACTGACCCACGTCCCACAAGATGACCAATTGAAGGGGCCCAGAAAATAGTTGTCCTTGCTCACGTCTCCTTCCATTGGACAGTGCATGTGTGTTATCAACAGTCAGGCCAGTACTGGCTGTTCAGACCTTACTGGAGCTCCATCCACACACCACGACCCGGAAATACTAGCGGTCGCTCCAAAGATAGTACGACAGTGCTCTTATCGATAGCGCTGATACTGCCACTCACAGGCAGGTAGGTCAGTGACTCTCATAAATCGGATAAGAAACGATGTGACAGTAGCACAAAGACAAGATGTCAAATAATGAATGGCACGAACACAAGTGATTCACGACTCACTTCCCTTTGTGTGACTCAACCAACTTGTTTGTCTAAATATAATCTATAAATGTGAACACTAAAATGTAACAGTGCTTCTTTACATGTATATATCATGGTGCAGACTAGAAATCTAATGTCGTTCATGTTCCACACAGGTGCAAGTGTAAAGGAGAGATATAGATTCTCACAGTTGTAGTACTTATATGTTTCACGCTATGAAATAATTTTTAACACTATGTATCTCTTGTAGAGCAAGCTGTATGCTGTTACAAACGACCTACAGACTGCAGTAAACAAATGAGAAAACATTATTCTGTCACTGTGAAACTGCAAAGATCCTAATCTAATCTGCTCGCTGTTACACTGCACTTGCACTTATGGGCCCTGGCTAAAGGTTGGTGCTCACTATGGTGTCTATTAAAACTAAGTCATGTTACTGTCTGATGCCTTAGGGGCACAGCCTTGGGGATTTTTCCAGAATGAGATTTTCACTCTGCAGTGGAATGTGCGCTGATATGAAACTTACTAGTTGATTAAAACTGTGTGCCGGACCGAGACTCGAACTCGGGACCTTTGTCTTTTGCAGGCAAGTGCTCTACCAACAGAGCTACCCAAGCACAACTCAGGCCCCTTCCTCACAGTTTTACTTCCGCCAGTACCTCGTCTCCTACCTTCCAAACTTCCAAACAATGGTTCGCAGGAGAGCCTCTGTAAAGTCTGGAATGTAGGAGACGAGGTACTGGCGAAAGTAAAGCTGTAAGGAAGGGACATATCATGCTTGGGTAGCTCAGTTGGTAGAGCACTTGCCCACGAAAGGCAAAGGTCCTGAGTTATAGTCTGGGTCTGGCACACAGTTTTAATCTGCCAGGGAATTTCATATTTCTAAATATTATAATAAAGAGCATTTAAAAGTAATTCCAATTGGAGAACATTTAAGAATATTATTACCATTGGAAAACATAAAAAAGTCTTCTTAAGCTGATGTAAATTCAAAAAATGTTTTATAAGTATCAAACAACAAAAGAAAAATATTCAGATAAATGTAAAAAATGAATTCTAGAATATAACAAAAAAGGAAAAAAATCTAATTCTGTATAAATGGGTCTTCTTAATTTTTGTTGAAAGGTTTAGAAAAATATAACATATAATTTATTTTAAAAGAAAAATCAAAAATGTTATTTGATACATGTATGTAAATTTTCATATACATATTTTATACTAAGAATAATGATAAAAAAGCCTCAAATTTTAGTGGTGTTACAAGTTTAAAACAAGATAATGATGCTAGGGAATACAGATTTGGTTTCATCACATTATAGTGAAAATCATCCACAATAAATAGTACTGTATTTTCAAAATTTGTTGTAGCTCTTAATTTATATTTTTTACCCTGTGAAACTAATTTTATATCTAAACTGTATCATTTCTCCAAATATACCATTATTGTTCAGTTTGGATTACCCATTGCTACTCCATCAAGTTGTTCATAAACAAGTTTTATCTACAATGTTAAATTACTATCCACAGCTATACAGAGAAGCTATTGAAATTTATAAACATCACGATAATTTTAATAGAAAAGAGGAGGCTATGAAACTCAGCGATATATGGACAGTGGTTCTACAAAATTGCTAACCATTTTTATCTTTCACAAGGTGGTAATCGACAGTCAACCTTATCTTTGCTATGGATTATCACTGCTCATCACGTGAACCACGCCCCCCCTTTCTCACAATATATAAGTCGCTCTCAGACACCCGACCAGTCAGTCGGCAAGACTCAGCAGAGCAGCGCCTCTGAGGAAGTCCAGCGCAGTCCTGGATGAAACGAAAGGAGCAGAAAAAGTTCTTGGACCACGACCTCACATCCCGGAAAGTATATCAACAGCCATGTCACCCGGTCGTGAAAGCCTTCATTCTACAACATTGACATCATTGAGAAAGACGTATGAACTTTTAAAAATATGTTTCTGATGATCAAACAACTGTGCCAATTGGTTCGCTAAGAACAGTAGTAAAACACAACTGTTTTATATTCAGCTCAAACTATACCATCATACTAACAGCCTGCTTACGAGTGATAAATGTCTCAAATGGGTAGAGTTGTTTATGTAGCAGCAACGTAAACCACTAGGCTGATCAGCCAGCTGTTGTTCCTAGCAAGACATTCATGCCAAAGGCTTTAATTGGTTTCATTTTAATTTTTGACTTTAGCATATCTGCTCAAAACTTTGACCACTGCTTTTTCTCAATGCAATTTCACTTAAGTGACTTGTAAGCCATGACAATTGCCATCTTGGTTAATAATTTATCTCAGACTCATTTTCTACATATTGTATTATAGGGTTTCTTAAAATAATGGAGACATATTTAGAGGTGTCAAGGCGTAAATCAACGTGCCATACAGTTATCTGCAATCAGTTGGTTGCATTATTATTATGCTGAAACATTTATCACTTTATTACCTCATTTTGACAAAATAATTTCAAATTTATTATTGAGTTCCAAACAAATTCTTTTGCCGTAATTAGTATTTATTTAAAGTCAGCAACATTTTAAAAAAATTCATTTTTAGCTCACACATATTTCCAAACAACCTAAAATCGCTTATTATTTACATGCTCATTTATAAGGAACTTTGGTCAAGCTAACTGGCAAGATAAAAGATGTATTAGATTTTTTAAAATAAAATTTGATAGTATTTCTTACAGTATTAAAATGGTTAGATTTTTAAAAAGGAGTTTTTTAGTTTGTGACTAAGAGTGTGTATCACACACATCATTATTATACTTTCTCTTTCCTTTATATTTTATTTTAATATTCATATCCTCAAAATAATTAGTGTTATCAATTAATTACTTTGTTATGTGTATCTAATGACAAAAATATTAAATTCATATTGAGTTTTAAACAAATTTTTTCGCCACAAACACAATGTAAATACTCATAGCAAATCATAATACATAGCAAATTTAACTCAAGTTCACTAGTTTTTAAACAAATTGGAATTGCTTATATTGTTTAACTCCTCAGTAAGTGCTCCCATTTCTATATAGAAAATTACCTCAAAACTTGAAAATTGAATATCATCTCAATTATTTTAATATAATTAGTTCATTACTAAATTAATGGTGAAGGTAGCACCTTTAAATTCTATGAAGTTATTATTATCATCACTAACATATAATTCTAAATCATGAATTAAATTATCATAAATTGGAACATATAAAAAATAAAATGGTTCATAGATTATAGAAAAATCAAATTGTAAATTAGGAAAACCAAATTCTAATATTAGTTTCGTGATGAAAATATTTGTCATTTTCTACAGACATTGCAATTGTTAAATTAAAATTTACACTTATCCATTCAAAAGGTATAATTTTAGATAAATTATTCGCAAAATGTTATTGATCAGTTTCAATTATTTGACGATTAAAGCATAATACACTTCAAATATTACGTTTTGTATCCAAGTACAGTTTAGCATAGTTGTCAGTGATAACTAAGTTTAAAATTTTTACTTATTTAATGTGAATATTCGTTTTTGTATGAATAAATTTTTCCAATGCTTTTAACCAATAGTAATTACTGTAGTTTCTCCAGAACAATATATTTTATTATTTTTGGAAGTTATATATTGAGTTAAAAAAATTATATGAAAACCAATTACTTATATGAATGCACACTCTTTTTCTAAGTACTGATGTATAACTTTTTTGCAATAGACCACTAATTTAATATTGATATAATTTTAGTTAATTAAATGAAATGTAGCTGCCTCAAAACCGATGAGAAACCACAAGCAAGAATTCCAGAAAAGAGATTCAAAAATAAACATGATAAAAAATTTTACTGAATTTTATTAGATGTGCAATAAGAGGACCAAGTGGATGTGCAAAAGAACATTAATGATCCAGAATGATATTTTAGTTACTTGATGGCCAAACTGGGAGAATATTAAATTTTATACAATTATTCTAAAAGGTTTGATCAAGAAAGCTGCTCAGAATTAATCAAAACATATGGAAAAATAGATCGTAATTATAGTAAAAAATTGCCACTTTAATAGAAATTAATGATGAAATTACTCCATTAGATGGATGTGAAGTTAATTCACTTGTTTTATTCGATGATTTTATTCTTGAAAATCAAAATAAAGAATGTATCTGTACTGCAAAAAGACATAAATAGATAGATAATTTTTATTTGGCACAGTCATATTCAAAATACCAAAACAGTTAGTTACAGAAAATTTTTATTATTTAAATTTTTAAGCAAGATGATATTAAATAAATGTACATGTCATGAATTTGCTGCCAGGGATCTAAAATTTGTCATCTCAAGGGGAATTTGTACCAGATGTTGGAATATATATATATATATATATATATATATATATATATATATATATATATATATATATAAAATGATTTATTACCGTAGATATGACTAGAAAAATAAATAAAGGGAAATACAGATATTGAATGAAAGCTTTTTTAGCAGCATAAATAACACAAACTTAAGATTTTTCTAGCAACATAAACATTTAACTTAACCATTAAACATCTTTCTACGAATCGTAAACATAAACATCAAACAATAATTTTGACAACATAAACAAAACATGTTAAAGATTTTTACCAACAATCATTAAATAACATTTTTAACAATGTAAACAAAACACAAATACTGAAGTTTTTTTACAATGTAATTGTTAAACAACGTAAACAAAACAAACAGTTGAAGATTTGTAATAGCATAATCATCAACAAAGGAATGTGACAAACTAAATCATTAAGTCATTAATTTTTATTCATAATAAAGGTTTAAAAATTTGACATAAAAGTTGTTAAAAAAGCTAGATGAAATAGAAAGATAAGAAAACAATTAAGAGAGGAATTTAAACCTACAAAATTATATGAAAAAGATAATAGAAAAAATGAAAAACAAATTCTCAATTATCATTGACAACACCAACATTATTTAAAACTGTTTAATGATATACCAAGAAGGGATCTCAGGCAATCATAAATACAAGTTTTATTGAATAAGTGTGAAGAAGCCTTAAAGTTAAAAAAACACTCACCATCAAGGACACCGTAATGGGTTCTATTACTTAAGAAGTCATCACCCACATCTTCTAACGAACTTGCTACTTCTTCCAGCCAGAAGCCAAAACAAAAATCTGCTAGGTCACAATGGAACAGTGAAGCATCAGGTACTGAAAAAGAACAAATCAAAGCAGACAAAACAACAGAGACAACCACAGGATGCACAGACCATCCAGCATCCCGTGCCTTTGATGCTCCACAAAAGAAAGAGAACATACCACCTAATGTGGTTTACAGTGCCACCAACTACATTAGACTCAACAAAGAGATCCATAAAATAATCACCGGCCCTTCAAAGCAATGTAACAGAAGCACCACATTAAATACCTGCTCGATTCCAAGGACAACTATCTGAAAGTGGTTCACTTCATTCAAGAGAGGGTCAGTACTATATCCACCAACCACAAGAAGACAGAAAGACAAAAATCATAATTAGAGACTTGACACTGGAAGTCTCAGAGGCAAAAGTGAAAGAAGAATTAATTCGATTCAACTTGGTGATTATTCTGATGGACCAGTGCGACAGATGAGGCAAGAACACTAACTGACTGGAACCACTTCCAGTCAATGTAGAGTGTCTTTCCAAGCGATATGATAACGAAAGAATCTTAAATGCGATACCGTCTATACACCAATGTGTGCACTGAGTCTTCAATTACTATTTGTCATCGATGCCAAAAGACTATGGGACACAAGCAACTATTTATCGTTACTGTACAGGTGTGTAACATTTACTTGCCCACATCCATCAGAGCAGTTCTAACTTCGAGCCAATGAAAAACCCACTTGCAGCACATGTGTTGGTACTCACAACGAACACGACCACATGGTCTTCTGCAAGGGGTTCCCTAAATACCAGAGAGCAGTAAAGACATCGTGAGCCGCAAGGACTAATCGACCACCACCATCATATCAGACAAGTTTTCCAACCCTGAGCACTCCTGCTGAAGAACAAGTGTCCTCTGTCAGCCACCATCGTGCGAGAACCACTTCAGAAGACTCGTCACCGTCGACGTCGTCACGTAGTAACTGCTCCGCAATGGCAAATCAACAAGCTCCACAACAGCACACACGCCTGTTAACGAACGCTGAGCAGGGAGCCCCATTTCAGTGGCGCCAAAGCCTGCCTATTGACACGAGAGGGCTGCCGTCATGGAAAGTCCAGTTGAACTTGAACCGATACCTCTTTACGGAATAACATGAGAGAAAGTCATTGCTATGTTCGCCAAACCAAACATGAATACTGTCAAGAAGAAAACAGTGAAAAAATCAGTCATTCGGAGCATGGCCTTCCAAAGTCATCAACCAGATAGAGGAGCTCAGCAAAATCCTCGTACACTGACTTGACAGAAGTTATGGGACACCCGCTAATATCGTGTCGGACCTCTTTTTGCCCGATGTAGTGCACCAGCTCGATGTGGTACGGACTCGACAAGCAACTGGATGTCCCCTGCAGGAAGACAGCGCGAAACTGCAGGACTCTGTGCACGAACTGACCTCTCGATTACGTCCCACACAAGTTCGAAGCTATTCATCTCGGACGATCGGTGTGACCAAATCAATTGCTCGTGTTGTTCAGAATGTCCTGTGAACCACTCACGAATGATTACACCGTGCTGAGACGGCCCATTGTTCCATCGTTGTCTCGGAACGTGAAGTCCGTGAATGGTTGCAGAAGGTCTCCAGGTAGCTGAACATAACCTTTTGCGTTCATTGAGTGGTTCATTTGGACTAGAGGAAATACAGCCCAGACCATCATGGAGACGCCACCAGCTTGCATAGCGCCTTCTTGACAAACTGAGTCCACGGCATCGTGCTCCGAACTCGAACCATGAGCTCTCATCTAATGCAGTTGGGACGCATCGCACCAGACCACGGTTTTCCAGACGTATATGGCCCAACATACAGGGTGTACGAAAAGTCTTTCACTGATTACATAAATTGATAACTCAGGCTAGAAGTAATATACAAATATGAAACTGGTGTCTAATTGTTTACAAACTATCAAAGTTTTTTCCACACATCAGTAAACTTCCACGTGAGCAACCTTGGTAGCACGTAGCACATCTAGGCGATATTTAATTTCCGTCCACACATTAGCCAACATCACTGGAGGGGTCGATTCAACGAGTGTGGTTATCTGTTGCCGCAGGGTTTCAAGATCTGGTACACGTGTTCGGTAGACCTCATCCTTGACATAACCCCATAAAAACAAGTCTAATGGGGTTGTGTCAGAAGAGCGTGGAGGCCAAACCGTTGGCCCAACCCGACCAATCCATCGCCTTGCAAAGGTCATATCGAGATAGGCACGGACGTCCAAACCCCAATAAGGCGGAGTAACTTTCTGAAAAAAGACATTGGGATGATACTGAAACAGTTAAGGAACAGCATACAGTTGCAACATGTCCAGATACACTGCAGATGTCATGGTAGCCTCATCGAAGAAGAATGGCCCGATAATTCGATCGTAGAATAGCTCGCACCAAACATTCACCTTTGGACGTGCTATCAAGGGTGCTCATGTGGAAGTTTACTGATGTGTGAAAAAACTTTGATAGTTCGTAAACAATTAGACAGAAGTTTCATATTTGTATCTTACTTCTAGCCTGAGTTATCAATTTATGTAATCAGGGTAAGACTTTTAGGACACCCTGTATATTGCCACGAATTCAGGAGAGATGCTGCAGGTGGTGTCGTGCTGTTTGCGATGGCACTCTCGTCGGTCGTCTGTTGCCACAGCCCAGTAACCGTCAAATTCCGCCGCACTATCCTAACGGACGCGTTAGTCGTAGGTCCCACATTATTTCTGCTGTTATTCCACGCACCGTTGTTCCTGTGTTAGCAGTCAGTAATCCACGCAAACGCCACTGCTCTCGATTGTTAAGCGAACGTCGTCGGCCACTGCTGTGTCCCGGGTGAGAGGCAGTGCCGAAAATTTGGTGTTGTCAACACGGTCTTGAGATTGTGAATCTCGGAGTATGAAATGGAATGTCCGATGCATCTACCTTCCGCATTCAAAGTCAGTGCTAACACACACGCAAAACTGTGTGGAATAAGCCCAGAAATCAATGAGTGACGTGCGACGAACGTATCCGTTAGGGCAGGACGGCGAAATTTGGCGTTAGTGGGCTGTGGTAGGAGACAAGCGACGCGAGTGCCTCTTCCAACAGCACGACATCGCCTGCAGCGCTTCTCCTGGACTCGTGACCTCATTGGTTGGCCGTTAGACGACTGGAAAACCGTGGCCTGGCCAGAAGTCTCCCGATTTCAGCTGGTAAGAGCTGATGTTAGGGTCCGATTGTGGCGCAGACCCCACCAAGTCGTGGGCGCAAGATGTCAACAAGGCCAGTGGTGGCTCCATAACGGTGTGGGCTGTTTACGTGGAGTGTACTGGGTCCTCTGGTCCAGCTGAACCGATCACTGACTGGTAATAGTTATTTTCTGCTACTTGGAGGTCTTTTGCAACCATTCGTGGACTTCATGTTCCCAAATCGTGGGAGTGATTTGGCCACCCAGATGCGCGACAAGAATCCCGTCGGCTAATTATGGAACGTAACTGAGAGGTCCGTCTGTTTTCAAAATTCTGCACACTTTCGCAATTATGGACGGCTGCAACGGCAGCAAAGCTGAATATTTCCACAGGCACAGGGGACGTCCAACGATTTGTTGAGTCGACGGCGCGTCGAGCTGTTGCACAACGTGTGGTGAAAGGAGGTCCGGCACGATATTAGGTGGTGTCCCACGATTTTTCATTCCATAGTACCGGGTGATCAAAAAATCAGCAAAAATTTGAAAACTGAATAAATCAAGGAATAATGTAGATAGAGAGGTACAAATTGACACACATGCTTGGAATGACATGGCGTTTTATTAGAACAAAAAAAAAATAGAAAATTTCAAAAAATGTCCGACTGGTGGCGCTTTATCTGATCAGAATAGCAATAATTAGCATAACAAAGTAAGACAAAGCAAAGATAATGTTAATTACAGGAAATGCTCAATATGTCCACCATCAGTCCTCAACAATAGCTATAGTCGAGGAATAATGTTGTGAACAGCACTGTAAAGCATGTCCGGAGTTATGGTGAGGGATTGGCGTCGGATGTTGTCTTTCAGCATCCTTAGATATGTCGGTCGATCATGATACACTTGCGAGTTGAGGTAACCCCAAAGCCAATAATCGCACGGACTGAGGTCTGGGGGCCTGGGCGGCCAAGCATGACGAAAGTGGCAGCTGAGCACACGGTCATCACCAAACGACGCGTGCAAGAGATCTTTCACGCGTCTAGCAATATGAGGTGGAGCGCCATCCTTTATAAACATCGTACGTTCCAGCAGGTGTTTATCAGCCAGGCTGGGATGATGCGATTCTGTAACACGATTGTCATGCGCAGTCACTGACGTTTTGCTGTCAAATGGTTCAAATGGCTCTGAGCACTATGGGACTTAACAGCTGACGTCATCAGTCCCCTAGAACTTACAACTACTTAAAGCTAACTAACCTAAGGACATCATACACATCCATGCCCGAGGCAGGATTCAAACCTGCGGCCGTGGCGGTCACGTGGGTCCAAGCACCTAGAACCGCTCGGCCACTTAGGCCGGCTCACCACGGAAATTTTTTAACATGAGTCACCCGAGTACAAACGACATCTCCCGCAATGCATTACCTTTTTATACCTCGTGTACTAACGTCACGTGAGAAACGTTTTTCAAAATAAAATAAGGGAAATCACAGCTCGCACAGAAAGATATAGATGCTCGTTTTTATCCGCGCGCTGTATGGTATTGAAATAACAGAGCATTATTGGGAATGTGGTTCGATGAACCCTCTGCCAGGCACTTAAGTGTGATTTGTAGGGTATCCGTGTATATGTAGATGTAGATGCAAAAGTATAATACAACATAAAATTTCATACTGCTATTACATTGGCATTGGAACGATTTAAAAAAATTTAAGCCAAAAGAAAGGAGAAAAGAAAAAAATGAAATTCCACTGTTATAATTCTATAGAAAGTAAATACGTGGTGTATGTTAACAACACATAACATAAAAGAAATTACGTCCAAAGATGTTTGATAGACATCACTCCATCTAGATGTAAGCATAATGTAAAATCTCATAGTACTAATTCCTAGATGTAGAATAAAGTGATATATAAATGTAATGTCAACAGGAACACTTGAAAATCGCACAGATGGCGAAACAAGCTTCCCTTGGACCTATGCGATCAACTAGAAGTAAACAATTTGCAGCTAAGTTTGTCGAAAGTGTAAAGAAGATGTTAAAGAAAATTATTGAGTATTTCAAGAAAGTTTTAATCAATCGCTGCAATTAAAATAGTGGAAGTGTGTAAAAGTGCAGGATAACTATTTCGATAATAGGGACTACGAATAACACTGCCATTTTTACCATTACTGGTATTCTCACAGCTCCTTAAGCCACATCAGACGGAAAATACGATGCCGCAATGTATTTGGAACACGGTCTCACTTGAACAGAAAATAATAAAATCAAGGCTCTGGATAACTGTCAAACGAGGAGGCGGCAGCTTATGCCCCTTAATTATCCTCTTGTGAGTGTTTTCATACAAATATGTTGTTACGATTATCGTAACGCTTTCTATTGTTCACTTTATTATCCCCTCATGCATAATTCTTCAAACTCGTACAGAGTAATCGTTACTCCGACGACAGATAATACTTAATAATCTTACATCAGATACATCCTTGAATGTTCTGTGTAAAACAAAACAGTAACGAAATTCAAAGACTTTAGGTAATTATTTGAACGAGTGTGTACATATCAGTGAAAAATAGTAGTAGTGGTGGTGGTGGTAGTGGTGGGTAGTGTTTAACGTCCCGTCGACAACGAGGTCATTAGAGACGGAGCTCAAGCTCGGGTTAGGGAAGGATTGGGAAGGAAGTCGGCCGTGCCCTTTCAAAGGAACCATCCCGGCATTTGCCTGAAACGATTTAGGGAAATCACGGAAAACCTAAATCAGGATGGCCGGAGACGGGATTGAACCGTGGTCCTCCCGAATGCGAGTCCAGTGTGCTAACCACTGCGCCACCTCGCTCGGTAGTAGTAGTAGACACGCAAAAATTAGCCATCGCTTTATTTGACTTTACACCGCAAACGCCACAAAATCTAGCGAAAACGAAGGTCATCAGAAAAGATTGTGCTGTACACAACAAAGTCGCCTAAATAATTCTAACTGAACCGTGAATTTACCTTCAAAACCTTTTCTTCAGAATTTACTTTATTTACTAGCGATTCATGAAAACATTAACATATTTAATCACACTATGTGAGCGTGGAAGTAGTTACCAGTGGGTAACTGATGAACACAAATTAAATTTATTTCAACAAATGGAAATTTTATTCCTAAAAGCCCCCTTTTTTTACAGATTTAAAATTATAATCAGAAAGCACCCTCTAAATATCAAGTTACAATTTATTCAGAGGCAGAAAGAACAAATTTTGACTGTATGAGCTTTAGGGCTCGTGCGGTAGCGTTCTCGCTTCCCACGCCCGGGTTTCCAGGTTCGATTCCCGGCGGGGTCAGGGGTTTTCTCTGCCTCGTGATGGCTGGGTGTTGTGTGATGTCCTTAGGTTAGTTAGGTTTAAGTAGTTCTCAGTTCTAGGGGACTGATGACCACAGATGTTAAGTCCCATAGTGCTCAGAGCCATATGAACCATTTGAGCTTTCGGGCTGAGAACCTTGACGCTCCCTTTTGGCCCGGCTGTAGTCACGACCGCTCACAACAACCTCTGAAAGACTACACTGGTGCAAATCTGCAACACACCAGATAACTATAACTAAGAGTTTTAACAATTTACACAAGCACACAAACTATGCACCCCCCATAGGAGAGATGGAAATGGTACAAAACAGTAACATTAGAAAAATTAATTGGCTACCGAAGTTGCAGCTTGATTTTTTAAAAATCTCTTACAGTGGATGGGTGGCAACTTTATATACTAAAATGACCCTTTAAATAAAACCCTGGAATGCAGTCTTATATAAAACATAAAAACATGCTCTACATTACACATACACCGCCTCTCAAGATGATAGACAAGATAAAAACACATTTCAGGAATTCGGCCGTGCCACTTGAAGGAATAAATTCGTTAACACCGAATCCGACAAACATGACGGATTAACATATGGCAGATTGACAGGGAGATTACTGAACAACCCGAACCGCAGGTTGCTCTAACCCGCCCCTACTCCACAAGGGAAAAACGGACCACCCAATTTATAAATAATCACCTCCCCGCGGGTGGGCAAACGGAGAAGAATGGTGGGACACCCCAAAAGAAAGCGGCTGGTGAGCTCACCAAGAAAACAAATAGAACTTAACAAGTAAATGAAACTACATATCTCCAACCACTTAACTTCTAATAAACTGCGATTTCTGGGGAAGACCTGTCGCAGCACACCCAAATCACTCTCCCGAACTGTCCGCAGCCAGCCGCTTCAACGGACTCAGGAAGGCGTCGCAGCTCGCCCCGGCCAGCCCGATGTCGTGGTTTCGCTCCTGTTGCTCTCGTGTCGACCGCGAAGCCACTACCCCTCTCTATACGGCGCGGCCCACTGGACTCACGTGGCGACCTCACATGCGCCGACGCTCGAGGCGGACACGTCATCTCGTGTCTCAGCGCGCGACCGACCAACCGACCGATCCAACCGCCAATGACCGTTGCCCGAGCAACTAGAGCGGACTGGCGGCCTAACGCGCAGACTCAGATGCAGGAACTCAGCCCCGACCGGGCGACCACTCGCTGAGTTCTGTTACTGGCGGAGTGGCAAGACTCTCTTTTGCCGTATCTAAAGTTTGATCCAAACGACAGACATTCTATCACTCCGACGACAGACAGACACTAACTCTCGCACAAATGCGAACGAGAGACAGACCAGCAACTGGTGCCGCGAGACTGACCCAGACTCACTCCGGCTGACCAACCGCCCCTGGCGAGCTCATAGCGCCCCTTAAATGCACGTGAACAGGCAACCTTTCCTCTTTCCCACCAGAGGGAGACACCAAAGTTGCGATTGCCACAGCGGCGCCACCGCCGCAAACGGAGGGCGACTGCTTCACACAAAGCGCTGCGGCGCTCTCTTCAAAATAGCAATTCTTTCCACGGCTCAGTAACCGCATCTGAAGTTAAGTTGATCTAAAACTTAATCCAGTAAACGTGACGACATATCCGGCTCAGTGGACAAACAGAAGGAGACACGGTTGTATTCGAACAAATACCAGTCTGAACAAAATGCGATAAGAGGCACCCGATGATGGGCTTGATTAAGATCTAGAATTGAAAACTACGAAACTCTAACAAATCAATTGAAACAGTCACTGATGTTGCACAAGCAAACCAATTCCAATACCACCTTTTGAATGACGGCCCTGTAATCCACCACAAGGGGGCCGACTTACAAAAAAACATTGGGGGGCCCATAATGGGAGTCTTGCCCAGGAAATTTCTAAATTTTAGATGAAGAATAGTGAGTTTTGAAGCTTTTTAAACATTTTAGAGTCATATGATCAACATTGGATGCCCGAAAATTGGACTCTCGAGAACTCGACACTCCAGGGCACTCGACAAGCCTGACTCATTCTTTGGCTTTGAAAAAAGAAACAAAACACAAACTCGCACGGTATTTTCGTAAAAACCTAATTTAATTTACGGTAATAATCATGCTTATAGACTATTACAGAGCAGTGAATATATAGCTCTGAAAAGACTGAAATTATTTTTAAATAAATCCTAAACTATCATTAAGAGAATAAAACGTAAAATATTGTTGTCGCACAGTAATAGCACTTTGATTAATAAGTGAAATAGCTAATTTAAGCTTACTTGGAATAAGGTTCAGGGTTCATTAAATAAAAACATTATCTGAAAGTTAATGCTTTAATACAGTTAATAACGTTAATACAGTCTGTCTAATACTTTCAGTCAAAAAGTATGTAAATAGCGGGTTTTAATTGGGTCTTACACTCAAAAAATATTTCAGTATTTGAAAGTAACTAATACAGCTCTATAGTTCGGTTGGGTTGTTTGGAGGAAGAGACCAAACATCGAGGTCATCGGATTAGGGAAGAATGGGGTAGGAAGTCGGCCGTGCCCTTTCAGAGGAACCATCCCGGCATTTGCCTGGAGCGATTTAGGGAAATCACGGAAAACCTAAATCAGGATGGCCGGACGTGGGATTGAACCGTCGTCCTCCCGAATGCGAGTCCAGTGTGATAACCACTGCGCCACCTCGCTCGGTTGCAGCACTATAGTAATACAGTACTAAACTAGTAGTAATATTTTGTATTTAATTCTGTTTTATAAAGATATTTAATATTGCTCTAAATGCCATTATTAGGGCTAGAGCGTGTTTAGAAAGGTGCAAATGACGACCGTCTGACTGGATTACTGACTATGAAGTCATTGGTGCCGGGTCGGATATTCAAAACATCTTGGTGAGCGTGAAGAACAAACTCGTTGTTCAATCGCTTCTGTCCCATTGTTGATCGGAGATACGTGTTCAGACGTCTTAGGCTAGGCGCAAATTGAGACGCGTATAGCACGTGTGACGTGACACGACACTACAGCGCGACACGCACGTGCCGCACGCATATTGCGACGCATACACCGTACTTCGCACGCGCCGATTGCCGACGCTCTGCGCTGACAGAACCGAAGCCCGCGCAACCTGTTTCTTCCTCAAACGATTTTACAGAAACTATCAACTGAAAATATTTGATTTTTGCTTTACTTGTAGCGTTATATGTCAGCTTCGTAGCGAAGTGCCGGTCATCTCGCTAATGACCATTCTTACTGTGATGTACACATTTTAGTAAGACACTACGCAAAACTCAAAAAGTTTACAACGAAAATTAGGGGTCGCTATGATTTTGCGTTTGGTGCGTATTACACCATATGTTTCTGCGTATGAAATTTAGCTAACATGCTGAAATTTTGTTTAGACTTGGGAGGAGATCTCTATCTGCCTCCGATCTACATCTACATCTACATCCGTACTCCGCAAGCCACCTGACGGTGTGTGGCGGAGGGTACCCTGAGTACCTCTATCGGTTCTCCCTTCTATTCCAGTCTCGTATTGTACATGGAAAGAAGGACTGTCGGTATGCTTCTGTGTGGGCTCTAATCTCTCTGATTTTATCCTCATGGTCTCTTCGCGAGATATACGTAGGAGGGAGCAATATACTGCTTGACTCTTCGGTGAAGGTATGTTCTCGAAACTTCAACAAAAGCCCGTACCGAGCTACTGAGCGTCTCTCCTGCAGAGTCTTCCACTGGAGTTTATCTATCATCTCTGTAACGCTTTCGCAATTACTAAATGATCCTGTAACGAAGCGCGCTGCTCTCCGTTGGATCTTCTCTATCTCTTCTATCAACCCTACCTGGTGCGGATCCCACACTGCTGAGCAGTATTCAAGCATTGGGCGAACAAGCGTACTGTAACCTACTTCCTTTGTTGTCGGATTGCATTTCCTTAGGATTCTTCCAATGAATCTCAGCCTGGCATCTGCTTTACCGACGATCAACTTTATATGATCATTCCATTTTAAATCACTCCTAATGCGTGCTCCCACATAATTTATGGAATTAACTGCTTCCAGTTGCTGACCTGCTATTTTGTAGCTAAATGATAAGGGACCTATCTTTCTATGTATTCGCATCACATTACACTTCGCTACATTGAGATTCAATTGCCATTCCGTGCACCATGCGTCAATTCGCTGCAGATCCTCCTGCATTTCAGTACAATTTTCCATTGTTGCAACCTCTCGATACACCACAGCATCATCTGCAAAAAGCCTCAGTGAACTTCCGATGTCATCCACCAGGTCATTTATGTATATTGTGAATAGCAACGGTCCTATGACACTCCCCTGCGGCACACCTGAAATCACTCTTACTTCGGAAGACTTCTCTCCATTGAGAATGACGTGTTGCGTTCTGTTATCTAGGAACTCCTCAATCCAATCACACAATTGATCTGATAGTCCGTATGCTCTTACTTTGTTCATTAAACGACTATGGGGAACTGTGTCAAACGCCTTGCGGAAGTCAAGAGAAAATGGATCCTATGTAGCGCGCTCACTTCCGATCTCACGCCCGCGAGAATGAAATACTCGCAACATCTATCGTGCCTCTTAAACCGCTCGAGACATCGAAACGAAAGTCTGGCGAATGATAGCACACAAGGAAGAGTGTGTTTTGACAATTATTAAACACACGTAACTTTCTTATCTATGTCGATATATCACTACTTATACTTCTTTTTTTATTTATTTCACTCCAGTGACTGTAATTCTTTAAGAGTTATCGACAGCTAGCGAAACATTAGCTTCCTAGTATGAAAATAAACATGAAATTTCTTCTTTTATGTTACTGCAAACCGATACTATGAGGTTTTTCGTAAGCTATTGAGCTCTGTGATTGCCAATTACTTGTTTAATGAGGCCCTCCGTTTCGGAATTGTGTCTCAATAGCTGCTGTGAGATGAGTTTGACAAATTACATTGTGACAAAGGAAGTACAATTAAACCAGTCACCAAGAGAAATGAGGCCTTTGCTCATAAATGGTGATGCTTCTTCGAATGAGAAAAGGTTAACAACTCACACAAAAACAGATTGGCAATTCTGTTGGAATTTTGGTGGAATCCCCGTAACCCATCGTATTTTTAACACTGGGCGACTGGAATGTAAATTTACCAAAGGATTTTATTCCTTCTCTTGATCTGAGCAGTATTAAAATAATGACGAGCGTTCCTTCAGGCGGAATGATAGGCACATGCCAGATACTGCCTACTCACCTAGGGCTTGCCAAACTGACAATGCGTGATCGCGAATAAAATAGTAGTTATTGAGAAAAATAAACAATTGATCTGTCGCACAACACAATGGTCAGTGTATTGTCAGCAGCGAAGGATAATGCGCGCGACAGGAATGCGCAAGCTAGCCAAGTGTGCCTTGTGAGATGGAGTTCGAAAAACATTGTCATGAAAGTAGATTTGCCTTTGTCAGCAGAACATTTCAACAAATTAAATATATCTAATCATAACACTCTTCAGGCTATTCCTACTTTCGTAACAATACCGACCATTTTCTTCATTTGTGTATCCTGTTGTTGTATAATTAGTTTATTAATGCTGATAATGTCTATGCAGCAATTGAAATGCTTTTTCTCGTCAAGACGAAACAATTAAAACATTGTTATTTGTGACTGCTTTTCGACTGTTTCTAGCTTGCAGTCGAAATATGTTATTCACATGCATGCAGTACAGTGTGTCGTATTACATTATTACATCCATATCAGAGTTATCACAGTGAAACTTCTATACTTCAGATCTTGGACGCTATTTACCACAAGCACAAAGTGATCACACCTGTGCAGATTATCCCTTTCTAAATTTTTGTAACATATCGTAACGATACGCTAGCTTACTAGGCAGCAAGAATATAACCTTGCTTTACTTTCCTGCCTTGATTCTTAATCACATGATTTTATAATATTCCTTGCTTCCTTATTCACTACCCTCTGTCCCTTTTTGCGATCTGAAAACATCGCGGAGGCATATGGTGCAATTCCAGCGGCCAATGGCTCATCAATTACTGAAGTATACGTTTTTCTTGACAGAAGAAATACAAAACAAAACTATGTAGATATAAATAACAGAAACGTATATCGTCCTAACGAAGAAAGCTGGAGCGTTTAAATGGCTAGAAACGAAACACTACCCAGAGGCAATAAAATTCAGTACACAGTAAGGCAAAATTTGTCGTATTGGCAATACTACCACTGCTGATATGCGCCGTTCGGATGTGAGCAAATGGCCGGGCTACTCTTCCGCTCCCCTCCTCAAATTTCCCACGGTGCTAGCGAGGCAAGCGCGACGCGCGGCGCGAGAAACTGTGCCTCAGCCACAGCGCCGCGCCACCTGGCGCAGGCGCGTGTCGCGTCCCAGTCGCGTCGCGTCGTAATTTGCGCGGTCCCATTTGAACCTGTGATGTTACAAAAAGGCGAGCTGCGCTGCGTCGTGCCACACGCGCTATACGCGTCTCAATTTGCGTCTATCCTTACGGCGCTAAATGACCGTTCTGCTGTTGCTGTCGTGATTGTAACTATTTGGAAAAGCTTAATGCACTTCACATAACGTTCTCCAACTGCAGGCTCTTGTGTAATGTACTTTCTTACATCACGCATTTTTGAAGACCATTTTTTTTTTTATTAGCAACATCGGCTAACATATTCAGGTGTAAGCGCAGTCTCTCAATGTTTAGGTCATTTTTGAAAAACTCAGTTGATTTTTCCAAATTTGTTTCACCTCTGCTTACTAAAAGCAACAACTGTGAGTCCAGTTGAAGCAAACCTCTGAGTAATGCAAGATTGCATCATTTCACAAACCTCAATGTAAATAGCTTTGTAGCATTCCTTTGGGGTTTTGAAAGTGTGTGGTGAGCTGGCTTCGTTGTTCTCATACTTCTTTGGTATACTTCGATTCCGAGGAAGCGAAAGATCATCAGCTTTTCTTTTAAACACAATTCCCAAAAGTGTTCAAAACTATCACTCTTTCCATTCAATATACACATCAAGCCCTCATATACTTTTTCCAGATCAGCAACACTTAGATGAAGGCATTGAAGTTTTGCATTGAGATTCTGTACTGGGTTCGTAGCATGGCAATGTTGCGTAAAAAGAAATAAATCTTGAATTGTAAAGTTGACTTAAGGTAGTCTGCACATTTGTAACGTGCTTCAAAAAACTCTAGAAGTGCTTCAAAGTTTTTCAGTATGCTCAAGATACTAGAAGCTCACATAGTTTATCGAGTCGGGCAAAGGGATCGTATACCAGTTTGGTCGTTGGCGCTCTAACAGCGTATGCTTCTGAAAAGTCCCATCCTTTTGTTGGATTTCCTTACGGCACCATCATAGCACTGTCCTCTTAAGTTATCCACTGACAAATCAAGACGAGCAAAAACGTCTTTTCAAATACTAAACAAAGTTTGTGATTGAGTGTTGGGGGTCTCGCATAAACCAATAAAGTCTTCGTTGATGATTAAGGAATCATCGACAGTATGAACACAAAACGACACTTGTTCGTGAATCGAAGAATCACTTGTTTCGTCAAACATCACAGAAAAATGTTCAGTCTTCTTGATTGAAGCCAATACCTTTCTCAACACAGACTTTGCTAGTAGATCAATGATCTCGTTTTGAACATCGCAGGACGCCCACTTATACCCCAAATATCCTAACCATTCTTTGAACTCATTGTTTCGGAGTTCCAGCAAATGAAAACAAAATCTGAGTTTACATCTTCGTGCCCTCTAGTTGTTACTCCTTGTCGGCATAGAAATTGCACGGCTGTAAAACTTGTCCTCAAAGCTAAACGGCCTTTCTTCATATCACTGTTCATTCAATTGGGAGGCCACATTTCGGTTAGTGACAGAATTCAGTTTTAGAACACCTTCTTTATGCATAAACGTATTTTCATGAAGATGGGATTTTACCAAAGCCTTTTTCCTGTTAGAAAACCCTACGGAAGTAAATGCATCTTCTTTTTTTTGTAGAAAATTGTAATAGTTTTTAGCATTTGCCTCTTTGCAGGTTTTGCAAAAAAAAATTTCGACAGATGCTTTATATTCTAGCCATGTATATTTGATCAACCAAGACTTCTGAGATGATTGTCCAGGTTTCGGTTGTGAACGGTTCTCACCTGAAGACAATGAAGCATTTGAAGGCACAATAATTGTTGGGGGTTGACTTGCAGTATCATCAACTTCCAAACGCGCCTTTTTGGAACAGATTTATCCATTGCAAACTTAATTCACGACACACTAAGACAGTAAAGTAAACGAAGAAGGTTCGCCAACCGGGACAAATTCCAAGTGTGCCCGCAGCACCGTAACACTATTGTGATTCACACCACTCGTTTTCAGTTAACCTCCCTCCTACCGTAATAATTATTGGTTTTAACTCATTACTGAATGTATTTTAAAAGCTAACTATCGTAAAACAAGGAAAATAAAAAATTGCAACATAATTTTGTGATTTTACAAAGCATAATATAACTAATAACTTTATTAAATTATTGTGGGGGCCGCCCCCCTCCCAAACAAATTTTTGAGGGGGCTCGGCCCCCCTCAGACCCCATTGAGTAGGCGACCAACGATCTGCGCCTTCAGGTTTTGCCACAAGAAAACTAAGCGACACAAACAGTGAAACTGAATGCCTGATTACCCTGTTAAAACAAAATGTTGATCCATGAGATCACATAGTTCCTTCATTTTAGGAGCAGACAAACGGTAATGAACTCAATGGATAAGAATCTGTTCAAAATGGCTCTGAGCACTATGAGACTTAACATCTTAGGTCATCAGTCCCCTACAACTTAGAACTACTTAAACCTAACTAGCCTAAGGACATCACACATATCCATGCCCGAGGCAGGATTCAAACCTGCGACCGTATCAGTCCCGCGGCTCCGGACTGCAGCGCACAGAACCGCACGGCCACCGCGGCCGGCTATTTGATCTGTAATCGGAATTTTATACTTAACTTTGCTTGTAACCCCTAATTTGTCAATAAGAACATCGGGTAATTGATCAAGTAATTCAGTCCCATTACACAGGCAGCAATGCCCCACGGACAACACCGTACTGCTGGAAAACTAATTGTAAAGAAACAAAATTTACAGATGCCAGCATGCAGTCAGTATGACAGAGGGAACAGAGAAACATTGCTGCCTGAGTCCAGAGAGGCACACGCCAGTTCGTGGTTTGGCTCCGTGCAAACGAAACGATAGCCGAAAGGTGACACATGGCGATCCTACGGACTGATGGCGGTGGCTCTTTTGAAACTTGTGTAGCGGTTCCAGACAATCGAGCACTACGTCACCGAAGTGAATACAGTGGAAACAAAACTCTACAATCAGATGAAAACCAGTGGCGCACTAACTATTTCTTTAGACAGTAGGGCAAGCAAACGCATTTACAGTTTTCGTCTTTCAGCAAAACCGTTAACAATACAATGCATACTAACGGTGGGAAGGTGTGTTAGTGGATCAGCGCTATATTGTTCCACAGAGGGAAACAACTCAGTAATACTAGTCTGGACCCAGTTTTATAGGTCAAACTCTTGAAAACAATTTCTTTGCTTTAAAGACATCACTTATCTGGGAAGACAATGGTCGTACTCTGTTTTGAGACGATTTACGAAAAGGAGTCCACATTTACTGTAGATTGCTATATCAATCGGCCAGAGAGAAACTTTTGTTATTATTACTATTTTACAAACACTGTGCATCACATCTTAATGAGAAAAAGATAAATATAATTTGTTTGAAAAAGAAGATGAAATTTATTTGGTTTTTATTTAGACTAAAAAAATTTATGTTCAATTTCCAAATGTAGTTTTCCTTTCGACAGCCGGCCGGTGTGGCCGAGCCGTTCTAGTGCTTCAGCCTGGAACCGCGTACCCGCTACGGTCGCAAGTTCGAATCCTGCCTCTGGCATGGATGTGTGTGATGTCCTTAGGTTAGTTAGGTTTAAGTAGTTCTAAGTTCTAGAATAGATTAAAACTGAAGAAACTGCAAAAAAGTGGGAATTTAAGGAGATGGGACCTGGATAAACTAAAAGAACCAGAGGTTGTACGGACTTTCAAGGAGAGCATAAGGGAGAAATTGACAGGAATGGGGGAAAGAAATACAATAGAAGAAGAAAGTGTAGCTTTGAGGAATGAAGTAGTGAAGGCAACAGAGGATCAAGTAGGTAAAAAGACGAGGCCTTGTAGAAATCCTTGGGTAACGGAAGAAATATTGAATTTAATTGATGAAAGGAGAAAATATAAAAATGCAGTAAATGAAGCAGGCAGAAAGAAATACAAACGTTTCAAAAATGACATCGACAGGAAGTGCAAAATGGCTAAGCAGGGATGGCTAGAGGACAAATGTAAGGATGTAGAGGCTTATCTCACTAGGGGTAAGATAGATACTGCCTACAGGAAAATTAAAGAGACCTCTGGATAAAAGAGGACCACTTATATGAATATTAAGAGCTCAGATGGAAACCCAGTTCTAACCAAAGAAGGGAAAGCAGAAAGGTGCAAGGAGTATATAGAGGGTCTATCCAATAGCGATGTACTTGAGGGCAATATTATGGAAATGGAAGAGGATGTAGATGAAGATGAAATGGGAGATACGATACTGTGTGAAGAGTTTGACAGAGCACTGAAAGACCTGAGTCGAAACAAGGCCCCCGGAGTAGACAACATTCCATTGGAACTACTGACGGCCTTGGGAGAGCCAGTCCTGACAAAACTCTACCATCTGGTGAGCAAGATGTATGAAACAGGCGAAATACCCTCAGACTTCAAGAAGAATATAATAATTCCAATCCCAAAGAAAGCAGGTGTTGACAGATGTGAAAATTACCGAACTATCAGTTTAATAAGTCACAGCTGCAAAACACTAACGCGGGTTCTTTACAGACGAATGGAAAAACTAGTAGAAGCTGACCTCGGGGAAGATCAGTTTGGATTCCGTAGAAATGTTGGAACACGTGAGGCAATACTGACCCTACGACTTACCTTAGAAGCTAGATTAAGGAAGGGCAAACCTACGTTTCTGGCATTTGTAGACTTAGAGAAAGCTTCTGATAATGTTGACTGGAATACTCTCTTTCAAATTCTGAAGGTGGCAGGGGTAAAATACAGGGAGCAAAAGGCTATTTACAATTTGTACAGAAACCAGATGGCAGTTATAAGAGTGGAGGGACATGAAAGGGAAGCAGTGGTTGGGAAGGGAGTGAGACAGGGCTGTAGTCTATCCCCGATGTTATTCAATCTGTATATTGAGCAAGCAGTGAAGGAAGGACAAGAAAAATTCAGTGTAGGTATTAAAATCCATGGAGAAGAAATAAAAACTTTGAGGTTCGCCGATGACATCGTAATTCTGTCAGAGACAGCAAAGGACTTGGAAGAGCAGTTGAACGGAATGGACAGTGTCTTGAAAGGAGGATATAAGATGACCATCAACAAAAGCAAAACGAGGATAATGGAATGTAGTCGAATTAAGTCGGGTGATGCTGAGGGAATTAGATTAGGAAATGAGACACTTAAAGTAGTAAAGGAGTTTTGCTATTTGGGGAGCAAAATAGCTGATGATGGTCGAAGTAGAGAGGATATAAAATGTAGACTGGCAATGGCAAGGAAAGAGTTTCTGAAGAAGAGAAGTTTGTTAACATCGAGTATAGATTTAAGTGTCAGGAAGTCATTTCTGAAAGTATTTGTATGGAGTGTAGCCATGTATGGAAGTGAATCATGGACGATAAATAGTTTGGACAAGAAGAGAATAGAAGCTTTCGAAATGTGGTGCTACAGAAGAATGCTGAAGATTACATGGGTAGATCACATAACTAATGAGGAAGTATTGAATCGGATTGGGGAGAAGAGAAGTTTGTGGCACAACTTGACCAGAAGAAGGGATCGGTTGGTAGGACATGTTCTGAGGCATCAAGGGATCACCAATTTAGTATTGGAGGGCAGCGTGGAGGGTAAAAATCGTAGAGGGAGACCAAGAGATGACTACACTAAGCAGATTCAGAAGAATGTAGGTTGCAGTAGGTACTGGGAGATGAAGAAGCTTGCACAGGATAGAGTAGCATGGAGAGCTGCATCAAACCAGTTTCAGGACTGAAGACCACAACAACAACAACAAGTTCTAGGGTACTGATGACTTCATATGTTAAGTCCCATAGTGCTCAGTGCCATTTGAACCATTTTTTTCCTTTCGACACTTCGGGAAGCAAATTCTTTCATGACATCCATAAGATTTATTTTTCAGCCCTGTCTTGATGAACATAGAAGTGGAGTAGATGGGTGAGTCTCGACTCAGTCCCTGTTGGTCTGCAGCAAGTTTTAAATCGTCTCAAGGCGCTGAATAACCTCTGAGAGGCCGCCCGTGATGCTGGAACTGTCAGAAACACAATGATGAGGCGAATAGCTTCCTGAAGGGATTGTTCAACCCTACCAGGTCAGTAATACGTTCTTTTAGAATAGAGGACACTTTGCATGGTTGTATACCAGTCATAATGGTTCGGAGCATTTCGAGCTGCGCATGAAACCTGTCCAGATTAAAGTCTGTTGTATGCACACCAAGCATTTCCTCCAAACATCGTGTAGATGGGGGATTTGTCTTGGAGGATGTAAAATATATCTCCTCAAGATTGGATAGTCGTTGAAGACACTCTTCATTGGACCTTCAATCAGTCTCATTCAGAAGGAGATCAAGAACTTCAAACAAATCTTTCCTAAATTTTCGTTCTTGAGGCAATTCTTTGCGAACAGACGGTATTTCTGTGTCTTGCAGTTTGTCTGGTATTTTTCTTGGCCGTGAGATATTTGGGGCTTTCGTTTTTAGGTATTTAGAATAATCTTTGGATTTCTGTAACAACATATCAAATGCTTCTGTAGTCCTAAGACTTGCAAGAGCTACTTTTAGGACACGTACAGAATGTTTCACTCCAGCTGCATTAAAATTTCTATTCTGTAGGGATCTGGCCAGTTCCTCGCACAGTTGCTTCTGTTATATAAAAAATAGTTACAAATTTTGCGACCCGCTTCCCACAGCCTCGCAGGACTGACCTTCTTTCGGCTCTAACTGAGCTCAGAACATTCAATATTTCGCTCACAATTTCCTTGACTCGCACATAGTTTTCCCTGAAATGTGTCAAAGATTTTATTCTTACAGCCCAGTGGGTGGGACACAGAAATAGTTCTTGAGCTTTTGGATTCGAATTCGTCTCATCGACACCACATGGTACCACAACATCTGCATACATGTTTTACCTTTTTGCGGATTCTATAATTAAATTTGAGACGTCTTTGACAGTTACCAGTACATCGGACAACAGATCACAGCTTCTTGAAACTTCCTGTAGTGAGATCGAAACTATGATTGCTGCAATGGATGTAACGACTCTTTGGCTGGTCTTGAAGAAGTATTTCCTTCACAGCTTTGTTCCGCCCAGACACATTAGGTGCACCATCAAAATAGTGGCAGTGCAGAAACCCAATTTCAAGTGACAGTCTTAGAAGGATGTCTTTAATGGTAGTTGCCTTGGTGTCCATTGGACTATACAAACCCAGAAAAAGTTCTTTTATATCGAGCGTCTCAGTGTCAACACAACTTAGACAAAGAGTGAACTGCTCCTGCCCAGCCGCGTCCGTCGTGGAATCTGCCATAATTCCGTAAAATCGGACATTTTTTATTTGCTGTACAGTTTCTCGCTGGATCGAGTGAGCCATTATTTCCAGTACTTTGTTTTGTATCGCTGGCGTCAACCAAGGGCCACGGCGTTTCAGCTATATCTTCAGTTCTGGCACACCATTCTTCCTCTGATCGAGAAGAGTCGTGAGTTTCCCAGAGACCGTTTCGTGACCTCTCAGTGCGTTTCCCGTTCGTCCTAGGCACCTAAGTGAACTGATAATTACTAGCAAAGCGGTTCTAGCTTTCTCCAGATCGGCCACCAGACGTCGCGCGACTTGGGCAATGACAGGTGTGCTATTTTCACGTTGCTGAATAATTGCGAGAGACTCTCGATGAAAAAGACTTGAACTTTTCCGTAAGTTTTTTTCAGTACCTTCTTTAAGAAAAGCCTTCTCTTTCTGTGGTCTTCAATTGTTCACTAAGTGGATGGACCGAATGCAGTCATAGCAGTAAACACTGCCCCTCTTTTCTTCGTACTGCAGCCACGGATAAGCCACAAACTATTCCCATTTACAAGATCTTCCATTCCTTCCTGGAAACTTGTGCTTCTCTAATGGGTGAAATTTTGTTTTAAAACAGAGCCCTTTATGTTTTCATGCGAAAATGGGGTGTCTGCATGCTTTGACAGTCCTATGTCACAACTTTTATATTCATCGCCTCTACCTGAAACTGTTGGGTAAAAACGTGCAACATGACGTATATAGCACATACCACACTAACACAGAAATAGCTTTCAACAAGCAAAGCATGTTAATGGCAGACACATGCTATAGTAGCACAAGCATGGGAAGAGACACTCATAGCTGACCACAAAATATTTACCTTACCGAAACCTATGCCAGTGCTTTCTTGTAAGTATCTTCGACTAGTGTTACTACTACCAGACTGACACCGGCCCACTGTGATGGGTAACCCTAAGACAAACGATCTGATATTTTTAGTAAAATTCTTTGATAGATTTAATGACGCTATAACTCACTAATTGTATATGTCGCAAGTAAGAGGAATCACTGTAAAGATTATTGAACATCTATATAGTGAATTACAAAAGAGGGCCCAAATCAGACGTTAAAGCAATACTGCAATGTAGATGCAAGAACATTAACATGAGGCATAACAAACAAACTCGCACAATTCTTACCAAACCGATTACGATTGATGATTTATAGGAAAGAAACTCACGTGGTAAATAAAATATTTTCTTCTGTAAAGGTAATATGCTCTGCCATATTTGCTCAATGATGAATTGCCGTGTAAAGCACTGTGTTTCACTGTTTATTTTACATTCAACTTTCAGTTATTCAGTCAATTTAAGTAAACTGAAGAATGAGACGAAACTTTTGTGATGAAACTGGTATGAAAAACAGAGAACTCAAATCTCGTTTCCTGTGTACGAATGCTTTTGTCTACGGCTGTATAATGGGCAAAAACGAAGCCGCAATCGCAGTATATTAAAACTTATTGCCAGAAGCGACTGTATACTTTCACTTGCTACTGTTTTGCGAAAAGCTTTATTATACACATTGGTTTGCATTGTAGAACTGTACTTTTCCTTTCATAAACTAACGAATATCATTAATACACTACTATGTTGTGGTAGATAAAGACATCTCAGTATTTATTGTATAGAGAACTTCTCATGTCTTTGCGTATTATTATTTGCTGAAACCTCGTTTCCGTATCTTGAACTGTTTGTGTGTAGTGACGTCACGCCGCACTCTGCATGGCGTGCAGAAACTTATGTGCGGCGTGTCACCTACACATCCAACCCATTTATTCGTCACTGGAAAGGTACAGCTTTTCTGCCAAGATAAAACATTACTACGGTACATTATCTTCAGTTGCCACGCTCCAGTACATGACCTAAATGCACAAATCGTGAAATAGCCAGTGAGGTCATTCTTCACTGCAAATTCTTCGAATTACGCTCAAATAGGTATGGGTACTCCTCTTATAAGCATCGTATAAACTACGATTAATAACGGAAAAGTAGCCACTTCACTGCCGAGCACGAATTTTAGGCTATAATGTATCAAAATTCTTATGAAATCACGTGAGAAACGTTGCATAGCGAAAAGAAAATCCTCACCCAAATCCAAAAATAACATTTCCAGAATTTCTAAAATCATTAGGGGAAGTGACAACAAAACGACTATTCACGTTGGTGTGTAGAATATATGAGTCTGGCGACATACCATCTGACTTTCGGAAAAGCATCATCCACACAATTCCGAAGACGGCAAGATCTGACAAGTGCGAGAATTATCGCACAATCAGCTCATGCATCGAAGGTGCTTACAAGAATAATATACAGAAGAATGGAAAAGAAAATTGAGAATGCACTAGGTGACGATCAGTTCGGCCTTAGGAAAAGTAAAGGCACGAGAGAGGCATTTCTGACGTTACGGCTAATAATGGAAGCAAGGCTAAAGAAAAATCAAGACACGTTCATAGGATTTGTCGACCTGGAAAAAGCGTTCGACAATATAAAATGGTGCAAGCTGTTCAAGATTCTGAAAAAAGTAGGGGTAAGCTATAGGGAGAGACGGGTCATATACAACATGTACAACAACCAAGAGGGAATAATAAGAGTGGACGATCAAGAACGAAGTGCTCGTATTAAGAAGGGAGTAAGACAAGGCAGTAGCCTTTCGCCCCTACTCTTCAATCTGTACATCGAGGAAGCAATGATGGAAATAAAAGAAAGGTTCAGGAGTGAAAATACAAGGTGAAAGGATATCAATGATACGATTCGCTGATGACATTGCTATCTGAGTGAAAGTGAAGAAGAATTAAATGATCTGCTGAACGGAATGAACAGTCTAATGAGTACACAGTATGGTTTGAGAGTAAATCGGAGAAAGACGAAGGTAATGAGAAGTCAATGAAGTTAAGGAATTCTGCTACCTAGGCAGTAAAATAACCAATGATGGACGCAGCAAGGAGGACATCAAAAGCAGACTCGCTATGGCAAAAAAGGCATTTCCGGCCAAGAGAAGTCTACTAATATCAAATACCGGCCTTAATTTGAGGAAGAAATTTCTGAGGATGTACGTCTGGAGTACAGAATTGTATAGTAGTGAAACATGGACTGTGGGAAAACCGGAGCAGAAGAGAATCGAAGCATTTGAGATGTGGTGCTACAGACGAATGTTGAAAATTAGGTGGACTGATAAGGTAAGGAATGAGGAGGTTCAACGCAGAATCGGAGAGGAAAGGAATATGTGGAAAACACTGATAAGGAGAAGGGACAAGATGATAGGACATCTGCTAAGACATGAGGGAATGACTTCCATGGTACTAGAGGGAGCTGTAGAGGGCAAAAACTGTAGAGGAAGACAGAGATTGGAATACGTCAAGCAAATAATTGAGGACGTAGGTTGCAAGTGCTACTCTGAGATGAAGAGGTTAGCACAGGAAAGGAATTCGTGGTGGGCCGCATCAAACCAGTCAGTAGACTAATGACCAAAAAAAAAAGTGTGTAAAACATTTTCCGCAAAAAGGGATGTAGCTTAGCCTCACTTATATAAAAAACTGTAACATATTATGACTAATAATTCTGTTTCCGCTTCGGTTCTTTTGTGTATCAGGGCGAGAAAGAGTTTTCCTCAAACAGTCCGCAACAATAATAATGCGTTTATGAGTTAGGAGTAAGGAATTGCCATAATGAGTATACATAATAAGTCAGTGCAACTATACATGAGGACAAAATTATCTACAATACCTCAGTATATCGAGGCCTGCTTTTAGCAAGAAAGACATTATCTAAGCAATAACTGCCACGACTGATTGAGTGCATTGCATAACTACTGTCACAGGTTTAACTATGAGAAATATGGCCCCTAAACAAAGCAGCGTGTGTCAAATCATGAATGTATTATGTATTCTATGAGATATAAATAGTCATTCGTGAAATTAATTAAAATTGTCATACTGAAATGTGAACGTAGTGCGTGTCTGGAACGATGAACTGCGTAACAACTTGCTCTACAATATTGTTTCGGAACATACGTTTCGCTTTTCTCATCCTGCAACAGCAGTGGACTTTCTCTTGCTGTGGAATAAAGGAGTGACCTGAGTACACCGCTTTGACGCCTAGCATCAAGACAAGCTGAAGTGCGTCATGGAGGGAGTTTCTTGCAACGCTTCACTTAACGCATGACTCCAAATGCTAGTTTTTTTGCAACTTACAAGAATTATTCTGTCTTAGTTCTCGATACGATGTTACATGTACGTAGCTCGTGCCTTTCTGCACCAGTTTAACTTATATTATTACACAGTGATTATCGAAATCTTTGTTGATTGAACCTGTACTTACTTTGTTGTAGTGCTAGGGAATGCGCATTCACCGACTCTTGTTTATTATTTCTGTAGCATTTCTTTGCTTTTTCCTGCTTGAATCCTTGGGGCTGACCTGATTGGCACTGATACGGATAGTCAAGCTAGTTCTGAGTATTCCAGCGTAGATCCTGGCACTGTTTTATCGCTTTTGCATTGAGATTTGGTGCCCCTTTTAACTCAAAAGTAAAAAACTGGCATTTTTTTGCAAATGTTTTCGAGTACGCCATAGTACCCCCCCTCCTTTCCCATAGAACACTAACTGAGAATTGTGGAAATATAATTACATTTACATTCTTCAATGAACTACTGAGAACAATCAGTATTGAACTAGGAGATTAATGACAAATAAATGACATAAAATAATTACATATCTTTCACCAGGAAGGTTCACTCACATCACCTCGAAATTGCAAATCAAATGTGTGTGTCTTTTTTCTCAGTACAGGAAACTGGAGAAAATTGACTGGTTACGGTGTACGTGTGTCATGTTCGTTACCAGAGCAGCGATGCATAACGATGTAGCCACGGCGTGAAGGGCGGGAAGGCTAGAATACTACCTCTCCTCACACTTAGGTTATCACGTTGCTGTCATTTTATTAAATGTTGGATTGTTCTGAGAGTACGGCGGACATTGTCGTAGCAGCGGACTAGGTCATGCGTATCGACTACTGTTTGGGCATTGTTGCCGGTGTTTGTCATTTTCGATAGTGCCGCAAGTGGCTTGTGTATTTGTGCCTGCATGACCGCGAGACTAAACTGATCAACAAAAGTTTTGCGCCACCTGCAGATCTGCGGAGAGCCAAACAGTAAGTAATGAAGGTGGTGGCAATACTTGTTTCGAACAGTATATTATTACGCCAGTGTAGAGGATAACTGTTAACAACCTAAAGGAACAGCAAAACCAGTTTTTTAGAGTCTGGCGTTTCTTCCGCAAATTGGGCGCCCTGGCCAGTCTGTAGTTCGCCTGTACGACCCGGTCAGTCTCCGCTACTGTTCCAAAGTGCTGTGCTGAATTTGTTGCATATGCATACAGAGGGTGCCACAGACTGAAAAATGGGACGATGAGTATAGAATGTTGTAGGTGTTATAAGATGTTTCAGTCAAAAGCAAAAATCGCTGCCAACAAAAATATCTCGTATTTCTTGATTCACTGTCTCTACCTATAGACCAAATAAAACTCCAAGTGAATTAAGGCGGCGGGAGGCCGAAGCCTCGCCCACTCCCCTACACCAGAGTTTGAAGAGAGAGGGGGGGGGGGGGGTGCGACCCCCCCCCCCCCTTCCGGTTGATACGCCTTTAATGAAAACTGTCCCTTGTTATTAGATGGTGCGTATGCAGCAGTAGAGCGCTCAGACTAACTTTAACGAGAGATGTGCTTTTCGTCATCAAGCCGGGTGTTCTCTATACCCCAAGCCGGCTGTTCTCTATACCCCAGCCACCTTGTCTGATTCAGCAAAAGTATGCGGGTTTTTGGTTACTATAACACTATAATGGTCCTCCGGCATCAAATATTCGCAGATATTATTAACACTTCGTGTTCAGTAACGCTAAGACAAAGAGGTAACATTGCTATCTTCCCTCAACAGCTTTAATCGACAGAAGTGAACGATATTGTTTTGTTACACATGACAGGCAAACATTAATAGACAGGCAAAGGCACGTCTCTCACTGAAGCCTGGCGTTTGGTGAGATGGCGGCGTCCGTTGTAAGAAAAATTGTTGCCTAAAGCGACGCATGTATTAACCACTAAGTCTAAATCTTAAAGGTGACGTCGTTAAATCGGTTTATTCTAATTTCTTACGACTGTTTTATCTCTGTTTTACACTCGCCACCATATAGCGATTCTAAACTACTAGCTTGAGCGGTATTGCCTCTCTAATAATATGTGGCTGTGTTACAAATCTATCTGATTCATCTACTGAACTGTGTGGTGGTCATAAATTCTTTTTATAGATTTGTGTGTGCTTATCATGTCGTCCATTATCGTGTTTTAAAATTTAGACGAAATTTGGAATAACATTTTATGCTCAGTGTCAGTCTATTCATTTAGGACTTTGTTCGAGTATTTTCCTGAGTGTGTGGCATATTTCCATTTCTTCCAAAACGATCGTTATTGGGCTGTTAGTTATTATGTATAGGATTTTCAATGTGTGCTCCAACTGGTTTACGTTATGGTTTTCTGTTTTCAAATGGCAGAAGAATGAGGAGAGATGTGTATCGATCTTTCTGGCGTATACTTGATATCGGATGAGAAAATTTCATCCTGTTTGGCCTATATAGGATCTTTTACAGACATTATAACAGGACGAAATTTTCCGATCAGATATTAGATAGCCAGAAAGAACGACACAAATCCCTCCACATTCTTCTGCCATCTGAAAACAGAAAACCATAACGTAAACCAGTTCGACGACGCAATGAAAATCCTACAGATAATACCAGAGCCCAATAACGACCCTTTTGGATAAACAGATACGTTCGCACACATACACGAAACTACCCAGACAAAATTCTAAATGAATAGACTCAACATGAGCATTAAAATTTTATTGAAAATTTCATCGAAATTTTAGAACACCTACTAGATGAAAGCCTTACACCTTAGAAGTCAACGATGATGAATGGTTAGATGTTGTTTTAGCTCCTTCTATGGAATTGTGTTGTTGTTATAGATTCTCAGTGTATGTTTGCTTGAGTTGTCGTTTCTTGACTTCTGAGGTGTAAGGCTTTCGAAATTATAGAAGAAGAAAATATCAACAAAATTTAGCTAACAACAGCATTTGTTGTTGGATACTTGTACGTAAAAACATGTGACAGCTATAACATCAAGACTAAGAAGACTACTCAACATATTGTTACAAAACCCATCAGATATACCGTATAACGAGATGTGCCGTACAACGTAAAATCTGTGTATACTAATAGCCCTATATTATTGCAGGTCGCTTGGAAACGGCAATGCGGTCGAAATAAGCTTCTCGTTTAACTGTACCACTCTTGAATACTTGCGATATTTCCAGAAGTGGATTACATGATTTGTTCAACTGTTTCCAATTGCTTCCACGTTCTCTGCCCATGATTCCAAACTCATGACCCTGAGAAAACAGTCCACTCTATCCTGAACAGTGGTAACTTGTCAGTTTAGTAAAAAAGTATTACATTTCAGATGAATCGCTTTATCCTGCACCTGTTCAATAACAAGGCCTTGGTTGTGGTCCGAATTCAACACCTGTAAATTCTGAACATGCTTACACAAATGGTTTACAAGTATGGTTTGATAATTATGCTAAAAAAGCAAGAATAAAATGTTTGACTCATGTACTAGTTTGACTCATGTACTTTGACAGATATACACTTGGTCCAACGATCCTTCAGCTTTTTTATCCCGTCAGAAAAATAGTTTCTGTCAAATTCTGCAAAATACTCGTTGACTGCAACTAACACTTCCGTATTTAATGAAAATTCCTTCCTAACAAACCAAAGTTTCAAGTTAGGGAACAGAAATAAGTCTCTTGTGGCTACGTCTGGTGAAGAGGCTGGATAAGGAACCTACAAAAACCGATTTTCGCCATCGTTATCGCTGATGTATTGAATTGCGCACTGCCTTACGAAAGAGCGCTTTTTTGTGTGCCAACCTTGCTTATTTTCAGCTAACGGAAACTTCAAACTATCCAACAATGTAGAATAATAAGGCCGTGATATTGTTCTGCCTTTTCCAAGTAATGTATGAGGATCGTTCCTTGGGAATCCCAAAAACAGTGTCCATCTCCTTACAATCTGAGAAAATGGTCTAGCGCTCTCCGATGCACTTTCAGCAGCCTATGTCGATTGTTTTGGCAGCCGCTCTGATCGTGTTGTGTAATGACGGATCCAGGTTTAATCAACAGCCATAAACTCCGGACTGCAATTAAACATCGCCTGACAATGTGTTGAAATGTTGCGACGGATGCCGTGAACAATTGCAGCAACTTCCTCGCTCACAGCTTCTTCATATCCAATTCTCCGTGTAGGATATTATGCACTCGCTCAGTTGAAATGTCTGAGAAATCTCAAGAACTTTTATTAGACGTTTCTGCTTTAACATATCGTGGAATTTGTGAATGGTTTCCTTTGTGCTGACCTCAATCGGACGGCTGGTGCGCTCTTCGTCCTCTGTGCTCGATCGACCGCATTTCAGTCCAGTAAACCAAACGTGAAATGTCTTCACGGATGGTGCGCAGCCCAGCTCTGTCTTGCTTTTTGCGGCAGTTCAACGCTCCAAATGAAAATGTTTGATAACAGTACGAAACTCGATTTTCTCCATTTGCAGTCGCTGTAGACACACTGACGAATTCAGACGGCTGTCACCAAGGACCTGTGCGCTCCACATTGTTGAAATCCTGTATTGAGCTCTAAAGTAATCAAGCTTAAAAACGATTAAGGTGCAATGACTGTGTTCCACTTTTTCATGGAAATTTACTAGACTTATCAAACTGCCCTGAAAATGAGGCTGGACTTTAATAGGCTGCAAACGCAAATGCGAGGTTCCGTGCAACAGTTCGGTATCCGCCTGCGCTGCACAAAGTAAACCACTGGATGCAGCCAGCACTGGAGACACCCAGTTGTGAGCAGCGGCGCAGAGCTGGCGGTCCAGAGCACTGCGCAGGCACTGGCTTAACCCACCGAAGTGGCCTCCTGGGGTAAGCAATGTAGACCTGTCGTCAACTAGTGCTGGAGTTGGTTTTCCGTCAGACATGACAGGCGCGGTGGGGTTCCACTGTCCATGGCCAGCAAACAGACCAGGCAAACTTCTTCCCATCCCATTTTCTTACTTACAACAAACCACACACTAAAACAACCACGGTTTGCTACCAATTAAATGGCAAGGATCACGGAACTGGGAGAGAAAAGGTGCAGAGGGAAAGAAAAAAAAGACTCTCAACCATATTTGTTTGCATCAAAAATATTTTAACATTGAATACGATAACCATTAAGAAATGCCATACAACATTTAACATATGCCACAATAAAAATGATAATTCAAGCATTTATATACCAAAGAAATTTTTAAAGTTACTCACACATGTTCTTTTTTTCCAATAAGAAAACCACGTAACAAAATTTTAAGTAGGAGAAAACCATTAACATTAATCACAATTAAGGGCTTGAGACAAACACATCTGGTCATTAAACAGACGTTAACATAAGGCGTCTCCCTTATCTTAACCCAGACATCGTTCAGCCTCTTTAGGCAGCTAAAATTAAGAATTCTAGAAGGTACACAAAGAGAAGTTTAAAACCATACAGACAAAAGATAATAACGGAATTGAACTGTAATTTTCACGGCAAGAAACCTCGTAAGACCCTTTCAAGTCTGACTCGTGACTTTTCGAAAGAGAAATAGTTTCAGAGGTTTTCAAGTTTAAAACGGAAAACGCAGAATTTAAAAGATTGATTTCCTGTTACCAAATAAATACCGAAAAAACTTTCACAAGACAATCAACACTAAAGTTTAGATTATGTTTGCGTTTACAAGGCTTTAAACCACACGGTCTTCTACTAATAACCCGGAATGCTGATTCACATTGATGGACAAAGACGACAAGAAAGGTCGTTACTCAAATACAGACAGCTGTGAAGGGCAGTCTCTGCAGCCACCGTCGCTCAAGGAAGAGTCGACACTGTAGACACACTCACACACCAGAAGACACTCACCCTTTATATTTCCACTCAAGTTCTAGGCTAAACAGTAAATACTGGCAACTCAGCATCCACAAACCAAACAAACTGCAGCAGGCAGGACATGTGTCGACTCTGGAGACAGAAATCCACTATCGTGAGAGCAGACGGAAGCTGTAATTCACAAATTTGGCAGCCACACTTTCCATAGTCATCAGTCCTGAGACTGGTTTGATGCAGCTCTCCATGCTACTCTATCCTGTGCAAGCTTCTTCATCTCCCAGTACCTACTGCAGCCTACATCCTTCTGAATCTGCTTAGTGTATTCATCTCTTGGTCTCCCTCTACGATTGTTACCCTCCACACTGCCCTCCAATACTAAATTGGTGATCCCTTGATGCCTCAGAACATGTCCTACCAACCGATCCCTTCTTCTAGTCAAGTTGTGCCACAAACTCCTCTTCTCCCCAATTCTATTCAATACCTCCTCATTAGTTACGTGATCTGCCCACCTAACCTTTAACATTCTTCTGTAGCACCACATTTCGAAAGCTTCTATTCTCTTCTTGTCTAAACTATTTATCGTCCATGTTTCACTTCCATAGATAGGTACACTCCATAGAAATCCTTTCAGAAACGACTTCCTGACACTTAAATCAATACACGATGTTAACAAATTTCTCTTCTTCAGAAACGCTTTCCTTGCCATTGCCAGTCTACATTTTATATCCTCTCTACTTCGACCTTTACTACTTTGTCTCATTTCCTAATCTAACTCCCGTAGCATCGTCCAACTTAAATCGACTGTATTCCATTATCATCGTGTTGCTTTTGTTGATGTTCATGTTATACCCTTCTTCCAAGACACTGTCCATTCCGTTCAATTTCTCTTCCAAGTCCTTTGCTGTCTCTGACAGAATTACAATGTCATTAGCGAACCTCAAAGTTTTTATTCTTCTCCATGGATTTTTATACCTACTCCGAATTTTTCTTGTCCTTCCTTTACTGCTTGCTCAATATACAGATTGAATAACATTGGGGATAGGCTACAACCCTGTCTCGCTCCCTTCCCAACTACACGACTCTTATAACTGCCATCTGGTTTCTGTATAAATTGTAAATAGCCTTTCGCTCCCTGTATTTCATCCCTGCCACCTTCAGAATTTGAAACAGAATATTCCAGTCAACATTGTCAAAAGCTTTCTCTAAGTCTACAAATGCCAGAAACGTAGGTTTGCCTTTCCTTAATCTTTCTTCTAAGATACGTCGTAGGGTCAGTATTGCCTCACGTGTTCCAACATTTCTACGGAATCCAAACTGATCTTTCCCGAGGTCGGCTTCTACCAGTTTTTCCATTCGTCTGTAAAGAATTAGCGTTAGTATTTTGCAGCTGTGACTTATTAACGTGATAGTTCGGTAATTTTCACATCTGTCAACAACTCCTGTCTTTAGGATTGGAATTATTATATTCTTCTTGAAGTCTGAGGGTATTTCGCCTGTCTCGTACATCTTGATCACCAGATGGTAGAGTTTTGTCAGGACTGGCTCTCCCAAGGCCGTGAGTAGTTCTAATGGAATGTTGTCTACTCCGGGGGCCTTGTTTCGACTTAGGTCTTCGAGTGCTCTGTCAAACTCTTCACGCAGTATCATATCTCCCATTTCATCTTCATCTACCTCCTCTTCCATTTCCATAATATTGTCCTCAAGAACATCGCCCTGTGTAGACCCTCTATATACTCCTTCCATCTTTCTGGTTTCCCTTCTTTGCTTAGAACTGTGTTTCCATCTGAGCTCTTGATTTTCATGCAAGTGGATCTCTTTTCTCCAAAGGTCTCTTTAATTTTCCTGTAGGCAGTATCTATCTTACCCCTCATGAGATAAGCCACTACATCCTTACATTTGTCCTCTAGCCATGCCTGCTTAGCAGCTTTGAACTTCCTGTCGTTTGTATTACTTTTTGCCTGCTTCACTTGCTGCATTTTTGTATTCTCTCCTCTCATCAATTAAATTCAGTATCTCTTCTGTTACCCAAGGATTTCTACTAGCGCTCGTCTTTTTACCTACTTGATCCTCTGCTGCCTTCACTATTTCATCCCTCAAAGCTACCCATTCTTCTTCTACTGTATTTCTTTCCCCCATTCCTGTCAATTGTTCCCTTATGCTCTCCCTGAAACTCTGTACAACCTCTGGTTTAGTCAGTTTATCCAGGTCCCATCTCCTTAAATTCCCACCTTTTTGCAGTTTCTTCAGATTTAATCTGCAGTTGATAACCAATAGATTGTGGTCAGAGACCACATCTGCCCCTGGAAATGTCTTACAATTTAAAATCTGGTTCCTAAATCGCTGTCTTACCATTATATAATCTATGTGAAACCTTTTAGTATCTCCAGGGTTCTTTCATGTATACAAACTTCTTTCATGATTCTTGAACGAAATGTTAACTATGATTAAGTTATACTCTGTGCAAAATTCTACCAGGCGGATTCCTCTTTCATTTCTTATTCCGAATCCATATTCACCTACTACGTGTCCTTCTCTTCCTTTTCCTACTTTCGAATTCCAGTCACCCATGACTATTAAATTTGCATCTCCCTTCACTACCTGAATAATTTCCTTTATCTGATCATACATTTCATCAACTTCTTCATCATCTGCAGAGATAGTTGGCATATAAACTTGTACTACTGCAGTAGGTGTGGGCTTCGTTTCTATCTAGGCCACAATAATGCGTTCACTATGCTGTCTGTAGTAGCTTACCCGTACTCCTATATTTTTTATTCATTATTAAACCTACTCCTACATTACCCCTACTTGATTTTGTATTAATAACCTTGTATTCACCTGACCAAAAGTCTTGTTCCTCCTGCCACGGAACGTCATTAATTCCCCCTATATCTAACTTTAACATATCCATTTCCCTTTTTAAATTTTCTAACCTACCTGTCCGATTAAGGGATCTGACATTCCACGCTCCGATCCGTAGAACGCCAGTTTTCTTTCTCTTGATGACGACCTCCTCTTGAGTAGTCCCCGCCCGGAGATCCGAATGGGGGACTATTTTACCTCCGGAATATTTTACCCAAGAGGACGCCATTATCATTTAATCGTACAGTAAAGCAAGGCCGTTTTGATTAGTGTTACAGGGCCCCATCAGTCAATCATCCGGACTGTTGCTCCTGCAACTACTGAAAAGGCTGCTGCCCCTCTTCAGGAAGCACACGTTTGTCTGGCCTCTCAACAGACAGCAATATAATCAGCATCTAACTTCAGCATCCACTGTGGAGAGAAGCCAAAGCAATCCAACCCATGATTATTATGTTTGTGAAGTTGTCTTTGGTTTCAGCGGGTGTTTCTTGGACCTGGTGGAAGTGTCGCAACATCACTTGTACAGCCAGGCACCATCTCGTCGTAGAGCCTGATACGCTTACTGCCAAAGACCCATTCATTTTATAACTTGTAAGTCTCAAACATAGGCCCTTAAATGTTACTCTGAAATAAACTCAAACTGTAAAAGATGATAATCTTACAATTGGTGATACATTAAAATAAAAAATTTCTGAATAAAATGTTTATCTGGATGTACTTGATAGGTTATAACAAATGATGTATGGAAATATTGTTTTAATATGAAAGGCTTCAATTTTTTGGTTTTTGCTTCTATAGATAAAAACTGAAAATCTTTATTTAAGTTGATAAATGGTAGTATTATTCTCATTTCTATTATTTATGGTATTCACATAAACTCTTGTAGTGATCATCGACGGGAAAGCGGAAGTACTGTGCATACCGAGTAATTCTACATCTACAATCTACATTTGTATGCAACTCAGCACAATTAGATTTATTTTTTTATATGGAGGGGGAGAGGGAGTGATTAAAAACTGTGACCAATATGATGTGGCCCACCACGATTTCCTTTTCTGTGCCAACATATTCATTTGTTGTTAATATTTCAGTCTTTGTGTTCACTTACAGTTTTTACTGCTTACATTGGCCGAAGTCTAAATAGATGTTCTATCACCCTGTCGCATCTGAAAGGTAACGTTTTCGCCGTATACCTCGCCTCACCGATTCTGCACAGAACCTCCTCATTTCTTGTCTTCTAAGTACAGAAGTTAGTTTAAATGAGAATGCTGTAAACTATTCCAACATTTTCCTGTTATGCCACATCTGTTTCTTCGATTCTCTTGTTTCTCAGTTTCATGCAAATGAAAGTAAACGTTTCTCAGTGGATGAAACAGAAGCAGGTGGGATTTGGTCGTTAGTTTTTAATTGTTTCAAATGTCATCTTCTGTTTATGGTTTCTATAGCCACAGTACAGGATCGCATCAATTTTGAACTGAATACAAGGGCTATAAATTATGAGTTACAGGCAGCAAATATATTTGATAACCATTTCTTAAATATAGTAGAAAGTACAGTTCAAGAGAGAAATCCCAGTAGTGTGTTGAAAAAATAACTCTCATAAAATTCAGTCGTATGAATGTGTCACCAACTTCTCCTGCAATTAAGAAATTTGTATATTCTTTCTAAATTGAAAGCTCATCAGGTTTTGATGGTGTTTTCAACAGAGTTTTAAAGATTTGTTAGCGGACAATAAGTCTGACATTGTCTGAAATGCGTCACAAACTCCATTTTTGCCGAGGGATTGAAATATGCTGCTGTCAAACTCTTCCACAAGAAACTTGACAGGAGAGATGCCAGTAACTACGCTGCTGCTTTCACTGCTGACGTCAAGTTGCAAAATTTTTGAGAAGGTTATATATTCTAGAACAGTATCTCACCTGAGCAACAATGATACCCTCAGCAAAGAGTTGTTTTACCGAGAATGCTGTTTAAATGTTCACTCACCAATTTCACCACTTTTTTTCTTATTGAGTCATCTGTCTTCTATCTGCTTTGATGCAAACCGCTAAGAATTCTTCTCCTGAGACAATCTTTTCATCTCAGGATAGCAACTGTAACCTACACCCTCAACTATTTGCTGTATATGTTCCAATGACTGTCTTCCTCTACGATTTCTACCCTCTAGTGCAATGGAAGTTATTCCCTAAAGATGTAACAGATCTCCTATCATCCTGTCCCTTTTTCTCGTCAGTTTTTTACACATATTTCTTTCCTCGCCAATTCTACGGAAAACCCCCCTCATCTTATCAGTCCATCTAAATTTCAACATTCTTCTGTAGCACGACATCACAATTCGTTCGACTCTCTTCTGTTCCGGTTTTCTCACTATCCGTGCCTCATGACCATACAATGCTGTGCTATGACCTATGTTGGGTGCTGGCAGACTTCTCCTGAAGTTGAGTCCCACGGTGCCCAGAGCCACAGATCCCGTATGCCTTGTCCACTATCACTCACAATACGGAAGTCGTCAGCGTAGTTTATAGCTAATATCCTCTCATCTCGAATTTTAATCCCGTTCTTGAACCTTTCTTTTATTTCTGCCATTGCTTCTTCTATGGTGTAGATTTAATAGGAGGGGTGGAAGACGACGCCCCTACCTTACTCCCTTTTTAATCCGAGGACTTCTTTCTTGTTCTCCCATTCTTACTGTTCTCTCTTTGTTGCATATTGCATAAAACCCGTATTTCCTTATAATTTACCCCTATTTTTCTCAGAATTTCGAATATCTTGCACCATTTTAAATAGTCGAATGCTTTTTCCATGTCGACAAATCCTATGGGCGTATCCTGATTTTTATTCAGATGTCCTTCCATTATCAGCAGCAAAGACAGAACAGCCTACCTGATGCCTTTACCTTTCTTAAAGCCAAACTGATCATCATCTAACAGATTCTCAAGAATCTTATGCTTTCTTCTGTATATTATTCATGACAGCAAATTGGATGCGTTAGCTGTTTAAAGGGGGACGTTGATAAAATTGATCAAAAATCTCAATTTTCTGTTTATTTTTTATTTATTAGTACAATTCATGGCCAATAAGTTCGCAGAGTTTCAATGCTGAAATCGCATCCGAAGTGCCTAAAAATTAATTAAAAGCGTGACGCGGTCTCCGTGCCACGCGCACGTTTTGAAGCAGCCCTTCAATACCAGCTCAGTGAACAACGATTCTGTGTATTACTTTCAACCAAACGTGTGCGGGATACATCAAGAAGGCCATGATACATACTCTTTGGTTTTATAGATCATCTTCGGCCAATCCTGCACTTCTAAAAAAGTGTGTTCATGGCAGAACCCAAAATCCAAATGAGTCTCTAAATTCACACATATGGAAACGATGACCTACAAACACATTTGCATCTTCTACAGTTGTCAGAATTGCAACTTATGATGCAGTTATAGTATTTAATGGTCGGAACGTGGAGAGGATGAAGGTATTAGAAAGAATGGATTTCTTTTTTACTCAGGACATCCTGTTGAAGACCTGGTAAAGGAAAGAAGACAGGCAACAAGGAACCAGAAGAGAAGCCTTGAAGGGAAGACGAGCCAGAGTACAAATGTGGTGCCTTCTGAAGAAGTGACATAAGGTAAAAAGTTAGGTTGCACTTAAAATTGCGTTTCCTGAAAACTTTGTTTTTTAAAGTTTTGTATGGAAGTGAAACATGGACGATAACTAGTTTGGAAAAGAAGAGAACAGAGGCTTTCGAAATGTGGTGCTACAGAAGAATGCTGAAGATTAGATGGGTAGATCATATAACTAATGAGGAAGTATTGAATAGGATTGGGGAGAAGTTTGTGGCACAACTTGACCAGAAGAAGGGATCGGTTGGTAGGACATGTTCTGAGGCATCAAGGGATTACCAATTTAGTACTGGAGGGCAGCGTGGAGGGTAAAAATCGTAGAGGGAGACCAAGAGATGACTACACTAAGCAGATTCAGAAGGATGTAGGTTGCAGTAGGTACTGGGAGATGAAGAAGCTTGCACAGGATAGAGTAGCATGGAGAGCTGCATCAAACCAGTCTCAGGACTGAAGACCAAAACAGCAACAACAAGAACCTTTTCCTCAGATTCTACGAATGCTAGAATTATGAAATTTTGTACACATATTTCTGTAAACCTAATAAACGTTGTGGAAAGAGCAAATTTTGAAATTCTGATTGCAAACTGAGATACGGGGCAAATGGCACGGAGTTTTGCATCAATTTCAAATTGTATTTGTGGAATTGTAATTAAAAAAATTATGAAAATTCTTCTATTTGACCTATTTAAAAAACCTCATGAGAGAAACTTACAACATATAAAGGGATGAAATAGAGAATTTTTTGTAGAAATCTCTTGAATAGTTTCTGAGAAAAAGGAACATACATTATTTCTTGAAAATAGAACTTTAAATTTCATCAAAAACTTGAATATATATAATCAAAGGATTTTATATCTAAATGTATTACTTTCATGTAAAGCGTAGTACAAAATTTCATCACCATATCTCCAAAACTGTGGATGTGGTACATTTTTGAAATAGTGTGTGTTTTTCATCAACGTCCCCCCTTAAGGACTACGTTAGGTGCTAGAAGACTTCTCTTAGCTAGGAATGCTTTTTACAAGTGCTAGTCAGCTTTTTATGTCTTCTGTGGCTTCTTCGGTCTTACCTTCCCTGTACTTACGGTTTTCTTTCCAGCTTCTGTGATTTCCCTTTTTAAGGATGTCCATTCCCCTTCAACTGAACTGCATACTGAGCTATTCAGTATCGCAGTGTCTACACCCTCAGTAAACTTCAGGCGTATTTATTCATTTCTGATTTCTTCATTTCTGAATACGTCCGTATCCCACTTCTTTGTTCACTGATTCTTCCCGACAATTCTCTTAAACTTCATCCTATTCTTCATCATTGCTAAGCTGGATCAGCATGTACATCTCCTCCCGTGTACGCCTTACAATCCAATATCTGATTTCGGAATCTCTGCCTCACCATGATGTAATCGAACTGAAATCTTCCCGTATCTTCCAGCGTCTTTCAAGTATACTTTCTCCTCTTGTGGTTCTCGAACAGACTATTGACTATTACTAATTGATATTTACTGCAGAACACTATTAGCCTTTCTTCTCTCTCGTTCCTACCACCTAGCCAATATCCCCCCATAATCTTTCTTCTACTCCCTCCCTTACAACTGCATTCCAGTCCCCCATGACTATTGGATTTTCATCTCCCTTTACCTACTGAATTAGCCGTTCAGTATCCTCATATGCTTTCGCTAGATCTTAATTGTCTGCCTGCGTCGTCACCATGTCCAGCTGAACTATCGTTGTCAGTGTTGGTCCACTGTTGATTCTGATGAGAACAGCAAACCAACACCGACAACAATACTTCAGACATACATGCCTGCGTCGTCAGCATGCCCAGCTGAACTATCGTTGTCAGTGTTGGTCTACTGTTGATTCTGATGAGAACAGCAAACCAACACCGACAACAATACTTCAGACATACATGCCGACGTCGCAGGCAGAGGATGGTGAGATACAGAAAGTCTATGATGACAGTAAAAGGATAATCCACTACAAGCAATTAGTGGTACAAGCATCATATAATGAAACAGCGTTGGATGATTTTTTTCTGCGACCTAATCTACGGCATTTGACTGTGTGACTCAAAGTAATCTCCTAAGCAAATTGAAGTTTTGTTTGATAGATTGTATTGCCAACCAATGGATAATGTCATATCTGACCAAACTAAAGCAGAGAGTTGTACTTAGAAAATAAGTCAACGTCGTCTGGAAACATTACTCTGACTGGGGATCAATCTGAGGCCTACTGTTGTTCCTCACATATGTAAACGATCTTCCATCTAATACACAAAAAGAAGAGTTGGTTCTTTTTGCGGATTACATTGGTATTGTAATCAATCCAAGAATACATACAGAAACAGAACAAATGGTAAACAATCTTATTAAAAGTATCATTGACTTCATCATCATTTTCATCATCATTGACACGCAAGTCGCCGACGTGGCGTCAACTAAAAAGACTTGCAATACGGCGACCGAACCCCAAAGGGGATATCCCGGCCAATAAATGCCATACGATCATTTCATTTCACTAGTTTTTTGCGAATGGTCCCACCCTCAGCTTTAAAAAGTCATAACTTATTCGTTTCTGCAAGTCTAGGGGTGCTACACCAATGATAATTGTAAGAAATGGTAAGGAATAATTAATAGGCTGGAAACAAAATTCTTACGTGATCATGTTTATGAGAATTTGAACTGGAAAAAGCACATTTTGAAACTCCTAAAACAACTTAGTTCAGCCACATTTGCACTTAGAATCGCTGCAAATCTTTGGGAGAGACAAATCAGTTAGCTGACCTATTTTGTATATTTTCATTCAATAATGTCATGTGGAATAATGTTCTTGGGTACCTCATCTTTAGGGGAGACAGTCTTCATTACTCAGAAACGTGCTGTAACTATAACGTGTGGTGCTCACCCACGATCATCTTGTTGCCATCTTTTTAAGGAGTTGAGCATTCTGACTACCGCTTCGTAGTATATTTATTTCCTTATGAAATTTGTTGTAAACAATACACTGTGGTTTAAAAGGAACAAATGGCAGAAAGAAAAATGACATTCAGTACTCTATATTCACGTCGTCTTTGGCACAATGAGGGGTGCACAGTGCTACAACTAAAATTTTGATAACTTACGCAGGGATATAAAATGTCTCACAAACAACAAAGTAAAATTTGAAAACGAACTGAAAAAATTTCTCCTTAACTATTTCTCTTATTCTATACAAGAATTTCTATTATTGCAATGAGCAGAACAATTGCGTGTAGAAGTCACTGACTTTGATCTGTATATAAATGTTCAGCATGCAACCATATTTACAACTTAATTTACGATGTGCATGTAAAATGACTCATTCCAAACGATCCGTGGAACATGAAAGTAACTAACTAGCTATACCGTTTAGTGTGGTGATTAGCTCGAATGACGTTCAGTCTTGATACTTTGTCATCCCCGGCCACTTTCCATTTTAACAGCAGAAACTGGACACTGGACAGTAAAGGAGATACGTCTGTTGGGGGCAGAACACTGAACAGCGTGACTTGGGCGGCGATTGGCACTGCTGCACAGCACGACAAAGCGTTGCAGCTTTGCTGTGCACTCCATGTGTGACACTAGTGGGAAACAGGAAGTACACATTTTACGTTGAGTGCTCACAGGGTACGATTCTTCCCACAACTTCCTCGTTCAGTAAGATGCACAGCAGTTGCCTAGGAAGTGGCCAGCTGTTTGCTGGCCAGCTCTACATGTGGGCTGCTGGAGGCCACTGGAGAGACACAGGGGGGAGAGCTGCGCAGCTGGACGAGGCGAGGGCACACTGAGTTCCAGGTTCCCCTGGCAGCTGCCTGCCACCTGCAGTAGTTATAATCTCACTGCAGCTACCGACAGAGGTCAAGGGCTAATATCATATGGCAACGAAACTTGGTAGATACTCTAATGCGTTGATGCGGAACCGGTTTACGCTGGGAAAAAAAAATTAGTGCCAATTTTGGCCACCAGATGCAAATCTGGCGCCGTGAATGCAAGAAACAGGTATAGAAGTGTTTCTGTGTGTAATGGATTAGGAACTGAACATGAGCAGAACAAATGAAACAAGTGAGAAAGGCTTAATGTTGGTCTTCTTATAAACTGCCACTTACACAGTACGTTCAGTCTGAGCTCTGGAGGCCTCGACGACGTGCTGCGTCCACAAAACTACGTGATCGACAGTTGCTCGCAACAGTTCCGTTGCAACCCCAAGAATGTGTTTTGCGTACTGACCTTCAGATCAGGCAGAGACCGAATGTCTTCTTTTAGATATCCTCAAAGCGAAAAGTCACATGGATTCAGATCAGGTGATCTTACAACCCATTTATCTGGAGAACCTCTGGAGATAATACATTGGTGAAAGGTTGCGTTAAGCAGATCTTTCACTGGGCGAGCGTCATCAAGTGTTGTCTCACGTTACACGAAAACAGTGATATCGTTGCAGTTACGCTCTTCCAAAGTATGAATAACAAACTGTTTAAGGAGGTTTCGATAACGTTCAGTCTTCACAGTAAACGTGACAGTCCCTCTGAGTGTTTCTCTTCAAAGAAGAACGCATACAAAAGAAAGGAGTTAGTGAATCCACACCACATAGACACATGTAGCGCGTGTAACGGCTCTTCATGCACAGCACACTTTAACTCTTCCAAAAATTCGGCAGATCTGTGTATCCTCTGTATCTTTTAGTATAAAATTTGCATCACCACTTCATAGAATGTTGCCAGTCCAAACATCATCAACTTCGGTTCATGCCAGAAACTGAACAGCAAATTCAGAACATTGCTGCAGATCATGAGGTTTCAGTCGCTGCATCGTTTGTATCTTGTACAGGTACTAGGGTAAAACAGATCGCAAAACTTTCCATTTTGTCGCCCATTGGATAGATAATCCTCGTGACACTGCGCGAGCACTGCCACTACCTCGAGTACATGCTGGCTGGTCAGTTACAGCGACAGCAAGCTCATCAGTGTCCTCCATCGGGATAAGATGCCTTTCTCTTGTAGGCGCCACACAAAGCTCATCCATGTTTTCGAAATTCATTATTACCATTTTTAAACTATTTGATGAAGTCGTACCTCTCCTCAGGCATTTCATTCAGCAATACTCTCCCAATGTAGTACTGTAATTATTGCCATTCACATAAAATGCTTTCACTAACAGTGCACTGTCTCTCTTCTGTATAGGCATACTGTTCACTAACGTTATGACTTGTCAAATGACAGAGTGGAAGTCATACCACTGTACATACAGCGCACAGCGCAGATTTGCACCTGTTGCCCCCAATCGGAACTAATGTGTTCTCCAGCGTAAATTGGTTCTTCATTAATGCGTAAGCATATCTACCACGTTTCACTGTCGTAGGATAATCATAGCCTACGCTGGACCTCCGTGAGTAGCTGCACTATAACTACAGCCACCCAGCATGTGCAATGAAGTGAGGAAACCTCAGTATATTACAACTACTAGTTCCAGCAGGGTAGAAGGTTATCCATTGTGCTGGAACACTCTGCAGGCATGGAGGAACATCTGATAAGCTGCACGGTATGTTCCTTTATGCGGAACTAGGATTCCAGGTTCTCTCAGCAGCTATCTGAGATAAAGTGGGAAAACCTCTGGATATGGAACAAGAGGACCTCTATCTCTAGCAGTGTGGAGAATCGTCCTACATGCTGGGGACTTGCAGAGGCACACAGCAGAGCCTGATAGACTGTATGCTGTGTGGCCTGGTGGAGAGCACATTGCCCTCCAAGTCCGTCCAGTACCTGTGCTGTCCCGAAACACCCTCAGGATAATCAAAATATCCACGGATGTACTGTTCACAAGAGCTCAGTCCGTCAGTTCACCTGATGATGGCGACAGGTATGATCGCCGAAATATTGTGCCCGTTGGACACTGTAGACCGGCAGTACACCCGTGGATATTTTGATTATCAAATACGCCGGGAGAAACTCAAGAATCACACCCTCAGGATGTTCATGTGGAACACCTTCAGTCTCAGCAGTCTGGAGGGTGACCCTATGTGTTGAGATCATGAACAGGCACAAAATAACCCAGTTTAACTTGATATGTAGGGTGGTGGACAGCGGACTGTCCTCCAGGTACTCCCAGTGAGCTCAGGATATGGGCCAGGAGGACGTTGTCCTGCAGAGCATGCAGGAGACTGATCAGCTGAGTGGTATGTAGGCTGGTGGTAAGGTCGTCGTCCTCAAGGTCCTCCCAGGATCTGTGCAGCAGCAAGCAAAAGCACCTCAGTACATTGTTTAGAATGTCCTTCGGTTTCAGTGTGAATGGTAGTCCTTAGGTGCTGTACAGGCATACAGGAGGCATCAGAATCACTTTGGAATGTTATCCAGAGAGACATTCAGTATTACAGAGAGTGGTTAAACGTGCCAGAACCTTGCAAATGCATATAGGAGGACTAAAAATCTGTATGGTGTGTGGCTGATAGACACTACATTGTTCTCCGGGTTCTCACAGCAGTAATTCGGTGCAAATAGCGGAAGCAGCGTAGAACAATGTTTAGGAAGATCTCCATATCCAGGAGTGTGGTTTGTGGTCACGTGTCCTGGGATCCAGCAGAGGCCCTTGGCTTTGGTAGGAATCAGTGCAACCCTTTTAATTAAATACCTCTTTATTGGCTATAATACAAGATTACATCCCTGAACAAAGTTATTAATAGGATGCCAGCAACTATCTCTTCAGCCATCTAATACTACCTCCAAAAATTGAACTTAGAGGACATTGGCCACTATGGCGATCAGCAATGTTGAGGGTGGTCCTTTGTGCAGGGCGTTTGCAGAGGCACGCAGGACAGTCTGATTGGCTTCATGGGGTTCAGGCTGAAGGAAAGCGCGCTCTCCTCCAGGTCCTCCCGCCGCCCGTGAGGCAGGAAGCGGAAGCGCCTGAGTATGTCTGCCAGGTAAATCTTGATCTGCATGCGGCCGTACTGGGAGCCCACGCAGTTGCGCGCGCCCAACCCAAAGGGCAGGTAGCTGTACGCATGCTCCTTGCCGACGCGGTCCTCCAAGAAGCGCGAAGGGTCGAACCGCTGTGGGTCTGGGAAGAACTGCGGCAGGCGGTGTGTGATGAAGGGCAATACGACAAGCAGGGTACCCTTTGGGACCAACACCCGCTTCTCAGACCCTCCAGACAGCCAGAGGTCCTCCGTCGCCACCCGAGGAAGCATCGGGACTGTTGGGAACAGTCGCAGTGTCTCCTGCAGGTCACACCAGAAGACAGTGGCGATACACTCATCAAAAACATCACAACACAAAAAACTAACCAATGTAATGAAATTTCGTCAATACATTTGTCCAGGTAATATGTTTAAGTGCAAGATCGCAGGTGGTTAATGGAAGTGCAAGATGAGCTATTGCAAATGTGAAATGCCTGATATATTAATAATCGATGTAACCACCACAAAGTTGAATAAAAGAACGCAAACCCGTGTACAGCTAGCGTGTATTAATTCCTGGAATGGAATTTCTTGCCTGACGCGGTTAGCTATGGATAACGCTGCAGATTTTGCCGGATGATGTCCCACATCTGCTCGATTGCAGACACATCTCGTGAATGAGCAACCCAAAGCAACGTGGACACTGTAGAGCATGCTGAGTTGTTGTTGCTGTGATCTTCAGTCCAGGCAGCCCTCCATGCCACTCCACCCTGTGCAAGCTTCTTCATCTCCAAGTAACTACTTCAGTCCTGAGACTGGTTTGATGCAGCTCTCCAAGCTACTCTATCCTGTGCAAGCTTCCTCATCTCCCAGTACCTACTACAACATACATCCTTCTGAACATGTTTAGTGTATGCATCTCTTGGTCTCCCTCTACAATTTTTACCCTCCACGTTGCCCTCCAATACTAAATTGGCGATACATCGATGTCTCACAACATGTCCTATCAAACGATCCCTTCTTCTAGTCAAGTCGTGCCACAAATTCCTCTTCTCCCCAATTCTTTTCAGTAAATCCTCATTAGTCACGTGATCTACCCGTCTAATCTTCAGCATTCTTCTGAAGCACCACATTTCGAAAGCTTCTATTCTCTTCTTGACCGAACTGTTTATCGTCCACGTTTCACTTCCATACATGGCTACACTCCATACAAATACTTTCAGAAACGACTTCCTGAAATTTAAATCAATACTCGATATTAACAAATTTTTCTTCTTCAGAAACTCTTTCCTTACCATTGCCAGTCTACATTTTATATCCTCTCTACTTCGACCATCATCACTTATTTTGCTCCCCAAATAGCAAAACTCCTTTACTACTTTAAGTGTCTCATTTCCTAATTTAATTCCCTCAGCATCACCCGACTTAATTAGACTACATTAAATTATCCACGTTTTGCTTTTGTTGATGTTCATCTTATATCCTACTTTCAAGACACTCTCCATTCCGTTCAACTGCTCTTCCAAGTCCCTTGCTGTCTCTGATACAATTACAATGTCTTCAACGAACCTCAAAGTTTTTTCTTCTCCATGGATTTTAATACCTATTCTGAATTTTGTTTTGTTTCCTTTATTGCTGGCTCAATATACAGATTGAATAACATCGGAGATAGGCTACAACCCTGACTCAGTCCCTTCCCAACCACTGCTCCCCTTTCATGCCCCTCAACTCTTATGACTGCCATCTGGTTTCTGTACAAATTGTAAATAGCCTTTCGCTCCCTGTATTTTACCCCTGCCACCTTCAGAATTTGAAAGAGAGTTTTCCAATCAACATTGTCAATAGCTTTCTCCAAGTCTACAAACGCTAGAAACGTAGGTTTGCCTTTCCTTAATCTTCCTTCTACAATATGTCGTTGGGTCAGTGTTGCCTCACGTGTTCCAACATTTCTACGGAATCCAAACTGATCTTCCCCGAGGTCGGTTTCTACCCGCTTTTCCATTCGTCTGTAAAGAATTCACGTTAGTATTTTGCAGCTGTGATTTATTAACCTGATAGTTCGGTAATTTTCACATCTGTTAACACCTGCAATCTTTGGCATTGGAATTATTATATTCCTCTTGAAGTCTGAGGGTATTTCCCCTGTCTCATACATTTTGCTCACCAGATGGTAGAGTTTTGTCAGGACTGGCTCTCCCAAGGCTGTCAGTAGTTCTAATGGATTGTTGTCTATTCCGGGGACGTTGTTTCGACTCAGGTCTTTCAGTGCTCTGTCAAACTCTTCACGCATTATATCATATCTCCCATTTCATCTTCATCTACATCCTCTTCCATTTCCATAATATTGCCCTCAAGTGCATCGCCCTTGTATAAACCCTCTATATACTTCTTCCACCTTTCAGCGTCCCTTTCTTTGCTTAGAACTGGGTTTCCATCTGAGCTCTTGATATTCGTACAAGTGGCTCTCTTTTCTCCAAAGGTCTCTTTAATTTTCCTGTAGGCAGTATATATCTTACCCATAGTGAGATAAGCCTCTACATCCTTACATTTGTCCTCTAGCCATCCCTGCTTAGCAATTTTGCACTTCCTGTAGATCTCATTTTTGAGACGTCTGTATTCCTTTTTGCCTGCTTCATTTACTGCATTTTTATATTTTCTTCTTTCATCAATTAAATTCAATATTTCTTCTGTTATCCAAGGATTTGTACTAGCCCTCGTCTTTTTACCTACTTGATCCTCTGCTGCCTTCACTACTTCATCCCTATAAGCTACCCATTCTCCTTCTACTGTATTTCGTTCCCCCATTCTTGTCAGTTGTTCCCTTATGCTCTCCCTGAAACTTTGTACAACCTCTGGTTTAGTCACAAATATCCAGGTCCCATCTGCTTAAATTCCCACCTTTTTGCAGCTTCTTCAGTTTTAATCTACAGTTCATAACCAATAGATTGTGGTCAGAGTCCACACTGCACCTGGAAATGTCTTACAATTCAAAACCTGGTTCCTAAATCTCTGTCTTACCATTATATAATCTATCTGATACCTTTTAATATCTCCAGGGTTCATCCATGTATACAACCTTCTTTCATGATTCTTGAACCAAGTGTTAGCTATGATTAAGTTATGCTCTGCACAAAATTGTACCAGGCGGCTGCCTCTTCCATTTCTTAGCCCCAATGCATATTCACCTGCTATGTTTCCTTCTCTCCCTGTTCCTACTCTCGAATTCCAGACCCATGACTATTAAATTTTCGTCTCCCTTCACTACCTGAATAATTTCTTTTATCTCATCATACATTGCATCAATTTCTTCATCATCTTTACAGCTAGTTGGCATATAAACTTGTACTACTGTAGTAGGTGTGGCCGTGTGTCTATTTTAGCCACAATAATGCGTTCACTATGCTGTTTGTAGAAGCTTACCCACACTCCTATTTTTTTATTCATTATTAAACCTACTCCTGCATTACCCCTACTTGATTTTGTATTAATAACCTTGTATTCACCTGACCAAAAGTCTTGTTCCTCCTGCCACGAAACGTCACTAATTCCCACTATATCTAACCTTCCCTTTTCCTTTTTAAATTTTCTAACCTACCTGTCCGATTACGGGATCTGACATTCCACGCTCCGATTCGTAGAACGCCAGTTTTCTTTCTCCTGATGACGACGTCCTCTTGAATAGTCCCCGCCCGCAGATCCGAATGGGGGACTATTTTAGCTCCGGAATATTTTACCCAAGAGGACGCCATCATCATTTAACCATACAGTAAAGCTGCATGCCCTCGGGAAAAATTACGGCTGTAGTTTCCCCTTGCTTTTATCCGTTTGCAGTACCAGCACAGCAAGGCCATTTTGGTTAGTGTTACAAGGCCAGATCAGTCAATCATCCAAATTGTTGCCCCTGCAACTACTGAAAAGGCTGCTGCCCTTGTTCAGGAACCACACGTTTGTCTGGCCTCTCAACAGATACCCCTCCGTTGTGGTTGCACCTACGGTACGGCTATCTGTATCGCGGAGGCTCGCAAGCCTCCCCACCAACGGCAAGGTCCATGGTTGATGGGTCATGAGTATATTTAAATCATTCGAATTTCATCAACTGAGTCACAGTTACAATGTTGACATAACAGCCTACACGAGAAATTCTGTGTACTAATCTGCTGTAGAGTGCATCTTTATGTACAACCGACTCTGTCGCATTTCTGTTGCACGCATTCCTCTAGGCAGTGGGCACCGTCCATCATCATCAGATACGTATTGTGACCAATATTCCTGGGTGCACGCGGAAATAGCTTTTGGAAGTAGAGTTTCAGAAAGATTGACATGATTTCAATACTGCATATTTATCGATAAAAGCACACTACAGACATGGGATGAGATGTAAAATACTCTCATAAAAGTTGAATCTTAAAGTTTTAGCTGTGTTATTAGGAATGCTGCATGAAGAACATCTAGACGAGAGCTAAATTCGACATAAACGTTACACAACGTACCTGTATTTTTTTTTACAGAAGTTTGGTAACTGTTATTCTATTCATCATTTCTTCTTTGTCATGAGCTAAAGGGGAGATGAAAACGCTTTCCTTCACACATCCCCACAGTGAAAAGTCGCATGGCGTCACGTTTGGCACAGAACAGTGGCTCGGGGTCCGCTCTGGATGTTGTCGGTGCTGCTGCCGGTGAACACACGGAGCGTGTGGTGCAGCACAGGTAAAACTTCCAGACAAGGTGAGTATTTTGGAATTCATCCCACGTTTCTTTTTGATATTATCAAAAAATATGGAGTTTTGAAACTAGATCATGCTTTTTGCAATACCTATTTTGTAGCTATTCTCTCTTATCTTAAATCATTTTTTTTCTTTTCTATATCACGTTATTGCGTAATTTTGATACTCCTGACCTAAGAGACGATGTTTCACTTGCCTCCACAAGAAAATCGGTTGATGGTTGGTTGAGTGTGTCACGGTGTCCTTTTAAAATTTTGATTTACGATTTGAAAGTAATTCTGCACAAAGGACAAATAACGATAAGAAATCATCATACAGAAAATACAATTTTTTGTGAAGACTGTTCCTAAGAAACGTTACTTTGATATAGGCTTATACTGGTTTTTGATGTAACATGTTATACAAATAACCTTTCTATGATGCGTGAGAGACGGAAATGACCCAGATGATGATAAATATTTTCGATAATGGGACAATGCAATAAACAGCACTCTTTCTTATTTTGTTTGTAAGCCACAAAAGGCATGATATTCATGTAGCATTACCTAAATGTTTTGTTGTAGCTTTAAATAGCAATTATATGATATCTCAATCCATAACAATCTATGATAAAGCATTATAGAGAAAGCGTTTATCACGTTCTTCTTAAATCACAATATTCTGGTAGCAAAAGGACACAAGTTTATACATACACTTCGGATTTATGATACAAAACTGACGTGTTATGTTAACCTGTTATTCCAAAATGCAAACAGAAAATGTTAGAAAGTATTTTTATGTCTAATATACTCAAAAAGTTGAAATGCCATTTTGCAGTCTGACTACAATTCTGAAACCTTGTGGACTTTAACTAAGTTTTTTTCAGCGCTTGAAGAAGTGTACTCATACCCTTTTATTTCTGACCCACCTCCTACAAAATAAAAGAATAAATAAATATCCGTGAGATTTGTCTGTGATATTTGTCAAGTTTCGCAATGTTCTTGTAGTATCTAAAATATCTTCAAAAATACATCATCAACATACAACACGCAATGTTTACGTTAAGAGTTACAATGTTATTTACCATGGTCTTCCTGCTAAGAAGTAGTCAGTTGAGGCAAGAGAAGTAACACGACCGAAAGGTTGGTGGCTTGTTGGTGTAAAATGCATACCTGTGTGTGTGTGTGTGTGTGTGTGTGTGTGTGTGTGTGTGTGTGTGTATGTGTGTCTATGTGTGTGTGCACTGATCATTTTGGAGAAATCTAGACACTAATGGACTGAACATGAGAGATACAAGATTACATCAGTCCTTCGAAGTTGCATCTGATCTTCCACAGCAGCCATATTCCAACTACTGTTGCTGAGAACAGATCTGCTGCATACTGTCGCCGTTACTTCATGAGGGGGAAAGCAGAGAAATGGAAGACGTACGGTACAGAAGTGTGTGAGAAGCTCAATGGTTCTATCACACAAATGTAAGATTCGAATTTTTAAGACTTTTCATGGCACTTCAAAAATCGAAGACGGCAGCGCTCACGTGATAAGCCACGCCTCTCTACGTATAATGTGACATCCCACACCCCTAAATCCCCTGCCCTCCCCTCTCCACCCTGTATCGGCATGGTTTCAAAACGACACAGTCAAGCACGGCATATCATTTTAGTGGTAATTAAAATGAAACCTCATTGTAGCACCAGAGCAGGAATCTGAACTGTGCTCAAACGTATCTCAACGAGCTAAATTTCTACGTCATGTTCAAAAGTGTTTATCTAAAAACTTAAGTAAACGCTGTATCTTTTAGTATTTCCACAGCTAAAATACGTCAGCAACACACACCCATCCATCTACACACTCACCCGCCCACACACACACACACACACACACACACAGAGACAGACACACACACAATGTGTGTATCGTGAAATTACAGGTGAAGTAGTACTAGTGAATCTGCAAAGTTCGATTTACATATAAGGCATAACAGAGCCTCACCTCAATTATTTTCCACATTTCAATCAGTCTATGATGCGTTTCAAGTTCCACAATGTTGCTTTGAATCTAAAATGTCAGCATAAATTCATCAGCAGCACAAACCACTCAATGGTTGTATCAAGGGTCAGAAACCTGTACGCCCCTAATTAAATTTTTTCGCATCTAAATTCTTCTATGATGCTTTCCAAATGTTAAAATGATATCTACACGCTTAAAATAAGTAAAGAGTGTTGACATTTCAATCTGAGGAAATGTTACTGGTGGTTCATAGAACAAACTGTCGTTACCTAGTCTTTTTACAAGTTTTTGCGTAATGTTTCACCGTAGCAAGTACGATTTCAGGGTGTGAGCTAGATAATGCATCAAATTCTACACTAGAAAATATAATCGATGTAATTAGCAGCCTGATATTGTTTTTTTTGCATTTGCATTAAAATGTTAAGTGATGTCGAACTTTTGAGGGACACTGCAATGTTTACCAATTGGAACGATGGTACCAAGAGACTGTAAGATTTTTACACACTGTATTTCCTATAACAAACTACTACATATCACCGAAATCTAATGAATATGTGATGCAAAACACACACACACAATATAACCAAGAGGCAAATGATGTAACGAAACCTGGTTGTAGGCAGGAATGAAGATGTTTTAATGACGTTTTTTGTAAGCTAGCACGTAAATTTTATATTTTTGTAATACACAAGGGGAACTACATATTACAAATTGTTTGCATTCACCACAAAAATATGAATACGACAGATATGACACACAGCAAAAGATGAGAGAACAACAGGACTGAGATGGGAAGTCGGTATCTCGAAAGCATCATGTTTGTGCCAAAGATTAAATTGGTAAATTCCAAGAATGAATGCCTATCGAAGCCGCCGGCTGCAAACGATATATATCGAAAGTGCCATTCTAAATTGATCATGCGAACGCGGTGCTGGGCGTTATGATAAATTGTTTGTGCGTTTCTAGGTAAACCCAAACGGTTTATGACGGTTGTGAGTGAGATGTCTGGTATTGTAGACGTTTCGTTGGCCGATTGCCTCACGTGGAAGAATCTAATTCCTCGCTTATGCAATGTAGAAATCTTCCTCGCTTATGCAATGTAGAAAATTGTTTGAATTTTTATCGGAAATGTGATACTCTACCCATATTTTTGCGTGACATTGGTAGAGTGAACCCAGGTTAGGGCAAAAAGGGAATGCTTCACGTAGCGTACACGTCAGATGGACTTTCTCATGGCGACAACGTCGACGACGAGCGAGGCAAGACGTTTCCTTTGTCATCATCATCATCATCATCATCATCATCATTTAAGACTGATTATGCCTTTCAGCGTTCAGTCTGGAGCATAGGCCCCCTTATAAAATTCCTCCATGATCCCCTATTCCGTGCTAACATTGGTGCCTCTTCTGATGTTAAGCCTATTACTGCAGAATCATTCTTAACCGAATCCAGGTACCTTCTCCTTGGACTGCCCCGGCTCCTTCTACCCTCTACTGCTGAACCCACGAGTCTCTTGGGTAATCTTGCTTCTCCCATACGTGTAACACGACCCCACCATCTAAGCCTATTTGCCCTGACTGCTACATCTATAGATTTCATTCCCAGTTTTTCTTTGAATTCCTCACTGTGGACACCCTCCTGCCATTGTTCCCATCTACTAGTACCGACAATCATCCTAGCTACTTTCATGTCCGTAACCTCAACCTTATTGATAAGGTACCCAAAATCCACCCAGCTTTCGCTCCCATACAACAAAGTTGGTGGAAAGATTGAACAGTGCACAGATAACTTAGTCTTGGTACTGACTTCCTTCTTGCAGAAGAGAGTAGATCGTAGCTGAGCGCTCACTGCATTAGCTTTGCTACACCTCGCTTCCAGTTCTTTCACTATATTGCCATCCTGTGAGAATATGCATCCTAATTACACTCCTGGAAATTGAAATAAGGACACCGTGAATTCATTGTCCCAGGAAGGGGAAATTATATTGACACATTCCTGGGGTCAGATACATCACATGATCACACTGACAGAACCACAGGCACATACACACAGGCAACAGAGCATGCACAATGTCGGCACTAGTACAGTGTATATCCACCTTTCGCAGCAATGCAGGCTGCTATTCTCCCATGGAGACGATCGTAGAGATGCTGGATGTAGTCCTGTGGAACGGCTTGCCATGCCATTTCCACCTGGCGCCTCAGTTGGACCAGCGTTAGTGCTGGACGTGCAGACCGAGTGAGACGACGCTTCATCCAGTCCCAAACATGCTCAATGGGGGACAGATCCGGAGATCTTGCTGGCCAGGGTAGTTGACTTACACCTTCTAGAGCACGTTGGGTGGCACGGGATACATGCGGACGTGCATTGTCCTGTTGGAACAGCAAGTTCCCTTGCCGGTCTAGGAATGGTAGAGCGATGGGTTCGATGACGGTTTGGATGTACCGTGCACTATTCAGTGTCCCCTCGACGATCACCAGAGGTGTACGGCCAGTGTAGGAGATCTCTCCCCACACCATGATGCCGGGTGTTGGCCGTGTGTGCCTCGGTCGTATGCAGTCCTGATTGTGGCGCTCACCTGCACGGCGCCAAACACGCATACGACCATCATTGGCACCAAGGCAGAAGCGACTCTCATCGCTGAAGACGACACGTCTCCATTCGTCCTTCCATTCACGCCTGTCGTGACACCACTGGAGGCGGGCTGCACGATGTTGGGGCGTGAGCGGAAGACGGCCTGACGGTGTGCGGGACCGTAGCCCAGCTTCATGGAGACGGTTGCGAATGGTCCTCGCCGATACCCCAGGAGCAACAGTGTCCCTAATTTGCTGGGAAGTGGCGGTGCGGTCCCCTACGGCACTGCGTAGGATCCTACGGTCTTGGCGTGCATCCGTGCGTCGCTGCGGTCCGGTCCCAGGTCGACGGGCACGTGCACCTTCCGCCGACCACTGGGGACAACATCGATGTACTGTGGAGACCTCACGCCCCACGTGTTGAGCAATTCGGCGGTACGTCCACCCGGCCTCCCGCATGTCCACTATACGCTCTCGCTCAAAGTCCGTCAGCTGCACATACGGTTCACGACCACGCTGTCGCGGCATGCTACCAGTGTTAAAGACTGCGATGGAGCTCCGTATGCCACGGCAAACTGGCTGACACTGACGGCGGCGGTGCACAAATGCTGCGCAGCTAGCGCCATTCGACGGCCGACACCGCGGTTCCTGGTGTGTCCGCTGTGCCGTGCGTGTGATCATTGCTTGTACAGCCCTCTCGCACTGTCCGGAGCAAGTATGGTGGGTCTGACACACCGGTGTCAATGTGTTCTTTTTTCCATTTCCAGGAGTGTACTTGAAACTGTCCACCTATTCTAACTTTGTTCCTCCTATTTGGCATTCAATCCGTTTATATATCTTTCCCACTGACATTACTTTCGTTTTGGAGATGCTAATCTTCATACCATAGTCCTTACATTTCTGATCTAGCTCTGAAATATTACTCTGGAAACTTTCAATCGAATCTGCCGTCACAACTAAGTCCTCCGCATATGCGAGACTGCTTATTTTGTGTTCACATATCTTAATCTCACCCAGCCAGTCTATTGTTTTCAACATATGATCCATATATAATATGAACAACAGTGGAGACAGGTTGCAGCCTTGTCTTACCCCTGAAACTACTCTGAACCATGAACTCAATTTACCGTCAACTGTAACTGCTGCCTGACTATCCATGTAAAGACCTTTAATTGCTTGCAAAAGTTTGCCTCCTAGTCCATAATCTCGTAGAACAGACAATAACTTCCTCCTAGGAACCCGTTCATATGCCTTTCCTTTGTAATTACAACTATTTTAGTAACGCTCTTCTTTTGTCGTTGCTGTAGTGACTACTATAAACGCCAGTCACCACAGTCGCGTGATCGATTTAGAATTGCACGATCGATATCTAGCGATTAGAGCCCAAGGCTTCAACACGCAATCGTTCTTGGAAATTACCATTAATCCATCTGTCATTTATCTAGTAGAAACGCGCGCGCACACACACACACACACACACACACACACACACACACACACACACACACACACGCAGAGAGAGAGAGAGAGAGAGAGAGAGAGAGAGAGAGAGAGAGAGATGCACACATTCATGCAGGTCGCTTATCGTAATACGTAATTACACTCTAAGACAAAACGGAATGGCACACGACAAAGCAATTATCCGGATAGGACGGAAATCGGTAATGATTACAATTTCCGGAAAATTGGACGAGAGCTCCACAACCGAACAAGTCAGTAAAGCACTGGTTCAACTCTGGCCTTGTGCAAACAGTTATTCACCTAGGAATTGGTTGACCGAGTTGTTGGATTTCTTCCTGAGGGATATGGTGCCAATTTCTATCCAACTGGTTCTGCGGAGGGTAGCCGTGTGGTATTAGGCGTCATGTCGCGGTTCGCGCGCCTCGCCCTGTCGGCGTTTCGAGTGCCCCCTGGGGCATGGGTGTGTTAGCGTAAGTTATTTTAAGCTAGATTAAGTGGTGTGTTAGCTTACGTACCGATGACCGCACCAATTTGGTCCCAAAGAACTTACCACAAATTTCCAAATTCCTACTACTTGGCGAATTTTTGTACTGCTAACCTAAATGCTTAAACGCTTTTATTGAGAAACACGTATGTACCTAAGTATACAAAAGTTTTTATTGACAACACGGATGTAAGATGGTTATATCACAGCAGAACTTTTCTCATATGGTATGACGTTTATCTTCTTCTCACCGGGTACACCTTCCTTAGGCAATGTCGGGCTTCTGACTGTAGCTTATTTGACTGAAATTTTGATGAAAAGTCAACAGCTGAAATTTATTACTTCACAGACCAAACACAAACCGGTGTAACGTGCGAGATTGTACGAATCATTCATCAAAAGCCATGGAGTTTGCGAAATCTGTCTGATATCTAATCAAATTGAGGACTTCGATACCCTTCACGATTTCCTGGTAAAAATTCGTCTTACTTGAGACGAAAATATTAAGAATAAAATTAGGGATACTTTTAAGGGACTTGGAAAAATTTCAAACACTATTTGCCTGCCCTATGTAGTAATAACAACGGCATTCGTAATCGCTTGCAAAAGACAATAGCTTTGGAATCCACACGAAGTGTAGATTGAAATGAGCAGCTATTTGAAATTTCCAGTGACTAAATTACAGAATATAAATCTTCGTCACCATTAAGTTTCTGGTTAAGCTGAAAGGCAGAATTTCCAATGGTATCAAATAAATCGATAATAAGTCTATTTCCTGTCTCGTCTGCATACCTTGGCGAAAAAGCTTTCCCTTCTTACATGTATATAAAAAATAAATCCAGGAACAAACCTTCTGTGGTTCCTGATTTCAAAGTTATGTTGCATGCAAAGCAGGTGGATCCTTGTCATCGAATTCCAAGGACGTGTTAAGCCAATCAGTTTCATAATGCAAACTTTTAGATCAACAGAAACGTGCAAAATCCTTTAATATTGCATACTAGAGTTAATCACAGCACAAAAGCATCACGAGCAGGTACGGCTGACCGCAAGTATGTACAGTGCGGCAACAGGGTGCAGCGGATGGCCACAGCCTGGCTCGGGTGGCTAAGTAATCTGCTGTGGAGCACAACTCTGAGGTGTTAAGCACGGGGTGCACGACATCCCCACCGTTGTGTCTGGTGGACTTTCCTCTCGCCTAACGTCCCCTGAGCAGCGGTACAGTCGAGAGTAAACAACGCAGAAAGAACCGCAAAATATCAGGCACTGGGCGCGAACAAGGGGAGTCATCTGCGAGCAGGTCAAAGGGAATGGCTCCCAAAGGGGGGCAGCAGGCCGGCTCCGGCTCCTGTCTCTTCCTGAAAGAGAAGATGTCGCCGTCAATTACTCCGTGAGCACAGCAAACAAATCTGCAGGGACTCGTACTGGATGCTCCCGGTGCTCCCCCTTAAGGGTCAGCACAAACCAAAAAGCAAATTACTCGCATTCCTCCAATAATGAGTTATCAAACCGACGGATAGCAAAATTTTCTCAAAGACATTAGGCTCTCCTTAAAATGGAAAGCAGGCTCCATCTATAAAGGCTACACAGTGAAGTGCCAGTTCCACAACCGCGAGGACTTTCGGTCTGTTCTCAAAAGCATGGAAAACAGAGGAATGCAACGCTCCACTTACGACCTTCAGTCTCATAAATTCCTCAAGGGGGTAATCAAAAAACTGTCCCCCCTCCGCATGCCAGTGTCAAAGGAAAGAGACGTCAACAGGAACTAAAAGAACTAGGATTTAACGCACAGGTTGTAGTCAGGGTGTACAATACTGAGACAATAAAAAAAGAGAAGACAAAAAAAACAAGGGTAAAACATTTGTATTCATTGCAAATATGGTGAAGGCCGACAGTTTATGAGATGCCTAAATAATCGCGCACCTACTGTACCATGCGGTAACAGTAGAGTCGTACAGAGAGAGAGGTAGACACACCCAATGCTACAGATGCCAAAGGTTCAATCACATTTCATGCAACTGAAACGTACACCCCCACTTTGTAAAATGCACAGGCAACTACTTCACCAAGCTCTGTTTGAAAGCGACAGCAGAGGCACCGAAATGCACAAACTGTAAAGGGTCGCACCCAGACAGTTACAGAAAATGCCCCTCTTGGATCGAAATGTCAAAATCCATGAAATTCAAACAGAGACCGAGAGTGGAAGCTGGTCCCAAAGCAGCCGCTCCTCTCAACTCTGCCTCCGCTCCTACCCCCACCACCGCTCTTACCCCCACCACTGCACCCCCTTCCACTCTCACCACACAGGACGCCGCTGCGCCACCTCACTTAGCCTGGAGTAGAGGTGGGCCAAACGGTTATTCTGGAGTAACCGTTATCACAGTTCCAGTTTTCTTTGATAACCGTTATCTTTAACGGTTATTAATAACTGTCAAGTTATTTTTCGATAGCGAATACCGAATACTCGGAGGGGCTACAGTTAAATAACGACATAGTAGGAATCCATCAGGTTAGCTATCAGTATCACTGCGAGTAGTGTGAAATGGCAGGAATGTCGTACGAGTCGTTTAGCTTACTAACTCCGGGTACATTTTAGTCGATGTTAGAACGATTATTAGTGTTTCATATTATACACTCCTGGAAATGGAAAAAAGAACACATTGACACCGGTGTGTCAGACCCACCATACTTGCTCTGGACAGTGCGAGAGGGCTGTACAAGCAATGATCACACGCACCGCACAGCGGACACACCAGGAACCGCGGTGTTGGCCGTTGGCCGTCGAATGGCGCTAGCTGCGCAGCATTTGTGCACCGCCGCCGTCAGTGTCAGCCAGTTTGCCGTGGCATACGGAGCTCCATCGCAGTCTTTAACACTGGTAGCATGCCGCGACAGCGTGGACGTGAACCATATCTGCAGCTCACGGACTTTGAGCGAGAGCGTATAGTGGACATGCGGGACGCTGGGTGGACGTACCGCCGAATTGCTCAACACGTGGTGCGTGATGTCTCCACAGTACATCGATGTTGTCCCCAGTGGTCGGCGGAAGGTGCACGTGCCGGTCGACCTGGGACCGGACCGCAGCGACGCACGGATGCACGCCAAGACCGTAGGATCCTACGCAGTGCCGTAGGGGACCGCACCGCCACTTCCCAGCAAATTAGGGACACTGTTGCTCCTGGGGTATCGGCGAGGACCATTCGCAACCGTCTCCATGAAGCTGGGCTACGGTCCCGCACACCGTTAGGCCGTCTTCCGCTCACGCCCCAACATCGTGCAGCCCGCCTCCAGTGGTGTCGCGACAGGCGTGAATGGAGGGACGAATGGAGACGTGTCGTCTTCAGCGATGAGAGTCGCTTCTGCCTTGGTGCCAATGATGGTCGTATGCGTGTTTGGCGCCGTGCAGGTGAGCGCCACAATCAGGACTGCATACGACCGAGGCACACAGGGCCAACACCCGGCATCATGGTGTGGGGAGCGATCTCCTACACTGGCCGTACACCTCTGGTGATCGTCGAGGGGACACTGAATAGTGCACGGTACATCCAAACCGTCATCGAACCCACCGTTCTACCATTCCTAGACCAGCAAGGGAACTTGCTGTTCCAACAGGACAATGCACGTCCGCATGTATCCCGTGCCACCCAACGTGCTCTAGACGGTGTAAGTCAACTACCCTGGCCAGCAAGATCTCCGGCTCTGTCCCCCATTGAGCATGTTTGGGACTGGATGAAGCGTCGTCTCACGCGGTCTGCACGTCCAGCACGAACGCTGGTCCAACTGAGGCGCCAGGTGGAAATGGCATGGCAAGCCGTTCCACAGGACTACGTCCAGCATCTCTACGATCGTCTCCATGGGAGAATAGCAGCCTGCATTGCTGCGAAAGGTGGATATACACTGTACTAGTGCCGACATTGTGCATGCTCTGTTGCCTGTGTGTATGTGCCTGTGGTTCTGTCAGTGTGATCATGTGATGTACCTGACCCCAGGAATGTGTCAATAAAGTTTCCCCTTCCTGGGACAATGAATTCACGGTGTTCTTATTTCAATTTCCAGGAGTGTATGTTTGTAGGTTATCGGTCGCTATTAGAAATATTATATTCGCAGCTGCGACAGAAAGTATGCGGAACTTCACCACAGCACTGTTTAAGTAAAATGTTAACAACGTGTATTTTTAAGTATGAAGTAATATGTAAACTGAGTACTGTACGTTAAAGTCGAAGCTTAATTTCTTGTGCATCTCACATAATAGAATAAAGTGTACAGCCTAGTAATACAACAAAAAATATACGTAATGTGACAGATTCGTTTACTCCTGTGCTGTAAAAGCTTGTCCTATTGGGGAAAGTGTGACTACGCTAATCCAATTTTAATGGCAGATTTGGAAACTGCACGATTTCTCCAGCTACAGCATGTTTATAACATATGAAGACATGCAGATCGAAAAGGTTGACAGTGTTACATTTCTGGGACTACAACTCGACAATAAATTCAGTTGGGAAGAGCATACCACATTTTTTCACTCTATTATTTCATAAGGGAGCATATTCTGTGGTAACTTATCAAACATAGCAAAAGTTTTTCGCATGTAAAAGCGCGTAATAAAAATCGTTTGTGGTATAAATTAAAGAACATCATGTAGGAACCTGTTCAAGGAACTTTCTATTCTAACCACTGCTTCCTAGTATATTTATTCCTTAATGAAATTTGTTACAAGTATTTCCAACCAACAGCTCAATACATAATATCAGTTCTAGAAATGGGAACAGCAACCTACACTGCCCACTTGGGAATCAGCGCGTTAGACTGCTAGGCCAGTCGGGTGGGCATAGGTTACCCATAGTCGGGTAGACGCCCGCCAGCTAGGGGCAACTGACGCCACGAGGACAGAGACAGAAATAGAGAGGCCGACTGTAACTCTAGTGGCAGGCTGCCATCCTCCTGATGAGGCTATTCCTCCAGTAGACCTAGAAATACTATTGGTCTCAGGTCAGAGAGTGATTATTGGAGGAGACTTGAAAAACATGGCATATGGCTGTAGAGCTGGAATCGTGATTGGCAGTACGTTGCACATCCTGATAGAGGCAAGGAACGATATTAACGTCATAGCACCAGGAGAGGCAATATACTAATCCCGCGTCGCTGCTACCACTCTGACACACTAGACACGTTCCTGTATAAAAATTAACATAAACAAGCTTGGCCCTGACCACTTCCCGCTCAGCCTGAAACTAGCCAGTGCCAGCGCCAAGTGTATAAGAAAAAGCACAGCTTACTGCACACACTCGACCGACTGGCGCGCCTCCACACGGACGATCACCCGAATATGAATAACAGAAGACAGACCGACAAAAATGTAGACCTCTTTACCAACACACAGCACGAATACTACTCAAGGTCAACGACAAAGACGACGCACCAAAGCAGACGATAGGACCTTCCTGAAGAAATACGACAACTACTGAGGTCTAAAAGGCGCTTCGGGAAACGCTGTCGATGTTGATGACACTCAAGGCCATGAAGAGGAAGTTGAGCAATCAGTCAGAAGAATACTTAGAAGAATAGCACAGACCTCAGTGCAGCCAGTCATTTACGAAATGTTCAGGTCAACCGTCAAACGGTTCACAACTCCAAATCTCCTAGTACCGATGGCGTTACGCCACTTCAATCCAAAAATCTGCCACTTAACCATCTACAACTCCTGCCAAGGACTACATTATTTCCCTACAGCCTAGAAGACAGCGAGTGTTACCACCCTCCTGAACCAAAAGAAAAATCCCCTCTTTCCACGAAACCACAGATGCATGTCTCTCCTAAGCTTTCTCAGTAAAATCCTGGAACAATTAATCATTACATCACTGCAACGACAGGCTCGTCACCATCCTCTAACAATTTGTCTTGCATACCAGGCATGGCACAACAACCTAGGCCACCTGAATGGTCGAGCAAATCCGCAAGGTCTTCTAGGATATCGAGGAAGCCTTACACCATGTTTGGCATGACGACATAATACACAAACTTCATGAAATCGTCTCCTCCACATAATCAAAATTCTGGCATCTTTCTTAAGCAATAGAAAATTTTTTGTTTGCTTCGATAAGTGAGAAAGCAACATAAAAGTATAGATGCAGGGATCCCCCAGGATTCAGTCGTGGGCCTCTTACCACATACTATCCATATCAAAGATATCACTAAAAAAGACAACAGTCATGTCACACTCCTTGCAGATGATACAGCTCTCTACTCTGGTCACCCGAACACCAGTTACTTTGTCATGTGCATGCAGCGGCACATTTAGCAAAATTAATGAATCATGCAACTTCTGGAAGAACAAAATTAATCGTAAAAAATTCAGCGCCATAATTTTCACAACCAGGAGACCAGGAGAAGAGTACCCAATCGGCAGCTCTCTCTAGACAGGCGAGATCTCGCATGGTATGAATCGGTAGAATATTTAGGCCCCAAAATTGATCACAAACTACTTTGGAGTTTACACATTACTGATGCATGTAATTGGGGTTTGGGTAGGTTTCATCGGTTATACCCACTGCTCAAGACCAATGGGTTAGTACTTCCTGCTACGCTACATGGCTGTGATGTCTGGGTCACAGCTGCTGATACTCACCTACACAAGAGCTTCAAAACAAAGGAGTTGGAATCATTATAGATGCACACAGGTTCGTTCCCAACATACACATACACCAAGGCACAAACATACCACCCACCACTCCTCTCATACAAAAACACTTGCAATTACTCTACAACAAAACAGGCATATCACTATTTCATCTCATCTCATCATTAGGTACAGATCAAAATCACATTAACTATAAGCATTACCACTCGCTAGTTTCGAGTATAACACGCAGTACATATCTAAAATAGACTCAATAACATACTAAGCACAAAACTCGGGAGCACACAAAAGAAGTTAAACATTTAACGAAAGCCTCATTCTCAACCTTCACTTTAGACAGAATGTGTTACGCTTAGAAATGCTACCAGTCAGTCAATCAATGACCTCATGGTATGGTACTAACTTCGCCTTTTGGTTCAGAATCTATCTCATCTTGTTACACAGCGTAAATTATGTGAAACAGCATACTGAACAGATTACTATGTGAAATAGCATTTTCAACACATTCATATAGGTAAAAAAAGGAAGTTGATATAATTTCGAAGTCACCCAACATTATAGTGATACCACACTTAGAGCATTCAGCAGCTGTCAGCAAATGGTGTGTGTGTGTGTGTGTGTGTGTGTGTGTGTGTGTGTGTGTGTGTGTGTGGATGCTGGACTATGTTCGATGAGGAATTACTGCAAGACATATCGTTTTATACCATTTTTTGGATAAACACTTTTGAATATGGTGGTGCCGCGCGGGATTAGCCGAGCGGTCTAGCGAGCTGCAGTCACGGACTGTGAGGCTGGTCCCGGCACAGGTTCGAATACTCCCTGGGGCATGGGTGTGTGTGTTCGTCCTTAGGATAATTTAGGTTGAGTACAGTGTAAGCTTAGGGACTGATGACCTTACCAGTTAAGTCCCATAGGATTTCATACACATTTGAACATGGTGCAAAAATTCAGGTCGTGCAGACACTTTTGAGAACAGCCAAAATGCCTGGTTGTGGGCCCTCACGTGATTCTACTGTAATGTCCGCTACACTCTGATTGCCTGTTTGGCTTCAAGTATGCTGGTATTAGCTGGAGAGGGGAGGGCAATATGACAAGAGGAGGGAAAGGATGTGGTGTGTTACGTGACTGATAATGAGAGATGGGCTTTCACCATTTTGGAATTCGGAATTTCCCACCACTGCCAGCAACTGCAGCGCCCAGCAGTAGTGTGACTACCTGTATAGCGCCGACTAGAGGCGGGAACGTGACCTGTGGCCTGCACTCCCCGTACATACAGTACTCCTCGTGTTGTAATTTTCAGTTCATCGAGCTACAAGTTTGACTTCCGATCTCAGTTACTTTTCCGTGCAAACATAGGTTATCGTCACTTAAATTCTTTGAATAAAAAATATGATTCATTTCACTTTATTAAAATTTATCTTTTCTGTCAGAATTCCTTAAAATGTTGCCAGAAATAACGTTCATTGTCACTACAGATTTTGATGCACTGTTATATTGTTCTAGGATATTGAGAGTCAGAAGGCAGTAAATACTGTAGCTCAGGTTACGCCATGTACTTCACATTCAAGAAGGTTGCGGTAGTGTTCGGGGCCATTGCTTAATGAACAAAATACGATTGTACTGATTGTCAGGCAATCTTTCCCATGATCTGAAGAGTTCCTAGCAAAGAGAAAACAGTGTATTATTCTTAATAGATAGAAATCTAAAGACATGAAAGAAAGTTCGGACGTACCATAAGAGAGCGTCATAGAACTGGTACCGCTCGCAGGACATACAAACGATTTTGTAGATAGTGTCGGAAGCTCTATGACATTATGGATTATGCTATTCTGTATAGAGAAGTTTGTGCGCTAGGAGATTGTAGCGGACAGCAGGAATACCTGCAGAGGACCGACACTCGGTACTAAGATTGCACCAGACTACGAACCCTAAGCAAATATGACCTATTGGACATGAAGAAGAAGAAAAATCCGTTATTCTGCCGTTTCACAAATTCCGAACGCTGATTGGATGCAGCCTATTTTATTAAATATTTGGGAGCATGCGTATGGAGGAATTTAAAGTGAAATGAACACACAAAACGTGCTGGGAGGAAGGTAGGAAACAGAAAGAATTCTCGCAAGCTGCTGCCCACACACGAAAGTGACAGGACGGTCGTATGGACTGTCGGCGGCACGCTCGCAGCCTGCCTGCTGCACGCAGTTGTCGGACGCAGCAGATACCAACAGACATTTTAACCTGCTCGTGCCATGCTAGACCGCAACGAATATCGAAAGAGGTCCTACTACACAAGTATTACTGGTTTTAGTCTGTGGTCGCAGTTTTAAAAATGTGTGTGAAATGTTATTGGACTCAACTGCAAAGTCATCAGTCCCTAAGCTTACACACTACTTAACCTAAATTATTCTAAGGACAAACACACACACCCATGCCCGAGGGAGGACTCGAACCTCCGCCGGGACCAGCCGCACAGTGCATGACTGCAGCGCCTCAGACCGCCCAGCTAATCCCGCGCGGCCGCAGTCTTAATTGGCTACTGGTTGGCTTACAGAGTGTCTCCTCAGGGCATCCCCAGGCATGCAGTCGTCATGATTACTTTCCAAACATATACAGTGAGGAGAACAAAAGTCATACGACAACCCCTAATATCGTGTCGGACGACATTTCGCCCAGTGTAGTGCAGCAACTCGACTTATGGCATGAACTGGAAAGTTTATTGAAAGTCCCCTGCAGAAATAACGAGCCATGCTCACCATAACTGCGAACGTGTTGCCGATACAGGCTTTTTGTGCACGAATTGACCTTTCGATTATATAAATGTTCGATGGGATTCATATCAGGCGATCTGGGTGACCAAGTCATTCACTTGTATTGTTCAGAACGGTCTTGGAACCAGTTGTGAGGAATTGTGACCTGGTGACATTGCGCATTCTCTTGTTTGGGAACGGGTAGCCAACCATAACCGTTTGCAGCCAATTATCGATTCAGCTGGACCAGTGGAGCCAGTCCATTCCAAGTGAACGCAGTCGACGCCGTTAACGACCCACCACCGTCTTGCACAGTGCCATATTGATAACCTGGGCCGATTACTTCGTGGGATCAGTGCCACACTCGAATCCTACCATCAGCTCTTATCAACTGAAATCGGGACTCATCTGACAAGGCCACTGTTTTCCTGTAGTCTGTGGTCCAAATGATATAATCACGAGCCCAGGAGAGGCGTTGCATGCTGTGACGCGCCGTTAGTAAAGGCAGTCGCGCAGGGTCGTCTGCTGCCACAACCGACTCACGCCACGTTTCGGCAGACTGTCCTAGCGGACACGTTCATCGTGCGCCCTGCACTCAGTTTTCAAAAACGGCTCTGAGCACTATGGCACTTAACAGCTGAGGTCACCAGTCCCCTAGAACTTAGAACTACTTCTTAAACCTAACTGCCCTAAGGACATCACACACATCCATGCCCGAGGCAGGATTCGAACCTGCAAGCGTAGCGGTCGCGCGGTGCCGCACTGAAGCGCCTAGAACCGGTCGGCCACTCTGGCCGGCCACACACTGAGTTTTGCTGTTATTTTGCGCAGTGTTGCATGAGTGTTAATACTGACGACTCCATGCAAACCTCGCTGCCGTCGGTCGTTTAAGTGAAGGCTGTTGGGCAGCCCTTTGTCTGTGGTCAGAGGTCATGCCTGAAATTTGGTATTCTCAGCACATTCTTGACTCTATGGACTCAGAATATTGAATTCGCTAACGGCTCCCGGAATGGAATGTCCTGTACATCCAACCCCAACTACCGTTGCGTGATCAAAGTCTGTCAGTTTCGGTCGCGTGTGTCTGGCACTACAGATATCTGTAGGTGTGCTTATCCACATCTCATCAATTTTGTCACAGCACTGTATAGCAGTATTTGATGCATCTACTGGGGAAGTCAGTGGGATGACCGAGTGCTAGGGGATGGCTCGAGGATGACACATTTTACAGAAACTGGTGGCACGTTGGCAAAATAAAGAACTGAAACATTTATTATTTCTAAAGTGTGGTGGCCGGTGGCCCAGCCGCCGTACGTGTGGAGTGTGTGTCAGTTGGCGTGCCGTGCGAGCGCACACACAGCGGCTCACCTTGACGATGCTCTCCACCACCCTGAGTTCGCCCAGGTCTGCGAGGCTGGGAGCTCGCAGGTAGTCGCCGCCCTCGCCGAAGACGTCCTCCAGCTCCCGGCGGGCTGCGGCCTGCCACTCAGGGTGGAGCGCGAGCAGCGCCAGCGCGTAGCTGACGGTCACAGCGGTCGTCTCCGTGCCCGCTATCAGCAGGTTCACCAGCTGCAAGGCGTTTCAGTCAGGTCAGCTTGTGTGCGCTGTTCCTTCTGTAGGCCCACGTGCACAAGTGAGGCAAATCCAGAACACACTATTAGCCAAAACCTGCCCGTGCAGATGAACAGTAGAATATTGCAAAATAAATCAGACGATGGAACAGTCCACGGCTGTACTGCCAGTTGATAGCGTCCGACGGGCACGACACTTTGTCGCCGCCGTCTTGTACGTTGCCGACCTGAGCTGCGACCGCAGCGCCCCCTGCCGCCGCGGGCAGCTCGCTCCGCGGTCCACCCCCGCAGCCACTCGTGGGAGGTCGCGGAGGCGCCAGCGTCGGCGTCTGTGCTGGCGTCCGTGCAAGTCCTCTGGCCGCCCCGGTCGCCACATCCTTTCGTTTGCCGAGGATCTCCTTAATTAAACTCAGTGCTGCTTCCCAGGAATTCCTCAAATTACAGGCGGAATCTCGGTTCACGAGATCGTCCCTTGTGCGAATTTCTATGGGATTTCGTCCCAGTACTTGGAAGTCTGTGCCAAGATCCTGCTACGTTTGCAGTCGATCGCACGATTCTTGGACAAACAGTGCCCTGCGACTGCTGACTAGTTGAGGTACATCAGTCGAGTGTGTCTGCGGTCTTCTCGGCTAGGTTCTTCCAACGTGTACACCCGTGGACTGTTAGACTAACAAATACGCCAGGAGAAACTGAAGAATAGCAATAAATCAGATGTTCCACGTTTATTTGACAACTAAGAGTTTCGAACTGCTATTGTACGAATGTTGATCAATAAATAACCCCTGAAATTTCTTTACAACTGTTAAAATATCGGGTTTGTCCATAAGCTCGTAGCGTTTCTCCATAAGTTTAATAAACACAACACATACTTCAGTCATAAATAATACCACGTGATCAAAAAGTCAGTATAAATTTGAAAACTTCATAAACCACGAAATACTGTAGATAGAGAGGTAAAAATTGACACACATGCTTGGAATGACATGGGGTTTTATTAGAATAACAAAAATAATAAAGTTCACAAAATGCCCGACAGATGGCGCTGGACAGCAAAACGTCAGTGACTGCGCATGACAATCGTGTACAAAAGGAGCTGTAATGAGAGAGAGAATCAGATCCGCCAGCAGTCGCAGCATGTTGACATTACCTGAAAAGGCTCTTTTAGTGAAGCTGTATTATCAGAATGAGAAATGCGCTAGTTCAGCGTTACGATCCTATCGCCATAGGAAGGGGATTCGAACGGGTAAAGGTCCGTTGACAAATGCAGCCGTGGTGAGAATGATTTCGAAGTTCGAAGCTACGGGTTGTTTAGACGATAGACCCCGTAGTGGCCGACCGAGCACAAGGCGTAATGCTGCTGAGACAGTTCAGGAAGAAAAGGAGACTGTAGCGGGTTCGTCTGTGCACGGGGAAGTCAGCGCTCGTGCAGTCGCACGTCTCACCGGCATTCCATACACTAGTGTTTGGTTGGCACTGAGGCGTACCCTCCGATGCTATCCGTACAAAATCCATCGGCATCATCAACTGTTACATGGCGATTTACTGAAGCGGAGGGCATTTGAGGTGTGGGCGTTTCAAAAGATGGCGGAAGATGACGATTGGTTGAGTAACGTGTTGCAGACTGACGAAGCTCATTTCACGCTCCGAGGGTCTGTCAACGCCCACAACTGCAGAATTTGGGCTACCGAAAATCCTAGAACTGTCGTCGAAACTCCATTGCACGACGAGAAAGTCACGGTATTGGTTGTATTTACCACATTTACCGTTATCGGCCTTTTTCTTCGAGGAAATGCGAGATTCTGGTTTTGTAACTGCTACCGTGACGGGTGAGAGGTACGCCGATATGTTACAGAAAAGCACCATCCCCAGCCTGGCTGATAAACACCTGCTGTAACGTGCGATGTTAATGTAGGATGGCGCTCCACCCCATATTGCTAGACACGTTAAAGATCTCCTGCGTGCGTCGTTTGGTGATGATCGTGTGCTCAGCCGCCACTTTCCTCATGCTTGGCCTCCCAGGTCCCCAGACGTCAGTCAAAAAAATGGTTCAAATGGCTCTGAGCACTATGCGACTTAACATCTGTGGTCATCAGTCGCCTAGAACTTAGAACTACTTAAAACTAACTAACCTAAGGACATCACACACATCCATGCCCGAGGCAGGATTCGAACCTGCGACCGTAGCAGTCGCACGGTTCCGGACTGAGCACCTAGAACCGCGAGACCACCGCGGCCGGCCCAGACGTCAGTGCGTGCGATTATTGGCTTTGGGGTTACCTGCAGTCGCAAGTGTATCGTGATCGACCGACATCTCTATGGATTCTGAAAGACAACATCCGACGCCAATGCCTCACCATAACTGCTTTACAGTGCTGTTCACAACATTATTCCTCGACTACAGCTATTTTTGAGGAATGATGGTGGACATATTGAGCATTTCCTGTAAAGAAATGCAACTTTGCATTGTCTTACTTCGTTATGCTAATTATTGCTATTCTGATCAGATGAAGCGCCATCTGCCAGACATTTTTTGAACGTTTGTATTTGTTTGGTTCTAATAAAACCCCATGTCATTCCAAGCATGTGTGTTAATTTGTACCTCTCTATCTACATTATTCCGTGATTTATTTAGTTTTCAAATTTATACTGACTTCTTGATCTCCCGGTACATTCCCCTTCACTATTTAAAACAGTGTGCCGATGGTGGGGTAACTTTTCTATTGTGCGACTGTAGAAATCACATGGTTTTGAGGCGAAGGAGTCGTCGAGGCACGTTCGGAGTACAGTCTCATCAGCCAAGCTACGTCCTTGAAGGTTGTTCGTCAGAGAGCTGAAAAGGTGGAATTCTGAGACCACGGGATCAAATGAATACGGTGGTTACAGAATGACATCCCAACCAAACCTCTATAGTGGTTTTTGTCAGTCTAGCACAATGTCGGGGGGTGGGGTGACGCTATCGTGGAGTAGCGGCACTTCACGCAATGTTCCCGATCGTTGTTCTTGGATTGCGTCTGGCAGACGTCCCAGTTGTTGACAACTCGGGGAAGTAATTCACAGTACGCCATACCGTCGCTGTTCCACCAGATGCATAACATTATCTTTTGTGGATGCCCACAGGTCTTTGTATGGAGAGTTACCGCTTTGTTTGCGCTCAGTCATACCTGTCTTTTCCTTGTCCTGTCTCCAGTAACGACGCAGGATAGGAGAGCTCGGTGTTGTACACAAGACAGTTGATGACGAGCAAGCAGACGTGCACACATGGCTTCCCGCTGATTTTTGTGATTTTGGCTTAAAACGTGCAGCACACATACACTCGGGTTTTGAAGCTCCCCCTCTGCATGCAAATGTCACACAGTGCCGGAAAGGTCAGAGTCCGTGACAGCTGCCGGCTCTCGACTGCACTGACGTTGGCCATTGTGGACTGACACGTTTAAACAGTCATCATCAAATTCTGAGAGTCTTCCTCAACGTGGAGGGTCACTAATATCAAAACGATCCTCCTCAAAACGAGAAAACCATTTTCCTGCCATACTCTGTCCAATGGCTTTATCCCCATATGCGGCGTACATTCTTCTGTCATCCCTCCACTGAACTCAAACATAAGAATTTTTCGCAGATGTTGCCCTTTCTCCTTATGGCACTCCATTTTTTAGCGTCCACAGTCTCACTCACTATCTCTAAATGACAAAAAGACAATATATGAACCCAAATAGCAACTACAAATCAAAAATTATATTCCGTAAATGAACCCATACCAACCAGAATACCAACATACAAAACAAAAACGCTACGAACTTACGCACCAAGAATGTCATATATAGTAAAAGTTAATTTACGTGCTTCAAATTTGATATTCTTTTTCAGCAGGTGTGCGACATGGAAAAATGGGCAGATGCCATTATTCGTGCAGACTGGCGCGTCACAACTCGACAACAGGCACTTCGCTTTCTGTGAGAATAGTCCAGGTGTGTGCCCAGCGACTGAGACCCTTCGATATTCAGAATTAATCCTCCTCAGATGCTCACAAAAAATCGCAACACAAAAAAAACACTCTTCATCTGAAATACTTCATCAGTCTGCGGGCAAAGGAGAGGCCTTTCTGTCACCGATCATTAAAGGTGATGCAACTTCGGTGCATCAGTTGAGCCAGAAACGCATAAACAGTGGCTGTACTGGCACCACCTGCATTTACGGAAGAAGAAAAAAGTCAACCCAGCTCCCTCTGCTGACAAAAAATATGACAATCTTTTGGGATAGAGTTGATGTCGCTCACGTGGATGTGTTGCCAAAGCGTCAAATATCAAACATAAAAAACATAGAGTTCGTTAATGTTTTTCAATTTTACTAACAACACTTTTTTAAAGGTTTTCTGATTTATAAGTAGAGTTCAAAGTATGAAAATATCTAATAGTACTGTCTTAACAACATATTAGGGTTGTGAATAGCTTCATAGCGTTTCTGTTTAGCATGTTGGTATTCCTGTTGCTGTGGGTGTATTTATAGATGGTCATTTTTTATTTTTAGTTGACTACTGCTGTTTGCGTTTACGTATTGCCAATTGGAGGTAGTGGACGGAGCTGTGGACGCTAGAAAATGAAGTGCCAAGTGGAGAAATCGGAATACCTGCGACATATTCTTCTTTTTAAGCTCAATAGAGGGACCGGAACGAATGGGCATCTCCGGCTTAACGCTCTCGCAAGCAGTGGGCATAGAGACAACTTCGAGCCAGGTGGATAGCCGGTTCTTGCCCACAGCTGCAGGGGCAGGTCTCGGCGGTGGCGCTGTGCCGAATAGCCAACTTATAGTCAGTATGTCAGAACTATAACCTATATCTCTAACGTCGATCAGTTGTAGAATTTTGGGACACGTATTATGGAGACTAGAAATCTACTCTCTAGGAATCAGCATGGGTTTCGAAGAAGACGGTCGTGTGAAACCCAGCTCGCGCTATTCGTCCACCAGACTCAGAGACACGGGTTCCCAGGTAGATGCCGTGTTTCTTGACTTCCGCAAGGCGTTCGATACAGTTCTCCACAGTCGTTTTATGAACAAAGTAAGAGCATACGGACTATCAGACCAATTGTGTGACTGGATTGAAGAGTTCCTAGATAACAGAACGCAGCATGTCATTCTCAAAGGACAGAAGTCTTCCGAAGTAAGAGTGATTTCAGGTGTGCCGCAGGGGTGTGTCATAGGACAATTACTATTCAAAATATACATAAATGACCTGCTGGATGACATCGGAAGTTCACTGAGGCTTTTTGCAGATGATGCTGTGGTGTATCGAGAGGTTGTAACAATGGAAAATTGTACTGAAATGCAGGAGGATCTGCAGCGAATTGACGCATGGTGCAGGGAATGGCAATTGAATCTCAATGTAGGCAAGTGTAATGTGCTGCAAATACAGAGAAAGATAGATCCCTTATCGTTTATCTACAAAATAGCAGATCAGCAACTGGAAGCAGTTAATTCCATAAATTATCTGGGAGTACGCATTAGGAGTGATTTAAAATGGAATGATCATATAAAGTTGATCGTCGGTAAAGCAGATGCCAGACAGAGATTCATTGGAAGAATCCTAAGGAAATGCAATCCGAAAACAAAGGAAGTAGGTTACAGTACGCTTGTTCGATCACTGCTCGAATACTGCTCAGCGGTGTGGGATCCGTACCAGATAGGGTTGATAGAAGAGATAGAGAAGATCCAACGGACAGCAGCGCGCTTCGTTACAGGATCATTTAGTAATCGCGAAAGCGTTACGGAGATGATAGATAAACTCCAGTGTAAGTCTCTGCAGGAGAGACGCTCTGTAGCTCGGTACGGGCTTTTGTTGAAGTTTCGAGAACATACCTTCACCGAGGAGTCAAGCAGTATATTGCTCCCTCCTACGTATATCTCGCGAAGAGACCATGTGGATAAAATCAGAGAGATTAGAGCCCACACAGAAGTATACCGACAATCCTTCTTTCGACGAACAATAGGAGACTGAAATAGAAGGGAGAACCGATAGAGGTAATCAAGGTACCCTCCGCCACACACCGTCAGGTGGCTTGCAGACTATGGATGTAGATGTACATGTGTTGGACCGCCTCAGCGATGGCATATGTCGTATGTGTTCTCTGTGGAAAATTGAGCGATTCAGTATCGATGAGTGACAAGTGTTGCCGCTGCACGTAATGATAACATGCTGCCGGGGCGCCCTCCTGGGCCCGCGTTGGTGCGCTGCGGCACGCAGGCGCTGCTTCCACTGCGTCAGCCCGTGCCGTGCGACTCCCTCAGCTGCGCCACCGCGACTGGACACCGGGACACTCCTCCGACGCCTAGCCACGACAGATTCTACTACGTGGTGTCAGTGCGTCCCGTTTTGTGCTTCTCAGTGCGGGCTCCGTCTGACACGCAGTTATTCGCTGTTCTCTCTGTCCTGTCAAGCAGTAGACCCTTCTCCTCCTCCTGCTCCTATTCTCCCTGCTCATTCTTCCTCCTGGTGTACCAGAGAGAACCAACTTAGCGGCTATATAGTGTTGTAAAAAACCTAATCGCAACATCGAATTCCCGATACATCAGTTTATTGTTTCCGATAGTTGTATTACGAACACGCATCTGTCCAGTCCCTTCCGCAAATTGTTCACGGACATAGTATGTAACTGAGTTGAAATTTAAAATTTCGAGCTACTTCCAGGGTCATGGACTTCCTGCCAAAAGATGTAACTGTGCCAGTATCCACCAATAGGAAGCAAGGGGTGGGGAGGGGTGGGGAAATCCAGTGTTGTTGCTGCTGTTGTGGTCTTCAGTCCTGAGACTGGTTTGATGCAGCTCTCCCTGCTACCCTATCCTGTCCAACTTTCTTCACCTAGCAGTACCTACTGCAACCTACATCCTTCTGAATCTGCTTAGTGTATTCATCTCTTGGTCTCCCTCCACGATTTTTACCCTCAGCGCTGCCCTCCAATGCTACATTTGTGATCCCTCGATGTCTCAGAACATGTCCTACCAACCGATCCCTTCTTCTAGTCAAGTTGTGCCACAAGCTCCTCTTCTCCCCTATCCTATTCAACACCTCCTCATTAGTTATGTGATCTACCCATCAATCTTCAGCATTCTTCTGTAGCACCACATTTCGAAAGCTTCTATTCTCTTCTTGTTCAAACGATTTATCGTCCACGTTTCACTTCCATACATGGCTACACTCCACACAAATACTTTCAGAAACGACTTCCTGACACTTAAATCTATACTCGATGTTAAGAAATTTCTCTTGTTCAGAAACGCTTTCCTTGCCATTGCCAGTCTACATTTTATATCCTCTCTACTTCGACCATCATCAGTTATTTTGCTCCCCAAATAGCAAAACTCCTTTACTACTTTAAGTGTCTCACATCCTAATCTAAATCCCTCAGCATCACCCGACTTAATTCGACTACATTCCATTATCCACGTTTTGCTTTTGTTGATGTTCATCTTATATCCTACTTTCAAGACACTCTCCATTCCGTTCAACTGCTCTTCCAAGTCCTTTGCTGTCTCTGACAAAATTACAATGTCATCAGCGAACCTCAAAGTTTTCATTTCTTCTCCATGGATTTTAATGCCTACTCCGAACTTTTCTTTTGTTTCCTTTACTTCTTGCTCAATATACAGGTTGAATAACATCAGGAATAGGCTACAACCCTGTCTCGCTACCTTCGCAATCACTGCTTCCCTTTCATACCACTACTCTTATAACTGTCATCTGGTTTCTGTACAAATTGTAAATAGCCTTTCGCTCCCTGTATTTTACCCTTGCCACCTTTAGAATTTGAAAGAGACTATTCCAGTCAACATTGTCAAAAGCTTTCTCTAAGTCTACAAATGCTAGAAACGTAGGTTTGCCTTTCCTTAATCATCCTTCTAAGATATGTCGTAAGGTCACCATTGCCTCATGTGTTCCAATATTTCTACGGGATCCAACGTGATCTTCCACGAGGTCGGCTTTTACCAGTTTTTCCATTTGTCTGTAAAGAATTGGTGTTAGTATTTTGCAGCTGTGACTTATTAAACTGATAGTTCGGTAATTTTCACATCTGTCAACACCTGCTTTGTTTGTGATTCGAATTATTATATTCTTCATGAAGTTTGAGGGTATTTCGCCTGACCGCAGTGTCACGGGAGAGGATGTCGCCACTTGAGCGACAGCAGAGGCGGTTTCCCAGGAGTCGGCAGCAGAGGTCTGCCGCCGCGTGTAGCTTTCGTTCAAGGGATCGGCACCGTCCGGCGACTGCAGCGGCGGTGCGAGTCACTGCCCGCGGAGTAACGTGCAGGCGGCACGAGCTCCGTGACTGGGAGACTCTCAACAGCGCGATTACATGTGGTGAGTTATGTTGACAGCATTCCTTTTGCAATCGAAATAAAATAGCGCCGCATGTCCGTACCACTTCGTCATCTACAAACTGCTTAAATAAACAGCATTCCATACAGTGCATTCACTTTCCTGACAAATTGTTTAAATAAATAAATAAACTCTGTTCCAAACACTACCCTGCATCCAATAAATTGTTTCAATAAACAATATTCCACTCATTGCATTGTCTACCAGATATTATTCGATTTCCCACCAAACAGCCAATCAGCTGAGTCTTCTTCCCGCCAATGTCGAGGTGGGGGAGAGGAGAGGAAGGGTTGAGGGTTCCCCAAAGGAGTAGCGGTACATTAATTGATCGATTTAATTAATTAGTCAATTTATGTGAGATCGAAAGACAACTTGTGTTGGTGGGGGACTACGCAGAGGAGTGGGGGAGAAGAAGAGGGAGGGGAGGGGGAGGGAGAGAAGAAGGGGATTTCTCAGAAAGACGGATTATCCCCAGGGAGTCATAATCCACTTAGCGGAACAGTAGGTTGAGGACCTGTCAATCAGAAGAGAACAATAGGTTTGCCTCTGAGTATTTACTTGCCCCTGATGTAGGCGGCCCGCACTAGTAAATCCACTCGTGCCAGTTTTATCCCATCATCAGCCTGTTGTAAATAGCCAAGGAAAATATATTGCTGATGACGACAGTCTCAGTTATGTATATCTGTGGGCTTTATTAAACGTATGGAATAACACTACGAATTTATGCACCAACCCAATATTTCAATATTTTGAGTAGTGTATACTGCTGTTACTTCTACTACTAATACCAGTGCTAGTACAAAAAATAGCAAATTTTCTTAATTGTTGTCCACTTTTACCGACAATCCACAGATATTGATGTCTAAATAGAGTCTGGACATGAAAATATCGACTATTTCATTTGTTGTGGAAAATCACACCTACTTCTACACGTCAATTCGATTTCAGCTCTTGCTTTAAGTTTAACTGAAAACGTTAAAACAATTAAAGATCATGTAGAAATATTAACTGAAAAGAATAAATATTTGCTTTGAAGTTTTAAAATATGTAGTATGTAAGTACATTAAAATATCTACAAAGGGTGGATATAATCCCTGGCCCCCTCGTTGCTGTGTTACTATGATTAATTCAGAAGTCTCTGTGATGCCACTAAAAAACTCAAGATCCGTTTACGACGCTTCACATCTGAAAGGAACCCGAAAAAAATCTTATTCTAACACGATTGTGCACGCCCATATCGAAGTGTCACAATCCGTGAACACATCCCCAAATAGTTTTCGAAGTCATCTTCTTGTACACCCTATAGCAAAGAACTGGGTCCCTCGGCATTCCTCTGCTACAGCCACTTAGGAATTCTCTGCAAGTGATGCACTTTGAACGTGGTGAGAGCGTAATTCACATAGTGGAAACATGCGTATCAGCACAAGACGAGAGCTTGTACATGTCACTCACAGAAGCCCATAGAACATGATGGAGAGACTCTAGAAGTAGTACATCATCACCAAATTCTAACTCTTAAGAATCAAAAAGTCCACAGAAAAACTTGTGGATCATTATTTGTTGAATGTAATAGAATTCTTCCTGGTTCAAATAGTTACGTTCTTCAAAATTAATGGAAAACAGCACATTTGACCCCATAAACTCTCATGTTGCGTGTGCCGTATTAAGCAAGTGCGTGGCCCATAGCTCACTCTAACAAGGGGCCCTTTGTTTGTTTGGGTCGTATGGTTTAGGATATAGAATAAAACAAGACTGTTACATATAAACATTTCTCTATTGAATTTCGTAAATTCATAAATAATACCAGTTAGCTCAATGTCTCTGAGCAAATTGTATTCAATGTTCATTATACTACAGTCATTTAGACGTTCCTGTCTCATCGTGTTTCTTAATTCATTTTTAGTGCACTTTAACGTTGAAAAAGAACGTTCTCCACTGCAGTTCGTGATCATTAAAGGTATGTAAATGCGTAAGGATGTTTCTACATGTGGAAAACAAGTTCCTAACGAATTTTCCATTAAAAATTTGTAAATTTGTAGTTACAAACCATCGTTCTTTTTTCTGTCAATGACAGCAGCGATGTCCGCTTTCAGCAACTCAGCTAACTGTACCAGTTCGTCCCCTAGCGACTCTTCTCAACCATCTGGGTAAGCATTCACGATATGAGGAGCTCTTTTTCAAGATTTCTTCTGCCATAAGAGATTTAAAATCCCGTAATATTTCAAAAACATTAATCAGGTGATGGTATTTTTGTATGTGATTAGCTAATGCAGCCAATACATTGTGAATTATCACAACAAACATCTGCGTATCAAAATATTCTCCAGGTTTTTGACTTTCTACAACTTCATCGAGTGTAGTTGATCCACTAAAATTGTCGTACTTTGTATCTCGCTTGTGTCGTGTTGAAGTTTGTTACTGATATTCTCCATAGCTAGTCAGGGATTTGGCTTTTGCCTCAATTTATGAAAGTGTGAACCCCGTTGCTTGGATATATTCGTATAAGGATGTACAAAGTGCATATCCGGCGCTGAGATCTCTATCAGACGACCGCAGTTAAACGCTAGTCGCTTGCAAGCGTTCTAGGATTCTGTTTCATGCGGCACACATTACTCCCGTTTCCAACTTACCCATTTTCAAAACCAGTCCGTAAGCCTGATTGCGGCACTCCACCTTTCGATGCATATTAGCAGATATGTCACTCAAAACTTGTCTGATCGCACGAAAAGCACATAAAAGCGCCTTTGTAGCATCAGCTCTGGGGAACCACTTTGTTTCCGATAACCTTTTCAAAATCGGAATTTTAGTACAGTCATTTTTCAGTGCTTTCAAAAGAATGCTCCATCGATAGGTAGAAGCAGAAAAAATATGTAGATGCTTTCAAGGAAATCAAAGAAAATGGGTGCTACTGTACAACATTCTACAGCCCACTTGGCGGCCAAATTTAGCGAATATGAAAAACACGGAATATATTCAATGTACTTATTTATATCTTTAATTCGTGATTCTAAGCCTGTGAACCTGCCACTCATGTTACTGGCGTTGTCATAGCTTTCCCGACGAAAATCGTTGATATCAATGTCATTCTCTGTTAAAGAAGACAATAAGCTTTGTTCAGCAGTATGACCTTCCATATCCAAAAAATTCACAAATCTTTCCACCGACTATCAGACTCAGTTGATCTACGTGAGGTATATCAGGAGTAGAATCTAGAGACTGAATATTATTTGAATCTCTTAATTTTGCAAATAATATGATCTAGTATGGCTGCTGCAATTAGATGGATAAATTTCTCGCACGTTGTTTTTGACAAATACGACATATGTACCTTTACTTTATTTGTATGAATACGTGTATGTTGGGCCACAAGCAAATCAAATTTGGCTAGTAATTCTAAAAACCCTAAATAATTTCCATTGATGGGTGAACCAACAGTTTCATCGATATCTCGAAATGTTCGCCCTCGGTCAGCTAAAAAAACCTATAACTGCAACAATTCCTTCTAAGTATGTTAGTCAGTGCTTTTGTTCGCTCTCAGTTTGACTTACAAGTTGAGAATCGACAAGTGCACCATTGTTTTTAGAACTAACAGGGAAGTAATCGCTTTTTTATGCGAATTGCTTTCTTCATGTCTCTTCAGCAAAATATGTACATTCTTCCAGTCGTCTAACACGTCTTTCGTAAGACGTGGCGAGCCGCCAGAATCTGCCACTTTGTAGACAAAAGAGAATAGTTGGCCCTTGCTTTCTGAATAGCACAACCAATCCCTCATGCAAGTCTTATGTTTAATGTGACACGCGACTTTCTACAGAATCTTAGCTTATTTTCCTTCTCTTATATTTAGACTGAAGACAAAAAACTAGCGTTCGTATGCTGAACTCGGCTACTTCCTTTCGTAATCCGATAATCTCTGTCAAGGCTGTTTGGCCCTCATCAGCATCGTTAGAACACATCTCAGTTTCACTTTGTGTTTCACTTGTACAAGATGCAGTAACATCAGAAGCCTGTAACATGTTTTCGACTTTTCTTTGTCTTGAAGACGAGGTCTCTGGGCCGATAGGACTCGATATGCTTTTCAATTCAGTCTGGCTCGTAGACGATGCGGTTGAACTGGGAAGGCTTTCCGTCTGTTCAGTTACTGTGCCACTCGTAGAAAACGCAACTACATCGGAAGGAGTTGCATATTCTGATGAATCTTCTGTGGTATAGCTATCATCTTTACAATCAACTACAACTTTTCTATTTTGTACTTCATTTTCTGTATATTCGGCAAACGCATTCTGAATATTAAAACACTCAGTTTACGTGTTTCAGATCTAACAGCGTGTGTTTATCTCTCCTTTTCCTCTCTTGTTTTACGCTTTGCACTTCCAGAAGCGTACTTGCGTCCAGTATCTCTCTGTCTGCTGCTCACGGTTGTTAGATCGATCTGTGTAGAAGGAAAAAAATTAAATTACAAAGTAAAATGGAGCACTACTATTTAATCGGATTGCGTAACGCCTAAGTATCATGACTAATACACGTCCACTTTCTATTGAAGCTAGTACCAGCAAATAGTAAGCTGTAAATATGAGAGTCTTTTACCCACAGAGCTTTTGCGACTGGTAGGTGTCGTGTAGGCAGAAGCGAGAATCTGCTCACCAGCACTGTACGACAGTGGGCCAGAACCGACAGCCGCCTTCCGAGAGTTCAGACTGCTACAGCTTCCAGCCTGTCGAGATCTGTTGAATCTCTGTCTATAAAAATTATGCAGGAAGAAAGGGAGAAACGCGTTGAGAGTGAGCTCTCAACTGTTATCTACCCATCAATACAAACTCAGGCACATCTTTAAATTATTCGTAATTAGCGCTCTCAACAAAACAATAGCCACTTGGTTTCATGTTTTACATTTAATAAGGGAAGCACGCCGGTAAAATGTCGGCCCCCACGAACGGCCTGGCTTGAGGACGTGGGCCACACAGCAGCGCGCACGTGCACTTGTTGTTCGCCACCCGCCCTGCCACACTGCAGCCACTTGAGGGACAAACTGCACGTGACCCCCACCTACCGGCCACCCACGAGCTACAGTGCACTTGTTGTTCGCCACCCGCCCTGCCACACTGCAGCCACTTGAGGGACAAACTGCACGTGACCGCGACCTACCGGCCACCCACGAGCTACAGTGCACTTGTTGTTCGCCACCCGCCCTGCCACACTGCAGCCACATGAGGGACAAACTGCACGTGACCGCGACCTACCGGCCACCCACGAGCTACAGTGCACTTGTTGTTCGCCACCCGCCCTGCCACACTGCAGCCACTTGAGGGACAAACTGCACGTGACCGCGACCTACCGGCCACCCACGAGCTACAGTGCACTTGTTGTTCACCACCCGCCCTGCCACACTGCAGCCACTGAGGGACAAACTGCACGTGACCCCGACCTACCGGCCACCCACGAGCTACAGTGCACTTGTTGTTCGCCACCCGCCCTGCCACACTGCAGCCACTTGAGGGACAAACTGCACGTGACCGCGACCTACCGGCCACCCACGAGCTACAGTGCACTTGTTGTTCGCCACCCGCTCTGCCACATTGCAGCCACTTGAGGGACAAACTGCACGTGACCCCGACTTACCGGCCACCCACGAGCTACAGTGCGGCCATTCCTGGATCTGAATGGAAAGACAGTCAAATTGAAACGGTTGAATGTAAAATAGCGGGAGGTAGTAAAGACATGACTCACTTAAATCACTGTTTTCCGGCTATTTCACATGCAATGGAAGTGAATAGGCTTTTCTTTGCGCTTTTATTTATACTTTTCAGTTTCGTTGAAGATATCAGTCAACTTTCCAAATGAAGATGGAAATAATGGACTAAAATTCGATGCTTCTTTGTAAGGTGTCAGGCAAATCCAACACCTTACATGAAAACCCTGACATGATAAGCAAATCCAGTAGTATGTCACATAGCTCCGAATAAATCGTGACATTAAATTAACCAAAGTAGTACGAGTAACGAGTGAGCAAATGGAATACCACAGACTAACACAAGAATGCCTAAATGCATGTCGTACCTTCCCACCGTGAGGCAGACGCAGTTCCGAAGGGAGAAACGAGGACAGAAGCAGAGAGCAGAACCGTGTTAAGCTAGAAAAGAGAGGGGCTGGGCACCCACGCCGCGAGCCTACCTGTACAACTATACAACCCGCACGTTTTAGCGTGAGGCTTTTTCGCGTCTCAGGTATGTCAAGGACAACCCCCAGCCCATGTTAAAAGCTAGAGCCCTCCAGAAAAGCAGTATAGATCTTACGATAACACAAAAAGGGCCACTATCACCCGCAAGTTTTAGCGTGAGACTTTTTCGCGTGTCTGTTACATTAGGATCACTCCCCAGCCCATGTTAAAAGATAGAGCCCTCCAGAAGAACAGTATAGATCTCACGATAACGCTAAAAGGACCACACTAGCTGCAGGTTTTAGCGTGAGACTTTTTAGCGTCTCTGTTACGTTGCAAACTTTAAAAACATTGCCCCACCACGAAAAGTATAACGTTTCTCATTGGATAGACAGAATTTTTGTAGGCGGAGCTTAAGGTTAACATTGAGACCCTGATTGGTCAGATGAAAACATAGCCAGATAGTTTTTTAAACTAACTTCGGTAAATTGTAGTAAGGAGAAGAAAAGAGTTAGTTCCGAGACGGCGGGCTGGATGGCTGCTGCGCCGGCCGCTGCCGCCCTGACGCTGCTTAGACACCGACAAGGTAATGAACGCACGCGATGCCGCATCTTTGAGCGCATAAGGCTTCACTCAGAACTGCAGAAGTCTCATCTGTTACACCCCTTTTTTCCGTAAAACTAATGGTGATCGTTAATTAAAACTCATGGTGTTCACATTTGCCACTTGAAGAACAGATCTGAAACGCGATGATTTTTCTTTTATATAGTTATTGAGAAGCCACATCAGCCACTGTAATTTACGACAAGTTAGATAAGTTATTAAAGATAATTGAGGGTCACTGTAGACCATTTTGATAGTTTTCTCTTTTGTGAAACTTAAATTAAACCTAGATTATAGATGTGATATGGCATAGGTCATCCTTCGATCGATTGTAGAACTTGGAAACCCATTTAGGGAATATTCGTTCACATTTTTTGTTGAACGCTGTTGGTTTTTACCATCCTGTATTAAAACATTTCCTTTTATCAATAGTGCAATTTATAAACGATGTTTTGTGATTAGAATAAATTTCCAATGGTAAACTTAACTGCTTTTTCGACGTAATTTTACCAGCTAACTAAAAATAGGAAAGCCTTGAACCCTTTCCACTATATTTAGTTAGAATTAAGATTCTTTTACAGGGAGTGCAGGGAGCTGACGCTGAGATCATTTAGTATTTGGTTATGTCATCGCTAGTCTCACTGAACTCTTCTGAATTCTACATGTCATGTGTGGTCTGGCGTCTCCTTACCAGCAACAGGTCCCAGGTTCAAACTAGTTCCCTAAAAAACACGCTCAGACCGTGTTTGCGCGAAAGTGGTTGGGAGACACGATATAGTACAATCAGACACCACCATGAATGTTTAGAAAATGGCGACCCTGCCAGGATGGTAAAATACCATGTTTGAAGGTCGACCACATGCCTAACTAGGTATGAAAAATATACTGCTAAAAAAATTTTCGTAAAAAAAAAATTCTGAAGTTATATATAGTCGAAAACAGTAGCTGCAGCGATAGATAGTAAAAGTATTCAAGAAAGACATTCTACCAGAAACAATAGCATAATTAAGTTATGAATTTTGAAAATTGTTAGAATTAAGTTTTCTCTCCAATGCAAGCGCGCAGGTGGCGGATACATCGTTGACAAGTTGGTTCTGTCCCAACAAGTAAGTGAATGGATTGTCAGTCTTGGTAGTGTCAAATTGTGTGAACAAAAAGTTTATGAAACGTGTGAGATCGTATGAGTGCAAGTTGTCGCGAAGTAGGGCGTGTGAATTGCTTTTAAAACAGAAAATAAGGGATTCAGAAAGATTAGCAATGGCAGATCGAGACCTTGACCGAATTGAGGTAGAGACCCAGCATGAAAATGGACAGAGAATAGAGTACAGTACAACAGAAGATGCAGTATCGCTGGAAATAGGACATATAACGCACCATAACGAGGATAATGTACGCCAAGGCACAGAAAATCTAAGTAAGCGTACGACAGAGGAGCAGGAAAGTAGAGAGACAGTCGATGAGGATTTTAACTTGCGTCTTGAATACCTAGAACCCACAGTACAAGTAATCAGAGCTCCCTCACCACAGAGTACAAGGAATGCGAGCAGAAACGGGTCACAACACAGTTCAATGCAATCGGTTGCGAACCAACACTTGGGCGAAAACACAGAGCGTAGGACGTCGGAAGAAAACGCAATAGGGCCCACAAATCTGGCGGAATTATTACAACAAATTACGGAAACCATGACAAGGCAAAATAAAGACATAGCGAACCAAATTCAAATTCAGAATGCAGAAACCACGAGACAAATGCGTGAGATTAAAGAACAAAACAAAAAAAATTCAGTTACACCTAAGTCATATTGAAGATGAGGCAAAAGAATCTCGAGAAGTGATAGGAAACTTAATAACAGGTCACAATCAATTGAGAACAGACATTGACAAGGTAGAAGCGGACGTACAAACATTGCGTAATAACACTCAGGACGAGATCAAAACATTACGTAACAATACCCACGGAGAAGTCAAGAAACTAAAGATACAGATAAACGTAATTACTAGACAAGCAGCAGGTACAGCGCGTGAAATTGTTGAAAACAGTGTGTTACACAAACGTGTCACAAAAGCAGCGCTGAAAAGATATGATAACCGCATAGTCAAAATAGAAGCGCAAACGAAGCGACAATTTCAGAAATTGCGAACAGAGTTGTTGCAAACCATTGAAGAGCGTAGTGAACAAGATCGAACAAGCACTAAGTCTGCAACCACATCCGTATCTGTAACAGCACCGGAAAAACAGGTAGTTAAGGAAGACATTATGCATTTGCGATCCCAATCACAAGCGGAAAGTAGCATATGTGAAATCAGACAGACAGCACCGCGGGTAGGCGAAAGTTACCGTGGACAATGTCCAATGGATCTACCACAACCGGAAAGAACGACGAGAGAAATGATCAGGAACAAAAGTGGCGAAGAATCGCGAATTTCATATAGAACTATGACGAAGTACGACTACGATCATTTCCTCACAGTCAGAAAATTTCAATACTTTCGAGAAGGAAACTCATTACATCCACGAACTTTTATTGATCAATTCCGAGTAGGATTACCAGAACACTGGACGCTAGCACACAAATTAGACTTTATATGTGCACACATGTCAGGAACAGTCGTAGAAATCATGCAGAATGTTGCAGCGACATGCCGATCGTACGAAGATTTCAGAGAGAAGTTTCTCGCACGATATTGGTCCAGCGAAGCACAGAACAGAGTGAAGTACGGATTATTACAGAACCCATATTTTGAAAATTCTGGAGAGAAGAGTCCCGTGAAATTTTTCGAAGCAATGGCAAACAAAAATCAATTCTTAGATGTACCATACAGTGACAGAGAGTTGATTAAATTATGCGCGATGAAGCTACCATTTAAATACCAGCAATCATTAGTAGGTCGCGGAGGCGATGACGTCGAAGCATTTAAAGGTATTCTAAGGGAACTAGAGTTCATATTTTCGGAAGATGACGCAAGAAAAAGACGAAGCGCACGTGAAAACGAAAGCAAAAAGCAGTGGAATCCACAAGACACAGTACGAAGAAACAATTACGAACCATGTGATAACTTTGCACCAAGAAACCAGAATAGATTTCAGCAAAGAACCGGTTATGGATTTAGAAGAGAATATGGCAATAACTATAATTCACCCAGGAACGGCAACAACTATTACAGAGGGAATAACGACAACCGGAACGGGTACTGGGGAATCAATAGACCGACAAATTATCAACAAAGAAACCACTATCAACAAGCTGAACAAGGAAAGCGAATACAGATTGAAGAGGTTGAGGTAAGACCACGAAAACCCGATAAACGTTCGAGTTGACAGCTAGGCGCCCATGCCAAAGAGAATGACGCACCGACCCAGGACAATTGCAGCACCTTGAACAGAGAAGTAAAAATCTTATCACGAGAAGAGAAGAAGGAAGGAACAAATCCGCAGGGACCAGATGAAAACGAAGACAAGAAAATAAGAATATCGTGTTGGGACGAAATTAATTGCGAGAATACTGACGAGGAAGATGAATTACCAGAGGCATGCACAACGAATGTAGGAAGAAAGGATGAAGTAATGAGTATTGCAGAGCTATTTGAGATGGAAACCAGGGAAAGAGAATTCAATGAGGATAATGCGCAGTCGACAGAAGTTGAAAATAAGTTACAAGTGGGCACACAACCCATCGTGTATAATGAAGGAAGTTATGAAGCGATAATTAGTGCATTTAGATGCGATCATGTGGAAGGAGCGACGAAGAAGGAGAAGATAGACTAGGGTGAGGAAAAAGTAGAGGATGTTGAAGAAAGCGTAAATGAAGGAAGAAATAGAGAAGAGGAAATAAAAGAGAGAGAAGTAGCAGTCGAAGCTTATCCTACAGAAAGTTCGAATTCACAAGGGAAATTCACAAAAAGACTCATGTATGATTCAGTGGAGGATTCGTTGATGCAAGAAGAAGAAGAACAGAACCAACCCTTTCAAATTCAACCAATTGTGAAGGCCATGGTAAAGAATATCCCAGTCAATATTGTAATTGATAGCGGAAGTGAACTGACTGCGATCTCAGAAAATTTATTCATGCAGTGTAATGCCAATGAGGAATTACCAGTTCTGAAAACACGTAAGATTAAAGTAAGAGGTCCTATTAGAAACAATGCTGTGGAAGTTACGAGACAAACAAGGTTAACTCTTTCGTGCCAAGGTCAAAAGATCGAAGCCAACTTCGTGATTATACCTAAACTAACTGTAGATTTGATTATAGGTGCAGATTTTTTAAATGAGAGACGAGCGATAATAGATATGGGGAAAGGTAGCGTAACATTCGGGAGTGTCACACTTCTCTTTGAGCAAAAGCTAAAATTAGAAGAAATACCAGTAATAAACAAACAATTAAGAATGATGCGAGATAAAGAGTATGAAGAATTAGAATGGTATGCACAACAGGGGGAATAGCCTCAACTCATGTTAGAAGTCCATAAAGAAATCGACGAAAAATTACAAGAAGTTGGAGGTACTTCGGAACACAGTAAAAGAGAATTAGAGGGTATTTTACGAGATAAAGCAGAGGTATTTTTACCTAAGACTGGCAGTATTAAACACTTTCAGTACAAGTTTGAAGATTACTTTTATTACTGGTAAATAATCAGCACAATATTTCAAGATTATGTTGCAGATAAGATCGTCAGGAGAAAGAAGAATGAAGAGAGAGGAAGTTGGGAAAAAGAAAGTAGTTTCAATAATAACACCAATAGTACCATAGATTAAGGTGAAGGGATAAAGCGTAGATAGTCTAACAGCATGAAATACTAAAATGCCATACACCACGACACTACACAAAAATAGAAAACGAATTTGAGGATTCTTGAGTAGACGTTAAGACTCCAAATATCTTAGAATTGTAACATGGAAAGGGTGCCGAAATTTGGAAAGCTTTTTAAGTAGGCGCAAAACAAGTAGATAGTAGATATATGTTAGATGATTATAAGTAAAACTTTTTGTAAGAACCATTGTAAAAACTCCAGCAAGGAAGAGATGCAACGACCCACAAGTTGCAACGCGAGATGTATCAAGAAAGACAAGGACGTAATTAGCAAGACACGATTCCTACATAGTAGGAGCGTCGAGAGAAGGAAAAGGACACCGAACTAACAAAATGTCCTTGTAGCGGAAGTGGGCAATAAAGTTGCCCGCTAGGTAGAACCTTGCTGGGATGGAACAGGGAGCCGCACAGTGACAGCCCTGCAGAGGCGCCACGGGACGCCAGGACACCGGATTTTCACCGCTCGTAAACCCCAGGGCGCCCCCGACTCAGCGGAGCGAGCAAAAAAAGCGGCCGGACGAGAAGACCGCTTGGGCAAGCAACCGCTGACAAAAAAAAAAAAAAAAAAAAAAAAAAAAAAAAAAAAAAAAAAAAAAAAAAACGTAAAAGTCACACTACTGCTATTAAACAGCACGCTGATGCACGAAACTGGAGAAAACTTCCATAAAGTAAAAATGACACACCTAAACAATTTATGAAACTGTTACTAGGAGGAGAGCTTCAAAGCGACTAGTTATCAATAAATATTTCCCTATCCTGCCCAGAGAAGAACCAAGAAGCAAGTAAGAAGCAGAGAAAAAGCAGGAAGAACAGAAGTAGAAGATTCGCAAGATTGAGACCAAGAAAGAAGATGGGTGAATAGACGACATACCCTCCCAAATCCCTATCCTATTGTAAACTAGTCGTTTGCGAAGTATTACAACGAAAAACGACCGCATTCAGCGACACATAACGATGACTTTCACGCATACAAAGCCAGTAAACCACGAGATTCTGCACTCACAGCTCCATTCCATTATGGGACCTCCACAACAGCAACACACACTTGCAAAGCCAACAAGGAACGACGAACGAAGCTGTACATCAAATACTTGCCCAGATCCATCCCGCTCAAGTCCATCACCTTCGTGCAAAAACATTCGCCAACCTCATGCTTGAACATTCATAGGATTGTGTGAACGTGTGAAATCAAATTATATGATGTAGGAATTGTGCAAAAGAAACGTGTGAAAAACTAAATACGTTAAGCACACCAGACAGCTAATAAACTACAAAATAACAGTCATTGACTATGGACTTAAATAAAAAATGGACTATCGATAAAAATAAGTCATTAGTTCTGAAATGGACAGTGTATAAAGAAACAATATGTCACTTATTTTCTCCTCATAAAAATGAAGGAATAACTATATTTTACTTAGTTTCTCCTTATAAAAACAAAGAATAAAAAATTATCTTGTTGGTTGTTTTCCCTTTCTTTAACATTTGTACCATTTATTAGGATAATACCTCAATACGTGTGTATGTATACTTCTTTGCCAAAGCAATTTTTTTTTAACATTTGTAACATTTAGTAGGATAATATCTCAATACTTGTGTATGTATATTTGTTTGTCAAAGCAATTCTTGGAAATAATTCTTACTTGTTAGTGTAACAATGTTGAAATGAGTGTCTAGAAACAAAAACACTTTTACTTGCACATGATATTTAGAAAATGTGCTAGGAATAGATTTTACTCAATTACTACATTTATAAAAAAAATATTTCTAAGAAAATCGATGTAAAAGACTCCTCACTTTCGAAAACAAACTTCTTAAAAAACAAACTTAACACTTAAATAAAGAAGGAAAATAATTGGAAATTAATAATAGACAAAAAATATTCTTTTGATGTCATTTTTAATTATAATGTGGAAGAATATAAAAATATAAATTAGTAATACAAACTAGCATAGAACAGAATAATGTGGCTGAACAGTGTGCAACGAAATTTAGATAAATTAGAAAATTTTTGACTGACTTAGACAACGATTCAATCATTGCCTAAATTCAGTGCAGAAATTAAGTTCGAAGGGTTGTGATATGTAAGGTGTCAGGCAAATCCAACACCTTACATGAAAACCCTGACATGATAAGCAAATCTAGTAGTATGTCACATAGCTCCGAATAAATCGTGACATTAAATTAACCAAAGTAATACGAGTAACGAGTGAGCAAATGGAATACCACAGACTAACACAAGAATGCCTAAATGCATGTCGTACCTTCCCACCGTGAGGCAGACGCAGTTCCGAGGGGAGAAACGAGGACAGAAGCCGAGAGCAGAACCGTGTTAAGCTAGAAAAGAGAGGGGCTGGGCACCCACGCCGCGAGCCTACCTGTACAACTATACAACCCGCACGTTTTAGCGTGAGGCTTTTTCGCGTCTCAGGTATGTCAAGGACAACCCCCAGCCCATGTTAAAAGCTAGAGCCCTCCAGAAAAGCAGTATAGATCTTACGATAACACAAAAAGGGCCACTATCACCCGCAAGTTTTAGCGTGAGACTTTTTCGCGTGTCTGTTACATTAGGATCACTCCCCAGCCCATGTTAAAAGATAGAGCCCTCCAGAAGAACAGTATAGATCTCACGATAACGCTAAAAGGACCACACTAGCTGCAGGTTTTAGCGTGAGACTTTTTAGCGTCTCTGTTACGTTGCAAACTTTAAAAACATTGCCCCACCACGAAAAGTATAACGTTTCTCATTGGATAGACAGAATTTTTGTAGGCGGAGCTTAAGGTTAACATTGAGACCCTGATTGGTCAGATGAAAACATAGCCAGATAGTTTTTTAAACTAACTTCGGTAAATTGTAGTAAGGAGAAGAAAAGAGTTAGTTCCGAGACGGCGGGCTGGATGGCTGCTGCGCCGGCCGCTGCCGCCCTGACGCTGCTTAGACACCGACAAGGTAATGAACGCACGCGATGCCGCATCTTTGAGCGCATAAGGCTTCACTCAGAACTGCAGAAGTCTCATCTGTTACACCCCTTTTTTCCGTAAAACTAATGGTGATCGTTAATTAAAACTCATGGTGTTCACATTTGCCACTTGAAGAACAGATCTGAAACGCGATGATTTTTCTTTTATATAGTTATTGAGAAGCCACATCAGCCACTGGAATTTACGACAAGTTAGATAAGTTATTAAAGATAATTGAGGGTCACTGTAGACCATTTTGATAGTTTTCTCTTTTGTGAAACTTAAATTAAACCTAGATTATAGATGTGATATGGCATAGGTCATCCTTCGATCGATTGTAGAACTTGGAAACCCATTTAGGGAATATTCGTTCACATTTTTTGTTGAACGCTGTTGGTTTTTACCATCCTGTATTAAAACATTTCCTTTTATCAATAGTGCAATTTATAAACGATGTTTTGTGATTAGAATAAATTTCCAATGGTAAACTTAACTGCTTTTTCGACGTTATTTTACCAGCTAACTAAAAATAGGAAAGCCTTGAACCCTTTCCACTATATTTAGTTAGAATTAAGATTCTTTTACAGGGAGTGCAGGGAGCTGACGCTGAGATCATTTAGTATTTGGTTATGTCATCGCTAGTCTCACTGAACTCTTCTGAATTCTACATGTCATGTGTGGTCTGGCGTCTCCTTACCAGCAACAGGTCCCAGGTTCAAACTAGTTCCCTAAAAAACACGCTCAGAGCGTCGTTGCGCGAAAGTGGTTGGGAGACACGATATAGTACAATCAGACACCACCATGAATGTTTAAATCTTTACACCCTCCAATGGTGGTAACAACAATGGACGCTAAAATGAGGAAGTAAGTGACAATGAAGAGTGTTCTGAAGATTTTATATCATCAGTAATAGCTCGAGATGATAGCGAAGGAGTATAAGAAAAAGTCTGTCACTTTCTGGAAGACTGAAAAGAAGAGAATCTTTCAGGGCCGTTAACAAGGTTTTTTAATTATTGTAAGAAAACCGATCTGCAAATTAACAGTAAATAGGGTAGAAAGCGATGTACGCGTGTTCAAATGTTTTCAAAGGTCAACATAATCAATCTACATAAATTTAATATCGTATGCTACAATAAGGTGACGGTACGCGACGTTAACATATTGAGCAATGGGACGTTACAGCCACAATACAAGTGGGCACAATTTTTAAAAATACTCCGTTACCTGGGTGTATGTATTCGATAAGAGTTCTTATTGTGGTGCGAAATACAACCCATCTTAACTACTATAAAACACCTTGGTATAGTTCTGAAACATTCATATCTCGTAATTGACGAGGTGTGGTCTCTCAGACCGCGCGAAAATTTTCCAACTCGCTCTCCAACGCCAGTTGTGGTGGAATGCTTCTATACTCCCCCTACTCTCCTTAAATTACCAAGCCTACGACGTTTTGTTGTCGGTTGCGTTATCGCCTTCTGTGTTTATTGTTGACACGTGTTACTGATTGGTGTTGGAGCCACCTAGACCGAGCTCGTGAACTACGTACCTGTTTTCTTCAGTACGGTGCCGTACAGCTCAAAACGTGTTGGCACGAATGTATCAGTTGTAACTTTCCCGAGTTTGATGAAATTATTAATCGGTCTATGGATATAGATCGAGAAATAAAGGAAAAAGACGACGATTTTACATTAGTCAGTGATCACAGTTCTGCTATTAAACGAGAGTATTATTCAGAGGAAGAAATTCAGGGAAGTTGTGATGTGGATCTGTCTATTTCTTCTATGAATTAGTTAAAGCGTCTATTAAAATCGTATGTGATCTGAGTGGTGATAAAAATGTAGTTCCCAGCAATGAATGTCATTTTGACAGATTTTCTTTTTGTACCTATCGGGTGAAATTTTTATGCGCAAATTTAAACCCTGGAATTTAGTTTTATTTGGAAATTTATTTGCTACAGAGACAATAATTTTTTCAGAATGTGAAATTCGGTACTCTAACAGTCTATTTATTTCTACTACTTAAAAGAACCACATAAAATTAGGTGCCTATGTGTGATAAATAGTAAAATGCTGCAGGCTTTGTTTAGAGCAATAAAATAAACTATAAGCATTTAAGCAACAGTTAAATAAGTGTAAAAATAAATGTTATACAGCATAAATTAAAAATTTCAAATGATTTTTGCCTTAAATCTCGTTTTAAACATAGGGGCCGCAGAGACCCCACCTCGTGGTATACGTTACAGAAAAGTCACCTGGCGAGTTAAGGGATGTTTACCGTGTGTGAAGAATTTTTCAACGACACCGTAGCTACTATGCGTATGAGAGTTTTCGACAAAAAGAATATGTGTAAGAGTATTTTCATTTTAGACATGACGTATGGTCGTCTTCCTATCAAAACGGGACGAAAGACGACACACTCGTGTATTCTGTGCGCCAGTAATACTGCATACAGCTACACAACGTGGCAGCGGTGTCTGCAGATCGACACACTTGCTGTCGCCTCTGTTTCCACTATTGAAAGAAGTCATGTTCATGCTAGGGGCACGAGATGAGCATCATATTTTAGCAGACAGGTCATTTTGTAGACAAGGAATATTGACGGATGTCCCGACAAGACGTGTTCTGCTACAGTACAGTACAGTAGATCAGTGGCGTAGCGTGAGGGGAGACTTTGAGACTTAGTCTCCCCTGTATTCATGCTTAAAAAAGATGCAATAGTAATTCATACCAAAAATATAAGCAGCTTTCTACTGAGAGCACTAAATGTGCGAAGACACCAGCTTTGTAGCCCGCGCCGCCGCACCCTGAGTGTTGGTGTGTCTGCCTGCTTGAGACTCGACTGCTCTGAGTCTCTGCCTCTCTTCCCTTACCTGGCTGTGTGCGCCTCAGCGTTCTCGGCTCCCCTCCACTTCCCCTCTTCCACGAAGGCCGGTGCGCTGCACTTGCCAGCAGGTATCTAGACTAGTCTCTGCCGCTTCTATGCTGGCTTTTAACACGGAAGTGAACGTCGCCACCATGAGTGAGCCAGCAAGAGAACGCCTTTTAGAATTATTATTAAAAAAAAAGTGAAGCCAAACAAAAACGCACTTTCAGACAGTCTGGTACGAAAAGTATGTTACGTTGACTGCGAATGCACTTAATAACAGATTATATTGTTATATATGTCTTCTGTTTGATGGTGAAAAGGAGTGGTCCAATGAGGGCATTTGTAAAATAAAGGACTTTGACAGGAAAGAACAAAAGCATTAGACATCAAAACGTCACCTGCAGAACAAAGAATCATTTCAGTTATTGGGCAAATCTGAATTCAGCACGCCCATTCTGAAACCGCTCGTCTGACCTGCAATAAAATACAACGAACAAGTTGCATCCAACAGGAGAGTATTGGATCGTCTTATTCACGCGACAAGTACTAGCCTTTCGCGGCCATCGAGTAGACGAATCCTCCAGCAACAAAGGTAACTACCTGGAATTGTTGGATTTACTAGCTCAAGGAGAGCAGTTACTCCGAGACCATCTGTCGTCATCTTCAACCTTTAAAGGAACTTCTCCAGATATACAAAATGATGTAACAGAAATGATAACTCTGGCAGTTAATGAGAAAATAAAATCTAAAACTCAGAACTGCAATTTCATTTCGATTCAGGCTGATGAAACATTAGACGTGTCATGCAAGAGTCAAATGAGTATAATATTTAGGTACTGTATTGCAGACAAAATTGAGGAAAGATTCGTTGGATTTTACCATATTTCTGGAGATAAAACTGCTGAAGGTTTGTCAAACATTATTCATGCAGTAGTGGAAGAATGGAAAGTGGAAGGAAAAGTGGTTAGTCAAACATATGAAGGCGCTTCAGTAATGGCGATCAGAGAAAGAGGACTGTTGGTGAAGCAGTTCTGTCCCTATGCGCTGTTTACGCACATCAACTGAATTTGGTACTGTTACATGCCTCCAAAACCATACGACAAGTACACGTTAGTAAGTGTTCTTACTGCATTCCATTCGTTTTTTCGCAAATCATCAAAACGAAGTGTATTGCTGACTGTGAAAGGATGTAAACTGCCACATGCAAGCAACACTAGCTGGAACTTTCTTTCCAGGGCAGTTTCAAAAACATCTAGCAATTTCTCAGGGCTATATAGTGTTTTTAATTATATATTTGATGATACAGACTCTCAGTGGGACCCAGAATCTTTGAGCTGTACTGTGGGAATGAAACGACAGACGGATGATCCTACGTTTGGCTACTTGCTTTGCTTCTATCGAGGGTGCTTTGTTTATGTTGATCATCTCTTTAATGATCTTCGGTCAAAATCTGCCAGTATAGTTGCTTGCCAAAACAAAATAAGAAAGGTTTTGAGAAACTTACAACACTTAAGAACGGAAACATTCGTTTATTAATGCATTAAATACAGCTTGTGTTTGAATGACAACTTATCATTCTGTGACAGTCGAAAGACATCTCTCAGGGCATTAACTTACGAGATACTGGATTTGTAAATTGTTCAGATGGAAAGAAGGTTTCAAGACTTCTCCCAAATTCAGTTTGTTGAACCTTTGAACGAAAAGTATTTCCCGAACTATCAAAAATAATTCCCAAAGTTGAAACTACTTCAATTATTAGAACAGTACCCTTTTTTCAAACAAGAACAACTTGAAAATGAACTGTGTAACATAAACGCTGATGAGAAAAAACTCTTATCTTCAAGAATCCTCTTAAAGTACATTGTCAACAATGATTTAGACTCCGTTTATGAAGAAACAACGAAGTTCCTTCCTGCGTTTGGTTTTGACTCTACCCGCAACTACAGCAAACAGTGAACGAAGCATGAGTACTCTTAAACGAGTGAAGAATTATTTAAGGAATTCAATGTCCAACATCCGGCTGTCTTGTTTGAGCACGTTGGCAACAGAAAAGACACTACTTGGAGATTTATCCAGTGATCAGAACTTTGTAGACCAAGCTATAGACTTATTCGTGGGAAGAAAAGATCAGGGCATTGCACTTGTGTATAAGAAAATATAAGTGCTTCTTTTCTTGCTGCTGGAGTTCTACAAATTTGTCATCGCTTCTTGAACAAGTTAGTTATTATTATTGTTATTATTAGTGGCGGTGGTAGTGGTAATGGTAGTAGTAGTAGTAGTAGTAGTAGTAGTAGTAGCTGTTGTTGTTTTATTTGATGCATTTTGTTTCATTTGTTTAAATTATAGTTTATTGTACTATTTTGTCTCCCTATAATAACTATAGTCTCCCCAACCTTTACAACCACACTACGCCACTGCAGTAGATTAGTTCTCATACCGTAATAGTTTTCAGATCACAAAATCTTCTCAATGAATGAAGAACGACGATAAAACCAGGTAGAGGAAGAATGCATACTGGTTCAGAGTTGTGACAAGTCTGGCTGTCTCCAGATTGGTCTTCTCATTGACCGCATACAAGGCTGTCCATTGCGGGGAGGGAGTGTCTGAGATAAGCCCGGACTTGTTTCTGTTATCGGAGAATTTAGAATGATTGAAAACAACACATTGATAAAGACTATGTGCTCAAAATTTACTAAATGGCCACAGTTGTGTGCGTAGTTTTGTTGAACGGACATTAAGAAAAGCCGATGGCATGCGCACATAACCGCTCTCTTGTACACGTTTTTTTCTGTCGCCATTTCCCGCGAAATACAGTTTTGAGAATGTTCACGTGCTTTATTAATCTGTAACTGGTGCCAGAGACATCTTTGCTTTGTACATTTTCATGCTGCGTGACTTCGTCCCAAAGCTTCGCCGTGCTGCCGGCACATTTGATTGTCTGCAGCAGGCGAACGTCTCCTGTGGCGCGTGAGGGCACGTGCTTTTATGGCAAAACTGCCATAACTTTGATTCTACCCGGCGTGTCAAGGGCAAGCTGTATCACGTTTTAAGGCAGACATGCAAAAATACAACTGACAATAGCATCCAATTCCGTGCATTAATTTTTGCGTGGAGCCTGGTGCGTGGTACGCGTACACGAAAATACTAAAAATAATTTTTTTCGCTTCGATAGCTGTAATAAAAAACATCCTCACATTCAGTTTTCTTAAATATGTCGTACGTACAGACATGTTCATGTTACAATTTTATTATATGTGTAAATTCGCAATGCAGTGGAAGCCACTGATCGTATCGTTCACAGAGCACCGGATTCTGTGCAGCAAAGCTATGTCCAATATTGAATTTCGATTTTCGCAGCAAATGTCTTGAGTAGCTGGGTGCCGTCACTCCAGATCACCATCCTTTGAAAAATTTTTAGAGGTACCGCTAAGGCAACACATCCTTTGACTTGCAAAGCTGACAATATTAATACGAAGTACAGATTGAAGAGCTACACCATTCTCAACGTTACTGAGAAGTGAGACAGGCGCGAGACACTGTTGAGGCAGGAGACGAAAGCTGATGGCGCGTTGCACTCCGCAGTATTGTTTAAACAAAGGCAAAGTTTGACTGCTTAATAGGAGCGAGTGAACGGGAAGTGCTAAGGTACATGTTTGAAACGCTTTAGGGGAGATATAAAATTACGTCCGCAACGAGTGTTGGTTCCTGGATGGGAAAGGTCTAAGGTATCCATTACTTAGATCGACACGAATCCTCAGGAAAGCCACGAAGACAAGTAATGATCTGAGTCGCTGCAAAACGGTACGCGCCTTCAAAACACCTAAATCTCCATCAGCTGTGCTCACGACGACAACACTGAACTTAACCGTCCGTAGTTCCGTACACGAGCTGTGTAGACAAGTTTTTCTGTGTTTTATTCAATAATCAATTTATATTTTTAATGCAAAACGACTCACTTAACCTAAAGTGTTCCAGGTAGGGATCCTTTCCTATACTCTAGAGCAAGAAACCGAGAATCCATTGGTGTGAGTGCTTTCTTTCAAACTAAATTTAAATTATCACTCAACTGCAGCAACTAAAGTAAATGTGGAGAATTGTAGATTGAATTGAAAGTACGTAAAGTAAATAAAAGTTCTACTTAGTGTGTGAACTTTGTTATAGGGACCGTCTGTCCAAGAAATTACCGTAAAGTAATTATTTCAATAAAACTCAGTAAAACCAAGTATAACACCTTTCGCAATCATTTCGATACTTACAAAAGTATCGTAAAATATTGCTTGTGTATAATACATGTTTTCAGAGGCAGTGTTTCTGATCTCACCTTCAGAAGCGTAAGTAGATATTATTGTCGTTCCGGCGTTGTTTTCATGGACCAAAACTTTCTAAGTGTGTGCGTGCGACCTCTTCTGAAAGCAGTCATTATTCTGCTATCAACGTGCATTACCCTGTTCCTTTAGTGATAGAAAGTATTAAAACAGAAACAGTTTTAATAAGTACAAAAATACAGTGAATACCAAATTTGGTGAATTTGTTGAATAACGTCAATCGATATGTCATTTTGGCTGGCGACAATGTTTTTCAGCATTATTATCACTCGCAACAGGTAGTTTGACGGAATAGAAAAGATGCAACCAAGACTACACAATAATTTCATATTTGACCGAGCCTTATCCATTACACGGCATCTGAGGTCACTAGCGGTTGTGAAGGAGGTAGTTGTGTTTAAGTGCTTCAGTTACCAAAACTAGAATAACATCTGAAATTCTAAACGTAATTGCAAGAGTACAAACCGGGTGTGTTGTAAGCGGCCTTTAGAAGGTGACAGAACAGCACGTACATCGCCATACTAGTGTTATAACCTTATCATATCCTTATATACTAATTAAGACCTTAAAACTACTTACTACTCCGATCAACCATTCTACAGGTAACTGTTGTCTTAGGATGTCTACAGCCTATACCCTCTGGTGTCTTACCTAGAAACACAGTACGCAAAAGCCTGCTAGAAAGAAGTCACAACTGGTGGCCGATATGTTCACGACTAATACTTTGCGCTCTTCTTCTTTCAGGAAACGGTATACATACTTCCACGTTTGTTCCACCGAAATTCTCCGTTACTGAGGCTTTGTTAATCTGTAGGACTCCAAAAGCTCTCGATTGAGTGAGTAATTTAAATACGTTACATTTTGAACAGTAAAAGCCTCAGAGATCCTTCTGGCCAATACAACGTATTCTGCAACAGTGTCATAAATGTTGAGCCAGTTAAATGCAAGTCCATATCTGACCACCCGGACAGATGATAACTTTTCCTTGTTGCCACTTTCCAACTCTACTCGTGACATTGCCACGTGAGGCTGCCTGTCATTTAAGACTAGCAATGTGTTCTTACCTCCACCCACTTCCTGAATATTTCCCATCTCATTGGATACAAGTGAATGCTGTAGCAGTGAAACTCAGAGTTTCTCCTGCAACAGGTACTCGGGTCGCTACGTGCTCCTTCACTCCACCTGTTTCCACATACACCCTAGCCATGAGGAAAGGCAGTGGCAGAGTCTCCTGTGACACTTTGGCTACTTGCTGATTCTCTACAGGAAACTGCCTTTCTGCCCACCGCAGTCCCATCGTGAATTCCCTCTGTGTAACCAATATAGGACTAAGCTGTCCATCCACTGCATGAAACATTGCCTCTTGCAGTATCGCCACTTCATTACTAGATCTACACGTTGCTCCGCTAGCCCACGCAACAACGTCACTATATTCAATTTGTTGCCCAACACACTCAGTTGCTTCTATATTTTTTTCCAAATCGCTATACGGTACCTCCCTGGTTTCGCTAGCACACCAGGTTAGCTCTGCTGCTGATTCCTCTACTATTCTCGTGTTATTCAACATCCCTTGTTCTATGTTCGATAGCAATGCTTAATGCCACTCCAGGCTGTCCTTCGTGGAACCTGTCATATGCTGAACCTGAACAATTATGCTATTTAACTTCCGCACTTCCTCTTCGCCTGCTGTTCCGAACTAGATTGTTCCCAAGTTATTCAATCTGTATATTGAGCAAGCAGTGAAGGAAACAAAAGAAAAATTCAGAGTAAGTATTAAAATCCATGGAGAAGAAATAAAAATGTTGAGGATCGCCGATGACATCGTAATTACGTCAGAGACAGCAAAGGACTTGGAAGAGCAGTTGAACGGAATGGATAGTGTCTTGAAAGGAGGATATTAGATGAACTTCAACAAAAGCAAAACGAGGATAATGGAATGTAGTCGAATAAAGTCGGGTGATGCTGAGGGAATTAGATTAGGAAATGAGACACTTAAAGTAGTAAAGGAGTTTTGCTATTTGGGGAGCAAATTAACTGATGATGCTCGAAGTAGAGAGGATATAAAATGTAGACTGGCAATGCCAAGGAAAGCGTTTCTGAACAAGAGAAATTTGTTATCATCTAGTATCGATTTAAGTGTCAGGAAGTCATTTCTGAAAGTATTTGTATGGAGTGTAGCCATGTATGGAAGTGAAACATGGACGAAAAATAGTTTGGACAAGAAGAGAATAGAAGCTTTCGAAATGTGGTGCTACAGAAGAATGCTGAAGATTAGATGGGTAGATCACATAACTAATGAGGAAATATTGAATAGGATTGGACAGAAGAGAAGTTTGTGGCACAGCTTGACCAGAAGAAGGGATCGGTTGGTAGGACATGTTCTGAGATATCAAGGGATCACCAGTTTAGTATTAGAGGGCAGCGTGGAGGGTAAAAATCGTAGAGGGAGACCAAGAGATGAATACACTAAGCAGATTCAGAAGGATGTAGGTTGCAGTAGGTACTGGTAGATGAAGAAGCTTGCACAAGATAGAGTAGTATGGAGAGCTGCATCAAACCAGTCTCAGGACTGAAAACCACAACAACAATAATACCTTTCAGAAATTGTTTGCATCCATGCTTACCAAAGTACTTTATTATACTCTCATCGTAATCCACAAGCTCAAAATAGAGAGAAAAAGGGAAGAAGTTTCCACATTTCATCGTTTTCATTAATTTGTGTATTATCACGTGAGTGAACCGACCTCGTAACTGTTTCAAATCTGTCTTCTCTCACCATGTTGTGCCCCATTTCGTTTCTCATGCCCAACCCTGCATCCAAGTAACATCTTCTGCTAGGTAGCGGATTATAGTCCGAGAGAATTAGAATTCCTAAAAAACCTTTTATCTCTTCACGTGTTATTTTACGATCTGGACAGTTCTTGAATAAAGCGTGATTTTAGTTTCAGTACTGTGAACTTTCATCATTTCATCATTCTAAAAGAGTTGAATTGCAGACACGTTTCTGCATTTACTGTGTCACCACTTTGCAAATCCTCCCTTCTCCAATCTCATATTACAGTTTGAGATCTGTAGCTTTCCTGTTTCATCTGAAACGACATTCTCTGCTTTACCACCTAACCTGTTTTTGTTGGTCAATACCGCTTCTGCTCCAGCATGAGGTTTCCTTGGTCCACGATTATCATCTATCTTCCCACCCTCATCTTCTTCACCAGAATATTCACCCGACTCTACATTAGCTTCAGGAGGTTCTGTAAATATATCCGATGCATCTTCTTCCTCAGCCTCAAGGATAACTATATTTCATGCACAAGCAGGCCTCTGAGAAAGAAGGAAACATTATATTGACTGTTCTGCCTAGCGTAACATATGTGCAACACAAATTAGAAACTGAATTTGCAACCGTAATAATGAACTGCATTTTGTGGTTAACCTATAACATAAATTTCAGCGCTTTAATATTATAACTAAGCAAAAGTTTTAACAATTGTGTGGTATAATGCTTCAGAAAATAGCACTTACTTCTTATTCCAAGACATAATCTTACTCAAAAAATGTCTTCAGTAAATGAACAACCAGAAACTATCCTCTTCCTGCTTTCTACTGGCAGAAGGTCGCTTAAATATCAACAATAGAGCTTCCTTAAAGACGTACAACAACAAGCATTTCAGATGCATTAATCGTCGCCAATAATAGAAAAAATGGTAGAATGTTACATGACGCGTATGTTACGCTAGGCAGAAATGGGTTAGTGTAGTTAAAATGGGCAAAAGTAGAGCACTGTAAAGACGTGAAGTTTTGTGAGCTATGCTACGTAATATTTTCGGTTGAATAGAAGAACCGACAGCTAACAAGTACTTGAAGTTCATCTTTTCCGCTACTTTCCAGTGAATAAACATTTTATGATCACTAACAAGTTACTGATAATGATAATAATTATAATAAACACCTATCTGGACAAAAGAAACAGTCTTTCTGTTTCTATGCTGTTTCTTCTTATCCTGTTTCATTAATAAACTCTCTGTTACTAGATCAAAGTGAAAGTTTCTCACATTGATGAAAGTGAACAGATGGTTTTATTCACAGACTGCAATGAATTGCACGTTATTAATGAGATCTACTGAGTAAACTAATTATGTAATCAACATAAAAATAAATGTGTTTTTTTACTTTAAAAACAGACAGTCATACACTGTCAAGCTGAGAATTTTTCAACCTCCCCATTTAGTTTGTAATAGCATATTTTTTGTCTATGAAAAATGGAGAAGAATGGCAAGTAGAAGAGCTATAAGGGCGAAGAGGAGGAAGGAAAAGAACAAAGAACAGAATGAGTAGCCCAACAAAGAGAATAGAGGTAGGAGGGGGAATGAAAGATAAGACGAAAAACCAGGAGAATTCTAAAGATGCAGGGAGAGGAAATAGAGATGTGGATGATGACATAAAGGTGTAAATGGTATATAATCACAATAGAAGAAATAGATGAGTAAAAGACAAGAAAAGAAGTGGGAGAAGAAAATAGAATGAAATGGGTAACAAACAGCACAGAAATATAATGACGAGAGAGGAGGTAAGGAGGAGGAGTAGTAGACAGAGGAAAAAACTGGCAGAGGGAAGAAAGGGAGGAGAAGGGTAAGAAGAATGTGGCTAGGGGACGAAAGTAAAGCAAAAAAGGATGGGAAGAAGACACAAAGAAGGAAATATTATGTGAAAGCAGACTGAAAGAAAAATATATAAAAAGAGGCAAATAAAGATTGAAAATAAATATTGAAAACAAAGATTGAAAATAAAGATTGAAAAGAAGAGGAGGAAGAAGAAACAAAGGACTGAAAGAAGAAGACAAGATAGAAGAAAAAGTGAAAGAAAGTGAATGACCAATATGAGAAGAAGCTTAGGGGAATAAGGTAGAGGTACGTGAGCAGCTGAAGGAAGATTTGGATGAATTGTTCAAGGAAGCATGAAAGAGGAGTGGAGCTTGAAGAAGGATAAGCATCAAGTGAGAGAGGAGGAAGAGAGGTGAGGATGAGAAAAGTGAGATGGAAGTGGAGCAGAAGTAGGAAATGAAGAAGTGAAGGGGAATGAGACAGTGAAATATGAACAGGAAAAGTTGGATTAAGTGGTGTAGGAAGAATGAAAGAGTACTGGAAATATGGGTAGGATAATATGATGCAAGAGAAAGAGTAATGTGGATGAGGGAAAGTGGATGGAAATGGAGTAGGAGCTCAGAAGCTGTGGATAAAGTGATGGGGAATAAAGTAGTGAATGATGACCAGAAGCAGGAAGAGTTGGATGAAGTGGTGGAGCAAGAATGAAGGAAAAGTGGAAATGATGCAGTGGTGAGGTTAAAGTGAGAGAGGAGGTAGAGAAGTGCATATGAGGAAAAGTAGGTGGAACTATAGTAGAAGGAGTAGCTGAAGAAGCAGAAGGAAAGAAGTGGGAAAAACAGGTAGATGGAAGGAGAAGGAAGAGGGATGAGTGGTGGTGGAGGAGGAGGAGGCTACAGATGTGGATGAAGTGGAAAGAGACGAGGTCGTAGAGAATTAGCAGAAACAAGAAAATAGTAAGAAACTGGAGGGTAGATGACGTCTCTGCCTGTGACTCACCTCGCCCTGAACCTCGTCGAGTGGCATCACCATCTGCCCACCTGGCTTGACCAGAGCTTCCAGCAGGCGCTGTCGCGTCTTGGTGGCTCCGTCCTCTGTGGCTGCCGACCTTATGGCGATGCACTGCATGGCCCAGTTCTCCAGTATGTTCACGAACTTGAACAGGCCACGTCCTTTGGAGGTTAGCTTCAGCAGGAACTTGTTCTGCATCCATGGTCGCACTAACATCTTCTGTAAAAACCATGTGGCACTCGTCACTGTTAGTCTCCAACTCGGCGGGGAAGGGGGAGGGGGGACTCAACACTGGTCTCTGTTAATCAAATCAGCTCCCACAAATCGTGAATCAGATTACTAACACTGGTGAAACTCCCTATGTAAAGTCAACAACGTAAGGTCCAAAATTTAATTCATGCCAAAAATTCAAACACTGATTAAACGTATAAACTATTATGTTCCTGGCTGCTCTTACCTGTTAGTGGTGGTCGCTATTGTAAACGCTAATGTCGCTTTTGGAAAATAAACTTCGGAGGGGACTGACAGAAAGAAGCACCTTTGAGTAAGTACTATATGCGTTACCAGGACACAGGCAAATGAAGTACGTATACTGATGACGCAAAAATTTTATGACCACCTGCTCACTGGCTTGTTTCTCCGCCTTTGGAACGAAATACTTCACTGATTCTGCGTATCACGGATCCAAGTACTTGCTGGTACGTTTTTGGAGGTATGTGACATTAGATGTCTGCGCACAGATCATATAACTCGCGAAAATAACGGGCCGCTGGTAGCATAAGTAGTGATGGCGCTCGATAGTGATGCAGGTGAGTTCCATAGGATTTACATCAGGTGACCTCGGTCGGCGGGACATCAGTGCGAGTTCATTGTAATGCTCCTCAAACCACTGTAGCACGGTTCCGGCTCAAAGAAATGAATAATTATACTGCTGAAAGAGGACAGCATCTTCGTCGAACACTTCAAGTATGAAGGGATGCATGTGGTTCGCAACTGTCAGCGTATCTTCGATTACTACCACAGGTTGGATGCAAGAACAGGAGAATATCTCCCGTAGCAAAATACTGCTCCCACCAGCCAGTGTCCGTCGCTCGCTGCACGTGTCGAGTCGTCATTCACCTCGGCGGTGGCGTTTTTGGAGACCTAGGATAGCAAGAATGTAATTCATCCGAAGCGCCGACACGCTTCCATTGATCGACAGTGGAATCCTGATGGTCCCGTGCCCAATGCAAAAGTTACTGACGATGTCGTTGGGTCAACATGTGGTCGCATAGGGGGGAGGGGGGGGGGGGGGGGCGGCGGAGCTCCATGTTCAACAGTGTGCGATGAGCGGTGTGCTCCGAACTACCAGCATTGCGATCTTTCGGCAGAGTTGCCACACTTCTCCCTTTACAGAGCAGACAGTTCTCCGAACCCCACTTTCTGTACAGAGTCGTGTAGGTCGAACCATTTGGCACCTAGTAGTGGTTTGACTGTCCATCAACCTCTTTGGATAGGTGCTCACGACTGTAGCTCGCCGTTTTCGACAAACTCGTTTACAGGCTCTCCGTAATAACAATATGCCCTTTATCAACGTCGCTTATCTCAAGGGATTTCCCTCATCTGTAGTCCATATCTTGGCTAGGGTGATCCGCCGTCGATGTGTGCCCCGCTTGCATGCCTTTCTTACCGCATCACGTGCCCGCAGCGTCAGCAGGTGGTATTTAAACTTGCGGCGGGCAGTGGTCGCAATGTTTTGGCTCATCAGTGTTTACTCTGCTGTGGAAGCTGCTTAATCAACAGGCCGACATCTTAAAATAATTTTGTGGGGCACTGTTCGTTGCTCACAAAGTAGGTGAGTCTCTCGCAAAGGCAGGACGAAAGTCGTGAGCCTTATGAGGCAGAACTGTGGTTTAAAAATTGCAGGGCGTATGAAGTCGGGAGTGGTCGATAATCATCGGTGTAGTTGCTTTGTGCTTTTTATAAGAAACAGAGCGACTTAATGGGCTAACATTTGCTAGGTGGACAGAGTTTTCATATGAGAACATGTAGAAAACAGCTTCACTGGAGGTAGTGTCGGTAACAGCAAGGCATGCTTGATGAGGTCTTCAAAAACAGTAAATTTAGTTTTTTATAGTGAAAACTCGTGGCTTTTTTGTGTGCGCTCTTCTCTATTTAACTATTTATTTACATTGGATGGAAAACAAACTGCACCCCCCTCCCCCTCCCCCCCCCCCAATACAATGACCGAAAATGGATTGGAATACAACGGTGGCGGCCGATGTGGCCGAGCGGTTGTAGAGGCTTCAGTCTGGAACCGCGCGACCGCTACGGTCGCAGGTTCGAATCGTGCCTCGGGCATGGACGTGTGTGATGTCCTTAGGTTAGTTAGGTTTAAGTAGTTCAAAGTTCTAGTGGACTGATGACCTCATATGTTAAGTCCCATAGTGCTCAGAGCCATTTGAATACAACGGTAAGACGAGTAGTAGTATGTTAACAAATGCCATGCAACATGCATGTCAGACATGTTTTACGTGGTCTAAATACTTGACCAATGAAAAGACACCTACTGTTTGCCGACTGACTGTAGACTGTAGACTGTAGACCAGGGACATCCGCAAAGCGCTCCGTCCCACCAGACAACCTGAGGCAACAGAAGAGGAGCAGGAAGAAGAGACCAGGAAAGTAGCCTTTCTACCATATGTGGGGCCTATATCTGCCAGGATCAGCAGAATCCTGAAGAAACACAATATCAAGAGTGTGTTCTGCCCACCTAACAAGATCAGGACGCTCCTTGGAACTGTCAAGGATGATTTGGGGTTAAGGAAACCTGGTTTCTACCATATACCATGTGAATGCGGGATGGCTTACATCGATCAAACTACAAGAACAGTTGAAATAAGATGTAAAGAACACCAGAGACACACCAGGTTACGACAGGTAACTAAATCTGCAATAGCAGAACATTGCCTTGACCTTGAGCACACCATGGAGTATGACAAAACTAGGATCCTGGCTCAGACCCCCCGATTCTGGGCTAGTGTCATTAATGAATCGATTGAAATCAAGATGACGGAGAACTTGATCAACCGAGAAGCAGGATATCAACGGAAGGAAGTTCCATCCTCCAGGAATGAACTACAGATGTCCAAGAGTACAAGTAAAGGAACAGAAAGGCAAACGCGACACCAGGCGGCTGCAAGCTCCTTGGAGGACGGCCATCATAATATGCAGCTCCAACAACAGCCGGATGCCACAGGAAGCGCACCTCACAGGCGCATACCGGGTTCAGAAGGCGAGGACAATGGGTCGGCCACGAGAGAAACTCGCCGCGGTCGCGGACAGCATAAGGAGCTTCAGCAGAGCCATGATAGTGCTAGGATCGCGCCTATCGGGCGCAGACCCAATAAGGAACGCCTTGGGACGTCCGATACCTGAGAAGAGAGCCGCAACGGGCGCGGACCGAATAGGAAGCGCCTACAGACTGATACCACCGACAGAAATGGCCACAGCGGGCGCGGACGGCATGGGGAGCACCACACACCGCCCAGGCATAAATATGGGACGAGGTCAGCTCGCCAACCAGTCTCGGGGAACACGTGATGAAGACGCCGAGTTACGACGTCGAAATATCGTGTTGGGAAGACGTGGACCACCGGCACTACACCCGATTTTACGAGATGTCAATCTCAGTAGTCATTACATCTCGCGAGAGAGCAGAATGGGGTGCTCCGTGGAACTCTCGGACTTCGAACGTGGTCAGATGATTTGGTGTCACTTGTGTCATACGTCTCTACGCGACGTTTCCACACCCCTAAACGTCTCTAGGTCCACTGTTTCCGATGTGATAGTGAAATGGAAACGTGAAGGGACACGTATAGCACAAAAGCGTACAGGCCGTCCTCTTCTGTTGACTGACAGAGACCGCCGACAGTTGAAGAGGGTCGTAATGTGTAATAGGCAGACATATATCCAGGCCGTCACACAGGAATTCCAAACTGCATCAGGGTCCACTGCAGGTACTGTGACAGTTAGGAGGAATGTGAGAAAACTTGGCTGTCATGGTCGGGTGGCTGCTCATAAGCCACACATCACTTCATTAAATGCCAAACGACGCCTCGCTTGGTGTAAGGAGCGTAAACATTGGACGACTAAGTAGTGCAAAGACGTTGTGTTGAGTGACGAATCACGGTGCACAATGTGGCGATCCGATGGCAGGGTGTGGGTATGGCTAATGCCCGGGGAGCGTCATCTGTCAGCTTATGTAGAGCCAACAGTAAATTCGGAGACGGTGGCCTTACGGTGTGGTCGTGTGTTTGATGGAGGGGGTTTGCACGCCTTGTTGTTTTGCATCGGACTATCACAGCACAGGCCTACACTGATGTTTTCAAAAATGTTCAAGTGAGTGTGAAATCTTATGGGACTTAACTGCTAAGGTCATCAGTCCCTAAGCGTACACACTACTTAATCTAAATTATCCGAAGGACAAACACATACACCCATGCGCGAGGGAGGACTCGAACCTCCGCCGGGACCACTGATGTTTTAAGCAGCTTCTTGCTTCCCACTGTTGAAGAGCAATTCGGGGATGGCGATTGCGTCTTTCAACACTATCGAGCACCTTTTCGTAATCCGCGGCCTCTGGTGGAGTGGTTACACGACAATAACACCCCTGTAATGGACTGTCCTGCACAGGGTCGTGGCGTGAATCGTATAGAACACCTTTGAGGTGTTTCGCAACGCCGACTTCGAGCCAGGCCTCACCGACCGACATCGATACGTCTCCTCAGTTCTGCCATTCCAGCACCTAATTGAACGTATGCCTACTAGAATGGAAGTTGGCCAACACCATACTGAACTCCAGCATTACTGATGCAGGGCGCGACGAATTTGTAAGTCTGTTTCAGCCAGTTGCCCGGATACTTTTGATCATATAGTGTATGTGTGTACCAGGAAGAATGTTCGTAACTGATGAAAAACTAGACAACTCGCAGTAAAATCGTAAAAGAATGTGTAGTCGGAGCGAATAGATATAGTTCGAACATACCATTGGCGTTCAACCTGTGGAATGAGATACAACTATTACTCAACTAAGCGTATCTGTCTGGAGCGATTTTGACGGAACGACCGTTTAAATACACCCGTGGAGGAAGCAACTGATACACTGAGATAATGAGCTACTGTTCATCACCATGAACCTAAGGCAGTGGATATCAGACACGAAAGTGGTGGTCTTCAACAAAACTGTAGTTCCAGAATATGGTTAACAGACTCGAGTGTCCATTTTGAGTACCATACAAGGAAACATATTACCTCCCCTAACATGACATCATATTGAATACATCTGGATATATTCATATGGGTACTGACAGTCACCATCGATTGAACTGGAATGGATGTAAAGTAATTTTGGTAGACCTACAAACTACATCTCTACACTCCACGAGCCTACAAACGGGCTACAGCACAGCGTACCACTGGTAGTAATTTCCTTTTCTGGTCCACCCGCAAACAGCGGATATTCGTCTGTATGAGCCGTCACCTTTTCTTCGGTACTTGCGCGAGATATATCTCGGTGGCCATAGTCTCACTCTTCAGTCTGTTGGAAGTGCTGATTCTCAAAACGTTCTCAACAGTCTTTCGTTAAAAGAACGTCGTCTTCTCTCTAGGGATCCCCATTTCACTTCCTTGAGCATTTTGGTCGAACCTGCTGGTGACAAATCCAACAGCACGCTTCTGAATTGTTTCAATGTGTTCCCTAAGTCTGATATCGTGATTATCTCAAGGAATGGATCAGTTCTCAAGAATGGGTGGCACAAGTATTCTCTGCACGGTCTCTTTAATGTATGAAATATGTTTTCTCATAACTCTGCCAATAAACCAAAGCCTGCCATTCGCCTTCGCTACAACCGACATTACGAGAGCTTTGAACATCATATTGCTTTGTAAAGGTATGCCCACACATTTAGTAGATGTGATCTTGTCAAGCAACGCACAATAAAACTGCATAGGAAGACTACTGGATTGTTTTACCTATTCATCCACATTAACTAAGATTTATCCTCCTACAGTTCCATAAAAGACAGTGGTTTCCTGTACAGTACAAAATCATCGGAAAACAGTCTGAACCCAAGAGATTGTACGTCAGATGCCTTTAAACACAAGGTGTAAAAAAACGTATGGCACAAATTGCAGGATACATTCGTCACACGAAGAGGAAGAAATTATGTTATATGAACATGGGCTTTGTTTCCGTGTTGCAACTCATTTTCTCCAACTCATTAATCATGCGAAACTTCACGGACAGAACCAACCAGAACATCACTTGTAGCTCTTTCTCACAAGATATGTTCAACGCACCCTTATTGGGCACTGATACATGCATCAACCCGTCGCCATAGGGAAATTCGGATTGCTGATGTATCCCTGCAGTACTGTGCATGGTTTTGCAGCCTTCCACGACACGGGCACGTGGACATCTTGTGCTGGGGTTCCATACTCAAGAGTTTCCTACTGTATCCAGACTAAGCGCCTGCAACTCTCGCTTCCCGCGAAGCAGAATGGTACAGCGGGCCCCGGACAGAGTAGGGGTTAGCCTGGCCGGCTGTCCCGGAAACACAGACGCTTCCCAGAGACCACCAGGAGGCGTCCACGGCGCCGCAAGAGGTCGCTACAGCCGCGGACCTCCTTCCTTCCGCTCGACACGCGACTGCAAATAGAACCAGCCATATCCATGCGCCAAGCAGTATTTAGGCTGGTGCAGGAGCCAAGAGATGCAATCGCCATCAGTGTCTCGTGTGTGCCGTCGTGTTTAGTGTTCACTGTACCCCGTCACACTCCATCGTTCAACTGTGCCATCGCCGTCTTCAGTGTTTGTGCGTCGTGTCAACATTTTCAAGTGTGGATTCTCGTCGAGTGTCAACGGCTCCGTGTTTGTCTTTCTGTGTCAACTGTTTTCTTGCCCACCGTTCTGTAACCTATGTGTAATCTTTCTGTTTCTTCTCACTGTGTATCCTTTGGCTGAAGAGCAGCATAGAACGCTGCTGACAGCCTGACTGTTGCACAGGCTTTAAAATAACAATAAAGAAAGAAAAACCAAGAGATGCAGTTGACGCCGAGCGACCCCACTGGTGCCATCGTGACCGCCGCGCCATCGCCCACAGCCGCCAGCGTACCGGAGCCATCCTCGCACGGCCTCTACTCGTCCTCGGACTCAGGCGACGGCAACGTGGGCTCTGCGCCGCTCTTCACGAGACGCCTGGGGCTTGGTTTGGTGAAATTCTATGGTTACTACAGACACTTTATGTTTTGAAGAATCTGTGATTTAGTTATTGATAGGCTCAGAGGATCAGTCCTACCTCACGAATATTGTTTTGTAAATTTTGAAGAAATACTTTAGTTTAAATAAAAACGCTATAACTCACACTCTGAGATTTTCCTATTTGCGGACGGCGGATATGTTATTTCCAAATGTCCCCATAAATAAAAATCCAATGGGTTCAGGTCCGGAGAGCGTGGAGACCAGGCGAGTGGTCCGCCTCTAGCTGCCCATCTGTCGCCGAATCTGTTGTATAGACAATAGCAATAAAATGTGCAGGTGCTCTTTCGTGCATGAAGTACATGTGTTGTCGCACAGCTAAAGGCACATCTGCTTACAGATCACGTAGAGTATTCTCTAGAAAATTAAGATAAATTTGCCCGTCGAGTCTCGGTGAAAGAAAGCGAGAGCGTACCAAACGGTAACCAACAATGCCGGCCAAAACATTGACAGAAAATCTTTGATGATGGCCTACCTCAACAGTTACGCGAGGATTGACGTCTGCCCATACATGCCGATTGTTCAAATTTTCAATCTGATGTCAATGAAACGACGCCTCATCTGTGAACAGCACCGCTGAACTAAAGTTAGGTTTGACACTTTATTGAACAAACCGTAAGCAGGAAAATCAGTTGCTGATAGTGCCTGCAAACATTGTAAATAGTATGGATATAGCTGGTCGTCGTATAACACTCGCCAGACAACATTCAGTGATCTAGCTACATGCCTGGTACTGACACTATGGCCGTCGTCAACCGCACAAAGAATTTGCAGTGTTTTCGTCCTTCTAGAACTCCCCCGGTGGCAAGTGTCAGATTTAAATGCCCCAGTATTCCCTAAGACGACGATCAATGCGTTCAAACGTTCTGATGATGGGGTACCTTCGTCGTGGACATCTCTCACGGTACAAACGTTGAGAGCGAGCGCCGCTGCTGCCACCTAATCCGTACATCAGGTAGGCATCTGTCATCTCTGCATTTACATACACTGCCATCGAATGATCAAGTCTGTGCTTAACTCTACATAGAAACCTGTGAGATTGCAACGGTCATACTGATCGCTGTAACACTTGATGTTACCCGTAAAACGTCACGTGGCAACAGGGACATGTAAAACAAAACACTAGCGGTGCACGACGAAACGAGACATCACTAAGAGCATGAGTTCCTCATGATTACAACGTTCTGGTCTTGCGTGTTTCCCATGAGCTGGAGAAAGTGAATTGTAACACGGAAACAATGCGTTTCCATACCAGTATTCACATAACATGATTTCTCTGCCTGTGTACGAGCGATGTGTCCTGCAGTTTGTGCCACACATTTTTCTCACACCCTGTATGCAGGTAGTCGACAGGGAGGTGCATGACGTCGAGAGAGAGGTGCTCCACCGACCAGGGCCACACGGTCCATCCCAGTAGCTGTGCAGGTGCCTCGAGCTACGGTCCTGAGCGGCCAACTGTCCACGGCAGCTGGCCCCAGCGCACCGTGTCCGCACTTCGTGCTCTCTGGCCGGGCCGTCCTACCACTACAGCCCACTGGCAGTTCGGAACCGCACTCACTACAGTTTCTCCGCGCATGCGTTCTAGCTCTACCACGTCGCTCACGGTCAAAGATTGCAAATCCTATCGGAAACGAGATCGATAGGAGCTTGCACGGCTCACCTTCCCCCACTTACAGCTAGAAAATCTCCCTCGCTGCTTTCGACTAAGAAATAAGCATAGCTAAGCGCCGCCTTTCACTGCATGATATGCACCTACATCTACATCTACATTCATACTCCGTAATCGACCATACGGTGCGTGGCGGAGGGTACCTCGTACTACAACTAGCATCTTCTCTCCCAGTTACACTCCCAAACAGAACGAGGGAAAATGACTGCCTATATGCCTCTGTACGAGCCCTAATCTCTCTTATCTTATCTTTGTGGTCTTTCCGTGAAATGTAAGTTGGCGGCAATAAAATTGTACTGCAGTCAGCCTCAAATGCTGGTTCTCTAAATTTCCTCAGTAGCGATTCACGAAAAGAACGCCTCCTTTCCTCTAGAGACTCCCACCCGAGTTCCTGAAGCATTTGCGTAACACTCGCGTGATGATCAAACCTACCAATAACAAATATAGCAGCCCGCCTCTGAATTGCTTCTATGTCCTCCCTGAATCCTGCCTGATAGGGTTCCCAAACGCTCGAGCAGTACTCAAGAATAGTTCGTATTAGTGTTTTATAAGCGGTCTCCTTTACATCTTCCCAAAGTTCTACCAATGAACCGAAGACGACTATCCGCCTTCCCCACAACTGCCATTACATGCTTGTCCCACTTCATATCGCTCTGCAATGTTACGCCCAAATATTTAATCGACGTGTCTGTGTCAAGCGCTACACTGCTAATGGAGTATTCAGACATTACGGGATTCTTTTTCCTATTCATCTGCATTAATTTACATTTATCTATATTTAGAGTTAGCTGTCATTCTTTATACCAATCACAAATCCTGTCCAAGTCATCTTGTATCATCCTATAGTCACTCAACGACGACACTTTCCCGTGCACCACAGCATCATCAGCAAACAGCCGCACATTACTATCCGCCCTATCCAAAAGGTCATTTATGTAGATAGAAAACAACAGCCGACCTACTACACTTCCATGGGGCAGGTCAGATGATACCCTCACCACCGATGAACACTCACCATCGAGGACAACGTACTGGGTTCTATTACTTAAGAAGTAAGATGTCTTGCTTGTAATGTGACTGCTGACCAAGAGGCTGACTGGATCCAGTAACACGCTCCCACAAATTGAAGCCACACCTTACGCAAAATGACAACATCACACTCGTCTGTTAAACTGAAGTTACGAATGAAGACTTTATCATGGACCTTTAACTTAATCACACGCTGACACTTATTATAAAGTTGCACCTGTCTCCGGTGCGTGAGATCAGTATTACTCCAGGCTCCTCACCAGCTTTGCTGGATAATTTCAGGGTTAATTATGTCTGGAGGGAGATTATTCATAGACAACGATTGGCAAAGGGAAAACTGAGAGGACAGCTAAAACTTAAAGACGGGAAGTTGCCCTGATGGCTTCATGGTGGGTGGAGTTAAATGCTTGCTTCAGCCAGGGTGTGGATGTATCTCATTTGTTCTGAGTGACTGCATGGAATATTATCACTGCAGGTTTCAAGTTACGGTTGACCCTCGTTGCAAATTAGGGCTGGGGGTAGCATGGGACTTTCGTGAAATGATTTACCACATACCACGGATTGGGTGAGCTGATCCATCTCGCCGTGTTACACGCCTTCCGTGAAGCATTCTGCACACACATGTTGCACTGCAGAAACACTTCGTTCCATGCGAGTGGCAATTTCCTGGATGGATGCATTACGTCCTCTCGTGCCAGTGATGCGTGCTGTTTCAAACTCACCGATTTTACGGTACACTTCACGCATACGTCTTCGAGGCGTCCTGGAAGTCTGCTCAGCTTACACCAATCCATTACAGCGACAACGAGAGCCGCAGGCACGTTTTGGCAGGTGGGTGGTGCTGCGCCACGGTACCCATGTTGACCTTCAACCCGTGGACCCACAAGGTTCAAATGCTAATCATTTCTGCAGAACATACTAATATACATGTCCTGTGATATGAACGTCGTGTCTCTAGTCAAGGGTTCTGTTCTTTATGAACGTGAGTGTAGTTTATTGGGGAAAAAGATAGTATGCTCGTCTGCTCCGAAGAACAAAACACAATTAAAGCTCAAAAATGACTGATAGGTTGACGGCCTTTGTTTAACAACTCAGAGTCTCGAACTCGAGCCATTTTTCCATAAATTAATATTTCCAAAGTTCTACTGCTGCACTCGAGAACCAAGTTCCACACAAGTTTACTTTGAGGTTGTGCACAGTGTTGGAAAAACAGAATATGGTCAGAGTTCTACCAAAGTTTATGAAGTAAGTTGTAACACAGAAGCACAGAGACTCGACCGTCGGCCAAGCTGGAGAGGCCAGGCGGTGGACAGAGGGCAGCTGCGTCGTAGAGCAGCGGATGTTTGTCTGCAGCTCAGTAGTTCTGTCTCGACGTGAACTGACGCTGTACGGCAGTGTGCGGACCTACATACTGTCGCGCGGCAGGATATCGCAGGAACTATTTTAGGTCACGTGGGTCACAGACGCAAACAGGTTCCCTCTTCCCCAGACCGCGACTCCTGGTGGCGCTGCTAGGGCCACCTAGTCAAACTGCTGCGAAACTGTTTTCTGGTGCAGAGCAGGTGAGTGGCACTCAGGCAACCCGCGACGTTGTTGTGCCAGATGATTGCCAGCCGTACAGGCGAAACGCCGCAACATGTCACTAATATCGTAGGAATTCCTTATCAAACGTGCAACTAAGGGCATCAGCTATTTGAACACTTAATGTCCTCCACAGAGAAACGAAATGCACAAATGCGTGCAGTCCACTGTGCCATTGTTTCCATTCTTCTGGGACCGAATTTAAGACCCGATTGTCGGTCTCGAGGGTAGCTTGGCGGTGCTCTAAATACAACTTAAAATTTTCCAGGGCGAACATCACTGCCAGGGCCATTCGTAGACTGAGTACTTTAGGTCAGTTGCAGAGATGGCTATTGAGGCGTAAAACACACAATTTAGATCACCAAGGAGCACTCGAAATTCTGAGTGGACAAGGCTGGTGAATTACTAATGACGCCAGAGGTGAACTGGACTACCGACTCTCTGCCCACTGGAAAATTTCTCTCTCCTTACGTGAATTATTCACTGGGGTGACCAATTGGGTAAAATTAGCCACGAACTTCCTAAAGTTATTTAGCTATGCTGAAGAAATGGGTGACTCTCTTCTTATTCCTTGGAGAAATAAATGTATGCAGGTTTCGTTTTCTTTCGAGAACTAATACCATAAGATGATACCAAATACCACATAAAGGAAATTTGCTGGCAGGACTGATCTCAGATGGCTTAACAGTCAAACTGTTCTCATAGTGGTACATCAGAACCTCTTTTAGGTGTTGGATTGTCCCTTGGAGATCGAGCTGTACACAAGTGCATCATTCAAATTGTTGTATGTGGTTTTGAACTTAAGATCACACACTCTGAAAATCACGACAACTCGGCCGCCCCTGTGGATAATCTACAAGGATCTCTATTAAAATCAGAGAGATTCTACTTAGTGCAAAATGCACTTACATGGTTTGTAATCTTTGGTGAGGGGGGGGGGGGGGGACTTGACGATAAGCTTGGTTTGTACCATAGACACAGCGTGCCAAGTAAAACAATTCTGTCCGTCCAGTAGCGGCACTGGCTCCAAAAATATCTTGTCATTATGTACTCTGTAGTTCAGTACAGGACAATAACATCCCCCCTGCCTTCTGGAACTAAAACATAGGTGAGCCGAATGGGAAGGCAAATGGTCTTACAATTGTACCACAGAGCTTGTTATCCGTGGGTTACCACAAGGCTTTCGTCTTCTTCAACTGCTATTTCGGCTGCGTATCGTCTGGCCATCCTCAGAATGAGTTGCAAGACTGAAGACAAGGTTTTTGTTCCTGTTTTTTTATTATTATTATGATTTCATAACCCTTGCCCCATATGGGCAGGGGAGGGCTGGCAGCCACACATCCGCTACTCTTCATGTGGTGTCACCGCCAGACACCACACTTGCTAGGTGGTAGCCTTTAAATCGGCCGCGGTCCGGTAGTATACGTCGGACCCGCGTGTCGCCACTAGCAGTGATTGCAGACCGAACGCAGCCACACGGCTTGTCTAGTCTAGAGAGACTCCCTAGCACTCGTCCCAGTTGGACAGCAGACTTTGCTAGCGATGGTTCACTGACTACAGGCGCTCTCATTTGCAGAGACGATAGTTTAGCATAGCCTTCAGCTACGTTATTTGCTACGACCTAGCAGAGCGCCATATTCAGTAATTAGAATGAATTCAGAAGAGACAAAATTGTGAATCATCTGTCGTCAAGAGCAACGTTCATCATTAATGGACTAAAGTTAAGTATCAAACTAATTGCGTCCGCTTTCTGAATTCTAATTCCTTGTCATGTTCCAGACCTCACGTCAGTATAGTTCTTCCCTCCTCACGCCAGCCTGCGTGAGCTAAAACGCGTGCATTTCGGCCGCCTGTAGTAACACGGTGTTGGCTGTTCTGCTAACCCAACACTTCAGCCGAATGTTCTGACAGTTAATAAAAGGAGAAAACTATACATATAAAGACGATAATACGGGGGACATAAAAACAGAAGTGGAGACAATGAGGGTTAAAATATAGACTGACACAGAGACGTTCACTGTGGGATTGTTAAAAAAAGTCGACATAAAGTTAAAAAACACAGCTGGTGATTCTTGGAGCATATAAAAAATACACTGAAGTCACATGCACAGATTAAACGTTGGCCACAGTATTAAACACTACAGAACAAATACACTTCAAAACCACTGTAAGAGACGAAGCATACACTACGAAGAATAAAAACTGCCAGGAGAGACCTGCTGAGGAATGAAAAAAGAGGGGAGAGCAAGGTGCAGCGGAGGAGGGGGCGGCATGAAAAGAAAGGAGGGTATGAGGCGCACCAAGGGGTAGGAGATCGGAGGGCAAAGCAGGTCAGGAGGGAGTGCAGAGACACAGAAAAGGTACACTGAAATGGGAGGGGAGTGGAGGAGGAAGGAAAACTGTTCAGGGGAAGGGAAGCAGAGGGAACCCTGAGGAGTGGGAGGGGGCAAGGTAGGGTTACAGTTGGTAGTAGGGGTAGATATCAGGGCAAAGCTCATCATCTGGGAGGGGTAGGAGCTGGAAAATGTGTTTGGGAAGGAGGTGGAGGATGTGGAGGTGGAGAGAGGGTGAGACACAATGATAAAGGCACAGCAATGGGCTGGGCTTGGAGAGGAAGTGGGACACCAGGGGCTGGGGGGGTAGAGGACTGAGTCAGCAGGTGGTGTACAGAGTGAAGATGTGTTCGAGGTAAAGAAGAAGGTTGGTGAAAGGATGAGGTTGTAGAGGATGCATGTCGGGGATGGATACGGAAGGCAAGGTGGAGTTCATGGCGTTCTAGGATTTGGAGTGCTTTATAGCATTTGGGAGGGGTAGAAATCCAAGCCATGCTGTCATAACAAAGGATGGAGCGGGTGAAGGATATGTAGGTGTGAAGAGTGGTGGAAGGATGCAGTCCCCATGTCTGGCCAGACACGTGTCGCAGAAGGTGGAGTCTATGGTGGGGATTCTATGTGAGGTGATGGTCAAGGGTGGGGCCAAGGTATTTCATTGTAGGAGGATAGGATGACCATAAATGATTAGGTAGAAACCATGGAGACGGAAGGAGTCGGTGGTGCGGCCTATGGCGATTGCCTGGGTCTTGGAGGGGTTGATATGAAGGAACCATTCATTGGTTGAACCAAGTGGTGAAGTGGTCAAGGTGGGTTTGGAGGGTACGTTGGGACCATTGAAGGGTAGGATAAAGGGTCAGGAAGACGGTATCATCAGCAAATCAGAGGTGATGAAGAGGTTTGGGCAAATTGGCAGTATACAGGAGATAGAGGAAAGGGTAAAGGACAGATCATTGGGGACATCAGCAGTGGAATAGAAAGTGCGGGAGTTGTAATTGTGGATAGTGACATAAGGGGGATTATGGGAGAGGATGGAAGCGACGAGACAGATGAAATTGATAGGGAGAGCATAGGTCTGATGAGGAGACTGGAATTCCAGACACGGTCATAGGCATTCTGGAGGTTGAGGGAAACAAGGATAGGAGAGCGATGGGAGTTAAGTTGAAAGTAAAGAAGATTAGCAAAGTTAAGGAGCTGGCTGTCAGATGAGGAGGAGGGTCAGAAGCCACACTGGGTAAGGGGAAGGGGGTGGTGAAGGTGGTGATGAATACAGTGAGGGAGGATGGATCCAAAGATCTTACTGAGGCAGATGGGACGGTAGAAAGAGGTTTGTTGGATTTAGGTAGCAGCAGGACATGAGGAGTCTTCCACAGGTCAGGGTAAAAGCCAGTAGAGAGGAGGACGTTGTGCAGCGTAGCAAGGGCAACCAGGAAGGAGAGGGGGATTTGTTGAGATGGTGATAGGTGACACCGCCATGACCAGGGACAGTGTTACATTTGGAATGTGATGTCGTTTGCAGTGATGGGAGTGTTGATGCCTGAGGGGGGGTGATTGAGCCAAGTAACAGAAACTAGGGGCGAGTAGTGGGACAGAGGTATCAGTGCATTCAATGACGGTGGGGAAGAGGGAGTAATCAAACTGGGGATTGTCAGGAATGGAGAAGACATCAGATAGGTGGGAAGCAGAATGGTTAGCCTTGCTGAGGTTGTCACGGAAGGGGCAGTTGTCATGGAGAAGAAGGTAATGCGGGTCGGGATGGCCACCTGTAAGGTGGTGCAAGGCTGACTAGCACTTGAAGGAGTTGGAGTATGGAGTTGAGGTATGTACATGTGTGGCGCCAGTCCCGGAGTTCCTTTCCTGTAAGGTGGTTCGGAATGTGTACCTGTAATTGCCGGTGGTGGAGGAGTGTATCTCGGTGAAGGGTGCAGAGGAAGGACCAGTAGAACCTGCGGGATTCACGAAGAAGGACGGCCTGCGGAGGCAGCGGAGGCCGGTGAGGGTGGATGAGTTCGGTAGGAACGTGGGCCTCCACGGAGTCAGTGCTGGAAGAGGCGCGAGTGACGTCAGTGGGACAGTGAATGGCAGGGGGGTGGCTTTCGGCCTGTGTGGCAACGGGTTCCCAGAAGGCATCCCAGTCGGCGCGACGGCAGTCGCGGACGGACTTCGGAGGGACAGCAGGTGGGCGGCTGGAGGGTGGCCAACTACCAGTGGGATCGAGGACGTCCGCGGAGGTTTGGGAAGTGAGAATAACATCCTGGATGGAGTTACTTTCAGGACAGGTGTGTCGTGGGAGAGGATAAAGGTCACCACGGAAGGTGGTAACGGGAGGTGCCAAGTGCCGCCTCATATGCTCATACTGTACGTGCGTGTCACAGATGCTGGTCGGTGGGAAAAAGGTACTCTTAGACACACACCACCTGTGGCGAAAGTGTTCTGGCATTCGATTCGCTTGTTGATGAATATTCGGCAGCTGAGAGACCTTAACCTCTGCTATTTAATTACACCAAGAGCCGGGTTGCATGCCTTGTCCAAATTAAAACCGTTAGCTCTGTTTATTAAGTTATCAGATAATTCCTTGAAAACAGAATCACAAAAGGACGATGTGAACGTTAAAACCTTCACGTCACTGTAGTTCATCGAATGAACCACATATAAACAATGTTCTGGCACAGCTGGCTGTAGTAAGTGCGTGAGACTTCGGTGGTGCACGCACCTCTCACGAAAGACGCGTGTTGCGTGATCGGTATATGACGCACCACACCATCTATTAAAGTCCACCCACGAAGCTAGTAACGGTGCGAGCACAACCACAGCTGGTCCTGTCAGGTGCCGCTGCAGCACGCAGGCGATGGGCTTGTCGGTCGGTAGGCTTCTGGTGCTCCGTGCAGCCGGTGACCGAGCCGCTGCTGCTGCCCGGTGCCCTCAGAGGCGCCTGCCTGCTCAGGAAGATCCTCGTTGCCTGGAGGATCACCTTTGGGAAACTGATAATATTCGTCCACAAGACAGATATTGCCCAATGACCACACGTATTCCACAAACGTCACCATTCTTCAAACTGTTCACCAGTCACCTTGGCGAAATACCCGCAACACTGCAGGGCAGTTCCACAGCACTCAGAGACTGCTTGCAGCATGATGCAGAACTGCACACACATAATCACACGTTGCGCGTTAACTTAACACCAGCAGGCACCACATTCCAAGTGTAAAAGTTTATTAATGGCTTTTGCACCAGTAGAAGATAATGCACAATTTATAAATGACGTGATATGGACTGACTAATCGAGCTACGCTACTGAAGGTATTTTCAACACCCACAACAGCCATTATTGGTTGGAATGGAACTCACATTTCACCTGTGAACCTGGCTTTACATTGTGAGATAACGCTGTGGTCCTTACCTATTGATGGACAAGCTGAATGCGCCCCTGTATCGTACATTTCCTTGCAATACTTTGTTTCACACAACAGAAAACGTACCGCTTGGTGTTCGGCGACAGCTATAATTTCAGTGCGATGGCGCACTGCCCCACTTTGGAACGAATGTGCGTCACTATTTGAACGAAGCGTTTCCAGGTAAACTGGCTGGTCGTGGAGTTTCAATGCTCTGGCTTCCACGTTCCCCGGACCTTAATCCACTAGATTTTTATTTGTGGAGACACTTAAAGGAACAAGTTTATAGTACTTCACGCACAGATTTACACAAGCTAATAGATCGCGTGCATCACAGTTTGGCAATGTTGGATTCAGTTGTGTCACGCAGGCTCCAGCAAAGCCAGAGAGTGATGAAGTGTTAGCAAATGCGAAATGGTCGCTTTGGACATGTTCTCCAAAGGGAATCTTGCTTGTACGTGTATGTATCAGCTCTCTGAAGGTAAGTCTGGACGCCAAATGTACAGAATGGAATTATTGTGCATAGCATAACGTGGAATCTGGTGTAGCCTGCCTATCGAGTTTTTTGTACCATCTGATACAGAGGATGTTAAGGAGTTCACTACTATTTTGTGTGGGTCATACTGTGTCAACGACGAAAGGAAGTGGTCGTTAAGGTGTGTTAGAACCTCATGTTACGTCATAATCTTTAAATAGAGGTAACAATAACAGACAGAGGTACACAAGATACCGCAGTGTGCAGTTGTAATTGGAAACAGTTTGATGCTTTAACTGAAAAAAATACGTTCGGCGTAAATGCGACTCGGACATCGGCGAGTCCTCCACGGTGTGCCCTGCAAGACCCACGCTGTACGCAAGAGCCTCGTTTTCGATCACATTTGTATTAAGCCTATTGGTGGGACTAGGTTGTGCTAGGCACACTTTTGTCTTCAACTGTGATGAGGAACCGCATGCCGACTGCCAATTATGGCATTTTTTCTTCGGCCTGTATGTAGTATTACCTCCTCTAATATTACTGCATACTGGATACGTTTGGGTTGATCCATATAGCTTCTGAGAATTACCATCGACCGATCAACGATGCGTGGGAAGTTATTTGGTGCATCTACAAACTACATCAACAGTTTATACTGTGGACGGCACCAAACAGGGTGCGGTGGAAAGACCCTTGTACCACTGCTAGTATTTCCCTTTCCTGTTCCACTCGCAAACAGAGCGAGAAAAGACTGATTTACCTATATGCCTCTGTATGTGTCCTCGTCGCCTCTTCACGGTCCTTGCGCGAGATGTATTTCGGTGGCAGTAGGCTCGTTCTACTGCTTCTCTTAACATTCTCAATAACGTTAAGAGAACGTCTTATTCTCTCCAGGGATTCCCAGTCTAGTTCGGGAAGCGTTTCTGTAATTCTGGCATTTTGATCCAACCTACTGCTAACATATCCAACAGCACGTCTCAGACTGTTTCAATGTGTTCCTTTAGTCCAGCATGGTTGGGATCTCAAACACTCCAGCATTTCTGAAGAGAGGATCGCCCAAGTATTCTCTTTCTGATCCCTTTAATAGACGAACTACGTTTTCTCAGAGTCTTCACATCGAACCGAAGCCTAGGATCTCCCTACAAGTGACCTTACTTGACCGACGCACTTCATGCCACTTGGCACTATTACACCTAGCTATTTAGCAGACGTGACCATATCAAGCAGCACACGTGATTCGAACAATACTGGATTATTTTTCCTTCTCGTCTGCATTAACTAAGATTTATCTACATTCTGAGCAAGCTGCCACTAATCACACCAAGTCATTCTGTATCCTCCTATCCTGGATCATGTAAAAGACGACGTTTTCCTGAGCTCTACATCGTTATCAGCAAATGGTCCGTACCCGTGTTATATACCGGGTGATCAAAAAGTCAGTATTAACTTGAAAACTGAATAAATCACGGAATAATGTAGATAGAGAGCTACAAATTGACACACATGATTGGAATGACATGGGGTTCCATTAGGACCAAAAAATACAGAAGTTGAAAAAATGTCCCACGGATGGCGCTTCATCTGATCTGAAAAGCAATAATTAGCATAAAAAGTAAGACAAAGCAAAGATGGTGTTCTTTACAGGAAATGCTCAATATGTCCACCATCATTCCTCAACAATATCTGTAGTCGAGGAATAATGTTGTGAACAGCACTGTAAAGCATGTCCGGAGTTATGGTGAGGCATTGGCGTCGGATGTTGTCTTTCAGCATCCTAGAAATGTCGGTAGATCACGATACACTTGCGACTTCGGGTAACCCGAAAACCAACAATCGCACGGACTGAGGTATGGGGACCTGGGAGGCCAAGAATGACGAAAGTGGCGGCTGAGCACACGATCATCACCAAGCGAGGCTCACAAGGGATCTTTGACGCGTCTAGCAATATGGGGTGGTTCTAATAAAACCCCATGTCATTCCAAGCATGTGTGTCAATTTTTGCTTGTCTATCTACATTATTCCGTGGTTTATTAAGTTTTCAAATTTATCTGACTGGAAGCAATGCTAAGCGAGACATTTATGTATCAACCGGACATTGTAAATATGGGTAAATGTAAAGATGTGACAAAGTGGCGAAAAAGGGAAATCGTCTTTGGCCGTGTCCACGGCCGTACGGCCTGTAAAGTTGCTGCAGTTGTTGCTATTTCGTGGTGGACTGTTAAACGTGTTTGCAAATAGTGGTGTAACACATGTGGTCACGAAACATAGCATCGGAGGTGTCTCGGGGAAAGATCACACCTGAGAGAGGCGGCAGACGCGTTTCGCGGCTTGTGAATCAAAAGCGCTCGCAAACCCGACAGGAATTGCCGCAGGGAGTGAATCGAGGTCCATCGAAAGCTATTGGCGAGAGAACATTGTGACGAGAAGTGCATGCAACGAACATTCGGTGTTCGTCCCGTAGCAAGATTCCATTGCTCACACAGGCACACAAAGACGATTACAGCAAAGTACAGTGGACTGCAAGAACATGCGGCTGGTTCCCTGATCATTCCGCCAACCGTCCTACATCTCGAATAGACCGCAAAATCACGAAAAATGAGCGTCATAGAAAATCTGAATCAAATTTTGGAACAGCGGGTAAAAAGCCGACATCAACATCTCCTTAATTTGGTGGAACTACGCCACTAAATACTCGTCGGGTGGCTTAACCTGGATGCGGCGTGCCTGCACAAACGTGCGGAGTCACCTTCTAATCGAATCCAGGCGGTCATCAAGCGCAGAAACGGAATTACATGAAACTAAATTGTGGTTGTATTCATATCTCTAGCAGTAACTAATATTTTGTCCGATGAGATTACACACTGAGGTAAAAAAAAGTCATGGTGTAGATCCTAATACTCTACTTGGACTCCTTTCTTTCCCCGTAGTAAATCAGCTCGACTTGGCAGAGACTCAACAAATCATTGGAAGTCGGCTGCTGAAATACTGAGCCATGATGCCTCTATAGATGTCATTGTTGCGCAGTGTTGCCAGTGCAGCATTTTGTGAACAACCTGACATCTACTATGTCCCATAAATGCCGGATGAGATTGATGATGGGTCATGTGGGTTGCCAAACCATTCGGTTCATCTGTCCGGAATGTTCTTCAGACCAGTCTCGAACTATTGTGGCCCAGTGACATGGCACATTGTTATCTACAAAAATTCCATTGCTGTTTGACAACGTGACGTCCACGAATGACTACAAATGGTCTCCAAGTAGCGGAATATAGACATCGCCAGTCAATAACCGCTTCAGGTGGACAAGAGGACCCAGTCCATTCCGTGTAAACATAGCTCGCGACGTTATGCAGCCACCACCAGCTTCCACAGTGCCTCGTTGACAGCTAGGCTTCGTGTTGCCTGCGCCACACTCCATCCATACCATCAGCTGTTAGCAACTGAAATCCGGACTTGTCCCATCAGGTGACGCTTTTCCAGTTGTCTAGGGACCTACCGCTGTGGTCGTGAGGCTGGAAGAGGCGCTGCACGCGACGTCGTTCTCTTAGCAAAGGCACTCGCGTCGCTCGCCTGCTGCCGCAGCCCTTAACACAATATTTCGCCGCTCTGCCCTAACACGCTCACATTCGTAGTACGTCCCACGCTCATTCCTGTGTTTATCTCACTCGGTATTGCTTATCTGGATCTCGGAATATTCAATTCCCTAACGATTTCCGAAATGCAGAGTCCCATGCGTCTAGACGCAACTACCATTCCACGGTCATAGTTGGTTAATTCCCGTCTTGCGACCATAATCGGGACGGAAACTTTTACACCAGACTCAGCAGAGTACAAATGACTGCTCCATCAATATACTTTGAGTACACGTCTCTACCGGCATTGGTATGTTGGGTATACTGCTATGCTATGACATTTGTCATCTCAGTATAAATCGTATTTTGGGAAGTTTTCACTGCGACACTTGTTTGTGCATTCATCTTGCGCAGTTGATACCCACGATGTCATCTTTGTTTACCTTATGCGTGTGGTTCCTTGAATGCACTGTCACTCGCTAATCGGTTACTGCGCGACAGTCCAGGCAGTAGATCGTCAGTGGACGATGGGATTTCCCAATATATCTCAACATTCTTGGCAATTGTTTATCAACTTCTTGAACCACTAACAGGAAGCAGGTAGTGTAATACCTAGGTGACAGAAAACAAGTGACGACATAAGAGGGGACAATTAATGTTCTCGCTGCTCTTGCAGTTGATCTGCACGTTGGCTCCCACGCGACCGTACGAGGAAGTAGCATGGTCACGCAAGTTTCCTACGCATTCTCCATCTACATAGATGCCATTCCTGTCACATCTATCTCCATCAGGGGCTGCACGGAGACTATTATGATAATTGTGTTAACTTCTGTACATGGGCATTAAGAGAGGGTACTCCAGATGTATCATTTAAGTGATGGAACCACATTTACCAATTGTGACCAGGTAAACCGCCAAAACATGCACTATAGGTCTGTTGACACTCCCCGGTGGCTTTGTCAGGTGGAACGTCAGTGTCCATGGAGTGTGATAGTGAATCATAAACTCATAGGATCAGTTTTCATACAAAGAACACTGAATGTGCACAAGTACTGCAGCCTCCTAACAGACCATCTTCCACAAATCCTAGAAGACGTTCCTGTGCAGGCTAGGGGGAATCCGTGTACCAACATGATGGCTATTCAGTACCACAGCATGTCTTAGTTAATTGTTTCCAAATCGTTGGCCTGGACACGCAGAACCGGTGCCTTGGCCAGCCCATTTCGCGATTTGACCTCTGTAGACTTTTTCCTGTGGGGAAAGGTGACAGACGCTGTTACGAGGACATACCAGCTACACCCAGTGACACGCAACGACATATTACTGCATCCGACAAGGCATGTCTGCTGAAATGCTGGTACATGTACACCAGTTGTCCCAAACTGGAAGCGTGCATTGATGCTGCCGGTGGTCGTTTTGAACACAACCTGTGATGGACAATCGTCTCATTACTGGTCAGAACCCGTGTGATTAGTGCACGCAGTTGTGTTGTTCTATAGTGTGTGCTACCACAAGACTTGTCCAAGTGTCAGCGAGGAAACTTTTCAAAGTACGGTACCACGTTAAACGAATCGCACTAGAATCCTGCAACAAACACCACTGACCTTCTCATTTACAATATTTTCAATTTGTTAATGCAACAGGCATTGTTGCATTTAAAAAATGTACGTTTGCACCAAAATACTCTTTATAAGTATTATTATAATATGTTGACTGATTAACAATACTGACTACCAATTCAGTCTGTAGAAACCACACATGAGTAGCACTTTCCACTTCCGCAATATTTGCGGTGCAAGTTTTAGGTGATCTACACCTATATCCACAGGCTGCCTCTCATAAGAACCATCAGGAAAATATTATCTGATGTTTCTGCAGTAATCTACATTTCTATATCTGCAGTGTGCATAGGAGTGAGGCCAAACAAATACTGCTCATCACTTATTTCATGTGACTGCCACTGTCAATGTTCGGTTTGTTCTCCGCTATAAGCAAAATGCTCTTAAAAGCGGAATTTCGTGTGCGCTCCCGATAGAGCAGTCGCAAATTGGTCTAACGCGATATTCATGTGATCGGTATGTATTAACAGGGGCGGTAAAGGAGGATTTATTGCTCATTCATTGCTCATTTTGCACCAGTCGCCATTTTTGAGGTTTTCATATAGATTACGAAACATATTCCCTGCTACAAACAGCAATTATTGTTTTCAGCTATAACAATTAAATTAAAAATACATTAGAAACTGAAACAAGAAAAACGTAAAAATATCCACATTTTAAGAAGATATGATAACAGATGCTAGGAAAAACTTGGATAGAAAGAGAGGGAGAGAAAAGTTACCCTATCTCAGCCAGCCTGATCTGAAAGCCCCCGAACTACTTTGAGTCTGTCCCCGTCCACTATAGTGTAATTTATGGATTAATATTTCTAAACACTATAACTATTATGTACATTGTCGAGAGAGCAATGGTGTGTGAGTTTAAAGTATGTTATTTCTTGTAGTTAATAATTAACCTTCAGTTTCTATATTACGTGCCTTGAATTTTACTTATTATGCAGCTTGTATTCTAAGTATTCAGTTACAAGTGTTACATCGCAACAGTGGTATAACCACCGCGGTATTCATGTCCCTGTTGTTTATACTTAAGCTGTAACAGGTTTAAAGCATTGATTGCGTTACACTGTTTATTGTAATACAGTTCGTTTTCCTAGATGTTGTGTAAGGTTGTCTGCGGTACACATTTGCCGGTCAGTGTGGCCGAGCGGTTCTAGGCGCTTCAGTCTGGAACCGCACGACCGCTACGGACGCAGGTTCGAATCCTGCCTCGGGCACAGATGTGTGTGATGTCCTTAGGTTAGTTAGGTTTAAGTAGTTCTAAGTTCTAGGGGACTGATGACCACAGATGTTAAGTCCCTTAGTGCTCAGAGCCATTTGAACCATTTGGTGCACATTAGTGAAAGTGTTTGCTCTGAGTCACTGTGTGTTTAAGTACTGCTGTGTGTGTTGGTGCACGAATTGGAACTTGTCTCACGTGCTTCCTGTGTGTTGCAGTATTCCGTCGTACGGCAGTTCCTGCCTGTATTCGTCATGGAATGTCCTCGAGACATCATCAGCGATTTTATTTATTATCTCCCACTCGTCTTTGTCTGTTGTTGCCCGTATCGTGTCATAGTCGTACTGTGTGGATGTCTGGTGTGTTGCTCTGTATCGGCGGCAGTGAAAAAACGTGTGTCGTGGGGATGGAGGTTCCCCACGTGCACAAGCAGCGCCCTCCCGCCGTGACTCGTGCTGTGTGAGGACAAAGGGCCGCGACCCGTCACAGCGACTGACACGGCTCAGCCTCAGGCGTCCCCTGATGCCCCGGAAGAAATGACGTACTCTGCAGCCTTTGTCGCTTGCCTCCCACTCCCTCCGCCAGGTATCCACAAACGAATTGGCGGTTCTCTGCGACGTCGTGTCCGGTAATCTCGATTATCTTACCTTGTCTCCTCCTCCTCGACCAGTACATTGCAGTTCCAAACCGGATGTTTGGGAAGGTTCCGAGCACTGTGCACAGTGATTGCACGGATGCCGTGTTGACAGCTCCTGACGCCCCTACCGGGGCACTTGCCTGCCCTCGCCGATGATGTTCCTATTCGTCTTCAGACGCGCTCTGTGGGCCCGTGCACTGGCGAAAAACACACAACTGTAACTTCACAGTGTGTGTAATGGTTTCCTGAAGTGTGTTATTTTGAGTCTGTACATGATCTTCGCAGCCATATCAGTTGCTGTTCTTATGTGTTCGTCAAACGACAGTCGTTCGTCTAGTGTTTTCCGTTGTCCGAGTATGCTGATATCGTGCAGTTTCATTGTTAGATTACATTGTAATGTTCTATTGAGTAGTATATAAACTGACTGCTCTAGAGCCATCTAAAGTTTATTATGTTTGCACCACTGGCTGACGCTTGTGAGTAGTTGTTTTAGAGTTGCGCTCTTGAGTCCGCGGAGACCACCAGCGCCGCGCGGGATTAGCCGAGCGGTCCGAGGCGCTGCAGTCATGGACTGTGCGGCTGGTCGCGGCGGTGGTTCGAGTCCTCCCTCGGGCATGGGTGTGTGTGTTTGTCCTTAGGATAATTTAGGTTAAGTAGTGTGTAAGCTTAGGGACTGATGACCTTAGCAGGTAAGTCCCATAAGATTTTACACACATTTTTGAACACTTGACGTCTGTCATTAGTCCCCAAGAACTTAGAACTACTTAAACCTGTCTAACCTAAGAACATCACACACATCCATGCCAGAGGCAGGATTCGAATCTGCGACCGTTCCAGACTGTAGCGCCTAGAACCGCTCGGCCACCCGGTCGGCTCATCTGCGTATGTCATCGCATCGCTCTCACGGCTGTCGCCATCCAGTTGATGTGGGAGGCCTTCAAAGGCGAAATCCCAAAAGACGGGGCCATAGATTCAATCTTCCAGGCGGCCTCTGGTAATTCTTTTAATAACTTTATGGCTTCTGTGTCCTTGTTTTCTGTGCTATGAACAGCGGCTAGTACCTTATTTTGTACTTAGTCTATAGATTTCCCCGACCTGAAACCGAATTGGTGACGACTGAGGCCATGGAACTAGTGTAATTGCAAGCGATCGCACAGAAGTCGTTCCTGGACCTTGGCCAAAATGTTGATTAAGCACATAGATCTATAAATTTTTTTTGGATCCGAGGGATCCTTATCCTCTGATTTTTTTAATTATGACGGCGTCTTCAATTTTCCAGACCGCAGGTACCCGCCCCAGCCGTAGCGCTGCATTGAGTAGAACGACAGTTTTCAGTGTCTCGGAATGGATACCACCTGACCCGGGGGCGTTTTTGTTCTTCAGTTTGGCAGTCCCAAGCGCGACCTCCTCACATGCAAAGGCAGTGATGACGGTGCGATTTTCATAGCAAGACTTCATTAGGTTGCGCTGTCCAGTATAAATCTGTTCATCCAACTGTTATTCGTCATCGGGGAGGAGTTTGTTTAGCAGGAATTAGGCCGAACTTCTCCAGCCCTATGCTGTGCTACCGTCATCTCGTCTCAGCGATGCTAAGGCTAGTGGCGTCCTCAGACGCTCGCTTTGTATTTTGAAGGGTTTCTTCCAAAAGTTGGTTTCGAGCTGTTTCTGCACATATATGTTCCATATGATCTCCTCGTGTTTTTTGCAACTCTTTTTTTGCTGCGTTGTTTTGCATCCCTGAACTGTATGAGTGTGACATCTCTGTCGCTTGCAATTGTCGCCCTTTGGAACCACTTCCATTAGTTTCTCTCTTTTTTGCGCAACCTTGTTAGTCTTCTAGTCCACGGTATGTTTAACTTTCGTCCTGTGTCAGCGGTCCGAACTGCAGCCTTTTGTGCTTTTTGTAGTAAGTCAGTCAAAATATTTGCTTTATAATCCACTGACGGCTCAACTGCATGTAAGGCGAAGGCCTCAATCATCTGTTTCAGTTTTGTCCAGTCAGCCTTATGAAGTAACAATCGCTCAGATCAGTCCTGTGTAGGTGTTCGGCACACAGATGAGCCACCTTTAAAGTTTCGATTTGTGACAACGCCGCAGCCTTGGCATTGTGTGTATCATTTACAACGATTTCTTTGTGGTCAAAACCTACTAGTATGCCGTTCGTGTAGGATTCCTGCAAGCAGACCACGCTCACGTGCACTTCATCCACTAGTTTAGGTAGCTTCATACTGACGAGTGTCTGGCTGTTTGCAGTCAGCTGTAAGAACTTCATGGATGTCGGGTGTATACAAAACATTTAGATGCCTCTTCATTGTAATCGAAGTACACTCGTCTGTGGCCCCTCGCGAGGTCTGTGTATACATTTTCTAGAGTGAACTTTCCGCCTCTTCTATTGCAAGCTCGGTGTAGTAGCGCAGTCAGCTCTTTAATGCCTGTCGGTATATTGGCTGATTTCAGCGAAAGTCTTTCTCTATGCACGGTCGGCGGATAGGGTCTGAATCAGAGGCTGAGACGGTTCTGCTACGGTGTGGGCTGCAGATTCCTCGACTTGCGCCATAGGGCGGTGGGGTTTCGGGTTCCGCTGGATAGGTCAGGAGTCCACTACACGCAGCAAGCGGCTACACGGGTAGCAGGGGTTGTGTGGCGTGGGCTGGGCGGTTTTTTAGGTTATATGGCCTCGGGCAAGTACAGAAAGGGCAACAGCCTCAAAGGGTGCGAGGCAAAGTCAGGACATGCGGGGACCAAGCAGCAATCGGTATTGTAATTGTAAACTATCGAAGCTGCATTGGTAAAGTACCGGAACTTCAAGCGCTGATAGAAAGCACCGAAGCTGAAATCGTTATAGGTACAGAAAGCTGGCTGAAGCCAGAGATAAATTCAGCTGAAGTTTTTACAAAGGTACAGACGGTGTTTAGAAAGGATAGATTGCATGCAATCGGCGGTGGCGTGTTTGTCGCTGTTAGTAGTAGTTTATCCTGTTGTGAAGTAGAAGTGGATCGTTCCTGTGAAATATTATGGGTGGAGGTTACACTCAACAACCGAGCTCGGTTGATAATTGGCTCCTTTTACCGACCTCCCGACTCAGCAGCATTAGTCGCAGAACAACTGAGAGAAAATTCGGAATACATTCCACATAAATGTTCTCAGCATCTTATAGTCTTAGGTGGAGATTTCAATTTACCAGATATAGACTGGGACACTCAGTTGTTTAGGACGGGTGGTAGGGACAGAGCATCGAGTAACATTATAATGAGTGCACTATCCGAAAATTACCTCGAGCAATTAAACAGAGAACCGACTCGTGGAGATAATATCTTGGACCTACTGATAACAAACAGATCCGAACTTTTAGATTCTGTAAGTGCAGAACAGGGAATCAGTGATCATAAGGCCGTTGCAGCATCCATGAATATGGAAGTTAATAGGAATATAAAAAAAGGTAGGAAGGTTTATCTGTTTAGCAAGAGTAATAGAAGGCAGATTTCAGACTACCTAACAGATCAAAAGTAAAATTTCTGTTCCGACACTGACAATGTTGAGTGTTTATGGAAAAAGCTTAAGGCAATTGTGAAATGCGTTTTAGACAGGTACGTGCCGAGTAAAACTGTGAGGGACGGGAAAAACCCACCGTGGTACAACAACAAAGTTAGAAAACTACTGCGAAAGCAAAGAGAACTTCACTACAAGTTTAAACGCAGCCAAAACCTTTCAGACAAACAGAAGATAAAAGATGTCAGCGTAAGGAGGGCTAAGCGTGAAGCGTTCAATAAATTCGAAAGTAAAATTCTATGTACCGACATTACAGAAAATCCTAAGAAGTTCTGGTCTTACGTTAAATCAGTAAGTGGCTCGAAACCGCATATCCAGACACTCCGGGATGATGATGGCATTGAAACAGAGGATGACACGAATAAAGCTGAAATACTAAACACCTTTTTCCAATGCTGTTTCACAGAGGAAGACCGCACATCGAAATAAGTGCCCAAGGAATAGAAAAGCAACAGGAATCACTCAACAGAGGAAAGTCCACTGGACCTGACGTGATACCAATTCGATTCTACACAGAGTACGCGAAAGAACTTGCTCCCCTTCTAACAGCCGTGTACCGCAAGTCTCTAGAGGAACGGAAGGTTCCAAATGATTGGAAAAGAGCACAGGTAGTCCCAGTCTTCAAGAAGGATCGTCGAGCAGATGCGCAAAACTATAGACCTATATCTCTGACGTCGATCTGTTGTAGAGTTTTAGAACATGTTTTTTGCTCGAGTATAATGTCGTTTTTGGAAACCCAGAATCTACTCTGTAGGAATCAACATGGATTCCGGAAACAGCGATCGTGTGAGACCCAACTCGCTTTGTTTGTTCATGAAACCCAGAACAGGCTCCCAGGTAGATGCTATTTTCCTTGATTTCCGGAAGGCGTTCGATACAGTTCCGCACTGTCGCCTGATAAACAAAGTAAGAGCCTACGGAATATCAGACCAGCTGTGTGGCTGGATTGAAGAGTTTTTAGCAAACAGAACACAGCATGTTGTTCTCAATGCAGAGACGTCTACAGACGTTAAAGTAACCTCTGGCGTGCCACAGGGGAGTGTTTTGGGACCATTGCTTTTCACAATATATGTAAATGACCTAGTAGATAATGTCGGAAGTTCCATGCGGCTTTTCGCGGATGATGCTGTAGTATACAGAGAAGTTGCAGCATTAGAAAATTGTAGCGAAATGCAGGAAGATCTGCAGCGGATAGGCACTTGGTGCAAGGAGTGGCAACTGACCCTTAACATAGACAAATGTAATGTATTTCTAATACATAGAAAGAAGGATCCTTTATTGTATGATTATATGATAGCGGAACAAACACTGGTAGCAGTTACTTCTGTAAAATATCTGGGAGCATGCGTGCAGAACGATTTGAAGTGGAATGATCATATAAAATTAATTGTTGGTAAGGCGGGTACCAGATTGAGATTCATTGGGACAGTCCTTAGAAAATGTAGTCCATCAACAAAGGAGGTGGCTTACAAAACACTCGTTAGACCTATACTTGAGTATTGCTCATTAGTGTGGGATCCGTACCAGATCGGGTTGACGTAGGAGATAGAGAAGATCCAAAGAAGAGCGGCGCGTTTCGTCACAGGGTTATTTGGTAAGCGTTACGGAGATGTTTAGTAAACTCAAGTGGCAAGAGAGGCGCTCTGCATCGCGGTGTAGCTTGCTGTCCAGGTTTCGAGAGAGGGCGTTTCTGGATGAGGTATCGAATATATTGCTTCCCCCTACTTATACCTCCCGAGGATATCACGAATGTAAAATTAGAGAGATTCGAGCGCGCACGGAGACTTTCAGACAGTCGTTCTTCCCACGAACCATACGCACTGGAACAGAAAAGGGAGGTAATGACAGTGGCACGTAAAGTGCCCTCCGCCACACACCGTTGGGTGGCTTGCGGAGTATAAATGTAGATGTAGATGTAGATAGCAGATGGTGGCACCTTCTGAGTTGCCAATTCTAGTGACAAGTCGCAGTGCTGTTTGGAAGGTGTCCCTGTATTTGTAGCTTCTAAGTGTTTTCTTTCAACTTTAAAATGTCGCGTGTTCCCCAACGTCCGTGTTTTTTGGGTCTGATCGTACGGTTTCTGTACATGCACGGTAGCAAGCAACCGCGTTATCAGTACAATCGGTTTGAATGTGTCCCGGTTTGGCGCAATTGTAGCAGCAGACTGTTGCGTCTCGCCGACAGCGCTTAACTCTCTTTGCATAACAGGGAAGTGGCAGCCACATAACCCTCCGAACCATCAACGGCACTTCTTTCAGCAGGGGAGACGAAGTCACCAGGCAAGAAACCCACAGCTCCGGCCCGTTAGGCGTCGTGTTAGGAAGTTTAATGTCTCCTGGCAAAACACATATTATATGTGGTAAAAAAATGGAAAAGAAAAAAAATAATTTAACAGGATGGTTGTAATTTTATTTATGCATGGACAATGATTGTGTGAGATTTATGTAATAAAGAGAAACCATTATGTGCCACGTTTCATATTTGTATAGAATTATGTATCGATTTTTTTAGATAATATCTGTGTCGGCGAGTACTGAAACCGCCACAGACGATACAAACAAGATGTAAACCATGTATAAATAGTAGTGACCGAGCATTAATTTCTCTGTCGTCTTTTTTGAGCTATGTGAGTAGGAAAAGCCTATGATGCTGCATTGTATGCTTGTGTAGCATTCTTTTGTCAAGACTGAGAGAAGGGCGCCATTAGGTATTGATTTTTAAAGGTGTCTAAGAATTTAATCTGTCTAAATGTTTTGCATAGAGTTACTTAGTGAAAACTTGCATTATGATTTGTAATAAGCTAGTCTGGTATTTTATGCCATCCTTTTAAGGGGGAGGGGGGGGGGGGGTAGGACGTCAAACCGGCCGACTTGGAGCAGAAAAGGCACCACACGACATTTTAATTTTCACAGTCTATACTTTTACAAATAAATTCATTAAACTTTGTCAGCATGACCAGGAAGGATTGAGAATTCACACTCATAGCAGTGAAAGTTCTAAAACATAACGAAGTAATTTTTTTACGTGTGAAATTTCATCATTTTTTTCACTTACTAATGGCAGCATTTGTTGCTATAGGTACACATTTCTTCATAAATTAGAGAGATTCTTCGATGAACTTTGCACAGCATACAAACCATACTTAAAGGTGTATGAAACTCTAGAATTTTCCAAATGTATTAAAAACTGTGGTAAAAATTGCGGAAATTTACTATAAAATTTGTGTTTTTTCTAAACATGAAGTTTAAAATATAAAAGTTCATTCGTTTTTTCATAAATTAAATAAATTCTAGAGTTTCATACACCTGTGTGTACCTATAGCAACAAATGCAGCCATTAGTAAGTGAAAAAATGATGAAATTTCTCACGTAAAGAAATTTATTTTCTTATATTTTCGAACTTCCACTGCAATGAGTGTGAATCCTGAATCCTTCCTGGTGATGCTGTTAAAGTTTTATGAATTAAAAAAAAATGGCTCTGAGCACTATGGGACTTAACATCTATGGTCATCAGTCCCCTAGAAGTTAGAACTACTTAAACCTAACTAACCTAAGGACATCACACAACACCCAGTCATCACGAGGCAGAGAAAATCCCTGACCCTACCGGGAATCGAACCTGGGGACCCGGGCCTGGGAAGCGAGAACGCTACCGCTCGATCACGAGCTGCAGACTTTTATGAATTTATTTGTAAAAGTATAGACAGTGGAAATTAAAATGTCCTGTGGTGCCTCTCCTGCTCCAAGTCGGCCCGTTTGACGTCCTCCCCCCCTGTTTAAATATTGTTCGTGGTGCAGAGCCGCGCTACGAACGAACGAGGCGCTGCCGCGGCGCATTCAAACTGCAAAGAAGTGGACAGGTAATGGAGGAGTAAAATTATTTCTTCCAGCTTTCGGGATTGCACGGCAGAGCAGCAGATCTTATGATGTGTTTCACAGGTGGACACAGACTGAAGATGATATATTATTAACAGCGCAAAAAGATAATTTACCTTCATGACATAAAAGAAGTCTTGCTGTACGTAGTTCTGGTCTGGCAAACATTAGAGCAAAAACATGTTTTTCTCTGATAATAGTCTCATGTTCTCGTGTTACTAGTGGTACTTATTGCCCACTACAAAATTTTGATGTTGAACGAATACAGCGTACTGTAACATCAGTATTGATAACGAAATAATTTTCAGTAACCTTTTCAATAACTGTAAAGTAAGAAAGATATGTTGAACTTTATAGCGAGTTACAGTAACGTGACAATGTTCCTTTAATGGAAAGCCAGATCCAGAAAAATAAGAACATAATATATTTCGTTTTGTTGAAAATTAAGGATCCAAAGAAAGTCACAGCAGAGCACCCATAAAAAGTATTTCAGGGCTCTTTTCGTCGCAACATATTAATCTCATACATTTATCAATATATTAGTTGTTACGCGAGCAATAACAAGCGAAGACAGCAAAATACAGTCGCCAATTATCCCGGCTCACACATTCCGCCTGCACCAATGCTGATGATTCGCTGTCACCATACCGTGGGAATTCTGCATACGATGCCAAGAATGGCTGTTACGAAAGTTGAAGATTTCACTCCGCGTAAAGACGGCCTCGTCTGTGAATAGGACGGATGACACAAATCCCGAAACCGTCGTTGCCTGGTGAAGAATCGAATGACGAAACTGCTCTCGATGTGTAAAATCTGTCGCTACTAAGACCTGCACACACTGTAACTGATAAGGGCAGTAACAATCTCGATGGAGAATGTTCCACAGGGTCGTCTGGCTTACCCATTACTGGCGCGCCAGCTGCCTGGTTCTGACACGGCGGTCGCCTTCCAAAGCGTCAAATGGCTGGCTCGGTTGCGGGGTGCGGCTGCATTATGGAGTGGAGCACGGGACACGGAGCTGCTATGCTGTGCTGCGGGTAGCTCTGTGTGCAGAAGTTCAAGTGCGCCTGCAAGCACTGTTATTGTGAAGTAACCAGATACGAAAGTGGATTCAGTGCAAAGAGGGTAAAGAAGTAACCAAATGTGAGCAGCGCTCAGGAAAGGAAGATGGAAGTGGCGGAAATGAGGATGTTGAGGTGGATGATGTGTGGGGTAACAAGGGGGGACAGGATTAGACATGAATCTGTTAGAGGAGCTACCAAAGTGGGGCCCATGGGGAAAAGGACACAAGAGAGCAGACAGGTGGTACGGGCACTTACAGAGAAACGGGGAAGAGTATACCGGAAACAGAGTTGAAGATATAAAGATTTAACGAGCGAGAAGGAGAGGAAGTCCGAAGATGAGGTGGAAGGATAAGACATCCGGGAACCTAAGGGAGAAAGGATGGAAGAAGGATGAGGCAATGGATAGAGAACTATGGAGAAGAAGGATCCAGAAGAGCAACGCCGACCCTACGTGACGTGGGACAAGGCGACGATAAAGAAGAAGAAAGAAGAAGTGCCGCCAATTTGAGTATCCGCCCGTTTGCGTGTCGTACCGTACAACATCAATCTTCCCCGTCGTCTCCGGCCTCCCAGAACGAAAGTTACGTGGATCAGTAAAATATTTTACCACAAAGGAGGGCAATCAAGTGCCAGTGTTTTGTAGCGAGCGCGAGACAACGCGTTTCCGCATCGTCAACAATCAGCCGCGTCGTGTCGGTTAGGCGTATACTCGTCCAAGTGATAATCGTGGACACACAATCATCATCATCTATCACCGAAAATTAGGCCAGAGTAAGATTGCGAAACACGTGTGACGCCGTGAAGTACAACCGTGACAGACATTTACATCGTCAAGGATACTGTACAGTAATAAAGGAAGGAAAATTATGACCTCTCATCAAATCAGCAAGCATGTTAATTGACATCGACACTTAAGACCTAGCGTATAAGCAGTGCAACCCGCGATTTTCTTGTAGTCTCAGAATATAATAGTTCACATGAGACGTAGGACGGCGTTGCGTCTAGTGCCGAGCGGCTCCCCTAAGCCCGCTTGCATGTTTGTGTACACAGTTCGAGGCATGGCAGCACCAGTGTGGAGCAGGAATAATACGATCGCAGCGGGAGTAACAGGCACGTGGGGTGGACATGGAGCACGGTCAGAGAGAGAACAGTTTAAACGACCCCCGGGCGTGTTACACGTGTTAATCACATTTTCCTCCATGCCCGGTGTCCGAACGTTTCCGCGTACGTCCTTCATGATTTCCTGGTTGCTGAAACGACCCAGTCTCAGACAAACGGCTAAACACTGTTGCACACATTGAATGCTGTGATTGTTGTCGGCGGGGATACGTCTCCTGATACAGCTTTGCTGCCCGCCGCCTGTTGCCATTTATCTTTCCGTAAGTAAACACTGCTTCCACCAGACATCACGGCGCCTAGAGTATCAGCAACCAAACTGACAGCCTGCAGCCGCGGGTTGCCCGCTCGCACGCACACCGAAGCACTACACAACCGACAGGCAATATTGATGAACGGCCACAGCAACAACCACAACAACAACATCACAGTAAAGACATCAGCGGCCACCAGGGGCGACTACCGGTCCACATAAACATAATGAAGAGGTCGCTGCAGATCCCGGAACTATTTTCACACGTCAAACAACGTCATGGAAAATAGTTCCGAGGTACACACAACCCGAAGCGCTATAAAGGTCGGCGCTCGGCCGGACATCGGTAGTTCATCGACCGCCAACAGACGTGGATAGCTGCTGCCCCGGCATCCCGGCTTGGATCTTCTCGCTGACCTCTGGATTAGGCTCGGTATATCGGAGAAATCTCTGGCGGAGACTAGTAAGAAATTATTTCAGTTGTTTTCTATGTTATGCTTGTATGTAGTTGTCATCCGAAGACGGATCTCTATTTTGTGTTGGTGTTATACTTGAAGAATTTGTTTTGGTTAATAGAACAGTCCAATAAATTGTTTTCGGACTTTGATCGTTAGTTTCTTCTGCTTACGCAGACATAGCAAACACCGTGTCGGCAAGCTCTCGATTCGAATACGGAACCATTGGATCCAACGCTGTATCACATCCACGACAAGCTGTGTCAGCAAGAGAAGTGAGCCGGACACACTGCGCTAGGGCATGACGTACGAGGAACAGTACCACGCTCTTGGAGGAAGGCATCCACAACGTTACAGTGGGCGCAGGGTACAGCGCGTATTAGAAAGCAGTCTCTGTAACACTGTATGATTGAATATATGGTCTCTAGCACGGAAACCATGCGTTTCCAGGCATAAGTCTAATGGACCTTTTCTGTTCCGTATCCTCCCATCGATCAATCGTTAGAATTTGTACACTGTGGAAAAATCACGGTGCAGAATGAGTACGTACAAGTCAACTTTAAACATCGTCTTGTTTGTAAAGGGAAACAATGCTAACCTTAGCGTTGGGCAGTGGGTGCGCATGAAAGATGTCACGAGCAACATTTGTTTCGGCTGACTCGTGCTACGCACTGCAAAAATGAAACAAAAGATATCTTCCGAACACCATAGGAAATACGCCTGACCGCTTTTAGGAGAGAAACTCGATATACAGGGTGTTTGAAAACTACACGGTCAAACCTCGAGGCGATGTAGAGCGTGTTTTGAGGAACAAAATGAGGATAGGAACCGGCGTCCTGAGTCGTCATCCAGCGACGCTGCAGAGCATCGTAGAAACAGGCGCCGGCGCCTGTGAGTGTACCGCCGGCGGCCCCAGGGAGGTCCCTGTCAGGACAGGCCACTCGCCGTCGCACAGCCCGCCTCTACCGTCGCGGAGCGAAGAGGCCCACGTCTCCCGTGAATTGCGCCAATGCTATCACAACTGTGTCAACAAGTGTCTATGAACTTGTGTTTTCTAGTTGCTGTAGTGAAGCCACAGTACAGCCGTGCTCAATTAGTATCAATTTGCCGCTCAGTCGTCGTCGGCTGATACTCGTATCCGAGTTTTCATTTCTCTCCTGAGATTTCCTTTGTCGTTGCAATCCTAGCGTGAAACAGGCGGCCACAGACATTACAGCTGATGGAAGGTGGAGGACGTGGCTGAGCCTGGAGGAGTTTACGTCTCCGGCGTTTGTCATTCTCCATTCTTCGACGTTCCAGCTCAAAGTCTTGAAGGGCATTTGAGGTAACTGGGCGCCAGCGACTTTGGTCTTCTGCTATTGTGGACCAGTTACTCGGATCGATGTTCAAGTTTTTCAGATTTTTCTTGTACTCATCCTTATAACGTTTGAGAGGGGCACCTCGTGGCCCTTTACCTGTGTTCACTTCGCTGTACAGCATTTGGCGTGGAAGTCTGTCATTTTTCATCCTCTGGACATGTCCGACCCATCTGAGTTGATGCCCAATGATAAGAGCTTCCATGATATACATTTCTGCTTTCTCAAGAACAGCCGTATTGTATATAAAGTCATCCCATTTCATGTTCATGATATATCTTACCTTCTGTTGATTGAAGCGTTCTAGTTTCTTCAGATCACAGCAATATAACATCCAGGTTTCGCAACCATATAGCAGGGTCGAAATGACTACAGGTTTGTACACCATCACTTTGGTGTATAGTGTTACGTCTTTATTCACGAAGACACGCTTTGTAAAACGTCCAAATTCTACGTGGGCAGCACGTAATCTATTCTCCACATCTTTTCCAGATAAGCAGTTAGTATGCTTCCTAGGTAGAGCAAATGGTCCACTTGTTCCAAGGGTGTATCATAAATGGATATGCTGAAATCAGGAACGGAGGAGTCAGGAGTTGGCTGCGCCATCACCTTTGTCTTTGGAATATTGACGGAGAGACCAAATCGTTCGTACGCCCTGCTGAAGATCAAGAAGTAACAACCCATTTGCATTGCAGTTTCCGACCCCTTGTTTACCCATGACGTCTCTCCAAAAACGGTTGTCCCTTCTCACTCTGGCAATGAGATCACCAAGTAAAATTAATTAATCTTTAATGGGTATCTTAGAGAGAGTACTGTTCAGTTGGTGGTAGAACTGATTCTTTGCGTCTTCATCAGTGTCTAAAGTAGGAGCATATGCGGAGACGAAGGTAATGAAACTGTCTGACCCATTGAGTAAGAGTCATCAGTCTTTCATTAATTGAGACAGGTGTGAGTCGAAGATATTTCACTATTTTCGTTTTTACGGCAAATCCTGCACCATGGATGAGCGGTTCTCTTGCATCCTTTCCCTTCCAGAAGATGGTGTACCCTAATGTGTCTCTCACCTGAGAGTCTTGTCTCACTCAAGGCAGCTATGTCTATATCTAGCCGGGCTAGTTCTTGGGTGACAAGAGCGGTTCTTCTCTCTGGCCTGTAATTGTTCACGTCCAGGACGGTCCTGACATTCCATGTCCCTACCGTCATAATCATGTCATTCTTCTTTTGTTTACGACCGCAGTATAAGGAGTGACCTACTGGGTGCGGATTCCCAGCCCGGTTCAAGTGTGACTCCCGATGTTTAGCCCACATTCTCCAGGGCCTTCCCCATTCAGGGTGGGCAGCGGTCATCCTAAATAGGCCTGCCCAGTCGCGGATGCAGCACCGGATTCCCGAGTAGTTACACGTGTTCTCAGGAAGGCGACCGTCACACACCTGCCGCCAATGAGCAGGTCCAGACTAGTAGCTTCCACCCACACTGGGAGCCTGCCAACATCGTCCTTATCCCACCGCGATTGGCCTTTAGGGAAAATGACAGGAGAAATTGCCATTTGCGTGAATCTGTTTAAGGTGGATTACAGCTTGCGAGGAAGTGACCCACACACTATGATTCTGGAACATCAGTGAGCTGGCGGCAGTTGGTTGCAGTTCTGGTACCTGGAGTCACATGTCACATAAATGTGTGTCACACAGTAGTCGTGGTTCATTCAGTGCGTTCGGAACAGCAAGTCCACGTGTGCACTTTCATAGCTACAGGCGAGCCTAGCGAGCAAACATAAGTTTGTCTGTATTTAATAATGTTCAGAGTGTTCTAATTAATCGTGTTATTACCACCCTTCTCATTGCCCAAGAAGTCAGACGCAACAGTAATTTCGAAACACCCTGTGTATAGTGGTTACGCCTCACTGCGCTGAGGACTCCTGAAGATCTCTCTGTGTTCGATGAATACTCGCCGTGCGCGGCAATGCACTATTTTTCCTACGATACAAATCTTAAAGAGACCTAGGGGTGCATAAATAGCTGCGACAGAAGACAACGCCGATCTCGGAACGTGAGTCGGCAAACTGGCCGTTTCAGTCGGCCTCACCTGGACGGTGGTCAAGCCGTCGTTCATGGCGGCAGAGATCTCCTCCTCCGCCAAGGCATCTGGCATCAGATGGTCGGGCTCCATGCCGATGACGGTGCTGCAGAAGTTCCGGATGGCTGCCAGGAAGACTGGAGGGTGGACCTCGGTAGCTGCACCTCCTGTCCTGGCGAGGCGCTCGCTCACGAAGAGACCACCGTCGTGGAAAGCCTCCACGAATCCCTCCAGAATCTGTAACCCAGCAGCACACACCCAACGAGCTTACTCTACAATTATAACTGGCAGGAATTTGAATGTATCCAATTTTCACTATAGAAATCAAAGTGTCTCGCTTGTTAGTTTATGCACTATGAACTGCAAGGAATCAGGAATTGTGTACTGTAGTGTCTAATATACAGAACAAAGAAATTAGTGCAGACTTTTAGAGGTTTCCAATTCACTCAAGAATTTATCGTTGCAGCAGCGTATATGCAGTACTTGAAATAATTACATTTACAGATCAATAGCACACACAGTTCTGAGGCGCACATGTCGACCATGTTAGTACACGGTGTGGCCGCCATGGGCCCCAATGCAGGTGCTGCCTCTGGCATCTAGTCGAACGTACAGGTGGCAAATGCTGTCCTGGGAAACATTACGTTACGCCTGCGCAGCCTCTTCGAGTAGCTCTCTAGCACTTGTTGGCTGACCAGCTGCACAAGTTACTTCGCTTCCCATCATATTCCACTCGTGCTCGAATGGAGACAAGTCGGGCTGCATAGCTCTCCAGGGAAGCTTCTGAACATCTTGCAGAGCACGTTCAAATTCGTGGGCGTATTTGGGGAACATTATCCTGTTGGAACAACACATCACCTTCGTGTTGCAACAACGTCGAAAGAACAGTGGTAGTAATATTCTGCACATACCGGTCGCTGGTTAGCACGCTCTCCACAAACACCTGAGGTGAACGAGAGTTGTAGCTCGCCGCAGCCCAGTTCGTAAGTCCTGTGGTGGCGGCAGTGTGTCTTGGACGAATGCACTCTCTGAGGCAGTGCTCACCACCGTTCTGCTGCTGCTGTCGTCATTGGAACTCCAGTGCACTTCACTATCTCACACACATAACATTTCTCCAAATGCAGGCTCTTGTCGAATGTGCTTTTGTATATCACGCGTATTCTTTAAGACCAGTTGTATTATATCAGCGATATCGGCTAACACATTCAATTGTAAGCCAGTCTCTCAACGTCTAGGTCAGTTTTTAAAAACTCAGTTGATTCTTCCAAATTTGTTTCACCTCTGTTTACTAAAATCAACAACTCTTGTTCGACTGCAATGACCTGTGTGAGTCCAGTTGAAGCAAACCTCTCAGTAATGCAAGATTGCACCGTTTCACAAACTTCAATGTAAATAGCTTTGTAGTATTCCTTTGGGGTTTTGAAAGTGTGCGGTGACCTGGCTTCGTTGTTCTCATACTTCTTTGGTATACTTCGATTCGGAGAAAGCGAAAGATCATCAACTTTTCTTTTAAACACAATTCCCAAAAGTGTTCAAAACTATCACCCTTCCATTCAATATACACATCAAGCCCTCATATACTTTTTCCAGATCAGCAACACTTAGATGAAGGCATTGAAGTTTTGCATTGAGATTCTGTACTGGGTTCGTAGCATAGCAATATAGCGTTAAAAAAAAAATCTTGAATTGTAACGTTGACTTAAGGTAGCCTGCACATTTGTAACCTGCTTCAAAAAACTCTAGAAGTGCTTCAAAGTTTTTCAGTATGCTCAAGATACTAGAAGCTCGCATAGTTTATCGAGTCGGGCAAAGGGATCGTAGACCAGTTTGGTCGTTGGCGCTCTGACAGCGTATGCTTCTGAAAAGTCCCATCCTTTTGTTGGATTTCCTTACGGCACCATCATAGCACTGTCCTCTTAAGTTATCCACTGACAAGTCAAGACGAGCAAAAACGTCTTTTAAAATACTAACCAAAGTTTGTGATTGAGTGTTGGGGGTCTCGCATAAACCAATAAAGTCGTCGTTGATGATTAAGGAATCATCGACAGTATGAACACAAAACGACACTTATTCGTGAATCGAAGAATCGCTTGTTTCGTCAACCAGCACACAAAAATGTTCAGTCTTCTTGATTGAAGGCAATACCTTTCTCAACACAGACTTTGCTAGTAGATCAATGATCTCGTTTTGAACATCGCAGGACGCCCACTTATACCCCAAATATCCTAACCATTCTTTGAACTCATTGTTTCGGAGTTCCAGCAAATGAAAACAAAATCTGAGTTTACATCTTCGTGCCCTCTAGTTGTTGCTCCTTGTCGGCATAGAAATTGCACGGCTGTAAAACTTGTCCTCAAAGCTAAACGGCCTTTCTTCATATCACTGTTCATTCAATTGGGAGGCCACATTTCGGTTAGTGACAGAATTCAGTTTTAGAACACCTTCTTTATGCATAAACGTATTTTCATGAAGATGGGATTTTACCAAAGCCTTTTTCCAGTTAGAAAACCCTACGGAAGTAAATGCATCTTCTTTTTTTTTTTGAAGAAAATTGTAATAGTTTTTAGCATTTGCTCTCTGTACAGGTATTGCAAAAAAAAATTTCGACAGATGCTTTATATTCTAGCCATGTATATTTGATCAACCAAGACTTCTGAGATGATTTTCCCTTACGGGATTGTCCAGGTTTCGGCTGTGAACGGTTCTCACCTGAAGACAATGAAGCATTTGAAGGCACAATAATTGTTGGAGGTTGACTTGCAGTATCATCAACTTGCAAGCGCGCCCTTTTTGGTAACAGATTTATCCATTGCAAACTTAATTCAAGACACACTAAGACACTAAAGTAAAGGAATAAAATATACCCTATATAAAGCAGTCCACGAGACACTAGTCGGAACACTAAGCACGTCTGCAGCATGCACTGAACGAAACTAGCCACAGTGAATGACTGCGACAGCAGGGTGAGCTTTGTACAGCCGCGGCGTCGTAGTGTCTCGAAGCGTCAAGGCGACGCCAGGCGGGGGTTCCAAGCACACAGCGTAGAATCCTTCTATGCTGTGTCGTCTCAGGCGCATCTGCTCCCTGCAGTCCTTTTGAAGCTGCCGCGGCCGCAGCGCTGGCCCGCCGGCTCCAGGCCTTACGCGAAGGGAGGGGCTCCCCCCCCCCCTCCCCCCCCCCCCCACACGAACTTTTGATGGGGCTCGGCCTCCCTCAGGCCCCATGGAGTCGGCCCTCTGGTAGCTGTGCAACTACACTATCTGGCGGCGGGCCGACGTTGAAGCCATTATGGTTGCATCCACTGTTCTGTAGGTGGGTGGCGTGTGCTCTCGTCGGATCAAAATCGACGTCGTCTTTCCAGGTGTAATAATTTCTTTCCAGCAGTGTATAATAATGGCTCTTGGTGTAGCGTTTCCCATAAGCTTAATTAACAAACAGATACACGTCAGAGAGACTTTAGTCAATAATTATATATTTTCTTTCACTATTTACAAAAGTCTACAGACGCTGAGGTAACGTTTTGATTCCGCGACTGTAAAATCACGGTTTTAAGGTGTAGAACTCGTCAAGCCGTGTTCAGAGCGTATTTACATCCGGAAACGAGATTCCTTGAAAGTTTCTCGATAGAGAGCGAAAAATTTCATAGCGAAAGATCAGGTGAATGATGCGAGTACAGAATGACTTCTGTGCCCAGTTTGTGTACAGCGTTTCTCGTCAGCCTAGCAGCACCGGGCAGGCGCTATGGTGGCGTGGCGCCGCTTGCCGGTCCCTCTTCTCGGATTACGCCTGCGAGACTCCTCAGCTGTCAGCAGCGGTGGCCAGCAGTCCGTGGTGCACCACACAGCTGCTGTTCCACCAGATCCGTAACATGCCTGCACGCCTTTGTATGACAAGTTACTGCTTTGTTTGGGTTCAACCATTCCTGTATTTCCCTTATTTTAGATAGGGCCACAATTTCTCGCCATGAGTCGTCTTGTTCACAAGTCAATTGATGACAAGCAAGCAATAATGTACAAATGGTCAACCGCTGATTTTTGCAATGCTGTCTAAGAGCACGCAGTACCCACGCAGCTGGTTTTTGAACCTTCCTCATTGCATGCAAATGTCGCACGACAGTGGAATGATCGTAGTTTGTGACATCTGCCAATTCTCAAGTACACTGACGTTGGTCATTGCGGATTAATGCGTTTAAACGATTTTCATCGAACCTCGAAGGTCTTTCTAAACGTGTCAACTCACTAACGTCTAAACGATCGTCCTTAAAACGAGTAAAGCATTTCCTTATCGTTCTCTATCCAATGGCATTTTCGACATACATGCTGCAAATGTTTCTAGCTCTCTCCGCAGCTGTCACCACTCTATTGAATCCAAACAGAAATTATGTCGGAAATGTTCCTATTTCTCTACTCAGTGCGCCATTATAAAGCGTACACAGCTCCCAATGACGAAATGATAACATGTAAACTCAAATAGCAACAGCGAACTACAAATAAAAAAATGACAATCGATAAAAAATCCCGTAGCAATTGGAATGCCTAGATCGGAGAAGCCATCACTACGATACGATTTGTTTTAAACCCATCCTCTATACTGGAATCTGGCAGTTTTTAATCCATGGCATACGGTCTTTTAGCGGTGTTTTGTTCTGACGGACAACGAATGTTGGGATAAAAGGTTCCAGACATTTCCGCTCTAATGTTTTAATTATGTATCACCTTAAGATGGGGGTTTTAGCGCCACAGAACAGATAATGGTACAGTAATAGAGGGCCAAATACAGCTGAAGCTCTTATTAATACCCAAGATCAAAACAAAAACGCTAAGAAATTATGCACCAACGTCATATTTTTCCTCTCGACCAGGGTGAGTATGTTCTCGGAATAAAAAATTTAACTTGTTTATTTTGGAATGGGCAACAGCTTTAGTGCAGTGGATACACCGGTTGCTATCAGTTAAGCGCTGTCGGGCGTGGCCGGCACTTGGATGGGTGACCATCTGGGCCGCTATGCGCTGTTGCCATTTTTCGGGGCGCGCTCGGCCTCGTGATGCCAACCACACGCCCCTTACCCGCATCCTCATCTGAGGATGACACGGCGGACGGATGGTCCCGATGGTCTCAAGACGAAGTGCTTCATTTTGGAGTCCAAGCTTATGCATTGCACATATGATATGATGAACAAGACAATAACAATATAGTTGAACGGTATCAGTCCTATGAAGTATTGCCTTGAGATTTTGATCTTATATGACCTACAGCCTCTGTAGGGTGTGAATAAAAGTATCTTCATGTACAGCTATTCCTACAAGACGTTCCTTTTTCATTTCTGCTTGCGTCTTTTGCGCGTTATTAAGTCCTTACAAACAACGAATTTTGGACATTTGTGGCAATGTCTTATGGGACCAAACTGCTGAAGTCATCGGTCCCTAAGCCTAAACACTAATTAATCTAACTTAAACTAACTTACACTATGGACAACACACACACACACACCCATGTCCGAGGGAGGACTCGAATCTCCAGCAGGGGGAGCCGCACGGACCGTGACAAGGCGGCTAAGACCGCTCGGCTACCCTGCACGACTACAAACAATGAAAACTAGTTCGCCTCAGAGATGCGTGTGGGGTTTTCGAGAACTCAGCATGTCTTCCAGCGGCTGCCTTACCTAGGCTGGCTGACTCACCTGCGAGTGGAATGTGGGGTTGATGAGCCTGCGGTGCACCCTCCACCGGCCGACATCCAGGGTGACCAACCCGTCGCCGACGAAGGTCCGCATGGCGTTCGTGCCGAAGCTGCCTCGGTCCACCAGCTTCGACGTCAGCAGGATGTGCTGCGCGTCATCTGGGTGTGCCACCAGCACCACCAACATTGGGCCCAGGTACAGCCTGCCGCAGAATAAAACGGGTACCCACATGTTCATTTCTCGGTATGGCAGACAAAAGCAGCCGTACATGTCTTACAACTATAATTAGTGTGACCCAACAGTTCACGAACATGACAATACACCGGTGAGAAAGTTTACACGACTGTATACGACGTGTACAATGCACTAAAAAGTCATTATGATGTGATTTCTTCAAATACCGTGATCAAAGTCTCTAAGCATCTTGGCAACAAGTCAAAGACGGAGTGCATGTGTTTCTGGAGATATCTCAATAATTCTTGCATCTTTGACCACAAATATTTATTAGCAGCAATGGACGTGGGAATGAACAAGTGCTGCCAAACCATCTACATCTACACGGATAATCCACAAGTCACGCTTAAGTACCTATCAGGGGGTTCATCGAACCACCTTCACAGTAACTGTGTAATATTCCACGCTCGAATAGCGTCTGCGAAAAACGAATAGTTATATCTTACCGTGTGAGCTCTGATTTCCCTTATATTCTGTTATGATAATCGTTTCTCCCTATGTAGCTCGGCGTCAACAAAATATTTTCGCACTCGGAGGAGAAAGTTGGTGATTGAAGTTTCGTCAGATGATGCCACCGCAACGATAAACGCCTCGTTCCGATTATGTCTACCCCAAATCCTGTATCACGTCCACTCTCTCCTCTCTCTCTCACGTCAGGCCTCTGAACAACGTACTGTGCTAGAATTGCGGTCACCATGGTAACATCTAACATGTAAACTACCATCACTGTGGGGCATTTTGAAATGATAAATAGTGGTAAAATACGATCCTTGCCTTAGCAAGTGAGGAATGACATTCATGTTCCCCTCGAACATTATGTGGTCCGTGATTTGTTGATAACAGAAGTAGACCCGATGGTATATGCGAGACAGATCCAGCCTCCAGAGAACGTCTTCAAACAAGATGCCCAGAGAAAAGTGAGTACAATGAATGCTGCTATTGAACCAAGATATCAAGACACCAAGATGACTATTAGCTGACCGTCCAACATAATACATTTTTAAGACCATAATAGGTCATAAGATTCGAAACTAGTGAATTGCTGTAACTCCATCCAACGTGATGAAGACGTATGGGAATAAAAGTGTTTTCCAAACTAGAGGGTGGTGTTCTCACCTCTCTGCAACACAGTCATGTAGATAAACAGGCATTTAACATCACATACTGTGAGGTGGTAAATGAAGATATCTTGTAAGATTATGTTAACAACACTTGTGACAATTTCTGAAGCTGCTGTCTTGGATGGGATCCAATGTGTGTGTTACTTTGACAAAAAGAAAACTGTTTTATCGTCTTCTTGCATCAGCTTTAATATTGAATTTCCCTTTTGTGTGATGTTACAGTTGTTTTTGCGCCCTTAAGGACTTTCTGGTCCCTTAGGAAATTGTTTCGTCATAAGACTAACTTGACGACCAGGTATGATCGTATCTACGATCATGAAGCAATTAGAAAGATGATAATGCAGTTTCTTAATCAATAGCACTCTAACTGTGACTGCCTCAAGTCACGCGAAACTGCAAGTAAGGACTATTCACATTTCATAATGCAATATTTTATGACAATGGTCAATCCATGATTCTTACGCCAATTGTGACTGATAAAACAGTAAGCGAAATCTCAATTTCCAAATTTTCCATTGAATAACAACATCACTTTTATTTTGTTACATCACACTTAGCGCTCAAACAGGGACTCGACAAAAAATTAGTTCAAATACTTGGAAAATTTTCTATGTGCTTGTGTTAATAAATGTTCTATCGTTTTATGTACACAGAGAGAGACGGAAAATATGCTGGTCAATAACGCAGTTTAATTACCGAGAGGAAGGAAAAGAAAAGAGACGCGAATTTGCTGAAACAACATTGCGGTGACCAAGCCATTTAAGTAAGTCAGAATTTTGAATACGCAGTGTAGTGCTTCAGTAGCAACGTTGTTTTTCCAAGTCAATCCACATCCTTTCCATCTCCTTCCTGCTATAGAAAATCTGCTTTCTTTTATCTTTCAAAGTAAAATTCTTCGTAGTCTGATAACATAAATTTTTTTCCATTGTTAAAATAGCTGTATTACATTTTCAACATGGTGGATATTGTGTACAATTTGCTGTGAAGAGCATCTTCATTCATTTGTCTGAAACGTTTAGGTTCCATCTTGTCTTCTCGCCAAATAGAGTTTCATTTGTTGCTCAAGCGAGAGCGGTGCTCTAAGCGGACTCACTACGTCACTGACAAACGACGAAAGCCTTGCGTAGCACGTGACTTACTGACGAAAGTGGCACATAGTAAACAGAGACAGGTGACAACAGGAGACGGGAGTGAAGACGTTAACAGTATTTCATACCCTTTACGATCGCGAACGGTAGGTTCCCGTGTGGAAACTGAACTATGTCTGTAACAAGGGAAAGTGACCCTAAGTCCAAACTCTTCCCGGTGCAGCTACAAATGACCTCGGCGCGTTAATGAAAATGCTGAAACAACAGTTTGACGCAGTAAATGAGACTATAAAAACACATAATGAGACTGTTAACGCCCGATTAGATGCTGTAAGCGAATCAGTAAAAACACAAAATGAGACTGTTAACGCCCGATTAGGTGCTGTAAGCGAATCAGTAAAAACACGAAATGAGGCTGTTAAAGCCCGATTAGATGCTGTAAGCGAATCAGTAAAAACACAGCTAGCCACAATCAAAACAGATCAGCATAAAGAAATTACTGCTGAATTAAATACCCAGTTGGGTGAGGTGCAAACTAAGATCAGCGATCAAATTCAGAAAATGCAGAAAGAGGTGAATAGTGAAATAGCTGAAGTAGCTGGAACATTAAACACAAAAATTCAAGCAGCTAACAAAGAAATAAACTCAGTTAGAAATGCCGTATCTGACATAGAAGGTGTAGAAGATCTGTCGAGGCAGATAGACTCAATCAATATCGAAGAACAGGTTAAGAGCACCGTGAAAGCACACGCGGAGGCATTGTCGGAAGACTGCGGTGAACGGATAAAGGGTAAAGATATTTTTATTGAAAAGAAGGTTAGGGAGGAGCTTACGAAGGCTGTCAAGGATGTAACTTATGCTCCTGTTAAGTCGGGAGGCACAGTGGTGTCTGAACTGGGACGGATTCGGAGGACACTTACGCGGGATCTTCCTGAGTGGAAGCAGCAGGTAGTGGGCGAGGTCAGAATGCTGAGAAACTGGGTAGAAAATCCGCACGCGCATACGCAAACTATAGGGAACAACTCTACAGACGGTGACGAATGTCAGTCAATTCCTGATGGTTCACCGCCTGATTACATGCAACACAACAGTCCCGTTGAGCCCCGAGTGGGGAAAATAAAAGATCCGCCTACAACTGCGAGTTTAATGCAAGAGGAAAGTGTGATTAAGCATCGCACTTTTCCTGTTTTTCATCCGCGGAAGCGAGAAATACACCCCATCGTGTTCGTAAAGAATTTTTCCGGCATATTTCCCAGGAGCTGGACAGACAGACAGCGTATTCAGTTCGTCACTGAATTTATTTCAGGTGATGCAGCATTATGGGGAACGGAAATGGTAGAATTATAAAGAGTTTGAGAAAATGTTCTTGGCTAAATTTTAGTGTAATGGGGTACAGCAGAGATTAAGGAAGGAGGTGTATGGTACGGAAATTTTCAATGAGAAGCATGGAAGTCTCCGGCGATACTTTGAGAAGTATCTAGCCAAAATTAAATTCTGGGATTCTCCGATTACTTCCAAGGACGTAATTATGATTCTCAAAAGCAAACACTCTGTGCCTATCAGAGAGAAACTAGTAAATGTGTCCGAAAAAGACACGGATGCATTTCTTTCGGTGCTGGATTACTTAGATTTAATTAGCGAGAATGTGCGTTCCAATGTTGGCAGCGGCAAATTCTTCCTTGGCAGCCAGCAGAATGCATCGCAAGCGGCAACATAAACAGAAGAATACGGACAGATATGCGATCCTTCACTATTTTGTTCGCTGGAGAACAAATGAAGCCTTGAGCGCTAAACACTTGTACTGTTTTTCTTAAGTAAAATGGACGCAGATTTGTGGCAGTCTGATCTAATTTTTACTAAATGTATAAAAACGTGTTATGTCTAAGTTTGAGTAAACTGTAAAAGGAAGAACTGTTATAACTTATCGTGACGACGCACGAGCGACTCAGAGAGGACAATGGCTATATAAAAGAGCGCTCAATGGACATGAAACGGACATAAAAATCTACCGTCATTGTAGTACTGACTACAATATATGTTTTAGTTATAATAAATATTTGTTCTGAAAATAGTGACTCAATTTAACAGTGCTTATTCCTATCATCTCCTCAGTATTATTTTCACTTTAATTATGCATTTTGCTAAGATTACAGACGCCAAGATCAGCAGTCCAATGTACGTGTTACTTTGACAAAAAGAAAACTGTTTTATCGTCTTCTTGCATCAACTTTAATATTGAATTTCCCTTTTGTGTGATGTTACAGTTGTTTTTGCGCCCTTAAGAACTTTCTGGTCCCTTAGGAAATTGTTTTGTCATAAGAATAACTTCACGACCGGGTATGATCGTATCTACGATCATGAAGCAATTAGAAAGACGATAATGCAATTTCTTAATCAACAGCACTCTAGCTGTGACTGCCTCAAGCCACGCGAAACTGCAAGTAAGGACTATTCACATTTCATAATGCAATATTTTATGACAATGGTCAATCCATGTTTCTTACGCCAATTGTGACTGATAAAACAGTAAGCGAAATCTTAGTTTCCAACTTTTCCATTGAATAACAACATCACTTTTATTTTTTACATCACAAACCCGTAATTTTCAAATTAAAATATGGTCATGTGGCATGTTAAACGAATCGAGAAGTGCATGAGAAAAACAAACGAATCAGTACTTCTCCGTGTTTACAACTGCAAGTCAAGACAGGGGTGGTAATCTAGATATCATAAATGCTCCACAGTTGCATTTAATTCTGCTGGCAACTAGTTTCAAACTAGAAAGTTAATTTTCAATCCAGGCCTATTCAAGATAAAATATAAAATCTTATAAAAAACATAATTTCATTAGTTGTTCACTAAATTATAACATACCTGCACTAACAGTGCATGGCTAGTGAACAGCCATTTACACATACAGCATTGCCCTAATACATAGTCACACTGAATGTCAGACCGATTTCACGTTGTAGACAAGTTCAAAAATTGCATTTGAACTAGACTAAAGCCAAGTGCTGAGGACACTGGTGCCTACAACTAACGGTGCATGGCGTCTCAAATCAGAACTCTTCTTGTGCATCTTCATACATCGTGTCGGATATCTTACATGACGAATAACAAATGGCAGTATCTCCCATCATGTCAGAAAATTTCCAGGAGAGATTCTTTTATTTCAGAGTTTACTGTACTAAAAAGCAACAAATGCTGTTTTTATGTTTCCTGGTACGTGTGCGTCCTTGAGGTGGCCATGTTTCTGCAAAACCTCGCTAGGTGGCAGCACTGTGATTAGCAACGCCCTATTGTGGTTACTGACGCAGTAATTACGCTGACGTAATGGATGCTGATTGCGAGCAAAGAGTGAACATTACGTTTTGTGTTAAGCACGGAAAAACCGCTAGTGAAACGTGTACAACGATTAAGTAAGCCATATGCAAGCGAGGCAGTTTCAAGAAATCGTGGTTTCGAGTGGAAGAAAGGTTTCGTGAAGGCAGGGGTTCAGTGCAAGACGATCCCGGAGCTGGTCGCCTGTCTACAGCCTACACCGATGAAAACGTGGAGTGTCTAAGGCAGTTCTTGCAAGAACACTGTCAAGTAACTGTGCGTCCGATTTTAGAATAACTTGATTTGAATCGTGGTGTGTGCCACAAGATTTTATGGGAAGATTTAGGGAAACGGAACTTAATGCAAAACTCACCCCTCACACACTAACAGACAAGCAGAAAGAGGAAAGACTAAAAATTTCTCACATTTAAAGAGTATTGCTGGGGAGATGAGTTGGTAGTATCAATATCACCCTCAAATGAAGCATAAAATTGCGTAATGTCAGAATTCTGGATCAACAGCCTCGAAAAAAAGTCTAACGACGGCCAGAGTGGCCGAGCGGTTCTAGGCGATACAGTCTGGAACCGCGCGACCGCTACGGTTGCAAGTTCGAATCTTGCCTTAGGCATGGGTGTGTGTGATGTCCTTAGGTTAGTAAGGTTTAAGTAGTTCTAAGTGGACTGATGACCTCAGAAGTTAAGTCCCATAATGCTCAGAGCCATTTGAAAAAAGTCAAACGACAACTTACGAGAACAAAAACAATGTTGATCTCATTCTTTGATAGTAAGGGATTAGTTCACCAAGAGTGTGTTCCTCCAGGTCAAATAGAGAATTAAAGTCTTTATATGGAAGTCTTGAAACGTTTGCGACAAACATTTCGACGTTACCACCCTGAGCTGTGGCATTCTCAGGATTGATTCTTACTGCATGAGAAGACCCCATATTGTTCTATCTGTTACCGAGTGTCTGGCCAGGCAGTCTGCGATATTCGCCCGACCTCTCGCCTTGAGATTTTCCTTGTTCGCGCGAGTAAAAAGGCGACTAAAAAGAACGCTTAATCAAGATTTCACAGACATCCAACGGGCTGTGACGAATGAGCTTACACGCATAGTAGTTGAATATTTCCTTGCTTGCTTCCAAGACCTCCAAAACGTTCGATAGGAGTATTTTGTATTTCTAAATAAACCTGTCCTGGAACTTTTATGACAAAGGAACTATGTATATTATGCAACACCATATTAACCAAATTTACAGCAACACAAGTCCAATGTCAGCAATAGTTATAACAAGTGTAGTACTCAGAGGTTATTGGGATATGTATGACGCTTTTCAGAAAGGAATTAAGAGAGACAGAGATCAGCTAGGGATTTTGAAACTTTTCAATGCGATTGTGTAGATTACCATGGTTCTGGAAGAACCAAAAGGTGACAGTCGCAGGCAGGGAAGCCTGGTGTGTGGATGTACAGTAGCTGTGTCGCGTCTGGCGATGTTAATATTTTTTTAGTATTAAAACTGTACACATTCGAGTGAAAATTGGGGTGGCGGCGTCACATGTGTCATACAGCTGTCTCCAGAAATGGTGGTGTTTGGAAAGCTAGGTTGTCCAACACTAATCTGTGATGGAATTTGGAGCCAACTTTGCAATAAATTAATTCCATCTCAAAGGAGACGTGAAGCGTCAGGGCAATTATCGTTCTGCGCTCTTCAACTACATGCTACGGTCGCAGGTTCGAATCCTGCCTCGGGCATGGGTGTGTGTGATGCCCTTAGGTTAATTAGGTTTAATTAGTTCTAATTTCTAGGGGACTGATGACCACAGCAGTTGAGTCCCATAGTGCTCAGAGCCATTTGAATCTTCAACTACAGCACCATAACAGCTACAATAGACAGGACAAGAATTTTTATTAAATATAAGTGAATGGACGATTTCTGTCCAAACATCATACGACATTATTCAGTAGAGCCAGTTATTTAACTTCGGTCTCTGAAATTCATTATCCCGAATTCTTTGTCGTTGTTTTTAAGTAATTCTAACTGAGTACAAACGGTCAAACGATCGTATAAAATTTCCGGAATCGCGACAGCGGAAGACTGTCGGTTGGCTACCATAGCGACCGCCACGAAAATAGGCACCTCAATCCCATGCCACTGATAGTGATCATTTTCAGTGCTGGTAAAAATTCCGAAAGAAAATATTATACATCTGTATTTTTAGTCTACAATATGAAGAAGTACCGTCTAAAGAAAATTCTTGCAAACTGGTGCTGCTGCAAAAAAGTACGAACAAACATCAGCAGAAAAACAGTCTTGATCACGATTTATTTATCAAGGTGACCGGTTTCGACCACTACTGTGGTCGTCTTCAGACCATAGAGTAGGAACCTCTTTCTGTTGGAGATTCTCCTTGATAAATAAATCGTGATCAAGACTGTTTTTAATAGTAAATATTTGTAAGACATTGATCACTGCCTTTCCCGTAATGTGCTCAAACTGCATCGGAACAGTGTCGAAGGCAGGGTGACAGCGTGAATACGCTGTTCCAGTGTCCTCATATATATAATCTCATGCGATTTCTTGCTATGGATCCACCTTCGAATACTGCCTGCCGGATGTGGACGTGTCAGAGAGACCACGCTACGGCGCGTACACGCACGCTTTGAGGGACAGAGAAACCATTTTCAAAACACACTGTAAGTGTGGCTGCAAAGTACAGTGTGTGTTAGACTGGAATCTCGGTAACAAAGTTGACTGGATTAAGGGTCTCTAGCGTGGAAACCGTGCATTTGAGGACCTAAGTTCATTAGACGTTCTCTAGAATTATACACTGTGGAAAAAATCATGCTGTAGTATGAGCGCGTAAAATCCCAGAGAGGAAGTTATTAGGAAAACTGTGGAATTAATTTTGATAGCATCTAAGACATTAGTACTTTATCGTGTCAGGTATGGACGCATTTTCTTTACGAGAAACTCCGTGCGCGACAGCACTGGTTTGCTGGCGCCAGGATTTAAGTTACGACGGTTCGCCTCGACAAGACCGAGAACATTCCCAGCCTCCCAAAAATTTTTTACTTGCAGCTCTTACTGCCCCATCATAACTGCACCCATCGTTACGTCACCGATGTACACTACACGAAAGTAAACATACGTACAGACAATGTTTGCGCTGAAGTCGAGTAAAATGGGTTTCACGGAACCCCACGCGAAAACGTAAATTTTATTGAGGTATAGGCCTACTACATGACTATTGTCCTCTGCGTACGACAAATGCATTTTACACAATACTTTGCTCTTTCTGCTTCAATGACTCTTCATTCCATTTAAAATTTTTGGCTCGTTCATGAATCTTTGCAATATATGAGTGGAGGATACTGGTAAATGGCTAACATTTGACCTCACACATTCAGTATTGTAGACAATATTGAGAATATTTTGAGGGCCATCAGTACTGCTCTTCAATATTTTTAGTACTGACAGTAAGTGAGTAGGAAACCCCAGATGGTCATTATATTAACAATCTGACAATACTATAACCACTAAACTTGTTACGGCGCCTTTAGTACAGCAGGAAAAGACAGCTTCAGATCTATTTGTATTCATCTGAAATTTACTAGTGGCACGCTAACTTACCCTTTACCGATCGCATTGCTAACTTATTTGCTGATATTGATCATGAGAGTAATTTCACTTATTTTCCAGTAATTTGGTTTTCATTAATTAGCAACTGCAAAACTTAATGATGGTAGGCATCCAGCTACATCGTAAATGTCACAACTTTAACCCTTCTGGACTGATGGCAGCACACTGTAATTTACTGTCGTAAGCTAAACTCGTTTCAATAGAAGTTAAATCGGTTGTGAAAGAATAAAATAAAATTGCCCCTTCTGAGCTGGCGACCGCAAAACTTCGTAGAATTAGTATCTTTTAAAGAAGGACTGTCGTGCGGTAAGATTATACCAGTCCACAATCCATTCGCAAGTGGGATGAGGATAAAACTACAAGGTACGCAGTGAAGGGATTAATCTGCGAAATATCTTTTGTTGCGTGCCGAAATAATTGAATATGGAGCCCAGTTATGCTGATAGGGCTTTGGAGGGAGGGACCACAAAAGGACAGAAATCAGTGTGGGACGTACGACGAACATCCGTTAGGACGGTGCCGCGAAATTTGGTGTTAATGGGCTGTGGCAGTGGAAGACCATCACGAATTCTTTTTCCAACAGCACAACATCGCGTGCAGAGCTTCTGCTGGGCTCGTGACCGTATCGTTTGGACACTACGCGACTGTAAAGCGGTTTCCTGGTTAGATGAGTCCCGATTTCAGTGGGTAAGAGCTGACAGTAGGGTTCACACCCCTCGACGCCGTGGATCGAAGTTGTCGACAAAGCACTCTGCAAGCTGTGATGGCGGCTCCATAATGATGTGGGCTGGGTTTACACGGAATGGACTGCGTGCAGCGGAATCCGACATTGGCTGGAAATTGTTATGTTCGGCTTCTTGGAGCCATTTTGTAGCCATTCGTGGACTTCATGTTCCCAGACGAACATGGAACTCTAATGGATACAATGAATCAAAGCACTGCCCCATAATTATTCACGATTGGTTTGACAAACATTCTGGACACTTCGAGCAAACGACATTAATCCCATCAAACAATCGTGGGACATAACGAGGAGGTCAGTTCGTGCACAAAATCCCGCATCGGCAACACTCTTGCAGTTATTGACCATTATACAGGCGGTGCGGCCTGTATAGTCCCTGACAAGACTAGTAGCTGCCCTAAGTGTAACACCTCAGTCCAGTTTACAGTGATAAAAGCTGTAGAAAGAATAATTTAAAATTAAGAATAGAATATTTAGAGTGGAAAATAGGGTAGAATCAGAGTTCGGTAATTGCATATCAAAATTATAGTATATCAGCAAGTAGTTTAACGTCTAAGTACAGCCATGCCACGGAATCTCCGTCATGGAGAAGGCAGTGACGTTAAACTCTTGTGATGAAAAACCTATAAAAAGGCCTGATCGTCATTATTGCCGCCTTTTTTCCTTGATTGTTTCTTTAAAGGACGGGGAACCCGTGTCAGTTAACGAGACAATAATTAGATTGGACGTTATCGTGTTAAGATTCAAGATAAACTGTTGGAATATTACGGAGATTAAAAGTGATGTAGTGTACGATCTCTGACTGTTGGTAACAACGGAGTATTAAGGGGTAATTTAGGACTTTGGTGCTAGATTGGAACTTTACAGACCCATAGACGACAGAAACTCAAATTATCTGCTGATACGAATTCAGAGATACCGGTATTCAGATATTAACGTGTGGACTTTTGAAAGTGTCGTGTGCCGTTAGTTGCGAATCTGGGCGTAGAGCGCGTGCATATCGGCATTTGCGGACTATTAAGATTCCTCCAGGCTAGGAACCTTTTAAATAGACCATCATCCATCACCATCTTAGTCCTTGAATATAGAGTGAAAGCGAAATACAACAGTGTTGTACTTATTTCATTTACCTAATACCAGTCAGTGAAGGTTTTACAGAACCAAAGCAATTCAGCAGTAAGTCAGCACCACCTAGCGGAAAGCGTAGGCATTAACTAACACGCTAACTGAAGTGAACGTTTACGTGTCTTACGGACTGCTTAGTATGAATTTTGTGACTGTTTGACGTCCGCACTCTCTCCGAAAGGTGGCGCAGGCTGTCTTACTCATGAAAGGGGAGAGTTTTAGAGGGGCAAATTACTAAATAAAAGGGATATTTACAAGACTCGCAGTAATAGCAAAACACGAGGCCCGCCCTCATCGTGAAGTCGTCGCTGTCACGTCGGGAAGTAAAGCCGGAAAACCTACTGACGATACGTATCTACGAGCAGACGTCGACGTGGAGTACCTACAAATGGAACCACAAGAGAGTTGGGGATGCTTCATAAACCAAGCTAAAGGAGACTCTAGACGATATCATGAGGCAGCCTACCTACCCGTGACTCTTGTCACCTCGCTGTACGTCATCGTACTGAGTATGCTGGAGACACTGCCCTCTACCGAGACGGCAACATCCTGGGGTTGACGGTTTTCGCTGAAACAACCGGTTTCCGCTTCTATCGGTTTTTCTTCACACCAGACTGACTGTTAAAACCACTCGAAATAATCTATTTCCGAAAAATCTATTTTTGGTTTTTATTCCTTTTATTTTCTGTAATAACCGTAGATATCCAAATTTTTTGACTCTCTCAGTTTCAAGATACATAGAATCAAAACATTAAATTAAATAGCGAAATAAAAGAAAACTTGTTCCGTCTACCGTTCGATCATTTTTTCGAAAAGAGTTGTTAAATACGACAGAGAGTCACTATCATTCCCCTAGTGATTCTAATTTTTTCATACTCTGTTCAAAATTAATGCTGTTATTGGTCATCATACCACTGTTTGAGCATTACGAAAAATCAGTGCTAAAGGGTGAAAGCTGAGGTTGGAGAAGTCTGTTTTTCATGTTAACGTGTCCGTTTTCGAGGGCTGCAAGCAGATAAAGGCATGCATGGTATGTAGACACAGCCAGCAGACTACCTACTTTCTATTTTTATCGTATACCGTGAACTAATTGTTGTTAGTTTTTTAATTTATTACTGTTACAATAACCTCCTTCCTCTTCTTCACGATTTCATAGAAACGGAAGAGAAATGTTTGATCTCCTGAAGCAAACGAAGCACTGTACTTCATTGGTATGCTTCGCGACCAGTATTTGTGCCAGTGTGCAGTACACGTGGTGTCCGGGCCGACAGCGAGGAACCGCACTGTGGAGCCGGTGGGCGCGAACCACAGGCAGCGCCACACGGGCGCAGCCGCCCCTCGTCATTAAAGTGCCACTGATCACTTCTCCCGTTTTATATAACAACGCAATATTTCAATCCAAAGCAAATTTTACGATGAAAAATTACTCCCTTTCAAAAAAGGGTTTATTTAAAAACAAACAATTTTAGCACTGCTGATATGGTAACTGATATTTCATTTCTCTTTTTATTCGGTTATTAGTAAAAAATATGAAACAGCTATGATAGCCGAGACCAAACACATACCAAAAAATACCTGTTGTTCAAATCCGGTATCGGTTTTAACTAGTCGGTTTTTCCAACTCTACGACGGCCACAAGCTGAAGATGAAGGGACAGAGAAAGCATATGAGGATATTGAACGAGTAATACAGTACGTGAAAAGAAATGAAAATATCAAATGGTTCAAAAGGCTCTGAGCACTATGGGACTTAACTACTGAGGTCATCAGTCTCCTAGAACTTAGAACTAATTAAACCTAACTAACCTGAAGACGTCACACATATCCATGCCCGAGGCAGGATTCGAACCTGGGTCGCGCGGTTCCAGACTGTAGCGCCTAGAACCGCTCGGCCACCCAGGCCGGCGGCACTTAGGATTAAATAAGGTGGAAGGCTTAGATGAAATTCCATCAGAATTTCTAAAGGCATTGGGGGAAGTGGCAACAAAACGACTATTCACATTGGCGTGTAGGTTGTATGAGTCTGCCGACGTACCATCTGACTTTCGGAAAAACATCATCGACAAAGTTCCGAAGACTGCAAGAGTTGACAGGTGCAAGAATTATCGTACAATCAGCTTAACAGCTCATGCAACCAAGTTGCTGACAAGAGTAATATACGGGAGAAACGAATGAACAGTCTAATGAGTACAGAATATGGACTGAGAGTAAATGCAAGAAAGACGAAAGTAATGATAAGTAGTAGAAAAGCGAACTGCGAGACACTTAACATCCGGATTGATGGTCATAAAGTAGATGAAGCTTAGAAATTATGCTACCTAGGCGGTGAAATAACCAATGATGAACGGAGCAAGGACATCACAAGCAGACTAATACTGGCAAAAAGGGCATTCCTGGTCAAGAGAAGTCTATTAGTATCAAACATGGGCGTCAATTTGAGGAAGAAATTTCTGAGAATTTACGTCTGGAGCACAGCATTGTATGGTAGTGAAACATGGACTGTGGAGAAACTCTAACAGAAGAGAACCAAAGGATCTAACATGTGGTGCTACAGACGAATGTTGAAAATCAGGTGGACTGATAAGGTAAGGAATGAGGAGGTTCTGTGAAGATCCGGAGAGGAAAGGAATATGTGGAAAACACTGACAAGGAGAAGAGTCAGGATAATAGGACATGTGTTAAAACATGAAGGAATGACTTCAACGATACTACAGGGAGCTGTATAGGGCGAAAACTGTAGGGGAAGACAGAGATCGGAATACATCCAGCAGATAATTGAGGACGTAGGTTGCAAGTGCTACTCTGAGATGAAGAGGTTGGCACGGGAAAGCAGGAGAGGAATTCGTGGTGGGCCATATCAAACCAGTCAGGAGACTGATGGCTCAAAAAATAAAAAAAATAAAAAAAATAAAAAAATAAAGAAAAAGCATTAGCCATGTTTACAGGGCTACACGCCACGCATAAATTCCTCATTTGACGAGCAGTCAGGTAACGCTTCACTCTTCAAGTACGCAGCTGAATCACCAAATGTTAACCACATACAAGGTGTCTTTGACTACTTCTAAAAGCAGGTGAAACTGAAATGTAGCAGTTAACATGCTCACAAGTTCATAGCACTGTGGGAGCTAACCGTCAGTGAGTGGACACCACTGGATACTGTGTGCTGTGTGATGTCGGATACATGCGACTAATTAGCATGTACTTACAGATGGTCTAGTGCACCGCAGTTCCGGGCACAGATTGGCATAGTCGACATAAAATGGCCTCGACGGCGTACTTAATCTGTAACTCTATTTTTAGAAAAGTTCATCAATCCCTTAGGACTACCGCTTAGGTTGTTAATAAAATTGATGTATCAGAACAGAACCTTGAGGGCTACTCCACAATAAACCACTTCAGTGTCATTATAGGGTGCTTTCTGGTTTTACAGACCAAAAGGCAGCCTCCAGTTGTAATTTGTAGGTATGAAAAGAATCACTGTTCAAATAACTTGGGGTTTGCTGCCGGGTGACGTCGTCGAACACCGCCGATATTTCGACAGGAGCACACCCTGCCATTCTCAAAGCACAAATGCAAGGAAGAAGAATTGTGCAAGGAAATTTAATACCTCAGTTCACAGAGGAGAAACAAGGAAGACACCACACACAGAACAAGTGTCAACACAAACAACGATAACCAACATCAGAAATATCGTTAGCTAATATTAATCAACAAGTGAGGTAGCACTAATTCTGTCTCTCTGTTTTTTGACAAGAGACAGAGCCGGATTACAAGCAGCATTTAAACATAATCGACCATCTCTGTTAATAAGGTTGCTTGATAGTTTGATTTCAACATCTTCCTTAATAACACTATCCCAATAGCTGGACGTGCAAGCCAGAATCTCTGTGTTGTTGGATTCCATAAGATGACCGGTGTCAGGGCAATGTTCTGCAATCTCCGTGTTGTTGTATTCCATAGGCTGACCGGTGTCAAGGCAACGTTCTGCAATACAACAACACAGAGATTCTGGCTTGCACGTCCACCTATTGGGATAGGGCATTTAAGGAAGATTTTGAAATCAAACTATCAACCAAGCTTATTAACAGAGATGGTCGATTTTGTTGAAATGCTGCTTGGAATCCGGCTCTTTCATAAAAAAAACAGGACAGAATTAGTGCTACCTCACATGTTGATTAATAGTAGCTATCGATATTTCTGATGTTGGTTATCTTTGTTTGTGTTGACACTTGTTCTGTGTGTGGTGTCTTCCTTGTTTCTCCTCTGTGAACCGAGGTATTAAATTTTCTTGCACAATTCTTCTTCCTTGCATTTGTGCCTTGAGAATAGCAGGGTGTGCTCCTGTCGAAATATAGGCGGTGTTCGACGACGTCAGCCGGCAGCAAACCCTTAAGTTATTTGAACATTCAATTCGCCGGGAAAAGTTAACGTCTCACATCATTGTTCACTTCATTAATACTGTAAGGCCTCAAGTTATGGAAAAGTACTGTATCGCCCAAATTTATGCTACTGGTTTCCAGAGATTAGACGTCACGCTGCATTCTGTACGCTTTGTCGTGGCCGACCACTCAACCACCAGATGGCTTCAGCTTACCTGGTCAAGTCTCCGTAGCGGCGGTGGAGGTCGAACATCTTACGGAGAGTGACCGGTGTCTCCAGGAACTCCAGGATGTTCCCGATGATGGGCAACGTGGGCGGCCCCGGAGCGTCGACGTGGGGCTTGGTGACCCACTTCCACCACAGCACCGCCACCAAGCTGACGCAGCACCACACCGCCAACTGCACCAGCAGCCACCACCACCACGCCATTCTTCTACAGGTACCGGAGCCTCCCGACAACCGAACTGCAGTCACAAGCTCAGCTGCTCACGTATTCTGATGTTTCTCGGCAATGTCAACAGTCAAGTTGAGAAATAATGCCCAGCACCAGATGTTTTGTCAACAATATTGGTGTTTTAAATGTATTGCGTTCAAATAAGGGGTGATCAAAAAGTTTCCGTTTGAAGGCACCCAATTCTACATCTACATGATTACTCTGCAATTCACATGTAAGTGCTTGGCAGAGGGTTCATCGAGCTGCCCTTTTTTGCACCCTTTCGATGTACTCTGCCAATCCCACCTGGTAAGGATCCCACAGCACGCAGCAATATTCTACAGAGGACGAACGAGTGTAGTGTAAGCTGTCTCTTTAGTGGACTTGTTGCATCTTCCAAGTTGCCAATGAAACGCAACCTTTGGAACGCCTTCCCCACAATATTATCTATGTGGTCTTTCCAACTGAAGTTGTTCGTGATTTTTACACCCAGGCACTTAGTTGAATTGACAGCCTTGAGAATTGTACTATTTATCGAGTAACCGAATTCCAACGGATTTCTTTTGGAACTCCTGTGGATCACCTCACACTTTTCGTTATTTAGCGTCAACTGCCACCTGCTACTCCATACAGCAATCTTTTCTAAATCGCTTTGCAACTGATACTGGTCTTCGGATGGCCTTACTAGACGGTAAATTACAGTATCATCTGCGAACAACCTAAGAGAACTGCTCAGATTGTCACCCAGGTCATTTATATAGATCAGGAAAAGCAGAGGTCCCAGGACGCTTCCCTGGGGAACACCCAATATCACTTCAGTTTTACTCCATGATTTGCCGTCTATTACTACGAACTGCGACCTTCCTGACAGGAAATCACGAATCCAGTCGCACAACTGAGACGATACCCCATAGGCGCGCAGCTTGATTAGAAGTCGCTTGTGACGAACGGTGTCAAAAGCTTTCCGGAAATCTAGAAATACGGAATCGACTTGAGATCCTCTGTCGATAGCGGCCATTACTTCGTGCGAATAAAGAGCTAGCTGCGCTGCACAAGAGCGATGTTTTCTGAAGCCATGCTGATTACGTATCAATAGATCGTTCCCTTCGAGGTGATTCATAATGTTTGAATACAGTATATGCTCCAAAACCCTAATGCAAACCGACGTCAATGATATAGGTCTGTAGTTCGATGGATTACTCCTACTACACTTCTTAAACTCTGATGCTACCTGCACTTTTTTCTAATCTGTAGGTACAGATCTATCGGTGAACAAGCGGCTGTATATGATTGCTAAGTAGGGAGCTATTGTATCAGCGTAATCTGAAAGGAACCTAATCGGTATACAATCTGGACCTGAAGACTTGTCCGTATCAAGCAATATGAGTTGCTTCGCAACCCCTAAGGTATGTACTTCTAAGAAACTCATGCTAGAAGCTGTTCGTGTTTCAAATTCTGGAATATTCCATTCGTCTTCCCTGGTGAAGGAATTTCGGAAAACTGCGTTCTATAACTCCGCTTTAGCGGCACAGTCGTCGGTAACAGTACCATCGGCACTGCGCAGCGAAGGTATTGACTGCGTCTTGCCGCTTATATACTTTACATACGACCAGAATATCTTCGGATTTTCTACCAAATTTCGAGACAATGTTTCGCTGTGGAACCTATTAAAGGCATCTCGCATTGAAGTCCGTCCCAAATTTCGCGCGTCTGTAAATTTAAGCCAATCTTCGGGATTTCGCGTTCTTATGAACTTCGCATGCTTTTTCCGTTGCCTCTGCAACAGCGTTCGGACCTGTTTTGTGTACCATGGGGGATCAGTTCCATCTCTTACCAATTTATGAGGTATGAATATCTCAATTGCTGTTGCTACTATATCTTTGAATTTGAGCCACATCTCGTCTACATTTGCATAGTCAGTTCGGAAGGAATGGAGATTGTCTCTTAGGAAGGCTTCTAGTGACACTTTATCTGCTTTTTTAAATAAAATTACTTTGTGTTTGTTTCTGGTGGATTTGGAAGAAACGGTATTGAGCCTAGCTACAACGACCTTGTGGTCACTAATCCCTGTATCAGTCATGATGCTCTCTATTAGCTCTGGGTTATTTGTGGCTAAGAGGTCAAGTGTGTTTTCGCGACCATTTACAATGCGCGTGGGTTCTTGGACTAACTGCTCGAAATAATTTTCGGAGGAAGCATTTAGGACAATCTCGGAAAATGTTTTCTGCCTACCACCGGTTTTGAACAAGTATTTTTGACAACATATCGAGGGAAGGTTGAAGTCCCCACCAACTATAACCGTATGAGTGGGGTATTTATTTGTTACGAGACTCAAACTTTCTCTGAACTGTTCCGCAACTATATCATCGGAGTCTGGGGGTCGGTAGAAGGAGCCAATTATTAACTTAGTTCGGCTGTTAAGTATAACCTCCACCCATACCAGTTCACACGGAGTATCTACTTCGACTTCACTACAAGATAAACCACTACTGACAGACACAAACACTCCGCCACCTCATGTCGGCCGCGGTGGTCTCGCGGTTTTAGGGGCGCAGTCCGGAACCGTGCGACTGCTACGGTCGCAGGTTCGAATCCTGCCTCGGGCATGGATGTGTGTGATGTCCTTAGGTTAGTTAGGTTTAAGTAGTTCTAAGTTCTAGGGGACTGATGACCACAGCTGTTAAATCCCATAGTGCTCAGAGCCATTTGAACCATTTGAACTCCACCACCAATTCTGCCTAATCTGTCTTTCCTGAACACGGTCTGAGACTTCTTAAAAATTTCTGCAGAACTTATTTCAGGCTTTAGCCAGCTTTCTGTACCTATAACGATTTCAGCTGCTGTGCTTTCACTTGATGAGATTGCAGCCCACCTCGTACTTTCCCGAAGCCTTCTAACCTAAAAAAAACCGCCCAGTCCAAGCCACACAGCCCCTGCTACCTGTGTAGCCACCAGTAAAGTGTAGTGAATTCCTGATCTATTCAGCGGAACCCAAAACCCCATCACCCTATGGCGCAAGTCAAGGAATCTGCAGCCAACACGGTCGCAAAACCGTATGAGCCTCTGATTCAGACCCTCCACCCGGCTCTGCACCAAAGTTCCACAGTCGGTTCTGTCAACGATGCTGCAGATGGTGAGCTCTGCCTTCATCTCATAAGCAAGACCGGCAGCCTTCACCAAATCAGTTAGCCGCTGGAATCCAGAGAGAATTTCCTCAGATCCAAAGCGACACACGTCATTAGTGCCGACATGTGCCACCACCTGCAGCTGGCTGCACCCTGTGCTCTTCATGGCATCCAGAAGGACCTTTTCCACATCAGGAATGACTCCACTCGGAATGCACACGGAGTGCAAATTGGATTTCTTCCCCTCCTTAGCGGCCACATCCCTAAGGGGCCCCATTACGCGCCTAACATTGGAGCTCCCAACTACCAATAAGCCCACCCTCTGCGATTGCCCGGACCTTGGAGGCTGAGAATCATCCTCTGAAATAGGGCATGCAGCTGCATGTGGCTCAGCCAGAGACAATACCTGAAACCTGTTTGTCAGACACACAGGGGAGGTTTTCCGATCAGCCTCCGGGGACATCTTTTGCTGCCTGCCACGCCTCGGTACGACCTCCCAATCGACCACAGGCGAGGGCTTGGCCCCACTGCGGGCAGCAACTGTGGCAACCACAGCCGGGGCAACCACAGCGGCAGACCAATCTGGGGACAGACGGGACAAGGTTGACATACCCATGATACCAAAGTGCGGCTCCCCACAGTGATGCCTATTGACAACAGCCTCAAGCTGCGTGACCGAAGTCAGCACCGCCTGCAGCTGTGAGCGAAGGGATGCCAACTCACCCCTCATCCGAACACAGCAATCACAGTCCCTGTCCATTCTAATCGATGTTCAACAACAGTTACTGAAACACTAGTCCGTGCCTAGATAACGCAAGGGAAACACGCAAAGAATGTATGAACTAACCTGTACAAATGCCTAACGACTGTGCTACAACCTGCCTGAATTTACGATTACAGTAACTAAAACTTGAAATTACACCTCCTATACGAAATGTACGCAATGTAAGTAAGAATCTACGAAGTAAACACAGAAAAGAAGCTATATACGTATATTTCCGCGCTGTCGATGTGCACCAACTGGGGAATAGGTATGGCAGTCAGGCAAAATCGCCATAGTCATTGAGGCAACCATCCAGCCGTCGCACCAGATCGAGAATGCCCATTTGGTAAAACGCGGTGTTCTGATGCGTGAATAAGTCGGTAACTGCCGACTGTGCAGCCTCAGCCTCTCCCGGAAGGAATGGGCGACATTTCAAGGCTTTTTCTGGGTGCTCGAGTGCCCCTCACTGGAGCTGGCTGGACGGGGCTGGCCGTTCCACAGCGGTGGCTTTCCACAGATATGCTGCCCCGTACACATTCTTAATCGTCTGATGAACGTCTACCGCTGTTTTACTTTTGGCTACCGAGAAAAGAAGCACGTTGGCTCCGCTCAGAAGCACTTGGTAAGAACGTCGCCAGTGCTGTTGTTTCTGCATTTACCGCAGACTCACCTGAAAAGGCACGAATGCTGTCCTAATCTCTTGGCTACTTAACGGTGCTTTTATATCCGCATGGGCGTCGCGCTACGTTGCATATGTGCTCCAGAAACGTCGCCAAACTGAAACATTTTGATCGCCCCTCATGAAAATTGCAAGAAATGAAAATATTTTTGCAAATAAAAGTTCAATTAACTCTTTGAGGGGAGACAAACTTCATAAAAATTTGTCCAAGAGCAGCATGAGCAATAATTTATATGTTTTAAATCTGATTCACCTGTAACACTTTACGTAATTTTAGTAGTATGATATGTTTTTTACAATTAGTTTGCAAAAATTCACCTTAATAGCAACAAAATACTATCATTAAATTTGGTCACCGCAGGTAACAATCACCGCATCACAGCACGTAAATTCGATAGTTTGTGGTTCAACTTGCTGTCACTTTCTTTTAATTTCCTGCTATCTCTTGAAACAGTTCTTGCAACCTCTCAGCAGGAAAGTACTTTGCACACTGAACACATCCATACAACATGGGCCAGGGTTTTTTGCGAACTGAAGACTGAACATCTTCTAGATGGCGAGTGAATAGGCTGATGTCTAGAGCTTTCGTGGCGGATAGTTTCGTCTGCGTATTACTTGTGTGGCTTGCTCTGAGATGATAAATCATTTTTGTATACAGAGGATGACGCAGCAAGCACCGAAACTATTTTTGGAGCCAACAGCCTTTTTTACATCTCTCGATGAAAGTGAATGTCGAATCACTCTCATCAATTTCATCACTGTCAACTCCGTTGTCACTAGAAGGAATCTCACCAAATGATATTCGGTAAACTTCCTCCTCCATTATTCCTTTTGGCGCAACACAATAGATGGAGAAGAACGGCGGTGGTCAGCCCCACTGACCATACAGAAATCCTCCTGTGAAGTAGAGAAAGTTCTGTTTGAATAAAATGTAATATTACATGTAGATTTATGGAATGACAACTGATAAATATAAACAGTTACTACCACAATAGCCGTATAAAGAAGAGTTACAGTCGGAAATGCACCGCACTTCCAAGATCAACACCAACAATGCACGAAATATCAGCTCGTTTCGTAAATTCACTGCAAAAGTACTGCAATGTGATTCTGGAGCCACTTTCTGCAGTCCCACCGCCCTTTCAGTGCGTCTACACGTGTGGTTGCAGACAGTGAGGCCTGCCGTTGAACACTGAGGAGCCAAAACGTGCGGCCACACGCTCAGTAGCGTGCGGGTCCACTTTGGGAGCGCAGTGCATCGGCGATCCAGCGCGGCACGGACGTGACTGACGAGTCCCCGGCAGGTTACTGCATGTCTGCAGGCCTACCAACATGTCACGCAGGGCCCAGAAAATTGCGTCCTGGCGGTTTTTGGTTACGGAGCTAGCGCCCATAGCGCTACAAAAGGACTCCATTGGGATCGGATCAGGCAAATTTCGTAGCCAAGACACCAAAGTGAGTTCACTATCATGCTCCTGGAACAAGTGCAGCGAGATTCTGGCTTTGTGACAGGGGCACGCCTTAAAGGCATTCCACTTGTTTTTTCCTTTAGGGTTCCGTGCCACAAACGGTAGGAAAGAGACCCTCATAGGATCGCTTTCGTGTCCGTCAGTCTGCCTGTGTATCTGTCTCTCTGCCTGACTCTCTTGAAAACCCTTTTCTTGAGAACGGGTAGATGTGTCAAGTTCAAATTCATGTCACGTATTGAGGTCAATAGCCCTTGGCAGTGTAAAAAAGCTGAAGCTTCTAAGTCGGTGCAGTCAAATCGAATGGCCGCTTATGTCGCACATTTTGATAGTTGGAAACTCACTCGTCAGAAGCTATAGGACACTTCCTGCTGATCTACAATGTCAAAAGTTGGTAAGAAGTCAGGTTTCACAGTTACAAGTAAAGGAAAAAAATCCGAAAATAATTATTTTGTAATTAAATCACATGAAAAAATTCTTTTGCTATTTGTTATCCGTCGAAAAGCTTGAAATTATAACTATCAGTAGTTCGGCATTCACATTGAGTGGGTGGCAATGCTATGAGTCAAACATCAGGCAACCAATGACTTTACTGCTCATATTACGCGTTTCGGAATTTATCCATCATCAGATGTCCAGAAGTGATTGGTACACGTAGATACAGAGTTTCAAGTTGTGCGTGACTCAAACATTTGCACCGGAGTCTTGAAATGCTATATGCACGTGTAGTACTAGGTCGTGGATATGAGCAACAGTGTCATTGCTGGCCTGGTGTTTGACTTTTACCGTTGTCACCCAGTTAGCCTGAATGGAGAACTACTGATTATTATAATAATAGTTGACTGCCTCCTGCATGACATCATGCCACATTTATGCTTTTGAAATTAAAACTTTCTCGGAAATCTGGAAATTCCTGTGATCTATATCATGGCAGTATCTATGTCGAAAACAGGCAAAAATGGTAGAGCTCCTCGACTCCTGGAATGGATGGACTGCCTGTGTACACAAGTGGCTAAGTGTGTGCGCCACCCTCAGTTCGTGCGCCATACTCGCACCTGGTCAACTTGTTTTGGACTAAACTGAATACTTAACTGATTTGACTTCAGTGAAAATGTCCTGAAAACTTGCCAATTTTTATGTAAAATTTTTATTCGAGTATTAATATTAACGGGATCTGCCTTCGATCTGATATTAAAAAGCAGAAAGTGCTTTCATAGCACGACGAAGAATCTGTGTAGGCCTTGAAGCATTTCAAATGAGTGCAACATTATAGTCACGTGTAATTTCCTGGACAAATCTGTAAGAGTATCAGTATCTTTCCTTACTGCAAGAACACAAGGTATCAGGATGTAAAACCTAACACTTGTTGACGAATGAATGTGAAATCGAGTACGCTCTCGAAATATATTCAAGATCAGCTTGAAGCTTCGACGTTGACTTCCCCTGTACTAGCCGTAATAGTGAAGTCAGCGAAGGAATCTGGACGAACAAATGGTGCAGGCTAAAATTTTTGTAAAGTAAGAAGCAGTGTCATGAACAACATCTTAAATAAAGAACGTGACCGGTGGGGAGCAGGGGTTTACGAGCAGATGGAGGGCAGGTGTGAAGGCTATTAAAGGTCACTTTCTCAGGTTTTTCTCCGATAACTCGAAAACCGTGGCACCTAGAGGAAATATTTCCCAGTACAAAATTACACTGCATTACAGTGTCCTACTCATTTTTTCTCTGTGGCTAATAGCTTCCGCGTTGCAGGGGACGGAAAATGTCTGATTAGTGGAAATATTGTAGGGTACACATTTGTCTTTAAACGAAGTGGGTTAAGAACAAACATCAAATGTATATACATCATTTAGGAGACGTAAAACCATACTAAGAGATAAATTGTGTTCCAACCAGGTGAAGGGTGTGAGGTAACGGGCGACTCGTCGCGCCCTGAAAATATTCCAAGTTCGGAGGAAGCAGCGGCCACATGGCGCAGGCCGAAGCAAGCGGGGTTCAGCCGCGTGGCTGACAGTTCCGTGGTGACGCTGTGTCGGTGAAGGAGACACGCCGGGAGTGCCACAGATGGCGGACTTTGAGAAACCTTAATGGCAGACATTTCACAGTTCGCGTAGAAATTAATAGTAGCCAGATGAATCATGATACCTCAAAAGAAACGCGTACATTACTATTATTTGCACGACGATTCTGATGGTGTAATCAGATTTTTAATATCTCTATTACTATAAAATTTAATATCTGGCTGTAAATGAGACAAGTAACACCCAGCAACTAAATTCCAAAATTTAAACGCTTCATCTGATTTCATCGATCGATGTGTCTTTAGAAAGCTATTAGTGTAAACCTAAATTGGTATAAATTACAGGTATGTAACTTGAATAGTCAAACTGTTCAACTACTATCGTCACGGCAGGCGATAAGTACTTCAAAGTTAGACGAAAAAACGGTAGCACCGCTCTTATAAATATATTTATTCGTCTGTCTTTCCTATCTCCGATATATACTATTCATGAAGAAATTGGTTTAATATTTACTGTGTTTTAGAAAGCACAGAGACATTAGGGTACTGGCCTACCTTTTGTTCTGTTCCTTTGATGTATGTTTATTTAATTTGGTTTATGTATCTTATAAAGTGTGTAAGAGCGTGTTTATGGCCCAGCCATGGCAATATCCATTTAATGTCAAGATTTTTAGTTGTTAATCCAGCATTTCGTATGTGTTTCAATACGGTTGTGAGCTTGCAGGCATGGAGGGAGCGCTCTAGCCAATCACAGCGCTCGTGAATGGGGTGAAATGATTCAAATGGCTCTGAGCACTATGGGACTTAACTTCTGAGGTCACCAGTCCCCTAGAACTTAGAACTACTTAAACCTAACTAACCTAAGGACATCACACACATCCATGCCCGAGGCAGGATTCGAACCTGCGACCGTAGCAGTCGCACGGTTCCGGACTGCGCGCCCAGAACGGCGAGACCACCGCGGCCGGCTATACACAGATCAGCCAGATCATTATGACCACCGACCTACTGTCGATATAATCCCATCCAGGAGATGGCACCGTCTCCTGGCGAGGAATGAGTGGTGGTCAGGCAGACACACGGTACATGTAGTGTCAGGGAGCATGTTGTCCCTATGTAGAGTGGGGGAAGGCGCGCAACCTGTGTGTTCGACTGAGCGCAGGTTGTGATGGCCCAGACGATGGCCGCACACACACACACACACACACAGCCGACTCGCGAACGATCGGCGAGCCAAAACGCTTCATCCGGTAGGACGACCGACCGACGATCCACCGAGACCGTGGCCCGACTCAAGTGATGCGTGGCGGCAACGGTCGGTAGAGCCATGTGGACGCAGACCTCACTGCTGCTCCAACCCGACTGCTCTTGTGCCGCATTGCAGCTCCCCGACTGGCAGGCCCGGACTGAGCTCCAGACACGTCCCAACTGACTCGCAGCCCGAACTCGCGAGCCGAACTAGTTTGAGACAGACAACGACCGGCAAGTAATAGCAGCCGAGCAAAGATACTACGAGAGGTCAGGCAAAGCAGCAACTCAGTGACACCAGTCATTTAAGTTAACGTAGTTAGGTGGAAGTACGTTAACAACAGAGTGTAAAATACATGATGGCGGGAACATGAGCCATGCACAGCTCATTTGTGATGTGGCAAACATCCCACTAGTAAAAAAATTTTTTCCCATACTCGTTGCAGAAAATCGGACGTAACTTGTGCAATGTCAGCGTACATTCGATACTTCACTTGAGCTCTAGTCTTGTTTGGAGGTTGTTTAGCGTATTTGGTGCGACATTTGCAGAGTTCGTTTCATGAAACCACAACAGCCAGCAAACACGCTCTGTACCAATGAATGTAGCCATCTTAATTGAGCACTATACTGGCGTTCCGGGTGTCGGACTGGGGTATTGATACACTACGTGAATCGAACTTGAGGTTACTAGCTACAAAATGACTCCTCTACCGATTCTGTAAGTATTCTCAGTAAATTTCTGTATCATTCCACAGATCAAATGTTCAAATGCGTGTCAAATCGTATGGGACTTAACTACTAAGGTCACCAGTCTCTGCCGGCCGCGGTGGCCTCGCGGTTCTAGGCGCTACAGTCCGGAACCGCGCGACCGCTATGGTCGCAGGTTCGAATCCTGCCTCGGGCATGAATGTGTGTGATGTCCTTAGGTTAGTTAGGTTTAAGTAGTTCTAAGTTGTAGGGGACTGATGACCTCATATGTTAAGCCCCATAGTGGGCAGAGCCATTTTTGAACGCGTCTGGAGCTCAGTCCGGGCCTGCCAGTCGGGGAGCTGCAATGCGGCACAAGAGCAGTCGGGTTGGAGCAGCAGTGAGGTCTGCGTCCACATGGCTCGCCCGACCATTGCCGCCACGCATCACTTGAACCGGGCCACGGTCTCGGTGGACCGTCGGTCGGTCGTCCTACCGGACGACGCGTTTTGGATCGCTAATCGTTCATGAGTCGGCTGTGTGTGTGTGTGTGTGTGTGTGTGTGTGTGTGCATCGACTCCAGATTTGTCTTGGTGTGTGCTTACTTACTGTTGGGTATTGTTCAGGTCTTCGTGCAAGTATTTGTCAGCTTGTGTGTGTAGTTGACGTTATTTCCACTGACGACTATTTTAGATGTTGTCCGCATTCTGAGGGCAGTCGGTCGGTTGGTGTGGACCGTGCAGTGCTGTCGGCTGAGTCCATTGGCGGATCCTGCACAGTGTCAGAGCGTGTGTGGAGCTGTCCGATGGCTATGAGCTTCGTGGTTCATCGACCCAGGAAGTCAAAGTTGAGTACCCAAGCCACGTCCGTTCATGTTGTGTCGCTCGTTTCGGTGGTTCGCTGTTGGGCAGCTTTTCCTGTGAGCGACTCTGAGTGTTTGTAGTGATGAAATCGAGCCCCCGTGTGGCGGAATTAACTATATTGGTTCACTACAATTCAAGTGCACCAGCGGAATCTTCTGCTTTGTGGACGTTAGTGTTCCTGTTACGTGTCCTGCCCACTAACGTAATTTCAGCCCGCGTTCTTTCCTCACCTGTTGTTGCTGTGCGACATGGTGTGTAGTTTTGACAGCTTAATTCATATTTTTTGTGGATAATCACGTCTGTAACGGTTTGCTCTTTGAGTTTTTACGTACCGATTGGTGGCAAGCGAGTCGTTTGGTCAATCGGTCCGTGACTGTCTCTTAGTTGGGTTACTGACGGATCAAGTGTAGTTGGTCCCACCACCTATCTCACGTAAGTGAACGTTAATGTTTCGTTGGCGCCCCCCCCCACCCCCACCCCCCGGGGCTGTCTGAGTTCAGTTGTCTATACTGTCCTTTTCATGGGTCTTTAGTGGTCTGTTGGTAATATAGTCAATGCTTTAAAAGAAAAAAAAAGATTGTGTTTTATGCAAATCAATTTATGTAAATTACTTGCGGGCCTTCAGCCGCTTCAAACCTTATTCTTAAATGTAACTATTGTCGTTGCATTGCTTTCTCATTTAGTGTGTGTTCGACCATTCAAAAGTTAAAGGTTAAGGTATTATTGAATTTTTGGAAAATCAACTCTGGGCCTTCAGCCGCTTAAAGCGTTATTCTCAAAATTTCCACATAACCGAAAATATTGCGGCCTTCTGCCTTAAACGATTATGGTGTTGTTGTTGTGGTCTTCAGTCCTGAGACTCCTTTGATGCAGCTCTCCATGCTACTCTATCCTGTGCAACCTTCTTCATCTCCCAGTACCTACTGCAACCTACAGGGTGTTTCAAAAATGACCGATATATTTGAAACGGCAATAAAAACTAAACCAGCAGCGATAGAAATACACCGTTTGTTGCAATATGCTTGGGACAACAGTACATTTTCAGGCGGACAAACTTTCTAAATTACAATAGTTACAATTTTCAACAACAGATGGCGCTGCAAGTGATGTGAAATATATAGAAGACAACGCAGTCTGTGCGTGCGCCATTCTGTACGTCGTCTTTCTGCTGTAAGCGTGTGCTGTTCACAACGTGCAAGTGTGCTGTAGACAACATGGTTTATTCCTTAGAACAGAGGATTTTTCTGGTGTTGGAATTCCACCCGACTAGAACACAGTTTTGTTGCAACAAGACGAAGTTTTCAGCGGAGGTTTAATGTATCCAAAGGACCGAAAAGCGATACAATAAAGGATCTGTTTGAAAAATTTCAACGGACTGGGAACGTGACGGATGAACGTGCTGGAAAGGTAGGGCGACCGCGTACGGCAACCACAGAGGGCAAAGCGCAGCTAGTGCAGCAGGTGATCCAACAGCGGCCTCGGGTTTCCGTTCGCCGTGTTGCAGCTGCGGTCCAAATGACGTCAACGTCCACGTATCGTCTCATGCGCCAGAGTTTACACCTCTATCCATACAAAATTCAAACGCGGCAACCCCTCAGCGCCGATACCATTGCTGCACTAGAGACACTCGCTAACGATATAGTGCACAGGATTGATGACGGCGATATGCATGTGGGCAGCATTTGGTTTACTGACAAAGCTTAATTTTACCTGGACGGCTTCATCAATAAACAGAAATGGCGCATATGGGGAACCGAAAAGCTCCGTGTTGCAGTCCCATCGTCCCTGAATCCTCAAAAAGTACTGGTCTGGGCCGCCATTTCTTCCAAAGGAATCATTGGCCCATTTTTCAGATCCGAAACGATTACTGCAACACGCTATCTGCACATTCTTCGTGCATTTGTGGCGGTACAAACTCCCTTAGACGACACTGCGAACACCTCGTGGTTTATGCAAGATGGTGCCCGGCCACATCGCACGGCCGACGTCTTTAATTTCCTGAATGAATATTTCTATGATCGTGTGATTGCTTTGGGATATCCGAAACATACAGGAGGCGGCGTGGATTGGCCTCCCTATTCGCCAGACATGAACCCCTGTGACTTCTTTCTGTGGGGACACTTGAAAGACCAGGTGTACCGCCAGAATCCAGAAACAATTGAACAGCTGAAGCAGTACATCTCATCTGCATGTGAAGCCATTCCGCCAGACACGTTGTCAAAGGTTTCGGGTAATTTCATTCAGAGACTACGCCATATTATTGCTACGCATGGTGGATATGTGGAAAATATCGTACTATAGAGTTTCCCAGACAGCAGCGCCATCTACTGTTGAAAATTATAACTACTGTAATTTCGAATGTTTGTCTGCCTGAAAATGTACTGTTGACCCAAGCATATTGGAACAAACGGTGTATTTCTATCGCTGCTCGTTTAGTTTTTATTGCCATTTCAAATATACCGGTCATTTTTGAAACACCCTGTACATCCTTCTGAATCTGCTTAGTCTAGTCACCTCTTGGTCTCCCTCTACGATTTTTACCCTCCACGCTGCCCTCCAATGCTAAATTGGTGATCCCTTGATGCCTCAGAACATGTCCTACTAACCGATCCCTTCTTCTGGTCAAGTTGTGCCACAAACTTCTCTCCTCCCCAATCCTATTCAATACTTTCTCATTACTTATGTGATCTACCCATCTAATCTTCAGCATTCTTCTGTAGCACCACATTTCGGAAGCTTCTATTCTCTTCTTGTCCAAACTATTTTTCGTCCATGTTTCACTTCCATACATTGCTACACTCCCAAAATACTTTCAGATATGACCTCCTGACACTTAAATCTATACTCGATGTTAACAAATTTCTCTTCTTCAGAAACGCTTTCCTTGCCACTACCAGTCTACATTTTATATCCTCTCTACTTCGATCATCATCAGTTATTTTGCTTCCCCAAATAGAAAAACTCCTTTACTACGTTAAGTGTCTCATTTCCTAATCTAATTCCCTCAGCATCATCTGACTTAATTCGTCTTCATCCCATTATCCTCGTTTTGCTTTTGTTGATGTTCATCTTATATCCTCCTTTCAAGACACTATCCATTCCGTTCAACTGCTCTTCCAAGTCCTTTGCTGTCTCTGACAGAGTTGCGATGTCATCGGCGAACCTCAAAGTTATTATTTCTTCTTCATGGATTTTAATACCTACTCCGAATTTTTCTTTTGTTTCCTTCACTGCTTGCTCAATATACAGATTGAATAACATCGGGGAGAGACTACAACCCTGTCTCACTCCCTTCCCAACCACTGCTTCCCTTTCATGTCCCTCGACTCTTATAACTGCCATCTGGTTTCTGTACAAATTGTAATAGCTATTCGCTCCCTGTATTTTACCCCTGCCACCTTCAGAATTTGGACGAGAGCATTCCAGTCAACATTGTCAAAAGATTTCTCTAAGTCTACAAATGCCAGAAACGTAGGTTTGCCTTTCCTTAATCTTTCTTCTAAGATAAGTCATAAGGTCAGTATTGCCTCACGTGTTCCAACATTTCTACGGAATCCAAACTGATCTTTCTCGAGGTCGACTTCTACTAGTTATTCCATCCGACTGTAAAGAATTCGGGTTAGTATTTTGCAGCTGTGACTTATTAAAATGATAGTTCGGTAATTTTCACGTCTGTCAACTCCTGCTTTCTTTGGGATTGGAATTATTATATTCTTCTTGGAGTCTGATGGTATTTCGCCTGTCTCATACATACTGCTCACCACATGGTAGAGTTTTGTCAGGACTGGCTCTCCCACGGCCGTCAGTAGTTCCAATGGAATGTTGTTTACTCCGGGGGCCTTGTTTCGACTCAGTTCTTTCAGTGCTCTGTCAAACTCTTCACGCAGTATCGTATCTCCCATTTCATCTTCATCTACATCCTATTCCATTTCCATAATATTGTCCTGAAGGTGGCAGGGGTAAAATACAGGGAGCGAAAGGCTATTTACAATTTGTACAGAAACCAGATGGCAGTTATAAGAGTCGAGGGGCATGAAAGGGAAGCAGTGGTTGGGAAAGGAGTGAGACAGGGTTGTAGCCTCTCCCCGATGTTATTCAATCTGTATATTGAGCAAGCAGTAAAGGAAACAAAAGAAAAATTTGGAGTAGGTATTAAAATTCATGGAGAAGAAGTAAAAACTTTGAGGTTCGCCGATGACATTGTAATTCTGTCAGAGAGAGCAAAGGACTTGGAAGAGCAGTTGAACGGAACGGACAGTGTCTTGAAAGGAGGATATAAGATGAACATCAACAAAAGCAAAACGAGGTTAATGGAATATAGTCAAATTAAATCGGGTGATGCTGAGGGAATTAGATTAGGAAATGAGACACTTAAAGTAGTAAAGGAGTTTTGCTATTTAGGAAGTAAAATAACTGACGATGGTCGAAGTAGAGAGGATATAAAATGTAGACTGGCAATGGCAAGGAAAGCGTTTCTGAAGAAGAGAAATTTGTTAACATCGAGTATTGATTTAAGTGTCAGGAAGTCGTTTCTGAAAGTATTTGTATGGAGTGTAGCCATGTATGGAAGTGAAACATGGACGATAAATAGTGTGGACAAGAAGAGAATAGAAGCTTTCGAATTGTGGTGCTACAGAAGAATGCTGAAGATTAGATGGGTTGATCACATAACTAATGAGGAAGTATTGAATAGGATTGGGGAGAAGAGAAGTTTGTGGCACAACTTGACCAGAAGGAGGGATTGGTTTGTAGGACATGTTCTGAGGCATCAAGGGATCACCAATTAAGCATTGGAGGGCAGCGTGGAGGGTAAAAATCGTAGAGTGATACCAAGAGGTGACTACACTAAGCAGTTTCAGAAGGATGTAGGTTGCAGTAGGTACTGGGAGATGAAGAAGCTTGCACAGGATAGAGTAGCATGGAGAGCTGCATCAAACGAGTCTCAGGACTGAAGACCACAACAACAACAACAATATTGTCCTCAAGTACATCGCCCTTCTATAGACCCTCTATATACTCCTTCCAACTTTCTGCTGTCCCTTCTTTGCTTAGAACTTGGTTTCCATCTGAGCTCTTGATGTTCATACAAGCGGTTCTCTTATCTCCAAATGTTTCTTTAATTTTCCTGTAGGCAGTATCTATCTTAACCCTAGCGAGATAAGTCTCTACATCCTTACATTTGTCCTCTCGCCATCCCTGCTTAGCCATTTTGCACTTCCTGTCGATCTCATTTTTGAGACGTCTGTATTCCTTTTTGCCTGCTTCATTTACTGCATTTTTATATTTTCTTCTTTCATCATTTAAATACAATATTTCTTCTGTTACCCAAGGATTTCTACGAGCCCTCGTCTTTTTACCTACTTGATCCTCTGCTGCCTTCACTAATTCATCCGTCAAAGTTACCCATTCTTCTTCTACTGAACTTTCCCCCATTCCTGTCAGTTGCTCCCTTATGCTCTCCCTGAAACGCTGTACAACCTCTGGTTTAGTCAGTTTATCCAGGTCTCATCTCCTTAAATTCCCACCTGTTTGAAGTTTTAATCTACAGGTCATGACCAATAGATTGTGGTCAGAGTCCACATCTACCCCTGGAAATGTCTTACAATTTAAAACCTGTTTCCTAAATCTCTGTCTTACCATTACATAATCTATCTGAAACCTGTCAGTATCTCCAGGCTTTTTCCATGTATACAGCTTTCTTTTATGATTCTTGAACCAAGTGTTAGCTATGATTAAGTTGTGCTCTGTGCAAAATTCTACCAGGCGGCTTCCTCTTTCATTTCATTGCCCCAGTCCATATTCACTTACTACGTTTCCTTCTCGCCCTTTTCCTACTACCGAATTCCAGTCACCCATGACTATTAAATTTTCGTCACCCTTCACTATCTGAATAATTTCTTTTATTTCATCATACATTTCTTCAATTTCTTCGTCATCTGCAGAGCTAATAGGCATATAAACTTGTACTACTGTGGTAGGTGTGGGCTTCGTATCTATCTTGGCCACAATAATGCGATCGCTGTGCTGTTTGTAGTAGCTTACCCGCATTCCTATTTTGCTATTCATTGTTAAACCTACTCCTGCATTACACCTATTTGATTTTGTGTTTATAACTCTGTAGTCACCTGACCAGAAGTATTGTTCCTCCTGCCACCGAACTTCACTAATTCCCACTATATCTAACTTTAACCTATCCATTTCCCTTGTTAAATTTTCTAACCTACCTGCCAGATTAACGGATCTGACACTCCACGCTCCGATCCGTAGAACGCCAGTTTTCTTTCTCCTGATAACGACGTCCTCTTGAGTAGTCCCCGCCCGGAGATCCGAATGGGGGACTATTTTACCTCCGGAATATTTTACCCAAGAGGACGCCATCATCATTTAATCACACAGTAAAGCTGCATGCACTTCGGAAAAAATTACGGCCGTACTTTCCCCTTGCTTTCAGCCGTTCGCAGTACTAGCACAGCAAGGCCGTTTTGGTTATTGTTACAAGGCCAGATCAGTCAATCATCCAGACTGTTGCTCCTGCAACTATTGAAAAGGCTGCTGCCCCTCTTCAGGAACCACATGTTTGTCTGGCCTCTCAAAAGATACCCCTCCGTTGTGGTTGCACCTACGGTACGGCTATCTGTATCGCTGAGGCACGCAAGCTTCCCCACCAACGGCAAGGTCCATGGTTCATGGGGGGAGGAAGATTATGGTAATATATTTTAAAATTTAATTGTGGCCTTCAGACGTTTGTATTGTACCTTGTATATGTTTGTTCTATCCACTTTTGCCTCTAGGCTTTCCGCCTAGCTGTGATATATATATGTTTACACCAATTATATATATATATATATATATATATATATATATATATATATATATATATATGCAATTTTAAGAGCATGGCTTCAGTGACTTGAAATGTATCTTGTTGACTTTTAATATTTTTTGTTTGAAGGCCTTCAGTCCTGTAAGAATTGTATTTTGAAACTCGTAGTTGTAAAGGTTCGACTATGTGCCGTTTTGGTTTAAGTGTGTTATTAAATTACAATTTTGAAGCGGAACTGACGCACACCTTATTTGGCCCTTTCCACAGTCCTAATCATCTGTTCCGCCCAGCGGGTTTAGCGGGCTATCAACAAACGGTAGTCACACCGAACCAAGTGACACTTGACATCTTTATATGAAAGTTGAGCATGTTTGTTACAAAATGACGCACCTACCGATTCCGTAAGTTATCTCAATAAATTTCTATATGATTCCAAAGTTGTTAAGTCCTCTTTGACTCCCCCTGTACTTTACTCGGCCTGTTGCTGAAGAACTGCTACAGTGTTGACAACTCGTGGCGACCGTGGCTAGCTGCAAGCAGAAGCCCGACGCGGACGTGCGGCTAAGTACATCGAGTGGTTGCCGGTAGATCTAGCCGCCAACAGTTCGGTGTAATGCTTGTCGCCATCTAGCAGCACAAAACTGGTCTCGAGCTAGACGGAGGTGCCCTGGCACCCATTCCGTGCTGGCTCCCCACTGACTGCGCTGTCCTACCCGTGGCCCACGCGGCGCGCGCAGGGTCTCCAGCGGCGCGCCAGCCACGGCACCGTCCACACAAATGACGGCGGGATGTTCCACTCTCCAGGTCGCACTTTATGGAGCACCCACACCTACATGTGCACACACACTCTGCAAGCCGCCACGTGTAGGAGGGCACCCTGTACCACTACTAGGCGCTTCCTTTCCTGTTCCATTCTCCAGGTCGCACTTTATGGAGCACCCACACCTACATGTGCACACACACTCTGCAAGCCGCCACGTGTAGGAGGGCACCCTGCACCACTACTAGGCGCTTCCTTTCCTGTTCCACTCTCCAGGTCGCACTTTATGGAGCACCCACACCTACATGTGCACACACACTCTGCAAGCCGCCACGTGTAGGAGGGCACCCTGCACCACTACTAGGCGCTTCCTTTCCTGTTCCACTCTCCAGGTCGCACTTTATGGAGCACCCACACCTACATGTGCACACACACTCTGCAAGCCGCCACGTGTAGGAGGGCACCCTGCACCACTACTAGGCGCTTCCTTTCCTGTTCCACTCTCCAGGTCGCACTTTATGGAGCACCCACACGTACATGTGCACACACACTCTGCAAGCCGCCACGTGTAGGAGGGCACCCTGCACCACTACTAGGCGCTTCCTTTCCTGTTCCACTCTCCAGGTCGCACTTTATGGAGCACCCACACCTACATGTGCACACACACTCTGCAAGCCGCCACGTGTAGGAGGGCACCCTGCACCACTACTAGGCGCTTCCTTTCCTGTTCCACTCTCCAGGTCGCACTTTATGGAGCACCCACACCTACATGTGCACACACACTCTGCAAGCCGCCACGTGTAGGAGGGCACCCTGCACCACTACTAGGCGCTTCCTTTCCTGTTCCACTCTCCAGGTCGCACTTTATGGAGCACCCACACCTACATGTGCACACACACTCTGCAAGCCGCCACGTGTAGGAGGGCACCCTGCACCACTACTAGGCGCTTCCTTTCCTGTTCCACTCTCCAGGTCGCACTTTATGGAGCACCCACACCTACATGTGCACACACACTCTGCAAGCCGCCACGTGTAGGAGGGCACCCTGCACCACTACTAGGCGCTTCCTTTCCTGTTCCACTCTCCAGGTCGCACTTTATGGAGCACCCACACCTACATGTGCACACACACTCTGCAAGCCGCCACGTGTAGGAGGGCACCCTGCACCACTACTAGGCGCTTCCTTTCCTGTTCCACTCTCCAGGTCGCACTTTATGGAGCACCCACACCTACATGTGCACACACACTCTGCAAGCCGCCACGTGTAGGAGGGCACCCTGCACCACTACTAGGCGCTTCCTTTCCTGTTCCACTCTCCAGGTCGCACTTTATGGAGCACCCACACCTACATGTGCACACACACTCTGCAAGCCGCCACGTGTAGGAGGGCACCCTGCACCACTACTAGGCGCTTCCTTTCCTGTTCCACTCTCCAGGTCGCACTTTATGGAGCACCCACACCTACATGTGCACACACACTCTGCAAGCCGCCACGTGTAGGAGGGCACCCTGCACCACTACTAGGCGCTTCCTTTCCTGTTCCACTCTCCAGGTCGCACTTTATGGAGCACCCACACGTACATGTGCACACACACTCTGCAAGCCGCCACGTGTAGGAGGGCACCCTGCACCACTACTAGGCGCTTCCTTTCCTGTTCCACTCTCCAGGTCGCACTTTATGGAGCACCCACACCTACATGTGCACACACACTCTGCAAGCCGCCACGTGTAGGAGGGCACCCTGCACCACTACTAGGCGCTTCCTTTCCTGTTCCACTCTCCAGGTCGCACTTTATGGAGCACCCACACCTACATGTGCACACACACTCTGCAAGCCGCCACGTGTAGGAGGGCACCCTGCACCACTACTAGGCGCTTCCTTTCCTGTTCCACTCTCCAGGTCGCACTTTATGGAGCACCCACACCTACATGTGCACACACACTCTGCAAGCCGCCACGTGTAGGAGGGCACCCTGCACCACTACTAGGCGCTTCCTTTCCTGTTCCACTCTCCAGGTCGCACTTTATGGAGCACCCACACCTACATGTGCACACACACTCTGCAAGCCGCCACGTGTAGGAGGGCACCCTGCACCACTACTAGGCGCTTCCTTTCCTGTTCCACTCTCCAGGTCGCACTTTATGGAGCACCCACACCTACATGTGCACACACACTCTGCAAGCCGCCACGTGTAGGAGGGCACCCTGCACCACTACTAGGCGCTTCCTTTCCTGTTCCACTCTCCAGGTCGCACTTTATGGAGCACCCACACCTACATGTGCACACACACTCTGCAAGCCGCCACGTGTAGGAGGGCACCCTGCACCACTACTAGGCGCTTCCTTTCCTGTTCCACTCTCCAGGTCGCACTTTATGGAGCACCCACACCTACATGTGCACACACACTCTGCAAGCCGCCACGTGTAGGAGGGCACCCTGCACCACTACTAGGCGCTTCCTTTCCTGTTCCACTCTCCAGGTCGCACTTTATGGAGCACCCACACCTACATGTGCACACACACTCTGCAAGCCGCCACGTGTAGGAGGGCACCCTGCACCACTACTAGGCGCTTCCTTTCCTGTTCCACTCTCCAGGTCGCACTTTATGGAGCACCCACACGTACATGTGCACACACACTCTGCAAGCCGCCACGTGTAGGAGGGCACCCTGCACCACTACTAGGCGCTTCCTTTCCTGTTCCACTCTCCAGGTCGCACTTTATGGAGCACCCACACCTACATGTGCACACACACTCTGCAAGCCGCCACGTGTAGGAGGGCACCCTGCACCACTACTAGGCGCTTCCTTTCCTGTTCCACTCTCCAGGTCGCACTTTATGGAGCACCCACACCTACATGTGCACACACACTCTGCAAGCCGCCACGTGTAGGAGGGCACCCTGCACCACTACTAGGCGCTTCCTTTCCTGTTCCACTCTCCAGGTCGCACTTTATGGAGCACCCACACCTACATGTGCACACACACTCTGCAAGCCGCCACGTGTAGGAGGGCACCCTGCACCACTACTAGGCGCTTCCTTTCCTGTTCCACTCTCCAGGTCGCACTTTATGGAGCACCCACACCTACATGTGCACACACACTCTGCAAGCCGCCACGTGTAGGGGGGCACCCTGCACCACTACTAGGCGCTTCCTTTCCTGTTCCACTCTCCAGGTCGCACTTTATGGAGCACCCACACCTACATGTGCACACTCACTCTGCAAGCCGCCACGTGTAGGAGGGCACCCTGCACCACTACTAGGCGCTTCCTTTCCTGTTCCACTCTCCAGGTCGCACTTTATGGAGCACCCACACCTACATGTGCACACACACTCTGCAAGCCGCCACGTGTAGGAGGGCACCCTGCACCACTACTAGGCGCTTCCTTTCCTGTTCCACTCTCCAGGTCGCACTTTATGGAGCACCCACACCTACATGTGCACACTCACTCTGCAAGCCGCCACGTGTAGGAGGGCACCCTGCACCACTACTAGGCGCTTCCTTTCCTGTTCCACTCTCCAGGTCGCACTTTATGGAGCACCCACACCTACATGTGCACACACACTCTGCAAGCCGCCACGTGTAGGAGGGCACCCTGCACCACTACTAGGCGCTTCCTTTCCTGTTCCACTCTCCAGGTCGCACTTTATGGAGCACCCACACCTACATGTGCACACACACTCTGCAAGCCGCCACGTGTAGGGGGGCACCCTGCACCACTACTAGGCGCTTCCTTTCCTGTTCCACTCTCCAGGTCGCACTTTATGGAGCACCCACACCTACATGTGCACACTCACTCTGCAAGCCGCCACGTGTAGGAGGGCACCCTGCACCACTACTAGGCGCTTCCTTTCCTGTTCCACTCTCCAGGTCGCACTTTATGGAGCACCCACACCTACATGTGCACACACACTCTGCAAGCCGCCACGTGTAGGAGGGCACCCTGCACCACTACTAGGCGCTTCCTTTCCTGTTCCACTCTCCAGGTCGCACTTTATGGAGCACCCACACCTACATGTGCACACACACTCTGCAAGCCGCCACGTGTAGGAGGGCACCCTGCACCACTACTAGGCGCTTCCTTTCCTGTTCCACTCTCCAGGTCGCACTTTATGGAGCACCCACACCTACATGTGCACACACACTCTGCAAGCCGCCACGTGTAGGAGGGCACCCTGCACCACTACTAGGCGCTTCCTTTCCTGTTCCACTCTCCAGGTCGCACTTTATGGAGCACCCACACCTACATGTGCACACACACTCTGCAAGCCGCCACGTGTAGGAGGGCACCCTGCACCACTACTAGGCGCTTCCTTTCCTGTTCCACTCTCCAGGTCGCACTTTATGGAGCACCCACACCTACATGTGCACACACACTCTGCAAGCCGCCACGTGTAGGAGGGCACCCTGCACCACTACTAGGCGCTTCCTTTCCTGTTCCACTCTCCAGGTCGCACTTTATGGAGCACCCACACCTACATGTGCACACACACTCTGCAAGCCGCCACGTGTAGGAGGGCACCCTGCACCACTACTAGGCGCTTCCTTTCCTGTTCCACTCTCCAGGTCGCACTTTATGGAGCACCCACACCTACATGTGCACACACACTCTGCAAGCCGCCACGTGTAGGAGGGCACCCTGCACCACTACTAGGCGCTTCCTTTCCTGTTCCACTCTCCAGGTCGCACTTTATGGAGCACCCACACCTACATGTGCACACACACTCTGCAAGCCGCCACGTGTAGGGGGGCACCCTGCACCACTACTAGGCGCTTCCTTTCCTGTTCCACTCTCCAGGTCGCACTTTATGGAGCACCCACACCTACATGTGCACACTCACTCTGCAAGCCGCCACGTGTAGGAGGGCACCCTGCACCACTACTAGGCGCTTCCTTTCCTGTTCCACTCTCCAGGTCGCACTTTATGGAGCACCCACACCTACATGTGCACACACACTCTGCAAGCCGCCACGTGTAGGAGGGCACCCTGCACCACTACTAGGCGCTTCCTTTCCTGTTCCACTCTCCAGGTCGCACTTTATGGAGCACCCACACGTACATGTGCACACACACTCTGCAAGCCGCCACGTGTAGGAGGGCACCCTGCACCACTACTAGGCGCTTCCTTTCCTGTTCCACTCTCCAGGTCGCACTTTATGGAGCACCCACACCTACATGTGCACACACACTCTGCAAGCCGCCACGTGTAGGAGGGCACCCTGCACCACTACTAGGCGCTTCCTTTCCTGTTCCACTCTCCAGGTCGCACTTTATGGAGCACCCACACCTACATGTGCACACACACTCTGCAAGCCGCCACGTGTAGGAGGGCACCCTGCACCACTACTAGGCGCTTCCTTTCCTGTTCCACTCTCCAGGTCGCACTTTATGGAGCACCCACACGTACATGTGCACACACACTCTGCAAGCCGCCACGTGTAGGAGGGCACCCTGCACCACTACTAGGCGCTTCCTTTCCTGTTCCACTCTCCAGGTCGCACTTTATGGAGCACCCACACCTACATGTGCACACACACTCTGCAAGCCGCCACGTGTAGGAGGGCACCCTGCACCACTACTAGGCGCTTCCTTTCCTGTTCCACTCTCCAGGTCGCACTTTATGGAGCACCCACACCTACATGTGCACACACACTCTGCAAGCCGCCACGTGTAGGAGGGCACCCTGCACCACTACTAGGCGCTTCCTTTCCTGTTCCACTCTCCAGGTCGCACTTTATGGAGCACCCACACCTACATGTGCACACACACTCTGCAAGCCGCCACGTGTAGGAGGGCACCCTGCACCACTACTAGGCGCTTCCTTTCCTGTTCCACTCTCCAGGTCGCACTTTATGGAGCACCCACACCTACATGTGCACACACACTCTGCAAGCCGCCACGTGTAGGAGGGCACCCTGCACCACTACTAGGCGCTTCCTTTCCTGTTCCACTCTCCAGGTCGCACTTTATGGAGCACCCACACCTACATGTGCACACACACTCTGCAAGCCGCCACGTGTAGGAGGGCACCCTGCACCACTACTAGGCGCTTCCTTTCCTGTTCCACTCTCCAGGTCGCACTTTATGGAGCACCCACACCTACATGTGCACACACACTCTGCAAGCCGCCACGTGTAGGAGGGCACCCTGCACCACTACTAGGCGCTTCCTTTCCTGTTCCACTCTCCAGGTCGCACTTTATGGAGCACCCACACCTACATGTGCACACACACTCTGCAAGCCGCCACGTGTAGGAGGGCACCCTGCACCACTACTAGGCGCTTCCTTTCCTGTTCCACTCTCCAGGTCGCACTTTATGGAGCACCCACACCTACATGTGCACACACACTCTGCAAGCCGCCACGTGTAGGAGGGCACCCTGCACCACTACTAGGCGCTTCCTTTCCTGTTCCACTCTCCAGGTCGCACTTTATGGAGCACCCACACCTACATGTGCACACACACTCTGCAAGCCGCCACGTGTAGGAGGGCACCCTGCACCACTACTAGGCGCTTCCTTTCCTGTTCCACTCTCCAGGTCGCACTTTATGGAGCACCCACACCTACATGTGCACACACACTCTGCAAGCCGCCACGTGTAGGAGGGCACCCTGCACCACTACTAGGCGCTTCCTTTCCTGTTCCACTCTCCAGGTCGCACTTTATGGAGCACCCACACCTACATGTGCACACTCACTCTGCAAGCCGCCACGTGTAGGAGGGCACCCTGCACCACTACTAGGCGCTTCCTTTCCTGTTCCACTCTCCAGGTCGCACTTTATGGAGCACCCACACCTACATGTGCACACACACTCTGCAAGCCGCCACGTGTAGGAGGGCACCCTGCACCACTACTAGGCGCTTCCTTTCCTGTTCCACTCTCCAGGTCGCACTTTATGGAGCACCCACACCTACATGTGCACACTCACTCTGCAAGCCGCCACGTGTAGGAGGGCACCCTGCACCACTACTAGGCGCTTCCTTTCCTGTTCCACTCTCCAGGTCGCACTTTATGGAGCACCCACACCTACATGTGCACACACACTCTGCAAGCCGCCACGTGTAGGAGGGCACCCTGCACCACTACTAGGCGCTTCCTTTCCTGTTCCACTCTCCAGGTCGCACTTTATGGAGCACCCACACCTACATGTGCACACTCACTCTGCAAGCCGCCACGTGTAGGAGGGCACCCTGCACCACTACTAGGCGCTTCCTTTCCTGTTCCACTCTCCAGGTCGCACTTTATGGAGCACCCACACCTACATGTGCACACACACTCTGCAAGCCGGTACGTGTAGGAGGGCACCCTGCACCACTACTAGGCGCTTCCTTTCCTGTTCCACTCTCCAGGTCGCACTTTATGGAGCACCCACACCTACATGTGCACACTCACTCTGCAAGCCGCCACGTGTAGGAGGGCACCCTGCACCACTACTAGGCGCTTCCTTTCCTGTTCCACTCTCCAGGTCGCACTTTATGGAGCACCCACACCTACATGTGCACACACACTCTGCAAGCCGCCACGTGTAGGAGGGCACCCTGCACCACTACTAGGCGCTTCCTTTCCTGTTCCACTCTCCAGGTCGCACTTTATGGAGCACCCACACCTACATGTGCACACTCACTCTGCAAGCCGCCACGTGTAGGAGGGCACCCTGCACCACTACTAGGCGCTTCCTTTCCTGTTCCACTCTCCAGGTCGCACTTTATGGAGCACCCACACCTACATGTGCACACTCACTCTGCAAGCCGCCACGTGTAGGAGGGCACCCTGCACCACTACTAGGCGCTTCCTTTCCTGTTCCACTCTCCAGGTCGCACTTTATGGAGCACCCACACCTACATGTGCACACTCACTCTGCAAGCCGCCACGTGTAGGAGGGCACCCTGCACCACTACTAGGCGCTTCCTTTCCTGTTCCACTCTCCAGGTCGCACTTTATGGAGCACCCACACCTACATGTGCACACTCACTCTGCAAGCCGCCACGTGTAGGAGGGCACCCTGCACCACTACTAGGCGCTTCCTTTCCTGTTCCACTCTCCAGGTCGCACTTTATGGAGCACCCACACCTACATGTGCACACTCACTCTGCAAGCCGCCACGTGTAGGAGGGCACCCTGCACCACTACTAGGCGCTTCCTTTCCTGTTCCACTCTCCAGGTCGCACTTTATGGAGCACCCACACCTACATGTGCACACACACTCTGCAAGCCGCCACGTGTAGGAGGGCACCCTGCACCACTACTAGGCGCTTCCTTTCCTGTTCCACTCTCCAGGTCGCACTTTATGGAGCACCCACACCTACATGTGCACACACACTCTGCAAGCCGCCACGTGTAGGAGGGCACCCTGCACAACTACTAGGCGCTTCCTTTCCTGTTCCACTCTCCAGGTCGCACTTTATGGAGCACCCACACCTACATGTGCACACACACTCTGCAAGCCGCCACGTGTAGGAGGGCACCCTGTACCACTACTAGGCGCTTCCTTTCCTGTTCCACTCTCCAGGTCTCACTTTATGGAGCACCCACACCTACATGTGCACACACACTCTGCAAGCCGCCACGTGTAGGAGGGCACCCTGCACCACTACTAGGCGCTTCCTTTCCTGTTCCACTCTCCAGGTCGCACTTTATGGAGCACCCACACCTACATGTGCACACACACTCTGCAAGCCGCCACGTGTAGGAGGGCACCCTGCACCACTACTAGGCGCTTCCTTTCCTGTTCCATTCTCCAGGTCGCACTTTATGGAGCACCCACACCTACATGTGCACACACACTCTGCAAGCCGCCACGTGTAGGAGGGCACCCTGTACCACTACTAGGCGCTTCCATTCCTGTTCCACTCTCCAGGTCGCACTTTATGGAGCACCCACACCTACATGTGCACACACACTCTGCAAGCCGCCACGTGTAGGAGGGCACCCTGTACCACTACTAGGCGCTTCCTTTCCTGTTCCACTCTCCAGGTCTCACTTTATGGAGCACCCACACCTACATGTGCACACACACTCTGCAAGCCGCCACGTGTAGGAGGGCACCCTGCACCACTACTAGGCGCTTCCTTTCCTGTTCCACTCTCCAGGTCGCACTTTATGGAGCACCCACACCTACATGTGCACACACACTCTGCAAGCCGCCACGTGTAGGGGGGCACCCTGCACCACTACTAGGCGCTTCCTTTCCTGTTCCACTCTCCAGGTCGCACTTTATGGAGCACCCACACCTACATGTGCACACTCACTCTGCAAGCCGCCACGTGTAGGAGGGCACCCTGCACCACTACTAGGCGCTTCCTTTCCTGTTCCACTCTCCAGGTCGCACTTTATGGAGCACCCACACCTACATGTGCACACACACTCTGCAAGCCGCCACGTGTAGGAGGGCACCCTGCACCACTACTAGGCGCTTCCTTTCCTGTTCCACTCTCCAGGTCGCACTTTATGGAGCACCCACACCTACATGTGCACACTCACTCTGCAAGCCGCCACGTGTAGGAGGGCACCCTGCACCACTACTAGGCGCTTCCTTTCCTGTTCCACTCTCCAGGTCGCACTTTATGGAGCACCCACACCTACATGTGCACACACACTCTGCAAGCCGCCACGTGTAGGAGGGCACCCTGCACCACTACTAGGCGCTTCCTTTCCTGTTCCACTCTCCAGGTCGCACTTTATGGAGCACCCACACCTACATGTGCACACTCACTCTGCAAGCCGCCACGTGTAGGAGGGCACCCTGCACCACTACTAGGCGCTTCCTTTCCTGTTCCACTCTCCAGGTCGCACTTTATGGAGCACCCACACCTACATGTGCACACACACTCTGCAAGCCGCCACGTGTAGGGGGGCACCCTGCACCACTACTAGGCGCTTCCTTTCCTGTTCCACTCTCCAGGTCGCACTTTATGGAGCACCCACACCTACATGTGCACACTCACTCTGCAAGCCGCCACGTGTAGGAGGGCACCCTGCACCACTACTAGGCGCTTCCTTTCCTGTTCCACTCTCCAGGTCGCACTTTATGGAGCACCCACACCTACATGTGCACACTCACTCTGCAAGCCGCCACGTGTAGGAGGGCACCCTGCACCACTACTAGGCGCTTCCTTTCCTGTTCCACTCTCCAGGTCGCACTTTATGGAGCACCCACACCTACATGTGCACACACACTCTGCAAGCCGCCACGTGTAGGGGGGCACCCTGCACCACTACTAGGCGCTTCCTTTCCTGTTCCACTCTCCAGGTCGCACTTTATGGAGCACCCACACCTACATGTGCACACACACTCTGCAAGCCGCCACGTGTAGGGGGGCACCCTGCACCACTACTAGGCGCTTCCTTTCCTGTTCCACTCTCCAGGTCGCACTTTATGGAGCACCCACACCTACATGTGCACACTCACTCTGCAAGCCGCCACGTGTAGGAGGGCACCCTGCACCACTACTAGGCGCTTCCTTTCCTGTTCCACTCTCCAGGTCGCACTTTATGGAGCACCCACACCTACATGTGCACATACACTCTGCAAGCCGCCACGTGTAGGAGGGCACCCTGCACCACTACTAGGCGCTTCCTTTCCTGTTCCACTCTCCAGGTCGCACTTTATGGAGCACCCACACCTACATGTGCACACACACTCTGCAAGCCGCCACGTGTAGGAGGGCACCCTGCACCACTACTAGGCGCTTCCTTTCCTGTTCCACTCTCCAGGTCGCACTTTATGGAGCACCCACACCTACATGTGCACACTCACTCTGCAAGCCGCCACGTGTAGGAGGGCACCCTGCACCACTACTAGGCGCTTCCTTTCCTGTTCCACTCTCCAGGTCGCACTTTATGGAGCACCCACACCTACATGTGCACACACACTCTGCAAGCCGGTACGTGTAGGAGGGCACCCTGCACCACTACTAGGCGCTTCCTTTCCTGTTCCACTCTCCAGGTCGCACTTTATGGAGCACCCACACCTACATGTGCACATACACTCTGCAAGCCGCCACGTGTAGGAGGGCACCCTGCACCACTACTAGGCGCTTCCTTTCCTGTTCCACTCTCCAGGTCGCACTTTATGGAGCACCCACACCTACATGTGCACACACACTCTGCAAGCCGCCACGTGTAGGAGGGCACCCTGCACCACTACTAGGCGCTTCCTTTCCTGTTCCACTCTCCAGGTCGCACTTTATGGAGCACCCACACCTACATGTGCACACTCACTCTGCAAGCCGCCACGTGTAGGAGGGCACCCTGCACCACTACTAGGCGCTTCCTTTCCTGTTCCACTCTCCAGGTCGCACTTTATGGAGCACCCACACCTACATGTGCACACACACTCTGCAAGCCGCCACGTGTAGGAGGGCACCCTGCACCACTACTAGGCGCTTCCTTTCCTGTTCCACTCTCCAGGTCGCACATTATGGAGCACCCACACCTACATGTGCACACTCACTCTGCAAGCCGCCACGTGTAGGAGGGCACCCTGCACCACTACTAGGCGCTTCCTTTCCTGTTCCACTCTCCAGGTCGCACTTTATGGAGCACCCACACCTACATGTGCACACTCACTCTGCAAGCCGCCACGTGTAGGAGGGCACCCTGCACCACTACTAGGCGCTTCCTTTCCTGTTCCACTCTCCAGGTCGCACTTTATGGAGCACCCACACCTACATGTGCACACACACTCTGCAAGCCGGTACGTGTAGGAGGGCACCCTGCACCACTACTAGGCGCTTCCTTTCCTGTTCCACTCTCCAGGTCGCACTTTATGGAGCACCCACACCTACATGTGCACACTCACTCTGCAAGCCGCCACGTGTAGGAGGGCACCCTGCACCACTACTAGGCGCTTCCTTTCCTGTTCCACTCTCCAGGTCGCACTTTATGGAGCACCCACACCTACATGTGCACACACACTCTGCAAGCCGCCACGTGTAGGAGGGCACCCTGCACCACTACTAGGCGCTTCCTTTCCTGTTCCACTCTCCAGGTCGCACTTTATGGAGCACCCACACCTACATGTGCACACTCACTCTGCAAGCCGCCACGTGTAGGAGGGCACCCTGCACCACTACTAGGCGCTTCCTTTCCTGTTCCACTCTCCAGGTCGCACTTTATGGAGCACCCACACCTACATGTGCACACTCACTCTGCAAGCCGCCACGTGTAGGAGGGCACCCTGCACCACTACTAGGCGCTTCCTTTCCTGTTCCACTCTCCAGGTCGCACTTTATGGAGCACCCACACCTACATGTGCACACACACTCTGCAAGCCGCCACGTGTAGGAGGGCACCCTGCACCACTACTAGGCGCTTCCTTTCCTGTTCCACTCTCCAGGTCGCACTTTATGGAGCACCCACACCTACATGTGCACACACACTCTGCAAGCCGCCACGTGTAGGAGGGCACCCTGCACCACTACTAGGCGCTTCCTTTCCTGTTCCACTCTCCAGGTCGCACTTTATGGAGCACCCACACCTACATGTGCACACACACTCTGCAAGCCGCCACGTGTAGGAGGGCACCCTGCACCACTACTAGGCGCTTCCTTTCCTGTTCCACTCTCCAGGTCGCACTTTATGGAGCACCCACACCTACATGTGCACACACACTCTGCAAGCCGCCACGTGTAGGAGGGCACCCTGCACCACTACTAGGCGCTTCCTTTCCTGTTCCACTCTCCAGGTCGCACTTTATGGAGCACCCACACGTACATGTGCACACACACTCTGCAAGCCGCCACGTGTAGGAGGGCACCCTGCACCACTACTAGGCGCTTCCTTTCCTGTTCCACTCTCCAGGTCTCACTTTATGGAGCACCCACACCTACATGTGCACACACACTCTGCAAGCCGCCACGTGTAGGAGGGCACCCTGCACCACTACTAGGCGCTTCCTTTCCTGTTCCACTCTCCAGGTCGCACTTTATGGAGCACCCACACCTACATGTGCACACACACTCTGCAAGCCGCCACGTGTAGGAGGGCACCCTGCACCACTACTAGGCGCTACCTTTCCTGTTCCACTCTCCAGGTCGCACTTTATGGAGCACCCACACCTACATGTGCACACACACTCTGCAAGCCGCCACGTGTAGGAGGGCACCCTGTACCACTACTAGGCGCTTCCTTTCCTGTTCCACTCTCCAGGTCTCACTTTATGGAGCACCCACACCTACATGTGCACACACACTCTGCAAGCCGCCACGTGTAGGAGGGCACCCTGCACCACTACTAGGCGCTTCCTTTCCTGTTCCACTCTCCAGGTCGCACTTTATGGAGCACCCACACCTACATGTGCACACACACTCTGCAAGCCGCCACGTGTAGGAGGGCACCCTGCACCACTACTAGGCGCTTCCTTTCCTGTTCCACTCTCCAGGTCGCACTTTATGGAGCACCCACACCTACATGTGCACACACACTCTGCAAGCCGCCACGTGTAGGAGGGCACCCTGCACCACTACTAGGCACTTCCTTTCCTGTTCCACTCTCCAGGTCGCACTTTATGGAGCACCCACACCTACATGTGCACACACACTCTGCAAGCCGCCACGTGTAGGAGGGCACCCTGCACCACTACTAGGCGCTTCCTTTCCTGTTCCACTCTCCAGGTCGCACTTTATGGAGCACCCACACCTACATGTGCACACACACTCTGCAAGCCGCCACGTGTAGGAGCTCACCCTGCACCACTACTAGGCGCTTCCTTTCCTGTTCCACTCTCCAGGTCGCACTTTATGGAGCACCCACACCTACATGTGCACACACACTCTGCAAGCCGCCACGTGTAGGAGGGCACCCTGTACCACTACTAGGCGCTTCCTTTCCTGTTCCACTCTCCAGGTCTCACTTTATGGAGCACCCACACCTACATGTGCACACACACTCTGCAAGCCGCCACGTGTAGGAGGGCACCCTGCACCACTACTAGGCGCTTCCTTTCCTGTTCCACTCTCCAGGTCGCACTTTATGGAGCACCCACACCTACATGTGCACACACACTCTGCAAGCCGCCACGTGTAGGAGGGCACCCTGCACCACTACTAGGCGCTTCCTTTCCTGTTCCACTCTCCAGGTCGCACTTTATGGAGCACCCACACCTACATGTGCACACACACTCTGCAAGCCGCCACGTGTAGGAGGGCACCCTGCACCACTACTAGGCGCTTCCTTTCCTGTTCCACTCTCCAGGTCGCACTTTATGGAGCACCCACACCTACATGTGCACACACACTCTGCAAGCCGCCACGTGTAGGAGGGCACCCTGCACCACTACTAGGCGCTTCCTTTCCTGTTCCATTCTCCAGGTCGCACTTTATGGAGCACCCACACCTACATGTGCACACACACTCTGCAAGCCGCCACGTGTAGGAGGGCACCCTGCACCACTACTAGGCGCTTCCTTTCCTGTTTCACTCTCCAGGTCGCACTTTATGGAGCACCCACACCTACATGTGCACACACACTCTGCAAGCCGCCACGTGTAGGAGGGCACCCTGCACCACTACTAGGCGCTTCCTTTCCTGTTCCACTCTCCAGGTCGCACTTTATGGAGCACCCACACCTACATGTGCACACACACTCTGCAAGCCGCCACGTGTAGGAGGGCACCCTGCACCACTACTAGGCGCTTCCTTTCCTGTTCCACTCTCCAGGTCGCACTTTATGGAGCACCCACACCTACATGTGCACACACACTCTGCAAGCCGCCACGTGTAGGAGGGCACCCTGCACCACTACTAGGCGCTTCCTTTCCTGTTCCACTCTCCAGGTCGCACTTTATTGAGCACCCACACCTACATGTGCACACACACTCTGCAAGCCGCCACGTGTAGGAGGGCACCCTGCACCACTACTAGGCGCTTCCTTTCCTGTTCCACTCTCCAGGTCGCACTTTATGGAGCACCCACACCTACATGTGCACACACACTCTGCAAGCCGCCACGTGTAGGAGGGCACCCTGCACCACTACTAGGCGCTTCCTTTCCTGTTCCACTCTCCAGGTCGCACTTTATGGAGCACCCACACCTACATGTGCACACACACTCTGCAAGCCGCCACGTGTAGGAGGGCACCCTGCACCACTACTAGGCGCTTCCTTTCCTGTTCCACTCTCCAGGTCGCACTTTATGGAGCACCCACACCTACATGTGCACACACACTCTGCAAGCCGCCACGTGTAGGAGGGCACCCTGCACCACTACTAGGCGCTTCCTTTCCTGTTCCACTCTCCAGGTCGCACTTTATGGAGCACCCACACCTACATGTGCACACACACTCTGCAAGCCGCCACGTGTAGGAGGGCACCCTGCACCACTACTAGGCGCTTCCTTTCCTGTTCCACTCTCCAGGTCGCACTTTATGGAGCACCCACACCTACATGTGCACACACACTCTGCAAGCCGGTACGTGTAGGAGGGCACCCTGCACCACTACTAGGCGCTTCCTTTCCTGTTCCACTCTCCAGGTCGCACTTTATGGAGCACCCACACCTACATGTGCACACACACTCTGCAAGCCGCCACGTGTAGGAGGGCACCCTGCACCACTACTAGGCGCTTCCTTTCCTGTTCCACTCTCCAGGTCGCACTTTATGGAGCACCCACACCTACATGTGCACACACACTCTGCAAGCCGCCACGTGTAGGAGGGCACCCTGCACCACTACTAGGCGCTTCCTTTCCTGTTCCACTCTCCAGGTCGCACTTTATGGAGCACCCACACCTACATGTGCACACACACTCTGCAAGCCGCCACGTGTAGGAGGGCACCCTGCACCACTACTAGGCGCTTCCTTTCCTGTTCCACTCTCCAGGTCGCACTTTATGGAGCACCCACACCTACATGTGCACACACACTCTGCAAGCCGCCACGTGTAGGAGGGCACCCTGCACCACTACTACGCGCTTCCTTTCCTGTTCCACTCTCCAGGTCGCACTTTATGGAGCACCCACACCTACATGTGCACACACACTCTGCAAGCCACCACGTGTAGGAGGGCACCCTGTACCACTACTAGGCGCTTCCTTTCCTGTTCCACTCTCCAGGTCGCACTTTATGGAGCACCCACACCTACATGTGCCCACACACTCTGCAAGCCGCCACGTGTAGGAGGGCACCCTGCACCACTACTAGGCGCTTCCTTTCCTGTTCCACTCTCCAGGTCGCACTTTATGGAGCACCCACACCTACATGTGCACACACACTCTGCAAGCCGCCACGTGTAGGAGGGCACCCTGCACCACTACTAGGCGCTTCCTTTCCTGTTCCACTCTCCAGGTCGCACTTTATGGAGCACCCACACCTACATGTGCACACACACTCTGCAAGCCGCCACGTGTAGGAGGGCACCCTGCACCACTACTAGGCGCTTCCTTTCCTGTTCCACTCTCCAGGTCGCACTTTATGGAGCACCCACACCTACATGTGCACACACACTCTGCAAGCCGCCACGTGTAGGAGGGCACCCTGCACCACTACTAGGCGCTTCCTTTCCTGTTCCACTCTCCAGGTCGCACTTTATGGAGCACCCACACCTACATGTGCACACACACTCTGCAAGCCGCCACGTGTAGGAGGGCACCCTGCACCACTACTAGGCGCTTCCTTTCCTGTTCCACTCTCCAGGTCGCACTTTATGGAGCACCCACACCTACATGTGCACACACACTCTGCAAGCCGCCACGTGTAGGAGGGCACCCTGCACCACTACTAGGCGCTTCCTTTCCTGTTCCACTCTCCAGGTCGCACTTTATGGAGCACCCACACCTACATGTGCACACACACTCTGCAAGCCGCCACGTGTAGGAGGGCACCCTGTACCACTACTAGGCGCTTCCTTTCCTGTTCCACTCTCCAGGTCGCACTTTATGGAGCACCCACACCTACATGTGCACACACACTCTGCAAGCCGCCACGTGTAGGAGGGCACCCTGCACCACTACTAGGCGCTTCCTTTCCTGTTCCACTCTCCAGGTCGCACTTTATGGAGCACCCACACCTACATGTGCACACACACTCTGCAAGCCGCCACGTGTAGGAGGGCACCCTGCACCACTACTAGGCGCTTCCTTTCCTGTTCCACTCTCCAGGTCGCACTTTATGGAGCACCCACACCTACATGTGCACACACACTCTGCAAGCCGCCACGTGTAGGAGGGCACCCTGCACCACTACTAGGCGCTTCCTTTCCTGTTCCACTCTCCAGGTCGCACTTTATGGAGCACCCACACCTACATGTGCACACACACTCTGCAAGCCGCCACGTGTAGGAGGGCACCCTGCACCACTACTAGGCGCTTCCTTTCCTGTTCCACTCTCCAGGTCGCACTTTATGGAGCACCCACACCTACATGTGCACACACACTCTGCAAGCCGCCACGTGTAGGAGGGCACCCTGCACCACTACTAGGCGCTTCCTTTCCTGTTCCACTCTCCAGGTCGCACTTTATGGAGCACCCACACCTACATGTGCACACACACTCTGCAAGCCGCCACGTGTAGGAGGGCACCCTGCACCACTACTAGGCGCTTCCTTTCCTGTTCCACTCTCCAGGTCGCACTTTATGGAGCACCCACACCTACATGTGCACACACACTCTGCAAGCCGCCACGTGTAGGAGGGCACCCTGTACCACTACTAGGCGCTTCCTTTCCTGTTCCACTCTCCAGGTCGCACTTTATGGAGCACCCACACCTACATGTGCACACACACTCTGCAAGCCGCCACGTGTAGGAGGGCACCCTGCACCACTACTAGGCGCTTCCTTTCCTGTTCCATTCTCCAGGTCGCACTTTATGGAGCACCCACACCTACATGTGCACACACACTCTGCAAGCCGCCACGTGTAGGAGGGCACCCTGCACCACTACTAGGCGCTTCCTTTCCTGTTCCACTCTCCAGGTCGCACTTTATGGAGCACCCACACCTACATGTGCACACACACTCTGCAAGCCGCCACGTGTAGGAGGGCACCCTGCACCACTACTAGGCGCTTCCTTTCCTGTTCCACTCTCCAGGTCGCACTTTATGGAGCACCCACACCTACATGTGCACACACACTCTGCAAGCCGCCACGTGTAGGAGGGCACCCTGTACCACTACTAGGCGCTTCCTTTCCTGTTCCACTCTCCAGGTCGCACTTTATGGAGCACCCACACCTACATGTGCACACACACTCTGCAAGCCGCCACGTGTAGGAGGGCACCCTGCACCACTACTAGGCGCTTCCTTTCCTGTTCCACTCTCCAGGTCGCACTTTATGGAGCACCCACACCTACATGTGCACACACACTCTGCAAGCCGCCACGTGTAGGAGGGCACCCTGCACCACTACTAGGCGCTTCCTTTCCTGTTCCACTCTCCAGGTCGCACTTTATGGAGCACCCACACCTACATGTGCACACACACTCTGCAAGCCGCCACGTGTAGGAGGGCACCCTGCACCACTACTAGGCGCTTCCTTTCCTGTTCCACTCTCCAGGTCGCACTTTATGGAGCACCCACACCTACATGTGCACACACACTCTGCAAGCCGCCACGTGTAGGAGGGCACCCTGCACCACTACTAGGCGCTTCCTTTCCTGTTCCACTCTCCAGGTCGCACTTTATGGAGCACCCACACCTACATGTGCACACACACTCTGCAAGCCGCCACGTGTAGGAGGGCACCCTGCACCACTACTAGGCGCTTCCTTTCCTGTTCCACTCTCCAGGTCGCACTTTATGGAGCACCCACACCTACATGTGCACACACACTCTGCAAGCTGCCACGTGTAGGAGGGCACCCTGCACCACTACTACGCGCTTCCTTTCCTGTTCCACTCTCCAGGTCGCACTTTATGGAGCACCCACACCTACATGTGCACACACACTCTGCAAGCCGCCACGTGTAGGAGGGCACCCTGTACCACTACTAGGCGCTTCCTTTCCTGTTCCACTCTCCAGGTCGCACTTTATGGAGCACCCACACCTACATGTGCACACACACTCTGCAAGCCGCCACGTGTAGGAGGGCACCCTGCACCACTACTAGGCGCTTCCTTTCCTGTTCCACTCTCCAGGTCGCACTTTATGGAGCACCCACACCTACATGTGCACACACACTCTGCAAGCCGCCACGTGTAGGAGGGCACCCTGCACCACTACTAGGCGCTTCCTTTCCTGTTCCACTCTCCAGGTCGCACTTTATGGAGCACCCACACCTACATGTGCACACACACTCTGCAAGCCGCCACGTGTAGGAGGGCACCCTGCACCACTACTAGGCGCTTCCTTTCCTGTTCCACTCTCCAGGTCGCACTTTATGGAGCACCCACACCTACATGTGCACACACACTCTGCAAGCCGCCACGTGTAGGAGGGCACCCTGCACCACTACTAGGCGCTTCCTTTCCTGTTCCACTCTCCAGGTCGCACTTTATGGAGCACCCACACCTACATGTGCACACACACTCTGCAAGCCGCCACGTGTAGGAGGGCACCCTGCACCACTACTAGGCGCTTCCTTTCCTGTTCCACTCTCCAGGTCGCACTTTATGGAGCACCCACACCTACATGTGCACACACACTCTGCAAGCCGCCACGTGTAGGAGGGCACCCTGCACCACTACTAGGCGCTTCCTTTCCTGTTCCACTCTCCAGGTCGCACTTTATGGAGCACCCACACCTACATGTGCACACACACTCTGCAAGCCGCCACGTGTAGGAGGGCACCCTGCACCACTACTAGGCGCTTCCTTTCCTGTTCCACTCTCCAGGTCGCACTTTATGGAGCACCCACACCTACATGTGCACACACACTCTGCAAGCCGCCACGTGTATGAGGGCACCCTGTACCACTACTAGGCGCTTCCTTTCCTGTTCCACTCTCCAGGTCGCACTTTATGGAGCACCCACACCTACATGTGCACACACACTCTGCAAGCCGCCACGTGTAGGAGGGCACCCTGCACCACTACTAGGCGCTTCCTTTCCTGTTCCACTCTCCAGGTCGCACTTTATGGATCACCCACACCTACATGTGCACACACACTCTGCAAGCCGCCACGTGTAGGAGGGCACCCTGCACCACTACTAGGCGCTTCCTTTCCTGTTCCACTCTCCAGGTCGCACTTTATGGAGCACCCACACCTACATGTGCACACACACTCTGCAAGCCGCCACGTGTAGGAGGGCACCCTGCACCACTACTAGGCGCTTCCTTTCCTGTTCCACTCTCCAGGTCGCACTTTATGGAGCACCCACACCTACATGTGCACACACACTCTGCAAGCCGCCACGTGTAGGAGGGCACCCTGCACCACTACTAGGCGCTTCCTTTCCTGTTCCACTCTCCAGGTCGCACTTTATGGAGCACCCACACCTACATGTGCACACACACTCTGCAAGCCGCCACGTGTAGGAGGGCACCCTGCACCACTACTAGGCGCTTCCTTTCCTGTTCCACTCTCCAGGTCGCACTTTATGGAGCACCCACACCTACATGTGCACACACACTCTGCAAGCCGCCACGTGTAGGAGGGCACCCTGTACCACTACTAGGCGCTTCCTTTCCTGTTCCACTCTCCAGGTTGCACTTTATGGAGCACCCACACCTACATGTGCACACACACTCTGCAAGCCGCCACGTGTAGGAGGGCACCCTGCACCACTACTAGGCGCTTCCTTTCCTGTTCCATTCTCCAGGTCGCACTTTATGGAGCACCCACACCTACATGTGCACACACACTCTGCAAGCCGCCACGTGTAGGAGGGCACCCTGTACCACTACTAGGCGCTTCCTTTCCTGTTCCACTCTCCAGGTCGCACTTTATGGAGCACCCACACCTACATGTGCACACACACTCTGCAAGCCGCCACGTGTAGGAGGGCACCCTGCACCACTACTAGGCGCTTCCTTTCCTGTTCCACTCTCCAGGTCGCACTTTATGGAGCACCCACACCTACATGTGCACACACACTCTGCAAGCCGCCACGTGTAGGAGGGCACCCTGTACCACTACTAGGCGCTTCCTTTCCTGTTCCACTCTCCAGGTCGCACTTTATGGAGCACCCACACCTACATGTGCACACACACTCTGCAAGCCGCCACGTGTAGGAGGGCACCCTGCACCACTACTAGGCGCTTCCTTTCCTGTTCCACTCTCCAGGTCGCACTTTATGGAGCACCCACACCTACATGTGCACACACACTCTGCAAGCCGCCACGTGTAGGAGGGCACCCTGCACCACTACTAGGCGCTTCCTTTCCTGTTCCACTCTCCAGGTCGCACTTTATGGAGCACCCACACCTACATGTGCACACACACTCTGCAAGCCGCCACGTGTAGGAGGGCACCCTGTACCACTACTAGGCGCTTCCTTTCCTGTTCCACTCTCCAGGTCGCACTTTATGGAGCACCCACACCTACATGTGCACACACACTCTGCAAGCCGCCACGTGTAGGAGGGCACCCTGCACCACTACTAGGCGCTTCCTTTCCTGTTCCACTCTCCAGGTCGCACTTTATGGAGCACCCACACCTACATGTGCACACACACTCTGCAAGCCACCACGTGTAGGAGGGCACCCTGCACCACTACTAGGCGCTTCCTTTCCTGTTCCACTCTCCAGGTCGCACTTTATGGAGCACCCACACCTACATGTGCACACACACTCTGCAAGCCGCCACGTGTAGGAGGGCACCCTGCACCACTACTAGGCGCTTCCTTTCCTGTTCCACTCTCCAGGTCGCACTTTATGGAGCACCCACACCTACATGTGCACACACACTCTGCAAGCCGCCACGTGTAGGAGGGCACCCTGCACCACTACTAGGCGCTTCCTTTCCTGTTCCACTCTCCAGGTCGCACTTTATGGAGCACCCACACCTACATGTGCACACACACTCTGCAAGCCGCCACGTGTAGGAGGGCACCCTGCACCACTACTAGGCGCTTCCTTTCCTGTTCCACTCTCCAGGTCGCACTTTATGGAGCACCCACACCTACATGTGCACACACACTCTGCAAGCCGCCACGTGTAGGAGGGCACCCTGCACCACTACTAGGCGCTTCCTTTCCTGTTCCACTCTCCAGGTCGCACTTTATGGAGCACCCACACCTACATGTGCACACACACTCTGCAAGCCGCCACGTGTAGGAGGGCACCCTGCACCACTACTAGGCGCTTCCTTTCCTGTTCCACTCTCCAGGTCGCACTTTATGGAGCACCCACACCTACATGTGCACACACACTCTGCAAGCCGCCACGTGTAGGAGGGCACCCTGCACCACTACTAGGCGCTTCCTTTCCTGTTCCACTCTCCAGGTCGCACTTTATGGAGCACCCACACCTACATGTGCACACACACTCTGCAAGCCGCCACGTGTAGGAGGGCACCCTGCACCACTACTAGGCGCTTCCTTTCCTGTTCCACTCTCCAGGTCGCACTTTATGGAGCACCCACACCTACATGTGCACACACACTCTGCAAGCCGCCACGTGTAGGAGGGCACCCTGCACCACTACTAGGCGCTTCCTTTCCTGTTCCACTCTCCAGGTCGCACTTTATGGAGCACCCACACCTACATGTGCACACACACTCTGCAAGCCGCCACGTGTAGGAGGGCACCCTGCACCACTACTAGGCGCTTCCTTTCCTGTTCCACTCTCCAGGTCGCACTTTATGGAGCACCCACACCTACATGTGCACACACACTCTGCAAGCCGCCACGTGTAGGAGGGCACCCTGCACCACTACTAGGCGCTTCCTTTCCTGTTCCACTCTCCAGGTCGCACTTTATGGAGCACCCACACCTACATGTGCACACACACTCTGCAAGCCGCCACGTGTAGGAGGGCACCCTGCACCACTACTAGGCGCTTCCTTTCCTGTTCCACTCTCCAGGTCGCACTTTATGGAGCACCCACACCTACATGTGCACACACACTCTGCAAGCCGCCACGTGTAGGAGGGCACCCTGCACCACTACTAGGCGCTTCCTTTCCTGTTCCACTCTCCAGGTCGCACTTTATGGAGCACCCACACCTACATGTGCACACACACTCTGCAAGCCGCCACGTGTAGGAGGGCACCCTGCACCACTACTAGGCGCTTCCTTTCCTGTTCCACTCTCCAGGTCGCACTTTATGGAGCACCCACACCTACATGTGCACACACACTCTGCAAGCCGCCACGTGTAGGAGGGCACCCTGCACCACTACTAGGCGCTTCCTTTCCTGTTCCACTCTCCAGGTCGCACTTTATGGAGCACCCACACCTACATGTGCACACACACTCTGCAAGCCGCCACGTGTAGGAGGGCACCCTGCACCACTACTAGGCGCTTCCTTTCCTGTTCCACTCTCCAGGTCGCACTTTATGGAGCACCCACACCTACATGTGCACACACACTCTGCAAGCCGCCACGTGTAGGAGGGCACCCTGCACCACTACTACGCGCTTCCTTTCCTGTTCCACTCTCCAGGTCGCACTTTATGGAGCACCCACACCTACATGTGCACACACACTCTGCAAGCCGCCACGTGTAGGAGGGCACCCTGTACCACTACTAGGCGCTTCCTTTCCTGTTCCACTCTCCAGGTCGCACTTTATGGAGCACCCACACCTACATGTGCACACACACTCTGCAAGCCGCCACGTGTAGGAGGGCACCCTGCACCACTACTAGGCGCTTCCTTTCCTGTTCCACTCTCCAGGTCGCACTTTATGGAGCACCCACACCTACATGTGCACACACACTCTGCAAGCCGCCACGTGTAGGAGGGCACCCTGCACCACTACTAGGCGCTTCCTTTCCTGTTCCACTCTCCAGGTCGCACTTTATGGAGCACCCACACCTACATGTGCACACACACTCTGCAAGCCGCCACGTGTAGGAGGGCACCCTGCACCACTACTAGGCGCTTCCTTTCCTGTTCCACTCTCCAGGTCGCACTTTATGGAGCACCCACACCTACATGTGCACACACACTCTGCAAGCCGCCACGTGTAGGAGGGCACCCTGCACCACTACTAGGCGCTTGCTTTCCTGTTCCACTCTCCAGGTCGCACTTTATGGAGCACCCACACCTACATGTGCACACACACTCTGCAAGCCGCCACGTGTAGGAGGGCACCCTGCACCACTACTAGGCGCTTCCTTTCCTGTTCCACTCTCCAGGTCGCACTTTATGGAGCACCCACACCTACATGTGCACACACACTCTGCAAGCCGCCACGTGTAGGAGGGCACCCTGCACCACTACTAGGCGCTTCCTTTCCTGTTCCACTCTCCAGGTCGCACTTTATGGAGCACCCACACCTACATGTGCACACACACTCTGCAAGCCGCCACGTGTAGGAGGGCACCCTGCACCACTACTAGGCGCTTCCTTTCCTGTTCCACTCTCCAGGTCGCACTTTATGGAGCACCCACACCTACATGTGCACACACACTCTGCAAGCCGCCACGTGTAGGAGGGCACCCTGCACCACTACTAGGCGCTTCCTTTCCTGTTCCACTCTCCAGGTCGCACTTTATGGAGCACCCACACCTACATGTGCACACACACTCTGCAAGCTGCCACGTGTAGGAGGGCACCCTGTACCACTACTAGGCGCTTCCTTTCCTGTTCCACTCTCCAGGTCGCACTTTATGGAGCACCCACACCTACATGTGCACACACACTCTGCAAGCCGCCACGTGTAGGAGGGCACCCTGCACCACTACTAGGCGCTTCCTTTCCTGTTCCACTCTCCAGGTCGCACTTTATGGAGCACCCACACCTACATGTGCACACACACTCTGCAAGCCGCCACGTGTAGGAGGGCACCCTGCACCACTACTAGGCGCTTCCTTTCCTGTTCCACTCTCCAGGTCGCACTTTATGGAGCACCCACACCTACATGTGCACACACACTCTGCAAGCCGCCACGTGTAGGAGGGCACCCTGCACCACTACTAGGCGCTTCCTTTCCTGTTCCACTCTCCAGGTCGCACTTTATGGAGCACCCACACCTACATGTGCACACACACTCTGCAAGCCGCCACGTGTAGGAGGGCACCCTGCACCACTACTAGGCGCTTCCTTTCCTGTTCCACTCTCCAGGTCGCACTTTATGGAGCACCCACACCTACATGTGCACACACACTCTGCAAGCCGCCACGTGTAGGAGGGCACCCTGCACCACTACTAGGCGCTTCCTTTCCTGTTCCACTCTCCAGGTCGCACTTTATGGAGCACCCACACCTACATGTGCACACACACTCTGCAAGCCGCCACGTGTAGGAGGGCACCCTGCACCACTACTAGGCGCTTCCTTTCCTGTTCCACTCTCCAGGTCGCACTTTATGGAGCACCCACACCTACATGTGCACACACACTCTGCAAGCCGCCACGTGTAGGAGGGCACCCTGCACCACTACTACGCGCTTCCTTTCCTGTTCCACTCTCCAGGTCGCACTTTATGGAGCACCCACACCTACATGTGCACACACACTCTGCAAGCCGCCACGTGTAGGAGGGCACCCTGTACCACTACTAGGCGCTTCCTTTCCTGTTCCACTCTCCAGGTCGCACTTTATGGAGCACCCACACCTACATGTGCACACACACTCTGCAAGCCGCCACGTGTAGGAGGGCACCCTGCACCACTACTAGGCGCTTCCTTTCCTGTTCCACTCTCCAGGTCGCACTTTATGGAGCACCCACACCTACATGTGCACACACACTCTGCAAGCCGCCACGTGTAGGAGGGCACCCTGCACCACTACTAGGCGCTTCCTTTCCTGTTCCACTCTCCAGGTCGCACTTTATGGAGCACCCACACCTACATGTGCACACACACTCTGCAAGCCGCCACGTGTAGGAGGGCACCCTGCACCACTACTAGGCGCTTCCTTTCCTGTTCCACTCTCCAGGTCGCACTTTATGGAGCACCCACACCTACATGTGCACACACACTCTGCAAGCCGCCACGTGTAGGAGGGCACCCTGCACCACTACTAGGCGCTTGCTTTCCTGTTCCACTCTCCAGGTCGCACTTTATGGAGCACCCACACCTACATGTGCACACACACTCTGCAAGCCGCCACGTGTAGGAGGGCACCCTGCACCACTACTAGGCGCTTCCTTTCCTGTTCCACTCTCCAGGTCGCACTTTATGGAGCACCCACACCTACATGTGCACACACACTCTGCAAGCCGCCACGTGTAGGAGGGCACCCTGCACCACTACTAGGCGCTTCCTTTCCTGTTCCACTCTCCAGGTCGCACTTTATGGAGCACCCACACCTACATGTGCACACACACTCTGCAAGCCGCCACGTGTAGGAGGGCACCCTGCACCACTACTAGGCGCTTCCTTTCCTGTTCCACTCTCCAGGTCGCACTTTATGGAGCACCCACACCTACATGTGCACACACACTCTGCAAGCCGCCACGTGTAGGAGGGCACCCTGCACCACTACTAGGCGCTTCCTTTCCTGTTCCACTCTCCAGGTCGCACTTTATGGAGCACCCACACCTACATGTGCACACACACTCTGCAAGCTGCCACGTGTAGGAGGGCACCCTGTACCACTACTAGGCGCTTCCTTTCCTGTTCCACTCTCCAGGTCGCACTTTATGGAGCACCCACACCTACATGTGCACACACACTCTGCAAGCCGCCACGTGTAGGAGGGCACCCTGCACCACTACTAGGCGCTTCCTTTCCTGTTCCACTCTCCAGGTCGCACTTTATGGAGCACCCACACCTACATGTGCACACACACTCTGCAAGCCGCCACGTGTAGGAGGGCACCCTGCACCACTACTAGGCGCTTCCTTTCCTGTTCCACTCTCCAGGTCGCACTTTATGGAGCACCCACACCTACATGTGCACACACACTCTGCAAGCCGCCACGTGTAGGAGGGCACCCTGTACCACTACTAGGCGCTTCCTTTCCTGTTCCATTCTCCAGGTCGCACTTTATGGAGCACCCACACCTACATGTGCACACACACTCTGCAAGCCGCCACGTGTAGGGGGGCACCCTGCACCACTACTAGGCGCTTCCTTTCCTGTTCCACTCTCCAGGTCGCACTTTATGGAGCACCCACACCTACATGTGCACACACACTCTGCAAGCCGCCACGTGTAGGAGGGCACCCTGCACCACTACTAGGCGCTTCCTTTCCTGTTTCACTCGCCTCCTCCGTATGATCTCTAATTTATACAAATCTTATCTTAATGGCCATTGCGCGAAATGTACGCTGGCGCAGTGGAATCATTCTGCAGTCAGTCCCAAATGCCTATTCTCGAAATTTTCTCAACAGGGCTCCTTGAAAAAAAATTCCTTTCCTCCAGCGATTCCGCCGGCTAGGATGGCCGAGCGGTTCTAGGCGCTACAGTCTGGAAGCGCGCGACCGCTTCTGTCGCAGTTTCGAATCCTGTCTCGGGCATGGTTGTGTGTGATGTTCTTAGGCTAGTTAGGTTTAAGTAGTTCTGAGTTCTAGGGGACTGGTGACGTCAGATGTTAAGTCCCATAGTGCTCAGAGCCATTTCAACCATTTGAATCAGCGATTCCCGTTTGAGTTCTCGACCTATGTTCGTAATACCTGCGTGTTGTTCCAACCTACTGGTACCAAATCTCGCAGCCCGCCTTTGAATTGCTTCAATATCTTGCTGTTATCTGCCCTGGTACCGGTCTCAAATGCTCGAGTACAAGTCACGAATATGTCGCACCAGAGTCCTACATGCGGTCTCCTTTAAAGAGGAAGCGCACTTTCCTAAAATCCTCCCAATAAACACAAGTCGGTCTTTCGCCTTCCCTATTACGGTCCTTAGATGCTCGTTCCGTTTAACATAGCTCTGCAGCGTAACGCTTACGCATCTAATCGACGTGGCTGCGTCAAGCTGCACATTACGAATGCTGCATTCGATCATTATGGGCTTTTTTTTCCTTCTCATCTGGCTTAACTTAAATTTTTACCGGCGACGTAGTCTGCAGACATACCGGTGGGATGTTTATTTCCCACAAAATGTGATAACACTGTATGGAATGCAGATAAATACCAATAATATCAATGTGGCGTAATCGATTTGGATGAAGTTATGAAGTTAGAACAAAAGGTGATATCTGCGTTTAAGGAGTGAGTTCTTTGGGATACATTTTTGTGATGTATTATTATTGTGTGTGCTCTGAAGAAAGTATACAATAAAAGGAAGAAAGTTCAGTATATTTAACAGTCTTTCTTCGATAGTATTACGTAGTGTACCTATAATGGTAACGTCAATAGTGTTCGAGTTTGCTGGGAAGCAGAACCACATCCAAAAGGTCCTTAACGAAGCGTCAGCCAGCAGTTCGTTATCTGTGGGCACGTGAAGTGAGCAAAGAATTTAAGATGCTGAATCACCCACACATGTGTACACCACGCGCTCCTGCCCTCTTCCTCCATCGTTTTACCTTCCCCCACATGGATCCTCTACCATCTTATCTACTTTGCATCCCTCCTCATCCACAGTGAACACCTCCACACCTCCAGTACTACCCCTCATTGCCTTGCCTCTGATCACCAACCCTGGTATGCTGCTGCGCCTCGGCAAACATTTCCCTCCATCACTACACCTACACATACTGCATATCCTGCCTCACTGCAAAGTCAATCAACTCCCTCTCCTACGCAATGAGATCTGGCCTGTTACTTATCCCTCCCACTAAATTTAGCCATTCCCCACCTGTCCCATTCCACATCGCGGCTCCTCTCTCCTTTCCGCTCTCCGTCCAACCCTATCCCCCCTTCTTTTACCACTATCCTCCCCACCATCATTAGTCCTCCTCGCTCTCTTTCCTTCCCAACGTTTTTATACTTACCATCCACTTCACCTCCTACCTATCATCTCCATTGTTCCTCCTCCAAACGGACCCTCATCTCTTTATCCACACCCTCCAACATATTGACTCATCCCACAATACTTCTCAGCCAGTTCAAGTATTTCAGATATATGTTAAAGTGCATTCCGCCAATGTTTTTATTACACAAAAATATCACCTCTTCGCAAATGTGTTTTTTAAACTGTATATATTTCTCGCCCTTTAAGCTGTCCATCATCAATATTTTTAATTTAAAGTGTAAACAGTTTTCGTATTTTCACCTTTCTTATCTCTTTATGACTGCTCTAGGCTGAAGAGCGGAATGTTGTGCCGTTGACCAGGATAATGGGCACCTCGAATCATAAGTAAGACCATAAGTGTTTGAGAGTGCGTAGAAATGAGAGAGAACAACGTGTTCGAACAGTTAGCTCTTGTAAATATCCATAGAAAAAAATTGAAATTAATTCTTGCTACTCTAATACAATATTTTGTGGCACTCTTATCTATTAGAAGAAAGAATTCGAGTCTAGAAAAATTCCAATATTTACTTTTGTTTAGAGTAAGTGCACGCGACGAAGAGTTGGAGGATCAAGTACTAAACTAGAGAGCAAACACAAAATATACATCGCACTGTGGTATGCGTACTGTAAGACCTTCGGTACACACACCATTAGGTTATTTGACTTGTCGCTCTAACGAAGTAGGCGAGTGTCAGCAGTATGTCTCTCGGTCTAATTGTGGCGTGTTTATCTTCAAGCATAAAAATTACTTAACTTGGTTCTATATGCTATATACAATTGACAATCTGAAGTTCCTTTGTTATTGGTACGTTAATCTTATTCTCACATATATCTCTGATACTTGGCAAAAGTGTCTATACATTTATCTTCATGGCTATGTACAGGAATATGGTAATCTTATTAGGTGCAGACCGAAACTTGACTATAGACTGGTACAGACTGGTGCAGAAAAATGCACGCTGGTACAGACTGGTGCAGACAAATGCAGACTGACTAATCGGAGGTCTGTACACTCGTTATAATACCTCGTGCGTTCATGGATCACTGCGCGAGTGTGATCCGCGAGGAGAAAAGGTTCTACGTTAGCAGCAATCTCATTGGCTGCCTTACATATTAATATGCAGATCGGCGGAAGCAGAATTTGGTCCGTGTCTACGGTAGCGCCATCTCGTAGTGCGGAGACAGACGAGCGCTGCGCCTGCGCTGTTGTGCTTAGCGGGGCGCGCTCTAGTGGGAAAGTTGTGTACGCGCTGACTACGCGGAACTATGTACACAACACGCACAGAGTTCAAAACAATTTAATAAGTACATGTGGCTCTATGTTACAACACTAGTTAGTTGTTGAGGTAACCAGATCAGCCGTGGTTTCGTTATTGGTTGATGGATCGGCTGATATTAGTGGGAAAGATCTACTGTCTGTGGGAGTACGATTTGCAGACGAGAAACTGAATTTTACAGTAAAAGAAGCATTTTTAGCGTTTACAGAGCTAACTGCATTCTATACTGAGGGAATTTCTTCATATATGTTAAAATCTGTCGAAAATTTTGGCATTGATGTGAATAAGTTCTTTGGCTTAGGCTTTGATGGCTATTCGACAATCGCAGCTCTTCAAACTCCAGTCTAAGATAGGATCAGACAAATATATCCGTGAACTGCTATTTCCATTGTGCACTGCACATACTTAATTTAGTGTTAATGACCTTAACAGTTTCCAGGAAATTCGTAATACTATAGGAACTATAAATGAAGTTATTACGCTCTTTACAGAAGGTGCACTGCGTAGGAAAACAGGACGTAACACTACACTGTTCTGTGAAACTAAGTAGTCACACAAATATACAATAATAAAGGGTTTCAGAGAATACTTGTTGCCAGTAGAAGATACCCCCAGTCACCTTGCGAACGACAGCGAAAACAATCAGAACGTCAGATAACGTGCGAGGCACGTAGACAGCGCAACACCGTCAGTTGCTTTTATTATTTGTCTACATATTGTCTCAATATAGTTTTCGTATCTAGAACCAGTAGTCAACAAAGTCGACGATACTGACATTGATCACCACTCTGCCTGAAGATACAACACTGACACGCTAGTCAGTTTTCAAAAGCAGAGAGAAAGCAATGACGAATTCACAAACATTTTCGAGGCAGTGACAGATAACTACAAGGAACTTGACACAGATATAAAAATCCCAAGACTGGCTTGAAGACAGTCCCACAGGTGCAATGTGAATGTCAAGTTCTCAGTGCCCAACGACTATTTCATAGTGACAGTTCACAATCCGTGCATCGTTTTTATAATCACGCCATTTGTCAAAAGATTCGAAAAGGGTAAAGACATGCCTTTCAAACGTGGAATTTTTCTCCCAAATTTAATGAAAAAGGAGAAGAAAGAAGATTTAATGAGAGATATAAAAAGTTTGCAAACGACTTATCAAATCGTGAACGTGGAAGTGGAAGCGAGATTATGCTGCGAAGCCTGGATCAAGAAAGAGTGTTTGGTAAAAGAAACAAAGCTCCATGATTTTCAGTTTGTTTGACGTATAAGATATAAGGACCTTCCTCCTCAATTGGTCTTTCAATGACATAGTTAAAACAGCTTCTTGTTATTTTTTAATGCAGGATGAGTACCGCAGCCTAGTATTTTAGGACAAAGCTTTCAACTAAGGCAGAACTAGAATTTTTATTATTTAGAAGTCGTCGTTGGTCTTCTGAAATGCAAAACACTGGCGGCCCATTCTGCATCGCTCGGGCTGTACTACTGGTAAGTATCTGCGGTTGGAAGAGTTGCCTGGCGTGCCAGTACATTTGTTTATGGACCGCTGCATAGGACTGTGTATAAATTCAGAGAACAATGTTAAGTAAGTGGATATAATCGCTTTCATATAACAGAAACGTTTTATGCAATGCACGCCAGGAAATTTCTCAGAAGACGTGAATATTATCCTTTCTATACGTTAAGTGGCGTATGGAATGACATCTCGTCCAATGATGGAAGCACATAATGATTCAATTAATATAGTTGGAACAAATGTAAATGTTATATGCGATTAGTGGTTGAATGTGTGTGTGAGATCGAATGTGTCTTTTAATTTTTAGCATATCAGCTATTGGACACTCGGTGAATGGATCACTTCTGAACGCCACAAATAAAATGAAACAGAAAAAAAGCACCTGATGTAGATGTGTAGCCCGTGACACCAGTTCAGTTGTAAAGATTAGTAGACACTGATTTACTGTTCAGACTCTCTGCCGCAAATCTTCGTCACGGAATCTTTGTGGCAGGACTTTTTCACCCCACCACGCAAATAATCAAACCAACATAAGGCTTAATTCAAGGGAAGCAGAAAGCTGAAAGTTTTTTGTGCTGCACTGCTGAAATAACGTTCTGTATGTAAACGAAGAAAAGCTGCATCCCGTGGTGAGGTAGATTTCCAGAAAAGGTTTTTACTCTCTGCATAAAAAATGAAGAACTACAGAATTTTGATTCGCACGATTTTTCGCTGTGGAATTATTATCAAACGGCTGCAGGGAAACTATTCGGTCAAAAAAAAAATTGATTCTTCCGCATTTTACTGTATCACATCGCAGCATCATGACAAGTGGTCATAAGTAATGCACTGTCCGTTGTTTGAAGAAATTGCAGTGAAAATGATACGCGAATTGCGTCTGCTGACCTGAGGGAAGCAGAAACTGGCGGTCCGGATCTATCATCTTTTTTTCAAAATGTATCCCCAGCTACGTGCAGAAGTCTTTCGAAACATTCAGTAGCTATAGGCAGGGAATTTTTGGATCCCATTCCCTATTCAATTTTATCTTGCCAAGAAGATATGTGTGTTTCCTTCTTGAAGAAACTCACGAATGCGCTCTTAAGTTCAATTTCAAAGTGCCCTAGTAGAATATACGTGAACAAGTTAAGGCACTTCCACATTGAGTGAATGCATGCAAAGGATCGTCTTCCTTTGGCGTACCGCCAACAGGCAGAAAGTGTTGGGCGCCGCATCCTCCATGTGTCGACAAGGATACGTCGCACTGCCGTACAGCTGCAGTTCCAAGGTGTCTCACCAGACGGCGATAGCATCGTTCTCGCACCTCATTGGAAATTAGTTCATCATTTACACGTAATATTTCCAAGTTAATCCGAATAAACCTTCCTTTATCAATTAATGAAGACTCGATCGAAATTCCTGTAGCAGTTCTTGAGATTAACATACAGGCAGACACGCTGTACATAGAAAAGTATTGGGACAAAGCGATTTCTGGCGCACTTTTTGGTATCAAATCGATATACTAATTAATTAAATTGTGACAGTTGACTGAATAATAAAATTACCCTATAGTTATGTTAATTGTTTTATGACTCATTGAGGACACCTATTGCTGTCCTAATTGACTTATGACCCCCACGCCATAGTCTGTCCTCCTGAGAAATGCGCACAGCTTCTCTCCTCCTACTCTTCCCCCCACCCCTCTGGGAGAACGCACACAGTTTTTTGTCACTCCTCCCTAGTTCAGGTCTGAACCACTTTTCTCCTTCCTAGGAATCAGCCCTCCCCATCCCTCCCCACCCACACTTCCCCTCCCCTCATAATTTGGCGGGAAAAAGACTTAGTCTGTGCTGGATAGGAAGGATCACACAACACAAAATTCAAATAAATGTCAATAATAATATATTGTTCAATTCAGTTTGCATATACTTTATGTCCAATACAAGACACACACTCAGCTGAAATGACTAATTGTTTATTCACACAATTCTGATTATTTGAACAAGCAACTTAAATGTACTTGCACAGCCTTCCAGATAAAACACCAATTCTTAGATGGTATAAAAGGCCATTCTTGCTACTGCCAAGAATGATGTCACTTGTTAGACTATATGTTGGAAATAAAAGTTAAGTTCTGCAACACTACTGGCCCACTCATCTCGAATGTGAAGTTCTTTAATGAGTACAAGGGTTGTCAAGTTAAATTTCCTTATTACAAACCCCAAAACGATGTCCCGGTCCAGATTTGTCAAGCTGGTAGGGTCCGGTGCCCGATAGCGCAGATCTCGGTCGGAGCAGCTGAGTTGAACAGTGAACTGGACGACGATAGCTGCAGTGGCGGCGGCCGTCAGCTCTGGGCAGGCCAGTGTCACTGCTTTCTGCTGCTCCCGAGAGAGCTCAAACCCTCCCATCGTGGCGGATTACTTCGTTTTGATTGGCTGCAGAGCGGGGCCACGGAAGAAGGACATAGAGCCGATCTGCGCACGCCGGTTCCATCTGTGCGTGACGCTGCAGTCGCCAGCTGGTGGCCGGCCTCCCTGCTCACTACAGATGGGTAGTTCGCGAACGAACGGGTGCAGAGGAACGGCTCACCAAGATGAACGGAAGGACCGAGGAACGAATTCCAAGGAACGGTCGGTTCATAGTTCACTTCGGTCGCGGCGGACTACTTTTAGTTCCTGGGAACGAGGAACGATCGGTTCATAGTTCATTTCGGTCGCGGCGGTCTACTTATAGTTCCCGGGAACAAGGAACGATCGTTTCATAGTTCACTAGTTCACTTCGGTCGCGGCGACCACTTCGGTAGTTCTCGTCGGTCGCGTGCTCGCCTCAGCCTCGGCCTCCCTCGGCCGCACTCGTCGTTCTTCGCATGACCACTTGTCTCAGTTCCACTGCCGACTGCTGCCAGTTAGTTTAGTATCCAGTTGTTCGTTTCACTCACTGCCCTCGCCTATTTCACGTGTGTTCCAAACTATTCTTCCACTTGGTTCTGGCTATTCAGCGTCCACGACCGGTAATCAAAAAGTATTTTATAGTTACGTAAATTACATAAAAATTACGTTGTATGTAATAGGTACGTCTTTTCAGGTAACAAAAGGGCATATTAGCTCACTTCATTATGTCGATGAACAGCAGAAAACATACTTATAACAAAGCAAGTTTTTTTTGTTATTCACAAATTTTTTTGGTTTCATCGACTTGATTTAGCAGCTAACTTTCAATAATTTGCTTAATTTGTAGTGTAAGAAAATTCATATAAAACGATTTTCGTGTATCTTTCATATACAAAACATTACATTTAAGAAGGCTCTAATTATTTTTAAGTTTGGTAGTTTAGAATTCTGCATTACCTGCTAGTTTGGTTGTGGGTCATTTTGGCTCAGTAGGAAAAGCAGTGCCTCTCCATTTGAAAAGACATAGATTGCCATAGAATCGTATTTACTTATTATCTCAAAAACATTTATTCAGAAGGAGCTTTCAAACCAAAAACTTTATTACTGCGAACTTAATTATTTTTATTATTGCTGCATTAACCTTAACAGTGCAACATAAATACCTAATTTTAGTAAGAGTGTGACGCAAGTATGAGAAAACCACATTTTATTTTATGCTTCCATAAAGTCTCTACTTCGCCTACGAACTCAGAGACAACGTGAAGTATATATAGGGCGTAAACGATTACTGTTTACAACGTAGCATAGCTATGTAGTGGAAGACGAAACGAAGAATTTGATACGAGACACTTGTGGTCTATTAAGTTGGGAAACAGCCACCAACAGGTTTACAAGACTACATGAACTATAGCCCATGCGCGTCGCGTGAGATTTTTCATGTTCTCTTCTCCAGCTCTCTACACATTGTCATCGATTGTTTCACAATTGTTGCTCGCATTAGCTTGTTATTTCTTCACTGCCTCATTATTACTTGTTTGTCTGTTTGTTGTATCTGCTCGTAACAGGCAACACATCGTCCGTAATTGGCGAGCAGTCTGTACTCGGGGCCGGTTTTCTGTGCGCCACCCTATGATATTCCCCTGTGATCAGCCACACAAGGCTACCGTTGGCTAAACGAGAGGTTCTGCAGAATCACAGAAATTACTTCTAAAAGTGTGTAAGAATTCTGAAATGAATAAAAGCTCTGTACTCCAGGGGGGAGGCAAGTGCCCCCCTCGGTGCCCTCCATCCTTCAGCCACCTACGCTACTAGTTTTCAGTCTTTCATAAGAACCACATACCGAGCACAAATGGACGGTGAACGAGTAAAAATGAACGGTCCCCAAAAACGAACGATCAGCAGCGAACTAGATCTCAAGGATGAACGAGTTTGCCCATTTCTACTACTGACTTCCTCGCCCTGCAGTGGTACGAGCGCACGCCAGACACGCGGCCGCTGGCGCTCCACTGTAGGTGGGCAGCAGCAGGAGACCGGGCACCTCCCTGGTGGGAAATAGCTCAGTTGCCGTACCTTCACTCTTATGATGTCACCTGTCAGCCTGCTGACGGATATTGGTGCAGCTACTGCACCGATCCCACTTATCTGTCGGCTCCCCAGAAATATTGAGACACTTTTGATTGATCACTACAGGTCATTTGTATATTTGAAGAGGAATATCTTATCAAATTGATTTACTGTGCTGAATAATGCAATTTGCGGGAAAAAAACTCGCTTGAAACAGTCACGGCATATAGGGTGGTAAAAAAAAAAAAAAACATTGTGCTCGTGGCGACGATATGGCAGACACGCTGGTGTCCCCCCTGGACGGGACAGGAGAGAGGCTCACACATGTGCTCAGCTGGCTCTCTGGTTGTGCAGACTGGAAGCCAGGCTAACCTCCGAAGAAGCATCAGGTGGCGGTAACTGTTCGATATTTGAAACCTGGGATTCATGTTTTTTGTGGCCTCGGAACATGCGCTCTATGTCAAGTGGTTACTTCCTGACCAGCAAGTGGCTATCACCACCGGAGCCGTGCTAAAACGCACTTTATCCTCAACAAAGTTGCAGAAACTGAAAAATCGCACAGCCCCCCCCCCTCCCAAAATGCCAGGCTGTGGATGTTTTGGAAAAAGTCAGTCCATTTGCACTACCCTGACTCAATGGAATCTGTTGACCAATTTGCTTACTATTGGCAGATGTTAGAATTCGCGTATTTGGCATGAAATTCTGGGACTGCCTTGGGTTTTATACCACATCTGTCCTGTTTCCAAACCCTGCTTTTCCTCCATCTGGTTCTTTTATTTTCTCCTATTGGTGAACACTGGCACAGTTAGGCTGTTTGGCAGGAAATCCATTATGTTGCAGGTAGCTGAAAATGATACTGAGGGTTTCAAATTACAGCTGTTTTGCACTAAACATTGTGCGGCAGACAGGACAGGGGTCTGATGGAGTGTGCTCGCAATACCACTGTCAGCAGCAATAAACTGATCAATCAGGGGATATTGCCCCTCGCAACTACCACTCTATCCCATGCTGCAAAATCCTGCTAACATGCTTGGAGACATCACAACACTGTTGTGTCGAGCTATTGCGCGGGACCAACCCACCCCAATACATTGTCCAGGTACAGACTATACATACTCTACTGTGTGAATAGTGCGCTGAACGACCCTGTCCGAAACCACATTCAGGTACATTTCCAAACTCTGCTGTGTAGATATTATGCTGAACTATCTTGTCCAAAAATGCGTCCAGGTACACCTGTGTATTATGCATTCTGGCTGCGTGCGTTCTATCCAATGCATAAGGGTGGTACTTGTGAAGGACAGTGTTCCTGCGTCCTATGGACGCCCTGCACACAAAATAATGCAATTGGGGCAAAGAGTTTACAATTGGATTGCAAGTACAAGCAAATTTCGATTGTATAAACGGAAGATCACGTAACCGGAAGTGTCGACATCTCGGATCTTTAAAGTATAATAGGAAGTTTGGCAGCAGCAACTGATTAGTCTTCTGTGGTAGTCGAATGTGTCAATATGGATTCCTCCAAAGCGCTTAACATGCCTCAGCTATTAGGGAGGAGAACGAGACCAGCTGACCGAATCCTCCGGTTTACGGTTACTACTGAACAACTTGGACAATCTTGTTTCTGACACTGGCGACATAAATTACACCGGAAATGGTACGCTTCAAAGCAAGAAGAATTTTAATGTGCTTACTCCTATTACAGAACCATTTTGAGATAACTTTATCTGTGATCAATAGGATTGTCAGGAGCAGTTAGAGAAGGAGTCATCAGTAATGTTACAGAAGGAGATGTGTGACTCATTTGCCCATTATCTACATAGCAAATTCTCCAACATCTTCACTGCAAGAAAAAGTGTCAACACGAAGCTACCATTTCCCCTACATGGAACCGACTGTGTGACAGCAACAGGAATATTGGGTAAAAGCGGCAAGGAAGCACTTGAAACCATTTCGAAGAAATATAAAAATGCTGTGACCATATCGTATAAAGTCGAATTAGCTGACGGTGAAATGGAATTTGTAATGGAAGGCCTGCCTGGAATATTCCAACAGCTACTTGTGGACGATTATTACCTTTTGGATTTGGACATAACATAAGATTTGTAAGGTGTCAGATAAAGAACACAGCTTACATTGAATTCCTGAAACAACTCCAGTTAAATGTATATGTTACGCAACATAGTTACTTGAAATTGTGCGAATCTTACTGATATGCAGCAGAACGTAATGAATGTAAACTACTACCACTCACACTAGTAATTGCATGCGAGTAATTTCCCAGACCCGAGCTACGAAGCGCAGTTCTCACGGAAGGAGTATTTTACGAAGGCAACGCCCGTGCCGTGTAGGCCAGACTCTCACAATGGGACATCCAGAGGACAAGATGAGGCGCCGGAGCCACTGCGCAGACCGGTGGCAAAAGCTGTCCTTGTCCCTGCTTTCAACGACGACCCTTCGAAAAGCTTTTCTACAGGAACACGGCTGGAGATGGCAGATAAAAGTCCAGAGAACGTTGGTGACTGTTCGTTTCAGTATTAGATAGCAGAAGTTAAACTCTGCCCTACAAAAGAAACAACGCCTGTGATAGACTAGAGAAACTCTAGTGGGTGGAGTCATAACAAGTGCAAACGCCGTGATTGGCCAGGAAGAAAATGGTTGGCCGCCAGCTGTGATAGAGGTTAATTGCAGACAGAGAAATTAGCTCCTTCTCTTGCAGCAGATCGTTGAGTGTTTGAGCGAGGTGACTCGTGCTGCGCTGAGACGATCGCGAGAGTCATTATGTGAACACTTGCACAAATGGCTCTGAGCACTATGGGACTTAACATCTGAGGTCATCAGTCCCCTAGAACTGAGAACTACTTAAACCTAACTAACCTAACGACGTCACAAACATCCATGTCCGAGGCAGGATTCGAACCTGCGACCGTAGCGGTCGCGCGGTTCCAGACTGAAGCGCCTACAAAGGCTCGGCCGCAGCGGCCGGCGACGGAGAGGGTTGGGGTGTTTCTCAGAAAGAGGGATTATCCTCAGGGGGTCATAAATCAAGCTCCAGAGGCCATAAACAATTATCATAACAATAGTTTAATAGAAGGGGAAGGGCGGCAATATCTCACTACATACATGCATCCTGCACGTACAAAATGCGCCAGAGAGTGAGAGATGTGGTAGATACCAGCGACCCGCCGTACGGTTTGCCGGTTCCCCTTGGAGGTGGAGTTGGTGTCATTAGCGCTCTGGGGCGGCAGCAAGGCAGTGTGCCGAACCCTGCTCGTATCCAATCCCGTCTCCGGCCATCCTGATTTAGGTTTTCCGTGATTTTCCTAAATCGTTTCAGGCAAATGCCGGGATGGTTCGTTTGAAAGGGCACGGCCGATTTCCTTCCCAATCCTTCCCTCACCCGAGCTTGCGCTCCGTCTCTAATGACCTCGTTGTCGACGGGACGTTAAACACTAACCACCACCACCACCACCATCACCACCACCACCACCACCACCACCACCTACTCGCATCCAAACCTCACCGACGTCTGCCAGTAGACTTGCCCGCTCGTCGGTTTCGGTTACAGAGTGTGCAGTTCTTCTCAAATGTCACGGTTACCGACGTTGCTGGTCCTGCAAGACTGTTCATTAAAGCTGTGTGACTAATACTGGATTGGGAATTAGTGTTGTTCCTCCAACTGCAAGTGGTTTTAAACAATGTACTAAAAGTCTATTTTAATGGCAGCTAGTAACTCACATTTAAACCATTTAGTAAACAAACGTTAACATTGGACTTGGAGAATGATTTATCGCCGACTTGGATGTTTGTTGTTGCCAATGTTTCTCGACCTACTATTGGTGCTGATTTCTTGCGTCGTTTTTCTCTGGTACTAAATAATGTTCAAATGTGTGTGAAATCTTATGGGACTTAACTGCTAAGGTCATCAGTCCCTAACCTTGCACACTACTTAACCTAAATTATCCTAAGAACAAACACAGACACCCATGCCCGAGGGAGGACTCGAACAGTCCCTGACTGCAGCGCCTCAGACCGTCCGGCTAATCCCGCGCGGCTCTCTGGTACCAGATTTGGTGAATCAGTGTCTTATGAAAGGATTTCTGTTTGCTCAAGTCCCAACCACATCGATTCGCGATTGGCGCTGATTTCACGCCACGGGCAGCCGTACAAAGGTTCCGGGCCGGATGCATCTCTCGGAGCTGCACTCGTCCGCTCTCGCGACACACACACGTGCGTCAGTCAAGAAGAAATCGGTTTCTCCTGCGTGTGTCATGACGCAATTTTTGGAATTGAACGCATAGTCCTCATTACCTAGAGCTCTCACTGTAGATCGTGTGGAAATGTGACGTGAAGTAATCGATGCAACAGCCAATCTACGAGAACGAAAGCAGCTGTTTCGAAATCGGGCAAAGCAGGTGCGTGTGGCCTTGCAGCGGGAGCGCCCGTAGCTGCGACAGTGACGCAAGACAGCTGCAGCTGCGGTTTCCATTGACGTGCTGCCTTCCTCCAGCCCGACCACCGACCAACCGCTACGCAGCGTCCGCGCCAGCATTGCGTCAAAACCCGACGTTGGCGCTTTTAAAACGGTCCCTGTTCATACGGACGCTTTAATATCTCGCTTTTCTCGTTGCTCGCTGCAGTTGGAAGTGAAGCGAATTCCACAAAATCAGTAGGATTTGTGTTGCAGGAATGCAAAGAAATGAACAGAAGGTATTCTGGGCTGGTGCATTCCCTGAATGACAAACGATATTTAAGAGGAGGATTCGTTGCATGTTACGAAAATTTGAGGCAGTATTCTGGCAAATTTTTTAACTATTTTCCGATGTCTATAAGCACATTTGATGAACAGTTGGGAATAATGGGGCCTCGAATAACACTTCGTGGTACAACATGCAGTTGGCGATACCAGCTGTACAACAATTAACTGTCACACTGAGGTAAGCAGGTTAAATAAAGAAGAAAATTCTACACGCACTCATAATTTAATCGTTAAAACATACGTATTGGATTCAGTAGCTGCCTCCAGACATACTGTACAACTGATCAGGTGTGTGTACATCTGTTGTTCTTCGTACCGTTATTGAAGTTGATGTGTCAGCACCTGATGACGCGATCGTCAGCGGGAAAAAAGCTTTGCACCTAATCTGGTCAAGAACCGTGCGTAACTGATGTAGACGGACAGTATTGATAATTCTCTAGGGTCTTAATTGTCTTTAATGGAAGTATATGATTAACAGAAGAGGACTGATGCACGGTGTGTGCACAGAGGAACGCCGACTGTGAGTATTTCCGATTGTGTTGTTTGTGTCTGACTAACATTTTGTTTCGTGATTGTAGTATGAAAAACTAATGGGAACTGCTGTCTGATGTATTTGAAAATCTACAAATTAAATTTAATGTTTCAGTTTTTGCTGACAGTTTACTGTCGTCATCCATCTTTTTGAGCGATTTGATGAAGGACAGACAAAATGCACTCTTTTCACCTTATTTCTTACACCGTTTAGAATCTCATCTTCAAAATACGTAAGCGTTTTCGTTTCCTTATTAAGTGTGGTTCGTTGAACTTTACTAAAGGACTTAGATGGCGAATCCGGTGAACTACCAGGACATGGTGATCCTGATACGTGCCTTTCAGCACTTCGTTGAGATTCACTTCTTGGAGTGTTTCCAATCTTTTGGCATCTTTGACGTGTGGAACAAGAAATGGAAATTCCCCGTAATATCTGTATTTTTTCTCCTCTTTGCGCCTTGCCATTGTGTAACGCCTTTCTAGGCTCTATACTCACGCCGAAAATTTCCTCTTATATGTTTCAACTTTGCTTAATGTCTAACTAAACTTTAAAAGGGAAACTATTTATTTATCTGGTTATACCTAAATTTCATTTTATACAGATTTCTAGCGCCAGACAACAGTTTTCATGATTTACATTACCAATTTCTACTTGGACTGTCTACCATACATTACACTGTTCAGCAGGTTTGTGGCGCAATATGGGATTGTTTAATGACTATGTATAAACCAGAAGAAAGGAGGATTACCTTAAAAAATTTCAGAAGACATTTATCACCTCAGAAATTTTCCTAATGTGCTCAGGGCTGTAACGGCAAACTTAATGGAATCGCAAAGCGCGATCAAAGTGGTTCCCTGTACTACAATTTTTAGAGTTACTTTTTTGTTACGTTGCTGGCAATCTGCGATGCAAACTACAGTTTTACATGCACTGAAGTAGGGGCTTACGGTGGTTCTGTTGACTCAGACATATGTAAAAATTGACCTACGATAAGGATAGAAGCTCACGAATTGAATTAAAGTTTGTGATATGGCTGGGACTTGAACCCCTAGGTATATCAGATCTACAAAAATATGTCATTTAACAGGATACTGTAATCGGGGAAATTCGATTTACCAGAACCGAGAATAGTACGTAATGATACGAATGGAAAACTAGGGTCATTTGCCTTTATCTAGACGTGTATTATGACCGTATCCGAAAAGCAACATAACTGTGCAATAACGTATTTATGATTACCATCTTACACGATAATGAAGAATGATTTAACATACTTCCGGTATTCTTTCGAACAGGTGGAGAAGTGTAGTTACAGATATCCATCTTCAACACAATAGCACAAAATAATTAGAGCATTCTGTCAGGACTGAAGATAGAATCCAATTTCATGATAGCGCATTACAACGTTTACTACCAACAGGGCTAAGAAGTAACTAGGTATGTCTGGAAGTACGAGATTATTTTGTTAAATATTTCATAGCGCCACAAGGTTAGATTTCGTGACAATATCAAATTGTCAACAGATAGGAAGATGAATAAAAGGCCAATTGGCGAAAATACCTACATCGGAGGTTTATTAAATTTTGAAATTATTTTATTGAAATAAAGATACGTTATGTACTCACGTCGACTCTTTTATTTTTCTTTGCTGGTTGGTTATTCCCAGTTCTTCAATAATTTTACTGCTTACTCCTGCTATGCATCATTTTTTAAACATTTATTACCACACTCAGGCAACTACTTTGCCTACTGCAAAGGCCGAAATTCAACCTCCGTAGTCGGAACGAACTGGCTGTGCCGTGTGGCGCATTCCGGAGCACGTAGCGCACTGCCCGATAGCAAGGCGTCGAGTTTTAAGAGCGCTGTCGCGTGGATAAGTATCTGGCTACCCATTTCTCTTATTTCGGCGCTTTTCTAAAGGCACCTCTCGTGCGAACTATGTCCCACTGAAGGATTTTCTAACTGTGACCGACTCAACGCCTGAAACGTAGAAGCGTTGCGAGTGTACTCTGCGTCACATCAAAACAACGCCGGTGGTTAAGAGGCCTCGTCGACTGTCTCCGGAAAAGCTACATGCTGCTCAACAAAAGTTTGGAGGAATGACTAATGATGGTTGTATTCCTCGCTCTAGGAGTGTTCTGATTCTCTCTTACAGGTGGTCAGGAAGGAAACTCGAGAATCTGTGCATATTACAAAGTTTTGAACCCTCGTACAATCCCTGACAGCCTTCTTGGCTGTCCTAAGGCTTTCACACAGATCCTCGTAGTCCCCGAAGACAAAATGAAGGCTGCTACTACAGCACCTTTTGGGTTGTTCAAACACAATATGACGAGTTTCTGACAGCCTAAGGCAGCACAAATATTATAACGGTTCGTGCACCAAGTTCGTCAGGGTTCTCCATTCGTTTTTTGCTACGACGATGACATACTAATTTTTTTCTGCAACGTTTGAGGGCCATCTGAGATATTTTCCTGGCGTGCTCGAAAGGAGGACTCTGGTAACATGATTTACGCTGACATGTGTATTTCAATGAAGAAAGAAGTTCCTTTCTTTGCCTTCAATGTGTCGAACAAGGGCATTTCTCTTACGCGTGATAAGCTTCCTGATATTCCAAACATGCCTCTAACAGAGACTTTATTTGAGGAAGAAACTTCTGAGAATGTACGTTTGGTGCAGAGCATTGTATGGCACTGAAACGTGGACTGTGGAATCACCAGAATAGAAGAGAATCGAAGCATCTAAGATGTAGCGGTGGTGCTACAGGAGTTAAAAATTAAGTGGACTGGTATGATAAGGAATGAGTAGGTTCTCTGCAGAATCGGCGAGGAAAGGAGTGTATGCAAAAACATTGACAAGAAGAAGGGACAAGGTAATAAGTCATCTATTAAGACGTCAGGGAATAATTTCCATGGTACTAGTGGAATCTATAAAGGATAAAATATGTAGAGCAACCCAGAGATTGGAATACATCCAGCAAATAATTGAATGCCTAGATTGCAAGTGCTAATCTCAGATGAAAAGGATCGGACAGGAGATAAAGTCATTTCGAGTTGCATCAAACCAGCCAGAAGACTGATGACTCAAAAGAAAAAGAAAAAAAGATCATCGCAAACATCTTCCGATGCTAGCTGCAGCACAAGAGGCTGTTAAGGGGACATTGTACATGAAATTTGACATTTTCTGTTTTCTGCTTCATAACGTACTTTGCATTTTCCTGAACATTTTGGTATATAATACATTAAAATCACATAATTGTGAGAGCTTCAAATAATATTTTGAATATTGACATGTGACTGTCAAATTTCGAGGCTACACATATACTGCCACACTTGAGCAGTCATATCTTGGGAACTACACAGTCTAGAAGGTTGTGAATTGCTTTATTTGGTGCCTGCTGCTACGTCTCACAAGTTCGCATTACGAATAAACAAATCAGTCCTTTGTTTCTGATAGTAGTTTTCGTTGAAAGTAGTGTGATTATTAGCTATTTTTGTAGTAAGATAACTTCTATTGCTTTTTATATATAAATAAAATGACTAAGCGTAAAAGTAACTTCAAGAAACGCAAATCTGCGGGTAACAGATATGTGAAACCTGCCTTTTCTTCTGAAGTACTTGAAAACTTGTGTGCTAGCAGTGAAGGAAACCATGATAAAGTTCCTGAAGTGCCCATGCCCCCTAGTGCATCGAAAAGGACAGTAACTTTCGAAACGGGTGACAGTGGTAAAAGTAACGATATTATGGACAACGTTATTATTGATCTGCAAATCCTTGCACAAGTTCTTTCTGAAACTGTCTCTCGCTGTCTTTGTGGTGGTGAAGTTAAACTTTATGAGGACATTGGAGCCAGAGTAGAAGCTGTATCTAAATTAGGTATTAAATGTCAGAAGTGCAAAAACGAAAAAGCATTTCATACTTCATCAAAGTGTTCAGGTAATGAATTGTATGAAAATAATGGGAGACTGTTCTATAGCCTTAGATGCATTGGTAAAGATGCTAGGGCTGGTAATGTTCTCTGCACTGTGTTGAATTTGCCAAAACCACCTTCTAGGTGGGATTGGGGACTCTGTAAATGCTGTGGATGAAGATTCAATGGTTGCTGCTACATCAGAAGCTGTTGAACAAAATGAGAATGACACAGACATCAGCATTGCTGTCGATGGATCCAGCCAAAAGCGTGGGTTCAGTTCGAAAAATGGTTTTACATCTGCAATAAGTATTGACACTGGAAAAGTTTTGGATTTTGAAGTTCTCAGTAAGTACTGCGAAGGTTGTACAGTGAACCAGAAGAACAGATTACTTCATAAGTAGCAGTGTACAAAAAACTATGATGGCACAAGTGGAGGAATGGAGGTAAAAGAAGTTAACATTTTCCAACGTTCGCAGAAGGAAAGAGGTGTCAGATATGTGAATTACTTAGGTAATGGAGACAGCAAGATTTTCACTGCAGTACAAAACAGTAAGCCATATGATGTTCCTATACAAAAACTTGAGTGTTTAAGACATGTCAAGAAAAGGTTGGGAACACGTCTGCGTAACCTAAGAACCAAGCTGGGTAACACAAAGCTGTCTGATGGCAAGGCAATAAAATGTGCTGAAAGACTAACGGACAAAGTAATTTATGAATTAGAGGAATATTATAGGAAAGCCATTAAAGATGACTATGACAATTTAGAGAAGATGAAAAGAGCTGTGTGGAGCACTTTCTTTAATCGAATATCAACCGATGAAAAGCCATATCATGCTTTGTGTCCACCTCCACCAAATACTTGGTGTAAATATGGGCAATCTGAATTTTCTGGCACCGTGCATGAATTTACACATAAACATACTCCTCCTTTGGCAGTAATGGTGGCAATAAAATCTATTTACAGAGATTTGGAAAATCCTGAACTACTAAAGAAGTGTTTACATGGTAAGACCCAGAATGTGATTGAGTCCTGGTTGTGAGGTGCCGTGTGCCTAAAAAGTATTTGTTGGCCTTATGACTCTCACGTTAGCAGTGTCTGATGCTGCAATAACTTTTGATGGTGGTGACTATGAAAGACTTAAGGTTCTGGAGAAGTTAGGGGTAACATTTGGACAGAACACAGCTAAAGGACTGCAGGAACTGGATGAGCTTCGTGTACATGAAGCAGAGTTGGCTGCTCAGAAAGTGACAAAAGTAGCAAGGAAGACAAGGAGGACGCGAGCACTGGGCTGGTGTGACGCTGAGGAAGACACAGGCTGTGGGCCAGGGCGATTCTGGTGCGTAAAAGACGCACAAATGTAAGTCTGTACAAGAATGTGTAATAAAACAAGTTTTAAACCTGAATATCTCTTAACTACATTTTTTGCAATAAATGGCCCGTGTTCTAAAAAAGTACTGATGGTAGAGACATGAAATTTTCACAGCATGCCAAATTTGAGACCCAACACACATGGAACTAGATAAATTAAAATATCCTGAGTTGTTTTGTTTTTATGTTCATTTATTTACAAAATTTTGTCAAAAAAACGAGTGAAAAAAAGGATAGCATGCCCCACAATACAGTTTTATTAAAGATTCTAGAGCAGGGTATCTAAAAAGGTGCATTCAATAATTATGGAAAATTGTAACTTGGTGTCTTAAAAATTTTTTTGAAGATAATGGGCCACAAAATTCGATAATTTAACATTGGCGGCATAGGACGTACAATGTCCCCTTAACAGCCTCCTTAAAGGACAGAACACTTCTGGCAACAGAAAGGTTTCTTGGAATGATAGGGCAGTTAAGGCTTTCTAGGACTTAAAACTTGCTTAGGTTTCTTAGCTGGTTCCCCCACCCCCTCTCCTAAAACTCCCATTGCTCTTTTTGTTGCTACTAGTCAGGTCACTACGGATGCTGTATTGCAACAATTTTCTTCTGAAGCATGGCAACCACTGGTTTTGTTTTCCAAATATTTGTAAAAACATTTTCCCCCTTTGCTTGCAAACCAGAGTTTTACTGCATATACTGACCACAAACCATGAACATCAAAAATGTCACAGATCTAATATCTCCACGACAAGTACGTCAGGCCGATTTCGTAGCTAAAATTTCTACAGATGTCCAGCATATTTCTGGGCAGGACAAAGTGGTGTGAGTTTGTCTATCATGCAACTGTGCGGCGATTAGCGTCAGTGATTGAGTGAAAGTTGCTGCAGATCTGGACATAGACCCACTCCCACACCAACTTCAACTGCATCCAGAATCAAAGGGTTTACACGTGAAACGCCTACCGCTGGTTGGTTTCGCAAATGGTATGTGGTCTGATGCCTCTGGATTAAAAATAGTCCATTAATCCCTGAGAATTGGGGTCGAAACGTTTTTCATTCATTTTAGCCTTTGGCTCACCCAGGAGTAAGGTCGACTTTGAGTTTCGTCAGAGAGTTGTCTGTCTCGAAATACTGAAGTGTTGCCGAAGTTGGGCAAGGGAATGCGTCAAGCGTCAGCAGACAGTTGGGTGGTGCTGTTGCTGCTGCTGCTGGTTTTGCCACCCATTGTGGGAGGCTTCCTCACCTGCACGTCGACACTTCCCCCTTCTGAAGGATGGTCGGCCAATTTATTCTTCGGCCAGAGGCTGTGCCTGGTCAGGACGTTTCTGCAGTATCTATTCCTCGCATTTTGATATCTGTGGTTTGCCCGTTTTGGGATCCCGCATGTCATTTAGAAAGGCGACGCCAGCTTGTATCTCAGTTATTCACAGAACTATTGCATATTTGTGGTTGCAGGCATATCCGCACTAGGAGGTACCATCCCTCCAGAAGCGGGATGGTAGATTGTGTGCACCGCAACATGCAATGTTTACCTACACAGCTGGTTTATGGTGAATCAATAAACGTACCTGATCATTTTTTTGGTATCCAAACTTCCTCCGTTGCTTTCCGAGGAGTTTGGTAATTTTTTGAAACGGACTACAAATGCTTATGAAATATCCGGTTCCCAAAACCCCTACTGGACAGGTACCAAACCTGTTTTGTACATAAGCATTTAAGGCGTGTCATTATTTTTCGTTGTGTGATGTTGCTGTCACGCCTCTCCTTACCCCTCACTATCCTGGCCCTTTCAGGGTGCTACAGCCTGAAGACAAGGTATTTATGATCGCCAAAAATGGTAAACCAGACGCGGTCTGAATTGGTAGGTTAAGGCTAACCTGTCGTGATTGCAACTTGGGATCTGCGCCCATATGAAAAAAGAATAGGAATAGTGCGCCTCAGACTGCTTCGAACGTTAGTCTACCTCTTGTTATCCAGACTAAGCCAGGTAGAAAGGTTGAGTGTCTGTACCCAGAGATACCAAACCCTCCTGCTTTTACGAATGTTTCTTGAAACTTGTAATTTGCATTCTGGATTCTCTTCCTATGTGTGCTGTTAGACGAGCTATAGCTCGTGCAACAATGGGGGAGGGGGGACCGCTAATGCGGCGGTGGCGGTTTAAGTGAAGTTATGAACTTGGAATACTATGTGGCACTCATGTATATTATATTTAGTAGCGTTTGTTTAGTGCTTTTACAAAGTATACCTAAACTAAAGCAAGTAATGCATACGGAAAAGTTTCTTCGACCGACGTCACACAGCCCGCAAGACTCGTCAGCAACTATCGCCCTCTGTCTACTCACATAAAACAACTGGACAGGAAGCTGGTGAATGGGTTGAAAATAAATAAATCGCCAGGTCCTGGTGGGACTCCAATTCGGTTTTACAGACAAACCAATATCCTTAACGTCGGTTTGTTGCAGGATTCTCGAACATATTCTCATTTCGAATATAATGAATTTCCTTGAGACAGAGCAGTTGCTATGCATGCATCAGCACGGCTTTAGAAAGATTCGCTCCTGCGAAACGCAACTCGCCCTTTTTTCACATGATATTTTGCGAACCGTGGATGAAGGGTATCAGACGGATGCCATATTCCTTGACTTCCGGAAAGCGTTTGACTCGGTGCCCCACTGCAGACTCCTAACTAAGGTACGAGCATATGGGATTGGTTCCCAAGTATGTGAGTGGCTCGAAGACTTCTTAAGTAACGGAACCCAGTACGTTGTCCTCGATGGTGAGTGTTCATCGGAGGTGAGGGTATCATATGGAGTGCCCCAGGGAAGTGTGGTAGGTCCGCTGTTGTTTTCTATCTACATAAATGATCTTTCGGATAGGGTGGATAGCAGTGTGTAGCTGCTTGCTGTGGTGTACGGGAAGGTGTCGGCGTTGAGTGACTGTAAGAGGATACCAGATGGCCTGGACAGGATTTGTGATTGGTGTAAAGAATGGCAGCTAACTCTAAATATAGATACATATAAATTAATGCAGATGAATAGGAAAAATAACCCCGTAAAGTCTGAATACTCCATTAGTAGTGTAGCGCTTGACACAGTCACGTCGATTAAATATTTGGGCGTAACACTGGAGAGCGATATGAAGTGGGACAAGCATGTAATGGCAGTTGTGGGAAAGGCGGATAGTCGTCTTCGGCTCATTGGTAGAATTTTGGGAAGATTTAAAGGAGACCGCTTATAAAACACTAATACGACGTATTGAGTACTGCTCGAGCGTTTGGGAACCCTATCAGGCAGGATTCAGGGAGGACATAGAAGCAATTCAGAGGCGGGCTGCTAGATTTGTTATTGGTAGATTTGATCATCACGCGAGTCCCACTAGGGTGGGAGTCTCTAGAGGAAAGGAGGCGTTCTTTTCGTGAATCGCTACTGAGGAAATTTAGAGAACCAGCATTTGAGGCTGACTGCAGTACAATTTTACTGCCAACTTACATTTCGCGGAAAAATCACAAAGATAAGATAAGAGAGATTAGGGCTCGTACAGAGGCATATAGGCAGTCATTTTCCCTCGTTCTGTTTGAGAGTGGAACAGGAAGAGAAGATGCTAGTTGTGGTACGAGGTACCCTCCGCCACGCACCGTATGGTGGATTGCGGAATATGTATGTATATTTAACTGAAATGCTGTGAAGGTATAAGGGGCAGTCAAAACATCGAGGCAGATGGAAAAAAAAGCTAAACTGTTTGTTACTTGGTAGTGATCGCCCATTGCGTACGTGGCTGCCAGCCGCCTACACGGCCACACGCGCCGGGCAGCGGCCGGCTGCGCCCACCGTCGCGCCGCTCTCGCGATGCCAGGTGTGGTGTTGGGTGGGTGGGGCTGACCTGACACTGGCGCCTGCACGCCTGCCACAGCAGCACGGCACGGGACTGCAGTACTCGTGCTAACCACAGTGTGCGCTCCCGTTCGTTTACGGTGGTCAGAAGTCACCCCCTCTGTCTAATCGTCCAAAAGTCTTGTGTTTGTTGATATTTATTGCGCCGTGCATGCAAGTTTCCTGGCAAGGTCCAGCAATCGCAGGATCTAATCCTGCCTCGAGCATGGATGTGTGTGATGTCCTTACGTTAGTTAGGTTTAAGTAGTTCTAAGTTATAGGGGACTGATGACCTCAGATGTTACGTCCCATAGTTCTCAGAGCCATTTTAACCATTTTGAGTATTGGAAACTACATCTTAGATTGAGCCAGCCCGGTTGGCCTTGCGGTCTAACGCACGGCTTTCCTGGCGGGAAGGAGCGCCTGGTCCCCGGCACGAATCCGCCCTGCGGATTTGTGTCGAGGTCCGGTGAACCGGTCAGTCTGTGGATGGTTTTTAGGCGGTTTTCCATGTGCCTCGGTGAAAGCGGGCTGGTTCCCCTCATTCCGCCTCAGTTACACTATGTCGGCGATTGCTGCGCAAACAAGTTCTCCACGTACGTGTACACCACCATTACTCTACCACGCAAACATAGGGGTTACACTCGTCTGGTGTGAGACGTTCCGTGGGGGGTCGACCGGGTGCCGAACAGCACAATAACCGTCGGATCGGTGTGGGGCGGCAGAGGGTTGAAGTGGACTGCGGTAGTCGTCGTGGGGTTGTGGAGCACTGAGGCAGCGGCGTGGACGGAGCCCCTCCGTCGTTTCTAGGTCCTCAGGTAACATACAATACAATATGATACATCTTAGATTAAGACATATTAAGCGATCTAGACGTATTTAGTCACAAAATGTCTGTGGATCAATTATCAAATCTGAAGATGGCAATCATACGTCGCAATTTCTAATGTGTGTGTTTGTACTAACTCACCGATCATGACATGATAAATTATTGTATGAACATTTATTAAGTCTGGTAGCTCCACTTGAGAATACGTCAATTCTTAAATACCAGTAAACGACAGATTCTTCGAAGTATCGAACTGCTATGTTCATAACAGCTTCAAATTTCTGATTGCTATGTAAATGAGTCAATAACGTATATATTTTAAGTTGAGTGTGTAAACGAGAAAAGTTTAGGAAAGTTTTAAAATTGTGTTTAAAGGTTACTGGAAGTGGCTGTGCACTGTCTTTTTCGAGTACTGGGTGAGTACGGTCCGGGCATTTGCGCGTGGCGAGTGGTACTACCTCAACACGCGTACACAGTTCTTGACTTTAATACGTGTCTCATTGTGTTAAACCTGGCAGTACCTAAATGTTTTTTTAATACTATCAATAATTATACTAGGGTCATTTCAAAAGTTCAGCACACTGTTAGATATAATTGAATAAAATAATTTGTTTTGCAAAATACCCTTGCAGGCCTTCAGTATAAGCTCCGTTCTTGCTTACGGTACTTTCCTAACGCTTTGGCAACATGTGTGTCCCGGATAGCGGACCTCCATTGCTGAGCTGTGCGATTACTCGGGCCTCCAGACTGGAAGCTGCGCCAGTTGCATCGAAACGTTTGCCACGAAGCTGTCCCTTCAAAAAAGTCTGCTAGGACAGTGTGCCGGGTGGGTAAGTTTTTGCCATCCATACTGGTCTCACTGGCGGGGCAATACGCGGTCTTGCATCGTCGTGCTAAATGTGAGCACCAGCTGCAAGCGTGTCAGGCGTTGTTTGACGAATTTTCTGGCGCAGATCACTTTGCAGACACGGCCTGTAGAACGCGCCTACCGCTGAGGCCCCGCTGGGCCGCTCTGTGACAGTCACTCCACTCATCTCGTACACAGAAGATGACCCTCAGCTTCACTTCTGACTATTCGCGGCGGAATTTTTTCCGGTGCGCAGAGTCGCAAGTGTTCCGTCGTTGAGACAGACTTCAGCTGTGGCTCAAACTCTCGTCTCCACACTTCGTCAAGTGCAACAGACCTGTTCGGAGGTTCTCCTTCTGTTCAATAACGTTGAAGCAATTCTTCTGCGATTATTGTTCGACCTGACTTCTGCTCTGGCCTCAAATCGTGAGGATCCCACCTGGCAGCAAATTTTCTCATCTTTAACTCCAACGTTACAATTCTGTAAACTGGAGTGACAGACACTCTGGTCTCATATATTTTTTCCAGTGGTCCTCTCTCAACATATCGTTAGCAATAATCTAGAGGAGTATTGCGCTGCACCTGATGGCCTTCCGTCTTGTCGGGCTGTCGTCGGCGCTGACCCGACCTTCACGGAAACGACCAGACCAGCGCGACACCGCTGCACTATCCCCACACGGCTCTCTCAAAGCCCTGTAAATTGACCTTGGGCTCTTTCCACTCGGGGATTTGATTCAGATTTCGGAGTGCTGGTCACTCTACGGGTAATCCGAGCTGCCCGCTTCCACAGTCCCTTTCAAAACTGAACTGCTTGCGACACCTCCAGGCGGACCAGCAGACACATGCACGCCCGTCACGCCTAAAGCCTCGCTCACAACTCACACGAATTTCAACCTGATCACGCCAAGTTAACCCTCAGCTCACGAGGTGACTTTTCTTTAACGTATACTACAACGTGTGGTCTCTGCGATCGCTTTGTGAAACCAGATATGTAAGGCGAAAATCATTTGAAATTTTTAATTGTCTCTACATTTGTTTCAATGTTGATGTTAATGCACTAAATAATGACTGCAGCGTTTAACTTTTCATCATACAAAATCACATACCTTTTTGCAGTTTTTTTAAATAGTACACATAAACGAGCTGTTAAAGAACTGAAATTTATTTCCTGAAACTTGTAGTGCCTCTGTTCACATAAAACTATATTCCAAAGTTCAAACTTGCACAAGAAACTGCACTCGATAAGTACAAATAGAAAGTCTGAAAAATTGACGTTCACTGGTGGAATCTACATTTTTCTTTATCACCACTCAGAACAAAGGACGTAGCCAAAGGCGTGCTTCAGCGGGTCCGCATGGCCGCTATCGCCTCGATGAAATTAAATACGACACAGTTGCCACGTAGTGAAATCGAAAGATATTTTCATTTTCAAGTCATACTACGAAAATAGGAAACGCTTTGTTGACAGCCAGCAAGGTCAACGATAGATTTAAGCTATCTATACATCCATAGCACTATTGGCTCTCGCCCTTCCGTATTTTAGCCAAGACCAGTTGTTCGCCTATCTTGAGCTCACTTGTTGTTTCGTTAGTTCAGTTCTTACAAGCAACTGAATGTAATATAAGACCTTCCGTTTATTGTTTTAGTGCTGTATGCTGTTGTGATACTTTCTCATTATGGACAAGTTTGTAACATGAAAGAAGAGGAAAGCAGAACTATATTCTCCCGCTGGTGCTATGGTAACTTAAAAATATGTACGCGTTACTATAACAGCGCAATTAGCTCTCTGTAGCAGTTTAATGTGTAAGTAGGATGTTTATGTTTTTTTATTGGTAACGCCGCCGCCACGTAGCGCTCTGTATGAAAATCACTGGCTGTGACGTGTGCAGTCTGTGGCTGGTTTGCATTGGTGTCTCGCTGTATTGCAGTACCTCGAGTAATGAAGATTTTTGTGAGGTAAGTGATTTGTGAAACATATAGGTTAATGTTAGTCAGGGCCATTCTCTTGTAGGGATTATTGAAAGTCAGATTGCGTTGCGCTAAAAACTATTGTGTGTCAGTTTAAGCACAGTCGTGTATAATTGTTCTAAGGGGACGTTTCATATGTCGACCCTTAGCCAAGGATACCTCACTGGAATCTTCTGATTTTTTCCTTGTAGTTTGTGTAATTAGTGTAGCTTTTGTTTATTGCTAGCGCGTAATCATAGAGAGAATTTCCTTTGTAGTTGCAGTCTTTCATTCTTGTACAGTAAAATAGTTGTCGCATGCATGTAGTTTTGCACGAAGTATTTCGCAGGTGCGCTTGCAATTAACTAGATATAATTTTCAGTGCTATGTTAATGTGTTCTCTTATTTTTGTTCTTCAAATTGTGTTTTTCTGTGTTGTCGTGTGAAAAATTGTGACAATAATGGCGTGTGAAAAACGTAACACTAGGCTCCAAAGTAAACTGAGAAATGACAGTGAAGACGAAAGCAGTGTGTTAGCGTCACCATGTAATGAATTCACTAACGTTCAAAGTAGTAATTTGGTAATAGCGCATAGGGAAATGGAGCGGGCTGCAAATAATGGTGTAGGCAGTGAAACAATCAGTGAACAGGGAAGCATTTTCGATCGATCGGTCGGCAACAGCTCGCCTCAGGATTCCGAAATGACAGGACACAATCTTGCAAATACTGCAGATTAAGATTTTGCGTCCTCACCGTTTTCTCAAATAAATCAAGACACATTTTCCGCTTTTCAAAATGCGAATGTTGCCGGTTCAAATGCACTGCCGAAAAGCACTGAGGAACATGTTTCAGACACCAGTGCACTGTTATTACAGTTAATGAAACAAATGGGACAAAATCTTCAAAAGTCAGACACAATGGAACAAAATCTTCAAAAGTTGGACACAATGGAACAACACCAGAGACAAACACAGCAACAGTTAGACACAATGGAACAAAATCTTCGGAAGTTAGACAGCACACTTGAACAAACACGTGACGATTTAACTACTGAGTTACATAACATTGAATCGAAATGCCAAAAAATCTGTAATGATGTAAAAACACAAATTTGTGAGCATTTTCAACCTATCTTTTCGCGGCATGAAAATGCATTACAGAATCATGAAGCAGCCATAAAAGAACTGCAAACTATTGTTCGTGAAAATCACGACACCTTGCAAGCTAAAATGGACTCAGTTGCATCTACCGATTCGGTTACGCAACTTGCAAGAATTCAGAAAAACTTAAAGGTCACAGTAGATTCGATTTCAACACAAATGGACACTGAAACTTGGTTCAGAAAAACACACTGAGGAAATGTGTTCACTATCGGAGAAAGTAGCCGAACTTTCAGATCAGTTCACTAACTTATCTACAAAGGTAGATGATGATCTGAATGAGACAGAAGAGTGCGAACAAATTAGGAAATTCAAACAAAATCAGAATCAAATTAATACACAACACCAAAGAGAAATCCGGGAAGTGCAAGATCAGCTGACACAGGTAATACAAGAATTACGTATTTCAGAGGACACTCGCGCTCCAACACGGGAAGAGGGACTTAGAAATACGGAAAAGCCACAAAATAATAACACAGGGCATTTCGGAAATTATGAAAGAAATTGGCAAGGTGCACCGAATTTTGAGATGGAACCGCCGACACGACGTAACAGTGACTGATATGCTACCCGCCGACACGATGATTTTGACTATAAGCTGTTCATTACTGCACGTAAATTCAAAACATTTAAGAATTCTGGCAACGACATTCATCCACAAGCGTGGCTTCATCAATTCTCTCATTGTTTTCCTCCCAACTGGTCATTAGAGCACAGATTAGAATTTATGTGTGGCTACTTGGAGAATGAACCAGCTGTAAGAATGCGATCGGTCATTCACGATTGTCACAGTGAAGGAGAATTTTATCATGCCTTCCTCTCAGCATATTGGTCTCAAGCTACACAAGACCGAGTAAAACATAGCATCATAATGATGAAAAATTTCGAACAATCTGAATTTTCCAGTCCTATGAAATATTTTGAAGACATGTTGCATAAGAACCAGTATCTTTAAAACCCATACAGCCCCTCAGAACTCATCCACATTTGCTTAATGAAATTGCCTGAACATTTACGACACATTATTTTGATAGGACGTTGCAAAGACGACACTGAAGCTTTTCAGCGACTCTTACAAGAACTGGAAATTGACACTGACAATCGCGGAACGCAAAAACAGGAAAACAGTCATTACAGGTCATATCCGTCGCAATTCCGCGATGAAAGAAATAACAACTGGACACGACAAGGCTATTCTCACAACGCAAATCGTGACCAAAACAGACACCACCCGTATGACAACCACTGGCAGAGTAATAGTTACAGAGAAAGATCGTATTTCCGTAGTAATGAACATGACAGAGACAATCATAGAAACAGACAATATGGCAACCAGAACTATTATTATCACGGGAGACAGAATAACTTCAGACGCAACGGTCCAGCGCGCAGTTACGATTCAGGGAGAAATTTTCCACCACGTGACCGACAAGAAAGAAACTATGGAATCTACCGACATGACGACAGACGATATGATCGTAACGACAAACCTGAATTGCAGCAGTACTGGCGGGATTCAAACCGGGCAGGGCCCTCTCGGCAAGGTGAATTTGTATAAGTTAGGTCTCCTAATCCCAATAACGACGTGCGCCAACAAAGAGACAGACAATGACTCGCACCGCAGGCAGCCACGTGCTCCGGCTGGCGCAGAGAAAAATAACATAGACGCTAACCTTGAGAAAAATTCCAGTATTCTATACCGACGTATACCGCATGTTAATTGCGTTCAAGTTAACTCTGAGCACAAGGAAGAGTAAAGGATTGTACTACATTTCACATGTAAAACCGTTTATTCAAAGATAATCTGCTTTTTAACTTTGCCTTCGCCATATAACTTTTCACTTTACATTAATAGTATGCTTTGTCAGACTAAAAAATTGTTAACATGCAACAATGTTTGAAGTTAACCGTCCAGTCTAGAACGCAGGGAACATTTTTAAATAGAAATCACGAATGCATTGTTATAGTGAACAGACGACACAGTGTTGTTATTTGTACATTCTTGCTTGCTAGTTGCACGATTACGTAACGACTATAAGGCTTACATACTTAGGACATATACTGTTAATGAGATTTTAATGCAACATTTTGGTTTAGTTGAAAAGACATTCTTTATTTGAAGTACTTTCTGTGAGATTAAAGATGGCTTAGCATTTGGTTTCTTTGATAGCTACACGATTCTATCACGACGCTACTAATGTGTGACACAATTTACATTGTGCTTTTGCACTGTATCTGTTTTATATCTGCACAGTTTTTCTGTATTATTCTGGAAAGTAAAACATGTTTTAGTAGTAACGTTTGTGGTATAGCTACAATGAGACAGCCTTTTCTGTAGCACAACAATACGTACAGTACAGTACTTACTTCATCACGGCAATAAGCGTAATAACTAAGATATCTATATGCAAAGCATTTCACTTTCGTTTATCATGAGGTAAGTACATTGACTTCAACAGAACTTTGCTTACAGAGGACGATAACTACGACACTTCCACAGTATTATCTTACAACAAGACGCACATTTAGCGCTACAAGACACGTATTTGAGTGACTAATTTTGTACTTCAAACATTTATTTTTAAAGATTTTTGAATTACAATGATACAAAGGTTTTCCCTGATACATTTCATTCCACTGCTGTAATCTTTAACATCTGAGGGTATAATTACATTAATCCTCAGGGGGGTACACGCTTACTTTGTGTACCATGTGTTTGGCAAGCACAAGGAGCCCTAGCTAATATGGTATTTGCTTATACAACTTTACACATCGGTACCATATTTCTCTAACACATAAATTACACAGCTATCTGATCATTTAACTGAGAGAGACAAACATTTATTTTACTACATCAGTGACAGATGTTTACGTAATTGCACCGTTGGATAACTTCACACTTATTAAATTGTATTTGGTCTGTACTTTGTGAACTGTTCATATTTTTTCGGAACCATTGTGATACTATGAGAGCTTTGAATGATGTATTTGGTATGGGATCATGATTTTTAAAGTACGTTTGAGGTAGATGACACTATTGAAATGAGCAGAGAATATTTTTTAGGTTTTGAAGTTATTGCAGAAAGCTACGATGATTTTGAGATTTAGCTGAGTTTTTGTGATGTTATTATGACGATGACAGTGTGTATTATGCTGTTGCGGAATGTTTATGATCAATAAGCTGATGGTATAAGAGTTATTTGATTATGCTACCTATCTGTTATGATAAAATATTGAAGAAGTGTCGACGAATAATGTAAGGAATAATGAGTAGTGGTTAGGGACTCTGGTTTGTGAAAAAGGTTGTTGGAAACCAAGAATCGTACTTTAAGAGTTATGAAATGTATGTACTTGCGTGAATGTATTACAATACCGACGAAAATTTTTTGGACACTATTATATTTAAAGGATTTTGTTTCTACAGATGTGTAACGCAAATTCTTGACCTGTGAAATATTTTTATATGAGACTGTCACTGTAGCGGAAACTGCTGTTGTAAATATTTTGGTAAGACAGTTAAGTGACCACCTGCACACAATGTGTCGTGGGCACCCAGCTGCGCGACAGCCACCTGGAAACAAGCCATTAGTGTGTGCCTTTCAGAGGCACAAGAAAAAAAAGGCATTATCCTCGCTATTGACATTCCTTTGTAGAAAGCATAGTAAATACGACACCCTCAAACTTGAAAACATGATTACACTGTAGAGTTCTTAATTTATGACATTTACTGAAATGAAATGATGAGAAACATTTTATATCTATTGTCTTTCTATCTGCACTGCAGCATTGGTTAAAATAAAATTTAATAGATGTACTAATATCACTATTTTCTGTCTACAGACCCAGTAAAGAATCATTTTATGATGTACTTTCTTGGAAAAGAGAGCACAAATAGACATTTCCCTTCACAGGAATTGCAAAAATGTGACATAGGTATTAAACATTTTTACTGTAATATTTTTTCTGCTTCAGCTTTGTCATGTTTAGATATAAATTATTACATTTATTGCTGCTCACTATGCTTACTTGCATTTCTTTTGTCATAGCTGTTTGTATTAATTGTTTTGTGCCGCTGCATTGCCTCGTCCCTTAGTTAAGCATCTGAGCTCAGTAGATTTAAGTTAGTTAAGATGGGGTAGGCTATAAAAGGGAACGAGTTGTGATGAATTGGAAGAAATGCATTGAGAAGCTATATGAAAATGATTTGGCCAAAAAAGTAGTGTACAGTGGAGGAAAACTATTTTTTAAAGAGTATGTGAACAAAATACAGAAAGCATGCTTGGATAGGATATTTTGGTGGAAACAAATGTTGAGATAAGACGAAAGATCTACAGAATGACGTTTTGGGTTGGACTGCAGTACCAAATGTTACACTGAAAACAAACCCTGTCCTTTCCTTGTGTTATCCCGCTATGTGTTTGTGTACCCTTGTGTTCTTCGGGTCTTTATATGTTTATCTGATAAGATTTATGTTGCAGAATTTTTCTAATACTCAGTTACATGAACTATGATGAGGAATACTGTTATCCTCAAATATAATTTGCATTAATAACATGTTATTTATTTTGTAAAGATGTTTACACATTATTTATTCTGTTTTGTTCTAATGCTCATGTGTGAAGTTGATGTTTCAAAAGTTATTCTGATCTTTTATGTATGTACTTATGTCGTAATTTTTGTAACACTGATATATTTGCTATTTCGATTCTTTTGTAAAGCCTGTACTACTACCAATGTTATCTGTATTGTTACGTTCTTTAATGATACATTTTGTACCTTTGTTATTGTATTCTCATGTTATAAAATTGTAATTGACACCAGTTCATCAAATTAAGTAACTTGTAAATTACATTTCACTACACACGTTTCTGTTGGTCATAGTATATGGACAATATGTGAGAAGTAGGGACTGATAGTGTTTGCAAGTGTATTGATAATTCAGCAAGGGACTGGTTAACAGCATTGCTGGTTCTAAGGACAATTCCAAAAACTTTGTGAGTGGACAAGTGGTGGGTTACGGACTTGCTATATTATCCGCAAGACTCTTCAATGGTGATTGTGCGCCTGCACAGTCAAACAGATGGCTGCTGGCTATCTCTACAAGGACTGAAGTGGGTCTACACCTTTGATGACTCCCCAATACCATTATTTCTACAAGGACTGCAGTGGGTCTGCACTTCTGATGGCCCACCAATATCGTAATCTCTACCAGGACTACAATGGGTCTACTCTGTGTTGACCTACCTACCAATATTCTTCAAAACTTCGACTGACTCTGCTGTGGGTTTGCTCTGTTGTGGGCCATTACCTGTCTGCATGTCAAGAGTCAGCACTGTCTTTCCGTTGGAAGGACAACACTACTTCTTCAAGACTGCATGGAAATCCACTACTTCTATGTGCATTTTCTTATATTGCTCAGTCTTTGAGAAAAACACTACTATTTTACTGTGATGAATGATCAGGACTGTCTATATGGACTGTGAGAAAATTTTAGCTTTTGACCAACATTGTATCAATAAGTGTGTGCATTTGATTTCTTTGCTATTGTAATCATAATTATGAAAAAATATTTCAAATCTGTATTGGCCACTGCCCAAAGCAATTTGTAAATTTTTTTGTGGGGAGCATGGGGGCTATGTAAGTAGGATGTTTAGGTATTTTTATTGGTAACGCCGCCGCCACGTAGCGCTCTGTATAAAAATCACTGGCTGTGCCGTGTGCAGTCTGTGGCTGGTTTGCATTGTTGTCTGCGATTGTAGTGTTGGGCAGCGGCAGCTGGATGCTAACAGCGCGTAGCGTTGCGCAGTTGGAGGTGAGCCGCCAGCAGTGGTGGACGTGGGGAGAGAGATGGCGGAGTTTTGAAATTTGTAAGACTGGATGTCATGAACTGCTATATATATTATGACTTCTGATGATATTACGGTAAATACATTGTTTGTTCTCTATTAAAATCTTTCATTTGCTAACTGTGCCTATCAGTAGTTAGTGACTTCCGTAGTTTGAATCTTTTATTTAGCTGGCAGTAGTGGCGCTCGCTGTATTGCAGTAGCTCGAGTAACGAAGATTTTTGTGAGGTAAGTGATTTGTGAAACATATAGGTTAATGTTAGTCAGGGCCATTCTCTTGTAGGGATTATTGAAAGTCAGATTGCGTTGCGCTAAAAACTACTGTGTGTCAGCTTAAGCACAGTAGTGTATAATTTGAAGTCGTTATTTTGAGGCTGGTAGAACTTTGGGGTCGCAATATGTCAAGCAGGGGAGCTGTAAATATCATTACAAATAACATTAAATTACGATCAGTGCATAGAAACATACTTGGATTTGTCTACGCTGTACAAAAATCCCGTTGATCAACAGAAATATCGCCCAAATGAGAATGGTTGCGTTTATTTAAGAAACCTGCTCAATATTCTATCTCGAGGAGCCCAAATGCCAAATATCGCCGAATGTCGTCACCCGGGCGGTGCCGCTTAAGAAAGCCACTTCCGATACCGAACGATGGGGAGGCGTTTGTGGAGAGCGCAAGAGGTGTGTGATGACAGAACATTCTACAGTCCGTTCGTTTCTAACAGATTTTTACAGCAGCTTGCGTGAATTTGCCCGAGCCGAGTGCGTCCTAGATCCCTTACTCCCTCTTTCGTCAAAAATATTCAAATGTCTGTGAATTCCTAAGGGGCCAAACTGCTGGGATCATCGGTCTCTAGATTTACACACTACTTAAACTAAGCCAAGAACAACACACACACCCACGCCCGAGGGAGGATTCGAACCTTCAGCGGGAGTAATCCGCCTCTGACCGCGCGGCCCTCTTTCGTCCAAAATCTATTTACGCTCTTGTAATACTATAATAACTGAAGCCATCAATTCCAGATTAAATTTTAAAAAAAACATGCATTCGTGCACTATCAAATGACTAAACATGCACAATTAAAGAAAATACATGCAATGTCAGAATTTAATATATCTGTTGCGAAGTGTTTTATTTTATTTTAGAAGAGTCTGCAACAACCCGTTTTTGAGAATTCTGCACCGACCTGGGACAGCTCTGCGTGATGAGCCACTGAGCTAGGAACCCCTGGATCCGAGATGCGAGGTGGCTTAAAGCCATACGCCGACAACCTTCAAAATGGTTATCCGCGGTTTTTCAGTTTAGGCAAATGCTGGGTTTGGTCCCTTCTATAGCCGACAGTCAATTCCTTCCGAATAACGATCTTTCCGGACAACTTCCAGTGCCGTTGAAAATGCAGTCCCCCTGCTTAAATGAAAAGAGCAGCATCGAAGGCGATCCGAGCACCTCTTTGGACACCCCCATCTCCAAAATCCGTGCAATACACAAACAGTAATCCAAATTCTCCTATTTAGGTTCATGTATTTGTCTGCCGGGACGTTCTTCAATGCAGAAAAGGATCTTTCTTACATTACGTAACGTAAATGAAGAAATCTGGGAGAGTGTAACGTAGAATAATTCCAGATCCTTTGTACTTACGCCACATTATTCTGTCTTTTCTGTCGGACAGAGGTCTCTTTATTCGAAAAGCCCTGTCGGTAATACTAACGGTGTTCCAAAAATTAGCTCAAGAGGAAGGGTGTAAAACGACCTTGGAGGGTGAAGGTAGTTTGGACCCTGGCGGCTTCGTAGGGGTTTGCCAAAATACAGCACTCCTGAGTAATTAGGTTATATCTCCGCTTGGTGAAACACCGAGATCATTTTCCAATAAATTGGCTTATTACTCTTTTTGGAAATTTTCAGTAAAATGAAAAACTTGAGAGTTTCTGAGGTCCACTTTAGCGAACCGTCCCCCCCCCCCCCCCCCCCCCGCACCCCCCCTCTCCCCGCCTCGCTTCTCAAAATCCTGGCTACATCCTGATCATAACACATTTGATTTTGACTACCCCTTTAAGTACGTCGTAGTCTTCCAGCCACACAATTGAATCTATACATCGGAGAAGCGATGAGAGACATAAAAGAAGCGTTCCAGAATGGGATCAAAATTCAGGGTCAAAGGTTATCAATGATAAGGTTTGCTGACGACATTGGTGTCCTGATTGAAAATGAAGAATTATTACAGGATGTGCTGAATGGAACGAACAGTCTTATTAAGTACAGAATATGGACTGAGAGTAAATTGAAGAAAGACAAAAGTAATGAGAACTGGCAGAAACGAGAACAGGAAGAGACTTAATATCAGGCTTGGTGATTACGAAGTTCATGACGTTAACGAATTTGCTACCTAGGCAGCAAAATAACCCATGATGGAAACATCAAAGAGGACATAAAAAGCAGACTGGCACTGCCAGAAGGGGCACTGCTGTACGAGCCAAGTCTGCTGGTGTCAAACATAGGCCTCGCTTCCTGAGAATGTACCTTCGGAGAACAGCATTGGTAGTGAACTATGGATTGCGGGAAAACCGGAACAGAAGATAATCGAAGAATTGGAGACGTGGAGCTACAGAAGAATGTTCAAAATTAGGTAAGGAATGAGGAGGTTCTTCGCAGATGCGCTGAGGAAAAGAATATGAAGAAACCGTTGACAGGGGGCTGTAGAGGGTAAAAACAGTACGGGAAGACAGAGATTGGAATACATAAAACAAATAATGGGGACGCGGGGTGCAAGTGCTACACTGACATGGAGAGACGGATGATTCGAAGAATTTAAAAACGAAAAAGTATTGTCTGATTTGTCTGCAAGTACAAGTTTCACATATTTTGTCAAGCAGATGGATGCATACGTTCGGAAATGTTTGGATGATACTTTTCTTTTTCTTTCAGTTCTCACAAGTGTAGAGAGTTTAACGTACGACCATTGGCAAGAACTTATACTACGAATTCTATTTTGGTCTCTAATAAACTCTATTGTTTGTGCTCGTTCCTTAATTTTATTAGTACATTTCGATTTGTCCGTGGAAAGGGTAGTCCCTCACTGCCTAATTTGCACCGTTCAGATGCCGAACGGCACACCGGACAGCTCTCACACGTAAACTAAAGCGAACACTGGAAGCAGGTAACACACTTAGTACGGGAACAGAACACCAGGGGCGCTCCAGTAGACGCACGGGTCTGCAGTAGGCCATCTAGACAACAAAGTCGGTGGTGTAAAAGGGGCTCGGAAGGTGCTAGAATCTAGACGCAGAACTACTCTCTGGAAGTCTACTCACACAGCGCGTAGAGAGGCTGACGAGAAGTGGCGCTGGTGGCAGCCCGGGCTCGTGCGAAGCGCCTGGATGGAGGCCCGCCGGCGTCTCCGGAGCTGCGGCCAGTTCTGCGTTCTGCGGACTCCAGAGGAGCGCGGTCTACACGCACAAGCCGATCTAGTCAAACCGGTTCGACGTGGACGGCAAAACCTTGTGACCTCACAGCCAATCTACGAGCAATAAAGAGCCCTGCAAATACCAGAATTTCTTAAACACTTGTTTATCGGACAGAAGTACAAGAAATCTCGCTGACGACGCTGTGGTCACCAGCGCAGGATGATCGCGAGGTACTGCCGAAAGACCCGTACAAATTTTCCACTCGCTGTAATGAGTTACCGCTCTCTTTCAGTACGGGTATGTTCGACACAATCACCTGTAACAGAGACAAAGAGCCCCTTACACTCCGATTGCAATGTCGTACGAAAACTTTCACATTTTAATTTTTCTCTCTTTTAATGAGAAAACAAAACATATATATAATATTTATTATCTAAAAATGAATGGATGAAAATGGGGAAGAAATGGCTTTAAATATTTTTGTTATTTACTCTTTCAGTACAACCTTTGTTGAAGAACCCCTTTTTTTTACGTGTGGTAATAAAAATTCATTTAGACAGAATTAAGCATATTTAAAATTACGTGAACCTTAGCAACCCTCTCATGCTGATACATTCAAACTAACTGATTAATAACATTTATGACTTTGAAAATTATTTAAATTAATTTTTATGTATTTCGGCCTTGGCACATGTTTTCTAAATGCAGTGGGTTTTTAAATATTTACTGAATTCTTTCCCGGCGTCAGCTATGGAACACAAGACTGTCTCTGTGAGCATAAAATGGTTAAATATTGACAAAACACTATTCACTATACGTTTAAGTTATTTGCTTTAGAAATTGAAAGAACCAACAGATTAACAACTTCAACGTTAATTATCCGCCTATGATTGCACAAATGTAAAACCAGTAATAAATTCAGTCAGCCTCAGGATCGCTGTAAAAGAAAAATATTTCGTAATTCACTGCTAATTTTACCTGCTCCCGATTTTATAGCGGAACAATTTTTTTGAATGTGCCGCCTCTGCAAATCGTCGGTCACGGCACAGCCCAGCAACACCAACGATAATCGCTAAAAGTGTTGAAAATTCTTTAAAGAAATATTATAGATGACATGGGCAAGCTAATTTACATTAGTAATACACAATTTTGTTAAATTATAATGTATTTAGACCATAACAATAATTAAAATTACACACCTTTATAATTTCTCGTCTAATGGCGGCTAAAGATAGATACAGACAAAAGAAGTCTACTTATTCATATAATGCTACGTCACAGGTTCCTCTCTCTCTCAGCTCACGAGGAAGACGATAAAGAATGCACATTATGTAGTGCTATTTATAGTATTGCTGATAATGAATATCTCTTTGTAATCTTACAACATTATTTTCCTCTGTGGCTACATTTTACATTTTTTCATAGCAGGTATATACATATTTCGTAATTACATTATGGGTATAGAAATATTACAATCATAAATACATCGAGAATCTTATTAAAGAAAATATTACAATAATAACCAACGTCCTTTGTACAAAATTAAGTAATATTTTTTGTTAAACAATTACAGTACATACGAATTGCTTCATAGCGGCGTACGTAGTACAATGAAATGTCATTTCAGAGTGTGTGCTGCCAGGGAACGCTACATTGCCCCCTGGCAGAATTTGGCAAAGAGTTTCTATGCTTTGACACAATGGTGCCAGTAACGTTCTTTACAATTCTGTTTTTTTTTTATGGAATGGCTCTTTTAATTAGTCCAGGGTTATATATGTGTTCATGGCTCCCCCATTTTGGCAAAGGCAGACAGGAAGGCTGGACAAAACTGTGTCGGAGCCCAGCCATCCCAGTTGGTTCATGATTAATCTTGTCTTTTTAACAGTAATTCTTTAGAAATGATTTAGCTGTTTGTCATCAATATTTACATAATATCACAGTCACATACAGTTCAACGAAAGTTTGTTGTGTGAGTTTAAAAACTCGTAATTATCATTTTGCGATATATTGTCACTTGTCCTAGGATATATCACTTTGTTTCTTGAAATCATTTAGTACAACGTCACTTTCATAATGTTCTCACTACCTACGTGTTACAAATCCATCTCGTACACTTGTTAGTGTTCATTTTCTCTCGTCAATTTACGGGTATACATAATAAGTGTTCAATGTTCGTCAAAAATCGAGTTCACTGACATGTTATGCAGTTTGTGTAAATATTTTGGAATGTGTCAATAGTGCTGTAGTTGGTGAGCGCTGCGGAGTGATAGTTGAGCGGCGCTCGGCGCGGCGCGTCTGCTCCGTGTAGGTCACCGCCCCCGGTGTTGACAGCTACGGCGCTGAGAGGCGCGTGGCTGTCTGGAATGTTACGGGTTGCTGCGGCCGCTGCATGGCTGAAGTAGCCGGATGCGCGTTGTATATCAGCTAGCTCGTGTGACATCTTCTTGCAGTGCTCCAGCAAACATGCAGCAAGTTCACAAACAGTGTACTATCCTTACGGGCATTTTTCCTGCTGTGGGAAAGAACGCACACAGTTACTGGCAGTTATTATTCAGTAGGCTTTCACTAGTCTGGTTTGCACAATGTTTCGTTGTCAAAGTAACGCGTTTTATGGGCACACAATATTTTTTCACCATGTCATGACTTGTCATTAGTCACACGCAAGTTTTCACCTTAGAACATAATGTATCTCTGAAGTCAATGCGCTTTCCTGGCGTCCCTAGACACACAAAGAATATTTTTTTTTTTACACACGCACAGTATAAGTTATAGTTTGACACTAGCTTGGTCCACCGTCTATTATCGGCTCGCTGTTCGTCTCGTGTTAGTTCCTTGTCCACTTGCACACACGGCGATGTTACAGTTTCTTATTGCTTGTTCGAAACAACCTCGTGGTGTATTGGTGCAGTTTTAACAGACACTGTCTGTCTCTGACACATAATACAGCACTTTTGTTTAAGTTTTTTCAGTTAAAATGTCCGTTGTGCAATTTTTTGTAACAGCACATTCGTAACTTCTTTGTTTGCTCTTTACCAAGGTGTGTGATAATTGCGTATATGGTACCAAATATTAAAATTTCGTATTAGTTTGCCCAAAAATTATCTATATTTATGTTCGAGTATTTGTGCATTCCAGCGGGATTCAGGCATATTGTTCAATAACTCCTTTGAAATTATGTTTCACTTTATTTGCAAGGTCCTACGTAACTACAGTGTAGTCTCTTTAGCCTAAAATTGACTTGGACTGTATCAGATCTACGATCTGCACATGCTTTAATTGAAGCTTCTTTGTGCGTAACTTTGCGTTACTTAAATTTGCAATAAGTTTGCCTCCCATGGTGCCCTCGGGTCACTGCTGGGTGCATTACTCTCTTTGATAATACTGGTCTGAAAATAAAATTGTCAGGGTCTCATATTATTAATATTATTCCGGGTTCGAACCTGTCAAACTGATGGCTACACACACACACACCTATATATATATATATATATATATATATATATATATATATATATATATATATATATATATATATAAAGACTGTACCAAGAAATATTATTATGCAGTACACAAACTAATCACTACTAAAATGTTCCTCCTGACTGATCTCTGTCACAATTTAACACTACAAATAAATGCACTAATCAGGTTATCTGTGCAGACATTTAGAGCATGTAGCTAACAGTAATCAAAAAGAAGACATAACACAAATAATCACAAACAAAAGAGAAAGTCAATCATATTCTTATAACTAAATACTTCTACACTAGTACATTATCTCTACAGATCACACATCATTAATGTTCATTCATTTCCAAAGGAATGGTGTACCTTTTTACACATAACACATAGGATTACTATAAGGGGACAAAGACGGTTCTATTATTCCCCACTCGATCAGCTTTCTAATTTCTTTGGCTACTATTTCCTTCTTGGACCAAGGAGGCTCGACAGAGGGTTTTGTGAGGCTTCACCTCGATATTGTACTGATATCCCTTAACACTTCCTGGTCGTTCTGAAAATACATCTGCATAGTCAGATAATAACTGTACCAAATCCTGCTGCTGCGTTGAGTTCAAATTTTCGAACTGTGATACTTTGTTCACAAGCGCGTCCACATTTGCTTTTAATTGATCACCTTGTACGTCTGGATAATAGAGATTTTGTCCTCGAGAAGGATTGTCTAAATGTAGTATCCACTGATTCCTACATTTTATGTCAATAGCATTACAATTAGGCTCAGGTACCCCTTCAGATCTGAGCATGGACAATTCTATCCTCCTACCCGTGTTCTCCGTGAAAGGTCGTTTACTGCGTGCCTTTCTCTCAAAAAATCTACCCCCAAAATGCAGGTTACCTTTAAACCCTTTACTACCAGGAACGAGCACGCTATGTCTTCTCTCCCTATATACATCTCTACCCGCACTTGGGGTTTAATTATTTGTCGCTGTGCACTGATGGCTCCAGTGAGTTTGCAATTGTTCACAGGAAAAGTCAGCATACGCTTTTCTTTCCCCAGTACTCTGAATAGGTCCATACTCATGACACTGACAGTAGCACCTATATCTACGATTGCTTGCACATCAATAATGTTCATTTTGATCTCTATTATCGCTTGTACTTTGTCTTTGTGCTCCTTTGTGCACGTGGGTGGTTCAGTTATTAATTCATTATACCTGAGAATACAGATTTCCGATGTTTTGTTCTGTGTCGAGCTGCTCTCACTCCAAATCTCAGCCGGCGGTGGAGAGCGTATCTCTGCTGAATCTAGTTTGTTGGATTATTACTAGTGGATGGGTGTGGCTGCTCTGTGTCGCTGACCTCCACTATGTGTAAGCTGTGTTGCGTCGGCCGCCACGGTTGCGCAATTGGCGCATTTTGTGGTGGCGGTCAGTTATTGTCATATCTTTCACTGTTTTGCCGGTCCGGACTGGGCCTCTGGTTCTGTGGCCAAGTTAGGTTTGCATCGTTATAGGTATTGGTGTTCCACGGCCCCCCTGGCATTTTTCTATCTACTATTGCTTGGTGGGCCTGTTTCATATCGGTCATCGAACCTCCTTTTCCGGTCATTGTTCACCGGCGGACTATTCCCGTTCCGGTCTCTACATCTAGGCCCGTTTTGTACATAATCTTGTCTCGTTACCTCCACCGTTTCCAATATTTGGTGGAGGCGTGTTATTTCCAACATTTCTGTAACCGTTTCCATTACTTCTAGCCTGTTCAGAGGCTGCCTTAACATCCTCCTGAATCAGGTCAATTGAGTCCAGAACAGACAAGAAAAGTTCCATGTCGTTCTCCGAAACGTGTATAAGTTTTTCCTTTACGTGTATCGGCAAGTGTGATTTCAAAAAGTCTGATCATATCCCGGGATGAAATCTCCTCGTCCCAGTAACGGGTCTTATTAATGTTTGTTGTTGTTGTGGCCTTCAGTCCTGAGACTGGTTTGATGCAGCTCTCCATGCCACTCTATCCTGTGCAAGCTTCTTCATCTCCCAGTACCTACTGCAACCTACATCCTTCTGAATCTGCTTGGTGTATTTACCTCTTGGTATCCCTCTACGATTTTTACCCTCCACGCTGCCCTCCAATGTTAAATTGGTGATCCCTTGATGCCTGAGAACATGTTCTACCAATCGATCCCTTCTTCTAGTCACGTTGTGCCACGAACTTCTCTTCTCCCCAATTCTATTCAATACCTCCTCATTAGTTATGTGCTCTACCCATCTAATCTTCAGCATTCTTCTGTAGCACCACATTTCGAAAACTGCTATTCTCTTCTTGTCCAAACTATTTATCGTCCATGTTTCACTTCCATACATTGCTACACTCCATACAAATACTTTCAGAAATGACTTCCTGACACTTATATCTATACTCGATGTTAACAAATTTCTCTTCTTCAGAAACGCTTTCCTTGCCATTGCCAGTCTACATTTTATATCCTCTCTACTTCGAGCATCATCAGTTATTTTGCTCCCCAAATAGCAAAACTCCTTTACTACTTTAAGTGTCTCATTTCCTAATCTAATACCCTCAGAATCTCCCGACTTAATTCGACTACATTCCATTTTCTCGTTTTGCTTTTGTTGATGTTCACCTTATATCCTCCTTTCAACACGCTATCCATTCCGTTCAACTGCTCTTCCAAGTCCTTTGCTGTCTCTGACAGAATTACAATGGCATCGGCGAACCTCGAAGTTTTTATTTATTATCCATGGACTTTAATACCTACTCCGAATTTTTCTTATGTTTCCTTCACTGCTTGCTCAATATACACTCCTGGAAATGGAAAAAAGAACACATTGACACCGGTGTGTCAGACCCACCATACTTGCTCCGGACACTGCGAGAGGGCTGTACAAGCAATGACCACACGCACGGCACAGCGGACACACCAGGAACCGCGGTGTTGGCCGTCGAATGGCGCTAGCTGCGCAGCATTTGTGCACCGCCGCCGTCAGTGTCAGCCAGTTTGCCGTGGCATACGGAGCTCCATCGCAGTATTTAACACTGGTAGCATGCCGCGACAGCGTGGACGAGAACCGTATGTGCTGTTGACGGACTTTGAGCGAGGGCATATAGCGGGCATGCGGGAGGCCGGGTGGACGTACCGCCGAATTGCTCAACACGTGGGGCGTGAGGTCTCCACAGTACATCGATGTTGTCGCCAGTGGTCGGCGGAAGGTGCACGTGCCCGTCGACCTGGGACCGGACCGCAGCGACGCACGGATGCACGCCAAGACCATAGGATCCTACGCAGTGCCGTAGGGGACCGCACCGCCACTTCCCAGCAAATTAGGGACACTGTTGCTCCTGGGGTATCGGCGAGGACCATTCGCAACCGTCTCCATGAAGCTGGGCTACGGTCCCGCACACCGTTAGGCCGTCTTCCGCTCACGCCCCAACATCGTGCAGCCCGCCTCCAGTGGTGTCGCGACAGGCGTGAATGGAGGGACGAATGGAGACGTGTCGTTCTCAGCAATGAGAGTCGCTTCTGCCTTGGTGCCCATGATGCTCGTATGCGTGTTTGGCGCCGTGCAGGTGAGCGCCACAATCAGGACTGCATACGACCGAGGCACACAGGGCCAACACCCGGCATCATGGTGTGGGGAGCGATCTCCTACACTGGCCGTACACCTCTGGTGATCGTCGAGGGGACACTGAATAGTGCACGGTACATCCAAACCGTCATCGAACCCATCGTTCTACCATTCCTAGACCGGCAAGGCAACTTGCTGTTCCAACAGGACAATGCACGTCCCAATGTATCCCGTGCCACCCAACGTGCTCTAGAAGGTGTAAGTCAACTACCCTGGCCAGCAAGATCTCCGGATCTGTCCCCCATTGAGCATGTTTGGGACTGGATGAAGCGTCGTCTCACGCGGTCTGCACGTCCAGCACGAACGCTGGTCCAACTGAGGCGCCAGGTGGAAATGGCATGGCAAGCAGTTCCACAGGACTACATCCAGCATCTCTACGATCGTCTCCATGGGAGAATAGCAGCCTGCATTGCTGCGAAAGGTGGATATACATTGTACTAGTGCCGACATTGTGCATGCTCTGTTACCTGTGTCTATGTGCCTGTGGTTCTGTCAGTGTGATCATGTGATGTATCTGACCCCAGGAATGTGTCAATAAAGTTTCCCCTTCCTGGGACAATGAGTTCACGGTGTTCTTATTTCAATTTCCAGGAGTGTACATACTGAATAACATCGGGGAGAGACTACAAACCTGTCCCACTCCCTTCCCAACCACTGCTTCCCTTTCATGCCCCTTAACTCTTATAACTGCCATGTGGTTTCTGTACAAATTGTAAATAGCCTTTCGTTCCCTGTATTTTACCCCTGCCACCTTCAGAATCTGAAAGAGAGTATTCCAGTCAATATTGTCAAAAGCTTTCTCTAAGTCCACAAATGCTAGAAACATAGGTTTGCCTTTCCTTAGTATAGCTTGCAAGATAAGTCATAGGGTCAGTATTGCCTCACGTGTTCCAATATTTCTACGGAATCCAAACTGATCTTCCCCAAGGTCGCCTTCTACTAGTTTTCCAATTCGTCTGTAAAGAATTCGCGTTATTATGTTGCAGCCTTGACTTATAAAACTGATAGTTCGGTAATTTTCACATCTGTCAACACCTGCTTTCTTTGGGATTGGAATTATTATATTCTTCTTGAAGCCTGAGGGTATTTCTCCCATATCATACATCTTGCTCACCAGATGGTAAGGTTTTGTCAGGACTGGCTGTCCCAAGGCCATCAGTAATTCTGATAGAATGTTGTCTGCTCTTGGGACCTTGTTTCGACTCAGGTCTTTCAGTGCTCTGTCAAACTCTTCACGTAGTATCGTAGCTCCCATTTCATCTTCATCTACATCCTCTTCCATTTCCATAATATTGTCCTCAAATACATCGCCCTTGTATAGACCCTCTATATACTCCTTCCACCTTTATGCTTTCCTTTCTTTGTTTAGAACTGGGTTTCCATCTGAGCTCTTGATATTCATACAAGTGGTTCTCTTTTCTCCAAAGGTCTCTTTAATTTTCCTGTAGGCAGTATCTATCTTACCCCTAGTGAGAATAGCCTCTACATCCGTACATTTGTCCTGTAGCCATCCCTGCTTAGCCATTTTGCACTTCCTCTCGATGTCATTATTGAGACGTTTGTATTCCTTTTTGCCTGCTTCAATTAGTGCATTTTTATATTTTCTCCTGTCATCAATTAAATTCAATAGTTTATCTGTTACCCAAGGATTTCTACTAGCCCTCATCTTTTTACCTACTTGATCCTCTGCTGCCTTCACTACTTCATCCCTCAAAGCAACCCATTCTTCTTCTACTGTATTTCTTTCCCCTAATCCTGTCAATTGTTCCCTTATGCTCTCCCTGAAACTCTGTACAACGTCTGGTTTAGTCAGATTATCCAGGTCCCGTCTTCTTAAATTCCCACATTTTTACAGTTTCTTCAGTTTTAATCTACAGGTCATAACCAATAGATTGTGGTCAGAGTCCACATCTGCCCCTGGAAATGTCTTACAATTTAAAACCTGGTTCCTAAATTTCTGTCTTACCATTATATAATCTATCTGATACCTTCTACTATCTCCAGGATTCTTCCATGTATAAAACCTTCTTTTATGATTATTGAACCACGTGTTAGCTATGATTAAGTTGTGCTCTGTGCAAAATTCTACCATGCGGCTTCCTCTTCCATTTCTTATCCCCAATCCATATTCACCTACTACGTTTCCTTCTCTCCCTTTTCCTACTACCGAATCCAGTCACCCATGACTATTAAATTTTCGTCTCCCTTCACTACCTGAGTAATTTCTTTTATTTCTTCAATTTCTTCGTCATGTGCAGAGCTAGTTGGCATATAAACTTGTACTTCGTGTCTATCTTGGCCACAATAATGCGTTCACTGTGCTGTTTGTAGTAGCTTATCCGAGTTCCTATTTTTTTATTCATTATTAAACCTACTCCTGCATTACCCCTGTTTGACTTTGTATTTATAACCCTGTATTCATCTGAACAAAAGTCTTGTTCCTCCTGCCACTGAACTTCACTAATTCTCACTATATCTAACTTGCCCTTTTTAAATTTTCTAACCTACCTGCCCGATTAAGGGATCTGACATTCCACGCTCCGATCCGTAGAACGCCAGTTTCATTTCTCCTGATAACGACGTCCTCTTGAGTAGTCCCCGCCCGGAGATCCGAATGGGGGAGGAGGACGGGACGCCATCATCATTTAATCATACAGTAAAGCTCGATGCCTTCGGGAAAAATTACGGCTGTAGTTTCCCCTTACTTTCAACCGTTCCCAGTACCAGCATGGCAAGGTCGTTTTGGTTATTGTTACAAGGCCAGATCAGTGCATCATCCAGACTGTTGCCCCTGCAACTACTGAAAAGGCTGCTGCCCCTCTTCAGGAACTACACGTTTGTCTGGTCTCTCAACAGATACCCCTCCGTTGTGGTTGCACCTACGGTACGGCTATCTGTATCGCTGGTGCACGCAAGCCTCCCCACCAACGGCAAGCCCCATGGTTCATTGGGGGGGGGGGGGGGGGGGGGGTGCTTATTAATGTATTTCTAAAAATATTTTCGCAAATTGCCTAATCGTGGAGAATACGGCTCTGGATTATATACCTCTTTCCGTAATCTCTCCTGAATACAGGTTGACCAATATTTGGCCAAGAAAGCCTTTTCAAATTGCTCATATGTGTCGCAACTGTCAGGTGCTTCGGTTGCCCATAATGCAGCATCTCCTTGTATGTAAGATATAACGTACTGTATTTTCTGTGTATGACTCCAAACACTATGCAAAATGGTTCTATATCTCTTGATAAATACTACAGGGTGAACAGATTTCTTCTCCGTTGTAACGATCTGAAACTGTCGGTTTTTAATCAGGCTTCCTCCAATCACTATTTTGAAGTGACATTTGTTTGTTTCGCTCACATTGGTTGTCTGTTTTGTCCCGCAGTCGCAATTGCTGTATTTAAGTGACACACACGCCTGTGCGTCGCCGTGCAGCTCCGCAAGACGGCGGTTCACACTGTGCACCGCCCTTCTGAGGTCCTGCACTTCCGCACTCGAGCCCAAGTCTTTGGCCTCAATCGCGGCGTGCACCTTCTCGTCTATTGTTTGATTAAGGTTGGCGTCTTTTGCCTCTAACCAGTTAGTAACTTCCTTTTCAATTTTGTTCGCCTGTTCGGACATTTTCTGCTCTATTGCTTGACTTGTGTCAATTTCTAATTTTTTCCATCCTGTTAGCCAGTACACTGATTTCATCTACGATACTGGTGTTAGCCACCTGGATATTATCTACTCTTTCGCTCAGTTCTTGCACCGCTTTGGGTATGGTTTCATAGTTTTGTCTTAAACTAACAATCTCACTTTGCATAGCTTCCAATCATTGTATTAACTGCAAGCCTCTCTCATGGTGGCATCGATCCCGCTCTGCTTGTTTAGCACCGCGTTCTCTATCGCGTTCTGCTTGCATACGTGCAAATTCAGCTACCAATCTCTGGTCACGCTCTGCTTGCTCATGCACAAACGTAGCTTGTAAATTGAGCATGCGTTCGAACATAACTCTTATGATTGCACTTCTGACACCTCACCACTCTCTGGTCCGTGTCTAGTGCTTGTGGGTGGCACAGTAATTCTACTATCAACTGAATCACTGGCTGGCAGTGGCAACATTTCTTGCCCTTCTGCCCCCAGATTCTCACATTGTACTCTCTGAACTACGCCACTAACATTACTTTGTGCCCCACTTTCTAAATCGGTATCACTGCTTGCTAATTGTTGTTCATTATCCATGTTTATATTTTTCTGACTACGCAACCTAACCATAGTCAACAAAAGAAACAAAATCTGAACTAAATATCCTAACACTCAGGTTTCACTGACATAATCACACAAGAAATGGTCATTTGTTGAAACACACTTATTATTTACTACGATGACTAACTACTCAAATATATTGTTACATTAAAAAAAACACTAACAACAAGCACACCACTAATGATCCAAGAACACCGCACTAAGGCTACTTTACTACCCACAGGACAACTACACTGTAGCTTTACCTTTTGGAGATCTATCTTGGGTGCAGCAGCCCCCTGGTATTGTGGTAGGTAATAATTTTTTTAATATAATGAGCTCTCTTCTTCAGGTTGCCTCTGGGTATATAGTGTCCTCATGCAAAAAATCACATACAGGTACTACCACACAATATTGGTTAGGCAATACATACAATACATGAAAAAATTATTAATTGTTCTCCAACAATGTTCGACTATAATAATTCCCTAATTATCTCAGGGGTTTTTGTGGCCGCTGCTTATTCGGGCCCCGCGTTGCTGGCCGCCAGTTTAGTGAGAATATATATAATGTAAAAATGAATGGATGAAAATGGGGAAGAAATGGCTTTAAATATTTTTGTTATTTACTCTTTCAGTACAACCTTTGTTGAAGAACCCCTTTTTTTTACGTGTGGTAATAAAAATTCATTTAGACAGAATTAAGCATATTTAAAATTACGTGAACCTTAGCAACCCTCTCATGCTGATACATTCAAACTAACTGATTAATAACATTTATGACTTTGAAAATTATTTAAATTAATTTTTATGTATTTCGGCCTTGGCACATGTTTTCTAAATGCAGTGGGTTTTTAAATATTTACTGAATTCTTTCCCGGCGTCAGCTATGGAACACAAGACTGTCTCTGTGAGCATAAAATGGTTAAATATTGACAAAACACTATTCACTATACGTTTAAGTTATTTGCTTTAGAAATTGAAAGAACCAACAGATTAACAACTTCAACGTTAATTATCCGCCTATGATTGCACAAATGTAAAACCAGTAATAAATTCAGTCAGCCTCAGGATCGCTGTAAAAGAAAAATATTTCGTAATTCACTGCTAATTTTACCTGCTCCCGATTTTATAGCGGAACAATTTTTTTGAATGTGCCGCCTCTGCAAATCGTCGGTCACGGCACAGCCCAGCAACACCAACGATAATCGCTAAAAGTGTTGAAAATTCTTTAAAGAAATATTATAGATGACATGGGCAAGCTAATTTACATTAGTAATACACAATTTTGTTAAATTATAATGTATTTAGACCATAACAATAATTAAAATTACACACCTTTATAATTTCTCGTCTAATGGCGGCTAAAGATAGATACAGACAAAAGAAGTCTACTTATTCATATAATGCTACGTCACAGGTTCCTCTCTCTCTCAGCTCACGAGGAAGACGATAAAGAATGCACATTATGTAGTGCTATTTATAGTATTGCTGATAATGAATATCTCTTTGTAATCTTACAACATTATTTTCCTCTGTGGCTACATTTTACATTTTTTCATAGCAGGTATATACATATTTCGTAATTACATTATGGGTATAGAAATATTACAATCATAAATACATCGAGAATATTATTAAAGAAAATATTACAATAATAACCAACGTCCTTTGTACAAAATTAAGTAATATTTTTTGTTAAACAATTACAGTACATACGAATTGCTTCATAGCGGCGTACATAGTACAATTAAATGTCATTTCAGTTGATTAATAGTGTGTGTGCGGCCAGGGAACGTTACACGCTCAACTTTAATTCGCTTTCCAAGTTTCACCCGGCTTTCATTCACAGCTTGCTCGTTGTACTGACTGACTGCTACCATTTCATTTCATCGTACTCTTGTAACTGCAGTCCGGTTTCTATAAAAGTTGCGTAAAATTCACATAAAACCTTTCTCTTCCGCGTTTCATCCCCGTCATCTTCAGAAAGCCAGGTTTCTAACGTAACGTTCGTTCAACGTGACGGCCTCGCGCCACCTGACTGGGAAGGCCTCAGAGCTGACGTCTTGCTGCGTCAGTAGCCTTCCGATCACCCACGTGGAGTGCGTCCTGCATTTGGCGGTGAAGCTCCGTGAGCCGCTCACACACCTGGGAGGCGTTGCGTTGTCGCGGAGAAGCAGAAATTCGTTTGCACTCTCGTGGCGACGAACGCGCTGATTTCGTTTTTCTAATTTCAATAGGATATCACAACACGCTTTATAGTTGGTCGGAGGCAGGACATCGACAAGAATAACCACTTCAGAGACCCAGAACACAGTCGCCATGACCACACCGGCTGAGGGTACGGCTTTGAGCGTTTTTTCTTCGCAGGAGACTTGGTGTAACTCCAATCCATGGACTTTGTTTACTTTTCGAAGTGATGAACCCATGGTTTTATTGCCTGTGACGATATTCGACAGCCGGCCGGTGTGGCCGTGCGGTTCTAGGCGCTTCAGTCTAGAACCGCGTGACCGCTACGGTCGCAGGTTCGAATCCTGCCTCGGGCATGGATGTGTAGTTCTAAGTTCTAGGGGACTAATGACCACAGATGTTAAGTCCCATAGCGGTCAGAGCCATTTCAAGCATTTGATGTTCGACAGAAATTTGTCAGTACCAATCTCGTAACGAGAAGGCCTTCGTTGTTTTTTTATATATTTTTATTTACACGTCAAGTTACGTAGGGCCAAATGGAAGAGCAAATCTCCAAGGCCATGTAACGTGTCAGTACATGAATTACAACATAAAAGTATAACAGATAAAAATAAATGTCCATGAACCTGAAAAAAGTCAGTCCATAAGTTTAAGTAAACACAATCAACAGTACAAAAAGAATCCGTTTAATTTTTCAAGGAACTCTTCGACAGAATAGAAGGAGCGACCCATTAGGAAACTCTTCAGTTTCGATTTGAAAGCGCGTGTATTACTACTAAGATTTTTGAATTCGAGTGGTAGCTTATTGAAAATGGATGCAGCAGTATACTGCACATCTTTTTGCACTAGAGTTAAGGAAGTCTGATCGAGATGCAGGTTTGATCTGCCGAGTATTAACCGAGTGAAAGCTGCTTATTCTAGAGAATAAACTAATATTGTTAACGCAGCGGGCACACACCTTTCAGTACCCCAACTAATGGACGAGTGTGTCAGCAGTACCAACAGAGGTGTCCAGTACAACAGCGATGTGCTCGCTTGTGATTCGTCGATCACCTCCAGTGAGAGTGTCCGCACGTTCTCACACTGCAGGAGTCACAGCTGTGCGCACTCGGAAAGGTTTGCAGCTTTGCGCCACCTTCTTGTCGCCACGCGTGACGACTCACCGTGCTTTTGTCAACTGCCACGCCTCCGTAGACATTGCAAGCGCCTGTGAACAACTACGATGCTCTGGTTTTCTGTCAAAATAAATTTAATGAGAGTCCTCCCCTTGGAACGTACCTCCGTTACACCGTTACAAATGCCATTTGGAAGGCTACACTGTGTGATCAAATGTATCCCGACACCCCCAAAAATACGTTTCTCATATCAGGTGCGTTGTGCTGCCCCTACTGCGAGGTTCTCCATATCAGCGACCTCAGTAGTCATTCGACGTCGCGAGAGATGAGAATGGTGCAGGTCTTTGGTGTGACGTCATAAGCGAGTGACTGCGTGTGAGATCGCTCTCTTAAGTTTTTACATATTTTTACGTTTCAGATACATATTTTAACGGTTTTTGTGATAATATTTACTATATAAGTGACTTATTAGTGGTTTCTGTATTCGCCTCTGCCTTTCTTGTGTTGTGACAGGATATTTGTGAGTGTTTCGTATCGAGCAACGCAACGTCTCAGCTGTGTTTACATTCCGCGCTGACCAGTTGCAGCTGTAGCGGCGCATCGAAAGCTAAGTACTGATTAATTGTTTGTGTCTGGTGTTTTATTTAGGATCTTCAGCAGTCTTCAACCGGTGTTTTTTGTGTTTTCTGGTGAAATACTTTCAGAAGAACCTTTTGGGAACTGTTTTCAGCTTCGTTACTGTGTCATTAGACGTTAGATTCTCTTCCTGTATTAGTCTTTTGTTATATTCACATTTGTTGTTTATTAATACTGTTAATAATAGTAGTTACTTCCCTTGTAGAGTAAGTTTGTGATTATTGTAGTCAGGTTTTAACATCTTCTTATTGTAGTAGCGGAACTTAAAAAAGTAAAATTTTACCATGAGTGAGAAGTGTGGGCTTTGCCGTAGGTTCTTGAGTAGTGGATTGCGGTGTGAGACTTGTTCGAAGTATTTTCACTGGGGGGAATGCAGTGGGGAAGCCAGTGGGCATTCTGGTGAGATCCTCTCCTGGAACTGCAGGTTATGTAGCAAGAGTAAGTTGATAGAAGAGCAGGAGCGTAAGATCTGTGCCCTTCAGGTGCAGTTGAAAAACGCACAGGAGGAGCTAGATAGGATAAGGAGGGAGAAGGGGGTTGGGGAATGGGAGCTGGCTGTTGGCAAGAGATCTGCTAGGAGAAGAAGATTTTCAGATAGTTTTACTATTGGTGTTTACAATAGATATGACCAACTGTCAGAGTCTAGTGGAGAGGAATCTCTAGTAGCTGTAGATGTAGGAAGTATGCAGCAGTCCTCAGTAGTTATGTTGGCTAGAACAGTTGCAAAGTCGAAGAGGAAGAAGAAGGTTCTGCTGTTAGGTAGTTATGATGGCAGAGGTGTAGGCCAGCAGTTGCAGGAAGTGCTGGGGAGTGAGTACCAGGTCACCAGCATTGTGAAGCCTAATGCAGGATTGGCTCAGGTGACTGTTAACATAGGGGGGTTATGTATGGATTTTACTAAAGAGGATCAGGTAGTGATTGTGGGTGGGGCTGGTAATAGTATTGATAGGGATGGGGAGTATGACATAGATGGTGACCTGGAAAAGATAGCCACTCACACTGGCAACACGAATGTGCATTTCCTGGAACTGTTTCAGCGCCACGATCGGCCTCATCTTAATACAGCCGTCAGGCGTAATAACATGAGACTTGGGGGTGCGCTGATGACAGAAAGAATGGGTCACATTTCAGTGTTGTCGGTGGAGTCTATCAGCAGGACGGGTTTCACTAGACATGGCCTGCACCTCAACATGTATGGGAAGGGAAGGTTAGCAAAGCTTATAGGTGACAGCATAGGTGGGGTTGGTGGGTTCACTCATGGGAAAATTCCTGCAGTAGTGGGTGTTAGAGCTGCACCTTTTTTAGATTGAAGTCAGCTGATAGGTATTCCTGCTTAAGGGAAGTCTCTCTAACAAAGGAACCACTTTTGACAAAGCTTATGTATCCGAGTAATGAGGGAATTAGTGTATTTCATCAAAATATACAAGGTATTAGAGATAAAGTTAGTGAATTGCTTATAGATGTTGACTCTGAAATTATTGGTGTATCTGAACACTTCTTAAATAAGGAGATAATTCAGAGGCTTCCTTTACCAGGATACAGGTTGGCTGGCAGCTTTTCTAGGAGCTCTTTGCGGTGTGGGGGAGTAGCCACGTATGTGAAAAACAGTATCCCATTTGACTCAATTGATGTTTCAAAGTACTGCACTGAAAAGGTGTTTGAATGTTGTGCAAGTGTGGTTAATGTTATTTATAGATCCCCAGACTCTGATTTCACAACGTTTTTGCTAAAGCTGGAGGAGGTTCTTGGTTCACTTTATACGAAATACAAAAAGTTAGGTATATGTGGTGACTTCAATATTAATTGTATAAGTGATTGTGCAAGGAAGAGGATGCTGGTAGACCTCCTTAATTCTTATAATCTTATGCAAACTGTATTCTTCCCGACGAGAGTGCAAGGGAACAGTAGAACAACCATAGACAACATTTTTGTTCATTCCTAATTACTAGAAGGGCATTCTGTTAGCAAAAAGGTGAATGGCCTTTCAGATCATGATGCACAAATTTTAGCTCTAAAAGAGTTTTGTGCTGCAACACGTATTAAATATAGTCATCAGCTGTTTAGGCAAGCTGATCCAGTTGCTGTAGAGACCTTTGTAAACCTTATCAAGGAACAAGAGTGGCAAGATGTTTATAGCGCTGATGCAGTAGACGATAAATATAATGCTTTTCTCAAGACTTTTCTCGTGCTCTTTGAAAGTTGCTTTCCGTTATAACGTTCAAAACAGTGTATTAGTACAAACAGGCAGCGTGGGTGGCTGACTAGAGGGAAAAGAATATCTTTTAGAACAAAGTGGCAATTATATCAATACGTTAGAAAAAGCCAAAATCTAAATCCAGCAGCCCATTACAAACAGTATTGTAAGGTGCTTAAGAAAGTTATTAGGAAGGCAAAATGTATGTGGTATGCAGATAGAATAGCTAAGTCTCAGGATAAAATTAAAACCATATGGTCAGTCGTAAAGGAAGCGGCTGGTCTGCAGAGACAGGTCGAGGATATAGAATCAGTACGTAGTGGGAATGTCCATGTTACTGATAAGTCGCATATATGTACAGTATTTAATAATCACTTTCTGAATATAGCAGGTGAACTAAATAGCAACCTAGTCCTAACAGGGAATCAAATAGCGCTCGTAGAAAATAGTACTCCGAGACTTTTACCTGAAATGCTCCTCCATGATACTGACAAGAGGGAGACTGAGTTAATAATTAAATCACTAAAGACCAAGAAATCTCATGGATATGACTGGTTATCTAGCAGAATACTGAAGTATTGTTCTATGTATGTTAGCTCAGTACTTAGCCATATCTGTAACTTTTCCTTTAGGAGTAGTCGGTTTCCTGGCCGATTAAAGTACTCGGTAGTGAAGCCACTTTATAAAAAGGGAGACAAGGAAAATATTGACAATTATAGACCTATTACTATGCCATCGGTGTTTGCTAATGTTATCGAGAAGGTTGTATATACAAGGTTACTGGAGCATTTAAATTCACATAATTTGCTGTCAAATGTTCAGATTGGTTTTAGAAATGGTTTAACAACTGAAAATGGTATGTTTTCTTTTCTCTGTGAGGTTTTGGACGGATTAAGTAAAAGGTTGCGAACGCTAGGTGCTTTCTTTGATTTAACGAAGGCTTTTGACTGTGTTGACCACAAAATATTACTGCAGAAGTTGGACCCTTATGGAGTAAAGGGAGTAGCTTACAATTGGTTCGCCTCTTACTTTAAGAACAGAAAGCAGAATGTAATGGTTCAAATGGCTCTGAGCATTATGCGACTTAACATCGGTGGTCATCAGTCGCCTAGAACTTAGAACTAATTAAACCTAACTAACCTAAGGACATCACACACATCCATGCCCGAGGCAGGATTCGAACCTGCGACCGTAGCAGTCGCGCGGTTCCGGACTGAGCGCCTAGAACCGCGAGACCACCGCGGCCGGCAACAGAATGTAATTCTCCGCAATGTTGAGAGTGGTAGTGATGTTCAGTCCCAATGGGGCACTGTTAAGTGGGGCGTTCCCCAAGGGTCGGTGCTGGGGCCACCGCTGTTTCTTATTTATATAAATGATATGCCTTCTAGTATTACAGGTGATTCAAAAATATTTCTGTTTTTTATGACACCAGCTTAGTAGTGAAGGATCTTGTGTGCAATATTGGAACAGTATCAAATAATGTAGTTCATGAAATAAGTTCGTGGCTTGTGGAAAATAATTTGATGTTAAATCACAGTAAGACTCAGTTTTTACAATTTCTAACTCACAATTCACAAGAACCGATATTTTGATCAGACAGAATGGGCATATTATAAGCGAGACAGAACAGTTCAAGTTCCTAGGCGTTCGGATAGATAGTAAGCTGTTGTCGAAAGCCCATGTTCAGGATCTTGTTCAGAAACTAAATGCTGCTTTATTTACCATTAGAACAGTAGCTGAAATAAGTGACAGTTCAGCACCAAAAGTAGTCTACTTCGCATATTTTCATACGCTTATGTCATATGGTATTATTTTTTGGGGTAATTCTTCTGATTGAAAAAAGGTATTTTTGGCTCAAAACAGGCTGTTCGAGCTATATGTGGTGTAAGTTCGAGAACCTCTTGTCGACCCCTATTCAGTAGTCTGGGAATTCTGACATTGCCCTCACAGTATATATTTTCTTTAATGTCGTTTGTTGTTAGCAATATTAGCCTATTCCCAAGAGTTAGCAGCTTTCACTCAGTTAATACTAAGCAGAAATCCAATCTGCATGTGGAATGCACTTCCTTGACTCTTGTGCAGAAAGGAGTGCAGTAATCTGCTGCATCCATTTTCAATAAGCTACCACAAGAACTCAAAAATCTTAGCAGTAGCCCAAACTCTTTTAAGTCTAAACTGAAGAGTTTCCTCATGGCTCACTCCTTCTATTCTGTCGAGGAGCTCCTGGAAGATCTAAAACATTAAGCAAATTCCAGTGTTACATTGTTGATTTTCTTTATTTAAACTTACTTGTCACCTGATGATTTTTATATTCCATTTTATATGTTTCTAATATCGTGTTATAATTTCATGTATTGACTTGTTCCATGACCATGGAGACTTCTCCTTAATTTGATCCCACGGAACAATAAATAAATAAATAAAATGGGGCGCTCCGCGGAACTCACGGACTTCGAGCGTGGTCAGGTGATTGCGTGTCACTTGTCTCATACCTATGTACGCGAGATTTCCCCACTCCTAAATATCCCTAGGTCCACTGTTTCCGATGTCATAATGAAGTGGAAACGTGAAGGGACGCGTACAGCACAAAAGCCTACAGGTCGACCTCGTCTGTTGAGTGACAGAGACCACCAACACTTAAAGAGGGTCCTAATGTGTAATAGTCAGACGTGTATCCAGACCATGACACAGGAATTACAAACTGCATCAGGATCCACTGCAAGTACTATGACAGTTAGGCGGGTCAGAAAACTTGGATGTCATGGTCGAGCGACTGCTCATAAGCCACACATCACGCCGGTAAAGGCCAAACGACGCCTCGCTTGGTGTAACGAGCGTACACATTGGACGACTGAATGGTGGAAAAACGTTGTGTGGAATGACGAATCACAGTACACAATGTGGCGATCCGATGGCAGGATGTCGGTATAGCGAATGCCCGCGTGTGTAGTGCCAACAGTTAAACTCGGAGGCGGTGGTATTATGGTGTGATTGTATTTTTCCTGGAGGGGGCTTGCACCCCTTGTTGTTTTGCGTATCACTATCACAGCAGAGCCCTACATTTAAGCACCTTTTTGCTTCCCACTGTTGAAGAGCAATTCGGGGATGGCGATTGCATCTTTCAACACGATCGAGCACCTGTTCATAATCCACGGCCTGTGCCGGACTGGTTACAGGAGAATAACATCGCTGTAATGGACTGGCCTGTACAGAATCTTGACCTGAATCCTATAGAACACCTTTGGCATGTTTTGGAAAACACCTTTGGGATGTTTTGGAACGCTGACTTCGTTCCACGCCTCACCGACCGACATCGATACATCTCCTCAATGCAGCACTCCTTGAAGAATAGGCTGCCATTCCCGAAGAAACCTTGCAGCACCTGACTGAACATATGCTTGCGAGAGCGGAAACCGTCATCAAGGCTTAGGGTGGTCCAACGCCGTATTGAATTCCATTATTGCTGATGGAGGGGCCACGAATTTGTAAGTGGTTTTCAGCCAGGTGTCCAGATACTTTTGATCACATAGTGTACGTATAGTGCGTCCACCAATCGGAACTTCATGAAATTATAGGTGCTGAAGTAGGAATACTGCATGATGGACCATAATAAATTCCACATTTTTTTTAATCGAGAGTGGCCCACAGAAAGAAGGAATGTGTTTTATTACTTTTTGAACGCCCTTTGTATAATCTTTCGTTCCCTGTTTTCTGCCACTATCACCTTCAGAATGTAAAAGAGTGTGCCTTTTCTGGCAACCAGCGATTACCCGGCTGTACTACGGTGTTTGGCCCTGTCGTGATCTGGGGGCTGTTTTGCCGTCGTGTCAGTTGGTGTTGCTCTCGGGGACGGTGGAGGCCCTACCGCGGGCTCGGCCAGCAGCGGCGCGGCCGGCCGGCCTCGCGAGACGCGGCGGGCCTGCCTGGCGTCGACTCCGGGTGCCGCTAGTCGCATTGCCTCGGTGCCTGTTTTCTAGGAGAGCCCCGTTCCTCGAGACCATCTCCAAGAACGCTCTCCATCGAAGCTGTAAGTGATTTTCGTGCCTTCGTTTCGTTCAACGACTTGCAGCGGATGTACTTGTTGGTTGCTTGTTCTAATGTACGTGTTGCTGAAGTAAGAGCAGCGGGCAAGGTGTGTGACCGCATGGAGGACAGCAGTCACTTCTTCCTTTAAAAAATCAGTGTCATCAAATGACGTAGTAACTGTAAAGTACTGAAGATATTCGGTCATAGTCTAGTTGTAATTTTCTGCATACGAAGCTACATTGCAGACTTATGCAACCAAATTAAAGTGCAGAAAACCTAGTACCGTTGTGAAGTTGTGCATTTGAGTAACGTCATAGTATCTTGAAATATTTTCGATTTCATCTTTGTACACATCGTCGGCCTTAATCATATGTGGAAATATTGTATGGCAGACTATCAGCGTGTAAACGTCTGAGTCTATAGTTTCAGCAATGAATTTGTGTACAGTTATTAGTTTAAATGCTTTACAGTATTGATATTGCTGTAAAACTTGTCACTTCTATTGAAAGCATTTATCGGTTCCTCCTTTATATTGTTGTTTATTGATCTCTTATATTAATTGTTTGCTCGGTGTTTGCCGTATTTTCTGCGGTACACCTGGAAAGACGCAGTCAGATTTTGATCCGATGACGGTATGTGCCACCCGGGGGATAGTAGATATACTGATAACGGTTTCAACGTCATCCACCAATAGATAGTGTAGTGTCGCAGCTAGCAGAGCGCTATGTGTGCCTACCCTGTAGTAGGGAATGCTAACAGCCAGGAGACTCCGTGTGGTGCAAACGTGTGAAGCAAGCAGGCAGCCGTGACATGGAGGCACGCTTGTCCTTTCTGCCGCCAGCTGAACGAGTTTGAAAGGGGTCCATTTGTGGCATTTTGAGTGGCGAGGCCGGCCGGTGTGGCCGAGCGGTTCTAGGCGCTACAGTCCGGAACCGCGCGACCACTACGGTCGCAGGTTCGAATCCTGCCTCGGGCATGGATGTGTGTGATGTCCTTAGGTTGGTTAGGTTTAAGTAGCTCTAAGTTGTAGGGAACTGATGATCTCAGATGTTAAGTCCCGTAGTGCTCAGAGTCATTTGAACCATTTGAGAGGCGAGTTGGTCCTTTAGGAGATTTGCCACACAAGTTCGATGTGTTGCGGCAGCTGTCCAGCGATGCTGATATCAGTGTTCACACGAACATTCTCACACCCGTAGAAGAAGTTCTGGAGTAGAGTGCTGCAACGCCCGATGTCTGACCGGCCACGGCTCGCCTGCTGACGGGGAGACGGAGCCGCCCGTGTCCGGCCGGACACGGCTCGGCTCTGCCACGTACTCGCCCCGTGTCTGATGTCCGGACACGCCGATAACCCAGCGTGACCGGTCACCGCTGTCGTCTCTCCTCGCCTCGCCCCAACTCGCTCGCTGCACAGTACTGTGAAAATCTGACGCCTCTCTCTCGCTCTCCCCCCCCCCCCCCCCACACACACACACAAACACAGAATGTATTTATCTCTGTCTCTCTCTCTCTCTCTTTTGATGGAAAAGTAGCGTTTCCAAGAACGGTTACGTGACACAGCTAAATTCGTAAAGCACTTGGAAAGTAAAATGATATTTCAATATAATCGCTGATAGAAGACGAGTCTCATTTCCAAACACAAGATATATTTTCCTTTCATTAATAGGAAACATTAAATGAGTGCTTTCCCTGTAGTCTAGAAACAATCTTCATAAAGAAAGCATACAACGAACATTAAACATTTACAGACGTAACTTGTCATACTTTTCACTTGTTTACAACAGAAACATAATTATAGTTATTGCTCATCAGCAGTGAATCACTAACGCGTTCCGGATTTAATTGGCTGCGGCGATTTGTTAGTAACACGCCGGCTTTACTAAAGCATCTTTCACTAGGTGCGCTTGTTGCTGGGATACATAAAATACGTCTTGTAACTGCAGTCAGACCTGGCAGATCTGTTTCATGTCAGCTCTACCACTTTAAGATGTCATCATCATCTCCGGGGTGCATTAAAATGTAGAGATCTACTTCATCTGCTGCGGATGATCTGTTGTTTCTCCATTTCTTGAAACAATCTCTCTTTCTGGAGGGTTATGACACAGTACTTGAAGGATCTATGATAATAAACAAAAGAGACAAGTAATACAGAACTGAAGTGCAAATCATCGAAACGTTCCCGCAAAAACGAAGTGTTTTACGTTAATGAAATATTATACCAATTATAACATTCCCGTTTCTCTACAATACACTATCCACTAACTATGCAAACACGATTATGTTAATCTTTGCATGTTGTACCTGCGTAAGTTGCACACATTTGTCGCACATTGCTAGGAATTTCCCGCTTTTCATTGATTTCAAGCATATTAAGATCACGGAAAGATGACCAAAGAAACGTAGGAATTTTATGTCTGGAAGTGATGACAATCATCTCACAAACGAAAGGCAAAGCTCAATTTTTAATCCTTTGTACCTCCTGTTAAAAAATACATATCTGTTAGTACACATCTATTACGCTAGTTAGTTATAAATCTATCGCGTATCATAATGAAACAGTGCTTTTAACTACAGTAATTATTGACGTGACAGTCAGTGTCACTGACACTGCAGACTTGTTGCAGTTTGTGAAACAAAAGAAGAACTAACTGAATTGTCGGTTCTTTTTCGCCTTCTGATTCATCTGTGGCCTTTTTAACTGGTCTCAGAAAATGCGCAATTTTTCCTGCAAGCTCATTATCATATCCTTGCAATCTTTAAGCGGAATCCTTTTCCGCCGACAAAGCAGCAACTTCGTTATACTGAGTGTGTAAGGATTCCAGCTGTTCCAGCGTGGGCAGACCTCTTGTTTCAACGATGATTTCAAAGACGAGCAGAGGCCACTTTTCTTAATGTACCTTACAATGCATTTTGCAGTATTTATTGTTGATGCGATGTTGGGGCCATGATGTAACAAGAAGTTATCTTCATCGAACGTATGGCTAAGTGCTGTGTTTATACAATGAGCAGCACAAGGAATCCTTTCGTGATGTTCCAAAGCCTTTATTACATTGGCACTCTGCTCGGAGACAAAAACAAAACTGTGCAACGTGTCCGGCGAAATGTCCGAATCAGCCATCCCCTCTTCAATTTCTTTCATAATATTTACTCCCGTCTTCTTAACGTCCGGGAATTTTGTTGTAAATAAAATATTGTTCACAAGAGACCAATCTCTGTTAATGTAATGTGTTGTAAGCGTCAAATAGACACCTGATTATGCGGATCAGTCCATATATCAACTGTCGCGGCACATGTTTTATTAATAACTTCCACAATAACAGAAGGCATTATGCTGTCTCATATTGCATCAGCTTGTTCTTTGACATGTCTGCTTATAGTAGAGGGATGTGGCATGACATCAGCCCCGTTAACGTCTCCATAATGCGCACCTAGATGTATTAATTCTTGGCCTAGTTCTCTGAAACCTTCAGCGGAAACAGCATTAAAACTACTCATATCTTTAGCACACATTGCAACACACTTTGCTCTAATACTATTTTTTATTAATTCCTGTATCCCTGAAGGAGCTGCATCTTTGTGAGGTTTCTTGCAAATGTGTTTCCATAAATGAGTGGTTCCCGACTGGAAACACAACAATGTGGAGCAGTTTATGCACGATACGTACCTAGTAGACGTTCTGTTTTCATCTACAACCAACAAAAATTTACTCCATACTTGGCTTTTAAGACCTTCCCGTTTCTTTAATGTGTAAACATTGCTTTCAATCTTACGTCTTACTGTACTGGCTTCCTCGCGCTGCATGACAGAGAGACACACACCACAAACGAGAAACCCGTACTGGCTGCAGTCTCACACGTGTAATGTGTTTGAAGTTACGTGCTACGTATTCGGTCACGGCTTCTATGCCTATCCAGTTAGGGTGTGCTCGCCCCATCTCGTACACTCCTGGAAATGGAAAAATGAACACATTGACACCGGTGTGTCAGACCCACCATACTTGCTCCGGACACTGCGAGAGGGCTGTACAAGCAATGATCACACGCACGGCACAGCGGACACACCAGGAACCGCGGTGTTGGCCGTCGAATGGCGCTAGCTGCGCAGCATTTGTGCACCGCCGCCGTCAGTGTCAGCCAGTTTGCCGTGGCATACGGAGCTCCATCGCAGTCTTTAACACTGGTAGCATGCCGCGACAGCATGGACGTGAACCGTATGTGCAGTTGACGGACTTTGAACGAGGGCGTATAGTGGGCATGCGGGAGGCCGGGTGTACGTACCGCCGAATTGCTCAACACGTGGGGCGTGAGGTCTCCACAGTACATCGATGTTGTCGCCTGTGGTCGGCGGAAGGTGCACGTGCCTGTCGACCTGGGACCGGACCGCAGCGACGCACAGATGCACGCCAAGACCGTAGGATCCTACGCAGTGCCGTAGGGGACCGCACCGCCACTTCCCAGCAAATTAGGGACACTGTTGCTCCTGGGGTATCGGCGAGGACCATTCGCAACCGTCTCCATGAAGCTGGGCTACGGTCCCGCACACCGTTAGGCCGTCTTCCGCTCACGCCCCAACATCGTGCAGCCCGCCTCCAGTGGTGTCGCGACAGGCGTGAATGGAGGGACGAATGGAGACGTGTCGTCTTCAGCAATGAGAGTCACTTCTGCCTTGGTGCCAATGATGGTCGTATGCGTGTTAGGCGCCGTGCAGGTGAGCGCCACAATCAGGACTGCATACGACCGAGGCACACAGGGCCAACACCCGGCATCATGGTGTGGGGAGCGATCTCCTACACTGGCCGTACACCTCTGGTGATCGTCGAGGGGACACTGAATAGTGCACGGTACATCCAAACCGTCATCGAACCCATCGTTCTACCATTCCTAGACCGGCAAGGGAACTTGCTGTTCCAGCAGGACAATGCACGTCCGCATGTATCCCGTGCCACCCAACGTGCTCTAGAAGGTGTAAGTCAACTACCCTGGCCAGCAAGATCTCCGGATCTGTCCCCCATTGAGCATGTTTGGGACTGGATGAAACGTCGTCTCACGCGGTCTGCACGTCCAGCACGAACGCTGGTCCAACTGAGGCGCCAGGTGGAAATGGCATGGCAAGCCGTTCCACAGGACTACATCCAGCATCTCTACGATCGTCTCCATGGGAGAATAGCAGCCTGCATTGCTGCGAAAGGTGGATATACACTGTACTAGTGCCGACATTGTGCATGCTCTGTTGCCTGTGTCTATGTGCCTGTGGTTCTGTCAGTGTGATCATGTGATGTATCTGACCCCAGGAATGTGTCAATAAAGTTTCACCTTCCTGGGACAATGAATTCACGGTGTTCATATTTCAATTTCCAGGAGTGTATATGGGTGTACCTCGTGTGAAAAGTAGGTGTTTTCTCAATGTGCTCTTACATAAGAATTTGTTTTGACAAATGTAGCGATTATATGGTTTTTCACCAGTGTGCAGGTCCGAGTGTTTCCCGATATTGATGGCAGACCTGGATCTCTGATGACACAGATAACTGCTGTAACGGCGTTCAGCTGCTTTAATTGTTTTGCATGATTAACTTTCAGCAAAAACCGCAGATAAAGTGGCTGACAGCGTGAACCCGTGCATGCTGCTTCAGACAAAGACTTTGTATGGAAGTCTTGTTATAAACAGGACACTAGCATGGGCATCCACCAGTGTGCAACTGCAAATGCCGCTTCAGTCCAGCGCTACACCTGAAAGTCTTGTTGCAAACGCCACGGATGTAAGGGCGCTCACCAGCGTGTGACCAGCACTGCTGCTTCGGATTTGCAGCGTGAGTCAATTTCTTATTGCAAATGGCACAGCTGTTAAGGACGTTCATCACTGTGCAACTGCAAATTCCGCACCAGTGGGCTACGTTGTGTGAATGTCCTGCTGGAAACACAACAGCTGTATGGGCGTTCTCCAGCGCACAGCTGTGAATGATCCATGAGGCTCCCACTATAAATAAATAAAAATTGTTCAAATGGCTCTGAGCACCATGGGACTTGACATCTGAGGTCATCAGTGCCCTAGAACTTAGAACTACTTAAACCTAACTAACCTAAGGACATCACACACATCCATGCCCGAGGCAGGATTCGAACCTGCGACCGTGTCGCGCGGTTCCGGACTGAAGCGCCTAGAAGCGCTCGGCCACAGCGGCCGGCTTCCCACTGTCTATAAATGTCTTGTCGCAAACGCCGCACCTGTACGGCCAGTCCCCGGTGTCGGCAAGGAAAGTCTCTTCAAACTGTGGCTTTTCGCGGATGTTTTAACCCACACACTGCACAAATGCAGAAGTTTTCACATTTGTGTGTGTGTGTGTGCTCCTTCAGGTTCTGCAACTGTGCAAACATATTTCTCAACTAGCACCGTTGCGCGCCAGACGTCTAGAAGCAGCTTCACTCCCTGCTTGGTGGTGCATTGTGTCCCGTGGCCTTTCCCTGCAGCCTCTGGAACGTTGGTAACCAATCCCCTCTTCTCCTTGTCCATGCGAACGGTGACAGTGCTGCAGAAAAGTGGACAAAACTGGGCCAGAAGGTATTGCCATAACTGTGCAGCTCATAGAAATAAAAATTAGATTAACATACGTTAGGTTATATAATGTCTCAAATGCTGAACATCAATACACAGTGTATAGCGTAGTCTGTAAACTGTGTTATTAATTAGGAGCATGCAGCATTAACAGGATATTGCACAGCGCTTCCAGTATCCAGCAGACAGATTTGAGTTCATGTGAGGCCTTACTTTATGAGCAAAATGTTGTTAAATTGTCAGACTGTATAACACAGAAGCTGTACAGTGAAACATCTAAAAAGCATGAACCAAAATCACTGCTTCAGCAGACATAACACATTGAGTGATAGGGACGACACAAATCTAGTGTATACTATGTCAACTTCTGCATCAACATATATACTCCACAATATAAAACAAACCTTTCAAATTCGAGAATATATGACTGATTTTCCAGAATGATAATTTTCACTTAGCGGCGGAGTGTGCGCTGATATGAAATTTCCCAGCAGATTAAAAGTGTGTGCCGGACCGAGACTCGAACTCGGGTTCTCGGGACGGTACACAGTTTTAATCTGCCAGGAGGTTCCACGACTGATTTTGTACTACTCATATACAAAGTGATGAAAAAGGTTAGCCACCAGATATTTCTTATTGAATTCGAAGCTGCTGCCTACCTGTTTTTCCATATCTTTCTAAACAAAAAAATATTGGAATAACTCACTTGTCTCATGGAGACTCTCTCCCTCTCTTATCTGACGTTATGCTGGCTGGAAGCACAACGTAGCTCTTCGGTATGGAAATGGTTTATAGAATAATTAGTGTATTAATTTATCTAACAGTGTTTTATTTAGTAGAAATATTTAAAATACTCATTTTCTACGTTATTAATCAATAGAAATATAAACTGATATTTTCACAGGAGGCCGACTTCAACAGGACTGCAACTGCATTGTTCGATAATGAAACGATTTGGGCTTCTGGTTAGCCCAGTCGTTCTCACATTACAGAAAGAACCTATCTTTGTTAGGAGAACCTTCTTTACACTTTTATCATCTAAGAATTTTATTGGAGTTTCATGGTCAAAAGTCAATTAATGATGACAGGAGCCACCCACAACGCATTGGCCTGAACATCAAGTGATAGGAAAATAATAATGAAACTTTTTTTTAATATTCAAATAATAAAATTATCTTACTGAAGCTATTCAGAGAAACTGTGGGAATGATAGATACTGCCATCGCTGTCGGATTGTGCATTACTGATGCAGGAAACTACATATACAGATCTTTGCAATTACTCGTATCATTAAATGTTCCTTAATGGGAGGATTTTTTTCCTTTGTGTAAATTTCTCTATCAGGAATGCACATTTCACTAGGAGAAGTCTTGCAGATCCCGGGAAAAACTATTTAAATGACAATAAGTGCTTACAAAAAGGTCAGTCTAGGAAAGCCGCGACTTGTGGTTTATCTGCTTTCCCTTACACGTCAACTACTAAATAACACAAAAGCAAACTTCAAGAGAGACTGTGTACGTGGCACATTTCAGCTGCCAGTGACATGTTTGCTGACACTTTATCACAACAAAGCTTACTTTAAAAACGCGGTTTGGAGAGGTCTTTAATGCTGTGTACGTTAGCTGCGCTATAGGTTTCATATTTTCGTGTTTTCAGTTCTAAACCTGAGACTTTTAATGTCTCGTGTGTTCAGACCATGCCGTTCGCGTGATAGAAGAGTATGTTTCCGTGATATCTTTTGTAACACTTTCAAAAACTGGAACAAACTCCCTTTTGAGAGAGAGAGAGAGAGAGAGAGAGAGAGAGAGAGAGAGAGAGAGAGAGAAAGAGACAGAAAGGGAGAGAGTTTTTATTCGTACGTAACACCTAATATTACAGAATATAAATCTATTCGATTAGTACGAAAGTCTCAGGATCTTTTTAAAAAACGCGAAGGTGAGTAAGAAATCTGAAAAGAGCAGGGGGTGAACCCACGAACATAACTCGGCAGTCTATGGCCACACTCGTATGCACTATATTACCATGATCTAACAGACTTCGGTGGCCGTCAGTGCATCACGTCCTAGTCGCTGATACGTCATTAACTGATATTTAATTATAACAAATCTACCAAGAACAGCATGCATTTATACATCTTCAATGACTCATTGCCTTGAAAGCTTTCGTAACACGCCAGTTATAATACACGAGGGTCGTCCACAAAGCAAGTTCCTTCTCTATTTCTATCCGCGGCAGCTCTACGATCGCAGATCGAACCACGCGCGGCGGTTGCTCTGACTCAAGGAGAAGACGTGTACGCCATTTGCAGATCGCTGTTGCCCAAGTGTGCTTCGTAATGCTTCTTCATAACTGAAAATGTCGCGGAGTGTGAAATCAGATATGTTATTCTTTTTCTAAATGCAAAGAAAGTTAAACCAAAGGAAATTCATCGGCAAATCTTCGAGGTTTACAGACAAAATGCTGTGAGTGATTCAAGGGTTAGAAGATGCGTCAGTCTGTTCAATGAAGGACGTGATCAAGTGCACGGTGAAGAACGACGTGGACGCCCGTCTGTGGTTACTGATCAACTGGTTCACACAATTAAAGAGAAGATTAACACACAACCGTAACTTTACACTTAGTGCCCTTGCTATAAACGTTGCGCAAATCTCACGACCACAAATTCCTGGAATTGTTACTGAGTAATTTCGAAAACTTTGCTCACGTTGGGTACCCAAAATTCTTATTGAACAGCACAAAAACTGAAGTGCACTGCCCATCCGTTCTTTCTTGACATGCTATAATGAAGGAGGCGACGGTTTTCCTTCTCGGATAGTCACGGGGGATGAAACTGGGGTATCGTACGACTCCCCTAAAACAAAACGGCAATCAATGGAATGGAGGTATACTTCATCCCCAACGAAGGTTAAGCATAAGCAAATCTTGACACCTCGAAAAGTCATGTGCACCGTTTTTGGGGACAGAAAAGGCATTATGCTGAGCCCTTTCTTACCACGATGCCAAAAAATCAATGCACATGTTTACTGCGACACCATTAAGAAATTGCACCGCGCAATACAGAACAAGCCCCGGGGATTACTGTCAAAAGGTGTTGTTTTTTCCACGATAATGCTCGACCTCACACGGCGAATGTGACCAAACAACTCTTATGGGAAGTTCACACTGGTCATCCTCGCTAATTGCGACGTTCATCTCTTCTTACCTAAAACCTGTCCTTGGTGGTCAACACTTCAGCGATGATCACGAGCTAAAAGAACATGTTACCACATGGTTGAATGCACAGGCGGCAACCTTCTATGAAGAAGGCATACAAAAACTTGTGCCACGCTATGACAAGTGCCTACAAAATTTCGGAAGCTGTGTAGAAAAGTAGTTTAACAGTTGCAGATTTTCGTACAATAATTACTTTTTTCTATATTTGTACAGGTTTGTTTTAACCTCTTCAGTCCCGACGTACACATTTGGCAGGATGACACTACAAAGACCTGATGTGCACATATGACGTTTTCCTGAATTGAGACCTGATGTGCACGACTGTGCACGTCATGCAGTTTCTGTTTCTGCCGCCAGGTCGTGCGCAAGTCAGTTTTGGCGGGTTTTCTTGCAACCTGAAACTTCCTATTTAAAGGATGGCGTCATCTGCGACACGCGAGAAAGGTAAATTCAGTTTCAATAATCCTTTTTGAATTGTATTACTGTTTTGATCGTGTCTTACTCCAAACAAGACATCAAGAAAGTGATATGTGTATGCAATGAAAACGATAGTTTCGTAGCTTTACAAACTATGACTGTTGAATTTGAAGTACACATTTGTGTACATCAGGTCTCAGCTCACAGAATGCAATGGTACTAACGCCAAGACTGATCTCATTGTGAAATCGTAATTTAAAACGTAATCTAAATTAAAGTCGAAAGTTTAGCTACTAATACTCTAGGAGAGCACCTAAGTTATTGTGGTTGTTGTGGTGTAATGGGTAGCGTGTTTGGATTCAAAACACACGCCGGCACGGTAGCTCAGCGTGTTCGGTCAGAGGGTTACGTGCTCTCTGTAACAAAAAAACTGAGTTAGTCGATCATCAACGAACTTAAAACGGATGTTTTACGACGTCCGCCCCGAGCATACACAACGATCCAAAGCGAGCAAAATGAGGTAACACATAGGTCCTGGGTTCTAATCCTGGTGAAAACTCAAAAATTTTGTTATTAGGTTCAGTTTCATTTCTTTATTCCATTACGTCAACAGTTACTTTCACTTTATTTCATTTTCGCTTCTCAGCTCTAACAGACTGCTAGAGACGAGTGACTTGAGTTCCCTGTCAGACGAAGATGATTCTGTTGATGAACCTCCAACTCCACCTGAACGAATTGGTGTGCTTGAAGTTGAAGGATGCAATGTGGATGTTACTCCTGAGGCACCTGCATCAGCTTCATCTTCTCACTGTCGTCCACTAAGATGGAGGCAATCTAAGTAAGCCATACATTGGTGTAGTTCTGTCTGTCATCTGACACGATCTAGATCAGTATTTTTCAGTGGTACTATTTGTTTGCAGGATGTGTAATCGACAGCCTTCTATGACAACTTTGAAGAACAGACTGATTGTGAACTGAGAAACCCTCCACAGTTTTTCTTCGAGTACTTCGATAAAAATTTCTGGAAAAATGTTGAAGGACAAACTAATTTATATCATTGCCAAAAGAACTCAAAAAGTCTGGATACAAATACTAATGAAATTTTGTCCCTTGTCGGAACTGAGATATTGATGGGTACATTGAAATTGCCCCAGGCAAGACTTTATTGGAATATGCAACTGGATATTCCACTTGTATCATCAACCATGACAAGAGATAGATACTAAAAATTACGAAATAATCTGCATTTCGTAAATAATTTGGAAGATCATTACGTAAATGAAAAAATTGGAAGGTTAGACCTTTAATTGATGCTTTTAGAAATAAATATATTAGTTTACCCAGGTCTCAACACCTTTCTGTGGATGAACAGATGATTCCATTCACGGGGAGGTGTAAGATGCGAACATATGTACCTTCCAAACCTAATCCTCTTGGCCTCAAAAATTTTATTTTAGCGTCATCAGATGGACTTGACCTTGATTTTGCTATATACACTGGCAAAGGAACAATTCCTGACAGCGATCAAAAGGAACATGGCCTGGGAGCAGGTATACTCAAACTACTGGCTAGAGCTATACCCAATGTTTACAATAAAGTATATTACAGTCACAGATTTTTCACCGGTTCAAAATCTGTTCAGCTTTTACTAGACAGGAATATATTTCAGACAGGAACTGTGATGGCCAATAGAATAAAAGAAGTAGCTTCTAAGTTCAAGAGAGATCAGGAGCTGCAGCCGGGGCAATGGGATGAGTACTTAAGGGAGGGCCAGTAAATTTGTGCCCTTAAATGGAAGGAAAATAAATCCGTCACTTTCTTATCCTCGTGCATAGGGAGCGAACCAGAGAGTACCTGCAAACGATGATGTAATACAGAAAAAGCAAAGGTTAGTGTCAAACTAACAAGCCACCGTCAAAAGCTATACTCGCAATATGGGTGGCATTGATCTTTGTGATAGATACATGGCATACTATAGGTCAAACAACAGAACAAAAAAGTGGACTGTCAGAGTATTCAACCACTTCACTGATTTAGCCATAATTAATTCATAGATTATGTACAAAAGGTGTTGTCAAAAAGAAGGGATACCAAAACAAAAGTGGATGTCTCTCATAAAATTCAGAATTCACTTGTCCCACGACTTGGTAAAGTCTTCAAAAATTTTAGACTCACTGGAACTGTTGAAAGAAATTTCTCCGACTGTGACACAGGAGTATGTCAGCAGTTCTGATGAAGATGAGCAGCATCAGCCCACAAAACGAAGGCGAATTGTACCAAAGCCAACTAGAGGAAGCAAATATGACAGGGTTGACCACCTTCCTGAATATGTTGAGAGTAGTTTTGCCTCAAGGTGTCGGTTACCAGGGTGCAAGTCGCGTTCCCGCATAATGTGTAAAAAGTGCAAAGTTTATTTGTCCATATTAAAAACAATTGTTTTGCTAAATTACATAAACATGAGAAGTAATGTGTTCATAAAATGTAATGTGTATATAAAAATGAGAAGTAATGTGTACATTTTTCATTGGTAATAAAAATATGAATATACTATGAGGTCGGCATTTTTTCTTTGTTTATCTTCGGGACTGAAGAGGTTATATAACCATACATCGTACAAGAAAATAAGAAAATTCTTTAACGACAAATAAGCCTGTTCCCATCATTTTCTTACAATGAATTGTTCCAGTAGCGAGGTGTTTTCAAGAGATCCTCAATGTGCTACTGCTTTGAAACAGCATTTTGTTCGTAAGACCTAAACGAAATCTTATATGGCGTCTCCCTAGTTCTGCTTTTGACGTAGACGTGACACAGTCCAGCTAGCTTGTAGTGAGCCTTTCTGAAACCCACAGGAATTGTATTCTGTAGACGTCACGTCCCCAAACGTCTCGTACATAGAGTTTGATCAGCATTTCAATGCGCAGCCTTAAATACTACCTGTTCAAAAAATGTCAGTCGATATAAACAGTTCCGTAAGCGTTGAATGTCATTATTTAATTTCATATGGGAAATACTCAAGTTGCATCTTGATAATATATATTCTGGAATCCATTATTGATAAAGATATGTTACCACATATTATGGGGTATCACTGCCTCAGAGTCTTAAACAAAGAGCCATGCCTGACCTAGGATATGGTTTTGTGTTGTTCATCACTGACACCATATCACAGACTCTAGCGCGGTGTAAAACCAGAGTCAGATGGATCATAGAGGAGCATTGATCGGTGTTTACCAATGGTCTCTCTTCTGTTTTTGGCAGCGATTTTTAAGATGCAGACCCCTCCAATTCCTGGGATCGTGATACAGGGAGCTATCGGGTATGCCAAAAGCACTAATTTGGTTATTGTTACAGAGGAAGACATATTCGTACCTGCATCCAACCAACATGTCACAATGAATACAAGAGCGTATACAGGCCAGTGAAAGGGTCAGCATACCTCTTACTAACTATGAGGAAGGCGATTTCAGACTAGAATGAAACAGTAAACACGTAATACCCATTATACGGTTAACACTTCCACAAAATTTGATAAATATAGTACTGGTGTTTCATTGTGCAACATCTTCTATTACCGACAGTGTATTTGAATATATTTTGTAAACAGTCTAAAGTTAACTGGAAAGGACTAAGTGAACATGGAGTGAATGATATTAATTTATCTGAAAGGTTCTATTCACCTAATAATCAATTTTTAAATGACAGTTACATTTAAGAAAAGAGTATGTAAATGAAAAACTAGAACACTTGCCGTGAAATGCACAGGTCCCAAGTTCGAGGCTCGGTCCGGCGCGCAGTTTTAATCTGCTAGGAACTTTCATGAAAAACTGTATTTCTTTCTGTTGAAGAGGCACGATTTTCATTCGGCAGATGAGTTAAGGGAGTGAGAGGTTGCAAAATGTAAGAGCAAAGACTGGGCGGGGAAAGTACTGCAGGACGTTTTGCCTAAGAGCATTGAAAGAAAAGTACAGCATGAGAGAAAAACAACAAAACTGAAGCATTCAAACTTATTTCTGAGGGAGAATTTTAAAACATTATTTTACAAAATCAACATTTGACTTTGCTCTGCATTGTGGTAGGATTTATAGTATACGAGGGCTTGCTGAAAAGTAATGCCTGTGAATTTTTTTTGTGACGACTCTTAAAGCTTTTCAAATATAACAAACTTTATTAACATTCTACATCTTAATTCTTAATGTATACATATTTATTTTCAGCATAGTCACCCTGGCGACAACCACATTTCTCTCAAAGACAGACCGCATTGTTGATACCGTCATTTCAGCTGCTCTTCGAAGTCCTTTGCGTCTCAGAGAGAATTACAAGTCTAGCGGTAAAGCTAAAGATTTAAATTTCTTCTGGCTGAATTATAACGCCTTCTCCACATCTTTCTTTGGTTTCCTTTACTGCCTGATCAATGTACAGCTGAATAACATCATGGATAGGCTACAACCCTGTCACACTGTCTTTTCAGCCTCAGCTTCCGTTTCATGTCCTTCGACTCTTATAACACTCTGGTTTCATGACAGAGAGAAAATGTAGTCCTACTGTCTCATCGCTATAATCCATCTCACATGTCCGCACAAAGCATCAAAATTTACGTAATCGATGTAACTTATACTATTTACACATCTGTCTCCTTACTGAAGTTGATCTTTTTTTCTGTTTTGCACCTACGGCAAATGCTTACGTCAAATACTGTTGTTGTTGTGGTCTTCAGTCCTGAGACTGGTTTGATGCAGCTCTCCATGCCACTCTATCCTGTGCAAGCCTCTTCATCTCCCAGTACCTACTGCAATCTACATCCTTCTGAATCTGCTTAGTGTATTCATCTCTTGGTCTCCCTCTACGATTTTTACCCTCCACGCTGCCCTCCAACACTAAATTGCTGATCCCTTGATGCCTCAGAATATGCCCTACCAACCAATCCCTTCTTCTAGTCAAGTTGTGTCACAAATTTCTCTTCTCTCCAATTCTATTCAATACCTCCTCATTAGTTACGTGATCTACCCATCTAATCTTCAGCATTCTTCTGTAGCACCACATTTCGAAAGCTTCTATTCTCTATTTGTCCAAACTATTTATTGTCCATGTTTCACTTCCATACATGGCTACACTCCATACAAATACTTGCAGAAACGATTTCCTGACACTTAAATCTATACTCGATGTTAACAAATTTCTCTTCTTCATACACGCTTTCCTTGCCATTGCCAGTCTACATTTTATATCCTCCGACCATCATCAGTTATTTTGCTCCCCAAATAGCAAAACTCCTTCACTACTTTAAGTGTCTCATTTCCTAATCTAATTCCCTCAGCATCACCCGACTTAATTTGACTACATTCCATTATCCTCGTTTTGCTTTTGCTGATGTTCATGTTATACCCTCCTTTCAAGACACTGTCCATTCCGTTCAACTGCTCTTTCTAGTCCTTTGCTGTCTCTAACAGAATTACAATATCATCGGCGAACCTCAAAGTTTTTATTTCTTCTCCATGGATTTTAATACCTACTCCGAATTTTTCTGTAAGGTCACTACCACCTTTAAGATAACTGATTTCATTGTGTAGATGTGACAATGTACAAAAACCATTAAATGTCATCTGTAAGTGGTTAATTATAAGAAAATCCAACAACATTAAATATGACTTTCACTGTAAGGTCAGTAAATTCCATCCCACTCTGTTCGACTATAGGAAATTTCAGGTGAAATAAGCAAAAGTAACGAGTAAAATGTTTTTACTTCGAGATATTGTATTGTATGTTAACCGGGGACCTAGAAACGACGGAGAGGCTCCGTCCCCACAGCAGCCGCAGTGGTCCACAACCCCACGACGACTGCCGCAGTCCGCTTCACCCCTCCGCCGGCCCACACCGAACCCAGGGTTATTGTGCGGTTCAGCCCCTGGTGCACCCCCCCTCCCGAGGGAACGTCTCACTCGAGACGAGTGTAACCCCTATGTTTGCGTGGTACAGTATTGGTGGTGTACGCGTACGTGGAGAAGTTTCCGCACCAATCGCCGACACAGTGTAGCTGAGGCGGAATGAGGGGAACGAGTCCACATTGGCCGTGGCAGATTGGAAACCGCCTAAAAACCATCCACGTACTGGCCGGCTCACCGCACCTCGACACAAATCCGCCGGGCGGATTCGTGCCGGGGACCAGGCGCTCCTTCCCGCTCCAGAAAGCCGTGCAGGAGACCGCACGGCGAACCGGGCAAACTACTTGACATAAGTCAGTTACAAGTCACATTTAAGGTTTTTACATTTTCACACATACCTTAAGATCAGTTAAATTGCATTTGTCATTTTTTAAATATTTCTGCATGTACACTTAAATCTGTCACAAATCACGCTTAATATTTTTATATTTTCACACATACACTAAAATCAGTTGTTGTTGTGTTGTTGTCGTCCTCAGTCCTAAGACTGGTTTGATGTATCTCTCCATGCTACTCTATCCTGTGCAAGCTTCTTCATCTTCCAGTATCTACTGCAACCTACATCCTTCTGAATCTGTTTAGTGTATTCATCTCTTGGTCTCCCTCTATGATTTTTACCCTCCACGCTACCCTCCAATATTAAATTGGTGATCTATCGATGTCTCAGAACATGTCCTACCAACCGATCCCTTCTTATAGTCAAGTTGCGCCACAAGCTCCTCTTCTCCCCAATTCTATTCAAAATCAGTTAGAAATCATAATAATAGTCTTTTTACATTTTCACACCACAAAACAGTGAAAGTCATATTTAATGTTGTTGGGTTTTCTTATAATTAACCACTTACAGGTGACATTTAATGGTTTTTGTACATTGTCATATCTACACAATGAAATCAGTTATCTTAAAGGTGGTAATGACCCCAAACTGAGGTATTCACATTATCTGGAACTATTGAACATTTTTCACCTTGTGCTGATAAATCAAGCTTGTGCTGTTTGACATCATAAACCATGTGGCACTTGTATTGAATAACATACTAGTGCACACAGATGACAGAAAGTGGTTTAATGATATGAGAACGGCACTGTACAGAAAAATGTTATGGAGCATTAACGCTTATCACGACATGTAACTTGCTTTTCAAGTTACACTATGATATTGGTAAATCAGTTGTTCACTCAGCTGTGAGCCAAGCATCAGTGCTCACTTTATCATCTAGTAGAAATTCTTATCGTCTTTAGCCAAAGTGCTGGTTTACATTTCCTTATAACTGAAACTGTATACAGCTTAGAGCAGCTTACCACTCTTAAGATGTGCCGTAGGGGTTGCCTGCCCATGGGCGCTACAGCAGCAGCAAGGCACCACTCACCTGAATGGTAGTCGAAGTTTTTGACAGATACGTTCTTAAAGTGCTCGAAAAAGGTACGTGGGTGGCACTGACGGTGTTGCTAAACTGAATGGTCTTAGAGGGACCCTTTGCTGTTTTATTTATGCACATGTCAATGTAGGAGTCACAGCCCCCACCTCCACACCCCCTGTGTTCATGCCACAGGACGGCGCGGAACAGGAAGGTTGAAAAAGCAAAAAAACAATTATCTGCTACAGATCACATTACAATTTCTTCAAATGGTTTTGACTGGTCCATAGTGGTTCCACCCCCTGTATCAGACCTAAAATTCCAGTTCCAGTACCCTCCAAAGGGGTAAGACGACGTTCAGTGGGTTAGTAGCCCCAAAATATCCTTTGAGTGGGGATGAATTGCACAGAGTGTGTCAGCAGTGTGGAACATCATCACGAACATCACCTTATGCTCATCAAACTGTGGATTCCCGTTTTCGACTGTGAAATATGAGGGAAAACGCCCCAACAGAAGGGGAACAGGAAGGTTGAAAAAGCAAAAACACAATTATTTGCTACAGATCACATTACAATTTCTTCAAATGGTTTTGACTGGTCCATAGTGGTTCCACCCCCTGTATCATCTACATCTACATCTACATGACTACTCTGCAATTCACATTTAAGTGCTTGGCAGAGGGTTCATCGAACCACAATCATACTATCTCTCTACTATTCCACTCCCGAACAGCGAGCGGGAAAAACGAACACCTAAACCTTTCTGTTCGAGCTCTGATTTCTCTTATTTTATTTTGATGATCATTCCTACCTATGTAGGTTGGGCTCAACAAAATATTTTCGCATTCGGAAGAGAAAGTTGGTGACTGAAATTTCGTAAAAAGATCTCGCCGCGACGAAAAACGTCTATGCTGTAATGACTTCCATCCCAACTCGTGTATCATATCTGCCACACTCCCTCCCCTATAACGCGATAATACAAAACGAGCTGCCCTTCTTTGCACCCTCTCGATGTCCTCCGTCAATCCCACCTGGTAAGGATCCCACACCGCGCAGCAATATTCTAACAGAGGACGAACGAGTGTAGTGTAAGCTGTCTCTTTAGTGGACTTGTTGCATCTTCTAAGTGTCCTGCCAATGAAACGCAACCTTTGGCTCGCCTTCCCGACAATATTATCTATGTGGTCCTTCCAACTGAAGTTGTTCGTAATTTTAACACCCAGGTACTTAGTTGAATTGACAGCCTTGAGAATTGTACTATTTATCGAGTAATCGAATTCCAACGGATTTCTTTTGGAACTCATGTGGATCATCTCACACTTTTCGTTATTTAGCGTCAACTGCCACCTGACACACCATACAGCAATCTTTTCTAAATCGCTTTGCAGCTGATACTGGTCTTCGGATGACTTTACTAGACGGTAAATTACAGCATCATCTGCGAACAGTCTAAGAGAACTTCTCAGATTGACACCCAGGTCATTTATATAGATCAGGAACAGTAGAGGTCCCAGGACGCTTCCCTGGGGAACACCTGATATCACTTCAGTTTTACTCGATGATTTGCCGTCTATTACTACGAACTGCGACCTTCCTGACAGGAAATCACGAATCCAGTCGCACAACTGAGACGATACCCCATAGCTCCGCAGCTTGATTAGAAGTCGCTTGTGAGGAACGGTGTCAAAAGCTTTCCGGAAATCTAGAAATACGGAATCAACTTGAGATCCCCTGTCGATAGCGGCCATTACTTCGTGCGAATAAAGAGCTAGCTGCGTTGCACAAGAGCGATGTTTTCTGAAGCCATGCTGATTACGTGTCAATAGATCGTTCCCTTCGAGGTGATTCATAATGTTTGAATACAGTATATGCTCCAAAACCCTACTGCAAACCGACGTCAATGATATAGGTCTGTAGTTAAATGGATTACTCCTACTACCCTTCTTGAACACTGGTGCGACCTGCGCAATTTTCCAATCTGTAGGTACAGATCTATCGGTGAGCGAGCGGTTGTATATGAGTGCTAAGTAGGGAGCTATAGTATCAGCATAATCTGAAAGGAACCTAATCGGTATACAATCTGGACCTGAAGACTTGCCCGTATCAAGCGATTTGAGTTGCTTCGCAACCCCTAAGGTATCTACTTCTAAGAAACTCATGCTAGCAGATGTTCGTGTTTCAAATTCTGGAATATTCCATTCGTCTTCCCTGGTGAAGGAATTTCGGAAAACTGCGTTCAATAACTCCGCTTTAGCGGCACAGTCGTCGATAACAGTACCATCGGCACTGCGCAGCGAAGGTATTCACTGCGTCTTGCCGCTTGTGTACTTTACATACGACCAGAATTTCTTCGGATTTTCTACTAAATTTCGAGACAATGTTTCGTTGTGGAACCTATTAAAGGCATCTCGCATCGAAGTACGTGCCAAATTTCGCGCGTCTGTAAATTTTAGCCCATCTTCAGGATTTCGCGTTCTTCTGAACTTCGCATGCTTTTTCCGTTGCCTCTGCAACAGCGTTCGGACCTTTTTTGTGTACCACGGGGGATCCGTTCCATCTCTTACCAATTTATGAGGTATGAATATCTCAATTGCTGTTGCTACTATATCTTTGAATTTGAGCCACATCTCGTCTACATTCGCATAGTCAGTTCGGAAGGAATGGAAATTGTCTTTTAGGAAGGCTTCTAGTGGCACTTTATCCGCTTTTTTAAATAAAATTATTTTGCGTTTGTTTCTGATGGATTTGGAAGAAATGGTATTGAGCCTAGCTACAATGACCTTGTGATCACTAATCCCTGTATCAGTCATGATGTTCTCTATCAGCTCTGGATTGTTTGTGGCCAAGAGGTCAAGTGTGTTTTCGCAACCATTTACAATTCGCGTGGGTTCGTGGACTAACTGCTCGAAATAATTTTCGGAGAATGCATTTAGGACAATCTCGGAAGACGTTTTCTGCCTACCACCGGTTTTGAACAAGTATTTTTGCCAACATACCGAGGGTAGGTTGAAGTCCCCACCAACTATAACCGTATGAGTGGGGTATTTATTTGTTACGAGACTCAAACTTTCTCTGAACTGTTCCGCAACTGTATTTTCGGAGTCTGGGGGTCGGTAGAAGGAGCCAATTATTAACTTAATTCGGCTGTTAAGTATAACCTCCACCCACACCAATTCGCACGGAGTATCTACTTCGACTTCACTACACGATAAACCACTACTGACAGACACAAACACTCCACCACCAATTCTGCCTAATCTATCTTTCCTGAACACCGTCTGAGACTTCGTAAAAATTTCTACAGAACTTATTTCAGGCTTTAGCCAGCTTACTGTACCTATAACGATATCAGCTTCTGTGCTTTCTATTAGCGCTTGAAGCTCAGGGACTTTTCCAGCGCAACTACAACAATTTACAACTAAAATTCCGACTGTTCCTTGATCCAAGCACGTCCTGTAATTGCCAAGCACCCTTTGACATTGCAGCCCATCCCGCACTTTCCCGAGGCCTTCTAACCTAAAAAACCGCCCAGTCCACGCCACACAGCCTCCGCTACCCGTGTAGCCGCCAGCTGAGTGTAGTGAACTCCTGACCTATTCAGCAGAACCCGAAACCCCACCACCCTATGGCGCAAACCTAAAATTCCAGTTCCAGTACCCTCCAAAGGGGTAAGACGACGTTCAGTGGGTTAGTAGCCCCAAAATATCCTTTGAGTGGGGATGAATCGCACAGAGTGTGTCAGCAGTGTGGAACATCATCACGAACATCACCTTATGCTCATCAAACTGTGGATTCCCGTTTTCGACTGTGAAATATGAGGGAAAACGCCCCAACAGAAGGGGTTGTCCTCGATTGTGAGCAGCAGTGTGTCTAAAGTGTTTTCCTCTCCACCGATAAGAAAACTACGTGATTTCACTGCTGGGTGTCACGGTTCTGACCTCCACTGCAGAGACTTCAACAGAAGGGGTGAAATGCGTGTAAGAGAGAGGTGACTACGTTCCCATCGTGTGACACGCCCGCAACGGAGTTGGGCAGAGTTTTGTTGCAATTTGGTGGCAATGTGACCATTAACTCACCTTACACCTCGCTTAAACTTCTAATCTGGGGCCTTTTTTTCGCACGTGTCCACACCTTGTTGTTTCAAGAGTCGCTGATGTTGAGGAGTGACGTTGCAGGGCGCCTCGCTTTTCCACCGTTACAGCGGAATGTTGTGGCATCTTCGAGCCGAATTTCGAACTTGTCCGTCTCAATGGGAGACAATTAAGGGGTTTCGAAAAAGCGGTTTTTTACGCCGCGTGTATTGCACAGTCGATACTTCAGTTTCATTTAACACACATTCCCAATAATCATCAACATGTAATTCTATTTCTGATCAGCTTTTCACATCTTTACCTCTAAGCACCAAGCAGTGTGCTTCCCTACGAATCCTGTAATAAACTCATTGATGAAAGGGATTTTATAAATGACACTATTAGAATAAGCCAAAGTGTAAAACGACCTATGAATATTTCTTTTTATAACATCATCAATATTTAGGGTAGTTAAATTTTATATATTACTATCTGTGCCTGTCTAACACAGTTTTAGCATTAGGGACAATCAAATGAAAACGATATAGTTGAAAAAAGTAAATAAACTGTTCATTATTTCTAAAGTAATCGCCATAACTTAATATATTTGCCTGACTGTGAGACAAGATGGTCAATGTCATAATGACAAAAAGTTTGCTGTTGCCCAGACAACCATGACTGTACTAAGGCGTGCACCTTTTTATGCGAAGGAAATATGGGGAGAGATCGGGACTGTACGGAGGATGTGTACAGGTTCCGCAGCAAAACGTCTGCAGTGTAGTCGAAACAAACTTGTCATTTGAGTGGGCCCACATGTTGCCAAGGTTCTTTCGACTAGGCTGCACAAGTTTCGTTTGGAAGCCATCACACATCCTCCATACAGTCCCAGTCCCTCCCCATGCTATTTCCATATTTTTGGAGTCCTGGAGGAAGACATTCACGGCTGTCGATTTGTTGCAGGCGAAGAGGTGAACGAGTGGATACAATCGAAGTTGTGTAGATAACTGCAACCATTTTGCCACGAAAGCACTGACCACTTCGTCTCACTTTGGGATAGGTATATTAATAGTTACCGCAATGACTTTTGAAATGACAAACAGTTTATTTACTTTTTTCCACTGTCTCGTTTCCATTCCACTCCCCCTTATAGATATCATGGTCAGAATGTACAAAACAGAAATAAGCGATCTCAGAAACAATGTGGAAGAGTGCTTCACACAAATAGTTACCACTCTAAATGCATGTATGTGATGGGTGAACATAGTATATGTGCACCTTAGACACAGGCACATCTCAGCAATGTACGCTGAAATATGGGACAACAGGTAAAGAACGAATTCGGGGGAGACAGTTTTGTTAGGAGTACAGAATGATGAAATATCCGTAATCGTTATGAATTTTTACGAAATTCAGTCATAGTGACTGAATAGTTTCGTCTCTGTGTCGTCGAAGTATGGGACGAGCACTGAAAAACCTGCTACAGCACTGACGATGGAAGACACATGAGGCACGTGTATCAGACAGAAATACAACGTGTATGCTCAAATCAGCTCGCTGAAATTCTGAGGGTATCAGAGATTAAAGACGTGGAGGGAAAGGTTATTTACAACTTGACTGCAGTTATAAAAGTCGAAGGACAGAAAAGCTAGCAGTGGCTGAATAGAGAGTGAGACGGGATTGCACCTCATTCCTAATGTTATTCAGTCTGAGCAGTTGAATAAAGCACTACACCAATTACTAAAGAAAAAACTGATGGAAAAAGTCCAAACACCAGAAAAGAGTTTTGAGAGATAAGCGTTTTTTTTTTTTTTTTTTTTTTTTTTTTTTCCCCTCTGAAAGACAAAGTCGCACGGGACTGGCGCTTCTTGCGCCACTATGAGGACCCAAATCAGGCAAATCAGGTTTGCTCTTGGGGAAGGGCGGGTATCGTGGGCCATATAAGGAAAAATGTAAATTACAAAGTTTGTTTGTAGCTTAACTTAGTCATGAGCGAAAAATCATATTTTCAACTTTTTTGCTTTAACTAATAAAAATATATTTAGCAATATATGAAGGGAACATAACACAAAATGTAATTAGAATTAACCTTTTATTTTGGACATTTTAAAAATTGGCAGGTAGTATGGGCCACACGAATATGATTATGTTTATAAATTAAAAAATTGTTTCGAATAAAAGTTTTGTTGTTTAATAGTATGCACAATGTATAACACACATTATAGCTCATTTATCCTGTGATTTATTTAGCTTACAGAGACCACACAAGTAAAAACATATGTAGTCAATGTCCGCACAGAGCTCATGTGCCCAGCCTCCACACTTACTGCACTGAATCCAGTTTTGCTCATAGTTTTCTCCACACACAGTGCATTTTACATCTACAACGTCTTGAGAAGTGCTTGGTGTACCACTATCATTATGAAAATTTTTGATTTGTTCATTTTTCTTATTATTATGATCATCGTTGTTCTTGTTTTGAAAATGTCTCTTTTCCTGTTGTCCTTTTTCATTTTGCTCTTCTGAATCTTTCTTGTCTCTCAGCATATTTTTCATTGGAGTTGATGTCAGTATTTCGCTTCTCTCTGCCTTTCCTTCCCGACATCTCAACTTCTTTTCGCTGCAGGAAAAAAAAGGCAACAGCTCTTTTAAAACACTTGCAAAATCAGAATGTTCACTTGAGTGTAGTGCATTGGAGGAAATGGTGGTCTCTCCAGAAGTGGTTGTAGATTCTGCCTGGGTAGCAATCCGGGGGGAGGGGGGTATCAAATCTGCTGGTGAGATTGACGTGGGTGTCCTAGATGTAGCAACAACAGCCCAATCAGACGTCATCTCGGGGAGAGGTTCCTGTACAATGTTGCTAACATCACTGCCCATAAAGTCCAAATCACTAAATATGTCTGGGTTTGTCGGGTAACTGCCAGTGCATCTAAATCCATTTTCAGTAATATCTAGTCGACAGACTTGCTTGTAGGCATTAGCTACGAATTTTGCAACATCAAAGTCATTAATTCTTGACCCTGGATTATCCCTCATCCACAAACTGCAAGCAGTGTTGTAGCAGTTTTTGAAAGATCTCATGAACGTCCTATCCAGGGGCTACAACTTATGAGAAGTCTGTGGGGGAAAATTTGACATATGGACATGGTTTTCCCGAGCAGACATGATGATATCTAAGTCTTTGAGACTGGCATGCCCATCTACAATCAGCACTGCTCAGGGCTTTGCGAAGAAAACAAAGTGTCGAAGCCACTTAAGAAAAGCCTCAGCTGTCATCCAACCCCTAGAAGTCGGAAAACTAATGCTTTCGGTTGGAGCACCAATCACGACGCGGTGATTCATTCGTTTCCATGGGAAAATAAAAAGCGGAAGAATAAATTGCCCAGTTGCACTCAAGCAAAATAGAAGTGTAACATTAGGCCCCTCTCTCAAGAAGTAATTTTCTCCACTTTACGTTTGCCTTTCACTGTAATTATCTTGCTCAAACGATACGCCATTCTCGTCAGCACTAAAAATTCGGGATGGACAAAAGGAATGCTTTTCTAAAAGAATTTCAAACTGGTTGAAGAACCTTTCGACCCGTGGCTTATTAAGCCCTACACACCACATCAGATTAGTAGATTGTGGTTTTCTGTAGGTCAAATTTGGGTGCTTCTTCATAAAACTTGCATAAAAATCTTTTCCAGCCATTTTCGTCCTTTTGTTGAATCTGTGACTCAAATTTAATTTTTCTGCCAGGTCATGTGACAGTTTCAAAAACGCTGTTTTGAACAGGGGTATTAGTAGCTCATTTGATGGATTTAGATTCAAGACTGACAGTTTTTCACATCTTTCATCAAACACTGCCTTAAAAGACCACATCTGCGGTTTCATATCAGTTGGCTGATTATCTGCTATAGCTTTTAACTTTATTTGCAGAGGGTTTCTAGGCACATGGTATCACTCAGATGCGGCTCTTTCGGAAAGTTTATTTTCCAGTACACTGGCAACAGCATTTTTCATATCATTGTCTGACCATTCTCCCCGACCTTCACCTTCTGGTCTTTCCTTAAATGTTGGTACAATATCCAAAAACTTAAAAAAAAAAAAGAAAATGAGTTCCATGGCCCATACTACTCAACTCACACTGATATGAAAACATGGTACTAAGCGAAACATTGTTAGAGCAAACGAAATGCAGTTGTCAGTGTCTTATATTAATAGAGTCAACTAAATAACAGCTCTAGTTTCATAAGTCTATTCTTACCTGTAATGATTCATGGCGATGTTAAAAAGTATTCGAGGCAACAACTTGTACGGTCACAGACAAACAATAATCACTCACAAGCGATATGACACTGGGAATCAAACAAACTCCCTGCACATGGCGAAATGGCGCTGGCGGCAAAGATTACAATGATCACCGTGCTGCTACCTAGTGGTGAAAAGCTGAAATGCCAACTGGCCCAGACTACGAGGGGTGTCCAGAAACTTAAGTTCCGATCGGTCGCGAAATGGAAACGACTCTGAAAATCCGATAAAGCTTTGCACAGTTGTGTTGGGCAGTGTCTCTAGTATGACCCTACATAGCATCACGTCGCTCTTCTCGTTTCTGAGCTCACAGTGAGAGCGTAAAGATTTCTAGAAAATACTGTCTTCCGCCAAGTACGAGGGCCTGGTGAGAAATTTCGCCGGAAGCTATGCAGCCAACATTACATAACTGTCGTGCTGTTTCTTCTTCAAGACAATTCTCAGCCGCATTCTGCAGGGGCAGTGAAGATACTCCTGCATCGTTTTCAATTGGAAATGTTTGATTACCCACAGTACAGGCCGTTATTGTCTCCCTGTGAGTTTCATCTCTGTTCACATGAACCACTGACTGTGAAGACAACATTTTGGCACAGACACCGAGCTGTAGGCCAGCGTAGAGAATTGGTGGAAAGCACTGGCGGCTGCCTTCTATGATGAGGGCATTGGAAAGTTGGTTCAACGCTACGACAGATGTCTAAGTCAGAACGGCGACTACGTAGAGAAGTAGCTGGAAGGTGTAGATAACTGTTACAAATGAAACACTTCTGATTTTCAAAGTGGTTTTCATTTCTCGATCAGTCCGAACTTACTTTCTGGACAGCCCTCGTACCTGCCGTTCCCTTAAATATGCGCTGCACCTATCGTGAGCATTAGCAGCACTTTAGACGGGATGTAGTGAGTAATTTTAGTCAAGAATACCTTTAAGGCGACAAAGAGACAATCAACAGCTCACCGAGTCTGAACAATGTCGCGCAATAGGGCTCCGAGAAGCTGCATGTTCCTTCTTCAATATTGCAGAAAGACTTGGCGGGAATGTAGCCGCTGTACATGATTGCTGGCGACGGTGGTCACGAGAACGTACGGCCACATTAAGACACGATTCCGGACGACCACGTGGTACTACTGAGAAGGAAGACCGTCGTGTTCAGTGTATGACGTGAAACATGGTACTGCGTCTGCAGCAGCAATTCGAGCAGCAGTTGGCACAACAGTGACACAACGAATTCTTACAGATAGGTTACTCCAGTGACACCTCCGAGCCAGACGATCTATAGGTGTATTCCACTGACCCCAAACTACAGCCCTTTTCGACTTGAGTGGTGTCATGGGAGAACTCATTGGAGAATAGAGTATGCTGTGTTTTCCGTTGAAGACTGTTTCTGCGTCACTGCCAGTGGCGCCCCCGTGTGTCGGTTAGTAAGAGATCAGGTGAGTGCCTGCACGCAATCTGTTGTGTACCAGACACAGTGGCCCTGTACCTGGGATGCGACACCAGGAGCACTCCCCTGGTTATCCCACGCACCCGGCTGCAATTCAGCCTGATGACTTGACTCCTTGTGCTGCCATTCACGAACAGCACTCCAATGCGTGTTTTCCTACAGATTAACGCTCGCCCACGTAGCGCTGTTCTAGTCCAACACGTTGCACAGGGCGCCGACACGTTGCCTCGGCCTGCTCGATCACCAGATCCGCCTCCAGTCGAGCACTTACGGGACGCCTTTCGACGACTACTTAAGTCTCAGCCATAACCAGCGTTAACTGTCCCCGTGTTCACTGACTATGCACAACAAGCATCAAAGTCCCATGCACGTTTACATGCCTGCATTCAACATTCTGGCCGTTACATTGGTAACAAACATCGTGCGACTACGGCCTCCCGCCAGGTAGACCGTTTGCCGGGTGCGATTTGACGCCACTTCGGTGATTTGCGCTTCGTGGTTACACTGGTCGTGTTCTGCCAGTATTTCACATTTGCAATGGTTTTTCTCGCGCTTACATCAGCTTGTGAACTAGCAACCTTTATCACTTAAGTAAATCACCTAGACGAATGTATTCCCGAAATTTCATTACTCTTTATTAATTTTTTCTTGATTTTGGGATTTTTTCTGTCGGTTAATATAGATTTTGATAGGTGAATTTGCGAGTATTAATATATGGAAGGTAAATTACCGCATCTTTTGATTCCACTGACTTACGAAGGTAATCCCAAAAGTAACGATTCCTATTTTTTTATAGGTACATAGACCTGTTTATTTTTACAATGGTTTACATCAGTTTACACCTTGAACAATTAGCTATTTTTCCACATAATCAAAATTTCTGTAAATGCATTTTTGTAGACGCTGTGGCAGTTTTTGTATGCCCATGTCATACCAGCTCGCTGCCATGTTGTTCAGAAAGTTATGAACTTCTTCTTTCACCTCGTCGTCAGAGCTGAATCGCTGGGACCACAATTAACACGGACAGGTACTGTGAGACACTGAAAAAAAAACGGGCAATGACAACGCTCGCCCACACATCGCTCGGCAAACCGTTGCTCTCCTGCAACAGTATCAGTGGAACATAATCATCCACCCACTCTATAGTCCAGACTTGGCGCCCAGTGACTATCACCTGTTCCCTAGGTTAAAAGCAACATTTGGCCGGAAAGTGATTCAGCTCCGACGACGAGGTGAAAGAAGAGGTTCGTAACTTTCTGAACAGCATGGCGGCGAGCTGGTACGACATGTGCATAGAAAAACTGCCACAGCGTCTACAAAAATGCATCGGCAGAAATTGTGATTATGTCGAAAAATAGCTAAATGTTCAATCTGTAAACTGATGTAAATCATTGTAAATTATTGTAGAAACAAACAGGTCTATGTACTTATAAAAAATAGGGGCCTTACTTTTGGGATTACCCTCGTAGATGCCTAAATTTTTTACACCACGAAGGGAGAGTGGTCCATGTATGTTTGTTGTATGTTGTATGTTAACCAGGGACCTAGAAACGACGGAGAGCCTCCGTCCCCGCCGTAGCCGCAGTGGTCCACAACCCCACGACGACTACCGCAGTCCACTTCACCCCTCCGCCGCCCCACACCGAACCCAGGGTTATTGTGCGGTTCGGCCCCTGGTGCACCCCCCCTCCCCAGGGAACGTCTCACACCAGACGAGTGTAACCCCTATGTTTGCGTGGTAGAGTAATGGTGGTGTACGCGTACATGGAGAACTTGTTTGTGCAGCAATCGCCGACATAGTGTAGCTGAGTCCGCCGGGCGGATTCGTGCCGGGGACCAGGCGCTCCTTCCCGCTCCGGAAAGCCGTGCGTGCGTTAGACCGCAAGGCCAACCGGGCGGGCTAGAGTAGTCCTTAGTACCGGTACTTGATATAAATTTCAACTTCAAACGTCTAGCCGTCGTAAGGGGTCTTAACAGGCGGACAGTCAACAAAGTGATGGATGCTGTAAGTGTTATTTTCTGCCAGTTTAGTTACGGAAACCTAAAAAGGCCAGCGCATCGTTAATTCTATACAAGCCGCTGGTACCGGCGAAAGAGAAGTTAGTAGCAATACCCTAGGACGATGTGAAAGCTGCGAAACCTGCGTTAGAACAAATGAATACACTGAACGAACATCGCAAAGACGACGACTATGGAAACAAAAAACTATGAGGAAATTCAGGTAATACGAAAACGCTACTAGAGGTGCCAAAGTTAGGGAACATACTCTCATGGTCAAGATGGGAACTAATATAAAGTATCCTAAAACAGAAGCAGAAATGCTGAAGTCATTTTTCAAATGTTCCTTTACGAAGGAAAACCCAGTAGTATTTCCCCAAATTAACTCTCTCACCACTTCAAATGCGAGTGATATAAATATTACTGTGTGAGTGACATTGAGAAAGTGCTGAAAGAGTTAAGACTGGACAAAGCCCCACGTCCTGATGGAAACCCTATCTGATTTATACCGAATTTGCGGATGAGTTAGCCATACTTTAGGTCCCTTGAACAGAAAACTGTGCCCAGCCGTTGAAAGGAAAGAAAAGATCACACCTCTCTACGACAAAGGCTAATAGAAGTGATCCACACTTCCGTGCAATACTCTTGAAATCTATTTGTTGTTGACTTTTAGAACATATTATGAATTCAAAGATAATGGGCCATCCCGAACAGAATGACTTCCACGCCAACCAGCATGGAATCCAGCATGAAATCAAAGTCGCCTTTATGTATTCTGATTTCCTGGAAGAAATGAAACAACGCAGAGAGGAATATGCAGTATTCCTTGACTTCCGAGAAACATTTGAATTAGTACTCATCATCAAAAGGACAATCCATGGGGTAAGAGGTGAAATTTATGAGTGAGGACTCGTTGCTAGGTAGGACAGACAGCATTTTATCTCGGATGGAAAGTTATCGACAGATTAAGAAGTAACTTCAGGTGTGCCCCACAAAAGTGTGTTCGGTCCCTTATTGTTATTGTTGTATAGTGATGACCCTCCAGACAATATTAACAGTGACTTCAATATTTCACAAATCACGAGGTTATCTGTAAAGATGTACTGTCTGGAAGAGCCTACAAACATTCAGTGACATCTTGATATCATTTCAGAGTGGTACAAAAATTAGCATCGTGCTTTAAATGTTTAGAAATTCTGCACATTAGAAAACAGCTCGAATCGGCCAACTCTTACAACTGACTGGTTGTAACAATAATTAAATTGGCTCTGAGCACTATGGGACTCAACATCTGAGGTCATCAGTCCCCTAGAACTTGGAACTACGTAAACCTAACTAACCTAAGGACATCACACAGATCCATGACCGAGGCAGGATTCGAACCTGCGACCCTAGCGGTGCGTGGTTCCAGACTGAAGCGCCTAGAACCGCTCGGCCACACCGGCCGGCTATGTAACAACAATTATTTAGGTATATGAAATGGAATGATCATATTGGCTCAGCCATACGTAAAGGCGGAGACAGATTGCGATTGATAAATATTAGCGATATGCAGTCAGTCTGCAAAGGAGATTCCTTACAAAACACTCATATGGCCCATTTTAAAATACTGCTCAGCTCGATGGAACCAGTCTGAATAGGGCTAATGGAGGGTACTCAGTTCGTACGAATAAGGACATCACGAATGGACACAAATATCTTTGAGCTATAGGAGTATGTCTCGGAGGTGCTGAAGAAACTTGAATACAAATGCAAACTATCTCGAGAAAGTTTCAAGAATCTAGGAATATACTACAACCCCCTGCATATCGCTCCCACAATATTAGATTAATTACAGCGCGCACAGAGGCGTTTAAGCCCCGTACGTGAATGAAACGAGAAGAAGCCCTAGCTGCTGGTAAAATGCGAAGTACCCTCTGTTATGCACTCCACAGTGGTTTGCAGAGTATGGATGTAAATGTAAAATTTCGACGGATAGCCTCTAAGCACTGGCAGCTCCGATGAACTCCGTCAAGGCCAAAACAAATGACGTTTGGTTTGAGAGGAGTTCACGCAGCGGTCGCGGTGGTTAATACGGGCAGCGGAACGCCTGTAGCTGCTGCCAGCAGTCAGAAATAGGAGCCGCTCCGCGTTACACCGGAGAGAACACGGGCGAATGAGCATCAATAGAAGAGAGTCAGCGAACGTGAACTCCCTCAGCAGTAAACGGTAGGTGAACGCAGGTGAACTGTAATCGGTCGCGTTCAGTTTGCGTTCGCTAGTGCTCGCTTGTGCTCCGCTGAGTATTTACGTTTCATTTGTTCATCACAGGACCTTTGCGTCATTCGATTTCTGTTATCATTGCTGTGTATGGAGACATTTCGTGCTTATCTAGGTCGCACAAGGCTTTATTGATTGAGGCATCTGTGTACATTGATTTCCCGTATACTTGAAATTTATATCTGTTGCTGGAGCCACTTATGGACACATCCAGCAAATGTAAACCATCGACTGTCTGGTGTTCAAAAGTGCAGACGATTTTCTACTGCGCTTTATTCACTTCTTTTGCAAGGTCCTCAATTTCCGCTGTTGTGCCATCACCACATATTTGTGGTGTTGCATCCAGTGAGCGCATCCAATGCATACAGTAGTTATCCGTCATGTAATTCATTTGCTCCATCTATATTCTTGATAAATGTCACTTCAACTGTGAGTTCAATTGGCAGTATCAATTTTTTATACAAAATGTACTATATTAGTTTTGTAATATCCAGTTCGCAAAATTAACCATTCGCTACTGCACTTATTAAATTAGCATTCTCAGCACTCACCTCATTCATACTACGCAGTTTCAGTTTTTTAGTCACGGAGAAGCTTAAGCTACAATCTGTGCTGTCAGAACTTGTCAGTAAAACGCGTCCTTGGACACAGACATAATTTTCCGATGTGAACAAAAATTTCAGTCGACAGTATGGTGGATACTGCATTGTTTTTGTGCAACATATAAATGGAAAAAGTGTTTGTGCAACGATCACAAAAGCGAAAACCGAAAGAAGTAGCTGTAGCTAAATAGAATTGTTCTTTTGCACAGGTCAACTGCAGCATCCAACTTACGATGTACCAACTAAATGGTGAAATATGTAATGTGACAACTGAAAATAGGTGAAGTCCGAAACGCGTTTTTGAATAAAAATACATAAAAATTACACTCACGATTTGGTGCATCCCATGGTCAGTGATGTCATCTGATCTTCCAGCACATGATTTTTTTCTCAAGCCCATCATATTTTCACAGCGGCTTCAGAGCACAGGTGGATTGAGAATCACAATACACGAAGAGCTAATGGTCAAGAAACGATTTAGAGAGTAACGAGGAGACTTCGTGAATGTGTTCCACAATGCACGCCAATTATGGAATCCATTTGTTTAATGTACTTTCTAACAAATAAACATTCGCTTTCCAGTAATGGCTATGTGTATAGGACAGTTATGTATAACTTATACTGGTGTAAACATACGTTAAACCTCATAATAACCACAGAAATATGAATTATTTCACATGGATTTCCTTCTACTTTCTATGCTTAATTCTGAACAAAGCATATGTGCACCTCAATTGTATGGATGTTTAAGTCATACTAAAAAACTGAACTGCCACCTGCTCGCGCCTAATGGATGACAGCTGGTATGATGAATTTTAAGTAATTCCTTCGATTTTTTTAGATTATTTGTTTATTTCATTTTGGTGAAAGACACTTGTTACAGCCGTTTCACACAGAAAATAAACTTTGTTACGTATTTTAGCTAGAGATATGCAAAAGTGCCAAAGTACCACAAGCATTTCTACATTTTGTTGCAGCAAAGCCTGAAATTTCAAAACTGACTTAGCAGTAACCATGAGTAAGGACTAGGCTAACTGCTGATGACCTAAGGGGAAACGAATTTTAATGGTACTATTTGAACACACGCACACGCACACGCACACGCACACACACACACACACACACACACACACACACACACACACACACACACACACACACACACACACTTCTGTCAAAAATTACCTAATCTTAGTAATTATATATGTAACATGAAATGCTGCAAAATGACCAAAACAATGAGTTAGTTACCAGTAGCTGATCACTGTGGAAATTGAATATGACTCAACAATTCTGAGACATAATGAAATCTCTTTTCCAACAAGATGCACAGTGATACAGATTTGCACAACCTCTTCATACACGTGTCATTATCACCTAAAGTGGAAAGTTCATTTCTAAAAAATCTTCACACCACTCTTATATCAAAACATCAAGCACAATTATAAACTGAACTGCCAATGCTAAGATAGTGACACCTCAACATCAATACGTGCTACTGGTACTTCAGTTGAAAGTGATGGACAAATGTTGTTGCATTAACTAAGCAAACGCCACATTCTTAAATTGTAGTAGAAGAGACTATGTCACTTAATTAATAGCTCCTACTGTACTTCTCTCAGTTAAGAGCTATAAATTTTTGATTTTAAACTTGACATATCAACGTGTTGGGTTTTATTGGATGGTTCTATCTTCTGGGCGCATATCGCGCAGTGACCACAGCACACTTGCAAGGTCTGAGCATATGAGGAAATTTGGTCATAGGTTCCTTTCAGCTGCTACAAGGTCCTACAGTTAATACGTAGCATTCAGTCATATACAGTGGACCTATTTGGTATGTGTGTCTTGAAGATACAATCAGGAACTATGGTAATCATCTTAACCTGCCTATCTTTATTTCTAAAGTGTTACGACCAAGCATACAAGAAATGGTACGTATGTAGTTGTGTCATATGTGGGCCACGTTTTGGTTGTTTAGAACAAATGGCTTCTGGATTTGTTGAACTGTTTTGTTTGGAAGTGTAGTGTCAATAGTAATTTGGAGCTAAACTTTGATATTTCATTTACATCAATACCCATGTTCACGTCTCATGCTGGAGTAAAATCAGATATCTAATATTACAAAGCCAGTAACAAATTTGCAATATTGTAAAGAAAAGGCTATAACCGTTCTGAACAACAGCATTACATGCAAACACCACATTAATTACACAACTTTATTTTTATATGTGATAATCAAAACTTTATCGCTATTTCTCATGACCCTACAGGACAAGCAGACATATGAACATACCGGATGAGAAATTTCACACACTGGTAAGCCATTTCTGCTCTAGAACTTCTTATGATACAATCACATCGACAACTGTTTAAAGTATATTTATAGGCTGTGCTGATGTGATTTGTGTGCGAAACTGACATCTTATCCCATTGCAGCTCATTGTGAATGTCTTTGGAAACATTTCTCAAGTATTTGGGCATTTCCTCATGTGAAGCAGTAAGTGTTTTCTCAAGTTGCTCTCATACGAGAATTTCTTTTGACAAATGTTACAGTTGTATGGTTTTACACCAGTATGCACTCGCGAATGTTCCCTCAAGTTGCTCATGTTTCTGAATCTCTTATGACAGAATTCACAGTTGTAGGGGCGCTCACCAGTGTGCAACCGTGAATGCTTTTTCAGGTCACTATTTTGTACGAATGTCTTGTTGCAAACCCCGCAGCTGAATGGGCGTTCGCCAGTGTGCAACCACGAATGCTTCTTCAGATCTCCATTTTGTATGAACGTCTTGTTGCAAACGCTACAGCTGAATGGGCGTTCACCAGTGTGCACTCTGAAGTGTCTCTTTAGATTGGCGCCTGTTGTGAATGTTTTGTTGCACACACTGCACGAACGTAGACGTTCACGTCTGTCCACGTGTGTGTGCTCCCTCATTTCCTGCAACTGTGCAAACGTCTTCTTGCAGATGGTACATCCGTGTCCCATAGGCATTATACCACTTTTATTTCCACAACATGCTTCCTCCGTTGTCGTGCATTGTTCCCTGTTGCCTGTTCCTGCAGCCAGGGAAATGTTGGTAACCAAACAGCTGCTGTCATCATTACTCTTGTCATCCTCCGCACCAATGGAAACAGTACTGCGAAAAGTGGAGAAAACTGTGTTAGAAAGTATTTTCAGAGCAGTACAACAATCAAAATGAAAAATTATATCAACGAATGTTAGGTCGCCAAATGTCTCAAAAGGTGCTCCAAAACAGATTATTAATTAAGATCACACAGCCTTGAATCAACATATTTTAAGCCCCTTTGAAGAGGCAACAAAAAAAGATTTGAGGTCATTTCAGGCATTACTTTAGGACTTAAAAGTTTTTAAATTTCTCTGAGAATTTCAAAGAAGTTAAAAATAACCAAATTCACTGACAGCGCGATTAATGCAAAGTGAAACTCAATCATAACTCTGGCAGACGTAGAAAATTAACTGATATGGACCACAGAACTATAAGGCATATTACGTGAACTACATCAAAATCAATAACTCCATTACAAAACTATTAGATGCTCAACATCAGATAGTCATTTGGTGCTGTTCTCGATTTGTTTGGGCATGTTAAGGGATTTTCATAGTTTTCCTAGCATTCAAAATACACTAGGACGAAAACGGAAGTAGGACTTGCTTCGACTATTATAAATGACGCCACCTTAGTCGTGGAGCAGTGGATAATAACGTTTACAGAGCGATGCACCATGTAAAAGACGTTGCACTGAGAGAAACCTCTGTAAACCTTGCGGATTACAGGAAATAAACTACTTAAGTGACGGTGTGTGGTCACGAAAAGTTCGATCCAAAATTTGATTGAAAATGGTCACAAGTATTCATCTTGAAAGGAAAGTCGACAGGTAATAGTGTTCAGCTCAACACTCCATAGTTTATCAAAAATTAAGACTTCTGTGTTGCGTTATAGCTTAATAAACCCTTTCAACTCTTGACTGGTTCATGCATTTTTGATATATTATCACCCAGTAACTAATTATAAATTGGAATTATTGCTAGACAATTCCGACTACAGTAATCGTAGTAGCGTCTATTTTAATAAAACATTATTGAATCTACCAATGCATTTCTGATATATTATCACCCAGTAACTAATTATAAATTGGAATTATTGCTAGACAGTTCCGACTACAGCAATACTAGTAGCGTCTATTTTAATAAAACATTATTGAATCTACCAATGCATTTTTGATATATTATCACCCAGTAACTAATTATAAATTGGAATTATTGTTAGACAATTCCGACAACAGCAATACTAGTAGCGTCTATTTTAATAAAACATTATTGAATCTACGAATCTGTAATGCGACTTGGGCCGATATAACACTGGTCACGACGCTGCTCAAATGAAAATAGGTTCCTTTCTGATGTCACTAAGTTCTTTAAAATCTAAGCTAATCCATGTGGCTTGTTTTTAGTCATCAGTCTTCTGACTGGTTTGAAGCGTCCTGCCACGAATTTCTCCCCTGTCCAACCTCTTCATCTCGGAGTAGCACTTGCAAACTACTTCCTCAATTATTTGCTAGATATATTCCAATATATGTCTTCCCCTACAGTTTTTACTCTCTACAGCTCCCTCTAGTACCGGGAAAGTTGTCCCCTGATGTCTTGACAGACGCCCTTTCCCCCTGTCACCTTATAAGTGTCTTCCACACACTCCCTTCCACTCCGATTCTGCACTTTCAACACTCGCCTGTAGCACCACAACTCAAATCCTACGTTTTTCATCTATTCCAGTTTTCTGGCAGTCAGTGTTTCACTACCATATGGTGCCGTGCTCCAAACGTACATAATCAGATATTTTTCCTCAAATTTAAGTTATGTTTGATACTAACAGATTTCTCTTGGCTAGGAATGCACTTTTTGCCAGTGCTAGTCTGTTTCTGATGTCCTCCTTGTTCCATCCCATGGTTTATTTTGCTGCGTACTCAGGAGAATTTCTTAACTTTATCTACTTCGTGGCTATTATCCTGGTATCTTTCTCACTGTTCTCATGTCTGCTACTTCTCATTACTTTTGTCTGTCTTCCATTTACTCTCAATCTATATTCTCTACTCGGTACACCGTCCATTGCATTCAGCAGATTATGTAATTTTTCTTCACTTTCACTCAGGATAGCAATGTCATCATCGGATCTTATCGCTGATATCCTTTCACTTTGAATATTAATTCCACTCTTGAACCTTTCTTTTATTCCCGTCACTGCTTCTTGGGGGTGTAGCTTGAACAATAGGGGCGAACGACTACACGCTTTTTAATCCAAGGACTTCGTTGTTGTTCTTCACCTGTTATTATTCATTCTTAGCTCTTGAACATGCATGTTACCCGTCTCTCCCTATAACTTGTTCCTATTTTCCTCAGAATTTCTAACGTATTACACCATTTGACATAGACGGATGCTTTTTCCAAGGTCGACAAATCCTATGAACGTCTGTTGATTTTTCTTTAGTCTTGATAACAACTTGAACATTTCCACTAAACTAATCATTGCCCAATACATAACATACTGTAAATTAGAATCAAAGAATGATCACAGTCAACCATAAAGCTTTAATCTGCACTCTAGGATTGTCATACACTATTTTGCAATGCACATGGTCTGCTCTGTGCTTTAAATAAGTGAGATTCATTTTTACAGGATTTCTCTTCGACTCTTTTTAAGCTGCAGCGCTTAATTTGAGCAGTACTTCCGTTTTTCTTTATTTCTAGAGGATCCCGAACAAATTTCAGGTTTTTAATGAATACGTATTCCATAAGGCTCTTGCATTTACGTAAAAAGTTCAAATATGTACGATCAAAAGTTTCTTCTGACACCCACATTCAGTGACACACATTAACCACTTTCCACTTCGATAAAGATAGGGCCCATGACTAAAAAGAAAGAATTACTCTCTTTGTTGACTGAATGAGCGTTGTTTTCAGTGTTGCTTGAATATTGGCTAGCATATGAATTATTGTACAGCAATTCTCGTCCACTGGGTGAAGGTGTTATACTGCAATTAGATGTCTTATTCCAAATTTTATTTAATATTTGCTGAATCTAGTACAAATCTAACCTATACAAATCCTTCTACTTTCAACAACAATGCGAAGCTTTCATTTTAATTGTTAGGTTCACAGTACAAAGCTCCAGATTAGAAATTTTGAAAACCGAAGAAATCTCAACTTGTAGTAACAAGTAAGCACCCTCTGGCACGGCACTTAACAGTGGTTTGCAGAGTATGTTTGTACATGTAGGACTGGGTTTCTCTGCAACATCCTGACAGCAGGGGCGGGTCTCTCAAACGTCGATGTGAGACACTACATACCAGAGCGACAGCGGGTTACTGAGGCAAGCAATCTTGTCTGGGCTGTCGGTGTAAATGTAATCGTTTATTATGAATTAATATAGGTCTTCAACTTGTTTTCTGAACATAGGCTGCAAAAGAACCTGATGAAAGCGTCATATTCCATATATGCAGATCCGTTCACTTGTACTTCCGTATTATGAGGAAATTAATAGCCTTTTGTATGTACGGGTCCACAGAGGCTGTAAATTTTTGAGGGAGGCCTTTTTCCTGCGCAGGATGTTTTATTTGAGGTGTTCACTTTATTTCACAATTTAGCGATTAGCTAATTTCGCCTCTTTGGGCATTACAAAGCAACGTGTTTGTAAAAACAATACCAAAAGTTATAGTAGCTGCAAGAAGAAACTGAAGAAATAAAAGCAAAAATTTAAATAGAAAAAAAAGGTTACGCGCTTCTGTTACTTTCATCACAGTAAAAATTATAATGGCAAGAGCATGACATATTCCAAACGTCTGTATGGAGGAAGCAACAGGTAATAACAGTTTGACACAGCAATAGTAGGTAGGACACAATCTGCATATATTAAGTGTGTGACTCCTAAGGGACCAAACTGCTGAGGTCGTCGGCCCCTATACTTACACACTACTTAAACCGACTTATGCTAATAACAACACACACACCCATGCCCTTGGGAGGACTCGAATCTCCGGCGGGAGGGACCGCGCAGTCCGTGACACGGCGCCTCAAATCGCACGGCCACTCCGCGCGACACAACCTGCATATTCGTACATCACTATTTAACGTACAGCGAAGCTTCTCGAAAAGACTGCCACTTTAAGCCAACCCCCTCTCGAAACGAACATATTTTTAAGGAACGGAAATAAACTTCTATAAGAACAATGCATCGTTATCACGTTTAAGATGACCACGCCTTTTCCCGAGCAGCGACCACTCTTTAACAATGTCCTCCCTTTAAGACGACCACGGACTATCATAGAAGAGGCAGTTACAACACCTTATAGCAGTAAGATTTCTCGTCGACAATGTGGGTCAACTACCTCTGATATTTTATTGTCCTTTGTACTTCTAACAGCAAATAGTTCTTATTTTTCCTCTGAAGTGAACAATCATGGCTACTTCAAATAAATAAATAAAAACTTCTTGTTCTTTCACTAGAACAGCGAAATTGTGTTATTAGAGTGAAAAAGGAACATTTCAGAGCCAGTAGCGAATGAGCTTAATTGTGGAAAAAGTCATGTACAGAATACAGTTGCAAATCGAAGTAGTCATGTTAAGGAATTGGGAGAAAACGCCAACAAAATTTCAAAGAAAAGACGGAGGCAACGATTTGAAGAGGTTAGTAATGCAGTTTTAGAGGGATTTAATTGGGTACGTGTCAGAGGATTGCCAGTTAATGGGCTAATGCTACGAGAAAAAGCTCTTAAATTCTCTTCTGATCTTGGAATTCCTCATTTCAATGCAACCAACGGCTGAATGGCCTGATTTCGTGTTCGACATGGTATTGTTTTCTGAGCCGTCTGTGGTGAATGTACAGAAGTGACCAAGATGTTGTATCCCACTACAAGTCGAAACTTACAAGGGGACCCTCCATACTGCGCTTCAAATATGTTGTAGAGGCGCTTACCCTGAGTACCTGGCTATCCGGGTTTATTAGCGACGGGCCTTGGTTTTTGAGAAAATCGATTTTGAAGTTCACTGCGGCATTTGTACACCCGTAACATGAAGTGCATGCCGAGAAAGTCAGCTAGCACAGCGGTAAAGATTCATGCCTACCGCGCTGGAGGTACCGTGTTTGAATCCTGCTTGTGTACTTTTTTTTCTTCATAATCGACCGAATTTTTCAATTTTATTTCAAAGAAAATCGACACAGTGTAAGGTGTGCGACATTATAAATATATATTCAGATATTAATTTTTTCTGTCATACAATATTACAAATTCTTATTTTTCATCGTCTACATTGCTTGATGTGCCAGAACAATACTGTGGGTGATACTTATCATAGAAACAACCGAAGCACAAATTTTCGCAGAACCACGCGCATTTCATGGAAGTAACCGTCTTGCAAGTGCACGGTTTCTTCATGAGCGATACCGGGAAAGACAATTCTTTTGCATTCAAAAAGATTTCTCTTTCATTCGCTAATTTCGATGCGAACCATGCGTATCTAATCATGCTTTCAAAATTAGATGAGCTGAATTGCTGTAGGGTTGGCGTATGTAATTTTATCGAATTTTCCCTAAAAGCGATCTCTCTATTGTTTTTCAAGTCGGGAGTATACTGAATAATTTTCGTGAAGATTTTCACCTGTCGGTAAAAACTAACATCGCAGGGCTGGCAATAAGAAGTGCACTTTGATGGGGCCACTTTTAGGGTGCAGTTGCTCGCTTTCCTTTCATCAGTGAATAGATGATCGTGTAAAGTTAAATCGGTTTGCCCCCTGCACGAATCGATGATGTACAAACAAATTTTTCTATCCCACGCACGGAAGAATTACAGAAACCAAAAATTTTTCGTACAACAGTTCCGTGAACTTCCCGGATTTCGTACAGGACTCGGCTACATTCCTGTATTTCCCAGTTAATTTGTCTACTCGCTTTTGAACGTTATGGCCAAATTTTCCGGACGGTTCTTGATGCATAAAAAAAAACATATGGAAGTAGCCGTGAACCTTTACCGCTACGCTATGTTGACTTGCTCGGAACACACTTAATGTTACGGGTATACAAATCGCGCAATAGGCTTCAAAATCAATTTTCTCAAAAAACAAGGCCCGTCGCTAAAAAAAAACGGATAGCCAGGTACTCAGGGTAAGTGCCTCTATAACATATTTGAAGCCTATCAAAACCCGTGATTTACAGTATGGAGGGTCGTCTTGTTAGTGTAATTATAAGTGGCTATTGTGATAGTGACATTTACAATATGGATGAAACTGGCCTATTGTTTAAAACTATTCAAAACTAATCATTAACTGTGAAGGCTAATCAGTGCAAAGGCGGTAAAATGGAGAAACAAAGATTCACTATCGGTCTTTTTGCTAACCTCTGTGGTGAATAAGGAAAGAGTCACTAGCGACATATACAACAAATCATCCACGGTACTTCAAAAACAATGGCATGGCATTTCCTTGCGTGGTGTCTCTTGGCATGGGAGGAGAGGGGGGGGCATTGCATGGAGATGAGTCTGATTTTTGCGTTCTCGACTGAATAATTCAGAAGCATAACATCTAACTTCTCGTTGATAACGCACCATGTCATTGCAGCGAAAAGTTATCAGATGTGGAAGTAAATCCTTTTTCTTGGAAACAGAACATTGTGTTTTCAGCTTCTTGACCAAGGAGTGCTCTGGTCTTTTAAATCATATTGCCGAAAGAAGCTTCTGTGTTCCCTAGTTGCGAAAATGGACAACGCCACATCCGTGTACAACTCAGCTAAGTCTATGACCGTGGCTGATGTTGTCAGCTGGATTAAAGGTGCGTGGAATGAAGTGAAAAACAAAACAATTAGAAAAGCCTCGTTAATTCTGGTTTCCAGTCTTCTCAAAATGTGGACGCTGGAGAAGAAGAAGAAGGTGGCAGTCAATCAATAAACATCCTCACTCACCTGTGCGATGCTGGCAACATTGAGCTGGCCATTTCTACACTGAACGAAGAAACTGAACCCTTCAACAGTGATAGTGAAAATGACACAATTCCTGTACAGGAAATCCCATTTAGGCGATGCTGTACACAGTGCTGCTAGATACAAGTCTCTTGCTTCTCAGCTTTCCAAACAGAAAAACTGATGTATACTTCCCTAGTATGTGAGGTGGGAAAGGAATATGAGAATGTCATTGTAAACAAACGTATGAAAAAATATGTGCCGACTTCAGTTTCCGCGTATTTTACTACGTAAATGATTAAGTACATACTGTATTATTATTATTATTATTATTATTATTATTATGGTTATTAATATATTATTAGATCTTGTTTTTCATTGTAGTAGTTCTTGTCATTAACTGTGTTTTAATGTTTATTTTCGGCATCACATTTTACCTCGACCACCTTTCAAGCAGACCACCCCTACGGACGATCACTTCCTCACAAAAACTCAAGTTGTCGGCTTAAAGAGGTCTCATCACAAATCACACTAAAGACGTAACGATATTCAAATAACATTACCGTCGAATAATGCAACAAGTTACAATCTTATATGTGACATCCTTTACAGACAACTACACCATTTGCAGTTATCTAAGGTTACTGCTAATACACTAATATATGGCCATAAATGCTCCTGCCACACTTCCGACGAGAACATCTGAAATTGTGTGATTATCTGTCGATGAGTGTACATCGAAGATAAGATTTCTACCTAGCAAGAAATCCGCAATCCACTCTAAATTCCGTTAACACCCCTATTACATTCGGTAATAACAGTTGTTGTTGTACTGTGTCAAAAGTTTTTCCAAAGTCAATAAATACTGCATTTACGTGAGAGGCGTGGTCCATTGGTTTAAGGATGGCATGTGAGAGTTGTGGTTTACATGAGCAATGTTTTGGAATCAGTCACAGTTAGATGGAGACATCCATTTTGTCTGAGGTACCACATTATGTTTGGCCATTCCGCCTGCTTAGCTCGTCGGTAAAGTGCTTGCCTCCCGTGTAGGGTTCGATTCCCGGCCGGGTTGGAGGTTTCCTCCGCTCGTGGACTGGGTGTCGTGTCGTGTCGTGCTCATCATCGTCATCCCAGCCTCGTCACCGGCACGCGACTCGCCCGATGTGGCGTCGATCTGCCGGCCAGCAATGCCGTACGCTCATTTGGTTTCACGTTTGGGCTCAAAAGCGTTTTACTATTTCGCAACAAATAGACGAAAAAACGAAAAAGATATTCAATATTACTTTTTTGGATAACTTCTGCTATACTTCACGTCGACGGTTATGAGCTGTGCTTTCCTCCAACACAGCACTTTGTTCAAGACATCTCTGGATTACTGTGGTTGAATTAGGATCTAACTCAGTCCCAATTTCTACATAGAATTCGAGAACAGGTACATTAGGCCCTGGGACCAATCCTAGCGGTTTCAGCGGTTCCTAAACAACCTTAACACTTATGTATGTACCGCTCACTTCTGCAGTAATGCGAGAATTAAACTGATTCAGCACTAGTGCAATTAAAGGAAATTTGAAAATGGAGTTCAGCAACTCTGCTTCGCATTGCTAAGCTCGGTGTCAGTTCCTGTGTCACCCGCGAGTCTCTGCGCACAATGTTCCGTGCCACTGAAATCTGTTACACACGACCAGAACTACTTTTCGTTTTGAGAATAGTGTCTCGATAAGAGTCTGCGAAGAGTGTCATCGCAGGCTCCACTCATCGCCATTTGCTGCAGTCAGTCACGTTTAAATTAGTACCTATATATAGCCCTATGACTCTTTTTACCTCAGCAATTGCTGTTTCCTTAGCAACAGCAGTAAGAAGAAAATGGTTCAAATGGCTCTGAGCACTATGGGACTCAACTGCTGTGGTTATCAGTCCCCTAGAACTTAGAACTACTTAAACCTAACTAACCTAAGGACATCACACACATCCATGCCCGAGGCAGGATTCGAACCTGCGACCGTAGCAATCGCACGGTTCCGGACTGCGCGCCTAGAACCGCGAGACCACCGCGGCCGGCGCAGTAAGAAGACTGTATAGCATGGACAACCACATCATCATCTACTAGGTAGGGCAGACCTGGGCACATTGGTCATGGCCAGTTGGTATTATTTAAACCGCCTCTAGATTCTCGGTTGCCAAGTGCTAGGTTTTTTACCGAACTGTTCGGTATTTCAGCCCCAGGTTCGCTGTTCTGTACTGAAGTATGACTGGCTCGGTATTTTTAGAAATCCATTCACATCACTAATTTATTTATCGATTTACAAAAGTATCAGAAGGCTAATGGCGGCTCCATGCAGCAATGCCTATGTGGAGAAAATCCTCAGTGACATCAATCATTTATGACACGACGTTAGAAATAAGTTGAGTGTCGATATGGTAAAAGTAAAATTACACATTCGTTGTTTACAACATGCAACTACTTTTACCAAAAAAATTAAAGATAACAAAAATGTGGTTAAAGCTGTAACTGTCAATAATGATATAATTTATAATGTTTACTAAGTTTGTACATGCTCTACTCTGCTCACCCTCTGTCATCAGCGCAACAGATCCTTACATCAGGCAATTTTCTCAATTTAATCTGGCTTCTCTAAGCAGAATACGCCACCGACCAAGGAGATTGGAGGCAACAATACCGTCGCTTTCCTTTCCAAAAACGCGTGAGTTCAGTCCCAGGCCTGAAAGCCACATGGAAAAACGGGAAACACGTCGAAACGTTCATCTCAATACCATTAGAGGTGCCAGAAGAGTCATGAAACCATGTAACTGGCTGATTGGACCCCACGCAGTGTGATCCAATAGAGGCTGATTCAGTTGTGTAGTTGCATGCAATTCTGGAGTTTTGTTCGTTTTTGTAGTCTTTTTTCTCACTTCATATCTGCATACTGCGAGTTATATTTTGTTACATCATCGTTATAATAGGATTGTGTACTTAAAATTTCATAAGCTTTATCGTGGAACTGGAGGGAATTTCAGTTGAGAAAATGTTCACTATTAATACTATGGTAAGATAACAGTTATTCTAAAGAGTGCAATAAAGAATTTTGTGTTTTTCAGAATGTCCCACAAACGAAACTGACGTTGAAATATTCCTGTAAATTCCCGAGCCGTTCATCTGGATATTACGTAGGTTCAACAGAGGAAGTTAACAATAAGCATTTCTACAGGTTTCCCAGACAACATTAAGAAACACTTCTGCAGTGGAAAAGCGTTTAGTGAGCTGCCACCTGATGTGAACTCTGCTAATGCTTTTGTTAGTGATGACCATTTCTCTGAAGGAGGCTTGATGAATGAAGCTAGGTAGAAGCTAAACAGGGGCGTGTTTCCAAAATATCTGGTATGTGTTCATTATGTTGCTGCTACATCAGAAATGGGTCAGGTGAAACTAGTGTTAGTAAATTATCAAAGACTAACTGTGTTGAAGAAAGTGATTGTTGTTGTTGTTGTTGTTGTTGTTGTTGTTGTGGTCTTCAGTCCTGAGACTGGTTTGATGCAGCTCTCCATGCTCCTCTATCCTGTGCAAGCTTCTTCATCTCCCAGTACCTACTGCAGCCTACATCCTTCTGAAGCTGCTTAGTGTATTCATCTCTTGGTCTCCCTCTACGATTTTTACCCTCCACGGTGCCCTCCAGTACCAAATGGTGATCCCTTGATACCTCAACACATGTCCTACCAACTGATCCCTTCTTCTAGTCAAGTTGTGCCACAAATTTCTCTTCTCCCCAATTCTATTCAATACCGCCTCATTAGTTATGTCATCTACCCATCTAATCTTCTGCATTCTTCTATAGCACCACATTTCGAAAGCTTCTATTCTCCTCCTGTCCAAACTATTTATCGTCCATGTTTCACTTCCATACATGGCTACACTCCATACAAATACTTGCAGAAACGATTTCCTGACACTTAAATCTATACTCGATGTTAACAAATTTCTCTTCTTCAGAAACGCTTTCCTTGCCATTGCCAGTCTACATTTTATATCCTCTCTACTTCGCCCATTATCAGTTACTTTGCTCCCCAAATAGCAAAACTCCTGTACTACTTTAAGCGGCTCATTTCCTAATCTAATTCCCTCAGCATCACCAGAGTTAATTCGACTACATTCCATTATCCTCGTTTTGCTTTTGTTGATGTTCATCTTATATACTCCTCTCAAGACACTGTCCATTCCATTCAACTGCTCTTCCAAGTCCTTTGCTGTCTCTGACAGAATTACAATGTCATCGGCGAAACTCAAAGTTTTTATTTCTTCTCCATTGATTTTAATACCTACTCCGAATTTTTCTTTTGTTTCCTTTATTGCTTGCTCAATATACAGATTGAATAACATTGGTGAGATGCTACAACCCTGTCTCACTCCCTTCCCAACTACTGCTTCCCTTTCATGTCCCTCGACTCTTATAACTGCCATCTGGTTTCTGTACAAATTGTAAATACCCTCTCGCTCCCTGTATTTTACCCCTGCCACCTTCAGAATTTGAAAGAGGGTATTCCAATCAACATTGTCAAAAGCTTTCTCTAAGTCTACAAATGCTAGAAACGTATGTTTGCCCTTCCTTAATCTTTCTTCTAAGATAAGTCGTGAGGTCAGTATTGCCTCACGTGTTTCAGTATTTCTCCGAGGTCGGCTTCTACTAGTTTTTCCATTCGTCTGTAAAGAATTCATGTTAGTATTTTGCAGCTGTGGCTTATTAAACTGATAGTTCGGTAATTTTCACATCTGTCAACACCAGCTTTCTTTGGGATTGGAATTATTATATTCTTCTTGAAGTCTGAGGGTATTTCGCCTGTCTCATACATCTTGCTCACCAGATGGCAGAGTTTTGTCAGGACTGGCTCTCCCAAGGCCGTCAGTAGTTCCAATGGAATGTTGTCTACTCCGAGGGCCTTGTTTCGACTCAGGTCTTTCAGTGGTGTGTCAAACTCTTCACGCAGGATCTTATCTCCCATTTCATCTTCATCTACATCCTCTTCCATTTCCATAATATTGTCCTCAAGTACATCGCCCTTGTATAGACCCTCTATATACTCCTTCCATCTTTCTGCTTTCCCTTCTTTGCTTAGAACTGGGTTTCCCTCTGAACTCTTGATGTTCATACAAGTGGTTCTCATATCCCCAAAGGTCTCTTTAATTTCCCTGTAGGCTGTATCTATCTTACCCCTAGTGACATAAGCCTCTACATCCTTACATTTGTCCTCTAGCCATTCCTGCTTAGCCATTTTGCACTTCATGTCGATCTCATTTTTGAGACGTTTGTATTCCTTTTTGAATGCTTCATTTACTGCATTTTTATATTTTCTCCTTTCATCAATTAAATTCAATATTTCTTCTGTTACCCAAGGATTTCTACTAGCTCTCGTCTTTTTACCTACTTGATCCTCTGCTGTCTTCACTAATTCATCCCTCATAGCTACCCATTCTTCTTCTACTGTATTTCTTTCCCCCATTCCTGTCAATTGTTCCCTTATGCTCTCCCTGAAACTCTGTACAACCTCTGGTTCTTTCAGTTTATCCAGGTCCCATTTCCTTAAATTCCCACCTTTTTGCAGTTTCTTCAGTTTTAATCTACAGGTCATAACCAATAGATTGTGGTCAGAGTCCACATCTGCCCCTGGAAATGTCTTATAATTTAAAACCTTGTTCCTAAATCTCTGGCTTACCATTATACACTCCTGGAAATTTAAATAAGAACACCGTGAATTCATTGTCCCAGGAAGGGGAAACTTTATTAAAACATTCCTGGGGTCAGATACATCACATGATCACACTGACAGAACCACAGGCACATAGACACAGGCAACAGAGCATGCACAATGTCGGCACTAGTACAGTGTATATCCACCTTTCGCAGCAATGCAGGCTGCTATTCTCCCATGGAGACGATCGTAGAGATGCTGGATGTAGTCCTGTGGAACGGCTTGCTATGCCATTTCCACCTGGTGCCTCAGTTGGACCAGCGTTCGTGCTGGACGTGCAGACCGCGTGAGACGACGCTTCATCCAGTCCCAAACATGCTCAATGGGGGACAGATCCGGAGATCTTGCTGTCCAGGGTAGTAGACTTACACCTTCTAGAGCACGTTGGGTGGCACGGGATACATGCGGACGTGCATTGTCCTGTTGGAACAGCACGTTCCCTTGCCGGTCTAGGAATGGTAAAACGATGGGTTCGATGACGTTTTGGATGTACCGTGCACTATTCAGTGTCCCGTCGACGATCACCAGAGGTGTACGGCCAGTGTGGGAGATCGCTCCCCACACCACGATGCCGGGTGTTGGCCCTGTGTGCCTCGGTCGTATGCAGTCCTGATTGTGGCGCTCACCTGCACGGCGCCAAACACGCATACGACCATCCTTGGCACCAAGGCAGAAGCGACTCTCTCCGCTGAAGACGACACGTCTCCATTCGTCCCTCCATTCACGCCTGTCGTGACACCACTGGAGGCGGGCTGCACGATGTTGGGGCGTGAGCGGAAGACGGCCTAACGGTGTGCGGGACCGTAGCCCAGCTTCATGGAGACGGTTGCGAATGGTCCTCGCCGATACCCCAGGAGCAACAGTGTGCCTAATTTGCTGGGAAGTGGCGGTGCGGTCCCCTACGGCACTGCGTAGGATCCTACGGTCTTGGCGTGCATCTGTGCGTCGCTGCGGTCCGGTCCCAGGTCGACAGGCACGTGCACCTTCCGCCGACCACAGGCGACAACATCGATGTACTGTGGAGACCTCACGCCCCACGTGTTGAGCAATTCGGCGGTACGTCCACCCGGCCTCCCGCATGCCCACTATACGCCCTCGTTCAAAGTCCGTCAACTGCACATACGGTTCACGTCCACGCTGTCGCGGCATGCTACCAGTGTTAAAGACTGCGATGGAGCTCCGTATGCCATGGCAAACTGGCTGACACTGACGGCGGCGGTGCACAAATACTGCGCAGCTAGCGCCATTCGACGGCCAACACCGCGGTTCCTGGTGTGTCCGCTGTGCCGTGCGTGTGATCATTGCTTGCACAGCCCTCTCGCAGTGTCCGGAGCAAGTATGGTGGGTCTGACACACCGGTGTCAATGTGTTCTTTTTTCCATTTCCAGGAGTGTATAATCTATCTGATACCTTTTAGTATCTCCAGGCTTCTTCTATGTATAGAACCTTCTTTCATGATTCTTAAACCAAGTGTTAGCTATGATTAAGTTGTGCTCTGTGCAAAATTCTACCAAGCGGCTTCCTCTTTCATTTCTTAGTCCCAATCCATATCCACCTACTACGTTTCCTTCTCTCCCTTTTCCTACACTCAAATTCCAGTTACCCATGACTATTAAATTTTCATCTCCCCCACTATCTGAATAATTTCTTTTATTTCATCATACATTTCTTCAATTTCTTCGTCATCTGCAGAGCTAGTTGGCATATAAACTTGTACTACTGTAGTAGGTGTGGGTTTCGTATCTATCTATCTTGTCCATTTAGCTATCACTGTAAAAAAATAGCTATCTGCTGCTGAGAGAAAGAAAGAAAGAATGGGGTGACCTTTCCCCCAGACCTGATGAATGAGTTATTAGTTAAGAACAAGTGATAGTTGAGTGATGGTATGTGTTCGGATATAGGAGAGTCTTAACGGCGGGGCGAGATTTCTTTTTATATGTAAATTTATGTAATCTATAGATAGTGATATTCGACCGCTAGTGACAACAGTTAAGAGCGGAGAAAATAGGTACAAATCGAGCACTGGCAGAATGTTACGGCAACGGTACTAATATTTAATTCAAGGTGGAGGTGGTAAATATGGACCAAGCTTTGAATATTGTAGTATGTGCTTGATGCTCTGTATAAAAGTTTGACTCTTTAATTTCGTTTGGTATTTCTGGGTCTGTGTAAATTTAATTTTACTGTTGAGAGTGCGAGAAAGATGAGTTGATTGGTGTTTCGATAGAGGCTGCGTTTGCAATTCGAAAAGAGAGGATGAGAATGGTAAATTGATTGATGGGCATGGTTTGTGGTGTGATATGAGTGTCAAGATAGGGTTGAGGGCGTTTGCGTATGTTGATTGTGGGACAGGTGTGAGGTTAAGTGCGGTGGGAGGTGTAAATTAGATCTTTTTTTTTAATGTTGTAAAGTAAGAATAATATTGAGAAGGTTTTAGATGGCTGGTCACGCGACGAGGCGAGAGCAGGGATGTGCAGTTATGTTTAGTTAAAGGGCCGTGTAATGTCGTGTGAGGAGCAATGCGCAGTGTGCCACAGGGTCATAGGAGGTAAAGACATGTGCTGCTATGATGGATCCAGCGTATGGAGGCTGCACTTTGATAATTATGCTACGTTGATATAAAGTTGACTTTCACCCACGTTCGGTGGTAGCGGCTCGGGGTTGTGATGGATTGCGGTACTGGTCGGACGTATGTGTGTGCTTTGACCGCTGACGAGCGCGTTGACTGAGCTAACTCGCGCTTGCGGAAGCCAATCAGGGGCTGTGCGAGGCCTGAAATCAGACGGATGGGTGACTTCACGATCCTGTGGGCAGGGTGCGGAGTGGAGGGGTACCTATGCCCGTCTGCTGTGATATTTTGCGAGCGGATCTGCAGGCTCTGCTGTGTGTTATTAGGATAGTTTACGAGTAGTGAGCGTATCTTCACATCTGTGTGACGTATTATTTAGTTGCAGTTTACTATAGTGTGTACTAAAATTATGATTGGGTGCATGTCTGTGGGCTGTGCCACATGGCCCAGGGCACATCTGGGAGGGTGTTTTGTGATAGCGTGATAGATATCCTGTACGGTTAAATAAGTTGTTCGAAAAAATAAACAGTGTGTTCCCAATGATTACACGCGCCTGCAGCACAGATCAGAGTGATTGGTTTTCCGTCACCATCTCGGTTGCATGCGAGTAGTAAATGTTTTCCCGGTCGCATTAATCGTGTGTCAACGAGCCATGAGCTACACTCCTGGAAATTGAAATAAGAACACCGTGAATTCATTGTCCCAGAAAGGGGAAACTTTATTGACACATTCCTGGGGTCAGATACATCACATGATCACACTGACAGAACCACAGGCACATAGACACAGGCAACAGAGCATGCACAATGTCGGCACTAGTACAGTGTTTAGGCCACCTTTCGCAGCAATGCAGGCTGCTATTCTCCCATGGAGACGATCATAGAGATGCTGGATGTAGTCCTGTGGAACGGCTTGCCATGCCATTTCCACCTGGCGCCTCAGTTGGACCAGCGTTCGTGCTGGACGTGCAGACCGCGTGAGACGACGCTTCATCCAGTCCCAAACATGCTCAATGGGGGACAGATCCGGAGATCTTGCTGGCCTGGGTAGTTGACTTACACCTTCTAGAGCACGTTGGGTGGCACGGGATACATGCGGACGTGCATTGTCCTGTTGGAACAGCAAGTTCCCTTGCCGGTCTAGGAATGGCAGAATGATGGGTTCGATGACGGTTTGGTTGTACCGTGCACTATTCAGTGTCCCCTCGACGATCACCAGAGGTGTACGGCCAGTGTAGGAGATCGCTCTCCACACCATGATGCCGGGTGTTGGCCCTGTGTGCCTCGGTCGTATGCAGTCCTGATTGTGGCGCTCACCTGCATGGCGCCAAACACGCATACGACCATCATTGGCAGCAAGGCAGAAGCGACTCTCATCGCTGAAGACGACACGTCTCCATTCGTCCCTCCATTCACGCCTGTCGCGACACCACTGGAGGCGGGCTGCACGATGTTGGGGCGTGAGCGGAAGACGGCCTAACGGTGTGCGGGACCGTAGCCCAGCTTCATGGAGACGGTTGCGAATGGTCCTCGCCGATACCCCAGGAGCAACAGTGTCACTAATTTGCTGGGAAGTGGCGGTGCGGTCCCCTACGGCACTGCGTAGGATCCTACGGTCTTGGCGTGCATCTGTGCGTCGCTGCGGTCCGGTCCCAGGTCGACGGGCACGTGCACCTTCAGCCGACCACTGGCGACAACATCGATGTACTGTGGAGACCTCACGCCCCACGTGTTGAGCAATTCGGCGGTACGTCCACCCGGCCTCCCGCATGCCCACTATACGCCCTCGCTCAAAGTCCGTCAACTGCACATACGGTTCACGTCCACGCTGTCGCGGCATGCTACCAGTGTTAAAGACTGCGATGGAGCTCCGTATGCCACGGCAAACTGGCTGACACTGACGGCGGCGGTGCACAAATGCTGAGCAGCTAGCGCCATTCGACGGCCAACACCGCGGTTCCTGGTGTGTCCGCTGTGCCGTGCGTGTAATCATTGCTTGTACAGCCCTCTCGCAGTGTCCGGACCAAGTATGGTGGGTCTGACACACTGGTGTCAATGTGTTCTTTTTTCCATTTCCAGGAGTGTATTATGACAATAGACGTGAAGCCAGGTCCAGACCTGAGACGCCAGCGGTATACATGAGAAGAACAATGCAGCTTTCACATGTGTCGGCTGTCACGAGCGCTCGGAAGCTGAACTTGGTTGGAGACTCTGGAATCCCCCTCCCCGCCGACCGCACGGGCGCGAGTCCTGCCTTGGAGCGTCATCAAAGGCGCATAGGTGATATCAATTAGTCCGGTGATAGGTGCGAATGCGACTGTGTTGAGGTCATGTTTGGGGGGGGCCGGGCAGAGACTTTTGGTCGGTTTGGCAGCTGGTGGTGTTTGGGCGCGTCTGTTGCACTAGTTTGCGAGCATGTCTGTACACTGTACGGTGCTTTATTTGGAGAGTTTAAGAGTACAGAGTTCGTCGGCTGAAATTGTGTACTGCATTATTTAAGAGCTGTTTGCTATTGTGTGGTGAAATTAGGAGTTGTTTACATGTTTGTGGCCTGTGTCACATGACCACAGTCGGATCAGTGTGTGTGTTTTGTGAGAAATATATTCCACGACTAAATAAAAGGGCTCCAAATAAATAGAGTGCAGACCTTCCTTACTTCCCCAAGCAGCACAGCGCAGTCTGAGCTGTTTTTGCGCAATAACGGTAATCTGGTCAGACGGTGAGTGAGTCGACAAATAACTGGACAAATTTATCTGTAGAGGAGTTACAGGTCTGGATTGGAATGAATATCTTGATGGGTGTGGTTGTGTTGCCAAGTGTAGTGCACTACTGGAGTTCAGAACATGCCTTAGGTCAGCCTTACATATCGAAACCGATGAGAGGCAAAAGTTTCAAAAAATAATATATCGCAAATAAATAAAGTACACTCGTTCCTCCTTCCATCAGCCTATGCACTGAAATTATTGCGGAAAATTAGCAGTCGTTTGGCTATTTGGATGTAAATGTTTTGCATTATTTACGAGCGGTCCGCATGTCTTTAGGCTGTGCTATGAGTTATTTTTAACTGTTTACAATTAGCAAGCGTGTCTGTGGAGCATTATAAATTAATTATGTAGGAGTGTTTTGCAGGCCTGTATGGTGTGGAACATGTCGGTGTGATACACACTCCATTCCTAAATAAAGTAAATTGGTTCCTCCATGCATGGACCTAGTGCAGGGTGAGGCCTTTGTGCCAAAACGTGTAGGAAGAGTTTGAGTGCTAGTTGCTTAGTTTAGTGGTGATGAGCTTCGTTTGAACAATTTTCTTAGGTTGGTGGCGGGAGCGCAAATGAGCTTTGTTTACTGACAGATTTCAAACTTGGCACTGGTTCCTAAGAGGCTGGTACAAATGCCCTTTCTTTACTGCCACTATTCAAACTTGGCACTGGTTGCTAGGAAGAGGTGGCTGTCTGGTCCTCGCGAAGTAGCTGAAATTAGGTAGTTGAACACCTTTGCAGACGTATGTTGTTGTTGTGGTCTTCAGTCCTGAGACTGGTTTGATGCAGCTCTCCATGCTGCCCTCCAATACTAAATTGGTGATACCTTGATGCCTCAGAACATGTCCTACCAACCGATCCCTTCTTCTGGTCAAGTTGTGCCACAAACTTCTCTTCTCCCCAATCCTATTCAATACTTCCTCATTAGTTATGTGATCTACCCATCTAATCTTCAGCATTCTTCTGTAGCACCACATTTCGAAAGCTTCTATTCTCTTCTTGTCCAAACTATTTATCGTCCATGTTTCACTTCCATACATGGCTACACTCCATACAAATACTTTTAGAAACGACTTCCTGATACATAAATCTATATTCGATGTTAACAAATTTCTCTTCTTCAGAAACGCTTTCCTTGTCATTGCCAGTCTACATTATACACTCCTGGAAATGGAAAAAAGAACACATTGACACCGGTGTGTCAGACCCACCATACTTGCTCTGGACACTGCGAGAGGGCTGTACAAGCAATGATCACACGCACGGCACAGCGGACACACCAGGAACCGCGGTGTTGGCCGTCGAATGGCGCTAGCTGCGCAGAATTTGGGCACCGCCGCCGTCAGTGTCAGCCAGTTTGCCGTGGCATACGGAGCTCCATCGCAGTCTTTAACACTGGTAGCATGCCGCGACAGTGTGGACGTGAACCGTATGTGTAGTTGACGCACTTTGAGCGAGGGCGTATAGTGGGCATGCGGGAGGCCGGGTGGACGTACAGCCGAATTGCTCAACACGTGGGGCGTGAGGTCTCCACAGTACATCGATGTTATCGCCAGTGGTCGGCGGAAGGTGCACGTGCCCGTCGACCTGGGACCGGGCCGCAGCGACGCACGGATGCACGTCAAGATCGTGGGATCCTACACAGTGCCTTAGGGGACCGCACCGCCACTTCCCAGCAAATTAGGGACACTGTTGCTCCTGGGGTATCGGCGAGGACCATTCGCAACCGTCTCCATGAAGCTGGGCTACGGTCCCGCACTCCGTTAGGCCGTCTTCCGCTCACGCCCCAACATCGTGCAGCCCGCCTCCAGTGGTGTCGCGACAGACGTGAATGGAGGGACGAATGGAGACGTGTCGTCTTCGGCGATGAGAGTCGCTTCTGCCTTGGTGCCAATGATGGTCGTATGCGTGTTTGGCGCCGTGCAGGTGAGTGCCACAATCAGTACTACATACGACCGAGGCACACAGGGCCAACACCCGGCATCATGGTGTGGGGAGCGATCTCCTACACTGGCCGTACACCTCTGGTGATCGTCGAGGGGACACTGAATAGTGCACGGTACATCCAAACCGTCATCGAACCCATCGTTCTACCATTCCTAGACCGGCAAGGGAACTTGCTGTTCCAACAGGACAATGCACGTCCGCATGTATCCCGTGCCACCCAACGTGCTCTAGAAGGTGTAAGTCAACTACCCAGGCCAGCAAGATCTCCGGATCTGTCCCCCATTGAGCATGTTTGGGACTGGATGAAGCGTCGTCTCACGCGGTCTGCACGTCCAGCACGAACGCTGGTCCAACTGAGGCGCCAGGTGGAAATGGCATGGCAAGCCGTTCCACAGGACTACATCCAGCATCTCTATGATCGTCTCCATGGGAGAATAGCAGCCTGCATTGCTGCGAAAGGTGGCCTAAACACTGTACTAGTGCCGACATTGTGCATGCTCTGTTGCCTGTGTCTATGTGCCTGTGGTTCTGTCAGTGTGATCATGTGATGTATCTGACCCCAGGAATGTGTCAATAAAGTTTCCCCTTCCTGGGACAATGAATTCACGGTGTTCTTATTTCAATTTCCAGGAGTGTATATCCTCTCTACTTCGACCATCATCAGTTATTTTGCTCCTTTACTACTTTAAGTGTCTCACTTCCTAATCTAATTCCCTTAAGATCACCCGACTTTATTCGACTACATTCCATTATCCTCGTTTTGCTTTTGTTGATATTCATCTTATATCCTCCTTTCAAGACACTATCCATTCCGTTCAACTGCTCTTCCAAGTCCTTTGCTGTCTCTGACAGAATAACAATGTCATCGGCGAACCTCAAAGTTTTTATTTCTTCTCCATGGATTTTAATACCTACTCCGAAATTTTCTTTTATTTCCTTTACTGCTTGCTCAATATACAGATTTAATAACATCGGGGATAGGCTACAACCCTGTCTCACTCCTTTCCCAACCACTGCTTCCCTTTCATGCCCCTCGACTCTTATAACTGCCATCTGGTTTCTGTACAAATTGTAAATAGCCTCTCGCTCCCTGTATTTTACCCCTGCCACCTTCATAATTTGAAAGAGAGTATTCCAGTCAACACTGGGAAAAGCTTTCTCTAAGTCTACAAATGCTAGAAACGCAGGTTTGCCCGTCCTTAACCTAGCTTCTAAGATAAGTCGTAGGGTCAGTATTGCCTCACGTGTTCCAACATTTCTACGTAATCCAAACTGATCTTCTCCGAGCTAGGATTCTACTAGTTTTTCCATTCGTCTGTAAAGAATTCGCGTTAGTATTTTTGCAGCTGTGACTTATGAAGCTGACAGTCCGGTAATTTTCACATCTGTCAACACCTGCTTTCTTTGGTATTGGAATTATTATATTCTTCTTGAAGTCTGAGGGTATTTCGCCTGTCTCATACATCTTGCTCACCAGATGGTAGAGTTTTGTCAGGACTGGCTCTCCCAAGACCGTCAGTAGTTCCAATGGAATGTTGTCTACTCCGGGGGCCTTGTTTCGACTCAGGTCTTTCAATGCTGTGTCAAACTCTTCACGCAGTATTGTATCTCCCATTTCATCTTCATCTACATCCTCTCCCATTTCCATAATATTGTCCTCAAGTACATCGCCCTTGTATAGACCCTCTATATATTCCTTCCACGTTTCTGCTTTCCCTTCTTTGCTTAGAACTGGGTTTCCATCTGAGCTCTTGATATTCATACAAGTGGTTCTCTTTTCTCCAAAGGTCTCTTTAATTTTCCTGTAGGCTGTATCTATCTTACCCCTAGTGACATAAGCCTCTACATCCTTACATTTGTCCTCTAGCCATCCCTGCTTAGCCATTTTGCACTTCCTGTCGATCTCATTTTTGAGATGTCTGTATTCCTTTTTGCCTGCTTCATTTACTGCATTTTTATATTTTCTCCTTCCATCAATTAAATTCAATATTTCTTCTGTTACCCAAGGATTTCTACTAGCCCTCGTCTTTTTACCTACTTGATCCTCTGCTGCCTTCACTACTTCATCCCTCAAAGCTACCCAATCTTCTTCTACTGTATTTCTTTCCCCAGTTCCTGTCAATTGCTCTCTTATGCTTTCCCTGAAACTCTGTACAACCTCTGGTTCTTTCAGTTTATCCAGGTCCCATCTCCTTAAATTTACACCTTTTTGCAGTTTCTTCAGTTTTAATCTACAGGTCATAACCAATAGATTGTGGTCAGAGTCCACATCTGCCCCTGGAAATGTCTTACAATTTAAAACCTGGTTCCTAAATCTCTGTCTTACCATTATATAATCTATGTGAAACCTGTCAGTATCTCCAGGCTTCTTCCATGTATACAGCCTTCTTTTATGATTCTTGAACCAAGTGTTACCTATGATTAAGTTGTGCTCTGTGCAAAATTCTTCCAGGTGGCTTCCTCTTTCATTTCTTTGCCCCAGTCCATATTCACCTACTACGTTTCCTTCTCTCCCTTTTCCTACACTCGAATTCCAGTTACCCATGACTATTAAATTTTCATCTCCCTTCACTATCTGAATAATTTCTTTTATTTCATCATACATTTCTTCAATTTCTTCGTCATCTGCAGAGCTAGTTGGCATATAAACTTGTACTACTTTAGTAGGTGTGGGCTTCGTATCTACAGGTATCTTGGCCACAATAATGTGTTCACTATGTTGATTGTAGTAGCTTACCCGCATTCCTATTTTCCTATTCATTATTAAACCTACTCCTGCATTAGCTCTATTTGATTTTGTGTTTATAACCCTGTAGTGATAGATTTTTGTTATGGATGTAAGGAAAATGGCTTTCTCGCCGAGAAAATCGGACATCTTGATAAATAATAAATGATAATAATAAATAGAAGTACAGTTTTCGAGACATAATCCTGTTGGAATTTGAATTTGGCGCCATTTTCTAGTGCAGGTAGGCCTATAATAATAAATAATAATAGTAATAATAATAATAATGATAATAATAATAATAATAAATGATAATGAGTGATAAAGAATGATAATATATGACAATGAATGATAATGAATGTTAATAAATGATAATGAATAATAATAAACAAAAGTAAGGTTTTGCAGCCATTATCGTGTTGGAATTTGAATTTGGATGGAATTTTCTAGTGGGGGTAGGTCAATAATAATAAATAATAATAAATGATAATAAATAATAAGAAATGATAATGAATGTTAATAAATGATAATCAATAATAAGAAAGACAAGTACAGTTTTGCATGCATTATCGTGTTGGAATTTAAACTTAGCGCCATTTTTTTCTTCTGGAGGCATAGGTTAGTGGATGTAGATGAATTGGTCTATTTTCTCGTCGAAATTCAAATTTCCCGCCATTTTTTGCTGAGGTTAGGTTAGTGGACATAGCACAATTGGCCTATTTTCACGCCAAAATACGCCATCTTGGAAAACGTCATGCGCTGTTGCCAAGTCTACATGCCGCCATCTTGGATGACGCCATTGCCACCATCTTGAATAAATTTGGCAACAATGCAGTGCGGCCTAACGCGAAGGTTGCCCTACTACTAACGCATATTTTGTGGAGATGCAGAGCGTGCAGCCGAGTACATGTATGATGTGACAGTATCAGGACTTTCACCCCTAGTCCTTGTAATAAGATACCATCACTTTTTTTTCTCTTTGTCATAGTCATTATCTTACAGTTACCCACATTTAAACAGAGTTGTCATTCATTAGAACATGTGCAAATTTGGTCCAAGCCTCCTGCAATTCCTTACTGTCGTCCAACATTGATACTTTCCTGTAGACGAGGAGGATCACATACACTCAGTTGCAGATAAGGCGGATGGCAAACTTTGGTCCATTGGTACTACAACATGGCTTACCTTCGGAAGTTCTTGAGAAAAAGTCCCACGTCAGAACCACTGCTCTCGCCTAAAGGAACATTTGACACTAACACAAATGGTGGGAAATGCCATCAGTCTGAAAACGGAATTGCTCACAAATAACTCTTGCAGCCTATCCTAGGATACTGATTATGTGTGTCCCATCATTACAGAATAGGAGTCGGAGGGGGTAGTTGTATACAAAGAAGTAAAACATGAATGATCACTGGATTGTTTGAAGATCGACTGAAAGTGTTCAGAGGTTAGTTGAGATATACACGTCAGGAAAAAAGAATAGACAACAAATGTTAACAAAGAAAACCAGATATGCTATTGTACCATCCACATATCCCAAATGAAATGGTACTCCTTGATGTGGAATACCTCAAAAAAATCTAAATTTTTCATATAAAGGTAATAACACTTGTCGCTGGAGCTGTGCTGTACCAAAAGTATCGTTCGGCAGTTTTGTTACACTACATAAATGACGTAATAAATGAGAGGATTACAGGTAATACTACTAGAATTACCACAGAAAGTAACATTAATGGACGTGTACGAGAGAAAATACGAGCCGAGGACTTATTTTTTTGTTTGTTTTGAACATAATTAGTACTGTACATCTTTCAGTGTTAGTCCACTGTGTATATTGTGTATTTTATATCCTTACAGAATATAAATTGCATTTTATAAGTAATAAAAATTAGTTGAACTCCTGCGTTTCTATGTAACCAAAGCAATTACTTTTCATGTGCACTATGTGAACAAAAGTATCCTGACCCCCCCCCCCTCCCAAAAAAAAACAAAAAATAAGTTTTCCATATTAGGTGCATTGTGCTGCCATCGACTGGCAGGTACTCCATGTTAGCGACTCAGTACTCATTAGACATTGTGAGCGAGCAGGATGGGGCGCTATGCGGAACGCAAGAATTTCGAACATGGTCAGGTGGTTGTGTGTCACTTGTCTCATACGTCTGTACGTTATATTTCCACACTCCTAAACATCCCTAGGCCCAATGTTTCCGATGTCATAGCAAAGTGGAAACGTGAATGGACATGTACAGCAAAAAAGCGTACGGGCCAACCTCTTCTGTTGACTGACAGAGACGGCCGACAGTTGAAGAGGGTCGTAACTTGCAATAGGCAGACATCTATCCAGACCGTCACAGAGGAATTCCAAACTGCATCAGGAGCCATTGGAAGTACTATGACAGTTAGGCGAAAGGTGAGAAAACTTTGATTTCATGGTCGAGCAGCTGCTCATTTATGCCACACATCACGGCGGTAAATGCCAAACGACACCTCGCATGAGGGAGGGTAAACACTGGACGATTGAAAGTGGAAAGACATTGTGTGTAGTTATGAATCACGGTACATAATGTGGCGATCAGATGACAGGGTGTGGGTATGGCGAATGCACGGTGAACGTCATCTGCCAGCGTGTGTAGTGCCAACAGTAAAATTCGGAGGTGGTGGTGTTATGGTGTGGTCGTGTTTTTCATGGAGGGGGTTTACACCTCTTGTTGTTTTTCGTGGCACTACCACAGCACATGCATACATTGATGTTTTAAGCACCTTGTCCCTTCCCACTGTTTAAGAGCAATTCGGGGATGGCGACTGCATCTTTTAACACTATCGAGCACCTATTCATAATGCACGGCCTGTGGCGGAGTAGTTACACGACAACAACATCCCTCTAATGGACTGGCCTGGACACACTCCTGACCTGAATCCTATAGAGCGCCTTTGGGATATTTTGGAACGCCGACTTCGTGCCAGGCCTCACCCACCGTCATTGGTACCTCTCCTCAGTGCAGCGCTCCGTGAAGAATGGTCTACCATTCCCCAAGAAACATTCCAGCACGTGACTGAAAGTGTGCCTGTGGTAGTGGAAGCTGTCATCATACTGAATTCCAGCATTACCAATGGAGAGTGCCATGAACTTGTAAGTCATTTTCAGCCTGGAGTCCAGATACTTTTGATCACATGGTGTAAGTACAGTTTAACTACACAAACATAACAATATGTAGCGTGTGGTTCCTGAAGAGGGGCAGCAGCCTCTTCAGTAGTTGGAGGGGCAACAGTCTGGATGATTGACTGATCTGGCCTTGTAACACTAACCAAAACGGCCTTGCTCTGCTGGAACTGCGAACGACTGAAAGTAAGGGGAAACTACAGCTGTAATTTTTCCCGAGGGCATGCAGTTTACTGTGCGATTAAATGATGATGGCGTCCTCTTGAGTAAAATATTCCGGGGGTAAAATAGTACCCCATTTGGATCTCTGGGCGGGGACTTCTCCGGAGGACGTCGTTATCAGGAGAAAGAAAACTGACGTTCTATGAATCGGAACGTGGAATGTCAGATCCCTTAATCGGACAGGTAGGTTAGAAAATTTAAAAAGGGAATTGGACAGGTTAAAGTTAGATATAGTGGGACTTAGTGAAGTCCAGTGGCAGAAAGAACAAGACTTCTGGTCAGGTGACTACAGGGTTATAAACACAAAATCAAATAGGGGTAATGCAGGAGTAGGTTTAATAATGAATAGGAAAATAGGAATGCGGGTAAGCTACTACAAACAGCATAGTGAACGCATTATTGTGGCCAAGATAGATACGATGCCCATGCCCACCACAGTAGTACAAGTTTATATGCCAACTAGCTCCGCAGGTGACGAAGAGATACATGAAATGTATGATGAGATAAAAGAAATTATTCAGATAGTGAAGGGAAACGAAAATTTAATAGTCATGTGCGACTGGAATTCATTAGTAGGAAAAGGAAGAGAAGGAAACGTAGTGGGTGAATATGGATTGGGGCAAAGAAATGGAAGAGGAAGCCGCCTGGTAGAATTTTGCACAGAGCATAACTTAATCATAGCTAACACTTGGTTCAAGAATCATAAAAAAAGGATGTATACATGGAAGAAGCCTGGAGACACATGACAGGTTTCAGATAGATTTAGGAACCAGGTTTTAAATTGTAAAACATTTCCGGAGGCAGATGTGGACTCTGACCACTATCTATTGGTTATGAACTGAAGACTAAAACTGAAGAAACTGCAAAAAGGTGGGAATTTAAGGAAATGGGACCTGGATAAACTGACTAAACCAGACGTTGTACAGAGTTTCAGGGAGAGCATAAGGGAACAACTGACAGGAATGGGGGGAAAAATACAGCAGAAGAAGAATGGGTAGCTCTGAGGGATAAAGTAGTGAAGGCAGCAGAGGATCAAGTAGGTAAAAAATCGAGGGCTAATAGAAATCCTTGGGTAACAGAAGAGATACTCAATTTAATTGATGAAAGGTAAAAATATAAAAATGCAGTAAATGAAGCAGGAAAAAAGGGATCCAAACGTGTCAAAAATGAGATCGACAGGAAGTACAAAATGGCTAATCAGAGATGGCTAGAGGACAATTGTAAGGATGTAGAGGCACATATCACTAAGGGTAAGTTAGATACTGCCTACAGGAAAATTAAAGAGACCTTTGGAGAAAAGAGAACCACTTGCATGAATATCAAGTTCTAAGCAAAGAAGGAAAAGCAGAAAGTAGGAAAGACTATATAGAAGTTCCATACAAGGGCGATGTTCTTAAGGACAATATTATAGAAATGCAAGAGAATGTACATGAAGATGAAATGGGAGATATGATACTGCATGAATAGTTTGACAGAGCGCTGAAAGACCTGTCGAAACAAGGTTTCAAATGGCTCTAAGCACTATGGGACTTAACTTAAAGGCCATCAGTCCCCTACAAATTAGAACCAGTTAAAAAACCTAACTAACCTAAGTACATCACGCACATCCATGCCCGAGGCAGGATTCGAACCTGACGGCCTTGGGAGAGCCAGTCCTGACTAAACTCTACCACCTGGTGAGCAAGATGTATGAGACAGGTGAAATACCCTCATACTTCAAGAAGACTATAATAATTTCAATCCGAAAGAAAGAAGCTCTTGACAGATATGGAAATTATCGAACTATCAGTTTAATAACAAAATACTAACATGAATTCTTCACAGACAATGGAAAAACTGGTAGAAGCCGACCTTGGGGAGGATCAGTTTGGATTCCGTGGAAATGTTGGAACACGTGAGGCAATACTGACCCTTACAACTTGTTGTTGTTGTTGTTTTTGTTGTTGTTGTGGTCTTCAGTCCTGAGACTGGTTTGATGCAGCTCTCCATGCTACTCTATCCTGTGCAAGCTTCTTCATCTCCCAGTACCTATTGCAACCTGCATCCTTCTGAATCTGCTTAGTGTAGTCACCTCTCCCTCCACCATTTTTACCCTCCACGCTGCCCTCCAATACTAAATTGGTGATTCCTTGATGCCTCAGTACATGTCCTACCAATAGATCCCTTCTCCTAGTCAAATTGTGCAACAAACTTCTCTTCTCTCCAATCCTATTCAATACCTCCTCATTAGTTATGTGATCTACCCATCTAATCTTCAACATTCTTCTGTAGCACTGCATCTCGAAAGCTTCTATTCTCTTCTTGACCAAACTATTTATCGTCCATGTTTCACTTCCATACATGGCTACACTCCATACAAATGCGGAAACGGCTTCCTGACATTTAAGTCTATACTTGATGTTAACAAATTTATCTTCTTCAGAAACGCTTTCCTTGCCTTTGCTAGTCTACATTTTATATCCTCTCTACTTCGAACATCGTCAGTTACTTTGCTCCCCAAATAGCAAAACTCCTTTACTACTTTAAGTGTCTCATTTCCTAATCTAATTCCCTCAGCATCACCAGACTTAATTCGACTACATTCCATTATCCTCGTTTTGCTTTTGTTGATGTTCATCTTATATACTCCTCTCAAGACACTGTCCATTCCATTCAACTGCTCTTCCAAGTCCTTTGCTGCCTCTGACAGAATTACAATGTTATCGGCAGATCTCAAAGTTTTTATTTCTTCTCCATGGATTTAATACCTACTCCACATTTTTCTTTTGTTTCCTTCGCTGCTTGCTCAATATACATATTGAATAACATTGGGGAGAGGCTACAACCCTGTCTCACTTCCTTCCCAACCACTGCTTCCCTTTCATGTCCCTCGACCCTTATAACTGCCATCTGGTTCCTGTACAAGTTGTAAATAGTCTTTCGATCCCTGTATTGGCAGCAGTGGCAGCATTGCGAAGCTTTTTCTGCCTTAATCTGTCTAACAAGCCTTCATCGTGCTTCAGCCTTTCAGATGATGTAACATTACGCCACTCCGGTCTCTGCTTTCCATATCTCGTTTACAGCAATCCTTGAACCTCAATACACGACATCCTATGGCTCTTTTGGCTATAGAAATATCTCAAAGCATCACTTAATGTGGTAATCTCTCAGGACCCACAAGGTAGATGTGTCCCAGCCAGTGGAGTTGTCTCTGCTTCAAGATTGCTGAAAAGCTGTTGCAGTTAGTTTTAGATAGTACTGTTTTATTGGTCACTCGGTCCTTTCACATTACTCCGAGGATGGATCTCAGGCACCACATGTGGAAAGCATTAAGGCAATGTTCTTGTTGGGCATATGTAGTCCGTGTTTCCAATGCTTACAAAAGGATGCTGAGGACCCAAGTTTGGTATATAAGAATGTTGGCGGTCAAAGAGAGTTTGTTGTTTTTCCAAACACGTGTAGAGAGCTTACCAAAAGTAGTCCCAGCTCTTCCAATGCCAGCATCAATCTACTTGTTAACAGACATGTTTGATTCTATGGTGGATCCAAGATAGCAAATTTATCCACAATTTCAGTGTAGTTCCACCTAATGTGATATTCAGTTGTGTATTAGCATCCTGAACCATAATTATGGTCTTACTGCTGTTTACACTCATCAAGAAGTGGTGGTATGGATCACTAAACCTTGATATTAGCTCTCGCAGCTCTTCTGCAGAGTTCACAATAATTGCAGCATCATCAGCGTATAGGAATTCATGAGCAATTATCAGATAGAGTTTTGTCTTACTCTTCAGAAGACTGAAGTTGGAAAGCCTTCTGTATTTTCTGGTATTCATGTGTACTCCAAAGTTGCAATCCTCAAAAGCCACTTGGGGCAGAGCTGAGAAGAAAATTCCAAAAAGTGTGGGTGCCAACCTACCTTACGCCACAGTTCATACTGAATGGTTCAGATGTGCTACCATCAAAGATTACAGAGCCATACATATTACCATTATTAAGGGCAACAACATTGGTGGACATCCAATTTTTTCCAATATGCTGTAGACTATGGAGGCAAGAGAGAGAGCTGCCTAACAAGGTGCCAGCAATAAGCTGTGATGAAGTAATATTGCAGTCAAACAAATGAAGACATAAAACACTGGGACCAAGCAGTACATATATTCAGCTTATAAAAGTTGTACCCACATTTCCTTATGAAATTCTGACAAGGGTCTTTGACAAAGGTTTAAAAGGTGATCAAATTCCTTATTAATGGAAAAAGGCATGTATTACTTTCATATAAAAAAAAAGATGATTAGAGGGTATGCAAAAATTACAAAGGGATTGGTGTGATGCCCTCAGCAGCCAGAGTTCTAAGGAAGTGGATAGGAGAACAAATAGAAGACACAGAAGAATAAAATGGTGTTCAAACTGGATGCTCCAGTACCGACAGAATATTTACTTTACAAAATTTAGTACAGAAGGGAAATACTAGAAATAAGAATATCCATTTGATATTTGTGGATATATAGAAGATTTAAAATGTAGACTGGCAATGGCAAGGAAAGCATTTCTGAAGAGGAGAAATTTGTTGACATTGAGTATAGATTTTAAGTGTCAGGAAGTCGTTTCTGAAAGTATTTGTTTGGAGTGTAGCCATGTATGGAAGTGAAACGTGGACAATAAATAGTTTAGACAAAAAGAGAATAGAAGCTTTCGAAATGTGGTGCTACAGAAGAATGCTGAAGATTAGATGGGTAGATCGCATAACTAATGAGGAGGTATTGAATAGAATTGGGGAGAAGAGGAGTTTGTGATACAACTTGACGAGAAGGGATCGGTTGGTAGGACATGTTCTGAGGCATCAAGGGATCACAAATTTAGTATTGGAGGATAGCGTGGTGGGTAAAAATCGTAGAGAGAGACCAAGAGATGAATACACTAAGCAGATGCAGAAGGATGTAGGTTGCAGTAGGTACTGGGAAACGAAGAAACTTGCACAGGATAGGGTAGCATGAAGAGCTGCATCAAACCAGTCTCAGGACTGAAGACCACAACAACAACATTTGTGGATCTACATAAAGTTTATGACATGGTCCTACTAAGTAAATTATGGGAGAGTATGTTGAAGAAGAGTATCTGTAAGATTTATGTATTAGTTGTGAAACAGTTTTGCACAGCATACACCAGTTGTGTGAGGATGGGTAAACGGGTATCTGCTGAATTTAGGATCACGAAAGGACTCCGACAAGGATGTACTTTAGTTGCTACTCTGCTCAAAACCTATTCACAGGAAGTTTTACAAGAATGGAAAGATAAATACTGAGACATGGGAAGTCCGATTAGAACAAATGTTTTATAGATTACTTTTTGTGGATGCATTGCAACAGATGAAGAAGATAAGGAATATATATTCAGGAAACTCAGAACAGTATGAGCAATGGCATCTTACAATAAATCTTAGCAAAACTCAATATCTTGCACTAGGAGAGAATGAGACAATAGATTCATAAACTGACATTGGCCAAGAAAAAGGGGGTAAATCTTTTAAATATCTTGGAAGAAAGTTACCTAGTAGTGGGAGCAACAGAGAAGAAATAAAACATAAAGTTGGACGATGCAAGAAGCAAATCTGACAGTTAAATTCTGCCTCATGGAATAAAAAAAGTAACAACCAAAAACAAAAAAGTAATATACCACACAACAGAAGAAAGTACTGCAACATAGGGGTTAGACACCTGGGTAATTAATAAGAGAGATACACAGAGAATGCTTGCAATGGAAATTGATTACTGGAAGTTAAGTAATGGAATATCAAGATCAGATCATGTAAGAAATGAAGAAATATGGAGGATAATATAAGCTGAAACGACTACAATAGACACAATTGAAACAGACAGTTTAGTATAGACATCTTGAAACGATGGGTGATACAAGATGGCCGAAACAAGTAAGGCAGTGGATTTTTCCCAGAAGAAGAAAAAGATATAGACCACCAAGAATATGGAACCAGAATTTAACAAAGAAATGCAAAACAGAGATCTGCAATATGGAGGCTGGATAGACAAGGAGCAATGGAAAATGGGAAGTGAGAGACAGTGGCAGCTATATATGACAGGGACAGCCACTCAAAGCAAGAAAGCCTAGTAAACATGGGCTTTAAATTTAAAAGGTATACCTCAAAAGGTATGAACACATACAATGAAAGAAATCTCTTCTGCTGTGAGATCTTTGCTTTCATATTTTGGGAGAAGGTAGAATGGACCAAAACATGAAAAAAATTGTCTCCTACACAATGGCTCTAAAATGTATATCTTAAGAGCTAAGGGCACTTGTTAAGTAGAAGAGGTGATTCACAGTAGCAAAGATGAACAAGTGCTCACAGCTCCTAAGTTGTTCATTTTAGAGCCCATGTTACTAATTGCTTTGGCTTCACACAATTGGCACTTGCTGTGATTATTGACCATTCCTCCTGGAACCTACTCTCTAAGTGGAGCAGATATGAATGGGACATCATTTGGAGACAATACAGACCACAAATGGGAAAATCCATTGATGTAAGCAACTTTAAGGAGGAGGGCAGACTGTTTTGGTCAGGTATCAATATACAGGTTGTGTGTGATTTTCTGATTTCTACAAACTTTGACACGTGTGATCAATTAAAACCAACTAATGAGCAAATGAATTGAATTTTGATCTTTGGTCGGTTTTCAAAACAAATACCCTGGGTTTGACAATAATTAGTAAAAATTGGGAGAAACAGTGGAATAATCAGGAGGCAGGAGAAAAAGTGGAAAGTCTGGAGTCTCCCACCCACAGTGGGGGAGCTGGCAGGCATGAGTATATTTTCCTTGTACTGGGCTGCACAGGAGGTTTCTTACTTACTGTGTTTAAGTTCTTTGAGTGAACCACTGTGTATCCTACTCAATTTGAAACACACATCCATTTCTGTCATCTGACACTATACCGTGAGATCACTCAACCCCATTCCCTATTTTGTATACAAGGGCTGTATATATCTACTTTTTTTAATTTGAAAAAGTTCTTATTGAGAGAATGTAGATTTATGGCAATAAGCTACCTGCTGCTCATACTGATGTGGTGCTCACTCTGAAAGCATTGACATAATTGTCACAGTTAAAGGGTAGCAAAAATTTGAAGAAATTTCAGGCTCACAGCAGGTCATCTATCACTAGAACCCAAGATAATTCAACTGGACACCAGCGAGCCATCTCATGTGAGCCACCATTGTCCGATGGAGGCTTAGCCCCCTCTGCAATTTATTAGTAGGCAGTATGCGTGTATTCTACACACACTAAGATTGTGGTGGCGGGACTGACCACAGTACCAGGCAGACAGTTCCATCACTGGCAGGAGAACTGCAGAATTCAGCTGTCCTAAGAATTACAGCTAGCTTTGACCACCAGCACACTCTTCCATCTTTATTTACAGAAAATCATGGAAATAATGGGGCTCCATGAATTTTTCGAGCATTACTCACTATCATAGCTCATGAGATTCTCTGTCATGTTAATTTCTATGGATTTTTTTAAATAATGGAATCCCATAAGATGTTGCTGTGGCCAAAATTAATGTTTATCATGCATTATTCAAAGCCCGATGAAGATACAATGCTCAGCAATAGCAGACTTCATTAGTGGTGAAAGGCAAGTACAGCAATCTTCCACAATGTGCAGTCTGACCTATGTAAACCATAGCACATTCGCAAGCTACTTTCTAAATTTCAGCCTCCTGCAATTACCAGTTGTTCTCCTCTGATCCCAGGTCTAAAGAAATACTGGCAACAAGTGGAAGAAAAGCTAGAGATTTCACAGGTATGGCCTTGAACAGTAAGTCCCTTCCGAATGCTCCAGTCATGCTGAGAGTTATTATAAAGAGCTGTCAAATACAAGTGTTCCATCTGGAATATGAGGAAAAATAACAATAACAACAACAACAACAACAACAACAACCACAATAATAATAATAATAATAATAATAATAAAATCCATGGAGACCCGGGAAAAGAATAGGCTTTCGGTATGTTCTGCCAGTCGTAAAAGGCGATGAAAAGAACAAACCACTAATAGGGCTAACCCCCCTTGTAGTGTGAATAGTTGGTTCACAACAGAACTAATGAAGCCTCGAACAAGCGCTGTCATGGTCGGGGATGACACTTGAACCCTATGCCCGTCCACAATGGTAACGACACTGTTAGCCACACGGAAAATGATTTAAATCCAAACAGAGGTGTGTTGACAGAACCGACTGCGGACCTTTGGTGCAGAGCTGGGTGGAGGGTCTGAATCAGAGGCTCAGACGGTTTTGCGACCGTATTGGCTGCAGATTCCTTGACTTGCGCCATAGGGTGGTGGGGTTTCGGGTTCTGCTGAATAGGTCAGGAGTTCACTACACTCAGCTGGCGGCTACACGGGTAGCGGAGGCTGTGTGGGGTGGACTGGGCGGTTTTTTAGGTTAGAAGGCCTCGGGAAAGTGCGGGATGGGCTGCAATGTCAAAGGGTGCTTGGCAATTACAGGACGTGCTTGGATCAAGGAACAGTCGGAATTATAGTTGTAAATTGTTGTAGTTGCGCTGGAAAAGTCCCTGAGCTTCAAGCGCTAATAGAAAGCACAGAAGCTGATATCGTTATAGGTACAGAAAGCTGGCTAAAGCCTGAAATAAGTTCTGCAGAAATTTTTACGAAGTCTCAGACGGTGTTCAGGAAAGATAGATTAGGCAGAATTGGTGGTGGAGTGTTTGTGTCTGTCAGTAGTGGTTTATCTTGTAGTGAAGTCGAAGTAGATACTCCGTGCGAATTGGTGTGGGTGGAGGTTATACTTAACAGCCGAATTAAGTTAAAAATTGGCTCCTCCTACCGACCCCCAGACTCCGATGATACAGTTGCGGAACAGTTCAGAGAAAGTTTGAGTCTCGTAACAAATAAATACCTCATTCATACGGTTATAGATGGTGGGGACTTCAACCTACCCTCGGTATGTTGGCAAAAATACTTGTTCAAAACCGGTGGTAGGCAGAAAACGTCTTCCGAGATTGTCCTAAATGCATTCTCCGAAAATTATTTCGAGCAGTTAGTCCACGAACCCACGCGAATTGTAAATGGTTGCGAAAACACACTTGACCTCTTGGCCACAAACAATCCATAGCTGATAGAGAGCATCATGACTGATACAGGGATTAGTGATCACAAGGTCATTGTAGCTAGGCTCAATACCATTTCTTCCAAATCCATCAGAAACAAACGCAAAATAATTTTATTTAAAAAGCGGATAAAGTGCCACTAGAAGCCTTCCTAAAAGACAATTTCCATTCCTTCCGAACTGACTATGCGAATGTAGACGAGATGTGGCTCAAATTCAAAGATATAGTAACAACAGCAATTGAGAGATTCATACCTCATAAATTGGTAAGAGATGGAACGGATCCCCCGTGGTACCAAAAAAGGTCCGAACGCTGTTGCAGAGGCAACGGAAAAAGCATGCGAAGTTCAGAAGAACGCGAAATCCCGAAGATGGGCTAAAATTTACAGACGCGCGAAATTTGGCACGTACTTCGATGCGAGATGCCTTTAATAGGTTCCACAACGAAACATTGTCTCGAAATTTGGTAGAAAATCCGAAGAAATTCTGGTCGTATGTAAAGTACACAAGCGGCAAGACGCAGTCAATACCTTCGCTGCGCAGTGCTGATGGTACTGTTATCGACGACTGTGCCGCTAAAGCGGAGTTATTGAACGCAGTTTTCCGAAATTCCTTCTCCAGGGAAGACGAATGGAATACTCCAGAATTTGAAACACGAACATCTGCTAGCATGAGTTTCTTAGAAGTAGATACCTTAGGGGTTGCGAAGCAACTCAAATCGTTTGATACGGGCAAGTCTTCAGGTCCAGATTGTATACCGATTAGGTTCCTTTCAGATTACGCTGATACTATAGCTCCCTACTTAGCACTCATATACAACCGCTCGCTCACCAATAGATCTGTACCTACAGATTGGAAAATTGCGCAGGTCGCACTAGTGTTCAAGAAGGGTAGTAGGAGTAATCCATTTAACTACAGACCTATATCATTGACGTCGGTTTGCAGTAGGGTTTTGGAGCATATACTGTATTCAAACATTATGAACCACCTCGAAGGGAACGATCTATTGACACGTAATCAGCATGGCTTCAGAAAACATCGCTCTTGTGCAACGCAGCTAGCTCTTTATTCGCACGAAGTAATGGACGCTATCGACAGGGGATCTCAAGTTGATTCCGTATTTCTAGATTTCCGGAAAGCTTTTGACACCGTTCCTCACAAGCGACTTCTAATCAAGCTGCGGAGCTATGGGGTATCGTCTCAGTTGTGCGACCGGATTCGTGATTTCCTGTCAGGAAGGTCACAGTTCGTAGTAATAGACGGCAAATCATCGAGTAAAACTGAAGTGATATCAGGTGTTCCCCAGGGAAGCATCCTGGGACCTCTACTGTTCCTAATCTATATAAATGACCTGGGTGACAATCTGAGCAGTTCTCTTAGACTGTTCGCAGATGATGCTGTAATTTACCGTCTAGTAAGGTCATCCGAAGACCAGTATCAGCTGCAAAGCGATTTAGAAAAGATTGCTGTATGGTGTGTCAGGTGGCAGTTGACGCTAAATAACGAAAAGTGTGAGATGATCCACATGAGTTCCAAAAGAAATCCGTTGGAATTCGATTACTCGATAAATAGTACAATTCTCAAGGCTGTCAATTCAACTAAGTACCTGGGTGTTAAAATTACGAACAACTTCAGTTGGAAGGACCACATAGATAATATTGTCGGGAAGGCGAGCCAAAGGTTGCGTTTCATTGGCAGAACACTTAGCAGATGCAACAAGTCCACTAAAGAGACAGCTTACACTACACTCGTTCGTCCTCTGTTAGAATATTGCTGCGCGGTGTGGGATCCTTACCAGGTGGGATTGACGGAGGACATCGAAAGGGTGCAAAAAAGGGCAGCTCGTTTTGTATTATCGCGTTATAGGGGAGAGAGTGTGGCAGATATGATACACGAGTTGGGATGGAAGTCATTACAGCATAGACGTTTTTCGTCGCGGCGAGACCTTTTTACGAAATTTCAGTCACCAACTTTCTCTTCCGAATGCGAAAATATTTTGTTGAGCCCAACCTACATAGGTAGGAATGATCATCAAAATAAAATAAGAGAAATCAGAGCTCGAACAGAAAGGTTTAGGTGATCATTTTTCCCGCTCGCTGTTCGGGAGTGGAATAGTAGAGAGATAGTATGATTGTGGTTCGATGAACCCTCTGCCAAGCACTTAAATGTGAATTGCAGAGTAGTCATGTAGATGTAGATGTAGATATGCTTCCTGCAACCACTTTAGAAGGAAAACAAAGACAGAGGATGACATGGTCAGATGAAGTTAACCGACACCTCATGTTCTGTTATTACCAAGCAACAAACTTAGGAACCAACAGAACTGGATACAGATCACAAGTATACACAAAATTTATCACCATATACCCAGAATTAAAATTTTTAACAGAACAAAAACTAGCTGATCAGATCCGTGTAACAATTAAAAGTAACAGGATACCCCAGTCAGAATTAGAAAACATCAAACAACAAGTACAACAAATACTGGAACAAAATAATGTGCAATCAGAAGAATAAGTAAATACAGTAATGGACTCAAACACCACAGAGAAAACAAATAAAGAACAACACGCATCAATTAAACAATCAGAGGAAAACGAAATCTTGCGGCAGCTACCAGAACAAGCACAAATAGAACATGAAGTGACACACATGTTAGACATAGAAGAAAAATTTCAGCTGGCATATATAGAATACAAATACAGACATTAGACCATTCTTGCATAGACCACCAAATAACACACAAGTCGAAACAACAATAACAACTATCAACGCAATCATACACAACAAAATAAATGAAAATACAACTATGGAAGAGTTACAACTACTGGTTTATATAGGAGCACTCACTACACTAAATATACACACTAGGCAGACATCAGAACAAACCAAGACACAGAAGAAACCCACAAAACCAGCATAGCAACACAGGCTACAGATCGGAATAGAAAAACTGACAAAACACATCGGACAGCTAACACAATTTATAAGAAATGAAATATCAGACAAAAAAACGAAAAAGGTTAGGTAAAATATCACAACAAGAAGTGGTAGAGCAATTAGATGAAAAGAAGCAGAAATTACAAGCATTGGCCAAATGACTTAGAAGATACAAAACAAGTGAAAACAGAAGGAAACAAAACCAAATATTCAACACAAACCGACAGAAATTTTACCAGACAACAGATAACACACACATTAAAATAGACAATCCACCAAACATAAGAAACATGGAACACTTCTGGAGCAACCAAGCAGAAACAGACAGAAGTGATAATTTTGCAACATGAAGTCACCCGAGCAATTAATTCTACGCATAGTTGAAAAGCCCCTGGAAAAAAAAATAGCAAATTTCTGGCTAAAGAAGTTCACCTCAACTCATTCACATCTAACTAAATTATTTAACAATTACATTGCAGACCCATACACATTCCCTGATACACTTACACATGGAATAACTTTTCTGAAACCTAAAGATCAAGCAGATACAGCAAACCCAGCAATATTTGAAATATGTCTGCTTGTGTCTGTGTATGTGCGGATGGATATGTGTGCATGTGTGTGTGTGCGCGCGAGTATACACCTGTCCTTTTTTTCCCCCTAAGGGAAGTCTTTCCGCTCCCGGGATTGGAATGACTACTCCTTACCTTCTCCCTCAAAACCCACATCCTTTCGTCTTTCCCTCTCCTTCCTGAAGAAGCAACCATCGGTTGCGAAAGCTAGTAATTCTGTGTGTATGTTTGTGTGTTTTGTTCATTGTGCCTGTCTGCCGGCACTTTCCCGCTTGGTAAGTCTTGGAATCTTTGTTTTTAATATATTTTTCCCATGTGGAAGTTTCTTTCTATATATATATATATATATATATATATATATATATATATATATATATATATGACGATGTAAATAAAACAGAAAGAAACTTCCACATGGGAAAAATATATTAAAAATAAAGATTCCAAGACTTACCAAGCGGGAAAGCGCCGGCAGACAGGCACATGAACAAAACACACAAACACACACACAAAATTACGAGCTTTCGCAACTGGCAGTTGCTTCGTCAGGAAGGAAGGAAGGAGAGGGAAAAATGAAAGGGTGTGGGTTTTAAGGGAGAGGGTAAGGAGTCATTCCAATCCCGGGAGCGGAAAGACTTCCCTTAGGGGAAAAAAAAGGACAGGTGTACACTCGCACACACACACACATATCCATCCGCACATACATGTGGTGTATGTGCGGATGGATATGTGTGTGTGTGTGCGAGTGTACACCTGTCCTTTTTTTTTCCCCTAAGGGAAGTCTTTCCGCTCCCGGGATTGGAATGACTCCTTACCCTCTCCCTTAAAACCCACACCCTTTCATTTTTCCCTCTCCTTCCTTCCTTCCTGACGAAGCAACTGCCAGTTGCGAAAGCTCGTAATTTTGTGTGTGTGTTTGTGTGTTTTGTTCATGTGCCTGTCTGCCGGCGCTTTCCCGCTTGGTAAGTCTTGGAATCTTTATTTTTAATATATATATATATATATATATATATATATATATATATATATATATATATATATATATATATATATATATATTGCAAAGCTGTAACCACAGGCAAGATGATTGTGGTTACAAATTATCCAAACACAGTAATAATTAAAGTTAACTTACAAATGAGTATAGAGCTTTATCTTGTCTCAATAGATGAACAATTTCACCAGACATGCATACAATTTTGAAACTTCAGCTATAACTTTATACAGTGCTAATATTTTGCAGCAAACCATTCAACCATCTGCACAATTAGCCTGAAAGACTGACGGCAAACTGCTCTCATCTACCTTATATATCAGTAGGACAAGTGAAGTGTGTATCAGTACATAGTAAAACTTGTGGAAGAAACAGCAAGTGGATGGCAGAGAAACAAGCTACCATGACCTCACTGCAAAGAATGTTGTTTCACAATTCTGGTCAACAGGGGAACAATACTGTTGTCAATGATAGTTAAATATTGTTAGTGCCAAGGGCCCACACTTTCTCAAGCTTAAAACCATCATCACAACTGATATGAATCATTCATCAAATGTATTTCTTTAGCTTTCCTGGGACACAAATCACAGAATGATGAAATGGATGTTGAAATTTAGATGTTCTCGCAGCCCAGTCTGTAACTTGCCTGTATAGCATTTGACCATGGCAGATTTATCAGGCTGTAGCGAGCAGGTATAAACTTTAAGTAAGTAAAGTATGTCTGATATTCAACAAACCACACTGACAAAGAATTTTTTAAATGCCTGCCTTCTGTAGAATCAAGTCATCCTACACAGAGCCAACAAGTGTGGCTATGTCTGGTACTGGCACAGAAATGATTGAGACTCATGTTCTTCAATAACCTTTTTGAGAAGCCACGTTTTTCCTTTAGATTGCCCTTACCAGCAATCATATGCGCCCTGCACACAATTGTATTGGGAATACAATTGGTGGAATTAAATGGAATTCATGGAAAGTTTCTCACCATGGGGACATTCGACGAAAGTGCAAATACCTGCAAACGATGACAGGCTTAAAACATTCTGAGTGCAACACCATTTCCTCAAAATCTTCATGGAGAACTTACCAAAGGTTCACATGTGTAATTTCGAAGTGTGTATGTTCCCCATCCCTGTAGATACAAATTAATTACAGGAACACATGATGTTGTTGGAATAGGAAGTGACTGTCCCAGGCGATCAAGTGTGTGAACATTATATACACCAGTCAACGGCAATCAGTACTCCATATATATGTGTGTCTAGTCTTATTTTCTGCCACCCCACTTAACAGGTGAAGCTCTAAAACAACCCATACACAAAATGAAAAAGAAGAGAAACATACAACATTACAATACCTTTTGGGTTCACTGCCACTACTTGTCGATTCTACTTCATGTTTGAGCTCCTGAAAAAATGATGAAGAGCACCTATAATAATAAACAATAATCAGCGTTCAGGCAGCTGAAATGAGATTTCTATGGAATGTCAAAGGATTTCATCTCTCATATTAGTCCCAAATGACAACACATTGAAATAAATAAATATGAATCCAACAATGTCACGTGATGTCTCATCTGATTGGCCATCCTGGTCTGAATATGTACAATGGCAATGGAAAGAAGGTTGCCTAAGATTTTAAAAAAAAATACAATTCCTTTGGGAAAAGTCATGTGGACTGATCGTGCAATCAGTGGAGTGATTCACAAAACTGGAACATGCTTCATGCCTAATCTTGCATAGATGACGGTGATTAATTACAATGAATCAAGTTACCTTCCATTAGGAACATGGGTGCACTCAGCAACTGTTATTTGATTTATAAATTTCAGAAGACAGCTAACAATTGTCCTTTTGTGCATATTTTATTTGCCATTCATAAAACCTGTAAAACAGGATGACTGATTGCTGTGCTCTACAATTTATAAATTGTATGCAACACTTTTTTTGTCAGGAGTCTTCTGATGGGTTTGATGGAGTCTCCAACAATCTCTCTCCTGCATCAATTTCTTCATAGCATCTACACCCAATTTCTTCAGTTATTTGTTGGATGTATTCTGATCTCTATCTTCCTTTACAACTTTTGCCATATATAGTTCCCACCCGTATAATGGAAGTTATTCCTCGATCTCTTAAAATATTTGCCACAATTCTATCACTTCTTCCAGGAAGTGCTTGTCATTCATTCCTTTCCTCAACACCCCTGACAAGAATTTTGACATTTCTAACCAGTTCACTAAATGTTCAGCATCCTTGTATAGCAACACATTTCAAACACTTGGTTTCTCTCCTTTTCTCATCTTCCACAATCCACAATTCACTTCAACATAATACTGAACTCCAGATACATAATCTCAGAAGTTTCTTCTTCAAGTTAAGGCCAATGTTTGAACTAGTAGCTTCTTTTGGTGAGGAATGCCCCCTTTATCAGAGTTAAGTTTTTTTACCTTTCTTGCTTCATGCATTTTGTGTTATTTTGCTTCAGAAGTAGTGAAATTCATTCACTTTGTCTACCACATGGTCACAAAGTATGGTACTACATTCATCAGTAATCTCATTTCTGTCGCTGCACAATACTTTCTTCTTTGTTTGGTTTACTTTCAATCCATATTCTTTGCTCAGTAAATTGTACAGTCCATTCAGGAGGTCCTGTCATTCTTACTTTCACAGAGGATAGAACTGTCCTCAATGAATCTTATCATCCACAGCCTTTCACTCTGATTTTGATCCCACTCCTGGCTCTTCCATTTCCTTCAATGTTGCTTTGATAAAAAGGCTAAATAGAAGAGATGAACTTTCTGTCCACCAATGCCATTCTCAGTCCAAGCATTTCTTTTGCTGCTTCTTAGTCACTGTGTATGTTTTATTTTACCCATCTTACACAACTTTTCTGAAGATCTCAAACATCAAGTACCACTTTATAGTGTCACTCAATTTATCTAAATCAACAAATACAACAAATGTGTTGAGTTTCTTTAGACTTGCATAAATTCAGTTTGATAAATTGCTGCCTATTATACTCGTGTAGCAATGTCTGTTGGGACTAGCTCCACAACTACTTTTGCCACTGCATTTTATTGTAGCAGTCACAGTTACAATTCATTCTAATTCACTCTTTCATTTTATTTATTAGGCATTTAATTACTAATCCACATTCTTTTTTACTTCAGACTGACTTAAATCTGGAAAGTTCTTTACACATTATTCTTGTGTATTAACAGAGATCAGGATATTAATTCACAAGGTATTTGGCAAATAATTACAGTCATAAGTAACAAAATGACTTTATTTCTTGTTCTGCATTCAGAGTCATATAACACATTTTTGCATGTTAACACTTTTGACTTTGCGTAAAACTAGCCACAAATATTTATATATGCCACAGAATGCTTAAATTTTTGAAATCTACTAAGGAAAGAAATCTTCCACTTCACAATGACCATCGGATCAATCCACAGTTTCCAACAACGAAGTTGGAAAAACAACAGATGCCTCATGAGTACAATTGTGCCACCTTTAGTTGTAGGTAGATGATGTTCTGCTTGTTCAGTTGCAGCCCTGCCTTATTATTTCTGCTTGCACAGAACTAGCCATGGTACATTTATTAATATGCTACCAGGAATAAACTTGGATACCTATCAATTTTTCTTTTACATGTAACAGAGGATCCACAATGATATATGAGGAACTTTATCTGCCACATGCATGAAAGTAAGAGGTATTATGTTGCAACTAAGGGATATTGATACCATACCGGATAATTTTTTATGAGGTAATATTTACTATCAGAATGTGTAATGTAATGGAATTGAGACTGTTCATTATTCATGAAATGTTGCTTATTTGATAAATAATTTATAAATTTATCATTAACACAATCAACATACACCAAAGAGCTAAAGAAACTGATACACCTGCCTAATAGCATGTAGGGTCCCGGTGAGCACTCAGAAGTGCTGCAACATGATGTGGCATGGACTCGACTAATGTTTGAAGTAGTGCTGGAGGGATATGACACCATGAATCCATAAATCTGAAAGTGTACAATGAGGTGGGGATCTCTTCTGAACAGCACATTGTAAGGCATCCCACATATGTTTGATAGTGTTCATGCCTGGGGAATTTGGTGGCCAGCAAAAGTATTTAAACTTAGAAGTGTGTACCTGGAGCCCCTCTGTAGCAATTCTTGTTGTTTAGGGTGTCGCATTATCCTGCTGGAATTGCCCAAGTCCATTGGAGGGCACAATGAGCATGAATAGATGCAGGTGATCAGACAGGATACTTATGTATGTGTCACATGACAGTCATATCTAGACATATTAGGAGTTCCATACCACTCCAACTGCACATACCCCACACCATTACAGAGCCTCCACCAGCTTGAACAGTCCCCTGCTGACAAGCAGGGTCAATAGATTCATGAGATTGCCTCCATACCTGAGCACGTCCATCCACTCGATACAATTTGAAATAAGTCACATTCAACCAGGCAACATGTTTCCAGTCATCAACAGTCCAATGTCAGTGTTGACAGACCCAGGCGAGGCATGAAGCTTTCTGTAGTGCAGTCATCGAGGGTACACGAGTAGGCCTTCAGTTTCGAAAGCCCATGTCAATGATGTTTCATTGGGTGGTTCATGCTAACACTTTTTGATGGCCCAGCACTGAAATCTGCAGCAATTTACAGAAGGGTTGCCTTCTGTCTCATTGAATGATTCTCTTCAGTTGTCATTGGTCCCATTCTTGCAGGATCTTTTTCCAGCTGCAGCGATGTCAGAGATTTGATGTTTTACCGGATTCCTGATATTCACGGTACACTCGTTAAATGGTCGTACAGGAAGATCCCCACTTCATTGCTACCTCAGATTTGCATCGTTCATGCGCTGACTATGACACTGTGTTCAAACTCACTTAAATTTTGATAACCTGCCAGTGTAGAAGCAGTAACCGATCTAACAACTGCGCCAGATGTGTGTCGTCGTATATAGGCATTGCTGACTGCACGCCATATTCTGTCTGTTTACATATCTCTGTATTTGAATATGCATGCGTATACCAGTTTCTTTGGCACTTCAGTGTACTTTACTCTATAAAACAATATCATAAATATAAGAAAAAAATTGCTACTAAAATGTGGGGGAATAGGTGCCTGTTTTGTGCCAGCTTTAATTTGTGCCATTGCTGTAAAATTTGTCACTCCTGTATTAACCAACACTTAGCAACCTCAGCATGCACTATGTGCTTCTTGGAGCTGCATCATCAGCTGAGAGCTCTGTGTTTGAGGAACAGATGAGATGAAGACAGTACTGATTTTGTTGTAGTTTTCATCCAACTTTGTGAAGAGAATTACTGTTGTACACTAAATGGCAACAATGCTTTATTTATGGGTGAATATACATGAAATAAACTTAATTTTCAGAAAGTCATCAATCTATTCATTGTGGTATGTTCATTGGAAATTGATGAAGAGTAAAAAAATGGTGATGTGGTCTGTAATGTGCCACTAATTTTCCAATTTTGTACCAGTGCAATTTGAGAAACCTGTGAGCTTTAAAAAGAGAGTTAAGTGTTACTAGTGCAACATAAAGTTTACAAACAATATGGAGAATTTTCTAATGTGTTACTTATAGTCTGTAATAAGTAATTATTTTTTATTACAGGTGATATGGAATCTGTAACTCAGATAACTGTATTTAGCTGTAACCACATATCTAACTAGGCATTATGGATCAAATTAATGGGCACATATTTTATATATAAGAGCTATGTTGAAAATAATATCGAAAATACATACTGGGATATAAAAAATTTTTATTGCAGTAAAATGTTTCCCACTGACGTTGAAAATAATTTGCAGAAGCATATTCTTACATTTTAGGAGGCAATGTTTGGTTTAAGCATGTTGGACATAAGAAAACTTGCGTCCAACATCGCAAACCGAAACTGACTGCTCTGAAATTTCAACACAGATGCAGCCATGGCAAGCAAAAAGTGAACTGAAGATGTCCATCAAAAAGTATTGACAAAGCTAAAGGAAATTATGAAATGTCCAAACAAAATTTCCAAGACCAAGTCAAAACAAAATTTCCAGAATGTAGCCAAGGATCCTGGGAGATACGGGTTTTTTTCTTATGTCCTTTTGTTTATTATACAATATTCTTTCAGTTCCATGGTTTGCAACCATTTTCACACTTCTAGCCATGATGATTTTTCCCAGAGACTACTTCTGTCCTGGAAATATGTGAAAGCTTGAATCTTCAATTTGATAGTCACCTGCCATAAATTTTCATATCCTGTATTCCATTTTCTTACAGATTGCTTTATACCCTTAGTATCCAGCTTAGTTTATTTCTCTTATTTACAAGAAACTGCATTAACTGATGTGTGAACGTCCCACAGTCCATTATAAAGGTGTGTCTGAAAAACATGCCCCTTATTTTCGTGGTGGTATCTGAGCTTCTCGCTATGTGGGCATGCAGTTCCTGGTTTGCTTGTCTTCTATACTGACCATCATTCTTCACAGTCCCAATATCCTCCTGAGAATTCTTTGTTCCACTTCATCATTTACACAGCATAAATTCTGAAATGTTACACAATGTTTGACTTTTTTTTATAAAAACTGAAACTGAGTCTGTGCTATTATTATTTTTAACATAACAAAAGGGAAAAAACTGTATTTATGCTATTAAAAAGGAGTGTTCATAAATGATCTTTATTGTAAAGATTTTAGACAGAAATCTTTATTGTAAAGATTTTAGACAGAAATGTTAAATAACTTATCCGTTGGACCCTCTTACAAAATTATACAATGAAGGTTTTCATGACTGGTTATTTTACTTGCTGGTGAATCGTCCAGGTTGTATGGCCACGGTCTGAGAAACTTCTTTTTCCTCACATTTTGTCCAGAGCTAGTGTCAAGCTATTGCAGGTGCTGTAATATTTATGCTAGTGGTGTAGCCCTCTCCATTTGGCTGTGCGTGGCTGGGTACTGTACTGTATGGCCAGCAGACAAAGAGGGAGGAGAAGTTCCTGGAGTGGGAGTAGCAAAATCAATTTGCATTTTCCTGTATCCTGCGAGATGAACTGTGTTGGGCATGCTCATATCATATTGCTGCTAACAAAGGTTTCTCTGCGGCACTCAGTTGGTATCCTTCACCCCTCTTGATTAGAGTCTCATGAATTTCTATCTCAATGGATTCCTTTACGATGCTGACCCAAAAGCCTGTTGTCCAGCACAGCATCTTGGTGTTCTGTAAATCAAAGGTGTGATCTTCCTTGATGCTATGCTATGCTATGCTATGCTATGCTATGCTATGCTCCACTCTCCTATCACTGATTTACCTGTGTGTCCCAGTCGCACATGCCTGATGTGCTCTCTCTCAACATTCTGAATTAGAGCAGTGTGTTTGTACAGTATATTGTTGGCCACACTTCACAGGCAATGCTACAAATCTCACGTATGTATGGTTTAAGTGGATCTTTCACAGAGCCAAGTGACTCATCTTTGGCAGTGATCTGAAGACAGTTTTCATGTTGGATTTTCCAAGTACCCTCACAATTTTGGATGAGAGCAGTCCTAGGTAAGGAGGGAACACGAGTGTGTTTCTTCCTCTTCCCAGTTTGGTGTATCTTTTCTCTTCTTTGATGCCCTTTTAATCTGTGCTTCAGAGTGCCCATTTTTATGTAACACTTCCTGTAGGTGTTATAGTTCGGCTGGGAGACATTCTTTACTGCAGATGATGTGCACCCTATGTACAAGGTTGGTCTGCACTGTTTGCTGTTGTGCTCGATAGTGGCAGCTCTTCACATGTAGGTACAGTACAGATCTATAAGGGTCTTATTCTAATATACTGAATGACTTAGTGTACCATCTGCTCCTTCTTTATTAGCATGTCAATGAAAGGGAGACAACTATTGTTCTCATGTCTATAGTGAAAAGAATGTTTTGATGGCTGCTGTTTAGGTGGTCCAGAAACGCATCCAGTACCTGTCCATCATGCTCCAATACCAGAAAAGTAAAGTTGACATAGAGGAATAATTGCTCGGGTTTCTGCTGAACACATAGAGATTTGCGATCCCAGGACCTTTTGAGGAGCCCGTGGCTACTCTGTGCATCTGTTCATAAAACTCTCCATTGCATTTTAAGGAGGTGGTCATCAGAGACTGTTCAAAAAGTGTAAATATTTGCAGCTCGAAATGCTGAGACAGCAGAAACAATCGGTCTTGCAGCAGTACATTCGTGAATAGTGACAATGCCGAAACTCATGAGCTTGTCAACTCTCTATAATTGCATGTCCTTAAGTACTTTCGTGAAATCAGCCAAGTTATCATGATGACTACAGCGTCTCACAAGGGGTTTTAGAAGTGACGCCAGATATTTTGTCATCCTTAAGTGGGTGAATTAGCGGTGTTGAGTTTTGGCCACAAAGACACCCCTTCCTCGTGGATTTTAGCCAGTTCATTTGCTGGCACCCTGGGACACAGCCACTTCTTCAGTATCTCTGGTAGATCTGAGTTCTTCAGTTGAGCCACCATTTCCTTGGTCACCATCACCTCAGGACTATATTTAACAGTGGCACGAAGGAAGTAATTCGAGGCTTGTCAGAGGAAGAACTGGATGAGGTCACACAGGAAACTTGCAAGACCATTGACAAATACCAGCTTCTGAACATGAATATGAGTGTGGCATAACAGGAGGCCATCTGATCAGCACACAAAGGGGCTTCAACGACTCTGGTGCGCGCCGATGATTACCGTCATCAAATTGGTTTACTGCTGCAGCACCCAACCTACAGGGAACTCGAGAAGGATCCAACCTTGATGATGACCAAGAAAATTGTGACTCTGCTTAGCTCAAGTCTAGCAGATGTAGTGAAGGAGTGGTGTATCCCAGGGTGCCAGCAAATGGACTTGCCAACATCCACAAGGAAGGGCTGCGTCTGCGATAAATACTGAACACGATTAATTCACAGAGTTATTCACACAATTATGGATAGGCCAAATATCTGACATCACTTCTCAAACATCTTTGTGAGAGACAGTAGCATTGTGATGAGTACTCTGTTGATTTCATTACAGTACTTAGAGACACGCGACTACAAAGAGATGAGCTGTTTGTGAGTTTTGATGTTATACTGCTGTTCACAGATGCAGCTCTGCAAACCTGCTTGGTGTTGCTACTTCAACATTTCAAGCTGAAAATAGCTGAACTTTTTGAACATGCTCTGATGGCCACCTACTTCAAGTGCAATGGGGAGATTTATGAACAGTTGGACGGAGTGGCCACGGGATCCCCACTGGCTCCAAGAATCGCAAATCTTTACCTATAAGTGTCTCTAAAACCTCTTAGCAGAAACCCAACCATTCCCTCCACTATGATGACAATACTTTTCTGGTAAGGGAGCAAGGCAGAAAGGTTTTTGTTGAGTTCCTGGGCCACCTGAACATACATACATCAAAACACTGCCTTATATGGAAATATACAACAGTTGTCTCCCTTTCTTGGACATAGGCAGATGTTATACTAGGCCAGTCAGTATATAGGAACAAGACCTGTACCTGCATGCAACAAGCTGCCTTCGTCCAGCACAATGGCGTGCAGTGCTAACCACTACAGTACATGGGGCACACATCATCTGCAATAAACAATCTCCGAGCTGAGCTACAATATTTCAAGGACTTGTTCTACAAAAGTGGGCACACTGAAGCACAGATTAACAGGGCATTCAAGATGAGAGAAGACACAGAAAATTGATAAGACGAGGAGGAGGAGGAGAAACCAGACTTTTATTCCATACTGGGGACTGCTCTGAGAGGAAATTGTAAAGATCCCTGAAAAATCCAACATAAAAGCTGTCTTCTGAACACTTTCAATGACAAAAAGAGTTGCTCAACTCTGTGAAAGACTTACTTAAACTGGATGTACCTGGGATTTATGGTACTGCCTTTGGGCATGTGTGACTGGGACAAGAACAGAGAAATCAACAACAGCAGAGCAGTGTCTACACCTTTGAGTTTCACAGCACCAATGTGCTAAACCGAGCAACCATAAAGGAATCCACTGAAATATGGATTCACCAGAATCTGGTCAACAGGGATGAAAGACACCAACTGAGTGCAAAACAGAACACCGTGTTAGCGGCAATACGATGAGAGGACACGTGCCCCCTGCTAACCCCCCATGGCAATGTCAACACCACCCCTCGTTGCAGGCACCACGCGGCTGCCCACAGCTGGGTAGAGGACAGTGCACTGGTAGCATAAATAGTCATCTGCAGATGACGAATATGACACTCTTCAGAACATCACAGTACTTTAACACTTCCATTTGGCTGCAAACCTGAGAGCTTTACGTCGGTGTTATTTGCCAGGAGATTCTACATTCACACTTCTCATGACATTTTTCATATATAATAGAATCAAATTTGACTTATACTGCTACAAAGAAATGGAAAATATGAATTGTTGAGAAAATATATTGGTGAAAAGAAGCCCTGAGATAGTTGGTAATGACATGGTGGTTGTCGAGTTATTTGTTGTTTTGGACTTATCTCCTTGTCTGGACTCTGTAATTTAGACGTAATCGTCCAATCCATCACGGACTCCGTGACGGCCGCGGTCATGGACAAACTACAAGAGTCTGTCGGGCGCAACAGCACCGAAATCCAGTCTCTTAGAAAGTCCCTGGCCGCAGAAGAGAAAAAAGCCGCCGACCTAGAGGCTAAACTGTCTGCTGCCACCGATGAAATTGAGCAGTATCAGCGAAGGAACAGCTTGCGCTTGTTCGCGGTAGCTGAAAACGATCGCGAAAACACCGACGACCTGGCCATTAGCCTCGTGCGTGAGAAACTTGGCGTGCAGATCGACGTGGCCGATATTGACAGAAGCCACCGTGTTGGGCGCAGGATACCAGGTGCCATGAAACCCAGGCCCATAATAATTAAATTTGAGTCTTACCGGAAAAGAGCTGAAGTGTTTGCTCAGAAAAGAAAACTCGCTAAGAGTGGGGTTACCCTGAGGGAAGATCTGACGCGCGAAAGACTAAAAGTTTTGAACGCTGCGATCACACAGTTTGGTCTTCAAAATGTATGGACCCAGGATGGCAGGATCGTAATCAAGACGGAAGGAGGGAGGAAAACGGTGACAAACATGTTCGAACTGAAAGACTGAGCGAAATCTCGCGAGACACAAAGTCTCATATTGTAATCTGTCTAATATAAGTTAATTTTTTATTCTTTCTTTTCATTTTTTTAGCTTAAATACTGCTCCGTTATTTCTATAAGTACTCTATTTAAAATCAGTCAATTGTTTCACAAAAATATTGTTTCTTTATTTGTCTATTATAAGTGCTCATGTATATTCATATTGTCAGTCAAATGGGAATTAACATCCTCCATTAACAGGAATCTCCTTACAACCGCCTTGCTATATCTGTTATTTCCATCTTCGCCACTACCACTACTACTACTACTATCTTTTTCGTAACTACTGCTGCCACTTTCCATCTTTCTTTTCACCTTTAGTCCACAGACGCTTGAGTCAGTCACGACCTGGGACACACCTGTAAATATGTATTCGCCCGCGAAATCCAGCTTTTGTCCCTCTTCCGGCCAGCAGGTAAACGGAGCGCGCTCGGTCCTACAGGCGGCCACCATGGGACGGACCGGTTTCGGCGGCGGGCTCTTTGTGGCCCACGCGAACGCGCAGTCGCTAACGGCTCACTTCGACGAGTTCTGTGACCTGTTCTGCCAATCGCTGTTCCACATTATCCTCGTCTCTGAAGCTTGGTTGAAACCAAACATTTCTTCCGACGCTATCCGAATCGCTGGTTACTCTCTCCTAAGGGCAGATCGTGAAACACGACGCGGGGGTGGTGTGGGTGCCTATGTTCGCTCTGATCTGACACCTACTGTGCTATGCACATCGGATGCAAAGGGCGAAGGAGAAGCAGAGTTCTTGTTTTTCGAAATAAATACATCAAATCAGAAACTGCTAATTGGAGTAATCTATAAACCTCCAAACGTCGGTGCCATGTCCTCCTTTCAGTCTGCCCTGTCCTCACTCGTGACACAGTATGAACACATAATCATTATGGGCGACACAAACATCGACTTACAGTTAAAATCTCCCTCTGCCGAAAAACTAAGGCGACTGTTCCACTCCAATGATATGAGTTTAACACTGCTGGACCCAACTCATCACACGCCACACAGCCACACAATCATAGTTATAATAGCAACAAAGCGACCAGATAAAATAATCCGCGCCAATCAGACATCCGCTCCGGGACTCTCTGCTCATGACGTGATATTTTTAAATTACTCAATGCATACTACTAAAGAAAAATCTCATCTGGTAACCTACAGAAACTTAAAAAATGTTAACCATGACGCTCTTCAAAAGGATTGCTCAGACATCCCTTGGCATGATATAAACGATGAACCGACTTTAGACGAAAAAATTCGGCAATTATGTCGCAAAATTATTGCACTGTATGATAAACATGCTCCTCAACGCACTGTTAAGGTAAAGAGAGCTCCCGCTCCGTGGCTCACCACTGCATTACGTCAGTTAATGAATAAACGTGATGCTGCACATAGGGCCTTCAAGCGTAACCCAACTCCCGAGGCGTACGAAGCTTATAGGAAACTCCGAAACAGAACCAAGCAAAGCGTGAGGAATGCCAAAATCAGACATGCCCGCTCTGTCGTATGCGGATATCAAAACCTGCTGCACTGTGGAAAAAGCTGCGCAGTTTCGGTATAGGGAAGCGAAGATCTGACGCTGTTTATCAAGCGTCTGCAGAAGAATTAAACGATTTCTTCTCAACAGCTGCAAACTGCCACGCAGCGACATATTACCAGCCCCAAGATATCAATCTCTCGAGAGACAAGTTTTTCCTAAAGCATGTCACTACCGGCACAGTACACAAGGCAATTATGAGAATCTCTTCCGAGGCAGTAGGAAATGATGGAGTGAGCATTGGCATGATTAAGAACGTCGTAGACACTATTATTCCAGTTATCACAGACATCTTCAACCTGTCTCTTGTCAGTAGTACATATCCTACTGAGTGGAAGCAAAGTTTAATTAAGCCTATACCCAAGACTGACAACCCTAAGTCGCCAGGTGACTACAGGCCGATCAGCATACTACCTGCAATTTCTAAAGCCCTAGAGCACATCGTCCATGAACAACTGACGGATTACCTCAAAACTTATAACATCCATGACGAATATCAGTCAGGCTTTCGAAAGCACCATAGTACAGCAACCGCATTAATCAAAGTAACTGATGAAATTAAACATGCTATGGACAGACGTGAAGCTACTATCCTAACACTGCTTGACTTTAGCAAGGCTTTTGACACAGTTGACTTCGATATATTACTAATTAAAATGAAACAGCTGAATTTCTCAAACAGCGCAATACAATGGTTCGACAGCTACCTCAAAAACAGAAGTCAACAAGTCATTTGTGGGTCGGAAAAGTCATCATGGAAAAGCGTGCGCTCTGGAGTTCCCCAAGGCTCCGTCCTTGGTCCACTACTCTTCTCACTGTACATTAATGATATTTCTTCAGTGATTCACTCCTGCAACTACCATCTTTATGCCGACGACATCCAACTGTACATAAGTGCAAGCCCCAAAAACATTGCTGGCGCAGTAGCGAGTATGAACGCAGATCTTTGTTCTGTTTCTCGATGGGCACAGAACCTAGGTCTGAAACTAAACCCCAAGAAATCCCAGGTCATACTTATATCTCATCCAAAGTTAATCAGCCGGTACTTTCGCGAAACAGTCCCTAAAATACTCCTCAATGGTACCCAACTACCATACCAAAAAACAGTAAAAGACCTTGGAATAATCTTGGATGAACACCTAAACTGGGAAGAACAAACAGTCACAGCTTGCTGGAAATCGCTCTCCTCCCTACATGCAATTCAAAAGTTTAGAAAAATATTTCCAACCCATGTTAAACAAAAATTAGTCCAAACACTAGTCTTGCCTAATCTTTACTAGTGCGATGTAGTTCAACACGGCACAAATAGTGAAAATTCTAGATGCCTCGAGCTAGTGATGAATGCTTGCGTTAGATACGTGTGCAATATTCGGTTGTATGATCATATCAGTCCTTCATACTCCCAGCTAGGTTGGATACGCCCACATACGGCACGCGATCTCCACACGATGTGCTTACTTCATCGATTTCTTAGCCACTGGTGCCCCCAATACTTATCTTCTCACATTAAACACCTATCATCATTCCACAATCGCAACACCAGATCGGATACGTCTATCATCTTGGCTGTACCTTTACATAACACAAAATCTTTCTCCGTGTCATTCTCCATCTCAGCCATACGACTATGGAACGCGCTCCCCTGTGATCTGCGTCTTATCCAGAACTACTCAACATTCAAGAGGGAACTCAAAGCTTACATATTAGGGACGGTATAACCACCATTCTAGTGCCCCTCCCATCTCTTTCTTTCTCCTCTCCATCACAGCTTCGAATTTTACCGTTCTATTTCTCTTCCTCTAACCTATCTACCTCTTATATATCTCTTTCACCCCATTCTATCGTCTTATGTCTCTGCTCGATGAGAATAACTCACAAGCTGCAAGAACATAACAAGAAAATTCCCAACTAACAATGGGACTGACATTCAGAAAAGAAAAGTATGTTTACTTTCATATACATAGTCATTATTATTATTATTATTATTATTACTATTATTATTATTATTATTATTACTATTATTATTATTATTATTATTATTGATTGTTATAATTATTTTTTATTGTTATAATTATCATTGTACTACTGTTATAATATCTATTTTTTTCTTTAACATCAATACTGCATAATAGGCTATATGTCCTTAATGTTAAGTAGAAACTGTAACTCGTTCAACCTGAGTATGCCTGGTTAGGTGTAAGAGAGGGCCTGAAGGCCCTAATCTTGCCAGGTAAAATAAATGCATAAATAAATAAATAAATAAATAATATATAATTTATGATAAGGGTCAATTCATTTTACTTGAAAAGATAAGCATTACTGTTTTATGTTTAACACTTGCCACCTCCAGCAGGCATGTGGTATTAAAAAATAAGTTTTTTGGGCTATTACATGTATTTAACTACTAAAAATTTATGTAAAATTATTATTTTTTGAAGTATTTTAAGAGGTAGTCATTTTATGATACGTACTTTAAGAGAAATCTTACTGCAAGATAGTTCAAATACAACATGAGTTTCCACTTTTAACATGACAGAGTGTGTACCCACATTATAGGTCTAACGACTCTGGTTAGTCAATATAATAGACAATGTGAGTATCGACTAACTCACTGTGAACTCCACCTATTTTTCTTTATATTTACAACTGACACTGTATTGACTATAAGCAAGATATCAAAATTTTGCTTTTAAAAAGTTATTAGTTCTATGAAATGCATGCAATACAAGAATATTCAAAATATGTTAGCATCTTTCAATTCACTATAATTCTGAAGTAATTTTTATAGTAATCAGAAAGCATAGTCAGTGGATTTTACTGCATGTATTTTACATATTTCTTTCACATGACAAAGATGATAATAAAGTAAAGAAATTGTTTATCTCATTCTGCAATTTTCAACATGCCAGACATATACAAATTCGAAATGTTTCAATTGTAATTTTTATGAAAATACCTCTGTAACAATACTAAATTATGAATGTGATTGTTAAATTATCATAACAGCACAACAGCAGAAGCCACGTAGACTCATTCTGTTTCCAGTTTTTGTACGGCACATGCTGCATCAGTTTAATTCACGAGTATGAAACAAACACTAACAAAGCGATAGAGGGGCTGGCCAGTACTTACCTCAGCTCACTACAGCCGATAGATACACAAATCAGAACTGAAAATTTACATTCCTAGCTTTCAGAACTTTGTTCATCAGGGAGGAGAGAGGGGAAAAAAGGGAAGAAGAGAAAGTGGATTCAGTTATTTACAACCCAGGTTATGAAGCAACAGGGAAAGGTAAACAGGGACGGTAGCAAGGATGGAGGCATGGTTGTCAGAGGGAAGCCAAAGATATTCTACTGTTAAGGACTGTGCAGCTTCAAGCCAAAGAGGATGCATGCAGAAGTAAAGAGGTATATAGTAAAAAAGATAAACACAACTATGTAGGATGAAAAGATGCGGGAATGGCTAAAGAGGAGAGGGAAAAAGGGCAAGACTGTAGAGTAAATGGGAGTGAGGTTGGTTAACGTTGGTTCAGTCCAGGGGGATGGCGGGATGAAAGGATGTGTTGGAGTGCAAGTTCCCATCTCCGCAGTTCTGAGGGACTGGTGTTTGGTGGGAGAAGACAAATGGCATGTACGTTGTAGCAGGTTCCTAGGTCCCTAGAATTATGCTGGAGGGCATCAGTTTAATTGAGATGTCCAACACCCAGTAGCAGAGCATGCCCTCCAGCATAATTCTAGGGACCTATTGGCTTCTCCCACCAAACACCAGTCCCTTGGAACTGCGGAGATGGGAACTTGCACTCCAACACATCCTTTCATCCCGCCATCCCCGTGGACTGAACCTACGTTCACCAACCTCACTCCCATTTACTCTTCAGTCTTGTCCTTTTTCCCTCTCCTCTTTAGCCATTCACACATCTTTTCATCCTACATAGTTGTGTTTATCTTTATACTATATACCTCTTTACTTCAGCATGCATCCTCTTTGGTTTGAAGCTGGCACAGTACTTACAGTAGAATATCTTTGGCTTCCCTCTGACAACCAAGCCTCCATCCTTGCTACCCTCTCTGTTTGCCTTTCTTTTTGCTTCATAACCTGGGTTGTGAGTAACTGAATCCACTTTCCCTTCTTCCCTTTTTTTCCCCCTCTCTCCTCCCTGATGAAGGGACAAAATTCCGAAAGCTAGGAATGTAAATTGTTCCGATTTGTGTATCTATCGGCTTTACTGAGCTCAGGTAAGTACTGACCAGCCCCTCTATCTCTTTGTTAGTATTTGTTTCACATATTTATAGAGATTTTCCATTAATCATTTAATTCACGAGTATACTAGATAATTTAAATCAATAGTTTCGAGTTGCTGTTATGTGGTTAACACAAAAATAATCATTTTTTGAAAATATAGTGTAACTGAATAGATAAAAGAACTCTACTCACCAAGAGGCAGCAGAAGAAACGCAACAAAGGAATTTGCAAGCTTTCGGATCCATGGCACCAAATGCTTGCAAGTTTTCTTTGACACTGTGTTTCTTCTGCCGCCACTTGATGAGCAGATTTTTTCTTTTACCTATTATTATGTACTCCAACTGCCTAGTGAAGGTGAATGGTCAACTTTGGTTTATGGGAGAATTTTAGGAAAGTAAAGGAGACCACATATAGGACACTACTGCATTGCATTCTTGAGTATTGCTTGACTATTTGGAACCACCAACAGGTCAGATTAAAGAAAGACATCAAAGCAATTCAGAGGCAGGCTGCTAGACTTGTTACCGATAGGTTCAATCAACATGAGAGTGTTACGGAGATGCTTTGTAAACTGAAAGGGGAATCCGTGAAGGGAAGACTGTGTTCTTTTCGTAAAACACAGTTGGAGAAAATTTAGAGAATTGACATTTGGGGCTGGCTACAGAATGATTCTATTGCCTCCAAAGTACCCTTCTTGTAAGGAACACAAAGACAAGAAAAATTAGGACTCTTACAGAGCCATGTAAAAGTCTTTTTCCCTTGCTATCTTTGCAAGTGGAACAGGAAAGGAAATGATTATTAGTGGTGCAGGGTACACTACATCATGTGCCAAACCATGGCTTGTGGAGTATGTATGTAGATGTATATGGACTAAGAACAAGTTTTGAGATGGTGGGCTGAAGAATCACAGGCAATGAGTTTTATTATGCAACCAACAGATTCTGGAATAACAATTCAAAGGCAGCTGTCCCCTCAAAGTTGAGTAAATGTGGCAATTTTAACATTTCAGGTCGTGTTCAGAGCGGTGATCCAGAAGAAAATAATGAAACTGGCACTCTACGTATTTTTCAGTTTCAGATCTGCACTCCTCATAATAATTAGGAGATATTTTAGCAATAATAAAGAAAGCAATTATGGACATAAAAAGTTGTATTACTGGGCAAGGAAACAAATTCATAAATGACAAGGAGTGTGACTGGGAGACAAAAGTTAAGTACCAGTACTCTGTTTATTTTTATTTCATTTTTCTGAATTTTACAAAATGTAAGATCACAATAACTTAATTAATCAAGAATAAATTCTGCACATTGATGATTTAGAAGTGTCTTGAAGAACTAACATTAGGTGGGAATGTGAGTAGTGTTTACTGCCAAATTTCTCGGGTTGAATAATGGCATGTTTAAACAGTTTATGAAATTCACAGATGAAAAATTCAGCCAATAGTAGTGATTTTGGTAGTAAAATAGCTAAAAGAAACAAAAAATCATTCAATCAAAAAGTGAACTTAGTAGTAGGATTAAAGCTCCATATAATTAAATGAGTAACAAAATCAAAAATTTGATTAATGAACTAAAAGCAGAACTTTTGAATACCAATGCTGAAACTGTAGAAATTAAAGAATCATTAGGCAATTTGAAACCATTTTTTGAATTGAAACAGGTGATTAAATGATTGAATGGACAGATCAGATATATGTAATGAAATTTTAGCCAAAACTCACAACAGTAAGTAAGTAAGTTGAAAGGGTATTAATTAACTTTTACTGGAAGAATCTGAAAGTAAAAACTTCAGTGTTGAAAGATTTTTGGCAATAGATGAATCATATAAACAAACCACTGGAGAGATCAATAATGAAATTAAAAATTTCATTGGTGTTGTACAGTATAAATTAATGAGTTGCAGGAGATCAGCATGAGTCTGGTTTACATGGTGCATAATATTTTTATTTTTAAGCCAGAGAAAATTATCCACTTTTCTGGTGTTTGTACTTGATGTTTTCTCTATAACAGTTGAATTATAACTAGCAATGACCGACTTCAAAACAAGATATGAGAATAATTGTGAATCACGTCACAAAACAGACAGCATTCATTGCTGAATGGTAATCACTGCCATTTTTCTTACATGTAAATACAAGTTTAGTCTCAGAAACAAAACCAAGAGTCAGCATGCAGATTAACTACCTAAGAACTTATTATTATGAAAACTTTAAAACCACCAGTACCATCACTCATTTTACAGCAGATCTTCCTAGAATGATTCTAATTGGCCCATGTGTCATAAAGGTAATATACTGTTGAACTACCTCCTTCTCTTGTATCATGAATCTTTATATGGGATGTAGTTTGTGCTCCACCTATTTCACTTCTTTGAACTAAAACTCTCTTCTTAATGTATCAGGAATCAACATATTTCAAAAATTTTACATTTACAAAGTGCTTACCATTGAAGCTAATTTTCTCCCGCACAGCTGTAACATTGTTTTGTAATGTTGGCATTTATCATTCACATGGGGCACTTTAAAGCATCGTTGTTAAAAGCATCCATTTATGTTCCTTGCAATTTCAATGCTTTCCAGGTGACTGAAACCTACAGCTCTGACACTTTCGTTTACAATTCTCTTGCTGACACCACAGGGTTCATCAGCCTGTTCTTGTATCTTCAGATGTCAATAGTAGGAGACCTGTTTTCAAATTCACGTTTGAAAATGTTATAAATGTGGTAAATAATCCCCCTCACCTGCTTGTGACGAACTTCACATTTACTGCCATCACCTGGCCTTTTTTTTATCATACTTAAACTTTTATACACACAAATTCACACCTATACTTTTACAAGAAATAAAGACTGACAGTTGAATGAAGAATTCAGTTATTGTCAAGTGCAGCATGTAGGAGTCAGATTCTCACTGTCTAGCTGTAGTTTACTGCTAGCCACTCAGGAAGAGAATGAATATTATTGGCTGCCAGAGGCTAGTGGAGGGGGATGTGCAGAACGGCTGAAAATTGGGCCACCATAAAACATGACACGGACTTAGGAAATTGTGTCTATGGATACATGAAGTGTTAACTGACTTGCATGTGAAACATTTTATGAAGAAATAGATTGAAAAATTTGTAGATTTGGTTGATAGTCAAAATTAATTTCAAACATATGTAGTTTCAAAATGTATGTTATTATAGAAGTATGAGAAGTCTGACAACATTGTTAAGTGTACATCAAGATACATGTGTGTGGAATGCCAAACAGAAAATTATTCACACAGAGTAAAGTTACATTAAGAAATGCAGCTATGTTAAAAAGTGCAAACACATCAAGAACTGCTAAGAGTCAAAATATTTTCTGTGTCATTGTATTTTTCAAAGTACATGTGCTACATCATGTCAAAGCAAGTAGTATCAATTGAGCTCATGTTAGAAGTAGAAACAAATGATAAAGATAGTGAAGATTTGAGTGCACTATAGTTAATGTGGCCTCATGAGACCATAAAAGCTGTTTATGGTGTGTGTGTAGTCACCAATGTGGCAATTTTTCCAAAATTGTTTGTTTTCCCTTTGCCACATTTCTTCTCTGACTTACCTGTGAATCTTTCAAGTTATCATCTGGTATTGTGCTATCCTTTCTTCATTAGGTAGTAGGTGCACATATGTCATAGGTTTTCAAGTGTAGTCTCACAGTGTATTAATGAAAAGTTTATCTTCTGTTTTATCAAAGAGTTGAAACATTTTCTTATGTTTTTGAAATAAAATGTGAGTGTTGTTGGTTCAATCTTAGATTTTTTATTTGCAACACGATTACATTTAACGTACTTTACATTAATATGAAAGAAAAATCTTTTTACGTTTATGCTTAAGTAGAGAAGAAATTGTCCTGTATTTTGTAAAAAAAATATGTATTTTACGATCTTCGAGGACATTTTTCAGGTAATGATGATGAGTATGCTTCATACTTTGTCCTAACTGGTTTGAATAATTTATGTAGGTGAACATTTGTCTATTTTTGGAAACTTGTATAATTTTGAACAGACTCTTGCACATTACTATAACTAAGTGAAAATGTTTTGCATACAAAGAGATTAATAACATATTGTGTTCCTTTACTGTCTGAACTTAAGGAAATTTATCAGGTGAAATACTGTTTGTTTCTGTGAAATTATTACACTTGTTAATGAATTCAGAGTAGGCTGTTTGGAATGGATTCTGCACTGCCCTGTATCTGAGTTGAGTATAGTTTCAGAAAAAGTAATGATGTGAGGTGTAATTGAGGTTTCAGTCTTCTTTGGTTTAATGGAAGTGCACACACATGTTCTGGATGCATTAAGGCAGCTATTGCAACGAATGTGTAAGGATTTGTGCATGTCTGGAAATATTTAACATAAGACAGGTCTGACATGTTAGTTTGCTACTGTCATTTTGTAATTTTGCAATCAGCATTGAGCTACTATGGAGAAGTGAAAGTACTGATGACAGAAATAGGTTGAATGGGGAAACTTTAAACTGAAATTCCATGCACATTAACAACTTTTGTGATTTGTTCAAATCACACTCTTGCAATGAATGCTATTTAGTGAGAGGGAGGAGCATATGTTTCAGACCATTTACGTAATTTTGAGAACTGTGATAGGTGAGAACAATTTCATATGTGGATAATTTATGAGCAAACTGAATTAAGGATAAAAACATGTTGGAGAAGAGACTGAAAATGTTTAACATTTACAGGATGATTGTAAGAATGTAGAATTGATAAGGTGAGTACGGTGATACAATGATGAGGGTTTGTGTATATATAATGTAATGATGAAATGATGAAATGTTTGGGCTTGCTTTGTTTTCTGAGCAAGTACTATGATGAAATCTTAATGTGGTTTAGGCTGTATTGAAGTACTATGTGAAATGTGATATTGATTGTGATGACGGAACTATTAATGGTTATGAAGAGGATTGTCCATGCATTTATAATGTTATGATGTTGACTTACTTGATATCACCTGAATTTTTATTGTAACAAGTCTTAAATAATACAGAGCTACACATAAGAAGGGAATAAAGTGTTGCTGGAACAGAAAAATGATGTCTGACATTCTCTATGAAGTAGAGAAGGTATAGAGTATTGAAGTTTCTGATGCTATGTTAAAAGTTTTGTCGTCATAAGAGAATTTTAAGCAAAGATTACAAAATATAGTGGCACATTACTGTTCAGAAACACATTCTCTGATGAGGTTCAAAACTGCTGTGGGAATAAACTTAAAGTTTGCAGACTTTTAGTTATAGACAGGGAATTAGGTGTTGGGTTGCTTTTGAGTTTTGCAAAACATTTAGTGAAGCATAGGTTTTCCCTCAGTTTACATAATGTCACTTTAAAACATCTGTTATATGCTTGACAACTGATCAGCAATATTTCTCACATTATTCAGTTTTGGGTAAAAAGGAGCTGTTATTTCACTGATGGTCATATTTTATTCTTTCACTCAAACTGATAAATCTATGCTGCATCTGTACATACAGAAACATTTATATTATTTTTCCATTTATGTATAGAAGCAGACAATTTTTGAAAAATGTAATGTAATTTGATAGATTCAGAAATGTACTCACCAAGTGGAGGCAGGAGAACAAACATACAAAAGGTATTAAAATTTGCAAGCTTTCAAAGCTAGTGGCTCCTCTCTCTGACAGAAGGGTCAAAGGGGAAAGAAGAGGGTGAAGGAAAAGAACTGATGACGTTTAGGAAAAGGGGTAGAGTTCAGAAAAGTCACCAGAACCCTCAGTGAGAGGAAACTTGCCATCTGGTACATCTCCACTGACCCGATGTTTTGAGTGACTTTTCCAAACTCTACTCCTTTTTCTAAACCTGACCTGACCTTTTTCCTTCACTTCTCTTCCTTCCCCTTCAACTCTTCTGTCGGAAGAAGAAGCCACTAACTCACAATGCTTGCAAATTTTGACACCTTTTGTAAGCATGTTCTCCCACAGCAGCTTGGTGAGTAGATTTTTTTATCTATCCAATTACATTATATTTTCAGAAATATTGTATTGTGGCTCATAAACACCATGTGAACTGAAACACATCTACATTTCCATTATCTACGTTACTGGTCTGATTAACTATGATGGTAGCCTTTTGATTATTTCCATTCTATTCATCAACTGTTTACACTCCAATAGGTGTAACACTGCACTGTTTTATGTTGTCTGAAATGCATATGTGCACTGTTATAGTTGTCATGTATGTTCTATTCTTGCATTCCTTACTAATTTGTTTAGATCTCTTACAGTCCAGAATTTTTTTATAAATTTTCATATTGTGTGCTTACTTCACCTTAACAATTAGTGCTGTACATACATACAATACATACACATATTAATCCTTGTAATCCTTGTTCCATAGATCATGAATAAGACATTTTGTAATGATGTGGAACGTGTCACTTTAATGTAAGTTTTCTTTACTTTTAAGTTGCGACTTCATATCTAAGAATTCATCTATTGAGTAGAAGGAGTTGCCGTTCAGAAATTCTTTTAATTTGTTTTTAAATATTGGTTGGCTAACTGTCAGACTTTTTGTGGCAGCATAATTCACCTCTTTCTGTGCCAAAGTGAGATTTAATCCAGAATAGTCACTATCATCCTTTCTTCTAGTGTTGTAGCTATGCCCTTTGCCGTTAGTTTTGAATTGGGATGGGTTATTAATGACAAATTTCATAAGTGAATATATGTATTGCGAAGGTACTGTGAATATCCTGAGTTCCTTAAATAAATGTCTGCAAGGTGATACTGGGTGGGCTCCAGCTATTATTCTGATTACATGCTTTTGTGCAATGAATATGTTATAACTTCAAGTTGAACAAATATATTTCAAGGACGAAGCAATACATGAAAGTCACAGATCAAGTAAACAGAGAAAGACGTGTGTCACTTTAACAGTCAAATCACAACTGAGTCTGAGTCTAGCGGCTGCTGGCTGGCTGCTTAGGTGGCGCTGCTGCTGCATGGATGGCAGACAGCGCCGCATGTAGAGGACACGCGTAACTGCGCAGCGCCACTTTGAAAGACTGGCAAGTCACAACACTTTCCCCTCCTTCGAAGTTTTTGCATAGGTCTTGATGGAGGTGGCCTGTAGATTGCTAACATCCATAGGTGTTGTTTGACTGGCCGTAAAGTCTCGACAAGGAGGCTTCCTGTACGGATGGAAGTGTCCCTGATGATAACGAGTCTAGATGAGAGGAGACGTGGGGGTCAAATCTGCTGGGGCCCCATGCACCAATCTGCCCGTTGTGGCAAGTCCTGTTATAACAGGAGACATGGGCGATGTGTCCACGTCCGTAGGAGAAGAAGGCGAGTAGAGTTGCTTCGACAGATGATGGTCATCTGGTTCCTGCATGGGCACGTCTCGTGTTGGCGTCAGTTCTTGTGCTGGCACCGATATGATGGTGAGAGGACTGCATTGTGAGTAATGAGAGATTCCAGGATCCCCAGCATCCTGTAGAGCCGAAGGTGGGGTAGCGGCATCTGGAACAGGCATAGCCGCACGAGGCTGAAGCTGGTCCGAATGACGCACTGCAACACCCATGTCCGTATGGATTTCATACAGCCGCCACCCACGGTGTCATAAGTTGCAGCCAGGGCTCCATTTTGTCTACCTGCCATATCCCCATACCCATACAAGGTCGCCGGCAGTGAACTGGCCAAGCGAAGGCACCTGCGGCCGTGAGGTCGAAGGCCACAGAAGATGAAGTAGTGCGAGAAGCTGTCGGCCCTGTAAGAGCTCAGCTGGGCTGTGGTCGCCCATGGGGGTGAAACGGTAAGAAGCCAGAAATTTGAGAAGCACTTCATCAGCAGCAGAAGAAGTCAGGAGTTTCCTTATCTGAGCCTTACATGTGTGGACCAGTCGTTCAACCTCACCATTTGACTGTGGATGGAACGGAGGGGCCGAGACATGCATGACACCGTGACGGGCACAAAAATCCGCAAAATCTGAAGAGGCAAATTGCAGACCATTATCAGTAACAAGAGTAAAGGTAAGGCCTTCCAAAGAGAAAATGCGAGCTAGAGCATTGGTGGTAGCCGCGGTAGTAGGCAACGTGCAACGGAGAATGAAAGGAAAATTAGACTAGATGTCAATAATGAGAAGCCAATAAGTCCCTAAAAAAGGTCCCACGAAGTCAGCATGAATACGCTCTCAGAGCTTCTCAGGCAAAGGCCACGGTGACAAAGATGACTTCGGGGCAGCGGCCTGTGACCCACAAGGGCCGCAGGCAGTGACCATGTGTGCAATTTCAGTCGATGCTGGGCCAGTACACATGACGGCACACCAGAGATTTTGTGCGAGAGATACCCCAGTGCCCTTGGTGAAGGAGGCACAAGACCGAAGCACGCAAAGACGCAGGTACCACAACACGTGGCGTAGCATTTTTGGTAGAAAGGAGAATAACACCATCCCTCGCCGTGAGGTGCTAATGCAAAGCGTAGTAGTTCCACAACAGATCAGAAGTCTTAGCGGACGGACAATCTGGCCAACCCTTCTGAATACAGCATAAAACCCGGAAGAGGGTAGGGTCAGAACCCATAGCAGCCACCAGCCGGTCCCCGGTGATGGGGAACCTGTCCACAACCCGCTGCTCGGCAACATCCAGGTAGAAACACAGAAGTTCATCCCTATTGAATGCCAGATCAGGACCCATGGGGAGGCGAGACAGTACATCAGCACTCGCATGTTGAGCCTTCAGCTGGAAATGAATCTCATAATAGAAAGGAGACAAGTAAGGAGCAAAACGCTGAAGGCGGTGTGCAGCCTTGTCGGGAAATGACGTTGATGAATGAAACAAGGAAACAAGTGCTTTGTGATCCATAACTAAATGAAATTTGGATCCATAGAGAGAAACACCAAACTTATGAAGAGCATAAATAATGGCCAAAGCTTCTTTTTCAATTTGATGATACTTTTGTTGGGCATCTGTGAGCGTTGTGGAGGCATAAGCAATGGGTTGTTCAGAACTGTCAAAAAAACGGTGCACAAGGACTGCACCAACCCCGTACTGAGAGGCATCCATGGCAAGAACAAGATGTTGGCCAGGTCGATAAGTAGCCAGGCACGGGGCCTGTTTCAGCATAGTCTTCAATTTCTGGAAAGCCGCATCACATGATGCAGACCAGTGAAATGGCACATTTTTATGCAACAGGCGATGTAAGGGCTGAGCCATCGAAGCAGCAGACAGTAAAAACCTGTGATAGTATGCTATTTTCCCCAAGAAGGCCTGCAGTTCCTTAACATATGTAGGGTGAGGAAGGGCATCGATCGCAGCGACAGTTTGCTGAAGTGGATGAATACCATCTCGAGAGAGCTGAAACCCCAAGTACATGATAGATGCCTGAAAAAAATTTTGATTTCTGAAGATTACACTAAAGACCAGCCGTCTCTAAGACGTGAAAAAGTGTGCGGAGATTCTGAAGATGTTCTTCAGTGGTGGAGCCAATGACATCAATGTCATCCATGTAATATATACACCCAGGGACAGTGAGCAATTACTGTTCCAAGGATCGCTGAAAGAGAGCAAGGATGCTGGCAACCCCAAATGGCAATCATTGGTATTGATAGAGGCCGAAAGGCATGTTAAGGACCAGAAACTGCCGGGAAGCAGCATCGAGAGGAAGTTGATGATAAGCTTCTGACAGGTCAAGTTTAGAAAAATACTGGCCTCCAGCAAGTTTAGTGAACAATTCTTCAGGTCGAGGCAAAGGGTAAGTGTCGATAAGGCATTGCGCATCTACAGTGGCTTTGAAATCGCCACAGAGATGAATATCACCATTTGACTTAGCAACGACAACGACAGGAGAGGACCACTCACTGGAAGTGACAGGAAGCAAGACCCCTGGAGCAGTGAGATGATCCAGCTCCCATTTGACCTGATCACGAAGGGCCACAGGAATGGGCCGAGCCCAAAAAAACTTAGGCCGAGCAGTGGGTTTGAGAATGATATGAGCTTCAAAGTCATTTGCATGGCGTAACCCAGGAGAAAAAAGGGATGAATATGTCGTCGACAAGGAATCCAAATGAGCATAAGAAACAGCATCAGAGACAATATTGACAGAGTCATCTATGGAGAACCCAAAAACGCGAAGGGCATCGAAACCAAAAAAAGATTCTCCGCATTACTGTGGTCGCCCACAAATATTGGAACAGTGCGAACAACAGATTTGTAAGATACCTCAGCATCAAACTGTCCCAAGAGAGAAATCTTCTGTTTATTGTAAGTCCGCAATTGCCTAGTGACAGGTGACAGGATTGGAGAACCCAACTGAAGATACATCTGAGAACTGATGATAGTGGCAGCAGAACCAGTATCCACCTGCATTCGAACATCTGGACCAAGTTTTTGGGCAGTAAGGAATAACTTCCCTGAAAGGGAAGAAGTACAACTGACAGACAACACAGAATCAGAATCAGCACTATGTTCATGAACCTCATGTATGCGGTCGGATTTGCAAATGGATGAGACATGACCCTTTTTTTTTGCATTGTGACACACAGCCCAATGTTGTGGACAATCTTCTTGTGAATGTTTCGTAAAACACCGCGGACATGAAGGAAGTTGCCGTGGGTTCTGCTGCAGTTTCTTAGAGGTTTGTTTATGGTTAGGCCGAGGTTGTGCTTGGGAGCGTACTGCAGCCATGTCGGCCGGCTGGGACACACCACACGCTTAATCAACAGCGTACAGGGGTTGTATTTCCCCAGTGTCACTCCATGCCTCTATTTGCACTCCAGCAATGTGAGAAATTTCAAAAGACTGACCGATGGATAGGACGTCATCTAGGGTCAGATTTGCCAACTGAAGGGCACGTTGCCTAACTTCTTTGTCAGGCGCCGACCGGATTCTTTGTGAACTTCAGTAACAAATTGACACTTTCTACTGAGGCCGTGAAGTTCAGCAGCCCAAGCGCAATTGGATTGATTTGGTTGTTTTTGACAACAATAAAAGGCAACACGAGAGGCTACCACATACGTATGCTTTTGAAAATAGATGGACAGAAGTGAGCACTTTTCAGCGAAGGACAAAGACGCAGGATCTTTCAAAGGAGCCAACTGTGACAACAACCAATACATTTGAGGTTAAATCCATGAAAGGAACAGAGACTTATATGTTTGGTCGTCCGCGACATGAAATGCCAAGAAGTGCTGTCGAAGACATTTTTCGTAATCAGACTAGTCTTCTGCTGTCTCACCATAAGAAGGAAAAGGAGGTAGAGACAATGACGAGAGACGCAGTGACAAAATCATGAATCGCATTTGTGAGAAGCATTTGCTGTTCTATGAGACCTTGCAATAGTTGCTCTAAAGTAGCCATGGAAACACGTGGGTCAACGATGAAGAAGGAAAATTCACTACCTCATCGCCAATTGTTATAACTTCAAGTTGAACAAATATATTTCTAGGATGATGCAATACATGAAAGTGTGTCACTTTAACAGTCAAACTACAACTAAGTCCGAGTCTAGAGGCTGCTGGCTGGCTGGCTGCATAGGTGGCGCTGCTGCTGCATGGCTGGCAGACAGCGTTGCATGTAGAGGACACACATAACTGCGCAGCGGCACTTTGAAAGATCGGCGAGTCACAACAGAATACTTTTTCTCTTAATGAGGAATTACCCCAAAATATGATGCCATATGAGATCAGTGAATGAAAATAGGCATAGTAGGCTAATTTACTGATATGTTTATCACCAAAATTTGCAGTAACCCTAATAGCGTAAGTAGCTGAACCTAACCGTTTCAGCAGATCATTGTTGTGTTTTTTCCAATTCAATTTCTCATCGATACTCACACCCAAAAATTTTGAGTATTCTACCTTAGCAACAGACTTCCATTCATAGTCTATATTTATCAATGGTGTTATTCCATTTACAGTACAGAATTGTATAAACTGTGTTTTCTCAAAATTTAGTGAGAGTCCATTTGCAAAGAACCACTTAATAATTTCCTGAAAGACATTATTTGCATTTCGTTATACATGTCATTTATGAATACAACACTTATGTTAGTCACTGAGTTAGAACTTTTGTGGAACTTGCATTAATCTTATGTGAATATAGGCCCAAGTGGATAACAGACTGATGAATTTTATATTACCTTCATATTCATGCATTTATCGTGCATCAGTGGAAGAGAGAAATCTATTCAAATATAATTAAACTTTCTACAGTTTGTCAGTTCACTCTCTCTTGCACTTGGATGAAATTCCAAACAAGTATTTTATTGTGAGTAGTGTAGGTAATTTTATGCACAGAAAACGGTGATGAACAGCGTCTGCTAATTTGTCTGAGAAAGTGTGTGACACTACGAGTCTGTCACCCCCAACTTCTGTCCACACATTGATACTAAAGTGAGACTGATGCCTTTTTTCCGGCCCCACGGGTAAATTTACTCTTATTACCTCAGTATGACTCTCATCTCAATCATAAATAAAAAAACAAGCTGTGAACAATGGATCTTTAGCCCTCTGTCTTAAGACTCCACTGACAGAAATGTAACCTGGCATGGCAGTGACTTGAGAGCTTGCACTGACTGCTCACGCAGAATTTACCATACAAGAGCATTGCTTATGCTGTCAGGCACTTCAATCTTCACACACTTGTATTAGCATCATTTTCTCCTCATCATGACACTTGCTCCTGCTTATTGGCATGTGAACTGAGTCTATTACAATCTGTTATCTTTGTTGCAAATGATCACATTTCTGCAAGTTGCTGGAAGAATCGACTGAACACATTTTCAGATGGAGTGCAGTGCTGGTGTCAGACAATGTACATACAATGTGCCATTGACTAATACAGTTATGTAAACCATATCAGATCAGCATGTCTGCCGTTTACCACATGGAGTAATAGGACTCCATTTCACTGTTTACAGTGTTCACACTCCACAGAATCACTAATGTTATTCTGATGCCAATGGACCCTGATTTAAACTGATTTAGGAGGGAGTTACAATTGCTACTGTCTGGACAACAGTATTACAATCTGAGAAATTGCAAGGGAACCTTGACTGCCTGCCCTCATAAGCTCTGTCCCTATACAATTATTTCCTGAAGTGCAATACTGAAAAATAAATAAATAAAAAGGAAACTGAATTTGAGGATTAGAATATACCTGAGTCCTGTTAAGCACAAAACATATGTGATGTGTTAACACAGTCATTGGTAGCTTAGCAAGCAGCATGAAATTTTAGTACTCGTAAAGTTGCTCGTTCGAATCTCATTATTTGCAACTTTTTTACTTTACTTATATTTCATATCTATTAACAAGTAGAAGTGATAGTTAACAAATACTTACGCACAAAGTTTCACTAACTAGCTAAATAGAAATATGTCTATTTTTAACTGCTAATTGCATGAAAATGCCAGTAGTCACAATAAACTGAAATACGGTATTAAAGTGCAAAATGGCAAATGGCAAATACGATATTTATTATTGAGATTAAACAGTACTGTTGATGTACATAGTATCTAGGCTCCTCATTTTGTAATAAATATGGAATTTAAACAAAAGTAAGAAAACATTTTGCTTTTAATACGATTCAATCCAACAATTCCACAATTGCTAGACTTCTACGTCACATGGTGAGCTACCACCATTTATGTTAATCGATTATACACTGAAGAGCCAAAGAAACTCATACACCTGCCTCATGTCGTGCATAGCCCCCAAGAGCATGCAGAAGTGCAGCAACACAACGTGCCATGGGCTCGACTAATGTCTGAAGTAGTGCTGGAGGGAATTAACACAATGAATCCTGCAGGGCTGTCCATAAATCTGTAAGAGTACAACAGGGTGGAGATGTCTTCTGAATAGCACATTGCAAGGTATCCTGCATATGCTCAATAATGTTCATGCCTGGGAAGTTTGGTGCAAAGTGGAAGTGTTTAAAATCAGAAGAGTGTTCCTGGAGTCACTCTGTGGCCATTCTGGATGTGTGGGGTATCGTATTGTCCTGCTGGAATTGCCCAAGTCCATCAGAATGCACAATGGACATGAATGGATGCAGGTGATCAGACAGGATGCTTATGTATGTGTCACCTATTAGAGTCATATCTAGATGTGTCAGGGATCCCATATCACTCCAACTGCACATGACCCACACCATTACAGAGCCTCCACCAGCTTGAACAGTCTCCTGCTGACATAGAGGGTCCATGGATTCATGACGTTGTCTCCATACATGTACACATCCATCCTCTTGATACAATTAAAAATGAGACTTGTCTGACCAGGCAACATGTTTCCGGTCATAAACAGTCCAATGTCAGTGTTGACGGATCCAGGCAAGCATAAAGCTTTGTGTCATGTGGTCATCAATGGTACACAAGTGGGCCTTTGACTCTGAAAGCCATATCGATGATGTTTCAGTAAATGGTTCATATGCTGACACTTGATGGCCCAGCATTGAAATCTGCAGCAATCTGCTGAAGGGTTGCACATCTTATAACGATGCAGCCTTCCCCAAGAATCATATGAAATGTCTGATACCACCTTTTCTTTTTATATGCATCCTGATAGTTATCGGACTAGTCAGTGTTTCTAGGGACATATAAAATTCTGTCCAATTTGCTAAAGCACTTGATATTCATTGTGAAAGCATATAGAATGCTCTGGAAGGGCGTATATTATCATAATTGTCAGGGGATTGTTGTCATTAACAAAATTATGTACATGTGCTGATTTAGATGTTTAATCAAGAAATTGAAGGGTTAAATATCTGGCAGCAAATATTAAGAGGCTGTGCAAATGTTGGCATAAGTGGTTGGTGCCTCTAATTACCTTAATTGCAGTTGATTGGAGGGTTGACACAGAGAATATCATTATCTTGAGAAACGGCTTAAAAGTTATTACCAAGCAATGTATTTGCATTTGTTATCTATTTTTATGTTGTCCTCTGTAAATAATATCCTCTGTAATTACATTTCTAATTAACTCTCCAATTGTTTACACCACAAAACTTTCCGATTTTCAGAATTTAAGGCCTTATTTGTAAACTTTATGGACAATGCTTTGTAAATTTTATGCATAAAGCATGAGATTTGTACTATCACTGAATGTTAGTAACCAAATCCAAACTGTAATTAATTATATAACTAAAATAATACAAAAGACGTTATTGTAATTAAAGTTCAGATCGATTTTCATATTTAAAACTAGTAATGATACTATAAAAATTATGTCAATTAATATTGTATTTTGAACCTTATTCAGCTTTAACATCAGTTCCTTTATGTTTTGTAGATTTTAATTGTAACATAAAAATTGTACAAAATTAATAATGGGTTATTTTGAGATTTATTGTTAAAATTCTATATAAAGCAAAGCAGTGATGCTGCAAGAGAGTCAGTGAGTTATTGAGTTGTTCTGTCAGTCAGTCAAAGAGATCTGTGAAGTATGTCAGTCAGTGTTTTGTTAACATGACGAGTATGCAGTTCAGTTATCAATAAATTTTGTGAAGTTGGAAACTGTTATATTCTTTCATCAAATGAATTCCACGCAATAGAAAGTTAAGTTAAATGTAATGATCCGGGAGGATTGTTATAGTCTGTCACGTTGAACGATTCTCTTTATTTGTTGGTCCCATTCTTGCAGGATCTTTTTGCAGCCGCAGCAAGGTCAGAGATTTGATGTTTTACTGGATACCTCATATTCACGGTACACTCGTGAAATGGTCATATGGAAAAATCTGCACTTCATCGGTACCTCAGAGATACTATGTCCCATTGCTCATGTGCCGATTATAACACCACATTCAAATTCACTTAAATCTTGATAACCTGCCATTTTAGCAGCAGTAACGACCTAACAACTGTGCCAGACACTTGTTGTCTTATATTGGCATTGCCAACTGCAGCACCACCTTCTGCCTGTTTACGTATCTCTTTATTTGAATATGCATGCCTACACCAGTTTCTTTGGCACTTCAGTGTAAATGTTTTCTACTTAACACTACTCTGAAATCTTATAATCTCTAAATGTTAATTTATCAAGTTATTTGCGTAGTACACCACACTGCTTGAGGAAATTGACGTTCTGACAGTGACTTTCGATTCCTACAAGTAAGAAGAAAATTTTAAAAGGCCAGTCTGTGAGGTCCTCTTGTAAGTACAGAGACAGACAACCGATGACAAACATGCAATGAACACTAGCAGGAAAAGTTTACGTCACCATGTACTGACAACTCCAGAGTCAAGCAAAATAGCTTAACCATCAAGAAGCATTTGTTTCCAGACATGGATTTATAGGAATCTTTTTTTCCAGTTTTGACTAGTAAGAATATACAATCTTTTTCGACATTTTTCATTTATTTATTTAGCCATCCATGGACATTTTATGGATGTTGTCAGTTGCATACATTCATATATTTATGCAGTTAAACATTGTGACATATGAGTTATTTACAATCATTTTTGCTCCTTATCAAAATATTGTGAAACAAAAACTATTTACAATCATTTTGTACTAAGGAATTCACTTATAGTGTAAAAGCAGTGTTCCTGCAAAAACAATTTAAGGTGTTTCCTAAAGAGGTACATGTTATCTGCTGCTTATATTTTCTGCGGCAGTTTATTATAGAGTTTTACACCTTCATAGAAGAAGCTATTTTGAGTCTTATGTTTATTCTTCCTGTCTAGGTGAAGACAGTGACTTGTTCTTGTACTATAGTTATGAAAATTGCTATTTGTGCTATAATTTTCTATATTTTTCTTGATGTACACTATGGTTTGGAATATAAATTCACAAGGAACAGTTAGAATTTGTAAAATTTTGAAAAGTTCTCTGCAGTGGGTCCGCTTACTGATTTTTGCTATAATTCTTACTGCTCTCTTTTGCATTTTAAATACTGTTAGTAAACTCTGAGCACAGTTTCCCCAGAAAATAATACAATAAGTGATTACTGAATGAACATAACTAAAGTATACAGTTCTCAAACATTCACTACTGCATACAGATACAAGGACTAAGTGCATAACATGTTGTGGATATCTTTTTTGAGAGTTTCATGGCATGTTCATTCCACTTCATTTGGCTGTCAATGTGCAACCCTAAGAGTTTTGTCGTAGGTACATCATCTATGAAGATGTTACCTAGTTTTAAATTTAAGGGACTATGTTTTCTGTTCATTCTAAAGCATATTGTATTTGTTTTCTTTGCGCTGAGAGTTAATTTGTTGTCCTGAGACCATTTGTGAACATCCCTCAGCATTTCAGTAGAATTTTCCAAAATTTGTGGTGGTGTGTTACTGGTGATTACTATGTTGCTGTCACCTGCAAACAATATCTTCTCTCCATGGCTGATATGTTGTGGGAAAACATTTATATACACCAGAAATAATACAGGGACCCTAATATTGATATATTTTGGATCAGATATATGTTTCTCAATGTACTTTGATCCACTGGAGATGCGTGATCTCTACTGACTGTACTCTGTTTTCTAGATATGAACGAAACCATTTGGGAACCACTCCCCTTACTCCTAGTGCTTCTAATTTATGCGACAGCTTCTGGTGGTCAACTGTATCAAATGCCTTAGACAGGTGTTGGTAAAGACCAGTTACACAGCTGTTCTCATCTAGTGCTTCTAAAACTGTTTTTGTAAATTGTACTATTGCAGATTCTGTACCTCTACCAGACCTGAAACCATGCTGGTCATTGCAGAGGACGTTGAATTTACTTAGATAGCTCAAAAACCAGTTTTTCATTATATTCTAAGATGGCGTCACTAACAGCAGTGTGTGATATAGTTTCTCTCAAGAAGACAGAAATTCTAATGTAATCATATGCGTAATCTGTAATTCAAATGTTCTAAATGGTTTCAGACTTTGCTTAGAATCACGATTATGGATACATTCTGTGTGTGAGAGATACATTAATGCAAAAACTGTGTTTTCATGTGAATGTGATCAGGGAAGTTGTAACGGATTTAACGCTATGTTAGTTGCTTACGCTAGCGGACGTGAAATTAATGTGTTACAAAGTGTGTTGTATGAATTGCAAAGTGCTAAAAAACAATAAAAGTCCTAAAAGCAAGGCTTTGTGAATGTGAATTGAATGGAGTATCATCACTTAACACAAACTCTGAAATCAACAGCACATCTATTCTTCCTAAAATGAGTGTAAATTTTAAAAAATACAAACTAAAAGCAACTAAAAAGATCGCTGTACAAAACAGATACAATACTCTGGAAATATGTGATGAAATAAAACCTTGTGGCAGGAGTGTGGAAGAAGTAAGTGTCGTGAGAACTGAAAGTAAACAAGCCTCCGAAAAGTTCATTACACCTAACATACAAGCAACTGTTAACAAAAACCTTGAGCAAAAACTTAAAAACTCAGCCCATAATGTGCTCAAAACATTAAAATCTGTTAATAATATAATACATAGAGACTGTGAAAAGAAAGAAGATCAAAAATTATTACTGTGTGTTTGTACCGATCACCATTGGGCAACTTTGCCATTTTTATGGAAAACCTTGAGAGACTACTGAATGAACTTAAACATAATGTAATTGTTCTTGGTGATTTTAATGTTAACTTTAAGAATGATTGTAGTAAACAACAGCAACTGTGCAATCTGTTTTTGTTTCACAATATGATGGCAACTGTAAATGAAGTTACCAGATGTGGAAATATGTCTGAAACTATAATAGATGAAGTATTTATAAACAAGGACAAGTGTGAATATAACACTGAAGTAACTGACACTGGTTTCTCGGATCACAAGGGTATCAAATTGAGTTTAAATGTCACATCTTACAAGGACCCTGTTATCGATAACAGTTACAGAGAAAGGAGGTTTATAAATGATGACAGCATAAGAATTTTAATTACATTCTGGAAAATAACAACTGGGGTAGTGAATCAAGTGGTGATGTCAACACAAAGTTTGACTCATTCCTTGAAAGCTACAAACACTGCTTCGATGTTGCCTTCCCTATAAAAAGAGTCAAAACTAAACATAAAACTAAAACATGGGTTACACAGGGGATTAGAAAGTCACCAGACACTCTCAGAAAGGTAAATAAATCAGCCAGGAAGAATGTATCACTGAAAGCACATGTGAAATGTTATAGAAGCCTGTACAAGAAAGTAATAATTGCAGCTAAGAAGCTTGATAATGATTCATATATTGAGAAAGGTAATAACAAAATGAAGTCAACTTGGGAGGTAATAAATAAAAATATAGGTAGACACAAAAGAAAAGATAACAACTTTGTCATTAAAAGTGGAGGTAAAACTGTTAAGGGCCCACTTCAGATTGCCAAAATATTTAACAAACATTTCACAAATATAGTCATAAATTTAATTAAAACTAAATGCAATTCCAATAGCACGGTAAAAATCCCCATGAATGGCATGACAATGTTCCTTTACCCAGTAACTGAATCAGAGGTACTAAATGCTATAAATAAGTTAAAAAATAAAATGTCATGTGGATGTGATGGGATTCCTGACAAAGTCATTAAGCAAAGTGCAAGAAACATAGTCTCACATCTCACTGAAATTATAAATGAATCTTTTAAGACAGCGGTGTTTCCATCAAAACTTAAAATGTCAACTATAAAGCCACTTTACAAGAATGGTGATTAATATCCTGTTAGTAGCTTTAGGCCTTTATCAGTGTTGTCAGGTTTCTCAAAAATAATAGAAAGGATAATGTATCATAGACTATACAAATTTCTTATTAAGAATAGAATATTGGTTAATGCACGAAATGGTTTCCATAAAAATAAATCAACTGAATCAGCTATCTTCAACTTTTTGCAACTTGTTCTAAATGCCATAAATAGAAAGGAATTAAATTGTGAATTTTTTTTAGACTTATCAAAGGCCTTTGATGTCAGTGACCATAAGTTACTGCTTAGGAAGTTATATGCCTATGGGATACGTGGAGTTGCCAACAAATGGTTTGAATCATATCTGTCAGACAGGTATCAGAAGGTGGAGATAAGCCATGCAGATAGGACATATTCATCAACATTCGGGAGAGTTTTGTACGGAGTACCCCAGGGATCTGTATTAGGGCCTTTACTGTTTTTAATATTTATAATGACCAAGTCAACTATCTGAAGCAGAGGCACTACTGTTTGCTGACGATACAAGTTTGTTTGTTAAAACAAATAGTGAAGCTGACTTACAGGAAAAAGTCACATTAGCAAGAGACGAAGCAGACAGATGGTTCAATGAAATCAGACTCATTGTCAATGCCAAAAAAACAATGTGGATCAACTTCAGACATGTTACAAATAAAATAAAAACTAACCTTACAGTAGAACTGGGCAAGTGTAAGATTGAACAAGCATCATACACTAAATTCTTGGGAGTCTGGTTTGATGAACACTTAGCATGTAATATCATTGAACAAAAAATTAAGTCAAACATGTTATATACTTAGAATGCTTAAAAGCTTATGTAATATTAAAACAGTGTTGTGTGTTTATTTCTCATTCATGCACAGTTTATTAAGATACGGTGCACAGTTTTGGGGGAACAACAGTCTAACAAAACATTCATTTAGACTACAAAAGAAGACAGTCAGAATAATAAAAGGTATAGGATACTCTTGTAGGCATGCTTTCAAAGAATTAAAAATCATGACACTACCATCCTTATACATATATGAAAGCATATGTTTCTTAAAAGAACACGAGGAATTTTCTACATTAAACAGAGAATTTCACAACTACAAAATGAGGAATAGGAATGGTTTCCACAGAGAAATTCAAAAAACAGCTTTGTATCACAAAAGTGTACTATACCAACCCAAAATCGTCTACAGTGCTCTCCCCAAAGAACTAAAAATAATACCAACACTACACATATTTAAAAGAGAATTAAAAAACATGTTATTCAGCAATAGTTTTTACAGTATTGAAGAGTTTATGAATCATTGACAATAAAAGTGCAATTAGTATTTCCCTGACATAACAAATGTGTGTAATTGCTCACATTTAAATACTGCCTGTTTCTATGAAAGTGTGAAACAGTGTTAATGTAAGAATGGAAATAATCTTTGTAGTGAGAATCACTAGCTCTTTTTTTATGTTGTTATCCTACTTGTATATTTTTATGTTAATGTTCTTATAGTTCTATTAAAATTGTAATGCCTAAGTGACAAGTAAATTCAATTATAAATTTTCATGTACATGTATTTTAAATTGTAATGTTTATTGACAAGTACTATGTCATTTTGATGATGTACTACAAGGACACTAGTAAATTGAATTGAATTGTTTCTATCACTTTGGAAAAGCATGACAATAGGGCTATTAGTCTGTAGTTCTCAACATTTTCTATGTCACCTTTCTTGTGAACTGGTAAAATTTTAGCATGCTTCAGATAGTCAGGGAAGCAAACAGTTTTGAAGGATTCATTTATGATTTCTGTTAGTGGAACTTTGATACTAATTGCCTTACAACATTGCATTCTTCCTTCCAGTAGTGGTAAGCAATACCATTGAGTTTGCTATATGCTTCTGTATTGGTTGATTAGCACCTTTTGTAAAAAAAAAATTGTAAGTTCATTGCAATGCTGCCAAAGTAGGTATTCACATAATTTGCTAATTCTTTCAGGTTATTTTCTAAGTTTCCCTTGTTCCTGATTTGTGTGTTTGTACCTCTCTGTTTCACAGTTCCTGTTTCTTGTTTCACTATAGCCCATGCAGCTTTACTTTTATTATTGGCTAAATTTATGAACCTATCGTTGGCTGATTTTTTTGGAGTGTTGAGTATATTCCTGTAGATCCTTTTGTAGTTTTTGTAGTAGTGCAAAAAAACTGGATCACTATTGTCCTTTTTAATGGAGTTTACGTATTTACAAGTTTAAGCACTTTTTCTAATTCCTTTAGTAGTCCATTGGGGAATGTTTCTTCAAATTTTGATTTAAACTCAGACATAAAATTAGAGAACTTGCTATTCACTTTAGTTTTTATTTATACTCCTTCCCAACTTTCATGTGCTAACTTTAAGGAAAACTCTTGCAAAGCTGATGGAGAGTAGACTCTTATATACATGCAGTTTTGATTCTTTTTTTACACAAGCTTTTACTTTTATAATCTGAGATAGACGGTCAGACAGTCCCAGATTTTTGACAAGTACATCACAGTTTTCTCTGCCTACATCTGTAGTTACATGGTCAATGGTAGATGATGAATGTGTAGTTATTCTTGTTGCACAGTTGACTAGTGATGATATACCAAAACTATGTAAGATGTGTTACTGGTGTCATCTGTTTTAGTTGTATTTATGTTAAAATCCCCACACAAAAGGATATTATGTTTCAGGGTTAATGCTAGTTCTAGGCTTTGTATAAGTTTTGAAAAGAATACCTCTAAATTACCACTAGGAGAACGATATACACATAATATAGTTAGTTTCTTGGGTATATTTATAGCAACTATCTCTATTACTGACACTTCAAAGTCTTTGCCTACACTTAGCATGATAATATCATTTCTTACTTTAAATTCAATGCCGTTCTTAACATAATTACATGATCCTCCACCTTTCACTGTGTTTCTGTAATAAGAACATGCTTGGACATATGAGGGTAAATTAATATATAAGATTTCACTTTCTTTACACCAGTGCTCTGTAATACAGATAACAGTGCTGTCTAAGATTTTTAACTCAACTTCCAGCTGTTGCACTTTGTTTTTTTACACACTGAATATTTTGGTGGAGTACTGTTAGGCATTTAAAGTTAGTTATCTTGGTGCCTTCTTCTTTGTCATATCTGCAATTAAAAAATCCTTCATATGGTAAGGCGGTGCCCTTTTCCATCTACTTGCTGCCCCATGGATGGTTGTTTCCATTTCTGGTGCTGCTCCTGCTATTGCTGGGATTTCTGGTGTTACTGCTGTCTGTGATGCTGCTGTTGATGGTGATGCTGTTGTTGGCATTTCTGCTTCGATTATTGTTTGTACTGCTGCATTTTGTGTAACTGCTATTGATTGTGTTTGTTCTGCTGCCTTTTTTTTTTTTTGTATCATCTGTGATGAGATGGCTTCTCTGTTTTGAGTTGATACAATAATAGGCGTGATGTTTTTTGTGTACATCATCACAGCCATCTCATTTATTCTAGAACCTATGAACTTTTTACCATGAATATTTAAATGCATATCATGCCTGGTGAGTGTTTCCTTTCCAAGAATTTCACGTCCAGGAAGTTTGTGTTTCTGTATGCTTTGCATATTTTGCAAAATTGCCTGTTGGCCTTAATAATTTCCTGGTTGACACACGAATTTTCTATTAGGTCATATCTGTGTGGTATTCCAGTCACTATTACACTTAAATTTTTCACTGTATCTAGGGTTTTCCGGAGATCACGGATGGCACTTTTTAATTCATTGTAATAAACATCATTTGCACCACCAATTATAACTAAAACCCAATTTTCTTGTGTAGTGTTATCAGGCTGTATGTTCCTGATTACTTCGTTCATAGGGGCCCCAGGTTTTATATAGCTGGCAGTTCTAACATTGTGTTCATTTTGCAAGATTTTTGCGAGATCACGACCATGACTGTCTGAGTAAACAACTAACTTGGATTTCCTAAGATATATATTTCTGTCATTACTGCCTTTTGGGGCAATGCTATTTCTATATTTTTGTATATCAGCAGCATCTGTTAGATGGCAATCATTATCATTAAAGTCTTCCTTGTTTGCTTTTAGACCGTCTGGAATGGCGAAATTTTTCTGTAGTTTTATAGACCTAGGCCTGCTGTAAGCACTTTCTGATTCACAGTTTTTGCTTTCACGAGGATTCCTCAATACTTGCTTTAGATTTTCCAGAAATTCTATGTATTTTCTAGCTCCATTTATATCACAATAAAGCTCGTGATAGTTCAAATCTGGCACTGCACATTTCCGTTGCTACTTAGAGACTGTTACACAGCTGACCACAATCGCACGAGATTTTATCAGAGTTTAATTTCACACAAAACAACTTGAGTAGTACCATTTATGCATTAGTGAGCATGCTCTGATACCTTTTTCCACTATAATATCACATGAACAACACTTTACTGATGATAATAACTCAAAATTTACGGAGAAATTTGCCACAGTTTGTATATACAACGCCATTTTGCTTTACAATTGTTCATTGTTTTGTTACTGAAAGTTCCTTTCCACTAGACTACTTTAGCATGAACATTCAAAAGCAAAGCTAACATTCTACTGGCAAGTACTTCATACAAAGCTTGACTTTCCTCTGATTTACACTACTGTCAGCAAGACACCAGTGATGTACAGGTCACTTACCTCCATGTGGTCCTCTCTCACTGCCTCCTCATCTTCCTTGCCCTCAGTCTTCTCAATATTGAATGTGCTACATCTGATGAAGTTTTCTGATGAATAATCCTGGAACAGGTTTTTTTTGTAAATACTTCATAAAACAAAAGAAGTAAAATTGAGGTAATGCAGTATAGCTGAATAAAATCAGGTGGTGCTGAGGGAATTAGATCAAGAAACAAGAAACTGAAAGTAGACTAATTTTGCTATTTTGGAAGCTAACTGATGACGACTCATGAAGCAGGCAATCTCGCAATAGCAAGAAAATCATTTCTGATAAAGTGAAATTTGTTGACATAAAATATAAATGTCCACTTTATGGCAAATTGGAACTGTGACCCAGACCAGGACTCAAGTACGGGGGCAAATGACATTCCGGAGGGGTGAACGGAAGGCCTCTCCAGTTTGTCTGACGAACTAGTTTCAGGCTCTGTCTCCGGCTGATACTGATCTTCGGCCAGACATGGCTGCTTGTCCTGTTCCAGAGGTTGCCCCTCAGTCTGCAAGATCCGGGCGGTCGCAGAGTGTGGGCTTACTGGTAGTTGGGAGCTCCAACGTCAGGCGCGTAATGGGGGCCCTTAGGTATATGGGTCCTTTCAGATGCCATGAAGGGTACAAGGTGCACCCATCTGCAGGTTGTCACTCATGTCAGCACCAATTATGTGTGTCGCTATGGATCGGAGGAAATCCTCTCTGGCTTCCGGCAGCTATCTGATTTGGTGAAGACTGCCAGTCTCGCTAGTGGGATTGAAAGCAGAGCTCACCATCTACAGCATCGTCGACAGGGCTGACGGCGGACCTTTGGTACAGAGCCGAGTGGAGGGTCTGAATTAGAGGCCGAGACGGTTCTGTGACCATGTGGACTGCAGATTCCTTGACTTGCACCATAGGGTAGTGGGGTTTCGGGATCTGCTGGATAGGTCAGGAGTCCACTACACGCAACAAGCAGCTACATGGGTAGCAGGGGTTGTGTGGCATGGACTGGGTGTTTTTTTAGGTTAGGTGGCCTTGGGCAAGTACAGAAAGGGCAACAGCCTCAAAGGGTACGGGGCAAAGTCAGGACATGCAGGGACCAAGCACCAATCAGTATCGTAATTGTAAACTGTCGAAGCTGGATTGGTAAAGTGCCTGAACTTCAAGTGCTGATAGAAAGCACCGAAGCTGAAATCGTTATAGGTACGGAAAGCTGGCTGAAGCCAGAGATAAATTGTGCCGAAATTTTTACAAAGGCAGAGACGGTGTTTAGAAAGGATAGATTGCATGCAACTGGTGGTGGCGTGTTTGTCGCTGTTAGTAGTAGTTTATCCTGTAGTGAAATAGAAGTGGATAGTTCCTGTGAATTATTATGGGTGAAGGCTATACTAAATAAACAAGATAGGTTAATAATTGGCTCCTTGTACCGACCTCCTGACTCAGCAGCATTAGTGGCAGAACAACTGAGAGAAAATCTGGAATACATTTCACATAAATTTACTCACATTGTTATAGTCTTAGGTGGAGATTTCAATTTACCAGATATACACTGGGACACTCAGATGTTTTTGGACAGGTGGTAGGGACAGAGCATCGAGTGACATTATACTGAGTGCACTATCCGAAAATTACCTCGAGCAATTAAACAGAGAACCAACTCATGCAGATAACATCTTGGATCTACTGATAACAAAAAGACTCGAACTTTTCGACTCTGTAAGTGCAAAACAGGGAATCTAGCCCCTTCTCTGTTCCCATTTCAGCCCTCTATTCTACCAATGGACCCAGTCTCTCTCTCTCTCTCTCTCTCTCTCTCTCTCTCTCTCTCTCTCTCTCTCTCTCTCTCTCTCTTTTTTTTTTTTTTTTTTTGCCCCATTAGTTTACTGACTGGTTTGATGCGGCCCGCCACGAATTCCTTTCCTGTGCTAACCTCTTCATCTCAGAGTAGCACTTGCAACCTACGTCCTCAATTATTTGCTCGACGTATTCCAATCTCTGTCTTCCTCTACAGTTTTTGCCCTCTACAGCTCCCTCTAGTACCATGGAAGTCATTCCCTCATGTCTTAGCGATTGTCCTATCATCCTGTCCCTTCTCTTTATCAGTGTTTTCCACATATTCCTTTCCTCTCCGATTCTGCGTAGAACCTCCTCATTCCTTACCTTATCACTCCGCCTAATTTTCAACATTCATCTATAGCACCACATCTCAAATGCTTCGATTCTCTTCTGTTCTGGTTTTCCCACAGTCCATGTTTCACTACCATACAATGCTGTACTCCAGACGTACATCCTCAGAAATTTCATCCTCAAATTAAGGCCGGTATTTGATATTAGTAGAGTTCTCTTGGCCAGAAATGCCTTTTTGCCATAGCGAGTCTGCTTTTGATGTTCTCCTTGCTCCGTCCGTCATTGGTTATTTTACTGCCTAGGTAGCAGAATTCCTTAACTTCATTGACTTCATGCCCATCAATCCTGATGTTCAGTTTCTCGCTGTTCTCATTTCTACTACTTCTCATTACCTTCGTCTTTCTCCGATTTACTCTCAAACCATACTGTGTACTCATTAGACTGTTCATTCTGTTCAGCAGATCATTTAATTCTACTTCACTTTCACTCAGGATAGCAATGTCATCAGCGAATCGTATCATTGATACCCTTTCACCTTGTATTTTAATTCTGCTCCTGAACCTTTCTTTTATTTCCATCATTGCTTCCTCGATGTACAGATTGAAGAGTAGGGGCGAAAGGCTACAGCCTTGTCTTACACCCTTCTTAATACAAGCACTTCGTTCTTGATCACCCAGTCTTATTATACCCTCTTGGTTGCTGTACATATTGTATATGACCCATCTCTTCCTATAGCTTACCCCTACTTTTTTCAGTATCTCGAACAGCTTGTACCATTTTATATTGTCGACCGCGTTTTCCAGGTCGACAAATCCTATGAACGTGTCTTGATTTTTCTTTAGCCTTGCTTCCATTATTAGCCGTAACGTCAGAATGGCCTCTCTCATGCCTTTACTTTTCCTAAAGCTGAACTGATCGTCACCTAGCGCATTATCAATTTTCTTTTCCACTCTTCTGTATATTATTCTTGTAAGCAGCTTCGATGCATGAGCTGTTAAGCTGATTGTGCGACAATTCTTGCACTTTTCAGATATTGCCATCTTCGGAATTGTGTGGATGACGCTTTTCCAAAAGTCAGATGGTATGTCGCCAGACCCATACATTCTACACACCAACGTGAATAGTCGTTTTGTTGCCACTTCCCCTAATGATTTTAGAAATTCTGATGGAATGTTATCTATTCCTTCTGCCTTATTTGACCGTAAGTCCTCCAAAGCTCTTTTAAATTCCGATTCTAATACTGGATCCCCTATCTCTTCTACATCGACTTCTGTTTCTTCTTCTATCACATCAGACAAATCTTCACCCTCATAGAGGCTTTCAATGTATTCTTTCCACCTATCTGTTCTCTCCTCTGCATTTAACAGTGGAATTCCCGTTGCACTCTTAATGTTACCACCATTGCTTTTAATGTCACCAAAGGTTGTTTTGACTTTCCTGTATGCTGAGTCTGTCCTTCCGACAATCATATATTTTTCGATGTCTTCACATTTTTCCTGCAGCCATTTCGTCTTAGCTTCCCTGCACTTCCTATTAATTTCATTCCTCAGCAACTTGTATTTCTGTATTCCTGATTTTCCCGGAACATGTTTGTACTTCCTCCTTTCATCAATCAACTGAAGTATTTCTTCTGTTACCCATGGTTTCTTCGCAGCTACCTTTTTTCTACCTATGTTTTCCTTCCCAACTTCTGTGATGGCCCTTTTTAGAGATGTCCATTCCTCTTCAACTGTGCTGCCTACTGCACTATTCCTTATTGCTGCATCTATAGCGTTAGAGAACTTCAAACGTATCTCGTCATTCCTTAGAACTTCCGTATCCCACTTCTTTGCGTATTGATTCTTCCTGACTAATGTCTTGAGCTTCAGCCTACTCTTCATCACTACTATATTGTGATCTGAGTCTATATCTGCTGCTGGGTACGCCTTACAATCCAGTATCTGATTTCGGAATCTCTGTCTGACCATGATGTAATCTAATTGAAATCTTCCCGTATCTCCCGGTCTTTTCCAATTATACCTCCTCCTCTTGTGATTCTTGAACAGGGTATTCGCTATTACTAGCTGAAACTTGTTACAGAACTCAATTAGTCTTTCTCCTCTTTCATTCCTTGTCCCAAGCTCATATTCTCCTGTAACCTTTTCTTCTACTCCTTCCCCTACACCTGCATTCATGTCGCCCATGACTATTAGATTTTTGTCCCCCTTTACATACTGCATTACCCTTTCAACATCCTAATACACTTTCTCTATCTGTTGATCTTCAGCTTGCGACATCGCCATGTATACCTGAACTATCGTTGTCGGTGTTGGTCTGCTGTCGATTCTGATTAGAAGAACCCGGTCACTGAACTGTTCACAGTAACACACCCTCTGCCCTACCTTCCTAGTCATAACGAATCCTACACCTGTTATACCATTTTCTGCTGCTGTTGATATTACCCGATACTCATCTGACCAGAAATTCTTGTCTTCCTTCCACTTCACTTCACTGACCCCTACTATATCTAGATTGAGCCTTTGCATTTCCCTTTTCAGATTTTCTAGTTTCCCTACCACGTTCAAGCTTCTGACATTCCACACCCCGACTCGTAGAACATTATCCTTTCATTGATTATTCAATCTTTTTCTCATGCTAACCTCCCCCTTGGCAGTCCCCTCCCGGAGATCCGAATGGGGGACTATTCTGGAATCTTTTGCCAATGGAGAGATCATCATGACACTTCTTCAACTACAGTCCACATGTCCTGTGGATACACATTACATGTCTTTAATGCAGTGGTTTCTATTGCCTTCTGCATCCTCATGTCGTTGATCATTGCTGATTCTTCCACCTTTAAGGGCAATTTCCCACCCCTAGGACAAGAGAGTTCCCTGAACCTCTATCCGCTCCTCTGCCCTCTTTGACAAGGCCGTTGGCAGAATGAGGCTGACTTCTTATGCCGGAAGTCTTCTGCCGCCAATGCTGATTATTTATCAAAATTTAGGCAGTGGCGGGGATCGAACCCGGGACTGAAGATGTTTTGATTATTAATCAAAGACGCTACCCCCAGACCACGGGCCCCTGTTCATCTGTTTAGCAAGAGTAATAGAAGGCAGATTTCAGGCTACCTAACAGATCAAAATGAAAATTTCTGTTCCTACACTGACAATGTTGAGTGTTTATGGAAAGAGTTCAAGGCAATTGTAAAATGCATTTTAGACAGGTACGTGCCGAGTAAAACTGTGAGGGACGGGAAAAACCCACTGTGGTTCAACAACAAAATTAGGAAAGTACTGCGAAAGCAAAGAGAGCTTCACTGCAAGTTTAAATGCAGCCAAAACCTCTCAGACAAACAGAGGCTAAACGATGTTGAAGTTAGCGTAAGGAGTTCAGTGAATTCGAAAGTAAAATTCTATGTACAGACTTGACAGAAAATCCTAGGAAGTTCTGGTCTTACGTTAAATCAGTCAGTGGCTCGAAACAGCATATCCAGACACTCTGGGGTGATGATGGCATTGAAACAGAGGATGACACAAGTAAAGCTGATATACTAAACACCTTTTTCCAAAGCTGTTTCACAGAGGAAGACCGCACTGCAGTTCCTTCTCTAAATCCTCACACAAACGAAAAAATGGCTGACTTTGAAATAAGTGTGCAAGGAATAGAAAAGCAACTAGAATCACTCAACAGAGGAAAGTCCACTGGACCTGACGGGATACCAATTCGATTCTACACAGAGTATGCGAAAGAGCTTGCCCTCCCCCCTTCTAAGAGCCGTGTACCGCAAGTCTCTAGAGGAACGGAAGGTTTCAAATGATTGGAAAAGAGCACAGGTAGTGTAGTCCCAGTCTTCAAGAAGGGTTGTCGAGCAGAAGCGCAAAACTATAGACCTATATCTCTGACGTCGATCTGTTGCAGAATTTTAGAACGTTTTTTTCTCGCATATCATGTCGTTTCTGGAAACCCAGAATCTACTCTGTAGGAATCAACATGGATTCCAGAAACAGCAATCGTGTGTGACCCAACTCACTTTATTTGCTCATGAGACCCAGAAAATATTAGATACAGGCTCCTATGTAGATGCCATTTTCCTTGACTTCCGGAAGGCATTTGATACAGTTCCGCACTGTCGCCTGATAAACAAAGTAAGAGCCTACGGAATATCAGACCAGCTGTGTGGCTGGATTGAAGAGTTTTTAGCAAACAGAACATAGCATGTTGTTCTCAATGGAGAGGCATCTACAGATGTTAAAGTAACCTCTGGCGTGCCACAGGGGAGTTTTATGGGACTACTGCTTTTCACAATATATATAAATGACTAGTAGGTAGTGTCCCAAGTTCCATGCGGCTTTTCATGGATGATACAGGAGGTGGCAAATGACCCTTAACATAGACAAATGTAATGTTGTTGTTGTTGTGGTCTTCAGTCCTGAGACTGGTTTGATACAGCTCTCTCCTTCGACCATCATCAGTTATTTTGCTCCCCAAATAGCAAAACTCCTTTACTACTTTAAGTGCCTCATTTCCTAATCTAATTCCCTCAGCATCACCCAACTTAATTCGACCACATTCCATTATCCTTGTTTTGCTTTTGTTGATGTTCATCTTATATCCTCCTTTCAAGACACTGTCCATTCCATTCAACTGCTCTTCCAAGTCCTTTGCTGTCTCTGACAGAATTACCATGTCATCGGCGAACCTCAAAAGTTTTTATTTCTTCTCCCTGGATTTTAATACCTACTCCAAATTTTTCTTTTGTTTCCTTTACTGCTGGCTCAATAAACATATTGAGTAACACCAGGGAGAGGCTACAACCCTGTCTCACTCCCTTCCCAAACACTGCTTCCCTTTCATGCCCCTCAACTCTTATAACTGCCATCTGCTTTCTGTACAATGTATTGCGAATACATAGAAAGAAGGATCCTTTATTGTATGATTATATGATAGCGGAACAAATACTGGTAGCAGTTACTTCTGTAAAATATCTGGGAGTATGCGTGCGGAATGATTTGAAGTGGAATGATCATATAAAATTAATTGTTGGTAAGGCGGGTACCAGGTTGAGATTCATAGGGAGAGTCCTTAGAAAATGTAGTCCATCAACAAAGGAGGTGGCTTACAAAACACTCATTTGACCTATACTTGAGTATTGCTCATCAGTGTGGGATCCATACCAGATGGGGTTGACAGAGGAGATAGGGAAGATCCAAAGAAGAGCAGTGCGTTTCATCACAGGGTTATTTGGTAAGCGTGATAACGCCCTTGTGTAGCAGGAGAAGCTGTACCTGCGAATTTACACAAAAATGCCTCGGATGAAGGCTGCAAGTGGCTTACGGTATAGCTGCAAGTTGTTGGGCTAGTGCATGTAAAGTTGAACGATGCCAAGAAGAGAAATTGAGCCCATCTAGCAAGATACTTGTAGGCCCTACTGTGGGTAGTGTAGCTGCTGTAACTGTTCACCACAACTAAGCCTACAGCCACCACACAATATTTATTTTTTAATTATTTTACTTCTCTACAGTGTGAACCATTAATTTAAACTGTGTTTTATTAGTGAATAATCATTCTTGAACTTTAAAGAAACTGATTCACCCCATTATTTCATCCTAATCATACAACTATATAGGGTTCGCTCCTGGTGTTTGATTAATCTGAGTATCCTGTTTTACAGACCTATGAAGTACCAAGTTAATATAAAGAGGCATCATTTAACTGTGCAAATCATCTTCATCTTCTCTTCAGGTATTGCCTGTCACAGTACCCATTTTTGTCGTGGTCTTCCTCTGTCTCTTCTCTCGTGGCACTTATAATTTCTTGCCTTTAAGGGAAGTCTCCCACTCTCCATTCTTTGTAGATGTTCATTTTATTTTCTTCTGTAATCTGAAATTTTATCATTGAGGCTAAAGATTTGCAGTTCTTCTCTAATATCTTGATTTCTTAGCCTGTCTTCTCTTGTGCAACCTTTAACACCTTTAAGAAATTTCATTTCTTGTGTCTGAGTCTGGCTTTCTTGCTTTCACTTCCATAGAGCAGTGTGGGAACTGCAACAGTTTTGTAAAATTTAATTTGACTGTGTTTCCTGGTTTTGTTTTTAGGTTCCTGTTGATTGTTCCACATACCCGACAGAATTTACTGAGCTTAATTTCAATATCTCTGCTGTAGCCATAGGTCATTTCACATCTGAGGTAATTGAAATGGTTTACTTGCTCTAAAATTTTCTGATCTATCACTATTTTGGTTCTGTTTGGTTCTTTCCCCACAAATGCCGTTGTCTTAGTTTTTTCTTTTGAAATTTCCATGTTAAATTTTGCACTTATTTGTTTTAGCAAGTAGATTCCTTCTTGAAGGTCATCTTCCTTATCTGCTAGGATCACTGCATCATCAGCATATAGTAAATTATTTAAAAGAATGTTCCTATCTGAAATTCTGATTTCCATATATGTATTACTTCATTGATGTAGATGTTGAACACAGTTGGAGAGATGCAGCAGCCTTGCCATACCCCTTTATTAGCTGGTACCTCATTAGTTGTTTTACCATTGAGATCTAGAGTGACATTTGTGTCTTGATACAAACTTTTTATGCTTTGGATATCTGTGATTCGTCATTATTTCCCAAAGTTTCTGTCTATTGACATTGTCTAAAGCTTTTTTTAAAGTCAATAAAAGCAATGTGTGTTTCTTTATTATACTCTCTCCATTTTTCTATTATTTGCTGTAGAATAAAAACTGCATCTATTGTGGACCATTCTTTCCTAAAACCCATTTGTTCCTCATGCAATACTGCTTCTGCTATGTTTTTAAGTCCTGTGTTTAAAATCTTTGCATACATCTTGCATGCTCAGTCCAGTAAACTTATTCCTCTGTAATTACTGCATAGACTTTTATCTCCTTTTTTCAAAACTGATATCACTCTAGCTGTTTTCCAGTCTTTGCGGATACTCTTCTTCTTCCAACATTCCACTAGTGCTGGAGAGCAAAAGGAAAGGTCAATAGCCGATGACGACCCGGAAGCAGTACAGAAATGAATGGGAGCACCAGAGTTGAGGAGGCACAGTTCGTCAGACATCATGAGGCTTTCCAGAATGCGACCCCTGGGGCAAGTAGTCTGAGAGCCCCATAAGACATTATGAGCGTTGAAGTCCCCCAGAAGAAGAAATGGGCGGGGGAGTTGGCTAATAAGGTCTGTGAGAGCCTCAGAGTCTATCGCATCCGGAGGCGGTAAATAAACTGAACAGACTGTGAGCCTCCGACCCACAAGAAGTCAACTGCAACAGCTTGCAAGTCGGTGACGAGAGGGAGCTCAGATGAGGGGTGCATGTCACGGACAAAAACCGTAACACCATCCTTTGCCCTTTCCCCCGTCAAATCATCTTTTCGATATACGGTATAGCCCCATAAGGAAGGAGCATCAGTGGCCCGAAAATGTGTCTCTTGGAGACATAAGCACAAGGGGCACTCTCGTATAAGGAGTTGTAATTCGGCCACATGCGTCCTGAACCCATTCAGGTTCCACTGTAATATTGGAGCCAGCGATCAGGGTGGCTGAACTTTCACCCTGCCTCTGTGCTTAGGAGGAGAGACCGTACTGGCTGGAGATTTATTCCTGGGGCGAGAAGATCACCCCCGGTCGACATCAATGTCCATAAGCTCCGATGACGACCCACGGGAGATGTCAGACGGTACGATGGCCTCGTCATCGGACCGATGCTGACTAGTCTCCTCAGGTGGCAGAACCTTCATCTTCTGAGGCTTTGTGCCTGGTCCTTCTGAGGCTTTGTCTTGGGGGGCTTAGAATGCAGAGCCTTGTCAACAGTTGGAGGTTTACTCGCCTGGGCAGAAGGCGCCATATGGGGAGAGGCAGGAAGTACCCCAATGTCAGCAACAACGGCCTTGTCCGATGTAGCGGGGAGAGCCGCAGATTGCAAAACAACCGCAGCAGCACAAGTGCACTGGCAAGCACAGGTATTAGTGCTAACACTAGCAACCTCCATTTGCGTAGCAACAGTGGCCAGTTGTACCAGTTTTTTGAGATGCGCTTAGATGTTTTAATCTCCTGTACCTTCCGTTCTTTGAGATAGATGGGGCAGATCCGGCTCCAGACAGGGTGACTCCCAGAGCAATTCACGCACTTCACAGGCGATGAACAATCGGCTCCATCATGGGTAGGCTGACCACATTTACCACAAGTGGCTATCCCATTGCACCCCAACGTAATATTCCGAAAGCGCTGACATTTAAAACAGCGCATTGGGTTGGGGAAATATGGCCCTACTGGCAAACATAAGAACCCTGCTTTAACATGGTCTGGGAGTCTCGGGCAACTGAACATGAGAATAAACGAGTCAGATTTGACGCGGTCCCCATTGACTCGTTTCATAATATGCTGCACGTCAACAATACCTTCGTCAGCCCACTCAGATTTTAACTCGTCTATGGGGATATCCACCAAGTCCCTACACGTCACAACACCCTTACTATAATTCAAAGTGGAGTGGAGCTCGGTCTCGACAGCATACTCTCCGAGACAGGTTGCTTTCCGAAGGGCAGCGACTTGACGGGAACTAGAAGTCTCAACTAACAGAGTCCCATTGCGCAGTCGCTTTACAGATTTCAGTGTTCCTGCAATTCCCTCAAGACCCTTGTGGATGTAAAAGGGAGAAACCCTCTAAAAGCTACCCTCCTTCCTTTTAATAATCAAAAACACATTCTGATTATCAGCATGTGCTCCGTTACTACATTCTGTTAAATCTCTAGCAACACCAGGCGCTGGAGGACTCGCAGCGCGTAGCCGCTTTTTCGATGGGGTGTGTGTTCCTACCAGTGGCCCACCCAAGCCACTGGGAGGGGGAAATGTAGAGGTCGAAGTGTCCATTGCGGTCCCACGAGCAGCTAGGGAACTAAAAGTTCGCTCAGACAGAGCCCCAAGTGCCTGAGTAAGCCTTATACAACTGGGGTGCGGCAGGTGCCCCAGAGGTTGCCCGCTTGCGACTGTTCCACCCCAACAGCCATGCATCTTCTAGGCGCGGAGCACACCAAAAGATTGAGGGGTTTTTATAGAGGTTGGCCTTCCTCGCAATCCAAGCGGTCAAGCCAAGATTACCATTCCTCGCAGCACATAACATTTCACCGCCGCGCCGTACGGTGGTCGCTGAAGCATGTCCGGGGGTTACGGTGACAGGACACTGGCGGCGCAGACCAGTCCCCAGCTCAGGACCCCGGGGTCGCCAAGCCCATACTCAGCAAGTGAATGCTGAGCCCCTGGGGGATTTGTAGTCTGTATCCACTGTGTGTTATGCATTGTCTAGGGGTCTTGTGACTCATGCCTTCTAGAATGTGGGTGTAGGGTTTGTTGGCAGAGCTGCATTGAAATCCTTGAGGTCTGATTGCTTTTTCAAATTTCAGTGGGCATGTTTTGTTTCTGCAAACAGGTATCAGCTGCCTGACCAGACCCCAAGGTCCTTTGCCAACCTTTGATTGTTGGAGAATAGAAAAGAAAGACACCCTAAGGCCTCAAAACCTAATACTGTTGGGGTTGAAAGAGTAAGAGTTGGTCAAGGGAGGCCGATAGGAAAGAAAACAGAAGAAGCCTGACACAAGTAAGTGGAAGTAATGTCAGATTTAGCTAAGAGTCCATGTGGTTACCACTCACATACTCCCACGACAGAAGCCCCCAGGGGGGACTACTCTTTGTCTGAAATCTCACCAACTGACCTGTCTGGTATGGGTGACCCTACTGGGAGCACAGCCCCTGCCAGCATAGCTCAGTGGATCACTAACACACACCAACCTCCCCACCAACATTAAGGTGGTAGTCCTTGAGGAGGAATTGTGTAAATGATGAGATTATGTGTGAGGGACTAAATACGGTAGTAATGAAATTACGTCTCAGTAGTGGAAGATTGTAAACTCAATAGCGAGAATTTAAATGTAATTTTAGATCATAAAGTTAAAGAGTTCATAAATATTTTCATCTTGAGCAAGAGTTAAAGAAAAGTTGTCTTAGTTGTTTCACTGAAAGGCATAATGAAAATTTTAGTCAGAGTAATAACACATCCATGCTTTAGTACATTACACAGGAATAAAGTGAAAGTATTTTTGTTTTACAACATTTCTTAACTATTGCAAAGTGTTATAGTAAAAATTTGCTTACATAAAATTCAATCAGAGTAAAGCAAAATTACTGGAACCTTTTAAATGACTACAGGCTACAGAGTTCGTTTAAAGATTAATAGCTTTTGAAAGTAAATTCTAGTAAGAAAGGGGTTTTGTTTAAGTGAAATGGTCAGCATAGAAAGTGTGCACTTTGTTATCTAAGTAATTTAGTATTTAAAACAGAAAGAAACTTCCACATGGGAAAAATATATCAAAAATAAAGATTCCAAGACTTACCAAGCGGGAAAGCGCCGGCAGACAGGCACATGAACAAAACACACAAACACACACACAGAATTACAAGCTTTCGCAACTGGCAGTTGCTTCGTCAGGAAGGAAGGAAGGAGAGGGAAAAATGAAAGGGTGTGGGTTTTAAGGGAGAGGGTAAGGAGTCATTCCAATCCCGGGAGCGGAAAGACTTCCCTTAGGGGAAAAAAAAGGACAGGTATACACTCGCACACACACATACACATATCCATCCGCACATACACAGACACAAGCAGACATATGTCTGTGTATGTGCGGATGGATATGTGTATGTGTGTGTGCGAGTGTATACCTGTCCTTTTTTTTCCCCTAAGGGAAGTCTTTCCGCTCCCGGGATTGGAATGACTCCTTACCCTCTCCCTTAAAACCCACACCCTTTCATTTTTCCCTCTCCTTCCTTCCTTCCTGACGAAGCAACTGCCAGTTGCGAAAGCTTGTAATTCTGTGTGTGTGTTTGTGTGTTTTGTTCATGTGCCTGTCTGCCGGCGCTTTCCCGCTTGGTAAGTCTTGGAATCTTTATTTTTGATATAATTTAGTATTTAAGTATATTGATTATGGAAAGTGCTTTTCTAAACATCTCCCCTAGCCATTTTTTTTTAGCTTCCTGAAAGTTATCTACAGGGTTTTCTCTCTTTTAAAAACGTTATGTATAAGGGTGTAGTCCAACACTGTTTAAGTAGAGTACTATTTATTTGAAGAACCAAATTAAACAGTAACAAGAAAGAAGACAAAATTCATACTTCTGCTTTTCCAATACTTCACTGTTTAATTGCCTGGTTAGGCTGGCAACCAGTACATGTTTTAAACCACTAAATGAACTTGGAACTGAGTTGTCCTAGCTTTAATATAAAATTATTCATACTGTATTTCTATCTAACTGCTGGGTAAGATCTTGGGAAAAGAAGTGAATAGTCTGATTTACTTATCCATTAGACATAACACAGGGTAAAAAGGGTAACTCTATTGATTAGCTTTTCCTATTAACAGGAATATCCTCCCATAGTGTACTTTATTTGGAAACTACACTAAATTTAGTAAGAGGATTATACATGGCAACATAGAAACAGGGTATTCTGTTGTAAAAGCATACTAAATTACAATGGTACTGGTAGGGTTATAAATCATCAATTGTGTAACAGAGAAAGAAGTGTTGATGGTAGAAACTGCAAAGTGAGGCCAAGACACGATTACAGTAAGGACGTTCAAACACTGAGGCAGGCAAAAGGCTACAAGAAACTTTCATGAAAAAAATCAAGGAGGAATACATTGTACATTTTCCTTGATTTACACCTTTCTAATAAAATCCTTTAGGGTAGTGGTTACAGCTATGAACATGCTACTGCACAATCATCATACAGAACATTTATACAGCACACGAATTAAGAATCAGCATTTATAGCTCATTTAAAAAAGATTCACATGTCCGGGAATGGAATATCACATCTTAGGAAATAGAGGTGTGTTCACACAACACAGAATGTAATACCCCATAGGAGGCTGTCCATGTTACAAAAAGTTGGAACACACCATTCACACAAAGCAACTGGTAGTGCTGGTACAATCAGTACACATGCAACAGCACACGTACCTAATGTGTTCCAAAATCCCACCCATAAAAACAGGATTTTCCAGTGTTCACTGAGAAAGACGTAGGGTCAAGTGTTTTGGATGGACCTCATCTGCTGACAGTTTGTATACACAGCAGAACAGTCATCTTAGTCTCACTAGCCTGCAGTGCAAGATCAAAATATGAATACTACACACTTCCTCCTGCTTAGGGAAATAGAGCAAATTGGCTGGTTCTTTCTGCATTTTATGTGGTTATGATGGGCTTCATGGAACTTGCAGAGGCACCATTAGTTCATGGGCAGTTCCTTGGAAAACCCCCACAGAAAGGGATCATTTACTATATTTTCACCATCACCAGTGGACTAGAACCAACCTAGGACTGCAAGGCAGCTATGCACAGCAAACAACTGAAATATTTACAACACGTTCCAAAGATCCCGATCTCTAACAACCTTGAAAATTTTCACAGTGTCTTCACCTATTTGCAAAATATGGAAGTTCAAAGTTATCCTGCTTCTACACATGAAATCCAGTATGTTGTGAATTCTAAATAACAAATAACAGCAGTAAATTGCTCAGGTTTTAACAGTATATCCTCCAGATATTTATCTACGAGAGCTATATCCCGTTTCCAAAAATCTGTTTTTTTTTTTTTTTTTTTTTCCTTCCAAAACACAGCTGTGGATTCCACAACAGCCATACACAGCAAATGGCAGTCATTTTTACGATGTACTCCTAAGGTACAAATGCACTCCTAAGATACCCACCTGAAGCAAAGTTGAAAATGTTCTTCATATCTTGATCAGTTTCTGTACTAGAGAGGTTCAGTGTTAGCCTACTTGTACACGTAAAACACACATGTAAAATCCAGTGTGAGGCAAAAGTTTAGTTTATAAAGTGACATAGTATGGAGAAATAATTTGTAAAGTCTCTTATAATTTGTGAACCTTATGTTGTTGTGCTGAAGCACATGAAAAACATTTTTCACATAAAATTTGATTTCAGCTGTAAAATTAGTTTTGCATTATTTTAGTTTCACACAAGTAACCTAAATTTTACTGACCACCATATTTCTTTTCATAAGAGTTACATCTCCTGTCGCAGCAGGGAAAAGAAGGGAACCAGCAAAACAATCCTGTCAGCACACAAAAAATGCATAAATGTTCCCATTTATTTAAAAGACTGAGCAAAAAGTGATGTACCAGCATAAGTGCTCTCATTTATTTAAAAGACTGACTGAAAAATGGTGTACCAGCTGTTTCATATTACCTTCTTCAGCACATTTAAAAATGTTCCCCAAAATTTTGGCATCTGAACATTTTTTTTCTGCTGAGAGAGGAGAAGACTGTAACAGTGGCAAAGACATGCAAAAGTAAGAGCGTTTGTGTGCGCATTTGTGTGTGTGTGTGTGTGTGTGTGTGTGTGTGTGTGTGTGTGTGAGTGTGCGCGTTGTGCATGCGCATATGCGTGTCTATTGTTTATGAAGGCCAATGGCTGAAAGCTTAAATTGCGAGAGTCTTTTGTTGTGCCTATCTGTGAGTCAGAATCTCTGCTATATGGTGAATAACAACTTTCCTTCTCATAATATTGTATCGAGCAATAGTTCCATAAGATATAATTTTCCCTGGAATGTATTATATTGAGTATTTTAATCATTTCTGTACAGCAAGACTATTAAAATAGTGGACAGGTCAAATTTCTATGACTCTAAACATCCAAAAGTAATCACATAGACTTACACAGCACTTTTTTAATATTGCAGACACAAGTAATCCTTCAGTTGTTCAATTACTTCTGTTTACACAGAATGCAGCAAGTTCAACCATTTCCCACATCAAATTTTTTTTTAATTTTGATATATTTTTACAATAATTATGTGCACCTTTAGGTTTTTAATGTGGCAGATACTCACCTACACCATAATAACTCTTCTAAGTAGGTATGCACAAACATATGTTTTAAATGCTGAAAATCCTGAAGAGGGGCAGCAACCTTTTCAGTAGTTGCAGGGGCAACAGTCTGGATGATTGACTGATCTGGCCTTGTAACAACAACCAAAACGGCCTTGCTGTGCTGGTACTGCGAACGGCTGAAACCATGGGGAAACTACGGCCGTAATCTTTCCCGAGGGCCTGCAGCTTTACTGTATGATTAAATGATGATGGCGTCCTCTTGGGTAAAATATTCCAAAGTAAAATAGTCCCCCATTTGGATCTCCGGGCGGGGACTACTCAAGAGGATGTCGTTATCAGGAGAAAGAATACTGGCGTTCTACGGATCGGAGCGTGGAATTTCAGATCCCTTAATCAGGCAGGTAGGTTAGAAAATTTAAAAAGGGAAATGGATAGGTTAAAGTTAGATATAGTGGGAATTAGTGAAGTTCAGTGGCAGGAGGAACAAGACTTCTGGTCAGGTGACTACAGGGTTATAAACACAAAATCAAATAGGGGTAATGCAGGAGTAGGTTTAATAATGAATAGGAAAATAGGAATGCGGGTAAGCTACTACAAACAGCATAGTGAACGCATTATTGTGGCCAAGATAGATACGAAGCCCACACCTACTACACTAGTACAAGTTTATATGCCAACTAGCTCTGCAGATGACGAGGAAATTGAAGAAATGTATGATGAAATAAAAGAAATTATTCAGATAGTGAAAGGTGACGAAAATTTAATAGTCATGGGTGACTGGAATTCGGTAGTAGGAAAAGGGAGAGAAGGAAACGTAGTAGGTGAATATGGACTGGGGCAAAGAAATGAAAGAGGAAGCTGCCTGGTAGAATTTTTCACAGAGCACAACTTAATCATAGCTAACACTTGGTTCAAAAACCATAAAAGAAGGCTATATACATGGAAGAAGCCTGGAGATACTGACAGGTTTCAGATAAATTATATAATGGTAAGGCAGAGATTTAGGAGCCAGGTTTCTATTGTAAGACATTTCCAGGGGCAGATGTGGACTCTGACCACAATCTATTGGTTATGGCCTGTAGATTAAAACTAAAGAAAATGCAAAAAGGTGGGAATTTAAGGAGATGGGACCTGGATAAACTAAAAGAACCAGAGGTTGTACAGAGTTTCGGGAAGAGCATAAGGGAACAATTGAGAGGAATGGAGGAAAGAAATACGGTAGAAGAAGAATGGGTAGCTTTGAGGGATGAAGTAGTGAAGGCAGCAAAGGATCAAGTAGGTAAAAAGACGAGGGCTAGTAGAAATCCTTGGGTAACAGAAGAAATATTGAATTTAACTGATGAAAGGAAAAAATATAAAAATGCAGTAAATGAAGCAGGCAAAAAGGAATACAGACGTCTCAAAAATTAGATCGACAGGAAGTGCAAAATTGCTAAGCAGGGACGGCTAGAGGACAAATGTAAGGACGTAGAGGCTTATCTCACTAGGGTAAGATAGATAATGCCTACACGAAAATTAAAGAGACCTTTGGAGATAAGAGAACCACTTGTATGAAAATCAAGAGCTCAGATGGAAACCGAGTTCTAAGCAAAGAAGGGAAAGCAGAAAGGTGGAAGGAGTATATAGAGGGTCTATACGAGGGCAATTTTCTTGAGGACAATATTATGGAAATGGAAATGGAGAAGGATGTAGATGAAGATGAAATGGGAGATACGATACAACGTGAAGAGTTTGACAGAGCACTGAAAGACCTGAGTCGAAATAAGGCCCCCGGAGTAGACAACATTCCATTGGAACTACTGACGGCCTTGGGAGAGCCAGTCCTGACAAAACTCTACCATCTGGTGAGCAAGATGTATGAGACAGGCAAAATACCCTCAGACTTCAAGAAGAATATAATAATTCCAATCCCAAAGAAAGCAGGTGTTGACAGATGTGAAAATAACCGAACTATCAGTTTAATAAGTCACAGCTGCAAAATACTAACGCAAATTCTTTACAGACGAATGGAAAAATTAGTAGAAGCCGACCTCGGGGAAGATCAGTTTAGATTCTGTAGAAATATTGGAAGAGGGGAGGCAATACTGTCCCTATGACATATCTTACAAGCTAGATTAAGGAAGTGCCAACCTACATTTCTAGCATTTGTAGACTTAGAGAAAGCTTTTGACAATGTTGATTGGAATACTCTCTTTCAAATTCTGAAGGTAGCAGGGGTAAAATACAGGGAGCGAAAAGCTATTTACAATTTGTACAGAAACCAGATAGCAGTTTTAAGAGTCGAGGGACATGAAAGGGAAGCAGTGGTTGGGAATGGAGTGAGACAGGGTTGTAGCCTATCCCCTATCCCCTATGTTATTCAATCAGTATATTGAGCAAGCAGTGAAGGAAACAAAAGAAAAATTCGGAGTAGGTATTAAAATCCATGGAGAAGAAATAAATATGTTGAGGTTCGCCGATGACATCGTAATTCTGTCAGAGACAGCAAAGGACTTGGAAGAGCAGTTGAACGGAATGGATAGTGTCTTGAAAGGAGGATATAAGATGAACATCAACAAAAGCAAAACGAGGATAATGGAATGTAGTCGAAAAAACTCGGGTGATGCTGAGGGAATTAGATTAGGAAGTGAGACACTTAAAGTAGTAAAGGAGTTTTGCTATTTGGGGAGCAAAATAACTGATGATGGTCGAAGTAGAGAGGATATAAAATGTAGACTGGCAATGGCAAGGAAAGCGTTTCTGAAGAAGACAAATTTGTTAACATCGAGTATAGATTTAAGCATCAGGAAGTCGTTTCTGAAAGTATTTGTATGGAGTGTAGCCATGTACGGAAGTGAAACATAGACGATAACTAATTTGGACAAGAAGAGAATAGAAGCTTTCTAAATGTGGTGCTACAGAAGAATGCTGAAGATTAGATGGGTAGATCACATAACTAATGAGGAAGTATTGAATAGGATTGGGGAGAAGAGAAGTTTGTGGCACAACTTGACTAGAAGAAGGGATCGGTTGGTAGGACATGTTCTGAGGCATCAAGGTATCACCAATTTAGTATTGGAGGGCAGCGTGGAGGGTAAAAATCATAGAGGGAGACCAAGAGATGGCTACACTAAGCAGATTCAGAAGGATGTAGGTTGCAGTAGGTACTGGGAGATGAAGAGGCTTGCACGGGATAGAGTGGCATGGAGAGCTGCATCAAACCAGTCTCAGGACTGAAGACCACAACAACAACAACAAATGGATTGCCCAATGAAAGTGCTAACCCATAAGACTGTATTGCAAGTTAGACTAGAGGTGCTTTTGTCCAATATATACATAGTGAGCTGATTCTCAAGGATATAGAACAGACTATAAAACATGATCACATAATACACATTTACAAAAAAATTAAATGGTCTTCATGGAAGCAGAACAAGTCAGAAAATTTTGAACATATTTTCATTTAAAGGGTAATATCCTTATCACAGAAACATGCAATGTGTAATAGTTTGAGGTACACATGATAATTCTTGGGTATTCTAACCATACATCAAACAGAAAGTAATTAAAGAGCACTTATTTATATTATCGTCATCACTGCACTGGATATGTGCAGAATTCAGATTTTGGTTGGCTGGTTTAAAAGAGGGGGAAAGGGACCAAACTACGAGGTCATCGGTCCCTTGTTCCTAATGAAAGATGCCACAAGTACGAAAATAAAATAGAAGAGACATATAACACACAACAGAAAGAAAGAAAAGACCACAAGAACAAAAGAAAGGCAACAAACACTAAAAGGAACAAAAGAGAACAACACAACACAGAGAGAGGCAAGAAACAGTTAGAAGAGAATAAAACAAGGAAGCAGATTACAGTGCCTGGCCGACTACAAAATAAAAAGGAAAAGCCACATTAAAACCTTCAACGAAAAGCACTGCGGTGGAGGAGACAGAAGGACAAAGGACAGGTGCTAAAACTCAGATCAATTGATAAAACCTACCCTCACAGATGAAATGACAAACCAAATCAGCCGATGAGGTGTTGTCTGCTAAAATCAACAATAAAGAGTACAGCAACCAAAGATGAAGTCACAGGGCACCCAAAGAAGAACATAGCAGAAGAATATGGGCCACTGTCAACTGGGCGCCGCACCGACACTGAGGTGGGTGTTCACGGCGCCGGAGCTAGTCGTGGCTCACCCATGCATGGCCAATGTGGAGCCTGCAGAGAACTGCAAAGTCCCTGTGCAACGCCCTCATTGAGGACTTCCACACATTCGCTGTCCCCTTAATTGTTCACAGTTCGTTGTGCATACTGAGATTTCAACATTCCGTTTCCCAAAGCTGAAAAACCTTGCAGCGTAATAAAGAATGCAGGTCAGTTGTGGGGAGGCCGATCACCAGAAGTGGTTTCCACATAGCCTATTTGGTCAGCCTGTCAACAAGTTCATTTCCTAGGATTCCGACATGACCAGGAGTCCAGACGAACACCACTGAACAACTGGACTGTTCCAGGGCATAGATGGACTCCTGGATGGATGCTACCAAAGAATGACAAGGGTAGCACTGGTCATTAGTTCTCAGGCTGCTCAAAGATTCAGTACATTTAAAAAATGGAGATACTGAAGTGCATTAGAGATGGCCACCAGCTCTTCAGTGAATACACTGCACCCATCGGGTAAGGAATGCTGTTCAATATAGTCACTGTGCATGTAGGCAAAGCTGACGTGACCATCAGCCATCGAATCGTTGGTGTAAACCACTTCATAGAACCAGAACACATCAAGAATTGAGAGGAAGTGACAGGGGAGAGCTTCAGAGTTAACGGAGTCCTTAGGGCCATGTGAAAGGTCCAGATGAAGCTGTGGCTGAGGCGTACACCATGGAGGCCTATGTGAACGGACTGCAAGTAGAGGTGGTAAAGGGAAGAACTCCAGTTCGGAGAGAAGAGACAACACACAAACCACAATCGTTAGCCCCGAACTGGGCCACTGATGCGGGAGACGGACTAACACCGACGGGAAAAGGAGATGGTAATTTGGATGCTCAGGGGAACTACAAATGCGTGCAGCATAACTGGCGAGCAGTTGCGCATGTCTGATCTGCAATGGAGGGACCCCAGCCTGCCAGGACACTGGTCATCGGACTCATTCTAAAAGCTCCTGTCGCTAGTCTAACCCCACAGTGGTGAACAGGGTCGAGTAAATGGAATGCTGAAGGCGTTGCCGAACCACAAACCACACTCCCATAGTCAATTCTGTAGAGCTGAAGCAGTTTTGCGTTCTGCACCCCAACTGGTGTTGCTCAGGCAGTCAAAGGCATTGAGGTGCTGCCAGCATCTCTGCTTAAGCTGATGAAGATAAGGGAGCCAAGTCAATTGAGCATCGAAAACCAGTTCTAGGAATCGATATGTCTCCACTACAGTGAATGTATCATTATTAAGGTAAGGTGCTGGTTCCAGATGAACAGTACGACACCAACAGAAGTGCATGAGACATGACTTTGCGGCTAAAAACTGGAAGCCGTGGGCAGAGCCCATGACACTACCTTGTGGATGGCTCCCTGTAGGTGCCGCTCAGCAACAACAGTACTGGAGCAGCAGTACGAAATGCAGAAGTCGTCTGCATACAGAGAAGGTGAGACGGAGGGCCTGACAGCTGCTGCTAGACCGTTAATGGCCACTAAAAATAGAGACACACTTAATACAGAGCCCTGCGTGACTCCATACTCTTGGATATGGATAGAACTATGGGAGGCACCAACTTGGACACGGAAAGTATGGAGCAACAGAAGAGTTGGTCACACATAAATCATTTAGGCTCCTCTTCAACATAAATTAATTAGTCATTATTTTTATGGCTACTGGCAAACTTACTGAAAATGTGTGTCCTGAATCATGGACACCTTTCTTAACCCAATAAAATAACTTTAATCATGTATAAAAATTATCCTTATTTCTAGTATTGATTCATGAGGTAAGCTGTTTGTTTCAAAAAGAGATTTATTCATCACAAATTTCATTAAAATATGATTATATTGGGAAGCAGTAGTTAGTATCCACAGTTCATTGAAGAGGGCTCTGTAAGTTGTTATTGAGATCACATGACAAATAATTCATATTATCCACTTTTTGCCCCAGAAAAAATTAGTTTCACTCACTTGTGCAAACAGTTCTAGAATATTTCTCAAGTGTGTGGGACCTGTACCAAATAGGATTAACATGGTGTATAAAATGTATACAGAGAAGGGCAGCACAAATGGTAACAGGTTTGTTTAACCCGGTGGATAGTGTGGGAGAGATACTGAAGGAACTGAACTGGAAGACTCTTGGAAATTGGACGTAAACTGTCCCAAGAAAGTATATTAACAAAGTTTCAAGAACTGCCTTTAAATGAGGACTATAGAAATATACTACAACCCCTATTATTGCTCATATTAGGATCGTGAGCATAAGATTAGTAGGCCCCGGATTTTAATGACAAGTCATATTTTTTTCTGAACTATAGGGTGAATTTTAGAACAATTTATACATAAATATAGGCATTTTAGTGTCAAAAAATGTATTTTGATTGTGCATATAAAGTCATATTTCAACAAATTTTAGTAATGGGTCATATTTCCATCAACTTTTGCCAAAAATGCACATATTGTTTTTCTCGTATCTTACGGGATACACAAATAATAAAATGAATATGTTCCTCACGAGACAATATTTAACGTGCTATTATGAAAGATAAATGGATAAATCAGTACACAGCTTTATTTCTCAGGACTGTAGCAGAAAATCGGTGTACCACAACAGCCGTTTCGTGAACATAAAACAGAGTGAACATAAAGCAGAGTTGACAATATGCTCTCAGAGCCAACAAAGGTGGCTTCTGCCATAATAATCATCGCAGTCGCATAGGTGTTCCCAGTAACCAGTTTGAATACAGCCTTTGCCTTGTTCAATGTGCCTAAAGCAAAGTGCTCCAACCGCGTGAAGTTGCAAGGAAATGTTCAAGAATTTGGAGAGAAGTTCTTTAGTACTGATGGGAAAATACTGTTTTGTAAACTGTGTGAAGTTAAAGTTAAACGAAGTGCTGAAAATAACAGCAGGCAAATGCTGTTATTTGAACAGGCAGGTCAATTGTCAACCGTGCAATCATTCTGCAAGGATTTGTGAGAGATGGTGTCCTGCAACATCTCATTGGAAAAGCTGAAGAACCCATGCTTCAGGCAGTTCTTAAAGAAGTACACAACACATCCAGTTCCAGATGAATCTACACTGAGAAAAAACTACTTATCTGTATGCTACAATGATGTGCTCAACAAAATACAAATTACTATTGCTTAGCAGAAGATCTGGCTGTCGATAGATGAAACTATGGATATTAGTGGGCGATATATTGCAAATGTTGTTGTTGGTGTTCTAAAAGCTGATGGCTCTGGAGATATGTTTCTACTAATGTGTGAAGCTCTTGACAGAGTAAACAATTCAACAATTGCTATTTTGTTTGACAACACTCTGAAGCTACTGTGGCTGGATGGTGCGAAAAGAGACAACGTTTTGTTGCTTGTAACAGATGGTGCTTTATATATGGCTAAAGCAGCCAAAGGGCTTCAGATTCTCTACCCCAGTATGGCGTACGCCACTTGCCTTGCAGATGTATTGCACAGAGTTGCCAAAGAGGTGCGACCAAATTACCCTGATATGGACAAATTAATTTCCTGTGGCAAGAAAATCTATGTGAAGGCTCCGCTATGGGTGCAAAAATTCAAGGAACAAGCACCTTCAACGCCCCTCCCACCTAAACCTGTTCTTACATGATGGGGTTCTTGGCTTAATGCTGCTGAGTATTACGGCACCAACTATACCCAAATAAAGACAATCTTCTGTGAGCTTGATAGCGATGAATCAAGTGCTATCAAAAATGTGAAAGAAGTTTTTACTGATACACTGTCTCAAAACTTGGCATACATCAACGGCAATTTTTCAGTGATATCGAAAGCCATCAAACGACTAGAAGCTGTCGGCACTCAGCTATGTGAGGCCCTGAGTATTGTGCAACATGTGCAGAATGAGTTGGGTCGAGCTTGTGGTCATGTGGCTGACAAAATGAAAACCAAATTGCAAAGTGTTCTCCAATGGAATCCTGGATATTCTACACTGTGCCAAATTAGTGACAGTCTTTCAGGGAATGCCACAGCATTTGAAGATACTGAAACAAAGCTGTACTTCAGTGACCTGACTGTCTTCAAATACGCTCCAGTGATGTCTTGTGAAGTGGAGAGGAGCTTTTCCAGATCCAAAACTATCCTCAGTGATAACAGTAGATCTTTGACAATGGAAAACATGAAAATACACCTTGTGATCCAGTGCAACTTTGCAGATACTTAAGATTGACATATGGTATTAAATAGGGTGAAATGCTTCAAATACTATGTAGAAATAAAAACATTGTTTTACTGTTTCGATAGATGATCTTTACACTGTACTTTGTGTTTAGAAAATAAAACATTCAGACATTCAAACAAATAGGTGCAAATTAGCCACAAACCCTACGGAAAGAAAGAACTATACTTACAATATTTCGAGAAGTGAATTTTGTATTACTTTATGGTGAATAAAAAATTAAATAACACACAAGAATGCTTTAAATAAACTTCTGTTAAGTCATATTTTATTTTTTATGGTCATATTTATGCAATTTTTAGGTCATAAATGCTTGCATATCTCACTGTTTTTTAGGTAATTAAAATCCAGGCCCTAAAGATTAGAATAATTACAGAAAGCACAGAGGTATTCAAACGATCATTCTTCCCATGCTCCATATGTGAATGGAACAGGAAGAAACACTAATAACTGGTAGGACAATGTGATCCAATATGTCAGGGATATTACAATCTTCTGATCAAGAATGATTCGGCAAACTGTAATTCGATGAAAGATGGAAATTATGAAGAACAGACCATGTTAACATTGGAGTCTTCTGGCTGCAGTTGTTCGTCCAAAGAGAATCTGGCAAAAAGTGCACCAGAGTTTTTTGACTTCAGAGTGTCCACTCTGTAATGAGCTTCTGACCTCAGGAAAATAGGACCAGTGTCAAAATCTGGGAGCAGTAGTGGCCAAGTACTGCCTGCTGTAACTTGGTGGACGGAACATTTTGTTCAGAAAGGTTTCACATTTTGCCAAGGCTCCAACCGCCATAACATTGTTGTTTATCACTTTGCCTCCTTGAGGAAGAAAGGAGCTGTTGGAATTTTTATCTGAATTTAATGTTTGCTACCGTATTGAACACATAATCAAATTCTCTCAAAACAATTGCATCTGAAAATAGAGACCAGTCTACTCTTTCTCAGGAGGTCAGGAAGGTGTTAGGCCGGGAATCTGGAATATTTATTCTGGAATAATTATTTGGGGTCTCTTTCTTACAAGGAGAGGTGCCCAATGGTGGGACTCACATTTTGAAACCATTTATATAGTGATGTAGGTTAAGGTATAAGGTATCACACCCTACAGCTATTCACAGTGGTGGGCTCTACTTTCTGAGCAATCGATGGAAAAAAAAATTCGAAATGCAGCTGATCCTCTTCTCTGGGTAATCAGTTACATCGATCTCTAAAAGCTTCTGCTCCGAAGACTATAGCAGGGTACGGGAATTTATTAAGCTACTTCTCTATTCTTGAAATAATTTGTGTACTGGTGGAACACTTTCAATTCATCATGGTATACTTTCAACTTTCAACAAAAAGCAACATTGATGCTTTTTCACGTAAGTATGTAAACTCTGGCAAGCCAACTCGTGTCTTTAAATGTCAGACTCGATAAAACACAAGTGCAATATCATAGGTCTTAACAATCCAATAATTTATGGACACCACATGCACTCTGTCTCAAGCAGAGCTAAGACATGAAGTAAGTTAAAAGTATATAGTCAATTGTTTTCCTCTCTTTTTCTACAATAATCACCTTCACTAATGCATCAAAGAATACTACATAATTATTCCTTGAGTTTTCATCACGTTTTCTGTGGTGCTGGTGGCAAACATTTGTCAGTGACTCGTCCCTCTTACAGTCTTCTAATAACAAACTTCCAACCTGCACACAGAAACAGGTAGATCGGTAAAGACATTCTCACTCTCCCGCACTCATACCCAAAATATCGGGTGTTTGAGATGGTGGAAGGCCGAGTGTTTCTAGAATTTACACCAAAATTCTTGAGGCACTACATATCCCTCCCCTTGGCTCAAACATGTGATATTTTATACATATTCATTATGTACAATAATATCACATAAGATGATTCTTTATCTTTTAACAGTACGTCTCTTTCTACTAATAACCGTGCATATTTTGCCACAATTGTAAAACGTGAACCTTTCAATCCATGTTGGAGTTAGCCCTTTTCAATCTCCAAAAATTTGTAAGTACCAAATTTTTGTTTTCTATTCCTCTTCCAGTCATAAATTCCAGGTGTACCTGACGCATGATTAATCTATTGTTTGTTCCTATTTTTTGTGCTACCTCTTCTAAGTACATACTTATTCATCACATATTGTAATTTGGAGAAACTCTGGGTAAAACAAAAGTGTTATCTTCTTGGACATTTGTAACCTGAAATGTAATAAGACTATTGATGCATTGAATTCAAACTTACCAGACCACTTCCTTTAAATGTGTGACTTCTGTCACAATACTGCCCTTTTTCCCCTTCCCCAGGATTCCTACTTCACCAGTACTTGAGTTAGAAGCCGGAGGAGGTATTATGTTAAATTTCTCCTACAGAAACGACATTCTCACCTTCACCTTACTATAACATATTAGCTGTTTAGTTAACCACATTACTATCTTTTGCACACATACAATACTCTATTCAGTTTTTGTCATCTCAATATCACTCTGTTTAATTAATACTCTCATATTATACTTTCCACTAATATAATATTCTATTTGTTTCATTTCATTTCTAGAGGTCACTGTTTATCTGTGATCTTCTTTAACCAGTACATCTTGTAGTCATATTCCAGTTTCATATATACTAAACCTATAGGATAGTTTAAGAATTCAAGAATAGATTACAGAATAGTTCAAGATTTGAAGGGAATTTGGTACAGGAAAAATAGCACAGAAGAAATACCGAAAACAACTAGGGATCCGACAGTCGTCACTCCTCCCGTTAACACAGTATGTTAACGTCCCTGGAAGACAAATGTGACTCTGCCCGGATCCCATTGATCTGAGATTAACCTCACTTGAGCAAATGCAGACCAGTACTTCACATTAAATTTTGTGTGAAGGTCTCCCCACAGCAAAACAATTACCACTTTACTAGGAAACACAAGTAAAGTTGTTTTATTTTCTACTTTGTCACAGACAAGTCTGAATTCTTCGCACAAGTCATCCATAACCTTGCTAGCATCATTAAGTTTGGAAAAAGCAACCATCAAAATGTTTCCAGAGATTATACTCTCAGTAACTTCTCGATCTTTAATTAGTTCAAATGGTTCCGCCAAACTACTTACATTTATAATGTCAAAGTTGGCTATTTTTCCTTTAAAACTTTATCCTATATTATCTACTTGCAAACTAACAATGCGTCTAGTAACACCTGGGATTTTTGATTGAATAATCGACATTACTTCCTGTGCTCTCTTTCAAAGTATTCATTTCCTGTCTTACATAATTAAATTTAACATTACATACATTTTCACAAAATTTTAATTTTTCACTAAATTCAGATTCTACATTATTGTATTTATCTTCAATATCAATTCTAGTTTTTTAGCTAAATTCTGAAATTGCTCATCCTGTCTCTGGTTAAATTCAGTAAATAGTTGATTAACATCAGTGTTCAAAGAACTAGAGTCAATTTCAGTTTTTAATAAAACTATATTTGCTGCTTGACTGTTCAAAGTGTCACTTTGATTACTTAGAATTTCACTCTGAGCATCTAATCTTTCACCTAGAGTGGCTGAATCAGTCTTCTGGTCATCCAACTTAGCACTTTCGTCATCTAATCTAACATTTAGTTCTTGCCTTAAAGTGGTTGAATGTGCACTCAGTGCATCTAATTTTTCACTTAAAGTTGCAATTTGGGCATTTTGAGCTTTGATTAAAATCACTACTTCAGACCGATCTGACATTTCCCAAGTCACTTTAATGGCCCTGCTTGGTTCTGAAGTTTGTTGATGTTCCTGATCCATAATTTTATTGATCTTAGACCTAATAATCACCCAGAAGAAAATTCACCACTGAGTACAGGAACTACACTAAACAGTTTATCATTCAACCGTCTCCTCAACTTTACCAAATAATTATTGGTTTTTGCTCACCCGTCGTAGAGTTCTAGCTGCATTGGTGAGCGGATGTTTAATCAATGCCAATGGACAGCAGTGGTGCCAGCAGCATCGAATGTTGGTTTCAGTGTCATCGGCGGCGAGCAGACACAGAGTCAGCACTAGTGAGCAGCAACTGGTGCGGTTGGCATCAGTGGCTGGTTACTGCATCGGCCAAAGCTGTACGTGTGTGAAAACTGCTTACTCTCCACACCCAATCTTCTTAGTCAAAAAGCTGGCGTCTTCTCTTCTGTGGCTTTGGTTGCCAAAATCAAATGTTTTTCATGACAGAAAATAATACATTCTTATTTCTGTAGTCTATTGATCACATATATGAACTTTAGCGTCAACGTACTCGTTGATTAACGATGTACTAGAACTGCTATGCAGAACAAAATTCTCTTCTTAGAGATATAAATATCTCCATTGCCTCACTCGTATCTCGAGGTTTAGAAATATTTAAGTACATTGAGACATAATAGTTGGTGTGAAACCCATATGAAAATATGAACATGCAACTTGACTTCACCAAGTCCAAGACATGAAGTGAGTTAAAAGTATATAGTCAATTGTTTTCTTGTCTTTTTCTACAATAATCACTTTCACTGACACATCAAAGAATGTTCCATAATTATTCCTTAAATTTTCATCATGTCTTCTGTGGCAATAGCGGAAAACAATTGTCATTGTCAGTGACTTGCACCTCTTACAGTCTTCTAATAACAAACTTCCAACCTGCACATGGAAACAGGTGGATTGGTAGAAATGCTCTCTCTCTCCCGCACTCATACCTAAAATATTGGGTGTTTGAGATGGTGGAAGACCGAGTGTTTCTAGAATTTACACCGAAATTCTTGAGGCACTACAAGTTATTGTGCGATCCTTGCACACAAGAGATTTTGAGTTTGAATTTTGTCATGCACTTTGAATTTTTTTTATGTTTTTAATCTATATTGAAATGACTGGCCATTATTTTTATTCAGTAAGTGGTTTACATGTAATTTTTTTTATTTCTAGTCCTTTGTTATATCATTTTAATCAGTATATTAACTGTTTCAATTGCTGTCATTTCTTCTTCCTATAATTCCTTTTCCAATTGGAATCTCTGTGAATGTGATTTTAATAATCATTATTTACTGATTTCAATTTATTTACTTCTCTTTTATCATATTCTATTTCCATTCATGTTATTGCACCCCTTATGTTTATTCCTCATTTTGCTGAATCTTGTTTTACATAGGTTATGATCCCTTCTTTTGTTTCAATCTTCATCTGCATTACTTTGTACACAGTGCAGCAAGAATTTATGTTTTAAATGTTTATGTGACAATTTTCATTAAAAATAATGGACATCTAGTAATGAGAAAAGCATTTCTGACACCACTGCACAGTCCATACAATAGATTCGTGTTTTGTTTTTAACCAATAAATCAGCAGTTTTAAATGTGTAAAAGTTATGACTGATAAATGAATGAATGATAGGAAGAAGAAATGAGAACAACTGACACAGTTAACATGCTGATTAAAATGATGTGACAAAGGAATAGAAGCAAAAAAACTACATTTAAACCAGTTAACTGAATGAAAATAATGCTTACAGAAATTTCAATAAAGGTTTAAATATAAGATATTTCAATGCAGCTGACAAGATTCAAACCCACAACCTTTTTCATGCGACATCCTCATGATAATCACTACACTGTGAAAATACTTTGATTAACATAACTGTTTTTAAAGCCGTAGAACATCACGCAAATACCAAAATGTTTTTTTGGCCATTTTTCACAAACAAGAGACCAGCAGGGTGAATGGCTGCAGGGTGTGATACTTTGGACCTTAACCTACAGCACTGCATAGTCTGTTTCAAGAAGTCGAACCCTCTCCTCATTAGAAGCCTTTGCCAATGCACAATTATACATAATGACACGTGGAGTGCCCAAATAACAGGATCGTCGTGTTACAGAGGAACGTGACTCACCTCCCCACCATCATTCCTCCCTGTGTGGCCCTCATCATCCTCATACTCCGTTTTGACAATATTGAATGTGCTGGACATAAGGTGGTCTTCTGAAGATGGACATTCCTGAAACAGCTGAAAGAAAATAACCTTTAAGGTGAGGCATGGAGAGCAACAAACTTTCAAGCAAAATCACAGAGAAATGATCAATCCACTTCCCTGTATTTCCATGTCTAATAAATTCCTTTGAATGTAATGATTAGAGTTATGAAGGTGGCACTATACAGGCATCATGTAGCAAATTTATACTGTACTGTCAACTAATCTTCAGGGATGTAGTTCAGATGTGTCACTGTGTACTTGGAGAAAATCCATGCTGTAAAATTTATAATTATTGCAACACAATCATAAATGCCCAAATAATGCATTAGGCTACTGTAATAATAAATGTAACTTAAGTAAATGTACCTCATGCAAAACAGTAATCCAGCAAAGGAATACCACCTTTAAAGATGTTGCATTTAAATGCACCATACCTCAGAAACAAACTCTACATATTGCAAATATTCATAAAGGAACAGTAACCACAATTTTTAGTATTAACTCAGATGAAAGTCCAGGGAAATAATATATTACCAATTAGAAGGCTACTTATTAGCAAACAGTTCTTGCAGCCAATGCCATGAAAGCAATAGTGTGACAGTTTATGCCAGAAAACACGTAGCAGCTCAAAAATTCTCTTCTTCAGCACAACACCACAGAAACAGGATTCGAAATGAGTGTTGTGCTCCACAGTGATGACCTTAAGTTAATGAAGCACAAAGTATCCGAGGCATATCACCCACCAAATGACGATGTCATGTGGTTTATGAGTACATTTACCTGTGTAGTTGGTCTGCCTGCCCTTAATAATTTTACTACATTTGATGATTTTAATACGGATGCAACTTCATAACCTTTTAAATATAGTATTCAGACACGACATGAACAGAGACACTACAAACTGTAGTTTACATTATCTCTAATGTTTTTGCTGATTGTAGCATAATCTATTTTAGTGTTTGTGGTGTAGTGTACGAGCTTACTATATTTAAAAGGTTGTGAACTTACATCTGTGTTAAAATCATCAAATTTAGTAAAATTACTAAGGCCAATCAGACCAACTACACATTGATACATTTACCAGTGTAGTCATGCGGTTTATTGATACATTTACCAAAACCGCATGACATCATTTGGTGGGTGATATGCCTCAGACACTTTATGCTTCACTAACTTAGATTTTCATTATTCTGGTCACTTTTTGTCAGGTGATAGAGCATCTCGATTCAGCTGTGCCAGAATTAACAAAAGCTGTAAAGCTAAATAGAATGCTCAAACATTATCCATAAATACAAACTAGCAGAGAAGAAATGTAATTCTTTATACAAGGTGAAAATGTCTGATGACAAATGGAATAAGTTCTACTCACCTTTGTTAAACCATGGTTCTACCGCTGCCCTGTTAGAAACATAGTAGGTAGTTAAACATTGCCAAAATCGAAGTAATTCTTGACAAACTTCTACCACATCAGATTAGGCACATGCAGAGTGTACATGACCTACACTGGTTTATAAAGCTACTACTCTGTATGTTTCAAAGAAAAACACAAGAAGTCTATCATTTTAATGGATCCATGCAATGAAACTGGAAGTAATAAATAAATTACTGTCAGTCCAGAAAATCCAGCACGTAATGTTGCTGTCAGTGGTTTGACACCAATTCACAAGGATGTCAACATAATGCCAGATCACAGGATATGGTGGTTGTTCACACCACATCACATTGCTCCGACACAAAGGATAAATGGATACAGCAGTGGAAGACACAGCCATGGTATGCTGACAGATTTATTTGGTGTTTTTGAATGATGACGACAAAGAATACCATGCTCTGGATCACTGATGCAGTTCCAAACTACTGGATTGCATAACACACATCTAAAGTCTTGCCCTACAGGAACTAGAAGAACATGCACAACACCACCTCAAAAAACCCTCCACCCTGTTCAATTCCTACTCCTGCCTTGGACTACCACTATCCACCACCTATACAACAATCTCCAACCATCCCACATGTCCCCTCAGAGCTGACAAATCCTGCAGATGTATCAGTCCCTTCCAAAGGCCTCACCTTTTGCCCTAATTCCAAATACAATCATGCACAACGTGTTACAGACCTCTCTCGTTCTCCCAGTCCCTACAGTGGGAAAACCTTTTTGACACCAACGCTACCAATCAGATTCAACTAAATACCAACATTGAACCCTGCCCGACTCAGTTCACTCCTCCATACAACCATGATCCACCCCCACTGCACCCAAATCACCTCCTGTAAACTTTCCAGAATATCTTAACCTCAAACCTTGCTTCACCATCACTCCCCAAATCCACCAACATGCAAACTAACCTTACATCTGCACAAAGAACCGCAATCCAGCAGCTAGAAAATGATCCTAACTTCATAATCCTATCTGCTGACAAGAGTTCCATCAATGTTGTCTCAAACTGCAGGGATTACCTGGATGAAGGACTCCACCAGCTGTCAGATTCATCCCCCTACCAACCCTGCCAGTAACCCCACTCCAGAAATCCAGCACAATTTCCAGCCTTCCTCAAATCCTTAGGCCCATCCCAGAACCTCTCCGCAGAGTTGATCTCTCCCCTCACCCCTGCCATCCCTGCACTCTTACCTTCGACATGATTCCTAAAGTCCATAAACCCAATCACTCAGGATGCCCTATTGTGGACGGTTACTATGCCCCCATTGGTTCGGATTCACTATCCTTCCCATCCCCCCCCCCACCCCCCTACAGTGGTATTCTGCTTGGCAGAAACCTACACAATATCCTCATCCATCCCTACACAAGCCCTCCTGGCAACCCTTCCCTCATGGGTCATATCCCTGCAATAGACCTACATACAAGACATGTCCCATACATTCACCATCACCTACTCCAGTCAGGTCATGAACATCACCTATCCCATCAAAGGCAGGGCTACGTGTGAAATCAGTCATATGATCTACAAGTTAAGCTGCAACCACTGTGTTGTGTTCTACGCAGGCACGACAACCGACAAGCTTTCTGACCACGTGAATGGCCACCGACAAGCTTTCTGACCACGTGAATAGCCACCGACACACTGTGGCCGAGAAATAACTGGATAACCCAGTTGGTGAGCACGCTACCCAACACAATATTCTTCATTTCAATGACTGTTTCTAGATCCTTCCCACCAACACCAGCTTTTCTGAACTGCACAGGTGGGAACTATCCCTGCAATATATCCTAATTGCCCATAACCCTCCTGTCCTCACCCTTCATTATTGATTGTCCTTATCCATCTAGCCCCTTCTCTGTTCCCATTTCAGCCCTCTATTCTACCAATGCACCCAGTCTTTATTTTTATTTTTATTTTTTATTTTTTTTATTTTTCTTTTGTCGTCAGTCTACTGACTGGTTTGATGCGGCCCGCCACAAATTCCTTTCGTGCTAACCTCTTCATCTCAGAGTAGCACTTGCAACCCACGTCCTCAATTATTTGCTTGACGTATTCCAATCTCTGTCTTCCTCTACAGTTTTTGCCCTCTACAGCTCCCTCTAGTACCATGGAAGTCATTCCCTCATGTCTTAGCAGATGTCCTATCATCCTGTCCCTTCTCTTTATCAGTGTTTTCCACATATTCCTTTCCTCTCCGATTCTGCGTAGAACCTCCTCATTCCTTACCTTATCACTCCACCTAATTTTCAACATTAGTCTACAGCACCACATCTCAAATGTTTCGATTCTCTTCTGTTCTGGTTTTCCCACAGTCCATGTTTCACTACCATACAATGCTGTACTCCAGACGTACATCCTCAGAAATTTCTTCCTCAAATTAAGGCCGGTATTTGATATTAGTAGACTTCTCTTGGCCAGAAATGCCTTTTTTGCCATAGCGAGTCTGCTTTTGATGTCCTCCTTGTTCGGTCCGCCATTGGTTATTTTACTGCCTAGGTAGCAGAATTCCTTAACTTCATTGACTTCGTGACCCTCAATCCTGATGTTAAGTTTCTCGCTGTTCTCATTTCTACTAATTCTCATTATCTTAGTCTTTTTCCGATTTACTCTCAGACCATACTGTGTACTCATTAGACTGTTCATTCCGTTCAGCAGATCATTTAATTCTTCTTCACTTTCACTCAGGATAGCAATGTCATCAGCAAATCGTATCATTGATATCCTTTCACCTTGTATTTTAATTCCACTCCTGAACCTTTCTTTTATTTCCATCATTGCTTCCTTGATGTACAGATTGAAGAGTAGGGGCGAAAGGCTACAGCCTTGTCTTACACCCTTCTTAATACGAGCACTTCGTTCTTGATCGCCCACTCTTATTATTCCCTCTTGGTTGTTGTACATATTGTGTATGACCCGTCTCCCCCTATAGCTTACCCCTACTTTTTTCAGAATCTCGAACAGCTTGCACCATTTTATATTGTCGAACGCTTTTTCCAGGTCGACAAATCCTATGAACGTGTCTTGATTTTTCTTTAGCCTTGCTTCCATTATTAGCCGTAACATCAGAAATGGCTCTCTCGTGCCTTTACTTTTCCTAAAGCTGAACTGATCGTCACCTAGCGCATTATCAATTTTCTTTTCCACTCTTCTGTATATTATTCTTGTAAGCAGCTTTGATGCATGAGCTGTTAAGCTGATTGTGCGATAATTCTCGCACTTTTCAGATCTTGCCGTCTTCGGAATTGTGTGGATGATGCTTTTCCAAAAGTCAGCTGGTATGTCGCCAGACTCATATATTCTACACACCAACATGAATAGTCGTTTTGTTGCCACTTCCCCTAATGACTTTAGAAATTCTGATGGAATGTTATCTATCCCTTCTGCCTTATTTGACCATAAGTCCTCCAAAGCTCTTTTAAATTCCGATTCTAATACTGGATCCCCTATCTCTTCTACATCGACTTCTGTTTCTTCTTCTATCACATCAGACAAATCTTCACCCTCATAGAGGCTTTCAATGTATTCTTTCCACCTATCTACTCTCTCCTCTGCATTTAACAGTGGAATTCCCGTTGCACTCTTAATGTTACCACCGTTGCTTTTAATGTCACCAAAGGTTGTTTTGACTTTCCTGTATGCTGAGTCTGTCCTTCCGACAATCATATATTTTTCGATGTCTTCACATTTTTCCTGCAGCCATTTCATCTTAGCTTCTATGCACTTCCTTTTTATTTCATTCCTCAGCAACTTTTATTTCTGTATTCCTGATTTTCCCGGAACATGTTTGTACTTCCTCCTTTCATCAATCAACAGAAGTATTTCTTCTGTTACCCATGGTTTCTTCGCAGCTACCTTCTTTCTACCTATATTTTCCTTCCCAACTTCTGTGATGGCCCTTTTTAGAGATGTCCATTCCTCTTCAACTGTGCTGCCTACTGCGCTATTCCTTATTGCTGTATCTATAGCGTTAGAGAACTTCAAATGTATCTCGTCATTCCTTAGAACTTCCGTATCCCACTTCTTTGCGTATTGATTCTTCCTGACTAATGTCTTGAGCTTCAGCCTACTCTTCATCACTACTATATTGTGATCTGAGTCTATATCTGCTGCTGGGTACGCCTTACAATCCAGTATCTGATTTCGGAATCTCTGTCTGACCATGATGTAATCTAATTGAAATCTTCCCGTATCTCCCGGTCTTTTCCAATTATACCTCCTCCTCTTGTGATTCTTGAACAGGGTATTCGCTATTACTAGCTGAAACTTGTTACAGAACTCAATTAGTCTTTCTCCTCTTTCATTCCTTGTCCCAAGCCCATATTCTCCTGTAACCTTGTCTTCTACTCCTTCCCCTACAACTGCATTCCAGTCGCCCATGACTATTAGATTTTTGACCCCCTTTACATACTGCATTACCCTTTCAATATCCTCATACACTTTCTCTAACTGTTCATCTTCAGCTTGCGACATTGCCATGTATACCTGAACTATCGTTGTCGGTGTTGGTCTGCTGTCGATTCTGATTAGAACAACCCGGTCACTGAACTGTTCACAGTAACACACCCTCTGCCCTACCTTCCTATTCATAATGAATCCTACGCCTGCTATACCATTTTCTGCTGCTGTTGATATTACCCGATACTCATCTGACCAGAAATCCTTGTCTTCCCTCCACTTCACTTCACTGACCCCTACTAGATCTAGATTGAGCCTTTGCATTTCCCTTTTCAGATTTTCTAGTTTCCCTACCATGTTCAAGCTTCTGACATTCCACACCCCGACTCGTAGAACATTATCCTTTCGTTGATTATTCAATCTTTTTGTCATGGTAACCTCCTCCTTGGCAGTCCCCTTCCGGAGATCCGAATGGTGGACTATTCTGGAATCTTTTGCCAATGGAGAGATCATCATGACATTTCTTCAACTACAGGCCACATGTCCTGTGGATACACATTACATGTCTTTAATGCAGTGGTTTCTATTGCCTTCTGCATCCTCATGTCGTTGATCATTGCTGATTCTTCCACCTTTAAGGGCAATTTCCCACCCCTAGGACAAGAGAGTTCCCTGAACCTCTATCCGCTCCTCTGCCCTCTTTGACAAGGCCGTTGGCAGAATGAGGCTGACTTCTTATGCCGGAAGTCTTCTGCCGCCAATGCTGATTATAACCCGGGACTGAAGATGTTTTGATTATGAATCAAAGATGCTACCCTTAGACCATGGGTAATTTAGTCTTTATACTTCTCCTTTTCCAATAGCCCTGCTCTCTTAGCAGCGCCCCCTCCCCTCCCTCCCCCCCCCCCCCCCACCAGTCTAACCTCCTGACTACACCTAGCTGCCCTACCCTCTCTCGACCTCACAACCTCATCGCTGCTAGCTCCCACTAGCAGCACTTTACCATTCCACACCCCTACCCTGCTATCCACCCCTACCCCCTTCCCCTTCCCACCCTTCTTATCGTGACCCAGTTACCCCTGCTGCTTGCAGTCTGGCCTTCAGCTGCCAGAGACAGTGGTCATGATATCTGTAACATCACAAAAGACTGTGCTTATCACCTGGCATGGCACCACAAAAAAGATGCAGATATCAGTTCCTATATTACACAGGAGTCAAACTGCTTAGCATACTTTGAAACAATCTAAAAGGAAGATGTTTTGAGGGAGCAACTTACTAACAAGTAAGCTTTTTCTTTGCACCATACTATCTATAGAGAACTGAGATAGACTGTGGTTTTGTAATTATTTCCAGCAAGTTATGACAAGATTTGCAACATAAGTTCAAAATCCTAAAAATACCATTCACTTTTCTGTGAATTATAGATAAATTATCATTCCACCCCACACAGTGCTAATATTTACAACACAAGATGAATACAAAGATGCACTCACCTCTTTATCGATGCTTAGTGGATCCTGCACATCATTCCAATCGTTAGGCACCTCCCACTGCTGCACATCCTGGAATGGATTGTACTGAGTTACTATTGTGCAAGTTAGTGTCCATGAAGTGATGTTAGGATCATGACCCAACTTTATATTCTTTCTATATTATGTAGCAAATTATATATGAAGCACCTTCTCTATATAATTTGATGCCAATAGCATTTTTTTTTTTTTTTTTTTTTTTTTTTTCGGGTACATATGGGGGCTACCAAATGTAAGTTTTTGTGTTAGGTTCCCAAATGAACACAAAGAAAATAAAATGCATGTACTGCAGAATAGAGGGAAAAGGCTGTTGCATTAAGCACAGACCTATGATTGTGTAATAAAGTATTTAGAGATGATTATCAGTTAACATGGAATTACACACAGATACTGACAAAAGGAATGCCTTCAGCATTTTATGTTTGTAGGGTTCTATCATGTCCAGCCACACTGATGTTATCAGCTGTAAAAAGCACAGACCACAATGAGACATGCAGAAAGACTGCCAATCACATTCTGGAAGGCACTGATAGAGGTGTGAAGCCACACTGACTCCTTTTCCACAGCTAGCTGTGATAGGTTTCTCGGTTGAGAATCCACAGCACAAACAGCCCGAATGAGGTAATTCCACAGATTCTCAACTGTGTTTATGTCTGGGGAGTTTATAGAGACCACAGGAGTACTATCTTCTAACCACACACGTACACTGTAATCTGTGTGACACAATACACTATCCTGCCGGTAGACGCCACTGTGACGAGGAAAACCTAACTGCGTGTATGTACGGATACGTTTCCCGAGGGTAGGTGCGTACATGTGTCGATCCACTGTGGTTTCCAGAAAGACAAGATCACACAGAGAATGTCACAAAAACATTCCCCGGGCCACAATGCTCCCTTCTCCTCCCTGGACCCTCCCAATGATTGTTGCAAGGTGTTTATTCTCAAACTTTTCACACCATAAGTGCCAACAACTGACAATCCAATGGAGTATAAAATGTGATTCATCTGAAAAGGTCACCTGTCAACACTCTGTAGACATTGTAACATTACAGGACATATTGGGACATATTGAAGTATTCCATACTGTAGACTTTTAGGGGATGTCGATACAGATATGCAAAATGTAAAGGGAAACTTTGGTGATGTTTAAATATTGTACTGTGTCAATATTAGGACATTTTGCACAGAAAGAACAAAAATAGAATTAATGTAAATATATATTAGTGTTAGTAACCTATTTTCATTCAATTTTGTAATTATATTTCATTTTGTAAAAGAAAGACTCACTGTTTGCTGTAGCTCTGATTAATTGTATAAATTATCAGTTTTGAGCTAAATTATTTCGTATAATATGGACAAGATACTTTTAAAAACTCACCAGCTAAAGAGAAAGTCTGTGAATGATCGTTTAATGTACACTTCTGGAACCTTCTATGGAGAAATTCTATATTATGATCGCAAAAATACGAAAACTTGTGAAAACTGTTTCATAATCTAATTTCGAAAGACGATTTGTATCAAGAAATATTGCTAAAAAGATTTGTTTGCGTTTTGAAACACGATTTAAATCATTTTACATATAGATATTGTTCTAAATCACTCAAGAAATATCCAGAATCAAATGTCAAGATATTTCTGGAAACATCGGTACAAATCTGGTGAAGGTTATCCAGAAGCTGGTAGAAAAATGTTATAAAATCTATTTGGAAATTATGCTTGTAAGAATTTATATGTACTGATCATTTTACTTACTTTAATCTGTACTAAAATTCTGTAATGTCTAATTTAGTTTTGGGTCATGAATTGCTATCGTATTGTAAACAAAACATTGTTAAAGACTCTCATTGTTTGGAAAGATATTAATACACCTAGGAGTTGTCAGTTGCCAGTTCAGTTCAGTTCGGATATGCAGTGCGGTAGCTCGGAGAGTCAGTTGTTGAGTCTGTGAAGTCTGTCAGTTCTGTTTGTAAATAAACGTCTGTAATGAAGAATTACTTGTTGTCGTCAATATGAACACAAGACCTTTTGCACGAAGCAGACACCTCCTAATGCAACGTTTTAATTTGGTGTTGAGGAGCTGAAATGTTATAATTTGGTGCAGAAAGTCCTGGGACGTTATAATTTGGTTGAGGAAGCTGGGATGTTTTAATTTGGTGGAGGAAGCAGAGGATTTGACGACCACCCAGTGATTCTTCAAAATAAAATACGTCTCTTCTGGGATCACAAGAAGAAAATTCGTCTGTTTTGGGACCACAAGAAGAGGATATACGACGGACCAGTCATTCTTCAGAAGTAAATACGTCGATTCTGGGGTCACAAGAAGAGGAGTGAATCAACCAAGCGAAACCATCCAGGAATTGAAGAAATTTCGCAAAACACGGACACCAACGACCGCCGACGGACACTAAGATAAGTACTTGCTTCCTAAAATAATGGAAAAAGACGCAGATTTCAGTATTGACAACGTAGCGAGTACACCTATTAGGGAAAGTGCTTCTGACAGTGTAGGAATGTTGGAAATGTTAAAACAAATGTTTTCAGAGTTAAACTCGAAGATGGCCGATTCTCGTGCCGAATTACGTCAACAAATTGAACAGACACAACAACAGATGGACAGGTCGATTTCGAAGGCTGTGTGTGATTTAAAATCAGAAATAAATTCAAATACAGAACAGATTGCTCACACTAATCAGGTTCTCGAAGAATGGCGAATTACTTTTGAGTCAAACCAAAAAGAACTTAGTTGTCGTGTGGACACGGTTGAGAGCCAAATTTCTGCCCTTGAAACTGATTTAAGTAACGAAATTTCAAATAACCAGTCAAAACTTAAAAAAAGTTGTTGATTTTGTAAATGAGGAACATTCTCAATTGAGAAATGAATTTGACCAGACAAAACGATTTTTTGAAAGCGAAATTGAATCTTTCAAATCTGATTCTGACAAAAAGGTCACAGAAATTTGTAGTAGAGTAGGTAATGTCGAAAAAACTGTAGACAGAAAATTTGTAGAAATACAAGAAACTATGTTGCAAAAAGGTTTTAGTAATAGTTGTAATGGGGTATGGGGAAATTTTCCCATTAAAATTTATCCCGGTGACAAGAATATACAATTGCAATTCTGCAAGGAGCAGTTCACGTCCATAATGACAGATAGTGTTAAGATAAAATTTGTAAAGAAATTACTTGATGGTGAGGCGCTTTCGTGGGCCAATCAGAATTGTTCCGCGGAAATGTCCTTTGAAGATTTCGCAAAATGTTTTCTAACCAAATTTTGGTCTGAAACTGAGCAAGCTCGAATCAAAAGTGAATTCTTGAATGGTCCTAGTTACAGAGAATCTGATGGGACAATGAAAGCCTATTGTGAGAAACAGTTGCAAAAATTAGTGCATCTGGATAAGCCATTTGATGAGCTAACTCAAATTGATGCACTAAAACGGAGACTTCCGAAAAGAGTACAATGGGGTTTAGTATATGGTCCAGATGAGTCCATAGAACAATTCTTGAAATACGTGGACAAACTTGATAGAGCCTTTGAACAAAACAACAGATTTAACGACTTTGTAGGATCATCACACAAAGGGTGGAAAGCGAACCGTGGAAATAATAACAATAATAGTGAACGAAGAAACTTTAACAACTACAGGGATAATTATAATAGCAATGACAGAAGAAATTTTGGTAGGAATGATCAGCACTTTAATTCACACAGAGAATGGGAAAATCGAAACAGGTCCTGGCGTAATGACATGAGAGAAGGTAACCCGAGGCAGGGAAACGACAGACATAGGCCTTTAAAAGACTAAATGCTCCACTGGGAGTCTGTCAGTTTGGGGCAAGGAATTTTCAAAATCAGGCTAATTTCACCCGGAACAGACAGCACTATAATCAGAGACCTAACCAGTATAGACAGTATGCTTATGATTGATCTGTAGATAGAGGTAATGAAAAAATTAAATTTGACAGGAAATTTTGGAATGTCATCAGAGAAAATACTAGAAACAACTGTAATAGGAACCAGGCTACCTTTGATGAAGTAGGCTTAGAAGATGATATAATTGCAAATTTATATAATCAAGAAGAAGCACCTAATGCTGAAATGAAAGGTAAGGATAACTTTGATAATTTTGGATTGTACAAACTTATGTGTGGTGATGTTTCAGATGTAAGTTGTCATAATGATGTTCGTACTGAAGTTTCTGGAAAGTCTGATATTCATGTGGATGTGGTTGGTGAAGATGGTGTTGTGAGTAATGTTGGTGATACTAGTAGTGTTTGTAGCGTAAGCTCAGGCAATGATGATGATAATGTTGATGTTAAGGCTAATGGTGATTATGTACTAGAAGATTTTGATGGTGAATTGGATGGAATAGTTTATGTTGAAGTTAAGGAGGATGTTATAAGCAATAGTGTTGAGAATAGTTGTGCCAGGAACTCTAACTACAATCCACATGAGAATCAGATTGTGCCAGTTCAGCTTAGTAATACATCAGGAGACAGGGGGGTTGATTGTGCTGATGCATCTGAGATTATTTTGAAATCTGTTTGGGACAAATTTAAAGATTACAGTGATGACAATGATGTTAAGATCAAATTAAGGGAAATTTGTGAACCAGTTTCTGCTTTTAACCCTAATGAAATCATCAAACGGGGTACTAGTCAGGATGTGTGTGAGGTAAATAGTAATCCAGACATTCCAGTAAATTCCAGTAGACCTAGAAGTTTGAAGAAAGTATTGCCTAATAAAGAAAACCTAAATATGGAACAGAGGTATGATGAGATAGCAGAAGATCTTTTGTATGAAGAACAGGAAGAAAGGGAAAACACCACTATTGGTAGTCCATACATAAAAATTAAAGCTGCAGGTTGGGAAGGGTATTGTTTGATTGACACAGGGAGCCCAATTAGTGCCATTTCAAGCAAATTAAGAGATATAATTAAGCATGATCCTGACTTTGTAGAATTACCAGTTGTTGGAATAAAAATTAGAGGCATTACCGACGCACAGAATTACTTGTTGTCGTCAATATGAACTCAAGACCTTTTGCACGAAGCAGACACCTCCTAATGCAACGTTTTAATTTGGTGTTGAGGAGCTGAAATGTTATAATTTGGTGCAGAAAGTCCTGGGACGTTATAATTTGGTTGAGGAAGCTGGGATGTTTTAACATCCAACTGTGGTACCGGCACGCAAATTCCAGCCTTCGTTGCCAATGAACGGCAGTCGAGACGGGTTCGTTAACTGCTGCAGAGGCCCTTATGCGACACGTTTGTTGGATGGTCATTGAGGAGATGGTCTTGCTATTTCATCTGGGTAATCTGTTACTCAACAGTTGCACATCTATTTGCCAGCACACATCTCAACAGCTTGCATTCATCAGTCATCTATGGTGCACAGTGCATCACAGCTGCCTTGGCACCAGGTTTGGACTCTTCTCATGCATGATGTACTTTAACATTTCACTCTTCATGGAGAAAAGAGGATGAGTTGCACAAATATCAAGAGCACAGATGGAAACCCAGTACTAAGCAAAGAAGGTAAAGCAGAAAGGTGGAAGGAGTATATAGAGGGTCTATACAAGGGCGATGTTCTTGAGGACAATATTATAGAAATGGAAGAGAATGTAGATGAAGATGAAATGGAAGATATGATACTGCATGAAGAGTTTGACAGAGCACTGAAAGATCTAAGTCGAAGCAAGGCCCCCAGAGTAGACAACATTCCATTAGAACCAATGACAGCATTGGGAGAGCCAGGCCTAACAAAACTCTACCACTTAGTGAGCAAGATGTACGAGACAGGCGAAATGCCCTCAGACTTCAAGAAGAATATAATAATTACAATTTCAAAGAAATCAGGTGTTGACAGATGTAAGAATTACCAAAATATCAGTTTAATAAACCACAGCTGCAAAATACTTACACGAATTTTTTACAGGTGAATGGAAAAACTGGTAGAAGCCAACCCTGGGGCAGATCAGTTTGGATTCCGCAGAAATGTTGGAACACGTGAGGCAATACTGACCCTGTGACTTATCTTAGAAAATAGATTAAGGAAAGGCAAACCTACATTTCTAGCTTTTGTAGACTTAAAGAAAGCTTTTGACAATGTTGAGTGGAATACTCTCTTTGAAATTCTGAAGGTGGCAGGGGTAAAATACAGGGAGTGAAAGCTATTTACAATTTGTACAGAAACCGGATGGCATGAAAGGGAAACAGTGGTTGGGAAGGGAGTGAGGCAGGGTTGTAGCCTATCCCCGATGTTATTCAATCTGTATATTGAGGAAGCAGTAAAGGAAACAAAAGAAAAATACAGAGTAGGTATTAAAATCCATGGAGAAGAAATAAAAACTTTTGAGGTTCGCCGATGACATTGTAATTCTGTCAGAGACAGCAAAGGACTTGGAAGAGCAGTTGAACAGAATGGACAATGTCTCGAAAGGAGGATAAAAGATGAACATCAACAAAAGCAAAACGAGGATAATGGAATGTAGTCTAAATAAATCAGATGATGCTGCCAGAATTAGATTAGGAAATGAGACACTTAAAGTAGTAAACGAGTTTTGCTATTTGGGGAGCAAAATAACTGATGATGGTCAAAGTAGAGAGGATATAAAATGTAGACTAACAATCGCAAGGAAAGCACTTCTGAAGAAGAGAAATTTGTTAACATAGAGTTCAGATTTACATATCAGGAAGTCGTTTGTGAAAGTATTTGTATGGAGTGTAGCCTTGTATGGAAGTGAAATGTGGACGATAAATAATTTAGACAATAAGAGAGAATAGAAGCTTTCGAAATGTGGTGCTACAGAAGAATGCTGAAGATTAGATGGGTAGATCATGTAACTAATGAGGAGGTATTGAATATAATTGGAGAGAAGAGAAATTTGTGGCACAACTTGACTAGAAGAAGGGATTGGTTGGTAGGGCATATTCTGAGGCATCAAGGGATCAGCAATTTAGTATTGGAGGGCAGCGTGGAGGGTAAAAATCGTAGAGGGAGACCAAGGGATGAGTACACTAAACAGATTCAGAAGGATGTAGGTTGCAGTAGGTACTGGGAGATAAACAAGCCTGCACAGGATACAGTAGCGTGGAGAGCTGCATCAAACCAGTCTCTGGACTGAAGACCACATCAACAACAGAGGGATGCTGGATTGTGTTTTCCATATGAACTAAAGGGCAGACATGGAGAGATTCAGGGGGGCACATTAGCATGTGTACAAACCTATGATCAGTTTCCATAGAGATTCGAGGGATGGTTTGACCGTTAATTGACTGATGGATTGATTGATTAGGGTTATGACACTAAATGGTGAGGCCATTAATCTCACGATTCCAAAGTTACTTGCAGAAGAGAGGGGGCCCATTAAAAACACACAGATCCAGTCAGAGGGGCCAAACAATAAAATGAGGAAGTTAAAACACACAGTAGAAGGCATAAAAGGGTAGGCCAAATCTAAAAACTGTAAAAACACAGGGATAAAAGAACAGTATTTGCACAGGGGAGCAGTCATCAGTCCCAGACCAAGAAAACATGAAGAGAGGCCCCGACTGCAACCACCTTGCTCCAGGGGTAAAGATGCCAATTGCAATTAATAATTTTTTTGGGTACATATGGGGGCTACCAAATGTAAGTTTTTGTGTTAGGTTCCCAAATGAACACAAAGAAAATAAAAAGCATGCACTGCAACATAAAGAGGGATAATGTTGTTGCATTAAGCACAGACCTATGATTGTGGAATAAAGTATTTAGAGATGATTATCAGTTAACATTCTTTCACATAGGAAACTGAGGAGCAGTTCAGCCATCTATGAATCATCTTCTAATATGAAAAACAAGGAATCCAGAAGGCTAAACTTAGTACGAGGGGCCAAAAAAAGGGAGACATTCCACCAAGATATAGGATACTGTCAGTTTGACTCCACAGACACATTGTGGGGTGGCTCATTATGCAAGAGAAAATAATGCATGATCCTGGTATGAGCGACGCACAGACAGCACACCAGTGGACTCCTTTTGAGAGGAGTGGAAAGAAGAGCATCAAACTGCTGTAGTCTCCTCGATTGTGTGGAGTTTATAGCTGAGAGCAGTAGTGCACCAGATGTCATTTCACTTTTGGGCAGAGAGAGAGATTTGATGTGGATTAATGTATCTGCACCAGGAATCATGAAGGGGAATTGTTGATACGTATCTGCCTCCTTAGCCAAATGGTCAGCCAGTTCATTCCTTGGAATGTCCACATGACTTGGAACCAAGAGAAAGATAACTGAGCAGGCAGGATGGCAGGTCATGGGTGACAGGTCATGGGTGACAGGTCATGGATAACAGGGACCAAAAGATGATGAGAGTAGCATCAGTCTGTGAGCTGCTCATTGAGTCGGTGCATACTAAAACGCTGTGGAAGGACACCTGAGTAACAAAATGCAGGACCCTGTAAATGGCCAGCAGCTCTGCTGTAAACACAATACATGATCCCAGCAGTTAATGGCGTTCCAAGCCAGTGTGAGACATGAAAGCATATCCCACATTATCTATTGTCTTAGGACCATCAGCGTAGAAGATGGTAGCATGCTGGAACTCTGCAAGGATGGAACGTACAAGGTGCCGGAAGACCATAGGGCCAACAGAGCTTAGGACCCTGGAACAGATTGGTCCAAATCTGTGGTATAGGCACCATCCAATGGGTGGGGAGGGGAGGGGTGGGGGGAGGGGAGGGTTTGGAAGGAAATATATGGGGCACACTCCAGTGAGTGGAGATGAAAATACTGACATGAGGAAGTGAGACACATTCCAAATGGCAAAGCCACTGTTTTGAAAGAGGGCAGGGAACACAGTTTGGTCAAGGAATCGGTGAATGGCGATTGCATAAGTAACCAGGAGTTGGCTCCACCATATTTGTAGAGACAGAAACCCTGCTTCTGCGAGGAGAATATCAACACGACTATTGTGAAAGGCACCTATAGCCACAGACGCACCCCACAATGATGAACAGGGTCAAGTAGTTTCAGAGTGGAAAGAGCCACTGAGCTATAAAACTGACTACCATAATCTAGTGTAGACAAAATCAGAGCATGGTAAAAGTGGAGAAAAGTAGAACGGTCTGCACCCCACAATGTGTGAGTTAGAAGGTGGAGACCATTAAGTTTCCACATGCATGTAGCCTTCAGGTGGTGAAAATGTGGCAGCCATGTCAGCTTATCAAAAATAAGACCAAGAAATGGGACTGTGCTACAACATCTAGGCACTAGTTGCCTACATAAAGGTCTAGATTTGAGTGTACTGTAGGTCAATGGGAAAATGCATAACCTATGTTTTGGAGGGAGAAAATTGGAAGCCATGGGAGAGGACACACAGAGGCCCACCTGAAGGTGCCCTGCATCACAATTATGATGATGTCAGTTTGTGGGGGCACTCAACATTGAGGTCATCAGCACCCATACAATTTTGCAATCTTTCCTGTTCCAACTTGCCACTTCCTGAATTATGATGAGGACAAATTGAACACCCAGTCCCCAGGTGGAGAAAATCCCCAATCTGGCCAGAAATCGAACCCAGGACCCTGTGATCCAGAGGTAAAAATGCTAGCAACTAGACCACAAGCTGCAGGTGGTGCCCTGGAGCCAGCAAGATGCTACCAAGTGGTTGCTGCACCAGATCCAAAAATCATGAACATACAATGCTGGAGTAACCAGAGGCCCAACAGAGATTACAAGCCCACTGATGGCTATGAGAAAGAGTGTGACAACATAGAGGATACCATTCTCCTGAACCTGAGGGGTGTTGGGTGAAGTCCCAACTCTAACCCAGAAGAGTTGACTGGTGGAATAAAAACTCATAGATAAAAATTGGAACAGGGCCATGGGAGCCCCAGTCATGTAGGATAATTAAAATGTGATGGCACCGAGCTGTGCCGCATCCCTTATGTAGGCCAAAGAAGACTGCAACAAGGTGTTGGTGGTTAGTAAAAGCCTGTCAGATTGTTGTTTCCAATCTGAGTAAATGGTCAGTTGTAAAGCATCCTTCCCAAAGCCAGTATGATACAGGAATGAAATACCCTGAGATTCGAGCACTCACCGTAATAAGAAGCTAACCATCCTCTCTAGCACTTTATGAAGTACGTTCATCAGGCTAATCTGGCAGTAGCTGTCAATAGACATTGGGTTCTTTCTGGGCTTAAGGATGGGGATAACTTTACTGTCTCACTACTGTGAGGGGAAGACACTTGAGAGCCAAATGCAGTTGAAGACCCTGAAGAGATTTTGCCTCTTGGTAACATCCAAGAGTTGGATCATTTGGTTGTGGATGAATGCAGGCCTGAGGCTGCGGCATGTGAAGAGGTAACAGCCTGCAAAAATTGCCATTCAGTGAAGGGTTCATTATAGGGTTCAGCTTGGTGGCAGTAGAAACAGAAGGGGGTCTGTACAACTCTTGTGTTTCTGCCGGAGAAAGGTAGCAGGACAATAAGAGGATGCAGGTGCTGTCACGAGGTATTATGCAAGGACCAACAGACCAGTTCACAGAGCACCCTGGACAGTTGATTATCACTGTGGCCCAGAAGGCTACGGAGCTCGGACCAAATCTGCAATGAAGAGGCATACGTTTGCAGGGAGGAAATGTAGCACTCCCAACATTCCATTTTACTCTGCTTAATAAGGTAGCATGGAGACACTTAAAAGTGATAAGGTTGGTTTGCGAAGGGTATCATTTAAATCGCTGCACTAACCATTGGTGGTCCCGGATAGTAACTGCTGTGTCTTTGATCCATCACAGCATCAGTCAACAATGAGAAGGACCTGTGGATACAGGGATAGCAGTGCCATCAGCATGAAGAATAGTAGCAGAGTTGTCTTGAATGACGGTAATGACGGTATCAATGCTAACCAAGAGACAGGTGTCTAAGTGCACAGTAGAAGTGGGGGGAGGGGGGGGAGGGCAGGGGAACAATAGCACCAAAAGTGGTCACTGTCACAAGGATCATCATGGGGTGACCAAGGCAGGGAAGCCACGAGAATGTGGGAGGATACTGTGAGACTGGCAGCAGGAAGGTGCCTCGAACGGCACTGAAGTGGGTAGGGGAACTGTCATTGTGGAGACACAAATCAACGTCTGTAATAAGCTGGTCAATTGGAAGACTCCTGCCCATGAAAGAGGCACTCCTCCATATGGTGTAGTGTGCACTGAAGTTCCCAAGGTGGGAGGTGATGTATAAAGGTAGGCAGTTCAACATAAGGAAGGAGGTAGACATTGCAAACAGTGATTGCTGCGGCTGTTTGCTCTCTAATCACTATTGCTTCCAGGTTGGTACACAGGGGGATCCAGTCAGTAATGACATTGGGGCAAACCAAAGTGTAGACCCCTCCAGATGCTATCCTGAGACCAGCACAGATCTGACAGAATGCCCGATAACCACAAAACATTGGAGATGCATCATCACAGATGCGTGTTTCTTGAAGAGCAATACAGAACAGAGAGTAAGAGGGAGAGTAAGAGGAAACAAGGTGTTGAATTTCTGGTAGGTGACAATAATATCTACTGCAATTCCACAGGATTAGCATGTGGTGAGAATCCAAGTTAGGCATAAAGAAATGAGGGGGCATCAAATCACCTGGACAGTCGTCACAAGGATTGGGTAACATCCATAAATAAGATGTCAGACTCATATTGTGAGGGAGGAGATGGCACCACAAGGGGGGGGGGGGGTGGCCTTGTCCAGGGATTTACGGTTCTTCTTCTTCTTCCTGTTTTTCTTCTCTTTCAGAGGTTGAGGAGGGCAGGGCACAGAGGGTGAGCAGGCTTCCACAAGATCGAGAACCGAAAAAGAGCAGGTGACCTCGCAGTGGACATACGGTATGTCTCGTGGCCAAGTTGTGGCAGTAGGCTTCTGGTCTGAGAGATGCGGGTGGAAGGTTCCTGAGGTGGAGCCCGATCACCAGCAGGTGCTGAAGAAGAGGAGGCTTTTCTTCAGCCAGAGAGGTGCACGGTGAAGAAAATGCAGCCTGAGAAGAAGAATGGGCTGCAATAGCTCAAGGGACCCGTGTGTGCCACGCACGAATTCTCAAAAGAACGAAGAGTCCACTGGGGGGGGCAAAGGTAGGTGGGAGACTGAAGGGGGAGTCCAAGGGGCATGGAGCAAGTTCATAGTCCTGGAGTTACCAATAGGTGTCTATAGTATGAATAGTGATGCAGGGGAAAACTATGTTTCATAGTATAATTCCATCTAGTGCAAACTGCAGTGATCAAAATAGCATTGTATGGCAGAGATCAAATGAATGAGGCAGTACAGTTGTAAGACACTGACCTCATATGCACAAGGATGGATTCTTCTCTATCTGGTCATACTGAATTAGATTGTCTGTTGTTTTCCTAAATCATTTCAAGCAACAGACCTTGGCCAACAACCTGTCCTATTCTCAAACAACATATGTTCATATTCTATGTAGCATTGTGAGATGATTTCAGGATGACTAAATAAATGAAGGTAAAATAATCATCTGTGCTCTAACTGAATGCCAAACTGCAGCTGTCTGAGCATGCTCACCAAAGATACTTTTACTTTGTGACCACTACATTGTTGTTAGGCAACAAACAAAGTGTCACACAAATACAAAAGAAAACACTTTCTAATTCTACAGCTATATGTGCCTACTACATTACATGTTACTGCTATATGGAGATGAACAAAACTGAATGTTTTCAAAAAAAAAGTGGTAGTTCAGTGGTATCATTCGAAAACTAGAGTATGACTCTGATATTAACAGGTTGAACACCAAAATGATTCTACTTCATTTTCATTTGTGATTTACTCATTCACTCCATTTCCATGTAACATTATAGTGGAAAGTAGAAAAAAATCAATAAATTTGGTGCATTTTCCAAATTTTGAAATGTGTAATTTGCAAAGCCAAGTGTTCCAAACAAAGCAGATGCCTCTAGAATAAAGATGAAATTGGTAGCTCAGACGTGCCAGTACTAATGATGAAATTTAAAAATTGAGATTACCAATGGGTGCGAGTGGAGTGTCAATGGTAGGGCTAGGCACCTTGTACAGAGGGGGGGGGGGGGGGGGGGGGGGACAAGGATTAACAAAAGAGTTTGAGGTGCTGTCTTCCACTGAAATTGAACACAAGCTAGAGAGATTTACTTCCCCTGGTGGGAACCTGCTGTGTCAGAAGGGGAAAGAAATGTAAAATGGCATGGCACTATAAATCTTCCAGAGTTCAAACATATGGCAAATAATGACATCCTTTAGAGAAATGGCAGCAATGAGGCGTCATTCAACATGCTAAACAGACTACTCTGGCAGCGATCGAGGGGATGGGATGCAAACAACTGCAGACTAAGGCAGACATCATAACAAATTATACCTGTTGTCTGGGCTCTAAAGTCACACTTTGATCTTGTGTGACAGTCAGAGAAGGTTGATAAGACCAGCCTTGCACATACAATTTTAATGAACATCATACTCTGCACATCTCAGAATTTGCAGCAATGGCCCCAGGACTGATTGTTGCCCTTAGTTCTGAGCTGAAAGGTAGGCTTCAAAAGAAGCTTTGAAGATTCTGTGACAAGTTAGGCTTCAACTTCCAAGACTTGCATCATAGGGTTGATAATTGTAGGGGCCTCCTGTATTAACCAGGGGTGCATTATATGAGGGTCATCCACAAAGTAACTTCCGTTTCTATATCTGTCCGTGGCAGTGCTACGATCGCAGTTCTGAGCATGCGCAGCAGTTACTCCTACTCAAAGAGAAGACATGTACACCATTTTAAGACTGCTGCCACCGACGTGTTCTTTGTAGTGTTTCTTTATAATGTCAACCGTAGTTGGAAATGTCGCCATGTGTGAAATCAGATCTGTGATTCGTTTTCTAACTGCAAAGAAAGTTAAACCAAAGGAAATTCATCAGCAAATCTGCAAGGTTTACAGACAAAATGCTATGAGTGATTCAATGGTTAAAAGATGGGTCAGACTGTTCAATGAAGGACGTGATCAAGTGCACAATGAAGAACGATGTGGACGCCCGTCTGTGGTTACAAATGAACTGGAGGCAAGTTTGGATATCCTCTGGACAGCCTGGACCTCACTCCTAGTGACTTTCATCTCTTCTTACACCTAAAATCTGTCCTCGGTGGTCAACACTTCAACGATGATGACGAGCTGAAAGTACTCGTTACCACAGAGTTGAATACACAGGTGGCAGCCTTCTATGAAGAAGGCATATAAAACCTGTGCCATGCTATGGCAAGTGCCTACAAAATTTCTGATGCTATGTAAAAAAGTAATTTAATAGTTTTAGATTTTTGTACAATAAATACTTTTTCTGTATCTGTATACATTTGTTTTTATGTAACCAAACGGAACTTACTTTGTGGACATACCTCGTATATGGAGTCTGCTAGCCACGTAGCTGACTGTGGGGTGAGTACAAGTGTTTTTCAGATTAGACAACTCTCCAAGTATAGATAACAATATCAGTATGAGACCCAGAAGAATCGGTGTAAGGCCAACGTACATGTCACCTACAGGCAAGAGTATTAAAATCCTAGAGATTAATAGTTGAGGCAACAAAGTTGCACAATTTGAAGTGCTTCTGAAAAATAGTGCAGGTCACATAATATTAGTTGCAGAAAGAATGTGTGTTCAGCAAGCTAGATAAAGCGTCCCCGATGACCTCTCGGGGAATTAGAAATTTTAGATGTCGACTGGAGAATCCAGAACAACTGTGGCTCAAGTTTGAAATAATAGTTGACCACGGACTGGGTAGATGATATTCACTGAGTAGATGAGTTTGTAATCCAAGGGACCCGCCATACCGTACAGCTGCTGTAAAGCGACTTCTACAGAAACAGACTTCTGCATAATAGGTGTAATACAAAATGTAAGGCTATAGATAGAGAGATGTTGAATTAAATGAGTTTAGCTGTCAATATATCAATGTGTGAAGCTTTCAGTGAGTATTGTGGAAGAATAGTATTGACAGACCCCAGAAAAAAAATCCAGATGATACGTAAAGGTTGTCGGTTGTAAAACAGTGTCCCCATACGTGTACAAATACAAACCAAAAGTGATGGTAAAAACAAACGGAGAAATATTGGGCTCCATTTTCAAATATTTCTTTACAAAGAAAAATGCAGGATTATTGTCCCAATGTAATTGTCACATCAGTGCAAAGATCAATGGTACTGAGAAACAGTTGAAATTGTTACAGTTAAACCCTTCCACATCCCCTGGCTACAGTTGCGCACATTAAGCTTCGCTGTGGTCTAGCTGCAGCACAGGTGTTTCCCCTCGGTGGTGGCCTGAGGCAGACATCTGCGGCCGTTCAGCCTCTCTGTCGAGTGTGAGTGCTGCTAACTGTCGGGTGTCGCTACAAATGTCTCAGCTAGTCGACGTAAGAGTGCATCGTAGCAATTAACCGCAAGAATACACAGATGTGGTCAGTTCGCTGTATTCCACTGTGTAATTGAATATTGTTATTGTTATTTTTTGTGGTAATTATTGAATTATCATTTCACTATTTACTACAATAGAAAATATTTTGTAGTTAGTTATTTTAGTCCATAAAATGAAGTCAGTGTACAAAGCATGTTTCAAAAATGGATACATATTTTTGAAGAAATCTTGTGTCTAAAATCATTAAAAAATCACCTAAGAGCATTAGCGTAGAAAGAAAAATTTTCGTACCTCCAGAAAAAAATTCAGGTCTGAAAGGATTAACAACACTCTGGGGTCCTATCACATTCCATACTGAATTTGCAGCTGAGATATATTGTAGATACCTTAAAGCAACAGTGGTGAGTGTTTGGAAGAAAGTACGGATCACAACACGTCTACAAGGAAGATAATAGAAATGATCAGAAAACCACAGTCCAGTATCACTTTCATTTGGTGTAGAACCTTAGAATATATGCCAATGAGATATCTTGAACAGAATGACCACCTCATTTCCAACCAAAACTTAGATCATGTGAAACTCAACACATTTCTCACACATGACAGCCTGACAGTCGTGCATCAAACTAGTCCGTAGATGGTAGTAATGTCAAACTTTCTGCAGGCGATGCAGTTACCTATAACAAATCAGTGTCTGAAATTAGCTGCACAAATATTCCGTCACATCTCAATATGATTTCAAAGTAGTGTAAAGGTTCACAACTTGCTGAAATGTTCAGAAATATAAAATTGTGCTCATCACAAAATGTAAACACGTAGTATCCCACAACTACAATGTAAATGAATCCAGTCGCGGATACATATGGGGGTGCACGGGGCGTGCATTCCCCTCTTACGGGGGCACCCGCATTGACACCTGCGCCACCCCCACCGGCCAGCCTGCACACTATTCATTCGTTTCTTTCATCAGTTTACTCGACTGAACCGAATTATCGAGTAGTTTTACTTTCCTGTGCAGCACGCGCATCCACATCGTCGTTATTTCGTATGTTTCTGCCTAGTACGTAGATTCTGTTATGCAAGCATTGTCTGTTTGTCCTATATTGTACTATCCTACTTTGCACACACTGTACAAAATATTTGCTTGTCTACCTGCATCTATTGCTACAGTAGAAAGAACTTTTTCAACATTGTGGCATCCAAATACACGGATGAGGTCGACAATGGAGGAGGATCGACTTATGGTTTATCTCTGTTGAACACTTACTCTGACACCGATTGTCCTATTGACGATGTAAATAACCAATTTGCCAGGAAGACTAGGTGCATAGAATTCATCATTTAAGGAAGAGAACCACAATTTTAACTTTTTTATATCAGAAGATGGCATTGTCTTCTATATGTGTACAATCAGTTTAAATGAAACTTTCTTAAACTTTGCATACAACTTTATTATTTTTTTATCATAGTAAAAGTAAAGGTAGCTCAAGATATCTTCAGTGCCCCCTCCTTGAGGTTTATCTGTATCCACCATTGTTTGAGTCACAGTTGGACTGGGTCATTGCTTACAAACACCTGAGTGTCACAATGTAGGGATATGAAATGGAATGGAATGATCACATAGGTCCAGTCTTGAGTAAAATAAGTGCCAGACTGTGATCCAACACTAGAAGAATGGAATAAGTCTACAAAGGATATTGCACATAAAACATTTGTGTGACACATCCTAGAACATTGTTCAAGTATGCGGGACCCATACCAAATAGGACTATCAGAGGATACTGACAGTTACAAGTAGAGCAAATGGTCACAGATCTGTTTAACCAGTGAGAGAGTGTCATGGAAATGCTGAAACAAATAAACTGGCATACGCCTGAAAATAGGTGCAAATTATCCAATGAAAGCCTCCATATAATTCTAATACTTACCGGAGATTCTTGCTCAACGCATACATACTCGATCTCTTGCTTCACAGATACTAGTGGATCAGTCTCCACCTGAATGAAAGTAAATGACTTATTACAATTGCAATGCAGAATAAACAAATCACAAATAAAGACTAGTCCACATAATACAAATAATTACTTCATGGCACCTGAAAGTCTGTGTAAGATCATGACTCAGACCTGTGATTCCTGCTTGTCGCAAGGACCAAGATGCACACAGACATAGGGACAGACACAAAATGAATCAAATGTAGTGAACTTAAGTAAACTGTTTGATGGGGATGAAATCAGTGCATCACATTGCAGGTTTGGCAATATCTCTCTTCCATTTTCATTGGTATTAGCTCATGTCCACATCACTGCAACCTGCCACACTTCTTGAATGATTTCTTTCTCTGTAACTAGGAACTGTGATTAACAAAAAGCATATAACAAAAAAATCATTCTAAGGCACATGAAAGTGAACATCATCAAGAACAGCACAGCAAACAAAGGACAAAATGTGGAATTTGTGCAATAAATTCTCACTGGCGTACAATAATGGGCCCAGGAATTAAAGCAGTTACAGAAAAATAAATCATTCATTCAACAACTGTGGCAGGTTTCAGTTTTTTCTTCACTGATATTTACAAAAACAGTCCAGGTGTTCTCAAACGATCAAGGCTAAAATAATGTCATTTTACATCATGCTCCCTCATGGAGTTCATCCTCATTCTTCCATTCATTTCTGTGTATTTAATTCATTACACCTAAGGAATATACATACATCTCCTGCAATATGAGAAATGTGCAGTAGTTGATTTAGTCAGTGTCATCTTGGCAAGCTGCTGGTTGATGACCTGGACTTAAATCACATGCAGTCTTCAGGAAAAGTCAGATTACAGAGATACAGCACAGCTGTACAAAAACTTAGGACTGGGGCACTCACACAGGGGCACCACTGGAATTTTTGGCTCCTATTCCACCACACTGTACTGAGACAATGTGATTGGAGGAATACTTGTGCCTGATCTGAACTCAATCCCAGTGTTCCCTCTCTTGTAGTCCTCTGAACAACAACAACAACAAGCATCAACTTGTGACATGTTTTTCTGAAACTGCATGTAAGTTCTCTTTCATTCTCTACTGAGTTGGCAATCTGAAGAGAAACGTTATGTTGGAGAGGAATTAATCAAGAATTTGATACTGCTTTCCCAACTCGCAACCATCATCTTTCAACCTACATTACACCAGAGCAGTATGACACTGTATCTGCATCAGCTAGCTTCACCAAATCTCAACTGAATTGTCACATTTGATCCTAAGATAGATCTCAGGTTACACAACTGACCAGTCTGTCACCAGAACACACATTCTGAAAACTAAGACAGACAAATAACGAATGTTGTCAGTGTTTCTGTTGCATTATGCAATGGGATGAAGCCAACTCCCAGTACTGGTAGGATCAGCTGATCCATTCCACTTTCTGTCTTTTGATACCTGGAAGAATTTTTCACCTTTGGGCAGTGTTCTAATTGTGTGCAAATAATAAGGTAGGTGATGAGTCGATGCACAGTGGCAAGCCGTAGTGAATCACGTGCCATTCCAGCCAGTACCATACACTAAGGTGACAAAAGTCATGGGATACCTACTGTTATGTTGGGCCTCCTTTTGCCCAGCGTAGTGCAACAACAAGGTATGGCATGGACTCAACTAGTCACTGGAAGAGCCCTACAGAAACATTGTCATGTTGCCTCCATAGGTGTCCATAATACTAAAAGCGTTGCTAGCGCAGGAACTTCAAGTCCACGAATGGCTGAAAATGGTCTCAAAGTAGCCGAACATAACTATTTCCAGTCAATGATCAGTTCAGTTGGGCCAGAGGACTCAATCCTTCCACGTAAACACAGCCTGCACCTTTATGGAGTCACCGCCAGCTTGCACAGTGCCTTATTGACAAACTGGGTCCACGGCTTTGTGGGATCTGTGCCACACTCAGTCCCTACTGTCAGCTCAAACTAACTGAAATCAGGACTCATCTGACCATATCATAGTTTTCCAGTTGTCTAGGGTCCACCTGATGTGGTCACGAGCCCAAGAGAGGTACTGCAGATGATTTTGTGCAGTAAGCAATGCCAGTTGTGTCAGTCGTCTGCTGCCTTAGCCAATTATTGCTAAATTTCGCAACACTGGCCTAATGGATACATTCGTCACATGACCCACATCAATATCTGCGATTATTTCAAGCAGTGTGACTTGTCTATTAGCACTGAGAGTGCTACACAAACGCCACTGCTCTAGATCATTAATTGAAAGCCATTTGCCATTACATTGTCTGTGATACGAGGTAATGCCTGAAATTTGGTATTCATGGCACACTTGTTGTGATGGATCTCAGAACATTGAAATCCCTAATAATTTCCAAAATGGAATGTCCTATGCCTCTAGCTGCAACTACAATTCTGCGTCCAATGTCTGTTAATTTCAGTCGTGTAGCCAAAATCAAGTTGGAAACCTTTTTACACGAATCACCTGAGAACAAATGATAGCTCTGCCAATGCACTGCCCTTTTACCTTGTGTACATGATACTACAACCATCTGTATATGTGCACATCGTTACTCCCTGATTTTCGTCACTTCAATGTAATTCTACCAAGTCCACCTCTAGTGTATGCTTCAAGCGGGACACAAAACATTTAGTGCAGATTTTTGTGTTAGTTTAGTAAGGTGAACATGCTTCATTATGGGTGGCATTAAGCAAACAAGAAAACAAGAACAGCTTTCTGAGCATATATATTTTCCTAGGAGGAGTCAGAAGCTGGAACATGGCGCAGTTGCCACAGTAGGCAACAGCTAGAGTGTGAGGTGTGGCACAGACCAAACTGGTGATGCTGCAAAGTATTATCCCTTTCTCTACATAGAGTGTACAAGATGACAATGATTGATCCATATGAAAAAATAAAAATAAAATAGTTGCAAACTACAGTTTGCACACACTTTATTCAACATGTAAATGTCACTACAGATATTCAGATTTTGGTTATGACATGTTTGATACGCCTGTCATCATTGGCAATGATGTGGCACAGACAAATAGTGACATTTTGGATGGTCCACTGACGTGTTGGAACATTGATGCTGTCGATGACCTCCTCAATGGCTGTTTTCAGCTCAGCAATGATTTTGGGGTAATTGCCATACACTTGTCTTTAATATAGCCCCACAAAAATGAGTCACGTGTGTTCAGGTCTGGAGAATATGGCAGCCAATCGAGGCCTGTGCCAGTGGGCTCTGGGTGCCGAACGCCAGAATGCAGTTCCCAAAGTGCTCCTCCAGAACATCAAGCACACTCCTGCATCGATGGAGTCGAGCTCCATCTTGCCTGCACCACATCTTATCAAAATCAGGATTACTTTGGATAATGGGGATGAAATCATCTTCCAAACCCTTCACATACCATTTGGTAGCCACCGTGCCATCAAGGACTATCGCACAGATTATTCCGTGACTGAACATTGCACATCACACAGTCACTCATTGAGGGTGAAAGACTTCTCTCTTGTGAAGTATGAATTCTCAGTCCCCTGAATGCGTCAATTTTGTTTATTGATGAACCCATCCAAATGAAAGTGGCTGGCAACAACAAGGCACATAGTAATTCCCGTCATGCAGCCAACAGTCCAGTTTGAACATTCTAATACAAACCGTTCAGAAGTTATGGCAATTTTATTTCATGTAGTTCAATAACTGTCACCCTGTATTACACAACTGCATTCTCCATCTCTCCCTACAAAGACAGCATTGTGCAGCTGCCTTTTTACTTGCACACCACTCTAGTACCAAAACATATGCCATCACTATGACAGAAAATGTACAGCATCACTACAGGTAGCTCTTCACACCCATTTTGTAAGAGTCACACGAGACCACATACACAGTATTTTACATCATAATTATACTATTTTTAAACCCCACTTACACTTATGGTAGATAACAACAATTATCTGGAAAAGTTGAAAATATTTTAACCAGTAATGCCAATATTTTATTATCCATGATCAACTTCAAATAAATCAACATTATCTTCCTGAAACCATACACACTACGGATGCAAGAGAGGTGGTTTAATTGGAGCTAAATTAGGAGGTAACAGTCACACAATTAAAGTTTCTGGAAAAAAGAAGACTTGCACAAATTATCTGTTTATATTTTTTTAATGTTTTATCAGAAATTAATCATATGATTAATGATTACAAGATACAATGCAAATACACATACTGAAAACAACAAGAAATGGTTCCCATTTCTACTCTACATTGATACTCTGAAAGTGACTGTGTGGTGCACAGCAGAGGGAACCGTGTGATGCTACTAGTCATTCCCTCCCCTCTTCTACTCACAAATAGAGCGAAGGAGGAACAACAGTCTGTACGCCTCCATATGAACCCTACTTTCTCGGTCCTTACATACAATGTGTGTTGGCAGTAGGATCATTTGGCAGTAAGATTCAAATGCCAGTTCTCTAAATTATCTCAGTAGTGTTCCTTGAAGAGAACATCGCCTTCCCTCCAGGAATTCCCATTTGAGTTCGCGAAGCATCTCCATATCACTTAGTTGTTCGAATCTACCAGTAACAAACCTAGCAGCCCGGCTCTGAACTGCTTCAATGTCCTCCTTCAATCTCCCAAACACTGGAGCAGTCTCAAGAACAGGTTGCACCAGCATCCTATATGTGGTCTCCTTCACAGAAGAACCACTTTCATAAAATTCTCGCAATAAACCATTTGCCTTCCCTAACACAGTTCTCACATGCTCATTCCATTTCATATCACTTTGCAACTTTACACCCAGATATTTAAATGACTTGACTGTGTCAAGCATGACACTACAAACATTACAAATTTGTTCTCCCTACTCATCCTCATTAATCAACATTTTCCACATTTGGAGACAGCTGCCCTACAGTCACTCATCTTCGACACCTTATTATATACCACAGCATCACTAGCAAACAACCACAGATTGCTACTCACCCTGTCCATCAAATGATTTATGTATATAGAGATAAACAGCAGTCCCATCACACTTCCCTTGGGTCCTCCTAATGATACCCTCAACTCTGACAAACACTTGCCATCGAGGGCAATGTACTGGGTTCTATTACTTAAGAGGTCTTCAAGCCACTCACATATCTGAACTCACTATGTATGCTCATACCTTCACTGACAGCCTGCAATGGAGCACTAAGGTAAATGCTTTCTGAAAATCTAGAAATATGGACTCGACCTGTTGCTCTTCATCCATAGTCCTCAGTATATTATGTGAGAAAAGGACAAGCTGAGTTTTGCAGGAGCGATGCTTTCTAAAATCACACTGATCATAGACATAAGGTTCTCAATCTCAAGAATGTTTATAATGTTCGAACTGAAAATTATTATTATTAAGACATATGATAGGATACACAAGAGATTTTTCTGGCCAGGTGTATTTAGAAGTGTCCATCACTATGTATCGCACTGTCAAGAGTGCCAGAGGAGAAAGGCAGTTCCTGAGAAACCATCTGGCTGACATACCAATTCCACCAGCCAAAATGCCTTTCCGGCATGTTGGGATTGACCTCCTCATACAATTTCCAATGTCTGCTAGTGGAAATGGATGGATTATTGTTTGCACTGATTATCTGACTTTGCTACTCAATTTCTTCTGAGACTATGCTCCCTCCTTCAGAGAACAGCGTCGTATGGTGGTTATGATACTGGATTGTTGCATGGAGGGTAGTGAGTTCAAAACTCACCTGAACTGTAAAATTTTAATTTCTATATTCGGTTCGAGTACATTCTAGAAGTACCCACAAATGGCAAGAATCATTGTACTGGAATGTTCAGTAGCTGTGTATATATCATACGTGTTCTGGCCAGAGGTAGTTCGCTCTGCTCTCTTGTATGTGCAAGTGCCGAATAAACCTTCGTTAAGTGAAGTTAGTATTCGTCATTCATCTACTTACACCTTCCTCTACGTGACAATATTTTTGTCAAGTGGAATGAACGCTTCACCTCCTATGGCCTCTAATCCGTCTTTCCGATATAGATTCCACGACTCGCATCGGGTTTCAGTCAGCTCTCAGTCCCAAGAATAATTTTAGTGCAAAAACTTTCCTGCAGGGCAACAAAATCAGGAACTTTATTACAAATCATTCTGCAGTTTAATGATAAAACTTTGAAAGTTGAAGTGTCTTTACTCTGAACGCTGTCTGCCTTCCCTTGCTGTGTATCAACTGTGAATGTTGATCTGAGCACCTCAAGCTACTGCCTAGCCTAAAAAAACCATCATGTGCACTCCACAAGTACTCTGCTACCTGAGTAGCTGCTTCCTTTCTGTGGTGTGTTTCTGACTAATCACGAGGAACCGTACAAATCCCCACCCAATAATGCAGATGTAGAAATTTGCAGTGTAGACCATCACGGAGTCGACGAAGCCTTTGACTGAGACCCTGCACTTGGCTCTGAGCTAAAGCACCCCAATCATCTCTGGGAACAATGCCACAAATTTCGAGCTCTGATTGCACCCCACGTGCGAGGCCAACATTCTTCACCACCTCCGCCAGCCATCTGTATGAACTGAGGATGGCCTCAGAACCCATGCACCAGGTGTCATTGATGCCATCACGAGCCACAACTTGAAGACATCACACTGCAGGGTGCACACTGGATAGCTACAGGCAACATCGCCTCCACATCTCAGACGAGGCCCTCTCGCAGACACACTGAGCGCACATTGGCTTTCTTTCCAGCCCCGAATGCTATCTGCCTAAGGGGCTCCATATCGCACCTAACACTGAGCTTTAGATAATTAGTAAACCCCTGCCCCTAAGTGTCTACTATGACTGTGCTGAAGGAGCAGCCATTTGTCCACTCGTAGGGTGAATGGGCGAAGCCAGGCAACCATTCTACACACTGGCCCTCCACCGCAAGTGACACAAACGCGTTGCCACTCGATCTGTGTGAGGTTGGATCCACTGTGTCGGGTACACCGTGAGGTGCCCTGGAAGCAGAGCCCGTGGGTACAACAAGCAACACCTGAGGTGTCCCACACGACACGACAGATTCTCCGTCATCACCACACCCCGAGGCAACAGCCAAAAGGCGACTAACCTTAGCAAAGAGCACATTCAGCTGTTTGTGAACTATAGCCAGTTCCTCCTCCATCTGCACACAGCATGCACACGTCCTAACCATACTAGAAAGACTAATTGAGGTAGTAAACTATAAAACCAGACAGAATCCCATATATGTAATTTGCTACCTTCCTTATGTGTCACCAACAGACCCAGATGCATTAATGAGCTATGCAGCTCCCTCTTCAGTGAGCAACTATTGCGTTATGGACTGAATGAATTCGTCCTTACAAAAACCCAAAATTGAACAGAAACAAATGTACAAAATTTAATAAATAATCTTTGAAGAAAACAAAGAAAAAGATAAAAACTTAACCTGTCACTCTGCAGGTGTGAATCTGCTGAGAACTGCTGCCCGACTGACAGTTTGGCATAACAAACTGCTAAAGCACATTGTCTCAGGAAATATCGCAACAGTTTATTTTGGCAAAAGTATACTTTTACTATCTCAGTAGTATTAATCTACTCATATCTAGTTTCAATCGTATATAATGATCATCTTTATATCTGGGCATTCACAATTTGTGAGCGGTCATTGGTCAGCCAAGTCACAAATTACACAATAAAGGTTTCCTAGATGGCATCAGCATCAAACCCTCAATAACATTTCAGTCTCTTATTACTCATAATATGTTTATACAAACAGGAACAGTTATCAAGGGTTTAAGGCTAGTGTTTGGGAATTTCTTTATACTCACTCCTGACTGATAACATTTTACTAAAAGAATTTGATTCATCATCACTTTCGTGAACACTGCGATCTGGATACAATCGTTATAAACAACTGAAATGATTCATTAGCCATTTATATCACACGTCAGACTGTAAAAAATAAACTGACCCTGTAACAAACTGTATTAGGCATTGAAACCTGAGATTAGATGGGTGATCTTGAAGGATCATATCTTCACAAATCAACTTGTCAATTTCTTTTGATTTGGGGTTCAATGTGTCACAGTTTGTATTTCTTACTAAAGATTTTTCCAAAGTTACCTCTTGTTACAGAAAGTTCTCAAGAAATTCCAGTTTTCCTCTTTGCAGCAGACACATCTGGGATGATTTGTGAACAGCGCCAGTCATTGCTCTACAATGGCCTGAGCAAGCTTTGGACGTGGCAATGATCCTCTACCACCTGGGGTATAGAGCTGGAATCGCAGCAGTCACTGCTCGAGGATTTGATTTTTCGTGTTTCAAGCTCAAAGTCTGAACTTTCAGTAAAAGCTCCAGTTGAGAACTATAAGAGCCAAAGGTGCAACGTTAATTGGAAGCTATGTTATGCCACTAATACAACATTCAGTGCTGGTACCTAATTTGTCCATATTCAAGCATAATAAGCAACAATTTTTCTTACAATATCTAACAGGGTCAGGAATTATAATGCAAAAATCAGAAAGGCTTTATGTAAAGGTATTTTGTTTTTTATGCACAAAATGTAACACAATTTCCTGGCTGCACCTGTGTACTTTCTGTGACTACAGGGTCCATTTCTGAGGAAAGGAGGCTGTCTTCAGCCTGGACTTGAAGGGCCGGCTTTCCCTAAACCTCCCAAATTGACAGTGGTGTGAGCACAGAAGGCTGACTCAGGATCTAGCCCACGATGGCCTTTGCAGAAAAGCTTGTAAGTATCCTGACAGGAAGTGGCAGCTTACAGAAGCACAGTAAGTGGGAGCAGGAAATGTCCAATGAAAATGCCGATATTCTGCTCCTAATTCTGACTGGCTGACACGCCTAATGTTAAATAATTTTTGGCAGTAGTTTGGATCTTGCAAAGAAAACCAAGGAATTATCTGGAAGCCCTCTTGGGGTATAGAAGTCTCTCACTCTCTGGGATGGGGTTGGTATTTCTTTGGTGTATTTGGAGGAGTCATAGGAGGGTAATACTTTGAGATGAACCAAGTTATTTCTTGTAGTATGGAAAATTGAAAGATTCTGAAAGTGTATGCTTCTGCATGGTGATGGATTTTGGGTTGAACCATTCCACTTCTCTAAGTGTGTGTTGTAGTTTAGCAAATTTGCAGGCACTCAATAGGAAGAGGCCTCATATTAAGTTTTGGAATGAAGTAGCTTGTTGGACATTTAGTGTACAAGACAGATTTGGTGAGGTTTCCATTAAAGCCAATAAATTATGCTCATTTCTCTGGAAACTGAAGTCTGTTGTTTTTGTGCGACTCTTTCCCTTTTGATTTTTGACCATATTATCACCAGAAGCTGCTAGGAGCCTGCTGGACATTGGGGTAATGGATTGCTTTCAGTGAACATATTCCAGTGCAGAGGTCAGATCTTTGAATATTTTTAAGAGTAGTTGCATAGCTGCAGGAGTTTGATTCAATGACTTGATTCATACTGACAGGTTGTATAGGACTAGGACTTCAACATGTATAATCAGGAACTGCTTTTGAGAAAATCAAGTTTGAAAATTTTAGGCATGCTTATAGCCTGTACAGTTGCTAGTACTGAAGTGTTCCTCAGCCTGGCAGGTAAGTTCTTAGTTTTACGAGTGTAAGATACATGGACTGAAGAGGGAGAGATCTGAACTACATCTGTGTATGATATTTATTTACATTTAAGGAAGTTTGTCACTATTTGTCAGTTCCATGTTACAAGGATATTTCACTCTAGCCATTTTGTAAAGTTCTCTCAGACAGTTAATTCAATTCATTTGGCAGTAAATTATAAATTATTCCTATCTCAATACATAAGCTACTGGCTATCAAAGTCAGCCTTCTACTGACCATATGAAAGAGTTTTTCTTTACTCTCATTACTGTTCATAAAACTTAAACAACATAAACAGCGATAGTATTAAAACTAATAAACATATTCGTGTTTGACTTTAATTCTTCAATAATTTTCACATGTCTCTTCGTATATTTGTCAGTTATCACCTCACAATACAATTCCACAAGACAGAAAGGGGTAGATTAAGACAAACTATACAGTTCTCAATGCATCAGTAGCAACATTTATTATTATCATTTTACTGTTTACACTAAACTGTGTTTGTACATTGATATGACTGATTTTTACAGGCCATCAAGGAAAAGTGTCTAATATATTGACAAGTGGTAGCAATCATCAAGACCAGAAACAATTTTCCATAAATGTGGATGCAGAAAAGCATACTTTCTGAGATCTGAACAGATGTTCACAAAAAGAGCTGAAAGCCATTTGTGGATATGAACACAGTCATTGCTTGGTGCTCCATCCATTGAATCAATTGAGTCACATTTTTTGTCTGTCGGTATCATTGTACTACTTATACTGTTTCAGAACTAAGCCTGTTGTGGGGTCCAAGTGGTATTGTACAGTAGTCTCAGTTGTGTCAGTGTGCGATACCGTACAGTAAATTACTCACGGCTCTGCGTATGTATCATGTTGTCTTCTTATTTAAACATATTATGTCACTTCAGTGTTCACTGTTATTGTGCTGTTTGTATGTACAAATGTGAATGATAACATCCATTTTGTTTCTATTTTTTACCACTTGTATGGAACAGAACCCTAATTTTACTCAAGTTGTAAAGGTGGATATGACTTTCTGCTACGGTTCAGTGAGTGGAACACTGCCATTGCTCTATGGTCAAGGTTCCCTGGCACTCCAAACGATAGACAGGGTTTCAATTTGGACCCTCAAAACTGAGGATCTTGTGCTATACTTGGGGGACAAGTATCCTAATACCAGAATAAAAGAATTTGTGGACAGTATGAAGCATATTCTTGTCCGAGCAGCAATTCATGAATAATTTCTGTATCCATACCATCTTCGGTGCATGCAGACACTAAGGCCACAATACGACTGTGGCGGACTCCAGTTCTGCCAATAGCTCTCTCAAAAATTGTTGTGCAGACCCACTATTTACATTCAACAAGGTTAACTTACAGACTGCTCTAACCTCTTCCATTTTCTTCGTATTTATAGTATTTGAAGTTCAGTGCCCAGCACCAATTTCATAAAACAGTAAGAAGCCATTTTCACAAAGTGTGTTATTTTAAATTGTGGGCAACTGCAGCCAAATCTCCACATTTTGAATGACATGATCTGCACTGGCTGTATAATACTTTTAGTAAAAGTCGTGACCAGTTCCGTGTCAATCAAAGATGCATCTTCAGGTGAGAGAGATTCTTTAACAATTCATAGCAGAAAGCTAACTGCCTTAGAGCCACTCCCCATTATTCACATCAAATCAAACTCAGTGCTATGAGTGATAGTCCATAGTTGAAATGAAGTGGATACCAGAACAGTGCCACAGGTGGGAAAGGGGAACCCAGAGCAGTCACTGCTGCCTTGCCTGCTGTTGATGCTGCTCAGTCATGATTCTGCTGTCCCCTTCATTTTAACTGTGAGCTACCACTTTTGGCACATACAAGTTTATAACCTGATGTGGATGATTGGAAGAGGCTCCAAGGCAGTTAGCTTTTCATTGTGACTTGTTAAAAAAGGATATCACCTGAGGATGTGTCTTCAATTGGTGCAAAATTGGTCGCAATTTTTAATTTTGAAAAATATCGCCATTGCAGATTGGACGACTGTTAACTACAGAACATTTCTTTTTTTAGTAACCAGCTTCAGTCTGTGGTCTCCATTACCTCTAACTCACTGACAAATAAACTAAAATTATCTGATCCTGAATTAAGTTCCTTGCAGTACATTTAACTATACACTGAAATTAAGTAATGGTAATGAATAAATTGAATGTCCATGACTTAGTTTGTGAACAAAAAGCATCAGAAATAAACAAGACCAGATAGCAATGATATTTCATCACCAATGACAACTACGTCAATCTAGTTAAATGCTGAATCTAAAGTGTCTGAAATCTATCTGCAATACTCTAAATTTTAACAGGAAGTGGCACAGATATAAACTGGTGAACATTTAGAAGCAAAATATTTTTGTAAATATATGTAAATTTTTAAAAATTGTCAGTGTGTGTACCATGTAATCTAGAAGCAATTATTGTAATTGTCAGTTTGAGTAGACCATTGCTTTTCATAATTTGTTGTTAGTACACTCTACACAAGCATCCACCTGTCGCTGCCTCTGACCGTTAGTGGATAATTTGACTTGTCCCACATCCTTGAAAGCTCTCTTCACGAGGGGATTAACAGAACACAATGATTGAATGACTGGGAATGAAGGAATGAATGATCACTGTTTCTCTAGAAGTGTAGGGACCTTCCCATCATGAACTGTTCTGCTAGATACATACCCATCCAGTGTTTAGTGAACGATTCCTCTAAATTTGATTCACAGTTCCTTTAAGCAGCTCCTACTCAGATGTAAATGTTTCATGTTCTTCCATCGGATATAATATTGCTGCATCCCTATCCAGTTTACCAAATATGTAAACCTTTGTGTGTGTTTCAGTTCAACTTTGCACTTCTGTCGTCATTGTCATTACTACTGCCTCCTGCTGATTGATACCCCTGTCAATGTGAACACCATCAAAGTAGTTACATCTATTAGTTGCCAATAGTTCTATATGACACTCCACTGCCATTCTGAACTATCTGTTGTAGTTGGTTATCATAGAGGGCATTTCATAGCATTTCTTGGGAGTCTTTACTGGCCCACCACTTATAAAATTGAATTATCTCAATCAATTGTTAGATGATTAGTCTCCTTTTAATGATGGCAATATGATTGGGTAATGTATATGCCACTTGGCTGAGGTTTTCTCTAAAAATTTTGTTTTGCATCTGGTAGTGAGTCAGACATCCGGTAGAAAGAAACAAAAGTTCATGCTCACTGTTTATACTGAGTCTTGCCTAAACAGACTTGCATGGACCATCAATTTCCATCATAGATCACAGTGTACTTAGTTTTTTGTCTACTGCAACATATGCTTCATTTTTGTTTCCCATAAGCCTATCCTTTCGGTATTACTTATCCCATCTCGTTGCTGCCAATTCTGGGTTTTGGCCACTTATCTTATGCTTTGACATTAGGATTTTAATCATTTCACATGTGGAAACCATAGGTTTGGGTCTTCCTTGAATACTTTGTGGCCCCCTTCAGCTCTCGTTATCTGGACTAGTAGCTGAGTTGCCTAACCGAAAGAATTCTTCTGTGCATCTACCCAGGTAGCTGCTTCTGTTGTGTAGAGCACAGCATTCCTGTGTAGGTGGACCCTACTGTTCTTAACCCTATGGCTGAAAGGCCCCTGTACATGATCAAACAATTCATCAAATTTTACTATGTTTGCCAAATATTTGACTGTGTACAGTTCTGCTTGTCATGTTTGTCAAACACAGCAAGTATCACAGAAATCTCGACTGACGGAAAATTTGAGAAGATGGCAGGCACTGTGTTGATGTTTCACCACAAATGTTCGATGAAAAAGTTTTATTACAATTGATACCACCGTTTCCACAAATACAGAACCTACAATGAAGAATAAATACAAAATAGCAATGGCAATTACCAAAATGGTAGAGGTGTAGCACAGTCTCCAGCAGTATATTATGCAGGAAGATGTTAAGAAGAAAATCAATATTCTGCACACAAAATGCAGCAGGGAGTGTAATAAAATTAATACACACAAGTTTTCCTTTTCTTCCATGGATGATGTAGCCTACATTTTACCACATTCTGGTATTTTAATGAACTGTCAGAAGAGAACTAAGAAGAGAAAATAATTTTTTTGCATAATCATATCTTTTTTTACAGTTTTTGAGTGCAAAGAAACTCTAAACAAGTTATTAACAGTTTCTGCAGAAAGGTTCAGAGTCGTCTTATTTTAAACCATTCCCTGGCCCAGCATCTTTTAACAGAGTGCCAGAGTCAATGTTAGAAATGCCATATGAACATTTGTAGCCATTCCCACTAGTCTCAAAATACAGCATATACAAACAGCATTTGAGGTTAAACTGACACACCTTATCGGTATGTCTACAGGCTTATTGTCAAATGTGGGTTTAGATAAGTGTGAATTTGACAAACATGTATGATTATTTACAGGGCCTACAGACCATAAAGTCATAGCCTAAATTATAACAGACCCTTCAAAGCCTCTAGTTTAAAATTTCTATTCAACTAGGAATCAAAGGGGTATGAGGACAATGATGCAGGTTCACCTTAAGTGAAACTCCATGAGCAACCCTGATCTTCTCCACCTTCTCTGCCATTTACTCCAAGACTGAACTCACATCCCAGAAGATTGATTGATTGATTTATTTATTTATTTATTAATCCATGTAACAATTTACATGTTGTGGATTTCGTCAGCAAAATCATATACAATACACCTACAATTTATACACACAAAATTAATATTTACATACATTTTTAAGGTATCTTACATTAGTTTTATATCCTTATGTAATTTTCTTATAGTACTGAAGAATTCTGGATTTCATATTACAATTTTTTTCTTGTGTATTACAATCTAGGCTACTTTAATTACACTACGTGTTTTAATTCAGATAGTCCATTACCGTGCAATAACTTTTATTTAATAAGAAATTTTTAGTTTGGTTTTGAACTTTCCAATTGTGTCAATATCTCTTATATTTTGGGGTAATTTATTATACAATTTAATGGCATTGTACAACAAGCTCTGCTGAGTTTTAACTTTATTTTTCCTCTCTAGGTGCAGATTGTATTGTTTTCTAGCTTCATAGCTGTGTACTAAAGAATTTTTAACATGGCACTCAAGATTTATTTTTTTTTATTTTTATTTTTTTTTACATACATAATACTTTGAAGAATGTATTCAGAGGGGACAGTTAGGATTTCCAGCTTTTGGAAATGTTCAAGGCAGTGAGCCCTACTGCCACTCTTTGTTATTATACAAATTGCTCTTTTCTGTAATTTGAAAACTATTGGAATATTTTTACAGTTGACTCCCCAAAATATTATTCCATAGGTAATAACAGAGTGGATATGAGAAAAATATACAGATGTGACACATGTAGTATCACACACTGCAGTCAGAATTCTAAGAGCTTAGCATGCAGTAGCGATTCTGTTACGAAGTATTTTAATGTTCTTCCCACTTTAACTGACTGTCAACATGCATACCAAGAAATTTTATGTAGTCTACACGTTCCATAGCTTCATCATTTAACTTAAAGTTGTTGTAGTGTGGTTTTTTGCAGACATAGAAGTTAACTTTTTTTTATTATTATTGGATGCCCACTCACATACACTGTTTAGTGTTTGCTCGGCTTTTTCTTCCAGTGCATCTGGTAATTTGTCACTGATTATAGAACATTTGAGTCATCTGCAAACAATATTGTTTGTCTATGCTTGATGCTCTGTGGGAAGTCATTTATGTAAATGAGGAATAGTATTGGGCCAAGGACACTACCCTGACGGACACCTATATTTACATCATTTGGGTCTGAAGTATACTTTACAATATAGTTTGAACAACTTGAAATAGGTGAGATTTCAGTTATCTGTCTTCTATTTTTTAGATATGACTGGAACCACTTTTTCACAAGTCCCCCTATTCTCAGTTCATCTAACTTATTTAAAAATATGTTGTGGTCTACTGTATCAAACGCTTTAGTTAGATCAAGAAATATACCTGTTGTGTAGTTCCCTTTACCTAACGCTTCTAGAATGTGTTTTGTGAAGTGTGCTGTTGATTCTGTGCTTTTCCCTGATCTAAATCCAAACTGGTCAACAGACAGTAAGTTGTATTTATTTAAATAATTCATTAGCCTATCTTTCATAATAGTTTCTAATATTTTTGCAAAGCATGAGAGTAGAGAAATTGGCCTATAATATTCAATTTTTCCTGCATCACCTTTTTTGAAGAGAGGTAGTAATTTAGCATATTTTAAATAGTCTGGAAAGGAGCTCTGCTTGAAAGATTGATTTATAATATCAACTAAAGGTGGAAATAGGCTCTTGATACAGTCCTTAATTAGGAAAACGGGGACTTCATTCAGACCAGCTGAGTTTTTGTTTTTCAGTTTGCTGACTGCTTTGTAGACTACTTCTTGTGTTGTAGGGAATAACACCATTGAGTGTGATACAGCATTATTTGGCTTTTTGACTTGAGGGGCTGTTAGAAACATTTCCATAATTTTATACCTATGCTACTAAAATAATCATTTATATAATTTTACAAATATATTGGGTCTTTTATTAGAGTCACTTCCTCTTTGATTTTCAAGTTTGACAGATTCATTTTCCTGGTACCAGTTCCCTGCTTTACAATCTTCCATACTGCCTTATTTTTGTTTTCAGCAGAGAGCACCAGTTTGGAGTTATGAGCTTTCTTTGCCGCAATCAATATTTTCCTATATGTTTTCCTATATCTTTTATAAAACAGTGAGAAAGAAGGATTAGTTTGGCTGTGTTTAATGGAGCTCAGGTACTTAAGTGTTTCAGACGATTTTTTGATGCCTTTTGTGGCCCACTTGTTTTTTTTTTCTGCTGTTGATAATGGACATAACACTTCAGGAAATGTTTCTTCAAAATTTAATTTAAACAATGTCATGAAATTTTTGAATTTTTCATTTGCATCTACCTCTGAGTATACTGAGTCCCATGTTTATCCTGCTATCTGTTTGGCAAACTCATATCTACTTTGTTTAGAAAAAAATTGTCTGTAAATGTACATTTTCTTTGTTTCTTCTGGAGCCACTTTTACATTAATGATTTGACCTGAGTGATCAGACAATCCTAGCTCTGCAACCACCACCTCACAGTTTTCTTTGCCTAAATCTGTTAATACCTGATCAACAGCTGTCTTTGAGTATTTTGTTATTCTTGTTGCACTGTTAACCATTGGAACTTTGCTGCAACATACACAACTTTCTGCAGCTGGCTGCAGGTATTCCCTCAATGCCTTTAGAACAGCCTCCTCAACATGTTTAATGACACCCACCCCCTCTTTCACAACACCTGCTGCTGCTGCTTCCCTAAGGTGTAGCATTATTTGAAGTACATTCAAACTATCAAGGATAACATACTGCACCCCATTTGAACATGTTTTCTCTGACAGCAACCTCCCTAACAGGTGAAATTTGTCGAAGTAGCTCAGTTTCAAATTACATTGTAAGTGGTACACGTGTAGTACCATGATTGTCCCCCCCATACCTGCCTCCCATGTACAAAGGCCTACACCTGCCACAGACTCATCAGCAAGTCGAGTCACTGTGTAGTGACAGGTAAGTACTGTATTTCTTGGAGAGGAGACGGTATCTATGGGAGAGAACAGTACTTTAAGTACCTCTGGTATCTCTTTGATAGTTATTCCCACATACTCATTTGCAGCAGCTTTCTGGACAATTCCAACCGCTTACAAACAGCAACAAACTCATCCTTTGCACAAGAGTCGCAATAAGAAAAGGGATGGATTTTTTAGGCCTTTACTGACGTTTACTCTTTAACAAACATACTATTTAGTGGATGAAGATTATAGTGACAGATTGAGCTATAGAAAATCTTAGTGTCAGGCTGTGCTATAGTATAGCCTGAGCTTTTCATTAGGTTCAGAATTGAACTGATTTTAAGTTGGCGATGCCAACAAAGGTGATAGTGTAAGAACACAACCAACATTCTCTGCCAAGTGAAGTTTACATATTCTTTATGAAGTGATTTTTCTTTATAAGATCAGTTAGCACCATAAACAAGTTATTCCTGTTAAGTAAAATAAATGGAAACCCACGTTGGAGATGGTAGCATCACCTCAACATCCATGTGTGAATATAAAATTTTCATCCCAGTCTCTGGCTACTGTGGTCATATGTGTGAGTTGTGTGTGTGTGTGTGTGTGTGTGTGTGTGTGTGTGTGTTTGTGTGTTTGTGTGTGAGAGAGAGAGAGAGAGAGAGAGAGAGAGAGAGAGAGAGAGAGAGAGAGAGAGAGAGAGAGATTGTGTCTTTGTTGTACGTATCTGCGACTCTGCTATATGGTAAGTAGCAACTATACTTTTCTCAACATTGCTGAATACAAAATTAACAAGAATTTGTGGTTTGGCCAACAGGATTTTCCTTAAATATTCGACCTTTAAAGAATCATGTCAATACAAGCTACCTTGCTATAGTTAGCTCATAAGGGTCCATTTTTGTAAGATACTTGTAGGAGGTCCCTAAATGCAGTTTATCAATACCACTGATGTTCAATGCTGGCGGTTTTTTTTTTTTTTTTTAAATATCAAATCTTGTTAAATTTTATATGCAACACATGTTTCGCATAAAACTTCCCACAAAAAGCAAAGGCTAGGGGAATTATTGCCTGGTTAAGTGCATTCTATGCTCAAACAGGGGCTTACGTAAGATCACTAATGACACAAAAACTAGACACTCTTGTTGACAGATCTCAAGATGCTAACACTGCTTTGCTCGTGTATTTCCAGGACTGCAAGAATCTTAGAAAAATCACATGGCACCATCTGAACACAGGCTAAAGAAACACAATGAAAACTACAAACAGAGAAAATTCAAATCTGCATGTGGACTTGTTAATACACAACTCTGGCAAAAAGGAGCATTCCACATGGACCTTTAGCTGTTCAGTATGATCAATGCAAGTATGGTACAAAGTCTGTTGAAGGCAACTCATAAATATGGAAAGTCATCAAGTCTTACTTGCTGTGTCCCAGATTATAATTGAATATCTAGAACAGTATGTTATGACTAAGTGCAAGTAGCGTTCTGTTTGCAGGGTCATGTCGTGTAAGTATCTGGGAATAACGTACCAAAGTGATATGAAAAGGTGCGAGCTCGTGATGTTTGTGATAGGGGAAGTGAATGGGTGACTTAGCTTTATTGGGAGAATTTTAGGAAAGTGAGGTGTATGTGTGAAGGATAGCGCATATGGGGCACTAGTACGATTCATTCTTGAATACTGCTTTAGTTTTCGGAATCCGCTCCATGTCGAATTGAAGGAAGGCATCGAAGCAACTCAAGGCAGGCTTTTACATTTGTTGCCAGTTTGTTCGAACACCACCTAAGTATAACGGAGATGCTTCGGGAATTCAATTGGCAATCACTGAAGGGTATACGACGTTCTTTGCGAGGAAACACTACTGAGAAAATTTAGAGAACCGACATTTGTAGCTGACTGCGGTGCAATCATACTGCTGCCAACATAAATTTCGAGTAAGGGCCACAAAGATATGACAAATTACGTCTCATACAGAGGTATAAAGACAGTCATTTTTCTTTCGCTCTATTTGAGAGTCGAACAAGAAAGGAAATGACATCGTGGTTCGAGGTACCCTTCGACACACACGATTACTTGCGGTGTATGTATGTAGATGTAGACATATGAACTACTCAGAAGTAAGTTTCGTATGAACCTACTGCAATTTGTTGTAAACCATAACTACCCGATGTAAACAGTAGCAAAGTTCGCCCGGCATCTGTAGCACACTGTGTAATATTAGATCACACAGACCAAACATGTTGTTTTACGATAAAACTAACCATTTCCATCGCGAATGCTCCGAAGTTCAGCTCTTTCACAAATTTTACGCCAAAGCAGGATTACTTCTCAGATTCACAGAGCTTGAATCTACACACGTAATTCTCAATTCTGTAGTCTGTGAACTGATAACGAATTTAACTGAAGTTCCAGCGGTTGGTAAAAGGGATGCGCTATTAATCGATTAATCGTAATTATTCTGGTAATCGATTACGGCTATATCAATACGTCTTTCACGCCATTATTTTACATAATATTACCCTTATAATTAATTATTTCAATTATCTCTTTTTTCTTCTAAAGTTGACTTGCGCTTTATTACGGAAAGAAGTGCGACTGTCCCCCACACTGAATAATCCATCGTGTTGGCACGAACCGGAACATTTCGTGTCGACTGTGTTTTTTATGATTGCTACCAACATCAACGAGCTAAGAGTAGTAGTGTGGCGAAGTCTGAAGCGTCTGAATTCTCAAATAAAAGACTTAACATGTGTGTTTGGACATGAACGTCTATATTTAGTGCTTTCACATAAGCTTGCTGCTTCTGTTATTTATACCACAGCTATGGATACGTACGAGTTGTGCGAATGCGTGAGTTTACGCTTATGTTGGCATTTCCATAGCGCGCCTTTTGAACCAGTGGCCACGAAATGCGCAGACACGCCGAGTAGTGGTTACTTTCCAATAACTCTTAATACTATAGCAAAAACGGAATGAGCACCCAGTGGAAAAACGCAGAAGAGCACAATCCGCGCAAATCACAGCATACTACACTGCTGTACTAAAAGCAGATTTTCGGTCGTCCTGTACAGCAGTTGCAGCATTCTGACAAACGAGAGCCTTCGATGCCATTCTATAACCAATATACTTTATGCAGATTATTCTGGTATCTGCACATTCTGTAAGAAAAAAATTAACTCACTATTTTATAATATTTAAGATATCCGGCTGTTTAGACATGAATATTACAGTGCATCAGTGGACCATATATGTTGTCGACTATGATTTGGTGGATTCTTTGATATTCACGCTTTCTCTTTTAAGTCCGTTTTTTCTGTATCCCATCAGAAGTATGCTTTCGCTTATCTTTTTTTTTACACACGTCCAAAGCATTTTATGAAGTTCTTGGAGCCTACTAGTAACCTATTAAAGTGTAAGCCATCTTTTCTCATACACCATAAACATCTTTGGGTCGGTGAAAAAAAAAAAAAAAAAAAAAGCCCAAACCAATTGTACCGTTTCCAAATACTGCTATCGAGGACACAGTTACATTAACTCGTTTCCTGTAACGGGAACTGTACTTATTACAAGGAAATGAATCCGACAAAAAAAAAGGTTCAAATGGCTCTGAGCACTATGGGACTCAACTTCTGAGGTCATCAGTCCCCTAGAACTTAGAACTACTTAAACGTGACTAACCTAAGGACATCTCACACATCCATGCCCGAGACAGGATTTTTTTTTTTTTTTTTTTTTTTTTTTTTTTTTTTTTTTTTCATTTTGTTCTTTGTTGATCGTTGTGTTTGGTCGTTGCGGACGTCGCAAGACATCCTGTTCAAGTTCGGTGGTTGATCCTTCCACTCAGTTTTTTATTACAGAGGCCAACCGGCTCTCTGACCGAACACGCTATGCTACCGTGCCGGCATAGCGATCGCGTGGTTCCAGACTGTAGTGCCTAGAACCGCTCGGCCAATCTGGCCGGCATGAGTGCGACATGTTGGCCATATATTTCTGCAAAACTCATCGTATCTATCAACTCATGTTTAAGTCCATCTTTCCTTATACTCTTGTCACTTCTTGAGTTCTTGTTAATTTACAGGTCCTGGCTATAGCCTACATCAGTAATCAAGAACTGGATTAACTGTTTTCTGTTGTGTTAACGGCAGCAATACAAACTATGGAACTGAAATTATGTGAGCAGAGAGATATGCACTATCACGAAAAATTTTCTCAACAGAATGCTTCTCTGACTGTCGTTTGAAATGTCGGAAATTGTAGTATTTCCACAGACGATATCAAAGAGTAAATGTAGCCTGAAGACAATAAACAGAATTGCCTGTCTCTAAAATGAATCGTGCAAGCAAGTGGCATTTGCCGGGAAGTCCGCTGCAACTGTAGTTCAGAGAATCCCGTGTAGCAGTAGCAGTAGCAGCACAGTGTGCTGTGATTTGTGTGTATTCTGTTCATTTGCGTTTTTGAGTTGGTTACATTAGTATACGATATATTAGTATACGTTCAACGCAGTTACTGGAAAACAGCCACCCCCGGCCGTCTCTGCGCACAGCGCCAGTGATTCAAAAGGCACGCTGCTGAGTATTTACAGACACAAGACTATTGCATATTTTAACTCACACATAATACACTTTTTTGCAGAACTACGAAGCAAAAACTTAACCAACTATTGAATTTATTACGTTTACTTTTCAAGTACATTATTTCACTTAGCAGACTGGCAATGGCAAGGAAAGCGTTTCTGAAGAAGAGAAATTTGTTAACATCGAGTATAGATTTAAGTGTCAGGAAGTCGTTTCTGAAAGTATTTGTATGGAGTGTAGCCATGTATGGAAGTGAAACATGGACGATAACTAGTTTGCACAAGAAGAGAATAGAAGCTTTAGAAATGTGGTGCTACAGAAGAATGCTGAAGATTAGATGGGTAGATCACATAACTAATGAGGAAGTATTGAATAGGATTGGGGAGAAGAGAAGTTTGTGGCACAACTTGACCAGAAGAAGGGATCGGTTGGTAGGACATATTCTGTGGCATCAAGGGATCAGCAATTTAGTATTGGAGGGCACCGTGGAGGGTAAAAATCGTAGAGGGAGACCAAGAGATGAATACACTAAGCAGATTCAGAAGGATGTAGGTTGCAGTAGGTACTGGGAGAAGAAGCTTGCACAGGATAGAGTAGCATGGAGAGCTGCATCAAACCAGTCTCAGGACTGAAGACCACAACAACAACAACAGGCTGTGAATACTATTGTACCGAGTATTTTGTATCTTTCTGAGACAGTGAGGTGGTGATGACATACCTAAATAGCTTTATCTTCTTGTACTGAATTTGTGGATGTCGCCGAAAGAACATCTGTGAGTGCACAATGAAATGCAGCATTATTCTGTGGCGACGAGTGCACGGACAATCTGCTTTACTCTTTGATTTTTATTAGTATTCTTTGTATTCACTTAGATTTTTCAACTGATTGGTGTTCGAGCTTTAGGAAATAGTTATTGTCTGACTACTACGTTGCATCTCTTTAACAGACGGCGATAAGCTGTAGTTGGCTGAAAATTTATACTTGTCCCAAAAAATACGTGGACGAAAGAAAGCTCAACAACGAAGATCTATCGAGGAAAGCTGTGAAATCAGTTGATTGTAAACAGCCAGTTTTATACTGATAAAAAGCCCTGCTAACTCGTTGCTTGCATCTCAGTCTCCTTAAAAGTTCTGTAGTGAAAATAAAATATCGATTACAAAAATAATTTACTTTCTGCTATATATACTTACGAAAACGAAAGATAGATGGAACAGCGTTATCCTCCCCGCCTTCTGCAATTTACGTAGCTCGCAAGGAAAGTGCTTTCTTCGAAACGCCCACAGCATAGAAAATAGTTTTCTGTGGGTCGGAAACCTTGCTTTGTGACAGCGGTAGACGATTTGTTTCCCATGCGCCATTCGAGAGTGGAATAGTAAAGTAGTAGTATGAAAATGGTTCGATGAACCCTGTGCCAGGCATTTAAGCGCGAATTGCAGAGTAACCATGTAGATGTAGATGTAACAGCTGTGACTCTGAAACAGGAAACCTTCAAATAAATGCGTGATCATTATATTATTACCATGTTATAGTTATTCATCAGCAAAGTGTATTACCATACAAAAGTCTAAATATATCCGCGTACTTGCGAAAGGTAACATTTGTCCCTTTCTGGAATTTATTTGTACAATAAAACGCGGCACAGCTCTTCACCATTTTTCCTGGTTAGACTGGAACATGTAGACAGTGCAATTAAAAGTAACAAATATTGTTTCTGTGCCCTAAAGAATATATAAAGTTCGATCTGCATCTCTATCAGCCTCAATACAATTCTACTCAAATCACCACAATGGCCGCAACACACTGGAAAACGGCGTCCAGTCGAAGGTTAAAGGATCCCGCGATTTGTGTCCGCCTGACAGTAAAACTCGGCGGCTTGCTGACGAGCTCGCTAGTGTCAGAGTGTTTCTCTTAATGAGGCGCGGAGCAGCCAGGGAGTGGGGGAATTGTGAAACGCTCGCTACTCGGGGGATAGGGTGCCCCTACACGGCGAGAAAGAAGGTTGCCAATGGGACCGGTGTTCGTATTCTGAGAGACACTGTCCCATAGTTGCGCGCTGCAAGATGCCCAAACAGTGGTCTTGCTAACAAATTATGAGAGTAACATAACTTTACGAAGCAGGACTGGCCTCAAGGATTTTGCCGCTGCTTGCATTTTCAGTCAATCTTTTTCACAATGTCATTCATCCACGACGTCTAATTTTTTCATACCACGCTTATTCATACATCCTACGTAAACACACCTGAAGACCGTAGCTGGGCTGGGAGTGGGATACCAGTCAGTGAAACAGAGGTGAAACATTTACAGTGTAATACGTTTTGAGTTGTAACTCCAGAATTAATTATGCAACCAAAATTAAGTTATGTCAGTCTTAGGGTACATAACTAAAATCTGTTCACTTTGACTAATTCCCTGAGCAGAACGTAGCTGAGTACCGCAGGGGTCGTCGCTTCTGTCGCACAAAGTAGAAGATCACAGGTCAGCGAGTGACTTCCACGTAAACGCTTTATTTGCTGAAATCGCCAGCACGTATATGGCGCGTCCATAAAGGAAAAACAGCTGTGGTCGAATATCGAGAGGGCGCGCTTTCCAACATGCCACGACCGTGATTTACGGCTCGATACGAGTAGTTTTGGAGGGACTTTCATTTATTGCAGCGAAAAGTAACAATTATACGATAAATAAAGTTGATGGAATGCGAACAGTGTGAAATACGAGGACACTGGATAAACAGTTTGTGTAATTCATTTAGGTGTTTTATTTCCAAAATGTTTGACAGGCTAGTTTCCGATATATAATATATGTTAAAATGTATTCATTATGGCTTCAAGACGGAGAAAAAAAGGAATGAGAGAAAATTTAAAAGAAGCTACAGACAAGGCAGAAGAAATTAGTTTAGAGTACCATGAGAAGAAGAAGAGCAACGTAAATATTATTAATCACAGATCCAAAGGAGATGGAACGGTGGGGGAAGGAAGCCGCACATCTGTCCACATGTAAACGCCCATTAATCACAATGTCTGGATTCAAAATTCTGTGGCATGTAACGGTCAGTATGTAGTTTACTTATTCTTCCTCTATTTATTACAAAGTGTTTTTTTCTCATTGATACCCCTATAGGTATTTAAGGAACTGTTAGGCCACCATATGCTGAAATTTACTTTTATTTCTTTATTACAAAGTTTTTTGCATCTGTGGGGCCTTTCAAGTTGACACAGGTCGAGACCACGCAGCCGCTAGGGCACGCGTCGTGAGACCGGTACCGGCGTGCAGTGAAGGTGCCATTCTAAAGTGACGCCATGCTCACACTTTTTTGTAATTATTAAGTGGAGTTCCTCCACGCCCACACTTGCAAGGTGACCGATCAAAAAGATCTGCCTCTTCTGCTCTGGTTACTGTTATTGTTGCCGTCTTCAGTCCTGAGACTGGTTTGGTGCAGCTCTCCATGCTACTCTACCCTGTGCAAGCTTCTTCATCTCCCAGTACCTACTGCAACCTACATCATTCTGGATCTGCTTAGTGTATTCATCTCTTGGTCTCCCTCTACGATTTTTACCCTCCACGCTGCCCTCCAATACCAAATTGCTGATCCCTTGATGCCTCAGAATATGTCCTACCAACCGATCCCTTCTTCTAGTCAAGTTGTGCCACAAACTTCTCGTCTCCCCAATCCTATTCAGTACTTCCTCATTAGTTATGTGATCTACCCATCTAATCTTCAGCATTCTTCTGTAGCACCACATTTCGAAAGCTTCTATCCCCTTCTTGTCTAAACTATTTATTGTCCATGTTTCACTTCCATACATGGCTACACTCCATACAAATACTTTCAGAAACTACTTCCTGACACTTAAATCTATACTCGATGTTAACATATTTCTCTTCTTCAGAAACGCTTTCCTTGCCATTGCCAGTCTACATTTTATATCCTCTCTACTTCGACCATCATCAGTTATTTTGCTCCCCAAATAGCAAAACTCCTTTACTACTTTAAGCGTCTCATTTCCTAATCTGGTTACTATCTAAAAATTATACCACTGAAAATGCAACGACTGATTTTGGCCTGGCTTGTCAAACACTTGTAACTTTCACAGAACCGTCATGAGACTTTTGTCTTCTTGCCATGTTAAAATTTACTTCCTTGCCAAAACAGAGAGGAGTTTCCACAGGGTAACATCACTATGGTTTATTGATTGAGGAACTAAGGAAAATTAAGGTCAGTGGCTTTCGAAAAAGCACATTCTTGGTACAAAATAAATTTGTAGTGACTTCACTTATGTTTTTCCAAACCTCACAGCATTTCTTGTTTCACCAGATATCGATGGCCCTTTAAAATTACAATTTTTCATCGGAAAAGTCTGTAACTAGTGAAATAACTCAGTAGATAGTGAAGTTTTGCATAATAATCATGTGACAAAATACTCTCCTCTTTGCGAGCTATCATTTGCCAAAATCTCGTTTCGATATCTCCAATCGTTTATGGAATATTAGGAATGTTGTGGATATTTTACTGTGGCTGGTAAATAAGTGTGCTAATTCAGATCAATTTTCTCGATGTTGGTGACAGTTGGAGTCTTGCACCCAAATTGAAAGAAAAATTCAATATGTCTGCTAAATTGCATACGCAGCAACATATTATGTACTATTGTAATATGCACCAAACGCAAAATGATAGCGACCCCTAATTTGCACTCCTTTTTTTTAAATTTCGTGCAATGTCTTGCTTCTACGTAAACAATTATGACCATTAACGAAATGATGGGACATCATCGTCGACCTGACTTATGAAGCCTATAAACAATGCAAGAATGAAACGTTTTTACCGAATAGTTTTTGTAAAATCTTTCGAGAAAGATTCCAGGGCGTGCGCCTCGATTTTGTCATCACCGATCGGCCGAAAGAAGGCAACACTGTCGCCCTCTTCTTCCTGCCCAGCGCTTTGAATGAAAATGTTTCATTGCACACCGACCACTGTATCCTGTGAAGACTCTGTTTCGAGTGTTGTGTAGGCGCACGGTAGAAACAGAGTTGCCAACACTTTCAGTTGCGCTTTCTTTGTCATCTGTTTCACAATACCGTAGTCAGTTTCGAATAAGATACTGGATTTTATGACTGATTTGTGTTTTCAACACATTCTCACACTTCTTCATATGTACAAAACTTTCATTGTCTTGCTTAATTTGTTCTTTTGGAACCAAATTAAAATTTAACATTTTGTTTCCCCCCCATAAACCTGCCGTCCTGGACGGTGGCGGTGGCCCCCAGCTCCCAACCCTGGAACCGGACGTATTTCAAAGCAAATGAGAAATGTTAGATGTTCCGAATACAAAAAGATTGTTCAAATGGCTCTGAGCACTATGGGACTTAACTGCTCAGGTCATCAGTCCCCTAGAACTTAGAACTAATTAAACCTAACTAACCTAAGGACATCACACACATCCATGCCCGAGGCAGGATTCGAACCTGCGACCGTTGTGGTCGCGCGGTTCTAGACTCTAGCGCCTAGAACCGCTCGGCCACTTCGGCCGGCCCGAATACAAAGATAGGATAACTAAACACAAGGTTCTGGAAGAAATGGGACAAGTTTTCATGTTCAGGAGAAGTAGTTCAGTGGGAAAGTTCACAATTCAAAGAAACTGGCTGCTGTACGGGAATTTACCTCTACCCACCCCACCCGAGATTCCAAATGAAGAAACTGGGAGAAGGGGGCGAATTATGAAAAATTATTATGTGAACCACATCGACTTATCCCTTCGGAACATCTTAATAGCTTTTTCTTGGATTTGACTTTATTATAGTATTGAGGACGCATGAGATGTTTATACACCGACGAAAAAAAACGCGCCGACCGTTGTGTGTTCTAGCCGCTTCAGTTCGGAGCCGCGCTGCTGCTACGGTCGCGTAGTGTAGGCAGTCTCCTTAATAGATCTGTTACATTTTGTCAGTGTCCTGCCAATAAAATCACTTCGGTTAGCCTTCTCTACAACATTTTCTATGTGTTCCTTCCAATGTAAGTTGTTCATAATTGTAATACCTACGTATTTAGTTGAATTTACGGCTTTTAGATTAGACTGATTTATCGTGTAACAGAAGTTTAACGAATTCCTTTTAGCACTCATGTGGATGACCTCAACTTATCGTTATTTAGGGTCAACTGCCAATTTTCGCACCATTCAGGTATCTTTTCTAAATCGTTTTGTAATTTGTTTTGATCTTCTGATGACTTTATTAGTCGATAAACGACAGCGTCATCTACAAACAACCAAAGACAGCTGCTCAGATTGTCTCCCAAATCCTTTATATAGATACGGAACAGCAAAGGGCCTATAACACTACCTTGGGGAACGCCAGAAATCACTTCTGTTTTACTCGATGACTTTCCGTCAGTTACTACGAGCTGTGACCTCTATGACAGGAAGTCACATAACTGAATCGATCTGAAATCCCTTGTCAATAGCACTCAACACTTAATGTGAATAAAGAGCTAGTTGTGTTTCACAAGAACATTGTTTTCTAAACCCATGTTGATTGTGAGTCAATAGACCGTTTTTTTCGAGATAATTCATGATGTTCGAACACAATATATGTTCCATAATCCTGCTACATATCCACGTTAATGATATGGACATGTAATTAAGTGGATTACTCCTACTACCTTTCTTGAATATTGGTGTGACCTGTGCAACTTTCCAGTCTTTGGGTACAGATCTTTCGTCGAGCAACGGTTTAATATGATTGTCAAGTATGAAGCTAATGCATCAGCATACTCTGAAAGGAACCTAATTGGTATACAGTCTGGACCAGAAGCCTTGCTTGTATTAAGTGATTTAAGTTGCTTCGCTACTCCGAGTATATTTATTTCTACGTTACTCATGTTGGCAGCTATTCTTGTTTCGAATTCTGGAATATTTACTTCGTCTTCTTTTGTCAAGGCATTTCGAAAGGTTGTCTTTGGTAACTCTGTTTTGGCAGCACTGTCTTCGATAGTATCTCCTTTGCTATCGCACAGAGAAGGCATTGATTGTTTCTTGCCGCTAACATGCTTCCCATACGACCAGATCTCTTTGAATTTTCTGCCAGGTTTAGAGACAGAGTTTCGTTGTGGAAACTGTTATAAGCATCTCGCATTGAATTCCGCGCTAAATTTAGAGCTTCTGTAAAAGATCGCCAATCTTGGGGATTATGCGTCTGTTTAAATTTGGCATGTTTGTTTCGTTGTTTCTGCAACAGTGTTCTGACCCGTTTTGTGTACCAAGAAGGATCAGCTCCGTCGTTTGTTAATTTATTTGGTATAAATCTCTCAATTGCAGCCGATGCTATTTCTCTGTATTCAAATCACATCTGGTCTACACTTATATCATTAATTTGGAAGGAGTGGAGATTGTCTCTCATGAAGGCGTCGAGTGAATCTTTATCTGCTTTTTTCAATAGGTATAGTTTGGTTTTATTTTTGGAAGATTTGGGGTTTACAATATTCAATTTCGCCACGACAAGCCCTGTATCGGTTTTGATGCTCGTTATTAACTGAGCATTATTTGTTGCTAAGAGGTCAAGTGTGTTTTCACAACCGTTTACTGTTGCCGTGGGCTCGTGAACTAACTGCTCGAATTAATTATTAGAGAATGTATTTAGCACAATTTAAGATTATGTTTTTTGAGTACCTCCGGAATTTAACATGTATTTTCGTCAACATATCGAGGGTAAATTAAAATCGGTACCAACTATGAGTATGACTCGGGTACGTGTTTGAAATCAAACTCAAGTTTTCTTTGAAAGTTTCAGCAACTGTATTATCTGAATTGGAATTCAATTATTATTTTATTCCGGTTGCCAACAATGACCTCTGCCCTTACTAACTCACAGGAACTATCTACTTCAATTTCGCGACGAGATGAACTACTTCTAACAGCGACAAACACGCCTCCACCAACCGTGTTTAGCCTATCCGTTCGGAACACCGTTAGGTACTTCGCAAAAATTTCGGCTGAGTTTATGTCCGGCTTTAGCCAGCTTTCTGCGCTTATAACGATTTGAGCGTCAGTGCATTCTATTAGCGCTTAAAACCCTGTTACTTTCTCATCAAAGCTACGACAATTTACAACTGTTATACCGATGGTTCCTGTATCTACGTTCTTCCTGTGTTCGGCTTGCACCCTTTCCGGGTGAAGACCTTCTTGTGTTTTCCCGAGGCCCTCTAACCTCAAAAAACCCCCAGTCCACGCCACACAACCCTGCTACCCGTGTAGCCGCCTCCTGCGTATAGTGGACACCTGACTTATTCAGCGGAAACCGAAACCCAACCACTCTTTGGCGGAAACGAGGAATCTGCTGCCTACACGGTCGCAAAACCGTCTGCGCCTCTGATTGAGACCCTCCACTCGACTCTGGTACAGAGGTCCGCAGTCGGTCCTGTCGACTATGCTGCATTGGTCAGCTCTGCAAGACTGGCAGCCTTTACCACTTCTGTTAGCCGCCAGAAACCAGAGAGAATCTCCTCTGATCCAAAGTGACGCACGTCATTGGTACTAACGTGAGCAACCACCTGCAATCGGTTGCACGCTGTGCTCTTCATGCCATCCGGGAGGACCCTTTCCACATCTGGAATGACTCCACACGGAGTGCACATTGGTTTTATTTCCCTTCTTGGCAGCCGTGTCCCTAAAGGGCCCCATAACGCGCCTAACGTTGGAGCTCCCAACTATCAGTAACCCCACACTCTGTTATTGTCCGGATCTTGCACGTTGAGAGGTTTCCTCTAAAACAGGACAGGCTCAGCGACAGTGTCAGACAGCGCCTGGGACCAGTTTGTCAGACAAACCGGGGAGGCCTTACGTGCCGCCGCCTGGGAAATCTTTCGCCGCCTGCTACGCCCTGGGGCGACCTCCCACTGAATGGCAGCGCAAAAGGTCGAATCTCCAGACTGACGTACAAATTCGCGGTGAGGGTGCGTGGAATAACCACGAGAGTGCCGCTGCTGTCGTATGAAATCGCATCCCGGACCATTGCCCAACGTGTCTAGACTGCTGACAGGTTGGCTGCCGGCCCTGGACTGGGCTCCTCCTAACCGACACACCTCCATCACTCGCACAGGGGCAGAACCAGCTTTCAGCAGAAAACACAACACACCCCCGTTCCACCTTGCAATGAGCTCTCGCTTGATAGCACTGAAGTTGCAAATGGCGTTTGTCTGGGGTCGCGGTACAGGGCATCTAGCTCTGAGCTGTCACTGTGGTGCCAACTGCTGCTGATACTGTTGCTGCAGGTGCTATACGATGAGCCAGAGCCAGATGCCGAGCATGGTGGTGGCCATCCGGAGACCGGTCTCCTTGTGACCGTAGAATGCCGTGACCACGCCACCAGCAATCACGTACAGTGACTACATTCCTACAAAGCCTGTCTGCAGTATCACAGCACGAACATCGCACATCTCGCTGCCCTATCAGACGACCTCGTTCAAACTCAGTGAGGTGTTCAAAATGGCGTCGTTCTCGCCTTAAAGGCATTCTTGACTAACATCAACTCAGCAGGTCCAGCCTGAAAGGTAACTAACGCTCACGGCTGTTGCAGCATACAGTGGGCCGGGCCACAGCTCTCAGCTGATATTCATCTACAGAAAGACAAGTTAAATGTTTATCTTTTTCTGTATTTTCCTCATAATATACTTATTAAATAACGGGAGTCTTTTTCTGTTTAAGAGGCTTAATCTTGCGTTTCTCTAAGTACAAATCCGCAGTACAAAAGCGCAGTAGTTTCTCATTTGTTTTGTTTTTAAGGCAATCGTCCGTTCGTTTAGTGAGCCAGCGGGTCACGCAGGCAGCAGCTCTCAGCTGATTCGCGTCTGCAGAGCGGCGAGTAGCGCATTTAATAAATTTCGTGCGTGTTTTTCTGTTTAAGAGGTTTAGTCTCGCGTTTTTATAAGGGTAAATGCAATGAGTCTGTAGCGCAATAGCTGCTCACTGAACAGCCAACTACATAGCTCACTAAAGCATCAAAGTCAGTTGGCGACACATCAGGAGGGCAGCAAGTTGCATATCAAGGATTCTGTCTGCTTTTATAGTTTACTTTTTCAGTTTGTCTTGCTATCATGGTTGAGTGACTGTAGGACGATACAAGATGACTTGGACAGGATTTGTGATTGGTGTAAAGAATGGCAGCTAACTCTAAATATAGATAAATGTAAATTAATGCAGATGGATAGGAAAAAGAATCCCGTCATGTTTGAATACTCCATTAGTAGTGCAGTAAATGTTTGGCGATATGAAGTGGGAAAATAATGTAATGGCAGTTGTGGGGAAGGCGGATAGTCGTCTTCGGTTCATTGGTAGAATTTCGGGAAGATGTGGTTCATCTGTAAAGGAGACCGCTAATAAAACACTAATACGACCTATTCTTGATTACTGCTCGAGCGTTTGGGATCCCTATCATCTCGGATTGAGGGAGGACATAGAAGCAATTCAGAGGCGGGCTGCTAGATTTGTTAATGGTAGGTTTGATCATCACGCGAGTGTTACGGAAATGCTTCAGGAACTGGGGTGGGAGTCTCTGGAGGAAAGGAGGCGTTCTTTTCGTGTATCGCTACTGAGGAAGTTTTAGATAACCGGCATATGAGGCTGACTGCAGTACAATTTTACTGCCGCCAACTTATATTCCGCGGAAAGACCACAAAGATAAGAGAGATTAGGGCTCGTACAGAGGCATATAGACAGTCAATTTTCCATCGTTCTGTTTGGGAGTGGAACAGGGAGAGAAGATGCTAGTTGTGGTACATGTACCTTCCACCACGCACCGTATGGTGGATTGCGGAGTATGTATGTAGATGTAGATGGTTAGGATGCGTGCATGCTGTGTGTGGATGCAGGAGGAGCTGCCCACACTTTGCAAACAGCTGAATGCACTTTTCGCTACGGTCAGTTACCTTCAGGCTGCTCCCTCAGGATCTAGTGGTAGCGAAGAATCTGACTAGTGACATGGGACATCTCAGGTGTCTACTTCCGAGGTGCTTCCTAGTGAACTCGACGCGGTGGATCGGCCCCACAGCACGGAGAGTGGCGCGTCATAGCTCGAGGCAGAAGGCCAGTGTGGAGACTGGCCGCCTGGCCTCAACCATTCACCCTATGGGTGGACAGGTGGCCATTCCTTCACCAGGGTCCGAGCAGGCACACAGAGGGGGGGGGGGGGGGGGGAGGGGGGGGGGTTATAGCTATCTGGAGCTCTAACGTTAGGCGCGTTATGGAGCCAGAGACCAGAGACTGTCCACTCGGTATGCCTGCCAGCTGAGCCTCATCCGAGATGCGTAGGCAGCCTGGCCTGATGCTAGTGAGAGGGCAGTGGGCAATCGCCTGCAGCTTGTGGCTCACAACTCCTGTGGCACGGATTCTCAATTTGTACTGCTGGCTGGTGGAGGTAGAGAAGAATACTGGCTTTGCCCTCAAAGCTGACTGGGGTCCTTTGATTTGGAGCCGAGTGAAGGGTCTCAGTCAAAGGCTTCGTCGAGTCTGTGATGGCCTTGGCTGCAGATTTCTAGCTTACGTTATCGTGTTAAGATCTGTAGGGATACCCCTGATAGGTCAGGGGTGCACTACAAAAATGCTACTACTTGAGTAGCAGATTGCCTGTGGAGTACAAATGAGGTTTTTCTTTTTGACTAGGCAGTAGTTTGAGGTGCTCTGATGAACACTCGCCGGTAGATACACAGCAAGGGAAGCCAGATTGTGTTCAGAGTAAAGACACTTTGACTGTCAAAATTTTATCAGTAAACTGTCGAAGTATTCGTAATAAAGTTGCCGAATTTACTGCCTTCCAGGAATGTTCTTGCGCTTAAGTTATTCTTGGCACCGAGAGCTGGCTGAAGTCCGAAATGGAAGGCTCTGACACATCTTGCGAGTAAGGGTAGGGGCCACAGGAGGATGAGTGTTCATCGAAGCTTACAAAAAATTTTGTCTCTAATGAGGCTGAAGTTGTGTGTGACAGTAAAGTTATCTGGTCGCGTGTAACATGTGTAGATGAAACCAAGTTAATTGTTGGATATTTTTACCCGCCACGCGATTGCGCTGTGACAGTTCTACAGTCACTCGAAGAAAGTCTACAGTCGGTAGTGCATAAATAACCAGATCACACAATAATGGAAGCGACATTAACCTACCGAGTATAGACTCCGATGTCTATGAAGTCTTTCTGGGAGGGAGGAGGGGGGGGGGGGCGGTGGAGGATAGACAATCATTCGAGATACTTTAGAAATGGAGATTAGCAATGATGCTCTCATTATAGCAACTACGGCTACGAAAGTTAATAATTCGGTCAAGAAGGCTACGAATGTTTCTGTTACATAGAGCGGATAAGCAGTTAGTAACGTCTCACTTAGTGAAGATGGGCGTATAGACCAGTCAAATTGCAGATATACCTCGCAAAAGGTGGGATAGAAGATTCTATTTTTTTAACTCGTTCATATTGTTGGAAAGGTTAGAAAACCAAGTTTTGCCAACAAAATTTCTCTTGGGAAAATTTTCTGCAGTCAAAAAAACTTCGAAAATTTCGGACTTTTTTCAGTTTTTTAAAAATATCTCAGTTTCATTTGCTCCTATCGCTTTAACATCTATTTTCTTTTTTTAAAGAGCAGAAAATTCTCTACAAATTTGTTTCTTACCATTTTTTCTGCTCCCAGTATCTAAGCCGCTACATTGCGTCAAAAAAACATCAATTTTTCATATTTTGAGCATAGTGGCAAGGTACCTTATTTTTGAACACTATTTTTTTCAGTTTCTGTTTGTGTAGTATAAATACATTATACATCATGCTATATGTTGGAATTTACCACCTCACTTTCAGGTATTCAATTTCTCTGTATGCGACATGAGGATTGCTGGGCACCCAACTATTGTGATTCTTACATCACTACCTGAAGTTCACTATGGGCCACCTCAGCCCTGGTATTTGTAAAACTATAAATATAAAAATACATCATTAAGACACCAACACACACACACACACACACACACACACACACACACACACACACACACACACACACACACACACACAAAATAAATTGTCTCAGGAAACCGAACTATTATTAGTGCAATAGGCAACCTAATTAGACAGGTAATTATTCTTGTGTGTGAAGGCCACACAGTTGTCATTAAAAATATGTAGCTTTATTTCAGTTAAAATGCATTGTCAGCTACTAAAAAATGTTGACAGTTCTGGGTGTGTAATACTTGTAATATCGCTCTTTAGTGCACTTGAGACAGGTATGAGCATCACTTCCAACGTTTTGATGGGCCAGGTTCCTCAATGTCATCAGAAATACCTTGAGTTAGGATTCAGGGTCTGTACATAGAGTTGATCCCAGATTGACCTCTTCTTTAAACAGTGTGTCAGCCTCAGCAAGTTCGTTGCTTTCGTCAGCGGTTTCCTCAACATCCTCCATAACATCTTCTTCACTGTCCTCATAAAAATTTTGGCATGTTTTCACAGTTGACCCCAATACATTTATTGCAAATTGAAGAACATTTCAAACCCGCTTTTCTGCAGGAGAACGCTCCGCCACAGTTGAGCTTGCATGAGCATGAAAAAAATGTGAAGAAGTGCTTCAGGTGCCGGAGCTTGGCACATTATAACGAATATTGGACCGTGGTCACTGTGATTCAAGCCCCATTTCTCAGGAGGTTTCCAGTTTCCCATCCAGCTTTGGACTTGTTGGTAAGTCCGCAACGAATGATGTTGTGCAGCATCTTATGTAGGTGGCAACCGTGCAAGATTTAGTTTGCTTTTTGTGGAAGACTTGGCGAGTAGCTGGTACCGCAAATGGTCTAGTGTGTGGGAACTGCTGACACCTCCACTATACAATGCGATAGTAATCTGTTATCCTGCTGTTATTATTTCTTCATGGGTAGTATGTAGTTTATTGAACGTGCAAAGCGCTGAGGTTAGGTGTTCATTTTTCGCAACAACATTGCAGCACTTAATTTTTCCTTGACCAAAAAAAGCGGATGTTGCATCACATCCGCTAAAGGCGTGAGTGAACAGAATATATTCACTGTCAAACTTGTAAGATGCAGTGGAAAAACACTTGTCTTCTGCATTTCCTTTTCCTGGCTTTAAGAAAAATAAGTTGCCTTGCCCCAAACCGGTCATGAGCAAAAGGAGGTCAACATCTTCTCCTACAATGACAACACTTCCAAAATCTTTGGTTCTTGAAATGGTAGATGTTACAATCATAACGTCAGCATCTTCTTGTCCTGGCTTTGAAGCTGTTTCAGCTATCACCACATCGTCACCATATTTCTGGAAAAGGCGAGCCTTGACAGTTCGAATATCAGGGCGAGGTGATATGGGTATTTGCTCTAACAGATTGTCCATAGAAAACCGACATTCTTCCGTATTGGTTTCCAGGTAGGCAAATATAGCCTCCATGCCTTCATATACTTGTGTTGCAGGTCGGTAACCTCGATTCTGTCCAATAGTTGAAACACGGTGAAAGAGCTTTCTGTAGCAAAATCCGTGGTATCACCCATCTGCAGCAACCAAATCATTTACATTTTGAATCAGCTCTATCACTTGTTGACCAAATTCATTACCACGTCGTTTAGGCTGTTCTAATACTGTCGGTTGCACTTCCAATTTCATTACTTTGTATGCAAAATTTCGATTGGCATATGGCAATCTTAACTGTTTGCAAATAAAAAGCATTTCTCTTTGAAATTGAACTGACCTTTTTCCTGCGACCGACGTAGCACGCCTGTTGGTTCCTGAGGATGTCGGAGGCTAGCTGCTATCATTCTCTCATTAATGTACTTCTTGTAGCATGCTTCATGCAACATCACTTCACTCAGCGTTTTCAAAAAACGGGTGTGAGCAGACTCCCTGCGTTTAGCACTACAATCGTAAGTGTGCTCAGTCCTTTCTTTTTCACAAATGGTTGAAATGGATCTGACCACTATGGGACTTAACATCTATGGTCATCAGTCCCCTAGAACTTAGAACTACTTAAACCTTACTAAACTAAGGACATCACACACATCCATGCCCGAGGCAGGATTCGAACCTGCGAACGTAGCGGTCACGCAGTTCCAGACTGAAGAGCCTAGAACCGGAGGGCCACACCGGCCGGCTTTTTTTTTTTTCACATTGCGTCTACCACTCACCACAGATTTTTCGCAAATGAAACACAAATTCATGTCAGACATACTCATTTTCAGCACCACAACATATACTGAATGGAAGCGACTCCAAACTGTAGGATCCTTATTGTTGTGTGCTAATAGCTGTCAGCGCGCTATGAATAATCACCAGAGATAATCGCCTTCCGCCCGCCAAAGAATAAATTCGCTTTTGTCCGCTAAAGAACAATTCCTACATACTTTTTCTTATAACTGATCGTTAACGTCAATCAACTGTAGAAAATGTACGGCACCTGCATGCAACCGTATTACACATTGTAACATAAATAAACTTCACGCAATCCGACGCGAATGTGTTCGTAGTTACTGAATATGATGCTGTTTGTCCTGGCCCTGCAGCAGAGTGAGATGGTAAATCCAATGAATAACATGATGAGTAACATGTTTGTACTACACAAATAGAAACTGAAATAGCAGTGTTCAAAAATTAGGTAATTGGCCACTTTGCTCGAAATTTGAAAAATTGGTATTTTTTGACGTCTTAGATACTGCAAGTAGAAAAAATGGTAACAATCAAATTTGTAGAGAATTTAGTGCTCTTTAAAAAAGAAAATAGACGTTAAAGAGATAGGAGCAAATGAAACTGAGATATTTAAAAAAACTGAAAAAAGTTCGAAATTTTCGAAGTTTGACTGCAGAATCTTTTCCCAAGAGAAATTTTGTTGGCAAAACTTTGTTTTCTAACCTTTCCAACAATATGAACGAGTTAAAAAAATAGGATCTCTTACCCCACCCTTTGCAAGGTACAGGCTTTTTTTCTGACAGTTTCACTGGACTAGTAGAGGACTTATGAGCAAAGTTTGAGCAGACTGTAAATCGTCGTCTGGAGAATTATATGCCTGCCTAGTAAGTGGATAGAGGATGGGAAAAACCCACCATTGTTTAAAAATGAAATTCGGAAGCAGAAGCTGTTGCACTCTCGGTTCAAAGGAGAACGCACAAATGACAACAAGAAAAGTTCAGTAGAGCTTCGTGCGGCTGTGGAAAGATGTGTGTAACTACCACCGGCACACCTTAGCAAAACATCTGGCAGAGAACTCGAGGAAATTCCGGTCCTGCGAGATATCGCTAAGCGGGCCTGCTGCTTCGGTTCAGTCCTTTGTCGCAGTTGAAGACACCAAAACGAAAGCCCAAGTTTCAAATTTCACATTCAAGAAGCCGTTCGCACAGGAGAATTGTTCAAACATACCGTCGTTTGACCATCGGACAGACTCCCGTATGGACGACCTAGTAATAAGATCCCAGCTATAGAGAAACAAGTGAAATATCTGAAAGTATATAAGTCACTAAGTCTGGATGGAATTCCAGTTCGGTCTTGCAAGGAGTACTGTACGGCATTAGCGCCTTACCCAGCCTGCATTTATCGTGAATCTCTTGCTCAGCACAAAATCCCAAGTGACTGGAGAAACGTGGAAGTCGCTCCAGTATATAAAAAGGGCAGAAGAACTGCAAAATTGCAGACCAATATCCCTAGCTTCGGTTTGCTGCAGAAACCTTGGACATATTTTCAGTTCGAATATAATAAACTAGCTTCAGAGTGAGAAGCTTGTGTCCACGAATCGGCATGATCTTAGAAAGCATCGCTCAGCTTGCCCTTTTCTCACATGATATACTGCAAACTATTGACGAAGGGCAACAGACAGATGCTATATTTCTAGATTTCAGAAAGGTTTTGAAACGGTGCCCCATTGCAGGGTTTTAACGGAGGTACCATCATATGGATTAAGTTCACAGATATGTGAGTGTCTTGACGATTTCTTAAGTAATAGAACCCAGTACGTTGTACTCGACGGCGAGAGTTCATCGGAGACAAGGGTACCGTCACCAGTGCTCCAGATAAGTGTGACGGGACCGCTGCTGTTTTCTACATACATTAATGGTGGGCAGCAACCTGTAGTTGTTTGCTGGTGACGCTGTGGTGTCCGGTAAGGTGTCCAACTTGAGTGACTGTACGAACATACAAGACTTGGACAAAATGTCTAGTTGGTGGCAGCTGTCTCTAAATGTGGAAAATGTTGGTTAATGAGGCCGAGTAAGGAGAACAGACCTGTAGTGTTTGTAGTGTCCTGCTTGACAAGGTCAGGTCGTTTAAATGTCTGGGTGTCACGTTGCAAAGCAATGTGAAATGGACCGAGCATCTGAGAACTGTGGTAGGGAAGGTGTTCTTCGGGTTACTGTGAGAATACTACGAAAGAGTGGTTCACCTGTAAAGGAGACCGCAGGAAGCTGCTGCGACCTACTCTTGAGTACTGTACGAGTGTTCGTCATCGTATCTACATCTACATCTACGTGATTACTCTGCTATTCACAATGAAGTGACTGACAGAGGGTTCAATGAACCACCTTCAAGCTGTCTCTCTACCGTTCCTGGCCGGCCGTTGTGGCCGTGCGGTTCTAGGCGCTTCAGTCTGGAACCGCGTGACCGCTACGGTCGCAGGTTCGAATCCTGCTTCGGGCATGGATGTGTATGATGTCCCTAGGTTAGTTCGGTTTAAGTAGTTCTAAGTTCTAGGGGACTGATGACCTCAGATGTTAAGTCCCATAGTGCTCAGAGCCATTTGAACCATTTTTGAACCGTTCCACTCTCGAACGGCGCGCAGGAAAAACGAGCACTTAAATTTTTATGTGCGAGCCCTGATTTTTCTTATTTTATCGTGATGATCATTTCTCCATATGTAAGTGCCAACAGAATGTTTTCGCAATCGGAGGAGAAAACTGGTGATTGAAATTTCATGACAAGATCCCGTCGCAACCAAAAATGTCTGTTTCAATGATTACCACTCTAATTCACGTATTATGTCTGTTGCACTATCTCCCGTATTTAGCGATAATACAAAACGAGCTGCCCTTCTTTAAACTTTTTCGATGTCATCCGTCAGTCCCACCTGATGAGGGTCCCACACCGCACAGCAATACTCCACAATAGGGCGGACAAGCGTGGTGTAAGCAGTCTCTTAATTAGACCTGTTGCACTTTCTAAGTGTTCTATGAATCGCAGTCTCGGTGGTTTGCTCTGCCCACAATATTATCTACGCGATCGTTCCAATTTAGGTTCTTTGTAATTCTAAGCCCTAAGTATTTACTTGAATTTACAACCTTCAGATATGTGTGACTTATCGCATATCGAAATTTAGCAGATTTCTTTTAGACTCAAGTGAATAACTTCACACTTTCCTTTATTCAGGATAAATTGCCACTTTTCGCGCCATACATATATCTAAATCATTTTTCAGTTCGTTTTAGTCATCTGATGGCTTTACGAGACGATAAATAAATGGGCTACTCAGATTGTCTCCTATGTCGCTAATATAGAACACAAACAATAGAGGGCCTATAACACTTCCTTGGGGAACGCCGGACACCATTTCTGTTTTACTCGATGATTTTCCGTCTATGACTACGAACTGTGACCTTTCTGACAGCAAATCACGAATCCAGTCGCACAGGTGGGGCCATATTCCACAGGCATGCAGTTTGGTTAGACGATGCTTGTGACGAACGGTGTCGAAAGCCTGCTGGAATCAATTTGACACCCCCGGTCGATAGCACTCATTACTTTATGAGTGTAAAGAGTTGGTTGTGTTTCACAAGAACGATATTTTCTGAATCGTTTTCTTCTAGGTAATTCATAATGTTCGAACACGGCATATGTTCAAAAGCCTACTGCAAACCAACGTTAGTGATATGGGCCTGTAATTTGGCGGATTACTCCTATTTCCCTTTTTGGGTATAGGTGTGACTTGAGCAATTCACTGGTCTTTAGGTACGGATCTTTCTATGAGCGAGCGGCTGTATATAATGGCTAAACGTGGAGCTGAAAGGAACCTGACTGGTATACCATCTTCCGTTTATTAAGTGACTTAAGCTGCTTTGCTACACCGAGGATATCTGCTTCAATGTTCCTCATATTGGCAGTTGTTCTTGATTGGAGTCCAGGAATATTTACTTCGTCTTCTTTGGTGAAGGAGTTTCGGAAAACCGTCTTTATAAACTCTGGCTCTGTGGCACTGTCATCAGTGACTTCACAGTTGTTATCGTGCAGTGAAGGTATTTATTGCGCCTTGCCTCTGGAGTACTTTACGTATAACCAGAATCTCTTTGGGTTTTCTGCCGGATTCCGAGACAGAGGTCGTTCCGGAAATTATTAAAAGTATCTTGCATTGAAGCTCGCACTATATTTCGAAATTTTGCGAAACTTTGCCAATCTTGAGGACTTTTCGTTCTTTTAAATTTGGTAGGCTTTTTCGTTGCTTATGCAACAACGATGTGATTCGATTTGTGTACTATGGGGGATCAGTACACTTATTAATTTATGTGGTATAGATCTCTCAATTTCCGTCGATACTATCTCTTTGAAACCATTCCACATCTTTTCTACGCTTACATGATCAGATCGGAAGGATTTGGACAGTCTAATAAAATGGCGTTAAGAGCATTTTTATCATCTTTTTTAAATAGATGTACTTTGCGTTTCCTTTTGATGGTTCTGGGTGTTACGGTATTCACCCTAGCAGCAACTGCCTTGTGGTCGCTAATCCCTGTATTCGTCACGATACTCCCTATTTGTCCAGGATTATTTGTTGCTAAGAGGTCAAGTATGCTTTCGCAGCCATTTACGCTTAGAGTGGGCTCATGAACTAATTGTTCAGAGTAATTGCCTGAGAAAGTATTCAGTTCATTTTCGGATGACGTATTATGCCTGCCGTCAGCTTTAAACGTATAATTTCCTCAGCATATCGAGGCTAGAGTGAAGTCACCACCGACTATAATTGGATGAGTGGGGTACCCATTTGAAATGAGACTCAAATTTTCTTTGAACTGTTCAGCAACTGTTTCTTCTGAGTCGGGGCGGGGGGGGGGGGGGGGGGGGGGGGAGGAACGATACAATTCATAGTTTAGTCCGATTGTGAAGTATAACTACTACCCATAGTATTTCGCTTGAACTAGCTACTTCAGTTACACTACAAGGTGAACTACTTCTGACAGCAATAAATACTCCACCACCCGCTCTATTTAATCTATCCTTTCTGAACAGTTAGATCGTCTGAAAAAACATCGGCTGAACTTCTTTCCGCCTTTAGCCAGCTTTTCGTACCTGTAACTATATGAGCTTCAGTGCTTTCTGTTAGGGCTCGGAGCTCTGGTTCTTTCCCAACACAGCTAGACAGCTGAAAACTACGATACCGATCCTTGATACAACTACCTTACTGTGTTTTACCTGCCCCCGTTTTAGCTCAACGCCCTTTCTGTGGTTTCCTGAGAAACTAACGTAAAAAACACCTCTAACCTAAAAAACCGCCCAGTCCCTTCCACACAGCCCTCACTACCCGTGTAGCCGCCTCCTGTGTGTAATGGCCTTGTGACCTATTAAGCGGAGCCCGGAAACCCACCACCCGATGGCGCAAGTCAGGGAATCCGCAACCTACCCGGTCACAGAACAGCCCGAAGCTCTGGCTCAGACCCTCCACTCGGCTCTGGACCAAACGACCACAGTCGGTTCTGCCAATGATGCTGCAGACGGCGAGCTCCGCCTCCATCGCACAAATGTCACAGTGCGGGTGGGACTGAAGGAAAGCATCAAAGCAACTCAGGGGTGGGCTGCCAAGTGCGTTACCAGTAGGTTCCGCACAACATCTAAGTGTTCCTTCCGGAGACGCTTCGGACGCTCAAATCGAAGTCTCTGGAGGGAAGGCGACGTTCTTTTTGCGAAACACTTTGATAGAATTTAGAGAACCGGTATTTGAAGCTGGCTGCCGAACGATTCTAGTATCGCCAACACATTGCACGCAAGGCTCACGAAGATACGAGAAATTAGGGCTCATAGGGATGCATGTAAATAGTCGTTTCAGCCTCGTTGTACACAGGGAAGGAAATGATAAGTAGCGGTACAGGATACCCTCCGCCACGCACTGTACGGTGGACTGCGGGGTAGCTACGGAGACGTAGACGCGTCCTCATAAGAGCGCTACTATACTCCGTTCATCATAAGAACAAACCACATGTAAACAAACACAAACACAAACACGGTGACTGGTGAGAAGCCGTAGCGCACGTGCGCTGGTGTCGTTACACTCTTGCAAGTAGGTCCTACTTATGTATTAGATACGTTACTACTACGTTACGTAACTTGAAGTTTTAAGATATTCAAATGTTGTATTCAGTCCAGACTCTGGTTTCATGCAGTTCTCCACGCTACTCTGTCCTGTGCAACCTACACCCTTCTGAATCTGCTTAGTGTATTCATCTCTTGGTCTCCTTCTGCGATTTTTACCCTCCACGCTCCCTCCAATACCAAACTGCTGATCCCTTGATGCCTCGGAACTTGTCCCACCAACCGATTCCTTCTTCTAGCGAAGCCTTGCCACAAATTCCTCTTCTCCCGAATTCTATTCAGTACCCCCTCATTAGTTATGTGATCTACCCATATAATCTTCAGCATTCTTCTGTAGCACCACATTTCGAAAGCTTCTATTCTCTTCTTCGCTAAACTAATTATCGTCCATGTTTCACTCGCACACGTGGCTACACTCCATACAAATACTTTCAAAAAAGACTTACTGTCACTTAAATCTCAACTCGATGTTAATAAATTTCTCTTCTTCAGAAACGCTTTCCTTCCCATTGCCAGTCTACATTTTATATCCTCTCTACCTCGACCATCATCCGTTATTTTGCTCCCCAAATAGCAAAACTCCTTTACTACTTTAAGTGTCTCATTTCCTAATCTCCCTCAGCATCACCAGATTTAATCTGACTGCATTCCATTATCCTCGTTTTGCTTTGTTGATGTTCACCTTATATCCTCCTTTCAAGGTGATGTCCATTCCGTTCAACTGCTCTTCCAAGTCCTTTGCTGTCACTAACAGAATTATAATGTCATCGCCAAACCTCAAAGTTTTTATTTCTTCACTACGGATGCTAATTCCTACTCCAAAATATTCTTTTTTTTTCCTTCACTGCGTGCTCATATACAAACTGAATACTATTGGAGATACGCTACAACCATGCCTCACTCCTTTACCAACCACTACTTCCTGTTCATGCCCCTCAATTCTTACAACTGCCATCTCGTTTTTGAACAAATTTTAAATAGCCTTTCGCTCCATGTATTTCACTCCTACCACCTGCAGAATTTGAAATATAGAATTCTAGTCAACATTGTCAAGAGCTTTATCTAAGTGTACAAATTCAAGGAACGTAGCTTTGCCCTTCCTTAATCTATCTTCTGAGATAATTCGTAGGGTCAGTATTGTCTCACGTATTCCAGCATTTCTATGCAATCCAAACTGATCTTGCCCAAGGTCGACTTCTACTAGTTTTTCCATTCGTCTGTAAAGAATTAGTGTTAGTATTTTGCAGCCTTGACTTATTCAACTGAGACTTCGGTAATTTTCGCACCTGTCAACACCTGCTTTCTTTGGGATTGGAATTATTATATTCTTCTTGAAGTCTGAGTGTATTTAACCTGTTTCATACATCTTGTTCACCAGATGGTAGGGTTCTGTCAGCGCTTCCTCTCCCAACGCTCTCGGTAGTTCTAATGGAATGTTGTCTACTCCCGGGACCTTGTTTCGACTTAGGTCTTTCAGTGCTCTGTCAAACTCTTCACACGGCATCATATTTCCCATTTCATCTTCATCTAAGTCCTCTTCCATTCCCACAATATTGTCCTTAAGTACATCGCTCTTGTATAGACCCTCTATATAGTCCTTCCACCTTTCTGCTTTCCCTTCTTTGCTTACAACTGGTTTTTACACCTGAGCTCTTGATATTCATACAAATGGCTCTCTTTTGTCCAAATGTCTCTTTAATTTTCCTGTAGGCAGTATCTATCTTACCCCTAGTGATATATGCCTCTACATTCTTACATTTGTCCCATAGCCATCCCTGCCTAGCCAAATGGTTCAAATGGCTCTGAGCACAATGCGACATAACTTCTGAGGTCATCAGTCACCTAGAACATAGAACTAAATAAACCTAACTAACCTAAAGACATCGCACACATCCATGCCCGAGGCAGGATTCGAACCTGCGACCGTATCTGTCGCTCGGCTCCAGACTGTAGCACCTAGAACCGCACGGCCACTCCGGCAGGCCCTGATTAGCCGTTTTGCACTTCCTGTCGATCTCATTTTTGAGAAGTCTGTATTCCTTTTTGCCTGCTTCATTTACTGCATTTTTATATTTTCTCCTTCCATCAATTAAATTCCGTATTTTTTTCTGTTACCCAAGGATTTCTACTAACCCTCGTCTTTTTGCCTACTTCATCTTCTGCTGGTTCACTATTTCATCTCTCAAACGTACCCATTCATCGTCTACTGTATTCTTTTCCCCCGTTCTTGTCAATCGTTCCCTAATGCTCCCTCTGAAACTCTCTACAACCTCTGGTTCTTTCAGTTTGTCCAGGTCACGTCTCCTTAAAATCCCACTTTTTTGCAGTTTCTTCAATTTTAATCTACAGTTCATAATCAACAGATTGTGGCCAGAGCCCAGATCAGCCCCGGAATTGTTCTACAGTTTAAAATCTGGTTCCTAAATCTCTGTCTTACCATTATATAATCTAAAACCATCCACTGTCTCAAGGCTTCTTCCATGTATACAACCTTATTTCATGAATCTTTAACCAAGTGTTCGCTATAATTAAGTTATGCTCTGTGCAAAATACTACCAGGCGGCTTCCTCTTTCCTTTCTTACCCCCATTCCATATTCAACTACTACTTTTCCCTCTCTTCCTTTTCCTAGTATTGAATTCCAGTCACCCATGACTATTAAATTTTCGTCTCCCTTCACTATATGATAATTTCTTTTATCTCATCATACATTTCTTCAATCTCACCGTCGTCTGCGGAGCTAGTTGTCATATAAACTAGTACTACTGTGGCAGGTGTGGGCTTCGTGTCTATCTTGGCTGCAATAATGCGTTCACTATGCTGTTTGTAGTAGCTTACCCGCATTCCTATTTTCCTATTCATTATTAAACCTACTCCTGCATTACCCCTATTTGATTTTGTGTTTATAACCCTGTAGTCACCTGACCAGAAGTCTTGTCCTCCTGCCACAGAACTTCACTAATTCCCACTATATCTAACTTTAACCTATGCATTTCCCTTTTTAAACGACTTCCTCCTGAGTAGTCTCCGCACGGAGATCCGAATGGGGTACTATTTTACCTCCGTAATAATTTACCCAAGAGGACACCATCATAATTTAACCATACAGTAAAGCTGCATGCCCTCGGGAAAAATTACGGCTGTAGTTTCCCCTAGCTTTCAACCGTTCGCAGTACCAGCACAGCAAGGCCGTTTTGGTTAGTGTTACAAGGCCAGATCAGTCAATCATACAGACTGTTGCTCCTGCAACTACTGAAAAGGCTGCTGCCCCTCTTCAGGAACCACACGTTTGTCTGGCCTCTCAACAGATACCCCTCCGTTGTGGTTGCACCTACAGTACGGCTATCTGTATCGCTGATCCACGCAAACCTCCCCACCATCGGCAAGGTCCATGGTTCATACATTCAGATGTTCATTAATTCAAATGTATTAACGGCCATCAACGTATTTATTAATCACACTCTAGTTATGTAGTTTTTTATGAGAATGGCTTAGATTGCTTACTGTTCCGTAGTGAAGCACGCGTGTGGAACACGATTAAAAAGTGCCGAGCAAAAGGTTGTTCTTCAATGTTTTTTAAGAGTTTGCAGAGATAATCGGCTTTGAAGTTTTTCCATGGACTGTATTACATAAAATTGAAAGGTTCGAGTTTTGTCTGAGTCATGTTCTTTTTTCTCGTCCGATTTTAAACACTTACATCTCATAATTGTAAAATTCATCGTTTTTTTATGAATAATGCACCCCTTCTTGTTTTAATTATATATTGCACGCGAAATTCATGTTTCCATTTCAAATATAAATTCTTACTTATCGATATTTTATGAAAGACTGTTAATAAAGATTACTTAAATTAGGAAAACATAGCAATTTAATTTTTTGGTCCATGTCCGTTGTTTCATACCACAGAAACGTGGAAACAATCATTTTCATAGCATCGTCATGCATTTTATATTTGCCACTGTACCATTACAACATGAACCTAACAGAGACATGTTAAGGGATTTGGACCGATAAATAAGAGTGTCAAGCTGCCAGACGTACTGGACTAACGAACGCAGCTTTTTCACATCTCACTGCCTATCGCTCGCGTAATACAGAATGACACGATATAAAAGAAGAGGAGAGAACGCGGCGTCTGGATCCTGTCTTTGATTGTCTCCTTATCGGCGTAGCACATGGCAGTTCCAGAACTGAAACGTATTTCTCAAATTCGGAGAAGCAAGGAGCTAAGAGATTATCCGACGATTGACAGTAATTAATACGTTCATTGTCTTTAGTATCCAACAGTACGTTGAAATCCCTGCAGTACGCTTTTGCATCACACATAGCTCGCTCAGAAAAAATACGTTGTGTTTAAGGTCGGAATTTTCATCGCTCTTATTTGTAATTAGAATATTATGCGAGGTGAGAACGACAGCATTTTATGCTTACCATCTGGTCAGGTAAGAACCGCGAGTTAGTGCTGGAGTTTTGGCGAATATTATTTCATTCTTTTTAAAATTCTAATGACGTTCGAAGCAATATTGTTTCTTTGGTTGTCTCTTTTTACGTCTGAACTACAACTGCTCAAACCATTGCAGGTTAGTTGGACCGCTGGCTGGCCAGTGGTATGAAAGTTTAACGCGTCTGTAAAACTGTTGTCCTGCGTTATCGATCCGTCTATGTGCGTGTAACACAGCATAAAACGTACCGTACGCTAATGATTGTACTCGATTGTACTGGCTTCCGCTCCAAATGAATCGAAATCCAGTGACTTCAAGCAAACGCAGAAGAATACATGGCGTAATGTTTATATCAGGTTTATTCTTACCATGAAGATAGCGCCACTCTTACGCGACTGGCGTTTAAGCCTAGTTCACACTACGACATTAAGTTGCACGCAACTGCGCTACCGGCCACTGCGCATGCGTGCGTTTGCAATCCCGTTGGCGAAACTAAACTTTCTCGGCTTGTTCCAACTTTGGTGACACAGTTTACATGTGTATTTAAGTTAGTTGTGTAGGCAGAGGGTAAACAAACTGGAATATTAAGTGAGGAACAGAGAAAATTGTTGGCTTTTTAGGTATCAATGCTTCGCATAGGTATGTAGGGTTTTAGTGAGGTTGAGTACAAAAACAAGCAGTGACTTCTTGATGGGCGTGAAGCTGCCACGCACGATCTGAAGTCAATTCGTGGACAATGTCTGGGCTGCAGAGCAAAATCCATTCAATTTAAATTATAGGAGTACATACACAAATGAATTTTTAAAAAATGCAAGCAAGCAAAACATCTGGCTGTGGAACTGGCCACGTCTACAAAGCTAAAATCCCGTGGTTAGAGTTGGACGATACTTTTTTAAGAAAAATAGTGATAGAAGAAAAGTCTACAGAAATCTGGAAAGATGAACACTTTATTCAATATTTATTTAAAACGTCACAGCAGTGCTTCCCAATGATTAAAATACAATGCTTAAAATAACTTATAGGGTCTTCCAATACAATTTCTTCCAGCATAGTCGGTGAGCAACAGAGCTCACGTCTTATCTTTATACAGTCAAGAGACCAAACTCATTTCTTGTTTTTTTTTATCTTTTGGCTTGTGCAGCGATTTCATGCAAAGAAGGTTAACTCCTCCACAACTCGTACTTCCATTTTACACGCTACTACGGCACTCACAAACGACGAAACTGAACTGTAGGCCGGTGGCGCCGTGTCTACAGACATAGGAGAAACTACACACCAAAAAAGTTTTGTATCACCTCGGTTCCGAGATTTCCGGAACCTACACAGAAAATTGGAAGAGATCAATATAAACATCATTTCCGTCCTTTTTATTGCTCATGAAAACGACTCATTGCATTTGTACCACCATACAGAAAGATCTTCAGAGGTGGTGGTGCAGATTGCTGTAAACACCGGTTCCTGTAATACACAGTAGCACGTCCTCTTGCACTGATGCATCCCTGTGTTCGTCGTGGCATACTATCCACAAGTTTCTCAAGGCACTGTTGGTCCGCATGGTCAAAGGTGGTTCGACGTACATCCCTCAGAGTGGTTGGTGGGTCACGTCGTCCATAAACAGCGCTTTTCAATATATCCCAGGCATGTTCGATAGGGTTAATGTATGGAGAAAATGCTGGCCATTCTAGTCGAGCGATGTCGTTATCCTGAAGGAAGTCATTCACAAGATGAGCACGATGGGGGCGCGTCCGTGAAGACGAATGCTTCGACAATATTCTGCCGATATGGTTGCACTATCGGTCGGAGAATGGCATTCACGTATCGTACAGCCGTTATGGCGTCTTCCATGAACAACAGTGGCGTGCGTCGGCTCCACATAATGCCACCTCAAAACAGCAGGGAACCTCCATCTTGCTGCTCTGGGTGGACAGTGTGTCTAAGGCGTTCAGCCTGGCCGGGTTGCCTTCAAACTCGTTTCCGACGATTATCTGGTTGAACGAATATGCGACACTCGTCGGTGAAGAGAACGTGATGCAAATCCTGAGTGATCCATGCTGTTGGGCCCATCTGTACTGCGCTGTATGGTGTCGTGGTTGAAAAGATGGACCTCGCCGTGGACATCGGGAGTGACGTTGCGCATCATGCAGCCTATTGTGCACATCTTGAGTCGTAACACGACGAATAGCGTTATTCAGCATAGTGGCGTTGCTGTCAGGGTTCCTCCTAGCCACAATCCGTAGGTAGCGGTCATCCACTGCAGTAGTAGCCCTTGGGCGGCCTGAGCGAGGCATGTCATCGACAGTTCCTGTCTCTCTGTATCTCCTCCATGTCCGAACAACATCACTTTGGTTACTCCGACACGCCTGGACTCTTCCCTTGTTGAGAGCCCTTTCCGGAACAAACTAACAATGCGGAAGCGATCGAACCGCGGTACTGACCAGCTAGGCACGGTTGAACTACAGACAACACGAGCCGTGTACCTCATTCTTGGTGGAATGACTGGAACTGATCGGCTGTCGGACCCCCTCAATCTAATAGGCGCTGCTCAGGCATGGTTGTTTAGATCTTTGGGCGAGTTTAGTGACATCTCTGAACGGTCAAAGGACTGTGTCTGTGATACAGTATCCACAGTCAACGTTTAACCTGAGTAGTCCTGGGAACCGGGGTGATGCAAAACTTTTTTTATGTGTACATTATAAGATGGATGTAACTTCGCTGAACCTGGTTCGAAACGAACGTGGCGAGTACTGTACACTCCGTCCTTCTTTACTAGAATCACCAGACACGTTGTACGAACACACGAGAGGAAAGGAGAAACACCGTGGCACAAAAGTGGAAGACGCTTTAACTTTGTGATGCCACTTTCCTCCTCTCAACAGCGATCAGCGTCAGAAGGGACCAGACCACCGCCTTAAAAACTAACAGGCCACAATTGACGTTTTTCATATTTATAAGCGTGTATTAAGAAAATATGTGGTTTCAGTAATACACTGCACTAATGATCTCTCCGAAGCACGTTGTTCAGATTGTGGTTTAGTATGGTATAGTGGTAGGATGTACGACTTTGGTCTGTAAAGTTTTTGCCAGTGAGGTTATGACCACATAATGGTTAATTTACCTGGTGAAAGTACGTGTTTGTATTATATGATGCATAGATAAAATTTGAATGTAAGGAAGCAAGTATTGTGTAATTAATGAAAGATAGATTTGTGATTTCACAGCAGCTCACTTTATTCTAAAAATTGGAAAAATTAATGCAATACTTGCTGGATATTCAGATAATCTGATTCTAGTATACTTCACTGCTCTCTAGACACTTACCAAGTGGATTTGACAAAGGAAGTAACAGTATTCCTGATGGCAGTATTATTTCAGATTGAGTGTTGCCTTTAATAAAGAAAATCACTACTACATTGTCTTTTAGTGCGCTTCAAAACTTCAAAATTCGGTTAAAAAATTAAAAATTTTGTAGAACAGGTATTTCACGTGCAAGAGTGAAAATATTAGATTTCAAATTAATATTTAGAACATCGTAAATAACATCTAACGTATCAGACATAAACTTTGAAACTGTACTTTTCACAATGTGATGTAGGTCTAATTACTAGAAAGATGTAATCGATAGTTGTCAAGTATCAAAGTGTCGCTTCTCGTTTTACTTGAACCAGAAATGCATCTTTAATGTGAGAACAGGATTTTTTAATAGACCTCAAATCACACCTCTGCAAGTCGCTGCGTACTCGAAATCTGTTGTACTGGATTCATTTAACGTCAAATAACTTCCAATGACTGTCATTCAGTATACGTGTGAAAGACAAACGCAAAGTGTGGGATACTCTCAACACGTGTAGCACTGGAAGGTGGAAACAGCACTTCACGTAGCAGAGTCGCCACCCTACCGTCACGAAAACCGTGCAAGGAATCAGGCACTGCTCATGCCCACCTACCACAACCCAAAAACATCCACTGCACTAATTTTAAGCAAAAGATAAACCATCCTCGTCACTTCAACAAATTATTTTTCCAGATTATAATTCCACGCCTAAAAAATCTTTCCTGTATCGTTAAGAACATGGTAAATACTGCACGTTCTGTCCTCAGTTATGGGAATAACCAGACAAGTTTCACAAATATATGACATGATGGGAGAAACGCTCTGTTACATAGTCGAGGTAATTCGCAGTGACGCTATATGTGAAATATTAGTTACAAATTGTGTACCATGGAATACACGATTTGGTTAAGTTGTCAATAGAAGAACGCCACAGTCAGTTCGATTCAGATGCAAACACTTCTACACGATACTATTCCATCACATGTAGCTTTGTCGTAGTTGGTGGATTGTAAGTATGCACATAGTATAGAAGGAACTGTCAAATGTGGTCTTCTTTGTGAAATTTGCAGTCTCTCAAAGAAGCTCTTACAAGACAGACAGCATGGAGATTGATTTAACTGAAAATTCTGAGAGGTGTTACTGGCTAGCTTGCTGTCGGTTTTATGTCTTAGAATGATTATGGTTCAAATGGCTCTGAGCACTATGGGACTTAACTTCTGAGGTCATCAATCCCCTAGAACTTAGAACTACTTAAACCTAACTAACCTAAGGACATCACACACATCCATGCCCGAGGCAGCATTCGAACCTGCAGCCGTAGCGGGTACGCGGTTCCAGACTGTAGCGCCTAGAACCGCTCGGCCACTCCGGCCGGCTAGAATGATTAATTGATTACTGTAGCGACGGGCGTTATGCAGAAAATACCCCTGCTGAATTATTGAACCCCATTTGTGCATCACTTTCTGGAGTTCTTGGACATTAAATCGATTAAATATTTGGGCGTAACATTGCACAGCGGTATCAAGTGGGAAAAGCATGTAATGGCAGTTGTGGTGAAGGTGGATAGACGTCTTCGCTTCATTGGTAGAATTTTGGGAATATGTGGTTCATCTGTAAAGGAGACCGCTTATAAAACACTTATACGATCTATTCTTGAGGACTGCTCGAGCGTTTAGGATCCCTATCAGGTCGGATTGAGGGAGGACATAGAAGCAATTCAGAGGCGGGCTGCTAGATTTGTTACTGGTAGGTTTGATCATCACGCGAATGTTACGGAAATGCTTCAGGAACTCGGGTGCGAGTCTCTAGAGGAAAGGAGGCGTTCTTTCCGTGAATCGTTACTGAGGAAATTCAGAGAATCAGCATTTGAGGCTGACTACAGTAAAATTTTACTGCCGCCAACTTACATTTCGCGGAAAGACCACAAAGATAAGATAAGAGAGATTAGGGCTCTTACAGAGGCATATAGGCAGTAATTTTTCCCTCGTTCTGTTCGGGAGTGGAACAGGGAGATAAGATGCTAGTTGTGGTACGAGGTACCCTCCGCCACACACCGTATGGTGGATTGCGGAGTATGTATGTAGATATAGATGTAGACATATGTAATTCTGTTTCTATGATGTGATTGTTATTAATTACATTTAGTATATGTGCCGGCATTTACAATAAGTGACCACTTTTTTTTTAAATCCTGGGACAGAAATGTACCTATGGCACATATCAAGTTCGAGGCTGTTGTATCTCACCCTAAATACTTGAGGAACCCTGACTGTTTCACACATGATACTGGCTTCCGCACTTATCTCTAGCAGTTACACGTAAGCTGGGAGGGGGAGGGAAGGGAAGCAGGAACGTTCTCGCTGCCGCCGGCAGCCACACTCGCCTCTCCGACACACGTCCTGCGCTGCCTGCCAGGCTCTGCAACACTAGATGTGCTCTTACCACCTCTCACTGAAGGGTTTACCTATATACACTACGTGATCAAAAGTATCCAGACAGCCGGCTGGAAACGACTTACAGGTTAGTGGCGCCCTCCATAGGTAATGCTGCAATTCAATATGGTGTTAGCCCGTCATTAGCCTTGATGACAGCTTCCACTCTCGCACGCATAAGCTCAATCAGGGGCTGGAAGGTTTCTTGGGGAATTGCAGCCCGTTCTTCACGGAATGCTGCACTGAGGAGAGGTATCGATGTCGGTCGGTGAGGCCTGGCTCGAAGTCGGCGTTCAAACACACCCCAAACGTGTTCTATACGATTCACGTCAGGACTCTATGCAGGCCAGTCTATTACAGAGACGTTATTGTGGTGTAATCACTCCGCCACAGGCCGTGCAGTATGAGCGGGTGCTGATGCAGTCGCCATCCCCGAATTGCTTTTCAACAGTGGGGAGCAAGAATGTGCTTAAAACATCAATGTAGGCCTGTGCTGCGACAGTGCCACGCAAAACAAGGGGTGCAAGCCCTCTCCGTGAAAAACACGAACACACCGTAACACCACCGCCTCCGAATTTTACTGTTGGCACTACACACGCTGGCGGGCATTCGCCATACCCACACCTTGCCTTCGGATCGCCACATTGTGTACTGTGATTCGTCACTCCACACGTTTTTCCACTGTTCAATCGTCCAATGTTTACACTCCTTACACCAAGCGAGGCGTCGTTTGGCATTTACGGTCGTGATTTGTGGCTTATGAGCAGCCGGTCGACCGTAAAATCAACCTTTTCTCACCTCCCGCCTGTCATATACTTACAGCGGATCCTGACGCTGTCAGGAGTTCCTGTGTGATGGTCTGGATAGACGTCTGCCTATTACACGTTACGACCTTCTCCAACTGTCGGTGGTCTCTGTCAGTCAAGAGCTTTTGTGCTGTACGTGTCCCTTCACGTTTCCACTTCACTATCACATCGGAAACAGTGGACCTAGGGATGTTTAGGAGAGTGGAAATCTCGCGTACAGACGTATGACACAAGTGACACCTAGTCAACTGACCATCCACTCTGCTCTCTCGCGATGTCTAGTGACTACTGAGGTCGCTGACTTGAAGCATCTGGCAGTAGGTGGCAGCACAATGCACCTAACATGAAAAACGTATGGTTTTGGGGGTTTCCGCATACTTTTGATCACATAGTGTATCGTGAAAATTGTTTAACACAAAAATGATGGGGTTCAAAATATTTTTCCTTGCTAAAAGAAATTCATTTTCTCTATACATGCAAAATAAATGATCGACAGTATATTGGAAGCAATTTTCTGAAATATTGTTTGCTCCTAAAATGTACACACGCAGTTGCTAGTATTATGCGGATATTATGCTAATATTACGATGGTAGTCGGCCGCGACCGTAAAGAGACGAGAACTTTGAGTGTTCGAGGGGAGACTAGTGCTGTGGGTTACCATCCAGCTTCCGCGTTCTCTGATTCCACGAAAGCACAACGGACATAACGGTCATAGAGATCTCTGATTCCTTTTCTTGTGATGAGAGTCTTATTCGAATCCCTTCATGCACCAAGATTAGTCACTTCACTCATTTCAATATTAGAGAAAGAAACAATGAATCAAAATGCAAAGCAAACTGGAGAACACAAAGCACTTGGTAGTGGCTACAGCGCAATTGCCAGCCGCTGTGGCCTAGCGGTTCTAGGCGCTTCAGTCCGGAACAGCGCTGCTGCTGCGGTCGCAGGTTCGAATCCTGCCTCGGGCGTGGATGTGTGTTATTTCCTTAGGTTAGTTAGGTTTAAGTAGATCTAAGTCTAGGGGACTGATGACCTCAGATGTTAAGCCCCATAGTGCTCGGAGCCATTTGAACAGCGCAATTGTTCGCTGCGGTTGGCAGTGGTAGCCAAGATCACGTAAGAAACAGATTGCCCGATCGCTTTGTCTAGCAGGCAACCTACATCTACATATACATCTACACTTATACTCCGCAAGCCACCCAACGGTGTATGGCGGAGGGCACTTTACGTGCCACTGTCATTACCTCTCTTTCCTGTTCCAGTCTCGTATGGTTCGCGGGAAGAACGACTGTCTGAAAGCCTCCGTGCGCGCTCTAATCTCTCTAATTTTACATTCGTGATCTCCTCGGGAGGTATAAGTAGGGGGAAGCAATATATTCGATATCTCATCCAGAAACGCACCCTTTCGAAACCTGGCGAGCAAGCTACACCGCGATGCAGAGCGCCTCTCTTGCAGAGTTTGCCACTTGAGTTTGTTAAACATCTCCGTAACGCTATCACGGTTACCAAATAATCCTGTGACGAAACGCGCCGCTCTTCTTTGGATCTTCTCTAACTCCTACGTCAACCCGATCTGGTACGGATCCCACACTGATGAGCAATACTCAAGTATAGCTCGAACGAGTGTTTTGTAAGCCACCTCCTTTGTTGATGGACTACATTTTCTAAGGACTCTCGCAATGAATCTCAACCTGGTGCCCGCCTTACCAACAATTAATTTTATATGATCATTCCACTTCAAATCGTTCCGCACTCATACTCCCAGATATTTTACAGTTTCCAGTGTTTGTTCCGCTATCATATAATCATACAATAAAGGATCCTTCTTTCTATGTATTCGCAAAACATTACATTTGTCTATGTTTAGCGTCATTTGCCACTCCCTGCACCAAGTGCCTATCCGCTGCAGATCTTCCTGCACTTCGCTACAATTTTCGAACGCTGAAACTTCTCTGTATACTACAGCATCATCCGCGAAAAGCCGCATGGAACTTCCGACACTATCTACTAGGTCATTTATATATATTGTGAAAAGCAATGGTCCCATAACACTTCTCTGCGGCACACCAGAGGTTATTTAATGTCTCTCCATTGATAACAACATGCTGTGTTCTGTTTGCTTAAAACTCTTGAATCCAGCCACACAGCTGGTCTGATATTCCGTAGGCTCTTACTTTGTTTATCAGGCGACAGTGCGGAACTGTATCGAAAGCCTTCCGGAAGTCAAGAAAAATAGCATCTACCTGGGAGCCTGTATCTAATATTTTCTGGGACTCATGAACAAATAAAGCGAGTTGGGACTCACACGATCGCTGTTTCCGGAATCCATGTTGATTCCTATAGAGTAGATTCTGGGTTTCCAAAAACGACATGATACTCGAGCAAAAAACATGTTCTAAAATTCTACAACAGATCGACGTCAGAGATATAGGTCTATAGTTTTGCGCATCTGCTCGACGACCCTTCTTGAAGACTGGGACTACCTGTGCTCTTTTCCAATCATTTGGAACCTTCCGTTCCTCTAGAGACTTGCGGTACACGGCTGTTAGAAGGGGGGCAAGTTCTTTCGCGTACTTTGTGTGGAATCGAATTGGTACCCCGTCAGGTCCAGTGGACTTTCCTCTGTTGAGTGATTCCTGTTGCTTTTCTATTCCTTGGGCACTTATTTCGATGTGCGGTCTTCCTCTGTGAAACAGCATTGGAAAAAGGTGTTTAGTATTTCAGCTTTATTCGTGTCATCCTCTGTTTCAATGCCATCATCATCCCGGAGTGTCTGGATATGCTGTTTCGAGCCACTTACTGATTTAACGTAAGACCAGAACTTCTTAGGATTTTCTGTAATGTCGGTACATAGAATTTTACTTTCGAATTTATTGAACGCTTCACGCATAGCCCTCCTTACGCTGACATCTTTTATCTTCTGTTTGTCTGAGAGGTTTTGGCTGCGTTTAAACTTGCAGTGAAGCTCTCTTTGCTTTCGCAGTAGTTTCCTAACTTTGTTGTTGTACCACGGTGGGTTTTTCCCGTCCCTCACAGTTTTACTCGGCACGTACCTGTCTAAAACGCATTTTACGATCGCCTTGAACTTTTTCCATAAACACTCAACATTGTCAGTGTCGGAACAGAAATTTTCGTTTTGATCTGTTAGGTAGTCTGAAATCTGCCTTCTATTACTCTTGCTAAACAGATAAACCTTCCTCCCTTTTTTTATATTCCTATTAACTTCCATATTCAGGGATGCTGCAAAGGCCTTATGATCACTGATTCCCTGTTCTGCACATACAGAGTCGAAAAGTTCGGGTCTGTTTGTTATCAGTAGGTCCAAGATGTTATCTCCACGAGTCGGGTCTCTGTTTAATTGCTCGAGGTAATTTTCGGATAGTGCACTCAGTATAATGTCACTCGATGCTCTGTCCCTACCACCTGTCCTAAACATCTGAGTATCCCAGTCTATATATGGTAAATTGAAATCTCCACCTAAGACTATAACATGCTGAGAAAATTTATGTGAAATGTATTCCACATTTTCTCTCAGTTGTTCTGCCACTAATGCTGCTGAGTCGGGAGGTCGGTAAAAGGAGCCAATTATTAACCTAGTTCGGTTGTTGAGTGTAACCTCCACCCATAATAATTCACAGGAACTATCCACTTCTACTTCACTACAGGATAAACTACTACTAACAGCGACGAACACTCCACCACCGGTTGCATGCAATCTATCCTTTCTAAACACCGTCTGTACCTTTGTAAAAATTTCGGTAGAATTTATCTCTGGCTTCAGCCAGCTTTCCGTACCTATAACGATTTCAGTTTCAATGCTTTCTATCAGCGCTTGAAGTTCCGGTACTTTACCGACGCAGCTTCGATAGTTTACAATTACAATACCGATTGCTGCTTGGTCCCCGCATGTCCTGACTTTGCCCCACACCCTTTGAGGCTGTTGCCCTTTCTGTACTTGTCCGAGGCCATCTAACCTAAAAAACCGCCCAGTCCACGCCACACAACCCCTGCTACCCATGTAGCTGCTTGTTGCGTGTAGTGGACTCCTGACCTATCCAGCAGAACCCGGAACCCCACCACCCTATGGCGCAAGTCAAGGAATCTGCAGTCCACATGGTCGCAGAACCGTCTTAGCCTCTGATTCAGACCCTCCACTCGGCTCTGTACCAAAGGTCCGCACTCAGTCCTGTCGACGATGCTGCAGATGGTGAGCTCTGCTTTCATCCCGCTAGCGAGACTGGCAGTCTTCACCAAATGAGATAGCCGCCGGAAGCCAGAGAGGATTTCCTCCGATCCATAGCGACACACATCATTGGTGCCAACATGAGCGACCACCTGCAGATGGGTACACCCTGTACCCTTCATGGCATCCGAAAGGACCCTTTCCACATCTCGAATGACTCCCCCCAGTATGCACACGGAGTGACCATTGGTTTTCTTCCCCTCTCTTGCTGCCATATCCCTAAGGGGCCCCATTACGCGCCCGATGTTGGAGCTCCCAACTACCAGTAAGCCCACCCTCTGCGACCGCCCAGATCTTGCATACAGAGGGGCAACCTCTGGAATAGGACAAGCAGCCATGTCAGGCCGAAGATCAGTATCAGCCTGAGACAGAGCCTGAAACCGGTTCGTCAAACAAACTGGAGAGGCCTTCCGTTCAGCCCTCCGGAATGTCATTCGCCCCCTGCCACACCTTGAGACGATCTCCCACTGTACCACAGGGGAGGGACCAGCCTCAATGCGGGCATTATCCCGGGCAACCACAGTGTTAGTCCGATCGGGGGATGCGTGGGACGAGCTGGCCGTCCCCGACAAACCCCCATCCGGACCCCCACAGTGATGCCCATTGGCAACAGCCTCAAGCTGTGTGACCGAAGCCAACACAGCCTGAAGCTGGAAGCGAAGGGATGCCAACTCAGCCTGCATCCGAACACAGCAGTTGCAGTCCCTATCCATGCTAAAAACTGTTGTGCAAAGAACGTCTGAACTAATCTACAGAGAGCGCAAAAAAATCAACACAAAATGTAAGCGGTTATTAAAATACAAGATTGCCTAGTAAATGAAGTAATGCTGCTACTTGCGCACTGCTGACACTGCTCGGCGGCGGAAGGAGACTACGCGATTTTACACTATTCAGGTGCTAAAACGCGATGCTACAACTCACAAATACTATAATACGCACGAAATTTATGAATTAAACAATGCAAGTACCAAAAACACGCAAAGAAATTAGGAATTAAAATATGTAACAAATGAGTGAGCTAGGAATATACGACTTGCTGCTGCAGCTACTTATCCAACGGCGGCAGGGAGCACACTCCCTTGTCAGGGAAAGATAGATTAGGCAGAATTGGTGGTGGAGTGTTTGTGTCTGTCAGTAGTGGTTTATCTTGTAGTGAAGTCGAAGTAGATACTCCGTGCGAATTGGTGTGGGTGGAGGTTATACTTAACAGCCGAATTAAGTTAATAATTGGCTCCTTCTACCGACCCCCAGACTCCGATGATACAGTTGCGGAACAGTTTAGAGAAAGTTTGAGTCTCGTAACAAATAAATACCCCACTCATACGGTTATAGCTGGTGGGGACTTCAACCTACCCTCGGTATGTTGGCAAAAATACTTGTTCAAAACCGGTGGTAGACAGAAAACGTCTTCCGAGATTGTCCTAAATGCATTCTCCGAAAATTATTTCGAGCAGTTAGTCCACGAACCCACGCGAATTGTAAATGGTGGCAAAAACACACTTGACCTCTTGGCCACAAACAATCCAGAGCTGATAGAGAGCATCATGACTGATACAGGGATTAGTGATCACAAGGTCATTGTAGCTAGGCTCAATACCATTTCTTCCAAATCCATCAGAAACAAACGCAAAATAATTTTATTTAAAAAAGCGGATAAAGTGCCACTAGAAGCCTTCCTAAAAGACAATTTCCATTCCTTCCGAACTGACTATGCGAATGTAGACGAGATGTGGCTCAAATTCAAAGATATAGTAGCAACAGCAATTGAGATATTCATACCTCATAAATTGGTAAGAGATGGAACGGATCCCCGTGGTACACAAGAAAGGTCCGAACGCTGTTGCAGAGGCAACGGAAAAAGCATGCGAAGTTCAGAAGAACGCGAAATCCCGAAGATGGGCTAAAATTTACAGACGCGCGAAATTTGGCACGTACTTCGATGCGAGATGCCTTTAATAGGTTCCACAACGAAACATTGTCTCGAAATTTGGTAGAAAATCCGAAGAAATTCTGGTCGTATGTAAAGTACACAAGCGGCAAGACGCAGTCAATACCTTCGCTGCGCAGTGCCGATGGTACTGTTATCGACGACTGTGCCGCTAAAGCGGAGTTACTGAACACAGTTTTCCGAAATTCCTTTACCAGGGAAGACGAATGGAATATTCCAGAATTTGAAACACGAACATCTGCTACCATGAGTTTCTTAGAAGTAGATACCTTAGGGGTTGCGAAGCAACTCAGATCGCTTGATACGGGCAAGTCTTCAGGTCCAGATTGTATACCGATTAGGTTCCTTTCAGATTACGCTGATACTATAGCTCCCTACTTAGCACTCATATACAACCGCTCGCTCACCGATAGATCTGTACCTACAGATTGGAAAATTGCGCAGGTCGCACCAGTGTTCAATCCATTTCCAGTGTAATCCATTTAACTACAGACCTATATCATTGACGTCGGTTTGCAGTAGGGTTTTGGAGCATATACTGTATTCAAACATTATGAATCACCTCGAAGGGAACGATCTATTGACACGTAATCAGCATGGCTTCAGAAAAAATCGCTCTTGTGCAACACAGCTAGCTCTTTATTCGCACGAAGTAATGGCCGCTATCGACAGGGGATCCAAGTTGATTCCGTGTTTCTGGATTTCCGGAAGGCTTTTGACACCGTTCCTCATAAGCGACTTCTAATCAAGCTGAGGAGCTATGGGGTATCGTCTCAGTTGTCCGACTGGATTCGTGATTTCCTGTCAGGAAGGTCGCAATTCGTAGTAATAGACGGCAAATCATCGAGTAAAACTGAAGTGATGTCAGGTGTTCCCCAGGGAAGCGTCCTGGGACCTCTACTGTTCCTGATCTATATAAATGACCTGGGTGACAGTCTGAGCAGTTCTCTTAGATTGTTCGCAGATGATGCTGTAATTTACCGTCTAGTAAGGTCATCCGAAGACCAGTATCAGCTGCAAAGCGATTTAGAAAAGATTGCTGTATGGTGTGTCAGGTGGCAGTTGACGCTAAATAACGAAAAGTGTGAGATTATCCACATGAGTTCCAAAAGAAATCCGTTGGAATTCGATTACTCGATAAATAGTACAATTCTCAAGGCTGTCAATTCAACTAAGTACCTGGGTGTTAAAATTACGAACAACTTCAGTTGGAAGGACCACATAGATAATATTGTCGGGAAGGCGAGCCAAAGGTTGCGTTTCATTGGCAGGACACTTAGAAGATGCAACAAGTCCACTAAAGAGACAGCTTACACTACACTCGTTCGTCCTCTGTTAGAATATTGCTGCGCGGTGTGGGATCCTTACCAGGTGGGATTGACGGAGGACATCGAAAGGGTGCAAAAAAGGGCAGCTCGTTTTGTATTATCGCGTTATAGGGGAGAGAGTGTGGCAGATATGATACACGAGTTGGGATGGAAGTCATTACAGCATAGACGTTTTTCGTCGCGGCGAGACCTTTTTACGAAATTTCAGTCACCAACTTTCTCTTCCGAATGCGAAAATATTTTGTTGAGCCCAACCTACATAGGTAGGAATGATCATCAAAATAAAATAAGAGAAATCAGAGCTCGAACAGAAAGGTTTAGGTGTTCGTTTTTCCCGCTCGCTGTTCGGGAGTGGAATAGTAGAGAGATAGTATGATTGTGGTTCGATGAACCCTCTGCCAAGCACTTAAATGTGAATTGCAGAGTAGTCATGTAGATGTAGATGTAGATGTGAACAGCCACCAGGTGGCAACAGCGTCACACCCTTACTTGTGGAATCAACCACTAGATGTCACTCCGTTCTGTGAAATATGTGGCAACATCGGCCGAACGCGTGCTGCTTTCCACTATTTGGCGTGTGTGAAGTACCAGCTGTTTCTGACATACCAATGGTAGTGGATCGCGTCATGCCAAGGGCCTGCGAGTATATCAACTGTGGAAGGAGTAGACGAACAAATCCAGAATTAAAAATGTTCAGATTTCCTGTCAAAGATAAAGAAAGGTTACACGAGTGGATTTTTAATTCAGTTAAATCAATAAATTAGTTACGAGTAAGAATTAATGAAGAGCCCTAAGCATTCGATCCTATCTACATTTTGTCGATCTTATATTCTGATATAACGTGGCAGCCGCCCTTCCTGTACAAGTATCATATCATATAATTTTTAAATGAAATCTCAGCTGCGATTTGGACTTTTTTTAAATGTTCAAAGTCAAGTGTAGTAGAACTGTCTCAAAATTGAAAATTATAAAAAAAATATGTAGTTTATTCATATTGTATTTAAGAACCAAATAAAGATTCTCCGTAAGGCTGCTTCAATAAGTTTCGTTGCCTTTCCTTAATCACTCTACCATGTTTAACTAGAAAGAAGTAATGTGTTAAATATGAGCAAAACAGTACTGCTGATATGCTGACCGCAAAGTTAAGATGTCTACCATCACAGAATTTTTTTTCTACTTACGATATTTAAAGTTTCACAATATTTTTTTTCCGAAGATATCGTTGTTAAGTGCGTACATGAAATTATATTCGTTTACAACTAACAGTAAGCAAGTGCAAAACGTGGTTATACTTAAGAACGCTTACAGAAATACTTAGAAAGGAAGCAAAATCTGTTTCTTAAACTTATTTACAGTCTCAATGTGAAAAATGTCTTGTAGTTGTAACTCACCTAATCCCTATACAAACTTTATGCAAAATAAATAATTATGTCGGTAATGTCAGGACACGAAACCCACTGCTCAGTGCAATATTTTTCGGTAAATTAACGGATTATATTTCAAAGACGTTGAGGTTTTTTCTAGTGTTAGCCTGCACGTGGAAATCTTTTTTACCACCATAATCCGTATCAGAAGAGCTATATAACAAAGAGGAAATAGACGACATGGGAAGCGAGTGTAAAACCTATGTGACTGCAATACAGTCTGCATTTAAACAGTAGCTCACGAGAAATATTTGTGTATTACTTTTCATTTATTTCATTTCGCATATGATTGTCTGAAGTATCCCTATAGTAGAAATAAACTTGGTTTGTAGAATTACAGGAGCTAATCTGCATTCTTCGATTGAAAACTGAAAAACCATAGCCGATCATGGTCTACAGTCAGTTGTGTGACGGAAGCATTTCGCGCACAACGCTCTAGCCGAACACAAATCAGCGTCATTCACGTCACCGAAGATACAGCGTTGCCAATTCCGCGACATGGACAGGTCAGCATTGTAGCGTCGCCTGCGACATCTGTTGACCGATGGGAAAACTATTTTTACGGTTGCCAGTTCCGCAGTAAAGACGTTCAATCTGTTTCTTACGTGATCTGGGGTGGCAGTTCAGGCCCGCCCCCCGCCGGTATGTTACGCAATCATAGTTCAAAACTCTCCCCACCTAAAACCGTCACGACGTAGTGTCTGCATAATACATCATTAGCTACATTTATTTACGCTTTGAATGTTTCGATTTTACGCAGAATGATGAGTTGTATTCGCATAGATTTCTCAGCCATCAGACACATAAATTACGCTTCGACACATCCAGAACCGAATTCGAAAACTGACTGACTAGAATAATGAAATTTTCTGACCCTGGCAGCGCCAGAACATGCCCAAAAGCAGCAGTGTTTCTTCTGCTTGGTCTAACAAATAAACAAAAGTAGAGTTGATGCAACTGCATAAAATATGTACTGAATACCTAACTGTAATGAGAAGCGGAATATTGTCATGTCACACCATTTTGTTTCGTGCTAAAGAAAAACTGAGTATGTCATTACGCCGGGTCCATAGTATTATTTCACGTCAACGGATTATTTAGATTAAGCGTTCTCGCGTTACACGATTGTCACTGCACTAACATCAAAACATGATGACCTGGAGTGCGATAAAACTGCCAACATGATGCCTACGTTTATTTGGCTTCAATAAATCAACACTAATTTGAGAATAGCTACAAGACAAACAGATACCAGAATCGACAATAGATTTAGAGAAAACATAAAACAAAACGTGGTGTGGAAAACATTTACAAGCTATTCCTTCATTCATTTTCTCTGATATTGGACTTGCTACGCAGAAGGAGAAGAGCATGAACATTGTTCGGGTCCAGAAGTTCATTTGCCCGTTTTCATTCCAGTCATAAGCTACATTTTAGACCAATTTCGAATTCTGGTTTAACTACCTATCTAACTCATCTGTGGGAGTCGGATTGCCATCATTATCTGCCCACAAACCAAACTTCTGTACTTTTGTTCTTGGCGTGAAACACAGACTTTTAATATACTGTTTGGCAAACCAACAGAGTGTAAAAGTACTACTGAAGGGGGAAAAAATTCCGTTCTTAAAAATATTTGAATTATTTTTCAGGATTTAAGGTTGCTCTCAGATTCGGTCTGGACAGTCTGACAAACAGTTCACGTATATTTGGCCATTATTTAAGTGAGAATATACGTGATATGGCCGTCTTTTGTATGGCCGAATTTAGTTTTATTTAGTACACGGCGCTTCAGGAGAGAGCGTCCTATTGTGAATGGTCACTCGAAATTATTTTGGTAGTAGTTACTAAATAGTATTCTTATCTCTCCCATGACTTCACGCCTCTGAGATTGAGACACCATTTCCAGGTTGCCCACAGGAAAGAAGCTAGATCGAGGCGCCTTTTCCTCTACATAATTTTTCTGGCGTATTCGCAATATTTATTTCAGAGATTTCTACGTCCTGAGGATCTTTATTTAAGTGTTTTAGGAGCTTCATCTCCCATCGCAACACGAGGTACATTGTAGGTGATTATTTTGAGGTCTTCAAGAAGGGATGTAAAAAAAATCCCTGCTTTACAATTCCTCAAATAATTTACGTGCTTATGAATAGCAGTTTAACATAAAAATTGTTGTGGTTGGCAGGAGAGCTAACCATATTGCTAAAGGAGGCCGAAATGAACGCGTCTTAGCTCACGCAGGCTGGCGTGAGGTCTGGAACATGACAAGAGAATTAGAATTGAGAAAAACGGACGTAGCTGGTGGAATACTTAACTTTAATCCATTAATGACGAACGTCGCTCTTGGCGATACATGGTTTACAATATCAATAGTGCTGATAATGGCGCATTGCTAGGTCGTAGCAATAACGTAACTGAAGGCTATGCTAACTATCGTCTCGGCAAATGAGAGCGTATAAGTCAGTGAACCATCGCTAGCAAAGTCGGCTGTACAACTGGGGCGAGTGCTAGGAAGTCTCTCTAGACCTGCCGTGTGGCGGCGCTCGGTCTGCAATCACTGATAGTGGCGACACGCGGGTCCGACGTATACTAACGGACCGCGGCCGATTTAAAGGCTACCACCTAGCAAGTGTGGTGTCTGGCGGTGACACCATTCCTCCCCCGCAAATCGGCGTACGGTTGTGGCATAAGGCTTCCGCCCGCCGTGGGTAGGACCGCATGTTGACGTATGCGAGGCTGTGCCACCCGCACCCTGCCATTCGGACCGCGGAGAGCTAGGAAACGCCTGAAAACCTGCTCCAGGGTGCACGCCAACATGCGGTGTTTGCGCCCGTAGAGAGACAGGAGGTGCCGAAGGGTCGACCTCCATCGGGCCGGGGAACCCGACGGGCGAAGACGACATATGGTCCGGAGCGGGCAAGAGTTCCATGTCGGAGGACAACTGGGCACGGGAAGCGATTGGCTGCGCGTGAGCCAGGGAGACGCCCGGCGGTTGCAGCGACGCGTCCACTGCGGGCGTCGCCGGCGGGAGAACAGGCGGCGGCGGCGGCGGCGCGTCGCCATGGGGCAAAATGGAAGGCAGCGTCGGTAACACCTGGGGCTGAGGCGAGCCAGTAGATGGGTCCCCAGGGCGCTGACAGGACGGCACCGTCGCTGAAAGCAGACGGCGAGCGGCAGATCCCGTGCGACGACAGGGGCGCAGCTGATTGAGATGCCGACACACCACACCAGAGGCCCCCAAAACCAGATACATAGCGCGTGCGAGGCAGCAAAGAATGCTCCCTTCGAGCCAACGCCGTGAACCTCGGTAGTGGCGATAGTAGACAACGTCGCCTGGAGCAAAAGCAGGTGTCTGCCGCTGCACAGGAACCTGATGCGGCGGATGCAGCAAAGACATCAAGGTTCGATGAGGGCGACTGTGGAGCAACTCAGCCGGCGAGCGACCATCTCGGGGCTGAGAGTGATACGAGGACAAAAAGGGCAATAACGCGTCCTCCCGAGAATGCGACTCTTTCAACTTCAACATCTGTGACTTGAAAGTCCTGACCAGTCGTTTAGCGGCACCGTTTGACTGTGGCGAAAATGGCATCAATGAACATGCAAGCAAGTTCGGAGCAATCGAATGCCCTATCCTCAGCAACGGGCAAGCGGGACAACACATTGGCGTTTCCGTGCTTAGCAGTGGACCAATACAAGATATCGTAGCGGTACTGCTAGAGGTAAATAGACCAGCGAATGAATTTCTGCGCTGTACGTGGAGGTACAGGCTTGGTCGGATGAAAAAGCGATGTCAAAGGTTTGCGGTCTGTGGTTATGGTAAAGTGACGACCATACAAGAAACCATGAAACTTTGTAACACCAAATACGAGAGCCAATGCTTCTTTCTCGATCTGTGAATAATTTCGTTGAGCAGACGAGAGAAATTTGGACGCAAAGGCAATAGGGCGATCGTGCTATCCATCTTTGTGCGCAAGCACAGCACCGATCCCGAAATCCGATGCATCCACCATCAACAAAAGGGGCTTCTGGGGATCGACTGGCGTAAGGCAAGTATTGGAAAGCAACGACGATTTCAACTGGCGAAAGGCGCGTTCGCATTCCGTCGTCCAGACCAACGGAACACCTTTACGGCGTAAGCGATGAAGCGGAGTTGAAATGGAAGAGGCGTGCCGAATATATCTGTTATAATACGTAATTTTTCCCAGCACACTCTGTAGCTGCTTCAAAGTCTGCGGCGAAGGCAAGTCCTGTATGGCACGTAGGTGCGTGGGACTGGGATGGATGCCTTGGGCATTGAGTACATGTCCCAAGTATGGTAAGTCCCGAGCAAAAAACAGACATTTGTCCTTCCGCAAGTGAAGACCATTTTGTCGCAAGACCTGAAATAATGTTCTGAGATTGTCCAAATGTTCTTCTACCGTCTTTCCGGAGATCACAATATCGTCCAGATAATTTGCTGCAGTAGGGACAGACGCACAAACAGTTTGTAGATATTGCTAAAACAATGCAGCGGCAGAAGCACACCCAAATGGCAGTCGTTTGAATTGATACAAAGCAAGATGCGTGTTAACCACCAAAACGAGCTGGGATTCTTCGTCCACCGGTATTTGCAAGTACGCATCTGCTAGTTCCAACTTCGAAAAATATTTACCCGGGCACAGTTTGTCAAAAAGATCTTCCGGGCGGGGTAAAGGAAAAGTTGCAATCACTAATTGTGGATTCACTGTTGCCTTGAAGTCCACACAAAGTCTCAACTTTCCGGAAGGTTTTGACAAAATTACTAAGGGTGATGCCCAGAGAGAAGCCTGCAAACGTTCAATTACACCTTGTGATTCCAAATCATGTAATGTTTTTGCGACCTCATCACGCAATGCCTGGGGAACATTGCGCGCTCTGAAATATTTCGGTTGCACGTTTACTTTCAGTTCCAGATGTGCTTTATAGTTCTTAGCGCAACCGAGGCCCGGTGCAAAAATGTCTGCAAATTCTTCACATAGACGAGAAACACTGTCTGAAGGCACAGTCTGGTTCACTGATAGGACCTGATTTACTACAGACAAGTTAAACAACTGAAATAAATCGAAACCAAACAAGTTCACTGCAGAAGAAGAACGAAGGACGTAAAATGACACAAGTTTTATTTGTGCTTTGTATGTTGCAAGAAGGCTGCACTGTCCGAACACAGGGATATCGTGACCTGAAAAACTAGTTAATTTAACATTTTCGGCACGCAACGGAGGTGTGCCCAGCAGTTTGTAAGTGTCTTGATTGATCAGTGAAGCTGCAGCTCCGGTATCGAGCTGGAATGGTATCACTTTGCCGTTAATGTCCAAGTCTACAAAAAGTTTATTGTCCTGCTGACGACAAGAGCGACTGTCTCGTGCAACGTGAACTGACACTGGTACATAATCACTTGCGACTTGAAATTAGTTCCTGCTATGTCGACGCACTCCATTTTTGGGACGAAAACAGTCACTGTTAGAGAGAGTGGCACTGGGCGGAGTGGAATGAACTACATGAATTTCCATGGGCGAAGTTTCGCGAGCCTGAGTATCCATGGTGCTATTCCGATTCCGGCGCGAAGCAAAGGGCCTGGAACGGTTTTGAGCTTCCGATCTGAGTTTTTTTCTGGCAAACACTCTGAACATGTCTTTTTTATTATAATAAAAGCAAATAGCTTGGCGTGACGGGCAGTTCTCACGCGAATGTCTAGCAGCACACCGCGGGCATGATTTGATCACGGCATTTACTTGCCAGCGTGACACACGTGGCTGAGAGCCTGGCGGCAGCGGCGCGGCCCGGAGTGAGGGCTGTTTACTGCTCCGTGCAGCTCGCCCGGCGGGCTGGTGAACCTAACACACTGTTGGCGAAGTTTCAAATGATTCCTGAGCAAAGTCAAGTGTGTCCTGCCGATCCAATATGTCCATCACTTGTTGAAGGGAGGGATTGACTAGTTTCAAAATCTGTTCCCTTATACGAACATCAGAAAAGTTCTGTGCAATTGCATCCCGTACCACAGTATCTGAATAAGGGAGTCCACATTGACACTCAAAAGCACAATCCCTAGTAAGGCCTTGCAAGGTTGCAACCCACTCCCGATTAGTCTGACCTGCCGTACGTTTTGTACGAAAGAAGGTAAACCGTTTGGCAACTACATTGACTGATTCTTTGAAATATGCATCTAATGCAGACAAAATTTCTTCGTAGGACAGAGTTGCCACGTCTCGCCGGGGAAATAATTTGACTATCACACGGTACGTTTGTACCCCGATGGAGGAAAGGAGAAAAGGCTGCCGCTCGTTACCTTGAATTCTGTAGGCGGTGAGATGGAATCCAAATTGGCGTTACTACTCCGTCCAGCTTTCCAGTGCAGCATCAAAAGGTCGAAAAGTGGGTGCAACAGCGTGTTGTGGCTGCGTTAGCGGCGAAGGAGCTGCTGCCGCATCGTTTTGCATTGCACGTTGACCCTGGACGAGCTGTCCAAGGGCATCCAGTAAGGTCTGCGTCTGCTGATTCTGTAAGCGATAAAATTCGGACAGTACATCTGGAGATTGTGGCGAAGCCATTACACAAGTAAATCAGGGCAATTTAGATAAGAACACTTTTACTCTCGTCGCCAATGTTGTTGTCGGCAGGAGAGCTAACCATATTGGTAAAGGAGGCCGAAATGCACGCGTCTTAGCTCACGCAGGCTGGCGTGAGGTCTGGAACAGGACAAGGGAATTAGAATTGAGAAAAACGGACGTAGCTGCTGGAATACTTAACTTTAATCCATTAATGACGAACGTCGCTCTTGACGACACACGGTTTACAACATCAATAGTGCTGATAATTGCTCATTGCTAGGTCGTAGCAATAACGTAGCTGAAGGCTATGCTAACTATCGTCTCGGCAAATGAGAGCGTAGTAGTCAGTGAACCATGGCTAGCAAAGTCGGCTTTACAACTGGGGCGAGTGCTAGGAAGTCTCTCTAGACCTGCTGTGTGGCGGCGCTCGGTCTGCAATCACTGATAGTGGCGACACGCGGGTCCGACGTATACTAACGGACCGCGGCCGATTTATAGGCTACCACCTAGCAAGTGCGGTGTCTGGCGGTGACACCACAAAAATAACAGCATACATAGCGCTAGAACAGAGCTCAGTTCGTCCATGAACGTTATGTGAAGCCTTCATTCTCTCTGTTTCTCACTCTCCTCAGAGAGCTTTTTGCACAATACCCAGTATTGCCTTTTGACCGATTAAAGCGTGGTCAATCGTGCGTCCCAGAGAGTTTCGGACGACTGCTCCACTGTTCTCTCTAGACTAAGAGCAACGCCACTTTGCTCTGCGAATGTCACAAGTTCCTTCACTGCAGTCGGAACAAAACCAAGTTGCGGGATATTGAGTGACATATACCGCACATTAAACGCATTTGGTAGCACTGTGTTCAGCAACTGACAGGCAAACTTCAGTGTAGAAGAGCAGCGACAGTCGTAAAAGGTACATGTTTCAGATAAATCGCCTCAGCAATTCCTTTGTGATGTTTTCATCTGTTTTAGGCTCGCCTAGGAACCAGGTCATAAACATGAAACGAGAGCTGACGTCCCAGTTAACAAAATAAGGATCTGTACATGTCAGGTAATGAATGCTCTTGGCGCTACATATTCGCATATCTGTGTCGTCGAACATTCTTTCACTTCTATCTGTGATGTGGCGTGAGACAGTTGTGGGGGAGGCATAACAGGTTTTGCGGATACATTTTCTGTAAGTCGCTGTAGTATTGACTAATCTCTGAGCCAGATCCAAAATCCCTTCCCCTCCAATAACTTCGTAGGATCTCAAATCACGCGCATACACAGCCAGGAATTTATCAGTAATTTGCCCTGAGCAGATCTGGGAAGGCGTGTTTGGTGAGCCATGCCACCGTGAGACAGGTGAATTCCAGATGAGCCTTCAGCATGCAAGTAATGCTCATTGCACAGTGTTGCCATCACCATCTGATTTGGCTCAGGCTCTTTGGTTCTGTGTTCACCAACCATTAGTTTTTGTTTTATTTCCCGTTTTCTTGACATACCATCCTTTCTTATCGAAGCACTTGCAATTTCCGCATCATTTTCTATGTAATACGAAAAACATGAAAATCTCTTATACCATAACTTCTGTTTGACACATAATAAGACAACGTATCTTTCCAAAAGATTACACAAGGACTTTCGTAAACGATTTCCTAGAATTTATCAACGACTCGTGCCTCATTTATTTGTGTCCATCGCAATAAGATTGCTACTAGCTGCGTTGGAGCAGCTGTGTTACAAAGCATCTGTTTTAGAAGTATGAAGACGTCGCACTGTCGAACAACTGCCGCCATCCCGGCTATAAAAATTGAAACAGCTGGAACTGTGTGCCTGAAAATGGACTCGACTAATGTCTGAAGAGCGCTGGACAGAACTGACACCACGAATCCTGCAGCGCTGTCCATAAATTAGTAAAACTGCGAGTGGGTGGGGATCTCTTATGAACAGGACGTTGCAAGGCATCTAGGATATGCTCGATAATGTTCAAGCCTGGACAGTTTGGTGACCAGAGGAAGTGTTTAAACTCAGAAGAGTGTTCCTGGAGCCAGTCTGTAGCAATTCTGGACGACATTCTGTCGGAATGCAGAAAGGACATGAATAGATGCAGGTGATCAGACAGGATGCTTACCTATGTGTCAGCTATCAGAGTCGTATCTAGATTTATCAGTGGTCCCATACCGCTCCAACTGCACACGCCCCACACCATTACAGAATCTTCACCATCTTGAACAGTCTCCTGCTGACATGCAGCGTCAATGGATTCGTGAGGTTGCTTCCATACCTGTACACGTCCATTCACTCGATACAATTTACAACGAGACGCTTTCGACCAGGCAACATGTTTTCAGCCATCAACAGTCCAATATCGGTGTTGACGGGCCCAGGTGAGGTGTAAAGCTTTGTGTCGTGCAGTCATCAAGGATACGCGAGTGCCCCTTCGGCTCTGAAAGCCCGTGGATGATGTTTCGTTGAATGGTTCGCTGATGATGGCCCAGCATTGAAATCAGTAGCAATGTGCGGAAGGGTTGCACTTCTGTCATGTTGAACGATTCTCTTGCTAATCTTCTCTTTGTCGTTCCAATTGTAGTATATGTACCGCCGAAGCGAGTACCCCACTTCATTGCGACCTTAGAGACGCTGTGTCCCATCGCTCGTGCGCCGGCTATATCACGTTCAAACTCACTTAAATATTGATAACCCGCCATTGTAGCAGCAGTAACCGATCTAACTGCTCCAGACGCATGTCTGATACAGGCGTTACCGACCACAGCGCCGTATTCTGGTTGTTTACATATCTCTCTGCTTTTGAATACTGCATGCCTGTACCAGTTTTTTGGGGCTTCTGTGTAGTATAAACAGGCCTTTCTTTATATGGGAGGAAAATAGCCTTAGAAGAAAAGTAAAGAAAATCGTGAAAAGGCAGGGAACGTATTACTGTATGATTGTGTACATCGAAGCAGTAAAAGCAGTTAATTTATAACTGAATGCCGGCTGCAGATGCATCTAATGAAATTATGAAGAGTACTTCGCTATAGCCAGCCGTTGTGGTCGAGCGGTTCTGGATGCTAAAGTCCGGAAACCCGCTGCTGCGACGGTCGCAGGTTCGCATCCTGCCGCGGGCATGGATGTGTGTGATGTCCTTAGGTTTAAGTGGTTCTAAATTTTAAATTACATTTACCTAACTTTTTAAGTTAACCGGTGTGAACCCTCCAAGCTGTTAAAATATTTACATTCAACATCAAATTAAATGGTTCAAACGGCTCTGAGCACTATGTGGTCATCAGTCCCCTAGAACTTAGAACTACTTAAACCTAACTAACCTAAGGACGTCACACACATCCATGCCCGAGGCAGGATTCGAACCTGCGACCTTAGCAGTCGCGCGGTTCCGGACTGAGCGCCTTAACCGCGAGACCACCGCGGCCGGCGCATTCAACATCAACTATTGTACTGCCAACAAAATAGTTTCACAAAATAATATCATCTTTCAGGATCATTCTTTCCACATTGAGAATGCGTACTGCCTTGTTTATTCCTTGTTAAAGATGATTACTTTCACTGGGGAAAAGAAAATTTAAGACTTTATCTGACTATAGGGCCTGTTACCTGCAAAGGGTAAAGTAACCCCAGTATATGGCACTAAACTATAGAATATACAAGGTAATACCTTGAGACATCACGTTATGTAAGAGGGCAAGCATATTTACAGCTCTGTGAGACAGACACAGTGACATAGATTCTACCTTAGCACAAATTTTAAATTACATTCTCCAAAGTTTTAAGTTAATTGCTGTGAACCCTCTAGGCTGTTAAAATATTTTCACTCAACATCAAGTATTGTGCTGCCAACAAAATATTATTTTGTGAAACTATAATTATAAGCACTGCTAACCTAGTGTAAACATAAGTTTACGGTTCCCCCTACATAAGATTTAGATTTTGTGTGGCAGAGGATGATGTCAACAGGTAATGCAATATTTGAAGTTTACATTAGAATACTGAGAAAATTCATGAACAGAGTAATTAATTTGCTTACCAGTTGTTTCATTTCGCAGTAACTTCAAGCTTGCAGAACTAGAGTCAGATTCATGTAAAGAACTTGCATTTAGATCCAATGTAGGATGAGGACACTGGACTCGCATTCGGGAGGACGACGGTTCAATCCCGCGTCCGGCGATCCTGATTCAGGTTTTCCGTGATTTCCCTAGACAACTCCAGGCAAATGTCGGGATGGCTTCTTTGAAAGGGCACGGCCGACTTCCTTCCCCATCCTTCCCTAATCCGAGCTTATGCTCCGTCTCTAATGACCTCGTTGTCGACGGGACGTTAAACACCAATATCCACCTCCTCCTCCAATGTAGGATGTAGTGGGCTTCTTAAAACTCGGATTTTTACAAGTGGTGTTATCTGAAGTCAAATCATGCAGTTGACAATAACACAAGAAGACATTAGATTAGAGCTACTTTGCATGCAATTCACATTTTCAAGTGTAGATGTTGATTAATCTGCAGTGCTCAATTCCTTCCATTTTATGTACACTCCTGGAAATTGAAATAAGAACACCGTGAATTCATTGTCCCAGGAAGGGGAAACTTTATTGACACATTCCTGGGGTCAGATACATCACATGATCACACTGACAGAACCACAGGCACATAGACACAGGCAACAGAGCATGCACAATGTCGGCACTAGTACAGTGTATATCCACCTTTCGCAGCAATGCAGGCTGCTATTCTCCCATGGAGACGATCGTAGAGATGCTGGATGTAGTCCTGTGGAACGGCTTGCCATGCCATTTCCACCTGGCGCCTCAGTTGGACCAGCGTTCGTGCTGGACGTGCAGACCGCGTGAGACGACGCTTCATCCAGTCCCAAACATGCTCAATGGGGCACAGATCCGGGGATCTTGCTGGCCAGAGTAGTTGACTTACACCTTCTAGAGCACGTTGGGTGGCACGGGATACATGCGGACGTGCATTATCCTGTTGGAACAGCAAGTTCCCTCGCCGGTCTAGGAATGGTAGAACGATGGGTTCGATGACGGTTTGGATGTACCGTGCACTATTCAGTGTCCCCTCGACGATCACCAGAGGTGTACGGCCAGTGTAGGAGATCGCTCTCCACACCATGATGCCGGGTGTTGGCCCTGTGTGCCTCGGTCGTATGCAGTCCTGATTGTGGCGCTCACCTGCACGGCACCAAACACGCATACGACCATCATTGGCACCAAGGCAGAAGCGACTCTCATCGCTGAAGACGACACGTCTCCATTCGTCCCTCCATTCACGCCTGTCGCGACACCACTGGAGGCGGGGAGCACGATGTTCGGGGCGTGAGCGGAAGACGGCCTAACGGTGTGCGGGACCGTAACCCAGCTTCATGGAGACGGTTGCGAATGGTCCTCGCCGATACCCCAGGAGCAACAGTGTCCTTAATTTGCTGGGAAGTGGCGGTGCGGTCCCCTACGGCACTGCGTAGGATCCTACGGTCTAGGCGTGCATCCGTGCGTCGCTGCGGTCCGGTCCCAGGTCGACGGGCACGTGGACCTTCCGCCGACCACTGGCGACAACATCGATGTACTGTGGAGACCTCACGCCCCACGTGTTGAGCAATTCGGCAGTACGTCCACCCGGCCTCCCGCATGCCCACTATACGCCCTCGCTCAAAGTCCGTCAACTCCACATACGGTTCACGTCCACGCTGTCGCGGCATGCTACCAGTGTTAAAGACTGCGATGGAGCTCCGTATGCCACGGCAAACTGGCTGACACTGACGGCGGCGGTGCACAAATGCTGCGCAGCTAGCGCCATTCGACGGCCAACACCGCGGTTCCTGGTGTGTCCGCTGTGCCGTGCGTGTGATCATTGCTTGTACAGCCCTCTCGCAGTGTCCGGAGCAAGTATGGTGGGTCTGACACACCGGTGTCAGTGTGTTCTTTTTTCCATTTCCAGGAGTGTACTTTACTATTTTCCTTACCTCGTTGTAGAGTATAAAGCGCAGTTTATCTTCTTTGAGAAGTAACTGTAACATCGATCTTGCTCCTTAATGGGAAAACAATCTCAGAAAATTGAGGAAAGAGCTTTAGACGCACCATAATGGGGATATCCACAATATGTTGCCAGGAGATGGCGTTTCATTTTCTCAGTATGACCTAAACACCGATAAAAGCCAAATTTGTGCACTTGCTGCGTTAAAAATCAAGTGTTAAAAATAGAAGGTGTAATTTTTTTCTTTGTGACACGTCGAGCAGGGGCGTAAAAGACAAAAGTTGACATTTTAATGACTTGAAACTATTGGGCAGGGACAATTTCTTATAAAGTAATGATAAATCATTGTAATTTCATCAACAGAGAGTCCTTGGTGAAACATTGTGAATTAACTAAACAAACAGTTTTTTGTCTTGTTTCGCAAATTTTAATATTGTAGAAAACAAGGAAGAACAGAGTGAAGATCTTACTTCTCCAGTTACTTCCCCCTCGCCCTATATTACACATAGATGCTAGAGATAATTGAAAAGCCATAATTATATATTTAAAAGCAACTGTTACTCATATATTTAGGAGACATTAAATGACAACAGCCTCTAGCTAAGATATGACCCATAAGTAGATTAATTAAACCCCAGCAATATAAAAAGGTTTATGGCTGTCCACTATAAATGTTGACAACCTATTCTCCATGTGTATCCCCCCAAAAAATATTTAATTACCGCCCCACCATAAAAATGGTATTTGTATACGGAAAAAAAGAAGCAGCAGAAGTGGAGGAACAAACAGTGTTCAATAATTCAGTAAATGTACTATGTTGTTGTTGTTGTTGTTGTTGTTGTCTTCAGTCCTGAGACTGGTTTGATGCAGCTCTCCATGCTACTCTATCCTGTGCTGTAAAACACCCATTGCTACTGTAGGGAATTAATCATTATAAAATTTAATTACGTCAGAGAGCTAGCTCGTAAATAACACACCTCAAAATTATCGGCCAAATTAAACTCCGTGACGCCTGTGTTGTCGCTGGTTGTTGCAGTCTCTGAAACGATGACATGACGTTCATTATTTTAAAAAGCTCCTTGCCTTTCAAAATAGTTACTACATTAGCTGCCTACGAAAAATTCATCATCTACCATTTTGGACGGAATATTCTTACCTAGAAACGTTGCGTCAGAATCAAAATGACTAGTGTGGCCATCTGAAGGAAGTTTAATTATATTGTGTATTTTTGTATACACAGTTACAAATTTATGTTGGACAAAAGGCCCACCGCCAGTCTGGTGCCTATGCTGCCTTAAGGGAGCATATTTTCTGGTCTCTTTCTTTAGCGTGTCATATTTCTGTCGCAGCTGATCACTGGTTCTGCATGATGTTGTTTGTGAATTATAGAGATCGGATACTTTCTCCCACGCTTTGTTCTGAAATTTGGAAAGATATCTTATTGGTCAAACAACGAAAATTTGATCATTTAACCAATTTCAAGAGATACTTCATTATACATACGTTACAAGGTTAGTGAAATGTTTTGACTGAGCTTTCCACTACATGACACTGCATTCGTTTCCTTGTTCTCTATTATGCTTCTGAAATCGTGAACGATATCGACAAGCCTTAATACATCTTCAGGGAATAGTTTTGAGCTCTCGATCGCTTTTCGCTCATTTTAATCGAGCTCTTTTTGCAGACGACGAGACGTAAATAAACTTAAAAAACGCGCGAAAATATCCAGAGTGCTCTCTTGCTGTTGCCAACTTAACTGAACGAGATCGCTATTCCAGGATTAACTAACCAGAGAATAAAATGGCACCGTACAACGCCCTGTCAAAGTTATACCGTGGTTAGCTTATTCCGTGGTTAGCTAATCTTGTATTTAAGCGGCCGTTGTACAACCGGCCCAGAGTAAAATTTCATGTGTGAAATAGAATTACATAAAATAACGATAAAATAAAGTACGTGCTCCTAGTTGTGGGAATAACACATAAAACACTGCCTTGCCCGCGAACTGACGTTCGGTCTCGTTTCGTCCGCCCTCGGGATGGCGGGCAACACCGGCCCGTCGCACACCCATCAGACAGGTGGCCCAGCTCGGCCCTTGCAGTGACGTCACGGGCCCGTTTCGTCCGAGACTGCTGACTGCTGACGCAGAGGGCTAAGAAGTGCGGTCACAGACAGTGAGATGGGCCGCTTTGCAGGACTGGCGAGTGGTCTTCTTTACTCCTAAGTGTTGTAGGATTTGTCATCTTAATACAATGAAAGTAGGTAGCTCAACAGTATATTTGTGGTACGGGCAACGCACGGATGCGTTCGTCTCGAACTGATCAGCAGCTGTAGTATAAACTATACACAGAAGTAACAAGGACTCCAGAAATCGCATTATAGAGATGTTAATGCCCAGCTGTACTCGTTACATTAGTTATTTCTTAACCACTTGCTCAACACGTTTCGCTATGTGACGAAGAGGCAGTACTGATGGAACACACCAGTTGGCAGCAATCGAAAACAAAGGACAGCCAACACGAAATGTCCCAGTGTGTCGTATTCTTCCCGTAAGAGTACTCACTGCGTTTAAATGCGACATATCTTCTGAAACACGAAAAACGAATTTCGAAAACCATTTCTCGCTGTCGTATTTACGTGTTAAGGTCTGAGGCGGGTTTGGGAGCCCAGTTAAATATGGCGCCTGGAAAACGGCTGTGACAGTGTCTGATGTAGTCAGCACCATCGCTGTTTCTCTTCGAACAGACGAGGTGTTAACAGCTTCGGTGTAATTTTTCTATTTATTCTTTACTGTTCAAAAAGCCTCTCCGTCCACATTAGCCGAACATTTTTAAAACTAAGACTAAACCTGACAGCCCAAGCACATTTCGAAACCGGTTGCGTTTACATTGGAAAACAGGCAATCAGAAGCGCATTTCCAAAACAGATTTTGATGTGTTTACATGATAACCTTGAAGTGGTATTAGGAATCTATTTATGAAATACGGTTTTGGGAGCCCCGTGTAAATGGGGTGATGACAACCCAGAAGCGGTACGATATTGGGGAAACTGGTTTAAGAAATCCGGTTTTGGGAGCCCCATGTAAACGAAGTGATCGTTCACCTTCCACTTATGGTTTCATTTGCGTCTGAAGTAAATTAGTTTTCATTAGTGACAATGAAGTTACCCCAAAATATGATACCGTATGACATAATAAAATGAAAGGAAGCAAAGTATGCCAATTTTATATCAATCATTCCAAGAAAATACAATGCAGTTGGGCGGTTGAAAATTATTGCTAATAAATCCCCGTAAAGCTCCATTTAAAAAATGGCCAGATGTTGGTTATCTCCCTTAAAACCATGTGCAAATTTTGGTCGCCCTAGGTACGCATAGTAAATTTTCTGAGCTCGCACGCATTATTACGCTGTGAATTGCAACATTTTCTGCAGAATTGAACTAATAGTATAGATATTTTCTGTATTGCTGCAAAATACGTTGGTTGAGTCTAAGGGCATGCCCGGACCGATTTTTCGATTTAAAAACCGGGTCAATGGAAGCGTCCGATTCCACCCGTCTGTTGTGTTGTGTGACGACAGTGCAAGGTGAGAAACAATATACTTCTGATTTGATGCTTTTAAAAAGAAAATCGCATTATGCAAGGAACAAATTCGCACAAAAAACAGCCTCAATTTAAACGCGAGTTCTGAAGAATGCATTGTGACCTCGATGGAATTTCGAGGATAGTTTTCTAACTGTTTTGATGACATTGCCGACTTGCATCTGTTTTAGAGACATTTTGCCATTTTAGTTGAAAGTGCCATTGCTCATGACCAGATGCAACAGATAACTGTAATGTAATTCTTCTAAGATAAATTCTTTCACGTCAAAACTGTCGAGAAGGACTAAGTTTTCAGCTTTGCATGCCTCTCCAATGATCCTGCAAACGTGATAAAATATTTAGATTAACATATGTGTGCGCAAGGCGCTTTTGGATTCTGAAACTAAAATAAGTTACGATTAAAGTACGTGCGTCTGTCCGTATGCCCCCAATTTGTGGCAGATAAAATTAGGCCTTCAGCTGGTCAAACATTATTTAAATAATACTGAAAATCTGTTTTCTTTGTGATCTATATTGTTGATATATAAAACCAAGTGGTATGCAATGCGATTGTATTGTCATGAGAAAGCGGTGCGTTCGCAGTTTCTCCTTCCTCACGTTCAGACAGCGAAGTCTGGCTGTAGGGGAGTTGTGGAGCCAGGCGGGAGGGCTGCCATTGCCGTTGTCATGACTGGACTTCAGTCCATTTATTCTGAAGGGCCGGTGGCTTTTCCTAATGCCTTCTGTCTGACTTTTGGGTTTGTTAACATGATGGGTTTGTTTGTGCACGTGGAATGGGTCTGAGCCCAGTGATGATGTCAGCTGGTAAGGTGATATTTCGGCATTTTCGTAAAATGTTTGCGTTCTCAACTGCATTATAGACGATACAGTGGGCATGTGTATATCTCTGTGTATAGTGGCGTTTGGGACGAACCGTTGCGCGTCTGTGATGATACGAAGTGCCTTGTTTTCAATGACTTGCAGTTTGCGTATGTGGGTGTCTCCAGCCATGCCCCAGATCTCGCAGCCATAGAGTAGACCTGGAAGGACCACCATCTTCCAGATTTTTAGCTTTGTTTGGGTGGTCAGCCCGTTTCCTTTCAAAAGCCGGTAAAGCTGGAAAAGTCGTCCTGAGCCTTTGTTGCTCGCGTCTGTGATGTGCTCGCTCCAGAGGAGTTTGCTGTCAAACGTTAGCCCTAGATATTTGATGGTGTTACACCAGGGAAGGTCGTTGTCTTCGATCGTGGTCTGCCGGTTTGGTGGCCGTCTTTTGGTTGTAAGCATGATGGCGTTGTATTTCGTAGCATTGATTTTAATTTTCCAAAGATTGCACCATTGCGTAATTTCGTCAAGGTGCCTTTGGAGATGGTATGCTATGTAATTTAGGTTAGAGTGACTGGCGTATACGGCCGTGTCTGTTGGGTGTTGTCTCTTTGGGGTATATCAGTGGTGTAAATGCTGTGAAGGACAAGGCCGAGTACGGAACCTCGGGGCACGCCTGCCTCTATGGATTTGAGGTTGTTCTTGTGTCTTTCCAGGTTTATATAGAACTTCCTATCGCTTAAGAAAGACGCCAGTATTTTAAGAATGTGGGTTGGGCAGCCATAGTTGTGTATTTTGTACAGCAAGAATGTGGTGTGGGCAGCCATAGTTGTGTATTTTGCATAGCAAGCGGTAGTGCCATACGCGGTCGAAGGTCTTTTCTATATCTAGAAATACGGCCCCCGTACTTTGACCTTCGGCTCATGCCTTGCAAATCTGCACGACCACTCGGGTGGTCTGAGTTATTGTGCCATTTCCGGCGCGAAGTCCGAACTGTTGTGGGATGGTTATATGTCTCTCTGTTAGCAATGAATGGAGTGAGGCGAGGATAAGGCGTTCGCGTATTTTTCCAGGGATACAAAGGAGGGAAGTGGGTCTACGGTTTTGTGGGAATAAGGGATTTTTTCCGGGTTTGACCTTTTGACCTTTGCTGCTCTCCAGGAGAATGGGAAGTATGTATAAGACAGGAGTTGAATATGTTTGTTAGGATAAGGGTGGCTGAGGGGGGTAGGTTTTTGAGCTGGGGTGGCTTGATGCCGTCAGGACCGGGGTATTTGTTGTTTCCGAGCCCTTTGATGGCCGAGCAGATTTGCTGTTCTGTCACAGGTTGAAAAACCATGTCCGAGCATCTTCGTAAATTTCTCGGAACTGTGCGAATGACCGTTTCTTCGTGGTCGCCCGCCTCGTCAGCAGTGACGATGTTTTCCATGAACTGTAGTTCCAAGGAATTCACCGTGACCTCCGCTTTGTCGTGGGGATCGTAGACTAGACCGTTTTGGCCGTGGATTTGGCGGAATCCTTACGCGACTTGATTATGCGCCAGAACTTTTGTGGATTATTCCCGGTTTCGTGGAGAGTTTTTTCCCAGAGAGAGCTTCTGAACTCAGCCAAGAGTACCCTGATTTCCTGGGCTAGACTGTTTGCGATTCTCCTGTCTTCGGTATCGCGGTAAGCCTGCCACCTTTTACCGAAACGTTTCTTTGTGCGCAGTAGTTCCTGATTTCTTCAGGTAGGTCCTGCCTTCTATTTAGGTGGCGTGTTCTGGTGGATGTTTGTATATTGCACTTGTTAATTATGTGGGTGAAGTGGTCCACGGCTTGATCTATATCCCTACAGTTTGTCAGTCTAGGTGGTTCGGTGGTATGGTGCTTGACTAGGTCCCTGTGGCTGTGCCAGTAGGTGCTATATGTGTAATAGGCTTTGTTGTTTCGGTTGTGTCTGGCTCCTGTGATTTCGATACCAACAGGGTCGTGGTCAGAGTCCAGTTCTTTTATAACCACTGGGTCGTAGCCCCGAAGAAGTTTTTTGTTACAAAGATGTCTAGTATATCGGGTCTGTGGTCGGATTTTTTGGAAAGTGGGTCGGTTCGTCAGGGGCTATTATAGTTACATTATTGTGGTTTTGCACATAGTTGTACAACGTGCCACCACTGTTGTTGTTTGCGAGGCAACGTCCTTCTGTTGGAGTTCAGGTCTCCAACCACAATTACTTTGGCCCTAGTCCTAGCAGGGAATCCAGGTCTCTGACTGTTACGTTTCTTCCTGGAGGCTGGTAGGCAGCTACAAGAATAACTAATCCCTGATCGAGCTTGATTTCTGTGGCAGACGCCTCCATTCTTTCGAGTCGAGGGACGTCCACCACTCTGTGAGCAATGCTGTTGTTAATTAGTATTAGCGTTCCGCCTTTTGGACGGTCCGCTCTGTCTTTTCGAGACATGGAATAGTTCGTAATCGCTAGATTTTGGTCGGGGTCGAGATGCGCCTCTGTTAAGAGAGCTATGTCAACTCCCATATCAGCCAGGAAATGTTCTAGAGTATGCTTTTGTCTCTGAACGCCGTCAGCATTCCAGTTTATTAGGTACAGATTGTCTACTGTATTAAGGTCCGTCGAAGAAACTTAAAACTGCAGACGCTAGTACTATCAGCTTCGAGACCTTGTCAGGTGTTTGTTGCCTGAAGCTGTGCCATAGTGTTTATTGTTCTGGCCACTTTGGCCAGATCAAACGAAGTGAGTCGGCTGGCGATGCCTCGTAGTTGCGTCAGGGTTCATTCCCGCTGTGGGGAAGTGCATGCAGTGCGACAGACGTATTGTCGGCCGGGCTGGCTGCTGCGCGGCCGCCGTTCCCTGTGTCTGCTGCGGTACGCTCCCTTTGGGCACCCATTCAAATAACCGTGGGTACGACCCCACGGCTTCTCAACGTCGGGAAATTTGTGGTGTTTATGGCTGGGCCTGGTTTTCGTTTCGGCTTTCCAGCTTCTCGTTTCGAGTTGTTTTTCATGGCTTGTGCTATTTCAATGTATTTCGGGCATTTCCGGTAGCTTGCTGGGTGTTTCCCCCGCAGTGTACGCCCGTTGGATCTTTGTCTTTGGGTTTGAAGCACAGAGAGGATAGATGGGGCCCTGCGCATTTTACGCAACGCGGTTCAGCTCGATAGTTGCGGCTGCCGTGATTGAACCGCTGGCAGCGGTAGCACTGCGTTGGGCGATCTTTCCTTCTGTAGGATTCTATCGTAAAGGCGTTTTACTTTGTAGGTTTCACCAGAATTTTCACCTTTCACAATGGTGGCTATGAAGTTTGGTAATTTCACGAGCTGTGATTTCCCATTTATTTCTTGGTATTCATGCATTTGAATTACGTTTTCGACATCAAAGTTGAGTTCGGTCAACGCATATTTTATCTCGAGCGGCTCCGCAAAGTCAGGGAGATATTCAATGACTACTTTTTGTAGTCTGTTTGGCTCTAGGTCATACGTGTGAGATTGCATAACGCGAAGGGCGAGGTGTTGCCGCAGATAGCGGTAGTCGTCTGGGTTATCGAGTCTCCTTTGTAAGTAAGCTGTATCTTGCTTTTGAGCCCTGGTCTGATTTCCTTGACGAAATCAATATAGCCTTTTGCGGACTTTCTTTGAAGACGCTGTTGCTCCAGGGCGGGGAGCGTCGTCTACGTCATGTGTGAGTTCATTGAATCTGTTTGAAGTGGGGACATTTGCCACTTCCATGTCCTCCTCGTGATCGTGAGGTAGAGGGGCGGCCATTGCTGCAGCCACGTCCTCCATGGCTTGTTTTCTGCTGCTGACAGCAGACGTGCCTGGTTCGCCTTCGGGTCTGTGTGTCTTTCTAGTGTGTTTTGTGTGTGTCGTGTTTTGTTTTCGGCGGTCCCTAGCAGTACCACGCTTGACTGTAGTGAATGGTTGATCTGTTTGGGTAAAGTCAGACGTCTGGCATTGGGGAAAGTCTCCAGACACCACGCTGGGATTGCCAGTTACACCTTGGCTGTCACCGTAGGGTATCCGGTGCAGAGCTGGCCCTAAGCTACTCGAACGCGGGTTACCGGGCAGTGCCGCGGACCCTGGCTCGGAATCATCCCTATTTTCGGTGGAAGCAGAGTGGGAGCTCTGCTGCGTGGTGTCGTGATGTTGGGGCAATAAACTAAGCGCGTGTATTTCGCGGCCTTCGCACACCGACTTGTCCAGTGTGCGTCGTCGCAAACACAATAATCAACACCGGCGAGCGCACGCCGTTTCACGGCAGTCACGTGCGCCGGTGGAGAATAACATAGTAGCGGCGATCAGACCAGCGTTAGCGCAGTGCATCCGAACAGATCGGCGTCGCAGCTCAGAATGCGGTGGCCGGCTGGCGCTGGAGAGCTATGCATGCGTGCTAGAGCACAGTTCGCGTGACGAATTCTCGGTCGTCGCTACAGGTAGTACGCGATCTTGTAAAAACAATGATGGCGCCGAGTGACGGAAGTAAATCGTGTGTAAAGTGCCAAAAAACAGTTAATAGCAAGGAAATAGCTTTAGTGTGTGGATTATGGTGTAGAAAATCATTCCACAGTGATTGTGTAGGCCTTAGTAACAGAGCGGCTCGTGCAGTGTCGTTTTCGAAACAGCAGATTAAGTTTCATTGTGAAGCTTGCGAAAATAGGTTAGGTATCGAACTTGTCGGAGGAAAAGAAGCGCATGAAACTAAAAGCTTAGAGAACAGTGTAAACAGTTGCCTAATGGAGCTTGTAGAAAATCTTCTCAAGTTAACATATGAAATATCACATGATAACTCGACAATAAATAGAAATCTAGATACAGTTCTCAGTTCAAATGCAAGATTGGAAGAGTATTTATTACAGTCGCTAAAGTGTAACGAAAAACGTAGTGGCGAAACCCCTGCCAACAGTGTAGTGTGTAAGGAAAGTGATCCTATTAGACGAATAACTGAAATTAATGTGGAAAACGACACAACCTCACATAACCAGAGCGGAAATAGTAAACAAATGTGCTGTCCATCAGAGCATCAACAAACTGATGACAGTTCGCTGCATATTGCAAGCGATCTCCCCAGACATTTAACTGATGGTCAACAACAAAACGTTGCAGAAGAATGCAGTTCCAATGTAAGTAGGGAACAATACAATGAAATTAGAACGAATGTATGAAGTGATTTAAAATGTAAAAGTAACTTATCACGTAATCAAAAATACTCCATGTAATTAAAATATAACAAGTGTGTGCTACGATAGAAAGTATTATAACATTCATGCGAATCCTAGAGACGAAACTCCAGCAAAACATTCCATTTATTCTTTTACCGTTGATCCAAATAAAGAATCGAGTGGCTGTGGGACGAGTTGTGCATTACAAAGTAACATTTAGAAATTGAGGTACTTTGACAATACATGTGAACGGTAGCCAAGTGCGCTAATAATTACAAACAGTAACATAACATGTGCACGGGAACAAAATATTCCAATAATTACAAACTTGAGCATTTACCACATTGAAACTGATATATGAAACAAAATTTTAGGTGTCTCAAATTAAAAGTTATAAAATGCCAAACATGAAAATATGTCATTAAATGGACCATAATAAGTACAGTGGTAAGGCAGGGCATAATATTCATGTACAAAGTGGTAATAATGATTATTATATGTATAGTGCTTCGTTGCTAAATTACAATGGATAAATATTCATTAGAAAATCGTCAAGACACACATTTTGGCACTACACTGGCAAGGCGTTTTGTGCAAGATGGTAATTTACCCCCTTTTGTACAAGGCTCAATTTTTTACTGTCTATATCCAAGTTGTGTTTTCGTCTTTTGATCTTGTTTGTTTACATTGAGTGGCTCTTAATTACAAAGCGCATAACGTATAGGATATACTGTGAGGCCATTGTTTTATCATTTATTATTGTTGTTTATGATTTTATAAAAGGATTTATGCATAGGCTTCTTTCCAAGAAGTACCGTACACAGGAAAAGGAGATGATGTACATCTTTGTCAATGAAACAGCGCATTTCATGAGTAACAAAGGGGAAAATATATGTTGAGAATATGGCTGAAGAACCTAAGCATACGAAAGTGAACTTGCAAACAGAATGGAAGCTCACTGTCGGAGAATTCTAATGCACCTGGAAATCTCAAACATAAAGCTCCATTAAAACAATAGTTGGTACAGGAGATGACTCAGGCATATTCTACGTTGGAAAAAGGTCATTGTTAATCCCTTGTTTTATTTTGTATTAACACCTCCTGATCTCGCACTGTAATGTTTGGCAAATGAATCTTTCATTTGATGGTTTATTGTGCAATTTATTCCTTATAGAAAACTTTGTTTTGTTTGTTTTACCTTTGAAAATGTAATTCCAAACTGGCTCTTGTTACATGTGTGTGTATGGAACTCCTAGTGAAGTAGCATACTTAATGTTTTCACTGATACACGCAACAGATTGGAAGAAGTGCTAACTTGGTTCAGTAAAGATATCCTGTCTTTTTAAATAGATCATTATAATGAATCTCACTAACCTACTAATTTTAGTTAAAATTCTTATCGTCCTCAGTTTGAAAATAGTGCCCATGTTTTGTGCTTTTAAACCCCCAAAAAGAATCCATATGTGAGAACTAAGTGGACATAGGAACAGTGTGTCACCACATGACTTTGGCTGCTGTTATTTAATTGAAGATGGAGCCTGATGAGTCTACAGTGCTGACGACGTTCTATGTGCCAGTCTCTTTTTTTGTGTTATTTCCATGTCAACTGACTGTCAGTATTCATCCTTAACTAGTTCGTGTTGATTACACAGTATATAGGTTTGTCATCTATGTGTAACGTGACATAGTTGTTTTCCCGCTGTAATGGAAATTTGCATGCTTTTTGTTTTCTTTGTGTTCAGTAAGGAGTATAACATTACAACTTCCATTTGGCAGTCCTGCCCCTCCTTAAAAAACTATTAATTGCGAAGGGCGCCAAATTATATATATCTGGCTCTCTGTGTGTTATTTGCTACTCATTTAAAAAAAAAAAAAGGAAAAAGGTTTTGTAGTGGTCACGACATAACTTAAACAAGTATGTGGTATTTGTAGTTCACACAATAGTAACTTGGTGCACTCCTTTTCAGTGTCTGCAAGAGTGGGAGGTGCCTGATGACCACAGTGGTACACAGGGCGCACGAAGCATCTTGAAAGAGGTTAGGGCAGTTTTACTTTTGTATTCTTCCTATGCTGCTGTGAATAATTGTATTACATAACATAGAAAGGCAGTTTATTATTTATTTTCCATAAAAAACAATACTTTTTTATTTTCAACAGGTGCTACAAATCATGTCATATCTTGCAGGAAATAATTACAGAAACACAGTGCATTTCAATTATTTATAGCTTGTATGGTGCAAAGAAAGATAGTCTACCTTTCTGAGAGGCATTACGTATTACTATAAAAACACCTATTAGTAAGATACACCTGCAGAGCAACATCCATATGGGTACTTCGGAAGTTCGTTAAGCAATTTCATTCCCGTGTCATAGAGCCTGTTGTCTGTATCTTTTGTCTGATGTCATGCAAGGCGATAAACACAATCAGAAGAAGTGTGGTTACAGTGTAGCTGGTATTTCCATTGGTGCAGTTGGCAATTTTTGTGCCACGAATAATGCATTTCAGTCACACAAATTTAAACAGTACTTGTAGGTGCCATCCTAACTACAACCTCACAAATGTCGGCATATTTGGGGGGAAAAATGCGACTGTGAATATTAACAAATTAGCATAAGAACCTCTAAAACGTTCTGTGGAATACGTATGGAGCCAATTCCAAGCGGTCAGCAAGTGTGAAAATTATATGTTGGCTACTAAATTGTAAGAAGTGCATCTGCTAACATAAATCATTTAGAAATCCCCATACAGTGCACTGAAAATTATGATGTAAGAAAAATATGTTAAATACACAATGGCAGTAGTAAACTGGTGGCATTGACTGGCTAGACAAGATGACAGATTCATTGGGAAAATAGCATTTGATGAACATTGACATGACTTCGAGTGTATGAAATTATGTAGCAGCATAATGAAATTCAGTTGTGTAGAAAGCTTTCATGAAAAACAATGTACCGTAAAATTTAAGTTGTACTCTTAGGTTAATGCCTAACCACTATCATGCAAATTGGGATGTTATGGAAACAACCTACTGAGTTTTGAAATGATCACCATAAATGTATTGTAGAGGTTGAACAGCTACATACACACATTTGCACCTAATCTACACCTTGGGCTATGCTACAGATCAGTCCATCACCACAGCTAGTTTTCCTGCATTTACATTTGTTGGCTTTGCCTTCTCACAACCAAACTGTAACATTCCAATCTTACCTAGCCCTCGAGCTACACTACAAACCAGCCTGTCACATCATACATTTTTTTTTCTAGTTCACACATGTACTAAAATAGGTGCTGCTTCTATTTGTTTGTGATACTACTTTGTACTTAATTTGCTAGAGATGGCAGCTACCAGTAGGACTGTGCAATGTGTGTGTGTGGGTGGGTGGGAGGGGGGGGGGGGTTGGAAGAGCAGCTGGATGAGTTTACCACATTCCACTGATCACAAAATATCCAGGATTTAAACACAATCGAGAATCTGTGGGACAACGTCGATCGTGCTGTTCGCGACAAACCTAGCACAGCTGGCTGCGGCACTGCAGTTAGTATGGCTCCGTGTCCCCATTGTTACTTTCCTGGGCTCCACTGCTATTCTTCCTGAACATCTCGTTGCAGAAAGTGGTTATTCCAGCTTCTGACATATGGTCACATTAATGTGATTGGACAGACTTTTTATCACGCTAGCAAAGATTTTATATCTATTGTGAAATTATGGTGTAATGGGATCTTCAGCTGCATGGTCTGACCACAGCATTACCAATTTTCCTTCTGTACCAATTCTGTTTAGCCTAAAGAGTTGCAACTATTATTGAAGTAGTAATTGAAAAGCAAAATGTACAGCCAAAATTAAAACTATTCCGTATGATTAATTTTGGAATCACGTACCATAAATTTCATAATAATTCACTTTCTTCTCTTCACTTCATCATCAATGTATAATAAAACAAGAGTTAAACAGATTTTTGAACTTGTTCGTTCCCTGCATAGATCATTGCATAGCTGACCATGCCCCTTCTGTAGTATTAGTGTGTGCACTTGCATTTTAATCTTTGACAATAATTTTATGGTTCACTGTCAAGCATATGCAACCTTCATCCTTGTTATCACATTGAGAAGAGCGTTTTATGTTCTATTGTAAACAACTTCAAAGCAGCACTTCTTGCAGTATTTTACACACCACCCAACATCAATTTGCTTAAAACATGATTATCTCTTCCTGATTCTCTTGCCAAACATGTATTTGTCAGTCCCTACAACACAATCCAAAACAGACTTTGTAGCAAAAGCTATTCTAGTCAACAACAGTATGCTTTGATAAATGTAGCAGCTAAGCAGTAAAAATGCTACTACATTTTTGAACCTATAAATAAATTATTTTAATGTGTTCCCCATTATCAGCCTGCCTTCCACAAACTAACTTCTCTGTCGAGTACTGTATCGACAACTATAAGAAGATTCTTTGTAGAACCATTGTATGTCATCACTCGTATATTTTCTTAGTACATGCTTCATTGGCTGAAAACATATCTGCAGATCCTGTATTTTGCAATGATCCGTGAACCGTACACCATTTCAGTTCCTCATCTTACAAATGGAAGCAACTTTATTGTAACGTGAAACACCACCTCAAAAACGTGCGTCATATTCTGAAAAACATATAATACAAAAAATATATACGAAAATCAGTGCCCAACTTTATAATCCATAATAGCCAGCTCAATAACTATCAATTTTAAGCTCTCCAATTTGAAAGTGGAAATAATGGAATCATATATTTTGCTGGAATAAATCATTATATTTGTCAGTTCTTGTCGGCTGCTGATACTGTCACCCAATTTGATACGACCTATGGCAACAAGTTACCACTGACCATGCAGCTAAACGTCCCATTATGCCATAATTGCACTGTAGATACAAAATCTTACCTAGTGTGATAAATTGCAGAGTGGCTGACTCCTCCCCTTTTTTCCTTGCGGTCAGCCAGCCACTTCCATCTGCTACACTGTTTTAGCTTCTTCTATCATTTTCTTCCTGTGTTGTCCATGTTTTACTGCTGACGCTCTGCTTCATTCCACGCTTTGGTGTGGGTGAGCACATGTTTTTCGACAATTATTACCCATGTTATCTGTTCCGTTTTATATTCCTGAAAGATATTACTGAACGGGCGCTGAAGACCTTGCTGTCGTGCGCCCAAAACCCCTCTACTACTACTACTACTACTACTACTACTACTACTACTACTACTACTACTACTACTAGTGTGATAAAAACACTGTCCAATCACTTTAATGTGACCATATGTCAGAAGCTGGAATAACTATTTTTTGCAACGAGATGTTCAGGAAGAATGTCAGTGGAGCCCAGGAAAGTATCAATGGGGACAAGGAGCCACATTAACTCCATTGCTGCGGCCAACTGTGCTAGGTTTGTCGCGAACAGCACAATCGACGTGGTCCCACAGATTCTCGGTTGTGTTTAAATCCTGAAAATTTTGTGGTGAGTGGAATGTGGTAAAGTCATCCAGCTGCTCTTCCAACACCCCCCCCCCCCCCCCCCCTCCCTCACACACACACACACTAGTAGCTGTGTGGCACACTGCATAGTGCTCCTGCTGGTAGGTGCCATCAGGCCAAGGAAAAACAAACTGCATGCGGATGCGGGGGTGGAAAATGTCCCCAAGGAAAGGTGCGTATTTGTTTTGATCCACTGTGCCTTCCAGAGTGATGAGGTCACACAGGAAATGCCACGAAAATATTCTACAGACTATAACGCATCCTCTCTCAGTCTCAACCCTTCCGACGATTGGCAGGGTATTTGCTTTCAAATGTTTCATGCTCGATGGGGCATAAAACGTCATTTAGTCTGAAGAAGCCACCTGTAACCGTTCGATGGACTCCAGTTGCAGTATTGGCATACAAATTCCAGCCTGTGTCGCTGCTGACGGAATATGTGCGTGAACCGGACTCCCGCTGTCTTTTTGGACCTGTAATAAATCTTTCCATTTCGACATTCTGACAATGATTGCACTCCAGAATGAGATTTTCACTGTGCAGCAGAGTGTGCACTGATATGAAACTTCCTGGCAAATTGAAACTGTGTGCCGGACCGACACTCGAACTCGGGACCTTTGCCTTTCGTGGGCAAATGCTCTAGCGACTGAGCTACCCGAGCACGACTCGCGCCCCGTCCTCACAGCTTCACTTCTGCCAGTACCTCGTCTCTTACCTTCCAGACTTTACAGAAGCTCTCCTGCGAACCTTGCAGAACCAGCACTCCTGAAAGAAAGGATATTGCGGAGACACGGCATAGCCACAGCTAGGGGGATGTTTCCAGAATGAGATTTTGACTCGGTCCGGCACACAGTTTTATTTGTATAACTTTTTTTTTTTATCTAAGTAATCTTAACATGTATTGCATAGCAGGTACTTTTTAGCTGCCTTTATAAATAAGTGTATTTTTGCAATTTCTTTAATCTCTGTTGGCAATTTATTGTACAGTTTTATTGCTTGGTAGGAAATGCTGTTTTGAGTTTTATGTTTATTTTTTCTTGGTAAATGTAAGTTGAGTCTATCTCTTGTTGCATGGTCATGGACAGAGCTGTTTGTGCAGTAATTACCAATGTTATTTTTGATGTGTGCAACTGACTGGTAAATGTATTCACATGGAGCAGTTAAAATCTCTAGTATTCTGAACAGATCTTTACAATGAGCTCAACTAGTATTTTTGTTTACTGCTCTTATGGCTCTTTTGTGGAGTTTGAAAATCGTGTTCATATTTTGTGCATTTGTTCCCCAAAAAAGAATGCCATAGCTAAGAATTGAGTGTGTATATATGAATAATATGTAACTAAAAGACACTGCATGTTACACACTGATGATAGGATTCTAAGGGCCTAACATGCTGATGGCATTCTGTTTGCAAGTACCTTTGTGTGTCCACACCACTTCAACTGAGAATCAGTATTCATTCTTAGAAATTTTGCATTTGTTACACAGTCTATAGAGCTGCCATCTACATTTAATTTAACATTGTCATGTTTCCAATTCAAACTGAAATTCATGGCATTAGTTTCCTTTATGTTCAATGTCACTTTATTGCTTATTAACCAACCATAAACTTCCTTGAGAGTTTCATTTGCTTTCATGGCAAGGAGTTCTCATGTTTTCTCCGTGACTATAATATTGCTGTCATCAGTGAAGAGAATTCGTTCACCATGAGTAATACTACTGCGAAAGTCATTGATGTATATCAGGAACAGTATTGGTCGTAATATGCTACTTTGCAGAATCCTTATATTAATGTATTTTGATTCTGATAAGTGTTTTACTAAATGTTTCGATCTATTCGAAGTATGTGTTACCTCTACTCTTTGTACCCTATCTGATAGGTATGATCGAAACCAGTCATTAGCTACCCCTCTTAATTTGTTTAATAGAATCTTGTGGTCGACTGTATTAGACGCCTTAGAAAGATCCAAAAATATGCCTGTGACACACTCATCTTTATCAAGAGCATCAAGTACAACTTTTGTGAATTCTGCTATGGCTGACTGTATTTTTGCCTTTTCGGGAACCAAACTGTGATTCACTTAAAAGATTGTATTTATTCAGGTAATTCATTAATCTGTCTTTCATAATTGCTTCTATTATTTTTGAAAATTCTGACTGCAGATAAATGGGCCAGTAATTTTCTATGTCTTCTGTGTTACCTTTCTTAAGCAAAGGTACAACTCTTGTCTGTTTTAGCTGCTCTGTAAATGTCCCTGATGTAAAGGACTCATTTATTATATTTGTTAAGGAGCTTTGTATAATCCTTAGGCATTGTTTCAGTTACTTTGTCTAAGACTACTGACTTTATTTTTTAGTTTTTTATCACTTTTATTGAGTTCATTCTCTGTGGTTGGAAGTAACCTCATTGTATTTAATGCAACATTATTTACAGATGTTATATTTGTTTTGGGCAATTTTTGCTGTTATTGTGCATCATTTATTACCATATCCCCCTCCCTTAGCAGTATGTGATTCTGCATTTGTTTGCCTCTTCTGTTTCCTTTCTTATAACATCCCAAGCGGTTTTGCTTTTATTCTCTGCATTATAAATTATTTTGTCATTAAATTACTTTTTTCCAGCAGTCAGCACCTTCCTATAGATATTTTTGTATCTATGAAAGAAATTTAAGAATTCTGGATCATTGTGAACCTTTTTCATGGAACTGAGGTGTTTAAGTGTTCGGGAGGACTTACGGTCCTCTATGAGGGTGAAGATTTGTCTGATGTGATAGAAGAAGAAACAGGAGTCGATTTAGAAGAGATAGGGGATCCAGTATTAGAATCAGAATTTAAAAGAGCTTTGGAGGACTTACGGTCAAATAAGGCATAAGGGATAGATAACATTCCATCAGAATTTCTAAAATCATTAGGGGAAGTGGCAACAAAATGACTATTCACGTTGGTGTGTAGAATGTATGGGTGTGGCGACATACCATCTGACTTTTGGAAAAGCATCATCCACACAATTCCGAAGACAGCAAGAGCTGACGAGTGCGAGAATGATGGAAATAAAAGAAAGGTTCAGGAGTGGAATTAAAATACAAGGTGAAAGGATATCAATGATACGATTCGCTGATGACATTGCTATCCTGAGTGAAAGTGAAGAAGAATTATATGATCTGCTGAACGGAATGAACAGTCTAATGAGTACACAGTATGGTTTGAGAGTAAATCGGAGAAAGACGAAGGTAATGAGAAGTCAATGAAGTTAAGGAATTCTGCTACCTAGGGAGTAAAATAACCAATGACAGACGGAGAAAGGAGGACATCAAAAGCAGACTCGCTATGGCAAAAAAGGCATTTCTCGCCAAGAGAAGTCTACTAATATCAAATACCAGCCTTAATTTGAGGAAGAAATTTCTGAGGATGTACGTCTGGAGTACAGCATTGTATGGCAGTGAAACATGGACTGTGGGAAAACCAGAACAGAAGAGAATTGAAGCATTTGAGATGTGGTGCTATAGACGAATGTTGAACATTAGGTGGACTGATAAGGTAAGGAATGAGGAGGTTCTACGCAGAATCGGAGAGGAAAGGAATATGTGGAAAACACTGATAAGGAGAAGGGACAGGATGATAGGACATTTGCTAAGACATGAGGGAATGACTTCCATGGCACTAGAGGGAGCTGTAGAGGGCAAAAACTGTAGAGGAAGACAGAGATTGGAATACTTCAAGCAAATAATTGAGGACGTAGGATGCAAGTGCTACTCTGAGATGAAGAGGTTAGCACAGGAAAGGAATTCGTGGTGGGCCGTATCAAACCAGTCAGTAGACTGATGACCAAAAAAAGGACTTCTTAATACCTGCTGTTATCCATCTGTTTTTGTGAGTCATTGATACAGACATGCATACTTTTGGAAATACCTTTTCAAAGTTCAGTTTAAACAATGTGGAGAATTTAGAGAATTTCATATTCACATTGGTTTCCTTATATATTTCATCCCAGCTTTGTTTTTCTAGCTCTTTTGAAAAATATTTTATTTAGATTTCTGATACGAGGTGCACTCAAGTTCTAAGGCCTCCGATTTTTTTTCTCCGGGCTGGAAAGAGATAGAAACATGAGCATTGTTTTAAAATGAGGCCGTGTTCATTGTCAATACATCCCAGAGATGGCAGCACCGTACGGCAGATGGAATTTTACCGCCAGCGGCGAGAATGAGAACTGTTTTAAATACTTAAAATGGTGACGTTTTCCTTACTTGAACAGCGTGCAATCATTCGTTTTCTGAATGCGTGGTGTGAAACCAATTTAAATTCATTGACAGTTGAAGGGGACATGTGGTGGTGTAGTTATGGATGTGTCGAAAGTGCGTTCGTGGGTGCGACAGTTTAATGAAGGCAGAACATCGTGTGACTACAAACCGAAACAACCTCGGGCTCCCACAAGCCGGTCTGAGGACATGATCGAGAAAGTGGAGAGAATTGTTTTGGGGGATCGCCGAATGACTGTTGAACAGATCGCCTCCAGAGTTGGCATTTCTGTGGGTTCTGTGCACACAATCCTGCACGACGACCTGAAAATGCGAAAAGTGTCATCCAGGTTGTGACAATGGATGAGACGTGGATGCCATTTTTCAATCCAGAAACAAACTGCCAGTCAGCTCAATGGAAGCACACAGATTCACCGCCACCAAAAAAATTTTGGGTAACTGCCAGTGCTGAAAAAATGATGGTGTCCATGTTCTGGGACAGCGAGGGCGTAATCCTTACCCAGTGTGTTCCAAAGGGCACTATGGTAACAATTGCATCCTACGAAAATGTTTCGAAGAACAAATTCCTTCCTGCGGCTGCAACAAAAACGTCCGGGAAGGGCTGCACGTGTTCTGTTTCACCAGGACAACGCACCCGCACAACGAGCTAACGTTACGCAGCAGTTTCTTCGTGATAACAACTTTGATGTGATTCCTCATGCTCCCTACTCACCTGACCTGGCTCCTAGTGACCTTTAGCTTTTTCCAACACTAAAAGAAACTCTCCGTGGCCGCACATTCACCAGCCGTGCTGCTATTGCCTCAGTGATTTTCCAGTGGTCAAAACAGACTCCTAAAGAAGCCTTCTCCGCTGCCATGGAATCTTGGTGTCAGCGTTGTAAAAAATGTGTACGTCTGCAGGGCAATTACGTCTAGAAGTAACACCAGTTTCATCGATTTCAGGTGAGTAGTTAATTAGAAAAAAAATCGGAGGCCTTAGAACTTGAATACACCTCGTAGATGTAGTTTGTAGGCTTGTAGTTTAAGGAATGATTCAGTGCCTGATTTTACTGTTGTTATTTGACAAAGAATAGAAGTCATTCTATTTGTCATCAGATCTCTTCATCTGATATGCAAAATCCTGTTTCAACTATGCTATTGTGTATTTAAAAGCCAATGTTTGGCATTTTTGGTGTTCATTTCTGCAGAATTTTTGACAATTTGGCAAAGCTGAATTTACTAGGTACTCTGCAGACAAAAGTGCTCAGAATGATCACTTTATGCTTCATTGACTTAAGAGCATTACTGTGGAACACATTACTCATCATTTCAATTTGTACTTCTATTGTGCAATGTTCATGAACACGTTTTATAACTACTATGTGTTTGCTTACATAAATTGTCACACCACCACCTTTATATTTTGTTGCTTAAAGTAAATGTTTGCTAGTAAGTAGCCTCCTAATCTATATTAGTTAGCTAGGTTCAGTTACAGTTGTTTTCTTCTGTGAATATTTACAACAAGTTGATTTTGTTTTTGAGATATTATACATTTTAGTGCAATCACTGTAAAGATGCTGTTCCTTCTTGTTGATTTGTCACTCTGCCTGAGTCACTTTTATTTGAGTTATGTTGCTGTGTTGCACTTGTTAGATATATGGAAATCATTGTGATTTTGCTCAACAGTTTGTCATACCCTATCTCTTGCCTTATAGCACATTTTCTTTCAAATGTTTCAGATATGTCCACCTTCAGCAGACTTTGCTGTGTCTGGCACATTCAATATTCAGAAAATGGAGGATGAGGAAGACGAGAAAGCAGTGAGCGAAGATGGTGGGCAGGTGGGTCACATTCCATTGTAACACAGTGACTCATTAGTTGACACACACGAATGTGCATATGCGTGAGGCCCATACGAAATAACTCCAAATAATTAATATTCCATACATACCATTGCAGATTCTGGGCCGATTCTGAATGACTAACTTGCTTGTGAGCTTATTGTCATGTTACATAATTTGTTTTGAGGTTCCCTAAACTGTAAATGCAGGTTAAGGACAGATGTAGCTCAAAATGCGTTCTTGTACTTAAACATATTTATCTCCAATAATATTACAGCTAAAATAGTAAAACTTGAGACAGTTATATAGAACATAATGCTCGATATTCTGTGCAGTTTTTGTTTGCAAATGTGCATTGACATACATTTTATAAGCATTTGAATTTTTAATTACCATTGTTTTTATTATGTACCTTCTCTCGTAAACCAGTCAGTCAATAAAACTGGAATTTCACAACAATCATCTTGGGGTTGAAGCTCTTTTTTCCGTGTTTGCTTTAACAATACGAATGTTTCTGGATAGGGTCTGCCTTTAGCAAAACACAATTTTGTTTTTTAACCCAAACATCTTTCACTGGAGTTGCAGCATCTTCAGTGGGCTTTTATTTTTCATCTTTTTACTACATCAGAAAAACCCACTGAAGATGCTGCAACTGCAGTGTAACATGTTTGGGTTGTTGTTGTTGTTGTGGTCTTCAGTCCTGAGACTGGTTTGATGCAGCTCTACATGCTACTCTATCCTGTGCAAGCTTCTTCATCTCCCAGAACCCACTGCAACCCACATCCTTCTGAATCTGCTTAGTGTAGTCATCTCTTGGTCTCCCTCTACGATTTTTACCCTCTACGCTGCCCTCCAATACTAAATTGGTGATCCCTTGATGCCTCAGAACATGTCCTACCAACCGATCCCTTCATCTGGTAAAGTTGTGCCACAAACTTCTCTTCTCCCCAATCCTATTCAATACTTCCTCATTAGTTATGTGATCTACCCATCTAATCTTCAGCATTCTTCTGTAGCACCACATTTCGAAAGCTTCTATTTTCTTCTTGTCCAAACTAGTTATCGTCCATGTTTCACTTCCATACAGAAACAGCTTCCTGACACTTAAATCTATACTTGATGTTAACAAATTTCTCTTCTTCAGAAACGCTTTCCTTGCCATTGCCAGTCTACATTTTAGATCCTCTCTACTTCGACCATCATCAGTTATTTTGCTCCCCAAATAGCAAAACTCCTTTACTACTTTACTTGTTTTGCTCTACATCTGCCCTCCCCATATAAAAATTAAAATGGAAAGAAGACTAAAATAGACAAATTTGTGACCTACCAACAAACTGCATACTGTTATTGAATTTCATATGTGATCTTTTGAGATGATTTAATTCTTTGCTCAAGATGATTGCAACAGTTAATTGTTGTTGACAATTCAAGTTTCTCCTTTCTGATTCCTTGAGGACCTGCAGTGGAATTGTGTTTCAGTGCTTGGAGGCAAGGATGGACGTGAAATCTCTGTGGACAGAAGATGTCTATTTTTCAAGTTGCAGTCGGTAATCCTCGGCCACTGCTTCTCTGAGCTGCCGGTACTGGGCGTATTTTGTGAGGTCAGCAGCTCATTGTAGAGTGGACACTGTGAGGATGTAACACACCAGAACACAGCCACTCAAGTCTCACGTTTCGCAGCTTCTCGTGGGGCTAACAGTTGCAGCTAGACAACTACAATGAAAACACACTCTGATCTTTGCAGTTGCCACCTTTAATCTGAATACAGCTTTGCTGTTCATTACCTTGAGCAGAGGATACTAGTAATGTCACTTTTTACAGGTGTCACCATTTTTACTCGGCGTGCAAGACTCGGTCGGTTGTTTCCGAGTCGTAATACGTTCAGCCGTGTGGGAAGAAGGTACTATAACCACCTCCCTCTGTCACCTTGATCGTTATCTCGTGGACTCGCCCCTTTTCTAGCATTTTAGTATACCCACATGCTTTCATCTATCTCCAGCCCATTAGTAATGCAGGTGGTGGTTAGGATACTTTTATAGTTTCATGCATTTATCCTTTCTTCTTTGGTTAATATATCTGTCTCCCTCACATTTAAATAGTATTCATATGTGAATGGGGGCTGCTCTCAGTTCTCTTTTTGTTAATACTGATAGAAACAGGGTGACGCAAAACTCTGTTAACATTTGAAAATGCAGTAACCTGTGGAATAACGTAGGTAGAAAGATGAAACTTGACACACATGCCTGAAATGACACGGGGTATTATTGAAATCAAAAACAGAGTGCAAAAACTGTCCAACAGATGGTACGAGACAACGAGAAGTCAGTGATGCTGTGTGAGAATCATGTATAAAATGAGTTGTAGTCAAAGAGGGAGTCAGATATGCCAGCAGTCGCAGTGAGCTGACTTTACCAGAAAAGCCATTGTCAGTGAAAATGCTGCTGCAGTAGCTTCGTAATACAGGGTGATTCAAAAAGAATACCACAACTTTAAAAATGTGTATTTAATGAAAGAAACACAATATAACCTGTTATACATCACTACAAAGAGTATTTAAAAAGTTTTTTTTTCACTCAAAAACAAGTTCAGAGATGTTCAATATGGCCCCCTCCAGGCACTCGAGCAATATCAACCCGATACTCCAACTCGTTCCACACACTCTGTAGCTTATCAGGCGTAACAGTTTGGATAGCTGCTGTTATTTCTCGTTTCAAATCATCAATGGTGGTTGGGAGAGGTGGCCGAAACACCATATCCTTAACATACCCCCATAAGAAAAAAATCACAGGGGGTAAGATAAGGGCTTCTTGGAGGCCAGTGATGAATGCTCTGTCACAGGCTGCCTGGCGGCCGATCCATCGCCTCGGGTAGTCGACATTCAGGTAGTTACGGACAGATAAGTGCCAATGTGGTGGCGCTCCATCCTGCTGAAATATGAATTGTTGTGCTTCTTGTTCGAGCTGAGAGAACAGCCAATTCTCTAACATCTCCAGATACAGTTACAGTTACAATAGCACCTTCGAAGAAAAAGGGACAAAAAACTTTATTGGCTGAAATGGCACAGAAAACGTTCACCTTAGGCGAGTCACGTTCATACTGAGTTGTTTCCCGCGGATTCTCAGTGTCCCATATACAGACATTGTGACGGTTGACTTTCCCGTTAGTGTGGAAAGTTGCTTCATCACTAAACACAATCTTTGAAACGAAAGATTCATCTGTTTCCATTTGAGCAAGGATAAAATCACAGAAATCGATTCTTTTAATCTTATCAGCTGCAGACAGTGTTTGAAACAATTTCAGACGATAAGGTTTCATAACTAACCTTTTTCGTAGGACTCTCCATACAGTTGATTGTGGAATTTGCAGCTCTCTGCTAGCTCTGCGAGTCGATTTTCCTGGGCTGCGAACAAATGCTTGCTGGATGCGTGCTACATTTTCATCACTCGTTCTCGGCCGTCCAGAACTTTTCCCTTTGCACAAACACCCATTCTCTGTAAACTGTTTATACCAACGTTTAATACACCACCTATCAGGAGGTTTAACACCATATTTCGTTCAAAATGCACGCTGAACGACTGTCGTCGATTCACTTCTGCCGTACTCAATAACACAAAAAGCTTTCTGTTGAGCGGTCGCCATCTTAGCATCAACTGACGCTGACGCCTAGCTAACAGCGCCTCAAGCGAACAAATGTACAACTGAATGAAACTTTATAGCTCCCTTAATTCGCCGACAGGTAGTGCTTAGCTCTGCCTTTTGTCGTTGCAGAGTTTTAAATTCCTAAAGTTGTGGTATTCTTTTTGAATCACCCTGTATAAAAAAGGTCTTTGAATGGGTAAAGTTCCTGTTACAAGCATGGCTGCAAATAAAATCATCACGAAGTTTGAAGCAACAGTCTGTTCATGTGATCAGCCCCATATTGGGTGACAATACACGAGTGTTACTCCTGCTCAGACAGTTCAGGAAGAACTGCAGAGAGAAGGTTCACCTCTGTGTAGTGAGGTCACACTGGAATTCCATTCACTAGTGTTTGAAGGGTATTAACGCTTGCCTTCCAGTGCTATCCATACAAACTGTGAACCGTTAGCCATCGATTTTGTGAGAGCATTTCGGTAAGGTGATGATCAGTTGTCTAATGTGTTGCTGACCGACAGAGCCAATTTCACACTCTGTGGGTCTGTCAGTGTCCACGTCTGTAGAATCTGAGAAACTGCTGTGGAAGCCCAATGTGTGGTGAGAAAATCACAGTGTGGTGTGGATTTACCACATCAGTTGTAATCTGACCCTTTGAGGAAATGGTGGGTGCTCTGTTTCAAACAGTCAGTGTGACGGGTACGAGGCCAATAAACACTCGGGTGGAAGATAAAACTTTTCTGCGGGACGCACTTGTGAAAGATCTCCTTGTGGACATCGATTGATGAGGATCGTGCCCTGAACAGCCACTTCCGTCATGCTTGTCCTCCCAGGTCCTCAGACCTCACTCAGTGTATCCGTTGTGGAGTTACCTGAACTAGGTAATCTACTGCAGTTCTCTGACCTCATTAGGGATGCTAAAAGACAACCTCTGACAACAATATCTCACCTTACTCACTAACAGTACAGTGCTGTACATAATGTTATCTCCTGGCTGCAGGCATTGTTGATGAATGACAGCTGATATGTTAAGCATTTGTTAAAAAGAACACGTTCTTTGCTAGAAATCAGTTGTTATGCTAATTATTGCTTTTGTTTTATATGAATCACCAGCTGTTAGTCATTTTGTGCACTTTGTGTGGTTTCAATAAAATCCCACATCATTTCGAGCACGTAGGTCAATTTTTACTTCTTGATCTACATTATTTCGTGAAGTCACTTTCTTCAGTCTCGTAAATAAGAATGACCTCCTGCAAGTAGGGACGAAGTCATTTGCTATCCACAGTGGAGTCTGCGTAAGACATCAAGCAAGTCCCTTCCCGCTTATAAATCTCCTTTCCGAAAGGTAGTGACAGTCACTGCGTCCTAGGAATTACGGTGCGAGATATTCACGACCTCTCGCCTGACGAGTGGACACGGCTGGGACATTTACCCCGTGGACTGTCCGTCACTGGTGTGTTGCAGGCATCTGTGTAAAGTAGAGGAGGATCGAGCTTTATATTGATTAGTTGGCTGTAGAATATTAGATTCATCTTCCGGCAAAAGTAGCTTAGTGGGAAATGACTTTGAGTAGCAAAGAGATGCACCAACCAGTGCTGTATACTTCTTCTGTAGGTGTACATAGGGAATGCAAAAAGAAGTGTCCCATGTTCTTACTTAGTATTCAAGGCCATTACTTTATAATGTGTATATTAGCTACCTTTCATAAGTATTATCACCAGATGCCAAATTTATTTTGTTTGCCGATAATAAAAACCTTGCAGTAAATAGCAACTTGAGTATACTATTGGAAAGATTTGTTAATGTAATTGTCATGGGCATGCCAGTAAATTCTAACACTATTGGTTCTAAACCAGTTCATTGTCACCAAACTTTGAAAAGATACACAATACGTAGTTCAGAACTTGAAAGAGATTTCTCCGTAGTAAATGCCTCAAACTGATGATGAGCAGATAGAAGAGGTTGACAGTGTTACATTTGTGGGATTACACGTTGATAATAAATTCAGTTGATAGAATCATGCCACCTAACTGCTGAAAAGTCTGTGTATGCTGTCTCGCTGATATAAAAATAAAATAAAAAAATCTAGTGTGCTTTACTTAACTTTCATTCCATAATGCCACACGGGATCATTTTTTGGCGTAGCTCATCAAGCGAAACTAAAGTTTTGCAAGTCCAAAAGTGTGCAATACAAATTATTTGAGTTGTGAATTCAAGAACATCTTGCAAAGGCATGTTTGAGCAACTGGGTTACTAGCTATGGCTTCCCAATATATTTATGGCTTAGTGAAATTTGTGATGAATGACATATATCTTTCAAATGAACAGTTCATTTCAGGGAATGAATACTATAAATAATAAAATTGATGTCCATTATTCAGCCACCTCTCTGTATTCGATCGATGAATTTCTGAGTAGAACTGCTCGATCAGTTCACTCCGTTTCTGATTTTTCCCTTTCCCAGAATATGTGATTTAGTTTCACACATTCATGTGCTACAGATGCAGTTTCTCAGAAATTTCTTTCTCAAATTAAGGCCAATGTTTGATAATGGTAGATTTTTTGTGGCCAGGAATGCCCTCTTCACTTGCGCCAGTCTGCTTTTTATGTCCTCCTTACTTTGTTCAGGATGTGATTTTTTGCTTCCAAGGTAGCAGAAATGCTTTACTTCATTTGTTTAATGGTCACTAATTTTAATCTTAAGTTTGTTGCCAATGTCTTTCATGCTACTTCTCGTTATTGCTGTCTTTCTTCATTTTGTTCTCAATCCGTAGTGTTTACTTATGAGGCTGTTGGTTCCGCTCAGTAAGTCCTGAAGTTCTTCCTAACTTCAGCCAAGGTTAGCAATGTCATCAACAAATTGTACTATTGATATCCTTTCACCATTTATTGTAATATCTTTCCTGAGCCTATCCTTCATTTCTGCCATTGCTCATTTGATGTGTAGGTTGAACAGTATGGCTGAAAGACTGCCTCCCCGTCTTACACTCTTTACATTCTTTTTAATCCAAGATCTTTCTTTGTTCTTCCATTCTTAAGGTTCTCTCTTGGTTGTTTACATGCTACATACAGGGTGATTATAATTAAAGTTAAACTTTCAAACCACTGTACAAGCAACACCACTGGTCAGAACGGTGTCAGACTGCAACGGAGTATTAGCGGAGAAGGGGGAAACGTATGGCATAAGAGAAATAAATAATTAAAAAATGTAGAAATAGATGAAACGGTAAGCATCATAATTTAATAGTGGTGGACTACAAATGACAAATGAATCGTACCACAAAGCCTAAGGTATAAGTTTGATGTTGAGCCAACTGTACTACTCAGTGTGTGTGGGTGTACAGGTGTGATAGTGTTAGCTGCATAACCCCATCCGCCACGGTAAGGTCATATCTGTCAGATGGGAAAAATCGGTTTCTAATTATACCGAGAGCAAAAATCGCATAAAAGGCATCAGTCACATTGGTTTTTAATTGTCCTGGGGCCAAACCCCGTGTAAAAAGCATCAATAAAAATCAAATCAGATTATTAATTTCCATGTGACTAGTGCAAAACATGTTCAGTATGCTGTCCACTGTTTTCTGCAACAAGTTGAAATCAAGAAACAGTATGTTCCACAACTGATCAAAGTATTTCCAGGGTCATGTTCAGAATGTGCTGCACAATGCATGCCTTAAAGACAGCTAAGTTTGCAATTGGAACACTGAACACGTCTTTCAGATAGCCTCACAGCCAGAAGCCACATGAATTAAGATTAGTTGATTGGGATGGCCAGGCTGTTGGGAAACGGCATCTGATAATTCTAGCATTTCAGAAATGGCGTTTCAACAGCTGCTTAACTGAATTTGCAATGTGCGTAGGTGCACCATCTTGCAAAGAAATGATCCTATCCACTCTGTTGGAGAGCTCAAATGACTTTGTTGGGCAAAAGAGACTCATAGCGCTTACCAGTTATGGTACAGATAATGGAACCAGAATCATCTGTCTCTTCGAAAAAATATTTCTCTATGATAAATGGGTGCCATAAACCCGCACCACACAGTGACCTTTCCATTTGAGCAAGAAATTCTAAAGCAAAAGTCTCTCTTGCTGGCAGGTCAGTGGGAAGCAACTCGAGCACATGGATAATTTTGAATGTGTAGCAAGAAGGATGTTTCATAGGATTTTACGTACCTTGCTCTCGGGTATGGCCAATGTTCGGGCAGTTCTCCATGCACTACACATTTGCACACCACCACTCATCACCTCCTGCATTGCTGTGGCCACTGCTTTCACTTACGTCGAATCAATTCGTTTCCTCCCTCTACCATGTTGCACATCAAAAGAACCCGTCTTTTCAAATTTCCAAGTCGTTTTCTCTAGACCCAAGGCAGTCATCAGACCAACACTTTTATTTTCAAACCCTTCAGCATCCAGAAATTCTGCAGAGCAACGTGTACACAGTCATCATTCTTGTAATACAGCTTTACAAGCAGAGTGCGATCCCGCATTGAGAGACAGTCATGGCAAACATTGCAGATGCGAAAGGAGGAAAAGCAATGTACCCGGCGTGTTTTACCAACTTCAATGGGTCTTGTGTATGACAGGTATTTTCATTTATGTATTCTGACACATACAGTGCCATCTGTTGATCAATTTTCACACTTTTTTTTCCCTTCTGCCAGACATTTTACCCCCTTCTTCGATAATATTCCATTGCAATTTGACTTCATTCTGACCAGTGGTGTTATTTCTACAGCATTTTGAAAGTCTAACTTTAATTATAATCCCTGTGTACTACTAGTGTGATCAATTTTTTAAAAAGAAAATAAGGGAGATATTTATATTCTTGACAAAAAGAGGAGGTGAAGAGCATGGTGAAATTTCACCAAAAATCAAAGCAATATTTGTGAAAGATAACTGTTTAATTACATATTGCTAATGCTTACACATATTTTTCAGCAAGGAAAATTCATGGCAACTTGCATTTCACATTTTATTAGGTTTGTACTACTTCTGTTCCTTACATCTGCCCATTTATTGTTCATTCCTGGCATACTCATGTCATAACCTACCAGCTTACCTAAATTTTCAAAATTCACATTATTTGATTTCAAAGTTGTTCAAACTTTTAACTGTTTCTTGCTAACACTACTCTCTAAACAGACAGCACATTTAATTGCATCATTAGAACTACAGAATTCCTCATATAATTCATTTTCATTTACACAACCGAGCGTGACACATTCCACAACTTCATGTGTGCCATTGAATGTTAATTCCCTTTGTAGACATGGTGGGATTAAACACTTTAAACTATCATCAAATTTGTTAAGTTAGTAAGAATTTAAAGAACGTAGAATTCAGTGAACTTGATCTCACTAGTAGATTTCAAATTTGAATCAAGAACAGTGGCTAACAACTTATGAGTACCACTGCCAGAAAATATATCTTTCTTTCTCTGTCTACCTTTACTAATTAGCAACTGTACATCTCCATGAGATTCCATAATGCGCGAAGATCAGAAATCTCCAAATATTTTGCGGTTTGAATGAAAACATTTCCAAAATTCACGATGTTCACTTTAGGACAGTCTATGATTTTAAAATAGCCTTTTATAGGCTGCAACAATGTAGGAAAAAGATTGATTGCTACTTACTGTAAAGAAGACGTATCAAATTGCAGACAGGCACGATTAAAAGACACTCCTTTGCAGCTCTTGGCCACAGCCTTTGTCAGTGAAGATAGAATAAGCGTGCGTGCACCCCTCCCACCTACACACACACACACACACACACACACACACACACACACACACACACACACACGATCGTCAACTCCAGCATCTTCGGTCAGAATGGCTTTTAATCATGCATGTCTGCAACTTGGCGTGTCCTTTGTACAATAAGGTGCAGTGTATCTTATAATACATTGTTGTTATTCCTACCTGGAGTTTCTATTGTTTGATTTTTATAGGCTCCCAATGTTTTAAAAGCCTTTCTACAGCAGGTGTGAGAGATTACCATCTAGTATTTACATGTTGCAAGATTTCAGCCCATGCAGTATGAACAGATTCAAAAAATATTTTAACGTATCCCTTAGTTTGGCAGAGCAGAAAAAAATTCTTATATATTTTCAATACTAAAACTTCAACTTCTACATATTGGAAACAATTGCATGCATGTTTCATGGCATCATGAAGCACACAGTCAAGACAACTGACCTTGAGGACTTTTTCATTCTCATAGTTTTGTGAGTCATTGATGCTTGCCATAATTTATACTGACATCATCAGCACTGTATGATGATATGGTACTGACATTCAGATTATTTGAATTTTATTTTTTAGTTATTATGTATATAACAGCGTATGGAGATCCATTGCAGTTTCATCTGCCTGTTTCGTGAAATCCAACAATTTGTTTTAATTCCACTAAAGGGGTCAAAATCTTGTATTACAGCTGGTAACGATTTCTTGTCTTGTGATTGGAGGCATTTGTTGCTACACTTTTTTGGAAGGTAGGAGACGAGGTATTGACAGAAGTAAAGCTGTGAGGACCGGGCGCGAGTAGTGCTTCGATAGCACAGATGGTAGAGCACTTGCCCGCGAAAGGCAAAGGTCCCGAGTTTGAGTCTCGGTCGGGCACACAGTTTTAATCTGCCGGAAGTTTCATATTAGCACACACTCCACTGCAGAGTGAAAATCTCATTCTGGAAATGATTAAAATTTCAGAAAAATTGGATGATTTATTCACAGGAAAGAGCTTCACAAATTGAGCAGGTCAGTAATGCATCAGTCCTTCAAAATCCCAAACTGGTTGGAGGGACCTGACAATAATGCTCCAAATATTCTCAATCAAGGAGAGATTCAGCGAACTTGCTGGTTGAGGTGGAGTTTCTCTAGCACGAAAGCTAGGAGTAGAAACTGTCGCTACATGGGGGGGGGGGGGGGGTGAGCATTATCTCGCAGAAGTGTAAGTGCAGGATGGCTTCTCATGAAGGGCGACAAATTAGAGCACAGAATATTGTCGGTGTATGCCTGTGCTGTAAGGGTGCTGTGAATGACAACCAAAGGGGGTCCTGCCATTAAAAGAAATGACACCATCACTCTAGGTTGCCATGCTGTATTCAGGGCGACAGTCAGATTGCTATACCACAAGTGTCCGGGGCATCCTCAGACACATCTTCAGCCTGGAATCTCTTTGGCTGGAGTAGAATTGTGTTCAGTGATGATTCCTCCTTAGAATTGAGCTCCAATCACCAGCAAAGGTGTATCTGAAGATGCCCTGGACAGCAGTGGGTTAATTTGCACTTCTGAATCGTCGTCTTCAAACCGTGGTGCGGAAAAGGACCTCCCGTAGTCCTTTAACGCACTGATACTCACGAAGGGAGGCAGCACTATTATGGTTTTGCTAAAACGGGTTTCCGGGTAAAGCCTTGCTGACCTTGTCCAATCCCATGTTAACTATCTGCAACTGTAATGCCCACTGATGCTTGTGTTTCAACTCTTTGTCACGATAGCAATACCGGGACCTAATGGAAAATCATGACACCACCACTCCTAACGATGGGAATATTGCATTGCACAGTCTGACAATCATTCCTGCAATGACGGGTACCCACACGGTAGATAGTTTTCTGTGTACATTAACTGAAATAGCAAAAGTTTAATTACAAATGTACTGTATTATTCTTGTGATCTGATGGAAGTAGTAAACTGAAAATCTGCTAACTGGAATTATGTATTTGTCATATTTGGTATTTTTTGTGTTTTACTTGCATGCATCACACTCATAAAGTTTCAGTGTCTTGAAACGAGGATATAAGATGAACATCAACAAAAGCAAAACGAGGATAATGGAATGTAGTCGAATTAAGTCGGGTGATGCTGAGGGAATTAGATTAGGAAATGAGACACTTAAAGTAGTAAAGGAGTTTTGCTATTTGGGTAGCAAAATAACTAAAGATGGACGAAGCAGAGAGGATATAAAATGTAGACTGGCAATGGCAAGGAAAGCGTTTCTGAAGAAGAGAAATTTGTTAACATCGAGTATAGATTTAAGTGTCAGGAAGTCATTTCTGAAAGTATTTGTATGGAGTGTAGCCATGTATGGAAGTGAAACATGGCTGATAAATAGTTTGGACAAGAAGAGAATAGAAGCTTTCGCAATGTGGTGCTACAGAAGAATGCTGAAGATTAGATGGGTAGATCACATAACTAATGAGGACGTATTGAATAGAATTGGGGAGAAGAGGAGTTTGTGGCACAACTTGACAAGAAGAAGGGACCGGTTGGTAGGGCATGTTCTGAGGCATCAAGGGATCACAAATTTAGCATTGGAGGGCAGTGTGGAGGGTAAAAATCGTAGAGGGAGACCAAGAGATGAATACACTAAGCAGATTCAGAAGGACATAGGTCGCAGTAGGTACTGGGAGATGAAGAAGCTTGCACAGGATAGAGTAGCATGGAGAGCTGCATCAAACCAGTCTCAGGACTGAAGACCACAACAACAACAATGCACATCATTGTTTTGGTACAAATGGTTGTGAGAAACGCTCAGGACATAATGTTGAAAGTAGGATATTTTCTTGTGATGTCTAGTCTAGGGCATTGGTCCTTATGTAGAAAATGATTGGTCATTTTAAGATGATATGCAAATCTCAACTTTGAGAAAGGAGGTCACGATCCAAATTCAATAATAAATAACTGTTAGTTACCAATATTAGTATTCTGCTGATCTTAGATTTATGACATTTTTACTCTGGGGACAATGGGAAGTTTCATTACATTTCACAGAAATTGCTGATTTCACATTGTATCATTAAAACTGATTGATTTTGTGTTATCATTAACACACAATATTCGTATCACTATTTAAATATTGATGAGTGAATAATTTTTATTTTGAAAAGTTTGTACAAGGATTTTTCTATTTTATAGTTCCCACAGTGTGCAGAACTTACCGTTTGATCTTTGTCAGGAACATAAAATTTCAGTTTGCTCTGGCCATTAACAGATTCTGCCATCTGCGCCAGTTCTGTGATCAGAATACTATGTTTGAACTCTTTGTTAACATGAATAGCCTTCGCATATGCTCTGTTTCACTGTCAGTATTGCACTGAGTGATGTGATGTGGTGTTTATGTTCTCTCTGGTTTGAATTTCTGTGTAAATTCTAGAACCACTTGTTCTTCTACTGTCTTAAACACACAATATTTTAAATGTAAGTGGGAAAGTGGAAACGTATCTACTGTGCCACCTGTTTCTGTGTGCAGGTTGGAAGTTCGTTATGAGAAGACTGTAAGCATGGCAGTCGAACGACGCCGACAAGTGTTTGCCGCTAGCGCCACAGAAGCTGTGATGAAAGAACAAGAAGTAATTATGTAGTATTCTTTGCTGTTTTAGTGACTGTGATTGTTGTTAAAGAAAAATGAACAATTGATTATAGATTCTTAAGTACTTCAAGTAGTGGACTCGCTAGAGGCAAGACGGGTTCATAAATTATGTTGTTGTTAAACAAACTTTATTTCAGATGTATTTTATCGAGTCTAATGTGAGACGAATCGGTTGGCTTGTAAACATTCGAATATTGATGTGAGAAATGGTGAATATATTATTTATGGAAGTTGAAATATACCAAGACTAAACTAAAAGTATTCTTTGGGTACTAAATTATTTCAAAAGTAGAGAGTGAGTCTTATAAATTCCTGTTAACTAGCAGTATTCTTTGGAGAAGTAGTTTTTGGAGATCGACATAGCCGGAAATAAAGAGAAGTAGTTCGGCTGTACCCACCGTGTAAGTCAACCTATGAGAGAGGTGTGAATTTTGCAATCCAACTTCACATCATCTTGGGTCGTCTAAAGCGTTAGAACGTGACACCATTACAGGACTTTAAAAACAAGAATTTTGAGAGGAAATCGAAGCAGAAGAACTGATGTCTTGCCATATCAACCAAGTACAACAAGACAAGAGAACTGTTTCGCGTAGTTGGATGAAGTCCAAAAATTAATTAAAAAGATTTTGTGAATGCAACACAGTGAAAGACGTATGAAAGTAATAACGTTAAAAGAACGGAAAGAAGACCTTGATGTACTAGACTAAGAAGAGATACGACGAGAATAATTCAACTAAGATGATCCAATGTGGGGGAGTGTACAGCTCTCACACGCACTGCGGGGGCACAGGTGCAGAGACAACATCCGACAACACCGGCGCCAGTTGCTGCTAACCAGTGCTGATTCTACATCTGCACACAGACGCCGACACAGAAACCAGCAACCAACGCTACTGGCACCAGTTACTATTCACCTGGCTGATTCCATACCTGCTCACTGACGCAACCAAAAACTCTATGCTGGGTGAGCAAAAACAATAATTCTCCAGTATAATGTTGAAGAAAATGGTCACTAGACTGTATTAGTGTAGTTATAATGCTTAGAGTTAATTTGTTAAATGATCACTAGATAAAAAACTAAGAGAAATATGGGTAATACACAGAGAATTGGGGGGGGGGGGGGGAGGGATTTCAGAACCAGCCATGGCAAAAAAAGTGAGTAAGGAGGTGCCAGACTGGTCTGAAGTAGTAAATTTAATCAAAACCCAAATTGCAGATTCAGCAACTTTAAGAACGGAACTAAGTGTGATTTTAGATGCCAAACTAGAAGCTGAGAGTTTACAATTAAATGATAAAATAAATGACCAAGGTGCTTCTTTGAGTAATGAAATAAGTGCAACTTGAAGTGAAAAACTTGATGCACAGAGAGCTAAATTAAGTTGAGAAATAGACACAGTGAATACTCCCATTAAATAATAAATCGGATGTTCAAAATAAAACTTTAGAATTGTTAAGTGCTAAGATAGATTCACAAAGTAAAGACTTTAGTAATTTATGTGAATGTATGGGGAATTTGAAGACTGAATTTTACATTTTAACTACTAAAGTAGAAAATCTGAAACTAGATTTGAAAGGTGAATTAACTAGTTCTTTAAGCAGTCATGTAAATCAACTGTTCACTGACTTTAATCAGAGACAGAATGACCAATTTCAGAATTTGACAAAAAAAAAGATGGAATTTGATATTGAAGATAAATGTAATAGTGTAGAAACTGAACTGAGTGAAAAATTAGTATCATTTTAAACTGTATGTAATGTTACATGTTGAAAAATAGGACAAGTTAATACCAATAGGCCATTCACAAATTGCAGGCATTAACACTCGAGTAGATAACGTGGAAAGAAACTTTAAAGAGAAACTAGGACATAATAAATAGAAGCAGTCTGGAGGAACAGGTAGAAGAGATGATAGACAGAAAAGTTGCAGCAAGAGTAATCTCCAATCTCATGTTGTTGTTGTTGTTGTTGTTGTTGTTGTTGTTGTTGTTGTGGTCTTCAGTCTTGAGACTGGTTTGATGCAGCTCTCCATGCTACTCTATCCTGTGCAAGCTTCTTCATCTCCCAGTACCTACTGCGACCTACGTCCTTCTGAATCTGCTTAGTGTATTCATCTCTTGGTCTCCCTCTACGATTTTTACCCTCTACGCTGCCCTCCAATACTAAATTGGTGATCCCTTGATGTCTCAGAACATGTCCTACCAACCGATCCGTTCTTCTAGTCAAGTTGTGCCACGAACTCCTCTTCTCACCAATTCTAATCAATAGCTCCTTATTAGTTATGTGATCTACCCATCTAATCTAGCATTCTTCTGTAGCACCCGATTTCGAAAGCTTCTATTCTCTTCCTGTCTAAACTATTTATCGTCCGCGTTTCACTTCCATACATAGCTACACTCCATACAAATTCTTTCAGATACGACTTCCTGACACTTAAATCAATACTCGATGTTAACAAATTTCTCTTCTTTAGAAAGGCTTTCCTTGCCATTGCCAGTCTACATTTTATATCCTCTCCACTTCGACCATCATCAGTTATTTTGCTCCCCAAATAGCAAAAATCCTTTACTACTGTCCATTCCATTCAACTGCTTTTCCAAGTCCTTTGCTGTCTCCGACAGAATTACAATGTCATCGGCAAACCTCAAAGTTTTTATTTCTACTCCATGATCTCCTGTTTTATCTTCTGAGCTTGGTTATACCAAGAGGTATGGATGGACTATGGAAAAAATTCAAACTTATTCAGGACAAAATAGATAATAGGGTGGCTTCTCCTAATGTGGTATTGACTAGTGAGCTAATGACAGATTTACAGTGGGGAGCCAGTTCAGGATTATCTAGGAAATTCCGTAAGTTTAAGCCAGACATGGAAGTACGTCCTACCCATTTTTTGAAAAGGTTCAACCAAGCCTTGCCCAAGAACTGGGAGGATTTAAAAAGATTGAGTTTGCTGTGGGGTATCTATTAGGGGAGGCCCTAGAGTGGGGTACAGTAAACATTGAGAACTTTTCCTCTTGGGGAGATTTTCAGAAGAAGTTTAAAGATAAGTATTGGTCATCAAGTGCTCAGAAAAAATTAATATCAGACTTGCAGGACCCGAAGTATTACAGTAATACGTGGGGTACAACGGGGAAGTATTTCGACTGACATTTAACACGGGTGAAGTACTTACATAAGCCAATGGAGGAAGAAGGATTAGTTCGAATTTTAGTAAGACGATTACCCATTTACACAAGGAAAGATATATTATGTAGTTGGTGGAAGACAATAGAAGAGTTGTTGTCCTTTGTGGATGCACTGGATGCCTTAAATAAAGACCACAAAGAGAAAGTATACCAAAGTGAAAATCAGAACTACAAAAGGAATAATAGAAATAATTTTAAAAAACTTGACGCCAACTGAGCTAGAGTACACCAGTATAACAGGAATAATGGTAATAATAATTATCACAAAAAGCACCCACCTTCGAATTTAGGGCCTGTAACTTTGCAGGAATTTCTGCCAAGTAATAATAGAGTACAAAGTGGTAACGTAATACCTGATTTGGTAATCAGCCAGTAATTACCAATAATGAGGAAAACACAGTATGATCTGGATCCAGGGCCGGGGTCTAGGTCGTAGAGATACACTAGGAGGCCTGGTTCATAATAAGTATGTTAATTTCACGCTCAAAATGCCTACAAAACAATGGTTGCTACTGGAAGAACCAAACTTGACTACCAATAATCCACAACCAATAATAGCAGGAACCGTGGAAACTTATGAAGTTAACATATTTATAGATTCAGGGAGTGAGGTGTCACTCATTTCTAGAGCATTCTTTAACACGATACAGACTAAACGTTACTTATCTCTGTTACCAATAAGTGGAGTTTACATAGTTGACATAACCGGAACGAAAAACAAGGTAGTGAAACATGAAACCCAAGTGAACTGTCACATTGTAAATACCAGATTTTGTCAAACACTTTTAATATTAGAAAATATTAAGAGGGGTGTATTATTTGGCCTAGATTGGATATTAGAAGTTAACGTCATATTGAATTTTGAGGAAAATCTTTGTTTTGGCAAAGATGGCAGTAGGTGTTGGATACCATTGCAAAACAAACAGCTGAGTGTCAATGTTTACAATTAACTGCTACAGCACAATTGTTACCAGAGATTGATAATGTAGAGTGCATGTCACATTGAGTTGACATACAAAACAAAGTAAATTAGTTTCCAATATTAACCAGTGCATAAAAATAAGATTTATATAATTGAATATGAAGAAGTATTTTATCGTCACGGTAATATCAGCGATTACATATGTAAGTTTAAAATCGAAGATGACACTCGGTGAAAGAATCAGTTAAGGAGGAAATTGACAAAATGATTGACAACAAATAATAGAACGTAGTTCTAGCATCATGAATAACCCTTTAGTAGTGGTAAAAAAGGTCAAAGGAGGTGTACGTTTAGTGCTAGACACGCGTACATTGAATAAGCATATAGAGACAGAACGAGACAGACCCATTAACATCAATGAATTGTTATCCAAATTTGAGAAAGCAAGGTTTTTTAGCACGATGAACCTGACTGCAGGATATTGGAAAATTAGGTTACATCTCGAATCAAAGAAGTATATCGTGTTTCTGTTTGATGGTAAATCATATCATTTCAATGTGTTACCGTTTGGACTTAATATCTCAGTATCAGTATTTATACATGTGTTGGATGAGGCATTAGGCAGAAATTTGTTAAAGGATTTAATAATATGTGTAGATGATATCCTCAAAATCTCAGCTACGTGGGAAGAACATTGTCTAACCTCGAGTAAGGCGCTGAAAATATTTAAAGAAAAAGGTATTGCAGTGAAATTGTCTAAATCGCACTTTGTGCGGCAAGAGCTTATGTTTTTGGGCATATTGTAGGGGTGCAGGGGATTAGACTGGACCTTGAATGCATAAAAGCTATATGTTCTCCCCCTAGAAACATAAGGCAAGTGAAGGGATTTATAGTTATTGCCGGATACTATAGACGATATATACGAAGCCAAGAACTGGACAACCCAAGAATTTTACATTTGTTAAAAAGGGAATACTGTGGGTATGGGATCAAGAGGCAAATGATGCGTTTGAAAACATCAAGAGAACGCTAGTAGAATAACCTCGACTACATCATCCAATAATGAGTGCACTATTTAAAATTTCAATCGCTGCACCTGAGTATGGTATCGCTGCAGAACTCTTGCAAGGAGAGTGGGATCTAGATCATGGAGAACATCAAACCATAGCCTTTGCTAGCTGTAGCCTGAATAAACGTGAATTAATTTACATGGTTACTGAAAAGGAGCTGTTTGAAATTTCTGGATACTCCATACAATTGCTAACACTAGTATGGGGGTCAGAAATCCATTTCTATACAGGTCATCAGACTCTATCTTTTCTAATGAGTGTAGATTGTTACATAGTAGATTAACTAGATGGATGTTGTTCCCACAGGAATATGACATTAGGATACATTATGTAAAAGGTCTGAGAGTATTGTACCAGACGCGTTGTCCAAGTTGCCTTTAGGCATGGAAGAGTTAAAACGATGGGAGGACCTGGCATAATTTTTGCAATTAATTTTTTGACAGCAGAATATCAGCACACCAAGGTACAAGAGATGGCTTGAAAAGTAACAGGTAACATCCATCATGATCCCTATTTTTCAGAAATGTTTGCTATGTTTATCAGTAATTTCTTACCTCCTAATCAAACAGAAAAGTGGAAAATTATAGGGCATAATTTGTTTTGGAGAGACAGTATAACATCACAATGTTGGCGCATATGCATTCTGAAGTTAATGGAAGACGAAATTGTATGGTATGTTCATACAGGATACGGACACTTCAGAATAAAAAAGTGTATAGCCCACATGAATAAGTTCTATTATTTTGAGAAGCTAGGGTCTAAAGTGGCATCTTAAATCAGAACTTGTGAGATCTGTCAGAAGGTGAAATACAGAATGTTAAATACAGAATGTACCCGGTTATTCCTAAATCGTTTCACGATCTTACAGCAGTTGATTGGTTTGGACCAGTTCTAAAAGGAAAGGGAGCTGTGTCGTACATTTTAGTCATCATAGAATGCCGGTCAAAGTATGTTAAGTTACATCATATCAAAAGAGTAAATACACAGACTGTGTGCAACAGTACTTTCTGGAGGTAGCAAAAACAAAACAATTTCTCACAGATAATGGACCACAATTTGTCAATAACGAATTTAAAGAGTTTCTAGTTTGGGAAGATATTCGTCAAGTGTTAATATCCAACTATAACTCGTCGTCGAATCTGAGTGAAAGAGTTATGAAAGACATTGGGAAATTATGCCGTACCTAGTGCCGTGAATAGCATTCTGTATGGGCGACGAAAATTAAAGACTTTGAACGTATTTTAAATGAATTACTGCATTTATCAACTGGATTAACACTGTTAGAAGTAGTAGGCCAACCTGTTATAGGAGGATCTCTGATTAAATGTTTTAATTGAACAACCTACTTTAGATTACGATCTTAATCAGGAAATAGTTTTAGAAATTTAGTTGAAAAGGCGCAACAAAGAGTGAGTAAACATAATGAGAAAGTGGTTGACCTATTTCTGGTAAAATAACATCTTCAGAGTTCTGCCCTGACGAAAGAGACACTTAAGTTTTTTTAGAAATACAAACGAGCTTTCCGAATACAAACGGTAATACATCCCAAAGCCTTATTCTTAGTAAATCCTACAACTGGATCAGAGAAGGGAAAATACTGCGTAAAGGATGTAAAGTTGTATATCCCCCAGGGATGTTAACATTCTGTGTTAATCCAAAATAGTTTCGCTGCACCGAATTCCCTTCAAATCTTAAACTATTCTGTAGTCTGTTACTGAATTCTTTAACTATCCAATAATTTTAGTATTTAGCAAACTGGATATGACCATAACGTAAAGACTGGCATAAGAGAACCACGGATAAACAGTGATCTCTAGACATAAAATGTGCCGAACAGAACAACTATTTTATCGTAGTGTATAATTTTCTATTTTGTATAGAATATTTTATAACTTTTATGAGATATGATATAGAAGGAAGGGTTTATATCAATTTTGAAAGGGTTGGGTAGTGTAGATAAAAGCAAGATTTACACCAACAGATAAGTCGTGGCTAACATTAAACACCCCCCCATGAACCATGGACCTTGCCGTTGGTGGGGAGGCTTGCGTGCCTCAGCGATACAGATGGCCGTACCGTAGGTGCAACCACAACGGAGGGGTATCTGTTGAGAGGCCAGACAAACGTGTGGTTCCTGAAGAGGGGCAGCAGCCTTTTCAGTAGTTGCAGGGGCAACAGTCTGGATGATTGACTGATCTGGCATTGCAACATTAACCAAAACGGCGTTGCTGTGCTGGTACTGTGAACGGCTGAAAGCAAGGGGAAACTACAGCCGTAATTTTTCCCGAGGACATGCAGCTTTACTGTATGATTAAATGATGATGGCATCCTCTTGGGTAAAATATTCCGGAGGTAAAATAGTCCCCCATTCGGATCTCCGGGCGGGGACTACTCAGGAGGATGTCGTTATCAGGAGAAAGAAAACTGGCGTTCTACGGATCGGAGCGTGGACTGTCAGATCCCTTAATCGGGCAGGTAGGTTAGAAAATTTAGAAAGGGAAATGGATAGGTTAAAGTTAGATATAGTGGGAATTAGTGAAGTTCGGTGGCAGGAGGAACAAGACTTCTGGTCAGGTGATTACAGGGTTATAAACACAAAATCAAATAGGGGTAATGCAGGAGTAGGTTTAATAATGAATAGGAAAATAGGAATGCGGGTAAGCTACTACAAACAGCATAGTGAACGCATTATTGTGGCCAAGATAGATACGAAGCCCACACCTACTACAGTAGTACAAGTTTATATGCCAACTAGCTCTGCAGATGACGAAGAAATTGAAGAAATGTACGATGAAATAAAATAAATTATTCAGATAGTGAAGGGAGGTGAAAATTTAATAGTAATGGGTGACTGGAATTCGAGTGTAGGAAAAGGGAGAGAAGGAAACATAGTAGGTGAATATGGATTGGGGCTAAGAAATGAAAGAGGAAGCCGCCTAGTAGAATTTTGTACAGAGCACAACTTAGTCATAGGTAACACTTGGTTTAAGAATCATGAAAGAAGGTTGTATACGTGGAAGAACCCTGGAGATACTAAAAGGTATCAGATAGATTATATAATGGTAAGACAGAGATTTAGGAACCAGGTTTTAAGTTGTAAGACATTTCCAGGGGCAGATGTGGACTCTGACCACAATCTATTGGTTATGACCTGTAGATTAAAACTGAAGAAACTGCAAAAATGTGGGAAATTAAGGAGATGGGACCTGGATAAACTGAAAGAACCAGAGGTTGTACAGAGTTTCAGGGAGAGCATAAGGGAACAATTGACAGGAATAGGGGAAAGAAATACAGTAGAAGAAGAATGGGTAGCTCTGAGGGATGAAGTAGTGAAGGCAGCAGAGGATAAAGTAGGTAAAAAGACGAGGGCTGCTAGAAATCCTTGGGTAACAGAAGAAATATTGAATTTAATTGATGAAAGGAGAAAATATAAAAATGCAGTAAATGAAGCAGGCAAAAAGGAATACAAACGTCTCAAAAATGAGATCGACAGGAAGTGCAAAATGGCTAAACAGGGATGGCTAGAGGACAAATGTAAGGATGTAGAGGCTTATCTCACTAGGGGTAAGATAGATACTGCCTACAGGAAAATTAAAGAGACCTTTGGAGAGAAGAGAACCACGTGTATGAATATCAAGAGCTCAGATGGCAACCCAGTTCTAAGCAAAGAAGGGAAGGCAGAAAGGTGGAAGGAGTATATAGAAGGTTTATACAAGGGTGATGTACTTGAGGACAATATTATGGAAATGGAAGAGGATGTAGATGAAGACGAAATGGGTGATACGATACTGCGTGAAGAGTTTGACAGAGCACTGAAAGACCTGAGTCGAAACAAGGCCCCCGGAGTAGACAACATTCCATTAGAACTACTGACGGTCTTGGGAGAGCCAGTCATGACAAAACTCAACCAGCTGGTGAGCAAGATGTATGAGACAGGCGAAATACCCTCAGACTTCAAGAAGAGTATAATAATTCCAATCCCAAAGAAAGCAGGTGCTGACAGATGTGAAAATTACCGAACTATCAGTTTAATAAGTCACAGCTGCAAAATACTAACGCGAATTCTTTACAGACGAATGGAAAAACTGGTAGATGCGGACCTCGGGGAGGATCAGTTTGGATTCCGTCGAAATGTTGGAACACGTGAGGCAATACTGACCTTACGACTTATCTTAGAAGAAAGATTAAGAAAAGGCAAACCTACGTTTGTAGCATTTGTAGACTTAGAGAAAGCTTTTGACAATGTTGACTGGAATACTCTTTTTCAAATTCTAAAGGTGGCAGGGGTAAAATACAGGGAGCGAAAGGCTATTTACAATTTGTACAGAAACCAGATGGCAGTCATAAGAGTCGAGGGGCATGAAAGGGAAGCAGTGGTTGGGAAAGGAGTGAGACAGGGTTGTAGCCTCTCCCCAATGTTATTCAATCTGTATATTGAGCAAGTGCTACAGAAGAATACTGAAGATAAGGTGGATAGATCACGTAACTAATGAGGAGGTATTGAATAGGATTGGGGAGAAGAGAAGTTTGTGGCACAACTTGACTAGAAGAAGGGATCGGTTGGTAGGACATGTTTTGAGGCATCAAGGGATCACAAATTTAGCATTGGAGGGCAGCGTGGAGGGTAAAAATCGTAGAGGGAGACCGAGAGATGAGTACACCAAGCAGATTCAGAAGGATGTAGGTTGCAGTAGGTACTGGGAGATGAAGCAGCTTGCACAGGATAGAGTAGCATGGAGAGCTGCATCAAACCAGTCTCAGGACTGAAGACAACAACAACAACAACATTGAGCAAGCAGTAAAGGAAACAAAAGAAAAATTTGGAGTAGGTATTAAAATTCATGGAGATGAAGTAAAAACTTTGAGGTTCGCCGATGACATTGTAATTCTGTCAGAGACGGCAAAGGACTTGGAAGAGCAGTTGAACGGAATGGACAGTGTCTTGAAAGGAGGATATAAGATGAACATCAACAAAAGCAAAACGAGGATAATGGAATGTAGTCCGATTAAATCGGATGATGCTGAGGGAATTAGATTAGGAAATGAGACACTTAAAGTAGTAAAGGAGTTTTGCTATTTAGGAAGTAAAATAACTGATGATGGTCGAAGTAGAGAGGATATAAAATGTAGACTGGCAATGGCAAGGAAAGCGTTTCTGAAGAAGAGAAATTTGTTAACATCGAATATAGATTTAAGTGTCAGGAAGTCATTTCTGAAAATATTTGTTTGGAGTGTAGCCATGTATGGAAGTGAAACATGGACGATAACTAGTTTGGACAAGAAGAGAATAGAAGCTTTCGAAATGTGGTGCTACAGAAGAATACTGAAGATAAGGTGGATAGATCACGTAACTAATGAGGAGGTATTGAATAGGATTGGGGAGAAGAGAAGTTTGTGGCACAACTTGACTAGAAGAAGGGATCGGTTGGTAGGACATGTTTTGAGGCATCAAGGGATCACAAATTTAGCATTGGAGGGCAGTGTGGAGGGTAAAAATCGTAGAGGGAGACCGAGAGATGAGTACACTAAGCAGATTCAGAAGGATGTAGGTTGCAGTAGGTACTGGGAGATGAAGAAGCTGGCACAGGATAGAGTAGCATGGAGAGCTGCATCAAACCAGTCTCAGGACTGAAGACCACAACAACAACAACAACATTAAACACACATCACACCTTTCAAACAACCCTCGCTAACAAGTGTGCCTGATTCTTCACCATTTGCCGTTTCCATAGCGGTTGCTAAGATTTCTTTCATGGACCTCAAGGGTGAAGGTGAGAGTGTCCGTTCTGTAGGAGACGATTTAACAACATGCCTCCTCCGTCTTCTCACTCAAGTATTGGAAAGGTAGGGATCCTGGAGAAAGGGGGTGGGAATGGTTTCCTATATTTGTGGCTGTCGTCTTTCTCTTCTTCAGTCTTAGCAACCACATCTATTTTTTTCCTTTCTAACTTCTCGTTTGAGGATCTATCTATTTCTCCCTCTTTCCATATTCATCTACTTCTATCGCAGAAGTCCTTCCTGGTTTCTATGGTTTCCAATAACCTACAACTTATCTTCACATAAGAAAGCCGAAGAATCAGGCTGCACAAGCACACATCAGCATACACACAAAGATACACGGATATGCAAACAATGAAAGTACTGACTAGAAACATGTCAAAAGGTGTGAACCATCAAGTGTTGGAGGGTAAGGTATGTGTACATTCGGAAATATGCACACGTTGTTTATTGTGACAGTTCTACATTGCACCCCCCCCCCCCCCCCCCTCCCACACACACACACACACACACACACACACACACACACACACACACACACACACACACAAAGAACTATGACAATTCAATATCGCATATAAATATACACATAAAAAACTAGGAGGATTCCACGTCGAGTATTTAAGAAGGAGGCGTGAGTAAGGAAAGAGAGCATAAACCAGAGAGGAATCGATTGTGATAATTATTGAGGAATGTCAAGTCAAACATAGTAGACATAGTATCTGTTAAGAGTAAAGAAGTCAAAAAGTAGGGGAGGACTCCAGGGACTAAGTAAAGTATTAAGAAGGGAGAATAAAGTGTAAAATAGATTTTTATTGTTACCAGGAAATATTTAATTATAGTATACATACATATACTAGGGCAATGAACCATGAGGCCTACTCACAAAGGATAAGGGAGGCATACCCGACATTTACTAAGGATATAGGGGAGATGTACTAACATAGAGATGGGACGACCTGTGGCCTGATGAATAGGAGTGTACTATGATGGGGCGTATCTACCAGAAATGGAGGAGGAAGTGCACTCATAGGGTCAACCCACATGTAAGGTATAGGTACTGATCCTAGGGGAAAATGACAGTATTGTGACAGAAGTCACACATTTTATAGGAATTATTCTAGTAAGATTGAATTCTATATACCAGTAGCATTATTATGTGTTATGACTGACAGAAAGAACACTTTCATTTGCCCAGAGTTCCTGAGAAACTACTGTGAATAATGAAACTAGTACATGCTAAAGAAAAAATAGCACAAAGAATTAGAATGAAGGATGAAATAATCAGTTGTCCATGACACATGGAGTTTACCATTGGAAATCAGGAATGTTGTTCACACGATTCCTAGATATAAAGGAACTAACTCCAACATTAGGTGAAATGCTCAAGTTGTTATTATCAAAGCAGAATGAAAAAAGAAGAGCTAAGTATTAAATAAAAGGCTGTTCGTGATTATTAAAAGAAATAGAATGTATCCTAGTTAAAATGTGAATTAGTATTATGTGGAATATTAACGTACATGGTGATTATGTATAAAATATTGCGGGTTTGCGCTGAGGTGAGGGATATGTAGTGCTTCGAGAATTTCCGTGTAAATTCTAGAACCACTTGTTCTTCTACTGTCTTAAACACACAATATTTTAAATGTAAGTGGGAAAGTGCAAATGTATCTACTGTGCCACCTGTTTCTGTGTGCAGTTTGGAAGTTCGTTATGAGAAGACTGTAAGCGTGGCAGTCGAACGACGCCGACTAGTGTTTGCCGCTAGCGCCACAGAAGCTGTGATGAAAGAACAAGAAGTAATTATGTAGTATTCTTTGCTGTTTTAGTGGCTGTGATTGTTGTTAAAGAAAAATGAACAATTTATTATAGATTTTTAAGTACTTCAAGTATTGGACTCGCTAGAGGCAAGATGGGTTCATAAATTATGTGGTTGTTAAACAAACTTTATTTCAGATGTATTTTATCGAGTCTAATGCGAGACGAATCAGTTGGCTTGTAAACATTCGAATATTGATGTGAGAAATGGTGAATATATTATTTATGGAAGTTGAAATATACCAAGACTAAACTAAAAGTATTCTTTGGGTACTAAATTATTTCAAAAGTAGAGAGTGAGTCTTATAAATTCCTGTTAACCAGCAGTATTCTTTGGAGAACAAGTTTTCATAGCCGGAAATCAAGAGAAGAAGATAGGCTATACATACCAAGTAAGTCAACCTATGGGAGAGAGGTGTGGATTTTGCAATCCAACTTCACATTGCTTCAGGTCGTCTAAAGCATTAGAATCCATGGTATAAATGTTCTGTATATTACTCCTGTTGTACCATATTCATAGCGAAAATCACTTCCTTAAAGGCACTTGTTTAAATGGATACAAACCAAAGGAAGTGGACAGTCCTGTTTCAGCCACATCGTAGAATAAATTTATTTTTCTCCAATTTGATTTAGTGCCTCATCCTTAGTTATTTGATCTCCCCACCTAATCTTCGGCATTCTTCTCCAGCGCCACATTTCAAAAGCATCTATTCTCTTCTTTCCCCGACCACTTATCATCCTTGTATTATTACTATACAAGGCTACACTTGTGATATCTACCAATTGACAATTCATGAAATAACAAATTTTATAATAGTTGCAAACAATAAACTTTGAAAAGCTGAAGGTGATTCTATTGGAACAACTCCAATGTACCACACCTAGAGAGATAAGTTTGAATGGCAAATGCATAAATGATAGTAACTATGAAAATTTATTCAGTATTGGTAAATTGTCTGGGTATGTGGTAACTGCATGGGTTAACCAAACACTTTTTTTAAATTGCTCTACATTTATTATAATGCTTAAAGAAACATAATGCATTACATGTTTGTGGCAACAAGTAACGAAGCCTAAATTACAGCAACAACAACAACCACACTATACTCTGTATAATGCTATACTTTGTTTGTGGGCACTGCCGCCACAGTATAAGGAACTTACGGTTCTGATATTATAGAGTATTGTTAGATGTGTACTTGGAATTTCAGTTAAAAACTATAAACCTTTGATAGTTTCAACATAGGATTTGTTATTATAAAATATAGTTAAAAATCTTGTGTAAGTGGAATTTAGATAGTAAAACATTTTTAGATTGAAATTTAGGGACTTGCATATTATAAAGAATTCGTACAAGTAAAAGTTAATTTACATTTTAATTCCTCAATGGATCTTGTTACTAGAATATTTTCTAAGGTTTTGAAAAAAAGTCAACAATTTGTTACAGTTAATGATGGAAGCTGAAGAAATGAATTAAAATTTGTACCATGGCTGGGACTCAAAACTTGTTTGTTCTTGCTTACTGGGCAGAAATGCTAACCATTACACCACTGCAGCACTATGGTCAACATTTCTGCCTAGTAAGCAAGAAGACCTGGATTCGAGTCCTGACCGTGGCACAAATTTTAATTCATTTCTTCACCTTCCATCAGTATTGTAGATAAAGATGAGACTTAAGTGTCTTGTGGAAAATTTTATTACAATTGCTACCGTTAGATGTTCGTTGGAAATGGCCTAAATATTTCCGAGTTGTTTACAAAATACGAAGTATCCTAGAATCACCCATAATTCATAAATTTATATACAATAATAATATTATGATCCCAAATAGTATGATTGTAAGTCTAATTGCATTGACCATCTAATAAAGCATCGAAATTATGAAAAACAGAAAGTTCACAGTAACTAAGAATATTGTCATTCCCATGATTTGTCTAAGTGTTTCATCGCTAAAGTTACTGGATCAAATTGTATACCAATCCGTAGCATTAAACACTAGAGAGAATTACCTTCAGAAAAGATTTCCTAACACATAGATTTATATTAAATGTCAACATATTCCTCTTTTTCAGAAATGCTTTTCTTGTCATAGCCAGTATATATTTTGTTTCTGCTCTATTTCAGCCATCGTCAGTTATTCTGCTGCAAAAATAGCAAAACTCATCTTCTTCTGTCTCTAGCTAGTTTTCCTGATCCAGTTCCCTTAGCATCCATGATTTAAATAAGCTACTTTGCATCATTTTTGCTATACTTCTCTTGCCTTCATGAAGCAATTTTTAAAACTGTTTCAGGAATGTTCAGCTTCAGAAGATATTGTCGGGCCTAGCACATTAGTTGTTGAGAAAATTAAGAATGAGGAAGACGAGGAGCCAGTGGAGGAAGAAGACTTCAAGGTGAGTCTGTTCCCCACAGCCTGTCTGCTGCTGGTGCGAGGAAGGTCAAGCTTTATATTAATTAGCTGCCCGTAGAATTTTAGTTTTGCATGGAAACCTTCAGGTCTAGTGGGAAGGGACTTTCTAACAACAAAAAGATGCAACACCCAATGCAGTATACTCCTAATATAGAGGTAGTCTTGTAATAGATAATACTTTTCAAAAGTAGAAAAAAAGGTCCTATAAACCTCTGTCTGGAAACGAGTGCTTAGTGTAGTATAAACAATTTTTACTTGTTCTGGAGTGCTCCTTCGTGGTGTAGGGTGTCTCTGTGCTGATGTTTATTGCTCCTTTCTTATTGGCTATGTCAGTCTCTGTACTTACTAGAGGTTTTGTATTCTGTACGATGTTGAAAGGATGCTCCTTAAATGGATAAGTGAAAATCAATTGCAAGGTGACACTATTAAAGAGAACATCATTTGTGAGAAAGTGAGAATGAGTTTTGCTGACTTCATCAACACGACCCCAGGATTGTCAGTGGCTAAAGACATGATAAAGGGAAGTTTAAGAGAACAACCAGCATCCACAGTGTTGTGAGGCATGTCAAAGCAGGCAGCTCTGACACAAAGACAGGAGAGAACTCTTGAGGTATTTGTGAGTCAGTACCTGTTTTGTTTTTAGTCAACGAGATTGTCTCTTTGGCCAAGAGCATGAGACTAGAAGTGGATAACACTGATATGATGGAGCTTATGGAAGGTCACAGCCAAGAAATGATCACTGATGAGTTTATGGACATGCAGTGTGTTTCACACCAGGAAGTTGCGGAGAGGAGTTTGGAGGAGGAGGAGGAGGAGGCGGTAACAGGAAAGCAGCAATCTTCTGGCGCAATAAGAGAAATGCTGAAAACATGGGAATCAGTTGCATGGTACATTGAAAATCATCACCCCAATAAAGCAGTGGCTATGCACACTACAAATTTATTTGACGATAATGCTGTGTCGCATTTTCGCCAAGTGTTGAAGAGTCGGCAGAAACAAATGCCTATAGATATCTTCATAGTAAAAAGAATTAGTTATGAATCGTGTATGATAAAGTACATAATGCTGTATGTATTGAATAAATGGCATGAATAAGATAAAACTTTCAGTATTTTTTCTACATGCAATGCATTATCATATTTTACATTAATTTATGTGGGATAAATTGTTACATTTAATGAGTGTTTTGCATTATGAGGAATATTCTGGAACAAATTATGCTTGCTACGTGAAGTTTCACTGTTCTTTCCTTTCTGCCTTATAACATTTTCATGGATATTAACGTTTATTGGCATATGGACAAGGGAGGAACTGTGCATTAAAGCTAACATAGGAATTTTGTGCTCATCCATTTTGTAAATAAACTGTGAGATCACAAGTTAGACACAGCCAACAAGTGCCACTGGAGCGCGCTGTGATGTGTATACCACATTGAGATATGCGTACCGTACGGACAAGTTGCATAGTTTCTGAGCATTCAGTAGGACGGTGAGCTTGGCACTCTTAATGTTATCATTCAAAAGCATAATCAGTGTGCTGACAGCTTTATAACCAGCCAAGGTTGCTGGAGTGACTGAAACATACTTAAAGGATATACCAAACAGTGACAAATTGTATAGCACTTCCACACTGTCAAGACCATCAGACACCTCCCTGAAGTCTACATAGAGATTATGAAGCTCAATATACTTGTGTGCCTTTTGATGTATGTGCTTCGGCTCTTAATATATATCTGCCTCTGAGCACCCTCGATGGCAGATCGCTTTGTACGGCCAACCACCACAGGTCCCATGCTCTATCCATGCAAATAGGCCCCCCTCAATACGCCCCTGCGCGACCCCGATGGCAGATCAGCCCCTGCCGTTAACCTCCATAGTCCTATGCTCTATCCATGCAAATAGGTCCCCTTTTAGCCCCTTACCCTGGCCCTACGGGCGAGTATCCAAAATATCAGACCTGTTGTCAACCTATTAGACTGAAATCCAGACTGATATTCTCTTAGAATCTCTACTGTGTGCGGAGCTAGCCAGTTGTAGATAATATTAGAGACAATTTTTTAGGCTATATACATAATTCCTCGTCAATTCGAACAGCAAATCTTATGTCTTTTCTTATGTATTGATTGAATTTCACCTAAGGTCTGCTCTTTCATGATTCTTTATGATTCCGTATTAACTTGATGAGTTTGTCGATTCACTTATGGAGACGAAATCCCCCATTTTTCAACAGTTCTGCAGTTATTCCATCAGTTCATAGTGTTCTGTAATTTCTGAGACAGTGCACTACCTTCTGTACGGCCTCTAATGTGGGTTCCTCTATCTTTGGATCTACAATATAATATGGTAGCTGTTCGCTTCAAGCAGGATCGTTCCCCAAAATTCCCTTGAAGTACTCTCTCCATCTATGCATGACATCTTGGACAATTTGTTTACCTGTCAGCAAATTTCTCTCTTTGTCCTTGCATGCTATTCTTTTCAGTCTATATCCTTTAGTTCCTTCTTTAATTTCCTTGCAAAATTTTCTGCTTGCATCCTTTTGGTAGTGTTCTTCCATCTCCTCTGTCTTTCTCCTTACGGCTTCGCTTTTTTTCCTCCTACATGTCCTTGCTGCTTCTGTTCTCATTTCATTATATAATGCCTGGTTTGATCTCGTATTTCATTGTAAGCATTTCAACTTTGCTTCCTTTTTCTATTCCACTATCTGTTTCAATTTTTGACCATACCACTCTTCATTTTTAAGTTCCCTTGTCTCACCTAGTATCTGATGTGCTGTTTTCAACATAGCATTTTTAATATAGTTCTGTTCTTTGTCCTTGTGGTGTCCACCATTATTTGCTCGTAACTCTTGTTGCAATGTGTTCTGATTTTTTAATTTTTTTTTTAAATTTTATATGTTGTATTCCAGAGGACCAAATTGAGCAGCAAGTCTCCATGGTTATGGAACGAGTCAGTACTTGAAATTATAACACAAGAGTAATAATAAATAAAATGAAAAATACACAAATCCTCTGCAGATGACAAGCCATAAATTTAAATAAACATAATCAAGAATGAAGCACAGGAATTAGTTTAATTTTTCCAGGAATCCTTATCCTTAGTTTAATTTTTCCAGGAATCCCTTTTCAGAATAGTAGTGAACTCTGAGGTAACTCTTCAGTTTAGACTTGAAAGTTTGTGGATTGATACTTAAATTTTCGAATTCTTGTGCCAGATTATTGAAAATGGACGCAGCAGAACACTGATACCTTTCTACACAAGAGTCCAGGACGTATGTTCCAAATGCAGATGGGATTTCTGCTTAGTATTGACTGAAGGAAAACTGCTAACTCTTGGGAATAAGCTAATATTGTTAACAACAAACAACATTAAAGAAAATGTGTATTGAGAAGCCAGTGTCAGAATTCCCAGACTACTGAACAGCAGTCGACAAGAGGTTCTTGAACTAGCATCACGTATTGTTCGAACCGTCCCTTTTTGAGCCAAGTATATCCTTTTAGAATCAAAAGATTTTCCCCGAAAAAGTAATACCATAATGTCATAAGCAAATGAAAACAAGCAAAATAGACTACTTTTCATGTTAAACTACAAATTATTTCAGATACTGTTTGAAATGTTCCACAACAGGTTACTATCTGTTTGAATCCTTAGGAATTTGAACTCTTTCAATACTTTTGAACAGTTAACATAACTTTCAGTTGTTTTGTATTTCATTTTTTTAGCTTGGTGCTATTTCCTTTGGCAGCCATGGCAAGTTTCTGCTTTGTTTTTCTCCTGCTAGGTAATGATCAGAATCAAAATCACATGGGAAAGGGAACACATTTTCCATATCAAATGCCCATCTCTTTGATATCAGTATGTGAACTATTTGATTTGTTTGTGGTATTTTCCACACCCCTTCAAAAATACACGGACAGGAAAAATATCGCAGCACTGAGGAGTTGTGTGATACGAACAAAAGTTGGTAGGCCTGTTTCTACAAATGAAAGATGATGATCTATTCAAATTTCATGCCAGTTACATAAGAGCGTCACAGTAATGTCACTATGAGGATGCAAGTCAGGCTTGCTTTAAATATACACTGTAGTGGTTGTAAGCATTAGTTATCTTTGAGATTGGACACGGTGAGTTGATGTTAGTCAAAAATGCCTTCAGGGTAACAAAGATGCCATTATTGGCAACTCGTTGAGTGGGAACAGGGTCACGCAGTAGGACTACGAGAAGCCAGACGTTCCTTCTGTGATATTGCAGAAAGACTCGGCAGGAATTTAGCTGTAAACGATTGCCGGCAGCAGTGGTCACGAGAATGTGCGGTTGCGAGAAGACCGGACTCCGGATGGCTGTATTGCAGTAGCGAAAGGGAAGGCCGTTGTGTTCTGCATGTGGCTCTGGTGCACCATACTGCATCTGCAGCAGTGGATGGCATTATGGCGACACAATGTACTGTTTCAAAGTGGCTACTTTGAGGAGAGCCTCAAGGCAGGTGCCTTGTAGTGTGCATTCCAGTGACATCAAACCACTGCCACCTGTAACATTAGTGGTGTCATGTGCGAGGTCATTGGAGGGCAGGGTGGAGGTCTTTTGTGTTTTCTGATCAAAGCTGGTTCTGCTTCAGTGCCAGTGATGGCCATGTGTTGGTTAGGAAGAGGGCACTTTAGAATGTGCAATCAACTTGTCTGTATGCTAGACGCACTGATCCTACATCTGAAGTTACGGTCTGGGGTGTGAGTTCGTATGACAACAGGAGCATTCTCGTGGTTAACGGTGATTATACCTATTATGTCACGCTTCGTGAGCAGCATTCCAGAGGGTGTTTTCTGAGAGGGTAATGCGTGGCCACATACCGCTTTTGTAACCCGACACGCTCTACAGTGTATCCACATGTCGCCTCGGCCTGCTCGAGCCTCTGATCTGTCTAGAATTGAGCATGTATGGGACACCGTTGGATGACAACTCCGGCATCCTCTACAAACAGCATTAACTATCTCTGTATTGACGAAAGTGCAACAGGTGTGGAACTCTGTCCCACAAACTGACATCCGGCACCTGTACAACACCATGTGTGAACATTTGCACGCTTGCATTCAAAATTCTGGTTGGTTATTAATGTACCACTTTAGCACATTTTCAATGGCTTATCTCATGCTTATATTAACTTTTGATGCAATGTTAATCACTTATATATGTCACCTAGGTGAACGTATTCTCATTACTCTGTATTAATTATTTTTTTATTTTTCTTCTGTGAGGCTATATATAGCTGATTGTAGAAACCATCTACCGTGTGCTAATCTGAATCTCCTGTTAGCACTTATACAATCACAAATTTGACTGGAAAGGCAAGAGAGGGTTTGGGGAGGCATAAGTTACTAGAGGCAGAGAATATAAATAATTTTAAACAAACTAACTTTATTACAGTATGATGGAGTAAGTGGTAAGAAACACAGATGCAGTCCAGGTAACAAGTAAGACCTTAATGTATAGGTCTGTAGTGCTAATAATAATTACTTGAAGTTCATTATTGAGAGGAACACAATTTAGCATACTCTGAACCCTTGAGTAGCCACCTGAGTGGCAATCCAGAAAATGACGGTACAATTTGACAAATTTATTAACCTCTATAAGCATTACTTAAACAAGTGAGATGAGGTGTCAAACATTTTAGAATTGTTTGTACCAAATGACAAAAGTGATTACAATTTTTCTGATTAGCAGTTTTGAGTCAAACTGTGAAGTATAAGATGATGGACACATTGTGCAAGACGAGATTGAAATGAAAAGCTTCGAACAACATTATTTACCCGTAGTTCCTCAGCATTTCCATAATTTACAATTTAATCATCAGCAGATAAATGAGCTAAATTAACAGTGACAGAATCTAAATACAAAACCTTTACATCAGTGGAGGTCTGTCTGAATGATAAATTTTAGTTTTAAAGTTGAATGGTGTAATGAATAATAAAATATGTGAAATACTGAGAACAGGCTTAGATAGTGTGAAAGCTAAATATTCATAACATTTTAATTAAAGAAATACCTTAGTGCTTACCAATGAGAGCATCAGTCAGCAAGTTCAACTGTAAAGCTACAGTCCTAACTGTGAGTGAGTTTAGATTCCTACAAATGGGAATGCCTAAAAGCCTGCACCAAAAACAGGCATAATACACAAACATGGCCAGTTAACACCACAGGTACCAAATTAATCAAAATGAATAAAGTGAAACAAGCACTCATAAAATTTATCAATTTACTCATCTGGCCAGCTGTACAAATCAATAAACAAGTATATCTAATGATACAGTGACTTTAGGAGCGTTAGAATGGCTTGTGAACATGAATAGGACTAACTGGGCACAGATGGATACAATATCATACATGTACAATCCACTCACAATAATGATTCTTTTACCTGTTTTGCCTGCAACTTAATTAACTTCATGAATACACATGCCACTCACATAAGCTTACGTATCACATAACTTAAAAATCCCATAAAAGAAGGTGAAAATCAAATTCAGTAGGTTTTACTAGTTAGATTTTGACAAATAAACACCAGTGATCTACATACCTGGCATGGGTTGTATCAGCTGAACTGTAGAAGCATTAAAGGAGATAGGAGAGCATAACCACAGAGCAGGAAGGGGAAATCTGCATCCTATGTCCAAATGCATGAGAACCAAAATAGTGATTCTCCTACTAGGTAATAGACCCCCCCCCTTTACATGCTCTCTCTCTCTCTCTCTCTCTCTCTCTCTCTCTCTCTCTCTCTCTCTCACACACACACACACACACACACACACACACACACACACACACACACTTGGTAATACTAATGGACGTTACAACCTAAACACGCCCAACATGCAAACAACACAAGTACCAGGGTGCCAAGGCTCCTGAAGTAGGAAATGACAGCTGTGCGGGGGGTTACTACCAACAGACTTCACAACATAAACACACCCTATGCACAAATAGCACAAGTACCAACTTCTTTACACCATGAGTTTGCACTGGAAATATTTATTTGCCAGTACTGGTTATCAGATTTATAACACATCATCAGTGGCATCTGACCCAGCAAAACAAACAACTGTATGTACATTGATCTGCAAAATGAGAACTATATATATGTCACAGTATTATAAGCCTACTTACATCATGTACCTCCAGGCAGTGACATGTGTGTCAGTTAATATGATAGGATCTGAAATTTGTCCTCTCACATAGTATACAGATTGTCATATATGTTACTGTTGTAAATGTGGAACTGATAAGTCAGAGTCTACATTACCTATCTTCTGTTGCTTCTGTTATCATATTTCTTTATTTATTTTGACTCTGGTTAGACGCCATTCAGTTGTTGCTGCATAATAATAATGCGCGAATTGTAAATGGTTGCGAAAACACACTTGACCTCTTGGCCACAAACAATCCAGAGCTGATAGAGAGCATCATGACTGATACAGGGATTAGTGATCACAAGGTCATTGTAGCTAGGCTCAATACCATTTCTTCCAAATCCGTCAGAAACAAACGCAAAATAATTTTATTTAAAAAAGCGGATAAAGTGCCACTAGAAGCCTTCCTAAAAGACAATTTCCATTCCTTCCGAACTGACTATGCGAATGTAGACGACATGTGGCTCAAATTCAAAGATATAGTAGCAACAGCAATTGAGATATTCATACCTCATAAATTGGTAAGAGATGGAACGGATCCCCCGTGGTAAACAAAAAAGGTCCAAACGCTGTTGCAGAGGCAACGGAAAAAGCATGCGAAGTTCAGAAGAACGCGAAATCCCGAAGATGGGCTAAAATTTACAGACGCGCGAAATTTGGCACGTACTTCGATGCGAGATGCCTTTAATAGGTTCCACAACGAAACATTGTCTCGAAATTTGGTAGAAAATCCGAAGAAATTCTGGTTGTATGTAAAGTACACAAGCGGCAAGACGCAGTCAATACCTTCGCTGCGCAGTGCCGATGGTACTGTTATCGACGACTGTGCCGCTAAAGTGGAGTTATTGAACGCAGTTTTCCGAAATTCCTTCTCCAGGGAAGACGAATGGAATATTCCAGAATTTGAAACACGAACATCTGCTAGCATGAGTTTCTTAGAAGTAGATACCTTAGGGGTTGCGAAGCAACTCAGATCGCTTGATACGGGCAAGTCTTCAGGTCCAGATTGTATACCGATTAGGTTCCTTTCAAATTACGCTGATACTATAGCTCCCTACTTAGCACTCATATACAACCGCTCGCTCACCGATAGATCTGTACCTACAGATTGGAAAATTGCGCAGGTCGCACCAGTGTTCAATCCATTTCCAGTGTAATCCATTTAACTACAGACCTATATCATTGACGTCGGTTTGCAGTAGGGTTTTGGAGCATATACTGTATTCAAACATTATGAATTACCTCGAAGGGAACGATCTATTGACACGTAATCAGCATGGCTTCAGAAAACATCGCTCTTGTGCAACGCAGCTAGCTCTTTATTCGCACGAAGTAATGGCCGCTATCGACAGGGGATCTCAAGTTGATTCCGTATTTCTAGATTTCCGGAAAGCTTTTGACACCGTTCCTAACAAGCGACTTCTAATCAAGCTGCGCGCCTATGGGGTATCGTCTCAGTTGTCCGACTGGATTCGTGATTTCCTGTCAGGAAGGTCGCAGTTCGTAGTAATAGACGGCAAATCATCGAGTAAAACTGAAGTGATATCAGGTGTTCCCCAGGGAAGCATCCTGGGACCTCTACTGTTCCTGATCTATATAAATGACCTGGGTGACAATCTGAGCAGTTCTCTTAGACTGTTCGCAGATGATGCTGTAATTTACCGTCTAGTAAGGTCATCCGAAGACCAGTATCAGCTGCAAAGCGATTTAGAAAAGATTGCTGTATGGTGTTTCAGGTGGCAGTTGATGCTAAATAACGAAAAGTGTGAGATGATCCACATGAGTTCCAAAAGAAATCCGTTGGAATTCGATTACTCGATAAATAGTACAATTCTCAAGGCTGTCAATTCAACTAAGTACCTTGGTGTTAAAATTACGAACAACTTCAGTTGGAAGGACCACATAGATAATATTGTCGGGAAGGCGAGCCAAAGGTTGCGTTTCATTGGCAGGACACTTAGAAGATGCAACAAGTCCACTAAAGAGACAGCTTACACTACACTCGTTCGTCCTCTGTTAGAATATTGCTGCGCGGTGTGGGATCCTTACCAGGTAGGATTGACGGAGGACATCGAAAGGGTGCAAAAAAGGGCAGCTCGTTTTGTATTATCGCGTTGTAGGGGAGAGAGTGTGGCAGATATGATACACGAGTTGGGATGGAAGTCATTACAGCATAGACGTTTTTCGTCGCGGCGAGACCTTTTTACGAAATTTCAGTCACCAACTTTCTCTTCCGAATGCGAAAATATTTTGTTGAGCCCAACCTACATAGGTAGGAATGATCATCAAAATAAAATAAGAGAAATCAGAGCTCGAACAGAAAGGTTTAGGTGTTCGTTTTTCCCGCTTGCTGTTCGGGAGTGGAATAGTAGAGAGATAGTATGATTGTGGTTCGATGAACCCTCTGCCAAGCACTTAAATGTGAATTGCAGAGTAGTCATGTAGATGTAGATGTGTTTGTGCATTCAGTATCCGATTCTTTTTCCTGTTCCTTATAGTTCACTATCATGCTTTGTGTTTCTGTATGTCCATTACATATAAATAACTATGACATTCATGGATATATGAGTGGTCTTATGCCAGAATGAACTAAGCAACATTTAAAAAAAATTGAGTCCTTCACCATATTAAAATGATAGTTCATTTTGACATGAGACAAAATGAAACCCTATCTGACAACTCGCCTCGTTTCATTGTTGTAGCAAGGGATTTCTTTGGCAAAGTTTGGTACCGTTCATTTTATTGTTCCAAAGTGAACCATGCGGCATCACAAGATGGCCACCGCAGTATATAGCTCAGGCGCACGTTCACGCGCAATGGCAGCAAACGATGATTATTTTGAAGACGAGTCTTTTAGTTGTAGTTGTTGCGATGTATATGAACCTAGTGAGTGTGTTTCTCATTCATCAAATAGTAAGTGGATATTAATAACTGGTGATACTTTAGTTTATAGAATAAACTCGTTAATTGGAGGTTATGCTGTTTACCTCACATGCCAGAATGAACCGTGACCACAAGTAGTAAATATGTCACTGCACAATCGATAGTGAGTGTATGTCGATATTTTGTCCAGTGCTGCCATAAATAATGAGGGGAGAGAAAAATTGACCACGTGGAAAGAAATACCTCTTTATTTAGGGTGGGTAATGCGATTTAATGTAGAGGTGGTTCACTCTGGCAGAAGAGTTCCTGAAAGAATTGTATTTTGCATATTCGTCAGCTACCGAAAGTAATGAAATGGAATATCGTAACTTGGCCTCATGATTTGCATTTTTAATAAATCAGTTTTGAAAACGAATTTGTAGATGTAAGTAATTTGTTTTTCAGATGAAAATGAAATTTCTGGCAATAAAAGAAAAAAAGGAAACAGGGAACAATGGAAGAAAACCCTAAGGAAGAAGAAGTGAAATAGAGTTGAGACTGTCCCAGGAAAGACATTTGTGGATTTTAATTGTTCATGTAGACAAATGTCCGGGCGGGGACTACTCAGGAGGATATCGTTATCAGGAGAAAGAAAACTGGCGTTCTACGGATTGGAGCGTGGAATGTCAGATCCCTTAATCGGGCAGGTAGGTTAGAAAATTTAGAAAGGGAAATGGATAGGTTAAAGTTAGATATAGTGGGAATTAGTGAAGTTCGGTGGCAGGAGGAACAAGACTTCTGGTCAGGTGACTACAGGGTTATAAACACAAAATCAAATAGGGGTAATGCAGGAGTAGGTTTAATAATGAATAGGAAAATAGGAATGTGGGTAAGCTACTACAAACAGCATAGTGAACGCATTATTGTGGCCAAGATAGATACGAAGCCCACACCTACTACAGTAGTACAAGTTTATATGCCAACTAGCTCTGCAGATGACGAAGAAATTGAAGAAATGTACGATGAAATAAAAGAAATTATTCAGATAGTGAAGGGAGACGAAAATTTAATAGTAATGATTGACTGGAATTCGAGTGTAGGAAAAGGGAGAGAAGGAAACATAGTAGGTGAATATGGATTGGGGCTAAGAAATGAAAGAGGAAGCCGCCTAGTAGAATTTTGCACAGAGCACAACTTAATCATAGCTAACACTTGGTTTAAGAATCATAAAAGAAGGTTGTATACATGGAAGAATCCCGGAGATACTAAAAGGTATCAGATAGATTATATAATGGTAAGACAGAGATTTAGGAACCAGGTTTTAAATTGTAAGACATTTCCAGGGGCAGATGTGGCCTCTGACCACAATCTGTTGGTTATGACCTGTAGATTAAAACTGAAGAAACTGCAAAAATGTGGGAATTTAAGGAGATGGGACCTGGATAAACTAAAAGAACCAGAGGTTGTACAGAGTTTGAGGGAGAGCATAAGGGAGCAATTGACAGGAATGGGGAAAAGAAATACAGTAGAAGAAGAATGGGTAGCTCTGAGGGATGTAGTAGTGAAGGCAGCAGAGGATAAAGTAGGTACAAAGTCGAGGGCTGCTAGAAATCCTTGGGTAACAGAAGAAATATTGAATTTAATTGATGAAAGGAGAAAATATAAAAATGCAGTAAATGAAGCAGGCAAAAAGGAATACAAACGTCACAAAAATGAGATCGACAGGAAGTGCAAAATGGCTAAACAGGGATGGCTAGAGGACAAATGTAAGGATGTAGAAGCTTATCTCACTAGGGGTAAGATAGATACTGCCTACAGGAAAATCAGAGAGACCTTTGGAGAGAAGAGAACCACGTGTATGAATATCAAGAGCTCAGATGGCAGCCCAGTTCTAAGCAAAGAAGGGAAAGCAGAAAGGTGGAAGGAGTATATAGAAGGTTTATACAAGGGCGATGTACTTGAGGACAATATTATGGAAATAGAAGAGCATGTAGATGAAGACGAAATGGGAGATACGATACTGCGTGAAGAGTTTGACAGAGCACTGAAAGACCTGAGTCGAAACAAGGCCCCCGGAGTAGACAACATTCCATTAGAACTACTGACGGCCTTGGGAGAGCCAGTCATGACAAAACTCTACCAGCTGGTGAGCAAGATGTATGAGACAGGCGAAATACCCTCAGACTTCAAGAAGAATATAATAATTCCAATCCCAAAGAAAGCAGGTGCTGACAGATGTGAAAATTACCGAACTATCAGTTTAATAAGTCACAGCTGCAAAATACTAACGCGAATTCTTTACAGACGAATGGAAAAACTGGTAGATGCAGACCTCGGGGAAGATCAGTTTGGATTCCGTCGAAATGTTGGGTCACGTGAGGCAATACTGACCTTACGACTTATCTTAGAAGAAAGATTAAGAAAAGGCAAACCTACGTTTCTAGCATTTGTAGACTTAGAGAAAGCTTTTGACAATGTTGACTGGAATACTCTTTTTCAAATTCTAAAGGTGGCAGGGGTAAAATACAGGGAGCGAAAGGCTATTTATAATTTGTACAGAAACCAGATGGCAGTAATAAGAGTCGAGGGGCATGAAAGGGAAGCAGTGGTTGGGAAAGGAGTGAGACAGGGTTGTAGCCCTCTCCCCAATGTTATTCAATCTGTATATTGAGCAAGCAGTAAAGGAAACAAAAGAAAAATTTGGAGTAGGTATTAAAATTCATGGAGACGAAGTAAAAACTTTGAGGTTCGCCGATGACATTGTAATTCTGTCAGAGACGGCAAAGGACCTGGAAGAGCAGTTGAACGGAATGGACAGTGTCTTGAAAGGAGGATATAAGATGAACATTAACAAAAGCAAAACGAGGATAATGGAATGTAGTCAAATTAAATCGGGTGATGCTGAGGGAATTAGATTAGGAAATGAGACACTTAAAGTAGTAAAGGAGTTTTGCTATTTAGGAAGTAAAATAACTGATGATGGTCGAAGTAGAGAGGATATAAAATGTAGACTGGCAATGGCAAGGAAAGCGTTTCTGAAGAAGAGAAATTTGTTAACATCGAATATAGATTTATGTATCAGGAAGTCGTTTCTGAAAGTATTTGTTTGGAGTGTAGCCATGTATGGAAGTGAAACATGGACGATAACTAGTTTGGACAAGAAGAGAATAGAAGCTTTCGAAATGTGGTGCTACAGAAGAATACTGAAGATAAGGTGGATAGATCACGTAACTAATGAGGAGGTATTGAATAGGATTGGGGAGAAGAGAAGTTTGTGGCGCAACTTGACTAGAAGAAGGGATCGGTTGGTAGGACATGTTTTGAGGCATCAAGGGATCACAAATTTAGCATTGGAGGGCAGCGTGGAGGGTAAAAATCGTAGAGGGAGACCGAGAGATGAGTACACTAAGCAGATTCAGAAGGATGTAGGTTGCAGTAGGTACTGGGAGATGAAGCAGCTTGCACAGGATAGAGTAGCATGGAGAGCTGCATCAAACCAGTCTCAGGACTGAAGACAACAACAACATGTAGACAAAAATGCTGGCAAAAAAATAAATTGTGAGGAGAAAAAGTTTTTTGACACATTTTATGAAAGTGGATCTTGGGATGTGCAGACATCAATAATATATGGTTCAGTTTAAAATATTCCAGTCAATATTCCTAGTGCAGATGGAAATGATGTGAAGGCGTGCAAAGAAACTTATCTAAAGACACTACAGATTTCTGGCAGCAGGGTGCATCGAGCCATAGCAAAAGCAAAGGCAAGCTCTTTATGTGACCAGTGTGGAAAACACGTACCTCATAATAAAAGTCTGACTCAGTTATTATTCACATCCATAATCATATTAATAGTTTTCCCAGTACATGGAGTCACTACTGCAGAAGAGATTTATCAAAAAAGTACTTGGACAGTAGACTTAATCTTGGTTTGATGTACAGATTATTCATTGATAAGCTGAAAGAAGAAGATCCCAATGTTGAGCTTCCCAGCCAATCACTGTATGAAAAAGTATTTAGACGAGACTTCAATCTCAGTTTGAAGCCTCCTCAAAAGGATACAGGTCAAACATGTGACGGGCTAAACACGCTAATTACAGCAGAGGAGACACTGGTGAGGCAGATACGGAGAAGCTATGAAGATTAAGAAAGGAACATGAATTGCACCACAGGAAAGCTGAAGCTGCAAGCGATTGTCTGAAAAGGGGTATGGAGCACTCCAAGACAGAAGATAATCTTACCGTTTTTTCATTTGATTTGCTGAAAGCATTACTGCTGCCAAAATTGACAACAAGTGTTGCATACCATAAACGTCAACTCTCCTGCTTTAATCTTGGAATTCATGATTTTAAAAGTGGGAAGGCAGTAATGCTTTGCTGGAATGAAAGTACTGCTTCAAGGGGAGCTCAAGAGGTAGGCTCTTGTGTACTGAAGTAAGTCGAATCTCATGATATTGGTCCAAGGATGGTAACATGGTTGGATTCGTGTGGGGGGCAAAACAGGAATTTTAAAATTATGACAATCTGGATGTATTTGGTTCAGAGTGACAAAACTAACATTGAGGAAATTGCGCACAAATCTGCTCGTATCTTCTGAACGACAGTGATTTTCGGGATATAGAGAGGAAGCTATGGCATTATCCACAAATATTTGCCCCAGAACAGTTTTATTGTATTATTGAGAATGCCAGAGTGAAGGAAGGTAAATTTGAAGTTGTAAAAATGGATTGTAGTGACTTCAAAAGTACTATGCTACATGAAAAAGCAATGACTAACAGAAAAGTAAATCTTTCTGGAGAAAAGGTTGAATGGCTTAGGATTAAGGAAATGAGATTTTCAAAAGAGAAGCCGGGGATAATGGAGTACAAATACAGCCACAATGACATGGAAGAATATTCTTCAATGAATTTAAATAAACGCTTAAAAGCTCGCCACTGTTCTCTCTGTCAAACTACACTACCTGCACTGTATCAATTAAGGCACACTCTACGCCCTGAGAAGCTGAAAGATATTCAGAGCCTTCTAACGTACGTACCCCCAATTTACCATGAATTCTATAAGGGTCTCAAAATGGCTGAAGTATCAGGAATGAGCAGTGACAGTAAGGAAGTAGATGAGTAATGGGGAAGCATAATCATTGCCTTAAGTATATTGCAATGTTCTCTCCTAATTCCAAAAATTGCTTAATAGTGCTCTATTACATAAATGCTGAAATTATATGTGTGTGTTTCAGTTGCCAAATAGATCTATATATGAATATAATACAAAAGCAAGAAAACTTTACTTTATATTTTGTACTGAAGTGCATTAATGTGATGTGACAACAAAATTACCTGATGTACATGGATATTTTACATTTTTTCTCTGTAGTTTTAAGTTTCAAACTGTAATTAAATAATGTGCTGCAAGGCTCAAAATGCTTGTAAAAGTTTTTCACACCCATTATGCACCAGACCACATGTATATTCATAAATATTTTTTAATAAATAAGTTGCTGTAAACTCATAACTTCAGTCCTTTATTTCTCAAAACTAACTAAATGTCACTTAGTTCATTCTGGCAAAAGACCACTCATATGTAAACTATAATTTTTTGACAATTGATATATTTTGCAATTTTATACCTTTTGTATGTTCAACACCAAGTGTTGAAAAATTATAATATACATATATGAATGCATGTCACAGATAAATATACATGAGCTTAGAAATAACAGTTCCATGTTTACACTATACGACAGTTATGCCAAATATTATCAAGAATTGTGACTACCTAAGATTTGACAATAGTAATATGCAGAGCAACCAGTAGACAATGTAATAGGGCACATTTCAGGTCCTGTAGCATGTATGCCACTGCTAGAAGTGGATAATGTATAGAAACTTACATTGGCGCTACCTTATATACGGTTGTCATTTTGTAGACATCGATTTACATACAGTTATTTGTTCTTCTGTATCAGAAGCCACTGATGATGGTTATAAACCCAAAAACGGTCAAATAGACATTTCTACTGCGGCTTGTGGTGCATAGAAGATGCCCTTTAATAAACAACAATAGGGTATCTTGGCAGGAACTTCTGTGCGTGTCCATCTTTACATTGATTGCAAATACAGCTTTGTGTTGTCTCTCTCATGCTTTAACTGCCTCCATTGGCATTTATGTTGGTACATGTTGACTCAAATGCCTTGGGTAAATTTTAAATCTACTCTGTATTGCAGCCTTGCTATTGGCTACACTTATCCTTGTTCCTACACAACTACATTTACTCAGATATCATCTTCAGTTCAAAGGTTCTGAAATTTCCCTGTATCCTACAGAGTTGGACATGGTATCTCACACTATTCGAACAGTCACATGACATTTCACTAATGCAGTATGAGAGCAAGCAATACACAGGAACTAGAGAGCTGGCCACAACAACAGGTTATCTTTATACTCAAACTGAGATAAGTTTGTGGGTCACAAGGGGAAATAAATCCTCCCATTTATATTCACAATGGAGACTCAGGGTAGATTTGAACTAATTTGCAGTTAGGGTTCTCAAACAGTATGTATTTTAATGTCAGCACCCACTTGAAATATAATAAAAAACAATAAGTTTACATAATTTTTTAGTGTGTAAATACAGTGATACGAAACCTTTTTTTTGAATGCCGCGTCTCACTGATGAAGGCAGAAAATGTTAACCATAAAAAGGAAGTACTTGCTTTGATAATGGGGCAAGATGGTCCTTCTCGCAAATTACAATTTAGTGTGGAAGGAAAACAATTGTAAAGTCCAGACAGTCTTCAGCAAATGAATCCAAAACAATGAATATGTCAACAATTATCAAATTACAACCAACTACCTTGCCACCTGTACCACTGACATGTTTGTGTTTTCTCAAGCCCAATTCTCCGTGTCTTTGTAACAATATCAGTCACAATTGATTTCATTATGTACAAACAATTTCATAACATGATTTTACTGAGTGATTCCAGAGAGCGACATAAATACCTAGGAAAAGAGGCATCTGACCGACCAGTTGGCAAAACTCAGCAGAACCGACAGTTCCTCTGACAATATCCGACACAGGTCCAAATGAAAAGTCAGGATGAAGTTTCACGTATTATGACCCTAATTTCTGTAGAGTTTCCGTGCAATAAATTATTTTATTGTTTCTGTCTAAAAATCTGTACAGTCAAATCGTGTTATGAACATGTCTTTTTACTAACATAAATGCACATTTTTCTCTTTTCCATGACCTTTGAAAAGTTCAGCTAATATCTTTTATACTTTTTTTTAATGTCTATAATATTTGCCCACATAATATTGTAATTTAACATGGGGCTAAATTCAAAATAAATTTCAGGTTTTATAAAGAAGTCAAACTTTATATTAAAACAATGAAGTAGAACAAAAGATACCGGGACCTTGAAGAACAGCAGACAGTCACTGTAGAAGCTGAGTGAACCAAGAACTATATACCCAAATAGGGAAAATAATAACACCATTGGAAAAGGAAAAACATTTTTTGAGGTGTGTTCTTAGAATGTTGCAGGGCATTGGTACATCAGATAACACAGTTTCTTGTGAATGGGAGAACCACAGTACACTGTATCCAAGAGCTACAAAGGGATCTGGAAGAAACAGGAATACAGGAGCGAGAGATTTACAACAGCGTGACTTGCAAATCAAAACTTCGAGCTGTTACAGTTTTCTAGGGAAGTTAGACCCAAGGCAAGGACATCACGAACAGAAAAGTGAAGGATGTTACAAAGTATGAGAATGAAAGGATACAAGACAGGGATAAAGACCCGAAGAAATGGAGGTGACTCAAATTGACATGGTCTTCAGATGACCAAAATCAGCAGAAGAAGAAGAAGAAGAAGAAGAAGAAGTATTTTTGTCAGACATTCTTAACTTTCCAATTACAAATTGAATCCAAATCCTCTAACAAGTAACCACAAATATCTGTTATCTACTCAAAACAACACACCAGTGTCAAAATCTCGAAAACAGGAAATTGCTACACTAACTCAGAAATATGCAACATCACTCCTTAGTTTGTGTTATTGTTTTCTAAAGAAACATGTATAGCTCAGTGGACACACAATGACAGACTAGCTATGGTATGGGCATGATAAGTTGGCCACTGACTCCCAATACTGATCAGTAAGTCTGCACCATTTGGAACACTTCGTGTCGACTGTTCTCTGTTTCATATTGCTGCCACCTCAAAGTCATGACACTGTATTTGCCTGATGTAGTGCTGATTTTACTTAAAATGAAATACAATTACAAATCTTTACTAAATGTTTTGATTGGAATTTTTCTACTACTCACTGCATTGTATTAAAACTGTCTTCATTCAATTTTACATTCCTTGCTACAAATAGATACTGCATTTGAAGATGACTGTCTCTGTAGTGCACATTTATGAATCCGCGTTACTTTGACAAATTTATACTTTAGCAGCCGATCAGTACGAATTGCGAATGCTCGTGAGTTGCATTACGGGAAGATAGTAAAACGTACCCCCTCTCACATTCTCTAACCCTGCAGTTACCACATGTCTCTGTCCCTGGTGCATCTGCCCCAACCAGTGTCAACTACAATCAAGCAAATCTTAAAATATTACTGCCTGTGTAAGTATTTTTGTTGGTTACAGAAGAGGAAACTAATAGATGCTTTTTATTGTAAAATACAGCTCAGGACTGTGGCCACACACATACCTGATTTGGGCTGGATGTAGCCAGTAGGCCGCACTTTGTCGACTGCTAATATAGACTGTATTAATGATCAGTTTATAAATTATTTCCTGAATACACAAAAGGTATCACACGCATTTAATGTAAAATGAACTGTGCCTATCTGGTTTCATTTTGTTTGAGATTCTAATAAGGCTAGTATCACCTCATAAAATCTCTTCATTGTGGTATCCATTTTCTTTCAGAATGAGATTTTCACTCTGCAGCGGAGTGTGCACTGATATGAAACTTCCTGGCAGATTAAAACTGTGTGCCCGACCGAGACTCGAACTTGGGACCTTTGCCTTCCGCGGGAAAGTGCTCTACCATCTGAGCTACCGAAGCACGACTCACGCCTGGTCCTCACAGCTTCACTTCTGCCAGTATCTCGTCTCCTACCTTCCAAACTTTACAGAAGCTGTCCTGCGAACCTTGCAGAACAGTTTTAATCTGCCAGGAAGTTTCATTTTCTTTCACTTTAACATTAATACCTTATTATTCTCTTGTGTGAGACAAAATGAGTTCCTCGTACATCATTGGTAGATTGTCTACTAAATGGGGAATATATATATCCTAGTGCACCCCTGCTTGCAAATTATCAAACCAGCAGTGGCTAATTGTGTACAGGCAAAATTAATTAGCAAAGGAAGTTCTCATACTGTACGAGGGTGAGTCAAATTAAAATCTTAAATTTTTTTTTTAATATTATTTATTGTGCAAAAGTGGTACAAAGCAGTATCACTTTTCAACATAATCTCCCCCAAATGCAAGTCCTCCAGCGCTTACAAAGTGCATAAATTCCTTTAGAAAAAAATTCTTTTGGTAGTCTGTGCAACTACTCATGCACCACGTGGCGTAACTCTTCATCAGAATGGAACTTCTTTCCTCCCATTGCGTCATTCAGTGTCACTCAGCGGTTTTCCTTCACTATGCCTTCAACTACTGCAATGTTCTGTGGAGTCACAAATCGTTGTGCCTGACCTGGATGAGGAGCATCTTCCACTGAAGTCACACCATTTGCGAACTTCCTACTCCATTCGTAGACTTGCGGCTGTGACATACATGCATCACTCTACTGAACCTTCATTCGTCACACCTTCACTACGCAAAAACCGAATAACAGAACGCTGTTCTTCCCTGGTGCAAGTCGCAAGTGGCGCGGCCATCTTTATACTGATAGTGCAAGGGTATGTGTGCATCTACACTATGCTGCCACCTACAGGCCATTCTGCACACTGTTTGTAGCACACTTACCAACTTACGGGATAACTGCGTGAAATTTCTATTTGTTATTACAAATTTAAGGTTTTAATTTGACTCACCAGCTGAACCATCTACTGTAACTGGCAGTATAATATTCTTGAATACTAATGGTTCCCAAGACTTGTGTGTAAAATTCCATTTTTTGTCCTGTTATTTTCGAAGTCTATTGTTTTGTCTCTTAATCATTGAAAAATTATGTATTGATCAAATGGTCATTTTCATGTGAAAGTTTTTATGCCTAAGAACATGTAAGAAAATTTGAGCATTCTGTGTCATACATAAATATTAGTGGTGGGTTTTACTCAAAGTTAACAGTCGAAGGCGAAAACGTTGTCTTGCAAAATGTATTATATGTCCCTGAACACAGCACAAAAAACAATATATTGTTTGGTTATTTGTGACTGTGTGATTAGCGAAATGCTTTGTGAAGGAACATTTCAATCTCCCTTTTTATACTAGAATAACATTTGAAAGCGTTCCCAGATGGTAGTCAGCTGAAAACAAGAGACAGACATTCTTGTGAAACAAGGAAGAATATTGGTTAGAAATTACATGTTTAATAAATGAAATGAAAGAGAATTATACTGTATCAGAATTGTGATCATTACAATAAATGACACTGGTAAGATTAGTTGTGGAGTTAGTCTCAACAGATTCTTCTGCCTTCCAAAAATGACCAGCAATTAATTGGATTGAGTGTCGGTGTGTTTGCTTGATAATTGATTAAAGGCCCAAGAAAACTTGAGATACATTTATAGTATTTTTCAACCCAGAAGTAACATTCAGAAGTGTAAAGTGATGCTAGATGTTTGAGATTCTCAGTAAAGTCTGTCTGGTGAGGAAATAATAAATAGCGTTGAGACTTCAAATATTTTAGGTGTCATATTGATGAGGTGAAAACCATGTTTTGGAACTTGTAAAACAAATTAGCTGAGCAACATTTGCACTTAGAATCATTGCAAATATTGGGGGGGAGGGGGGGGGGGGGAGATAGATTAGTAACTTGACATATTTCACATATTTTCCTTCAATAATGTTTTATAGATTAATGTTCTGGGGTAACATATATTTAACAAAGAAAGTCGTCATTGTAAAAAAAGTGCTGTAAGAATAATATGTTGTACTCACCCGTGATCGTCTTGTGAACATCTGTTTAAGGAGCTATGCATTTTGACTACTGCTTCACAGTGTATTTATTCCCTCTTGATGTTGACTGTAAATAATCTGCTGCAGTTCAAAAGGAACAGTGATATACCTATTTACGATACCTGAAGAAAAAAAAATGGCAGAAATTACTCTAACTTAATGTAGTCTTAAGCACAAAGAGAGGTGTACAATTTTGCAACCAAAATTTTTGATGACTTACCCAGTGATACATAATGTCTGACAGAGAGCAAAGTAGAATTTGAAAACAAATTGAAAAAGTTTCTTGTTGACAACTCCTTACATCCCATAGAAGAAGTTTAATTAATGCAAACTGTAAAAGGTGGTGGATAGAAAGTACTAATTCACATCTGCAATACTAGGTCAAGGGTAGATTGCTACTCACTGTTAAGATAACATGTTGAGTTGAGGTACTATGTGAATGTATGTATGATTTCTTTTCTGAAGAAGGCATTGGCAGAAAGCTAAATGTGAAACAGACTTTTTGTTGTGCCTGTGTGCAACTCATTGTGTCATCTTTATGGTGAGTAAGAATTTCCTAATATTGTTTGTATTCCAACCCATAGTTTCCATTGTTTAACTCACATCTGTGAATTAAAAAAAAAGTAAAAAAAATGTATTTTAAATGGTCTGCATGTAACCATATTTACAAATTAATGTGCGATGAGAATGTAAGGTGACTCAGTCCACATCATTACAACGTATTCTGCAAATGACCCATGTAACATGAAACTAACTGCCTACAATGTAGGAAAAGACAGATTGCTACTTACAGTAAAGAAGACATGTTAGGTTGCAGACAGATGCAATCAAAAAGACACTTATATAAGCTTTTGGCCAAAGCTTTCATCAGTGAAAGAGAGACAGAATCAAGTTATGCATGCAAGCAAGAACGCCTCAGACACACACACACACACACACACACACACACACACACACACACACACACGACCACCAACTCCAGCGCATATATATATATATATATATATATATATATATAAAACCAAGATTCCAAGACTTACCAAGCAGGAAAGCGCCGGTAGACAGGCACAATAAAATAACACACAAACACACACACTAAATTTCTAGCTTTCGCAACCAACGGTTGCTTCTTCAGGAAAGAGGGAAGGAGAGGGAAAGACGAAAGGATGTGGGTTTTAAGGGAGAGGGTAAGGAGTCATTCCAATCCCAGGAGTGGAAAGACTTACCTTAGGGGGAAAAAAGGACAGGTGTACACTCGCGCGCGCGCACACACGCACGCACACACGCACGCACGCACACACACACACACACACACACACACACACACACACACACACACACCTGCACATACACAAGCAGACATTTGTAAAGGCAAAGAGTTCGGGCAGAGATCTCAGCCGAGGCGGAAGTACAGAGGCAAAGAAGTTGTTGAAAGAGAAGTGAGGTATGAGCGGTGGCAACTTGAAATTAGCGGAGGTTGAGGCCTGGCAGATAACGAGAAGAGAGTATATACTGAAGGGAAAGTTCGCATCTCCGGAGTTCTGACAGGTTGGTGTTAGTGGGAAGTATCCAGATAACCCGGACGGTGTAACACTGTGCCAAGATGTGCTGGCCGAGCACCAAGGCATGTTTAGCCACAGGGTGATCCTCATTACCAACAAACACTGTCTGCCTGTGTCCATTCATGCGAATGGACAGTTTGTTGCTGGTCAATCTCACATAGAAAGCTTCACAGTGTAGACAGGTCAGTTGGTAAATCACGTGGATGCTTTCACACATGGCTCTGCCTTTGATCGTGTACACCTTCCGGGTTACAGGACTGGAGTAGGTGGTGGTGGGAGGGTGCATGGGACAGGTTTTACACCGAGGGCGGTTACAAGGGTAGGAGCCAGAGGGTAGGGAAGGTGGTTTGGGGATTTCATAGGGATGAACTAAGAGGTTACAAAGGTTAGGTGGACGGCGGAAAGACACTCTTGGTGGAGTGGGGAGGATTTCATGAAGGATGGATCTCATTTCAGGGCAGGATTTGAGGAAGTCATATACCTGCTGGAGAGCCACATTCAGAGTCCGATCCATTCCCGGAAAGTATCCTGTCACAAGTGGGGCTCTTTTTGTGGTTCTTCTGTGGGAGGTTCTGGGTTTGAGGGGATGAGGAAGTGGCTCTGGTTATTTGCTTCTGTACCAGGTCGGGAGGGTAGTTGCAGGATGCAAAAGCTGTTTTCAGGTTGTTGGTGTAATGGTTCAGGGATTCCGGACTGGAGCAGATTCTTTTGCCACGAAGACCTGGGCTGTAGGGAAGGGACCGTTTGAAGTGGAATGGGTGGCAGCTGTCATAATGGAGGTACTGTTGCTTGTTAGTGGGTTTGATGTGGTCGGACGAGTGAAGCTGGCCATTGGACAGATGGAGGTCAACGTCAAGGAAAGTGGCATGGGATTTGGAGTAGGACCAGGTGAATCTGATGGAACCAAAGGAGTTGAGGTTGGAGAGGAAATTTTGGAGTTCTTCTTCACTGAGAGTCCAGATCATGAAGATGTCATCAATAAATCTGTGCCAAACTTTGGGTTGGCAGGCCGGGGTAACCAAGAAGGCTTCCTCTAAGTGACCCATGAATAGGTTGGCATACGAGGGGGCCATCCTGGTACCCATGGCTGTTCCCTTTAATTGATGGTATGTCTGGCCTTCAAAAGTGAAGAAGTTGTGGGTCAGGATGAAGCTGGCTATGGTGATGAGGAAAGAGGTTTTAGGTAGGGTGGCAGGTGATTGGCGTGATAGGAAGTGCTCCATCGCAGCGAGGCCCTGGACGTGCGGAATATTTGTGTATAAGGAAGTGGCATCAATGGTTACAAGGATGGTTTCCAGGGGTAACAGATTGGTGTGTGGACCGTCTCTCTCTCTCTCTCTCTCTCTCTCTCTCTCTCTCTCTCTCTCTCTCTCTCTCTCTTATTGATGATGGGTGTGGCCAAAAGCTTTATGTAAGTGTGTCTGAATTGTGCCTGTCTGCAACTTGACGTGTGTTCTTTATGGTAAATAGCAAGCTGTCTTTTTCCTTCATTGTTGATATTCCTACCTGGAGATTTCATTGTTCTATTTTTGCCTAACTAACTAGATTAAGATTGGTAATATAAAATATATACAACAACTGAGAAGGAACTAGAGGAACGTAAAATTAAGAGAAAAGTGTGTGGATTAAAAAGGGCATTGGCGAGGAAGTACTTTTCTCCTGTCAGAGCAGCATTTACAGAAACAGAAGATTCAGAAGTGGTATGAAAATCAAAGTGATAGGTTATTAATGAGGACAGTGGTTTACTCTGTGGAAGGAGGAAGATTAAATGGGATTTACAATATACTGGGTGTGAAATATGAATTGAAAGTAAAGAAAGAAAAAACTTTGAGGAGCAGCAGAAATGAAATTAGCAGTGGACTTGACACCAAAATTGTCATTGATGTGGTAGATGAAGTGAATGAATTTTGCAATTTTGGAAACAAAATAACACAGACAATGAATGAAACAGTAAAGATATAAAAAAAGCAGTGTAGCACATAAAAAGATGGCATTACTCACCAAAAGAGGTCTGCTATCGAGAAATATTGGCTTTAATTTTAGTAATAAATTTCTAAGATGATATTTGTGCAGCATTGTATTGAAGTTAAATGTGGATCATTGGAAACCAGAAAAGAAGTGAATCAAAGTGTTTAAGATGCTGAAAATTAAATGGACTGAAAGGAAATGATGAAATACTTTGCACGAATGTTGAGAAAAGGAATGAATGAAGACCACTTGCCAGAAGAAGTGACAGATTTGCAGTACATTTGTTGAGACAGCAAGGAATTATCAGAATGGACATTGACTCATTAATGAGTATTTCTTTTTATCTTCCCTGAGAATCATTGTTCTTTTTGAGTTTGTGAATTGCTGAGGTGACCAATGCTGGAACAGCCGGGACAACCAGGAAATGCAGGAATTTTTTCATCTGGGAAAAACCTAGGAATTTCTTAAGATTCTAGGTATTTTTTTATTGTTTTAGTTTCCAGTTAAATTTTTGTAATTTTTATTGGTAAGAACTGTTATTCTAATAAAGAATTTTATGTGAGCCCACTACTGCAAAATAATAAAGCAGCAGTAAAATGTGAAAGAGAGAGAGAGAGAGAGACTAGAAAAAAGAACTTGTAAACAAAATGCAGTAAACACAAGTGTCTGCCATCAGCAAAATGTGTCAAAGGCTTTAGGAGAAAGACTACGCAATACTTCATGACAACTACAGTAATTGCTTTTGATGTCACAGATGTGTACGTTTCTAACAAGGTCACGGGAAAATATTGTGAATGGTGGTTTGAGAAGTGCTGCTTTCAAATTAAATTTCCTTTTATGCAAGATGGATTAAGTTATGTGTGGGAATGTGTGATGAATTTCTTAAATTAAGAAGTGTTTGACTCTCATTCAGAACTCAGCACTTTGAGGACCAGCCACTCAGAAAAAAATTTTGGTCCAAATACTGGCTTTTTATTCCATTATTTAAAATTTTACTGGCACATTTGTGTTTGATATGTCTTAAATGGTAACACATGCTAAAAACACCAGTATTGTACATCACAGCTTAGCTTTTCTTGTAACTACACTGTATGTGTATTAATTTAAATGATAAACTTTTCCTGTTTGTATGTTCAAGCTATTTAAGTCATGTTGCTATTGGCTAACTACATGCTGTGAATATCTGCTGTCATTAGCTGACAAGATCATGTGATGTGAGCTTTGATTGGCTAACAAAAACACATCACAATCTCATTGTCAGAAAATTGGAAACTACCTGACTTTATTTGACAGAATTTTTATTAATACTTTCATTATACGAAAATAAGCAATGTACATATTGCCACGCATCAAAGCTCTTTTCAAAATGTGTTGTTCTTTTACTGGGTTTCATTTTCTGAAGTGCTGAATAGTTTTATGCCAATGTATAAATCCTTTATCGTTCAAAGGATTGATAAGTTGTACAGCTCTGGGGTGAAGTATGTTGTCACGTAACACGGGAAAAGATGTACTTTTACCCAGGGAAAAAAGTGTATTTCTCACGTAGGAAAAAGTGTATTTTTAACCTGAAAATCTGGCAAAAATCTGAGAATTTTTTTTTCCCCTTGTCCATGTATAGATCCCGCGGAACCACATTTTCTATTATAGTGAGGGCACATTCTGTCCATTCTAACCACGGATTGTATGGGGTTGTTTGTCATGAGATTTTCTTGAAGGTTCCACGTATTGGATCGCAGTCCTTGCCGTAATTGTTCAAAGTACTGTGAACAACCACAAACAGTTGGACACGGTGTTTGACAATCATTGGCAGTGGTTTCCCAAATACTGGTGTCTCTTTGGCCCTTTTTAAAGAGTATTTCTCATCGTTCTTGTACAGTTTCAGTTGCCCTCCTTGCTTTTGTTGTCTATTTTTGAATTAGGAGTACATTATTTGTTTTGGTAGGTATCTATCAGGCATGCGGGTAATACGAACAACCCGAAGTAGGTGTTTGATAATGATGGGCTCCTTGCTGGTAGTATTTGTTTCCAGCAGGTTACTGATATTGGCACACTGGTCTTGCCATTTCCCTTTCAGTATTTTCCCGAGGGAACACTTACGATATTTCTCGAGCAATTTTAGATGTCATGTGTAGGTGATCGAGGCCTCAGACCTGTTAGTAAGAATTGTTATAATGTTAGTATGATAGGGAAAGAAATTGGTCTGAGTGCTGAGGTAATGGTTGTTGAAGACACTGTCCTGCAAGTGGCCAGAATTTTGTCTCACTATCTGCTGCTCCTTGGTAATACCTTGCCAGAAACACAGTTTCCTTTTAGACCAAACTGAGGTGCAGTTGATATGGTATTTAGCACACGACAAATGCAGTAATGAATAATTTCCGTGGTACTAGAAGGAGCCACAGAGAGCAAGAGTTTTAGAGGAAGATAGAGATTAAAATACATATGACAAATAACTGAGGAGGTTGTGCGGAGGTGCTGTTCTGAGATGTGGAGGTTAGCACAGGAGAGGAAACTGTGGTAGGTTGCATAAAACCCATCAGATGACTACTGATGAAAGGCGTTTTTCACCTTTAATTTTAATTCCATTATAATTAATTACCTGAATTATGCCCAGTTTTATGAGTCACTCCAATGCTTTCACAGACAGCCTGCATGGCTTTCCGCACAGGAATTGTATACAAGTTATTCTAAATGATGAACCCATTTTAAAAACTTTGTATTTATTAGAGTCCAAAATTAAAAAGCCTTATACCAATGAAAAGAGGAAGTTTCAGAGTTTTTTTTTCCTTAATGTTTGATATCTGTTTAATATTTTGTAATAATTTGTAAATAATTAGCTTTTAATAATTATTTAATAATTAGGAATAAGATAAATGTCATAAATGTTCAGTGTTGCCACCATTGGCTGAATGGCAAACGTCAATGTGGTAGCCAAACTTGTCCCACATGTGGGAAAGCATATCTGCTGTTACTGAGTGCACGGCAGCAGTGATCTGGTTCCGTAGATTGTTCAGAGTGATTGGTAGAGGTGGGATGTAAACAGATTCTTTCACACCCTGTAAGAAATAGTCACAGGGTGTGAGATCGGGAGTACTCGATGGCCAGAAGTGTGGAGCCAGGACTTAGAGTCTCCCGCAACAGATCCGGCATTGAGGAAGGGAGTCATTCAAAAAGCTCGCACATCATGGTGTCGATGGGGTGGAGCTCCGTCCTGTTCAAAAATGAAGTCCTGGGAATCTTCTGTAACTTGAGGTAACAGCCATTATTCCAATGTGTCCTGGTATGTGATTCCCATTACAGTTCCTTCTGCAAAGAAAAATGGTCCGTAAACCTTTGTATGGGATATGGAACAGAACACGTTGATGTTCGGTGAGTCTCTTTTGTATTTCAATGGTGAATGTGGATTTTCCAAACCCCATATGCGAACATTGTGTCTGTACATGGGGGTTGACTTTTCCACTAAAGTGAAACATTGTTTCATTTCTAAAAATTATATGCCTTAGAAATGCTTCATCCTCTATCTTTGCCAGCACATAACCACAAAATGCGAGGCACTTTTCTTTGTCACTAGGGTAGAGAGCCTGCACAAGTTGGAATTGGTACAGCTTGTACAGCAAACGCCTTCTCAGAGCTTTCCATATAGTCGGTTGGAGTATACAAAGTTCTCAACTGGCTCCATTGGTAGACTTATTGAGACTGCGCACGAAACTCTTGAATCAGTCGGACATCGTCCTCTGACACACGTGATTGGCCTGTGCTTTTTCCTTTGCATACATTCCCAGCTGTTTAAATTGCTCAAACCTATGGCAAATGCTTTTGCGAGTTGGTGGTCGAATACCAAATTTGGTACAAAATGCTTGCTGCACTGCACTTTTTGACTCACTTTATCCGAACTCGAGAATGCAGAAAACCTTGTGCTCCACAGTCACCATCCCACTCACAACTGACAGTGAAATGGAATGGGCCTATTGCCGCACAAAAGCTACCAGCCGCTTCTGAAACAGTCGTTGCCTGCTTGCCACCGCCTACCAAAAACTTTGAAACTTCCTCTCTTAATTGGTGTAAAGTTTGTTCATTTTTGATTTTTACTTGAATACATATGAATTTTTGAAAGTGGTTCCATCATTTAGAATAACCATGTATTTTCATCTTGGGCACCACCATTGTATGTGTTGAAGCCATTTTGAGTGAGATGAGACGTCTGGCACTGCTTTCACATTTTCTTATTTCCATATGTTGTTAACTGGGATGCATCTAAGAGATAGAATTCTTTGACATTCCATAGATATCTCATTTCAGCTGTTGGAACAGTGTTCACATTAGCTTTACATATGGTCCATGCTGCAGCACCATACAGTAGCAGTGAACCTGTTATTTTATTATTATTATTATTGTTGTTGTTGTAATAGATGTTTTTATTTCTTCTTTCAGGAGCTCAAACATGAAGTACAGTTGACAAGTAATGGCAGTGAATCAGAAAGGTAGAGTACAGTTTATTTTTGTCTCTCTTCATTTTTATATTGTGCAAGCGTCATTTTGCAGCTCCATGTTGTAATCGGAGCAGCAGAACATAATGCTATCACACTTATTCACAGAATATTGAATGTTGTTGACTAGTGTCTATAGTGTTCACACACTTGATCTGCGAAACACTCAGTCTCTTGCTCCGTTTCACCAACAGCATGCATTCCTGTAGTTAATTAATAGCTGTGCACATTTTGAAACCACTCATGTGAACCTCTGGTAAAGTTCTTAATTGCCATGAAGATTTTGAGGAGAAAGAATTGGACTCTGCAAGTTTTAAGCTTGTTGTCTGTTGGAGATATGTGAATGACATTTGTTTAGAGTGGCCCTATGGTGAAGAGAAACTTCATCAATTCTGGAGCCATCTAAATTCCAGTTACGGGAATGTCAAATTCACTTTGGGGCCCCACATCTCCACGATATGTGCTCAAAAGCCAATAATATTTAAATTATTCTTCCACATATTCCGTATGATGAACTTGCATTTGATAGTCCATATAGTATCCCTCAGCATAGTTGTAAGTTTTTGCCAGTGACTATGTTGTTCATGGAGCACACTGAATGTCAATTAAAGCCAAAAACAAGGAAATGGATAAAGAGGAGAGCACACTAGCAAACTCTGTAGCTTTTCTTCCCTTTATCAGCAATATTTCTTTCAAATTAGCCAGAATGCTATGGAAATTTCAGGTTAACATTGTTTTCTGACAACCATTTAAGATTACAGAACTACTGGGATCAGTGAAGGATGACGTGATTGCAGGAGGCTGGATTTTAGAAATGATCGTGTAGCATTGATGGCTGGGTGGCCCCATCCCTGGGGAGTTCAGCTGCAGGGTGCAAGTCTTATTTCAGGTGACGCCACATTGGGCGACTTGCGTGTCGACGATGATGATACGATGATGAGGACAACGCAACACCCAGTCCAAGAGTGGAGAAAATCTCCAACCTGGCAGGGATTTGAATCCTGTTCCACTGTATGGTAGACAGATATGTTACCACTTAGCTAAGCAGGCAGACTGGAATCTAGAAAAATACTTTGCCAGTGTGGTATGGATTGCTTAGGCCAGACCACACGCTCTTTGGAAGACCACTGTACCAAACACCAATGCTGCAAACAGCTTTCGCAACCAATCAAGTCTGTTATCACTGAGCAGTGTACCTCCACTGGGTATTAGTGTGATAAATAATAATTTTGACCAAAGCGACTTCTTTTTGAGACTGTTATTAAAGAAACCACGGAAATATGAGGGCTATTCAATAAGTAATGAAACACATTATTTTTCTCGGCCAATTTTGGTTGACGAATTTGTTGTGGAACATCGTGAAATATTCGTGCTTCAGCCCCAATAGTTTCATGACGTTTTGGTAGGTGGCAGCACTGTAGGTGGCCTCAGAGTAGTGCCTGTAACACAAGTGCATTCCAAGCAGAGAGCTGTCATTGAGTTTCTTTTGATGGAAAACCAGAGCCTTGCAGATATTTATAGACACTTGCAGAATGTCTGTGGAGAGTTGGCAGTGAACAAAACCACAGTGTGTCATCGGGCAAGGCATCTGTCATTGGAACAAGCTTGCGAAAACCTGTTCCATCTCCTACGTACTGGCTGCCTGTGCACACCCTGAGGACATTGTGAACTGCTTCTGCATGTCTGTCAGCACAAAAATGCGTATGAATTTCTCCTTCTTCATGATGGTGCAAGGCCTCGCACAAGCCTGCATAGCTGAGAGAAGCTCACAAAACTTCATTAGACTGTTCTTTTATCATCCACCCTACAGCCTGGATCTTGCAACTTCTGACTTTGAGGCTGTCGCATTGGTTGTAAATTATGTTGAAATATAGGGTTTTGTAACCAAAGGAATGGGGAATAATATATTGTATTGGAATCCTGAATAAAACCGACCAGCTTTCAGAGAAATGTGTTGTCTACTTATTGAACTCCCATCATACACGCGGCAGCGAATCTGATGAAATGCAATAGTGAGTACCAGTTGTATAGTTTGTGCAACTTTATCTAATCTATGATTTATTCTAAACGAAGTCAATAGAGTACACAGATGGTCACAATAAATGGCAACTCTGAGGGCAGCTGAGTTCCGCAGTTGCACCAGTGACAGTGCTGCCTGCCTGGTAGTGTGATCATTCAGTCAACACAGTTGTAAAGCATGTCCAAAATGTACACGCAGCTTACTAGGAAGTTGTGAGCTCTGCAAAATCCATGTACTATTTCATATTTACCTGACAAACCCTAATTCAGGTCTATATTTCATTTTTGACAAATGGGTCTATTCCGACATTTGTAAAAACAGCGATGGTACATTAGTCCTTACCAATGTAAAATTGCCACCTTCTGAAGAAGACAAATTTATGTTTGTCGAAACCTAGGTAAGAATTCTTTGTCCATTGCAACTGGTCGGCTGTTTATAATTTTATACATACATGTATAAAAACAAAGAGGGAACAATAAGAATGGAAGACCAAAAACGAAGTGCTCAGAATAAAAAGGGTGTAAAACAGTGTGTCAGTCTCTCACAGAAGCTGTGGCAGAAATAAAGGAAAGATTCAGGAGTGGTATTAAAATTGAGGGTGAATGAATATCAATGACAAGATCCGTTGATAATGTCGCTATCCTCAGTGAAAGTGAAGAGGAATTACAGAACATGTTGAATGGAATAAACAGTCAGATGAGTGTAGGATATGGCTTGAGAGTGAAGAAAGATGGAAGCAATAAGGAGCAGCATAAATGAGAATAGCGGTAACCTTTATGTCAACATTGGGGACAAGTCGTGATAGATGAAACAAGGAGGGTATAATGGGCATATTAGCATATATGAAGAGGGCATATCTGGCCAAAAGAAATCCATCAGTATCAAACAGTGGAATTAATTTGAGGACGAAATTCTTGAGAATATACTGATGTAGTGCAGCTTTGGGTGGAAGTTAATCATGGATTGGGCAAAACTTGAAAAGAGGATCAAAGTATTTGAGATATGGTGCTGTATAAGGATGTTGACAATTGGGTGGGAAGGGGGGGGGGGGGGGGATAGGCTGACAAGATAAGAAATGAGATTCTATGCAGATATGGCTAGGACAGGAAAACCTGGAAAAAATTAACAAGAAGGAGGAACAGGTTGGTAGGGCATGTGTTACCACATCAAGAAAATTTGAATTGAACTAGAGGGAGCTGTAGGGTGTATAAACTGCAGGAGAAGACAGAGATTGGAAAACACCCAAAAAATAATTGAGCAAAATTTGGTGTGAGTAGTGCTCTAATATGAAGAGATTTGCAAGAAGAGGAAGTTGTGACAGACTGCATCAAACCAGTCAGTAGATTGGTGACAAAATCATTGCTACCCATTCGAAATTACCCATGTCCAGAACCTGTTTATGCTGACCTGTCAGTTAGAGAAATGTTTACTCTCATGAAAGTCGACAGTAAATGGCTATGGAATGTTCTGTGGACAAACGGAGCCCATTTCCATCTCCAAGGACACATCCATACACAGAATTGCAGAATATGGACAACAGAAAATCCTGTACAGCTTCAGTCTGTTAATGTAAGTGCGTGGTGCAGGTTGACGGCCTTGTTTATCGTACGGCCATACTTGTTCGAGGAGATGGCTTCTGCACATCCCGCTACCTGTACTGTCACTGGTAAACGCTATGAGTCTTTTGCTCGCCAACCTCAATCTGACCCTTCAATAGTGCGGATATGTGGGCAGGATCATTTTTATGCACTCTTACATACATTGCATAGCCAGTGAGGCACCTGCTGCATTTTGGAAGTGCTACAATCAGTTATCACTCATCATTTTCCTATTACCTGGCCGTTCAGGTCACGTGACCTTAATCCAAGTGACTTTTGGCTGTGGAGTTATCTGAACGATGCTTTGAATCCGTTTGACTTTCGGATATGGAGTTATCTGAAAGTTGTTGTGTTTAATGATCAGATTACAAATGTAGCTGAATTGAAGGTACACGGTGCGCAAAACATTTTGAATGTGAGCCATGAGACACTCCCATCAGTTGTGGAACATGCTGTTTCTGGATTTCAACTTGTCAGAAAATGGTGAACAGCATTTTTCATTCATTCTTCATTGATCCACTGAATCATTTTGTGTTCAGGGAGTACTACATGATATGGGACAAGTGATCATAGTAGCTAAATATTTAAAAAAATACACAACACCTAGACTTTGACAATTGTATAATAGTTATAGATTACAAGATATAGTCCTAGTATACTCACAAGCTGTTAAAAATTGAGGTCAACAAGGCCTAATTAAATTTTGAGGATACAATTAAAATAAAATTAAGTACAGGTAAGCATTACATAATTTATACAATAGTTAAGATTTACTAGATAAAAATATCTACATACAAGTAGATCAATTTTTTACAGTCGGTTAGGTCTTATTGAAATTTACATTTTGAAGATAAATTATAGTACAAAAAGACAATTGTGCAAATATACAGGGTGTTTATGAATGAATATTGGGGTTTTAATGCTTTATAATATATATTACATTAAACTTATAGTTATAAATGATATGTCAAATGAAAGAGCAACTCAAACAGTTGTGTTTGGCACCAGTACGCAATGTTTTTGCCGCAATATGTGATTGGTTGAACTTCACAGTACCCAAGCAAGGGCCCAATGACAGGGCTTGCTTTGCATGGCCTCCACACTCACCTGACCTAACGCCATGCGATTTATTTCCTTTGGGGCTTCATCAAGGATCGTGTGTACGTGCCTCCGCTACCAGCAGACCTCCCTGAATTAAGAAGCCGGATTGAAGCAGCTGTTTCTACAATCATTGAAGACACACTTATCAACATTAGGGAAGAACTCGGCTATAGACTTGATGTGTGCCTTGTGAAAATAATGCTCACATCGAACATTTTTAAGGTTCTTGAAAAAACTGTTTGAGTTGCTCTTTCATTTGACATATCATTTATAACTGTAAGTTTAATAAAATAAATATTATAAACCATTAAAACTCTGATATTCATTTATAAACACTCTGTATTACACAGAAAAATCACACTCAGAATATTCATGTAAGTTAAAAAAAAAAGAGTTTTTTAATAATGTAGATCTAAGCCTTATTTTAAAATATGCTGGATTGTTGATGTTTTTTATGTTTAGTGGTAGATGATTATAAAGTTTAATCCCCACACATTTTACACCATTAGCCTACAATTTAGTGGAATTGGGAAACTGTGTCGGCAAGTATTTCCCTCTAGTGTTGTGCTGGTGATAGTCGGGGTTCTGTTTCAGGTCACTTTGTAAAACTTAGTGTCTCCAGTATGTACCGGCATGGAAGCGGAAGAATACCTACTTTTAGGAATAGTTATTTAGAAAAGTCTCAACTTTTTAAATAACATTATCCCTACAGCTTTCTTGTGGAGCTTAAATATTCTATTGGCCTCAGAACTGTGGCTCCAGAATATGAGCTCGTATGTGAGGATTAAGTGAAAAAGAGCATGGTATACTGACATTAGGATATTTATATTTGTGAATTTCCCTGACTGACAGAAGCATAAAACATACTTTACTTAGCTTGGTAGCTATGCTGTCAGTGTGCCTTTTCCAGCTTAGAGTGTCAGATATAGATATTACAAGGAATTTAATTACATTTACCAGTTCAATACTATTTCCACCTATAGTTGGGACGGTGGGATTTCTGTTCTGGACTGTATGAAATGTTAGGCCTACAGTCTTTTTTCACTAAGAAGTAGCCTACTAACTGTAAGCCATGAATCCAGTAGAGCTGTACATTGGTTGACTGCAGCTTCAATCCGAGTCTGTAGGTGAAGACGAAGATCATTAAATAACAGGAGAAATAGGATCGGGTCTAAAACTGATGTTTGAGGGATCATGTATTGCGCCAGTCTCACCACGACAGCTAAAAACCAGTTTCGTTGTTGCTTTTATGCAGTTTTTGACCTCAGGACAGTTAAATATTGATGTATCGTTGCTTTGTTTGTGGTTTTTGGCCTCAGGGCAATTAAAAACTGATTTTTCCATCCAACGTTTTTCAACCTTGGCATGGTGGGTGGGCATACTAACAGTGCCAAGACTGTTGAATTACAAACTTGTACAGTTATAGGCATTGCACAGTATGGTTGGTTTCCTGTGAAATTCTCACCATAGCCATAGTATTGAGATTCATCTGTCATTTGTAATCAAACCCATTTACACTGTGATGCTTACAGCGATATCTAGTGGAGAATTTTTGATAACGTTTCTCCGTTCTTTGATAATATTGCATTCAGATATGATGTCATTCTGAGCAGCAGTTCTTTTGTTACAGAGTTTTGAAACCAGAACATTAATTATAATAGCTATGCATACATCTGGAAGCAACTTAACTCTGTTCATGCAGATATCCAGAGTATTTGCATCTAGTATTTGACAATGGGTACACTTGAGGACTTCCAGAAAACTTGAAACATAAATTTAAACTTTTTATATTTATTGCTCGCATGCATCATGTCAAATATTTAACACACAGTAATTAGAAACCTGACGCTGTTTTATGCATGGAGCTTGATTCTTTAAGAAATTTGGGGTTTTCTGGTTAGTTAGAATTAACATAATACCTTTTGACATTATGGTTGTGTCGGTTTTATTGTTCTATCTTAATATCGATATCGCCTTTGGTGTTATACCATTTGTCCCCCGATTGGACCTTGTTAGGAGCACTGTTTCGTTTTCTTCACCAACGTCTTAGTTGAGTATGATTGTTACAAAATCTCATTTATACCAGAGCATATGTGTGGTGTGGGTACTGTAAGACCTTCGGTACACACACCGTCAGATTATTTGACTTGTCGCTCTAACGAAGTAGGCGAGTGTCAGCAATATGTCTCGTGGTCTTATTGCTTTAAACAGAACTTGATTAATTTTCACACACATTTATTACAATAATAACAAGCATAAAAATTACTTAACTTGGTTCTGGATGCTATTTACAATTGACAATCCGAAGTTCCTTTGGTATTGGTATGTTAATCTTATTCTCACATATATTTATGATACTTGACAAAAGTGTCTGTACATTTATCTTCGTGGCTATGTACAGGAATATGGTAATCTTATTAGGCGCAGACTGAAACTTGACTATAGACTGGTGCAGACAAATGCAGACTGGTGCAGACAAATGCAGACTGACTAATCGGAGGTCTGAACACTCATTATAATACTTCGCTCATTCATGTATCACTGCATGAGTGTGATCCGCGAGGAGAAAAGGTTCTACGTTAGCAGCAATCTCATTGGCTGCCTTACATATTACTACACGGATCTGCAGAAGCAGAATTTGGTCCGTCTCTATGGCAGCGCCATCTCGTAGTGTGGAGATGGACAAGTGCTGCGCCTGCGCTGTTGTGCTTAGCGGGGCGCGCTCTAGTGAGAAAGTTGTGTACACGCTGACTACGCGGAACTATGTACACAACAGTATGAAAGAGAAGACAAACAAACGAGCATTCGCAAACAATTTGACACTTTCTATTGTTGACTATATTGCATCTGTGAACAAGTGCTTGTGCTAGAGGAAACAAAAGCGAACATGAGATAACAACCATACAATTGCTACTTTATTGTTTTTTAATGCTAATAATTGCCTCATGAGTTTCACAACAAGGAGACAGTACGATCTTCTCTTCACCTGTTTGATCTGTATTGGCAGGGTGTGTTGGGCATGAGTAGGACTTAAACATATGTAGACTGGAAGAGACAACTCTCAACCTTTTCGAGAAAACTGAGTTTGAAAGTTTGAGGTGTGCTTGTATACTTTGTATGGTCGCTATAATTCAAGGGGTCCGCATCCGAGCTAGTAAGCACTTAGTTTTGTAAGCATCAGGTCTCTGGATCAAATCCCGCTGTTGATACTTCCCTTTGTTTTTTTCATTGCCACGTAATTCTAATAACAGGTATGTGTGGTGCACCATGTGTGACTAGCGAGAATGGTCTGTGTGTAAACCACGTTCATTTTACACTGAAAGAACAATGCATTTGCAAAGATTAGGCATCCATTACACCTGCTGTATGTCACAGTAATTATTGTCTTCCTTGTTTGCACAGTCAGTGTCATCGAGATTCAGCAGTTCTCTGTAGGATACACATTGTACTTGTCACAAATGTGAATATATTAATAAAATGAATGTACTGATTTGATTGATAATTCTTGTGTCTTGTCTTTTTATTTCCAGTTTCTTACCAAAAAAATTCTTGTTTGTTCAGGATAAAGAGTATGAAAATAATAAATTTGTTAGAATTACTTGGGAATGAAAAAAAGAGAGAAAAAAAATCAGACTTACCGGCAGAGCTTACTCGCTAGGCTGTGGACTCTTTGAATATTAGTGACAATAAAAAGTATATAAATATGCCTAAAGTTTTCAAAGACGATTTTCTTGAAGACGATAGAGAGTTGCGTGTTCCTGTTTACCTATATTCAAGTCCTCGTCTTGCTCCACACTCCTTGTGAATGTGAATCATATCAGTGGGGGGAAGGACGTGGGGTCCTCTTGTAAGTACAGCACTATTTAGAGACACAGTGCAAAACTTTGATATGTTCAGAGAGGATTATTTTGCATGGGACTGCGCTGTGTTGACGAAGAACTGAAAATTGGGTAGGAAAAGAGGAATTAGATGTAAGTGTGAAATGCGTGAAGAAAGTGCAGTTAACACTGAATTGCAGTTCCAACTTTCTTTAGTATTATTTCGAAATTATCCCTTATATCTGTCAATGCTTTTTGCTGGTTTCCAATGTAACTGAGGAGGAAATTTATAAACAGAACACTAATTAGCGACAACCAATAACCTGAAGAAAGCACAGCATTTACACTCTGGTTATTAGTACTGATAATTGGGAACGTAATTGTATCGCAGTGCAGTAGCTGCTGCAACTTAGTTCCTGGTGTCCGCAGTGACATACGCAAAGCAGTTCAAGAATTTTATTAACGTGTGGTATGTATAAGGAAGATAACGTCAATAATATGTGAGTAATGAAGTGTTAAAAACACATAATTTTTATCCAGGCTACTAGATAAACCTTCTATATCATTTGTTCAAGATTAGATAGCATTATCATGGGAAACGTTTATTTATTCTGTTACTACATTTAAAAAATTTTAACCTAAAAAGGGGCACATCAGCCATGTAATGGTAGTTACCATTTAACTTAAGCAATGAGTATGATCAAGTCTTTTGTATATTTTTAATTTTAATCAACATTATAGATACATATTCGAAGTAGTTTACTTCCAGTGTAATATTATGTGGTGATCCTTTTCAATAGAAAGTGCAAAGTTTGTGCTTATTCACTCTGTTGACACCTGATGGAAGTATGTCATGTCCCCATTTGGACCTTTGAGTGCTTCGACACTTTTCTGTCAGTCATATTTATTTTCCTTTGGCATTTGTGCTGCAGATTTCTTGGATTCCAAAGTACCTGTAGTATCTATAGGATGGGCGAGAAGTCGCCATGCCCCTATAACCCCTGTTCAGTATCAGATGATGATGTGCAGGTTAGTATCTGTGTTACTTCTTACCAGTTGTTGGAATTCATGCATACATGTTTACACAGACAAATTTTAATTTGTAGCCATGCCAGAGGTGAGCGGTCATAGTCACACTATTGAGAAGCGCTTAGTGACAAGTGTTTGGGTATATGAAGAACACACAATGAGACAGTTTATGGGTTACCCCAGGAAAGATTTAATAAGTCTGCACCACGAAAGGCTACCATTCTGGATTGGAAAAACATGCTCTTGCTTTTGGCAGTGTTGGACACAGGCCGCCGAGTGACAGGAAGAAGACACGAGAAGGAACGTGGGCCGGAGTCTCCGCTTCGACGGAACTGTCTCCTTTGAAGTCGACACACAAATGTGCTTTGGGAACTCGGTATGCCGAGAACTAAAATGTGAGGTCACATGAAAAAAGACCTTATCCCTTAGCTACTATGGATGTTGACAGAGACACAATTACTATGGAGGGGGTCTCTCAGATACCCTTTTTATTTTTATGTATAAAACCACTGTTTTGGTGTATATATATTTTCATGATTTCCTGTTGTTTGCTACACTTCTTGGAAACGAACTTCATGTAAATTTACATCTTGTACACAATGCAGAATATAAAACAATTTGAAAACTAAAACATAGCAAAATTTGCAGTTTATTTTTGTTTCGTGTATTACTGGAATAACAGCACATATTTGCCTCTCTACTCACTCACAGATTATTGTCAGGGAGATAGTATTACAGATTCGCAACATAACTGTATAGAAAAGTACATTTCAGTTGCGACAAATTGTACTTGAGTTTACTATTCATCGCTTCAGCCTTAGAGGGATTATTCCAACCATAATTCTATCAAGTGAGAAATTTCGCCAATTTTTTATTTTAAAAAATCAAGAAGAAAGTATTGAGGGCCTGGATATTATTTTAATTACTTTCAGCTTGCGTGCGTGTTACACAGATCCTCCTACAATTTCCAACTGAATTGGAACACCACACTTTTGAGACAGATGTATTGTTTTCCACTTCAAACAAGAGGCTGATGTTTTTTGTTATTAAAAAAATATTTCTGTATTTGAGACTCATATCTCCAAAAACAACAAGTTTTCTCTGAGATTATTTGGAATCTGTTGTATCCAGGAAGCTGCAAGACAGTGTTGAGTTGCCTTGTTCTTACGTTAGTCAGTGACTTCCGTTTTCTCCATCGAAAACATCTTTCTGCTCTTACCAAAAAAGGCACTTGACCATCGTCTGTCACATCTTCATTACGTTCAGTTTCGTTCTCCAAATTAGCGTGGATCACTACATACTCGAAATCAGTGTCATTATTACTGTGTTCAAAGTCTTCATCTGAGAATTTACTGAGGCATTCTTGAGCACCCACGTCAACCTTGCATAGAAAACGTTGCATAGAAGGTCTAGCTTTTCTCACCATGAAGAAAATGTAACGTTAAACACGACACACGCATATTGTGGTCTGTCTCAGAGACGTCTCAAGCCCACCACCCTCCACCCCTGAAAAAAGAAACAAATTGCGACAACAGTGCCAGATTTCTGACACGTATACACTATGTAAACAAAAGTATCCGGACACCAGGCTGAAAATGACTTAAAAATTCGTGGCGCACTCCATCAGTAATGCAAGAATTCAATATGGTGTTGGCCCACCCTTTGCCTTGATGAGAGCTTCCACTCTTGGAGGCATATGTTCTGTTAGGTGCTGGAAGGTTTCTTGGGGAATGGCAGCCCAGGTGTTCTGTCAGGACTCTCTGTAGGCCAGTCCATTGCAGTCATGTAAGCACTCCGCCGCGTCAGGCCGTGCGTTATGAACAGGTGCTTGATCGTGTTGAAAGATGCAATCGCCAACCTCAAATTGTTCTTCAACAGTGGGGAGCAACAAGGTGCTTAAAACATCAATGTAGGCCTGTGGTGTGATACTGTCACGCAAAACAACAAGGGGTGTAAGCCCCCTCCATGAAAAACACGACCACACCATAACACCACCGACTCCGAATTTTACTGTTGGCTCTACACACGATGGCAGAGGACGTTTGCTGGGCATTCGCCATACCCACACACTGCCATCGGATCGCCGCATTGTGTACCATGATTCACCGCTCCACACAACGTTTTTCCACTGTTTAATCGTCCAATGTTTATGCTCCTTACGCCAAGTGAGGCATAGTTTGGCATTTGCCAGCGTGACGTGTGGCTTATGAGCAGCCACTCGAGCATGAAATCCAACTTTTGTCACCTCTCGCCTGACTGTCCATAGTACATGCAATGGATGCTGATGCAGTTTGGAAATCCTGTGTGATGGTGTGGGTAGATGTCTGCGCATTTCACATTTTGACCCTCTTCAACTATCGGTGGTCTCTCAACAGACAAGGTAGGCCTGTATGCTTTTGTGCTATACGCGGCCTTTCACGTTTCCACTTCACTATCACATCGGAAACAGTGGACCTAGGGATGTTTAGGAGTGTGGAAATCTCGCATACAGACGTATGAGACAAGTGACACCCAATCACCTGACCACGTTTGAAGTCTGAGAGTTCCACAGGGAGCCCCATTCTGCTCTCTCGCGATGTCTGACTACTGAGGTCGCTGATATGGATTACCTGGAAGTAGGTCGCAGCACACTGCACCTAATGAAAAAGTATTTTTTTGGGGGGGGGGGGGGGTGTCCAGATACTTTTGATTACATAGTGTAGCTTGCTATCCTGTATGAAGGGACACAGAAGAGTCTACTTCACCTCACAGGGGTGAGTGAAATATCACAAGACAAAAAACTGTTGTTGTCTGAGAGACCATCCATAACATTTAAGGGTTAAGGTCCGATCTTTTCGACAGACGTTCGTAGACGAGTTTCGGATACAGACTGGAATGAGCGCATTTTAACAAGCTGCACTTTGTTAACTCAGTTTCTAAATGCAATGAACCGTGCCAAGGTTACGTTTTCAATGAGTGTGCCATTTATCGCAGCTAGAAATATTATCTTTTAGTCCAAAGGGAATCCCCATTACACAGTCAAGTTATAAAGGAACTCCCCCTCATGTGATTTGGAAATTTGTGGTAAGTTCCTGTGGGACCAAACTGCTGAGGTCATCGGTCCCTATGCTTACACACTACTTAATCGGGAGCAGCGCAAATCGTGGCAAGGTGCCTGAGACCACGCGGCTACCGCGTGCGGCCCATCACGTAATGATAAGGGCAGCGATGACATCACAACATCTCCTTGGACTGTACTTGTTTGAAGAGACTGTAAATGGCGTAAATTGATTTACACATGCTACAACATACTTAATATCTCAACTTAAGGAAAGGGGCCTCACAGAACGTATATCACTGCAGCCAGACGGAGCAACTCCTCACTAAGCTATTGCAGTGCGCGAGTCGTAAATGAACATTTTTCGGGACGGTGGGTAGATCATGGTTCATCAGCAACACTAGCTCCGATGAAATGGCCACCAGTTAAGTCCTGACCTCGCCACACCTGACAACTCGGTAAATGGGGAGTCACCAAGGCGCATTTCTCTGCACCTCGCCGTGCTACTCAGGAAGAACTGCGCAATACATGTCGCTCTACAACACCTGGCATCATACTGATATATTGGACACTTAATGCGTAAATACTTTTGCTGAAATAAATCAAATGAAATAGTAATCCGTAATAGGGGTACGGGTATTTCTTGCCAACCGTGTGCATTCTTATACACTGAAGCGCCAGAGAAAATGGTATAGCCATGCGTATTTAAATACCGAGGTGTGTAAACAGGAGGAATATGGCGCAGCGGTAGGCAACGCCTATATAAGACAAGTGTCTGGCGCAGTTGTTGGATCGGTTGCTGCTGCTACAGTGGCATGTTATCAGCATTTAAGTGAGCTAGAAAGTGGTGTTATAGTCGGTGCACGAGCGTTGGGACACAGCATCTCCGAGGCAGCGGTGAAGCGGGGATTTTCCCGTACGACCATTTCAGGAGTGTACCGTGAACATCAGGAATCTGGTAAAACAACAAATCTCCGACATCGCTGTGGCCGGAAAAAGATCCTGCAAGAACGGGACCGACGGCGACTGAAGAAAATTGTTCAACGTGACAGAAGCGCAACCCTTCCGCAAATTGCTGCACATTTCAATGCTGGGCCATCAACAAGTGTCAGCACGCGAACCATTCAACAAAACATCATCGGTATGTGCTCTCGAAGCCGAAGGCTCAATCGTGTACCCTTGATGGCTGCACGACACAAAGTTTTATGTCTAGCCTGGGCCCGTCAACACCGATATTGGACTGTTGATGGTTGGAAACATGTTGCCAGATCGGACAAGTGTCGTATCAAATTGTATCGAATGGATGGACAGGTACAGGTAGGGAGACAACCTCATGAATCCATGGACCCTGCATGTCAGCAGGGTACTGTTCAAGCTGGTTGAGGCTCTGTAATAGTTGGGGGCGTGTGCAGTTGGAGCGATATGGGACCCCTGATACGCCTAAATACGACTCTGATAGGTGGCATGTATGTAAGTATCCAGTCTGTTCACCTGCATCCATTAATGTCCATTGTGCATTCCAGCAGGACAATACGACACCCCACACGTCCAGAATTGCTACAGAGTGGCTTCAGGAACACTCTTCTGAGTTGCACCGTGCTGTTCAGAAGAGATCTCCAGCCTGTCGCGCTCTCACGAATTTATGGACAGAGGTGCAGGATTCATGATTTCAATTCCCTCCATCACTACTTCAGAGCGCGTCGTCTTGCGGCACTTCTGCTTGCTCGCGGGGCCGTACACGATATTAGGCAGGTGTTCTTTGGCTCTCCAGTGTATAACCAGCATTACTTTCGCTCACGACCACTCCATCGCTCACGCAGTAACAAAAGTGGTTCGGACTCAAAACAGCTATCGAATGCCTCCAGTGCTTGTGGCTGAAACGGGGAGTATGATTCGCTAAAAGAAACGCAAGCAGCCAGTGGCGAGTACCGAACAATTCTGTAAGGTAAACAAATGGTATTTTTAAATATTGAATCATCTTTTTGGTGAATTCGTTGATTACCAGAACTTAGATCCTCTCAGTTGAGAGCAGAATAAAGTTTGTAAGCTGGTCTTAAGTTTCTGAACTACAGTCGATATCTATTACAGCCATATCGTTTTTAACGACGTATGGGGTTTTGAGGTTCGCCGATGACATTGTAATTCTGTCAGAGACAGCAAAGGACTTGGAAGAGCAGTTGAATGGAATGGACAGTGTCTTGAGAGGAGTATATAAGATGAAAATCAACAAAGCAAAACGAGGATAATGGAATGTAGTCGAGTTAACTCGGGTGATGCTGAGGGAATTAGATTAGGAAGTGAGACACTTAAAGTAGTAAAGGAGTTTTGCTATTTGGGGAGCAAAATAACTGATGATGGTCGAAGTAGAGAGGATATAAAACGTAGACTGGCAATGGCAAGGAAAGCGTTTCTGAAGAAGAGAAGTTTGTTAACATCGAGTATAGATTTAAGTGTCAGGAAGTCATTTCTGAAAGTATTTGTATGGAGTGTAGCCATGTATGGAAGTCAATCATGGACGATAAATAGTTTGGACAAGAAGAGAATAGAAGCTTTCGAAATGTGGTGCTACAGAAGAATGCTGAAGATTAGATGGGTAGATCACATAACTAATGAGGAAGTATTGAATCGGATTGGGGAGAAGAGAAGTTTGTGGCACAACTTGACCAGAAGAAGGGATCGGTTGGTAGGACATGTTCTGAGACATCAAGGGATCACCAATTTAGTATTGGAGGGCAGTGTGGAGAGTAAAAATCGTAGAGGGAGACCAAGAGATGACTGCACTAAGCAGATTCAGAAGGATGTAGGTTGCAGTAGGTACTGGGAGATGAAGAGGCTTGCACAGGATAGAGTAGCATGGAGAGCTGCATCAAACCAGTTTCAGGACTGAAGACCACAACAACAACATGCTACAAAAAGGCGCGCTGCGCTGTGCTGCGCCGCGCCACACGCGCTATACGCTTCTCAATTTGCGCCTAGCCCGCAACGGGCCTTAGAGACATGTTCCTTCTCAATGATGCTTCATTCAACATATTGCAAGCCAGAGCTTACGGCATTGGCTCATATGTAACAAAAATTAGCAAAATTTAAATAGTTTTAATAGGTAAAGAAAAAAGAAGCAACAATGTCAACTGTTCAATAATATCGAAAAGTCTTGGATAATGAATGAGATAAAAATGTTGAGCATGTTTAAACCTTGCTGTAACTGTATAGTGTAACAGTCATGAATACAACTTCGTTCCAGTTACTATATTCTAGAAACTAATCAACAGCACCAACATGAAAAGACAATATTCTACACATAAATTACACAAAGGCCTACAGTTTCTCCCACAGTTCTCTTTAAAATGTTGTAGGGCTAAAAATGTGATGTCGGCTACTCGACCATCATCAGTTATTTTGCTCCCCAAATAGCAAAACTCCTTTACTACTTTAAGTGTCTCATTTCCTAATCTAATTCCCTCAGCATCGCCCGACTTCATTCGACTACATTCCATTATCCTCACTATCCATTCCGTTCAACTGCTCTTCCAAGTCCTTTGCTGTCTCTGACAGAATTAAAATGTCATCGGCGAACCTCAAAGTTTTTATTTCTTGTCCATGGATTTTAATACCCACTCCAAACTTTTCTTTTGTTTCCTTTACTGCTTGTTCAATATACAGATTGAATAACATCGGGGAGAGACTACAACCCTGTCTCACTCCCTTCCCAACCACTGCTTCCCTTTCATGTCCCTCGACTCTTATAACTGCCATCTGGTTTCTGTACAAATTGCAAATAGCCTGTCGCTCTCTATATTTTACCCCTGCCACCTTCAGAATTTGAAAGAGAGTATTCCAGTCAACATTGTCAAAAGCTTTCTCTAAGTCTACAAATGCTAGAAACGTAGGTTTGTCCTTCCTTAATCTAGCTTCTAAGATAAGTCGTAGGGTCAGTATTGCCTCACGTGTTCCAACATTTCTACGAAATCCAAACTGATCTTCCCCGAGGTCGGCTTCTACTAGTTTTTCCATTCGTCTGTAAAGAATTCGCGTCAGTATTTTGCAGCTGTGACTTATTAAACTGATAGTTCGGTAATTTTCACATCTGTCAACACCTGCTTTCTTTGGGATTGGAATTATTATATTCTTCTTGAAGTCTGAGGGTATTTCGCCTGTCTCATACATCTTGCTCACCAGATGGTAGAGTTTTGTCAGGAATGGCTCTCCCAAGGCCGTCAGTAGTTCCAATGGAATGTTGTCTACTCCGGGGGCCTTGTTTCGACTCAGGTCTCAGTGCTCTGTCAAACTCTTCACGTAGTATCATATCTCCCATTTCGTCTTCATCTACGTCCTCTTCCATTTCCATAATATTGTCCTCAAGTACATCGCCCTTGTATAGACCCTCTATATACTCCTTCCACCTTTCTGCTTTCCCTTCTTTGCTTAGAACTGGGTTTCCATCTGAGCTCTTGATGTACATACAAGTGGTTCTCTTTTCTCCAAAGGCAGTATCTATCTTACCCCTAGTGAGATAAGCCTCGACGTCCTTACATTTGTCCTCGAGCTATCCCTGCTTAGCCATCTTGCACTTTCTGTCGATCTCATTTTTGAGACGTCTATATTCCTTGCATGGAGAGCTGCATCAAACCAGTCTCAGGACTGAAGACAACAACAACAACATATTCCTTTTTGCCTGCTTCATTTAATGCATTTTTATATTTTCTTCTTTCATCAATTAAATTCAATATTTCTTCCGTTACCCAAGGATTTCTAGTAGCCCTCGTCTTTTTACCTACTTGATCCTCTGCTGCCTTCACTACTTGATCCCTCAAAGCTACCCATTCTTCTTCTACTGTATTTCTTTTCCCCATTCCTGTCAATTGCTCCCTTATGCTCTCCCTCAAACTCTGTACAACCTCTGGTTCTTTTAGTTTATCCAGGTCCCATCTCCTTAAATTCCCACCTTTTTGCAGTTTCTTCAGTTTTAATCTACAGGTCATAACCAACAGATTGTGGTCAGAGGCCACATCTGCCCCTGGAAATGTCTTACAATTTAAAACCTGGTTCCTAAATCTCTGTCTTACCATTATATAATCTATCTGATACCTTTTAGTATCTCCGGGATTCTTCCATGTATACAACCTTCTTTTATGATTCTTGAACCAAGTGTTACCTATGATTAAGTTGTGCTCTGTGCAAAATTCTACCAGGCGGCTTCCTCTTTCATTTCTTTGCCCCAGTCCATAATCACCTATTACGTTTCCTTCTCTCCCTTTTCCTACTACTGAATTCCAGTCACCCATGACTATTAAATTTTCATCTCCCTTCACTATCTGAATAGTTTCTTTTATTTCATCATACATTTCTTCAATTTCCTCGTCATCTGCAGAGCTAGTTGGCATCTAAACTTGTGCTAGTGTAGTAGGTGTGGGCTTCGTATCTATCTTGGCCACAATAATATAATTTCTTTTATTTCATCATACATTTCTTCAATTTCCTCGTCATCTGCAGAGCTAGTTGGCATCTAAACTTGTACTAGTGTAGTAGGTGTGGGCTTCGTATCTATCTTGGCCACAATAATGCGTTCACTATGCTGTTTGTAGTAGCTTACCCGCATTCCTATTTTCCTATTCATTATTAAACCTACTCCTGCATTACCCCTATTTGATGTTGTGTTTATAACCCTGTAGTCACCTGACCAGAAGTCTTGTTCCTCCTGCCACCGAACTTCACTAATTCCCACTATATCTGACATCAACCTATCCATTTCCCTTTTTAAATTTTCTAACCTACCTGCCCGATTAAGGGATCTGACATTCCACGCTCCGATCCGTAGAACGCCAGTTTTCTTTCTGCTGATAACGACATCCTCTTGAGTAGTCCCCGCCCGGAGATCCGAATGGGGGACTATTTTACCTCCGGAATATTTTACCCAAGAGGACGCCATCATCATTTAATCATACAGTAAAGCTGCATGCCCTCGGGAAAAATTACGGCCGTAGTTTCCCCTTGCTTTCAGCCGTTCGCAGTACCAGCACAGCAAGGCCGTTTTGGTTAATGTTACAAGGCCAGATCAGTCAATCATACAGACTGTTGCCCCTGCAACTACTGAAATGGCTGCTGCCTCTCTTCAGGAACCACACGTTGGTCTGGCCTCTCAACAGATACCCCTCCGTTGTGGTTGCACCTACGGTACGACTATCTGTATCGCTGAGGCACGCAAGCCTCCCCACCAACGGCAAGGTCCATGGTTCATGGGGGGTCACAGGTTCAAATGGGACCGCGCAAATTGCGACGCGGCGCGACTGGGACGCGACACGCGCCTGCGCCAGGTCGCGCGGCGTTGTGGTTGAGGCACAGTTTCTCGCGTCGCGCTTGCCTCGAGCATCGTGGGAAATTTGAGGAGGGGAGCGGAAAAGTAGCCCGGCCATATGCTCACATAGGAACGACTCACGTCTGCAGTGGTAGTATTGCCCACACGATAAATATTGCCTTACTCTATACAAAATTTTTTTGCCTTTGGGTAGTGTTTCTTTTTTCGCCAATTAAACGCTCCAGATTTCTTTGTTAGTACATTATACTGTATCTGTATATACTATATCTGTATAGTTTTGTTTTGTTTTTCTTCTGTCAATAAAAATGCATACTTCAGTAACTGGTGAGCCATTGGCAGCTGGAATTGTATCGTATGCCTCCGCGATGTTTTCAGATCGCAAGAAGCGACAGAGGGTAGTGAATAAGGAAGCAAGGAGTATTATAAAATCATGTGGTTAAGAAGTAATTCCGGTAAGCAAAGCAAGGTTATCTTCTCGCTGCCTAGTATGTTGGCGTATCTGTACGATCTGTTACAAAAAATTTGGAAAGGGGTAATCTCCTGGTAAAAAGCGTCCAAGATCTGAAGCATAGAAGTCTCACTGTGATTACTTGGACATGAATGTAATAATGTAATACGACACACTGTACTACACGCTTGTGAATATCCCATTTCCACTACAAGCTAGAAAGAGTCGAAAAGCAGTCACAAATAACAATGTTTTAATTGGTTCGCCGTCATGAGAAAAAGGATTTCAATTCTTGGAAGCACATAATAAGCATTTATAAACTAATATACAACAGGCTACACAAATGAAGAAAATGGTCGGTATTATTACGAAAATAAAAATATCCTAAAAGAGTGTCATGATTAGATATATTTAATTTGTTGAAATGTACTGCTGACAAAGGCTGATCTGCTATCATGACAATGTTTTTCGAACTCGAGTATCCTCCGCTGCAGACAATACACTGGCCATTGTGTTGTGCGACAAATCAATTTTTTATTTTTCTCAGTAACAACTATTTTATTCGCGATCACACATTGTCAGTTTGGCAAGCCGTAGGTGAGTAACCAGTATCTGTCATGTCCCTATCATTCCACCTGAAGGAACTGCTCAGATCAAGAAAAGGAATAAAATCCTTAGGTAAGTTTCTATTTCAGTCGCTCAGTGTTAAAAATACGATGGGTTATGCAGATTCCACCAAAATTCCAACAGATCTGGCAACCTATTTTTGTGGGAGTTGTTAACCTTTTCACATTCGAAGAAGCATCACCGTTTGGGAGTAAAGGCCGCATTTTTCTTGGTGACTAGTTTAATTGTACTTCCTTTGTCGCAATGTAATTTGCCAAACTGATCTCACAGCAGCTATTGCGACAGAATTCCGAAACGGAGTGCCTCATTAAAAAAGTAATTGGCAATCACAGAGTTCAATAGTTTACGAAAAACCTCATAGTGTCAGCTTGCAGTAACATAAAAGCAGAAATTTCATGTTTATTTTCATACTAGGAAGCTCTTATTTCGCTAGCGGTCGATAACTCTTAACAAATTAGTCACTGAAGTGAAGTAAATTAAAATGGAAGTATAAGTACTGATATATCGCCATAATAAGAAAGTTCCGTGTGTTTAAGAACTGACAAAACACTCTTCTCCTTGTGTGCATCATTCGCCAAACTTTCGTTTCGATGTCTCGAGCGGTTTAGGAGATATGAGAGATGTTGCGAGTATTTATTCTCGCGGGCGTGAGATCGGAATTGAGCGCGCTACGTGGGATCCATTTTTTCGAGATCACGCAGCATCATATGAAGTAATACGCACCAAACGCAAAATCATAGCGACCCCTAATTTTCGTTGCAAACATTTTGAGTTTTGCGTAGTGTCTTACTAAAATGTGTACATCACAGTAAGAATGGTCATTACCGAGGTGATCGGCACTTCACCGCGAAGCTGACATGTAACGCTACAAGTAAGGCAAAAACGAAATATTTTCAGTTGATAGTTTGTGTAAAATCGTTTGAGGAAGAAACAGGTTGCGCGGGCTTCGGTTCTGTCAGCGCAGAGCGTCGCCAGTCGGCGCGTGCTAAGTACGGTGTACGCGTCGCAATATGCATGCGGCACGTGCGTGTCGCGCTGTAGTGTCGCGGCACGTCACACGTGCTATACGCGTCTCAATTTGCGCCTAGCCTCCGTATTCCTCGGACCCGCGTGTCGCCACTATCAGTGATTGCAGACCGAGCGCCGCCACACGGCAGGTCTAGAGAGACTCCCTAGCACTCGCCCCAGTTGTACAGCCGACTTTGCTAGCGATGGTTCACCGTCTACAGACGCTCTTATTTGCGTAGCCTTCAGCTACGTCATTTGCTACGACCTAGCAAGGCGCCATATCTTCTGAACAAATAATATTGTGACTCATGTACCGTCAAGAGCGACGTTACTATTAATGGATTAAACTTAAGTATCAAACAAATAATGTCCGCTTTCTGAATTCTAATGCATTGTCATGTTCCAGAGCTCACGTCAGTATACCCCTTCCCTCCTCATGCCAACCTGCCTCCTCTAGTAACTCGGTGTTGGTTCTTCTGCCAACACTACATGTAGACTTAAAGTCAACAGAGAGGCGAATGAAAGCTGAAGATTTGGGGAGCAAAACCAGTGGACTTTCCCATTGACTAACTGATATGGGCGCAATAACTCCGATATCCTGCAATTCTTTGAGTTCAGCCGCGACTTTGTCCCGTAATGCCATGGGAACAGTTCTGGCCCAGAAAAATTTCGGCTAAGCATTGTCTTTCAGCGTAATAAGTGTAGCAAAGTTGTTAGCTTAGCCTAAACCTTAAGAAACGAGTTGCGGGGATTCTTGTAGCAAGGTAGCTACACTGTCTTTTGCAGGGAATGCCGACGCTGACAACTCATTGTTGTGAATGGTAAAGCCAAACAAATCAAAAGAACCAAGATTAAATGTGATCTCACAATCGCGTGGTTGTAGCACTGTAAGAGTCACTGTTCGCGTAGGCGAGCGACATATGGCAGGCAAAGTACACATTCCGAGAATGGGACTGTCTTGTCCATTATAAGCCGTCAGTTGTGTGCTAGTTTTATACAGGCATGGGGAGCCTGAGAGTTCATAAGTGTGGCGATTAAGCTGTGTGACAGAGGCACCTGTTTCTAATTGAAATATCACATTTCCCACAAAGAAGTAAATGAACAAAAAGTTTGTTTGACTGGCGTACCACTGATGAAACTGCACGGTTGCTAGTTTTGCTAACGCCTGTTACAGACTTTGAATATACTGCATGAATGACATGGGCCATGTGACTAGATTTTTGTGAGTGGGCCGAATTCGTACGATTGTTCTGCTGCAAACATACAGATTGCACATGCCCTTTCCTACCACAAGCATAACATTGAGGTTGTCGCGAGGGGCAGTTTTGGCATTTGTGCCACGAATAACACCAAGGGCAAGACTCAATTCTGTTGGCCTGTGTAGCCGTCCGTTAGGCTGCTGCTGCGGCGTGGAAGGCTGTTTACTCCGCGTGGCGAGCTGCCGCCACCGCCGAATGGGCCGCTCCGAAACAATGGACTCAACCCGACAAATAGCTGGCTGCTCAGATATGTGAGCCGGCAAGGCACCGGAATCCTACTGATCTACTCTTTGCGCTACCTGCAGAATTAATGGATCGGACTCTTTCAAAATCTGTTCTCTGAGTTTGAGGTCAGGTACGTTGTACATGATCGAATCATACAACATAACATTGGAATATACAGCACTGCAAGCACATTTGAATTTGCATTTCCTTTCCATACCCTGCAAATCTGTTACACACTCACGATAAGTTTTTTCTGACCATTTTTTGCAATTGAAGAATTTATACCTAGCTGCGACCACATTCAGTAGTTAGTTAGTGCCGCTACCACTTATTCATAATCAACTTCACTCGGAGTGTCGTTGGGGAAAGGTTTTTGAATGAGGTGGAACACAGCGCTGCCTATCTTGGATAACAGATATGGAAGCTTCACTGTGCCTGGTACATTGTGAATGATGACATGCACCTCAAACTGGGAGAACCACTTGAGCCATTCCTCGTCTTCTTCACTAAACTGTCGAGAAGGTGGCAATAGCAGCTGTAGTAGGCGGTGCTTGTGCCATCGCGCGCGCACTGTTGGCTAAAGTGTGGGTCATTTATTTTGGCGCCCGAGTTAAGGTTTGTTCTGCGCATCTGACGTCACAAAACACAGTCAGCCAATGAACAGGGAACGGCGTTGCCAGATCTCGACTACAGAGCAGAACACGGACGAGTGTATTCAGTTTTAGAAACGTTCAGTCATAAATAAAGTAATAGAACAAAAGCAATGTCTTGATAGCTGACTTTCTTTTATAGAAAGTTTGGAAAAAAGCATTCTTTATACCAATTACTTTATATTCTATTAATTACTTAAACCAATCAAGCAATATGACTCCTAATTCAGGCGATAGCAAGGAAAGGTGTTTGTATCAATCTCACGAACCGCTTTTTCCCAATAAAGAACAGCGGTAATTGTTGACAGTAGAACCCCTCTAACCGTCACCTTCGGCACCGGGACCATTGGAGTTGGAGTTGGATTCTGGTCGATGTATTGAAGGGCGATGTCAAAGGCGTCTTCTGCATCGTTCTGTGAAATCCCGGTGGGGGGTTCGACTTCGCCGTCCGAGTCCTCACTCACAGTTTCCTGGCTAACAGCGGCGACAGTCTGGTCGTCACTCAGTTCTTCCAAAGTGGCACAGTCTTTCTCACGTTCGTCGATCCACTCCACTCTTCACCGTCATTGGCAGGGACGTTCGGCTCCAGAGTTTGTAGATTTTTAACGATTTCCATTGCGTCGTTGTTTTGCTCATCTTCGGTATGCTCATTTTCAGTCATAACTTGTGGCCAAAGCTTACACCACGATATCCGCAGTGTGCCAGGTTGCAGTTCATCCCATGCTGCAGCGATTGTGTAGATAGCATCTTTGATGTTCAGGGATTTCATTGCCTCAAGTAAGTTATGACCTCCTTCAGATTTTTCCAAGATTGAGTTGATATAGTTTCTGCGATATCGCCTTTTCAACCATTCGATAACGCCCTGATCCGTTGGTTGGATGAGTGAGGTCACATTAGGAGGCAGAAAGAGAGCTTTTATGTCCCCTTTCGCCAAATCTTCCTCAGATGGATGTGATGGTGCGTTATCCAACAGCAGTAGAGCACGAACTGGCAGATTTTTTTGCTTCAAGTCTTTTTCGGCCGATGGCACAAACTCGTCGAAAATCCAGGATTTTAAAAGGTTGTAGTCCATCCAAGCAGATTATTGATTGCGGTAATAAGCCGGCAAGGAAAATAAGTTTATATTTTTGAATGCCCTTGGCTCCTTAGATTTGCCAATGACGAACAAGGGGAGCTTGTGGGTACCATGGCTGTGATTCTATCTTATACAATTTTCGTTCCTACCACGGATTCATTTGAAGCTGCGAGCGTTTTTGTTGGCAACATTTGTAAGTTCAGCCCTGCCTCATCAATGTTATACACTTGGCAGGGCAACAGTTGATTTTCTTCTACAATTTCTTGAAACTTAACAGAAAACTCCTTGGCAGCTGCGGCATCGGCAGATAGTTTTTCACTGGAAATAGAAACAAATCGGACACCATGACGAGTTTTCCAACGATCAGTCCAGCCTTCACTGGCAGCAAATTTACTTTCGGCTTCCAGTTTTTTTGTGCAAAACTGTAGCTTTTTCTTTGAGAATTGGCCCGGATATTGGAGTTCCTTCCCTTCTTTCTTGACAAAACTACATCCACAATGCGTTATCAAGCAGTTCAAGTTTAGGCTTTTTAAATGTTTTGCGATTGTTCAGAGTGTTTTCACCATCATTCGTAACTGTATAGGATTCAACGTCTTTCCGATTCTTCCTCCAATTCTTAATTGTCGTAACACCTACATTCAGTTCCTTTGCAATTTTTTTGGAGCGATTCTCCTTCGTCCAGTCTTTGTAGCACTGCTAATGTTTGATTTAGTTAAAGAGTTACGTGTTTACGTTTGAATCCAGACATGTTGAGAAACAGACAACGGTACACAGAATGAATCTACAGTAATAAGTACTGTAGAGAACACGGAATAAAGCAAACAACGACGTTTTTTAGTCCCAACCAAGCATGAAAGTGCACAATAACGTACAGTATAACAATACGCACAGCGACAGACACCGCAACAATGGCCCGACAGTCGGCAAAGTCTCGCGAGCCTCAGCATGGTCGAACTACCCAGAGTGACGGACCATCCAAGGTCGGCTTAGACGGGTTCTACTGTATTTCCTATTGTACTTCGGCGAAGTGCGAGTAATTCATAGGCATACCAGCAGTGTTTGTCCGTATTGTACATGACGTGTTAGAGTCCTCATGGAGCTACATTGCAGGACGAGCTGCGCTAGCGTAACGGTTAAGGCGTTGGGATAGTAAGTGAGAGGTGTAGAGTCAAACCTTGTGCGGTGCTTAATATTTTCTTTATTTAAAAGCAATATCGAAGTGTCTTACTTCACGAATTTTATGCGTTTGAATGCAGTTTTTTGAAATTTCTAGTGCTTTGTCTCTTCATTAACCCTTTCGCTGTTACAGAGACGTGCTCCCCCATTCCGCGCTGTGCTCGATTTTGTCATCACTGCACTGCTCGCCTGTGCAGACACATGGTGTTCCGACTGCTTTGACACACTTTATCATTCGATTTCACAAAAACTATTTGGCCCAAAAATTAGATTTTTACACATCTTCTTGACTGATACCTTCCCCCTATAAATGACTTAATTTTGTTTCGATGTTCAACCCAGTTATTGTGCAGCATTAAATGTAGTAAACCATTGCACGAAATTTTGAAGAGTTTGCGGATGTAAAAGTCCATAGAGTATACTTGTCGTATGGTCGATTTTAGTTGCCACAATGTTGAGAATGAAATGTGGACAAGATACCTAAATTTCATATCAAATTTACTGTATAACATTATCTCATTTAATTTCAGTACCACATAGGTGTCGTATGTAATATTGAGAAATATTCCGTCTTTCGCGACTGTAATAAAAGTTTTAGTTACACCGGGCGCGTTTGGCTTTATTTTAAAACACTTCAATCAATGAAAGGTACGGCACATACACAATGATAATCATGTTCTCTTTCTTGTTTTTGTTCCACAGTAGCAGTTTTACCAAAGGTATTGAAATATATTCCTCTTCTGCAACTGTAATAAGCGACTTATTTAGACCAGACGCGCTTCTCTCTTTTGAAGCATCTTCAGTGGACAGCATTTCGTGTCCTTCATTGCCATGCCACCTTTCGTAGTTTTGTGCTGCAGTAACACAATATTCATCGTATGTGTCGGCTGATCAGTGTTTTAGCAAATAAATGAAGAAACCAAAGAAAATTTCTGCAACACCCGCCTGAAAACACTGATTAGCAAAAACGACAAAAAACTGTTAAAGCAAAAAAATCCCATGCAAAGTAAAGGAAAGAAAATTAAGGCACCAGAAAAAATACAGAGAAAAGTCCGTTGCCGTCAGGTACGGGGTTGGTTGCTAAGTCCTCGTCGACAAATGTCGGGTTCTGGCCACTTCTATAGGGCGCCTAAATCATGCTACATGCTCGGAATGCTATACAACAATCGAAGCAAATCACATTAATAGTTTTTATTACAATAAAGAAGATATAGAATACTTAATTTTGGATTTACAATTGTGTTGCAAGCGACGGGCGACATGGAGTGAATCAAAGTCCTTGGTGTGGATGACACGTAACTGCTACCGCAGTGCTCTGCTAGTAGCGTGCAGCCGAGGCCAGAGCGTGGGCCGCCGTCGCGTCGCCGCCTGGTGTGCCCTTCCCTTCTTGCTCCTCTCGTTAGGCCGGAACAGTAGGGGCTGCACTTGAGCCACACATGAATCGGTATTGGTAGCCCATTCCATTCAACAGTCCTAAGTCGTTGTCATCTCAGTGACTTTGGGCAACATACGACCGCGGCCTGTACTCCACTTACGATGCAGTCAAAAAATTCAGACCATCATTGGAAGGACGACAGTTTACCACCTATACGGACCATAAGCCGCTTACCTACTGCTTTTAGGAAAAACCAGAGAAAGCATTCCTAGGCAGTTGTGGCTCTTAGATTGTGTCAGCCAGTTCGCGACCGGTATTGTTTACGTGGAAGGGAAGCTAAATGTTCCAGCAGACGCACTTCCACGTGTAGAAACAGTGAACGCAGTAGCAGATGACGCCTCACGTGTGCAAATGTTGAAAAATGCGACAGCTCAACGCGCAACAAAGTGATGCGGAGTTGCATTATGTACTGCAACAGTCGAGGGGACTGAGCTTGCAGTTTGTGATATCACCTGAAGCAAACGTGGAGTTATATTGTGACGTACTAGAAGAAAAGATAGACCCATTTTTGCCAGAGCAATGCAGAGCTCAAACAGAAGCATCAGTGCACAGTCTGGCATACCAGGCAGTAAGAGGCGCTATTGGATTAGTCAAATGGAGCATCGTGTGGTCAGGTATCGACGTAGACTGCAGAAAGGTGGTAAAGCTGTGTGTGGCGTGCCAGAGGAATAAAATCACACGGTGTATCAGGACACTGTTAGGTGCACTTGTTCCGCCAAATGAGCGTTCTGAACGTGTGCGTATTGACACTGTAGGCCCACTCACAGCATAGGAAGGCTTCAGTTATTGCCTCACTCTGGTAGGTTCACCAGGTGGCCCGAGGGGTTTTCAGTGAAGGACATCACGGCAGAAACTGGAATATAAACATTTTTTCATGACTGTTTTGCTTGGTTCGGTGCCCCACTCACGATTACCACTGATCAGTGACAGCAATTGGAAGCCTGCATCTTCAGAGCATTGACCACATTATTACGTACGAAATGCATATACACTATGGCACACCATCCCGCATCAAAGGGCATAGTTAAGCACCTTCATCGGCTGTTAAAGGCACAGCAGTACTGAGACACCACACAACACTAAACTTGACAGAGGCACTACCTGTCGTGTTTTTAGGTCCACGAACGTAATTTAAGAATAATCTGGAATGTATAGCGGAGGAACAGGTATATGGACAAATGTACCTGGAGAAGTATGGGGACTGCTACGGTCGCAGGTTTGAATCCTGCATCGGGCATGGATGTGTGTGATGTCCTTAGGTTAGTTAGGTTTAAGTCGTTCTAAGTTTTAGAGGACTGATGACCACAGCAGTTGAGTCCCATAGTGCTCAGAGCCGTTTGAACCATTTGAGAAGTATGGTTAGTGACACAATCACCGTCTCGAACTTCGCCACCCTATCGAGAGAAAATATACTCCAAATGAGACCGACAATGCCTGCAACCTAGTTGGAAAGACAGTCGTTCGTTTATGCGCAGCTAGACAAGTCCACACATACAATGATCCAGTGTCTAAGGCACTGTAGCGACCGCACGACGGACTGTAGGGGCAGCAATACATTCTGCACATGATCAAAAGTGGACCCGCCACGGTCGCACTGGATCAGATAAAGCCACCGCTTCTGGCTGCAACTCGCTCGCAATGACCACGGACTGCGCGGCTCCACCACACCCCACCCCACCCCACCCCACCCCACGAGCAGCACGCTGATCCAGGCAGGCGCTGCGCCACCTGCTGCGCCTCTCTGTCAGAGCCCCCGACTCGTGTGGGAGGCTGAGACTTCGTGATAAATTCAGTCTGCGCTACCGTTACATTGTGCATGCATTCCTGTTTGTATAACTTTGAGCTATTATATGTCGACATAAATATCTTGTTTTCTCCATTACCTACAAGAATAATGATAACGTTTTTGGACATCAGCTTCTTATTTTAGGTGGCAGGGAAATGAGAATGGCTTTACAAATATGTGCTATTACACATCTACTAGCAGAAGAAGATTTCTTTTTGTATCAGCTTGGTTCCCCTTTAATTTCGCAAGTGATCCGCGAAATGCGGTCTGATGTTTGCCCGACGTATTTCTAAACTGTAGAACGTACGGTCGGGTCATATCGTAATTACTCCGCGATTGGAGGAATAATTACGATATGACCAGGCTGGACGCCTGACAATTGTAGAAGCAAACTCATAGTTCAGATTATTTTGTAGTGGTTCACATAGACATGTATTTCATAGTAAGACACTCCAACATCTCACAACTGGTTCAAATACCTCTGAGCACTATGGGACTCAACTTCTGAGGTCATCAGTCCCCTAGAACTTATAACTACTTACACCAAACTAACCTAAGGACATCACACACATCCATGCCCAAGCAGGAGTCGAACCTGCGACCGTAGCGGTCGCGTGGTTGCAGACTGTAGCGCCTAGAACCGCTCGCCCACTGCGGCCGACCATCTCACAAATCTGAAGAAAAGGACCACTGTTGGTGTTTTGTGTCTGTGTGTCTTTACTACAGACCAAAATATGCAGCCGCGCGCTATCAGCCGAGCGGTCTGAGGTGCTGCAGTCATGGACTGTGCGGCCGGTCCCGGCGGAGGTTCGAGTCCTCCCTCAGGCATGAGTGTGTGTGTTTGTCCTCAGCATAATTTAGGTTCAGCAGCGTGTAAGGTTAGGGACTGATGACCTTACCAGTTAAGTCCCATAAGATTTCACACACATCTGAACGAAATATGCAAATACACTCCTGGAAATTGAAATAAGAACACCGTGAATTCATTGTCCCAGGAAGGGGAAACTTTATTGACACATTCCTGGGGTCAGACATCACATGATCACACTGACAGAACCACAGGCACATAGACACAGGCAACAGAGCATGCACAATGTCGGCACTAGTACAGTGTATATCCACCTTTCGCAGCAATGCAGGCTGCTATTCTCCCATGGAGACGATCGTAGAGATGCTGGATGTAGTCCTGTGGAACGGCTTGCCATGCCATTTCCACCTGGCGCCTCAGTTGGACCAGCGTTCGTGCTGGACCTGCAGACCGCGTGAGACGACGCTTCATCCAGTCCCAAACATGCTCAATGGGGAACAGATCCGGAAATCTTGCTGGCCAGGGTAGTTGACTTACACCTTCTAGAGCACGTTGGGTGGTACGGGATACATGCGGACGTGCATGGTCCTGTTGGAACAGCAAGTTCCCTTGCCAGTCTAGGAATGGTAGAACGATGGGTTCGATGACGGTTTGGATGTACCGTGCACTATTCAGTGTCCCCTCGACGATCACCAGAGGTTTACGGCCAGTGTAGGAGATCGCTCCCCACACCATGATGCCGGGTGTTGGCCCTGTGTGCCTCGGTCGTATGCAGTCCTGATTGTGGTGCTCACCTGCACGGCGCCAAACACGCATACAACCATCATTGGCACCAAGGCAGAAGCGACTCTCATCGCTGAAGACGACACGTCTCCATTCGTCCCTCCATTCACGCCTGTCGCGACACCACTGGAGGCGGGCTGCACGATGTTGGGGCGTGAGCGGAAGAGGGCCTAACGGTGTGCGGGACCGTAGCCCAGCTTCATGGAGACGGTTGCGAATGGTCCTCGCCGATACCCCAGGAGCAACAGTGTCCCTAATTTGCTGGGAAGTGGCGGTGCGGTCCCCTACGGCACTTCGTAGGATCCTACGGTCTTGGCGTGCATCCGTGCGTCGCTGCGGTCCAGTCCCAGGTCGACGGGCATGTGCACTTTCCGCCGACCACTGGCGACAACATCGATGTACTGTGGAGACCTCACGCCCCACGTGTTGAGCAATTCGGCGGTACGTCCACCCGGCCTCCCGCATGCCCACTATACGCCCTCGCTCAAAGTCCGTCAACTGCACATACGGTTCACGTCCACGCTGTCGCGGCATGCTACCAGTGTTAAAGACTGCGATGGAGCTCCGTATGCCACGGCAAACTGGCTGACACTGACGGCGGCGGTGCACAAATGCTGCGCAGCTAGCGCCATTCGACGGCCAACACCGCGGTTCCTGGTGTGTCCGCTGTGCCGTGCGTGTGATCATTGCTTGTACAGCCGTCTCGCAATGTCCGGAGCAAGTATGGTGGGTCTGACACACCGGTGTCAGTGTGTTCTTTTTTCCATTTCCAGGAGTGTACTTTACTATTTTCCTTACCTCGTTGTAGAGTATAAAGCGCAGTTTATCTTCTTTGAGAAGTAACTGTAACATCGATCTTGCTCCTTAATGGGAAAACAATCTCAGAAAATTGAGGAAAGAGCTTTAGACGCACCATAATGGGGATATCCACAATATGTTGCCAGGAGATGGCGTTTCATTTTCTCAGTATGACCTAAACACCGATAAAAGCCAAATTTGTGCACTTGCTGCGTTAAAAATCAAGTGTTAAAAATAGAAGGTGTAATTTTTTTCTTTGTGACACGTCGAGCAGGGGCGTAAAAGACAAAAGTTGACATTTTAATGACTTGAAACTATTGGGCAGGGACAATTTCTTATAAAGTAATGATAAATCATTATAATTTCATCAACAGAGAGTCCTTGGTGAAACATTGTGAATTAACTAAACAAACAGTTTTTTGTCTTGTTTCGCAAATTTTAATATGGTTCCTGCACAACCTAGGTTTCGGATTATAAGCCTGTTTTCAAATACCTTACTGATTCTAAAGATGAGAAAGCAAAGATAAACATGATGATAAGGCAAAGGTAAACTTCTCAACTTCTTAATGGATCTATCCATGGCTTAACGTCAGTGACCATTTTTGACAAACTAAATCTGGAATTACACAATTCAGCAATTACGCTGATACAACTAAACATACCTAGGAATAAAGTTATGCATCAGCCTAGAACTTTTTATCTACTGATGGACTGAGCCTGAAGTTTTACTTTTATTCATGGGTTGTGATATCACCTAGAAGAGGTGAATAATTGAATTGGGTTTGCTCATTTAATAATAGGTGTGGGGATATACACATCTGCTTCTTAAATTCTAGAATTCTAGAATTCTAGAATTTCTAACTGGCTGAGTTTTCTGCATACTTTTCGTCTGTGTGCAAGACATCTGCATCTGTTATGTATTAGTAGTTTTTGTTAAGGCAATGTTACTCAAAGGCTGAACCAGGCTTTTTCAATCTTCAGCTTCTACGATTTTCTTCAAAATTTTGTTTTGTTATGCGTGTGACACGGAAGATTTACAGTGATAGTATTCCATGAATTTCGGTGCTTTGTACAGAAAAAACTGCTGCAGCAGTTTCCATTTTTGCTACTGCTATTTGCAATGTCTCACTAAATCAGTTACATGCAAATCCGCCTACTTTGCAGATTTATTTATAAATGTAAGCCAACTTCTAGTTATGGGTGCGTATGTATCGGAGAAAATTACTGTAAAGTACGATATTCTATCATTGTACTCATATTTCGTGTCATATCCTCAGTCGAGTACATGATAAGTTCCACCATAAAATATTTTGTAATTTTAGAATTGTGTAGCTGGACAGTTCCTGTGAAAACGTAATTTTTACTATGTCATCATTTACGATTTTCATTTGTGCACACCAAATATTTTGACAGAACTATCTTTATTCAGACCATAGTTCTCATTTAAGGCAGTGTATTTTCGTACCATATATCTTCTCAGGACACCGTCACCATTTACTTGTAATGCAGACAGTCGTGCTTATTGCAAAGTTACTCAGTATCCGCTTTTGCACTTGTACGTTGTAATTATGTGTCTGAAAAAATAAGGTTATGGTATGCCATAATAATGTCTTCTGTGTGTATTACAACTGTGTGTGGCACAATGTTTACGCTAGTTTTCTCCTACAACACAGTGAACGTTGTCCTCAAATGTAAATTTACACTATTTTTGTGTGTATCACAATGGTCTGCTAGTGGATATTATCTCGACAAAATATAACTTCTAGTCATAAAATTGCAGTCAGCATAAGGAAAACATTTCATTTGAGGTTTCTAGCTACAGTATGTCATCGAAAGTATCCACACAACCTGGCTGAAAATGACTTATAAGTTCGTCGCGCCCTCCGTCGGTAATACTGGAATTCAATATGCTGTTGGCCCACCCTTAGCCTTGATGACAGCTTCCACTCTCGCAGACATACGTTCAATCAGGTACTGGATGGTTTCTAGGGGAATGGCAGCCCATTCTTCATGGAGTGCTGCACTGAGGAGAGGTATCGCTGTCGGTCGGTGAGGCCTGGCACGAAATCGGCATTCCGAAACATGCCAAAGGTGTTCTGTAAGATTGACGTCGGGACTCTGTGCAGGCCAGTCCGTTACGGGGATGTTATTGTCGTGTAACCGCTCCGCCGCAGGCCGTGCATTATGAACAGGTGCTCGATCGTCTATTGAAAGATGCAACAGTGGGAAGTAAGAAGGTGCTTAAAATTTCAATGTAGTCCTGCCTGTGCTGTGATAGTGCCACGCAAGACAACACCTGCACGAAAAATACGACCACTCCATAACACCACCGCCTCCGAATTTTACTGTTGGCAGTACACACGCTGGCAGATGACGTTCACCGGGCATTCGAAATACCCACACCTTGCTATCGGATCGCCACATTGTGTACCGTGATTCGTCATTCCACAAAGCGTTTTTCCACTGTTCAATCGTCCAATATTTACGCTCCTTATACCAAGCGAGGCGTTGTTTGGCATTTACCTGCCTGGTGTGTGGCTTACGGCAGCCGGTCGACCATGAAACCCAAGTTTTCTCGCCTCCCGCCTGTCATAGTACTTGCAGTGGATCCTGATGCAGTTTGGAATTCCTGTGTCATGGATTGGGGAGACGTCTACCTATTACACATTACGACCCTCGTCAACTCATCGGCGGTATCTGTCAGTCAACAGACGAGGTCGGCTTGTACACTTTAGTGCTGTACGTGTCCCTGACGTATCCACTTCACTATCACATGGGAAACAGTGGACCTAGGGATGTTTAGGAGTGTGGAAGTCTAGCGCACAGACGTATGACACAAGTGACACCTAATCACCTGACCACGTTCCAAGCCCTTGAGTTCCGCAGAGCGTCCCATTCTGCTCTCTCACGATGTCTAATGACTACCGAGGTCGCTGGTATGGAGTACCTGGCAGTAGGTGGCAGCACGATGCACCTAACAGGAAAAAACGTATGTTTTGGGGAATGTCCGGATACTTTTGATCACATAGTGTAGGTGTAACGTAATATCCTAAAATAGCAATTGTAGCTTCAGTGTGTAAAGAGATTTTACCTGCATAGTGTAAGTGTTTCTAAATTAAACAATGTGAGATTAATTTAAAGTAAGATAATCACAATAAAACTGCAAGTAATTGCCCAGTTTTTGGTTAGGTGGAACTCGATCTGACTGCTGTGAAGTAAATAAAAAGCTGCTCTAAGTGGGTCTGTTAGTTGTGCTGCTGTGAGTCACCTAACAGAGATATCAAATTAGCCTCAAGTACTATGCTGCGGCACTATGAGTCCTGTGTGCTGCAAAATCAGTCCTCGTAGCAACTCCTTTTGAGGTCCTGTCTTCCATTAAAACTGAAACTGAAACTGAAGCTGAGCCATTGTGACAGTCGCCTGGAGAAGCTTGCCGCGTCCCAGGACAGGTGGGGGCAGGTGTGACAGGCGCACTCTGTTTACTGTCGGGAGTTCAAACATGCGACGAATAGTGGTACACCGTACGGAAACGTCCGTAAGGGGTAGAGACAACAGCCACATGCAGTTAGTGTGTACTCTCCACGCACTCGTTCAACAAAACGAAACATATATTCTTGTTGCTGTTAAATCAAAATGTAGCCAGTGGCTCCAAATTGTGTTACACTTTCGTACGAGTGATACCTGTCACCTACGATTCAAAATCGTATTTTTACCATTCCAGCGACAGTAACAGGACATTGAGAAGATCGTTTTAGCTCACTGTATCTGAATGAGCTATGAAAGAAAATAAAAACCTGATCTAGAGTTATGCATTGCTTGGAGGTTCCTTCTCCGTAAGCACATAACACACAACGTGACAAACGTCGAGGTGTTGTAGAGGGCGCACCGAGGAACAAATAGGGACCTGTGTCCGGAAATATCACCCAAACACGCTACGGAACATCGAAACCTTAGGCGCCAGTACCAACCGCTAGATCACCCCATCGACAGGAAATGTGACTTTCTACGCTGCCGCACCACAGGTGTAACAAATCGTCCAAATGGCTCTGAGCACTATGGGACTCAACTGCTGAGGTCATCAGTCGCCTAGACCTTAGAACTACTTAAACCTAACTAACCTAAGGACATCACACACATCCATACCCGAGACAGGATTCGAACCTGCGACCGTAGCGGTCGCGCGGTTCCAGACTGTAGCGCCTAGAACCGTTCGGCCACCCCGGTCGGCACAGGTGTAACATTTCGCAACAATTTTCGTTATCCAGTGATCACGACTGACTGGAATCGTCGCCAGCGGAGAAGGTGAAGCTGGCTGCTGCTCAGACTCCTATGAATGTGTGCACAGTTGCCTCGATGTGCGCCAGTTTCGGACACACATTTCCATCTGGAGAGTATTTTTCTCCTGCATACCAAAAATATTGGATATTTTAGAGGGTTCAGGAGAAAAAGAAAGTGCAGATAGTACCCGTGTCTGAAACAGTCATTGACTGGGACAACTGAGAATAGCATTTACAGGAAATAAGGTCTTTCTACGCAGCTACTAGCATTATCTTCTCCATTGGACATCGTGGCAATCAGTTGCGATCACTGAATAAGAAACTGCATTGCAAGACATTGTGTCTATGGTCCGTCAGTGTACAAAGTCACAGATGCTGCAAATGGGTAGCCTGCTAGCAGGCACCAGCTCTGTAGCATCTTTGGATGACATTTCTGAACGTGGGTTCCTAATCTCGATTTGTTCCTCGAGACACACTCTACAACTCCTCAAAGTTTATTAAAACATTTGTGGAACACCTTGTACTTACATTGTGACCTCTTCTTGGTGTCTGTAGATACTTGAGATATAGTATGGGTAATAACCTAAGATCATATGTTAATAAAATAAAAAATTATAATAGTGAAAAATTAAACACATCTTACGTAGGTAGACTCCTGGGTTTTCAGTAATGCACCCACAAGAGATTGCACTGTAAGGAAAAGGTAACTGAGACAGATACATATTAAATGTAGGGCAATGATGTTGTCCAAAAGGCAAAAAGGTGTAAAGAAGGAATACACAGCCTAGTTCCTAGTTCATAACTCACAAAGTGTCTGTCCTAAAAACGGCTTTGTTAATGGTGCAATAATATTTCAGCAAGAAACATGTAATATGCACCGAAATATAAACATGACATAGTTCAATAAATTCCCATCACAACAGATTAAAGTTAGCATAATACAATGTGAATCCTGACGTAACACGGAACATAGCAAAACTCAATGGTCAATTTACTAATATATGTTCTCAAATTTTCCCTCGGGTATAAATTGGTAAGCAGCACTTTTGGGTTTTCTGTGCCACATTTCGCTTCATCTGATGTTTGTGTTTCTGTTTAGTTGGGACATCCTGTGGTATTTTTCTCTCCAGTTATATTCTGATCTGTTTCTTTACCTCTACATTTTAAGGCAACTGGCTCCCTTAATTCGTTATTGGAATCGAAATTGTGTGAGTTTTCAATTCAAGCAAACTAAACTTTCCATTTACATACTCTCACCCTGAATGTAATTGCCAAGACGAAACTGATTATTTTTACAGTCATAATCAAACATTTCACATCAATTAACATCATTCAATTCATGTCCAGTTGGACCTTTTCTGTGAACTGTAGACCGTTTACAGATTTTTTCAAATACACTGTCGAAAATAGTAGGTGTAACACAATAAAGCTCCAGTCTGATATGTATCAAGAATGCGAAACTGTTAAATGACGTGAGAGGTGTTAAATGACTAACTCATCCTGAAGTCATGTCCATCATCGCCAGCAGGAGGTGTGCCTGATGCTGGTCCTCTGGGCATGATGGCTGGACTGTTCTTGGCACGTTTTGGGTAGTATCAAGCCATTGTCTAACAATTATCAAACCACTTCTTTTGTTGTATCCCGCACATCCCATAGTTTCCGAAATCACGATTCCATGAATTCGATAGGTATGCATCTTGAAAGCCACCGTCTCTATGGCTTCTCACCAATCATCTACAGGCACATTGGAGTCGACCTGGCCGCCGCAGACGGAATTAAGACTCATTGCTGAAAGCAGACAGTGGTGTTTTATGCGCCTCTGGACCCTGGATTTACACCACACTATCTATAGTCTCTAGTGTGTGGGAAGGTGTCGCTAATAAACGACCTATGACAACTCAAAATCGCAGCACCAAACCATTTCCCAGGTCGACCTTCCTGTAACCACCCACTGTCGTTTAAGTAGTTTATTCCAGGTCTGTCGCGGTGTAAGTAGGCATCTCATAGTGGAACGTGTGTTCGACGGTCCATTACTTTGTGAAACATTTTATCTACTGCTCCACAACCAAGCTGGCATCGTTTATGGTAGTTTAAACAATGTTTCATAGTCTTTCTTGTCACTGGTGAATTCTATTTGTTAGGATAATTGAGAAAAAAGTCTTAGCATGCCCCAATATATCTATGATCTACAAAAAAAGGAATATATGAAGTTTCGTATTTGCGACACACCATAGGTGACTTGTGGAATATAGACTTTGATGTACAAGTTCACATGCTATACATTAAAGTTCTGTGGCCCCCATCAGCCAATTTCTTGTGTCTGCTGAAGGAATGGTTATGGTTTGTGGCATCCTGTGTTTTCACTTTTCAGTAATCCCACTGTCAATGAATTTTTTTTATACCTGGCTTCTGTGAAGTACCGTGTGACAAATTTTAAGCCTCTAAATTTCGAGTACATATGGACTCAAATCTCTCTGTTGCATCTTCAGAACGCCATACAATATTCTGTTAATTTAATACTGTGTATTCCTAATGTGTGATCCAGTTTGCAGACTATGCTATACAATGTGCGTTTGTGGGGAACTTTGAGACATAAGATGACCTCCCATATGGTAATATAATTTTTTATTTCTAGATTTGCACTGTTATGACAATACTTTCTGACACAGTTTTCTCCATTTTTATGCAGCACCAGCCCCGTTGGCATCGAGGACGCCAAGAGTCTTGATGGCAGCTGGAATTTGGTTACCAACGTTTTACAGGCTGCAGGAACAGGCTACAACATACAATACACCACCAAAGAGAAAGTCTCCTGCGGGAATAAAAGTGGTACAAGTTGTCTGGTGCATAGTTGTGACATTTGTAAAAAGATGTTTGCAGATTTGAGGGGCCTGAAGGATCACACATGCATGATCAGATGTACCTATCATTCGTGCTGTGTGTGTCGCAAGAAATTCGCAAGGAGGAGTAATTTAAAGAGGCATTTCCTTGTGCACACTGGTGAACGCCCGTACAGCTGTGGCGTCTGCGGCAAGACATTCTCGGAACGTGGCACACTGAAGCGGCACGCGCTCTTGCACACTGGTGAACGCCCGTACAGCTGTGCCGTTTGCAGCAAGAGATTCATCCAACGTAATCAATTGAAGCAACATATGCGGTTCCACACTGATGTAGGTCCCCACATCTGTGGTCTTTGCAACAAGACGTTCAAACATAAAATGTCCCTGAAGCGGCATGCGCAGTTGCACACAGGCGAACGCCCGTACAGCTGTGCTGTCTGCAACAAGACATTCACACAACTTAGTTATCTGAAGCAGCATTCGCTGTTGCACGCTTTCGGACCTGCTTAGATTTGTGGTGTTTGCGAGAAGACACTCGTGGAAAACAAGCATTTGAAGCAGCATTTGTGGTTTCGCACTGGTGAACGCCCTTGCAGCTGTATTGTGCGTCATAATAAACACAGGGTGTCAGCAACCTGGGGGATACTGGACCCTGCACACTCGTACTGAACCATACAATTGCTGCATATGTCAAAAGAAATTCTCATCTAGTAGCACCCTGAGAAAACACTTAGTTCTTCATGTGATTGAACATCAATATACCTGTGATATGCTTCTATAAATATTGGCAACAATGTACAGACTAGAAAAACATTTATTTTCGTATTTTCGTACACATGGCAACTGAGAACTGCGTGAAAGCACACTTTGTGAGAGCACAATGACAGCAACTACATTGTGCCATAAGACGTTGAAGAGTGAAAATGGATTAAAATGCTTATGAATTCTTAGAGTTAGCGTTTTTATTATACTTTACACCATTCTCAGCCTTGATCATGGTCATTCCCATCTTAAATGATTCTCCTAAGATATAGTTAAGTAGTTGATGTTGGTGATTGATTGCCATAATCAATAGCCTCTCATTTAGTCAAAACAATATTAATTTTTTTTTAAACACAGGTGTCGACATTTCTTCAGATAACAAGAGAAATCTGTCCGCGCCTGATTGAGAGTGGGTCACTTCCCAGTCACCCGAATGGTAACAGTAGTTGACCTGTTGCATGGTTGCAATAATTTGTGTTATCGTTTCAGATTCTTCTCACCTTTTGAAATAGCCATTTTTGGAAATCAGCAGGTCTGTCATAGGGCATAGTGACCTTTCAAGCAGATTTCCAATTTGTTTAGCCACTGACCTCCATGAAGGAATGTAATGCTGCCACCTCTACATTACATGTAGTCTTATCTGCATCTACATCCATACTCCGCTAGCCACCTGACGGAGTGTGGTGGAGGGTACTTTGAGTACCTGTATCGGTTCTCCCTTCTATTCCAGTCTCGTATTGTTCGTGGAAAGAAATATTGTCGGTATGCCTCTGTGTGAGCTCTAACCTCTCTGATTTTATCCTCATGGTCTCTTCGCGAGATATACGTAGGAGGGAACAATATACTGCTTCACTCCCCGGTGAAGGTATGTTCTCGAAACTTCAACAAAAGCCCGTACCGAGCTAACGAGCGTCTCTCCTGAAGAGTCTTCCACTGGAGTTTATCAATCATCTCCGTAACGGTTTCGCGATTACTAAATGATCCTGTAACGAAGCGTGCTGCTCTCCGTTGCATCTTCTCTATCCCTTCTATCAACCCTGTCTGGTACGGATCCCACACTGGTCAGCAGTATTCAAGCAGTGGGCGAACAAGAGTACTGTAACGTATTTCCTTTGTTTTCGGATTGCATTTCCTTGGGATTCTTTCATTGAATCTCAGTCTGGCATCTGCTTTACCGACGATCAACTTTATTTGATCATTCCATTTTAAATCACTCCTAATGTGTACTCCCAGATAATTTATGGAATTAACTGCTTCCAGTTGCTGACCTGCTATATTGTAGCTAAATGATAAGGGATATTTCTTTCTATGTATTTTACACTTGTCTACTACTACAGCATCATCCGCAAAATGCCTCGGTGAACTTCCGATGTTATCAACAAGGTCATTTATGTATATTGTGAATAGCAACGGTCCTACGACACTCACCTGCGGCACACCTGAAAGCACTCTTACTTCGGCAGAAAATAAAATGGTTCAAATGGCTCTGAGCACTATGGGACTTAACTTCTCAGGTCATCAGTCCCCTAGAACTTAGAATTACTTAAACCTAACCAACCTAAGGACATCACACACATCTATGCCCGAGGCAGGATTCGAACCTGCGACCGTAGCGGTCGCGCGGTTCCAGACTGAAGCGCCTTTAACCGCTTGGCCACACCGGCCGGCTACTTCGGAAGACTTCTCTCCATTGAGATTGACATGCTGCGTTCTGTTATCTAGGAACTCTTCAATCCAATCACACAATTGCTCTGATAGTCCATATGCTCTTACTCTGTTCATTAAACTAGTGTGGGGAACTATATCGAACGCCTTGCGGAAGTCAAGCAACACGGCATCTACCTGGGAGCCCGTGTCTGTGGCCCTCTGAGTCTCGTGGACGAACAGCACGCGCTGGGTTTCACACGGTCATCTTCTTTTGAAACCCATGCTGATTCCTAGAGAGTAGATTTCTAGTCTCCAGAAAAGTCATTATACTCGAACATAATACGTTTCCCAAAATTCTACAACTGATCGACGTTAGAGATATATGTATAGTTCTGCACATCTGTTCGACGGGGATGACCTGTGCCCTTTTCCAATCCTTTGGAACGCTACGCCGTTCCTGAGACCTACGGTACACCGCTGCAAGGGGGGCAAGTTCGTTTGCGTACTCTGTGTAAAATCGAACTGGTATCCCGTGAGGTCGAGCGGCCTTTCCTCTTTTGAGCGATTTTAATTGTTTTTCTATCCCTGTGTCATCTGTTTCGATATCTACCATTTTGTCATCTGTGCGACAATCTAGAGAAGGAACTACAGTGCAGTCTTCCTATGTAAAACGGCTTTGGAAAAAGACATTTAGTATTTCGGTCTTTAGTCTGTCATCCTCTGTTTCAGTACCATTTTGGTCACACAGTGCCTGGACATTTTGTTTTGATCCGCCTACCGCTTTGACATAAGACCAAAATTTCTTACGATTTTCGTATGGGTGGTAATAACAAAGCACATAACAAAAAATGAGAAATATGTATGTTATTTTCCTATGAACACAATACAACTATACTTATAACATGTAGCCTGAAGTGGCGTAAACAAGAAAAATTGCACGATGGCTCTTCATTGAATTCAACATCAAACAACACTGATAATTTCTTACATGTATTTTCCTCCCTTATTGTCACAGAGCCCATAGTCACGACATTGTACATACATTTCATCCAGTGCAAATGCTAATGACTAAGTGGGAGAAGTCACTGTGTGCAAGTCATATTCGTCATTGTGACCTGCTGACTCAGTATGCAAGTGCTCGTGGGTTGAAGACCTGGCTGCGCTGCGGGCAGTCGCTTGCGGCTGGTAGTGGTTGTATACGAACTGGGAGATCCGGGAGAAAACCGGGAAAACCAGGAAATTTTTTAGATTTCCTGCAATTTTTCATTGTTTTAGTTTTCAGTTAAATTGTTGTAATTTTGACTGGTAAGGACTGATACTCTGACAAAGGATATTACTGTATCCCGCTACTGCAGAATAATACCGCAGCAATAATACATGAACGAGGGAAATAAACGAAAATAAAACTTAAATCGTCAAGGAAATGTGACGTATACTATAACAAAACGCAGGGCTCATTCAAGCGTCTGCCAACAGCAAAATGTGTCAAAGGCTTTAGAAAGACTATCCAATACTTCAGAACAACAAATTGCCTCCGATAACCGCGACGTCACAACTGTTTACATTAGATTCCTTTTAGCAGTTCAAAAATGGTTCAAATGGCTCTGAGCACTATGGGACTCAACATCTGAGGTCATCAGTCCCCTAGAACATAGTACTACTTAAACGTAACTAACCTAAGGATATCACACACACCCATGCCCGAGGCAGGATTCGAACCTGCGACCGTAGCAGTCCCGCGGTTCCGGACTGCAGCGCCAGAACCGCACGGCCACCGCGGCCGGCTTTTAGCAGTTACTAGCAGGCCTCTGCGCATGCGCAGTTCAGTCGCGTTTGAGTAGTACCACCTTCTCCCGCTTCTGGCTACAGAAAGGTGGCTGTTGGCTATGTAAGCAGTCGCAGCAAGCAGCTAGATGGTACCGCGAAAAACTCTGCTGGTGCGCTCAAGGTGCCAGATTCACGCATGCGCAGCAGGCCCAGGATCTAGGAGAGGGGAGGGGGGGGGGGGGATCGAGGTATATGACCCGGGTGGCAATTTCGGGAGGGCGCCACATTCATACTCTGGAGGGAAAAAATCCTTATTTCACAAGCATCCACATCCAGCACACGTTGGACTGTCGATTATCCATATGATTTGTACACGTGTCCCTGCTGGTTTTAGAACATTTTTGAACACATCCTAAGTTGATTTCTGAAAGAATCGTAAACTGATTTTTGAATGCGTGCATAGTGTACGTGATGTGTGTGTGTCAGGGGAATCCTCGTCGCATCCAGCAATAAACTTTCGTGCACACATAGGGGACGGGGCCATACGAGCTGAGGGAGTAAAGCCGAACGGATGATGCCAGTGTCTGTGTGGTTATGTGGTTGATTCGGTTTGCGAATGATGAGCGTTGTGGTAATTATTAGCGAAATCCAAAGGTTCAGGCTACCAGAGTGGAAATAAACGACCAACAGGTAAGAAGGATTACGAGTTATCTTCTCGGTGTATCCAAGAAAATGAAATTTTCTCAGAAAAGTTTTGGCTAGATCGTTACACTAGTAAAGACCTGTTGTACAGACTCCGGCTAGCAGCCGCGTAAGTTCTATTCTGGAAGTAGCGCGAAAAACGCGTGGTACAAACATGTAACAACGCAACCGGAGAATAACCGCTGTGTAACTAAACTGGTGATTCTGGCAGAGTTACTGAATTTAACGAAATCCAGATGATAAACGGGTAGAGGAAAGGTGCTTAATATGAGGCACACTTTTGTAAACCCATTTGAAAGACCTAAAAGTAAGTGCAGTTGTATTTTTTATGATGATAATGGGATCTTGCATTACTTAATTTTATCATACAATTATCGTATTTGCAATAATAAACAATTTTTCAGAGTAGTTATTAAATCTTCACAAACAAGGCATTTCGTAGAAATGAGATCAAGGTTTCCTAATATGAGACAGTAATAACATTTTGCTTTAATTATTTTATTACATAATAATGACAAATGAATATACAATTTTTACTTGTTCATTCATTTCTGTTATCCCTCACTCATTTCACACTCTTAGGTTTATATTTACGACATCCGGGGCAAACGAAATTGTCTTCTGTGACACCGCAATATTCATGGGCCCAGCGATAACATTTCGTGCACTGTGCCCATTTCTCCCCGTGTTTGTCTTCAGAAAAGCGCCCAGCGCAGAACAGACACTCTGCGTCATAGTCATCACTGCTGTCTGAACCCCCACTGTCATCAAGATGGACATCGGATGCCGAGTCACTAGACGAATCTTCTGCTTTGGGTCTACGATTGGAAGATTTTCCACTCTTCTCCCCAAATAAATTTCTTGCTGCTTTATTAGCTTCAGCCTCTGATTTTTTCTGTTTAGATTCTTGCAACTGCTTCACATAAGGAGTTGAAGTTAGTAACGCAGCAGAGCACGAACGCGATGTTTGACCTATTTGTCTCCAGGTGGTTTTGCGATGTGTGGGAGACGTCTGATGTCTGCCGGGCTGACAGCTTGACCATCACCATCAGTAGTTTCATTTTCGGTTTTGGAATCTCTTTCTTGAAGAGCGTTACCATGGCGATGAATTGAAAATTCATGTTCACTATAGATGTTTCTGTTGCATGGAATGAGACCTGTTTTTCTGAAGGCATTCACACATGCTTCCATCTTTGCTGCTCGCTTGTAAGCTGCCCCAAATAACCTGGCTGTTGATAATGGAGTGATAACACGACCTGGGTTACTTGCCAACCACGTTTCTATCTCTTGGGCATAGTAGGTTTCCAAAGGCCCCATAAATCCGACGTCAAGTGGCTGCATTTTAAGCGTTGAGTGAGGTAACATACAACATGAACATTATTTTCACATGCTTTATCTAACACTTCGAGATTCTTTGTGTGGGAATAATGCCCATCAAGAATCAAAATGACAGGGTCATTTGAAGATGGCTTTACATGATTCACAAAATTATCAAACCACTGAGTAATAATGTGAGTTTGTATCCAGTCACTTGGATGACAAGCTGATATCGATCCTGCAGGTGCACCGTCCATCAAGTTCCAGAAAACATTTAAATTTCTGATCATAAGACTATTCAAAGTAATCCCTATTTATGATAATTTAATGGAATTAAAACAAACGCAGTTGCCAAAGTTTTACTACAATAAATGATGAAATATTGTTATCTCATGACAGTATTGCGCAAATTAGATATAAGAATCGAGAGAGAACGAGTTCCCCCAATATGCGATAGGTATCGTAATATGAGACACTGTCGCGTATTTGGATCCTCATGCTATCGCATATTAGGAATTTCGCCATCTTACACAAAGAGTCACGCACTTGCTAACAACGTTCGTAGGAAAATGAACGTAATTGTCAATAATTATAGGTAATACCGTTACAAATAACAACAATAAAAGAGTGCAGTAATATCCACTCACCTTTAAGCTGAAACATTGTCTCAACACCGATGTCGCAAGAACTCCAAAAACAAGAAATTTTTTATCAACCTCTACGTACTGTGTCCGGCTCAACTATGACGTCCTACTCGCTGTGTCGTCGTCTGGCACACAATAAACGTGTTGACGAAACTCCACCCAGAGAGCAACCCCTAACAGGAGTCCAGTGGGGGTGCCTCATATTAGGGAATTACGCCTAATAGGCACCTTCCCTCTATTCACTGGACAAATACATTACACTAGAACTGACATCTCGCAATTTGGGTGCATAAATCTTGAGAAATCAGTACCCAGAACAACCACCTCTGGCCGTAATAACGGCCTTGATACGCCTGGGCGTTGAGTCAAACAAAGTCAAACAGAGCTCGGATGGCGTGTACAGGTACAGCTGCCCATGCAGCTTCAACACGATACCACAGTTCATCAAGAGTAGTGACTGGCGTCTTGTGACTGGCCAGTTGCTCGGCCACCATTGACCAGACGTTTTCAATTGGTGAGAGATCTGGAGAATGTGCTGGCCAGGGCAGCAATCAAACATTTTCTGTACCCAGAAAGGCCCGTACAGGACCTGCTACATGAGGTCGTGCATTATCCTGCTGAAATGTAGGGTTTCGCAGGGATCGAATGAAGAGTAGAGCCACGGGTCGTAACTCACCTGAAATGTAACGTCCACTGTTCAAAGTGCCTTCAATGCGAACAAGAGGTGCCCGAGACGTGTAACCGATGGCACCCCATATCATCACGCCGGGTGGTACGCCAGTGTGGCCATGACGAATACACACTTCCAATGTGTGTTCACCGCGATGTCGCCAAACACGGACGCGACCATCATGATGCTGTAGACATAACCTGGATTCATTCGAAAAAATGACGTTTTGCCATTCGTGCACCCAGGTTCGTCGTTGAGTACACCATCGCAGCCGCTCCTGTCTGTGATGCAGCGTCAAGGGTAACCGCAGCCATGGTCTCCGAGCTGATAGTCCATGCTGCTGCAAACGTCGTCGAACTGTTCGTGCAGATGGTTGTTGTCTTGCAAACTTCCCCATCTGTTGACTCAGGGATCGAGACGTGGCTGCACGATCCATTACAGCCATGCGGATAAGATGCGTGTTAACTCGACTGCTAGTGATACGAGGCCGTTGGGATCCAGAACGGCGTTCCGTATTAACCTCCTGAACCCACCAATTGCATATTCTGCTAACAGTCATTGGATTTCGACCAACGCGAGCAGCAATGTCGCCATACGATAAACCGCAATCGCGTTAGGCCACAATCCGACCTTTATCAGAGTCGGAAACGTGATGGTACGCGTGTCTCCTCCTTACACGAGGCATCACAACAGCGTTTCACCAGGCAACGCCGGTCAACTGCTGTTTGTGTATGAGAAATAGATTGTAAACGTTCCTCATGTCAGCACGTTGTAGGTGTCGCCACCGATTGTCTGAATGCTCTCAAAAGCTAATCATATGCATATCACAGCATCTTCTTCCTGTCGCTTTAATTTCGCGTCTGTAGCACGTCGTCTTCGTGGTGTAGCAATTTTAATGCCCAGTAGTGTAGTTCCAAAGTTAGTGATGACTGTTTGTTAGAAAAACTTGTTAGGAGGAAAAAGAAACGGCGACATCGCACAAATTATGGAAGAATATGACGATTCGAAGTTTATATAAAAATTTCGTGCTACTTTGCGATCTCATGCATGAGAAACTGGAGCGTATGAATGAAATGCAAAACTATTTTCTAACATAAAGCTTTTCGCGTGTACTAGGCTAAATAGTATTGGTACTTCGTGAATTATAATCTGCCGTGATCTAAAAATGACCATTTCTGTCAAAACAGTCTCGTTTATTTGGTGTGTGCTACTATTGCTGCAATATTAGAAAGGCCTGTTTTGTTTTATATAGTAGACATGACAAAACAGACGTAATCAGTTCGAGAAACCACACCAGTCTTGGGTACTGTATGTATTAACAGCTTTTGCAGTATTAGACTACTACATTTCAATTTTTCGAGTAGCAGAACGTTTGACGAATTTTGATGAGGTAATAGATCCTTTCGCACAAAGGAAAACATGCCATGTAAAGCTGTACCAAGGTCAGAGAGAAAAAAAAATGCTTGGAGCTAAGGATTGAAGAAATGTGTACTGCCTTGCTGTACCAAGGTCAGAGAGAAAAAAAAAAATGCTTGGAGCTAAGGATTGAAGAAATGTGTACTGCCTTGCTTGTCTCTTTGTCTTTACTGGTTTTATGTATCCTATATTTAATTTTATGTCTCACAAACCAGCAAGTTATTAGCTAATAGGCAATAAACAGTGCAAATTTTCTGAAGAGTTCTTCTTCTCTCGATCACAAATAATCTCATCGAGTGTTAGTAGCGAGGCTATTTTCTTTTTCTTTTTAAAAAGAAAGATGTCAGACCGGCCGACTAGTTTGACGGCACCTATTACAAAATGTTGCACGTCTCAATTCCACGGAGCGAAATACAGTGACGTGGGACAGAAGAAAACTATGTGGGGAGGCGTGGCAGTGCGCTTCGGCACGCTTAAAGACCAGAAACATGTTTTACATTGCCGCGAACATATTTGTTTTATTATCAGTCTCTTCAGAAACATGTGCGCGGCAAAATGAACATATTTTTGAATATTCGATTTTTTTTAAAAAAATTTTGCTGTTCTACCTCAAACGTTCGAGGGTGGAGGGGGGGCTCCGCTATCTAGAATTGCCCCGGTTCGGAAATATCGTAGACAGAGCAGCCTGAGTTGTAGTGGGGAGGTGAGGAGTCTCCACATGACCCGTGCTTACGTTTAGTGATTTTGCTGTTTCCTCATCGTTTATTGCTCTCGTGTCCAATGAAAACAAAACGGATTTCCGTGGCCGAGACCTATCAAGTGAATAAAATACACTCCTGGAAATTGAAATAAGAACACCGTGAATTCATTGTCCCAGGAAGGGGAAACTTTATTGACACATTCCTGGGGTCAGATACATCACATGATCACACTGACAGAACCACAGGCACATAGACACAGGCAACAGAGCATGCACAATGTCGGCACTAGTACAGTATATATCCACCTTTCGCAGCAATGCAGGCTGCTATTCTCCCATGGAGACGATCGTAGAGATGCTGGATGTAGTCCTGTGGAACGGCTTGCCATGCCATTTCCACCTGGCGCCTCAGTTGGACCAGCGTTCGTGCTGGACGTGCAGACCGCGTGAGACGACGCTTCATCCAGTCCCAAACATGCTCAATGGGGGACAGATCCGGAGATCTTGCTGGCCAGGGTAGTTGACTTACACCTTCTAGAGCACGTTGGGTGGCACGGGATACATGCGGACGTGCACTGTCCTGTTGGAACAGCAAGTTCCCTTGCCGGTCTAGGAATGGTAGAACGATGGGTTCGATGACGGTTTGGATGTACCGTGCACTATTCAGTGTCCCCTCGACGATCACCAGAGGTGTACGGCCAGTGTAGGAGATCGCTCCCCACACCATGATGCCGGGTGTTGGCCCTGTGTGCCTCGGTCGTATGCAGTCCTGATTGTGGCGCTCACCTGCACGGCGCCAAACACGCATACGACCCTCATTGGCACCAAGGCAGAAGCGACTCTCATCGCTGAAGACGACACGTCTTCAATCGTCCCTCCATTCACGCCTGTCGCGACACCACTGGAGGCGGGCTGCACGATGTTGGGGCGTGAGCGGAAGACGGCCTAACGGTGTGCGGGACCGTAACCCAGCTTCATGGAGACGTTTGCGAATGGTCCTCGCCGATACCCCAGGAGCAACGGTGTCCCTAATTTGCTGGGAAGTGGCGGTGCGGTCCCCTACGGCACTGCGTAGGATCCTACGGTCTTGGCGTGCATCCGTGCGTCGCTGCGGTCCGGTCCCAGGTCGACGGGCACGTGCACCTTCCGCCGACCACTGGCGACAGCATCGATGTACTGTGGAGACCTCACGCCCCACGTGTTGAGCAATTCGGCGGTACGTCCACCCGGCCTCCCGCATGCCCACTATACGCCCTCGCTCAAAGTCCGTCAACTGCACATACGGTTCACGTCCACGCTGTCGCGGCATGCTGCCAGTGTTAAAGACTGCGATGGAGCTCCGTATGCCACGGCAAACTGGCTGACACTGACGGCGGCGGTGCACAAATGCTGCGCAGCTAGCGCCATTCGACGGCCAACACCACGGTTCCTGGTGTGTCCGCTGTGCCGTGCGTGTGATCATTGCTTGTACAGCCCTCTCACAATGTCCGGAGCAAGTATGGTGGGTCTGACACACCGGTGTCAATGTGTTCTTTTTTCCATTTCCAGGAGTGTACATTCACATAATCACGGAAGGCTGAAATATGTTATTAGTTTCAGATTTTATTGTATTTCCACCTTTCTGACAGTCAAGTATTAACCACTTACCGCCTACTGTGCCAGATATGGCACATACCACTTTTCTCTTTGTCAATCTCATATCTGAGAATATATTTCGAAACTGCATGTTGGGACAGATATGGCACACAGTCGAGAGTAGCTGTGCAGGTAGTGTATGCCATCTGTTGAGAGAGTAAGGAAGTACGTGTTATGAATATTTGCTTTGTGTTGCTAGCTGTTTACATCCACGTTTGGTCACACAAACAGTTGCATCAGGTACAGTAAACTATTGATTTCAGTGTTTATATTATTTGCAGAGGGAAAAGGGCATCTGTGGACAGTTATAAAGAGGTAAGTTTATATATTTGTTCATTAGAATACATATAATATTGAAAAATAGGTCTGTGGCGGATATGGCACAGCATGCAGCCTTGAAAGCGTAGAGTAAAAATTGAACATAACCTAACATATAGCAGTTCGTTTTCTTTCTTTTCAGCTCTGTTACTGCAATGAACGTAAGAAAGTTTTATGGCTCTTCGGCCGCAATGAGAGTTATAGAGGACGGAAACGCCCGTGAGGATCCTGATATGTCAGATGATGAAACATTGTCCACGGAAAAAAACTTGCAAGTTGGACACCTTGTTTTCTGTTCGGAATCAGACAGTTATGATGGTATTAGGCCTAACAGTTATAACACAAAAAATAAAAGTACTGTGATATCAGAAACGGAGTCAGAAACACGGGATCATACAATGATGATGGTATTAGGCCTAAGTGATGTAATACAAAAAATAAAAGTGCTGTGATATCATAAATGGAGTCAGAAACAGAAGACAACAGTGAGATTTGGTCTACTGATGATTGTGACCTTGAAAGCAGACAGGATGACAGCAATGCAACGAGATTCAAAACCTTCAACTAAGGTGGGGAAACCTACCACTCATTGGAGACCAGGACATTTGATTAGAGGGGATGATGAGACGAAATTCGCCGGAAATACTGCTCTTCCTCAGGAAGTATTGGAACCTGACACTTCAGTGGAAAATTTCCAGTATTTCTTCACTAAAGACATAGTGCAGTACATAGTCGAACAATCCAATCTGTATTCGATACAGTGCCGACCCAATAAATGTGTAAATCTTAGTTCTGGAGAAATTGGACAATTTGTTGGTACTGCCTTGTTTATGTCAGTCATTCAAGTCCCAGCAACAAGACATTATTGGTGCAAATATCTTGTCCACCCTGCTGTGGGTGACATAATTAGTTGTAATCGATAGGAAGAAATAAAGCGTTTCATACACTTCTGTGATAACAGTAATCTAGTTCCTGCTGGTGAACCAAACCATGACAAACTTTTCAAAATTCGCCCACTGGTAGACCAACTGCGTGAAAGACTGTTGCGAGTACCAAAAGAGGAATTCTTAGCTGTGGATGAACAGATTATTCCAACAAAATGCAGATCTTCAATAAAGTAATACAACCTCAGTAAATCACATAAATGGGGCTTCAAAGATTTTGTCCTCAGTGGAGTGCCAGGCTTCAGCTATGATTATGAAATTTTTGCTGGAGCTCAGAGTAATATAATACCTGGTGCTGTAGATACAGGAGCTAGCAGCAATGTTGTGCGTCTTACACAAACAGTCCCACGACATGTGAATCACAAGTTATTTTTTGGTAACTGGTTCACTAGTGTACCTTTGAAAGTGTATTTGCACATGGAAGGTATACAATCAGTAGGGACAGTCCAGTCCAATAGAGTACGTGGTTACATATTACCTAAGGAGGCAGCAATGAAGAAGAATGGTCGAGGCAGCATGGAGGAAAAGATAGCAACGGTAGACGGTGTACAACTGTCAGTAGTCACCTGGTTTGATAATAAAGTAGTCAACACTTTGTCACCTTACGTTGGATGCAAAGCAGAAGGCGAGATCAAGAGGCTTTTCAGGAAGGAAAAAGAATACAAAATGGCACCTTGTACACACTCTGTGATGATCTACAGTGACTACATGGGGAGTGTCGATCTGTTAGATTCTATGCTAGGATATTACAGAATTCAAATCAGATCAAAGAAATGGTACTTGAAGATATTATTTCATCTAGTTGACTTGGCTTGTGTGAACAGCTGGCTGTTATGGAGAAGAAGAAATACGGGCTACATGCCCCTTGTTGATTTCAAGGTCGCAGTTGCAGAGTAAAACTGGGAAATCCTTATCCAAGAAACGTGATAGGCTAAGCAATGAACTACAAAAACAGCTTGACTGCAAGAAGAAGAGAGGCCCTACAGAACGTCTTCCACAGCGTCAGGTGCGACTGGATGGGATAGATCACATGCCTATGTGGCTGGAAAACGGTGGTCGTTGCAAGTATCCAGAATGCAAGGGAAAATCCTAAATAGCGTGTATGAAGTGCAGTGCGACATTGTACTTGAATAAGGAGAGAAATTGCTTCATCAAGTTTCATAATGAATAGAGAAAAATGGAAACAGAATTTGTGTTATTTTCTCAAAATATGTGTATTGTAATGAATAGAAAGTGTAATTGTTTTTATACAAATACAGTTCTGCTGGTTCATGTACGTATCTTATTGTATATTTTCCACATTGTGCATCATCAATCCCAAAACTGGTATCACATGGTATTAGTCATTACTGCACGCTGTCTCATATATGGCACAAACCCTTAATTCTAAAATAACTGCCTCTACATAAGATTTAGACTTTTTAAGCATTTTTTATGAAACCAGAACATCGAACATAACATGTAACATTTTTTCAGAAAAATAAAAAAAATCGTGCAGTAAGGGGTTACTCACCTTACAGAACAATGAAGTTATTTTTCTCGGTTTGCTAAACAAACTTGGTTTTTATTAATCGTTTCCGCTGAGGCAGTCAATGTATTTGAAACAAAGTGTTTAATTCCACACTATTGGCTAGTTTCAACTGTTCCCTGCATTTCAAGCACTTCTAGCACTTATGGCATTATGCCATAATGAAAAACCAAACATGAGATAATACAGTACTGGTACTCCAAGAAAACTTTATTCCCAAAAACCACACTGGAAAGCTTAATATCTGGTCGAGGCCTACTTCATTGGGAATCTGGACACACGAATGTGCACTTAAAGTATGCACTTTCGATGTGAACGTTGTAGTATGGTTCACAACATTCTCTGGGAGCATCCTTGATGTCTCTTTTCTTTTATGACAACATTTAAGATCTTTTAACGTTTTACGCGTGCGAACATACGGCCTTCCTGCGTCATTGTAGCTGGGCAAGCGGGGTGACGCCTGTTATCGGGCGCTCTCTGACGATTGCTGAAACGAGCACATTTCTAACAGGTAGCGGGAAAATATTGCGCGTGGCGGTCTGAAATGCGTTAATTTCAATGTAAATTTCCTTTTACGCAAGTTGAACTATGTGCGAGAATGTATGATGAATTTCTTAACTCACAGAGCGTTTGGCTCTCATTTAGAAATGAACTCTTTGATGACCAGCCAGTTAGAAGATTTTCGAGCCCAGAAGACCAGACATTTATGTCGTTATTAAAAATTTTACTGACACAATTTTGTGGTATATCTTAAAGTATAACACTTGCAAATAGTATCAATATTAGATGTGAAAACTTTGCTTTTCTTGTAGTAACACTATGTATATTAATTTAAACCATTAACTTTTCCTGTTTATGTTTAACAGTGACGTTGCTATCGGGTGACTACATCAAGTGTCCTATGCTCTGAATATCAGCTGTCATCGGCTGGCGAGCTCACGTGACATATGATATGACTGGCTTACAAAAGCACATCGCAATCTCGATTCCAATAGTTCGGAAAGTAACATGCGATGTTTGGTGGAATTCGAATTTATTCTTTCGTAATACAAAAATATGCAGTGTACATGTTGCTGCATATCAAAGATCTTTCGAAAACATGTTTTTTCCATGAGTTTATACTGTCACTTAACACGAAAAAGGTATGTTTTCACCCAGGACAAAGTGTATTTTCAACTGGGAAATCCGGGAAAAATCCGGAACTTTTTTTCCTTGTCAGCTTATACACCCTGTTCTAGCACCTGGTTACAATAATACGTGTCTCAGATTATCGTCATCTTGTTATCAAAGTCATTTTTAGATAGCTCAGATGGGCTGTGGAACAAAATACCCTTGAAAGCAGTTTTCCGATCTGTGAAATCACTGTGTGGTCCTAGATAGAATGTAATGCTGTTCCACCCATTTTCCATGTGAAACTATTTCATAAGGGTCTGTATAGGAAAGAACGCAAAATAATAAATGAGAAATTTTTTCTCCCATGTTTCTTTAAACACATATATAATGTTAGTGCTCTCCAGAATACTGATAACGTGGCATCACAATGATTAAACAACAATATAAAATTATTTGCACTCTAGTTAGGTATTTATAGAACTGAATGTTAAACAGCAAGGAAGTAGCAGTGGGGTGTATATCCAGGGACAGTCTTCGTTGTTGTCAAATTTCAGATGACCTCACTGGTGACATCATCAATTATTATTGTCATGCTTACCTTCTCCATACCCTTCTGTAGACATACTAATTTCCGGGTGCATAAAATGATGAAACATTTAAAAGTTGATTGGAAATTCAAAAATCCGAGGTGCTGGACTTAGTGCATTTCTTTGAAGTATGGAATCTGACATTACAACTGGTTTTTCTTAACTCTATTATGTCAGAATCCAAGATGACCAACCTGATGGATTCTGGGATTGGTTGTCAGATCACTTGTGTTTACATATAGACTCCAAGACGGCCCCAAGAATTTTGTGACAGGCCACGTGGTGATCAGAGTTTCGGGGTTTTCCACAGCACTATTTCTTCAAATACAAGAAGGTGAAACTTGTGGATAATGATGTCATGTGAGCTAAGTATTAAATCCAAGAAGACATACTTAAAATACAAGCTTTAGTGTGCATGGTTGACAGGTCTCTAGGACTAAAATATGGCCCTAAGTTGTGAACATTGGGAAATTAAATATAGTGGAAATTCCAATTAGCCCAATTGTGCTCTAGAACTGAATGACATTGTAGAGTGCACTTGCCCTTTTTTTTAAAACAGGGTAGCTTCTGGTGCACTCCGAATGTTGAAATAATTTCCACTGTACCTTTGATGTCACAGTTCACTGCTACACTAAATTTGAAACCCAAGAGATGACAGGCCCTAAATTTAAAAATTAATGCTTTTTAAACAGGTAGGTTGTGATAGCAAAAATCACATCTTCATTTAAACAAAAGTGCTGGAGGGTTTCTTGTGTCCGCAAGCTGTGCACACAGGTATTTGCCTTTGAGTTTGCAGTCTCTGTCCTTTCCAAGACTTCGGTATATCTACAGTTATTCCTATTTATTCGTAGCTAACACAATCTCATTTTCTGTCCAGCTAGCTGGACTGTTTTATCCTAATCTTAAATGTGTCAGAGTGTACTTCCTATTTGCTGGTTTTTCCCAATCTGTTCATTGTTGATCTTCTTTCCACAACATGAAAAAGCAATCAGAAGTTTGCAAACATGTCATTCAGTAAGCAGGAACGTGAAGATCTAATGTCAAACGCCACACACACACACGCGCGCGCACACGCACAGGCACACATACACACACACACACACACACACACACACACACACACACACACACACACACACACACATAAACACAAGCACATTGACAATACCAAACATCGACTGTTTTGGTGTAGACTGATGCTTCATGATAGCAATATTTACTGCTTGATAGCTCATGGGTAACTGAAATTATTACTTACATGATATTGTGGGTAGCTTCGCAAAAAAGATCGTTTGTTGATGTTGTTGTTAGTTGGGGGACCTACTGTTTGATTTTTTGGAGGTATACAGGATGAAGAAAAAATACCACACTCAGCTGTCGGTATGTGATTCCTAATCCCAATTCAAGACAAAACTGTATCTAGCAAAATTTAGTCTCATCAATGGGTTTAATAGAAATGTTATTAGAAAATCGAGGCTTTGATGATGCTGTAACTGGGTGCAGCATGGACAAGAATAGGTAACATTAAACCTGTGCTGGAGTTGTCCCATTAGCACAGAGAGATGAGGTGATGCCGTGAGGAAGGATATGCTGACATGCCAATATTCGAGCTGATATTGTGTCAATTTTTTTGGTCAAGCATCAAAATGTATCCAGTTTACATTTCCAGTTTACAGCATCTTCTCTATTTCTTTCTGTTACTGTTACCTTTATGTAAACATCAAGACTTCTTACAGACATAAACGACCAACGGTTTTCGTCCATGACACAAATAAAGTCAATAGAATATTATAGTGGCTGCAATAACATCACCTGTATCTAGTGAGCTTAAAAAAAACGGTTGGTGGGCTACACTGGATTGCACATTATGATATTCACGATAATTCCATCCTGTATATTCAACACCCAGACTTACATCCATGGAGCTAGTATTTACACATACGAGGAACATTCACTGTAGAGACGGTGCTTAATGTTGTCACCTTGCATTTAAAAACACTTTGCCATGTGCTGGATCATACTTTTACTGGAAGCTATGCAGTATACCTGTATCTTCCACTGCTGATGCGACACGCATGCGAGCTTGTAGGTTGGTTCATCCATGGGCGGTGTGCTATAAACTTGTATCTTTGAGTATCGCCACAAATAAAAATCTAGCTGATTAAGATCCAGGGAATTTGAAAAGAAACATATGATACATGGATGCATTCAACTTGTCTTGAAATAGGTAAGGCTCCAAAAGCACTCCTCCTACAGATTTATGACAAATCATACCTCAAAGCCACATTCACAGATTGGCACTAAGTTAGGAATCGCACAATGTGGGTACTATGTACATCTGGTTATGATGAACCATTAATACATGCACATCTGGAGATAAATTGGGTCAAAAGTTGAATGAAGGGTAGTAGTTTGAAGGGCAGAGGGGAAAAAAGTGCCGAGTCAAAAGCCAAGGGAAAAACCACCTTGATAATTGGGTCAGGTTCTAACAGCAGTAGCAGTTCTCTTGCTGCCTGCAACAGATCATGCAAGTGTAGACTTCGTTGGTACTGGCTGTCATGCAGGCGGATACCTGTGACATTGTGGAGTGGTATTACTCAGCAGCTGCAGGTGGTTACCAGTGTTGACTTCTCGGTCAGCATTAGCATGGGTTCATCGTTGTTTAGTGTCCATTAGGTCATATATCGGATTTAAAGCATAGGGTGGCGTTGGCGGTTTGTTTGTGCATTAGTGTGCGAGCTTCCCTGCTGTAGCCTGTTGGTCGGCTTTAATAGCAGCTGTCATTTCCTGTCAATGCGCTGACTTTCAGGGGCTTGCTGATGTCGCTTGTGAGTGTATGTTAACTCGCCATTTGTGGTTATGCCCTAACCAGTAGTGCCTTTGGTCACTTATGCTTCCTCCTATGGTTGTGATCATAGTTCATCAGAGTAAGGATGAAAGGATTGTTCGAGTGCCTTAAGTTCCTGTTTAGTATAACAGCAGTAGTAGAGATTGAAAATATGTTCAAAAGTGAAGCCAGGTTTGTCAGTCCATACCACACTATTTATAAAATGTTCCTTAGTTTTCACTTGGCGCAAAAGCACTGGTTGACTGCAGTCGTCTGGCCAATGGTGTTGAGATAACTTGTAATGATATGGATGCAGTTCTCGGTCATGCAACACTGCAACAACAAGTCTTTGAGATATCCAGAACTGCTTTGGAGTATCACAGGTACTTCAACTATGGTTAAACGGTTTCAAGATACCCTTCCTCTGTTTGTAGAGTGTGTCCAGTCCATAGACAATCTCTGACTGTTACCTGTCGATGAAGATTACCGGTTTGCGAAGGCAGTGCTCAGATGTATGTATTTGTGTACATCAAAAATCTCCCCCGAAACCAGTGGATCAATTTAAGAAACTTGAGGTCTCACGAGTGTCATGCCTATGGAGATTATAATCTCCTAGCTTCAATAGGCATGAAGATATGGGCACTTTGCAGCCCTGACATATAGGCTGCCCTGCATTGCAGGTATGTCGTGTGGGAATAGTATTGACCTACCTACCGAGCTGCTTTGTAGGGCAGCCTAGACGATGGGGCAAGAAACGGATTTTCAGACCCCAACATATAGATTACCCTGCACAACAATTGTATTGTGTAATAGTTTTATCAGCTGCTTTATTGGGCTACTCTGCATGGCAGCCTATACGTCATAGACAAAAAACAGTTTTTCTGTCAGAGAGAGAGGGCCGGAGGGGCAAAGAGATGGGCAGAGAGAGAGAGAGAGAGAGAGATACGTGCAGGGTGACACAGACAGAGAGAGGGGAGGATGAGATAGAAAGAGGAAGGTTAAGAAGATGGACAAACAGGGAGAGGAAAAGATGGACAAGGTGTGAGTGGTAGAACAAAATGTACAGAGAGAGAAAGGAGTATAAGGATATGGACAGAAAGAGGGAGATGATGAGATAGGCTGATAGGGGGCAGAAGGAGATGGGTAGAGATAATGGGGTAAGGAAACTGGTAGAGGGAGGAAGCAGATATCAAGAAGGGGCAGAAGAATGCTGGAAGAGGGAAGGAGGAGATGTGCAGAGAGGCAGGACACAGCAATGGAAAGACAATCAGGTGAGGAAGTGATAGGCAGAATGTAGGGAGGAGGAGATGGACCAAGAGAGGATGGGGGAAGAGGTGTGTCCATTGTGACTGACATATTTGTGTGTGCTTAAGGCCACAGGGAAGAGTTACTCTTAATATATACAAAGCAGAGAACATGTATGAACTCATATGTCTGGGAACTCCTCTCAGACCCATGGACTAAAGTAGATCAAATTCCACACAAAAAATTCTTGCCATGAGAGGAACAACATAAGGGGCTTATAATGCTCTGACTCTAATATTTAGGAAGATGTGAACATGTGTGTTTTTAAGCCCTTGACCCATAGAAAGCCCTACACAATGGATGTGTTTTTTGGGAATAGTGTCAACATGCCTTATCGACAAGCCTTACTGGTCTGCTGCCTGCACAGAGTGGCGCAGGCGCACCTGGTGGGGGGTTGAGATGGATAGATGAGGAAATAGAGAGAGGGTGGGACTATGAGGGGATGGATAGGAAGAGGGGGCAGGAGGGGGTGGATAGGGAAGGAGAAGGAAGGAGGTGGTGTACAGGGAAGGAGGGGGAGGACTACACCGAGGGAGGTCTCCACGTTTTAGTTTAAAGAAAGACGCAGTTCCTCCTATCACATCCTACCGTAAATGTTTAAATAGCACACAGTTTTAATCTAGGTAAGACAGCTCCTGAATATCTAACTTAGGTGGTTTCGTGTCAGATGGAGGGGAAACGGTTTAAATACGCAGGTTGTATCAGTGGGTTACACTGTTTTAAACTTATGGCAAATAGACTCTTAAGACAATGTAACTGGGACCTGGTAAACCAGAGGATAAATTGTTGCACAGTTGGACTTTTTTTCAAATTTTGGGCCATTATAAACATAGAAGCAGATTCTGAGCTTGACACAAGCGACGTGGCAACCATGTAGAGTGACCGGCATCCTCATGAATACCGCTTGGGTATTATACTCAGCATAAGTGACCTGGAAAACTTGCAGGTTGTGCCAGGATACACCAGTTCCACTGTCTTGTGTATGACACCATAACGCTGAGCAAAATCGAAAAATCCGGGAACTATTACAAACACTCAGGTTGTCCCAGTTTCATCAAGTGCACCTCCTGGATCCCACACTTAGCGCAAGTGACCTATCAACCATGCAGAGGTGTCCCAGTATCCACCACGTCTGTCATTTTGGTTTCTGATGCCACTAGGCTGAGGAAAAAATCAGGTGAAAATTTTTTATTTTATACTTAGACCAATTAGACTGTCGCTGCCATCTTGGTGCACTAACTTGGATTCAGACATCATAGAAGCTGCCCTAAGATCCCCCATCTTTTATTTTATACTTACGACTGTTGATATAGGTCTACCATCTTGGAATTTTTAATTTCGCGTCAGAATCTGAGTTTTTCATTATTTTATATACAGAGCGATTTGCCCATGATGTCAGAGGGGTTTGATGGAGGGGAAGGTGGGAATTCTACCAAACTGAATATGATGTCATTGATAACGTCATCAGTAATCTGGCAACAGTGCAAACTGTGCCAAAGCATATTCAGCTCCACCATACATTATCACATTCTTTTTCTTTGGATATACATGTAACTGTATGTATCGCTCATGTCAGAAATTTAGTGCAAACTGCCAGAAACATAACACAAAATTTTTTTGATAATTGTTTACCAAATTGTTACAATTTTTTAATCCAAAGATCAACAGATAACCGTTTCTAAAATCACTTACAAAAAGGCAACAGGAGATGCAGAAGGCGTTTTAACACACAGTTACAATTTTTTTAAAGCATGAGATCGGTGGATAATTCTTTTCATATCATTGAACAAAATTCAAAAATGATAGCAGGAGATGCAGAAGGCGTTTTGGCACACAGCTCTAATATTTGTTTTAGTCAAAAGATCATCAGATAACCTTTTTTTTTAAAACTACTGAAAAAATTCTAAAACAGAATTCGCAGAAAGCAATCAGTAACAGACGGCTGTGTAGTTTATGTCTATTATTATTTGGCAAGATTCCGCAAAAGGCGACATATTGCATTACAGAATAACAGACTATTAGTAACCGTGTATCCAAAATAACAATACCATTCAACAAACACACGTGCAGATTAAAAGAAAACATAAGGACTGATGAGCTGAGGGCTCTTAATTAAATAGAAGGCTCTTTTATTCGGTTAAAGTTGTGCAAGGAATCCTATTTTACAAGAAATAATCATGCAGACACTTTCGTTGAAATGCGAGATTACCCTAATTCCGCAGTAGCCAACTTACAGCAATAAGAAACTATGTTATATTCATCAGGAATAAAACAGAATTATCACAGCTGTCGAAATACAAAGTTTAGCGAAAGGCGTGTTAAATGCCTTATATAAAATTAATTTCATTTCAGCTGCAAGGACATCAAATGGAGTTACCATAGACTGCTTCCGCTTGTTGGTGACAATTCAAACTTCCAGTGAACTATCTGACTACCATCCAATAGCCTCTCATGAGCTTATCCGCTTCAGTAACGTTAGTTTCACTGTGTTTGAAATGGCCGAACAGCAAAACCCTCATTACCATAATTACAGGCCAAATAGTGACTAATGTTGTTGTGGTCTTCAGCCCAGAGACTGGTTTGATGCAGCTGTCCATGCTACTCTATCCTGTGCAAGCTTCATCATCTCCCAGTACCTCCTGCAACCTACATCCTTCTGAATCTGTTTAGTGTATTCATCTCTTGGTCTCCCTCTACGACTTTTACTCTCCACGCTGCCCTCCACTACTAAATAGTTCCTGACTGTTAAATGTATACTCGATGTTAACAAATTTCTCTTCTTCAGAAACACTTTCCTTGCCGTTGCGTCTACATTTTATATCATATCTACTTCGACCATCATCACTTATTTTGCTCCCCAAATAGCAAAACTCATCTACTACTAAGCGCCTCATTTCCTAATCTAATTTCCGCAGCATCCCCCGATTTAATTCGACTACATTCCATTATCCTCGTTTGGCTTTTGTTGATGTTCCTCTTTTCAAGACACTGTCCATTCCGTTCAGCTGCTCTTCCACGTCCTTTGAGGTTTGCCGATGACATTGTAATTCTGTCACAGACAGCAAAGTTTTTATTTCTTTTCCATGGATTTCAATTCCTACTCCGAATGTTTCTTTTGTTTCCTTTACTGTTTGCTCAATATACAGATTGAATAACATCGGGGACAGGCTACAACCCTGTCTCACTCCCTTCCCAACCACTGCTTCCCTTTCATGCCCCTCGACGCTCATAACTGCCATCTGGTTTCTGTACAAATTGTAAATAGCCTTTCGCTCCCTATATTTTACCCCTGACACCTTCAGAACTTGAAAGAGAGTATTCCAGTCAACATTGTCACAAGCTTTCTCTAAGTCTACAAATGCTACAAACGTAGGCTTGTCTTTCCTTAATCTAGCTTCTAAGATAAGTCGTATGGTCAGTATTGCCTCACGTGTTCCAATATTTCTACGGAATCCAAACTGATCTTCCCCTTCTACTACTTTTTCCATTCGTCTGTAAATAATTCGCGTTAGTATTTTGCATCCGTGACTTATTAAAATGATAGTTCGTTAATTTTCACATCTGTCAACACCTCATTTCTTTGGGATAGGAATTATTGTATTCTTCTTGAAATCTGAAGGTATTTAAGCTGTCTCATACATCTTGCTCACTAGATGGTAGAGTTTTGTTAGGCCTGGCTCTCCCAAGGCTGTCAGTAGTTCTAATGGAATGTTGTCTACTCCCGGGGCCTTGTTTCGACTTAGGTCTTTCAGTGCTCTGTCAAACTCTTCACGCAGTATCATATCTCCTATATCATCTTCATCTACATTCTCTTCCAGTTCCATAATATTGTCCTCAAGAACATCGCCCTTGTACAGACCCTCTATAAACCTTTCTGTTTTTCCTTCCTTGTTTAGAACTAGTTTTCCATCTGAGCTCTTGATATTCATGCAAGTGGTTCTACAAAGGATGAATCACAGAACTGAAAACAGGTTGAAAACATACACCATTAAATTCGACAGAACTAATGCAGGGAAGTATCCAGTTAGTACATAGAAGGTTTATTAACTTGAACCAGAAGAAAATCACACTGTCAGGACAGCTGAGTTACAATACAACTCTTTTGCTTTAGGTGCTTATCTAGTTGGTACTGAAGGTAAAAAAAAAAAATCTTATTCTGGTGACGGCATCTACAAATGTCTGGCATGCCGAATTTTACAAATCAGCTTCGTTAATCTGTGGGACACAATGCAGCAGCTATTCGGCACGTCATGGATTCCAAAAGTACATGGTAGCTGTCCAGAGGTAAGTGGCACAAGATGTCTGTACGCAGGTCCTACAGATTCTGCAAATTATAGACAACTAATTGGTGAGCACGGGATGGGACGGGATAGCGTCCCAGATGTATTCAGTCTGGTTCACATTGGGCGACATTGGTGGCCAACGCTTCAGTACTTCACTATCACACTCCTCAGACCGCTGTAGCACAATTGTGGCCTTTGACATGGACAGTTGTCCTGCTGGAAGATGCCACTGCCATTTGGGAAGAGCCCAAGCTGGAAAGGGCGCAGCTGGTCCCCAATAACGTTCACGTACTCCTCAGCCGTCATGGTAATTAGAAGACTAGCACTGCTGCCATGGAAACCAAAGTGAATATCACATATAACATTAAAGTGCCCCCAGAAACGTATGTCTGTGGCATGGTGCATGTTTGCACAAGCATGTCAGTACTGAAGTTCACAACATGTTTGTGACAATACTACTGGACGATGTTTGTAATCATGTTTGTAACATGGAAACAGCTAAGCGTGGCATTGACAGTGCTGAACAAAGAAAGCGGTGTTTCTGGAAGGGTACTGCATGTCATCACTGCAGGGGTTAGTATTTGTATGTGATTTGGGTTGCTCGATGTTCACCTGGTTGTATGTTTGCACATACTGTTCATTGATACTGATATTGAAATGGGATGCATGAGGCCGCATCTTTTGGAAATGGTATCGTCGTAAGAAGCAGAGGAATGCCTCTCGCATGTCAGGAGTTCCAGCCACAAGGAAGTAAACGAAAGCAGGATTCCGTGGAAAGAACTGCTACTGCATGTAACACCAAAAGCCACTCTGTCGAGCTTAAGATTACATCGCTAATCGTTCAATACCGAAGGAAGAAAAGAACAGTGGAGGGAAGCACCAAGTCGTACAGTGGTGCAGAAGGAACTTGTAAGCTGAAGTGACATGGTTTTGAAGTCGTGCAGTTTCTCGATGACATCCATGAATCAAAAGAAACGAAATGTGAAATAAAAATACACAAGGCTCTGAAATGCATCTTTATTTGCCAAAAAAGGAGTAATGGCTATTCTTTGCTTCACTGTATTTGCTGTCTTGTTCACGTGTTCTGGATGTGTCGGTGACTCGTTGACGGGCCAGTCTTTGTCTCAATGCACTAGCTGGAGGTGTTCGTTGCGTTGCTCCTGACTTTCATTGCCACGTATGATTGCAGCCTGGTTTCTTAAATTTTCATTGTCCGTCAATTGATCTTCTGCCGATCTATTTAACCGACGGTTCTGGACTAATTGTGAATTCTGAGTTCGTCGTCCAACATTTCCTCCTCGTCCACGAAGACGTAGCATTGTTTTATGTACGTAACTTGTATGTGAATATAATACACTTAATATTCACTGAAACGCGACACCTCAAATATCAAAAGACGCCGTACAAAAAATTAAAATGTTAAAATAATGGAACACACTTAATATAATACACTCAAATTAAAATGTCGAAAAATAAATGAAATCCTATGCACGTGACTTATATCTGAATACAATACTCTCAATATTGCACACAAAAATGCAACGCCACCTACCGTGCTGATTTATTATACACAAAAATTCATTCAAGTCGATCCAGCCGTTTGGTTGCACTATAGATAAATAACGTAGATACCGATGTGATTCTTGAAGTTTTCCCGGCGGACATAATGTTCCATCATCTTTCGGGCGTGCACTCGGGACATCGACAATTCTTCTTGCGATATTTCGGCTGGAAATCTCCCAGCCATCTTCAAGGCGAGTCGAAGACTGAGTTCACAGCGTTTGCGTGTGCCTATTTATACGCAGAGTCACGTGGTACAAAGCTGCTGAGGATAAAAGCGCATGCGTCAAAGATATCAAACTCGCCACTGCTGCGCTAGTTATAGATAATATGTATGTAGCACGAAAAATGATGGAGCAACCTAGATACCGACTGCAGCGTCATCTGCTGGGCTGATTTGTGAATCTAAACCATCCAGGACGCCACCGAAACGCATACAAGAAAATTCATTCAAATCGTTCCAGTCGTGTAGGAGGAGTTCAGTGACATACACACGTACAGTAGAATTATATTTATAAAGATAAGTGAAAAAGTTGAGAACAAGTATGTCGCCACGTCCGGATGGCGCACAGGGTAAGCAGCAGTGCGCTGATGTACGGGAAGATGCCGCCGTTCTGTGACTGTAGGCGGACACAAGACCACTTAAACACAGTTTCTAGTTGGTGTGATGAATAACCTGCCTCAGTAGCAGCAGCAACCGATCTCACAACTGCGCCAGTCACTTGTCTTGTGTAGGCACTGCCGACCGCAACGCCGTATTCTGCCTGTTCACGTATCGCTGTATTTGAATACGCATGCCTGTGGCAGTTTCCCTGTGACACTCCTTGCGTTACCCTTGTCTCTGATGGACGCTCGGCGTCGCGGACAACAAACTGGGTTGTGTTCCTTACGAGGTTTCCGAGCAACTCCCATATCTGGGAACCAATCCCGTGTGCTTGTACCTCCGGTAACAATCGCCATTGCTGCTTTACGGAATTCTAGGAATATGGAATCTGGCGACTTATTCCCTTTCAACTCTTTCAGTCGTTTCTCTACGATAGGGACGCTTCTTATGTGTCGACGATAAGAGAGTCTGTCCGATGGTCAAACGACGGTGTGTCTGTACGAGTGTGCTGCGTGGACGATTTCTTAAATGCTAAATTTAAAACATCAGCTTTACTTTTCCTGTCGTCTGCTGCCATACCAGACTGGTCAGCGAGTGACTGTATAGATGCCTTAGACCCACTTAGCGACTTTACGTAGCACCAGAATTTTCTCGGATTCTCGGCATCTAATTTTGCTAAGTGATAGTCCTTGTAAGCTTCGCGCATCGACCTCTGTTCAGACGCAAAAATTTATGTTAACTTTTGCCTGTCATTATTTTGCACTTTCTCTTTTGAACCGAGAGTGCAAAACAGTCTTTGCTTCCTCAGAATTTTTCGAATTTCGTTGTTAAACTACGGTGAGTCTTTTCCGTCCTTAATCCACTTATTTGGAACATACTTCTCCAGAGAATGCTTTACAATCTGATTAGACTTTACCTATAATTCCTTTACGTCTATAACCAATAATCCCTTACGTCCATCGTACCGGAACTAAATGATGTCAGTTCAGTGTCTAAGCGAGATACTAACAACTGTCTATCTGCTCTTTTTAGCAGAAATACTCTCCTAGCCTTCTTGTTTCAATTATTAACTTTAGTAACCAAAGTCACTATGATGACATAGTAGTCAGTAATCGCTGTCTCTAAACTTACGCCTAGATCTCCCAGACGTATTTGCCAAGGTTTTGAATGAAGATACGAAGTTACGGAAATGGTTCCCTGAGACGTCAATGGCTTAAAGACGTCCTAAATTACTGAACCTAGTCCGTTGCCCTCAACGGGGAGTGTTCGTCACAGACAAGGGTGTCGCTAGGAGTCCCCTACGGCCGCCCTTATTCCCTACATAGGTAAATCATCTGACGGACAGGGTCGCAGCGATCTCCGGCTATTTGTTGATGATTTAGTGGGGTGCGGGAAGCTGTCGTCATTGAGTGACTGTAGGATGGTAAAAGGTGACAGACAAAATTTCTATAAGCCGTTCATCATAAGAATAAACCTGATGTAAACAATGCACTATGTATTATTCCGCGTTTGCTGGAACCTCATTTTATGCGCTCGTCGACTTAGCGACAGTACAACAGCTTTACCGGTACATTTATCTTGGACAGCACTGGCCGGTCATCTGGTACAGCTAGCGTGCAGCGACGTGGCCAGCTGCAGTTCACGCGTAAAAAGAGACGAACGGAGGAGCAATACAGCTTCGACAGTCATTTAATTTTTAAGCCGAATGAAATAATACACTGCAAAACTCCCACAATACGCTCCTTAGACGAAAACCGCAACACGTTATAGTTTTTAGTTAATGCACTGCTGTAATTGGAAACAAGAATGAAAAACATTCCTGGCTTAGCCATAGGGTAATTTTTCTGCATAAGCTGTGTGTAACGTAAGAGAGTATTGAAGGATTTCACCGTACAGTTAAATATTGAAGCCACTGAAGGTATTACTTACAGTCTGTCGTTAGCTCCTTCCTTCAGCTGCTACGTTGATAAAGATCCTATCAACAACAGAATACACGAAGTCAACCAGGTGTAGCGTTGTCTGTTGTCCTTTTATGAGGGGCCGTTCTGCATCCCGTCAGCGCTCGGCAGGCACGCGTGGAAGAGCTGCGTGCGTTAGTTGCAGTACCACTGTCAGCTTAACAGTCTCGCTACTTCTCGGGCCAAATCCCGCACCTTGGCTCCAGATCAGCTCTGTTGGGTTCATATTGTAGTGGTACAGTAACAAATGCAAAAATGCAGCATTTGTACGACGTGCTCGATGCTGTGAAAATTATGGTTTTTCATATTTCTACGATCCTTATTAACCTCTGTGTTATAAAACGATGGACACAGTCCAAATAAAAAGGATTTGGTTTTTCATTAAAAACTTAAATTGCTGTGTTTTCTTAATTTAAACAACTTCTGTAAACGGTCTTTCATAAAACATCGATAATTAATAATTTGTATTTGAAATGGAAACAGAAATTTCGTGTCCAATACGTAATTAGGAACACGAAGACGTAGATTATTCATAAACAAATGACGAGTGTTATAATTACGAGGTGTAGGTATCCCAAATTGTACGAGAAAAGACAATGATAACGAGTAGATTTGAACCGAAGCACGAACAACGCCGAGCGGTCTAGGGCGCTGCAGTCATGGACTGTACGGCTGGTTCGAGTCCTCCCTCGGGCATGGGTGTGTGCGTGTTTTTCCTTAGGATAATTTAGGTTACGTAGTGTGTAAGCTGAGGGACTGATGAGCTTAGCAGTTAGGTCCCACACACGTTTGTACATTTGCACGAACAGCGACTCCGCCTTCTCAGGCCAAAACACTATCGACTGCGCTACACGACCACTGGAAGTGTGATAGCAAATGCAGTGTGTACAACTCTAGGAAAACGTCAGAGCCGATTATCTCCGTAAATACATGAAAAGCCGGCCGCGGTGGACGAGCGGTTCTAGGCGCTTCAATCTGGAACCGCGCGACTGTTACGGTCGCAGGTTCGAATCCTGCCTCGGGCATGGAAGTGTGTGTTGTCCTTAGGTTAGTTAGGTTTAAGTAGTTCTAAGTTCTAGGGCACTGATGACCTCAGATGTTTAGTCCCATAGTGCTCAGAACCATTTCAACCATTTTCAAATATATGAAAAACATTAAGAACAGTACTTTTTTTAACCGTGTTCCACACGCCTCTTTCACTACGGAACAGAAGGCAGTCTCATACTGTGTTTATGTGGAACAGACTCGGTCCTATCGTCCAAATGATCCGATCACTAACTAGAAATCGTTATGATGAGCTACGTGGAGACGGTTTGCAACAATTCGTGGACTTGATGTTCCGAAACGACGAGGGAATGTTTATGACTGACAGTGCTCCAAGTCACTGCACGCGACTGCTGGCAGCGAGCGCCACGAGAACGCGCACACGGTCACAAGAGAACGGGGCTCCGCACGGCCACGTGGCACTGCCGACAACGAAGACTGCCGTGTTTGGTGTAGGGCTGTGGTGTATCGCACTGCATCTGCAGCACCGTAGTGACACAGCCAACTGCTACAAACCGCTTATTTCAAGCCACTGACCCCGAACCACCACCATTTGGTGTCAAGTGAGACGCATTGGCCGGCACGGTGCAAGTCCGTTATGTTTTCTGATGAAAGCTGGTTCTGACTTGGGGCCAGTGATGGCCGTGTGTTCGTTACGAGGAGACGTACCTGTCTGTGTCCTAGACACACTGGATCCACGCCTGGTGTTATGATCTAGGAAGTTACTTCGTGAGACAGCAGGAGCGCTTTTGTGATTATCTCTCGCAGGCTGACTCGAAATATGTACATAAATCTACTTGTTCGACCTACTGTGTCGCCATCCATGAACAGCAGTCTAGGAGGTGTTTTCCAACAGCATAACGCTCGCCCACACACCGCTGCTGTAAGCCAACGTGCTCTGCAGAGTGCCGCCATGTTTCCTTGGTCTGCTCTGTGTCGCCATCCATGAACAGCAGTCTAGGAGGTGTTTTCCAACAGCATAACACTCGCCCATACACCGCTGCTGTAAGCCAACGTGCTCTGCAGAGTGCCGCCATGTTTCCTTGGTCTGCTCTGTGTCGCCATCCATGAACAGCAGTCTAGGAGGTGTTTTCCACCAGCATAACGCTCGCCCACACACCGCTGCTGTAAGCCAACGTGCTCTGCAGAGTGCCGCCATGTTTCCTTGGTCTGCTTTGTGTCGCCATCCATGAACAGCAGTCTAGGAGGTGTTTTCCAACGGCATAACGCTCGCCCACACACCGCTGCTGTAGGCCAACGTGCTCTGCAGAGTGCCGCCATGTTTCCTTGGTCTGCTCTGTGTCGCCATCCATGAACAGCAGTCTAGGAGGTGTTTTCCAACAGCATAACGCTCGCCCACACACCGCTGCTGTAAGCCAACGTGCTCTGCAGAGTGCCGTCATGTTTCCTTGGTCTGCTCTGTGTCGCCATCCATGAACAGCAGTCTAGGAGGTGTTTTCCAACAGCATAACGCTCGCCCACACACCGCTGCTGTAAGCCAACGTGCTCTGCAGAGTGCCGCCATGTTTCCTTGGTCTGCTCTGTGTCGCCATCCATGAACAGCAGTCTAGGAGGTGTTTTCCAACAGCATAACGCTCGCCCACACACCGCTGCTGTAAGCCAACGTGCTCTGCAGAGTGCCGTCATGTTTCCTTGGTCTGCTCTGTGTCGCCATCCATGAACAGCAGTCTAGGAGGTGTTTTCCAACAGCATAACGCTCGCCCACACACCGCTGCTGTAAGCCAACGTGCTCTGCAGAGTGCCGTCATGTTTCCTTGGTCTGCTCTGTGTCGCCATCCATGAACAGCAGTCTAGGAGGTGTTTTCCAACAGCATAACGCTCGCCCACACACCGCTGCTGTAAGCCAACGTGCTCTGCAGAGTGCCGTCATGTTTCCTTGGTCTGCTCTGTGTCGCCATCCATGAACAGCAGTCTAGGAGGTGTTTTCCAACGGCATAACGCTCGCCCACACACCGCTGCTGTAAGCCAACGTGCTCTGCAGAGTGCCGCCATGTTTCCTTGGTCTGCTCTGTGTCGCCATCCATGAACAGCAGTCTAGGAGGTGTTTTCCAACAGCATAACGCTCGCCCACACACCGCTGCTGTAAGCCAACGTGCTCTGCAGAGTGCCGCCATGTTTCCTTGGTCTGCTCTGTGTCGCCATCCATGAACAGCAGTCTAGGAGGTGTTTTCCAACAGCATAACGCTCGCCCACACACCGCTGCTATAAGCCAACGTGCTCTGCAGAGTGCCGCCATGTTTCCTTGGTCTGCTCTGTGTCGCCATCCATGAACAGCAGTCTAGGAGGTGTTTTCCAACAGCATAACGCTCGCTCACACACCGCTGCTGTAAGCCAACGTGCTCTGCAGAGTGCCGCCATGTTTCCTTGGTCTGCTCTGTGTCGCCATCCATGAACAGCAGTCTAGGAGGTGTTTTCCAACAGCATAACGCTCGCCCACACACCGCTGCTGTAAGCCAACGTGCTCTGCAGAGTGCCGCCATGTTTCCTTGGTCTGCTCTGTGTCGCGATCCATGAACAGCAGTCTAGGAGGTGTTTTCCAACAGCATAACGCTCGCCCACACACCGCTGCTGTAAGCCAACGTGCTCTGCAGAGTGCCGCCATGTTTCCTTGGTCTGCTCTGTGTCGCCATCCATGAACAGCAGTCTAGGAGGTGTTTTCCAACAGCATAACGCTCGCCCACACACCGCTGCTGTAAGCCAACGTGCTCTGCAGAGTGCCGCCATGTTTCCTTGGTCTGCTCTGTGTCGCCATCCATGAACAGCAGTCTAGGAGGTGTTTTCCAACAGCATAACGCTCGCCCACACACCGCTGCTGTAAGCCAACGTGCTCTGCAGAGTGCCGCCATGTTTCCTTGGTCTGCTCAGTCAGCACATCTGTCTCCAGTCGGACGCACTGGCATGTCATTGGATGACAACTTCAGCACTAACCGTTCCTGTACTGACTGACCAGGTGCGACACCCACTGGGATCCATCCCACAAACTGGCAGCCGCCATCTGTGCAGCGCACCTCTGCCTGCTTGCAGTCAGCATTCAGGTGGTTACAGCCGTTCTTAATGCACCAGCCTTTCAGGTTTGCAATGGCTTATCTCACGCTGGCATTAAAAAAGTACCCCAAAATTCCATTACTCTATATTAATTATTTTTCGGAGTTGCAGTTTTTTTTTCTCTTCCGTGTAAGAGTATGAATTGCACACAGCAGAAGAGCTCGTCAATGAAAACCTTGCGTAACACAAACTCATCGCATTAAGTTGAAAATGTTTGTTGTGTATCGTTTTGTGCATTGCATGACTTGCCTTTAACAAATTCAAATGCTGATAGAATGAAGGCTTTCGCAACCGGATGACTCTGCTGCTGGTAAACCTTTCGGGACATAAGGTCGTGGTCCACGAATCTCTTCTGTTCCTAATAATGCTCTCCGCCTGTGAGTCGGCAAGAGCGAAGGAGTGACGGCTCTGAAGATGTCCAGCGCAGTTGTGGACGAAACGTTAGGAACAGAAGAGTTTCGTGGACCACGACCTTACACCCCGAAAGCTTTACCAGCAACAAGTACCACTGCTGTTTTTGATGATTTATTGCAGTTTACAGTAGTCAGGTGGCAAAAAATTGTGAAAACATTTTGAAGGGCCCCTAAAATTGCCACTTACATTTCTTCCAAAGGGATTTAGGCTATGGAACTACTTGTGCAGTTTCATACCATCCATTATTTTACAGGTAGCTCGTGAGCGGGAATGCGAAGTAGCTTCCACATAAATCGATTTGAAAATCGATGTTAAAGCATGTAGCAGTGGTTTAAAGCGCAAAATGTGGGAAATGTTATTCATCTGAAAACTGTAATGTCAGCCAAACAATTAATTGAGAAAATAGTACTTACATCGACACAAACATAACAATAACGTAAACAGTAGGAAAACATGAAGTCTGGGAATATAAAAATAGGTTTTGCTATATTAGTTGGCCACAATATTATTGTACCTAGTAGGGGGGTGTTTCGAGCACGTAATTAGGGATGACAGCATAGGCACATCTGATCTGCAAGAACTCATAGTTCACCGTGTATTCCATAGTTATCACGTTATTTGTTTACTGTAATGTCATTACTTGCCGGCCGCGGTGGTCTCGCGGTTCTAGGCGCGCAGTCCGGAACCGTGAGACTGCTGCGGTCGCAGGTTCGAATCCTGCCTCGGGCATGGATATGTGTGATGTCCTTAGGTTAGTTAGGTTTAATTAGTTCTAAGTTCTAGGGGACTGATGACCACAGCAGTTGAGTCCCATAGTGCTCAGAGCCATTTGAACCATTTTTGTCATTACTTGTTTCTGATAATGGCCAAGTGCAATAATATCGCGGTTGCGTAGTAATTATACTGTTAGTTTGTTTATGTTTACAACGTTGGCCAAGTCTACTGGAGAAACCAATTTTAGGAAAGAAGAGAAGATAAAAATTTCCTTAATATTTGTAATCACATGTGGGGAAAATGTTTCGACTCTACTGAAATCGTGCAGGTGCCCCTGATGTAGATGTGTATTATTTCTGCTCAGATAGTTGACTGTACCGCTGTTGGTGACAGAAGTAGGAATCAAAGGTGAAAGCAAGAGAAAACCGTTAACAGGCAAGGACATTCACATATCGCCCTTCAATATGAAATGTTCTCCACCAGCAGACACTCGCCATTGCGTCGGCAGCTACTTGCAACATCGGCAATATTGTTCAGTCACCCCACAGAATAACCGTCTGTCGCAACCACATTGCATCAATGTTTACGACAAAACCATTCCCGCGAAATATTACCATAAAATAAGGACTATTGAAACGAAAGTATAGCTAAAAGTTCTGCAAGTGAAACGAGCAGCAATGACGTTTATATTTCTTGCTTACAACAAAAATTTCATTTTCTATTTCCAAAAATGTCGCGATTTCGGAGGGTGAGGTTAGACAGCAACCTATGAGTGAAGCTGAAACTGAATTTGATGCGAGCTTCAAACAGGCAAAAACAAAGCGAGTATACGTAGCACGCGTTAACTCAATTTACAAATTTAGACCAGCATGCGGATGAAACATACTGCTTATCGATTGGCGTTCCCGATGTTACTTTTCTTTGGTCGTTTGGTTAGAGCTCAGATGGCTTGGTGGGATTATTCGTAGACCGTAGAATACGCGTAGATCATGCCTTATTTCAGGTCTTGCACTTGAAATTCATTATTTACGTTTAGTTTGCAAGCAATGAAACCTACGTGCTGTAAGCCGGAGTCGTAACCGAGTTTTGACTAAACATCCGCGAGAGGCAAATGACATAAAAAAGTTAACCCATACTCATCCTTGGAATATAGACGCTAGAAACTTTAAATGAGAACATTTTAGGCTAGGGTTTACCATGACTGTTATTGATTTTGAATGAAACAACAAGTTTACTGTTACCAGACACTGTTTATTTATCTTTACGACGCGTTTCAAAGGTTTAAACCTCTATCACCAGGAGGATTCACATTTGTTACTATGACATGTTCGTACAGATGGTTGTTGTCTTGTAAACGTCCCCATCTGTTGACTCAGGGATATAGACGTGGCTGCACGATACGTTACAGCCATGCGGATAAGATGCGACGTTTACAAAAGTCGGAAACGTGATGGTTGGGATTTCTCCTCCTAACACGAGGCATCACAACAACGTTTCACCAGACAACGCCGGTCAACTGCTGTTTGTGTATGAGACATCGGTTGGAAACTTTCCTCATGTCAGCACGTTGTAGGTGTCGCCACCGGCGCCAACCTTGTGTAAATGCTCTGATAAGCTAATCATTTGCATATCACAGCATCTTCTTCCTCTCGGTTAACTTTCGCGTCTGTAGACGTTGATTTCGTGGTTTAGCAATTTTAATGGCCAGTAGTGTACATCGTAACAACATTATTACAGAATACGTGTAAAGGGATTTTGGAGATCTTTGTTTTGAGGTGTTGAATACATGCGTTGGAATAAATATTTCAGGCGGTATACAAATCCGATTTTGCCACATTAATATAACTTTATCTTCATATTGGTTTATATAATCAAGTAACATGTTGCAAACTGTAATTACAATAATTATGTTGGCTACAGTGGTAACATTATACATAAATGACACGTTTTGTTGGGGTTCACTGATAGAAATAAAATAATGGAGGCAGAGGGAGAAGGAGAGGAAGGGAGAGGGTGAAAGGAGTGATTGGGTTTGACCAAACTTAGGACTATATCCGTTACATGTAATAACTGCCTAAAGGTTAGGTTAATATATTGGTTAATGCTTTAAAATATGCAGATGGATGTACAATTTGTGCCATTAGTTAGTGTTCATATAGTTTCAAGCTGACAGGGGATACATGCTGTTGGTGTGACAGTAAATTTGTAAATGAGATTAATCCCTTGCACATTTGGGGAATGTCATGGCAACATAACTAAATGTTTATGGTGTGTGTGTGTGTGTGTATCTGTGTGTGTGTGTGTGTGTGTGTGTGTGTGTGTGTGTGTGTGAGCGTGAGAGCGCGTGCGCACACATATACATTTTAAATTTAATGACGTAGGCAGCTGCTGAAAACAGATATGATACTATTGTAAATATTGTCATTCTTGTCATTTAAAATGGATTCATGTTGTTTGGTTTAATATTTGTATATTTGGAGTGTACAAGGATGTATAGTTTTTTGCCTTTGTGTTGGATTTTCAGGGTGCTGATACTTGTATTGTTAACACGATGTTTTGTTTCACACAGATGGGTCGCTATGGTTGATGTGTAGTATTTTTTTGTTTTTTGTGCTGCCGTGCGTCCTTTGAATCTAATCTCAAATTTATGTCTTTTCGTATGAAGACATTGGAAATCTGATATGAAATATTAACTATAAAGGAGATTGTATGGAATATGTTGTTTTATTTTAATTTTTTTGTGTGTGATTGCTTCGCCACTGAGTGTTTTAGGGTGTCAACTACTCAACTGTTATAAACATTTGCAATAGCTGTTGTATTATTTCAATCTCTTTTTCACATTTGTCTTCAGATAGTGGTAGTTGGATATCTCTGTTGTTCATGTACCACAATGCTGCCATTTTGTGGGCTGTGAGGTGACGTAGGCTAGGCAAGCAGATCATTTAGGATTAGATTCAAAACTAAAAACCAAAAATACTACACATCAGCAATAGCGACCCACCTGTGTGAAACAAAACATCATGTTAACAACACAAGTATCAACAGCTACACATCCAACAGAAAGGCAAAACTCTCGACGTCCTTAGAAACTCCAAATATACAAACACCAAACAAATCAGCCTGAAACCATCTTAAATGACAAAAATGACAATATTTACAATAGTCTCTTCTCTGTTTTAAGCAACTTTTTACGTATTAAGTTTGCTGTGTGTGTGCGCGCGCGTGCACGCAAACACACACACACACACACACACACACACACACACACACACACACACACACACATCTTAATAGTTATCATAAATATTTAGTACAGTTGCCATGACATCTCCCTAATGTACAAGGGATTGACCTCATTTGCAAATATACCATCACACCAGCAGTTTGTATCCCCTTTCAGCTTGATACTGTATGTACATCAACGTAATGGCACAAAATGTACATCCATCTGCATATTTTTAAAGCATTAACCAATGTATTACCCCAACATTTAGGAAGTTAATACACGTAACAGATGTAATCTTAAGAACCCCTGCTTTGGAAAGGGGCCAACTGAAGAATGGGATACAACACATCAGCTTTGACGAATGACATCATTGTTCACTCATAGATATTAATGTCTTTGTTTTCAAGCCATACATAATAAATTGGTTATCTTCTGAGGCTATGCGTCATCATTGTAAAATGGAAATAAATGAATGTGTATAAATAAGACAGGGCTAGACATTGTGTACGATTTTAATTCAAATTATTTATTTGTTTCAATTCATTCGGCTCTTATTTCCATTCTTAATGAGTTTGAGATATTTCGAAAAAATGTTTTTTTTTATTTGGGACAGTTTTTACTTTTTGATTTTTCTTTTCTAGTAATGGATTTATCTATTCCTATGAAAATGGAAGACTTGAAGCAGGGCTTGTCAGCTGCAGTACGGAATTGTGTGTTAATAAATGTTGGCTCAGTGGAGATAAACTACAACTTCATGTATCACCTGGATTTCAGTTACAGTATTTTGCAGACCATCACATAATTGGGGGATAGGCACTGTGGTATATGTCAGTCCTGGCATATTGTGACAGTTCAAGCTGGCATCCTCCATCTTCTCTAATTCCACCCCATTTATACCCAGTAATATTTTTCGATCTCTGGGCACTATTTGGTTCTGATTTTCAGTAATATTTGTATGTGATGTAGGCACAAATCTGTCAGTTTGTTATTTAGGTCAGATTTTATTCTGTTTCATTTTCAAATTTGTAGTCTCAGTATCTGATTCCAAAGATACAGTTAATTTTGTTTAAAACCACATTAATGAAAAGTTATTCCTGGTTTAAAAAAATTCTACAGTAAATAGCGGTGAAAATATTTTGAGCTAATAGATTTGATAAGGATTATACCACTCATTGTACAGACTGAAATTACGACTTTTCATCAACATCATTCAAATTTTGTGCTAATAATTAGCTTACAAGGTAATTATCATTTAATTCAGAGGCAGGAACGATTTACATTGCAGATTTTTTACTCTGTGCTGGTTAGATTCCTTCTTTGACTACTACTCTTTTGTTAGTCCAATTTTTATGCACAAGGCGGCTTACAACATTAACTGATTGAGCCATTAATTATGAGTTTCGCAAAATCTACTATAATTTTCAATATTGTGCTTGTACCTATAAATGGGCCATAATTTTCAATATTGTGCTTGTACCCATAAACAGGTTATTTACAGCACAGTCCTAGATCACTACACTTTTTTACAAATCAAGTTCTTATTAATAATTTAGACTATTCTGAGTAACAATATTCAACCTAGCAGTTTTCAAATGAGTGTGTAGTTTCTGAATTAGTAATTTGTTCATATGCCATTCTTTAAAAAGTCAGATGTTACATAAAATTGTCAGTTCCAGGGAAGCAAGTAACACTTATATTAAGTCTGCTCCCAGAGTTCGTTCATGAAATTGTTACATGCAGTCTTTCCTGAAAATATGTGTATCAGCATCTGCAATGACCTAAGTGTCGGTGACTAAGAACTTGAAAGTGTTTTTTTTTAAATCAGGCTTAATAATAGTTTGTCTGAATTATAGTGTGGTTGGTAGGATGTTCAGAAGACAATTGTCATTGGAAAAAGTTGTTGAGAATGGTGACTTTCATAATGAGTGAGCGGACTGAAATATTGTTGTGCATTTTTCTGTGGGACATTGCTGCAAGACAGTGCTGTATGTGAACTGTAACGTTTAGTGTAAATATGAACTGCATTGTGTGCCACGTGTAATTACTCTGTCGTATTGAATTTTTGGAGCTACCATTGACTCTTGGACAGTGTTTCTAAATAGCTGTGCTTCAATAACTTTATAATTTATCCCATCAATTCTGCCTTTGGGCTCTTCCTTTTCCTGTGAAGTTAAGAAATTGGCCATGATCCAAGCAGTAGGATCTTGAAGATAGTGTTTGAGAAAGTAAAACAAAAATTTTGGTGGTGTGTACATTTTTGAGCAAATGCCATCCTGTACTCATTATGCTTTTCAGCTTTACGACTTTAGACCGATCTGCTGCCGAAGAGGTGTTATAGAAGAGACTACATAAATCAGTTTAATAGACTTACTGAACTTACGCAATACAGTGTCCTTAGTGTCAGTGATAGTAGCATAGAAAATGCACTGCAAGCAGCTGCACTGTTATAGTCCACGTTAAAAATCAGAACTACATCTATGCCAGACACTAATATTGAACCATTTGGGCAGTCCTTGGAGAAAATTGACTTATCTTTTGCAAAATTGTTTAAGAACAGGATATATATTCTTGGAGAAATAAATATTGATTTGAGTTTTCTTAAAATGCTAAGATTGAGTGACTTGTATTAATGATAATTCATAGTAATTTTGCTGTCACCATCAGTGTTCATTAATGATGTGTGTCCTGAAATGAAAAATAACCTCCCACAGTGGCATTCTGTTGTCTTCCTGCGGGAAACCACTTGCCCCATGGGTCCTATCCTGCAATAGATGCAACCTCTGCCCCATTTTAGAACCTGCTCCAGTCCTGTTGCGGGCATATCTCATCCAATCAAAGGCAGGAACTAATGTGAAAGTAGCCACATGATCTACCAAGTTATTTCAACCATTTTATGGCATTTTACATAGTTATGACCACTAACAAGTTGTGTGTCCGCACGAATGGCTCCCGCCAAACTGGCCAAGAGACAGCTGTATTACCCAGTTGCTGAGCGCACCAACCAGCGTGATATGCTTGAATTCAATGACTGCTTCATTGATTGGATTCATTCCATCCACACCAACCCCCTGACCTTAACCTCCCCTATTTGTTCTCCTTCACCTGCCTCTATCCCCTTCTCTGCTACCACTCCAGCACTACACACCCTTCTAACCCATCGGTGCACTGGCACAATCCTATTCTCTTCTCTACTTTTCTCCACTCCCCCACAGCCCAAGTGTAGCCTCCCGACATTGCAGCTCGCAGTCCATGATCCTGTCTCATTAGGTTCCCCCATGCTCCTATTGGCAGCACTAGCATCGTCTCCCAACCCTACGCTGCTATCCTTCCTACTCCCCACACCATGCCTCTCTTCTCTATGTATCCTCAATACTCCTCACTATTTACACACACACACACACACACACACACACACTCACACACACACACACAAACACACATTCTTTCTTCCTCTCTCTCTCTCTTTTTCTCACTCAATTTCTTTTTTCCATTTTCTATACAAGCCCATGATCTTGAAATATTGTTCTTTACATTTCACAAGTGAGATTTCGAAATGTTTACACAAACAATTTTTGTCAGTCCTACATTAGTACATAAAATACACATAATTTGTTTTTCATTGTAAACATCAGTCGCTCATAGTGATATCTGAAACTGAGATCATGATTTAATGTATAGTTCACTGCAATAGGTGTAAAACTGTTGCTCTTTTTGTTAACAGATGATGTAGGCTTCAAAGTCTGAGCATATCAAGTAATATACACTCCTGGAAATTGAAATAAGAACACCGTGAATTCATTGTCCCAGGAAGGGGAAACTTTATTGACACATTCCTGGGGTCAGATACATCACATGATCACACTGACAGAACCACAGGCACATAGACACAGGCAACAGAGCATGCACAATGTCGGCACTAGTACAGTGTATATCCACCTTTCGCAGCAATGCAGGCTGCTATTCTCCCATGGAGACGATCGTAGAGATGCTGGATGTAGTCCTGTGGAACGGCTTGCCATGCCATTTCCACCTGGCGCCTCAGTTGGACCAGCGATCGTGCTGGACCTGCAGACCGCGTGAGACGACGCTTCATCCAGTCCCAAACATGCTCAATGGGGGACAGATCCGGAGATCTTGCTGGCCAGGGTAGTTGACTTACACCTTCTAGAGCACGTTGGGTGGCACGGGATACATGCGGACGTGCATTGTCCTGTTGGAACAGCAAGTTCGCTTGCCGGTCTAGGAATGGCAGAACGATGGGTTCGATGACGGTTTGGATGTACCGTGCACTATTCAGTGTCCCCTCGACGATCACCAGAGGTGTACGGCCAGTGTAGGAGATCGCTCCCCACACCATGATGCCGGGTGTTGGCGCTGTGTGCCTCGGTCGTATAGAGTCCTGATTGTGGCGCTCACCTGCACGGCGCAAAACACGCATACGACCATCATTGGCAGCAAGGCAGAAGCGACTCTCATCGCTGAAGACGACACGTCTCCATTCGTCCCTCCATTCACGCCTGTCGCGACACCACTGGAGGCGGGCTGCACGATGTTGGGGCGTGAGCGGAAGACGGCCTAACGGTGTGCGGGACCGTAGCCCAGCTTCATGTAGACGGTTGCGAATGGTCCTCGCCGATACCCCAGGAGCAACAGTGTCCCTAATTTGCTGGGAAGTGGCGGTGCGGTCCCCTACGGCACTGCGTAGGATCCTACGGTCTTGGCGTGCATCTGTGCGTCGCTGCGGTCCGGTCCCAGGTCGACGGGCACATGCACCTTCCGCCGACCACTGGCGACAACATCGATATACTGTGGAGACCTCACGCCCCACGTGTTGAGCAATTCGGCGGTACGTCCACCCGGCCTCCCGCATGCCCACTATACGCCCTCGCTCAAAGTCCGTCAACTGCACATACGGTTCACGTCCACGCTGTCGCTGCATGCTACCAGTGTTAAAGACTGCGATGGAGCTCCGTATGCCACGGCAAACTGGCTGACACTGACGGCGGCGGTGCACAAATGCTGCGCAGCTAGCGCCATTCGACGGCCAACACCGTGGTTCCTGGTGTGTCCGCTGTGCCGTGCGTGTGATCATTGCTTGTACAGCCCTCTCGCAGTGTCCGGAGCAAGTATGGTGGGTCTGACACACTGGTGTCAATGTGTTCTTTTTTCCATTTCCAGGAGTGTATGTGGGGTTCTCAGATCATGAGGCAATCACTTTAACATTATATAATATATCAATTAAGGATCCAGTGGTATATGAAAAATACATAGAGAAAAGATTTGTAAACGAAGACAGCATAAGTGTTTGAAATCACATGTTAAAAAATGTAACTTGGGACATATACCTAACCTATGATGTAGATAAAATATTTGAGTAATTCCTAAAAAGGTATTTGCATTGTTATGATATCGCATTACCTATTAAATGAGTCAAAATTAAAACCAAGACAAAGATATGGGGAGCACAGGAAATTAAAAAATCTGCAGACACTCTGCAAAAGTTAAAAAATCTGCAAATAATGCTGTTGCATTAAAACCATATGTGAAAATTTACAGGAAACGATGTAAAAAAGGTATAATAGTGGCTGAGAAACTAAATAATGACTCATGTATCAGTAAAGTTATTAACAAAATAAAATCAACGTGGGAGGTAATAAATGGGAGCATAGGTAAACAAAAAAGTAAAAACAGCAGTCTTGTAATTAAAAGTGAAGGGTAAACAGTTGGGGACCCACTACAGATAGCCAACATATTCAACACACATTACACAAATATTGCAACAAAACTAATTCAACGAAGATGTGATTTCAGCTCCAGAGTGCAACTGCCATTGAATGATAAAACCATGTTTCTATACCCTGTTCTGCATTAGAGGTACAAAATACCTTAAATCAGTTAAAAAAATAAAATAACACGTGGCTATGATGGAATTCCAGACAAAGTCATAAAAAACAGTGCAAGATAAATAGATTCCCCACTTGCTGACATAATTAATGTGTCATTTCGCACAGGAGTCTTCCCAGAAAAACTAAAGAAATCGACTGTCGAGCCTATTTACAAGAAGGGTGACCAGTCTGATGTTATCAGTTACCGGCCTATATCATTATTATCTGAATTTTCGAAAGTAATTGAAAGGGTAATGCATGAAAAACTGTCTCATTTTCTTAATAAAAGTCAAATTCTAGTAAATGGGCAAAACGGTTTTAGGAAAAATATGTCAGCTGACACAGTAATTTATAACTTTTTAAAACTGATCATAAATTCTGTATACAAAAATGAATTAAACTATGGCCTGTTTTTGGACCTGTCTAAGGCATTCGATGACATTGAGCATAATTTACTTCTCAGGAAACTATATTGCTACAGGGTTCATGGAGTAGCACATGATTGATTCAAATACTATCTTTCTACTAGGTATCAGAAGGTATAGATACAGCATATAGGTAAAGTCTACTCATTGGCATACCAAAGAGTCAGGTATGACGTGCTGCAGGGCTCTGTACTAGGGCCATTACTGTTCTTCATATTTATAAATGATATGCCAAGCCACATATCAACTGCAGGTACAGTATTGTTTGCTGATGACACCAGTCTGTTTGTCAAAGCTACAAATGAAGCTGACTTACTGGAGAGAGTCACAGTGGTCACAGAAGAAGCAAACATGTGTTTTACAAAACAACAAATTAATTGTGAATGACAGAAAACAGTTTGGATGAACTTCATACATATAACAAACAAAGTAAAATCAGACCTAACTGTAGAACTTGGGCAGTGTATGCTAGAGCAAAGCCCGCATATTAAATGTTTAACATTATGGCTAAATAAATATTTAATGTGGGAGCCACTAAGATATGGTACCATATTTTAGGGGAATAACGGTTTGAAACTTCCTGGCAGATTAAAACTGTGTGCCCGACCGAGACTCGAACTCGGGACCTTTGCCTTTCGCGGGCAAGTGCTCTACCAACTGAGCTACCGAAGCACGACTCACGTCCGGTACTCACAGCTTTACTTCTGCCAGTATCCGTCTCCTACCTTCCAAACTTTACAGAAGCTCTTCTGCGAACCTTGCAGAACTAGCACTCCTGAAAGAAAGGATATTGCGGAGACATGGCTTAGCCACAGCCTGGGGGATGTTTCCAGAATGAGATTTTCACTCTGCAGCGGAGTGTGCGCATGTGAGTACCGGACGTGAGTCGTGCTTCGGTAGCTCAGTTGGTAGAGCACTTGCCCGCGAAAGGCAAAGGTCCCGAGTTCGAGTCTCGGTCGGGCACACAGTTTTAATCTGCCAGGAAGTTTCATATCAGCGCACACTCCGCTGCAGAGTGAAAATCTCATTCTGGAATAACGGTTTGCCAAACACTCGTTTGTGCTTCAAAAGAGGGCAATAAGGATAATCAGAGGTATGACACACAGATAATCATGTAAAAAAGGTATCAAGGAACTACAAATCATGACTCTACCATGTATCTATATTAATGAGAATATATGTTTTATGAAGGCACACCAGGAACATTCTTTGTTAAGCAGTCATGTGCATAATACAAAACGAGAAATAGAGACGACTTTCATAGAGAAAGTCACACAAAAGCTAAGTGTTCTTTATGAGCCAAAAATTTTATTCAGTGCACTACTAAAGGAAGTTAAAAGTATACCAAAATTCCACATCTTCAAAATAGAATTTAAAAAATGTTAATTAGCAAGAGTTTTTATAGTGTCAAGGAATACTTAAATCACCAGAATTCGTTATACAATAGCTTATTTTCTTCATCATAATGACCCAAGATGCTCATTGAAAACTAAATTGTGTTAATTTATTATTCTAATTTAGCATATTATGAATGTTGTTATGCATATGGTTTCATGTTATATGTAATAATATTTTATATATGGACATATAATTGTAAATGTTTTCATGTCCTATTTTCTGTGTAAGGCAATGTATGACAAATCCTATACCATTTTTATGATGAGATACAAGGATGCCACGTAAATAAATATATAAATTAATAAATTAATTAACACTACACTACAGTGACTGTGCTACTCATCTTCTTCTGCGACAATATTCGGAAAATTAAGAATAATTTCTCCAGAGACCAGGATGCTGGTCTCACAGATGGAATTGAAATTAGTGCCCTGTTTGGAATTATTTTCCTTATTGGTTCTCGCCTTTGTAGCAGAACAAGTACTAAAAAGATGTAAGATAATTCCAAAGGATGTGGAATAGAAGCTTAGTATTTATCAATGAGCGAGTATAGATTTCGTTTTGTGATGCGCTGCCCCCGCTTTGATGACTACAGCACGCGAGCAGACAGAAGAAAATCAGACAAGCTAAACCCAATTCGTGACCTTATGGAACAATTTATAAAGAATTTTCAGCGTTATTTCACACCAGGTGAGTACCTCACGGCTGATGAACAACTGCTTTCTTTTAGGGGGAAGTGTCCCTTCTGCCAGTTTATTCCAAACAAACCTGCCAAATACGGAATAAAGGTATTCGCACTTGTAGATTTTAGAATGATGTGCATGATGAATTTAGAAGTTTACTGTGGAAAACAGTAACCAGGTCAGCAATGCTGGAAAAGGTGTAGTTGCCTCCTGTGGGTAGCGGACCCCTGATATATTAAGAATAATCCAAGAAACCCATCATCCTATGGCACAAGTCCAGGAATCTGCAAGCTACATGGGTGCAAAACTGTCTTAGCCTTGATGCAGAGCTGAATTGAGGATATGGATCAAAGAACCACGGTCAGTTCTGTCACAATGCTACAGACACTGAGCTCCGCCTAAGACTGGCAGTCCTTACCACTTCAACTATCCGCCCAACACCAGAGACTCTCATCTGATCCAAGGTGAGCAACCATCTGCAGTTGGCTGCAACCTCTGCTCATCATGGCATGACATCCAGATACATCTGGAATAACTACAGCCAAATCCCTAAGCCCCCCCCCCCCCCCCCCCCACTGCACCCCTACTGTTGGAGCTCCCAAGTGCCAGTAATCCGACTCTTAGAGAATGCCCAGACCCTGGTGGGTCAGGAGGCTTCCTATCGAACAGCGTGTGACAGCATCTGCCTCAGGATCTTTCTCAGACTCACTAGCACCTGAAACTCATTCATCAGCTGAAGTGGGACAGCCGTCCGATCGGTCTCTCTCTGGGAGCCACACCTAAGAACCACAGCTCACTAGACAACCGGTGGGAGTCCCACAGATCTTCACGTCCAGCCCCCTGCAGTGGTACCCACTGACAACAGCATCGAGCTGCATGACAGAAGCCAGAAACCTCTGGAGCTGTGAGAGCAGGATCATCAACTTGGCTCAGATCTGAACACAGCAATCTTCTCTCTCTCTCTCTCTCTCTCTCTCTCTCTCACACACACACACACACACACACACACACACACACACACAAAATATAGGAGATTTAACTAAAGAACACAGACGAAATTTAGAGAAAATCGCTTCTAATGTGATGCTGCATCAGCTCTGAGAATGAAACGATGAACTTTGGTCTGCTGCTGAAGTAATGAAAGCTGCCACATGACATGTTGAATAAGTATCTAGGCATAATATTGCGAAGCTATATGAAATGGAATGATCACTTAAGTTCAGTAGTAAACAAGGGGAATGTTTGATTTGGGTTCATTGGTAAAATTTTAGGAAATGGTAATTCATCTATAAAGGAACATTCTTGGCTACCGTTAGAATGTTTGGGACCGTGACCAGTGCGGATTAAAGTAAGACAATGGAAAAATTCAGAACTCTGCTGATAGATTTGTTACGTTTCATCATGTGAGTGTGACATTGCTACGGCCAATGTGGGGGTACATTTTACATAATCAGTGCAAAAGAAAAGATAAAAGAATTTTGAGCTCATACAGAGGCATGTAGACAGTCTTCTCTTGCTCGCACCTCTTTCCAGTGGAACAGGAAAGGAAATGGTTAGTAGTGGTTTAGGGCATTCCTAGTGTGCACTACAGGGTGGCTTGTGGAGTATGTGTGTAGGTGTACCCAACTGAGATCACTTGTTTAAGGTTGTCAAGGAGTCATCCTATCCACATGTTTGAACACTATGGCAGATGGGACCTTTCAGTGTGTGTAAGCGTTTCGAACGGTGACAAATGCTTCTGTAAAATATGTCTGTTGTTAATTGTTCATTACCCATTATATTTAATGAACTATCAAGAGACGTTGGATTCAGAAAGGGAAAATCAACATAGAAAGTTAAGTATTACTGACATAGGAATTTTTTCCAATTATGATAAATTTGAAACTAATGTATATGGAAGAAGAATATCTTATGTGTAGGGGGAAGGATGGGATTGTGGAAAATTTTTGTTTTATTTAAATAACTCTGCAAACATTGATGCAAAATGGTTTTAATATGGATTTATTGGAAATGTATCTGTTTCAATTACTTGACAAATTTGTATATAAGAAATAAAATGGGTAAGTTATTTCCAGAAAACTGAAAAAGATAAATGTTGGGGGTTATGGGATACGGACAGCAAAATGAAAGAGAAGCAATATTCAGTAAAATGCTTTCCCAGACACACAAAACGCAAATATTGTGTTGTTTACCGCAAACAGAACTCTTTTCATCGTTTCACATTTCGCGCTGTATATGTTGTACACAGGAAAATTTTGGGCCACAGAACATGAATTCTGAATCTACACTTCCTGATTCAGAACGCATTCTGACCACCTCATCAGTAGAATCTTGTAGCTTCACTATATCTGAATCACTGGAGTCAGTAGTTTGGGGCCCTTTCCTCCATTCAGGCTCCTTTGAGGTTTTTTTTGCACTGATCGTTTCTGGTAGAGATTATGCGATTCGACGTCTTCTTGTTTTGTGTTATAGGCGATATGTTGAAGGGACTCCCAGCAATTGGAACGGCAGACCAACCTGGCAGAAAGAAAATGGTTTGTGTTTATTTGTGAAGTGCAGCGTGTTTTGGGCATTGTAGAATGGCAAACCAAACCTTTATGTAATAGACAATTAATAAATTTTACTAATATGCTTTAGCTCTACACTTATCTAGCTGCTCCTGATTTTCTTGCTCAACATGACGTTGGGCAGATCCGTTCCCAAGACTTCCATCGTTTACAGCAGTGAAGTCACAATCACTGAAAACATTTCTGTTGTGCAGGAAAACGATCGTGATCCTGAACACATTGACTGTAATTTCACCGGTCTGAACTTTCATATAGGCTCCACCAGAGAGTTGTGCATTAGCTGGTTCTAGTATTGTGTAGAGTGCTTGAAGCAATTGCCAGGTCACTTCACTACAGTAGGTCCTCAGCGGCCCCAGAAACATTTTCCCAGTGGCTGGATCTTACACGTGCAGTGAGAAGGTAGCCTAATTAAATGAATATGATGAACGAAAGCCATTTCAGCTACCTCAGTGTTTTAGGTGTGACTGTAATGACCTTCTAAGATGAGAAGCACAGGAGAGTCCATACTGGGATAGATTTTGAAAACGAAATGTTCAAAACACTGCTTCAGCAGGTTGCCGTGTGCTTAACCAGAGGGATAACACTGTGAAATAGACCCACGTGGTGCTCCTCTCATTAACAGCTGGTTCAAGTCGTTCTTCGGGAAGCTACATCATAGGAGGAAAGAAGGAACCATCAGCATTCAAGCACAGAATGACTCTAATGAAAATGGTTCAAATGGCTCTGAGCACTATGCGACTTAACTTCTGAGGTCATCAGTCGCCTAGAACTTAGAACTAATTAAACCTAACTGACCTAAGGACATCACACACATCCATGCCCGAGGCAGGATTCGAACCTGCGACCGTAGCGCCTAGATCCGCACGGCCACTGCGGCTGGCCGACTCTAATGAGTCAGAGTCTTTGTGACATAGTGGGAGCTCCTCACTGGCTTTTCTCCATGAAACTTCTGAGGCAAAGACAAACTGATTCTGTGTACGTTGAAGAAATTTCACACCGCTTTTCAGTTGACTCTAGAAGCTCTGGCCAGTGATGTGCCAATTGGATTCCGAAATGATAAAATATTTTTGTGTCTAAAACATCTTCTCAGCCAAACCTTTCCACCAATGCCAGTGCTACTAAAAGGATTGTTGATACTATTCCTAATAGCCAACTGATAAGGCATCTGGCTAATATCTCTTCTTGTTCACTCACAGATAAGAGACTCCACGCCTAGGCAGTAGACAGTAGGCGCCTCTAGGAGATTCGCTGGTAACAAAACTCTACATGCAAATTTCGTTGTAGATGCATCCTTCTCATCAGAAGTTTTAGACTTAGCCCGCCGAAACATTGTCGTCAGACATTGTGGCAGTTTTCAAATATGCCATTTTCCTTTCCTCACTAACGTAACACCTTTTGACATTTGCTCAAAATCCAGTTTCTTACATTGGCGTTCGTCTTGCGACACACTTTGCTTGTAGCTATGTATTACTCAGCTATCAAAAAGGATGGGGATTGTATTAGCAGACTATATTTGGCAGTAATTGTTTAAAATATGCTACTGGCCATTAAAGTTGCTACACCATGAAGATCTGCTACAGACGCGAAATTTTAACCGACAGGAAGAAGATGCTGTGATATGCATATGATTAGCTTTCCAGAGCATTCACACAAGGTTGGCGCCGGTGGCGACACCTACAACGTGCTGACATGAGGAACGTTTACAATCTATTTCTCATACACAAACGGCAGTTGACCGGCGTTGACTGGTGAAACGTTGTTGTGATGCCTCGTCTAAGGAGGAGACACGCGTACCATCACGTCTCCGACTTTGATAAAGGTCGGGTTGTAGCCTATCGCGATTGCAGTTTATCGTATCGCGACATTGCTGCTCGCGTTGGTCGAGATCCAATGACTGTTAGCAGAATATGCAATTGGTAGGTTCAGGAGGTTAATACGGAACGCCGTGTTGGATCCCAACGGCCTCGTATCACTAGCAGTCGAGTTGACACGCATCTTATCCACATGGCTGTAACGGATCGTGCAGCCACGTCTCGATCCCTGAGTCGACAGATGGGGAAGTTTGCAAGACAACAACCATCTGCACGAACAGTTCGACGACGTTTGCAGCAGCACGGACTATCAGCTCGGAGACCATGGGTGCGGTTACCCTTGAAGCTGCATCACAGACAGGAGCGGCTGCGATGGTGTACTCAACGACGAACCTGGGTGCACGAATGGGAAAACGTCATTTTTTCGGATTAATCCAGGTTCTGTTTACAGCATCATTATGGTCGCATCCGTCATTGGCGACGTCGCGGTGAACACACATTGGAAGCGTGTATTCGTATGGCCACACTGGCGTACCACCCGGCGTGATGATATGGGGTGCCATCGGTTACACGTCTCGGGCACCTCTTGTTCGCATTGAATGCATTTTGAACAGTGGACGTTACATTTCAGATGAGTTACGACCCGTGGCTCTACTCTTCATTCGATCCCTGCAAAACCCTACATTTCAGCAGGATAATGCACGACCGCATGTTGCAGGTCCTGCACGGGCCTTTCTGGGTACAGAAAATGTTTGATTGCTGCCCTGTCCAGCACATTCTCCAAATCTCTCACCAATTGAAAACGTCTGGTTAATGGTGGCCGAGCAACTGGCTCGTCACAATACGTCAGTCACTACTGTTGTTGAACTGTGGTATCGTGTTGAAGCTGCATAGGCAGCTGTACCTGTACACGCCATCCAAGCTCTGTTTCACTCAATGCCCATGTGTATCAAGGCCGTTATTACGGCCAGAGGTGGTTGTTCTGGGTACTGATTTCTGAGGATCTATGCACCCAAATCGCGTGAATATGTAATCACATGTCAGTTGTAGTAAAATATATTTGTCCAATGAATACCCGTTTATCATCTGCTTTTCTTCCTGGTGTAGCAATTTTAATGGCCATTACTGTATATGAAACAGCTTTGAACACCAGAATTATGATTTAAGCAGCCATGTAAACGTAGAGGGGTTATGGAATACTTGCGAGCCAGACTGGTCCATAAGCACCTCTCAAATACAACCTAACTTTTCCCGCCCATTCGGTGGATGAATAACTTCTAGAGGCATCATGTGGAGTTGCAAAATAGTTGTACTTTATTAAATTACTATCTGACACCTTCTGCACCCCAAAGAGCTTTTACCTATTAATATTTCTTCAGTGTTCTTCGCAAGTGATGGGCCAACCAAATACTCCTGTGTGTCTCCTTGTTTTCCTCTGGTGTCAGTTGCGCTTTAATTGTTATTTTTCAACCATCTTCCCATTTTTCACGTTTTTTTATGTGTTCTCAGCAACCGTGATGGGCACGTAGACACGACAGATGTCATACCGCACCTGCATCAATCAGCATCTGAATGAGGCAGTAAAAGAAGCAGCAGGCTGTTCCGCCTCTTGCGTCTACTGCAAACTACGCTACACCCAGGAGAGACTCCATGCGGTGACCGTAGCCCAGTGGCAGCGCCTGTGTAATAGATGTACACCAGCAGAATGACTCCAGCAATGTTCTCGAGGCATATACAACAGCGCACCACCTGTCGAATGGCGAGGCAATGCCTGAGGGCAGCATCAGTGTCTTGGAGAGACGTCAGCAGATAGCCTGTAGTTGGCAATGGCGAAGCAACTTCTGTGAAACTTCAAAGTGAGGATGCGAGGGTTACAGTAGACCAGCAGCAGTGCACCTGTTACAAGCTAGTGAACTCCCAGGAGAGATTGCGTGTGGTGACCGTAGCATGGGTAGTCCGTGTGTAACGGTTGGTGGGGCGTTGTAAGTGTTGTTCTGTCACCATCTAAAGGCCGATTACAACACCCACGGTTTCTACTCCTGCAATTACGTTTAGTATTTCAGATGTTATTCTAGCTTCGGTAATTGAAGCACTTAAACACAGCTACCTCCTTAACAACCTCTAGTGATCTCAGATGCGGCGTAATAGATAAAGCTCGGTCAAATGTGAAGTTATCGTATAGTCAGAAAAGAGACTCCACGCCTAGGCAGTAGACAGTTGGAGCGTCTCGGAGATCTTGCGAACTATGGATGAAGGGTATCAGACGGATGCCATATTCCTTGACTTCCGGAAAGCGTTTGACTCGGTGCCCCACTGCAGACTCCTAACTAAGGTACGATCAAATGGGATTGGTTCCCAAGTATGTGAGTGGCTCGAAGACTTCTTTACTAATAGAACCCAGTACGTTGTCCTCGATGGTGAGTGTTCGTCGGAGGTGAAGGTATCATCTGGAGTGCCCCAGGGAAGTGTGGTAGGTCCGCTGTTGTTTTCTATCTACATAAATGATCTTTTGGATAGGGTGTATGGCAATGTGCGACTGTTTGCTGATGATGCTGTGGTGTACGGGAAGGTCTCGTCGTTGAGTGACTGTAGGAGGATACAAGATTTGTGATTGGTGTAAAGAATAGCAGCTAACTCTAAATATAGATAAATGTAGATTAATGCAGATGGATAGGAAAAAGAATCCCGCAATGTTTGAATACTCCATTAGTAGTGTAGCGCTTGACACAGACACGTCGATTAAATATTTGGGCGTAACATTGCAAAGCGATATGAAGTGGGACAAGCATGTAATGGCAGTTGTGGGGAAGGCGGATAGTCGTCTTCGGTTCATTGGTAGAATTTTGGGAAGATGTGGTTCATCTGTATTCTTGAGTACTGCTGGAGCGTTTGGGATCCCTATCAGGTCGGATTGACGGAGGAGACAGAAGCAATTCAGAGGCGGGCTGCTAGATTTGTTACTGGTATGTTTGATCATCACGCGACTGTTACGGAAATGCTTCAGGAACTCGGGTGGGAGTCTCTAGAGGAAAGGAGGCCTTCTTTTCGTGAATCGCTACTGAAAACTTTAGAGAAGCAGCATTTGAGGCTGACTACAGTAGAATTTTACTGCCGCCACTTACATTTCGCGGAAAGACCACAAAGATAAGAGAGATTAGGGCTCGTACAGAGGCATATAGGCAGTCATTTTTCCATCGTTCTGTTTGGGAGTGGAACAGGGAGAGAAGATGCTAGTTGTGGTACGAGGTACCCTCCGCCACGCACCGTATGGTGGATTGCGGAGTATGTATGTAGATGTAGATGTCTTGGTTGCAGCTTTTCTGTTCGGTCAAACTACTTCTTGCGAGTGAAAATAATACTGAGAAACACTGTCGCCAGCCAAAATGATGAGTCGACTGACCAATTCACCAAATTTGGTCTTTACTATTTCTGGTTCTTATTTAAACTTTTTCTCTTTTAATAATTACTATCACTGAAGGAACAGGGTAATGCACGTTGATAGCAGAATAATGACTGCTATCAGATTAGGTCGCACGCACAAACTTAGAAAGTTTTGGTCCATGAAAACAACGCCGGAACGACAACAATATCTACTTACGCTTCTGAAGGTGAGATCAGAAACACTGCCTCTGAAAACATGTATTATACACAAGCAATATTTTACGATAGTTTTGTAAGTATCGAAATGATTGCGAAAGGTGTGATACTTGGTTTTTCTGAGTTTTATTGAAATAATTACTTTACGGTAATTTCTTGGACAGACGGTCCCTATAACAAAGTTCACACACTAGGTAGAATTTTTATTTACTTTACGTACTTTCAATGCAATCTACAATTCTCCACATTTACTTTAGTTGCTGCAGTTGAGTGATAATTTAAATTTAGTTTGAAAGAAAGCACTCACACCAATGGATTCTCGGTTTCTTGCTCTAGAGTATAGGAAAGGATCCCTACTTGGAACACTTTCGGTTAAGTGAGTCGTTTTGCGTTGAAAATATAAATTGATTATTGAATAAAACACAGAAAAACTTGTCTACACAGCTCGTGTACGGAACTACGGGCGGTTAAGTTGAGTGTTGTCGTCGTGAGCACAGCTGATGGAGATTTAGGCCTTCTGAAGGCGCGTACCGTTTTGCAGCGACTCAGATCATTACTTGTCTTCGTGGCGTCGAATTATGCGACTTATACCGGCGCAGTTATGAGTTTGGCTTTCCTGGGAATCTGCATCGGTCTAAGTAATGCATGTCTTAGACCAGGACTTCCCAACGTGTGGTCCGCGGACCCCTTAGGGGTCCTCCGGCTCTTGCTAGGGGGTCCGCCGCCACCTTTCACCAAATCGCGTAAAAAATGAGTAAAATTATTCAATAAAAATGTGAAAAACAAATTCATCACTTTTTTTCGTGTGAAAGACATGTGTACTTCAGGTCGTATTCCCAAGCAGCCTTTGAGATTCCTAAGTGAGAACGCATACACAGTTTAGTGCCCGAGAATGCGGCTTCTCTGATCGACTGTTTCGCAACAATACGGGGGTCGTTTGTGCGCCGGCTCACGGCTCTAGGTTACGCAAACGCGGAGCGAGCGTTGTCGACCAGTCACACCGTAAGTACAACGAAAGCTACGTAGAAACGGGCTTTATAGAGACAAAGGAGGGTAATGCTAAGTGTGTAATTTGTGCACGAGTCCTCCCGAACAGTTCAAAGGTTCCAGTTAAATTGCGCCGTCATTTTTAAGGTACTCACCCGGATTTTCAGGCTAAACACATCAATTTTTTCAAAAGGAAGAGTGCCGAACTAGCTGCTTCTCAGCATTTTATGAAAACTCATGCAAAAACAATTAATTAAAATTCAATAAAAACTTCTTTCTTGGTTATTTATCGAGTGGCAAAAACAGGCAAAGCTATTTTCATTGCAGAAAATCACATAAAACCGTGTGTTAATGATATTGTTTCTTGCATGCTAGACGAAAAGGCAGTAAAGCTTGTATCTTCGGAGCCATTATCAAACAATACTGTCAAGAGACGCATTGTTGGCATGTCAAATGATGTGAAAGACACTCTTGTTTCTCGCATCCAACACAATGCACTTTCCTTGCAGATAGATGAATCCACTGATGTTGCAGGATTAGATATTTTATTGGCTTTTGTCCGTTATGAATATTATGGATCTTTTGAGGAGGACCTCTTATTGTGCAGACCACTACCCTGCCAACACAACAGGTGCTGAAATATTCCGTCTATTGGATGATTTTTTAAGGAGTAACGAAGTTTCTCTGTCTAATTGCATAGATGTGTGCACAGATGACGCAAAAACTATGACGGGTGCTACAGTCGGAGCAATAACGAAAGTAAAAGAAAACGCCAAGAATTGCAGAAGTAGTCATTGTGCTCTCTACAGATACGCTTTAGCTACGAAACAAATGCCTCTTTAGTTCAAGAAAATCTTAGACGAATCCATTCAAATCATTAACTACATAAAATCAAGGCCGTTGAAGTGAAGACTTTTCACAATAGTGTGTGAAGGTATGGGAAGCCTTCATCGTTCCTTGCTTCTCCACGCAGAAGTGAGGTGGCTCTCACCTGGGAATGCACTCTCTCGGTTGTACGAATTAAGATTGGAAGTCTTGGCTTTCCTTTTGGAGCATAACACCAAATTAGCAGACCTTATGAATGACGAAAATTGTCAGTGTATACTTGGCTATTTGTCAGATATTTTCTCCAAAATAAAATTAACGAAATTAATACACTCCTGGAAATTGAAATAAGAACACCGTGAATTAATTGTCCCAGAAAGGGGAAACTTTATTGACACATTCCTGGGGTCAGATACATCACATGATCACACTGACAGAACCACAGGCACATAGACACAGGCAACAGAGCATGCACAATGTCGGCACTAGTACAGTGTATATCCACCTTTCGCAGCAATGCAGGCTGCTATTCTCCCATGGAGACGATCGTAGAGATGCTGGATGTAGTCCTGTGGAACGGCTTGCCATGTCATTTCCACCTGGCGCCTCAGTTGGACCAGCGTTCGTGCTGGACGTGCAGACCGCGTGAGACGACGCTTCATCCAGTCCCAAACATGCTCAATGGGGGACAGATCCGGAGATCTTCCTGGCCAGGGTAGTTGACTTACACCTTCTAGAGCACGTTTGGTGGCACGGGATACATGCGGACGTGCATTGTCCTGTTGGAACAGCAAGTTCCCTTGCCGGTCTAGGAATGGTAGAACGATGGGTTCGATGACGGTTTGGATGTACCATGCACTATTCAGTGTCCCCTCGACGATCACCAGAGGTGTACGGCCAGTGTAGGAGATCGCTCCCCACACCATGATGCCGGGTGTTGGCCCTGTGTGCCTCGGTCGTATGCAGTCCTGATTGTGGCGCTCACCTGCACGGCGCCAAACACGCATACGACCATTATTGGCAGCAAGGCAGAAGCGACTCTCAGCGCTGAAGACGACACGTCTCCATTCGTCCCTCCATTCACGCCTGTCGCGACACCACTGGAGGCGGGCTGCACGATGTTGGGGCGTGTGCGGAAGACGGCCTAACGGTGTGCGGGACCGTAGCCCAGCTTCATGGAGACGGTTGCGAATGGTCCTCGCCGATATCCCAGGAGCAACAGTGTCCCTAATTTGCTGGGAAGTGGCGGTGCGGTCCCCTACGGCACTGCGTAGGATCCTACGGTCTTGGCGTGCATCTGTGCGTCGCTGCGGTCCGGTCCCAGGTCGACGGGCACGTGCACCTTCCGCCGACCACTGGCGACAACATCGATGTACTGTGGAGACCTCACGCCTGACGTGTTGAGCATTTCGGGGGTACGTCCACCCGGCCTCCCGCATGCCCACTATACGCCCTCGCTCAAAGTCCGTCAACTGCACATACGGTCTACGTCCACGCTGTCGCGGCATGCTACCAGTGTTAAAGAGTGCGATGGAGCTACGTATGCCACGGCAAACTGGCTGACACTGACGGCGACGGTGCACAAATGCTAGCGCCATTCCACGGCCAACACCGCGGTTCCTGGTGTGTCCGCTGTGCCGTGCGTGTGATCATTGCTTGTACAGCCCTCTCGCAGTGTCCGGAGCAAGTATGGTGGGTCTGACACACCGGTGTCAATGTGTTCTTTTTTCCCTTTGCAGGAGTGTATTTCACTCCAAGGGCAAAGTAAAAAAGGTCACTGCTATCGACAGAGTTCGAGCATTCAAGAGGAAAATCAATTTTTGGGCAGAGATTGTCGAGGAGGAGAAGTCGAGTGTTTTCCTCTTCTCAAGGAGTTTTTGAAAGACAAAACATTGGCGCTTGTGAAGAATTTCATCAAATCCTGGAACACCTCTGAAGCTTGATGTCATTGTTGAAGCATCATTTCCCAACAACTGAAGATGAGAAGCTGCAGAAATACGAATGGGTGGTCAACCCAGTCACTGTATCCAGAAAGCCGAACATTCTATCATCAAATGAATATGAGTTGTTGATAGAAATTGCCACAGACTCTACCTTGAAATCAAGTTTTGACATTGACTGTTACTCATACTTTTGAGTCTGTTTGGATAACAAGAAATATTATCCCCTTGTTGAAAAGGCAAAACGTGTACTTCTTCCGTGTGCCACAACATACATGTGTGAATCTGGATTCTCGATTTATGCTGGCCACAAAACTGCGTACCAAAGCTGTCTAGATGCAGCACCCTCAACGATCACATTAGGATTCCATTGTTATTCCTACAGACTCATCTATAGTAAAGAAGAGAGCATTTTCCTTCGTAGATGCTCAGTGAACGTACCTGAACTATAAGTCTGTAGGAATTTTGCTTCTGTCTTCTATCATTTACAAAATAATCATTAATGGAATTGTGTTGGCACTGATACTTTTGTTATTAATTATATCGATCTCTAAAGCTAATTTCTTTTCTTTATAATATATTTCGTCCTCTCAGTTAAAAATATGGCCTGTCTATACTTCAATTACAAGTAATTGCTATTACTCTTACACTATACTGTGGCAACTGGCTGCGAGCGTAAACAAATGAGGACTTTTGACGTGCCACCGTGTAAACGGTAAACATCTGCCAGAATTGTTTCCTTTGAGAAAAAAGGTCTTACGTTCTGTGAAATTCTATGTCTTCTTATATAGAAATAAGAGAGTCTGTTTGTTTCTTTTCCTAATTTGTTTACAGTTGAGGCTGACTGCCACGATATAGTGTCCAAGTAGCAGTTGAAGTTGTCAGCTGTGGCTAGAGTGTTGCCACGCCGCCTGCCAGTTGGTAGCTACCAGCTGACAGTACGTTGTTAAAAAAATGGTTCAAATGGCTCTGAGCACTATGGGACTTAACTTCTGCGGACATCAGTCCCCTGGAACTTAGAACTACTTAAACCTAACTAACCTAAGGACAACACACACTTCGATGTCCGAGGCAGGATTCGAACCTGCGACCGTAACAGTCGCGCGGTTCCAGATTGAAGCGCCTAGAACCGCTCGTCCACCGCGGCCGGATTTTCATGTATTTACGGAGATAATCGGCTCTGACGTTTTCCTAGAGTTGTACACACTGCATTTGCTATCACACTTCCAGTGGTCGTGTTGCGCAGTCGATAGTGTTTTGGCCTGAGAAGGCGGAGTCGTTGTTCGTGCAAATGTTCAAATGTGTGTGTAATGTGTGTGGGACCGTAGCGGTCGCGCAGTTCCAGACTGTAGCGCCTAGAACCGCTCGGCCACACCGGCCGGCGGTACATTGTTGCAACGCCGCCTGATAGCTGCCGTTCAGTAGATACACAGACATAAAAATAACTAGACATTCCGAGCTGTTTACATGGGCACGAAAATCGATTGTGGAACTGGAAAACGGCTTAATAAAAGCAAATTTCCAAAATCGATTTTGAAATGTTTACCTGATCAACCAAAAGCGGAACTGGGAAATCGGCTTACGAAATTCGGTTTTGGAAACGCATGTAAACTGGGTGAATGTATTCCGTCACGTTGCACAACAGATGTCCCAGTACTCCCTTAAAGGCAATCCCTTGGTCTCTTTTCTTTCGTGATGTGTTTGTATCCCGAATCATGGGTCTGCCTCTTTTCCTCACAGCCGCGCAGTCTTGGGCGCCATGTCGTCGTGGACTGCGCGGCCGCACCCGCCGGAGGTTCGAGTCCTGTGTGTGTGTGTGTGTGTGTGTGTGTGTGTGTGTGTGTGTGTGTGTGCGCGCGCGTGTGTGTGCGTGTGTGTGTGTGTGTGTGTGTGTGTGTGCGTGCGTGCGTGTTGTCCTTAGCGGAAGTTAAACTTAGGTTAATAGTGTGTAAGAATGATGACCTCAGCAGTTAAGTCCCGTAGACTTTACACACATTTGAACATTTTTCTTCCGATTTCACGAAAAACCACACACACACACACACACACACACACACACACACACACACACACACACAAGACTGTTACGAAACATTCATGCTCCTTACACAACAGTATCCAGATAGTGGAAGTGAACAGACTACAAGCGGCAGCCTGTCAACAGCGAACAGTTTGGACGTGACGTAGATTGCTCTTGGAGGAAGGCAGCTACAACGTGTGAAATGTCAATTACCAAGTAATTTTAATCAGGATATAGTGTGTTGAAGAAAGGGAGTAAATCCACTAGCAAGTGTCTGGATGCAGTGGGAATTCATCTGTAAACCAAGAACTATTGATGATACTCTGGGGGGGGGGGGGGGGGGGTGTCATTTGGAACGGCAGTAAGAAGCTTTCAGTTGCCATGGGTTTCGCTCTGAAATTTAGAGTTACTGTCCTCTTGACTGACTAGGGATCCGCCATGGATTTTCAACAGAGGAAGGGGTCCGCCAGATGAAAAGGTTGGGAAGCCCTGCCTTAGACCTTTCCCATCCAGGAACCAACACTCGTTGCAGACGTAATTTTATGTCTCTTCTAAAGCGTTGCAAACACGTACCTTACCACTTCCCCTTCACTCACAGCTATTAAGCGGTTAAACTTTAGCTTTGTTTAAACAATACTGCGGAGTACAGGGCGCCATTAGCTTTCGTTACCGCCTGCACAGTGTCTGACTCCCTCCACTTCTCCCCTCTCCTGCCTGCTTCCGTTAGCAGCAAAAAATATCCACCTTTTCCGGCCTTCCAGAACGTCGGTAGATCCCTACTGGTTTTTGAATATATTTACCTTTATCCCTGAGCTGGTGTTGACTTCACTTTACAAACAATTATACATAGTTAAATAAATGATACTTATTGTTACTTACATAACATTATCAACATTTGTTAATTACATATAAACACTGAACATCATATAGTCAAAGAATATTGTCTTCTGCAGACACTCTTACACACTACATACTGTACAAATCTCATTCTTTGCTTCAATAGTGCAAAGTCTCTCGACTCTCAAAAGGTCGATGGTGTTACACGTGCAGCAATGTTAGCTACTAAGCAAGGACATCAGGGCACATATGCGGCAGACGTTTCAATTCATTTTTTCAGCTTCTATCATGTTCGTAGATCGTAGATATGTTCATTAACCGGTGAGATCGTGGAATATGCAGAAAAATAACAGTTCCATCAAAATAAGGCGATTTAGTCAGATAGAATGTCAAATATTTCCTGTTTTGAAGTCAGTATGCTCTTTTTTTCTTGGAGATGCATGTTGATTTCTTTTCTGAAGTGACTTTTGGTATAAAGGGTTAAGAAGGTTGACGTTTACTGTACAAGACACAACGGCTGTTGAGAATAAAGACGCTGCTCTTCTCGTAAAATTGTTTTATCACAACGGCATCACCAGCAGTACTGACTTGGGGGCGTATGGCCCACAAAAATATGGAGGGGGAGGGGCTCATTCCCACGTCAGTTGTTGATGGTCGCTGCAGCTACCGTTGAGCCTGCCTCAAATTCTGCAACCAGTGCTCGAGCTGTGCCACGGGTCTTGTCCGTTCTGTAAGTCAACACTTCAAAAGATTTTATGGTGCACTGATAGTCCTATAGCATTCAATACGTGCACCAAATGAAGCCACAAGGTAAGCTACCCTAAAGGTGTGTAGTAGGGAATGAAAATGTTTCTCAAAATATTCTGTACATTAAAAAAATTTCAAGCTATGTTTATGAAAATTGGTATTTCACTTCTCCCTTAGATATTAAAAAAATATTTGTTGGCGGATGAGAGTTACTATGGAAATGTCAACCCTTGTTTTGGCATGCCTGGAAATTGATGGTATGTGGCTGGGGAGTATTCTTTGGATGGACAACGCACATTTTACTCTGCAAAAGTAAAATAGTCCCCCATTCGGATCTCCGGGCGGGGACTACTCAAGAGGATGTCGTTATCAGGAGAAAGAATACTGGCGTTCTACGGATCGGAGCGTGGAATGTCAGATCCCTTAATCAGGCAGGTAGGTTAGAAAATTTAAAAAGGGAAATGGATAGGTTAAAGTTAGATATAGTGGGAATTAGTGAAATTTGGTGGCAGGAGGAACAAGACTTCAAGACTTTTGGTCAGGTGAATACATGGTTATAAATACAAAATCAAATAGGGGTAATGCAGGAGTAGGTTTAATACTGAATAAAAAAATAGGAGTTCGGGTAAGCTACTACCAACAGCATAGTGAACGCATTATTGTGGCCAAGATAGACACGAAGCCCATGCCTACTACAGTAGTACAAGTTTATATGCCAACTATCTCTGCAGATGATGAAGAAATTGATGAAATGTATGATGAGATAAAAGAAATTATTCAGGTAGTGAAGGGAGACGAAAATTTAATAGTCATGGGTGCCTGGAATTCAAGAGTAGGAAAAGAGAGATAGGGAAACATAGTAGGTGAATTTGGATTGGGGAGAGAAATGAAAGAGGAAGCCGTCTGGTAGAATTTTGCACAGAGCATAACTTAATCATAGTTAACACTTGGTTCAAGAATCATAAAAGAAGGTTGTATACATAGAAGAATCCTGGAGATTCTAAAAGGTATCAGATAGATTATATAATGGTAAGACGGAGATTTAGGAACCAGGTTTTAAATTGTAAGACATTTCCAGGGGCAGATGTGGACTCTGACCACAATCTATTGGTTATGAACTGTAGATTAAAACTGAAGAAACTGCAAAAACGCGGGAATTTAAGGAGATGGGACCTGGATAAACTGACTAAACCAGAGGTTGTACAGAGTTTCAGGGAGAGCATAAGGGAAAAATTGACAGGAATGGGGGAAAGAAATACAGTAGAAGAAGAATGGGTAGTTTTGAGGGGTGTAGTAGTGAAGGCAGCAGGGGATCAAGTAGATAAAAAGACGAGGGCTAGTAGAAATCCTTGGGTAAAAGAAGAAATGTTGAATTTAATTGATGAAAGGAGAAAATACAAAAATGCAGTAAATGAAGTAGGAAAAATGAATACAAAGTCTAAAAAATGAGATCGACAGGAAGTGCTAGGCAAGGATGGCTAGAGGACAAATGTAAGGATGTAGAGGCTTATCTCACAGGAAAATTAAAGAGACCTATGGAGAAAGGAGACGCACTAGCATGAATATCAAGAGCTTTGATTGAAATCCAGTTCAAAGCAAAGAAGGGAAAGCAGAAAGGCGGAAGGTCTATACAAGAGCGATGTACTTGAGGACAATATTATGGAAATGGAAGAGGATGTAGATGAAGATGAAGTGGGAGATACGATACTGCGTGAAGAGTTTGACAGAGCACGGAAAGAGCTGAGTCGAAACAAGGCTACCGGAGTAGACAACATTCCATTAGAACTACTGACTGCCTTGGGAGAGCCAGTCCTGACAAGACTCTACCATCTGGAGAGCAAGATGTATGAGACAAGCGAAAAACCCTCAGACTTCAAGAAGAATATAATAATTCCAATCCCAAAGAAAGCAGGTGTTGACAGACGTGAAAATTACCGAACTATCAGTTTAATAAGTCACTGCTGCAAAATACTAACGCGAATTGTTTACAAACGAATGGAAAAACTGGTAGAAGCCGCCCTTGGCGAAGATCAGTTTGGAGTCCGTCGAAATGTTGGAACACGTGAAGCAATACTGACCCTACGACTTATTTTAGAAGCTAGATTAAGGAAGGACAAACCTATATTTCTAGCATTTGTATACTTAGAGAAAGTTTTTGATAATGTTGACTGGAATACTCTCTTTCAAATATCTAAAGGTGGCAGGGGTAAAACACGGGGAGCGAAAGGCTATTTTCAATTTGTACAGAAACCAGACGGCAGTTGTAAGAGTCGAGGGGCATCAAAGGGAAGCAGCGGTTGGAAAGGGAGTGAGACAGGGTTGTAGCCTATCCCCGATGTTATTCAATCTGTACATTGTGCAAGCGGTAAAGGAAACAAAAGAAAAATTCGGAGTAGGTATCAAAGTGCATGGCGAAGAAATAAAAACTTTGAGGTTCGCAGATGACATTGTAATTCTGTCAGAGACAGCAAAGGACTTGAAAGAACAGTTGAACGGAATGGACAGTGTCTTGAAAGGATGATATAAGATGAACATAAACAAAAACAAGACTTGGATAATGGAATGTAGTCGAATTAGGTCGGGTGAGGCTGAGGTAATTAGATTAGGAAATGAGACACTTAAAGTAGTAAACGAGTTTTGCTATTTGGGGAGCAAAATAACTGAAGATGGTCGAAGTAGAGAAGATATAAAATGTAGACTAACAATCGCAAGGAAAGCATTTCTGAAGAAGAGAAATTTGTTAACATAGAGTTCAGATTTAAATATCAGGAAGTCGTTTCTGAAAGTATTTGTATGGAGTGTAGCCTTGTATGGAAGTGGACGATAAATAGTTTGGACAAGAAGAGAAACTAAGCTTTCGAAATGTGGTGCTAGACAAGAATGCTGAAGATTAGATGGGTAGATCACGTAACTAATGAGGAGGTATTGAATAGAACTGGGGAGAAGAGGAGTTTGTGGCACAACTTGACAAGAAGAAGGGACCGGTTGGTAGGACATGTTCTGAGACATCAAGGGATCACAAATTTAGCATTGGAGGGCAGCGTGGAGGGTAAAAATCGTAAAGGGAGACCAAGAGATGAATACACTAAGCAGATTCAGAAGGATGTAGGTTGCCGTAAGTACTGGGAGATGAAGAAGCTTGCACAGGATAGAGTAGCACGGAGAGCTGCATCAAACCAGTCTCAGGGCTGAAGACAACAACAACATATGTTCAAATGTGTGTGAATATCTAAGGAACCAAACTACTGAGGTGATCGGTCGCTAGAATTACACAGTACTTAGACTAACTTATGCTAAGAACACCACACACCTCCATGCCCGTGTGAGGACTCGAACCTCCGGCGGGAGGGGCGTGCAGTCCGTGACATGGCGACTCAAACTGCGTGGTCACTGCGTGCGACTCCGGCACACACGCCGCTCTTTTATTCGTTAGGGATTTCGTTACATGTTCACACAGTCTCGTGCAGATCAATGCATAATCTTATTCCCAAACTTACTTATTTCATTTGGTTTTCTTTCCATTTTCTGAGCCACAGTCAACACCAAACAGATAAAAAAAGTGTGCAAACTTCGTATAAGCAAAAACTACAAGTTCGCAACATAACCAGTCACATTTTTTGTAGTTTATAGGTATAATTCTCGACACTCCTTACACACATGTAGCGATACTTCGATTCTTTTGTGTCGTCATCATGTAGTTTGGCAATGGCCTCCTTTAATCTTTGTGGGTCCTAAAGACCGCGCAGCTTGCCCCTGATTTTCGCTTATAAAATAAGTGTACTGATGTCACGTGAGCAGTTCGTTTACGCGGCTCCGCTTGGGTGTTGGCGGCTTCTCTGTTAAGATGGGCAATACTCCGAAATATTACATGTACGCATCAGCTTGTATCTTGCAATTGCGAGACAGATTGCCAAGGTCGGTGTGAGAATGGCGAGCAGGAGTATTCTGCACGAAACTGTGCAAGCAGTGGGGCGGGCCGGCCTCCGACACGGTCGCCAGTTGCGACAGAGAAGACGAGCAGGGCCTGGACGCTCCCCCTGCAGTCACGCCGTCTAAAGCAGCCGAGGTGGCACACGGTATTAATTCACGTAATATTTTGCACCTTTGTACACCTCTACTAATCGACTTTTCTTTCGTACCGTTAATGATTCACTTACAATTTTTCATTTGTAGAACAGAAACAACCTCCTGTTCAGTCTGGACCTTTCACAGCCTCGGACGATTTTCTTTGACCTTCCATGGCCGAAGACTTTCCACCTGAGCCCTCTAGTGTCGGAAAAACATTGCATGGGCTACAGACACCCAAACGGAGACGATATCAATACGTGTATTTCTTTCTACACGTATCGATAGTTCACTACATAAATCATCTGTCTTTTTCTATCATATTGTGTCACTAAATGCCTTCTTTATATTCGACATAGACTACCTACTCGAAGTGATTTCCCAATCTCGGGCACGATATTCAGTCGTTTCATGACCTATGTATAATACTACATACAGATTTCATATTCATCTCTCTTTTCAGTGTCATGTACCTAATATGCTGTGAACATAATTTGCTTATGTTTTCATCAAATATGCTTTCCCAGGAATTCATTCAAAACAACCTTTTTTAAACGTAATACACGACACGTATAGCGCCGAAGAGAGAGAGAGAGAGAGAGAGAGAGAGAGAGAGGGGGGGGGGGGAGTGAGAGGGAGGCTTTAGGGAGCAGGAGGTATTTTTCCTAATTTTCGCTTTGCTCACTCCTCCCTTGTGAGAAAAATTGAATGTAATAGACTTCTGTTCTATGAAATTTAATGCACTTTTACGTTGTGTAGGTGTTTTTGTTGGTAACAAGTATATTTTCCGAGTTGTACGGGTTGGGAGTCTGCATTTTGACGTTTTCGCAGAAGGGCCAAAAAATCGTTGCTTTTCTGTCCGTTGTAGCGCCTACGCTGCTCGCCATAAAAACAAATCTGACTGATGCGTTTTGTACGAAATTCTGTGTACTGTAACTTCTGAACAGAGTGGCCATATTTGAAGCAGGTATAGTTTTTAAGAATCATAAAAGAAGGTTGTAAACATGGAAGAACCCTGGAGCTACTAAAAGGTATCGGATAGATTGTATACTGGTAAGACAGAGGTTTACGTACCAGGTTTAAATTGTAAGACATTTCCAGGGGCAGATGTGGACTCTGACCACAATCTATTGGTTATGAACTGTAGATTAAAATTGTAGAAACTGCAAAAACGCGGGAATTTAAGGAGATCGGACCTGGATAAACTGACTAAACCAGAGGTTGTACAGAGTTTGAGGGAGAGAATAAGGGAAAAATTGACAGAAATGGGGGAAAGAAATACAGTAGAAGAAGAATGGGTAGTTTTGAGGGGTGTAGTAGTGAAGGCAGCAGAGGATCAAGTAGATAAAAAGACGAGGGCTTGGGTAACAGAAGAGATATTGCATTTAATTGATGAAAGGTAAAAATATAAAAATGCAGTAAATGAAGCAGGCAAAAAGAAATACAAACGTCTCAAAAATGAGATCAACAGGAAGTGCAAAATGGCTAAGCATGGATGGCCAGAGGACAAATGTAAGGATGTAGAGGCTTATCTCACTAGGGGTAGGATAGATACTGCCTACAAGATAATTAAAGAGACCTTTGGAGAAAAGAGAACCGCTTGCATGAATATGAAGAGCTCAGATGGAAACCCAGTTCTACGCAAAGAAGGGAAAGCAGAAAGGTGGAAGGAGTATATAGAGGGTCTATACAAGGGCGATGTACTTGAGGACAATATTATGGAAATGGAAGAGGATGTAGATGAAGATACTGCGTGAAGAGTTTGACAGAGCACGGAAAGACCTGAGTCGAAACAAGGCTACCGGAGTAGACAACATTCCATTAGAACTACTGACTGCCTTGGGAGAGCCAGTCCTGACAAAAATCTACCATATGCTCAGCAAGATGTATGACACAGGCGAAACACACTGAGACGTCAAGAAGAATATAATAATCCCAATCGCAAAGAAAGAAGGTGTTGACAGATGTGAAAATTACCGAACTATCACTTTAATAAGTCACAGCTGCAAAAAATTAACGCGAATTGTTTACAGACGAATGGAAAAACTGATAGAAGCCGACCTCGGGGAAGATCAGTTTGGTTTCCGTAGAAATATTGTAACACGTGAGGCAATACTGACCCTACGACTTATCTTAGAAGAAAGATTAAGAAAAGGCGAACCTACGTTTCTAGCATTTGAAGACTTAGAGAAAACTTTTGATAATGTTCATTGGAATACTCTCTTTCAAATTCTGAAGATGGCAGGGTAAAGTACAGAGAGCGAAAGGCTATTTACAATTTGTACACAAACCAGATGGCAGTTATAAGAGTCTAGGGACATGAAGGGAAGCAGTGGTTGGGAAGGGAGTGAGAGAGGGTTGTAGCCTCCCCGATGTTATTCACTCTGTATATTGAGCAAGCAGTAAAGGAAACAAAAGAAAAATTCGGAGTAGGTATTAAAATCCATGGACAAGAAATAAAAACTTTGAGGTTCGGCGACGACATTGTGATTCTGTCAAAGACAGCAAAGGACCTGGAAGAGCAGTGAAACGGAATGGACAGTGTCTTGAAAGGAGGGTATAAGATGAACATCAACAAAAGCAAAACGAGGATAATGGAATGTAGACGAATTAAGTCGGGTGATGGTGAGGGAATTAGATTAGGAAATGAGACACTTAAAGTATTTGCTATTTGGGGAGCGAAATAACTGATGGTGTTCGAAGTAGAGAGGATGTAAAATGTAGACTGGCAATGACAAGGAAAGTGTTTCGGAAGATGAGAAATTTGTTAACATCGAGTATAGATTTAAGTGTCAGGAAGTCATTTCTGAAAGTATTTGTGTGGAGTGTAGCCATGTATGGAAGTGAAAACGGACGATGAATAGTTGAGACAAGAAGAGAATCGAAGCTTTCGAAATGTGGTGCTACAGAAGAATGCTGAAATTTAGATGGGTAGATCACACACTAATGAGGAGGTATTGAATAGAAATGGGGAGAAGAGGAGTTTGTGGCACAACGTGAGTAGAAAAAGGAATGGTTGGTAGGACATGTTCTGAGGCATCAAGGGATCAGCAATTTAGTATTGGAGGGCAGCGAGGAGGGTAACAATCGTAGAGGGAGACCAAGAGATGAATACACCAAGCAGATAAGAAAAGTGACTTCTGATGAAACTGCGCGCCTATCGAGTATCGTTCCAGTCGTGGCCCTGTATTCGTGATTTTCTGTCAGAGAGGTCACAGTGCGAGGACTTTTCAAAAAGTTCCGGAACATTCGTGATTTCGCACTAGTAGTGTGTTGGATTGAAATGCGGTTGGCATCCCTGTACACCCCTATGTTTAATGTGTAATTGTCGGAAGCTTCATTCTTGCATGTCTGTTAGTAATTATTCAGCGCTGAATGCAGAACGTCGTGTCGCACAGTTGGCGAATTTCGAGGTGGCCGAGTCAGCGGAACAACTGTGCCGTGAAAGTCAGGAAGCTCTGCAGAGACACACCACGTAATGCAGGAGTGAGTCCTCGAGCCGTACTCGGTGTTACGGATGGTTCACACGGTGTAAAAGTGGTCGGACGGGTGTTAAAAGATGACACTCGTTCAGGACGCCCTCCGGCGTCTACCGACGACGCTCGTGTCAGGAAAGTCAACAAAATTTCGACTCTCCGAGACCTGCATATAGATTGCAGAGGAATGTAACATTTCAGTTGGATCACAGCGTGAAATTCTGACACAGGATCTTGGGATGTACCGTGTTACCACCAAGTTCGTATCGGGGCTCAGGAGTCAAGACCAGAAAGACCTTCGCCTCGTAATCTCTAAAAAGCTTTTCGATCGCGCAAATGCGAACGAGATGCTCCTTAAGAGAATCGTAACTGTTGTCACACGTGCGTCTGCGGTTACGATGTTAAGATCAAAATTCCAGTCTTCACAATGGGTCGCGAAAGGCTCTCTAACACCAAAAAAAGCTTGTCACGTCACGTCAAATGTCAAAGCCATGCTCATAGTTTTCTTTGAATTTGAAGGAATAGTTCATCATGAACTCGTGCTGCAGGACCAGCCTGTTCTGTTAATATGTGGCACTATCGGGACGTGTTGCGATGCCTGCGACATTGATCCCTGTTGGTGAGTGGCGCAGGCCGGGGTTGCCGAGCGGTTCTAGGCGCTACAACCTGGAACCGCGTGACCGCTACGGTCGCTGGTTCGAATCCTGCCTCGGGCATGGGCGTATGTGATGTCCTTAGGTTAGTTAGGTTAAAGTAGTTCTAAGTTCTAGGGGACTGATGACCTCAGAAGCTAAAGTTCCATAGTGCTCAGAGCCATTTGAACCTTTTTGGTGCGTGCCTATGGCACAAAAAAAAGAAAGAAATCACTGAGCTGCCTCATTCTCCGCACTCTCCAGACCTGGATCCAGCGGACTTTTTTTTTAATTTCCAGAGTTGAAAATCCTGTTGAAAGGACGAATATTTGCAACGACAGACGGCATGAAAAAGAATTCTCAGACAGCGCTTCGCGCGATCCAGCAAGAGGCGTACCGACGATGCTTCCGCAAGTGGAAGCGGTGTATCAGTTATGGAGGAGAGTATTTCCAAGGAGACCGCGTGCAGAATAAGTAGAAGGTAAGCGTAGAAAAATTTTGTGGACATGGTTCCGAAATTTTTTGAACAGACCTCGTACATTGTAACGGACGGAAAATCCTCGAGTAAAACAAAAGTGATATCCAGCGTTCCCCGAGGAAGCTTTATAGACCCTCTGCTGCTACTAATCTACATAAACGATTTAGGGGACAATATGAGCAGCCCTCTTAGATCGTGTGCAGATGATGCTGTTATTTACTGTCTGGTAAACAAACACAATTGCAAAATGACTTAGACACGAAAAATGCCAAAACTAGCAGTGTTGCTCAATAAGCCAAAGCGTGAGGTCATGCACATGATTACAAAAAGAAATACCTTAAATTTCGGTTAACTCTATAAATCACACCCCATTTTCATCTTTTCACACAAATCACCACCTTCTCAATGAATTTGTAGATTATTGGAAAACAGCAGCTGAATGAAATGCTTCCACATCTTTGGGCTATCTTTTAATGCTAATCACGCATTTACTCTAACACATACGACAACCTGAGGCCCACATTTCTTTCGAATCCAACCTTGGTTCAAATTACCAAATACTGTCAACGCGCGTTGCAAATCTTTGTTTTGTGGTTCAAACCATCCTCTTCCTACTGGAAGAGTTTTATAGAACTTTTTTGTGCAAGATCGGGTGAAAATACCACATTTCTTACTTTTTCATAAAATCTTCCACTTTGCACTTAATTTATTCAGTATTACAAAGAGTCACATAAAAGAAACTTTATATTTTAGAACCTTGTGTTCTTAGGATACTACATACCATGTTTTACATCACACCTTTAGTCCGCGAGATTAAGTCGCCAAACTCTATATTTTTAGGGCGAGTTTACCTCAACTGTTCTGACTGAACATCGCTTATTCCTGTCAATAAAATACACTCCTGGAAATGGAAAAAAGAACACATTGACGCCGGTGTGTCAGACCCACCATACTTGCTCCGGACACTGCGAGAGGGCTGTACAAGCAATGATCACACGCACGGCACAGCGGACACACCAGGAACCGCGGTGTTGGCCGTCGAATGGCGCTAGCTGCGCAACATTCGTGCACCGCCGCCGTCAGTGTCAGCCAGTTTGCCGTGGCATACGGAGTTCCATCGCAGTCTTTAACACTGGTAGCATGCCGCGACAGCGTGGACGTGAACCGTATGTGCAGTTGACGGACTTTGAGCGAGGGCGTATAGTGGGCATGCGGGAGGCCGGGTGGACGTACCGCCGAATTGCTCAACACGTGGGGCGTGAGGTCTCCACAGTACATCGATGTTGTCGCCAGTGGTCGGCGGAAGGTGCACGTGCCCGTCGATCTGGGACCGGACCGCAGCAACGCACGGGTGCACGCCAAGACCGTAGGATCCTACGCAGTGCCATAGGGGACCGCACCGCCACTTCCCAGCAAATTAGGGACACTGTTGCTCCTGGGGTATCGGCAAGGACCATTCGCAACCGTCTCCATGAAGCTGGCCTACGGTCCCGCACACCGTTAGGCCGTCTTCCGCACACGCCCCAACATCATGCAGACCGCCTCCAGTGGTGTCGCGACAGGCGTGAATGGAGGGACGAATGGAGACGTGTCGTCTTCAGCGCTGAGAGTCGCTTCTGCCTTGCTGCCAATGATGGTCGTATGCGTGTTTTGCGCCGTGCAGGTGAGCGCCACAATCAGGACTGCATACGACCGAGGCACACAGGGCCAACACCCGGCATCATGGTGTGGGGAGCGATCTCCTACACTGGCCGTACACCTCTGGTGATCGTCGAGGGGACACTGAATAGTGCACGGTACATCCAAACCGTCATCGAACCCATCGTTCTACCATTCCTAGACCGGCAAGGGAACATGCTGTTCCAACAGGTCAATGCACGTCCGCATGTATCCCGTGCCACCCAACGTGCTCTAGAAAGTGTAAGTCAACTACCCTGGCCAGCAAGATCTCCGGATCTGTCCCCCAATGAGCATGTTTGGGACTGGATGAAGCGTCGTCTCACGCGGTCTGCACGTCCAGCACGAACGCTGGTCCAACTGAGGCGCCAGGTGGAAATGGCATGGCAAGCCGTTCCACAGGACTACATCCAGCATCTCTACGATCGTCTCCATGGGAGAATAGCAGCCTGCATTGTTGCGAAAGGTGGATATACACTGTACTAGTGCCGACATTGTGCATGCTCTGTTGCCTGTGTCTATGTGCCTGTGGTTCTGTCAGTGTGATCATGTGATGTATCTGACCACAGGAATGTGTCAATAAAGTTTTCCCTTCCTGGGAAAATGAATTCACTGTGTTCTTATTTCAATTTCCAGAAGTGTATTACCCGAAGTAATATAACAGGTCACAAGCCCTAGAAACTAGGAAATTCACACTCGCTGTGCGCAAAGTCGCGTATGCAGTCAAACAAGGGTCTGTATTTCGGCCAGCGTTGCTTCGGCGACCGTTAAATTTTACCAATGATCACAGGCAGCATGTGCCAAAGTTCACTTAAAATTTCATCGAAATTGGCAATGGTCGAGCAGAAAAAGGTCCCAAATTGGTGACTTCACGTGGAATGATTGGAATGATCCATCGTTGGAGAGCAGACGGCGTGAGCCAAGGCAGACCATTTCAGTTTATCGTCACAAGTACGTCTTATATATATATATATATATATATATATATATATATATATATATATATATATATATATATATATATAACGTCGAATATGTAAAAACAGGTACCATGAACGTAATGTAATCCCATTAAGAATGGATGAAATGAGATGCTTGTAGTTAATTCTTCCGAAAGCTAATTGTTCGGAAGTGAGATATATCACAGTAGCAACAATAGCAGTGTAATAAAGAAATATAAATTCTTAGTATTTCAATTTCCACTGCAATTAAGCTTTCTTCTTTACCAAAACGCCTCTCTTACCTTCAAAAAAATGGCTCTGAGCACTATGGGACTTAACACCTATGGTCATCAGTCCCCTAGAACTACTTATACCTAACTAACCTAAGGACATCACACAACACCCAGCCATCACGAGGCAGACAAAATCCCTGACCCCGCCGGGAATCGAACCCGGGAACCCGGGCGTGAGAATCGAAATCGCTACCGCACGACCACGAGATGCGAACTCTCTTACCTTGTTTTCTTTTGTAATGAGCTGTAGAGTCATTACTGGGGAGCAGAAATGGTTGGTGATAATATGTTGCATAGCACATCTATCCAGACCACCACACAGAAATTCCAAACTGCATCACGATCAACTGCAAGTTGACAGTTAGGCGGGAGGTGAGAAAACGTGGCTTTCATGGTCGAGCGGCTGCTCATAAAGCACACATCACGCAGGTAAGTGCTAAACAACGCCTCGCTTGGTGTAAGAAGCATCAAAATTGGACGACTGAACCGTGGAAAAACGTGTGATGAATCACGGTACACAATGTGGCGATCCGATGGCAACGTTTGGGTACGGCCAATGCCCGGTTAACGTCATCTGCCAGCGTGTGCAGTGCCAACAGTAAAATTGGGAAGCGGTGGTGTTATGGTGTGGTCGTGTTTTTCATGGAGGGGGCTTGCACCCCTTGTTGTTTGGCGTGGCACTATCACAGCACAGGCCTACGTTGATGTTTTAAGCAACTTCTTGCTTCCCACTGTTGAATCCGGGGATGGCGATTGCATCTTTTAACACGATCGAGCACCTGTTCATAATGCACGGTCTGTTACACGACAATAACATCCTTGTAATTGACCGGCCTGCACAGAGTCCTGACCTGAATCCTACGGAACACCTTTGGGATGTTTTGGAACGCCGACTTCGTGCCAGGCCTCACCGACCGACATCGATACTTCTCCTCAGTGCAGCACTCAGTGGAGAATGGGCTGCCATTCCCCAAGAAACCTTCCAGCACCTGAATGAACGTATGCCTGCGAGAGTGGGAGCTGTCATTAAGGCTAAGGGTGGACCAACACCAAATTGAATTGCAGCGTTACCGATGGAGGTGCTTCAAACTTGTAAGTCATTTTCAACCAGGTGTGCGGGTACTTTTAATCACATAGTGTATTTGTCTGAGGAATTGGTACATGTAGGTTTACTTATTATATATTTGAGATGACGAAAGAGGCAAGAATATTTTATTACGATTATTTTGATGAGTAACAGAACAGGATTTAATGTCAGGTAATCGACTTCAGATTTTGTACTTTATTTCAGCAGCATGTAGTTACGCGTTCTTGGTTCAGACATGCATTGACTTGAGTATAGGGAAAGATAAGCAGCAACGCACAATTTTCAGTTTGAATTTGTGGGTAGGAATAACTGCTGAATATTTAATGTAATTTTTACGAATTCCGCGTCTGAAAAGATCTCATTTGATATTTAAGACTACTTCTGTTTGTTCTCTTAAGAATTGTACTTTTTTGTGTATTAATGTTTGTGAAGCAAAGGAACATAATTTTTCAATCTAGAACTTTTCTAGTCTGAAATCTAATTGCATTTGATGTTATAATTTATCCCAACCATTGTCCACATCCAAAGTCCATGGCAAAATATGAGTTATCATTTTTACTTATTCAGATTTGCACTGCGTCAGGCCCATCTCAGTCGTTAGTTGTAGCTCATGAAATGTGACACGCTTTCAGGAAAATAGCAGTATCCATTGTACAACAGGTAAGCCAAAATTAAATAAAAAAAGGCCCAATTTATCAGTTTGAAAATTTACTGATTCACAGTGTTAAATTCAGACAGTATGCTTGCCACGACGAATGTTTAAATAGAGAGAAAACAAGATAGGCAGTTTCTAGTGTCTTTCTCGCAGTCAGTTTGTAAGACATTCTTGCAGTCGAAAATTCTTGTATTCAGTGTTTATAAATTCCGATGTTGTAAATTACGCTAACTTTCGGATAGCATACTTTTCATGAATTAGGAGAATGATACTTGAATTGTTCTAACTTTCAGCGATAATGCTAAACAGAGAGGCTACGTACTATGCTTGAATGTTCGCCGAAAGACAACATGCAGCACCAGAGCGAACGCAAGCGAATGGGGAACCGGACTCAGGGAATGCCGTGTGCTCGCGCGCTCCTAGCGTTTGCAGGAGAGGGAGTTCTCTGTCGCTGTTGCACGTTCGCTTGTGTTCGCTTCGGTGTTCAATGGGGTAGACCAGGGAGACACGCTCCCCCGGTGTTCAGTGGGGTAGACCAGGGAGACACGCGATTTCGGAACCGATATTCATGGTTTTTTTAGTACAATAACAAAACGTTAGTAGACCTTTATTGTACAACCTTAAATTTGTTTTATGTATTTTTTTAAGTAAAAAAACTTTCATCCAGAGGAGACTACACGAAATCGACGAAAGGTCTTCGCAGAGCGGTTGTTGGGAGCTCTGAACACCACAATTTTCATCCTAGAACAAAATTACAAAAACTGCTTTGAATCTGATGATGTTTTCTAACGCAGTACGTGTAGATATTTAAAAGAAATGTTTGTAACAAAATGGCGGGACTCTGATAAGACAATGTTTCTACAAAAAAGTCTTCACAAAAATGTGCACTAAAAATCGAGATTAAAATAATAGCAAAAATCCCACGTGTTACAGAAGAAAAAATGCCGATTCACAAGTGAGAAAAAGATATAATGTAACTGCATTGTGATTTCATGAGTTATAGTTCCTACCAACTTCAAGAATGTTGTTTTGAAAAAAAAAAAAGCATTCAAAGTTTCAACTTGAGTTTGTAAATATTGAATTTGAAGAAACCTTTAATCGGCAATATCAGCACTGTACCGTTGGCTTTGTTTTTCGCCGATGTCGGAACACTCATTTTGACGAAATTATACGGATTACCGATCGAAGCGTTCTTGCACGACTCGGATTACTTTTCGAATGTTTTTTATCGGTACTATTACGTTTGTTCCTCATTTTCAAGCACCCACGGTTTACTTCGTATATAATTCAAGTGAAATAACAAGTTAAGCGGACGCAAAACAAGCACAGACTGTTTACCATAAAGGAGTCGTGTTACGAACAGAAATTGTGTTGAAAATAGTATTTTAGTTGACACTAATGCCTTCTATGATACCATCCAAAACTAGTAGAACCGTTGTTCCATCGGTAACGACTATAGTATTACTTCGGTTGAATTGGAGCTCTCGGATGTGCCAGATCCCTCATGCAATGAATCGCGGTTTTTAAGATATTTTGCTTTTTACAGCACACATTATGTGAATGAATCTTCAAAAGTGACTCTCTAAGGAACATTTTAAGCTAAACTAAACAAATTTCTAGTCTGGTCTATCCCCGTAAGCAAAACGAAATAAGCAATAAAACTGCAGTCGTGAGCACGTGAAAGAACTTTATCCCTGCGGAACTGTAGGAAAAAAAAGGACAAGCACGGAATGGCTGTGGTACACTATAGTGGTAATGGTGAGATAATGCCGACTGACAGAGTAGCTTCCTCTGTGTGTGTGTGTGTGTTTACCTGCAGAGCGCCGGACGCCCCCAGCGCCTGGCGCTAAACGAGCAGCGCTGGATTTATTATTAATTTTTTCTCGGAACTGCGGCCGCCTTTATTTATAAAGCATTACGTAGCGCGTGGCACTCTAAACGGGTACAATGGGCGCCGACTCGTGTCTGCTCGGGCAGTTACTTGCGGTGGGACAGGAGTGGGGGGAGCTGCCGCGGTGGAGGTGGAGGGGGCACTCTAACAATAGACATTACGTCGCGGCCGCGTCGCGCCGTTGCCTGGCAACAGACACATGTCAAGGACGGCAGCGTGCGTGATGAGCGCTCTGCCAGAAGTGCTGCGTAGAACAGGAAGCTGCTCCGTACTGCCGAATGTGGGTGCAAAGTTCTTCTTACAGGGTATTTGCTTGCCTATGTGCAAACATCTACAGAGTGAGGTTATTCGTTCAACCATCATGTCCTTCTGTAGTGTCGTTCTTAACAGCAAAGTACTTGCCGTGTCAGTCGCGTTTTCTAATTGTTTAAATATCTTACGACGCTATACAGGATGCCGCACCAAAAATCGGTTCCGTTTGCTCATTGCCGCTCTTCAGTTGTCATCGGTTGTTTCGAAGCTGTTGCGAGTACGTTTTGTGTCGTCAGTTCGAACGCCGTTGCGACTTGATCGAGACGTGTGAAGTAAATATCTCAGCGAGATGTACGTTCCAGAAAGAATCGCAATAGTGTGTCTCTGCCGGTTCATTTAAGGAAACGCGGGACATTTTTGCAAAAAAGTTACCTGCCGTTTCCGTACGATTGAGAAAGCATTATAGCTTCGGTGACCAAGTGCCATACTACAGGATGAGTAGCAAAAAACAAAAAAGAATCGAGCCCTGTTCGTTCTTACACCCACTGTGATCGTGGATATTCGAGCACGAATGAGATAGAGTAAAAAATATCGACTCTTAAATTGTCGCAACAAATGAACGTTTCGCGTAGGTCTTGTTTTACACCATATAGGGATGACGATCGACAAAATGACAGCCGTCCAACAACTGAAGGAAAGCGGTGAATTACTATACGAGGCTGTGTCAAATAACTGAGAATGGAAAGGTTAACAATAATAATAACAACAGTAATAATATTAACAATGGTATTTTGAAACGGTAGTAGGTAGCACCAGTAAGGGATCACCTGTATGAAAGGAGAATTACAAGCTTTACCTCCGAAGAAATAAAAGTTGCTGAGTCGACCGGCGCAGAGGTATTTGTTGGCCTGGACGTCTCTGCTAAAGAGGAAATTGATTAAAAACTGCTGAGGAAAGAAAACTACGCTTTGAAGAGATGTAACACAGTCCTGAAAGCCGAGGTTTCGAAGTAAACTATGGAAGTAAATCGATGTGCTCCATCTGCAGTAAAACAACAAATCAGAGATAACGTGAACAGCATTTTGTTTCAGTATTTGACACCAGACCACATTCGATCTTTGCTTGGTAAAAGACAGAAGGGAAAGACAGTGCTAATGCTCCGATCTGAAGAGTTTTCTCTTCCAAAGCTTACATTTACTTCCGAAAAAAGAACTGCGCTTTTCTTTGCCGGTCAACACTTCAGAAATGGACCAAACACGTGGAATTCCGTAAGAAGTGCTGTATCTTATATTGCTACGACATAAACATTCAAACCTCTAGAGAAAATAGAAATCCTATGTTTTCACGAGATGAATATAGATGCGTGTGCTATGACTCATAAACTAATGTAATTTTAGGACCAAACAGAAGCGGTATGGTGGTCACGGATGGTGGTTTGTTGCCATCACGGAAACAGCGTGTACATTTTGAGTTCGACAGTATAGTGACTGTTGAGTTACTCCGGAACGTATTAAAGCAGCTGGAAGCAGCTCGGAACCAAACTGCAGCTCTAATTTGTGACACGAAGGACAAGAACTCAAACGTCTGGACGGAGCTTGGAGCTTTTCCACGACAGAAAGATGCTTAAGAAACCCTATGGACCCAGCGGCAACACTGTAGTTTTTCTGTACTGCTTAGAAAAGATGTTTCAGACGATGGAGCAATTCTGCCCAACATCGCTGTCTTGAGCAACAAGTTTTTTGAAAATTTGTTGGCAACACAGAGCAGGGATTTAAGCATCACACATCACATTATGGAGGCTCACGTAGAAGTAATAGGACGAGCTGGGCACAATGTGCGAATGGCAGCACACCTGTTTTCATACTTTTGTGCCAGAGCTATCAAATACCAGCTAAACAAACAGCAGGAAGGAAATTTAACGTAACTGATCAATTACGCCTTTGATGTTTTAAACGCAAGACTTTCTAAGCATGGCAAGACATCTCTTCGAAGTGACTAAAGACAAGAGGGTTGCATAATTTTATTAAACTTACTCTTTGGACTGTACAGTGACATAAAGTACATGGGAGCTTCGTACATCTTGACTTTCAGGCTATACCAAGACTGTTGAGAGATCTTAGTCTGCAAAATTCATGGTCTATAACCTTTCGAAGTGAAAAATAGAATACGGATTCTAATATTGACTGGAAATACAGAACACATCCCCTTGTCGGCAAATACGTCCATAATGGCGAGCACTGGTCTGGTGGCGTGTCCAGCTGGAGGAAGTGAACAGGACCGCAGGCGAGTTGTGTATTAACGTGACTGGAAGCGTGAAAGGTGGCGACAGAGAACCATAACTAGATGTGTTACAGCTTCCTGATGACGAACCAGCCACCAGCGATGACCGTCAATCCCGAGATGCACTGAGATGTCCTTGGGTTCGGCCTCACAGAAACATCTGCCGGACTCAAATAACGTCTCCGGTAACGATCGGATCTCCGTCGTTTCCCGAAGGCGGTTCAGTTCCCCTGCAACTGACTATTTCAATAAAATAAAGGAGTGATATTTTGCAGTTCTCATGGGCGACGTGTGACAGGGTTGTGCAAAAGTTAATTGCTACAATAACTTCAAAGTTTGGCGAAATGTACAACGAAATGTTTTCTCTCTGCGTAAGGACAAGAACTTTCATTAGGTTAAGACATATAAACACAAAAGCTAAAACAAAAAACATACTTGCCGTGTTGTCATCTTCCTGAGCTACAGTGAGTAGCTATGAACACAGCTCTTAATATTAGGTCTTTGAAGGTGGCTGTTATAACATGCGAGTGTTTATTTCTTGTAACATCAGGCTTAAGCGATGCTTAATAATGCGCTTGAGCGCTAAATAACACTCAATTCGTGGGGTTCATGTAAAACTGTCGCGGTAGAACAGTATTCCAGATGATATCACACGCATTAGCCAATAGCAGCGTGACTTCGGAAAATGGGCAGCCTGACTATTTGTATTTGTCTTGTTCCGAATGTACATTCTGAGAAATTGGGAATTTCCGAGACACACACCGGGCGCGCCACTGTTCTAAACCGAGAAATGCTGTTTCTGCCTGACTGTCTCGATCCGTGGCTTCCAGGAAGACATAAGAGAAAAATGGGAGTTATGCTGCACATGTTGGATGTGTTCGGAATCCACGCTGGTTGCCACGGATTCTGGGTCACTTGTGGTATTCTTCTTGTACACGGCTGTGACGCGTATTTTCTTCCAACTGCTGGGCACGTTCTTTTGTTCGAGGGATCTGCAGTAGTTTATAGGTAGCAGGAGAAGTAACTCGTCCGCGCTACGGAATTTGATAGGGATTCGATCGGGTCTTCGAGGTTTGCCTAGTTTTAGCGATTTCAGCTGTTCCTCAACACAGCGACACTAATATCTGCATGCCTCGTCTTTACAGTGGTGAGAGAGTTAAACAGTAGCAGTACCTCTGGACAAGGCAGAGATAGTTAGATACGGCACGGTGACACGAAATATTTTTCCCTTTGGTGGACAACACCGGCCGCAGCTCGGCCAGAACTTGAACGGCCCCTCTCCGCCGGTGATATTGCTAGACCATACGGCAATATTGTCGCGTATTGCAGGTACATTGCAGAAATTGTGACGGCTAAACCATTGTGGCCACACATTGCTATGGAATACATGGCACAGTGACATCAGTGTGAGCGCCGCCTCTGCTCGACTCCTACGTGCAGCAACCGCTTACAGACTGCAGTTGGCAGCACTAGCAGTGGAGGGTATACAAAGCGTGTCGGAGTGGCGCACCCAGCAGAGCGGTCGTTGTCGCAAGGCGGAAACGGAGCGATGTAACTGACGTCCAAACGGGCACGACGATTGTCTTTCTGACCAAACGTGACAGCACTGCCAAAACGGCTAAGTTTCTAAACTGTTCGCGTGCCGCTGCGTGGTTCAAGTACATCGTGCATGAGAAAATGGCACCACGGGTCCTACATGACATGGATGAACGATGGATGCCGAGATGTGTACAGGCGAATGTGCTTCGCATTGTTGAGCAGCTGACCGCCCACATCAACCGAGGGGCCACCGAAACGGTCTCCTCGATGACAGTGCACTGAGGGTTGCTGTGTGTGCAGTCATTCTGGATGCTGTTGACTGCTGACGAACGCAACTAGACGTTCACTGAATTGCGACGTATACGTTTTCAGTTGAATCACTTCTCCTAATCCGTCGGAGAAATTGCCGTTGGCGTGAAAGTCCTGAAAGTAAGCATTTTGCAACAGTCGATTCAAAGATCCAGGTCAAAAGGTGGAATGTTATGGCCTGGGGGCAGTTTTCGTAGCGTTCCCTGAATGATCTCATTCTGGAAGACACGAGAATGCATCTCTCCTTAGGAACCACGTCCACCCTACATTAAGTTAGTTTCTCCCCACTGGATGGCATCTACCACTAGGACAACTCAACGAGTCAGACTGCTCGCAGTGTACGTGACTGGTACGAAGGGCACCAGCATGAGTTCACCGTACTCCCTGCCCACTAAACTCCTGGATTTTACCGCAATCGAGAATTTGTGGGACTACCTCGGTCGAAACAAGGCCCCGGCAGTAGACAACATTCCATTGGAACTACCGACGGCCTTGGGAGAGCCAGTCCTGACAAAACTCTACCATCTGGTGAGCAAGATGTATCAAACAGGCGAAATACCCGCAGACTTCAAGAAGAATATAATAATTCCAATCCCAAAGAAAGCAGGCGTTGAGAGACGTGAAAATTACCGAACAATCAGTTTAATGAGCCACAGCTGCAAAATACTAACGCGAATTCTTTACAGACGAATGGAAAAACTAGTAGAAGCCGCCCTTGGCGAAGATCAGTTTGGATTCCGTAGAAATGTTGGAACACGTGAGGCAATACTGACATTACGACTTTGCTAGAAGAATCTTAGAAGAAATATTAAGGAAAGGCAAACATACATTTCTAGCGTTTGTAGACTTAGACAAAGCTTTTGACAATGTTGACTGGAATACTCTCTCTCAAATTCTTAAGGTGGCAGGGGTAAAATACAGGGAGCGAAAGGCTTTTTACAATTTGTACAGAAACCAGATGGCAGTTATAAGAGTCGAGGGGCATCTAAGGGAAGCAGTGGTTGAGAAGGGAGTCAGACAGGGTTGTAGCCTCTCCCCGATGTTATTCAATCTGTATATCGATGAAGCAGTAAAAGAAACAAAAGAAACATTCGGTGTAGGTATTAAAATCCATGTAGAATAAATAAAAACTTTGAGGTTCGCCGATAACATTGTAATTCTGTCACAGACAGCAAACGACTCGGAAGAGCAGTTGAACGGAATGGACAGTGTCTTGAAAGAACGATACACAATGAACATCACAAAAGCAAAACGAGGATAATGGAATGTAGTCGAATTAAGTCGGGTGATGCTGAGGGAATTACATTAGGAAATGAGACAAAGTAGTAAACGAGTTTTGCTATTTGGGGAGCAAAATAACTGATGATGGTCGAAGTACAGAAGATAAAAATGTAGACTGGCAATGGCAAGGAAAGCGTTTCTGAAGTAGAGAAGAGTATTGATTTAAGTGTCAGGAAGTCATTTCTGAAAGTATTTGTATGGAGTGTAGCCATGTATTGAAGTGAAACATGGGCGATAAATAGTTTAGATAAGAAGAGAATACAAGTTTTCGAAATGTGGTGCTACAGAAGAATGCTGAAGATTAGATGGGTAGATCACATAACTAATGAGGACGTATTGAATAGAATTGGAGAGAAGAGGACTCTGTGGCACAACTTGACAAGAAGAACGGACCGGTTGGTAGGACATGTTCTGAGGCATCAAGGGATCACCAATTTAGTACTGGAGGGCAGCGTGGAGGGTAAAAATCGTGGAAGGAGACCAAGAAATGAATACACTAAGCAAGTTCAGAAGGATGTAGGTTGCAGTAGGTACTAGGAGATGAAGAAGCTTGCACAGGATATAGTAGCATGGAGAGCTGCATCAAACCAGTCTCAGAACTGAAGACCAAAACAACACAACCTCGGTCCGGTTGTTCGCGCCGTGGATCCGCAACCGAGAAGCCTAGTGCAACTGGCCACATCAGTGCAGTGGGCGTGGCCCGTACCGCTATCGGTGGCTTCCAGAACTTCACTGAGGCTCCTCCTTCGGTCTGTGCCGGCTTCTCACAGGTGGTGACTCTAATGTGGAGCCAGCCTTGCTGGGAACCAGTAGGGGCGTTCAATTGATGTTACAGCTTGCAGAAATGTAGACGACTCTAAGGACGAATGGAAACAAGTTCTGTAGACGAGTAGCGGCTGCTGCTGCGTCAAGGCCGACGGAGCAGCCAGTCTGCAGGAGGTCTGGATGGGGAACAAGTGAATCTGTGCACCCAGTCAACTTCTCTGGCGCGTGCGATTTCCAATTCGGGCATAATAATCCACTTTTAATGTACGTAAGAATAATCTGTCCTTATGATATCACCGACTCCTGGAATAACACAGTTTGTGAGATCAGGTCACGTAACAGTAGGGTACCATCTTGTAAAACCTAGGACATAGGAACTTGTGCTCTTACCGTGCTGTGGATTGCGAGGTCATTTAAAGAACGCGCAATTGTTCGTGTTGGGATGCTGGACACAGAGCCGGAGCATCCAGAAGAGGGGCTCACTCTGTGCACGTAGGCTGCACACCAGCGGCGGATGTGGAAGCGGCCAGAGTAGGCAAGATGCGTGCTCAAAAAGTAACTACTAGATTTCATTTTTTTTTATAAAACTGTAACTCAAAAAAATGCAGGATGTTGTTGGTACACTTGGCGACTATTTTTGCGCAGTATCTTCATCCCGCTCAATGCCAGTGATGAGCCGAGGCACAAGCTTCTTTATGTCCTTCGCGAAGACCTCTCTCGCGAGCCAGCCCGGCTGGGAATAGAACCCGGGCACCTCGCAAAGCACCTCTCACCTCGTCAGCTTGGAAGACGAAAGTTACCGGAAAGCGCAGTAATTGCATGATCTAAAGATCGCTGACATGTTCCCTTGGTCTAGGGGTAGCGTCTTTGACTCATAAACAAAACATCTTCAGTCCCGGGTTCGATCCCTGCCACTGCCCAAATTTTGACAAATAATCAGCGTTGGCGGCAGAAGACTTCCGGCATAAGAAGTCAGCCTCATTCTGCCAACGGCCATTGCAAAGAGGGCGGAGGAGCGGATAGAGGGTCAGGGCACTCTCTTGTCCTAGGGGTGGGAAATTGCCCCTGAAGGCGGAAGAATCAGCAATGATAAACGACATGAGGATGCAAAAGGCAATGGAAACCACTGGATTAAAGACACGTAACGTGTATCCACAGGACATGTGGCCTGTAGTTGAAGAAGTTTCATGCTGATCTCTCCATTGGCAAAAGATCCCGGAATAGTCCCCCATTCGTATCTCCGGGAGGGGACTGCCAAGGGGGAGGTTACCATGAGAAAAAGATTGAATAATCAAGGAAAGGATAATGTTCTACGAATCGGGGCGTGGAATGTCAGAAGCTTGAACGTGGTAGGGAAACTAGAAAATCTGAAAAGGGAAATGCAAAGGCTCAAGCTAGATATAGTAGGGGTCAGTGAAGTGAAGTGGAAGGAAGACAAGGATTTCTTGTCAGATGAGCATCGGGTAATATCAACAGCAGCAGAAAATGGTATAACAGGTGTAGGATTCGTTATGACTAGGAAGGTAGGGCAGAGGGTGTGTTACTGTGAACAGTTCAGTGACCGGGTTGTTCTAATCAGAATCGACAGCAGACCAACACCGACAACGATAGTTCAGGTATACATGGCAATGTCGCAAGCTGAAGATCAACAGATAGAGAAAGTGTATGAGGATATTGAAAGGGTAATGCAGTATGTAAAGGGGGTCAAAAATCTAATAGTCATGGGCGACTGGAATGCAGTTGTAGGGGAAGGAGTAGAAGACAAGGTTACAGGAGAATATGGGCTTGGGACAAGGAATGAAAGAGGAGAAAGACTAATTGAGTTCTGTAACAAGTTTCAGCTAGTAATAGCAAATACCCTGTTCAAGAATCACAAGAGGAGGAGGTATAATTGGAAAAGACCGGGAGATACGGGAAGATTTCAATTAGATTACATCATGGTCAGACAGAGATTCCGAAATCAGATACTGGATTGTAAGGCGTACCCAGCAGCAGATATAGACTCAGATCACAATATAGTAGTGATGAAGAGTAGGCTGAAGTTCAAGACATTAGTCAGGAAGAATCAATACGCAAAGAAGTAGGATACGGAAGTTCTGAGGAATGACGAGATACGTTAGAAGTTCTCTAACGCTATAGATACAGCAATAAGGAATAGCGGAGTAGGCAGCACAGTTGAAGAGGAATGGACATCTCTAAAAAGGGCCATCACAGAAGTTGGGAAGGAAAACATAGGTACAAAGAAGGTAGCTGCGAAGAAACCATGGGTGACAGAAGAAATACTTCAGCTGATTGATGAAAGGAGGAATTACAAACATGTTCCGGGGAAATCAGGAATACAGAAATATAAGTCGCTGAGGAATGAAATAAATAGGAAGTGCAGGGAAGCTAAGACGAAATGGTTGCAGGAAAAATGTGAAGACATCGAAAAAGATATGATTGTCGGAAGGACAGACTCAGCATACAGGAAAGTCAAAACAACATTTGGTGACATTAAAAGCAACGGTGGTAACATTAAGAGTGCAACGGGAATTCCACTGTTAAATGCAGAGGAGAGAGCAGATAGGTGGAAAAAATACATTGAAAGCCTCTATGAGGATGAAGATTTGTCTGATGTGATAGGAGAAGAAACAGGAGTCGATTTAGAAGAGAAAGGGGATCCAGTATTAGAATCAGAATTTAAAAGAGCTTTGGAGGACTTACGGTCGAATAAGGCACAAGGGATAGATAACATTCCAACAGAATTTCTAAAATCATTAGGGGAAGTGGCAACAAAACGACTATTCACGTTGGTGTGTAGAACATATGAGTCTGGCGATATACCATCTAACTTTCGGAAAAGCATCATCCACACAATTCCGAAGACGGCAAGAGCTGACAAGTGCGAGAATTATCGCACAATCAGCTTAACAGCTCATGCATCGAAGCTGCTTACAAGAATAATATACAGAAGAATGGAAAAGAAAATTGAGAATGCGCTAGGTGTCGATCAGTTTGGCTTTAGGAAAAGTAAAGGCGCGAGAGAGGCATTTCTGACGTTACGGCTAATAATGGAAGCAAGGCTAAAGAAAAATCAAGACACGTTCATAGGATTTGTCGATCTGGAAAAAGCGTTCGACAATATAAAATGGTGCAAGCTCTTCAAGATTCTGAAAAAAGTAGGGGTAAGCTATAGGGGGAGACGGGTCATATACAATATGTACAACAACCAAGAGGGAATAATAAGAGTGGACGATCAAGAACGAAGTGCTCATATTAAGAAGGGAGTAAGACAAGGCTGTAGTCTTTCGCCCCTACTCTTCAATCTGTACATCGAGGAAGCAATGATGGAAATAAAAGAAAGGTTCAGGAGTGGAATTAAAATACAAGGTGAAAGGATATCAATGATACGAGTCGCTGATGACATTGCTATCCTGAGTGAAAGTGAAGAAGAATTAAATGATCTGCTGAACGGAATGAACAGTCTAATGAGTACACAGTATGGTTTGAGAGTAAATCGGAGAAAGACGAAGGTAATGAGAAGTAGTAGAAATGAGAACAGCGAGATAGTTAACATCAGGATTGATGGTCACGAAGTCAATGAAGTTAAGGAATTCTGCTACCTAGGCAGTAAAATAACCAATGACCGACGGAGCAAGCAGGACATCAAAAGCAGACTCGCTATGGCAAAAAAGGCATTTCTGGCCAAGAGAAGTCTACTAATATCAAATACCGGCCTTAATTTGAGGAAGAAATTTCTGAGGATATACGTCTGGAGTACAGCATTGTATGGTAATGAAACATGGACTGTGGGAAAACCGAAACAGAAGAGAATCGAAGCATTTGAGATGTGCTGCTATAGACGAATGTTGAAAATTAGGCGGACTGATAAGGTAAGGAATGAGGAGGTTCTACACAGAATCGGAGTGGAAAGGAATATGTGGAAAACACTGATAAGGAGAAGGGACAGGATGACAGGACATCTGCTCAGACATGAGGGAATGACTTCCATGGTACTAGAGGGAACTGTAGAGGGCAAGAACTGTAGAGGAAGACAGAGATTGGAATACGTCAAGCAAATAATTCAGGACGTAGGTTGCAAGTGCTACTCTGAGGTGAAGAGGTTAGCACAGGAAAGGAATTCGTGGCGGGCCGCATCAAACCAGTCAGTAGACTGATGAAAAAAAAAAAAAAAAAAAAAAAAAAACGTCATAAGAGTGGCAGATCTCGTTAAACGTGAGATAATGCATACAACAAAGAGATATAGGCCGATACTATTCGATTAGAAGATTAGCGGGGGAAATCTTGAACAGGTCACGTCCTACAAATATTCTCTAAGACAAAAATAAATGACGCACCACGAAGGGAGTACCCGAATGGGGTACGCGTACAGACAAACAAATGACTACAGTTTCGGAAAAGTCTGATAATTTCTTCAAGATAAAGAGCTCCATCAATTTCCTCCGCTCGGGGATTGGGTGTTGTGTTGCTTCATTATCAGTTCACCCTCATCGGCACCGAGATGGCCGAGGCGGCTGCGACTAAAAAGCCTCGCATCAGGAGACTCGGCTTCCCGCAGGTGGGGCCCCAGCAGCAGCCACAGTTGTTATTATTCTCTACACAACGGCAACGATCGCCTACAAGCACTATTACTGCTGATTGTGTCCGATATATCGTTTAGAGGTCCAGTTAAGCTTCTTTGGGGCAGTATTTGCCATTCGAGGGTTGAGTTGGGATTCGGGAGGACAACGGTTCGAGCACGCGACCGGCCAACCAGATTTAGGTTTTCCGTGATTTCCGTAAATTTGGGTATTTTTTACCTTGAGCATTGTTTGCGTCAGGAAAGACGGACTGAAGATCTCAAACAAACCAACCGTAAAGAGAAATAAAAACGTCAGGGGAAATGTCTGAATTATATTCTGAAATCTACTCTACAGTTTCTGAAAAATAGCAGCTACGAATAAAATAATGCTACGAATAATATAATAAGGAATAAAAACTTTTGCCAATGTCACTGTAATCTTTTCAGAGGTAGCAAATGACTTGGGAGAACAGTTGATTGGAATGAATTGTGTCTTGAAAAGTTGTTGTAAGATGTATATGAACAAAAGTAAAATAAGAGTAATGGACTGTAGCAGAATTAAATCAGGCAAAGCTAAAGGAAATGAGGCATTAAAATTAATAGATCAGTTTTGCTATTTGGCCGAAGTAGAGAAAATGTAAAATGTGGACTGGCTATAGCACGAATAGAATTTTTGAAAAAGAGATGTTTGTTAACATCCGGTATAAATTTCAGAGTTAAGAAGACTTTTATGAAGATACATTCTAAGAAAAAAAAAAACGCATCACGAAGGAGTTATGCAAACTGGTCACAAATTGATATTCATACAGGCATCGACGGAAAATGCAAAACTGTGAACCTGGACAGCCAACGGACGAAAGCGTGACGCAGCAATGCGTGACGCAGCAGCCCAATTTGACCGTGTGTCTGGCGGGATAGTGAGCGGAGGACGTGTCCGTACCGGAGTACAAAGCCCTCGCCAATTCCATTCCGCACTTTCAGTTATATAGTAACTGCCTCGCACAAAGACGCGTGAACAACATACACAGATGTCAGCATTTGAGAGAGGAGTGTAGTTGGCCTCAAAGAATCCGTTTGCAATGATTGGCCAGTAGATGGAAATTTGCATAGGAGCGATGCCAGTATTCGGCGATGTTCCCCGGAATGTGTGAACTACGGCCGATGAGGGCGTCAAGAGGGGAGCGGCCGACCTGGACAGAGGGTAGAACACGAGAGCTGAGGCGGCCCCGGCCTCGCATTCATCGCTCCGACGTCCGACTGGTGCTTCACTGAACACGGGGACCGTTAACAGGAGGCTCACAGAGACGGGGCTGAGCCCGTCGGCTCCTTTTGCTCCAACTGCCACTGACCTCTGCACCGACAAGTCTGGCCACACTCGGCCTGGAGTCACATTCACTCGAGTACAACTGTCTTCGGCGACGAGTCCTCATTCCAAGCTCACTTTGTTGCCCTTCGTGGCAAGCCATCGTGGGCTTATATTTCAGGAAGATAACGCCCGCCCATAGACGTCGAGAGTTTCTGCTACCTGTCTTCGCACTTGTCAAACTCTACCTTGGCCACCAAACTCGCTGGATTTCTGCCCAATTGAGAACGTCTGGAGCATTATGGACAGGGCCCTCCAGCCAGCTCGGTCTTTTGACGATCCAACGTCCGAGTTGGACAGAATCTGGCACTACGTCTCTCAACAGCTCTGTCAATGAAGAGCGAGCCAAATAACTGCTCGAATGTGGGCCAGAGGAGGTCCGACGCATTATTGATTTGCTCAATTTTTGAAGATGTTTGCCGGCCGGTGTGGCCGAGCGGTTCTAGGCGCTTCAGTCTGGAACCGCGCGTCTGCTACGGTCGCAGGTTCGAATGCTGCCTCGGGCATGGATGTGTGTGATGTTTAGGTTAGTTACGTTTAAGTAGTTCTAAGTTCTAGAGGACTGATGACCTCTGATGTTAAGCCCCACAGTCCTGAGAGCCATTTTTTGAACATCTTTCCCTCGAATATTCATCAATTTTTTTTGTCTGTGTATGTCCATCACATGTATCGATTTCCGCCCCATTCGGATAATTCCTTAGTGTTGCGTTGCTTTTTATTATTTTTTTAGTGTATTTGTGTGGAGTGTACCCTTGACCAGAAGTGAAATGTGTACGATAAGTAGTTTACACAAATGGAAATACAAGCTGTTGAAATATGACTCTACGAAAAGAAAAAATTAAATTTGTAGATCAAGTAACTAATGCTGACGTCCTGAATGGAAATGGGAAAAAATTATGGCATAACTCGATTAAAAGAAGGGGTCAATTGATAGGACACATCGCGAGGCATCGAGGAATCGTAAGTTTGTAATAAAGGGAAGTGTGTGTGGTGTACGTGTGTGTGTGTGTGCCGGGGAGGGTTGCAGGGCGGGGGGGGGGGGGGGGGGGGGGTAAAAATAATAGAGGGAGACATTTGCTTGAATACAAGATGAATACAAGAATAACGTTGAAATGCGTGTGGGTTGCTCGGTGGCAGTGGTTTTGCAGAGATACAGAGCTTGCGCAGCATGGGCTGGCATGGAGAGCCGCATCAAACCAGTCTTCGGGCCGACGACCACAGAAACATTCCGCGTGCTTGCCTCTGTAATGATATGTGATCTTATCTGAACACAGAACTCTTATGGTACTTATTCATTATTTTTTTGCGTCTTCTTTTTTTTGGGGGGGGGGGGGGAGGGTGTCGACGTAACGATTCGTCGGCAGCGAGGCAGCCGAGCACAAAGAAGGACCGACTGAGCAGCGACGAGGTAGTGACTGGACGGCGGTCCGGACTCGGCTGGAGAGCCACTCTACCGCGTGCCTCGAAGCGACTGGGACCAGGACAACCGCGGAAGGCGTTTACAGGGTGACTATACACTGCCTGACAGTTTCTAACGAACAACTGAAAGTTGCTAAGGAAGAAATTCTGTCAACTGCTACGAAACGGCCAGCACTGGTACGGAAAACGCGACGAATGATACTAAAATGAAATGCAGAGGGCGGGGCGTGTTAACTGCAGCGAAGCACGCAGCGTGCACAGTGGCCGAACACCGCTGCGTATCTTCGCGCGAGGTACTGTCACAGCACATCTGTAATGGAGGGAAATTATTCTGGATCTTGTCCACTTAGGCACCCCCTACGTCTCGACTTTCTGTTTATGGACGACAGTGGCAGCCCACACTGAACGCTGAAGTGTCGCACACACTGGAAAACAAAGATACTGACCGTATGCAATGGCCTGTGCACTCACCGAACTTAAACGCTATAGACCATCCTCGGGATGCTCTCGAAAGAAGTGTTTCTCAACGTAGACCCACTCCCCCAACCGTGCAAGAACTGAAAAACGGCTTCAGAGAGGGGTGGGAAAATATCACTCGAGGACTCCCAACACTTTGATAGCCAATCTCAATTACAGGTCTTAAATGTGCGTTATTGCCTGAGGAGCGCGTGTTCCCTACTCAGAGTCCGATATCGACCTTTATGTTAGAAGTCTGACCGGTCTCAGACATGAACGTTATTTATGTCTTCTATCCTGCTTACCCATGTGCTGTACTGACTTACGTTATAAACACACCACTCCAGCTCTGTTACGTGTCTACTGTGTTTCATTACCTGTCATAATTCCTGTCCAAGAACGTCACAGTTTCTTAGCACATGACAAGCAGCGTAACGAGACATTCGCTACTTGAGCCAGTGCACACAGTAAACTACGCTACTGGCCATTAAAATTGCTACACCAAGAAGAAATGCAGACGATAAACGGGTAATCATTGGACAAATATATTTTACTACAGCCGACATGTGATTACATTTTCACGCAATTTGGGTGCATAGATCCTCAGAAATCAGTACCCAGAACAACCACGCCTCGCCGTAATAACGGCCTTGATACGCCTGGGCATTGAGTCAAACAAAATTTGGATGGCGTGTACAGATACAGCTGCCCGTGCAGCTTCAACACGATACCAATGTTCGTCAAGAGCAGTGACTGGCGTATTGTGACGAGCCAGTTGCTCGGCCACCATTGACCAGACGTTTTCAATTGGTGAGAGATTTGGAGAATGTACTGGCCAGGGCAGCAGTCGACCATTCTCTGTATCTAGAAAGGCCCGTACAGGACCTGGAACATGCGGTCGCGCATTATCCTGCTGAAATGTAGCGTTTCGCAGGGACTGAATGAAAGGTAGAGCCACGGGTCGTTACACATCTGCAATGTAATGTCCACTGTTCAGAGTGCCGTCAATGCGAACGAGACGTGACCGAGACGTGTAGCCAATGGCACCCCATACCATCACGCCGGGTGATAAGCCAGTATGGCGATGACGAATACACGCTTTCAATGTGCGTTCACCGCGATGTCGCCAAACACGGATGCGACCATCGTGATGCTGTAAACAGAACCTGGATTCATCCGAAAAAGTGACGTTTTGCCATTCGTGCACCCAGGTTCGTCGTTGAGTACACCATCGCAGGCGTTCCTGTCTGTGATGCAGCGTCAAAGGAAACCGCAGCCACGGTCTCCGAGCTGATAGTCCATGCTGCTGCAAACGTCGTCGAACTGTTCGTGCAGATGGTTGTTGTCTTGCAAACGTCGCCATCTGTTGACTCAGGGATATAGACGTGGCTGCACGATCCGTTACAGCCATGTAGATAAGAAGCCTGTCATTTCGACTGCTAGTGATACGAGGCTGTTGGGATCCAGCACGGCGTTCCGTGTTACCCTCCTGAACCCACCGATTCCATATTCTGCTAACAGTCATTGGATCTCGACCAACGCGAGCAGCAATGTCGCGATACCATGAACTGCAATGGCGATAGGCTACAATCCGACCTTTCTCAAAGTCGGAAACGTGATGGTACGCATTTCTCCTCCTTGCAGGAGGCATCAGAACAACGTTTCACCAGTCAACGCCGGTCAACTGCTGTTTGTGTATGAGAAATCGGTTGAAACTTTACGCGTGCCAGCACGTTGTAGGTATCGCCACCGGTGCCAGGCTTGTGTGAATGCGCTGAAAAGCTAATCACTTGCATATCACAGCATCTTCCTGTCGGTTAAGTTTCGCGTCTGTTGCACCTCACTTTCGCGGTGTAGCAATTTTAATGGCCAGTAGCGTATTTACCGTGCGGGTAGCCAACTTGATAGGAATCAGGTTGAAACTGTGCGCTACAGGATTTGCGCTGTTAGCCTCGACTCGCCGTTAGGCGCCGCTGCTGCTTCGGCGACGCAGGGCTGGGACGCGAGCACCGGTGCGCCTTACAGCTGCGGACGGTCAGGTCGGATCTGGGCGAGGTGGGCAGGGCCTCACTCTTAAAGCTGTTTCATCAGAACAATTGTAACAGAGCTGCTGTTCTTCTCGATTATCGGCTCATTAAAGAAATACAGACAAATCCTCTTTCCTCATCGGGGTTGAAGAAAATTATTCGGGAGTTCTAACTGGCGATTTTGGATTTGCTCTTGGGGTAGGCTGGCGACTAGTTGCGCTACAGATTATTCAGGAGGAGAATGATGGGCATGTCACGGCTGTTGAACATTCCGTGGTCCAGCAGTAGAGCAAAAGTTTCATTGTCCCACGATGACCCGTTTGCCATGGGGCCGCTCTCAAATAGCGAAAGTTGAAATTATAACCACCCTGTATAGAGGGTGAACATTAATAAAACCGACAAGCTGCAGGGACATATTCTCGACTGGGAATGGGAAAAAAGGGTGCAATGAACATGCGTCCGGAAATGGGTGCGTACAACGACATCAAGCCGTCCCGTAACACAGTACAGCGCCACCCCGCACCCGTGCCGTAACAGTTGTTCAAAGTGGCCTCCGTGGTAGAAATGGGTCGAACTGGTTCATTCCCGTGAACTACTTCATTCATTTCACTCTTTGCGGTGAAGCGTGCAGATGAAGTAGTTCATGCATTAAAAGCCTGGCGAAGTTGCGCAGTTCACCGCTCAGCCGCGGCTACACTCGCTTCGCCTCGTTCGTACAATAAAGCTTCGTAATACTTCATAACTTTACCAACAGATGGCCGAACTATGCAGTAACGTGAACGCAACGTTTTACGTTCTTACAGCGTCTGGGTTAAATAGAGTATGGTCGAAGGGGACAAAGAAAAGATAAACACAGAAGCCTGTCACATATAAAGAAGATATTACATTTAATCTTGCTCGACATTTTCTCATGAAGTGCCCAAAAAAGTCTTTGTCTGCCAAATGAAACGTTATTTGTTGTATTCATGACCAGGGATACCAACGAAATGCAGTCCAGTTTTATGTTCCTTTTAAAATTTAATCCAAAATAGAATGAGTATGAAACTTCCTGGCAGATTAAAACTGTGTGCCCGACCGAGACTCGAACTCGGGACCTTTACCTTTATCGGGCAAGTGCCCTACCATATTTTTTTAATCTCGTTTTTTTTTGTATCTGATCGGGGAGGACGTCGTAAGACACCCTTTTAAGTTCGTTGTTGATCTATTAACTCAGTTTTTTTTTTTTTATTACAGAGGGCAGCTTACCCTCTGACCGGACACGCTGAGCTACCGTGCCGGCACCATCTGAGCTACCGAAGCACGACTCACGCCCGGTACTCACAGATTTACTTCTGCCAGTATCTCGTCTCCTTCCTTCCAAACTTAACAGAGTGAAAATCTCATTCTGGAAACATTCCCCAGGCTGTGGCTAAGCCATGTCTCCGCTATATCCTTTCTTTCAGGAGTGCTAGTTCTGCAAGGTACGCAGAAGACCTTCTGTCAAGTTTGGAAGGTAGGAGACGAGATGCTGGCAGAAGTAAAGCTGTGAGTAGCGGCCGTGAGTCGTGCTTCGGTAGCTCAGATGGTAGAGCACTTGCCCGAGAAAGGCAAAGGTCCCGAGTTCGAGTCTCGGTGGGGCACACAGTTTTAATCTGCCAGGAAGTTTCATATCAGCGCACACTCCGCTGCAGAGTGAAAATCTCATTCTAGAATGAGTATGTTTACCGCTGTCACAAAGTCTATATACCTACGTTTAGTAATTATTCAGACGTTTTCCGGTAGATTTTTTTTTCTTTGAGAATAATAACCCTCCAGATTCAAAACGTAAACTGTCATTGGTACGATTTCAGGTAAAATCCCTCTTTCAGTGTTATTAACAAACCTTCTATTTTCATGTTGGCTGTGCGTGCTCACACAGCCAGCCTCTTCGTTTGTATCTTTAATATTGATCTGTTTGCAAGCGCTGTCAACGGTAGGATCCGTAGACGCGAAGTATAACTGCACAAATAGTCACGGGTAATGACGTGAGCACTGCAGGAAGCAGCTGGCGCTGCCTTCCCCTCGCCCGTCACCCCCCATCCCCTCCTAAACCTATCGTTACCCACAAACACCACGCGATTCGTCGACTGGTAGTAGAGGGAGTTTGAAGTACCAGTTCCTTGAAATTGAGAGGTTATTTCAGACTTGACTGGAGTGAAGCGTTCATTTGAACGACTCATTCACGAGCTCCCCATCACTACTCCGTGGAACTGCAGGTGAGAGGGGTAGCAGCGGCTGTCGTGCAGGGCACACGTTGTCCTACTTTGGCTTACACCGTGTCGGCGAACCATTTGGCTGCAGCTTGTGCTGGGATTCCTCTCAGTATCCTGTAGAACCCGGTCCTCCACATCTGGTGTGCACAAGGTCCACCGCCCACCGGCACGTGCGCCTGTCTGAAGGGGCCCACGATCACACAAACGCCGAAAAGGGCTCCAAGTGTTGTGTAATGTGTTGGTGTCTGTGAGGGTACTTGTTTTGGTGCAGCCGTGCTCCCTCTCGCCCGTTACATAAACACCGTGTTGGCTTGTTCCCGAAACGAATACCGGACCATCTGCTGCTTACAGTTCTCTGCGTCGACCACACTGCCTGCAACGCACGGCGCGACACTTGTCAGCGCCATCACTGTGCCAACGGAGCCTTTCCACACACACGTTCAAAGGAGCCTTTTCCCTTCATTTCTAGTCAGGAATTCGTTCCTGCAGTTGCAAATTAATCACCGCAGTATGCATTAGCGTGAACGGTTCGTATCTTCATTTCGTCTGTGATTAGCTAACCACAGGTATCTTACTTTATTCTTCAGTTTATTATTTGGTGACCAGAGATTAGTGGGCTCTGGGATTAGAAATTAAGAGGCTACGAGAAAGTGCGACATCTCTTACCTATCATCTCACAGGGCGTGACATTACATTGCTTTCGGTGACAGTTTGACATCTATTTGATACAACCCCACTTTTTAAGTAACGGGAAACTGTAGTGTAACGACGCATATGGCTCAATGATTTTTGTTTGAAATATAACCATGTGCAGACTTCGTCACCTACGTCGTTTACAAAACACTTCAAAAAACTATCTAAATTCTTTTAAAGTTCTCTATAAAATATTCTTGAACGAAACTGTAATTAAAACACCTTCAGTTGAGTCGTATGTGCAAAATTACGTAAATCAGTCCAACTGGTTTGCGCAAACTTTTGAAATTTACATGTCGTTTGTTTCTTCTTGGAAGTTATCTCATTTTCGCCATATTAAAATCAGACTGTAAAACCTTTAAGATTGAAAATTCGAAATCAAACTCTTCTGAAAATTAATGTCTTGGAAAAATTCAGTAATAATTCTTCCTCAATATAACTCTTCATAGATAATTCTCGAACACGTATTTAAGCTTTAGAGCATACACTGTTTTATTGTCTTCGTATATGCTCCATACAGATGTGAAGATTAGACTCGAAAAAACGGAACTGAGCCAACCGGAGTGTCCGAGCGGTTCTAGGCGCTTCAGCCTGGAACCGCGCGACCTTACAGTCGCAGGTTCGAATCCTGCCTCGCGCATGGATGTCTGTGATGTCCTTAGGTTAGTTAGGTTTAAGTAGTTCTAAGTTCTAGGGGACTGATGACCTCAGAAGTTAAGTCCTATAGCTCTCAGAGCCAGTTGAACCAAAACAGAACTGAACGAAATACAACATGAACTAAACACTGTGACGTCATTACAATGGAAAATTACAATTTTTTTTATTTACTTGACTGTTGGAGGTTCGACGCAACAACCCGGACACAGGACCTGCTGCTCTTTGGCCGTTGACCCGCGACGTCTAGTGGCCTGCAATTTTCTTTTTGGTTCCGGCAGTGAAGATGTTGATGCTGTTTCGGCGAGTTGCGGTGCTCTCTCCAAACTTGAAACATATGAAACAAAAATACAAAACTTTAAATATTTTGCAAACATAACAAAATATTACAAATACATAAACAAAACACTAAATTGAACTTATATTTGCCTGCAAACTGAGCCGATCCTTGTGGTTTGGTGACGCTTTAATTTCGCGCCCCATCACAAAACACGCAAGTACTGAACTGCAGCATTTCACTGAACGACGTTGGGCGCTGTACACAGATGACTCCAAAACGCACGAGAGAATGTGATACGCTTTCTACAGCCCCTCTAACGGCACCTATCAAATTAGTATACTTCCTCTTGAAACCTCCATCTATACAGCGGAGCTACTGGCCATACGAGAAGCCATTATTATCTAATGCAGACATTTAAGATCCCATTAATACTCACTGACTCCGAAAGCTTTATGGAGAGATTACGAAACAAAACTCGACAAGCATGCTAACAGATTGATTTGGGAGATACTGGAGACCATCGCAGAATCGGGAAAAAATGACACATACATCCACTTCCTGTAAATAAAAGGACATCTCGGAATTTTATATAACAAAATAGACGACCACCCAGCAAAGAGTAGCAGTACCGAAGGGCATTTGCCTCCAACACCAACAACATCAAAACTACGACCACGAAAGCTGGTCACCATGACGGCAACCGTAAATGGTACGTATCACAACATAAGCCAGACGCCTAGCGCCCTAATAATGTGGACGTCTTTCCTCGACTGTGCTTCACTATGTCATGTGACATCCGTCACCGGCATGAGGTTAGATCTCGGATGTTACTCCGCACATTTAAATAGTACAAAAATTCTAGCATCTGGCCTTTGTGATCGGCATCAAACCGACATGGAAGATCTACTTATAAATATGTACTACTCCTGATATTTAATATGCATATTGCACCAAAAATGCGCGGTTTTGATACATCATCGTTGTGCGGTAGATCTGAAAAGGTACATTTTCGTAAAAAACAAGTTATAACACTAAAAACATCAAATATTGGAAGCTGTTACCTAGCCATACTCAGTTTCCTGTTATTTTATTGTGACTGATCGTAGCTGAAACGATTCGTTTTGGAAAGATCCTCAGTTTACTCAATCCTCAAGAGCTCCTATTCGTACCACGTACTCCACTGAGACAGAAAACCCACCAAATACAATGCTCAACACTATACAGTACGGTGGTTCCTGTGTTCTAGTGGTCGCGCTCTGCTGGCCAAGTTCCTCTCCACTAGGCAAATATCAAGTACGCCAGCTTCTTTATTCCACGCCCCGCACCGTAGCGGAGAGGGCGGTTCCACGGTGTGACGTCAGCAGCGCCTCGTCGAGGCCCACGAGAAACACAGGCCGTAGCGCTGACGTCACAGCACGTGACAGAGCAGGTCTCACGAGGGCCAGCAGCCGTCTCCGGCGGGGAGCATGGAACTGCTTCAGACTGGTTTAGTAATTCTTTACTGCATGTATAAATGCATGCAAGTTCTTGACATCACACGACAAAACAAGACGTTTAATGGTTATTGAATAACATATTGACTCTCTGTGGGCCTCGCAGGGAGCTGAGCTGTCGCTAAGTGTGGCGGACAAGCCGATTAGTGTAACACCACAGATTCGTTGCAGGGCCCGTACCTCTCGTTGTTGGCCCCGCACCTCACGACAGCTTTTGTGTGGCACGGAAAAGATGAGGTATCCACCCACAAAAATCTCACCACGTACCAAGTTAGATAAAGCATTTAATAGCCAAACTGAAATTATATGTGCTTCACAACTTCTACTCTGTAGAAGAATTTCTGAACGTGCAAATGTGTGTGTGTGTGTGTGTGTGTGTGGGTTTTTTTTTTTTTTTTTTTTTTGAGAGGCTGAAACAGGTGTCAATATTACTGGTCCATTAGCTTAACATGTTATGGATGCCAAAAATAATGAGACGAATGAATTACAGAGAACTGGAAAAACTGCTAGAAGCTAACAGTACAGAAGAGCAGTTGCGGAGAAACATAGTATTAAATTATTAAATGAAACTGTGCTGACCTTACAGCTTATCTTACGAGACAGACTGAAGAAAGGGAGACATACGTTAATATCATTTGTGCATTCGGAGAAAGATTTTGACAATGTTCACTGGAAAATACTTCCGTAAATCCTGTAGGTAGCAGCAGTAATATACCGACAGAGAAAAGTTATCTGCGACTGGCACGGAAACCGGACTGCCGATGTAAGAGTCGAAGGGTGTGAAAGGAAAGATGTGTGACTGGGTTGTAGTCTCTCTCCAATGTTATTTAATCTGTAAATTGAGAAATCAGTAAAGGAAACCGAGGAGAAATTTGAAAATGAAGTGAAGTTTAAGAAGAAGAAATTAGAAATGTGCTGTTAGTTGGTGACACTATAATTATGTCAGAGACAGCAAAAGACTTTCAAGAAGAGCGGAAGAGAATGGATAGTGTGATAATGAGTAAAACAAGGTCAGCGGAATCTAGTCAGATGAAGGCAGGCACTGCTGAGGGAACTAGATAAGCAAATGAGGCACTAAAAGTAGTTGATCAGTTCTGCCATTTGGGCAAAAAAAGGCATCTATCCGATGACTGTAGCAGAAAGGTTATGTAATGTAGACCGGCAACAACAAGAAAATAATTTTTGAATAAGATAAACTTTAGCCCACCAGTGCAAACCCAAGTATTTTCTGAAGATGTTTGTGAACATTGTTGCGTTGTACAGAACGAAATATAGAGAATAAGCAGTTCAGATATGAGCCGTGTTGCGGCTCTCGTTGGTGCCGTGTGTAGGTTTCTGCCAGACCGTATCGTTTAGTTGGCACGGTTGCATTGTTTGTCTTCTTCATGTGTTCACTGGCGCCACTCGGTTACATAAGCGTTGCCTGTCCGCTAGTGGCAGCAGCGGCACTTATCGATATGTAGCTCTGCTGCCCTACCTTTGGAGCACCGTCTGTCACTGGCCCTTGTACTTTATCTTATTATTGTATTATTAAGTTACCATAATTTGTCTCGCCTGTTTGGTGATCTGATGTTTGTTTTTTTAAATTAACTTTTGCTATGCCATTTGGCGTTTCACAGTATATTTGTTAAATTATTTTTATAATTGCCATTTTTGGCGTTAAAGTCCTTCAGCCGTGATTGTGGTTACGTGTCTTAAAGGTCAGATTTGACCTCATGGGCTTGTTTTCAAAAATTATTTATTAAAATAAATGAGTGAAATTGCAATAGTAATTGATTCGCGCCCCGTCCACAATAGGAACCCCATCCTGCCTTCCTTAGTTACCAGGTTTCACTGGTAGCAGAGCGTGGTTACGACTGTAATATCGCCACTTCAGTTACTGTTGGTTTGATTGGTTAAGCCTTGTTATTGTCGTACGGTTCTGTCTTTGCTGTTTGGTTCTGTTTTAGGGGATCAACACTGTAATGGCCAACCTAATGAGGGCAGTGTTCCAGACTTAGCAGCCCGTTTGCGTGCTACCGTTCTACAGCCGGTTGACGTCATGCCCGATGTTGTGGGTGAGACAAAGGCAGCCAATTGGTTTTTGTTTGAAGCTGTTAGGAGTCTCGAGGACAATACTGTCTTTTTAGAAGGGACTCAACCTAGTGACATTCAGTTAGACACGGTGCGGGCGCAGCCGGTACAATTAGCCAACCGGATGACTTAAGGCCATTAAAACTAGAGGATCGTGATAAGGAATGAACCGCCGAGTTGGGGTCCTTGGTTAATGAACTGCAGTTTCTGTTCACGTGTTTAGAGCTTGATGCGAAGAGAACCGGGGAGAAGGGTTTGTTACATTCCGGGCGGTGCGTTAGCGAGCACGGAAATAACGCCCTAATGTCGTCCGAGGGGTTAGACCAGGCGTTTGCTAAGCTACCTGTTGCATCTGTTTGGAGACATCACAGAATCAGTTATAGACCGACACGAGTAAATTGGAAGGTTGTTATGATTGCTGGTTCGCTTTGAGCAACACGTTGATGCGTCTGGTGTTTCCCATCAGGCGAATTGAGGACCATGGTATCCAGGGCCATGGCAGAAGGCTTATCCTTGCATCAGTTGAGGGAACTTGTGATTAGCGAAAGGCTGACCACGGGAGTTCGCAAACAACTCGCTTCTCGCCATATTCGGCAGATGCAGCAAGATAAAGAGGAGTTACGTCAATACGTGAAAAGGGTTAAGATGGCCTGCTCGGCCTTGTTAGTTGATTTGCCAGAGCGGCAGCTTGTTTCAATTGTCCTGAGGAAAATGCGAGCGGCGGATAAGTCACACTTTGCTTTTCGTAGACGTCGCTCTACTTGGGAAGAACATCGTGCCGTCGTTGTAGCGATATTCGCGTTGCCGTTCGCGGACGACGGATACCGTGAAGTTAAGGTTCAGCCCGCGGGGGTTATAGAGGGGAACTCCGCATTAGGAACATCAGTTGAGTCTGCTACAGGGGAATCGCAGCGTTGTTTCAGGTGCGGTCGAGCAGGCCATTCAGTTCGTACTCGCGCTCAGCCGCGGACACTCAGAACCAATAAATGACGCCCGGCTGGGCAGCGACCCTGGGGTCGAGGCTTCAAACCCTGGTGAGACCGTGTCGCTGCTCCATCATCACCCCCACCGCCTTGTATTTGTTCTCGAGTAGGCCGTGAACCCATTTGTGCCGTTTTGGATTCTGGTAGCTCCTTTTCATTCTTGAGCTTGGGATGGTTTCTTGAGTTTGGCCGTCTTGCGAGACTTAAGCGGGTCCCTTCTTCGGTGCGGAGGTGTCGGGTTGTGACCTCCCCTCTCCTGCTTTCTGTCTCTTGCTCCATCGTCGTCGTTTTCTTCTTTCCTTCTCGGTTGTCCAAACCCTTTTCCTTCTTCTTTTGTCGTACCGCGGCTATATCTCGTCCAAGAGGCGGCACTCGTACACCACGTGTTCTGGGGTGCCTGGTGCGGCCCCACAGTCACACGCTGGTGCGGTCCGTTTCCCGAACCGGCATAAGTATGCCGGGTAGGGCCCATGACCTGTGAGGAAGTGCAGTAGTCCTCGTGACGGTATAAAGTGTTTTAATTGCAGTCTTTCCCTGATGTTGGGCAGCAGTTCGTGTGTTCTGCGACCAGTTTCTTCGTTGTCCCATTGTTCTTGCCAGAGTTCTTTCCCCCGTGCGTTTAATTTCCATTTTGTTTCCCACATGAACCCCATTACATCAACTATTTTATCCCTGTTTCCCTTTTTAACCCAGTACCATGTTTCTTGCTCTCTGATTTTTATATCAAGCGGACAGAGCCCCATTAGTACCGTTAGCGCTCCTCCCGGTGTTGTTCTGTATGTCCCTACTGATCTGAGAAGCATGTTTCGCTGCACTCTTCTCACAGCCATGGCAGGCGTAACCCTCGTGAGTCTGTGGGCCCAGACTCCTGACGCATATCCTACAATTGAAGTTAGTATGCTGTTGTGGTATAGTTCGATTAATTCTGGTGGCAGGTAGAATCGTTTGTGACCAATCGCTATTAAATTGTTTAGTGTTTCTAACGATCTCTGTGTTACGGTGTCAATATGTGATGCATAAGTCAACCTCTCATCGACGATTACGCCCAAGTATCGCGCCTCATGGGGTCGAAGAACTGGTGATCCATCTATTCTTACAGTCAGATTCCTCACTAATTGTCGTTTTAGAAGTAAGTACGTAGACTTAGTTGGTGAAATCTTCATTTTGGTCATGTGGCACCATGTACTCAAGATTGATATGGCCCTCTCAATTTTCGGCTCTAACCCCTCGCGGCTACGGCCGCCAACCAGCAGGAGGAGGTCGTCCGCGTAGGCTATGCCCTCTAGCACATCCTCGCTGTTCTGTAGGTTGTCCGAGAGGGGTTCCATGTTAATATCCCAGAAGAGTGGCCCCAGGACAGATCCCTGTGGACACCCCTTGGTGACCTTTTTACTTATTCTCCCGCTAGGTGACGATAGCCAAACCTCCCTATTCTCACAATAGCTCCTGAGACAGCCATATGGCGACCCTGGGCACTGGTTCTCTCGCAAGTGGGAGAAGAGCGAGGGCCATCACAGGTTGTCAAAGCCGCCACTGATGTCCACCATGATGCCGACCACGTATTTGTGCGGGGTAGAGGCACAGACCTCGGCAGCCAGGGCGATGGCGTCATACGCCGGTCTCCCGGCCCTGAAGCCGAACTGTCTGTCACTCATCCCGCTCAAAACTCGGTGTGCTGCGAGTCTGTCTGCCAGCAACCTCTCAAAAAGTTTCCCCAGTGTGTCTAGTAAACAGATGGGCCTGTAGGACTTAGATTCTTGTGGATCTTTGTCTAGGCTTTACTTGATTATTACTACTGTGGCCAATTCCATATTTGGGGGAATTTCCCGAGCAGCAAGCACTCGTTGTATAACTTTGTGAGAGGTGCTACCAGCTGGGGGGCCAGAAATTGCACCACCTCTGCAGTGATGCCGTCCGGGCCAGGAGCCATGCCTCTTTTGAGGGCATTTTGGGACACAAACGTTCCAGCTATCATTGTTTTGTAAATACTACCTCAGATTGTGAAGTACGTTGAGACTCAGCGTCAGCAGAACGCTTCTGCTTAACTTGATCCCTAACAGTCTTCCAACGTAGGTCTTCGACTTGCAACTCTGGCAGCTTTCGACGCAGTTCTGAAACTGGTCCTTCGCAGTAATTTAGAGATATTTCCATTATTTTAAAACTTAAAGATAGCTCATCATCTTCTTCATTATTCTCCCTTTCGGTAATCGAGATAAAGCATAATAAATTACGTTGTCTTTTCCTCTTATGTATTGCACCGAAATGTTGTATTCTTGTAACAACAGGGCACATCGGGTTAACCTTGAATGAAATATTCGACTCGTCAAGATATATGATAAAGCCTTATGATCACAGTATATCGTAATCCACTTGCCATAAACAAAATATCTGAACTTCTTGAGTGCCCAAGTTACAGCTAGAAGCTTTAATTCCGTGCTACAGTATGCTCTCTCGCATTTAGACAGTGTTCTGCTTGGAAACCCTATAATTTTAATGGTCTTCAGGTCATGCGGATCATCTACTTGCAACAATGTGGTGCTTAAGCCTGTTTCTGAGGCATCTGTTGCAATACAAAAGTCTTATTCAAATTTCGGATGGTGCAGGAATTGTGCATTAATCAAAGCATACCGGATTTTATCAAATACATGGCCGCATTCATGGGTCCATTTCCAAATAACGATCTTCCGCAATAGGGGTAATAAGCAATCTTGGCTAATTATTTGCTCAGGCAGAAATCGACGGAAGAAGGAAGCTAGGCCCAAAAAACACTTTAATTCTATTTTACTCCGAGGATACGGACACTCTTTGATGGCTTTCATCTTCTTGGAGTGGGGCATAATTCCTCCCGGCGTAATTACACTCCTGGAAATGGAAAAAAGAACACATTGACACCGGTGTGTCAGACCCACCATACTTGCTCCGGACACTGCGAGAGGGCTGTACAAGCAATGATCACACGCACGGCACAGCGCACACACCAGGAACCGCGGTGTTGGCCGTCGAATGGCGCTAGCTGCGCAGCATTTGTGCACCGCCGCCGTCAGTGTCAGCCAGTTTGCCGTGGCATACGGAGCTCCATCGCAGTCCTTAACACTGGTAGCATGCCGCGACAGCGTGGACGTGAACCGTATGTGCAGTTGACGGACTTTGAGCGAGGGCGTATAGTGGGCATGCGGGAGGCCGGGTGGACGTACCGCCGAATTGCTCAACACGTGGGGCGTGAGATCTCCACAGTACATCGATGTTGTCCCAGTGGTCGGCGGAAGGTGCACGTGCCCGTCGACCTGGGACCGGACCGCAGCGACGCACGGATGCACGCCAAGACCGTAGGATCCTACGCAGTGCCGTAGGGGACCGCACCGCCACTTCCCAGCAAATTAGGGACACTGTTGCTCCTGGGGTATCAGCGAGGACCATTCGCAACCGTCTCCATGAAGCTGGGCTACGGTCTCGCACACCATTAGGCCGTCTTCCGCTCACGCCCCAACATCGTGCAGCCCGCCTCCAGTGGTGTCGCGACACGAATGGAGACGTGTCGTCTTCAGCGATGAGAGTCGCTTCTGCCTTGGTGCCAATGATGGTTGTATGCGTGTTTGGCGCCGTGCAGGTGAGCACCACAATCAGGACTGCATACGACCGAGGCACACAGGGCCAACACCCGGCATCATGGTGTGGGGAGCGATCTCCTACACTGGCCGTAAACCTCTGGTGATCGTCGAGGGGACACTGAATAGTGCACGGTACATCCAAACCGTCATCGAACCCATCGTTCTACCATTCCTAGACCGGCAAGGGAACTTGCTGTTCCAACAGGACAATGCACGTCCGCATGTATCCCGTGCCACCCAACGTGCTCTAGAAGGTGTAAGTCAACTACCCTGGCCAGCAAGATCTCCGGATCTGTCCCCCATTGAGCATGTTTGGGACTGGATGAAGCCTCGTCTCAAGCGGTCTGCACGTCCAGCACGAACGCTGGTCCAACTGAGGCGCCAGGTGGAAATGGCATGGCAAGCCGTTCCACAGGACTACATCCAGCATCTCTACGATCGTCTCCATGGGAGAATAGCAGCCTGCATTGCTGCGAAAGGTGGATATACACTGTGCTAGTGCCGACATTGTGCATGCTCTGTTGCCTGTGTCTATGTGCCTGTGGTTCTGTCAGTGTGATCATGTGATGTATCTGACCCAGGAATGTGTCAATAAAGTTTCCCCTTCCTGGGACAATGAATTCACGGTGTTCTTATTTCAATTTCCAGGAGTGTATGTGTCCGAGAAACTTTAGTTGATTCTTGGAGAAGTTTGACTTCGTCAGATTCACCATCACTCCGTACTCTGAGAACTTGAATACTTTTTCTATCAAATCGAGATGCTCCTCCCGTGTCGTAGTCGCGATCAAAAGGTCGTCTACATACACGGTTACTCTGTCAAGTAGATCTAGTCCTAGTACGGCATCTAATACGGAAATAAACACTCCTCCGCTGATGTTTAAGCCGAATGACATAACCATTAATCGATTGCTTCTCTCAAGAAAGATAAAAGCAGTGTACTTCCGTGGTTCAGGTGATATTCTCGTCTGCCAATAGGAACTCCTCATATCCAGATATGTCTTCTAAATTCTCTGGTCTCGTTAGTACCGGAACAACAATTTTGATAATTTCCCTGGTGTCAAGACCAGTCTTACATCACCAATCGACTTTAAGACAGCCGAGAGAGGGCTCGAACATGAAGAGTTAGCGGGCTCTATTATTCTCCACTCTGATTTCTTCTTTCGCCGCCCCTCCCCTGGACCACGGAACAGAGTAGGAAGTGCAACAAAAGGCTTCCTCAGGATATGTTTGAATGCCAAACTCGAACTCCTTCATGATTCCTGGACGTTTACCAAATACTGGTGCACAATTAGTTAACAAGCAGAGTAGTCTTCCCTCTGATCCGACATCAGATATTCGGATTCACAGACTTTGACTCGTATTGTGTTGTGATCTATCTCTTCTTCAGAAGATTCGATAAAGTAAATTTCATTGTTATATCGCACTTAACACCAATATAGCTAACCATGAGATTTATACAACAACACTTTGGGACTACTTGGCCCTTCACCATAGGAATTGTTACCACCTCGCTTCCAGAGTCCAACGTCCACGTTCGTTCTTTTAAATTAATTACTGCTCCAGATCCACACAAAAAATCAAGACCCAAAAAACAAGGCACGGCCATTTTCGAAACAATCAGGAAGGTGCTTTCTATAGAAGCCCCCCGCATTATAACGTCGACTCGTGCCTGTTTTGAGACACCAAATGCGCCGGTACAGTGCATCCAGTAACAGGAAACGCTAACACTCTCCCTTCTCGACTGATCTGTTTATAACGATCTTGCGCCATTACGCTAATGGCTGCGCCTGTGTCGAGCAAGATTTCAATATCGATGCCATTTATTACTGCTTACACCACAGCTTGTAAAATTCGCTCACATTTATTGGACATTTTCGTAACTTCTTCACTCAACTCTTCCCAAGTCCAAATCATTGTTATATCTCAATACAGTATTGAAAACTGATGCCTGCCCTCCTTTTCATCCCCAGTCATCCTAGAAAGGCTTTTGGAGGCCGGTTTTAGTTTAACCTTTCGGCAGGTGTCTTCATCGGTGGTTCATGAGATTCAGCTACACGAATGTTGTGTCCAGAGTTTGGTAGTGGTTCCCTCCGTAATTCCGGTGGTCAATCATTCATTGTTATCCGTCCTTGTGATTCTGATGCTCGTGCAGCTCGTTGCGCATCATCTGCCCACCGTTGTACCCCATCAGGGTCTTCTTCCGGATATCTGTTCGCGGTCACGACTAGCCTTTCTCGTATTGATATAATTTAGTCAAAAAAATGGCTCTGAGCACTATGGGACTTAACATCTATGGTCATCAGTCCTCTAGAACTTAGAACTACTTAAACCTAACTAACCTAAGGACAGCACACAACACCCAGCCATCACGAGGCAGAGAAAATCCCTGACCCCGCCAGGAATCGAACCCGGGAACCCGGGCGTGGTAAGCGAGAACGCTACCGCACGACCACGAGATGCGGGCATAATTTACTCGATTACCATTACTCCCATAGGTTTTCTTAGTGTAATGAGCATCACGTTTATATTGATCTCTTTCACTGTTAGTTTTATGATAGCCATAAGACGTCGTTTGCTTTCTTTCTGGTACTGTACGCTTAGCAACCCTATCTCTGTTGTCGTCATTACAACCACCACCGCGATTATTAATACCCGCATCATTACGCTGTGTAGCAGACCATTGATTATTACTCCGAACTTTGGCATCTTCCTAAATCGTATCAATAGAATCAACTACAGACAAAAATTGTCCCACATTACATTCAGGAACATTTATCAGTTTTTCGCGAATATGAATTGGCAACCTTCCCTTTAAAATGCGTATTACTTCCCGATGTGAGATGGGCTCGCTCCAATATCTCGTTTTGTTAATGTATTTTTCGAAATACCGTCGCAGTAAACTTCGCTCACTGTTATAATATTCAGGTTGGTACATTTCCTTACGCAACCGTTCCTGTTTGCTCTTGGACCAGTATTTTGACAGAAAAGCTGCTCAAATTCTGCACAAGTACTACAGTTCTCGCTTGCTTCTGCAGCCCACAGTGCTGTTTCACCTGTGATTTTGGATACGATGAACTTAAACTTATCTTGTTCCCACCAATTATGTGGAAAAATACGCTTGAAGTTATTTATGAAAATTTTTGGATGGATGTTGTCCTTTACTGACGAAAAGGTCAGAAACTGCCTGCTTCTAAATATGCTGGTTTCAGCTTTTAGAGACGACAGACACCCTCTCTGAACAACCAGTCTGCACGCTAAACAACACAGCGACATCAAGAAATAAGGAGAATAAAAGAATCTGGACTCGATAGACCATGACAACTGTTGGCCTGGAAAGTTGTGTAGTCGAGACTTTCAAGCAGCTCTGTAGCAGTAAGCGCCTGGATGGTCGGCAACCCGTGCAGCACATGAGATAAGCAGGCAGCATACGCCTCAAGGTTCAAATCGCTCTGAGCACGATGGGACTTGACATCTGAGGTCATCAGTCCCCTACAACTCAGAACTAGTTAAACCTAACTAACCTAAGGACATCACACACATTCATGCCCAAGGCAGGATTCGAACCTGCGACCACAGCGGTCGCGCGGTTCCAGACTGAATCACCTAGAACCGCTCGACAACAACAGCCGGCCTCTCCTCAAGGAAGAGCGCTAAATATTGCGGTTGTAGAGAGGCAAAAACAGGTGAGAACAAGGGGACTCTCCACATTGACGGTCTAAGCAGTTATTACTGCGCTTCAGACCTCAGACGCAGCACAGCATCATCTCGCGTTAAAGCATGCAGTCACCTGGTTGGATTCCCATTTCTATAAATTGTGCATAGCAAATTATTTCATAATTGTTCAGTGTCCTGATGAGCCGAACACATACACTACATGACTACTTAAAGAGTCAGTATAAAGAAAACTATTCCGATGGTTAATAAGGGAAACTATTCCGAAAATTAATAAAGAAACCATTCCGAAGATTAAGCTAAGACCTCACGTACGTTACTGGACAGACTGTACAAGCGTACACTGCTATTGCCTTTATAGTTGCCCTTCTCCAATAAGGCAAGAAGGACTCCTCTACAAATTCGCAAGTGTTAGTTGTTGTTGTGGTCTTCGGTCCGAAGACTGGTTTGATGCAGCTCTCCATGCTATTCTATTCTGTGCAAGGCTCTTCATCTCCAAATAACTACTGCAACCTTCATCCTACTTACTGTATTTATCGCTTGGTCTCCCTAAATAATGTTCAGCCCCCACCCCCCATTCCCATCCCCCCACTTCCCTTCAACACTAAATTGGTGATTTCTCGATGTCTGGGAAGTGTCCTACCAACCGATCCCTTCTTCTTGTCAGGTTGCACCACGAATTTCTTTTCTCCCCAATTATGTTCAGTGCCTCCTCTTTATTTACGTGATCTACCCATCCAATCTTCAGCTTTCTTCTGTAGTAACACATTTCAAAATCTTCTATTCACTTTTTGTCGCTTTCATACATGGTTATACTCCAGACAAATACTTTCACAAAAAACTTCCTCACACTTAAATGTACATTCGATGTTAACAAATTTTTCTTCTCCAGAAACCCTTTTCTTGTCATTAGCAGTCTACATTTTATATCCTCTCTAATTCGGGTATCGTTAGCTATTTTACTGTCCAAATAGCAAAACTGATCTACTATATTAAGTGTCCCGTTTCCTAATCTAGTTCCTTCAGCATCACCTGCTTTAAGTCCACTACATTCCATTATCCTTATTTTGCTTTTTTTGACGTATATCTTCTACCCAACTTTCAAGACAACGCCTATTCCGTTTAGCTGCTCTTCCAAGTCCTTTGCTGTCTCTGACAGAATTAGAGTGTCATCGAAAAAACTCAAAGTTTTTATTTCTTCTTCCTGGACTAAAGCTCCCATTCCAAATTTTTCTTTTGTTTCCTTTGCTGCATGCTGAATGTACAGAGTGAATAACTTCGGGGGATAGCTTACAACCCTGTCTCACTCCCTTTTCAACCATTGTACCCTTTCATGCTCCTCGACTCTTATAACTGCTGTCGGGTTTTGTAAATAGCCTTTCACTCACTATATATTACCCCTACTATCCGCAGAATTTCGTATTCCAATCAACATTGTCAAAAGCTTCGTCTAGTCTACAAATGCTATTAATGTAGGTTAGCCTTTCCTTAACCTATCTTCTAAGATAAGTCGTAGGGTGAGCATTGCCTCACACGTTGCTAAATTTCCCGAGAATCCAAAGTGATCTTCGCGATATCGGCTTTTACCTTTTTCTCTATTCTTCCGTGAAGAATTCCTGTTTGTATTTTGCAGCCATGAGTTATTAAACCGGTAGTCCGATACTATTCATAACTACCAACGCCTGCTTTCTTCTGAATTGGAATAAAAATACATCTTGAAGTCTGAGGGTATTTTGCCTGTTCATGCATCTTGCACATTAGATGGAAGATTTTTATCATGGCTGGCTCTCCAGAATAATTCTGATGGAATGTCATCTACTCCCCGGGCCTCGTTTCGACTTCGGTCTTTCAACGGTCTGTCAAATTCCCCTCGCAGTATCATATCCCTCACCTATCCTGACAGCGATGTATGCTGCTAAAAGTGACCCAAAGTATAAGGGACTAGTCAAAGCAACCCGCGTTCCACCGACACCCAACGCATCACGTGGTGCTACCGCCCTCGTCGTTCCTGCCCTTGTAGCTCTCTCAGCGATGGGTTGAGTGGCTGGTGGCGGTGCGGCTACTACAAGAACCGTCAACAACACCCACGACTCTCAGGAGCAGCTAGAGGGAGCAACAGGATATAACCACAGGACTATACCTGAAACCATACAAGAAAGGAGTAGATCTCTTCGTAAGTAAAAAAAGCCCATTAACCATCCTGCCTTGTAGACCACTTGCAAATATAGGGGAAAATTCAGCATTACAACGTTCCCAGGTGTGTTAATTAGGAATACATAACCAAAGGCTGCGTGGAAATCTAGAGAATGTGAATTGAGATGTTACTGGGGGCCTCGGCACCCACTGGGTAGCGGTATGTCAAGGAAAATACAAATAATATCTACTGTTTCGATTCATTTGGAGACCTGCAACCTCCAGAAGAATTACAGCGATAATTCACTGGCAGAAGACGTGTGTTCTAAAATTTTCATTGCTACGAAGACTTTAATAATTACCTGTGTGGACATCTGTGCATCGTGTTCCTCCTAACGTTTACAAAGAAACGTATATACAAAGAGGTGCATTAAGCATCCATTATTCAGCTGAGGTTAAGTTGCAAAGTCGTATATAGTGCGACTTTAAACGAAAAATCTTTGGTATTACACTCTAATTACTTCCCATCGACCGATTTAAGCAGTGGAAAGTGGAGTATTGTGCTGATTGGACTGGAGACATACAACAGCATTCTAAATTTCACGGAGTCTAAGAATAAAATTCATCTGCAAATTGTGGAAATTGTGGAAATAGAACCTTTTGCCAACGACACTGACGATTTTAATGATGTTTTAAAACATTCTCAAAAGGGATAGTGCTACACCCAAACTTCAGTACAATTAAATCTGAAATAAAGACGTAGAATGCAATGTCTGACTTTACAAGAAAGTTCAGGAGAACTACTGCGTTTCATAAAAGGACAGTTTTTGAAATACGATAGTAACAAATTTTACCGATCAGATCGGGGAGCGGACATACTTCCTGTTAGCACAATCCGTGTTGAACGTAACATTGCAACAAACTCCTGTCTCAGCACTAGGTTGCTTCATACAATTTTCGGATTCTTCCCATCAGTTGGAAATGGTTCTAAGAACGTTGAGACCCCTCCCAACGCTATACACTTTCCAGGAACGCTTCAGACTTTGGACTATTTGGAGCTGCGTATTATGAATGAGGATCATGACGTTGTTGACTTTGATGGTGAGAAATCGTTGTGTGACCTCATCTAACGTGGGACCAGCAGTGACCTCCAACGGGCAGAGACTTGTCTCTAAATGACAAAATGACAGACAATATGTAATATCAAATAGCTACAGCTAATTGTTGTTGTTGTTGTGTTGTTGTTGTTGTGGTCTTCAGTCCTGAGACTGGTTTGATGCAGCTCTCCATGCTATTCTATCCTGTGCAAGCCTCTTCGTCTCCAAGTACCTACTGTAACCTACATCCTTCTGAATCTGCTTAGTGTATTCATCCCTCGGTCTCCCTCTACGATTTTTACCCTCCACCCTGCCCTCCAATACCAAACTGGTGATCCCTTGATGCCTCAGAACATGTCCTACCAACTGATCCCTTCTTCTTGTCAAGTTGTGCCACAAACTTCTCCCCAATCCTATTCAGTACTTCCTCATTAGTTATGTGATCTACACATCTAATCTTCAGCATTATTCTCTAGCACCACATTTCGAAAGCTTCTATTCTCTTGTTGTTATCCAAACTATTTATCGTCCATGTTTTACTTCTATAGATGGCTACACTCCATACAAATACTTTCAGAAACGGCTTCCTGACACTTAAATCTATACTCGATGTTAACAAATTTCTCTTGTTCAGAAATACATTCCTTGCCATTGCCAGTCTACATTTTATATCCTCTCTACTTCGACCATCATCAGTTATTTTGCTCTCCAAATACCAAAACTCCTTTACTACTTTAAGTGTCTCATTTCCTAATCTAATTCCCTCAGCATCACCCGACTTAATTCGACTACATTCCTTTATCGTCGTTTTGCTTTTGTTGATGTTCATCTTATATCCTCCATTCAAGACACTATCCATTCCGTTCAACTTCTCTTCCACGTCCTTTGCTGTCTCTGACAAAATTACAATGTCACCGGCGATCCTCAAAGTTTTTATTTCTTCTCCATGGATTTTAATACTTACTCCGAATTTTTCTTTTGTTTCCTTTACTGCTTGCTCAATATACAGAGTGAATAACATCGGGGAGAGGCTACAACCCTGTCTCACTCCCTTCCCAACCACTGCTTCCCTTTCATGTCCCTAGACTCTTATAACTGCCATCTGGTTTCTGTACAAATTGTAAATAGGCTTTCGCTCCCTGTATTTTACCCCTGCCACCTTCAGAATTTTAAAGAGAGTATTCCAGTCAACATTGTCAAAAGCTTTTTCTAAGTCTACAAGTGTTAGAAACGTTAGTTTGCCTTTCCTTAATCTAGCTTCTAAGATAAGTCGTACAAATAAAAAATGAGAATCGCTACCCAAACCGATAGCAACTAGAACACTAACTTGCAAAACAAAAAGTGTACCAGCTTATGCACCAACCTAATAACATGAGGGAATGTCTTAACAAATACACCTACCTGAAATTTAAATGAAGCTCATACGATTTGAGTATACGTTTTACAGGATTCCGGATGACGATTTTTCTCAAGTATACCATTTTTGAGTTGTGTCAGTGATCTTGCCAGAGTGCGATATGTTGTGGAAGCCTTCTGACATTTGTGAGGCGCTCAACAAACTTGGCACGGGGCTTGTGGCGCTGGAGGGCGCCAAGAATGGTGGTTGTGGTTGGGCCACACGTGCCGTACCGTCCACTACAGCAGGAGTAAAGCTACGTAATGGAGGCCAAATCACCAAACGAATGCATTTCAAATATTGTTATTGTCCCGTAGAGTTTTTTTAAAGTTAATACTGTTTAATACCAGAGCTTCGGGTCAATACCTAATCCGTTAACTAGTAGAAGGGAGTAAAGATTGACTGTGTGCGGTATATTATTGCTCTGTTTCCATTGAGCGGCTTGTTCATTCAAGAATTAGTGTTTTTATTACAAGTACTGTAGTCTACATGAGGTGCTGTTTACACTGGTGAACCTTATTTAACGTTGCTCGAGCTTTCTTACTGTATAACTGTTACGGGTTAAAGGTCGGTGGGCCTTTGCAGTACTTATTCTAGAGGTTCTGCACAGCTACTGACTTATTAATTGCTTAAAGGGCGTATGCCTGTGAACCTGTTGTAGGTTTGGTTCAAATGGTTCAAGTGGCTCTGATGACTATGGGACTTAATTTCTGAGGTCATCAGTCCCCTAGAACTTAGAACTACTTAAACCTAACTAACCTAAGGACACCACACACAAGCATGTCCGAGGCAGTACTCGAACCTGCGACCATAGCAGTCGCGCGGTTCCAGACTGAAGCGCCTAGAACCGATCGGCCACCACGGCCCACGTTGGAGGGTTGTCTTAAACGTTCAGTGGGACGGTGATTCAAGAACCAATGTATGCAAAGGAAATTTTAACATTGTATGTTTTATTTATGTCAAAATAAGTGTTTAATAAAAGGGCTCAGTGGCTTATTGCTCAAGGATCCCTGTATCCAACCCGGCCTGCCCCGTGGGTAACTGATGCCTACTCTTAGCTTATGCTGTGCCATTTCAGAGAGTGCTTAGCGCTAATAATAACAATGGGAATATTATGTTGGCACACCGGTACGTTCGGATTCTGCCGCACTTAATAACTTCGACTTGTGCCGAACGAAACTGATTGCACAAGAACTTGAATATTTTACACTTTTTTCTGTAAGAGGTGAAAATGGAGTAAACATATTGGATGAAGGTAACCGCAGAAAATGTCAGAATTTTTGAAATGACACTCAGGGAAGTGCGTGAGATACGTTCGGTTCCAAGCAGCACATTAGGTGATAAGCGTAAAACTTTACGCCGAAGTGAGGGCGAAATAGTTTTACGAAACAACAATCAGTGATGGACAGGAAACATATTAACGCAATGATTTGTCGTCTGTCTTGCTTGATGAAGCAAGATTCACAGCAAGAGTGACACAAATCACGCAGCTACACTTTTCAAACTTCCGCGCAGTTCTTTGACCAGCGTGTCGCTCAGCCGGCCGAAGATCCTCATACGGGGCGAGCTGTTACTGCCGACAGTTGGAGTATGTACTCTGAAACTGAAGGAGGAAACAAGATGTACACGTTACTCGCGACGGTCTCTCGGAATTTGTGTTGAAGAGAGGGACACTCTGCCTTGTTAATCTTCTTCGAGGAATGCAGCAGGAAGCAGGATTTTGGCGCGGCTACCTGCGTGTGTACAGAGGTGGGCGCCGCGGGCAGGGGGCAGCTTCAGGAGCGCGGCTGCCAGGTTCCAGGTTCCAGCAACTGGCGGGAGCTACGAGGTGCCGCAGTTTGCAGAAAATTTGTAGGTAGACGAGGGTCTGCCTAATTTTAGGTGCCAATCCGGAAATTTTCAAAGTATTTAGAAATTCCTGGTAGTTTTGACGAATTCTCCGTATCATTGCTGCTTGAACTAGTTAATGGACTGAACTGGATCAAAAAAAAAGTTAAAATGTGTGTGAAATCTTACGGGACTTAACTCCTAAGGTCATCAGTCCCTAAGCTTACACACTACTTATCCTAAATTATCCTAAGGACAAACACATACTCCCATGCCCGAGGGAGGACTCGTACCGCCGCCGGAAGCAGCCTCACAGTCCATGACTGCAGCGCCTCTGACCGCTCGGCTAATCCCGCGCGGCAGACTGAACTGGATCACGGGATTGTGGATAACGCGATGTGCTGCCGGGAATATTTTCTTGGTAATAAGGAAAACACCGTTCTATCAGACACTGTGCTCCGGAAGAATCAGCATTGTCGACAAGTGTGCAGTCTTCTGTTAATAATTACGGTTCAGCTTTAAAAAATAGTTCATTAAGCAAAATTTGTACTCTATACATTTCTGTGCGCACTAAATTCTTCGTCAGAACGAATGGGTTTCTACGTTTGCCCGTGATCTCCTACGACACTCAAGAAGGAAGGTAAATGTAAGTAGCATGAAAAAGGTTTTTCCCGTTCCTGCTACAGGTCCTGTGGGTAAACTCTTCCAAATGAGTTGATTTTTATTGGTGACCTAGTGTCTTGTTGTTTTGCGATCCACTTCTTTGTACTTATTAACTAAAGCGGTGTATGAGTCGTGTAATCCTTAGCTTTTTACTTGCCAGAGACAAGGAAAACTTCGACACAGCTCTATGAACTCCGTGAAAAACTCGTGTGTTTAGTGTCATAATTCTCCCATTGTGTTTCGCCACTAAACACACTAAACTAGCAGCTGCGGACCGCAGCGTCATTGAAAGGAGACTGGCAGCGGAGAGCTAAGCTGGAGCGATAAGACTGACGTACGTCTAGATGCACAGATTTGTAGGCTGTCTTGCACGCACTCCAAGCTCCAACCCATCAGACTTTCGCGACTTTGTCAAACTTGATTCAGTTCGTCTAAGGCTGTCAGACTTCCATCCACACATAACTGTTCGACAAAGCTGGCACTATCACCAAGACTGAGGACGGACTGTAGACCAGGCTTCGCACACAGCCAGTTCATGCCTAGCGCTAAAGATGTGCAGAGAAACTGAAAAGAATGCATCGGTCCAGTAAGACAAAAACGAAAACCGGTAAAGACTTTTAGTATGAGTTTGTGAAAAAAATGAATACTTAATGCTGAGTGCAGCTGAATGCAGGAATTTGAAGCGAGTAGGAAGTTTCAGCGAGGAACAAGTTGACAGGTTCGTAGACAAAGTAGATGAGCTGGTAGACAACTTCATGTTTATAGCCTTTCCGATACAGTTAACATTTCTGTACACCAAACATGACTTTCTAGTACATTATAATTCCAAAAATTTGTACCACTTGAACGGAGAGGGTGGAAGAATATTAATTAATTGACGAACGTATGTTCGCATGTCATATAGTTTGATATTTCTCGTATCTAACGTAATACAATGTTGTTTTGTGTGACGAACGGTCTAGTACAATCTTAATAAAAGACTATAATAAACGGATAAGTCCAGCAAGCCGTGCAGCTCGCATAACAACTGGTTTATGCAGTATTTCGTCTCTTACAAAGAGGATATCGATAGTATAGAAGAGAATAATGGAAGTAATACCTGGTTGTCACAAACAGTCATCGTGTAGGCGGCTGTTCATGGAGTTAGAAATTCTAAATGCAACTTGACAATACACATTGTTGTGCTAAAAGTTGAGGACGAAAATAAGTTTCTAACGATGTGGCCCTTCCAAGTAACCTCGGACCATACACAGGAAGAACTGCTGCAGTATGGTGCAGAAGGTAACTAATGAAGGACGCAGTGAGACATACAGGAAACACTGTTTTCTTCAAAGCCAGTGCTGACACCAAATGAATGGCGGTCCGCGGGACGCCGGCCAGCACTCCCGCGGACGGCAGCGCCCGCTGTGCGACGCGCCCCCACGCTGACCTCCAGTTGCTGCGCCAGCCTCCGCCAGTGCGCCTCACTCCTGCTGGGTGTTCGCTGGAGCACGCGGGCGGTCTGCAGTACGCATGCTGCTCCTACTCCATTGGATTTAAGTCGGGGAAACGGAGAGGCCAGCCCATTTGCCGAATGTCTTCTCATTCCAAGAATTCTTCTATTTGCGCAGTTCGATGCTGTCGCGCATTGCATGTACTCAGGGCCGCACTCACCCCTGGAAGGACGCATATGTGCTAGGAGTACGGTAAAACAAATGGTTCAAATGGCTCTGAGCACTGAGGGACTTAACATCTCTGGTCATCAGAACGGTAGAACTTAGAACTACTTAAACCTAAGTAACCCAAGGACATCACACGCATCCATGCCCGAGGCAGAATTCGAACCTGCGACCGTAGCGGTCGCGCGGTTCCAGACTGAAGCGCCCAGAACCGCTCGGCCACTAGCGGCCGGCGAGTACAGTAACACAGTAGCGTTGGCCAATGGGTGTAACGCGTTGAAAGATCTGGAGGATTTTACGCCCGTGCTGCGTAACACCTAGACAAGCAAAACAATCACATTAGAAAATGTTCAAATGTGTGCGAAATCTCATGGGACTTAACTGCTAAGGTCATCAGTCCCTAAGATTACACACTACTTAACCTAAATTAGCCTAAGGACAAACACACACACCTATGCCCGACAGAGGACTCGAACTTTCGCCAGGACCAGCCGCACAGTCTATGACTGCAGCGCACCAGACCGCTCGGCTAATCCCGCGCGGCTAATCACATTCGGCAATGTTCCTAGATCCATTACCTGTTCTCATCTCTCGCTATATGAGAGTACGTAATAAAACCACGAACAAGCATACAAATACGAGGGGCATTCAATAAGTAATTCAACACTTTTTTTTCTCGGCCTGTTTTGGTCGAAAAAAATTCGGAGTTCGTTGTGAGACATCGAGGAATATTCCAGCTGCAGCCCCTGTAGTTTCACGAAGTTCCGATAGATGACGGCGCTATACGCAGCTTCAGAATGGCGTCCGTAACGGAACTGCGTTACACGCGTAGACCTGTCCTCGAGTTTCTTTCGGAGGAAAACCAGAGCAGCGAGATATTCGTAGGCGTTCGCTAATGTCTACGTAGACCTGCCACGGAAGAGAAGCGAGGCGAGCCGCCGGCCGCGGCGCCTGCCGCCACGGCAACCGGGCCGCGCACGCCGCCCCGCCGAGCCCTGCAGTGCCGGAACGTGCGGACACTCTCACTCGAGCTGAACGCCGGATCACAGTCAGATACCTCGCCGCTCAACTGAACGCCACCTGTCCCTACTGTCGGCACTCAGAGACGTCTGCCCGCCGGGTCCCGTGTCGCCTAACAGTAGACCATAAAGACGCGGTACAACGCTGATCGCGACAATGTTTTATGGAACGTCGTCACAGGTCATGAACCACGAGTTTGCTTATCTCAGCCAAAAACAAAACTGCTTCCATAGAGTGGGCCCACACCACGTCTCCTCCTCCTCAGCCGTTACAGTCACGGCGACGGCCTTCTGGGACTCTGAAAGCCCAATTATGTTTGGTGTCAGCCCTCGCGGTGCATGGATCAGCTATCAAGTTTAATGAAACGACTTGAGCGTGTTACTCGTCACAAAAATGCAAACGAACTTTCCTTCTCCGTGACACACACCACGAGCTCACAAAGCTTCGCCGGACCGCTCTCCCCCACGCACGCTGCCGCTTGGGCTCGGGCCGCTCCAGCGCTGTGGCGCCAGGGAGGTTGTGTAGCCACAAGAGTGGGGTGGGGAACAGTGTGCTGTATTGGATTGCTCAGTGAAACCGTCCTGCTTTCAGAGACAAAATGTGACGCATCACTTAGTGAACGCCCCACATTTTTGACCTCTTGCCTCGTGAATGAAGGCCGAGCTTGACAATGGAAGCTTTAAAATGTCACTGAAATAATTTCCGTTTGACCGCTACTACTATTCCACAGACGAATACCCTTGAAACGTCCCCTTAGAAAAATTATGAATGACTGAGCTGGTACACTTCTACGTTGTTTGATTTTCAAACAGCTGAGCAAAACTAAACGTACTCTTTACTTATTCTGATCATCACCAAACTGACACACAATATTTTACCGCAACGCATTCTGACTTTCAATAATCCCTACAAAAGAATCGCCCTGACTAACAATAACCTATACCTTTCTTGAACCACTTACCTCAAAAAAATCTTCGTTGCTCGGACTACTGCACTACAGCGAACGCCAAGACCGCCAGCTACATAAAACATTCAACTACTGAAGGCAATAGCTACTGATAGGCATAGTTACCAAATGAAAAATTGTGACAGTGAACAAACAATGTACACTCCTGGAAATGGAAAAAAGAACACATTGACACCGGTGTGTCAGACCCACCATACTTGCTCCGGACACTGCGAGAGGGCTGTACAAGCAATGATCACACGCACGGCACAGCACACACTCCAGGTACCGCGGTGTTGGCCGTCGAATGGCGCTAGCTGCGCAGCATTTGTGCACCGCCGCCGTCAGTGTCAGCCAGTTAGCCGTGGCATACGGAGCTCCATCGCAGTCTTTAACACTGGTAGCATGCCGCGACAGCGTGGACGTGAACCGTATGTGCAGTTGACGGACTTTGAGCGAGGGCGTATAGTGGGCATGCGGGAGGCCGGGTGGACGTACCGCCGAATTGCTCAACACGTGGGGCGTGAGGTCTCCACAGTACATCGATGTTGTCGCCAGTGGTCGGCGGAAGGTGCACGTGCCCGTCGACCTGGGACCGGACCGCAGCGACGCACGGATGCACGCCAAGACCGTAGGATCCTACGCAGTGCCGTAGGGGACCGCACCGCCACTTCCCAGCAAATTAGGGACACTGTTGCTCCTGGGGTATCAGCGAGGACCATTCGCAACCGTCTCCATGAAGCTGGGCTACGGTCCCGCACACCGTTAGGCCGTCTTGCGCTCACGCCCCAACATCGTGCAGCCCGCCTCCAGTGGTGTCGCGACAGGCGTGAATGGAGGGACGAATGGAGACGTGTCGTCTTCAGCGATGAGAGTCGCTTCTGCCTTGGTGCCAATGATGGTCGTATGCGTGTTTGGCGCCGTGCAGGTGAGCGCCACAATCAGGACTGCATACGACCGAGGCACACAGGGCCAACACCCGGCATCATGGTGTGGAGAGCGATCTCCTACACTGGCCGTACACCTCTGGTGATCGTCGAGGGAACACTGAATAGTGCACGGTACATCCAAACCGTCATCGAACCCATCGTTCTACCATTCCTAGACCGGCAAGGGAACTTGCTGTTCCAACAGGACAATGCACGTCCGCATGTATCCCGTGCCACCCAACGTGCTCTAGAAGGTGTAAGTCAACTACCCTGGCCAGCAAGATCTCCGGATCTGTCCCCCATTGAGCATGTTTGGGACTGGATGAAGCCTCGTCTCAAGCGGTCTGCACGTCCAGCACGAACGCTGGTCCAACTGAGGCGCCAGGTGGAAATGGCATGGCAAGCCGTTCCACAGGACTACATCCAGCATCTCTACGATCGTCTCCATGGGAGAATAGCAGCCTGCATTGCTGCGAAAGGTGGATATACACTGTGCTAGTGCCGACATTGTGCATGCTCTGTTGCCTGTGTCTATGTGCCTGTGGTTCTGTCAGTGTGATCATGTGATGTATCTGACCCCAGGAATGTGTCAATAAAGTTTCCCCTTCCTGGGACAATGAATTCACGGTGTTCTTATTTCAGTTTCCAGGAGTGTATTTACCTTAATAGCGTTCAAAACCCATGTTCTTCTGGTCTTCAGTCCTGAGATACTCAATGCTACTCTATCCTCTTGGTCTCCCTCTACGATTTTTACCCTCCACGCTGCCCTCCAATGCTAAATTTGTGATCCCTTGATGCTTCAGAACATGTCCTACCAGCCGATCCCTTCAACTTGTCCCACAAGCTCCTCTTCTCCCCAACTCTATTCAATACCTCCTCATTAGTTAGGTGATCTACCCATCTAATGTTCAGCATTCTTCTGTAGCACCACGTTTCGAAAGCTTCTATTTTCTTCTTGTCTAAACTCTTAATCGTCCATCTTTCACTTCCATGCATGGCTACACTCGATACAAATACTTTCAGAAACGACTTCCTGACATTTAAATCTATACCCGATGTTAACAAATTTTTCTTCTTCAGAAACGCTTCCCTTGCCATTGCCATTCTACATATTATATCCTCTCTACTTCGATCATCATCAGTTATTTTGCTCCCCAAATACCAAAAATCCTTTACTACTTTAAGTGTCTCATTTCCTAATCTAATTTCCTCAGCATCACCCAACTTAAATCTACTACATTCCATTATCCTCGCTTTGCTTTTGTTGATGTTCATCTTATACCCTCCTTTCAACACACTGTCCATTCCGTTCAACTGCTCTTCCAGGTCCTTTGCTGTCTCTGACAGGATTACAATGTCCTCGGTGAACCTCAAAGTTTTTGTTTCTTCTCCATGGATTTTAATACCTACTCCGAACTTTTCTTTTGTTTCCTTTATTGCTTGCTCAATATACGGATTGAATAACATCGGGGAGAGGCTACAACCCTGTCTCACCCCCTTCCCAACCACATCTTCCCTTTCGTACCCCTCTACTCTTATAACTGCCATCTGGTTTCTGTACAAATTGAAAATAGCCTTTCGCTTCCTGTATTTTACCCCTGCCACTTTCAGAATTTGGAAGAGACTATTCCAGTCAACATTGTCAAAAGCTTTCTCTAAGTCTACAAATGCTAGAAAGTAGGTTTGCCTTTTCCTATTCTTTCTTCTAAGATATGTCGTAGGGTCAGTATTGCCTCACGTGTTCCAACATTTCTACGGAATCCAAACTGATCTACCCCGAGGTTGGCTTCTACCAGTTTTTCCATTCGTCCATAAAGAATTCGCGTTAGTATTTTGCAGCTCATTAAACTCATAGTTCGGTAATTTTCACATGTTTCAGCACCTGCTTTCTTTGGAATTGGAATTATTATGTTCTTCTTGAAGTGTGAGTGTATTTCGCCTGTGTCATACATCTTGCTCTCCAGATAGTAGAGTCTTGTCAGCACTGGCTCTCCCAAGGCTGTTAGTAGTTCTAATGGAATGTTGTCTACTCCGGGGGCCTTGTTTCGACTCAGGTCTTTCAGTGCTCTGTCAAACTCTTCACGCAGTATATTATCTCCCATTTCATCATCATCTACATCCTCTTCCATTTCCATAATATTGTCCTCAAGTATAGACCTTCTAAGTACTCCTTCCACCTTTTTGCTTTCCCTTCTTTGCTTTGAACTGTATTTCAATCAAAGCTCTTGATATTCATGCTAGTGGGTCTCCTTTCTCCATATGTCTCTTTAATTTTCCTGTAGGCAGTATCTATCTTACCCCTCGTGAGATAAGCCTTTACATCCTTACATTTGTCCTCTAGCCATTCCTGCTTAGCCATTTTGCACTTCCTGTCGATCTCATTTTTGAGACTTTGTATTCCTTTTTCCTACTTCATTTACTGCATTTTTATATTTTCTCCTTTCATCAATTAAATTCAATATTTCTTCTGTTACCCAAGGGTTTCCAGTAGCCATCGTCTTTTTACCTATTTGATCCTCTGCTGTAGCAGGTGTGGGCTTCGTATCTTGGCCACAATAATGCGTTCACTGAGCTGTTTGTAGTAGCTTACCCGCATTCCTATTTTCCTATTCATTATTAAACCTACTCCTGCATTACCCCTATTTGATTTTGTGTTTATAACCCTGTAGTCACCTGACCAGAAGTCTTGTTCCTCCTTCCACCAAACTTCACTAATTCCCACTATATCTAACTTTAACCTATCCATTTCCCTTTTTAAATTTTCTAACCTACCTGCCTGATTAAGAGATTTGACATTCCACGCTCCGATCCGTAGAACGCCTGTATTCTTTCTCCTGATAACGACATCCTGTTGAGTAGTCACCGCCCGGAGATCCGAATGGGGGCTATTTTACCTCCGGAATATTGTACCCAAGAGGACGCCATCATCATTTAAGCTGCATACCCTCGGGAAAAATTACGGCCGTAGTTTCCCCTTGCTTTCAGCCGTTCGCAGTACCAGCACAGGAAGGCCGTTTTGGTTAGTGTTACAAGGCCAGATCAGTCAATCATCCAGACTGTTGCCCCTGCAACTACTGAAAAGGCTGCTGCCCCTCTTCAGGAAACACACGTTTGTCTGGCCTCTCAACAGATACCCCTCCGTTGTGGTTGCGCCTACGATACGACTATCTGCATCGTTGAGGCACGCAAGCCTCCCCACCAACGGCAAGGTCGGTGGTTCATGGGGGGGGGGGGGGGGGGTTATTAATAATAGTTCACTGAAACCAAGTCTGAAAACACTTCATAGAAAGGCTGGTTAAATAACTGTTCCTTTGATTAATGGGGTAATAAATTCTCATCCAATAATAACAGCAAACAATATATATATATATATATATATATATATATATATATATATATATATATATATATATATAATTTTTGACATCCAATTAAAAAAAATTCCTTTTTCTGACGGACACATAAATTGAGATCGTCCGCTTAAGTATCCGGACATCCCAACAAACATACGTTTTTCATATTAGGTACTTGGTGTTGTCCTTAGACATCGTGAGGACTCACGGACCTCGAACGTGCTCAGGTGATTGCGTGTCACTTGTGTCATATGTCTGTACGGGAGATTTCCAGGGTCCTGACGTCCCTAGGTTCACTGTTTCCGCTTTGATAGTGAAGTGAAAACGCGAAGGTACACGTGCAGGACAAAAGCGTACAGACCGACTTCGTCTGTTGACTGACAGGGACCGCCAGCAGATGAAGATGGTCGTAATGTGTAATAGGCACACATCCAGACGAACACATAGGAATTCAAAACTGCATCAGGGTCCACTGCAAGATCTATGACACTAAGGCGGGAGGTGAGAAAACTTGCATTTCATGGTCGATGGGCAGCTTATAAGGCACACATGCCGCCGGTAAATGTCAAACGACGCCTCGCTTGGTGTAAGGAGCATAAACATTGGACGATTGAACAGTGGAAAAACGTTGTGTGGAGTGACAAATCACGGTACACAATGTGGTGATCCGATGGCAGGGTGTGGGTACGGCAAATGGCCGGTGAACGCCACCTCCTAGCGTGTGTAGTGCCAACAGTAAAATTCAGAGGCCGTGGTGTTGTGTGGTCGTGTTTCGCATGGAGGGTGCTTGCACCCTTTGTTTTGCGTGGCACTATCACAGCACACCCCTGCATTGGTGTTTTAAGCACATTCTTGTTTCCCACTGTTAAAGAGCATTTCGGATATGGCGACTGTATCTTTCAACAGGATCGAGCACCTGTTCATAATGCACGGTCTGTTACACAACAATAACATCCTTATAATTGACCGGCCTGCACAGAGTCTTGACCTGAATCCTACGGAACACCTTTGGGATGTTTTGGAACGCCGGCTTCGTGCCAGACATCACCGACCGACATCGATACCTCTTCTCAGTGCAGCGCTCCATGTAGAATGGGGTGCCATTCCCCTAGAAACCTTCCAGCACCTGATTGAACATATGCCTGCGAGAGTGGAAGCTGTCATCAAGGCTACCTGGTAAGGGTGGGCCAAGATCATATTGAATTCCAGGATTACCGATGGAGGGCGCCACGAACTTTTAAATCATTTTCAGTCAGGTGTCCGGATACTTTTGATCATATAGTGTAGCCACACGTAGTTGGATTGACTATATTAAATTTCGTTGTGGATTGCGATAGCAATAAAATATCCGGTTGTCCAGTGACACAAGTAACGATGCGTCACAGCTAAAAGTACCTTATTTGTAAACCTAATGTCTCTTTGCACAACAAAGGAAGATGTCGATAATGTGACACACGGAATAAGCAAGCATACATCTGCCGCAAGTAAGTAAAGGAGATGGTTTTGAAACAACTGTGATTCGTTTGGTCTGGGCAGCATGTGCCTTCTCTAGAGGTTTCCAGAATGTCCCGCGTCGGTTTCCGTCCGCTCTGTTTATTGAGACCGTTCGAGTCGTCATTATTCAAAACATTTCGGTAGCGTGTGTTGCGGTCGGGGCTGTGGGCGGAAGACATATTAGAGCAGCAAAAGTATTCCGAGACATCTCCGATGGCCGGCGTCTATTTTTCCCCTGGCCCGTGCATGCCAGACGACTCGCCGTTGTTGCTTCAGCGGATGTCAGACTCCTGCAAGCGACGGTTCTGTTACGTCTGCCCACTGTCTCGGACGAAGACAAGACTTGTTCTAGAAATTACTCACGGCGCTACATGTTTAGTCACAGCGGCATTTGTAACGCGATACATAGTGATCTTTGTGGATTTTGAATTAACGATTTGTAAGGTTCCTCCTAGGTTTTGATCACATATTACATACGAAAGTATCTCCGATTATGTCGTGAACTGACAGAGATACCGTCTCATACAAAATATTTAGCTGCGCGAAATGACTAGTAACGAGATTTGGCTGTAAAGAGTTGTGTAATACTACCTAGGCAGTGAACGCTTCAAATGAAACTATATGGTACCACAGACCTTTTCAGGTCTCAAATATATATACCGGGTGATCAAAAAGTCAGTATAAATTTGAAAACTTAATAAACCACGCAATGTACAAATTCACACACATGCTTGGAATGACATGGGGTTTACTACAACAAAAAAAAGAATGTTCACAAATTGTCCGACAGATGGCGCTGGACAGCAAAACGTCAGTGACTGCGCATGACAATCGCGTATAAAAGGAGCAGCCGGCCGGAGTGGCCGTGCGGTTCTAGGCGCTACAGTCTGGA